>NC_133418.1:79705000-82491666 GCF_049350105.2 Macaca mulatta | reverse complement strand
ACATTCCTAATGTTTCAAGGCAGCTGGATCACTAGCACTAGGCTTCTCAAGATTGGAAATGACCAGGAAGCTTTATCTACAGGAGAGGATTCAGCGTAAATCTCTTCACCTCTGCCTACTCCAAGACTGCAAGAACTGTCAGTCTCAAACATGTCCCTCCTCATCACAACAACGACAGTGCCAAACTTCCAGGCACTCAGGCCAAAACCTTGGAAATACTCTTTTTATTTTTTTGAGACGAAGTCTCACTCTATCATCCAAGCTAGAGTGCAGTAGCGCATCTTGGCTCAGTGCAACCTCCACCTCCCGGGTTCAAGCGATTCTCCTGCCTCAGCCTCCCATGTAGCTGGGACCACAGGTGTGTACCACCACGCCCGGCTAATTTTTATATTTTTAGTAGAGACAGGGTTTCACCATACTGGTCAGGCTGGTCTTGAACTCCTCACCTCAGGTGATCTGCCCACCTTGGCCTCGCAAAGTGCTGGGATTACAGGCGTGAGCCTCCGCACCTGGCCAAAACCTTGGAAATATTATTGACACCTCTCCCTCATACACTGTAAATGTATGAGGCTCTACCTTCAAAATATATTCAGAATCTGACCACTTCTCACCTACCTCCACCAATTCACACTCGAGTCTAAGCCCCTGGATTTCCACAACAGCCTCCCAATTGGTCTCTCGGCTTCCACTCGTTTGCTGCCATGAAGTCTACTCTTATTACAGCAACCAATGATTTCATTAAAACACAGGATGTCACTAGTCAGCTCAAACCCTCCAAAAGGCCTCCTATCTCACTGAGTGACCCCTAAAGTTCTCACAATGACTTTCTGAGCTCTACAAAGTGCATCCCTTTCTTAGCCCCTCTTATTTTTTATTTTTTGAGACAGGGTCTTGCTCTGTCATTCAGGCTGGAGTGTAGTGGTACAATCACAGCTCACTGTAGCCTCAGCCTCCTGGGCTTAAGGAACCCACCCACTTCAACCTCCTGAGTAGCTGAGATGTCAGGCGTGCACCACCACATCCAGCTAATTTTTTAAAAAATTGTAGGCCGGGCACGGTGGCTCATACCTGTAATCCCAGCACTTTGGGAAGCCAAGGCAGGGGGATCACCTGAGGTTGGGAGTTCAAGACCAGCCTGACCAACATGGAGAAACACTATCTCTACTAAAAATACTAAATTAGCTGGGCTTGGTGGCACATGCCTGTCATCCCAGCTACTCAGGAGGCTGAGCCAGGAGAATTGCTTGAATCCAGGGGGCAGAGGTTGCGGTGAGCCGAGATTGCACCATTGCATTCCAGCCTGGGCAACAAAAGCAAAACTGTATAAAAAAAAAAAAAAATTTTTTTTGTAGACACAGAGTTCCTCTATGTTGGCTAGTCTCAAACTCCTTAGCTCAAGCAGATCCTCCAGCCTCAGCCACCCGAAGAGCTGGGATTACAGGCACGAGCCACTGCACCCCAGCCTAGCCCCACTTCTATCATTCCCCTCCTCCTCCCTAGCCCACCGATCTAGCTCCTGAAACCTCCCAAGCACAGCCATGTTCTCTCTGCCTAGAATGCTCTTCCCCAGGCATCCACGTGGCTTATACCCTCACGTTCTTCAGGTCTTTACCCATCCCCATAAGCCACCTTCTCAGTGAGATCTTTCTGACCAGCCTTTCAAAAACCACATGTCCTCCCCCTTGCCCTACTAACAACTTACCCTCTTTATTTTTCTCCACAGCACTTATCACCACCTAACATACTACATTTTACTTTGCTTACTGTGTCTCCCCCACTACAACGGAAGCTCCATGAGCACAGGATTTAGGCACATCTTGCTCACTGCTCCTATATTCCAAGACTTAGAAAAGCAACTGGCAGAGAAAGCGCATTCACTAAATACATGCAGAATGTTTAAATAAACTAAAGAAAGCTATAGCTTCACCACAATGTAGGTTTCAGTATCTCAAAAACAAAGTCTGATAAATTGGTATTTGATGGCAGGGCATCCACAATTCCCACAGCAATAATAACTGAAAGCTGTTCTTACAATAAGTGGACAGGCCGGGTGTGATGGCTCATGCCTGTGGTCCCACCGCTTTGAGAGGCTGAGGTGGGAGAATCACTTCACTCAGGAGTTTGAGATCAGCCTGGGCAACATATTGAGACTTTGTTTCTACAAAATATCAAAAAATTAGCCAGGTACAGTGGTGCACACCTGTGGTCCCAGCTACTTAGGAAGCTGAGGTGGGAAGATGACTTGAGCCCAGGTGGTTGAGGCTGTAGTGAGCCATGATCATGCCACTATACTCCAGCCTGGGCGACAGAGACCCTGTATCAAAATAAAATTAAAAATAAGTGGACCATAGATCAAGAAAAATCACATACTTTACTTTTCAATACTGAATCTCTTAGCTGCTTAAATAAGCCCACCTCCAAAATTAAGAACCATTCAACCTTAACCACGTTTAGTAATTGAGTTTTTCCTGGTTTATTTCAATTGCTCCAAATTTTTAAAGAGAAAAGTAAACATGCCGGGCCCAGTGGCTCACGCCTGTAATCCCAGCACTTTGGGGGGCCAAGGCAGGCAGATCACAAGGTCAGGAGATCAAGACCATCCTGGCTAACACGGTGAAAACTCGTCTCTAATAAAAATACAAAAAATTAGCCAGGTGTGGTGGCGAGCACCTGTAGTCCCAGCTACTGAGGAGGTTGAGGCAGGAGAATGGTGTGAACCCAGGAGGCAGAGCTTGCAGTGAGCTGAGATTGCACCACTGCACTCCAGCCTGGACCACAAAGCCAGACTCCGTCTCAAAAAAAAAAAAAGAAAAGTAAAAATGATTTTCCCTCTAAAAGTTGGTTGTAACATTTTCCTTTTCTTCTACCTCTTAGGTTTGGGGACGAGGGTGGAGAGAAAAGAGGATTACTCCTCATAATTTTAATTTTTAAATGACAGAAATGTATGAACCTTTTCACTGTAATTTAGGACTGGAAACCAGTTTCAATCTGCAATGACTCAATTCATTTGGCTTTTTGTTTTGTTTTGTTTATAGACAGGATCTCACACTGTCACCCAGGTTGGAGTGCAATGCATTGATCACAGCTCACTGCAGCCTCAAACTCCTGGGCTCAAGTGATCCTCCCACCTCAGCCTCCTGAGTAGCTAGGACTACAAGTATGTGTCACCATGCCCAGCTAATTTTTCTTATTTTTTTTGTAGAAATGGGTTCTCACTGTGTTGCCGAGGCTGGTCTCAAACGACTGGCCTCAAGCTATTCTCCTGCCCTCACCTCCCAAAACACTGGGATTACCAGGGTGAGCCACCACACCTGACCTCTATTTATTTCTAATTGTAAGCTAGACATCACCACCTACCTCCGTGTCCTTCTGACACCGCACGCTCATCATGTCCAAAATTCACTCATAAGCCCATTCAGGAACTCCCTGTCACTGTGAAAAGCACCAATTCACCAATCATCCTGAAGCCCTCCCTCCTCATCCCCAACATCTGTCTCATCTGAAAGGACAAACTCTACCACAACTCTGCATCAAGTTGCTCTGTAACTTCCTACTCGTGCCTCACAAAATTAAGTCCTACCATCCTAGGCCCTTCATGATTTACCTCCATCCTCCACAGTCAAACTTACCTACTCAACACTTCTCCTCCAGACCCCCTCCCTTCCGTTACTCTCACAGTTCCCTTTATCTAGAATACCATTCTGCCATCTTAACTGGGAGAGGAATTCCTAGATCACATAGTAAAATTATATTTCCTTTTTAACAAACTGCCAAACTGTTTTCCAAAGTGGCTGCGTCATTTTACCATTCCCACCATCCCACCACAAATGTAATAGGTTTCGTTTCTCTACATCCTCACCAATAGTTGTTATCGTCTGTCTTTTTGATTCTAGGCATTCTGGTGGATATTAAATGGTATCTCACTGTGGTTGTGATTTGCTCTTCTCTAATAACTAAAGATGTTAAACATGTTCATGTGCTTATTGGTCTCAATTTATTGTTGACGCAGTTCAGAGAAAGATAAGGAAGACGCTTTTCAACCAACGGAAAACGCTATCCCACCAACCACTCGCTGTCAAGCTGACTTACAAATCTCTATCTGTGCAACTGTTACTGAACCACCTTTTCCATGTTATGTTATTTAATGCATGGTAAATTATTCACTTTACTTACTACTAAAAGTTACAAACATCTTCATTATATATTTCCAGGAAAGGAAAAAGCTGAAATACTCCTAATTACCAAACTCAGAGCACCTAGTTGGGAGGGCACCTGTCACAATCACTCAGAAATTTACAATTCATATAAAGCCTACACAATATCACTTCTTTTCAACATAGTTTGAGGCATCTTTAAGTAACTAAAGAAGTTCAAATTCTCAAGAGAAACACGATTCACGAGGAGAGGTACTAGAAATCTGAAAGCCCTATCTATATCAAACTCATCTCAAGGTCATCTCTGCTGAGTGCCCATTTTATTACAATACGCCAGTTTTTAGTCAAAAAATTTACTTTTTTCTTACTAAGCAACAAAACCTAGATTAGGCTAAAGATATATTAAAAGAACATAAACCAGGTGTGGTGGTACACATCTGTAACCCCAGTCACTCAGGGGGCTGAGGTGAGAGGACTGCCTGAGCCCAAGAAGTTCAAGATCAGACTGTGCAACACAGCAAGAGCCTGCCTCAAAAAATATTTTTAAAAAATAAAAGAACATCTACTACCACCAACAGAATAAACTGTGATATATTTATAAAATGAAACCCTACAGAAGAATAAGAGGATAAAAGGATTAACTACTGATACGTACAACAGGGACTAACCTCAAAAATATTTAAATAGGCTAGCAGCCAGACATGGTGGCTCACATCTGTAATCCCAGCATTTTCAGAGGCGAAAGGAGGACTATTACTTGAGCCCAGGAATGAAAGTCTACAGTGAACTATGACTGTGCCATTACACTCCAGCCTGGGTGAGAGCTGCTTCCATTTACATGAAGTCCAAAAAAAGGGAAAACTATCTATTTATGATGATAAAAGTCAGAATAGGAAGGTGGCAGGGATTGACAGAGGGTAAAAGGGAACTTCCTGGGATGATGTAACATTCTGTATATTGAGGGAGGTGTGGTTATACAGCGCGTGGGTTTGTCCAAACTCATCAAACTGTAACATTTAAGATCCATACACTGAGGAATACGCTTTACAGGAGCAGATGATAGAAATGGTCATTTCCCCACATAATCTGTAAAAGAAGTGTAACACTGCTGACTGTTCCTTCCTTACAAGTCATTACCAATTTGATTTCGGTGACACCACACTGGTTTCCCTTCTCACCCGGTCTATTCTTTAAATACATTTTCCTTCTCCACCCTCCCTTCATGCTTCTGTACTCTTAACTATGATCCAACCTTTCTTCCCTACAAACTTCCTGGGTAATTTACCCACCAGATTCTACCACCTATGGGCTAAAGACATCTAACTTTATTAAACTCCATATTCAAAAATCTAGCTGCTACCAAGCATGACATATCACAAGCTCAACATTTATAAACCCTAAACTCTTCCTTTCCGTTCCCACTGCAACTTCCCCATTAACTCCCGCAAAACAACAACAACAACAACAACAACAACAACTTGCCCTTCCTATCCTAGATTAGAATCATTCTGCTTTTTAGTTTTTGTTTTTAAAGACAGGGTCTCACTATGTTGCCCCAGGTGATCTCAAACTCCTGGGCTCAAGCGACCCTGCCGTCTCAGCCTCCCAAAGTGCTGTGATTTACAGGCGTGAGCTATAGTACCAGGTCTGACATCTTTCTTAAACATCTGCCTCTTGGGGCAAGTTGTAGTGTCCCACAGAAAAAGGAGAATGAAGCAGCAGTAAAGGAGTATCCTTTACACCCCACCTGGGTCCCTTACTACTGCAGTCTAACTGCGTATCTCACCGACCCTTCCCACACTTCTCTAGGAGGATGAGGAGGGAATATACTGTCTCAGACAGCTTCTGATGAACGGTTCACACTTATTCAGAACCAACCACCTGCCCAAACTGTTGGTCACTTGACACACCTCATTTTAAAGTGTACTAACGCCGCCCTGGATGAAGCTGAGTTCACAATAAATTAAGTAACTTGGCCAAGGTCACACAATTTAAGCGAAAAACGCCATGATTTGAAAAGGCACGTCTGGGGCTCTAAAATCCCTCGTTTACCCACAACACATGGAGACTCAAACTCCAATTGGCAGAACCTGCGTGAAATGGAATACTTTTCAGACTACCCAAACAATGAGCATCTGTCAAACATTTTACAATCGGGAAAGTGTAACCTCGCTGCATGCAACTTCCCTCCCTGAACGTGTTAAGTAACCTGTTAAATCTCCTAATCCAGATCACAGCCCCCCAACCCCCTGCCCCACGGTTTCCCTAAAAGCCTTTATCCCCGCTCTCTAATCTCGTGCTCAAGTTAGGCTGCCTATGGGGCTGTGGCAGGAGGCGACAAAGAAACGACAGGGAGGCCGAAAGCCAGATGTCTTCAAAGAGAGGGAGAAGGCCGAACC
Source organism: Macaca mulatta (assembly GCF_049350105.2). Classification (NCBI taxonomy): domain Eukaryota; kingdom Metazoa; phylum Chordata; class Mammalia; order Primates; family Cercopithecidae; genus Macaca; species Macaca mulatta. The sequence goes on along the minus strand of NC_133418.1, from coordinate 82,485,113 downwards.
TCTGACTCGGGTCACACTGGGGACTCCCCCAAACCATCCCTTTTAGACAAGTGACCCCAGGGGTCACCTTGACCCCTGCAGTGTGCCAGACCAAACTTCCACGCCAGGCCAGCCCCACCAGGTGAGCAGGTACACAAAGAGAAGCCTCAGTGACCACCGTATGCTGGTGTGGAGAGGCCCCGGAAGGTGCAAGGAGAACAGAAACGAACTCGACAGCGGGCAGAAGCCTCTCCTGGCTCCAACGCCGCGACTGCTTGTCGCCGAGGCTCGGGCTGCCACTTCTCATGTCCGAGCTGGCTAGGCGCCACTCGTACCTGCGGGCTATAGGCCTCCGAAGCCCACGCTCCCGCCAACTTCTGCGTGAAGCCACTAAATTTGTAGTACATGACGCCCAGAGTCCGGCTTCCTGCATGCGCTGCCAACGCGACCGCCCCAGAGAAGGACCCCGCCTCCCAGGCTGTGGTCCCAAGAGTCAGCGCAAGGACCCGGTGCCGGGACTAGGGCTGCCCGAAGATCGCCTAACTTAAAACCTGCTCTCTTAAGCCGCATTGGGGAACCAAAAGCCAGGGTTCTCAGGATCACGAAAGGCAAAACTAGCTCTAAGAGAGCACGAAAAGCCGCTGTGTCTGTAGGAAATATGAAGTTCCCTCTTTACCCCATTTAGATTTGGGCAGTGCCACGACAACTCAAGAAATGCGCAAGCGCCTCGCGCACTAAGCCCGGCGGACTAATCCCGGCAGTGTCGGAGTCAGGTGAGGGGCAGGCTCTAAAAGGGGCCGGCTCTAGGCGGGGCCTGGGAGGGAGAGGGCGGTGATTGGTGGGCGTGGTCTGGGTAGGGGCGGGACTATATCGAGGCCGGGTGGGAACTCCACCAGCCGAGAGAGTCTGTGCTGCGAAGCCACCGCCTGGTCGTCGGGGTGAAGGCGTCTCTTCCTTTACCAAACTTTACTTGATCGTAGTCTCATTTATTTCCTTCCGACCTAGAGCACCTCTTGAAGTATCCTGCTGTTACTCAGTCTGCCCAGGAGTATAGACCTGTCGCCAAGCTTCCCCTGGCAACCTGGGAGTTGAAGCAAACAAGAAAATTTGGAAGCACCTGCTGAAGGCTGTTTAGTACCGAGGGCTGTTGGGAGATTTGCCCCAATAATATAAAAGTAGCCTCCTGGGCTTTGTGCAGAGGAATTACACATGCAGAGTGACCTAAAGCTCAGGTACCAGGATGTAAATGTCACACAGTTTATCAGAACTGGTTTTTACTCTCACCTGGGTTTTAAGGTCATTGGTTATTCATCCTTTTCCTGGCCTCCGCTCTTTGCGATAAATGAGGTAGGGGGAGGGTGATCAGAAACACTTGTAAAATCTGGACCTTGAGCCTGAAAGATCTGGAACTACCGCTTTTAGTTCTAGTAGCGTTCGCCTCAGTTCAATTTAAATATGTCTGTTAAGTCTGTGCTGTGTGCAAGGTACCGTGTAAAAGGAGTATACTAGTTTCTTACTCTCCAGGGATGGACCAGGGCTTTTCTTAGCTTCATCATCTAACCATAGGTTTACACAGGCATATTCTAGATGCATTTATGAAATCATGTTGCAAATTAATGGATGATACTAACAGACCTATATAGAGTATTTTCCCAAATTCATTTAATCTTCACAACAATCCTATAAGGTAAGTGCTATTCTCATCTCCATTTACAATACAGGAAAATGACTCCTGAAGAAGCTAAGTAACTTGCTCAGGTCAGGGTTAAGTGGCAAAGCTAGGCATTTGGCTCAAGACTTCCTACTGTTAAGCACTATGCTACAAATAAATAGATATGAAGCCATTCTGAAAAAAGGAGGATCAAAGCTGAGCACTCCAGGTGAGGGTGTACACCAGCATCCTGGTTGCAGGCCTAAGTTCAAGAGCCCCAAGTATGCAGCACTGCCAATACGTTTTAAAGGTTTCAGCGGATTCATGTAAGCCAGCCCAAAGTTGCCACTTTTACAAAGCAGCATTGTGATATAATGGAAAGAACATGCGATTTGGGTTTATGTCCTTATTTCTCCAAGGATAAGTGGTTTGGGACTAGTGATTTCCTATTTATTTATTTATTTATTTATTTTTATTTTGAAAGAGGGTCTCACGCTGTCATCCAGGCTGGAGTGCAGGGTTGTGATCTCGGCTCATTGCAGCTTTGACTTCCCAGGCTCAGGTGATTCTCCTACCTCAGTCTCCAGGGTAGCTGGAACCACAGGTGCGTGCCACCATGCCTGGCTAATTTTTTGTATTTTAGTAGAGCTGGGGTTTCACCATGTTTCCCAGGCTGGTCTCAAACTCTCTGGGCTCAAGTGATCTGCCGAACTCAGACTCCCAAAGTGCTGGGATTACAGGCGTGAGCCACCATGCCAGGCCCATCCCATGTTTTGATACTGAATAGATTCAGGAAGATTTTTCTACAGACAAAAAGTTTGACTACCTCAAAAGAAAATGATCCATTGATATTAGCCTTCTTGAGTCCCAGGTGCTAGCAAATACTGAGTGAAAGAAAAGTCTTTTGTAGAGTTTAGATTGAAAAGAGAAATTAAATGATTTCAGACAGCTACTGTCTCCATCCCACTGACTTCTGGACATATTTTGGAAGAAGAAACTAAAGAATATTCTCGAACTTTTAGCAGCACTAAGGTGTACCAGCTTCTTTTATAAGGTGCCTGTCAACACTGGTTATTTTCTTAAAGTTCCTGCCATCTGATTTTAGATCCTGCAAGACATAAATTAAGAATCCTGAAAATGTTACAACAGCCGGGCTGTTCAGTGGGAGATAAAATGTCAGTAGCGGAGTGTGGGTTGGGATGTCACATGGAATGGCTGATCATGGGAAGATTTTGTCTCATTTCCCAAATAAAACACAGCACACTCTGACAGTACTGAGGCACCCTATTCTCATTCAGATTTGCATATCCCACCCAACATCAAAGACAATCTTTTTTTATCACAATCCCTTCAGGTCGTTCCCCACATTCTATTCTGAAGGGAAGTGACCACGACTCAGAGTGCAGAGAAGCTTGCCAGCCACCAAGTGAACTGAGTGAGTGCAAATGCCAGTCCAGCTCCTGGTGAATCTGAATACCGCTGCTTCTCCATTTGTGAAGGGTGTGTGCTAACGGCCTCTGGCAGGCCGCTCTGTGAAAGCGCTTGGGGAATGAATGGAAATCCAACATAAAATATAAATTGGGTAATACTGAGGAGAGATAGGAACCAACTGTGAAATAGTTGTTAATTTTTTAAATTCTCTCATTTTTTCCAAACCCGACTTTTAAAAAATTGACACTTAGTGGGTCTGGCAGAATTAAAACATGTCGGCCTGTAGGAGTTGAGGTCATGGCGGGCTCCTGTTTTGGAAGGATTCTGCCCATTCTAGGGTAGTTTCCCTGAGAGAAAATGGAACATACATAGGGCAATGTTATCGTGAAGTGTTACCTTTTCCATTGTTGTTTATGTTTACTGTGTTTTTACATTTTTCCCAACATTTAAAACTGCTAGTGATAACCCTAAGAAAAGCATCCCCAGCAAAATACTGGAAAGCAAAATGGAGTGCTAAACTCACTTTATGATATTCAGAATGATGACACCTGCCATGCAATTATTCGGTAATTTTCATGTGGCAGAAATCTCAGCTGTCATCTCTTACTGTTTTTTGTCAAATAAAGCCGTATCTGGTGTGGAAATTTCATCTTCCAAACCTGAAACCTAGATTATATTGATATTGAAAACCAAATCTTTCTTAAAGCATGGTGTTTTCATAGCTAAAGAGCTGAGGGTCTGAATGGCTCATTTCTCACCCAAAGGAGGGAAAATGGCAGCTGGGATTGCAGTTGCCGGGACAGCTTTATTGCAGTACGGGATGAACATATTGACATCAACTCCCTACTCTGACCTTCTCGTTGTTGAATGTCAATACAGTGTGTGAAACTGCCTCACTTTTGCCTGCCTGCTTTTCCTTATGTGCAAGTCAAAAGCACATCCACGGAGAATATGGATTTAACTCAATTTTGACACATCACATTTCATCTCACTGGTTAAGGCTGAGGTATGACTCATAATTTATTTTAAATCATTTTAAATACACTTAATTATGCATAGAAAAAAGTTGAGATCCAGAGCCAGATTCATGCTATTTTACATTGACATCATCTGTAAAATTACAGTACACACAGTGTTGTCTTATGCATAGAATGAAAGGATTAGCAGTGGCCTCCAGTTTGGGGGATGGGTGGTGGTTTCTCATCATTGAGGATTCCCACTCTCTACCTCACATACATCTGCAGTGTTGAAATATTTCACAGTGAGCATACATGAGTTCTGTAAGCCCACATACACACACAGAAATAACACAAAGTCGGCTGGGAATGGTGGCTCACACCTGTAATCCCAGCACTTTGGGAGGCCAAGGCGGGTGGATCACCTGACATCAGGAGTTCGAGACCAACCTAACAAACATGGCGAAACCCCATCTCTACTACAAATACAAAAATTAGCCGGACATGGTGGCATGCATCTGTAATTCCAGCTACAGGGGAGGCTGAGTCAGAAGAATTGCTTGAACCCAAGAGTTAGAGGTTGCAGTGAGCCCCGATCATGCCATTGCACTTCAGCCTGGGTGACAAGAACAAAACTTCGTCACCCAAAAAAAAGAAATGACACAAAGCCCACCAAAAACATACAAATTAGAATTTTAAACATGCTTTCATGTATTTACACCCCCAAATTACCAGGTAATTTAGAATGTTCTTTAATCACCCCCTGAGTAGATATGAGGGGCCTCTTAAGTGACACTGCCCAAGTGTTAGGCCACAGGAAGGGTGACTCAAGGGCCATTCTGCCCATTACAGTTAACACTATAGTGGTTCTTCTTCCTAGGGCTGTTGGAGAAAAAAAATGAATGAATGAACAAATGAATAAGAACAAACACATCACCTCCACACATTGCTGTGAGAAATGAGCAACCACTCTGTGTAGTTACTTACATCAGTGCCCAGACAGCCGTGGAAATTAGTGATCAAGTGGGAAAGAAGATTAAGAACCACACCTGGGTCTTACGGAGGCTAATGTCAATGGATCATTTTCTTTTGAGGGAGTAGAATTTTTTGTCCATAGAAAAGCTACTGAATCTATTCAGTATCAAAGCAAGGGGTGGGCTGGGTGTGGTGGCTCACACCTGTAATTCCAGCACTTTCGGAGGCCAAGACCAGTGGATCACTTGAATCCAGCAGTTCGAGACCAGCCTGGGCAACATGGTGAAACCCTGTCTCTAAGAAAAAAATACAAAAATTAGTCGGGCGTGATCACACACCTGCAGTCCCAGCTACTTGGGAGGCTAATGTGGGAGGATCACCTGAGCCCAGGAGGTTGAGGCTGCAGTGAGCCCAGATCGTGCCATTGCATTGCAGCCTGGGTGACAGAATAAGAGCCTGTCTCCAAACAACAAAAACATAGGGTGCTCTGCTAGCCATTGAAGGTCAGGATGTCCAGATTCCAACCCTGCACTAGATTTATGACCTTTGGCTAGTTCCTTAACCTCTCTTAGCCACAAGATAAAATTTTCAGTTTACAGGGTGATTGCAAGGATTAAATAAGATGGTGTGTACTGAAAAAGCTTAAAGAAAATATGTAAATACCTGGAAGTCTATATAGGAAATACATTTTGTAAAAATAGTAAAACTGGATCTCTAGTCACTGATATAGGCCAAAATTTAATTTAGCATGATGTAAAGCATTAGAGTTTTGAGTCTAGTTTATGTTTGTATAAAGTTAGCTAGTTATAATCAAAATTGTAATCTACAAATCTTTCCATTTCCCCAGCCCCCTTCCCTTTCTCTCTCTCTTGCTCTTTCCTCTTCAGTCTCCTTTCCCCCAGAGGTAGTAACTATTAGTTAAGGCTGTGAGACAGTCAGACTAGAGCTGTCAGGTGGATCCTGGTATGAAAACAGCCACCAAAGATAAGGAATCTGTGTAAAACTTGAAGACCAAAGAGAGGAGTTGGGTATCCCACTAAAATACCAGCCAATCTTTTAGCATTGCATTAAATTTAAAAATCAGATCACTTCCAAATGCCAAATACATAATTTCACTTGCTTCCCCTTTCTCCTCAGATTCTCAGATGGTGGAGATTTGGCATTTCTTTAGTTTCTGCTCCATAGAAACTGAAAGTCATAGCCCTAAGATCACCTTCTAAAGAGGGTGACGAGAACACAGGCTGTACCTGACTAACCTGGGTCTGGATCCCAGATCTTCCTACTGATAAGCTCAGTTATCTTGAATAAGTTACTTCCCCCTTCTGAGTCTCAGAGGTGAAATGATGTTCTAAATCAGAGGATTGGCCACATATTACCATGTAGCAAAGGTACCAGCGTGTGTCCACTAGTGCCTGGGCACAGCCTGCCAAGTGATTCCAAAATGGCTAACTTGGGGAGGAGGGCTGGGGAAGTCAGCCTGGGTCTTCTTCCGAGAAATGGACAGGTCTGTAGTCTAGGAAACAAAACCTATAAAGAAAAAAAAAAAGCTAGGAGGAAGTTATCAATCAGTGAAAAGTATCTAATGGAAGGCAAATCTCCTCCTTAAAAGAAAGGGAAGTGGAGAGGGTATGACATTCCCAAAAGCACAACTGAGAAACTTGGAAAGCCCAAGTCAAGGGGCACTGGCCCTGGGCCTGGAACTTCCAGCCACACGCCTGCCCTTAGCATGGCTGTGCCCTCCAGTGATCACCGATTGGCACTCTGAGCCAGGGGAGAAATTTGCTGAGAAGCAATTCCAAACGACCCAAAGGTTTCCAGCAAAAGACTTATGCTGAAGCTCAGCTTTCTGACAGCAGGGAGAGCCCAATGCAGACAGGATTGCTGGCGTTTCATTGTATGATCCTCACATCTCTTCCACCCCCAAACTGCAAGGCTACCCTGTCCTCTTCCCTGGCACCACTCCTATACCCTAACAGCCCACAGATGCATATTGGAGAACAACCACATCTATTTTCATTTAAACCATGGCAAAGGTAAAAATCAAATAAAGGTGTTTGTGTTTTCTCCCCCTGGGAAGAAGCGAGCACTCTGTAACACACATAGCCTTGTTTCGGCACAGATGTCAGGAACGCAGAGCCTGTAAATCTGCCCAGGCAGTTCTGTTCTTGAATCATTAAGAACAACCGAGTGGGTGGAACAAGAACATGAAATTGCTGTGTGCACTCATGTTTTGTTTATGGAGCAATCATTTCTAGATGTGTTTTCTTTTTTTATGAAGAATCTTTTCTATGTTTGCCTTTTAACACCCCACCTTCCTTCCTGTCCCCAGCTCTCCCACACCCACTAAAAAGAAACGTTGAGAGCATTACAAAAATCTCTGTAAATTTAAAGAATGGGTTACATTAAGTGTCTCTCTAAAGCAATTCCATTTAGTCAGTCAAAATAAATGATTTAGTAATATGAATAACACAGGTAACAGTTGAATATGAACAGTGTGTATTGTTTAAAAAGCTCACAACAACTGTTCCCTAATCATAAAAATCACTTTCCTTTTTCCACCATTGTGCAATGAGGACCTTGTTAACCCAGTGAATTGAAAGTTCTTGTGATGCCAATTATCAGCAGTATTTAATTAGTGGCTTATGTATCTGCCACAAGATTCTTCACTGAGCCTCAGTTTCTTTATCTATAAAATGGGAATAATATCTACTTTGTGAGGATTGAGTTTATTCATATGAATGCCTAGGACGTAATAGCACTCATTAAACTGCAGCAGTTACTGTTATTACTAGTAGTTGTAGCAACTGGGCAGACTGGATGGAGTAGGATTTGGCCAAATCTTTCAGTCCTCTTCTCCAGTAGACCCCAACCTTGGCACATAGCAAGCACCCAGTAAATGGTAGCTCTTAGACTTACCAAGGCAATAACAACTCCAGTTAGTGCCCCAGGCTTCCCACATCCCCAGCAGTTTCCATCCATCTCCTGACCTCGCTGGCTGCTTTCCCCACTGCTCCCAGAAGGGAAGTGTGTGTGTAGCTCTGCTGCTGTGTTTACCATCCGGGTGGGTCTCACTTTATTGTGTTTTCTCCCACTGTGTTTGGCTTCCCTGCATTGTCCTGCTTGGCACACGCCCCGGCCTTGTTCTCTGTGGCATAGCACCGTGATGTCCTCCTGTTTTGGGCATCAGCTTGCTGCTACAGGCCTAACATGGTGGCATCAGGTGGCTTTAAAAGAGGGAGAGATTGCATTAAATTTTCTCTCAGGAAAATGAGCTTGGGGTTTTTTTTGTTTTTTTGTTTTTTTAATGTTCCATGGAACAGATTTAATAACTTAGCTCCCTAATAATTTCTCCTCTGCTTGCTCTAATTGCAAAGGATTCTTCCACAAACAATGGAGTATTATTGCTTTTCAGTAGGCTAATGAGACTGCCTGTACATAGTGCTTTTCAGGCTTTACCCCCCAACACAAACAGGCACCAAGGAAACTTCCCCAGCAAGGACAGAGCTGGTCCTGCAGAAGACCTAGGAGACCCAGTGGATGCCATGGGCCTTCAAATCATGCCTTCCCCAGGAGGGTCTTGCAGGTCTCCACAAGAGGCACTTTGCCTTTTGTTCTGAAAGCCTGCCCAGCCAACACTTAGTGTGGAGGACAAGGTCTTAACCATAGCAATCCAAACCAGGTTACCAGGCCTACTTTCTTCAGGCTCTGGGACTGCCAGGGGCTGTCCATCTCCAGCTAAGTACACTCTAGGAGCTGATCAAATTAGAGAGCTGGGGGAGGGGTGGTATAGACTCTTCTAAGAGAGCTGTAATGCTGTCAGTCAACTAGCACTTCCTTTCCGGTGGGTTGTAAAATTGCCATGTATCCTGCAAGCTTCAGAGTGAGTAGCCCGGTAGGATTCTAAGTTAAATGATGCAAGAAGAATAACTCTTGGTGAGGATTTTGCACCTCAGAATTAAAAACAAAGCAAAAAAGACCAAACCTATGTTTATATTGATTGCAAATATTGTAGGAAGGAATTTCTTTTCCAATCTATTTCCGTTAAATTCCCTTGCTGACATCACATGTCACCTGAGTTGACAGCCACTGGAGGCCTGCAGCTGTTCAGCACCCATCATGGGCACAAATGGAACTTTGCTACCACGCCCTTATGGGGCCGGGCCTCTGCAGGCTGCTCAGTTTTGACACTGTCCTGCCCATAAGGGGATGGTCCCCAGGGAAAATGGGTAGAGTCAGGTGAAAGGGTGCTGGGGTGAATGGAACTGGGGCAGTTAGGAGGGGACAGCAGCAGTGGCCCTGGAACAGTGAGGCGGTTGGCGGAAGGAGGCCAGAGGCTGATCTGCTGCCATCAGACATTTATACCATCTCCTGGCCTTGCAGACCTCTGATTTACAAAATCATCGGGAGGCCGGGCGCGGTGGTTCATGCCTGTAATCCCAGTACTTTGGGAGGATGAGGTGGGTGGATCACGAGATCAGGAGATAGAGACCATCCTGGCTAACATAGTGAAACCCCATCTCTACTAAAAATACAAAAAATTAGCTGCATGTGGTGGCGCGCGCCTGTAGTTCCAGCTACTCAGGAGGCTGAGGCGGGAGAATCACTTGAACCCAGGAGGCGGAGGTTGCGGTGAGCCGAGATCACGCCACTGCCCTCCAGCCTGGCAACAGAGTGAGACTCCATCTCAAAAAATAAAAATAAAAAGTAAAAGAAAACCATGGGGAACTTTTCATTTCTAAGAAAGGCCATGAAATAAAGAAACAACATCATTTAACCCTGTAGAAGATTCATTGGTGTTAAATTCCTTACAGGATGCAAAAATGCTGTTCAGTAAGTTTTACCACAAATGCAGAGTTAAATTCAACAATAAAGTAGATGAGCAGTGCTGTCCAATAGTATGTTCTCTGATGATGGTCATGTTCTGTGTCTGTGCTGGCCGGTATGGTGGCCACCATCCACATGTGGCTACTGAGATTTTGGAATGTGGCTAGTGCAACTGAAGAACTTAATTTTTAATTTAAACATAGCCACATACAGCTAGTGGCTATATTGGCTAACACATGTGTAAGGAGATTAAGGTTTGAAAGAGAAAGCCAACGTAAGAGCAACCTTCCTATTTGTCCAAGTCTCAAAAGAAGGAGATCCAGGCTGGGCGCAGTGGCTCACGCCTGTAATCCCAGCACTTTGGGAGGCTGAGGCAGGAGGATTGCTTAAGCCCAGGAGTTTGAGACCAGCCTGGGCAACATAGCAAGACCTCGTCTCTGCAAAAACCTTAAAAAAGTAGTCAAGTGTGGTGGCACGTGCCTGTAGTCTCAGCTACTTGGGAGGCTGAAGTGAGAGGATTACTTGAGCCTGGGAGGCAGAAGTTGCAGTAAGCCAAGATCACACCACTGCACTCCAGCCTGGGGAACACAGCAAGACCCTGTCTCAAAAAAAAAAAAAACAAAAGCCAAAAAAAAACCAATAAGAACAGAAGAAGGAAGTCCACCTTATTTGCCAATAAGTTCAGACTACAGGAGTAAAATAATAATTTCAATTTGTTTTGAAAAGTGCTTTATTTCCTGTCTAAATGTTGAACCATAATAGCTTTTCTTTTTTATAATTTCAGTGGGAAAAATGCCATTATATGCTTCTGGAGATTGGAAGTGCCATCCTCAGCATGTGCTCACCATTAATAGCTTCATCTTTTAGCCACATAGGGTTTTTGCCTCTGTAGGCTTCTAACATCATCTTACGGCTTTGTTTTTTCTTTTTTCTTTTTTTTTTTTTTTTGAGACGAAGTCTCGCTCTGTTGCCCAGGCTGGAGTGCAGTGGTACAATCCCGGCTCACTGCAAGCTCCACCTCCCAGATTCACGACATTCTCCTGCCTTAGCCTCCCAAGTAGCTGGGACTACAGGTGGCCGCCACCACACCTGGCTAATTTTTTGTATTTTTAGTAGAGACGGGGTTTCACCATGTTAGCCAGGATGATCTCGATCTCCTGACCTCACAATCCGCTCACTTTGGCCTCCCAAAGTGCTGGGATTACAGGCGTGAGCCACCACACCCGGCATATTACAGTTTTTATAGCCAGAGGCATAGGCAAGTTCTTCTATCGCTAATGACAGGTCAGGTTTCTCACCCTAATTTAGGCAACCACTCTATCCAGCAGCTCACTGCATTTCAACATTTCTGATTTGTGACGTGGCGACTTATTTCTCTGAGAAATGTTTCATGTGCTGCTGCTTGTTCAGCAACCAGTTCATATCCGCAGATCTGAGTGCCACCCCTGGGCCTGGGTGAATCCCCTGAAGATAAAGTGGCCTCTGTCCTCAGACAGTGGGCACGAGGGAAGGAGCAGTACACAAGTCTTTCTGACTGCCCACCCACAGCCCAATCCCCCAGCAAGCCCCATGGAGCAGGCCCTGAAGCCCTGGCTTCACCCCTTGAAAGGGGCAAAGGTCAAGCCAAGATGTCACAGGTAAGGGGAAGCAAAGGGTTCTTAAGCAGGACATAGGTGGGCAGCAGCAGACCAAGCTCTGGGAAGCAGGGCAGGAAGAGGGAGATGAGACTTTTCAGGTTAAGAACAAACAAGGGAAAGATTCAGTAAGCAGGCAGCTGGGAGCCACGTGTCTGGGCCAAACAATAAGCTTTTAAAAATCCATAAAGGGCAAGCACTGCATTACAGCACTCTTTGATGTCAGAGTTCTGCCCTGGCCTTGTGAAAAGCACCAAGGACTCACCCTGCAGCAGCCAGGCCCTAAATAGTGGGGTGGGGGCTGGTATGTCCCAGGCAGCTAAAGGGTGCAGAGAGCAGATGTACCAGACCAGGCTCTGCAGGCCTGGACAGGCAGCTCAGCCAGGCCTGCTTCATTGATATAGGCTCCTAATGAGCAGGATAAACACCATTTGGGGCCATTTGCTGTGAAATGGGCTGGGGTGTATGAGAAATTGGCCTTGTATGGGCATAAAACACACACATCAGCAGAAAATAATGTGCTGCAAAAGTTTAAATTGAAGACGTGCCATTCTGAGTGTGCAGAGGCGTTAATGCTTATGTAATTAATCATTTCATATGTGAAGATTGGGATTTCTTTCCCTTTTAATTAATTAGCCAGTAGACTCGTTATAGTACATTTTTCATGTCAAAAAGGCAGTGGGTTCTAAGAAAAGGGAGGGGGGCTGCAGGGGAGAAGTGACAGTGTGTTATAGCGTGCTGTGGAAAGTGCAGGGAACCACCGTCCCTGCTCAAAAAAAATCCCTGTGGAGGGTGCAGAAATCCAGAACTCAGCAAAAAATGTTTTTGACTTATCCAAGTCCCATGAATGCAAGACTGCTGGTGCCCACATTTCCCAGAACCTGCATTTAGCTCCTTACCAAGAGTTGCTGCCTACTCAGCTACTGTGTCTCTTTTACTAGAAAGAGGATGCAGCAAGAGGGCTAAAGGTTACACTCTGAAGCCAACCAGCCAGATTCCATCCCTGACTGCACCTTATCAGCTCAAGACTTTCAACAAGGAACTTAACCTTTTTGGGCCTCAGTTGCCTTCTGTGTATAATGCAGATGATAGTACCTACCTCAGGGTTATTGCGAAAAGAAAAGAAAATAATATATTAATAAATTGCTTACCTGGCACATATTGAAGACTCAAAAATGATAGACTTTATTACAAGAAGAGTTGCACTTCTTTGTAGAATAGAACACCACCCTTGACTTCTTTTTTTCTGGGTTATTTTTTTGTTTTTTGTTTTTTGTTTTTTTTGAGGCAGAGTCTTGCTCTGTTGCCCAGGCTGGAGTGCCATGGCATGATCTCCACTCAGCACAACCTCCACCTCCCAGGTTCAAATGATTCTCATGCCTCAGCCTCCTGAGTAGCTAGAATTATGGGTGTGTGCCACCACGCCCAGCTAATTTTTGTATTTTTTGGATTACAGGTGTGAGCCACCATGCTTGGCTTATCCACCCTTGACTTCTTCACAAAGCTGTGTGTGCGTGTGTGTGTGTGTTTGTACGAAAATACATATAACCATTTTAGCCATTTTTAAGTATACAGGTCAGTGGCCTTAAGAATATTATTGTACAACCATCACCACTATCCATTTCCAGAACTTTTTTTCTTCCCCAACTGAAACTCTGTACTCATAAACAACAATTCTTTATTTCCCCCTCCTCCCAGCCCCTGGCAACCACCATTTTACTTTCTGTATCTATGAATTTACTACTTAGGATTTTCTTTTGTTGTTGAGACAGAGTCTCACTCTGTTGCCCAGGCTGGAGTGCAGTGGTGCAGTCTCGGCTCACTGCAACCTCCACCTCCCCGGTTCAAGCAATTCCCCTGCCTGCCTCAGCCTCCCAAGCAGCAGGGACTACAGGCATCTGTCACCAGGCTGGGCTAATTTTTGTATTATCTGTAGAGACAGGGATTCACCATGTTGCCCAGGCTGGTCTTGAACTCCTGGGGTCAGGTGATCCTCCCACCTTGGCCTCCCAAAGTGTTGGGATTACAGGCACGAGCCACCGCACCTGGCCTGCTTACCTTTTAATTATTTGTCTCCCCCTCTGGAGGGTTAGCTCATGAAAGGAGGGACTGTGTCTCTCTTGCCTGGTACAGAGCAGGAGCTCAGTAAATATTTGTTAAGCAAATGGATGAATTGCAACTCTGCACTTCCACTTGAAGGGCTTAGTTCTTCCTCCACATGTCTTCTCCCAGACATAGGCCCAGACTCCACCTCTGACTTATCTCTTTTCTCTACCTTTATCCTGTCTGTTTCCTACTTTTTTCACAGAAATGTCTCTCCTAACCTTCTTCTTTCCCCACAGTTTCCCCCATTAAGAATCTGTTCCCCGCTGGACGTGGTGGTTCATGCCTGTCATCCCAACACTTTGGGAGGCCAACATGGGAGGATCCCTTGAACCCCAGAGTTTGAGTCCAGACTGGTCAACACAGTGAAACCCTGTCTCTACAAAAAAAAATTTTTTTTTTAATTAGCCAGGCATGATGACAGATGCCTGTGGTCCCAACTACTCAGGAAGCTGAGGTGGAAAGATTACTTGAGCCCTGAAGGTCGAGGCTACAGTGAGCTATGATTGTGCCACTGCACTCCAGCCTGGGAGACAGAATGAGACCCTATGTCAAGAAAAACAAAAAACAAATAAAAGAATCTGCTCCCCAATGCCTATCAAGTCTAAATTTTTTTTGGCCTAATTCTCTAAGTCCTAAGAAAAATGTAGATTTACAGGGTTTTAAAAATGTTAACTCTGACACTCACATTTATTGAGGGTCCGGAGGAATCTGTACTCACTTTATATAGTTCTGATATTCCTTCTGGAATTTAAAACCTTAAAAATGTGTAAACCTGGCCAGGTGCAGTGGCTCACACCTGTAATCCCAGCACTTTGGGAGGCCGAGGTGGGCGGATCACGAGGTCAACAGATAGAGACCATCCTGGCCAACATGATGAAACCCTGTCTCTACTAAAAATACAAAAATTAGCTGGGTATGGTGGCACATGCCTGTAGTCCCAGCTACTCAGGAGGCTGAGACAAGAGAATCACTTGAACCCGGGAGGCGGAGGTTGCAGTGAGCCGAGATCACCCCACTGCACTCCAACCTGGCGACAGAGCGAGACTCCGTCTCAAAAAAAAAAAAAATGTAAACCCTTTCACCCAGAAATTCCATGACTTCGTGCTAAGAGATAATCATAATTATATCCAAAGATGTATCTTCAAGGATATGCATTGTGGTAAAAATTTTTAAAGGTACAAATAAACTATCTGATCAAAAATAGGCAATTGATAAATTATGATACATTTGCAAAATGAGTATTTTGAACCCATTACAAAGTTATGCTGTAGTAGAATTCTTGCTATTGGAAAATTTTATTAACATACTGATACATATTTATCTAAACAGGAGTATTAGTTAAGATACAGTTTCAAATGCTAAATCAAAAGTCAAAATGATAGTAGTTTAAACAAGATAGAAGTTAATGGAGTGTAGGGCTGATGAGTCTCCACAGGGTCAGGGACCCAGGCTCCTCCCCTCCTGTCCCTCTGTCATCTGCCTCATGGTCTCCAATGGCTGCTCCAGCTCCTGTCATCACAGCTGTCAGGGGAGGAGAGAAGTGGGCATAGGGGGCAAGCCCCCATCCTTTAAGGGCATGAGCCAGAATTTGTACACATCCCTTCTGCTCACATCCATTAGCCAGAAGTTAATCACACAGCCATACCTCACTGCAAGGGAGATGAGAAAGTGGATGCTATGCCCAGTGAGAGTGAAGATCTTTGATTATGAAGGTTGAGTGGCCCGGAGAATAACAAGCAGCCTCTTCCACAGCAGACGGTAAACGGAGCATGTACAGTAGGACATATGCCAAAAATTTTCAGCAGTGATCATCTCTAAATGGTGATTTTTATGTTTGGTTTATGCTTTTCTGTACAAATACTCTAATGAACATGTACTACCTTTGAAGTCAAGGCAAAAAACGTTACCATATTTCCTGTTTAATTATTCCAGTCTCCCTGCACTTCTGCTTCATTTCCTGCCAGGCCAGGGTCTTTACAGTGCCAGCACAGCCCTGGCTCATTTGGCCTTAGAGTCTTTTAATCATGCTGTCCCTAGGGCCCCGAGCGCTGCCTGACCCCCTCCCCCAGCATCCCCATTCAGTTCTCCTCCTTCAAGATCAGTTCAAGATCCATCCATCTGCACTCTTGCTTCTCCAGGAGAAATTCCCCAACTGTCACAGGCTCTGGGCAGTCTTGCCTCAAAAGTAACCACATCAGCTGGGTGCAGTGGCTCATGCCTGTAATCCCAGCACTGTGGGAGGCCAAGGCGGGCCTTGGCCTGAGGTCGGGAGTTTGAGACCAGCCTAACCCACATGGAGAAACTCTGTCTCTACTAAAAATACAGAATTAGCCAGGCGTGCTGGCATATGCCTGTAACCCTAGCTACTCAGGAGGCTGAGGCAGGAGAATCACTTGAACCCGGGAGGCAGAGCTTGCAGTGAGCCGAGATTGCACTCCAGCCTGGGCAACAAGGGCAAAATTCCGTCTCAAAAAAAAAAAAAGTAACCACATCACATCCACATACACACTTTCGTACCTTTGTTAAGCCCTCTGCAGTCCACCTCCACCCGCCACCATGGTGTCTTATGTAAGCCCCAAGACTGGAAGCACCTGGAAGGCAGGTGGCTACCTTACACTGCTGTGATCTTCCCACTGTCTCCCCAGCTGACCCTGGGGCCAGGTGCTGCTGTTTCTGAGCCACAGACTGTTATTTCTGGCTTGCCTCTGTCAAAGACTATGCAATGGAACAGTAGAAGGGTTTCAGTTCAGCTACTTATGGGTTACATATCTTGGTCTGTGTTCCTTGAACCTATTAACCTATAAAGTTAAACATAGTTACAAATGTTACCAAGGTTGCTTTTTAAAAATATCTTTTTTTTTTTTTTTTACAAAAGCAACACACTATAGGAATATTGAAAAATACAGAAAAATACAAAAATAAAAGCAAAACACCTATCCTTCCACCCCCTTATCCTCCCTTCTCATGAAACATGTAAAGTAAAGTAGGAATAGGAGAGATCCTCCCACCATCCCAGAGCTAAACTCTGTGAGTAAATGATTTGGAACAAACATGGCGAGGTTTTTGTTTCTATAGTTATACTAAATGTAGTATCTTTCCATATTCATATCTATAGCATCCATATAGTATCTATGTCTATATATAGACATATTAAGTACTATTTTTTTCCAAAATAAAATGTTGTTATGCTGTTCTACAATTTTCCATTTTCTCAATGATATTTGTATGTCTCAAGGTCTTGCTCTCTTTACACACACACACACACATTCTAATGCACATGTGCATGAACACACCCACCTTATCAATATATCCCATTTTTATGTGACATAATTTATTTTAAACAGGTTCCTACTTATCAACAATTGTTTTCCACTCTATTACTATAACCAGTGTTATAATAAATACCTTTGGACCAGGCATGGTGGCTCATGCCTGTAATCCCAGTGCTTTGGGAGGCTAAGGCAGGGGGATCACTTGAGACCAGAAGTTTGAGATCAGCCTGGGCAACATAGTGAGACCTCATCTCTACAAATGTTTTTTTAAGTTAGCTGAGCATGGTGAGCACCTGTAATCCTAGCTACTAAGGAGGCTGAGGCAGGAGAACTGCTTGGGCTCAGGAGTTCAAGGATGCAGTGAGCTATGATAGCACCACTGAACTCCAGCCTGGACAACCGACTGAAACGCTATCTCTAAAAAAATGTGTGTGTGTGTGTGTGTGTGTGTGTATGTGTATACATATGCCTTTGCACATATGCCTTTACATTCTTTTTTTTTTTTTGAGACGGAGTCTTGCTCTGTCGCCCAGGCTGGAGTGCAGTGGCCGGGTCTCAGCTCACTGCAAGCTCCGCCTCCCGGGTTCACGCCATTCTCCTGCCTCAGCCTCCGGAGTAGCTGGGACTACAGGCGCCCGCCACCTCGCCCGGCTAGTTTTTTGTATTTTTAGTAGAGACGGGGTTTCACCATGTTAGCCAGGATGGTCTCGATCTCCTGACCTTGTGATCCGCCCGTCTCGGCCTCCCAAAGTGCTGGGATTACAGGCTTGAGCCACCGCGCCCGGCCGCCTTTACATTCTTATACTAGAAGTGAGATTGCTGGAATGGTAAAGATGTGCATTTAAATGTTGTTAGATACTGTCAAATTATCTTCCAAAAAGGCTACAGCCATTTTCCCAGCCCCCCTTGTGGGCAGGCTGTAGGCTGCAGTGAGGAGTCCCAGTCCCCAGTACCATCCCCGTGTCTAGGCCATCAGCTTAGCCTAAGCCTTATTTCACAGTCAGGAATGAGGAGGCTAGAACCTACAGCAAAAGTGCTATGAGTAGGACATAGAAGGATCCATCTCAATGATGAAGGGAATATCACCACCGATCCCACAGAAATACAAACTACCATCGGAGAATACTGTAAACACCTCTACGCAAATAAACTAGAAAATCTAGAAGAAATGGATAAATTCCTGGACAAATACACCTTTCCAAGACAAAACCAGGAAGAAGTTGAATCCCTGAATAGACCAATAACAGGTTTTGAAATTGAGGCAATAATTAATAGCCTACCAACCAAAAAACATCCAGGACCAAACAGATTCACAGCCGAATTCTACCAGAGGTACAACGAGGAACTCGTTCCATTCCTTCTGAAACTATTCCAATCAATAGAAAAGGAGGGAATCCTCCCTAATTCATTTTATGAGGCCAACATCATCCTGATACCAAAGCCTGGCAGAGACACAACAAAAAAAGAGAATTTTAGACCAATATCCTTGATGAACATCGATGCAAAAATCCTCAATAAAATACTGGCAAACCAAATCTAGCAGGACATCAAAAAGCATATCCACCATGATCAAGTGGGCTTCATCCCTGGGATGCAAGGCTGGTTCAACATACACAAATCAATGAATGTAATCCATCACATAAACAGAATCAAAGACAAAAACCACATGATTATCTCAATAGATGCAGAAAAGGCCTTTGACAAAATTCAACAGTCCTTCATGCTAAAAACTCTCAATAAACTAGGTATTGATGGGATGTATATCAAAATAATAAGAGCTATTTATGACGAACCCACAACCAGTATCATACTGAATGGGCAAAAACTGGAATCATTCCCTTTGAAAACTGGCACAAGACAGGGATGCCCTCTCTCATCACTCATATTCAACATAGTGTTGGAAGTTCTGGCCAGGGCAATCAGGCAAGAGAAAGAAATAAAGGGTATTCAATTAGGGAAATAGGAAGTCAAATTGCCCCTGTTTGCAGATGACATGATTGTATATTTAGAAAACCCCATTGTCTCAGTCCAAAATCTCCTTAAGCTGATAAGCAACTTCAGCAAAGTCTCAGGATACAAAATCAACGTGCAAAAATCACAAGCATTCCTATACACCAATAACAGACAAACAGAGAGCCAAATCATGAATGAACTCCCATTCACAATTGCTTCAAAGAGAATAAAATACCTAGGAATCCAACTTACAAGGGATGTGAAGGACCTCTTCAAAGAGAACTACAAACCACTGCTCAGTGAAATAAAAGAGGACACAAACAAATGGAAGAACATTCCATGCTCATGGATAAGAAGAATCCATATTCTGAAAATGGCCATACTGCCCAAAGTAATTTATCGATTCATCCCCATCAAGCTACCAATGACTTTCTTCACAGAATTGGAAAAAACTACTTTAAAGTTCATATGGAACCAAAAAAGAGCCCGCATTGCCAAGACAATCCTAAGCCAAAAGAACAAAGCTGGAGGCATCACAGTACCTGACTTCAAACTATACTACAAGGCTACAGTAACCAAAACAGCATGGTACTGGTACCAAAACAGAGATATAGACCAATGGAACAGAATAGAGCCCTCGGAAATAATACCACACATCTACAACCATCTGATCTTTGACAAACTTGACAAAAACAAGAAATGGGGAAAGGATTCCCTATTTAATAAATGGTGATGGGAAAACTGGCTAGCCATATGTAGAAAGCTGAAACTGGGTCCCTTCCTTACACCTTATACAAAAATTAATTCAAGATGGATTAAAGACTTAAATGTTAGACCTAAAACCATAAAAACCCTAGAAGAAAACCTAGGCAATACCATTCAGACCATAGGCATGGGCAAGGACTTCATGACTAAAACACCAAAAGCAATGGCAACAAAAGCCAAAATTGACAAATGGGATCTAATTAAACTAAAGAGCTTCTGCACAGCAAAAGAAACTACCATCAGAGTGAACAGGCAACATACAGAATGGGAGAACATTTTTACAATCTACTCATCTGACAAAGGGCTAATATCCAGAATCTACAAATAAACACATTTACAAGAAAAAATCAAACAACCCCATCAAAAAGTGGGCAAAGGATATGAACAGACACTTCTCAAAAGAAGATATTTATGCAGTCAATAGACACATGAAAAAATGCTCAACATCCTGACCATCAGAGAAATGCAAATCAAAACCACAATGAAATACCATCTCACAACCAGTTAGAATGGTGGTCATTAAAAAGTCAGGAAACAATAGGTGCTGGGAAGTATGTGGAGAAACAGGAACACTTTTACACTGTTGGTGGGACTGTAAACTAGTTCAACCATTGTGGAAGACAGTGTGGCGATTCCTTAAGGATCTAGAACTAGAATTACCATTTGACCCAGCCATCCCATTACTGGACATATACCCAAAGGATTATAAATCATGCTGCTATAAAGACACATGCACACATATGTTTATTGCAGCACTATTCACAATAGCAAAGACTTGGAACCAACCCAAATGTCCATCAATGATAGACTGGATTGAGAAAAGGTGGCACATATACACCATGGAATACTATGCAGCCATAAAAAGGGATGAGTTCATGTCCTTTATAGGGACATGGATGAAGCTGGAAACCATCATTCTAAGCAAATTATTGCAAGGACAGAAAACCAGACACTGCATGTTCTCACTCATAGGTGGGAATTGAACAATGAGAACACATGGATGCAGAGTGGGGAACATTACACACAGGGGCCTACTGGGGGTGGTTTGAGGGGGGAGGGATAGCATTAGGAGATATACCTAATGTAAATGATGAGTTAACGGGTGCAGCACACCAACATGGCACATGTATATATATGTAACAAACCTGCACGTTGTGCACATGTACCATAGAACTGAAAGAAAAAATAATAAAAAAAAAAAAAGAAGAAGGATACATCTCAAAGATGTTACCACAGTGCCCAGAATATAGTAGTCGCCTCACAAAGTCAGCTGCCATTATTATCTTTTAAATTTTAGCTAATCTGATAAGCAAAAAAGTCATATTTTATTGTTGTTTTAATTTGCATTTCTGGAATCACTAAAATGATTATGGCAACTTCTCCTGAGAGTGTTGCTGGCTTCCCCACAATGTATTATGTATTTGGCCAACATGCCAATCTCATTACAGTGCTCTGCAGAGCCTCATCATACAGGCCTGTGCCCCAGACTGACCTAGAATAGACCCTTATTAGCCACAGCTGCACCTCCAGGGGGCCTGCCTCACTGTCCAGATCCCCTCTCCTTCACTCTCAAGGCCACACTGTGGCTGGACTTTAAAGGGCAGGGACACGGCCAGGCGTGGTGGCTCATTCCTGTAATCCCAATACTTTGGGAAGCCGAGGCGGGCAGATCATGAAGTCAACAGATCGAGACCATCCTGGCCAACATAGTGAAACCCCATCTCTACTAAAAATACAAAAATTAGCTGGGTGTGGTGCTGCACACCTGTAGTCCCAACTACTCGGGAGGCTGATGCAGGAGAATCGCTTGAACCCAGGAGGCGGAGGGTTCAGTGAGCCAAGATCGCACCATTGCACTCCAGCCTGATGACCGAGTGAAACTCCGTCTCAAAAAAAAAAAAAGGAAAGAAAGAAACAGCAGGGATGCTTGAGGTAGCTGAGATCAGAAAGGCTTAGTTTTCCAAGACACTGGGAACCCGAGGGAGGGTCTCAGGAGGCCTAGAGACTCACACCTACCCTTGATGGGACCACTGCTCAAGTCACCTATGGTAGAGTTGCCAGACTTAGCAAACAGTAATACGGGATACTCTGTTAAATTTGAAGTTCAGAGTCAGGCATAGTGACGCATACCTGCAGTCCCAGCGACTCGGGAGGCTGAGGTGGGGGGATTGCTTGAGCCGGGGAGTATGAGGCCAGCCTGGGTAACATAGTGAGACCCCTCCCCACTCACCTCTAAAAAAAATAAGAAATTGAAATCAGATAAACAAGGATAGCAATATTAGATGGGATATGCTTATACTAAAGAAATTATTTTAAAAGTATTCATTATCTGAATTCGAATTTAACTGGGTGTGCTGTATTTTATCTGGTAGCCCTAGCTACCAGCTACTTTAGGTTTTTTATTAATCTGCTGTATTACTTCTCTATTGCTGCTGTAACAGATTACCACAAATATAGTGACTTGAAACAGTACCGACCTACTCTCTTATAGTTCTGGAGGCCAGAAGTCCCAAATCAGTTTCACTGGACTAAAGTCAAGATGAAGGCATGGCTAGTTCTTTCTGGAGGCTCCAGGGGAGAACCTGTTTCCTTGTCTTTTCCAGATTTTAGAGGATGCCTTCATTCCTTGGCTTATGGCTCCTTCTTCCGTCTTCAAAACTTCAAAGCAGTGTTGCATCTTCAAATCTTTCTCTGTCTCTCTCTGAGTCTGACACTTCTACCTCCCTCTCATGAGGGCCCCGTGATTATATTGAGCCCACCCAGGTAATCCAGGAGACTGTCCCCATCTCATGATCCTTAATCGCACCTGCAAAGTCCCTTTTATTTATTTATTTATTTATTATTATTATTATTATTATTATTATTATTTTGAGGTGTAGTCTTGCTCTGTCACCCAGGCTGGAGTGCAGTGGCACGATCTCGGCTCACTGTAACCTTCGCCTCCTGGGTTCAAGCCATTCTCCTGCCTCAGCCTTCCGAGTAGCTGGGATTACAGGTGCGCACCACCATGCCCAGCTAAAATTATGTATTTTAGTAGAGATGGGATTTTGCCATGTTGACCAGGCTGGTCTCGAACTCCTGACCTCAAGTGATCCGCCCACCTGTGCCTCCCAAAGTGTTGGGATTATAGGTGTGAGCCACCACGCCCAGTCCAAAGTCCCTTTTACCAGGTAAAGTCTATTCACAGGTTCTGAAGATTAGGACACAGACATCTTTAGGGGACCATTATTCAGCCTACCACACCTGCCTGGTAACCTTCATACATTATATTGCTTCTATTGCAAAAAGCATTCTGAGTTCTAAACTCCAACACCAACTTTCTTCCTCTATCTGTATAATAGCACTTGGCATATTCTATTGTGACTATTTTACATCCCTCTGTCTCTGTCTCCTGACTCATTTATCTCAGTCTGCCCTGTGCTTGACACACAGTAGGCTCCTGAGCCAATGATGATTGAATTAATATTAAACTGCAGATTAGGGTGTGCCTGTAACCACATATTTATATTATGGAAGTGAACAAGAAAGAGTGTATTGGTTGGGAATGTGGACTTGGGAAGACAGATGGGGTCAGGACCAGACAGCTGAGCAGCAAATGGAACACCGTGATCAGAGAGGTGGAGGTAGGAGAGAAAAGAATGAGGCAGAAGGAGAGGAGCACCCCAAACTGTGACCCCTCCCTGGGTCCTAGGTGCAGACAGCGTACATTTAGGAGGTGGTTATGAGAGTAGCACACCTCAAGGCAAGGATTTGGGTGTAAGCATTTTGAGAGATGATCCCAGGAAGCTCAGTGAGGGAGCAGACCTGTTTACAGGTGACTGGAGTGGGGAGCCAGGGGGATATGGTGGGATACCAACATTATCTGCTCAACATAGCTATTACTAGGAGGTGAATTGCAATGATGTATACCTTAACCTTATTTTGTAACATTTTTAAATTTTGCAAAAAACAATACTTCTGTTTTGTAAAAAAATATATAGATAATTTTAGGAAATACTCATGCCTCACCATTCAAAGTCCAGTGCTGTGACTGGGCTTCTCAAGAAAGATTGCTTTTCAGCCTCCAGTACAGCTGCCCTGACTCTCCTAATCTGATACATGTCCAGAAAATACCCATTGGCATTTCTGATTTGGGTTCACTAAAATTATCCTCTTTCCCCACCCCTTTCCTTGTCATGATCTTTTTGTTTTGTTTTGTTTTTTGTTTTTTGAGACAGAGTCTTGCTCTGTCGACCAGGCTGGAGTGCAGTGGCACGATCTCGGCTCCCTGCAACCTCTATCTCCAAGGCTCAAGCAACTGTCCTGCCTCAGCCTCCTGAGTAGCTGGGTTTACAGGCGTGTGTCACCACACCCGGCTAATTTTTTGTATTTTTATTAGAGATGGGGTTTCACCATGTTGGCCAGGCTGGTCTTGAGCTCCTGACCTCAGGTAATCCGACTGCTTCGGCCTCCCAAAGTGCTGGGATTACAGGTGTGAGCCACCATGCCCGCCTGCTTGTCATTATCTTTAACCAGTTATCAGTTTCCAGTCACAATATACATCAGGGTCCATCTCTGATCATTAATGGTCTCCTCTCAAAAGAAAATAAATCTCCCTTATTATAAATGCATCAAGTTCATTCTGTTAGGATGAACTTTTGTTTCCCTTTATGTTCTTGTTTCAATGAATTTTGTGTTCTTTGGCTGTTTTCAGACCACGTGTATCCCATATCTGCCTTCATTCTTTGGTTCTTGAGCTGGGATCACAAAGGGAGAAAGGGCCATAGAAAGCTGTCATAGGTGACAAGACCCTTCTGAGTGTGAAGAGCTCAAGTGGGCTACCAGGCTTCACCTTGGGGTCCATAATGACAAGATCGCTGGTCCCTGCCAGCCATCCCTAGGGCTGCTCCCAGGTGCAAATCCAGAATAGCAGTCCTCCCAAGACATCCCAGTTTGGGAGGATATAGGTTGGTGGATTAAACCAGAAAGACTGCTACTCAGAGGCATTGGAGTCACCTGTCTAGTTTCTTGATGCGAAAGAGAAAGAATATGGAAATTTTCTCTTCACTCATTTACCCCACAGATTCTTGCTAAGGATCTATTATGGGCAGGCACTCTGCTAAGTGCCAATCAGAGATTACATGTGAATTATTTTCCCCCAAAGGAATAAAATGCATGATGCCTGCGATGCTATCTGGTCAGCCCAGAAATGGAACAAGTAAGAGGTGAGGAGGAAACAGAGAGAAAAGGGAAGAGGGAGCAGATAATTCCCACCCATGAGAAACACTGGGGCCACAGCCCATAGCCAGCTGGCTGACCAATGGTGAACTGACAAAGTTGGAAGCACATGGCATCTCATTCCATCAAAAACCTTCAGGAACACAGTGTTTCCATAAATAAGCATCACACACGCACACACATACACACACACACACACACTCACAGTCCGGAATGCTCTGCTAGCTTACCACATACAGTGGATTTTTGTTTACTTTGGAAAATCTAAATTTGAATCTAGAATCTCATCACAAGGCCTGCCTCGCAGACACTGGGCCCTGTCACGCATATGTCCCTAATGCAGCAGGGGCAGAGTGGAGGGAGGCCAGCCCACTAAGGTGGGCTGGACCTCAGGCCTGGGGTCCCCTGCCAGCTGTTCCCTGACTGCCCACCATTCTGCCCTTCAACTGTACAATCTGTCTTGCAACAACAGTTGGCGTTCCATTTTCAGGGGATGAGCACCAAGTGAAAATTTTTTTTTTTTTTTTTTAGACAGAGTCTTGCTCTGTTGCCAGGCTGGAGTGCAGTGGCCCAATCTCGGCTCACTGCAACCTCCGCCTCCCAGGTTCAAGCAATTCTCCTGACTCAGCCTCCCGAGCAGCTGGGACTACTGGTGCGCGCCACCATGCCCAGCTAATTTTTTTGTATTTTTTATAGAGGCAGAGTTTCACCATGTTGGCCAGTATGGTCTTGATCTCTTGACCTCGTGATCCACCCGCCTTGGCCTCCGAAAATGCTAGGATTACAGGCGTGAGCCACCGCGCCCTGCCCAAGTGCAAAATATTAACCAACTGGAAATTAAGCTTTGGCACAAAATTGATTGCCACCTCAGCGAATTAAATGCAGTGAGCTGCCTCCTTATCTTAGCTGTGCATTATAAATAATAAGCAGCACCTCCACCTGATCTCTAGATAAGGAAGTTGGAGGCAGAGCGAGATGGGTATTAGGTAGGATACACTGTTGGCAGAATATGGCTGCAAGATGATCATCTCCTTAGCGGCAAAAGAATAGCTGGCTCTTCTCCACATTCATCTCCAGTAAAGAATTCACTCCCCGCACCCTTCCCACATCCACTCTGAGCACTCTGAGAACGGCGGGAGACCACTCTGCTCTGACAACTTTCTCTGCCACTGACATTATCTCCTAATTATCTTCTCAGCAGTGACGGCCTGGTACCAGTCTTCAACTTGTGCAAAATGATTATAATACCCAATCTGATTAAGAGGAAAAGGAAATTCTGCAGTTTCTTTGAGCTTCTTGGGGCTGTTACCATTTTCCCAAAGGGCCTAAATATTCACAATGATCAGAAGGGGCAAAACACACACATTACTTTAAATGACCATTACTCAGAAAACAGTAACACATGTTTCAGCCAGATGAATATGTTTATGTAGGGGGGGAACTCTTGTCCGCAGCAGTTTCCAAGAACCAGAGCCATTAAGTAAATGGCCTGAAACAGAACCCAAACAATGTATTTGTTCCATGACATACACCCTGGGTGGTGGGACACACTGCAGTCTTTAAAAAAAAAATGATTTTTATTTTAGGACAAATAACTTTTTTCAACAGCTTTGAGGTAAGCAGCTGCAGCACATGGCATGCTTTGCTAGGGGAAGAGGCCAGTGTGGCCCAGATATCAAGTGGTGGTGTTTTAAGGCCAACTTTGATGAGCATGTGACTGTGTCTGTCCTTAGAGAAGGAAGACTAGAAATCACACCCCAGGTTCCCTGCCCAGCCTCAAGCTCCTTCTTCCCTTGGTCTCTGGTCACCTCTTGGTGACATAAATCAGTTCCTGGTGGCCTAAAACTCCTCTACCACCAGTATGGAGCCAATCAGTCAGAAAAATAGAGCCTGAAACCACTCATCCTTGGTTAGCTTCCTTTGGTTTCATAAACCCAGAATCCCTGACTGGCTATGCTGGTGGTCTAAGGGGTCTTAGGGCTGTGAATGGACAATGCTTCCACACTGATGGAAAAGCCACCCAAGTGTTTGCAGGCCTGACACTGGGTGTAAGGACCACACACAGTGTTCCACTGCAGGTCAGTAAGCCATCCTCCTAGTCCCTTTCCTCCTCAGGGACTCTCTGGGGACAGCCCCAGTGAAGGGCAAAGGCCTGAGAATTTGGCACAACGCACACTGCAGCACTTCTTAGTGCTTGAATATATGAACAACAAATTTTAGCTCTCCAGACTGGAGCAGCTGTGTGGGTTTACTTTAACTGGGAGTCCATTGGATCTCCAGTGCTGGTGTGATTGAATTTACTGTGCAGTTCTCTAAAAACCACCTAGTTCTTTAGGGCAGTTTTCTTTCATTTTGCAAAAATAGAGTTAATAGAGCAGCCTCCTAAGCCATCAGCTTACTGGTCATTAAACCTCACAATTGCTCAGGTGAATGGACTGTCTACATTTAAAAAACATCATTAATGATTCTGTTACTGGCTTTGTGAGAGGAAATGTTGGAAGAGAAGTACACTGTAACATTCAAGCTGAAATGCTCGCTTTCCTTCCAAATATACAGCAGCTGGGTGCCTCTCCCAGCCTCCTTTTCCCTCTCCTGCCCACCTGCCTTCCCCCAGCTCTGCAAGGTGCCAGCCTTGCCAGTTTCTGGAGTGTGGTCATCAGCAAGGCTGTTGCTGCTGCAAGGAAGCTGGGACACACAGGCCATCAGCTGGGCTGCCAGTTGTCATTTAAAACCTCAGGCTTCTGCTATTTCTTGTAAATAATTGGGGAACAAGTGCCTCTCCCCAGTGCTAGTCTTACTTCATGCCTTCCTCAAATCAATTCAACAAAGATTTGTTGGCCAGTTACTAAGCGTCAAACAGTGACAGAGAGAAATGCAATCCCAGTGAAGAAATACAAAATTTATCATCACTGAGGATGTGCAAGGCTGAGGCTGGCCCTAAAGATGCCAAAATGAATGTTGCCAGTGCTGCCTTTGAGATGCTGATGGAAGACCAAGTCCTTACCCTCAAGGAACACACAGCCTCAGAGACTGATGGGAGGCCACCACCAACCTGCTGTGACAGCAGGCCGAGCCAAGCACTGGGAGCAGCAGAGGGAGCCCTTCCAAAGGCAGGGACTGTGGAAAGAGGGAGGCAGAAGCATCTGAGCTGGACTATGATGCCTAAGATTTCAGCAGAGGCCGGCGCGGTGGCTCAAGCCTGTAATCCCAGCACTTTGGGAGGCCGAGACGGGCGGATCACGACGTCAGGAGTTCGAGACCATCCTGGCTAACACGGTGAAACCCCGTCTCTACTAAAAAAAATACAAAAAACTAGCCGGGCGAGGTGGTGGGCACCTGTAGTCCCAGCTACTCGGGAGGCTGAGGCAGGAGAATGGCGTAAAAACCCGGGAGGCAGAGCTTGCAATGAGCTGAGATCCGGCCACTGCACTCCAGCCTGGGCGACACAGCAAGACTCCATCTCAAAAAAAAAAAAAAAAAAAAAAAAAGATTTCAGCAGAAGAAAGAAGGTGACATGAGAACGTGATGCAGGAAGTCACAGTGTCAGCAAAATGCAGGAGGGTTTCAAGGTGTCAGGAAAGAATAACCCCCATCAGACCCCAGTAACAAAACACAGATTCACAAGAGAAAAATGAACAGAAGCTTATTAACATGTATAGTTCACATATGCATGGGAGACACCCGGGCAATGATTAGTTCTCAAGGAAGCAGCCTTGAATTCCAGCTTATTCTCAACAAAGAACAGTACATTTTCAGATAAGTGACAAGACAAGGGAAAAGGACTTTGGGTCTCTAGGGGGAGCACTTTGGGGGGCAGCAAATACATGTAGATAAAGGCAAGTTACCAAGGCTCATTAATCTAGATTCTTCTGGTACCATCTCCATGTCGATAAGGGTCTAAAGTTGTCTTCAGTGGTTAACCTTTGTCCTCCCTAGTAGAAGAGGGAGCCAGGGGCCGGATGTGGTGGCTCACGCCTGTAATCCCAGCACTTTGGGAGGCCTAGGCGGGTGGATCACCTGAGGTCAGATGCTCAAGACCAGCCTGGTCAACATGGTGAAACCCCGTTTCTACTAAATATACAAAAATTAGTCGGGCGTGGTGGCAGGTGCCTGTAATCCCAGCTACTCAGGAGGCTGAGGCAGGAGAATCGCTTGAACCCGCGAGGCGGAGGTTGCAGTGAGCCGAGATTGCACAATTGCACTCCAGCATGGGCAACAAGAGCGAAATTTGGTCTCAAAAAACAAAAACAAAAACAAAACAAAAAAAAAGAAGAGGGGGCCAGGATACCTTTTGTCCCTGTAGATCTGTGTCATGCTTTTAGGCAAATACAGGAAGGGCAGAGAGCTTTCCTGCATCTGCTGCTTCTTATCTTCAGCTCATCAATCCTTCATATTTGGGGGCAGCATATTCTGGTCTCCCATGAAGGAAAGTCAGCAAGGATGGTGGAAAAGATCAAGGAGAGATGGGATCCTTGATCCTTGGTGTCCACAGCCTGGGCCACTCGGGGAGGGTCTTGGAGACCATGTTGAAGAGTCTGGCCCTGACTCTGCCTCATCAGGCAGTGATTGGGAGTTAGGGAGTGGGGAAGGCCTCTATCAGATCACTTTTCTTCCTCTGACAGAAGCCTGCCTCCCATTCTTGCTGTGGGTCTTCTTGCCTTCCAGGTGTAAGGGGTGAAGTAGAGAGGAAGAAGCGCCAGGCCAGCCTCCGGCACTCTCCTCTATGGAGTTAAAGTTCAAGGGAATTATGGCTGAGGGTTTGGACATCTGGGTCGGTCCTGACTCTGATCACACTGCCCCGCTTTGTGACACCAGGACAGTTCTCATCTGGTCAAATGCCAGGGATGGCCCCTAGAGATTATAACAATTAAAATAATCCTCCACATTTCCACCCACTTTGGGTAATGATAACGTGTGTGCATGTCTATCTCCCCTAGTGGACAGTCCTTGCCTTAACAGCAGGTGTTATTTTGGTCTTCAGCTTTGCATGTCTTCAAGTTTAGCATGATATCTTGCGCAGTTTGAGCACTGACATATGTTTGTTGAGTGCATATATTACACTACTTTTTTTTTTTTTGAGATGAAGTTTTGCTCTTGTCGCCCAGTCTGGAGTGAAATGGCACGATCTCGGCTCACGACAACCTCCACCTCCTGAGTTCGAGAGATTCTCCAGCCTCAGCCTCCAGAGTAGCTGGGATTACAGGCGCTCACCACCACGCATGGCTAATTTTTGTATTTTTAGTAGAGATGGGGTTTCGCCATGTTTGTCAGGCTGGTCTTGAACTCCTGACTTCAGGTGATCCACCTTGGCCTCCCAAAGTGCTATGATTACAGGCGTGAGCCACTGCTTCCGGCCAACAATACTCTTTATTTTTCTACTTTATATGTAAACATTATTTTTAAATTCCATAGTCAAAGAGAGCAGTAGCAATCCTCATGCCAGTACAAACTCTTCCCAGTTCTTCCACTTAGTCACCTTAAATTTTACTTAACTCCTAGAACACTAAGATATCTAGCAAAGAGTGCCGATATCTGCAACAGTTCTTAATAGCTAATGCAAAAACAGCAAAATCCCTCAGAGGATTTAAAGATGCTTATCCAAGCTCATACTTGTCAATGCAGAACAAATTCATAAATAGATAGGTCTGAAGCTGGTGTTCAACACTGACAGATTCTAGCTTTTGCAGCAAAGCCATTGTCACAAGCACCACCTTCTTTCTGGAGCCCGGCTCCCAGGCTTCCCCTTGCCGCCAGGTGGATGCACAGGAATAAATCAAGGCTGGCTGCTCAAGCCTCTACCATAGCCTGCACACCCCCTGGGGTACTGGAAAACATATGGCCCAGAAATAGCTCATGGTTGGCAAGGAAGTCAGAGAATGTGACACCTTTCTATTTCCAATATGAAATTTATACCTGGAGTGGGACTCTGGAGGATTGAGACTGCTCTCTGAGTCTTACTCACAAGATGAACCAGGACTAATGCAAAAGAAAGAACAAGACAGGCGGTAACTGGTAGCAGAGCTGGGCACTGGTCTTGGAGCCAAGAGGCCTAGTTCCTGGCCCTGGGTCCAGTGCCACTAGCCATGTGATGTTGGGTAAGCCACCTAACCTCCCTAAGCCTTGCTTGTGAGAAGCGATACTACTTGCCTTGCTTACTGCTTGTGGCAGTCAACTAAGTTAACATATACAGATGTGTGTTTTAAACTCTAAATCACTGTGCAAGCTCAGCTAGAAATTATTGGCAATGCCAGGGATGTGGGGGTCAGTGCCCCCTCCCTGAGCACCTGGGATAAGGAGCCTGACAGCAGGTGGACACCGCAAGGACATGATCTTTGAGTGATCTCACCATTCCCACTCAATACTATTCCTGAAAGAGACCCGGAGAGTTGTGTTCCTTTCTGTCAATAATGATGTGGAGCCCTAAGAATAAATGTTTCACATTTATTGTTCTTTAAATAATAAAGCAATTGAGATTCACTACAGCAAATAACAGAGAGCAAAAACAAGAAAACGTACATACTCACTGTCTTAGCTTGGGCTGCCATAAAATACCACAGACTGGTGGCTTCAACAACAGGAATGTATGTTCTCACAGTTGGGTTCTGGGGGGCAGGGCTCTCTTCCTGGCTTGCAGGCTCGGCTGCCTCTTCGCTTTGTGCTCACATGGCTTTTCCTTGGTGTGTGTGCACAGAGAGAGCTTTCTTCTTTCCTCTTCTTATAAGGCCACCAGTCCTATTAGAGTAGAACCCTATGATTGCATTTAACCTTAATTACTTTCTAAGAGCCCTACCCTCAAATATAGTCACACCAGGAGTTAGGGGTTCAACATATGAATTTGGGGGTGGGGGATACAATTCAGTCTATGGCACCCAATAGTCTCATCCACCTAGAGAAAACCACTATTTATACCTTGGTATATCTTATCTCCTTCTTCTAAGCACACACTTTTTTTTTTTTAAATGAGATCATACTATGCAAATTACTTTGTTTTAGTTTCTGTTTTGTTTTTTATTTGAGAGGGAGTCTCGTTCTGTCACCCAGGCTGGAGTGCAGTGGCAGGATCTCGGCTCACTGTAACTCCTACCTCCCAGGTTCACACAATACTCCTGCCTCAGCCTCCCGAGTAGCTGGGATTACAGGCACCTGCCAACACACCCAGCTAATTTTTGTATTTTTAGTAGAGACGGGGTTTCACCATGTTGGCCACGCTGGTCTCAAACCCCTGACCTCAAGTGATCCTCCCCCTTCAGCCTCCCAAAGTGCTAGGATTATAGTAGTGAGCCACCTTGCCGGCCCCATGTAGATTACTTTGTAACCTGCTTTTTTCACTCAACAGTATATGGTCATAGTCTTTCCACATCATCAAACATTTCTCCAACATTGCTCTTAGTAACTTTGTAAATTCTTTGGTGTGGCTATACTATTGCTCCTATGGTCCCTAAATTTGGACTTCTGGTTTGTTACCAACTTTACTTAGAGTGCTGAAAGAAAGGCCCTTGACTATTTCCTGGGAATGAAATTATGGGTCAGTGGTCACACACATTTCTAAAGATTGTAATGAGCAGTGTCAGAACATCTGTACCCATTTATGCTCCCAGTAGTAACAAACAAAAATGTGACTTCACTTTTTCAAGAATAAACTTTTTATTTTGGAATATATTTGTATCTACAGAAAAGTTGTAATTATAGCATGAGGAGTTTCTGAAAACACTTCACCCAGTTTATCCTAACGTTCGTTGATATATTACCTGACCATCGTGCATTTGTCAAAACTAAGAAATTTAAATTGGTACATCATAATTAACTAAACTGCAGACTTTATTCACATTTCACCAGTTTTTTCTGCTAAGGTTCTTTTACTGTTCCAGTATCCAGTCCAGGACACCACACCGTATTTTGTGTGGCATCACTTTTTAAATCTTATTTGTTATCAACTGCAGGAAAGTCCCTGGTGCTTTGGGGGATTGCTATCTCTAATGCTAACTAGTGGTTATTCATTGCTTCGGGGTATGTCTTGTTTCTGCCTATACTTGTTCCATCAGCATAGTTTACTGTTGTAAAGGACAGTGCCGGTGATTTAGAGAAACTGACCATGGTGGCTTACTTCCCCCACCCTAACTTTGTAAAGAGCCAAGGGGAAGGCTCTCTATGTGGGAAAGGACATATGTGTGTTCCTACTGCATCTCCCATGCGAATGTCATGCAGGAAACATTTATAAACAACAGCACCAAAATTGGATTTTGCTCTATATTTGGAAAATTTGGCCCTTCATTACAAAGCAAGCTGATGCTATCTTACTTAGTTCATTCTTTTGCTCATCTCCTGTAATCATTAAATTACACAGCCATATTTCCAAAGCTCTAAGAAAAAGAATGGATTAGGAATAAAACCTTTTAAGCTCCTTTAGAAAAGCTCTGGATTCATTTGTGAATGGTGGATGCAGAGCCCAGGGAATGATCTATTCTGAGCCATCCTGGGTGAAGGATTGGCTTCATTTTCCGTAGCTCTACAATGTTCACTCTTTAATGTAGAACAAGGATGGTGCCTTTAATATTTTGTTCCTGGATGTATTCCTGATTGCTGCATGACCCAATCCCCAGTGGCAAAAGTGACGAAGGGATGAGAAATGATATACGTGAATGATCGGGAGGAAGAAAAAACTTTTAAACCCAGGGAAACAAGGCTGCTGAGTTGTTTATCAGATTCCTCTGAATAAGGTCATTTTGATCTTGCGGAGTTATTCCTCACCTTTCTCAGAACTGTCAAACTGAAAAAGTCTTTGTTCTTTCCTTAGAGAGGCCTGTTTCTCTTAGGTGACTCGAAAACTTAACAAATAATCAGTGAGCTATTAGAACAGCTCTCCTACCAGCATTCACAGGCTGTTATCTTCCTAGCTCCAAATCTGTCTGAAACCATGATTGATTCACTTATATTTTCATTTCCCCTCATTTTCTCTGAGAGTCCAATTTGGACTCTTTTCAGCAAGGTTCCTTGGGGACACCTATTTGTTTCTCCGGGCAGTCCAGCTTTGCCTTAGGATTTCCCCCAGGCTGCCACCAACTGCGGGCTGAGCTCACAGGTTCAGCTGGGGAATCTTCGGGAAGGACTCTTCTGGAGAGCGCTGCTGTGACTATTTTCCTCCCAGACAGCTCTGCCAGGATGTGGCTCTGCAGGCCAGATTTGCATTCCAAATACAGGGCCCATTTGCCTCATTATGTTTTGTGTCTTTATTAAGAATGAGGGGAAATTAGAGGAGAAGAACATTTCTAACACGGCGCTATTGAAATCCCCCAGCAAGCCATCTCCTCCTCATGGAGCATTCCACATTGTCCTCACTTCTGTGACCAGAAGACAAGCCCCTAATTGTTGCCTAGAGACCCAGGGCAAAGTGACCCACCTGGTTCAACCCCCATAACTCACAGCTTATTAGCGTGAGCTCAAATTCTGCTTCCAGCACCTTCTAGCTTGCGACAGCATCCTTACTGGCTTTTTTACAGCCAGTTTGGGGACTAAGGATTGAAACAAAGTGGCAACAGAAACAGACCAAATTTCTCTCTGCAGCTTCCTGAGAAAGCGGCCCTTCCCAGCCTTCTCATTAACCAAGAGTAGATGTCTAGCATACACTTGTCTCTCTTTTAAACATTTTTGTATCTCTTGTCTTTGATGAATTCCATCAATAAAGATGCTTTTACGGTGCCAGGCACTCATATCAGTATCTTAAAATTTGGCCCCCAATTTTTCCTACCATAGATATAGCAAAATCTTAGAGATCTCTTTATTCATAACAATTAGAGCATCTGAAATTGGCTAAATAAGTATTTCATCAGTTCAATTCAAATGAAGTCAAGATGTGCCAAAGCCTATGCCTAAGAAAATTATGCTAAATGTTGGAAATGCCTTAAAGGCATGAGCTCAAGAGGTTCTCCCTGCCACCTTCCTCTAATGCATTTAGGGAAAGGGAGCTTGTCTCCCACCTGCTCTTAGTCCATGCTGCAGCCCACAACTCCCTGCCCTGCCAGGTCACCTGGTCCCTTCCTCTAGTCTCTGCTTCTCCTTGGTCCTTTGCTTGTGCCACTACTAGTTACAACCTGAAACTTTGGGATCTCCTTCCTTCATATCCTGGGTGTCAGGGAGTGGGTAATGCCAGGGGAGGATGGGTGTCCGCCACCTGCTGATTCTATAATACAAGACTGTGGTGGTGGCAGATTCAGGGGTGGTACTACACAATTGTTATTGAAACACCAGGGTTCAGTCTAAGTCCTACTGCTGGCAGCACAGAAAGCCAATCACTGAGACAATAATTATGGCCAAAGAGAAGGCTTTAGTTGGGTGCTACAGCAAAAGAGATGGGAGCTTGGTCTCAAATCCATCTCCTTGACTGACTAAAATTAGGGCTTTATAAACCTGGGGAGAAATGTAACCATGTATGGGAAAATAGGAACTCAGGAGGGGTAAGGAAGTAATCTCGATGAATGAGGAGCCTGGCATCTCACTGTCCGGACGCAATGATCTAGTGAGCTTCACTTCTTTGATACTTTTGAGAGACCTGGGGGTCCTTTCCTGAGGAAAGAACTCACACAAAACAATGTGAGTTTCAAGCTTTAAGACCAGAAGGGTCAGTTTCTATGTTTATCAAAACAAAACAAAACTGTCTGTGGGACTATTGGGTTGATTTCACAGCCGTATCAGTTAGGATGGGGTTCAGCCATGTTGATGCAGTTTAAGTCAGTCAGTCTAGCACAAAGTTTACAAACCCAGATTGTTATCATATTAAGCCCAAATTAATTGACTTTGAGCAAAATAGCTAATCTCTCTGTGCCTCATTCTTTATCTGTAAAATAGGGATAATAATAGTACCTACTTCATAGAGTTGGTAGTAAGAGAATTAAATTAGTACATAACCCAAGCACTTAAAACAGTACTTGACATGTAGTAAGTGATTATTAGGATAAAATAGGAAAAAAAAAAACAAAGAATTTTGTCTCTTACAAAAAAAAAGGCCGGGCACAGTGGCTCAGGCCTGTAATCCCAGAACTTTGAAAGGTCGAGGTGGGCAGATCACTTGAGGTCAGGAGTTTGAGACCAACCTGGCCAACATGGTGAAACCCTGTCTCCGCTAAAAATATAAAAATTAGCTGGGCATGGTGGTGGGCACCTGTAATCCCAGCTATTCTGGAGACTGAGGCAGGAGAATCACTTGAACCTGGGAGGCGGAGGTTACAGTAAGCTGAAATTGCACCACTGTACTCCAGCCTCGGCAATAGAGTGAGACTCTGTCTCAAAAACAAACAAACAAAAAAACAAACAAACAGTCCAAAGGTAAGAAGTTCAGAGCTGGTACAGCAGCTTCATAGTACTGTTAGACTTAGACTCCTATCTTTCTGTTGCTTCTTCAAGATTACCTCATAACACAAAATAAGTGCTGGAGCTCCAGTCATTGCATCCAAATTGCAGTCTAGAAGGAGGAAAGGCAGATGGGCCAAAAGAGGTTATCTTGACTGAATAAACTCCCCCCCTCTTTTTTTTTTTCCGAGACAGAGCTTGGTCTGTCGCCCAGGCTGGAGTGCAATGGTGCAATCTCGGCTCACTGCAACCTCCACCTCCCAGGTTCAAGTGATTCTCCTGCCTCAGCCTCCTGAGTAGCTGAGATTACAGGTGCCTGCCACCACACCCAACTAATTTTTGTGTTTTTAGTAGAGATGGGATTTCATTATGTTGGCCAGACTGGTCTCGAACTCCTGACCTCAGGTGATCCACTTGTCTCAGCCTCCCAAAGTGCTGGGATTACAGGCGTGAGCCACTGTGCCAGGCCGTAAACTCCCTTTAATTAGTCTTCCTGGGATTCTGACATAACACTTCTGCTTACATTTATTGCCCAGAACTTGATCACACTTCTTAAATTTTATTGAACAGAACGGGGTCACATGACCATGACATGCTGCAAGGGGAGCTGGGAACCTCTTTATTCCAAGTGAAAAGGGACTCAGCTAAAACTGCTAAAAAGGCAGAGAAGAGTAGACATAGGGAGACACAGTCTGCCATGACACCACAGCACAGCAAACAGCCTAAGGGTGGATATCAGGCTTCTCTTTTCCAAAGCTCCTCAGGCATTCCCTCCCACAGGGCAGTTTTCATCAGCTACCATTCTCTCCTTCTGCTCTAACTTACCTATATCACTCAGCTCAGGCCTTCTCTAGACCCTTGTCACACCTACACCCTTCTCAAATCTTCCTCTTTTTTTCTGAGAAAGGAAAATAAATCTCGGGGTCCCCAAATCACTAAACTAAAGGGAAAAGTCAAGCTGGGAACTGCTCAGGACAAACTTGCTTCCCATTCTATTCAAAGTCAGCCCACTGCCCACTGAGATAAATGTATATCTGACTGCCTCCTTCGGAGAGGCTAACTCTTATCTACCTATGACCTGGAAGCCCCTCCCTGTTTGAGTTGTCCCGCCTTTCCAAACCGAACCAGTGTTCATCCTACATGTGATGAATGATGTCTCAGGTCTCCCTAAAATGTATAAAACCAAGCTGTACTGTGACCACCTTTGGCACATATCGTCAGGACCTCCTGTTACGGGCACATGTCCTCAACCTTGGCAAGATAAACTTCTAAATTAACTGAGACCTATCTCAGATATCTGGGGTTCACACTTTCTAGTCTCGGAACACTTCAGAAACTCCAAATTCTCCTTGGTGTAGTACTGAGCAATTCAGCTTCCTCTTGACACTGCCCTGATCTGTATCTGAATGCCAAGGGGTCCTGCGATGGCTGGGACAAATCTTTCTCAACCAAAATGCTTGTCAGAGCAACCAAAGCATTTTTCTGAATCAAAAAATAGCTGAAGATGGTGGATTGAATACAGGTATTTACTCCTGCCCCCTCTCCAACTCCTCTGAAGCACTGGTTATAGATTTATAAAGGATACAAGCCCATAGGGACAAAGAACGAACTGGACAGGAGACAATAGCAATGTTCCGGAAACTGGAAAGCACATGGAGAAGGGGTCCATGATTTAGGCAGTTCCAAGAAAGATGAATGATAAGCCAGCAGGTGGAAAAACAAAACAAAACAAAACACAGCACAGCACTCCCTTTTACAGCACACTCACAAAGGCAGGATTGGGTAGTAGCAGTGAACAGGGAGCCAGAAGCAGGAAGACTGGTGGAAAGATAGTTTAAGAAGGAGCTGGAGCCAGGCGCAGTGGCTCACGCCTGTAATCCCAGCACGTTGGGACTACAGACACCCAGCAGGAGCTGGGACTACAGGTGTGCAGTTTTACTGTATTGTTTACTTTGCTAGATGTAATAATGATGTCTGTGTTGGACAATGTCCTTATTTATTGGATTGTATGCATAAGTACTGATGCTCCTTGACTTAAAACAGGATTACATTTCAGTAAATCCATCATAAATTGAAAACATTGTAAATTGAAAATACATTTAAGCCAGCCATGTTAGCTCACGCCTGTAACCCCAACACTTGGGAGACTGAGGTGGGAGGATTGTTTGAGGCCAGGAGTTCAAGATCAGCCTGAGCAACATAGCAAGGCCCCATCTTTATAAAAAATTTTAAAATTAGCCAGGTGTGGTGGCACACACTTGTAGTCCCAGCTACTTGGGAAGCTGAGGTGGAACACTTGAGCCCAGGAGGTTGAGGCTGAACTGAGCTGTGATCAAGCCACTGCACTCCAGCCTGGGCAATATGTTGAGGAAGACCTTGTCTCAAAAAAAAAAAAAAAAAAGAATATGCACTTAATACCCCTAACTCACAGAATGTCACAGCTTAGCATAGCCTACTTTAAACATGCTCAGAACACTTGAATTAGCCAACAGTTGGGCAAAACCATCTAATACAAAGCCTATTTTATAATAAAGTATTGAATGTCTCATGTAATTTATCAAATACCATACTGAAAGTAAAAAATTGAATAGTCATATGGGTACTCCAAGTATAGTTTCTACTGCATGTATATCAGTTTTGCATCATTGCAAATTCAAAAAAAATCATTAAGTTGAACCATGTAAGCCAGGGACCATCTGTATTTATATGTAAAGCATCTAATGTCCATAAATTTCTTTAAAATTTTGTCTATTTTTCTAAAAATCTCAGGAAAAATATATGAATCAGTGATAAAATGTTAAGAATTTTTTTAATCTAGGTGAGGGGAAGTATTGGGATTTCATTGTCCTATTTCTTCTCTTTTCTAGTTTTTCCTTTTCATAATAAAAAGTCCAACCAACCAAAACCAGTCAGGGAATGACAAAATAAACTGTGATGTAACTTCTCCAAATTCCACCAGAAGAAGAGGAGGCAAGAAGAGGGCAGTTTGGTGGTTCCTGCAGTCGTTTCTACCTGCGTCCACAAGGGCCAGTGAGAGCCGGGGAGAACCAGTTCAAGACCCCTGGGAAAGTCAAGATTCTAATCCTGGAAAGTTCATACCCAAACTTCAAGTTTAGGGCAGGACAGACTGAAGTTGGGGGTCACAGAGCATGGTTCAGAGCTTGGCAGTGGGAATTCAAAGCCAAGGATGGAGTTTCAGGAAATTGCTTTGAAAACTGATGGGTGTGTAGGCGAGGTCAGGCACATGCTGTAACCACTAAAAATTATGTTCACACAAGTCACTCAGTGGGGCATGATTTGTTATAGTAAAAAATTTAAAAGAATGTTGTTTAGGGAACTAGTTGAATAAACTAAAATACAGCCACACAATGGAGTACTAGGTGACCATAAAAAGCAATGAGAGGTTGGGCACGGTGGCTCAACACCTGTAATCTCAGCACTTTGGGAGGACAAAGTGGGTGGATCACCTGAGGTCAGCAGTTTGAGACCAGCTTGGTCAACATGGCGAAACCCTGTCTCTACTAAAAATACAAAAATTAGCCAGGCATGGTGGCAGGTGCCTGCAATTCCAGCTACTCGGGGGGCTGAGGCAGGAAAATAGCTTAAACCCAGGAGGTGGAGGTTGCAGTGAGCCAAGATCACACCATTGCACTCTAGCCTGGGCAATAACAGCAAAACTCTGTCTCCAAAAAAAAGAAGAAAAAAAAAAAGCAATGAAAAAAAAACTCTAATCCCTGAAATGGGATGGTTTCTAGGATATACTGGCAGAAAAAAGGAAGGTATAGTATATGTTACTTTTCATGTGGGAAGGAAGGGGAAATATATGTAAGTACCTGGAAGACAAACCATAGACAAATAAGCACGATTACTTACAGGAGGAGAAAGAGACTGAGAGAGGAAAGAGATTGAAACTTACCTACACATATGTCTATTATATATTATAGTTTCAACTTTGGAATTATGGTTTACATATTAGAAAATTAAATGAAAAGAAAAAACAGGCTTATAAGGACTGAAATAATGTAAGAAAGTATTGTGATGGTAGGTATAAAGGTGACACAGAACATCTTATGTTGAAGCCTTTGCATGGAATAATGACTGGGAAGATGTACATTACAATGCTCTGTGGTTGCTTTGAAGAATGGGACTGGGTTTTCCTCTTCTTTCTACTTGCTTATATTTTCAAAATTATCTTTCATGAGTCTGAGTTCACTTAATAATGGTGAAAAATAAGAATGTGTTTTTAAGAAGACATGGTTGTGTTATGCATGAGAAAATCTTGCATTTGTACGGACCTTTTAGAGTCTGTTCACTCTTATATGTAACCAGCCACTTAATTCTCACAATTCTAACAGGCAGACATTGTCTTTAAAATCAAGAAGAAAGAGGCCGGGCGCAGTGGCTCACACTTGCAATCCCAGCACTTTGGGAGGCCGAGGCAGGCGGATCACAAGGACAAGAGATCAACACCATCCTGGCTAACATGGTGAAACCCCTTCTCTACTAAAAATACAAAAAAAAATTAGCCGGGCGTGGTGGCGGGCGCCTGCAGTCCCAGCTACTCAGGAGGCTGAGGCAGGAGAATGGCGTGAACCCGGGAGGCAGAGCTTGCAGTGAGCCGAGATTGCGCCACTGCACTCCAGCCTGGGCAATAGAGCGAGACTCTGCCTCAAAAAAAAAAAAAAAAAAAAAAAAAAATCAAGAAGAAAGAATAATACTCGAGAATTGGACTCTGAGATCCGTGCTTTTTGCCATGGTTGCTTCCATCATTTTGGTGACCTTTGTTTTGCTCAACTTCGGAGCATCCAGTCTCTTCCTCTGGCCAGAGGTAAGATGACAGTGTCCCAGGAAGAGCCCTGAGAATCCCATGAAAAATCTAAGCAGGTGAGTTTTGAGACACATGCATTATGGAAGACTCAGAATGGCTTTGATAAGCATTATAACCTTCCAGATTAAATAAACCGTCTTCCAACAGAAACCAATCTTTGAGAAACAAAGAGCACAGAAGTAGCCCAAGAAATGTAGCAGCTGGATCCAAAGGAAACCTCATTACAATTTAAAGCACTGGGCATTTTTGACACACGAATCTGGTTATTAATTCTGAAATGGCCCAGGAGCAAATACAATCTGCAACAGTAGAAGGTTCATGCCTTTTACTCTGCAAGTGACGGGATCCACAAAATGTCAACAAGCTGTGAACACACACACAAAGATGGGAGAGGCAAGGGGAAATGTTCTCACATGTCCGAGGGACAGGAGCCGGGCTCATTCTGGGAACTGAGGGATAAGAGGACAGACCTTCACAAAACCTGCTTACAGTAGGGTCCCAGAGCTCCGGGGAGAAATGGAAAAGGAATTTTTGACATGTCAGCACTGTGAACACTACTGATTTGAAGAGAGAGACCAAGAGTGCCTCAACCTCTGGGAGCTCTGCCTGGGCAGGAATTGCCTCACCCTCAGCATCTTTTCAATGTTCATTGCCTTGTAAGGTTCATGTTTTGTGAATTGCCTGTTCATATCCCTGGCCCATTCTTTAATATTGGGTTGCCCTTTTTTTCTTTTCTTTTCTTTTCTTTTCTTTTCTTTCTTTCTTTCTTTTTTTTTTTTTTTTTTTTTTTGTGACAGGATCTCACTCTGTCACCCAGGCTGGAGTGCAGTGACCGGATCACAGCTCACTGCAGCCTTGACCTCCTGGGCTCAAGTGATCCTCCCACCTTAGGTTTCCGAGTAACTGGGACCATAGGCATATGTCACCAAACCTGGCTAACTTTTGTGCTTTTTACAGAGACAGGATCTCGGCCTGTTGCCCAGGCTGGTCTTGAACTCCTGGACTCAAGTGATCTGCCCTGCCTCAGCCTCCCAAAGTGCTGGGATTATAAGCGTGAGCCACTGCGCCCGGCCTGTCCTTTTCTTATTTGTAGAAGTTCTCTATTGTAGATATTATTCCTCTGTGTAACATGATGTTAAAATAGGGCTCTTTCAGCTTCAATTCTAATCTTCAGTCAGAGCTACTGATATGTTATGTACCAAATACCAAAGTGAGAGTGAGGCTGGCTCTCCCATGCAGCATTTATTTATTTATTTTGCCTTTTGACCAGGAAACACACGCAGAATTTACAAAGGAAATTTCAGAAACACACTAGTTCAGTAACTCTTAGACTCCTCAGTCAGATCAAGAACAATGAAAGGGTAAGAGTGTGGAGCAAGAAGAGACATTTCTGAAGAGATTTTGATGGAAAGAAACGTGTTGCTGCGCTAAGAGCAGTTCCCATCCCCTCTCAGCTTAGGTGGACGGGGTTGCTTTCTCCTTTGCCTGAATCCTAGGGAGAATGGGCTTCTGTGACACTACTCAGGAAGTTTGATATGTCTGTCCCTACAGTTGGGGGTCACCATGGACCAGGGTCTGACTCCTGCCTTAGAAACTCAGAGAACCGGCAGGAAAATGAATTGCTTAGGTGGCAGAGACTGCTGATGTACCAGGACATAGGAGGCATCAGTGTGTCTATGGACAACACGTGAGCAGGCTGGGCGCAGTGCCTGTGGTCCCAGCTATTCAGGAGGCCGAGAGGAGAGCATCACTTGAGCCTGGAAGGTCGCGGCTTCAGTGAGCCATGATCACACCACTGCACTCAAGTGTGGGCAACCAAACAGGACCCTGTCTCAAAAAATAAAAATATGGGCAGTGTGGGAGAGGGCTGGCATGGGTGGTCTTAGTCCTGTCCAACAGGTCCACTTGAAGGAGCAAAGAGAACCCAGTAGAAAGAAACTAGAGATGAAGCCCAGTTGGAAGGAAACACAAACAACCACCCACAATAAAACCCATCTGTCAGGGTCAAGGGAACCGCAGGAAGGAGGTCCCTAGGAAGAGAATTTCCTAAGAGATCATGACAATGCCCATGAAACAACAAAACATGCTTTAAACTCTACCAAGCCCAGAATTCAAAGCCAGGTTATGAGAGGACTTTTCTATCCCATTTGCCTTCCCTCTGTTCCTACATCTGGGCCTTGGAAAGATAAAAACTGGGCAGCAGGCTCAAAGTTGGAGGAGTTGAGAGAACCCACAAGAATGAACTAAAGAAAAACACCAAGCACCCCTCCCTGCCACCCACCTGAAGCAGACCTAAGTTGGAGGAGGAAAGAAATTTAGACAGCAAAGGAAGTTCATAGTTTTTATTAAGATCTTGGATGGATAATTCAATTTATAAATTGAGACTAGGCTTATGTCTTAAAGTGACTCTAAGATTTATTATCTAAGAATGAATAGAAAAGTCTTGGACCTGCCAGAGTTTTTATCCAGGAGCAAAAAAAGATTATCCCACTGGAAAAAATGGGTTTTTTTTTTTCCCTATGGTATTTTTGTTACAGCAACCCACTGAAATTTTTAAAGGAAGTTGGAAACAAAAAAAGAGAAGAAGTTGTGTTTTGGTTATTCACCAGTGATGCTTGTCCAAAATACTAAAATTCATCTATTATAAATATTTCACCTCTCCTCTATCTTAGTCTGTCGTCTTTTAACTTATGAATGGTGACTTTTGTCAAAATAAGCTCTATATTTTAATATTAAATGTATTGTTTTCTCCTTTTAAAAATATGTGAGAAAATATCCATACATATATTTATATTTAAAATG
The DNA here is from genome assembly GCF_049350105.2 of Macaca mulatta. NCBI lineage: Eukaryota > Metazoa > Chordata > Mammalia > Primates > Cercopithecidae > Macaca > Macaca mulatta. The sequence goes on along the minus strand of NC_133418.1, from coordinate 82,441,377 downwards.
TATATGTATATATTATACATTTGTCTATATGTATATATAAATGTATGTGTATATATTATAGATACATACAATTTTCTGTGTGTATACATGTTTATACATGTTTATATGTATACACACACAGAAAAATATATGTATCTATAATATATACACATGAAAATATATGTATGTATGTGTGTATACACCCATACACATATTTTAAAAAGAAAACAATACATTTAGTATCGAAATATAAAGCTTGTTTTAACAAAAGCCACCATCCATAAATTAAAAGACAACAGACTAAGAGAAAGGAGGTAAAATATTTATAATAGATGAATTATATAGAGACAAAATATATTTATATATACATATATGTATTTTTGGAGACAGGTTCTCTCTCTGTCTCCCAGGCTGGAGTGCAGCGGTGCAATCAAAGCTCACTGCAGGCTCAACCTCCTGGGCTCAAGTGATACTCCTACCTCAGCCTTCTCAGTAGCTGGGGCCACAAGTGCACACGACTGCGCCTAACTAATATTTTTAAGTTTTTTGTAGTGAGAGGGTCTCACTATGTTGCCCAGGCTGATCTTGAACTCCTGGACACAAACAATCCTCCTACCTCCCAAAGTGCTGGGATTACAGATATGAGCCACTGTGCCCAGCCTCCTATTAAAAATATTTTAAAAGAAATACTGTGACACTTGGGAGGCTGAGGCAGGACGATTGCTTGAACCCAGAAGGTGGAGGTTGCAGTGAGCCAAGCTTGTGCCACTGTACTCCAGCCTGGGTGATGCAGCGAGACTCCGTCTCAAAAAACAAAAACAAAAAACAAACAAACAAAAAAACAGAGAAATACTGTGATGGTTAATTTTCTGTGTCAACATGGCTGGGCTAAAGGATGCCCAGATAGCTGGTAAAACATTATCTTTGTGGGTGTTTATGGAGGTGTTTATGGAGATACTCGTATCTGAATCAGCAGACTGAGTAAAGATCATCCTCTCTCATGGGGATGGGCATCATCTAATCTGTTGAGAAACTGAATAGAACACGAAAGCAGAGGAAGGGAAAATTTGCTGTCTCTATGTGAGCTGGACATCTACCTGCCCTTGGACAGCAGAACCCCTGGTTCTCAGACCTTCAGTCCAGACTGAATTATACCACTGGGTTTCTAGGTTCTCCAGTTTGCAAACAGCATATCATGGGGCTTCTTGGACTCCAATATCATACGAGCCAATTCCCTAAATAAGTAAATCAATCCTATTGGTTTGCTTTTCTGGAGAACTCTGAATAATACAAATACTTTCCTTTTAATGGTTTTAAAGTTTTGGGCCAGGTGCGGTGGCTCATGCCTGTAATCCCAGCACTTTGGGAGGCCAAGGTGGGAGGATTGCTTGAGCCCACTAGTTCAAGACCAGCCTGGGCAACATAGTAAGAACCCACGTCTAAAAATAAAAGTTTTAAAGTTTTGTTTTTTTCATGCACAGATGTTTAATTCAGCTGGAATTTGCTTTTTTGTATATAGTATGGGATAGAGATTTATTTTTATCTTTTTATAGAAAATCAATTTTCCTATTGCCATTTATTGAACATCCACCCTTTCCCACTGATCTGACAGAGCACGCCTATCATATAACAAGATCTCCAATATTTGGGCTCTGTTTTGGGGCTCTTTGTTCTGTTCCGCTGATCTATTTGTTTATTCTACATCAATATCTACCATTTAAATTACTCTAGACTTATAATGCCCTGATTTCTGGTACTAATTCTTCCTTTTCAGAATTAGGTTTGAATTGTCACAGCTGTTCATCTTCTATATGAATGTAAGAAATGTTTGTCAAAGGGCTACGAAAAATATTTATTGGGAATTTTTGTTAGGATCACATTGAATTTATAGATCAATTTGGGCAGAATCGCCATTTTGAGATTACTGAATCTTTCCTTTCATAAACGTGGTTTATTTGGTTTTTCTTATGTGACTTTAAATGTATTTTTATAGGTTTTTAAAATGGGAGTTTGCCTTTTATTTCTACATATCTTATTTGTCTTGTTAATGTGAATGATCTCTTATTGTTTATGTTCCTTTTTCTTTTTGAGACAGGGTCTCACTCTGTCACCTAGGCTGGAGTGCAGTGGCACGATCATGGTTCACTGCAGCCTCAACCTTCCCAGGCCCAGGTGATCCTCCCACCTCAGCCTTCTGAGTAGCTGGGACTACAGGCACACACCACTACACCTGGCTAATTTTTGTATCTTTTTTCTGGAGACAAGATTTCACCATGTTGTCCAGGCTGGTCTCGAACTCCTGGACTCAAGGGTTCCTCCCACCTTGGCCTCCCAAAGTTCTAGGATTACAGGCTATTTCTTTTTTTTTTTTTTTTTTTTTTTTTTTTTTTTTGAGACAGAGTCTCACTCTGTCACCCAGGCTGGAGTGCAGTGGCACAATCTCAGCTCACTGCAACCTCTGCCTCCTGGGTTCAAGTGATTCTCCTGCTTCAGTCTCTCTATGAGACTTTTTTTTTTTTTTTTTTTTTGTATTTTTAGTAGAGACGGGATTTCACCATGTTGACCAGGCTGGTTTTGAACTCCTGATCTCAAGTGATCTGCCTGCCTCGGCCTCCCAAAGTGCTAGGATTATAGGTGTGAGCCACCATGCCTGGCCTAATTTTTAATTTTTTGTAGAGATGAGGTCTCACTATGTTGCCTACGCTGGTCTTGTACTCCTGACCTCAAGTGATCCTCCCATCTAGGCTTCCCAAAGTGCTGGGATTACAGGCATGAGCTACCCTGGCCCCAGCTGCATTTATGTTCTTAAGATTGTACTTTAACTTTCTTTTGTTATACTCTCTTTATCTAGTTTTGATATTAAAATTACACTATCTTCACACAAAATAAGCTGAGTAACTGTTTCTCTTTTTCTTTTCTCTGGAACAATCTGCATGATACAAAGGTTACCTTTTTTTCGGGGAAAACCGGCCCATAAAACAGTCCAGGCCTAGTAACCTTTGCATGGGCATTTGGGAGGCAGTTTTGAATACCTAGTCAGTTAATTTTATTAGTCTATTCTGGTTTTCAGTGTTAGTTGGGTCCATTTTGGTAATTTATATTTTCTTTTTTTTTTTTTTTTTTTGGAGACGGAGTCTCGCTCTGTCGCCCAGGCTGGAGTGCTGTGGCCGGATCTCAGCTCACTGCAAGCTCCGCCTCCCGGGTTTACGCCATTCTCCTGCCTCAGCCTCCCGAGTAGCTGGGACTACAGGCGCCCGCCACCTCCCCCGGCTAGTTTTTTTGTATTTTTTAGTAGAGACAGGGTTTCACTGTGTTAGCCAGGATGGTCTCGATCTCCTGACCTCGTGATCCGCTCGTCTCGGCCTCCCAAAGTGCTGGGATTACAGGCTTGAGCCACCGCGCCCGGCCCAATTTATATTTTCTAGGAAATTATCCATTCCCCTAAGTTTTCAAATTTCTTGGCATAGAATTGTTGATAGCATTCTTTTCATCAGTTGTGCCTGATAGAAGGAACAAGAACTCCTGTTTCAATGAAGGGAACAGGGAGCTTACAAAATTGTTGACAAGGCTAGAGAAGTGAGCTCTAGAAATGACTCCCAGAACAGTCTAGAGCTGTCTAGAAGAGCTGCCAAGTATGGCACCATTAGTAAAGTGGAGCCAGGTGCGATGGCTCTCACCTGTAATCCCAGCACTTTGGGAGGCCGAGGCGGGCAGATTGTGTGAGCTCAAGGGTTTGAGACCAGCCTGGGCAACATGGCGAAACCCCATCTCTACTAAAAATACAAAAATTAGCCAGGTGCAGTGGCACACACCTTAGTCCCAGCTACTTGGGAGGCTGAAGTGGGAGGATCGCTTGAGCCCGGGAAGCGGAGGCTGCAGTGAGCTGAGATTGTGCCACTGCACTCCAGCCTGGGCGACAGAGGAAGACCCCATCTCACCAAAACAAACAAACAAACAAACAAACAACGGAAAGTAGGGAACCAGATGCTGCCATTGGGACAACTGAGTTCAAGTATACACGGCCACAACTGCAATCCAGGGTCACAAAGCCATGGTTAAAAGCACCGCTGACTCTTAAGAGCTGTAACTAGATATGGCACTGCTGATTCCAGCTGCTGTTGAGGCTGCTACAAACAACTCCCCAGACCCTCAAAGCCGGATCCTGGGTGAGTTTGGCAGCAAAAAAAGTCAGTCCAAAGTTTTAGGATTATGGCCATTGCTTCCCTTCTTCCAACCAAATGTCACACAGCTGCAGCTAACTAGCAAAATCTGATTCTCATCTAGAAACCTAATTGAAATGCAGTTTTCAGCTTTGTAATCTCTGTAGTTAGGCAAAAACCATCGAAGGAGGTAGAAATAACTATCCAGTGCCAATCAACTATATCTAATACGTCTGGAATCACATTTTATAAATCTCTACCATACATGCAGTTATGTGCACTCTCTTGACCTAATATTGTCTATTTTTGCTTCCTCTCTTTTTCTCACTTTTGGTAGATGTCTATTTTGTCTTTTCAAAAGACTTGCTTTTGGTTTTGTTGATTTCTCCTTTGTGTTTGTTTTCTGTTTCATCAATTTGTGATTTTATCTGTATTCATTGGGTTCAGCTTTTTGTTCATTCTGTAGCCCTTTTTTTTTTTTTTTTTTTCTGAGACAGAGTCTCACTCTGACTCCCAGGTTGGAGTGCAGTGGCATGATCTCAGCTCACTGCAGCCTCTGCCTCCCAGTTTCAATCTATTCTCCTGCCTCAGCCCCCTGAGTAGCTGGGATTACAGGTGCCCGCCACCACATCTGGCTAATTTTTTCTTTTCTTTCTTTCTTTTTTTTTTTTGAGGCGGAGTCTCAATCTGTCACCCAGGCTGGAGTGCACTGGTGCAATCTCAGCTCACTGCAAGCTCTGCCTCCTGGGTTCACGCCATTCTCCTGCCTCAGCCTCCGGAGTAGCTGGGATTACAAGCACCCACCCCCACACCCAGCTGATTTTTTGTATTTTTAGTAGTGACAGGGTTTCACCATGTTAGCCAGGATGGTCTCGATCTCCTGACTTCGTGATCCGCCTGCCTCGACCTCCCAAAGTGCTGGGATTACAGACGTGAGCCACTGTGCCCAGCCTAATTTTTGTATTTTTTAGTAGAGACAGGGTTTCATCATGTTGGCCACGCTGGTCTTGAACTCCTGACCTCAGGTGATCCACCTGCCTCAGCCTCCCAAAGTGCTATAATTACAGGCGTGAGCCACCATGCCCGGCTCATTCTCTAGCCTTAGGTTGAGCACTAAATGACATGTTTTCAACATTGTTGTTTACTAGTAACGACACTGCTTTATCTGCATCCCACAATGTTTGATAGTTTGTTAGTGTATTTTACAGGGTTTCATTGTCATTCAGTTCCAGATATTTGGTACCTTTCACTGTCCTTTTTTAATGCCTTTTTTTTTTTTTTTTTTTTTGAGACAGAGTTTCACTCTTGTTGCCCAGTCTGGAGTGCAATGAAGTGATCTCGGGTCACTGCAACCTCTGCCTCCTGGGTTCAAACAATTCTCCTGCCTCAGCCTCTGGAGTAGCTGCAATTACAGGCATGTGCCACCACACCTGGCTAATTTTGTATTTTTAGTAGAGATGGAGTTTCTTCATGTTGGTCAGGCTAGTCTCGAACTCCTGACCTCAGGTGATCCACCCGCCTTGGCCTCCTAAAGTGCTGGGATTGCAGGCGTGAGTCACCGCACTAGGCCTAATGCATTAATTATTAAGAAATGAGGCAGCCTGGGCATGGTGGCTCACGCCTGTAATCCCAGCACTTTGGGAGGCCAAGGCGGTGGATCACAAGGTCAGGAGTTCGAGACCAGCCTGACCAATATGGTGAAACCCCGTCTCTACTAAAAATAAAAAAAAAGTAAGCCGGGTGTGGTAGCACATGCCTGTAATCCCAGATACTCAGGGGGCTGAGGTAGGAGAATTGCTTGAACCAATGAGGCAGAGATGGCAGTGAGCTGAGATCATACCACTGCACTCCAGCCTGGGTGACAGAGTGAGACTCTGTCTCAAAAAAAAAAAAAAAAAGAAGGAGGCTTTTGGTTTACAAACATAGTGTGATTTCTGGGCTTTCATTTTATTGTTGGTTCCTAATTTTATGGCATTGTGATAAGAAACATTCTATGTGATAAAATTTCTTTAATATTTGTAGTCAACACTTTTTAAAAAAAATTATCTAACTTGCATCAGAGAGTGGTCCACTGTTTAAAAAGAAAAACAAAAAACACTTCACATCATGCTTAATAATAATTCATATTCTCTGTTTGTTGGGTACATGCTTCTATACAAATCTACCAGAATACATTTGTCAGTCATCTTTTCAAGTCATTAATATCATTGTTTTTATCTGCTTGATCTTTTTTATTTTTTTGAGACGGAGTCTTGCTCTGTCGCCCAGGCTGGAGTGCAGTCGTGCTCGTGGCTCACTGCAGCTTCAACCTCTTGAATTCAAGCAATCCTCCCACCTCAGCCTCCTGAGTAACTTGAACTACAGAGGAGCACCACCACACCCAGCTAATATTTTAGAGATGGGGCTTCACCATGTTGCTCAGGCTGGTCTCGAACTCTTGGACTCAAGTAACGCTTGAGTCCACTGCCATCATGCTGGCTGCAGTAGGGAGGCGTGGCCAGGGCTGCTCACTCTGTGGAGCCAGCGACAAGTGGGAGCCCCACCTTTTCTGAATTGGTGGGGTGGGAGCTCCCTAGGTGCAGCCACAGCCATCCAAGTCATGGCTATGGACCCAGGCCTCCTGCTCCTCCAGGGAGCCCCGCTTGGGGAGCAGCTGCACACCCGGGCCTCCCTGTGCTCTTGCGGGGGCCAGAAGCAAGCAGGAGCCCTGCCCTCCCTGGTGCAGCTTCAGACCCGGGCCTCCATGGAGCAGGCAGGAACCCCATCCCCCCTCAACTTGGGCAGCTGCAGCCACCCAAACCGTGGCTGCGGACCAAGGCATCCCTGCACTCTTGGGGGCCCAGAAAGCCCCACCTGACCATGCAGGCTCGGAAATGCCTGCTCCCACTGCCTGACTTCTCCCTGCTGTTGCTGTCCACACCAATCTCAGAGCAAAGCTGGGGCAAAAACAGCCAGGTGTGCACATGCCCAGGGCAGTGCTGACACGCCAGTCCCCTGCCACCTTGGCCCCCTCTGGACTTTGGGTGCCTATGAGCACGGGAGGGAAGCCAAATGGGGGCTGAGGACAGCTCAGCACTGGCTTGCAGAAGCCCCTTGGCAGGAACAGCCTGCGCGCCATGAACAGCAGCAGGAGGCAAGACGGGCTCCTGGGTGGAAGAGGGCGAGTCCCAGGTGAGGCCCCACCTTCAGTCCATGTAGGGCCTGAAGGCTAGGGGCAGGGCTGCCTGTCCTGCAGACTGGAGTGGGAACTTGTGGTGCCTTTTCTGGGCCTACTCATGGCCGCTCATGGAGCAATTGGTGTGCACTTCCTCCTCTCGGAGGCCCATAAAAGCCCAGGTTCAGCTAGAGCTGGACAGACCTCAGGATGACCAGCTGCAGAGAGGAGCTACCCACTCCAGGGCCTCCCTTCTGCTGACAGCTGCAGAGATTTTAGGACAACCTAGCTGCAGAGAGGAGCTTCCCACCCCAGGTCTCCTCTTTGCTAGGAGCTGAACACTTGTTGGGACACCCTGGCTGCAGAAAGAAGCTGCCCCCTGTGGTAGACTAAGCTGTTCTAGTGCTCAATAAAGCTCCTCTTCATCTTGCTCACCCTCCACTTGTCTGCGTACCTTATTCTTCCTGGTTGCAGGACAAGAACTCGGGACCATGGAATGGTGGGCTAAAAGAGCTGTAACACAAACAGGGCTGAAGCATGCCCCTCGCTCACCATGTTGCTGGTGAACAGAAGGAGAGAAGAGCTGCAGCCTTTTGAGGAGCCCAGATCTGGGAGCTCCCTGAGCCAGGGATGTGACTCCCTCTTTGAGGCCCTGCTGTTTCTGGCATCTCCAAGCTTCTGAATGCTTGTTCCCCGATGCAAGCCATGGAAGCTGCTTACGGTGCACCTGGTCCAGCCACAGCCTCACAGAGAGCCAGTGCCTGTGCCAGCACCTGAGCTGCCCACCCCGCTGCAGCAGCCAGCATGTCTGACTGTGTGCAGTGGCCAGATCCCACAGTCACTCACACGTGCCTTGTCATTCCATGTCTGGCTTGCTCTTGGCAGGTGTGGGACCCAGGCTGGTAGCATGAACCAAACGCAGCCTGCCAGGCCAAGTGGGTAAAATGAATCCAGCAGGCCTGAGCAAAACTTGGGGAAAGGTACCACCGGCCACAGAGGTTTCCTGCCAGAAAAATGACACCCCAAATATCCTATAATTGCCACCACCCAAATCAGTCTCCCTCTGTGCTGGAAATACAGGCATGAGCCACCATGCCTGGTGACCTTTTTTTAATTAAAAATTGTTTTTCAAATATTTTTAATAGATAATCCATTCAAAGCATTTTTTAAGGCTGGGCGAGTTGGCTTACGCCTATATTCCCAGCACTTTGAGAGGCTGAGGCATGAGGATTGCTTGAGCTCAGGAGTTCGAGACCAGCACGGGCAACACGGTGAAACCTGTCTCTACAAAAATGTACAAAAATTAGCCAGGCATGGTGGTGTGCACCTGTAGTCCCAGCTACCTGGGAGGCTGAGGTGGAAGGATTGTTTGAGTCCAGGAGGCAGAGGTTGCAGTGAGCCGTGATTGTGCCACTGCACTTCAGCCTGGGTGACAGAGTTCCTGTCTCAAAAAAAAAAAAAAAAAAAAAAAAATTTTTTTAAAAATTATACAGTGAAAAAGCTTGCTCCCACCCTGTCTCCTTAAACCCAATGCATCCCACTCCCAGGTAACCTCTACTCTGCCCTAGTAATGCTTATTTGGCTATAATGTGATTGGCAACTGACTTTTGGTCTCCTAGCCAGCCAGCTGCCTACACTCATTGCAGTCACTTCATGAAGCTTACAGTAATGTGATCACATAATTTACACTACTCAATATTTGGGCCCCACTTAGAACTTGTGGGTTTCATAATCAAATAAGAATCTATATTTATTTTCCCACACCCTCCCACACAAAAGGTGGCATACTATATATACTGATGTGTACCTAGCTTTCTCCATTCAATAATATTTCTTGGAGATCTTGCCATGGGTAGATAAGAGCTTCCTACTTCTTTATTGTGGTTACCTAGTATTCCATTGTTGGATGTCTCAGATGTTATTCACTTGGTCATATTTCAGTGGCAATCAGATTATTTACAATCTTTTCTGTTATATACAATGCGCAATGAATAACCTCATACGTATGTCAATTCACACATGTGTGGGTATATCTGTGGTATAAATTATCAGAAGTGGTATTGCTTGATCAAGGGATACATGCATTTATAATTCTGACAAAAATTGCCAAATTGAATTCTAGAGAGGTTGAAACAATTTATACTCCCATCCACTGTTTTCCCCAAAGCTCTACCTATGGAGTATATTATTAAACTTTTGAATTTTTGAAAATTTGATAGGTGAAAAATGGTACCTCAGTCTAGATTGAAATTGCTTTTCTCTTATTCTGAAAAGATGCTGAGTATATTTTCATGTACTTAAGGGACTTTATATTTTCTATGTAAAACTGTCTGTTCATATGCTTTGCTCATTTTTCTATTTGGTTGTTGATTCTTGTTTTATTGATTATTGATCATAAGCTCTTTCATTTTTCAAAAAAAAAATTTAAGCTTTTATATAAATTAGGGGGCCTGGTGCTTTAGGATGTAGTTCCAAGTTGTTGTTTTTTTTCCTAAGCTTTTCATTTGTCTTTTGACTTTGCTTCTTTCTTTCTTTCTGCAATGCAAAACTGCACAGGCAAGGTTGGAAAGACTACTTCTTTATGCCAAATAAAGAAGGAATTCTCCTACGTTTCCTTCTAGTACTTTTACAGTTTTATGTTGTACATTTATCTTTCACCTTTAACCACTAGGAGTTTTTCTGGTGTATGCTTTGCAGGAGCCAATTTCTTTTTCCAGGTAACTTCCTGATTGTTTCAATACATTTTATTGAGGAGTCTATCTTTTATTCACTGATCTGAGATAGTCTTCTTAACATATATAGATATTTTCTCATGCGTTTTAATCTTTTTGATTTTGTATTCTGTTTTATTGATATGTCTGTTCATTGATCAATGTTCAATTGAGGGCTGAGTGTTTTAAGATCTGGTAGGTCCAGTTCCCCTTCATTGATTTACTTTTTTCAATTTTATCCTCGCCATTCTTGTTTATTTTTCCATAGGAATATTAGACTCAGCACATCTAGTTCTAAACAAGTATCAGCATTTTTATTGCTCCTACATTACATTTATAAATTAAGTTAGGGAATTGAAGTCTTTATGAGGCTTAGCCTTCTGATCCAAGCACATGCAAAGTTTTTCCATTTGTTCAGGTCTCCTTTAGTGTCCCTCAGTGCTATTTTTTAAGTTTTCTTCATAAAGATCTTATCCTTTTTTTTTTTTTTTTGAGAGAGAGAGACAGCCTTACTCTGCCACCCAGGCTGGAGTGCAGTGGCATGATCTCAGCTCACTGCAACCTCCACCTCTAGGGTTCAGGCAATTCTCGTGCCTCAGCCTCCCTAGTAGCTGGGATTACAGGCGTGTACCACCACTCCCAGCTAATTTTTGTATATTTAGTAGAGATAGGGTTTTGCCATGTTGGCTAGGCCGGTCTCGAACTCCTGGTATCAAGTAATCTGCCTGCCTCGGTCTCCCAAAGTGCTGGAATTACAGGCATGAGCCACTGTGCCCAACAAGGTCTTACACATTTTTCATTAAACTGATTCCTAGTTATTTGTACTTACTACCATCAAGTGGTGCTCGACCTTCATTCTCATCTACTTCTCTGTTTCCTACTAAAATACAAGGCTGAAAGGCAAAATAATAATAATAGTAATAATAATAATAATAATAATAATAATAATCACCTTTCCCAGACTATGTGACAGTGAATTCTAGGTATGTTTTAGCTTTGATGAATCAAACACATACATACAAGAGCCGGAAGGTGGAAAAGACGTGCAGCTCCTTGTCCTCCTGCTGTGATGGCTGGCAAGCCAGGTTGAATTGACTGCCCCTGGACTCAATATTCCAGTGTCTAGTCACTACCTTTGTGGATATGAGAAGATTGTGGTGGCAGCAGCAGTGACAGCTTCCTGACATCTGAATTACAGCTATGATGATACGACTTTGAAATCATGAATCCCACGACAGTCCTCAACTTTATGTATCTTCTAAAATTTTATCTAACACTCATATAATACATACTAGCTGCCAGAAACTGTTATAAGCAATTTTTCAAAATTATATATGTGAAGACTTAAACTAATTCCAGGCCTAATGATATTGGAAGCAGCTAATTCCCCATCTTCTTTTGTACTTGAAATTCTTGGAGTGACTTTGGTTTCCTTAAACTGATTCAAGATTCTTTAGTGTCACTATTACACTACTAGGGTTACCTTCTGTCATTATACCTTATGTTTGTGTGTGTAAAAACAGACATCAATTTTTAGATAGTGTGTTAAAATCTCCTATTATGATTGTAAATTTGTCAAATTCTATTAGGTTTGTTTTATATATTTTAAAGCTTTACTGGATATAAAGAAATACATGATTCTTATTTCTTGGTAGACTGTTTATCTTCCTGTGAGATAAAATAACTTCTGTGCATATTTCCGCTTACATGTTATTTGGCCTGATCACATTATTTTATCATTTATACTATTATATTGTTACGCCAACTTTCTTTATACTAGTAATTGAGAATTTTGTTTGTTGAGAAAGAGATACGTTCACATGGTTCAAAATTTAAAAGGGTACTCAGTGATGTTTTCCTCTCACACGTCACTCTCAGCTACTCAGTTTTCTTCCCTACTGGCATCTGAAACACCTTTTTCCATTCCTTTACCTTTCATTACTATGTCACATTTTTTAGAAGTGTTTCTTCCTTTTTTATTTATTTTTATTTATTTTAGAGATGAAGTCTCACTCTGTCACCCATGCTAGAGTGCATGCATGCTGGAATGCACTCATGCTGGAGTGCAGTGGCACAATCATAGTTCACTGCAGCTTTTAACCCCAGGGCTCGACTCCTGCATAGTTCACTGTGGCCTTTAACTCCTGGGCTCCTACCTTAACCTCCCAAGTAGCTAAGACTACAGGTGTGTGCCACCATGCCTGGGTAATTTATTTTAATTTTAATTTTTAGAGACAGGGTCTCACTACATTGCCTAGGCTGGTCTCAAACTCCTGAGCTGAAGCAATCCTCCCTCCTCAGCCTCCTGAGTAGCTGAGATTATAGCCAAGGAGTGTTTCTCATAAATAGTAGTTTTAAAATCCAGTCAGAGTCTCCGCTTTTAATAAAGGAATTTAATATCCATATACTAATAGTGATCACAGATATACTTGGATATAGATTTTCCATCTTGTTTTTTCTATTTACTGTTCTTTTTTTATTGTATTTTTCTTTCTCTCTTGCATTCTACCAGATTGATAAAATTTCCTTTATTCCATTTTTCTTCTTCTAATGATTAAGAAGTTATATATTCTATTTCTAGTCTTCTAATCATATCACTTACATTTTAAAATTTTATTTTGTATTTGTATTAGTCTATTCTCACACTGCTATAAAGAACTACCCAAGACTGGGTGATTTAGAAAGGAAAGAGGTTTGACCCACAGTTCCATAGGAGGGAGGCCTCAGGAAACTTACAATCATGCGGAAGGGGAAACAAACATGTCCTTCTTCACATGGCAGCAGCAAGGAGAAGTGTCCAGCAAAAGGGGGGAAAGCCCCTTATAAAATCATCAGATTTCATGAGAACTCACTATCGTGAAAACAGCATGAAGGTAACCACGCCCATGATTAAATTACCTCCCACTGGGTCCCTCCCATGACACATGGGGATTATGGGAACTATAATTCAAGATGAGAGTTGGGTGGGGACACAGCCAAACCATATCAGTATTTTTCCAGCAAAGTCTAAAGCTAACCAGTATTTCAAGTGTTCTGAACAATGATCTTAACATTCTTTAGCTTTCTTCTGAAATATCTCCTTGTTTTTGGCCTAGAATATAATTATCAGCTTGCCTTTAAATACACACACAAAAACTGTTGTTGTTGTTGTTGTTGTTATTATAATTATTATTTTATTTAAGGTTTGTCAGTATGTTTTACCAATTTCTCTTTTTCACCTTTTCTTGTGGCATCATGCTCTTTCCTTTTGGATTCATTTTTCTTCTAGCTGAAGCAGTTTTTAGTTGTCCTTTCAGTGAAGGTCTGTTGGTAGTAAGTTCTTTTGGTCCTTGTGTGTGTTAAAATATCTCTATTATGCATACACTATTGACAGTTTAGCTGAGTATGAAATTCAAAGTTCAAATTATTTTTTCTCAGTACTCTGAAGGTGTTATTTCATTGTTTTTTGGCAATGATTTGTGCTAAAAATAAGCATACTGTTATTCCGATTGTCATTCCTTTGTAGATAATCTGTCTTTACCTCCTGGTAGCTTTTAAGAGGATTCTCTTTATTTCCAATATTTTGTCATTTCACTGCAATATTCTAAATGTAGTTTCTTTTCTTTTTCTTTTTGTGCAATCTGTCTCAGCATTTAGTGGTTTCAACCTGATAATTTGTGCCCTTTTTAAATGCTGAACAATTCTTAGCTATTCTATCTTCAAATATTGCTGTCTTCACTCTATTATTTCCTTCTAGAAAACCCTCGTTTATGTAGACTAAAATGTCTCAATCTATCCTCCATGACATCAACTGATTACCTTTTTGTTCTGTACTCTAAGAGCTGTCTTCAGTTCCATCTTCCAGCTTATTAATTCTCTCTTCAAATATGTCCAGCCTAGAAGTTTTAAATATCAACGACTATCTTTTTCACATCTACCTGTTCTTGTTTCACTGCCTCCTGATCTTACTTCACTGATACTAGTTCATCTGTTATCTTTAAACATTTTAAGTATACTTTTTATTTTAATGTCTTTTGGATGGGCCTATTATTTATATTTCTTGATATAAATTCTCCTAGTTGTTGGATTTGTAGATTTTCCTTGATAGGGCTGAACCTCCTCAAATACTTTGTAATTTATGTTTGAGAGCTTATCTTGGGAGTTTTTTCCTTGTGCTCTTTCCTATTAAGTGATTTCTGTGGTGCTGTGTTCCATCCTAAGCAGGTACAGGGATCTGAGCTGGGCCCCACATTAGGGCTCAGAGGTGTTGCCCCATTTAGATAGCATGATTCCAGATCATGCACTACCTTATAGTGAGGTCTCATATGTATAGATGTTTTCCTTCCTCCGTAGTCATAGACAAGTGTCTTATTTCTGGTTACAACCCTATAGTAACTGTATTATTGCTCCCAAATAATCACTGCCCCTTCCTATAGGAGGACTGTATTTTCTCATCCCAATAACGTCAGGCTAGGTTATATGACTAGCTTTAGGAGTCTCATGCTTCCATGATTTTTTCCTCTGACACAGAACAGCAACATACCAGACAAGGGCATATCCTTCATCCTGGATCCTAAAATGAAGAGGATGTGGCACAGAATTGTGGCCAACCTGTAGAAGACATGTAACATGAACCAGAAATAGACCTTTGTAGTTGTAAGGCATTAAGACTTGGAAGTTGTTAGTTACTGCTGCATAACTTAGTCCAAAGTCTGACATAAACTTTAAGCCATCTATATAAAAATACAATTTAGGCACTCCAGCCTGGGTGACAGAGTAGACTTTGTCTCAGAAAAAAAAAAAAAAAACACCCTGCTTGGCCATAAAAAATTCACAGCAATGTGGATAAACCTGAAAGACATTATGTTAAGTGAAATAAGCCATGCATGGAAAGGCAAATATTACATGATCTTACTGACTATAGAATCTATAACACTGTCCTCATAGAAGTAGAGAGTAGAGGCCAGGCACAGTGGCTCATGGCTGCAATCTGAGTACTTTGGGAAGTCGATGTGGGTGAATCACTTGAGGTCAGGAGTTCAAGGTTAGGCTGGCCAACATGGTGAAACTTTGTCTCTACTAAAAGTACAAAAATTAGCTGGGTGTGGTGGCATGCATCTGTAATCCCAGCTGAGTGGGGTCCTGGCATGGTGGCTCACGCCTGTAATCCCAGCACTTTGGGATGCAGAGGTGGGCAGATCACTTGCAGTCAGGAGTTAGAGAGCAGCCTGGCCAATATGGTGAAACCCAATCTCTACTAAAAATACAAAAATTAGCCGGGCATGGTGGTGGGTGCCTGTAATCCAGGCTGCCTGGGAGGCTGAGGCAGGAGAATCGTTTGAACCTGGGCAGTAGAGGTTGCAGTGAGCCGAGGTTGCGTCACTGCTCTCCAGCCTGGGTGACACAGCAAGACTCTATCTCAAAAAATTTAAAAAAAAAATTTTTTTTTTGCGTTTAAAAAATATTTGCATTTTTATCATAGTATTTATCATTTGTAAGTATGTGGTTGGGGAAAGGTTTGGAGACAGGGTGTCATTCTGTCACCTGGGCTGGAGTGCAGTAGCATGATTATGGCTTACTGGGGACTTGACCTCCCAGGCTCAAGTGATTCTCCTGCCTCAGCCTCCCAAGTTGCTGGGACCACAGGCATGCGCTAACACACCTGGCTAATTTTTGTATTTTTTCTGGAGATAGGGGTGTCGCTATGCTGCCCAGGCTGGTCTCGAAATCCTGGGCTCAAGTGATCTGCCCATCTCAGCCTCCCAAAGTGCTGGGACTACAGGCGTGAGCCACCATTTGTGTTTATAGAATAGTATAGAAAATTACATGCTCATAGTAAAATATCCTGACACCAAGTCAGGCATGGTGGCTCACACCTGTAATCAGCACTTTGGGAGGTGGAGGCAGGCAGATCATGAGGTCAAGAGTTTGAGACCAGCGTGGCCAGCATGGTGAAACCCTGTCTCTACTAAAAAATACAAAAATTAACCAGGCATGGTGGCGTGCACCTGTAGTCCCAGCTATTTGGGAGGCTGAGGCAGGAGAATCACTTGAATCCAGGAGGTGGAGGTGGCAGTGAGCCGAGATTACGCCACTGCACTCCAGCCTGGGTGACAGAGCAAGACTCCATCTCAAAATAAATAAATAAATAAATAAAGCATGTAGAATTTCATTCCATTTTAAGGCTAATATTCCATTGTATATATAGACCACATTTTGTTTATCCATTCATCTGTTTATGGACATTTGGGTTGTTTCCACATTTCAGCTACTGTCACTGTGCTTTTCTTGATCTCGAAGTGGCCAAAAACATACTATTAGAAAAAAAATACTGCACAATAAACGACAACCAGTGGGTGCCTGTTGAGTTCAATCTGGAATGAGGAAAACTTTTACTCTTCATTTTGTATGTTTCTTTATTATTTAAATTTGTTACAACAATTTTTATGTAATTTTTAAAACTAGTAAAGAGCTTTTAAAATAAATGCTTTCTTTTGATAAGAGAGATGCTCAAGAGAGATAATGAATCACCGCAAATGTGTGGGTTTAGGGTTTTTTGTGGTTAAAAACATGTATCATAAACTTAACCATCTTAACTATTTTGAAGTGTGCACACAAATGTGTTTTTTAAAATTATTAGGAAAAACCTGGGGAGTCTCCACTGGTAGTAAGCCAGCCACAGAATCACCATAAATGAAGAGCAGTTATTAAAAATTAAAATCACACCACAGGAAGCTGCATATGCCCAAATGAGACTCTTGCACATAATATTCACTTTTTCTTCCTTTAATTACCTCAGTCTTCCGCATCAGATTTTATGGCTCATAGTGATTAATGATTATTAGTAATAACAGTCCTTTTTGAACAAAGCTGAAGCTTATCCCAGCAGTGCATTCTCTGAGTCTAAATATGATTAAGAATGTACTAAATTTCAGCCTCCTTTCAGTAGTAAAATGCTACCCTTGCGTAACTGCTCTTAGTTTTTAACTGAAAATGCTACTGTGTGTTTTAGCTGTTCAAACTGTGTAATGTTCCTGACAGGCCTGTGGAAGTTCTCATGAGCTGCTCTTTCCCAGGTGGTTAGAATAAAGCTCAGATGGTATTTCTTTTTTTTTTTTTTTTTTGAGATAGAGTCTTACTCTGTCGCGCCCAGGCTGGAGTGCAGTGGTGCAATCTCGGCTCACTGCAACCTCTGCCTCCTGGGTTCAAGTGATTCTCCCGTCTCAGTCTCCCGAGTAGCTGGGATTACAGGCACCTGCCACCACGCCCGGCTAATTTTCTGTATTTTTAGTTAAAGAGATGCGGTTTCGCCGTGTTGGTCAGGCTGGTCTTGAACTCCTGACCTCAGGTGATCTGCTGGCCTTGGCCTCCCAAAGTGCTGGGATTACAGGCGTGAGCCACCATGCCCGGCCCTCAAATGGTATTTCTTAATATCCTTGCAAAAGGCTAGACTTAAGGAAGTGGAAACTTTGAATCAAAGGTTTGCTAAACCAGGGCTGGAAAGCCCAACCTTAGCACTCAGCTACTCAATACAGCTTGAATTTTCAGCCTTCTGATTAAAAGTAAGATCACCTACTTATTTCATGTTCTGGCTCTGCAGACATAACTTCGACAGAATAAAATAACTATCCAAGACTGACAAACAGCAGCAATGAGGAGAAAACAGGTCATGCGCATCAGGGTTAAATTGCAGAACTGATTTCAAGGCCAGCACTACTAGCAAGAGAGCAGAGACTGCCGGTCAGTCTGTAACCAGAGATTTCCACACTACTATCTGCATAGTCTACATAAAATGAGGACTCGGCTGGGCGCAGGGGCTCATGCCTGTAATCCCAGCACTTTGGGAGGCCGAGGCGGGCGGATCACCTGAGGTCAGGAGCTCCAGGCCAGCCTGGCCAACATGGTGAAACCCCATCTCTACTAAAAATATAAAAATTAGCCGGGCGTGGTGGCAGGCGCCTATAATCCCAGCTACTCGGGAGGCTGAGGCAGGAGAATTGCTTGAACCTGGGAGGCGGAGGTTGCAATGAGATGAGATCACACCATTGAACTCCAGTCTAGGTGACAAGAGTGAAAAGAGCGAAACTCCGTCTCAAAAAAAAAATAAAATAAAAGAGGACTCAGTGTTAGAATATCTATGTTTGAATTGCAGCTGTGCTACAAAGAGCTAGTATGCTTTTGGAGAAGTTACTTAACTAACCTGAGACAGTTTCTTCATCTGTAAGAGGGGGTTCATAATAACTACAGTACAGAATTAATGCAAAGACTATGCAGTATCACATGAGTGGAAGTGCACTAGAGAGGCTAGTCATTATTGCCCTTCCTCAACCTCCTTGGCACCTGATTCAGATTCCAACAGGTGGCTCACTCCTGTAATCCCAGCGCTTAGGGAGGCCGAAGCAGGTGGAT
The DNA here is from genome assembly GCF_049350105.2 of Macaca mulatta. Lineage (NCBI taxonomy): Eukaryota > Metazoa > Chordata > Mammalia > Primates > Cercopithecidae > Macaca > Macaca mulatta. The sequence goes on along the minus strand of NC_133418.1, from coordinate 82,422,985 downwards.
CACCTGAAGTCAGGATTTTGAGACCAGCCTGACCAACATGATGAAACCCCATCTCTACTAAAAATACAAAATTAGCCAGGCGTGGTGGCACACGCCTGTAATCCCAGCTACTTGGGAGGCTGAGGCAGGGAGAATCACTTGAACCCAGGAGGCGGAGGTTGCAGTGAGCTGAGATTGTGCCATTGCACTCCAGCCTGGGTAACAAGAGCAAAACTCTGTCTCAAAAAAAAGAAAAAAAAGAATAAAAGAAAAAAAAGACACCAACAGGGCCAATACTCACAGTGATAAATCATTCTGACCTCTCCAACAACCTATTGGTTTAGACATTTTGACCATTTAAAAAAATTGAATTGACCAATTTTTTCAATCTAAGTTCCAGGTTGTATCCTTAGCCTAGACCACCCACTGCTCAACTGTATGTTGTTAGAAACAAAAAGGGCAGCTTTATGAGTAAGAATGAATCACCATAAAACGATAGGCTACCACACAAAAATGACTCAATGGGAGTAGAACACAAATCATGAAACAGTAGTATAAACTGATCTCATTTTTGAGATGTTTCATCTTGATATACAGACATATTCACAGAGAAAAGTACAAAAGGAAATATGCCAAAATGATAAAAATGATTACTTGAATTTATGTGTTCATTCAACATTTACTGAGCAACAATTATGTGCTGGCCTCTGTGCTAAGTATTGGGGACACAGTAATTAATCACACATATACGGCTGCTGTTCTAGTAAAGCATTTATAATTCAGAAGTGACAATAATAAAGAATGATCAATAGGATGAGAGAAGATGAACCTAATCTATTACAGGGTTCAGTCAACAAGGCCCCAAGAAAGGAACATTTAAACTAAGACCTAAAGGATAAGCAGGAGTGAGTCAAACAGCAGAGCAGGATCGTGGGAATAGCATGACAGATTACTTTTATTTTCTTCTTTTTGATTATCTATAATTTATTTATTTTTTCTTAACGAACAAGAGTTCTTACTGTTCTTTTGGTAATATCTTCCTACTCTAAGGCCTAATATGTTTTCTGATCGTACCAAAGGTTTCAGTCAATTTCTCAGTGTTTATTTGGGGCCAGCTGTGGGCTCCATACCCTCCTAGCCACTAGGAGGTGCAAATGGAGAACAGAGCAAAATATCTCAGAATTTTAGAATTGGGGGAAAAACCCAGAGAAAACATCAACAAATTATCTTAGTCAAGAAACAGACCCAGAGAGACGAAGCATTTTATCCAGGACCACAGCACAAGAGCAGTCAGCCCCACACAATGGTCAAATGCTTTAACAAGTTTGTTTTCTGTTTCCTCCTTAAACTACCAATCCAATATGTGTTTTTTTTTAAGCTGGTTGGTTAGTAACTAAAAGTGATTTTAACATATAGTCATTGGTAACCAAGATGCTATTACAAAAGACACAGTGAGAAGCCATTGTTCATCTGTTGCATTAAGAAAATAATTTAATGAGGTAAAAGCCAATGTTTATGAAGGTGTGGTAAAACCGACAGTATCAGACATTACCAATTGCTACGGCTTGAATTTGTCCCCCGAAGTACATGTGCTAGAAAGTTAATCCTCAGTGTAACAGTGTTGAGAGGTGGGACCTTTAAGGGGTGATTAGGACATGAGGGATCTGCCCTCATGCATCGATTAATGCTGTTATCTTGACAGTGGTTTTCTAATAAAAGGATGAGCTTGGCTTCTCTTCCCTCTCTCTCTCTCTTGCCCATGCCTTCTGCCAGGTTATGATACAGCTAGAAGGCCCTCACCAGAGGGCTTGAGGGCCTTCAATCTTGGACTTCTCAGCCTCCAGAGCGGTAAGGCAAATAAGCTTCTATTGTTCACAGATTACCCTGTCTGTGGTATTCTGTTATAGCAAGAACGAACGAACTAAGACACTGACAATACTCCGAATCAGTACATCCCAACTTAAAACCAGTGTGGTAATGTATTTCAAAAGCCATAAAAATGATAGGACTCTTTGGTACATTTCTGTGACTCTTATCCTAAAGAAATAGATAACTTCTGGTGTATCTAAAGGCAGACAATTAAAAGTAATGGCTATGGGGACTCTACAGTAGGAGGAAAGAGCTCAGAGTTTAATATGGATGATGTTTACATTTCCAACATATTTATAGCCATGTTATGAAGAAGCCTGTAACCTGCATCTGCACCCTAAGCCACCAGAATGGCTTTCTCCAAAGCCCCCATAAGCGCCTAGTTGCTGAATCCAGTGAACATCTGACTGTGAGGAGGCATTTAACGCCCCACCTCCTTGTTGGGTCCCTCAACCCCCTTTCCTCCTCTTATCCAGTTTGGTGGTCTCCAGGGACCAAGCCTAGGTTACTTCCTCCACTCCCTCAACACTCTTACAGAGGGATTTTTCATATCTTTTTCCAAACTAGCTTCCACTTCCATTTACAAGCAAAGGATTCCAAAATCCTGACCATTTGGACCACTCTAGACAGAACCTCTCCCCAGCGCACAGAGCCACCAGTCGGCTTGATATTTCCATTTGGATACTTCCCAGGCTCCTCAAATCATCAAATCTACAATGGAACTCTTTCCCACCAAAAGCTGCTCTCTTTCTATCTCTCTCTCATCATTGCTACTGAAACCACTCCCATCGCTTCCTCTTACTTGAATGATAACCACAGCAATTCCCTAATAGGTCGCACTGTCCCCAGTCTCTCTCCACCCCTGACACAGTTGACAGAGTAATCTTCCTTAAGCACAAACCCTGACATTCCTGACTTAGGTCCTTCAATGGCTCTCTGCCTGCAGGGTGAAGCCCACCTTCTTGGCTGGTACATGAGATTTTTCCTAATCTGACCTCTGCCCACCCAACAGCACCCCTCTCACACTCTCTTGTCTCTGCACTTACCCAACCAAGTGCAACTGCCAAAACATGCCACTTTCTCTTGCTTTGGTACATGCTGAACCCTGTAAGTGTCACAGATCGTCAAGGGTCTGTCTCCCTAAACTGAATTTAAGAATCACTCCTCTAGGAAGCCTTCCTTGACTCCTGAACTGTCTTCTGCAATCTCACAGCATCTATTTCACAACCTTTACCCTACCTGTAAACGTCTTCAATGTTTTATTACTGGTTACTTTCTCCCAAGAGCTCTTTATGAATGGGGAGTGTACCTTCCACATGTGCAGCTAGAGCCTCGCACAGTGGGAAGTGAGGTAAAAGAAAAAAAAAAGCAGATGATGACGGTAACTTATTACAATGACAGGGAAGTATGTGCTTATTTTTTCCTCTCCCTGTTTTCCACATTGTCTAGTATGTGGATTATACTATTTTGATACATTTTTAAAAATAAATTCACTTTGAAGATATGTCCAATCTCTCCAAGCTAGCTCCAATGAAATAACTTACTGCCCATGTAAAGTCAACTTCAAGATCCTCTTTCCTCAGCCTTTAGGCTCAAGACCCCCACCTCGAGCTTTACAAATCCAGGATTCTACTTTCCACAAATCCTTCAGGATTCTACTTTCTGCAAAGTAAAAAGGCTTATTTCAACATTTTCTGCAGACAGAAGGACCACCCACACACCAAAAAATTCCTTGGCCTTGAAAAGGTTACATTGCTCTTGTAGATGAGTGCCAAAACTCATTTTTGGCCAAACGTTCGTCAGAACCTCACTGTATTCACAGCCTGAACACAAAAAAATGAGGTGCTCCAACAACCTTGCCACAGATTTATAGGGGACAGAGATGATGGGACTTCTGACTGATATATCCATCACCTTGTCAGCTTAAGACATCAATGAAAGATGGGGGTTGGGGAAAGACTATGAAAATTCCCCCTCCATCCCTTTTAAAAAAAATACCCAAAACATTAATTATCTTCTCAGGTATCCAAAAGTTCAACCATGCACGCTGGCTTTTAATTCTTTTACATTTGTGAAAATAATCCAACCACATAATGTTCAGTCTGACATTTGCTATTATTTTTCCCTAAAAGAAAACAAAAACCTGATTAGTTCCAAAAATAAAATATAAAGAAGAACTCAGATGAGAAGCAAACCCTGTGGCTTAGAAACCATTGCTCTGATTAACAGCACATAAGTGTTACCTGACGAATGGGTTCCTGTCTTAAATGCAATTATCACAAATTTCTTGTGATTCCCCACTGTTTTTATGGTTTATGCCCAGCTCTCAAAGCAACAACTTTAATAGCAATAAATCAAAGGAAACCTCTTCTCGGTACCTGGGCCGACTGCTTCACATCTCAGTCAGCAGAGACGCCAAAGGGAAATGCAGGGCCCTGGCTCCACAGCTATCCAGGAAGGTACCTACTTCTCCGCCCTCAGAAGTCCTTGCATCCATCTCTGAAAGGGTGAATTTCACAGTTAACTCCATCGACAGGGCCTGCTGCGACAATCAGGACAACAAGGGCCTCTGTCCTCAGGAAACCCCCTCTTGGCGCTGTGGGCCTGCTTCCTGGGGATGCAGCCACCATGCTGTTGGTAGGGCCACACAAGGTGCTTCCGGCAGGGCGGAAGCGCCACCGGGTCAAGGGGTCTGAAGGCAGCTGCTCCACCGCTGGGCCACTGTCACGCAAGAATATCAAATCAGCCAGCCCGGCCAACATGGCGAATACCTGACTCTACTGAAAAAAAAAAATTAGCCGGGCGTGGTGGCGCGTCTGTAGTCCCAGCTACTGGAGAGGCTGAGGCACGAGAATCACTTGAACCCGGGAGACAGAGGCTGCAGTGAGCCAAGGTCCCGCCACTGCACTCCAACCTGGGCGACAGAGCGAGACTCCGTCTCAAAAAAAAAAAAAATCAAATCAGGAATTACTTCCTCCAGGAAGTGGGGATTTGGGGTGTAGAGTTCGGGCAGAAGAGAAATAGAGGGATAATGGGGAGTGGGAGGAGGATCATGTCGTCTTTTTACTAGGAGAACTGAAAGGGGCTGGCAGGCATCTTTGTAACTGAGAATATACTATAAACAAGCAGCAGTATAGAAGGTATAATTTCCAAGATTTTTATTCAACTCAACATGTACTACGTGCCTATGGGTACCCATCATCATCACCTGGAAACTTGCCTCGTGTTGATTAATTATATTCTTACCACGGAGAAGAAGAATAATTAAAAGGGAGGTAAAATAGAATACGAAAGCAGGTCAAAGAAGATCAAATGACTGATTCAAGGCCACCTGACCAACAGAGACATTCTCACCTCCAGGAGACATCTTTGTGCTTCATTCACCAGTAATTTATTGCAAAGTGAAGTTTTCGTTCAGAACAAAAGGGAAGTAAGTCCACTAAGAATGAACTACTGTACACAGATTAACGAAGTTGATGCAACAGATAGTAGCATGTATCATGTATCAGCTGTAGGTGGTTCTCAAAGTCAAAATTTATTAACTATTCAAATGTTCAAGCTGTACAGACTTTTTTCAGATGTGCATACAACATACTTATAACAAAGTTAATTTTTATAAAATATTATTTCCTTAAGAACTGAAGATGGTAAAAAGCTCCAATCACAAATTAATAAAATATTTGATGCCCATTTAAAGATACTATTAAAGGTCTGACAAATACTAAGTAACACAGCTGAATGAGGAAAGTTATGACCCAAATGACTGCATACTTTAATAATCCCATATTAAAATAGAAAACGTCACATAAATTGAGCTGATTTGACATCTTTTTATTAGAAAATAAAAGCTATGTCCATTTAAACCATCATTCCTAAAACAGCTACCAAACAATATAATTATTACCGTAAATCCCAAATGATAATACAACCTTTTCTATCCACATTATCTTCCCCATTGGTTGATACAGTACATCTGATCCTTCCATGACATATACAATGGCCATTAAGGATGACAGTTAACAGTAGTTATGTATATACAGTGAAAATACTAAAACTGACACACAATTAAATAACTACTGTCATTGAGGATAGGGTCAATAAAAATAGTGGTTAAAACCAATACATATTTTATGTGTTCAATCACTTGCTGTCTTTAGCAGTAAAAGTCAAACAACACACACGTATTAATTTTTTCCATAAAATCTTTACATGTTGAAAACACTTTTTAATCCAGGTGCAGATAATTAACAATGAAAAGACATTTCATCTTCTTTCTTACATCCAGGGACTTTATCAGACTTGCATTCACCAGGTGCACAGAAAGAGCAGTAACTGAAAACGCAATTTGACCATAAACTGTTTGCAAGACAGAAGTGTTCTATTTTAAGGCAAGTATCTTTATCACACACATACACAGCAATTTATCCATTGATTAATTTTATCATATGACAGTATCAACCAAGAAACTGAGGTATAACTTTACTCAATATAAGTACAAATGTCAGAAAATGTAAAGACATTCTCAATGTACTTAATATATTTTACCCATAACTAGAGAACTCTTCTCAAAGTTCTTATATGCTCAGAAATAACCGAGATTCTCAATTCTAGAAAAAATACTAGAAATTAAATACTCTAATATCTTTGCATAAGGCTCTCCATATAAGGCTACCTTTGATATAAGGCTACTTCGACGTATTTTCTGAAAATAGCAAAAATGTGCACCAAAATTCAAGGTATTCTGAAACTAAAGAACAAGATCTTGGTCTCGCGAGGGATAGTCATGTGGTTAGTTTATTGATCAAACTTAAGCTAAAAATCAAATTTAAAATGCATCAAATAAAAACGTTTCCTAACAGGGAGTGGTGGCTCATGCCTGTAATCCTAGCACTTCGGGAGTTTGGGGCAGGTGGATTTGCTTGAGCCCAGGAGTTTGAGACCACCCTGGGCAACATGGCGAAACCCCGACTCTATAAAAAAATGCAAAAATTAGCTGGGTGTCATGGCATGTGCCTGTAGTCCCAGCTACTTGGGAGGCTGAGGTGGGAGGATCACTTGAGCCCAGGAGGTTGAGGCTGCAGTGAGCCATTATCTAGCCACTGGACTCAAGCCTGGCGTCAGAGTGAGATCCTGTCTCAAAAAAAAAAAAAAAATTATTTCAACATAAAACTGAACTATCGTTGTATAAAAATGGTTGAATGCATAAGATACTTTTTAGTGCAAAACAGACATACATTATTCTTTACATCAATAAATAGAATATAATCCATTACTTGGTATTCATAATATATGTTAAAAATCTACATTCTGTTACCTTTACAAAAGTAAATCTGTTCTTCACTTTCAAGTTAAAAATGGCCTAAAAGTTTATCTTTGGAGATTTCAAGTCAATGGCTTTCTAAAATGAAGGATAATACAAATCTAAGTCATAGACCATTTGGTACATTAACATGTAAGCCATCAGTTTGGGGCCCTAAAAGGAAAAAATAATTAACTACTATAAAAAGTAGAAAAAATGTACTCCAGATTTATGCTCTAGTCCAAAGACTTATAGTGTCTATGTATTTTTAATTATTGAATTGTCTGATGCAATGACATTCAGTGCTAACTGAATTCATGTTCAAAATATTTTCCTTAAAATGAAAATAGAAAGTATTCATCATCCCATATACGAACTATTAACAAGGTAGATTTTGTTTTTAAGTTTAGCCCAGGCATGGTGGTTCACGTCTGTAATCCCAGCATTTTGGGAGGCCGAGGCAGGTGGCTCATTTGAGGTCAGGAGTTCAAGACCAGCCTGGCCAACATGGTGAAACCCCATCTCTATTAAAAATACAAAAATTAGACAGACGATAGTGGCGCACGCCTATTATCTCAGCTACTCAGGAGGCTGAGGCAGGAGAATCGCCTGAGCCTGGGAGGCAGAGGTTGCGGTGAGCCAAGATTGTGCCACTGCCCTCCAGTTTGGGTGAAAGAGACCCTGTCTCGAAAAAAAAAAAAGAAAAGAAAAAGTTTGACAATTACTGCACTCATTTCCTCTACCAAACTCTCAGTGACATTAAGAGAAAAAAACTCTAATTATTTTCACCTAATAATTGAATCAAGTACTCTAGGAAAATGTTCTTCTAATGGGAAGTTTGGTAGGAATTGCTTATTCCATTTCCAAATTAGATCAAAAGAAGGGAAACAAAAGGGGATTCAAAAAGACTAGCTAGCTTAATAAATCATAACAATAAACATTAAAACAGCTGCATACAAAGTAACCAGAAAGATCCACAACTCAAATACCACTTCCACAGTGATGTCAGGTGTCACCTGGTTATGGGGTCTCCTGCTGATTCCTGCAGAAACAAGCACGAGGCTAGGTGTGGTGGCTTGTGCCTGTAATCCCAGCACTTTGGGAAGCTAAGGTGGGCAGATCACTTGAGGTCAGGAGTTCAAAACCTGCCTGGCCAACATGGTGAAACCCCATCTCTACTAAAAATACAAAAATCAGCCAGGTGTAGTGGTGCACTCTTGTAATCCCAGCTACTTGGGAGGCTGAGGGAGGAGGATCACTTGAACCCAGGATGGGGAGGTGGCAGTGAGCCAAGATCATGCCACTATACTCCAGCCTAGGCGACAGAATAAGACTCCATCTCAAAAAGAAAAAAAAAAAAAAAAAACAGGCAAGAAGCACCCTCGTGTGCCAATCTCACAGAGTTGCTCCTTTGCAAAAATGTCCTAACAGTTGGGGGAAGAATGTGGTATAAGGGGAGAGGAACTCTAAATGTAAATACCAAGATAGATGCTCCTTTATTTGAAGAGATCTAGAAATCTGCTTATTTAGTAATTAGCTGAACATGCCAATGACTTCAATTCAAACACTCACCCTTCTAGAGACTGCCACAAATCAGCCATGGCCTCTGCCCACAGAACGATTCATTTTTGTTATAACTGTGGCTAATCCCAACAGCAATTTGAGCTTACAGTAAAATTCATTTTCTCCTCTTGAGTATACCAGACAGGTCAATCACTGTGACATCTAAGTACTTGCTACTTCCTTCTCATCATGTCGAATCAGCAAAATTTCATTAACATGGTGGGCCAGGGTGTGACTCTGCACAGTCTTTGTGGACCATAGGATGGTACTTCCAACACTTTCTTCTAAAAGAAACTGCTCTGCCCACAGCAATCACCTCACCCAAAAAAACTGCTTCCCCCAGGGCAGGGAGCCTAGCTTGTAAAACCTCTCCCCAACCCAGGTGATGGTAAGACTCAGCTAATGCTACTCTGGAATCTGAAGATGGAAAGTACAAAGAGAATCAACCAGTGGACCTCAAGTAGAGAAGATATGGGAAAAGAAGAGATACAATGCAGGTGAGAGTGATGCCAGACCCTGAGAGGGAGGAGGAAAGAGAACAGAACCACCAGACTCAGCCAGGCAGCTGCTCTTGTGTCCTTACAATAATCACTCCATTACCTCCAGTGACCCGTGTTTTCCTGTAACTAATGAGTCTATAAATACAGAGAGAAAGATACATTTTTGAGAGACTGCTGGCTATAATTTTTTTTCTCTAAGCAAATTTTATTAAGATAACCAACTAGGGGGGCGGACACAGTAGCTCATGCCTGTAATTCCAGCACTTTGGGTGGCCAAGGCAGGCAGATCACTTGAGTTCAGGAGTTCAAGACCAGCCTGGGCAACACAGTGAGACCTCATCTTTACAAAAATTTTAAAAAATTAGCTGAGCGTCATGGTGCACGCCTGTAGTCCTAGCTGCTTGGGAGGCTGAAGTGGGAGGATTGCTTGAGCCCAGGAGGTCAAGGCTACAATGAGCTGTGATCGTGCCACTGCACTCCAGGCTGGGCAACAGAGACTGTCTTAAAATTAAATAAATAAATAAGCTAACCAACTAGGATCAGAGGTTTATTTTCAAAATACTTAAAAATATTAAGCATATTAAGCAGGCCAGGTATGGTGGCTCATGCCCGTAATCCCAGCACTTTGAGAGGCCAAGGCAGGAAGATCACTTGGGCCCAGGAGTTTAAGACCAGCCTGGGCAACATAGTTAGCCCTTGTCTGTACAAAAAAAATTAAAAATTAGCCAGGTGTGGTGGTACGCACCTGTAGTCCCAGCCACCTGGGAGGTTGAGGTGGGAGGATCACTTGAGCCCAGATGGTCGAGGCTGCAGTGAGTCATCATCATGCTGCTGCACTCTAGCCTGGGCCACCATGTGAGATTGTTTCAAAAAAACAAAACAAACAAAAAAACCAAACCAAAAAAAGTATTAAGCAAAAATAAAAGACCGATTTTTAGGCCAGGAGTGGTGGCTCACACATGTAATCCCAGAACTTTGGGAGGCTGAGGTGGGCGGATCGCTTGAGGCCAGGAGTTTGAGACTAGCCTGACCAACATGGTGAAACCCCATCTCTACTAAAATTACAAAAATTAGCTGGGTGTACACACACCTGTAATCCCAACTGCTCGGGAGGCTAAGACATGAAAATCACTTGAGCTGGGAGGCAGAGGTTGCCGTGAGCCAAGACCGTGCCACTGTACTCCAGCCTGGGCAGACAAAGCAAAACCCTGTCTCAAAAAAAAAAAAAAAGAAAGAAAGAATTATAAAACATTAGTACATTTTTAATGAAAAAGTTGCTATAATTTTCATTACTCTATAAATTTTAGGAGTTGTAGCCATTACTCAAGCAGCCAATGACTAATAATTGGGGATCCTGCTATTCCTAAGAATAGTTGTTATGAATAGCACTGAATACATTTATTTTACAGTTATGACAAAGTACATCTCTCTTTGAAAGCCTTTTTTTCCCTGAACATTTTAAATAAATATGTAACATTAAAAATGTAGTGTGCCCAAAATCTTAGATCATAACTCCATTAGGTTTGATATACACATTTGCATTGAAGATTAATATTTGCCTAGAACATTCACAAGATTTATTTAAAATGTGGCCATTAACCAAAGGCCTTTGGGGCATATGTACAAAATTAGAGAATTGTAAGTATTCAGTCAAAAACTACATTAGAAATATTACTCATGAAAAAATGCCAGTGGGGCTCTATCTATGAGAAGTTAGTCAAAACCGGAAAACTCACAAGTGAGCTTCCAACCATTTGAGGAAATGTTGCTTGCAGATAATATTAAGCTTTTCCTCCACTGATTTTAGTAACATAACTCCCTAAAGGAATTTCACAATGATTACACTCATCATGATGAATTACATTTAAAAATCTGGGCTTAGGGCTGGGCATAGTGGTTTCTGCCTTTAACCCCAACACTTTGGGAGGCCAAGGTGGGCGGATCACCTGAGGTCATGAGTTCGAGACCAGCCTGGTCAACACGGCAAAACCCCATCACTAATAAAAATACAGAAAATTAGCCAGGTGTGGTGGCGCATGCCTGTAATCCCAGCTACTCGGGAGGCTGAGGCAGGAGAATCACTGGAACCCGAGAGGCAGAGGTTACAGTGAGCCAAGATAATGCCATTGCACTTTAGCCTGGGTGACAGAGCAAGACTCTGTCCAAAAAAAAAAAAAAAAAAATCTGGGCTTAGTATTAGTGTAAAGGACCCTCAGAATGGGTCTTTCAAGGGCTTTTTGCAGGTACAAGGATCTCTCAGAGCGTATTTGTCAGGGCGAAGCCAGTTGATAGTCATCTCTGTATACCCCACAGTGCCCAGCACAGAAGTGACACTTGTTAGGCAAATGCTCCTGCTTTGTGCACACAAAAGATTAAAATTCAACAACAACAACAGCAACAAGAAAACCCAAAACTTTTCCTAGGGCAATGCTGAAGGTTAATGAACCATCAAGTCTTGTGTTTGGAATACCTCCTCCATCCCAGTAATTCAGTGGTACTTGTGCTTACTGTAAGTACTATGGAAAGATAGGATTAAACACTGTTAGGAAATCCAGTTCCCAGAAATTCAGAGCTGTTCGTCAGCTCTTCTACCAAAATATTCACAAGATAGGTAAAGGAAGAGAACTGAAAGAACTCTAACATTGACAATTCAAGGACACAGAGGCACCTTGTATCCACAACCTCCAGCATTCTCCAAGGAACCTGAAATAACTGAGTTTGAGAAGCATGAGGTCAGGTAATAAACAGGCATTACAACAAACCAACCAACAGAAGCAAGTAATCTTTTCTCTCTCATGTCTCTGTGTCTCTGTATCTTTAGGCAAGTGAACGCAAACTAAAATTAACTTGGCTTAATGAAGAGAAACAGTTTAATGAACTTAGAAACCATTAAATATATACCAATTGAAGAACTGTTTAAAAACCATCAACAAGTACTTCTATGGCTTTGACTTGGTAAATCTATTGTAGAGATTTTAAAACTCACTTCAACAAAATGTATTTCCTGATATAGACAGTACAATAACTCAACTCACGAAGTCTGTCCATTTTTTCATTAAAACTCAGAATCCAATACGCTTTTATGATAAAAACACTCAACAAACCAGGGATAGAAGGATACGTCCTCAACCAAGTAAAGGGAATCTATGGAAAAACCCACAACTAACATCATACTTAGCAATGAAGGACTGGAATTTTTCCCCCAAGATCAGGAAAAAGGCCAAGATGTCCACTTCTATTTGACATTGTACTGTAAGTTCTAACTGGGGCAATTAGAAGAGAAAGAAGTAAGATACCCAGATTGAAAAGAAAGAAAGAAAATTATCTCCAGTTGCAGATGGCATGATCTTATATATAGAAAACCCTAAAGAATCCTTAAATAACTATTAGAGCTAATAAAGCATTCAACAAGTATGATGGTTAATTTTAGGTGTCAACTTGACTAGATTAAGGAATAGCTAGAGAACAGGTAAATTATTACTGCTGGGTATATCTGTGAGGGTGTTTCCAGAGATTGGTGTGTGAGTCGGTGGGCTGAGTGGGGAAGATCTACCATCAATGTGGGCAGGCACCATCCAGTTGGTTGAAGGGCCGGGGTGGTGGCTAATGTCTGTAATTTCAGCATTTTGGGAGGCCAAGGCGGGCATATCACTTGAGGTCAGGAGTTCAAGACCAGCCTGGCCAACATGGTGAAACTCTGTCTCTACTAAAAATACAAGTTAGCCAGGCATGGTAGCACACCCCTGTAATCCCAGCTACTTGAGAGGCTGAGGCAGGAGAATCGCTTGAACCCGAGAGGTGGGGTTGCAGTGAGCTGTGATGGTGCCGCTGTACTCCAGCCTGGGTGACAGAGCAGAACTGCTTCTCAAAACAAAACAAAACAAAGCAAAACAAAAAAAAATTGGCTGAAGGACCAGACAGAACAAAAAAGACAAAGAAAAGGTAATTTCTTCTCTTTCCCTTAGAGCTGGGGACACTCTTCTCCTACCCTTGCACATCAGAATTCCAGGCTCTCTGGCCTTTGGACTGCAGTCACAAAAATAAAATACTTGGGAGTAAGTTAAACCAAACAAATGTAAGGCTTGTACACTGAAAACTACAAAACATTGTTGAAAGAAATTAAAGAAGACCTAAGTGAATCGAAAGGCACCTCATACTCATAGATTAGAAGACAATATGAATAAGATGCTACTCCTCTAATTTATCTACAGATTCAATGTATTCACTATCAAAATTCCAACTAAATTTTTTTGCAGAAATGGACACACCAATCCTAAAATTCCTAGAGTAATACAAGGAATGGCCAGGCACTATAGCCTACACCTGCAATCTCAATACTTTGAGATGCTAAGGTGGAAGGATTGCTTGAGCCCAGGATTTCAAAACCAGCCCGAGCAACACAGGGAGACCCTATCTCTACAAAAAAAAATTTTTTTTAATTAGCTAGACATGGTGGTACATGCTTGTGCTTCCAGCTGCTCAGGAGGCTGAAATGGGAAGATCCTTTGAGCCCAGGAAGAGGTTAAGGTTGTGGTGAGCTATGATCGCAGCACTGCACTCCAGCCTGAGCTGGAGTGAGACACTGTCTCAAAAAAAAAAAAAAAAAAAAGAGAGAGAGAGAAAGAAAAAAAGATAATAAAAAAGAAACAAAGAAACACAAGGGACCCGGAATAGCCAAAATAATTTTAAAAATGGAATTGCTTGAACCTGGGAGACAGAGGTTGCAGTGAGCCGAGATCACACCGCAGCACTCCAGCCTAGGCAACAAGAGTGAAACTCCATCTCAAAAAAAAAAAAAAGGAAGAGAGACTCATACTTCCTGATTTCCAAACTTACTACAAAGACACAATCTTTTGTGTTGTTCTGGCATAAAAATCGACACACAGATCACTAGAATAGAATTGAGAGTCTAGAAATAAACCCACACATCTATGGTCAATTGATTTTTGACAAAAGTGCCAATACCATTACATGGGGAAAGACTGATCTTTTCAACAACTGGATATCTACATGCAAAAAATAAATAAATAAAACTGGACTCCTACTTCATAACATATGCAAAAATTAACTCAAAATGTATCAGAGACCTAAAGACAGGCATTAACACTATAAAACTCTTGAAAGAAAACAGGGCCGGGCACAGTGGCTCACACCTGTAATCCCAGTACTTTGGGAGGCCAAGGCGGGTGGATCACCTGAGGTCAGGAGTTTGAGACCACCCTGGCCAACATAGTGAAACCCTGTCTCTACTAAAAATACAAAAATTAGCCAGGCATGGTGGCACATGCCTGTAATCCCAGCTACTCAGGAGGCTGTGGCAGGAGAATCGCTTGAACCTGGGAGGCGGAGTTTGCAGTAAGCCGAGATCGCACCATTGCACTGCACTCCAGCCTGGGCGACAAGAGCGAAACTTCATCTCAAAAAATAAAATAAAATAAAATTCTTAAGAAAACACATAGGAGTAAATCTTCATGACCTTTAGTTTATTAGACATGACACCAGAAGCAAGAGACAAGAGAAAAAAACAGATAAATTGGGCTACATCAAAATTTAAAACGTGTGCTGCAAATGATACATACCACTAAGAAAGTGAAAAGACAACCCTCAGAATAAAAGAAAATATTTGCAAATCGTACATTTGATAAGGATCTAGTATCCAGAATAAACAACTCTTAAAATCCAACAAATTTTTTTTTTTTTTTTTTTTTTTGAGACGGAGCCTCGCTCTGTCGCCCAGGCTGGAGTGCAGTGGCGCGATCTCGGCTCACTGCAAGCTCCGCCTCCCGGGTTCACGCCATTCTCCTGCCTCAGCCTCCCGAGTAGCTGGGACTACAGGCGCCCACAACCGCGCCCGGCTAATTTTTTGTATTTTTAGTAGAGACGGGGTTTCACCATGGTCTCGATCTCCTGACCTTGTGATCCACCCGCCTCGGCCTCCCAAAGTGCTGGGATTACAGGCGTGAGCCACCGCGCCCGGCCCCAACAAATTTTTTAAAAACCTATTTTTTTAAAGGCAAAGGGTTTAAACGTAGACATTTCTCCAAAGAATAGATGAAAAGACGACCAACAGCATTAGTCATTAGGCAAATGCAAGTCATAACCACAGGGAGATAACCATGTCATACCCACTGTGATGGCTATTATTTTTAAAAAGGAAAACAACAAGAGTTGGGGAGGATGTGGAGAAACTGGAACCCTCACACATTGCTGGTGGGAATCAAATTGCTCAGCTGCTTTGGAAAACAGTTTGGCAGCTCCTCAAAAAGTTAAACATTAGCATCTAACCTGGCAATTCCATTCCTAGGTTTATATCCAAGAGAAAAAGAAACCCTATGTCCACATGATAATTTGTACATGAATGTCATAGCAGCATTATTCATAACACTCAAAAAGTAGAAACAAGACAAGTGTCCATCAACTTAGGCATGGATAAACAAAATGCAATCTACCCATACAAGGAAATATTATTCAGTCATAAAAAGGAATGATGTACTGATACATGCTACAACATGGATGAACCTTGAAAATATGACACGAGGTGAAAGAAGGCAGACACAAAAGGTCGGCCACATATCATATGACTCCATTTATATGAAATGTCCAGAACAGGCAAATCCACAGAGACAGAAAGTAGATTAGTGGTTGCCAGGGGATGGGTGGAGTGGAAATGGGTAGTGACTGCTAATGGGCACAGGGTACATGACAATGTTCTGGGGTTAGATAGTGGTGATGGTTATATAGCTCTATAAATATATTAAAAACCATAGAACTGTACATTTTAAGATAACAAATTTTATGGCATATGAATTATATCTCATTTTTTTTAAAAAAACGCATTGTTAGGACCACCCCATATTTATTTAGTTCCATTTTTAAACTTCCCTAAAAACTCTTCCTAGATAGACTAAAGCTTGTCTACAGAGCCACAGTGCCAACAACACTGACTGGTCAAGGTAGTCATGTACCCAGGAACTACCCTCATTTCCTTCTCTGGCCACTCAGTTGCCTCTTGGCACGGTGAAGACATGCTTAACACTCACTTGTGTGGGATTAAACAGAATAGAGTGTGAGTCGCTGAACTGAGAAAGGGCAAAGCAGAAAAGAGCTAGAACAGGGAATAAAAAGAAGGTATCCATCTATCATCCCAGCTACCCCTCAGAAAACTTTTGTGAGGACCATAAAAACCACACTTTCTCAGTTGACAAAATTCCTCATCCTTAGGTCAAACATTATAATTCCTCAAATCTGATTTTACACATACTGGCTTTTTAATAAAATCTGATTCTGTTTTGACCCTTATACAAGAATGCCCTTCTCAAAAGAACTTGCTCTTTGATACATGCATGAAAAATGAAATATTTTTTAAAATTTCCTTTAGGGGATGATTGATAACACAACAGAAGGGTGACAAACAGGTTAGATTTCCCAATTGAGTTCCTGTACATATCTATCATTGTATAAAATATGGAGACATTTACAACCCTTTTTTCCCATACGAATGTCTAGAAACTCACCTATTACATGAAGTGGGGTGTACCTAATTATTTCTTTTTTTCTTTTTTTTTTTTTTTTTTTGAGACGGAGTCTCGCTCTGTCGCCCAGGCTGGAGTGCAGTGGCACGATCTCGGCTCACTGAAAGCTCCGCCTCCCAGGTTCACGCCATTCTCCTGCCTCAGCCTCCCGAGTAGCTGGGACTACAGGCGCCCACAACCGCGCCCGGCTAATTTTTTGTATTTTTAGTAGAGACGGGGTTTCACCGTGGTCTCGATCTCCTGACCTTGTGATCCGCCCGCCTCGGCCTCCCAAAGTGCTGGGATTACAGGCGTGAGCCACCGCGCCCGGCGTACCTAATTATTTCTTACATGCCATACTGTTCCTATCTCTACCTCGTACTACAGCACAAAAAGATGCATACATTAAAAAATATATTTAAGAAAAAGACACACAAATATATGTGTGCCCAGTTTCTGATCTTTTCAAACAGGGTTAACTAGGAATCTAATAAAAAGTGGTTTTCATTAAATTAATATAAGTCAAATCTTAGAAAGAAAGCAACCATGACCCATCATTCTAACTTTAAAACTAGAATATGTATATGATTTGTATTATTTATTGTTTTTAAGAGCCTTCCAAATGGTAAGAATTACTGAATAAAAAATAAAGGTACGAGATTAAGCAGTTTATCTCAAAGCAAAACATCTGAAGTTTCCACCTCTGTCCTAGGAACAAAAATAAACAACCTTCACATAGATCTGAAAGCTAAGCCTTACACAGATTTTATGATTTCCATTTTACTTCAGAGTATATAGTATAAAAGCGTGGGTATGGTTTAATTTTTTATTTTATTTTACCAAACAGCACTGACATAGGTATGGTTTTAAAAAATAAATATGTGGGCCAGGTGCGCTGACTCACTCCTGTAATCCCAGCACTTTGGGAGGCTGAGGTAGAGACCACCTGAGGTCAGGAGATCGAGACAAGCCTGGCCAACATGGCAAAACCCCGTCTCTACTAAAAATACAAAAATTAGCAGGGCGTGATGGTGGGCGCCTATAATCCCAGCTACTTGGGAGGCTGAGGCAGGAGAATTGTTTGAACCCAGGAGGTGGAGGTTGTAGTGAGCTGAGATTGCGCCATTGCACTCCAGCCTGAGCAACAAGAGTGAAACTCTGTCTCCAAAAAAAAAACAAAAAAGTGTATCACTTCAATCACATAATAAACGTTCCACTTTTATCACAGCTTAGAATTTGTAACTATAAATATTACTCTCTACTAAGAAAGTAAAATTATCTTGTCCTCTATATTGTAGAGAAAGACAGCATGGAATTCTATCAGAGTTATAAGATCGAGGTTGTAATATGCAGATGAAAAACAATACCTAAGTTGAACAAATCATCATATATTACTACAGCAAATGTCATTGCTTGAGCCCAGGAGTTTGAGACCAGCCTCGGTAACATAGGGAGACCCCGTCTCTACTACAAAACAAAAACAAACCAATACACACTACAAACTGCCTCCACTCTGTCATGGGCAGAACTATAGAATTATTTCCAAATAACACAAATAACTGAATTGGGGGTGATCCTATCTAATATAAAATTATAGGAAATTTTAGTTTTAGTTTTAATACAGTGCTGCATAAATAAGTACACCAAAGCACTACTTCAGATATAAATAACATAGAATCACTTACTCTTGGTAGGTAAAAGCCAAATAACATTCTCCCTTCACTTTCATGTACTAAATGTTATTATTACATTTGGTACAGTCTTGTTGATATTTTAAAAGATAAACCAAAGAATTCCCACCAAAGCTACTTAAAATGTATTTGTTTAAATTACAGCATAAATGCAGATTATCAAGTTCAATTTTCTAAGCAAATAACAGTAAACTGACAATTGAGCTTATGCTAATAGTCAAAAGCTCCAGTACTTATTGAGAATATTTGGAAGATCCAGAAAAATCTGAAAGTTTGGGCATACGTTAACCACAGAATGGGACAATATAATCATGCTTCTGGATGACATTTCACAAATTTATGGAAGGCCTCACTGCAAATGAGGCAGTAAATCATTAGTCTACTTTCAGAGGCAGAACTGATATGCCCAGGCCTCTGAGTGCAGATGGGCTCTGGAAAACCAGGAAGTGAAACACCATATGAAAAAACGCTGAACAAACAGAGAAGTAAATGGATGCAACCTTTCCTGACCAAAATGGAACTTTCCAGAACATTCCATTAAAGCTTCAACCCATGTTACTTGACATTTCTCATTTCTCAGCCTGGTTCTGAGAATGTCCTAAATAATGCAGTGACAACTATCAAATACCTGTACTTATTTGTATACATGTGGATGGGTGCACAACTATATGGTAATTTTAAAAATTCTACAGAAAACCTGAGTTCCTTATGCATTTGTCTCAAGCCCTCCTTCTTGACATCTAAGGCTTCTAAAAGCAACATATATCTCTTTTATATTTTTATCATAAAAATAAACTCTGTCGATTATATATTATTGTACATACATAATTTTTTTTTGAGAGAGAGTTTCCCTCTGTCACCCATGCTGGAGTACAGTGGATCTCAGCTCACTGGAACCTCCACCTCCCAGGTTCAAGTGATTCTCATGCCTCAACCTTCTGCGTAGCTGGGATTACATTCATGTGTCACCAAGCCTGGCTAATTTTTTGTATTTTTAGTAGAGACAGGGTTTTGCTATGTTGGCCAGGCTGGTTTTGAACTCCTGACCTCAAGTGATCCACCCACCTTGGCCTCCCAAACTGCTGGGATTACAGGCATGAGCCACCATGCCCGGCAATAATTGCTTCTTAATTCAAACTTAAAAAAAAAAAAAGAAAGAAAAGAAAGAAAGAAAAAGAAAACACATGGGGAACGCCAAAGCCCTAAAGAAAAATTTTTCTTTTTTTTTTTTTTTGAGATGGAGTTTCACTTTTGTCACCCAGGGTGGAGTACAAAGGTGCTATCTCGGCTCACTGCAACCTCTGCCTCCCTGGTTCAAGTGATTCTTCTGCCTCAGCCTCCCAAGTAGCTGGGATTACAGGCACCACGATGCCCAACTAGTTTTTGTATTTTTAGTAGAGATGGGTTTTCACCATGTTGGCCAGGCTGGTCTCGAACTCCTGACCTCAGGTGATCTACCTGCCTCAGCCTCCCAAAGTGGTGGAATTACAGGCGTGAGTCACCATGCCCGGCCGAGAAAATATTTTTAAAAGAAATCCTTCATGCATTCCGAAGTTACAAAATTCTTAAAGGAAGTATATCCAGAGTACTAAGCCAAAAGTCTGGAAATCAAGCTTCTGGGACCTAACCTGACACTAGAGTGACCATGGCTAAATTACAACCCACTGGGAGCAGAGTTCCCTGGTTGCTAACATTTGGATCGGACAAAAGGCATACAACTGGGCCAAAATAGACCAGAAGGTTTCCACAACCCCCTTAGTTCCAACTTCCTATGACCCTATAAAATGATTAGACTATGTTTGATTGAATTGTATATTGCACACCATAAGGGAATGTACATTTATGAAGAGTCAGAGGACTCGAAATAGTCTATGACACTATGCATTAAGTTTGGAGTTACACAGCTGAATAGTAATACAGGGCTAGGAGCTTTCAATGTTTTATTTTTCATTTCTATGGAAAAGAGGTGAAGTGGACAGAAGGGATGTCTGAAATTCTATCCTGAGGCTTTAATATTTCAAATATTGTTTTGCATCTTTTTGTCTATTTTCTTTAAAAAGAAAAAAAAAGAGGAAAATAAGCTGCTATTAGCAAATACCAAGCCAACAGGGAAAATTCTCCCAACACCAACATCCAAATTAACCCCATCTCCACCTCTTCCAGATCACAGGACATCTGGACAAAGGTTTAAAAAGAGAAAAATTATTTTGACTTATTGACAGCCATTGTGGAAATAACTTTTCAGAAAGTACGAACTTACAAATGGGTAGTTATAAGTAACTAAAAAACCCAAGAACAAATGCAACTGTTTCAATTAGCAACAATGACAATACAGTAATAAAAGTCTTGAATTTGTTCACTTTCTAATGTATTCCCTAATTTTGTTTTTGTAATCCTAAAAATCCCATTTTAGAGAATACAAAACAAGTTACAGATTAGATCAAGTCATGTAAATTCAGGTGTGGTAAAATCAGATTAAAGATTCAGAGATGAGGGCTTTTTTCCTCTTTGGGTATTTTAATTTAGGATAATGTCTGACTTACTGGTACCACTATAGATATTAATGAAAACATTTCTGCCACGAAGACTGAGTTATAAGAGATGTCTGTAAGTATAGCTAAGAAAGAAGTGATACTTAATGGGTTTTTTTTAAAAAGCAGCAACAGGCCAGGCACAGTGTCTCATGCCCATAATCCCAGAGCTTTGGGAGGCTGAGGTGGGTGGAATGCTTGAGGCCAGGAGTTTGAGGCCAGCCTGGGCAACATAGTGAGACCCCTATCTCCACAAAAAAAATAAAAATAAAAAAATTAACCAGCATGGTGATGCACACCTATAGTCCTAGCAACTTGGGAGGCTGGGGTGGGAGGACTGCTTAAGCCTAGGAGTTGGAGACTGCAGTGAGCTATGATCACACCAGTGCACTCCAGCCTGGTCAACCAAGCAGAACTCTGTCTCTAGAAAAAAATAAATAAATAATGATAAAAGTAGTAACACTCTGGGAAAGTTACAAGAAAATGCTGTTCCTAAAAAAAATAACATCCATGAAGACAAAACCCTAATACATATTTTTTCATTTATGAATGAACTACTCTATCACATCTCATCGTCTCCTTATAAATGGGTAGCTTAACTGCCACTAGCATTTATCCAACATGCTTCTTTATGAAAATTGGTCCTGTGGAAAGTCTGGAATCACCAACAAGAGATTTCACACTTGTTACCTAAGGGTAGTATGAAATCTGTGTGTATATTTGCATATGTACATGCCATATATATATATACACACACACACATACATATATATATATAACTATAGATGTATGCTTCTCCTTGTCTCTTCACACAGAAGTTTCTCCCCTCAAATCAGTCAACTGTTTGTGCCCGAGTCTGTAACAGACACTGTCGGGGATATAAAGGTGTATGCATGAGAGAGGATCCCAGCTCTCAAGACAGTTAAAATTTACTTGGGAAGATAGGACATATTCACATAAAGCGGTCCCAGTACCAGTAAAATTGATGGATATCATATTTTTATTAGTAATATGGAGGTGCTGTCATCTGCACATTGTTTGCATGAACCACAAAGCTTTAATCCAAATAGGTAAGAAAAAATAAATCCATGCCATTTATTTCAATTATATTAGAATACAATAAATATACAATAAATAATCGAATTTCTTTTGAGTATGTAAGAAATAGCATACCAGCAGTAGTAGGGAAGATAAGGCAAGATATTTAATGGCCAAAGTATTACATAAGCTTAGGAAAGGAAATTAAGGAAAAGAAAACAGTTTTGCTATTATTACCTCAGCATGACAATGACAAAGAAGTGTGATTTTTCCAGGCTTTTCTCAGAACCCAGAGGTGTGTGAAGATTAAACTGCTAGGCTAGGTTTCCGGAGATCCAGGTGTTAACCCTGACTCCTTCACAATTATATCCTCTCCTGCCCTGATTTTCTATCTGTAATAGTTGAGGTTTGAACTAGATGATGGCTACAATTCCTTTAATGAACACTTCTGGTAACCCTTTATTTGATAAATATATCCAGGTCCTTCATCCTACCCACCACTTCCCAATCCCTGTCTTCTCTACCCCTGACAAAATTACTGTGTACAACATTCCATTTTTTATGAATCTGTCACTAATTATTTGTGTTTATATATACACTAACTTCTTTATGGTAACTGGTTGAAAAAGCGAAATTCTAACTCCTATTGCTAAAATTTAGTTACTAAACAATCATCACTTTTACATTACCTAGTCCTAATAATCTAGCCAGATTAACATGGCGTATTAGTCAATATTCTTACAAGAAGAGTTTTGCTGTAGCTGTGATTCACAATGGTTAAAGATCAGATCAAATAATTATGTATCCATTGCTTTTACTGGCTTAAAATTGACTTAGCTACACAGCAACTAAGAGTACAGTAATATTTAATTTCTTCCTTTTATGACAATCCAGTGACAACACATAAGTATGACTTTGGTACTAAAAGGCTATATAAATATCCTTTCATCTGATAAGTCTTATTAAACCTCTAGTGTTTGGGGGAAGAGGTTAAGAGAAGAAGAGATTGTAATATTGAGTCACCTCAAATTATTCCTATTATAATTTTTATGTTGGAAGTATTCTTGTTTGGACATCTAAATATTAGGACAGTTATCACCTAGGAACAGCAATGAATTCAAATATTATCCAGTAAGATGCTAAACAACACAAGCTCTCATCAATTCTTAAATACCTTTTGAGTCATTTCAGTAAAGAGATAAATCCAAAATGGAAAAGGGAGAACATACTCAAGCTTCCATGAAGCTGCACAATAAGGTGAATAATTGGCACAAAAATAAAGCAAAGAATTGAGAAGTATGCTGGAAAAGTCTTTCAAATACTATTCTTGCTTGTATCTAGCTCTATTATACAGTTTAAATTTTGGCCAAATTTTTTAAGTATTTGTTAAACAGTTCCTGCGTGTGACATATGTTTCCAGGATACTTCTGACATTGATATGAGAAATTATAAAACATTTAGAAATGAAAATGTTACTCTCAAACAAAAAACATTATAAGTTCCAAGCTTCTGAATTCATAAGATGGAAAAACACTTGGAAAATTGTACCTTTCTGTTTTAAAATGTTCAAATAAGGTATTTTTTAAAAATGTGTAATAATTCAAGGAAATGGGAAAACAAGTCCAAATAAAACCAGGTCCTAAAAGTTTACTCTAGGAGTCATTATTCTTCCTTTGCAGTCTCAATTCTATTTACTCCATAATAAGTAAACTGTTTTATCCCTTCGGCTGGGAAGGATAATTTTTACCCTACCAAGATGATGACAATGCCACTGCAGTGCTCACCCAGCAAGAAACACATAAATATGAAGTAGCATCAGGTCTTTCTATGAAGTGTATGCAAGAATTGATTTGCAATGCATTAATTCAGGAATTCAGCAGAGAGGCTCCTACTATACCTAGCAGATCTAAACTTGAGCTCATGATAACACTGCACAAAGCTATGGTAGATAAAAGTGATAGGTAATGCCAACAGAACAATTCCACTGACAACACAAACTCCTCCAAGAATTCTTCCAGGCACTGTGATAGGATACATATCTCCATAGCCAACTGTAGTCATAGAGATAATCACCCACCAGCAGGCAGCGGGAATGCTGGTGAAGTCCTTGTTGGATGTTTCCAGGTCCAGCCCATGTTCAAGAAGCTGAGAAAGTGCACTAAAGATTGCCATGGCAACACAAATGAAGACAAGTAACATAACCATCTCTCGGTAGCAACGTTTGAGAGTCAAACCAAGTGTCTGAAGACCAATGAAGTGACGGGCAAGCTTAATCACCCAAAAAATCCTCATCATTCTAAGTACCCTCAAGGTGACTCCAGCCCTCTGGAGTTGAGAGTTCTCGCCTGTAAACACTGTCATCAACACGGAGATGTAATACGGTGTGATTGCCAGTAAATCTATGATGTTCAGGGGTCTCTTGACAAACTCACACTTGTTTTTGGAGACAATGAACCTCACGATGCACTCTGCAGTGAACCAACCTATGCAGATAGCTTCAATTATCCTGTCAAGAGAACAAAAGAAGAATTGATCATTTTATTTTTAAGCATTTTAATAGCTCTTAGATTTCTTCAGATAGTACTACACTGACATACTAATTCAGTTACTTTTCCAGAAAACATAAAGGACAATGTTACCAACATCATCAGATCACCAGGACGCACGCAACAGAACAACAAATCAATTCAGATGAAAATTAAGGCCAGGTGCAGTGGCTCACGTGTGTGATCCCAGGTCTTTGGAAGGCTGAGGTGGGTGAATCGCTTGTGCCCAAGAGTTCGAGACCAACCTGGGCACCACAGCAAAACCTCATCTCTACAAAAAAAAATACAAAAACCAGCCGGGTGTGGTGACACACAACTTGGGAGGCTGACGTGGGAGGATCACCTGAGCCTGGGAAAGTCAAGGCCAGAGTGAGCCATGACTGTGCCACTGTACTCCAGCCAGGGTGACAGAAAGAGACCCTGTCTCAAAAATTTAAAAAAAAAAAAAAAAAATTGAACTTGATAAAGTTCTTACTTCTATGCTGCAATACTATTAAAATTATTTTTTTACTTGCCACTAATACTTATAAAAAAGATCTCTCTTATTTGGTAGTTTGAAATTAACTTATCCTCAGTTGGCCACAACATGAAATTTAACTTACTCTTGTAGGACAGTGGTTCTCAGCTGTGATACCAGTTCTGAGGTGGATTGGAAGGGCATTATTCCCACAGAATGTGAACATATCTAAGTTTTTTGATGGGCTATTTCTTGGTAACTTACAGTCAATGCAAGATCATTTCCTAAAATGTGAATCTTCCTTCCCTTCCAATAGGCTTGTATGGGAGACACTGGCAGTGAGCAAGTTTATGGGGTACTGGGTGAGTGCCCTCACCAAGAACACACTAGGTCACAACCATTCTAAAAAGGCTCCCAGCAGAAACAAGGCCAAGTACTCCCACATTGGAGTAAAATGGCCACTAGGATTTTCCCAAAGACCACAACTACTTTGTCTTCCATCATCATTTTTACACAGCACATATTTTAAAAAGACTACATTTTACCTACAGCAATATTTACCAGCCTTTCTGCATTACTGCATGCACTGAAAATAACTGCATGTATACAGCACACTGAAGTTAAGGGGTAGGATTCCTTTTTTTTTTGAGACGAAGTCTCACGCTGTCGCCCAGGCTGCAGTGTAGTGACGCCATCTCAGCTCACTGCAACCTCTGCCTCCCAGGTTCAAGCAATTCTCCTGCCTCAGCCTCTCCTGGGACTACAGGCGTCTGCCACCATGGCCGGCTAATTTTTGTATTTGTAGTAAAGATGGAGTTTCACCATGTTGGCCAGGCTGGTCTCGAACTCCCTACCTAAGGTGATCCGCCCACCTCAGCCTCCCAAAGTGCCAGGATTACAGCCACGAGCCACCACACCCAGCCAATGGGTAGGATTCTTGAAGAAGCCAGCATCCTGGGAGCTCTAGACCCCCGGCCCTCAGCCCACACACCCCAAAGCTGAGAAAATCAAGTTTCAACACCTCTGGCCCTGTGAGTGGTAACTTGAAGGTAATTTTAAATTTAATTAACATTTTAAATTTTTTTATTTTTTTAATTGAGATGGAGTCTCACTCTGTCACCCAGGCTGCAGTGCAGTGGCACGATCTCGGCTCACTGCAACCTCTGCCACCTGGGTTCAAGCAATTCTTGTGCCTCAGCCTCCCAAGTAGCTAGGACTACAGACACCAACCCCAGCTAATTTTTTTATATTTTTAGTAGAGACGGGGTTTCACCATGTTGGCCAGGCTGGTCTTGGACTTCTGACCTCAAGTGATCCGCCCACCTCGGCCTCCCAAAGTGCTGGAATTACAGGCATGAGCCACTATGCCCAACCCAAAATTTTTTCAATTCTGAATTAAAAGTTATAATTATTATACCATCACTTGTTTTTCTTCACATAATTCTTTCTCACCACTAACTTAAACCCAAACATTAGAAGTACAATGGAGAGAGAAGAAACTGGAGTAAGTGGGAGGAGAGCAGGTAGGGCAACATTTTGAAAAGAAGTACTCAAAGTGCATTCCACAGAACACAAGTGGTACTTGATGTTACTCACAGAAATGAATAAATACAATTAACCATGTTTCCCTATTGTAGGGCTTTACAGGGCTGTAAAGATTAACTTTATTTATTAACTTTTATTTTCTGAATAGGTATCCACATTCACATGGTTTAAATCACATGATTTTGGCCAGGTGCAGTGGCTCACACCTGTAATCCCAGCACTTTGGGAGGCCGAGGTGGGAGGATCACAAGGTCAGGAGATCGAGACCATCCTGGCTAACATGGTGAAACCCCGTCTCTACTAAAAATACAAAAAATTAGCTGGGCGTGGTGGCGGGCGCCTGTAGTCCCAGCTACTGGGGAGGCTGAGGCAGGAGAATGGTGTGAACCCAGGAGGGGGAGCTTGCATTCAGCCGAGATTGCGCCACTGCACTCCAGTGACAGAGCGAGATTCCGTCTCAAAAAATAAATAAATTAATTAATTAATTAATCACATGATTAAAAAAGAAAAAAGAGTATAGAAAGAAAAGTCTCAGGCCAGGCATAGTGGCTCATGCTTGTAATCCCAGCACTTTGGGAGGCCGAGGTAGGAGAATTGCTTGAGCCCAGGAGTTCAAGACCAGCCTGGGAAACATAGTGAGGCCTCCTCTCTACAAAAAAATGAGGCAGGAGGATTGCTTGAGCCCAGGAGGTTGAGGCTGCAGTGAGTCATGACCACACCACTGCACTCCCACCTGTGTGACAGACAGCACACCTTCCTCAAAAAAAAAAAAAAAAAAAAAGGAAGGGGAAGGGAAAAGTCTCACGTCTCACCCTATTTCAGCCACCCAGTTCCCCGCCCTGGAGTCAACAAATATCATCACTTTCTTATGCATCTTTTCAGAGCTATTTGATGTATGTACAAACAAACAAAATTTTTTACTTATGTGTGTATATGTATGTATATACATGTATAGATATACAGATACATATATATACACATATATATGTATGTATCTCCTCTTACACAAATAGTAGCATGTTACACTAATTGTCCCGCCTCGTTTTGTTAATATATCATGGAGATCATTCCAAATCAATAAATAGAGAGCTCCCTCATTTCTTAAACATGGTGACACAGTGTTACACTGAATGTACTGTGATTTATTTAACCAGTCCACCAGATGAACATTAACAATGATGCAATAAATATTCTTTTTTTTTTTTTTTTTTTTTTGAAACAGGGTCTTATTCCTGTCAACCATGCTGGAGTTCAGGGGCACCATCACAGCTCACTGCAGCCTCGAACGCCTAGGCTCAAGTGATCTTCCCACCTCAGCCTCCCAAGTAGCTGGGACTAAGGCACGTACCACCACACCTGGCTAATTTACTTTTTATTTTATTTTATTTTATTTTTTACTTTTTGTAAAGATGGGGTCTTGCTATGTTGCCTGGAATGGTCTTGAACTCCTGGGCTCAAGCGATCTGCCCACCTTGGCCTTCCAAAGCACTGGAATTACAGGCATAAGCCCAGCCAATGCAATGAATACTTTTATTTGTATATCATTTTATTTGTATATCATGTATATCAACAGCAGATATATAAATCTGAGACTTGAAATTACTGGATCAAAGAAGACACATATGTGTTTGTAATCTTGATAGATCTTGCCAAGCTACCCCTACAGAGGTTGTACTAAATTACCCACCCACAGGCAATGCATAGGAGTGTCTATTCCCCATGGCCTCACTAATGTAAAGATTGTTGAACTTGGAGGTCTCTGCCACTCTGAGAGATGAAAAGTGCTAACTTATTTTGAGGGATGTTGAGCATCTTGGCACATGTTTAAGGGCCTGCTCTGTGACCTGTCTGTATCCTTTGCTCACAAAGGCTTTAATCTGCTTAGAAACAGTAGGAATATCCTTAAGAGTATCAGGCCAGGACTACTGTTCCTTGAAATACCAGTTTTGGAAAATGATTCCAGAGCCTTTGCCTATAAATTTCTTGGTAACAGGGTTTGATAAACTATAGCCTGGGGTCTAAATCCTGCCCGCTTCCTACTTTTTTTTTTTTTTTTTTTTGGTATGGCACGCAACCTAAGAATGGTTCCTAATTTTTTTCCCCCACTGGTTTGAAATGGTGGTTTTTATCATACATTAAATTACCAATCATACCTAAGTAAAATTCTGGATTTTCCACTTTCCAGAGTGGAAAGTTTAGAACTTCACTCAGGTATATCTGATCAATCCATTCTATCTTATACTATGCTACTGTCAATTTTCATTACAGTTGACCCCTGAATAACATGGGTTTGATCACAAGGATCCACTTATAGGCAGTTTTTCAACTAAATGTGACCAAAAATACAGTATTCGCAGGAAGTAAAACACGCTTATACAGACGGCCAATTTTTCATATACTTGGGTTTCCCACGGCCCACTGAGGGACTTGAGTATGTACAGATTTTGGTATATGTGGGGGGTCCTGGAACCAACATCCTATGTGTACCGAGAAATGAGTGTACTTTGTTTTGATATCCAGTTGAATGTATCCACTTGTGTTCTTCCTTTTCAAGATTGTCCTGGTTATTCATAAGCACTTGCTCCTCCAACATGAATTTTATTTTTTCATATTTTTTAATGATTGGGGGAAGAAAAGAAATCTAAAAAATAACATTTTTTATGACGTGTACAAATTATATAAAATTTGAATTTCAGTGGCCATAAATAAAGTTTGATTGGAACACAGCCATGCTCACTCATTTACACACTATCGATGGCAGTTTTCACGGCAAAGTTGAGTAGTCATGACAGAGACCATATAGCTCTGCAAAACCTAAAGTACTTACTATCATTGGAAAAAAAAAAAAAAGTCTGCTATTGTGTTAAGCCACTGAGATTTTTTTTTTTTTTTTTTTTTTTTTTTTTTTTTTTTTGAGACAGGGTCTTACTGTCGCCCAGGCTGGAGCACAGTGGTGTGATGTCGGCTCACTGCAACCTCCACCTCCTGGACTCAAGCAATTCTCCTGCCTCAGCTTTCCAAGTAGCTGGGATTACAGGTGCGCACCACCACACCTGGCTAAGTTTTGTATTTTTAGGACAGATGACGTTTCATCATGTTGGCCAGGCTGGTCTTGAACCCCCGGCCTCAACTTATCCACCTGCCTTGGCCTCCCAAAGTGCTGGAATTAAAGGCCTGAGTCACCGCACCCAGTCTGGGATTTCTCAATTGGTTGCTATCCTAGGTAGTAAACTGGTAAATATAGTAGGTAGTAGTAAGATGTGCACTTAAAAGGGATTGCAGGAGCACACAGCAGTGATAATAATAGTTTCCTTAGATTGGCTTGTGGGTAAGATGTACCAGTTCTCCAGCTAACATACTCTGTCTCTTCTCTAGCCAGACACAAGCAAGGGCACTGGGCTTGACGTCAAAGGCTCTGTGCTCTTTCCGTTCTGAAGGACAAGCCTCACCATCAAGAGGCAGATTTATACAGATCTTCTAAGGACCTTCTCAGTTCTAAAATCCTAAGATTCTATTAATTTCAGAAGAGTAAAAATGTCAATTGTGCCAAAAATATCAGAACATTTTCTGTCTAATTATTTCCAGCAGCAGCCAAAGTTGTTAAGACTAAGAAGGAGGAAATCCAAATGGTGTGGAATAATCACTCAGTAAGGGAATTTGAAAGAAGTAAGCTCGTCTGTAACGAGGTCCTCAGGGTTCTGCCTGCCCACACCCTAGGTCAGATGCAGTTTATTCAGAATTCCACACCAAAGGGATGAATCAGTGAGAAACCCCAGGCATCACTTTCACCTTCAATTACACCAAGGCAGTCTGTAGCAACAAACACCACCAAGCCTGCCAAAACTCCTCATGTTTCCAAATGGCACTCTCACCAATGCCACCACTGACAACTGCTGAAAAACTGAGTACTGTTCACTGAACACAAGAGCAAACAACTGGGTACTCCCGGAGGTTACTTCTGTAAAATTAAACAGGAAAAAAAAAACTAAAGATACTGAGACATCACATTCCTTTGAAGCCCATTCTGATTTCTTCTGAGGTTCAAACATCTAGATGTTCATGAATGTATGCCTAATAAAAATATTCACCACTGACTGATGCCTTTCAGTTGAGCACTATGCCACTATGCCAAATACTTTACAGATATCATCTCGTCTGATCCCTTTCAAGAAGTCTATGAAATAGGCATTTCCCCTAGTACCTACACTTTACAGATGACAGTGTTGAGACTGAAAGGTTAAGCACTTTTCCAAGGTCACACAACTAAGAAGCTGCAATTACACAGGTAACGAAACCCCCATCTATAAGGTTTTAAAGCTACAAGGAGCATTTGGAAATGCAAATGATTTTATGACAATGTCCATTGTTAAGATTAAATGGGACCTGGCACAGTGGTTCACACCTGTAATCCCAGCACTTTGGGAGGCCAAGGTGGGCGGATCACTTGAGGTCAGAAGTTCCAGACCAGCCTGGCCAACATGGTGAAACACTGTCTCTACCAAAAATACAAAAATTAGCTGGGCGTGGTGGTGGACGCCTGTAATCCCAGCTACTCGGGAGACTGAGGCAGGTGAATTGCTTGAACCTAGAAGGCAGAGGTCACAGTGAGCTGAGATAGTACAGCTGCACTCCAATCTGGGTGACAGAGCAAGACTCCAACTCAAAAAAACAAAACAAAACAAAACAAAAAAAAAGATTAAATGATATTATATGTCAATCATTTGGTCTCCAGGGTTTACATTAGAACCGAATTTTTTTTGTGTATGCCAGAGGCAGTGACACACACCTGTAATCTCAGCACTTTGGGAGGCTGAAGTGGGAGGACTGCTTGAGCCCAGGAGTTTAAGACCAGCCTGGACAACAAAGCAAGACCCCGTCTCTACTACAAATAATGTTTTAAAATTAGCAGGGGGCCAGGCACAGTGGCTCATGCCTGTAATCCCAGCACTTTGGGAGGCTGAGGCAGGTGGATCACTTGATCAGGAGTTCGAGAGCAGCCTGGCCAACATGGTAAAACCCCATCTCTACTAAAAATATAAAAAATTAGCTGGGCGTGGTGGTGCACGCCTCTAATCCCAGCTACTCAGGAGGCTGAAATAGGAGTATCTGCTTGAACCCAGGAGGTGGAAGTTGCAGTGAGCTGAGTCCGTGCCACTGCACTCCAACCTGGACGACAGAGCAAGACTTTGCCTCAAAATTAATTAATTAATTAATTAAAATTAGCAGGGAGTGGTGGTGTGTGCCTGTAGTCCTAGCTACTTGGGAAGCTGAGGTGGGAGGATCCCCTGAGCCCAGGAGGTCAAGGCTGTATTAAGCCATGATCTTGCCACTACACTCCAGCCTGGGCAACAGAGTGAGACCCTACCTCAAAAACAACAACAACAACAACAGAGATACAATCAAGAGTGAAAGGGCAACCTATAGAATGGGAGAAGATATTTGCAAGTCATGTGTCTGATTAAGAGTTAACGTACAGGATATACAAAGAATTCCTGCAACTCAGTAACAACAAAAAAAATCAACCCAATTAAAAAATGGGCAAAGGATTTTTTAGATTAATTTTTTAAATTTTCATGGGTACATAGTAGGTGTATATATTTATGGGTTACATGAAATATCTTGATACAGGCATGCAATGCATAATAATCACATCAGGGTAAATAGGGTGGTGAAAAATATATATATATATATTATATATAAAATATATATAATATATAAAAATATATATATATATTTTTTTAAGAGACAGAATTTTGCTCTGTCACCCATGCTAGCGCATAGTGGTGCAGTCATAGCTCCCTGCAGCCTCAAATTCACCTCCGGCATTTATCCTTTGTGTTACAAACAATCCAGTTATACTTTCTTAGTTATTTTGAAACATAAGATTAAATTATTTTTTACTACAGTCACCCTGTCATGCTAGCAAATACCAGGTCTTACTCATTCTTTCTAACTATTTTTTTATAACCATTAACAATACCCACTTCCCCACCACCACTGCTACCCGTCTAAGCCTCTGGTAACCATCCTTCTACTCTCTACATTCATGAGTTCAATTGTTTTCATTTTTAGCTCCCACAAATAAGTGAGAACACAAGAAGTTTGTCTTTCTGTGCCTGATTTATTTCACTTAACAAAATGACCTCCAGTTCCATCCATATTGTTGCACATGGCAGGACCTCATTCTTTTTTATGGCTGCATAGTACTCCATTGTGTATATGTACCACATTTTCTTTATACATTCATCTGGGGGTGGGTGGGTGGGTGTGTGTGTGTGTGTGTGTGTGTGTGTGTGTTTTGTTTTGAGATGGGGTCTTGCTCTGTCATCCAGGCTGGAGTGCAGTGGTATGATCAAGACTCGCTGCAACCTGCGCCTCCAGGGTTCAAGTGATTCTCTTGCCTCAGCCTCCTGAGTAGCTGGGACTACAGGTGCATGCCACCATGCCTGGTTAATTTTTGTATTTTTAGTAGAGATGGGATTTCCCCATGTTGGCCAAGCTGGTCTCGAACTCCTGACCTCAAGCGATCTGCCTGCCTCACCCTCCCAAAATGCTGGGATTACAGGCATGGGCCACCGTGCCCAGCCGCATTCATTTGTTGATGGCACTTAGGTTGCTTCCAAATCTTGGCTAACATGAATAGTGCTGCAACAAACATGGGAGTGCACGCATCTTTCTGATATGCTGATTTCCTTTCTGTTGGGTAAACACCCACTCAACAGTGGGATTGCTGGATCATATGGTAGCTCTATTTTCAGTTTTTTAAGGAACCTCCAAACTGTTCTCCATAGTGGTTGTACTAATTTACATTTCCACTAACAGTATACGAGGGATCCCTTTTCTCCACATCCTCGCCAGCATTTGTTATTGTCTGTCTTTTGGATGAAAGCCATTTTAACTAGAGTAAGATGATATTTCATTGTAGTTTTGATTTGCACTTCTCTGATGATCAATGATGCTGAGCACCTCTTCCATATACCTGTTTGCCATTTGTATGCCTTCTTTTGAGAAATATCTATTCAGATTTTTTGCCCATTTTTAAATCAATTTATTAGATATTTTTCCTATAGAGTTGTCTGAGCTCCTTATATGTTCTTGTTTTTAATCCCTTGTCAGATGGGTAGTTTGCAAATATTTTCTCCCATTCTGTGGGTTGTATCTTCACTTTGTTGATTCTTTCCTTTGCTGTGAAGAAGCTTCTTAATTAGGTATGATCCCATTTGTTCACTTTTGCTTTGGTTGCCTATGTTGGTGGGATATTGCTCAAGAAATCTTTGCCTACTCCAATGTCCCGGAGATTTTCCCCAATGTTTTTGTGTAGTAGTTTCATAGTTTGAGGTCTTAGATTTATGTCATTAATCCAGTTTGATTTGTTTTTTTTATATAGTGAGATAAAGGGTCTAGTTTCTTTTGCATATGGATGTCCAGTTTTCCCAGCACCATTTATTTAAGAGACTGTCCTGGACAAAGGATTTGATATTCTCAAAAGTTAATAAGGCTGATGAGCATATGAAAAGATGCTCAACATTATTAATCATCAGAGAAATGCAAATCAGAACCACAATGAGGTATCACCTTATACCTACAGGATGACTATTATACAAAAAAAAAAAAAAAAAAATCACACCAGAAAAGCACGAGTGTCTACAGCACTGTTGGTAGGATTGTAAAAGGGTGCATCCACTATGCAAAACAGTATGGAGGTTCCTCAAAAAATTAAAAATAGAAATATCACATGCTGCAGTAATCACTCTTCTGGGTACATATCCAAAACAACTGAAAGCAGGGTGTTAAAGAAATATTTGCACACCCACGTTCACAAATACAAAGGAAGCATTACTGACAATAGTTAAGATGTGGAAGCAATCTAAATGTCCACTGACAAAAGAATAAAGAAAATTGGAATATAGCTGGGCGTGGTGGCTCATTTCCCAGCACTTCGGGAGGCTGAGGTGGGTGGATCACCTGAGGTCACGGAGTTCAAGACCAGCCTGGACAACATGGCAAAACCCCATCTCTACTAAAAATATATATATATAAAATACATACAGAATTCGCTGGGCATGGTGGCATGCACTTGTAATTCCAGCTACTTGGGAGGCTGAGGCAAGAGAATTGCTTGAATAGGGAGGCAGAGGTTGCAGTGAGCCAACATTGCACCCCTGCACTCCAGGCCTGGGTGACAGAGCAAAACTCTGTCACACACACACACACAAAAACAACACAGAAATATATATATACAGTGGAATATT
Organism: Macaca mulatta; assembly: GCF_049350105.2. Lineage (NCBI taxonomy): Eukaryota > Metazoa > Chordata > Mammalia > Primates > Cercopithecidae > Macaca > Macaca mulatta. Next base: position 82,388,204 of record NC_133418.1, on the reverse strand, counting down.
ATTCAGCCTTAAAAAGAGAGAAAATTGGCTGGGTGCGGTGGCTCACACCTGTAATCCCAGCACTTTGGGAGGCCAAGGCGGGTGGATCATGAGGTCAGGAGATCGAGATCATCCTGGTTAACAATGGGGAAACCCCGTCTCTACTAAAAATACAAAAAAAAAAAAAAAAAGTAGCCGGGTGTGGTGGCGGGCGGCTGTAGTCCCAGGTACTTGGGAGGCTGAGGCAGGAGAATGGCGTCAACCCAGGAGGCAGAGCTTGCAGTGAGCAGAGATCGCACCACTGCATTCCAGCCTGGGCGACAGAGCGACAACTCCAACTCAAAAAAAAAAAAAAAGAAAGAAAATCAATCTGGGTGCGGTGGCTCATGCCTGTAATCCTAGCACTTTGGGAGGCTGAGGTGGGCAGATCACCTGAGGTAAGGAGTTCGAGACCAGTCTGGCCAACATGGCGAAACCTCGTCTCTACTAAAAGTACAAAAATTAGCCAGGTGTGGTGGTGGGTGTCTATAATCCAAGCTACTCGGGAGGCTGAGGCAGGAGAATTACTTGAACTGGGGAGGCAGAGGTTGCAGTGAGCCGAAATCGTGCCATTGTACTCCAGCCTGGACGAAAGAGCAAGACTCCATCTCAAAAAAAACCAAAAAAACAAAAAAAAGGAAATCCTGTTACATGGATGAACCTTGAAGACATTACGTTAAGTGAAATACGCCAGTCACAAAAAGACAAATACTATGTGATTCCACTTATATGAGGTATCTAAAGTACTCAAATTCACAGAAACGGAAAGTAAGATGGTAGTTACAGGCAGTTGGAAAAAGGTAAAAGAGAAGAGTGGTTTGATGGGTACAAAGCTTCAGATTTGCAAGATGAAAAAGCTCTGAAGATCTGTTTCATAACAATATGAATATATTATACTTAACACCACTAAACGGTATACTTAAAAATGGTTAAGATGGCAAATTTTATATTATGTGTATTTTACTACAATTTTAAAGAGCAAACATATGAGCAGTGGTGGAATTCAAATCTATGCCCCCAAGGAGGCTAAAGCCTTAATACACAACGTTTTTATTTTTTATGTTCTTTATATTTTGTAGAGCTGAGGTCTCGCTATGTTGCTCAGGCTGGTCTTAAACTCCTGGCCTCCCAAAGTGCTAGAGGCTACACACGTGAGCCACCACACCCAGCAAGTTAGACTGCTCAGCCACACCACCCATGGGGTCAATGGAAAAACAAAAACAAAGACAGTGCTTTGACATTAATTAATTTTTGACTTACATTCTGCTTAACCTCAGAAGAATTAAAGGAGACTGTTCCTGTCATTAATACCAAACAGAACCTGATTAAAATTTAATATTACAAGGACAACTATGAAAATTAATACACAAAACAGTTGTGGCTGGCCCCAATGGTTCATGTCTGTAATCCTAACATTTTGGGAGGCCAAGGCAGGAGAATTGCTTGAGCCCAGGAGATCTTGGAATATGGTGAGATCTCACAATATAGTCAGATCTCATCTCTACTAAAAATTTTCAAAAAATTAGCCAGCGTGGGGCATGTGCCTGTAGTCCAGTTACTTGGGAGGCTGAGGTGGGAGGATCACTTGGGCCCAGCAGCTTGAGACTGCAGTGAGCTATGACTGTACCATTATAATCCAGACTAGGCAACAGACCAAAATCCTGTCTCTTGAAAAAAACAAAAATAAAAAAATTATATGTGTGTATATATATGTACATGCACAGCTGAAAGCTGAGTCTGAATAGCTGACTGGAAAAAGCTAAATGAATTACACAAGCAATAGGCCAACACAGAAAACCACCTAAAGTAATACACGTGTATTTATTATATACCTATATTATGTGCATATATAATTATAATACATTTAAAATAATATATAGTATATTTTAAATACAGTACAATATCACAATGTGTAAGGATATAAAATAAGGAAATGTTATATGAATCCAAACCCCAATAATTTTGTTACTTATTAATTATATTTACACTGGAATAGAATTTTAAGATAAAACTTAACAGTTTTGGCAGGGAAAAAATGAAATGTATTTATAACTTCTTTGAAGCCATAAATATTGACACATCAGTATAAGATGAAAGGCATAGACTGCAATCACTTTTTAAGTCCTCCAAAAATAATACGGCCCAGTGCTGTGGCTCACACCTGTTAAGCCCAGCACTTTAGGAGGCCAAGGCAGGAGGATCACTTGAGCTTAGTAGTTCGAGATCAGTCTGGGCAACATGTCAAAACCCTATCTCTACAAAAAATACAAAAATTAGCCAGGCATGATGGTGCGTGCCTGCAGTCCCAGTTACTTGGGAGGCTGAGGAGGCGCACCTGAGCCCAGGGCTGCAGTGAGCCATGATCGCACCACTATATTCCAGCCTAAGCAAGAGTAAGACCAGTCTCAAAAAACAACAACAACAAAAAAGATTGTGACCATTATTATTATTACTACAAACCATATCTGAGCTCAGAGCCTTCCATTTACAAAAGTTCAGTTCAAGTCCAATTTAAAAACATTCTAAAAGAAAGTAAAAAGTATGCCCAACTAGAAGAGCAATCACCACAATCGAGTCAGCAGCAGCTTAAATCAGCCTTAACAACCCCAGGAGTGCCACAAAAGGAAAAGTTACCCTTCTTACTTGAAGCCTTTGGATTTAAATGTACAAAGCATTTCCAATCACATTTCTAACAGGCATGTACAATGTAATAACACGAAGCACAATAAAAATTTCCAACAAACTGCACATCAACAGCCACTTCATTACCTAGAGTCTTTCATGTCCTTATAAGAGTTTTTCTCAACAACAATTGGTTAAATGGGAAAAAAAAAAAAAGTAGGGTTTTTTGAAAGAAAAAAACATGATTTTTTTCTTACACACTTTAATTATCTTACAGAGAAAAAATCTATACCATTCGTACCTCTTTATCTTCCAACCTAGATCAATAATAAATGAAAACACATAATTGAACACTTATTCAAGTTCCAAACATCTTTCTATAAATTTACATACTAATTCATTTAATTCTCACAACTGTATGCAATAGGTTTTGTTATGATCCCCACCTACAAATGAGGAAACTAAGCCAAAGAGAAGTAACTAGTGGCCAAGTGCAGTAGCTCATGCCTGTAATCCCAGCACTTTGGGAGGCCAAGAACGGCAGACTGCTCAGGCAGACTGCCTGAGCCCTGAGTTCAAGACCAGCCTGGGCAATGTGACGAAACTCCATCTCTGCAAAACACAGAAAAAAAAAAAAATTAGCCAAGCATGGGGGCACGCGCCTGTACTCCCAGCAACCTGGGAGGCCGAGGTAAAAGGGTTCCTTGAGCCCGGGAAGGTTGAAGCTAAAGTGAGCTGTGATTGTGCCACTGCACTCCAGCTGGGCGACACAGAGCCTTTGTCTCAAAAAAAAAGAGAGAAGTAACTAAATCATGTCACACAGATAATAAATGACAGGTTAATAATATTTACAAGGCTGGCCAGGCACAGTGGCTCATGCCTATAATCCTAGCACTTGGGGAGGCCGAGGCAAGCAGATCACACACACACACACGCAAGGCTGGGCACAGTGGCTCATGCCTGTGATCCCAATACTTTGGGAGGCCAAGGCAGGAGGATCACTTGGGCCCAGGAGTTCGAGGCTGCAGTGAGCTATGATCACACCACTGCACTCCAGCCTGGGCAACAGAGTGAGACTCTATCTCTAAAAAAAAAAGAAAAAAAAAAATGTACAAAGCTAGGTGTGGTGGCACGCACCTGTAGTCTCCCAGCTACCTGAGAGGCTGAGGAAGGAAGATCACTTGAGCTCAGGCTTCAAAACCGGCCTGAGCAATATAGTGAAACCCCTCATCTTAATATATAAATAAATAAATTTTAAACAAAACATATGTACTCACTGACGAAGTCATACCTTGAATCACGCCTGGGATGCATGGATGTCCCTATACAGCTACAGTCAAAGTGTGTGTTAATTTTTACGTTCCTCACTTGATACCATTTTGTTTCCTTATGCTCACGTTTGGATGGCCATTTCATTAGGACATGTGGCAGGACGAGGATAATGATAAATGAAAAGTTCACTCTCTCAAAGTCATTGAGATTGGCCACAGAGAGCTGGGTTCCTCCCACAGTTTTTTTTTTTTTGTTTGTTTTTGTTTTTGTTTTTGTTTGAGACGGAGTCTCGCTCTGTCGCCAAGGCTGGAGTGCAGTGGCCGGATCTCAGCTCACTGCAAGCTCCGCCTCCCGGGTTCCCGCCATTCTCCTGCCTCAGCCTCCCGAGTAGCTGGAACAACAGGCGCCCGCCACCTCGCCCGGCTAATTTTTTGTATTTTTTAGTAGAGACGGGGTTTCACCGTGTTAGCCAGGATGGTCTCGATCTCCTAACCTCGTGATCCGCCCGTCTCGGCCTCCCAAAGTGCTGGGATTACAGGCTTGAGCCACTGCGCCCGGCCCCTCCCACAGTTTTTAAGGGGCTGCTATTATTCTACCGGATCTCTTTTCTTCCTGCAATCGCCTCCACCTTTGCTTTTCTCACTTTCCCTTAGCACACAGGAACACGGGGCTATCACCCTTGCCTGAGGAATCTGGCTTCTGCCTCCTAAACACAGTTTACCCTCTGTGGTTCCTCTGTCCTCTGTTTTGGCAACAGAGGTACCAGATCCACGCTCTCTCTTTATTGGGAAACAGGGACTGATGACTGTCTACAAAGAAACAACCAAGTTTCTGACTGCAAATGCAAAGACAACAATACCTGTCCTGCTAAGACACGCTATCCATCATACATAAATCTCCACCAAAGTGTGTTTCTGTGAAAAATTACAGGCAATTACTACAAATAACCCTTATCTTCTTCAACTCCTTTTGGCATAATTCAATATTCAACCCAAATACATGACTTAAGTGCATTGTAGTGTCTGCAGTGTAGCCTGAGGTACTGTCTTGCAAGGAGCTCTGTCCCGCTAGTGTGAGTTTGTAGAGACAGACTCTAAAACCTCAGAAAGAAGCAACATAGGAGACCCCATTACTTAAAAAAAAACAAACATAAGAACCTCAGGAAGAAACAGTTTTGATATTATGTCATTGTGGTAGGCTTCTGTTTCTTAAACCTTTAGAGATGAAGAACTGAAACCATTCAACACACAAGAGAAGACAGAATGGCCGGACGCCTAAAATCCCAGCACTTTGGGAGGCCAAGGTGGGTGGATTACCTGAGGTCAGGAGTTCGAGACAAGCCCGACTAACATGGTGAAACCCCGACTCTACTAAAAATACAAAATTAGCTGGGCGTGGTGGCACGTGCCTGTAATCCCAGATACTCGGGGGGCTTAGGCAGGAGAATCGCTTGAACCCGGAATGTGGAGGTTACAGTGAGCCAAGATGGCGCCACTGCACTCCAGACTGGGCAACAAGAGCAGAACTCCGTCTCAAAAAAAAAAAAAAAAAGAGAGAGAGAGAGAAGACAGAATGGTATTATGGTATTATGACCCCCCAAATACCCAGGCCCATTCACCATTGGCCCAAAGCCAGTTCCGCCCCACTCCACACCCTCATCTACTTCCCTCATGTCCTATTTTGAAATAAATCTCAGATTGTGCATTTATCCCAGAGTCCTTTCTCACCCGCCCTGCCTGGCAAGTCAACTAATGTGCACAAAAGAGGCACGAAATGGGCATGGCTTCAGTCTGAGTCTCCTGAGACAGGTCACTTGTAGCCAGGATGATGCAATGTCCTGGAGTCAGGATGGGATGACATATTAACTTGGATGTGGCTGTAAGCCCATGGAGCCCATTAATTCATTCATCATGCAACAAAGCTCATGAGTGAGTGCCTACTGTATGTCAGGCCACAGAGAGGTGTATAAAGATAAATTAAAGATAGAACTTAAGCATAGTTATGTAAGATGTTATCAGCTGGGTGCAGTGGCTCACACCTGTAATCCCAGCACTTTGGGAGGACGAGGCAGGCAGATCAAGAGGTCAGGAGATGGAGACCATCCTGGCTAACATGGTGAAACCCTGTCTCTACTAAAAATACAAAAAATTAGCCAGGCATAGTGGCAGACACCTGTAGTCCCAGCTACTCAGGAGGCTGAGGTGGGAGAATGGTGTGAAGCTGGGAGGCAGAGCTTGCAGTGAGCCGAGATCGCACCACTGCACTCCAGCCTGGGCAACAGAGCAAGACCCCATTTCAAAAAAAAAAGATGTTATCACTGGGGAAACCAGATGAAGGGTAAAACCGAACTCTCTGTGCTGTTTTTGCAACTTCTTGTGAGTGTAAAACTATTTCAAGCCAGGCAAAGTGGCTCACATCTGTAATCCCAGCACTTTGGGAGGCTGAGATGGGAGGACTTCTTGAAGCCAGGAGTACGAGACCAGCATGGACAACATAGCGAGACCCCCATCTCTACAAAAAAAAATAGCAGGCATGATAGTGCATGCCTATAGCCCTAGCTACTCAGGAGGTGGGAGAATTGCCTGTACCCAGGAGTTTCAGGCTGCAGTGAGTCATGATTGTACCACTGCATTCCAGCCTGGGCAACAAAGCAAGACTCTGTCTCTAAATATAAATAGGTAAATTAATTAATTAATAATTGTTAAATCATTTCAAAATAAAAGGATTTTAAAAAGAAGATAAAACAGACTGAAAATTTGCAACCCAGCAAAGGGTAAGATATACCCTCCCTAACAACAAACCTATCCTTAAAAACTCAAAAATAGAATGTAGAAAGTAATAAAAGCTATAATTGATGTGTGTTAAGTTCAGAAGAAGATAAGTTTTTCTTCATCTGGGAGATGACGGAAGGCTTCTTTGAGAAAGTGGCAATTTAATTTGGCATGGAAAGACCAGCACAAGCAAAATCAGGAAAGTGCCAGATACCTGATGAAGTGAAAGCAATTACATTTAAAAAGTTAACAAAACAAAACACGGATGTGAGCAGATGCCCTACATAGATTAAACAGGTGCGCGACACTGGGCCACTGCCCAGTGTTTTAGGCTTCCCCTAAATGGAACGGCAAGTGAAGAAAACAAAAGGCACCTCGAAATATCTTACTACAAAAAATGGCCCCTCTGACTATTCCTTTGATTTTCTTAACTGATAAAAAGGTAGACATCATCTTCTAGGAGCTAATTTACACAAAGAATTTCATCCAATCCCATGTATCAGTGTTCGTGTTCATTACCCTCTAATGGAGGGCTTGGGCTGCTTTTCCCTTAGCTCCGAACCCGCTCCGTGGACAAACCAGAGGTATTTCTGTGTGTGCCTTGCCTGAGGCTCTTGAGAGTCAGACATCATCTCTTTCTGACTGACCCAGAAATCAGGATGCGCTTCTCTCCACCAGAGCCAGGGAGTGTGTTTTCAGAAGACTGCCCTGCTGTAGGGGACATATACATACAGGCAAAGGGATCAAAAATCTGTGGTTCTGACACTCACTGCTAAAAACTTTCCAGAGATGACAGCAGCAGAAACTCAGGCCTGACATCACCTGTGGTCCCCAGCCCCACACTCTCCACTCTGGGTGGACCCCCTTAATCTTCAGGTGCCACAATCCCTTCCTGCACCTTCACCACTACCCCAGCGTACATGTATTTGCTTAAATAATGCTACAAGAAGATCAATCTCAATAATCTGTTCCTATTCCATATATGACTACCATGTGGGTTCTATTCCTTTTTTATTTAACTGGCAATTCATTAGTAAAAGAATTATGAGACTGGAAAGGATATCAAGATCTACCTCTTCAAATAAGATCATCTGACAAAAAGTGATAACAATTCTTTTATTTAAGAGTATTTTACCATTTTTGCTTCAAGATAGTTTTTATCTACAGAACAACTTGGGAAGATGAATATCAACAAATGATATTTTTAATTTTTTGAGGTTTCAATATTTTATTCAAGTTTTATTTTAAGTGATGTTAATTACAGCACTTGAAGGGGAGGATCTAATTCCACACAATATGACTCTAAAATGTACCCATTAAACTGCTGAAAAATAAATTGAGTGGTGAGAATGCAACAGAAGTCCAATTTAGATTCTAAGTGTTGTCACCATGTGATTACAATCACACAACCTCTCCCCAGCTTATAGCTAGAGCTCCTGGAAGCTATTTCATACTCTGGTGCAAGGGCAAAAAAGCACAACACAAGAAGGAATTCAGTACTGAATTACTGGCTTCATCAGATCCACCCTCTCCACCCCAAAATGGTACAACAGAAGCAGCTGTCACGCCCTGCAGACCTTTTGGTATAAGAGAGGTGATGAAGGACTGGGATGGAAACAGGTCATGAAGATCTGTCTAAAAAGGTCCCTTAACCGGGTGCGGTGGCTCACGCCTGTAATCCCAGCACTTTGGATCACTTGAGGTCAGGAGTTGGAGAATAGCCTGGTCAACATGTTTAAACCCCGTCTCTACTAAAAATACAAAAATTAGCAGGGCATGGTGGCATATGCCTGTAATCCTAGCTACTGGAGAGGCTGAGGCACAAGAATCACTTGAACCCAGGAGGCGGAGGTTGCAGTGAGTTGAGAGCACAGCACTGCACTCCAGCCTGGGTGACAGAGTGAGACTCTGTCTCAAAAATAAATAAATAAATAAAATAAAATAAAAAAGTCTTCGTCAGGTGAATTTGTACACACCATGATGCAATGAGCCTCTCATCTACTGGGGTTAGGAAACCAAGGTTCAATCATCAGAAAGTTACAGTTTCATTCATTTATTCAATACAAATTTACAAAGTGCCTATACATAATCAGCTTCCACTTGCAGCCATTTCTAGATTTTTTTAAAACCTGGCATCTCTACAAGGGCTACCAAATTCCCCCCAAGTCTACAGCTAAAAGGACTTTTTTTGGAATTGGGTTTCTTCTGTATCTCTGAAAAGGTAGCACTCTTTTTGAATCATCTTTAACCTGGAGGTCTAGCATGAAATTTAGCAGTACTTGCATCTCAGATATATGTTAAAAGATACATTAAATTCTGAAGGTAGCTATACTGCAAACTAGTTAAAATTAAACAACTGTACAGTATTCATTTGTGCTTGAAATTCTAGTCCTAAACCAAGCTCATGGCCACCAGCATGGACGTTCTTGCCATCCAGTTGAGCTGACAGCATCAGCTTCATACTTGGCTTTATGATCTGAGTCTATCCTAAACCTGTCAGGCTAGGGTTGTACACTTCAGCCAAGAAGCAGGCATCAGGGTCCATCTGATACTTGCCTGCTGTTCTGAAGTGAGTGTTACTGTTTCCTGATGTCCAGGCAAGCTTAACCGTAGTCTCCAACTTCTTATTCACCTCTGGGAAATAGAGGTGCCAAAATCTGCCCTGTCATTCACATAAGTATGAAGCTGGAATTCATCAGTCTTGTAGCCAAGAGTAAAGTTCCTCTGGGTCTCTTAAAACTCTGCAGTCTCAAAATTCATCCAGTAGCCAGCCAGTCAGCCCTCATAACCCAGCACTAGAGCACCCCAGACTGAAGGTCCAGCGATGTCAAAATCCACAGTGCAACCCAGGTTGATATGCTCCTGCCTATAGCGGGTTTCGATTTTAGCATTTTTCTCCCCCCAGCGTTAGGTGAGAAGTGATGAATCGAAGGTCAGCTTCAGTCCACATGCAAGCTGATCCTCCATGCAATCTCGGTGCCCAGTGTGTGGTGTTTCATTTCTCCATAATCGTCAGGTCATATCTGGTCCATCTGTACTTGGTTCACAGGCTGCCAGTCACCTTGGTGGCCTCAGTGTTGGGCTGAGCCTGAGTTTGTAAATTCCAATCCATTCTCAGATTTTGTTTTCAAATCAAGTTTTATTAAGCCAAATCCATAGCCCTTGGTGAACACATCCCTGGCAGATTTGCCAAGTTCAGCATACGTGGGAGGCATAACCATCTTCTGCTCAGAGGCGGTGGCAGCGGGCTCAGTGGTGGCGGCGGGCTCGGTGGTGGCTGCAGCGGGGGCTGCCTCAACAAATGACATTTTTGAAAAGTAAAGTAGTTCATGCTGATATCATTATTTGCTATTTCCTAACCACAGGTAACTAATTTGTCCAGTGCTCAACTCAGATTATTTTTACTTAACTAGGTACTCACTGCAAACATCAGGACAATGATACTTCTACGCTCAAAAAGTTTCCAATATGTACATTAAAACAAGTTGCCCAGGTTGGTCTAGAACTGCTGGCCTCAAGTGATCCACCTGCCTTGGCCTCCCAAAGTGCTCGGATTACAGACCATGAGCCACTGAGCCCAGCCAAAACAAAAGATTTAATCAAAGCAGGGATATTTCAAAGCATCTAGCCTATAAGGTCTTCCTGAAACAATAAGCTAAGTGTTTTAATCTACAGCCATGAATACAAAAGCATTCGCAGTACTAAAAGCAGCAATACTCAAATAATCCGAGTACTGAGGTATTGCTGACTCCTAACTCTCCACAGATAAGAGCTAAAATTCATGAGTTATCATCCAAGGCTTCAGATCTGCCACTCTCCGCCTTGTACCATCTGCTCCAACTAATGGAAACTAACACAGTCCCCAGTCTTCTCACGCCTCTTGCCTTTGCACATCTACCCTCCCTTCTTGGCCAACATCAACCAGGCTTTCAAGTCTGAGCTCAAGCATCACCACCCCAGGGAATCCTTATCTTAGGTCCACTAGCATGGCTGAGTTTCTCCCTGGTGTTCCTACAGCAGCCAGTGCTTATCTCTAGCAGTGCACATAGCACATCATGTAGTGGTTGTACATTTAGCTGTCTGTCTCTCCAGCTAGGAAGCAAGTGGGGCTGTGTGTCTTTAAAAAAACAAAAACAAAACAAAACAACAACAAAACACTATATTGCCTAATCATGGCACTTAAGAGGTACTCAGAAAATATGTTGTTGGACTAAATTAATGGTACAATAAATTTTATCGTTAGAGAGTTCAACTGTTTTATCAGTCTAATGGAATAATTAGGACAAAATGATATATTTGGTGTATTGATTTAAAAAATAACAATTAGAGATAACGCATTACTATCCTTACTTCATACCACACACAAAAATTAATGAGAATGAGTGTAGTACTAAATGTAAAAGTGAAAACTTTAAGATTTTATTTTTTTAAGAGTATTTAATTTCTTTCCTTTTTCCTTCCTTCCCTCCTTCCTTCCTTTCTTCCTTCCTTTCTTCGTTCCTTCCTTCCTTCTTTCTTTCTTTCTTTCTTTCTTTTTTTTGAAACAGGGTTTGGCTCTGTTGCTCAGGCTGGAGTGCAGTGGCACGATCACGGCTCACTGCAGCCTCTACCTCCCAGGCTCAGGTGATCCTCCCACCTCAGTCTCCCAAGTAGCTGGGAATACAGGTGTGCACCACCACACCCAATTAGTTTTTGTATTTTTAGTGGAGATGGGATTTCGCCATGTTGCCCAGGGTGGTCTTGAACTCCTGGGCTTAGGTGATCCACCCACCTCAGCCTCCCAAAGTGCTGGGATTACAGGAGTGAGCCATTGTGCTCAACCTATAAAGATTTTAGAAGAAAACATAGGAGTAATGTTTGTGACTAAGAAAGTAGGCAAACTTTTTTATATACAGCACAAAAAGTAGTAATCATGAAGGAAAATATTGATAAATTAGACTTCACCAAAATTTAAAACTTTAGTATAGTAAAAGACACCACTAAGAAAATGAACAGGCAAACCAGAAATTAGAGGAAAATATTCACAACATATTTATCTGACAAAGGACTAGTATCCAGATTGTACAAAGAACTCCTAAAACTCAATAGCAAAAATAACCCATTTTTTAAAAAAATAGGCTATGTGGACAAACATTTCACATAATAAATTATGTAAAAAGCCAATAAGCTAATGAAAACGATGATCAACTCTTTGCCATCAGAGAAATTAAAACCACAATGAGATATTACTACACTCCAGACAGAATAACTAAAATTTGCAAAACCAGTAACACCGAGTTTGCGAAGTAACTGAAACCGTATATAGTCATACACCACATAAAGACATTTCTGTCAACAATGGATCGTATGTATGACAGTAGTTCCATGAGATTATAATACTGCATTTTTACTATACCTTTTCTCTGTTTAGGTATGTTTAAATACACAAATAGGCCAGGCACAATGGCTCACACCTGTAATCCCAACACCTTGGGAGGCCGAGATAGGCAGATCATCTGAGGTCAGGAGTTCGAGACCAGCCTGGTCAACATGGTGAAACCCTGTCTCTAACAAAAATACAAAAATTAGTCAGGCGTGGTGGTGCCTGCCTGTAATCCCAGCTACTCGGGAAGCTGAGGCAGAAGAATCATTTGAAATCAGGAGGCAAAGGTTGCAGTAAGCCAAGATCGTGTGTCACTGCACTCCAGCCTCAGTGACAGAGACTCTGTTTCAAAAAAAAAAAGAAATACAATACACAAGTATTTACCACTGTGTTATAACTGCCTACAGTATTCAGTAGATTCTGCATAAGTGCGTGGCCTAGGAGCAACAGGCTACACCATACAACCTAAGTGGTGAGGTATATAGCAGGCAGTACCATCTAGGTTTGTGTGAGGATGCTCTACGATGTTCACAGAGCAAGGAAATCTCCTAAGCATCTCCCGACGTTACACGACTGTATACTCTTGGTGGGAGTACAGAATGGTAGATTGGTACAAAAGTTAATTGTGGTTTTTGCCATGAGGATTAGTAGCAAAAACCGCAAATACTTTTCCCTTTTTTTCTGAGGCGGAGTCTCACTCTGTCACCCAGGCTGGAGTGCAGTGGTGCGATCTCTGCTCACTGCAACCTCCGCCACCTGGGTTCAGGTGATTCTCCTGCCTCAGCCTCCCTAGTAGCTGGGATTACAGGCACCCACCACCACGTCTGGCTAATTTTTGTATTTTTAGTAGAGACAGAGTTTCAACATGTTGGCCGGGCTGGTCTCCAACTCCTGACCTCAGGTGATCCGCCTGCCTCGGCCTCCTAAGGTGCTGAGATTACAGGCATAAGCCACTGCGCCCAGCCAAAAACAGACCTTTTATAAAAACATAAAAATACATTAAACCACTCTGTGAAGATAAATGCGAAAATTTAGGTGAAATGGAAAATTTCCCAGAAAAATGAATCAGACCAAAATTTGCAGTTTTTGAATAACTGGAAAAACTGAATGGTCCTAAAATCATGAAAAAAATTGAATCTACACTTTGACATCTATTCACCAAAAGATGCACACCAGGTCCAGATGATTTTACAGGCAAGTTCTATCAAATACCAAGCATGCATAACCCCTATTTTATATAACACTATCCCAAATAATTAAAAAAGCAGTCACCAGCTCATTTTAAAAAGTCAGTGAAAGGCCAGGCACAGCAGCTCACACCTGTAATCCCAGCACTTTGGGAGGCCAAGGTGGGCGGATAACTTGAGGTCAGGAGTGCAAGACCAGCCTGGCCAACATGGTGAAAACCAGTCTCTACTAAAAATACAAAAATGAGCCAGGCATGGTGGCGCATGCCTGTAATCCCAGCTACTCGGGAGGCTAAGGCAGAAGAATTACTTGAATCCAGGAGGTGGAGGTTACAGTGAACTGAAATCGTACCACTGCACTCCAGCCTGGGTGACAGAGTGAGACTCTGTCTCAAAAAAAAAAGAAAAAAGTTAGCGAAATCATGGCCAGGTGTGATGGCTGTAATCTCAGCACTTTGGGAGGCCAAGGCAGGCAGACTGCTTGAGCCCAGGAGTTCAAGACCAGCCTGGACAACATAGCTAAACTCTTGTCTCTTCAAAAAATATAAAAATTAGCCAGGCATGGTAGCATGCACCTGTAGTCCTAGCTACTGGGGAGCTAAGGTGGGAGGATCACCTGAGCCTAGAGAGGTTGATGCTGCAGTGAGCCATTATCATGCCACTGCACACCAGCCTGGGTGACAGAATGAGACCCTGTCTCAAAAAATAAATAAATAAATAAATAAGTTACTGAAATCTTGATACCAAACCCAAACAGTATAAGAGAGAAAAACTGTAGGCCAATCTCACTTAGAAACACAGATGCAAAAATTCTACATAAATTAGCAAATGTGATCCAAAAATGCATTTTAAAATAAAAATAAAAAGACAAGAATGCCAGCTGTCACCATTTCTCATCAGTACAACTCTAGAGGGTTTAACCACTGCAGCAAGACAAAAGTATTATAAAGGTTGCAAAGACTGTCTTTATTTCCAGATAGTATCACTGTTTACATTACAACAAAAACAGACCCTTTGAATTATTAGAATAAATGAAAAGTATAGGTGCTCTTTGACATACAATGAAGTTAAATTCCAATAAACTCATCATAAAATCAAAAAATCTTAAATTGAACCATCATAAATTAGGAACAGTCTATACTGCTACAAGTAAGATGAAGGTACAAAATCAACTATACAGCTATATCAGCAAAAGGCAGAAATTGTAATTTTTATAAAGGATATAATTAGCAATAGCAACACAAGTTATAAGGCACCTAGATATAAATCTAACAAAAGATATAAGATAATTTTTAGATGAAAATAATAAAACTTTATTGAAAGACATTAAAGAATAGTAGAGTAAGTGGAATTATATACTATGTTCATGGATAATAAAACTAAATAATGTAAAAATGCCAACTCTCAGGCTGGGCACAGTGTCTCACGCCTGTAATATCAGCACTTTGGGAGGCTGAGGTGGGTGGATCACGAGGTCAGGAGTTCAAGACCAACCTGGCCAAGATGGTGAAACCCCGTCTCTACTAAAAATACAAAAAAAAAAAAAAAAAAAGCTGGGCGTGGTAGCAGATGCCTGTAATCTCAACTACTTGGGAGGCTGAGGCAGAGAATTGCTTGAACCTGGGAGGTGGAGGTTTCAGTGAGCCAACATTGTGCCACTGCACTACAGCCTGGGCGACAGAGCGAGACCCATCTCAAAAAAACAAAAAAGCCAACTCTCCAAATTAATCCATAAATTTAATGCAAAAAATTTTAGTGTAATGTGATCAAAATTCCCAAGAAGGGTTTTCATGGAAATTAATAAGCTGATTTTATTTCAGTAATTAAGACAGTATAGTGTTGATGCTGGAATTAATAAGATGGTGGGCTGGGCCCGGTGGCTCACACCTGTAATCCCAGCACCCTGGCAAGCCGAGCCGGCTGGATCACCTGAGGTCAGGAGTTGGAGACCAGCCTGACCAACATGGGGAAACCCCGTCTCTACTAAAAATACAAAAATTAGCCAGGCGTGGTGGTGCGCACCTGTAATCCCACTCACTCAGGAGGCTGAGGCAGAAGAATCACTTGAACCCAGGAGGCAGAGGTTGCAGTGAGCCAAGATCGCGCCATTGCACTCCAGCCTGGGTAACAAAGCAAGACTCTGTCTCAAAAAAAAAAAACAAAAAACAGGATAGTGGACCTAGAAGTAGATCCGCATGCCCAAAGAAACAAGATATATGGTAAATGAGGCTCTTCAGATTAGTGAAGTACATACTGGACTATTCTGTAGTGCTGAGGAAAGTGTTATCCACATGAATAAAATTAAATTCCTCACATAATAATTATAGGTGGACTAAAGACTCAATTTGAAATGTAAAAGTTAATTATTTATAAATATATTTAAAACTTTAAAGAAAACATGAAAGAATCTTTATGATCTTGGAGACAATATCGGATGTTTTCTCAGATAAGTTAAAAATCACACCAATCATAAAGAAAACAATTGATAAATTTGTCTGTTAAAATGTACAGCTTCTTCCTTTAGCTGCCTGACTGCTGCCATCATGGGTCGCATGCATGCTCCCAGGAAGGGCCTGTCCCAGTTGGCTCTGCCCTATCTCTGCAGCATCACCACTTGG
This sequence comes from Macaca mulatta, assembly GCF_049350105.2. Lineage (NCBI taxonomy): Eukaryota > Metazoa > Chordata > Mammalia > Primates > Cercopithecidae > Macaca > Macaca mulatta. The sequence continues at coordinate 82,372,354 of NC_133418.1, read as the reverse complement.
CTGAAGCTGACATCTGATGAAATGAAGGAGACTTACAAACTGGCCAAAAAGGCCTGACTCCTTCACAAATCAGTGTGATCCGGAGGGACTCACATGGTGTCGCACAAGTACGTTTTATGACAGGCAATAAAATCTTAAGAATTCTTAAGTCCAAAGGACTTGCTCCTCATCTCCCTGAAGATCTCTACCATTTAATTAAGAAAGCAGTCACTGTTCAAAAGCATCTTGAGAGGAACAGAAAGGATAAGGATGCTAAATTCTGATTCTGAGTTTGATTCACCATTTGGCTTGATATTATAAGACAAAGCGAGTCCTCCCTCCCAATTGGAAATATGAGTCATCTACAGCCTCTGTCCTCGTCGCATAAATTTGTCTATGTACTCAAGCAATAAAATAACTGTTTAAATTTTTTTAAAATGTACAGATTCTATAAGCCTCAAAACACCATAAACAAAGTAAAAATACCAGCCACAGTCAGAAAGATACTTGCAGTCAGGCATGGTAGCTCATGCCTGTAATCCAGACACTTCGAGGTCAGTACAGGAGGACTACAGGAGTTCGAGACCAGCCTGGGCAACACAGTAAGACCCTGTTTCTACAGATATTTTAAAATAAATAAATAAAAGAAGATATCTGCAATGTACAATCAGTACCTAGGATGTATAATCAACCATTAAGAAAAAGGAAAGTCAGGATCAGGCGCGGTGGCTCACAACTGTAATCCCAGCACTTTGGGAGGCTGAGGCAGGCAGATGGCTTGAGCCCAGGAGTTTGAAACCAGCCTGGGCAACATAGTGGGACCCTGTCTCTACAAAAAAAATACAAAAATTAGCCAGGCGTGGTTGCGTATGTCTGTAGTCCCAGGTACTCAGGAGGCTGACGTGGGAGGCCGAGGCTGCAGTGAGCCATGGTCACATCACTGCACTCCAGCCTTGGCAACAGAACAAGACCTTGTCTCAAAACAAAAAAAAAAAAAGTGGGAGGGGGCCAGGTAGGGTGGCTCTCACACCTGTAATCCCAGCGCTTTGGGAGGCAAAAGTGGAAGGATCACTTGAGGATCGAGACCAGCCTGGGCAACACAGTGAGATCCTAACTCTACAAAAAATGTTTAAATTAGCCAGGAGTGGTGGTAAATGCCTGTAGCACCAGCTACTTGGAAAGCTGAGGCTAGAGGATCACTTGAGCCCAGGGCTTCAAGGCTGCAATGAGCTATGATCATGCCACTGCACTTCAGTCTGGGCAACAGAGTGAGACTGTCTCAAAAAAATGTATATATATATACGTATATATATATACACACACAAACACATTAACACACAAATTTGGACACAAATGTTTATAGCAGTCATAATAATCAAAAAGTAAAAACAATACAAATATTCAACTGATGAATGGGTAAACAAAATGTTGTATAACCATATAATAAATTACTATCCAATCATAAAATGAATGAAATACCACATGGATGAATCTTGATAATAAACTAAGTGAAAGTAGCCAGACACAAAAGGATCCATGTTGTATAACTGTATTCATATGAAATGTCCAGAATAGGCAAAGCCATGGAGATAGAGAGCAGATGGTTGTCAGGGTATGCGAGGAGGGGGAACAGGGTATGACTACTAACAAGTAGGTTTCTTTTTGGGGTGATGAAAATGTTCTGGAATACTGATGATAGTTGTACAATGTAGTGCAATCATAAAAGCCACCAAATTGCATACTTGAAATGGTAAATTTTGTTATGTGAATTATATCTCGAATTTTAAAAAAGGAATAGACAATACAAACAACATGCAGACAAATGTTTTTAAACATTATGTTGATCAAATGAAGCCAGACATGAGGCTGGGTGCAGTGGCTCATGCCTGTAATCCTAGCACTTTGGGAGACTGAGGTGGGTGAATTGCTTTAGTCCAGGAGGTTGAGACTGCAGTAAGCCATGACTGCACCACTGCACTCCAGCCTAAGTGACACAGCAAGACCCTGTATCTCAAAAAAAAAAAAAAAAAAGAAAAAAGAAAAAAGCAAGATAGATTTCATATCTACCAGATTAGCAAAGTGTTAAAGTCTGACGACATGTAGAAATGGCAAGGATATTGAGCAACAGGACTTCTACTCACTACTGTTAAGAATATAATTCAGTAGAACTACTGTGGAGAGCTATTTAGCAACATCGAGGAGAGATGTGCATACTTTTCAATACAGCAACTCCAATCCTAGGTAGATGCATTAAAGAAAGTCTCCTACATGTGCACTGAGACACGAACAAAACTATCCATTGCAGCACTACAGTAATAGCAAAATTTCTATGAACAAAAGAACAAATAAATCAATGCCTACTACATTACAGTTAAAATGCAAGGGCTACAGCCATAGAAATCAAACATGAACATGAAGTTGAACTAAAAAGGCAAGCTGCGGACTCCATTGATTACACCATTTATAAAAACAGTTTATGTAAAACAATGCTATATTTTGAGTACATAATCATATATTAAATGTATTTTTAAGTATATGGGAATAACATCAAAGTCAGGAGAGTGCCACTTTCTGTGGAAAATGAAGGGATTTCACTGGGAAAGAGGTACTCAGTACCCTGAGTACCAGGAGTCCTTTTGAGACAAGGACTCATGCTGTCGCCCAGGCTGGAGTGCACTGGCACGATCTCGGCCTACTGCAACCTCTGCCTCTTGGGTTCCCGCGATTCTCCCACCTCAGCCTCCCCAGTAGCTGGGACTACAGGCATGTGCCAAAACGCCCAGCTAATTTTTGTATTTTTTGGTAAAGACAGAGTTTTACCATGTTGCCCAGGCTGGTCTCAAACTATTGACCTCAGGTGATCCACCCGCCTCGGCCTCCCAAAGTGCTGGGATTACAGACTCAAAGATATTTTTTGAGACGGAGTCTTGCTCTGTCGCCGAGGATGGAGTAGAGTGGCGCAATCTTGGCTCACTGCAAGCTTCGCTTCCTGGGTTCACTCCATTCTCCTGCCTCAGCCTCCCGAGTAGCTGGGACTACAGGCGCCCACCACTACGCCTAGCTAATTTTTTTGTATTTTTTAGTAGAGACGGGGTTTCACCGTGTTAGCCAGGATGGTCTCCATCTCCTGACCTCTTGATCTGCCCACCTCGGCCTCCCAAAGTGCTTGATTACAGGTGTGAGCCACCACGCCCGGCCCTCAGTGATATTTGTAATGTTCTGTTTCTTGAATTGGGTAGTGGGTAAACAGGTGTTCATTGTGTTATCATCTATTGTTTTTTATATGCCTGAAAGACTTTATAATGACTTTTATGTGTAATTTCCTCTTCTACCTTTGTAAAGCATGTGTTGGGTTTTTTTTGTTTTTTTTTGTTGTTGTTGTTGTTTTGAGACAGAGTCTTATTCTGTGTCTCACTCTGTCTCCCAGGCTGGAGTTCAATGGCGCGACTTCAGCTCACCGCAACCCCGGCCTCCCAGGTTCAAGTGATTCTCCTGCCTCAGCCTCTTGAGTAGCTGGGACTACAGGCACGCACCACCATGCCTGACTAATTTTTGTATTTTTAGTAAAGATAGGTTTTCACCGTGTTGGCCAGGCTGGTCTCTAACTCCTGACCTCAAGTGATCTGCCTGCCTCAGCCTCCCAAAGTGCTGGGATTACAGGAGTAAGCCAGCATGCCTGGCTATAAAGCATATGTTTCCTTTATTTCACAGATTGATTTGTTCTGCTTCTTAGGTTTTTGATAGATGTAGTCAAGAAAAACACATTTTGATTGGCATAAGGAATTCAGTTTTTAAATGTTTAAATTTTGCTTTATTTTCAACACTTATATTAGAAAAAAAATCTTCAGAGCATTTGCTGTAATGGCTTAGCACCAACATTTAAATAAATTATTCAGGTTAGGCCAGGCGCGGTGGCTCATACCTGTAATCCCACCACTTTGGCAGGCAGAGGCGGCTGGATCACTTGAGGTCAGGAGTTCGAGACCAGTCTGGCCAACATGGTGAAATCCCATCTCTACTAAAAATACAAAAATTAGCTGGGTGTGGTGGCACACACCTGCAGTCCCAGCTATTTGGGAGGCTGAGAAAGGAGAATCACTTGAACCCGGGAGGCAGAGGTTGCAGTGAGCCAAGATCGCACCACTGTACTCCAGCCTGGGGGACAGAGCGAGACTCTGTCTGAAAAAAAAAAATTATACAGGTTGATTGAGGAATAGGGACAATTTGTTTTAAAAGACCACTGTATATTGTACTGTCAGTTAATAAAACTTAATTTTTATCTTTCTAAGGGCTGAAAAATTATGCTTTTTCACTTACTTGGTTCCAAAATGACATATATAACAATAAATATCAATTGAAGCCAATTTGGCCCTTAATTTGATGCTTGAGATGTGACTCAAAGTTCCCCATACATCATTACAAAGATGGAGCTGCTGCTGCACAAAAAGAAATGGAGTTTCTGGGCTGGGCGTGGTGGCTCATGCCTGTAATCCCAGCACTTTGGGAGGCCGACGTGGGTGGATCATGAGGTCAGGAGTTTGAGACCAGCCTGGCCAACATAGTGAAACTCCATCTCTACTAAAAATACAAAGATTAGCTGTGTGTGGAGACCCTTGCCTGTAATCCAGATACTTGGGAGGCTGAGGCAGGAGAATCGCTTAAACCCGGGAGGTGGAGGTTGCAGTGAGTTGAGATCATGCCATTGCACTCCAGCCTGGGTGACAGGGCAAGACTCCATCTCAAAAAAAAAAAGAAGAAATGGAGTTTCTGCTGGGCATGGTGGCTCACACCTGTAATCCCAGCACTTTGGGAGGCCAAGATTGGTGGATGACCAGAGATCAGAAGCTCAAGACCAGCCTGACCAACAGGACAAAATCCCATCTCTACTAAAAATACAAAAAAAAAAAAAAAAAAAAAAATTAGCCAGGCATGGTGGCGTGCACCTGTAATCCCAGCTACTTGGGAGGCTAAGGCAGGAGAATCACATAAACCCTGAAGGCAGAGATTGCAGCGAGCCAAGATCACACCATTACATTCCAGCCTGGGCAACAAGAGCGAAATTCTGTCTGAAAAAAAAAAAAAGGCTGGGTGCGGTGACTCAAACCTGTAATCCTAGCACTTTGCAGAGCCAAAGTGGGCGGATCATGAGGTCAGAAGTTAGAGACGAGCCTGGCCAATATAGTGAAACCCTGTCTCTACTGAAAATACAAAAATTAGCTGGGCATGGTGGTGCACACCTGTAGTCCCAGCTACTCAGGAGGCTGAGGCAGGAGAATCGCTTCAACCCAGAAGGCAGAGGTTGCAATGAACCAAGATCACACCACTGCACTCCAGCCTGGTCGACCGAGCGACACTCCATCTAAAAAAAAAAACAAAAAAGAAAAAAAGAAATGGAGTTTCTGCCAAACACACAAGCTCTGTGATCTGACCTGGGCCAATTCCCCTTGGCCACATTAAGTCAGTCACTGGACTTCTCTATCACCTTGCCTGTAACCTAAGATACTAATAACCTAAGAGGGTTTTGTATGAATCAGGCAGTTTATGTCACTGGTGTGCATGAGTGAGGAGTGCCAAAATATTTATTTTACCTACTCCCATCTAACACACATAAGGAACTGTGCACAACACAAAGGTGCTCACGAGATGGCATGCAGACTGTGGTCTTACTGTTTCAGAGAGTTTCATTTAAATGGAAAAAAATGGAGGTGTTTCCATTTTTCTTCCAAATGCATTATGACATCATATTATGCAAACATATCCTTAGGGATCACAAATAATGACTCATAATAAGTAAACAAATAAAGGGGTGGATAAAATTCTGCCATGCAGTCTCTTATAAGAATAATTTTATAAAAGTCAAAATCTTAATGCTGGCTGGGCACAGTGGCTCACGCCTGTAATCCCAGCACTTTGGGAGGCTGAGGTGGGTGGATCACTTGAGGTCAGGACTTTGAGACCACTCTGGCTAATGTGGCAAAACCTTGTCTCTATTAAAAATACAAAAATTAGCCAGGTGTGGTAGCACGCACCTGTAGTCCCAGCTACTCGGGAGGCTGAGGCACAAGAATCGCTTGAACCCAGGAGGTGGAGGTAGAAGTGAGCCAAGACTGCGCCACTGCACTCCAGCCTGGGCGACAAAGCAAGACCCTGTCTCAAAAAAAAAAAAAAAAAAGCTTAATGTTATCCCCAGGCTTTTCAATATTATGATCTAGGGTTTTTTTTGTTTTGTTTTTTTTTTTTGGTTTTTTTTTTTTGAGACGGAGTCTCGCTCTGTCGCCCAGGCTGGAGTGCAGTGGCCGGATCTCAGCTCACTGCAAGCTCCGCCTTCCGGGTTTACGCCATTCTCCTGCCTCAGCCTCCCGAGTAGCTGGGACTACAGGCGCCCGCCACCTCGCCCGGCTAGTTTTTTGTATTTTTTTTTAGTAGAGATGGGGTTTCACCGTGTTAGCCAGGATGGTCTCGATCTCCTGACCTCGTGATCCGCCCGTCTCGGCCTCCCAAAGTGCTGGGATTACAGGCTTGAGCCACCGCGCCTGGCCTATGATCTAGGGTTTAAATGCTTCCTTGGTATACTGTCCCCACCTATAAAAACTAGAGTTACTTAACATGTCAATTGGGGAGCTGCTGTCCAACCTGATGCCCCCTTGCTGACCATCCTTATCTTCTGACTCTTGGTGACACTATTTTGACTTAGTGACCTATAGTAGTGGGATCCCACAGCCCTTTAGTGTGCTATGCCAGGGCTATAGCACACTAAAGGTACAGTGGTCTCCAAACTTTCTGCTGATCCCTGAAAGGAATTCAGAAAAACTATGTATCCTGTACATTTTTATTCTGTATAGTTGCAAAGGATGCAAATTCTGACAAATGCAACATTTAAAAAATCAAACTTCAGCTGGGTGCAGTGGCTCATGCCTGTAATCTCAGGACTTTGGAAGGCCGAGGCAGGAGGATCATGAGGTCAGGAGATCAAGACCATCCTGGCTAACACCATGAAACCCCATCTCTACTAAAAATACAAAAAATTAGCCGGGCATGGTGGTGGGCGCCTGTAGTCCTAGCTACTTGGGAGGCTGAGGCAGGAGAATGGCATGAATCTGGGAGGCGGAGCTTGCAGTGAGCCAAGATCGCGCCACTGCACTCCAGCCTGGGCAACAGAGCAAGACTCCGTCTCAAAAAATAAACAAATAAATAAATAAAACTTGCTGGGTGCGGTGGCTCATGCCTGTAATCCCAGCACTTTGGGAAGCCGAGGAGAGCAGATCATGAGGTCAGGAATTCGAGACCAGCCTGGCCAATATGGTGAAAATACAAAATTTATTTTTGCTAAAAATACAAAAATTAGTCGGGTGTAGTGGCATGCACCTGTAATCCCAGCTACTGGGGAGGCTGAGGCAGGAGAATTGCTTGAACCCAGGAGGCAGAGATTGCAGTAAGCCGAGATTGTGCCATTGCACTCCAGCTCTGGGCAACAGAGCAAGACTTCATCTCGGGGGGGAAAAAAAACTGTTTGGCCAGGCATGGTGGCTCATGCCTGTAATCCCAGTACTCTGGGAGGCTGAGGTGGGCAAATCACCTGAGATCAGGAGTTTGAGACCAGCCTGGCCAACGTGGTGAAACCCATCTCTACTAAAAATACAAAAATTAGCTGGGTGTTGTGGTGCATGCCTGTAATCCCAGCTACTCGGGAGGCTGAGGCACAAGAATCACTTGAACCCAGGAGGCAGAAGTTGCAGTGAACCAAGAGGGCGCCACTGCACTCCAGCCTAGCAACAGAGCAAGACTCCATCTCAAAAGAAAAAATAAATAAATATATTTTAAAAACTGTTTTGAATCCAAATATTATGTTTTGATATACCTACCAACTCTAATTTTTAAAAATATATACTAATCTTTAACAGAAAATTTACATTGCTACTTTTTCTCATATACTTTGTATTTCCATTCTGCTTCTCCCACTTAATTTTGCCCTGATACATTTTTTAAACATTTGTCAAATTTTATCAAATCTCACACTTAAGTTTTATACACTACATGTAATTTTCACCTAAAAATTTTTGTTGTGAAACAAAAAGAGAATAAAATATGGACAAATTAAAGAGAACACATAAAGTGGAATTCTTTTGTTCTGATGAATCCTTTGAAAGCAATAGGTTTGGGAGGAGCCAGCCTGCCTTACTCCAGTGGCAGCTGACCTAATGTACACAATTTCTGCAAACTAATCATAATTAGACCAGGCTACACAAGGGAAAGGAAGCCACCTTATTTTCTCTCTTCTCATCATTGTGTCCTTAGCACACAGTACACAGGTGTTCAGTATATTTGCTGAACAAACTTCTATAACCAAGGTTTAAAAGGACCTACTATAATATATTTTTATACTTGAAATTTTGTAAATACCCCATTACCTTTCTCTGAACAACAACAAAAAAATAGGCTTACAATTTAACTGTTTAAAATTTCCTGTGCTACTGGGTGCAGTGTAGTCCCAGCTACTTGAGAGGCTGAGGCGGGAGGATAGCTTGGGCCAGGAGTTTGGTGATGCAGTGAGTTATGATCACACCACTGTACTCCAGCCTGAGTGACAGAGCAAGCCTCTGTGTCTTTTTTTCTTTCTTTCTTTTTTTTTTTTTTTTTTTTGAGATGGAGTCTTGCTCTGTCACCCAGGCTGGAGGAGTGCAGTGGTGCGATCTCAGCTCACTGCAACCTCCCTCTCCCAGGTTCAAGTGATTCTCGTGCCTCAGCCTCCTGGGTAGCTGGGATAAGAGGTGCACACCATTATACTTCGCTAATTTTTTCATTTTTTTGCAGACATGGGTTTTCGCCAGTTGGCCAGGCTGGTCTCGAACTCCTGGCCTCAAGTGATCTGCCCACCTCAGCCTCCCAAAGATCTGGGATTACAGACATGAGCTGCTGCGCCCAGTCTGAGACTCTGTCCCTTAAAAAAAAAAAAATTCCTGTGGCTGTAAACTGTGTCAAATTTTTTCATTAAGTTACCACTCCAAGTATTAATAGGATGTAATTGATCAAAACATGAACATTACAAAATTCAGTATAAAATTAATAAAATAGGGTCAAGTGCACTGGCTCAGCCTATAATCCCAGCACTTAAGGAGGCCAAGGTGGGTGGATCACCTGAGGTCAGGAGTTTCTGAGACTAGCCTGACCAACATGGTGAAACCCCATCTCTACTAAAAATACAAAATTAGCCAGGTGTGGTGGCACATGCCTGTAATCCCAGCTACTTGGGAGGCTGAGGCAGAAGAATCACTTGAACCCAGGAGGTGGAGGTTGCAGTAAGCTGAGATCGTGCCATTGCATCCCAGCCTGGGCAATAAGAGTAAAACTCCGTCTCATATAATAATAATAATAATAATAAATAAAACAGTAAAATTCTATTGAAATCATTTTTAAATAAAATAAGTACAGTTTTTTTTTTAATTTGCAATTATTCATGTCTCTTCATCCATTACAAATTTTACAACCAGGCCGGGCAGTGACTCAAACCTGTTATCCCAGCACTTTCAGAAGCCAAGGTAGGACGATCGCTTGAACTCAGGAGTTCGAGACCAGCCTGGGCAACAAAGAGAAACCCAGTCTCTACAAAAAAAAAAATACAAAAACTTAGCCAGGTACAGTGGCACAGGCCTGGAATCTCAGCTACTTGAAAGGCTGAGGTGGGAGGATTGCCTGAGACCAGGAGGTTGAGGCTGCCTTAGGCTGAGATCATAGCACTGTACTCCATCCTGGATGACAGAGCGAGATCCTTCTCAATAAAAATTTAAAAAAACAAAAATTTTTGAGACAGAATCTTGCTCTGTCACCTAGGCTGGAGTGCAGTGGCACGATCTCAGCTCACTGTAACCTCTACCTCCTGGGTTCAAGAGATTCTCATGCCTAAGCCACCCAAGTAGCTGGGGTTATAGGGGCACACACCACCATGCCTGGCTAATTTTTTTTGTATTTTTAGTAGAGACAGGGTTTCACCATGTTGGCCAGGCTGGTCTCGAACTCCTGGCCCCAAGTGATCTGCCAGCCTCAGCCTCCCAAAGCGCTGGGATTATAGGTGTGAGCCACCATGCCTGGACAAAATAAAACATTTTTAAAAAGCAAAGAACTGATAATCATATAACTTTGCAAAAGAATTTGTTGCCCATTATTAGAGTCATTCGCTTTCATACTTCTTCAAAAGTACTGCTTAAAAAAAAATACTTAGATCAAAAGGTTTCCAGTGACTTCTAAATACACTAGTTACTCTTCTGCTAAAGGCAGAAAGGGATGATACGTTAAAATATTTCAATACAAATCTTTCAATACTATATATATATATGTGTGTGTGTGTGTGTATGTGTGTGTGTGTGTGTGTGTGTGTGTGTGTGTGTGTGTGTATATATATATATATATATATATATTTTTTTTTTTAGATGGAGTCTTGCTCTGTCACCCAGGCTGGAGTGCAGTGGCGTAGAGGCGCAATTTCGGCTCACTGCAACCTCTGCCTCCCAAGTTCACACCATTCTCCTGCCTCAGCCTCCTGAGCAGCTGGTCAATACAACATTTTTATTAAATATTTGTGTCAGGGTTTGGCACGGTGGCTCAGGCCTGTAATCTCAGCACTTTGGGAGGCCGAGGTTGGCGGATCACCTGAGGTCAGGAGTTCGAGACTAGCCTGGCCAACATGGCAAAACTCTGTCTCTACTAAAAATATAAAAATTAGCCGAGCATGGTAGCACCTGTCTGTAATCCCAGCTACCAGGGAGGCTGAGGCCAGAGAATCATTTGAACCCGGGAGGCGAAAGTTGCAGTGAGCCGAGATCGCGCCACTGCACTCCAGCCTGGGTAACAAAGCAAGACCCCGTCTCAAAAAATACATCTATATATATTTTGAGTCATCTCTTTCACGCACATCCCACAGGGTTTTATACCCTGAGACAACGTACCTCAGTAAGGTTCTGGATGAGTGAGAGGAGTGCTTTTCGTTTGTAAAGTGAGAGTTGGAATTATGAAAGGAGAACCTGGAGCCTTTACCACAGGCACGTTCTGAAGCCTACTTGTTTTATAGGTGTCCATATTGAAGTTGAGGACTTGGAAACTGGTGCCTTTAAAACCATGGTTCTTAGGCCAGGCACAGTGGCTCACACCTATAATTCCAGCATTTTGGGAGGCCAAGGTGGGCAGATCACAAGGTCAGGAGATCGAGACCATCCTGGTTAACATGGTGAAACCCCATCTCTACTGAAAATACAAAAAAAAATTAGCCGGGCATGGTGGCGGGTGCTTGTAGTCCCAGCTACTCGGGAGGCTGAGGCAGGAGAATGGCGTGAACCCAGGAGGCAGAGGTCGCAGTGAGCTGAGATTGTACCACTGCACTCCATCCAGCCTAGGCGACAGAGTAATACTCTGTCCAAAAAAAAAAATGGTTCTCAAATTTTGGGGTCTCAGGACCCCTTTACACTCAATTCCTAAGGATCTAAAGGAGCTTTTGCTTTATGTAAATTACATCTGTCAATATTTATCATATTATATATTAAACTAGAATTTTGTTTTAGATGAGGTCTCACTACGTTGCCCAGGCTAGAGTGCAATGGCACCTTCACGGCTCACTGCAGCCTCGACCTCCCAGGCTCAAGCAATTCTCCCACTTCAGCCTCCTGGGTAGCTGGGACTACAAGAGCACATCACCATGCCTAGCTAATCTTCTTAATTTGTAGAGAAGAGGTCTCATCATATTGCCCAGGCTGGTCTTGAACTCCTGGGTTCAAGTGATCCTCCCACCTGGGCCTCCCAAAGTGCTGGGATTACAGGTCTGAGTCACCATACCTAGCCTGTCAAAGGCATTCTTAGGTAAAGCCTTAAAAAAAAAAAAAAAAAAATTGAGTACATGGTAGTGGAGGATATAAAAACTAACAGTTTGGTGTCACTCAAATGACATGACCTCAGAAGCCCTTCTGGGACACCCCAGGCTGTGTTAGTTCTGTCCCCCACCTGCACTCCCTTCCACAGTGGCACCATCTCACCTTCTCTCATGGATGGCTCTATGGCTGCTTGAGGGCAAGGGTCCCATCTTGGTTATGCCTCACGAGTTACTGGGTAATATTAACACATATAACTCGCTTCCTTTCTTAAAGTGTACATCCCAGTTTCTTTCATATAAAATCATAAACTTTTAATATATTACTAAAACAGCTGTTCCTGATTTAATGCAGGTTGAGTATTTCTTCTAACATGTTTGGGACTAGAAGTATTTCAGAGTTTGAATTATTTTTTTGGATTTTGGAATATTTGCATGATACCACTTGGGTATCCCAAATTCGAAATCCAAAATGCTCCAATGAGCATTTCCTTTGAGTATCATGTCAGCACTAAAAAAGTTTCAGATTTCGGCATGTTTTGGGTTTTCAGATTTGGGATGCTCAGTCTGTAGGACCTATCTCCTGAATCCCACTTTTGATCACCCATTGCCTCACCAGCCACCAGATTTACTAAGTCAGAGTCAAGGATAGCTAAACTTTCTTTCTCTAGGATAGATACAAAGAATAAAGCACTTACTAGAACCCAGAAGTACCTTGTCATCTCACAATCACCTCCAAGTAGTGAATCCTGGTATTATCTAAGGTGGAGCTCAGGCATATCATCATATGAGTGGAATAGCCAGGCTCAGTGACTCACACCTGTAATCCCAACACTTTGGGAGGCCAAGGTGGGCAAATCCTTTGAGCTCGGGAGTTCAAGACCAGTTCTGGGCAACTGAGCAAAACCCCATCTCTACAAAAATTCAAAAAAATTAGCTGGGCATGGTGGTGCATGTTTGCAGTCCCAGTTACTTGGAGGGCTGAGGCGAGAGGGTTGCTTGAGCTCGGTAGGTTGAGGCTGCAGTGAGCCAAGATAGCACCACTGCACTTCAGTCTGGGTGACAAAATGAGACCCTGTCTCAAAAAAAAAAAAAGAGAGAGGAAAGAAGGAAGGAAGGAAGGAAGGAAGGAAGGAAGGAAGGAAGGAAGGAAGGAAGGAAGGAAGGAAGGAGAGAAAAGAAAGAAAGGAGAAGGAAAGAAAAGAAAAGAAAAGAAAAGAAAAGAAAAGAAAAGAAAAGAAAAGAAAAGAAAAGGGAGTGGTATAAATCAGGGTTAAGCATCTCTGAAATTAACACAAATCAGCCAGGTGGGGTGACTCACGCCTGTAATCCCAGCACTTTTGGGAGGCCAAGGCGGGCAAATCACTTGAGGCCAGGACTTTGAGACCTGCCTGGGCAACATGGTGAAACCCTGTCTCTACTAAAAATAACAAAAATTAGTCAGGCGTGTTGGCACATGTCTGTAACCCCACCTACTCGGGAGGCTGAAGCACAAGAATCGCTTGAACCCAGGAGGTGGAGGTTGCAGTGAGCCAAGATTGCACCATTGCACTCCAGCCTGGGTGACAGAGCAAGACTCTGTCTCAAATTTAAAAAACAAAAACAAACAAACAAAAACACATACAGATAGTCCTTAACTTCTAAATACTTGATTTCCCACACCAACCATAAAAGCCCCTGTTCTACCAGAACTATCATGATCAAATAATAAGTTCTAACTATTGTTTAGTACTTTGGGGACACAGAACACTGTGTAAGTCAGGGTGGTCCTCAGTGGGATCCAAGCGCATTTAGCATGAGTGGTTAGAAGACAAGAATCAGGCATCACTTCCTGAACCTGGAAGCCACCAAATAACACAGGTACTCTCGTTCGCCCCATCTTACAGACAAGCAAACTCAGCCTTAGGGAAGGAGCATGCCTGAGGTCCTGCAGCTAGACGGTGGTAAAGTGTAAGTCCAGGCCTGGGCGGCACCACCATTCTAAACTAGGGGTTGGCAAATGTTTCCTATAAAGGGCCAGATAGTAAATGTTTTAGACTTTTCAGGCCATACAGTTTCTATTGCAACTACCCACCTCTGCCAAAGTAGTAGGAAAGCTGCCATAAACAATATGTAAAAGAATGAGTATGGCTGTGTTCCAATAAAACTTTATTTATGGACACTAAAATTTGAATGTCATGTAATGTTCACAAGTCACAAAATAGTCTTTCAATTTTTTTTCAACAGTTACAAAATGTAAGAACCATAACTACTCGTAAGGCTGAGACAGGAAGAGCCTTTAAGCTCGAGTTCAAGACGAGCCTAGGCAGCATATTGAGACCCCGTCTTAAAAAAAAAAAAAAAAAAAAGTAAAATCCTATTTTTTTTCTTTGAGATGGAGTCTTGCTCTGTTCCCCAGGCTAGAGTGCAGTGGCGTGATCTTGGCCCACTGCAGCTTCCGCCTGGGTTCAAGCAATTCTTGTGCCTCAGTCTCCCTAGTAGCTGGGATTACAGGCATGCACCACCACGCCTGGCTAAGTTTTGTAGTTTTAGTAGAGACAGGGTTTTGCCATGTTGGCCAGGCTGGTCTCGAACTCCTGACCTCAGGTGATCTGCCCGCCTCAGCCTCCCAAAGTGCTGGGATTTCAGGCATGAGCCACCGCGCCCCTCCAAAATCTATTATTTCATACTTCAGGGGCTGCACAAAAACCAGGCAGTAGGCGTGAGTTCGTCCGCAGGTTATAGTCTGCCCACCCCAGCTCCAGACTCCCACTAGTCCTGCAACAAAGTGTGTGGGGGATGAGTAGAGACCCTTGTCATACCATGAGGCTGAGGCTCACTTGGCTGATTATAACAATATCTTTACCCAGAAAAAGGGAAACCCTGACACCACAGCCTGGACCAACAGGACCTTTAGCTGTCCGAACCCAGGACTCAAGGAAGTCCTTGACCATCCAGGAGTAACCAAATACCAGTACCAGAGGCTTTGTGAGCTAGCCAGGAAACCCACCCTGCATCTCTTACTGCAGTCCTAACTGGCCTCACTGGCTCCGCCCTTGCAGGACCCTGGAGTCTACACTCCACACGCAGACCAAAGTGATCTTTTAAAATTAAGCCAAATTCTCTCTTCTCCTCAAAACCCACATTCAGATGTAAATCTAAAATCCTTACCAAATAGCAAAAAGAAAACAAACCTAAATCCTTTTAGTCGGTGCATCTATAAGGCGCTTCATGAGCTACAAACCCCTGCCTTCCCCGCCAATTCCCCACCATTCTCACCTCTCTCGGTTTCCTTCCTGTTGCTCCAGTTGACCAAAGACATGTCCGCCTTGGGGATTGGTTTGTGCTTCCTCTTCTCTATGCTTAAAACTCTCTCACCCAGCTATCTTCCCAGGTGCCTCCTGCATCCCTCCAGGACCTTATTCAGGCATCACCTATGACAGAGGCCTTTCCTAATCATGGCACACACTTACACTCTGCACACCCCTTATTCTGACCTATTACTTCATAACACTTATCACCCTTGGTTTTTCTTGTTGTTGTTGTTTTTTTCTAATCCCATGAAAGATAAATTACACTGTGTTTTTTCTTTTGAGATGGGATCTCACTATGTTGCCCAGGCTGGCTTCAAACTCCTGGACTCAAACAAACTTCCTGCCTCAGCCTCCCAAACAGCTGGGACTACAGTGTTACAGACATATTAGAATAGGTGGTCATTGAAAGCAAGGACTTTGTTTTATTCACTGCTATATCCCCAACACCTAGAACAGTCCTAAATACATAGTTGTTGCTCAATAAATGTTTGTTGAATTTAATGAATACATGAATAGGGAGCCATAAAACCAACTTGCAATTGATTTTTAATAATAGAACCTACAGATCGGGCTTAGTGGTTCAGGCCTATAATCCCAACACTTTGGGAGGCCAAGGCAGGAGAACTGCTTGAGGCCAGGAGTTCAAGACCAGAATGGAAACACAGAGAGACCTTGTCTCTACAAAAAAAATGTAAAAATTAGCCAGGCAGTAGGCCATGTGCAGTGGTTCACACCTGTAATCCCAGCACTTTGGGAGGCCAAGGTAGGTGGATCATGAGGTCAGGAGGTCGAGACCAGCCTAGGCAACATGGTGAAATCCTGTCTCTACTGAAAATACAAAAATTAGCTGGGTCTGGGCATGGTGGTACACGCCTGTAATCCCAGCTACTCGGGAGGCTGAGGCACAAGAATCGCTTGAACCCAGGAGGCTGAGGTTGCAGTGAGCCAAGATTACACCACTGCACTCTAGCCTGGGCAACTGAGCGAGACTCCATCTCAAAAAAAAAAAAAAGAAAAAAAACACTGTGCGTGGTGATGGTTGCACAATCTGGTAAAAATATCCCAAAAACCACTGAATGTTATGGTATGTGAATTGTATCTCAATAAAGCTATTCTAGGCCAGGCACAGTGGCTCACACCTGTAATCCCAACACTTTGGGAGATGGAGGTACATGGATCACTCCCAAGTCCAGGAGTTCAAGACCAGCCCGCGCAACACAGCAAGCTCCCATCTCTACAAAAAATACAAAAATTAGCCGGGCATGGTGTTGTGTGCCTGTAGTCCCAGCTACTTGGGAGGCTAAGGTGGGAGGATCACCAGAGCCAGGGAGGCAGAGATTGCAGTGAGAGGAGATCGTACCATTGCACTCCAGCCTGGGTGACAGAGCAAGACCCTGTCTCGAAAAAAATAAAAATAAAAAAACAGCTGTTCTATTTTTTAATTATGTTATTTCCAGATGTTTGCTATTAAATGTGCTATTAAATGTGTTATTAATTAATATAGAATCCTATTCATTACTAACTGCATATGATGATGGTTATTATTATTAATAAAGAATAGTTCTGACTTTCATATTTTAGAGGGAAACTTGGCAGTATCTATCAAAAAATGTTCAAAGCACAATCCTTTTAACTCAGCTATTTTCCACTTTGGAATTTAGCCTAAATATATACTCACACCAATTTGCAAGGATATATGGAAAAGATTGTGCTCTGCGCCAATGTTTGCCCTTTTGAAAAATTAGTATCAAACTAAACATTTCTCAGCAGAATAGGTGGGGGCATGGGAATCAGAGCCCAGGGCGCCACTGACCCACTATGTGAGTCTGGACATTTTGGATAAACTACCTAATCTCAGGCATAAAACTGGGTAACAGCACTACTTCATAGGACTGTAATGAGACTTAGATGACAAAACACATGTCAGTAGTCAATAAATATTGACTGTTACAATCATTACTATTATCATCAGAAGAGACATTTATTAAATGAATTATGGCCCATCCATGCAATGGAGTCCCATACAAATATTTAAAGAATGGGGGAGATCGATAAGAACTAATATGAAAATAGTTTCTTTTTTTTCTTTCTTTTTGAGACAGGGTCTTGCTCTGTCACCCAAGCTGAAGAGCACTGCTGTTATCACGGCTCACTGCAGCCTCAACCTTCTGGACTCAAGTGAGCCTCCTACCTCAGACTCCTGAGTAGCTGGGATTACAGGAGCATGTCACCACACCTGGCTAAATTTTGTAGAGACAGGATTTTGCCATGTTGCCCAGGCTGGTCTCGAACCCCTGAGCTCAAGTGATCCTCTCGCCTCAGGCGTCCCAAAGTGCTAGGACTACAGGCCTAAGCCTCCGCCCCTGGCATGAAAAGAGTTTCAAAATGTATCATTAAGTAAAAAAGGCCAATTGCTGAACAAGATCATAGAACAATCCCAATTATATATTTAAAAGAGAAAATCTGGGCGCTGTCGCTCACGCCTGTAATCCTAGCATTTTGGGAGGCCAAGGCAGGTGGATCACCTGAGGTCAGGAGTTTGAGACCAGCCTGGCCAACATGGTGAAACTCCATCTCTACTAAAAATACAAAAATTAGCTGGACATGGTGGTGCACGCCTATAGTCCCAGCTACTCGGGAGGCTGAGGCAGGAGAATTGCTTGAACCCAGGAGGAAGAGGTTGCAGTGAGCCGAGGTCGTGCCACTGCACTCCAGCCTGGCAACAGAGCGAGACTCCATCTGAATAAATAAATAATAAAAGAGAAAATCTGTATGTGTACATATATGTAATTGTATATACTTGCATGTGTTTGTGTGTGTGTGTGTGTACATGCACATGTGTATATATGTTAATATGTTAATGGAAAGTTTCTCAAAGAATACCCAGAAACTGGGTGATGGGATTGAAGAGACGGGGCAAGTTAACTTTTCACATTTTAACACTTTTTTTTCCAGTGAAGAAAGTTTTAATTTTACAAATATAAAAAGAATAATGTTGAAAATAACTTGCTTACCAAAAAGTAGGAAAAAAAAAAAAGCACTTTGGTTACAGAAAGGGCACTGACAAAAGAAAGTTTCCACTGAATTCTAAAATTGGCAGCAGCCTGTACACATTAAAAGAAACAGTCTACTGTGAAAGAACAGAATTTAACTTAGGTTCTGCGTTATGTTGAATCCTATCAGAGATCTAGTAATTACTGACTTCTGAAAATATCCACCTTATCTGCACAGTAAAAGCACTAAGACTTTCATCTTCAGTTTCAAATATTACTTTTTATTTTTAAATACTTAAAACCTATTGGATTTATACAGTATTGAACTGAAAGGCGATCGAAATAATATAATTGAAATTTAAATTTCCATCACCTGGAGTTTCACTTTGATCATTTAATTTTTTTAACTGAGGATTAAAATAACACTACAAGAAATTTTAACATTTTTAAAATCTCCTCAAATTCTCACCACCACAACACAAAGCAATACCAATTAAAGATCAAATTCCAACATGAAGCAACTTTTAGAAAAAAATTTCTAAAGAGCAGATCAAAATTACAGCAAGACTTTGCCTGCTAAAGAGCTTTAAATCTCAAACAAGAACACTTCAGCTGAGACTGACTGAGGGGCCAAAGTCTAGGCAAAAGGGACCCAAAAATAAAAGGGACCACTACTTTATAACTGACCTTTCAGAAGTCACAACTTCTCAAAGCCAGCCAGCAAAGAGCATCTTTTTGTTTGTTTGTTTGTTTTGAGACGGAGTCTCGGAGTCTCGATCTGTCACCCAGGCTGGAGTGCAGTGGTGCAATCTCGGCTCACTGCAAGCTCCGCCTCCTGGGTTCACACCATTCTCCCGCCTCAGCCTCCCGAGAAGCTGGGACTACAGGCACCCGCCAAATTTTGTTTTTGTATTTTTAGCAGAGATGGGGTTTCACCGTGTTAGCCAGGATGGTCTCGATCTCCTGACCTCGTGATCCACCCACCTCGGCCTCCCAGAGTGCTGGGATTACAGGCATGAGCCACCATGCCCAGCAAATGCTTAGTCATTTTAAAAAACAACTTGTCTATATGTTAAAATGCCAAAAAGTACATTAATCTCCTTGGCAGTGTCAGAATAATACTCAGATGTTACTAGAAGGCAAACTGCCTGAAAAATCTAGTTTATCTTAATAATCAGGTAAAACATTAAGAACATCACCATTCTAAGATTAATTCGTTACTAAAGTTGTTTATCAAGGGAGATTGTCAATGAGTTCACTATTATCTTTAACAGCTGAGACAGTCCTCTCAATGAGGACTAAACTCAGTTGTAAAGTAAGGAAAGACGTCTACGATCCTTCTCCCACCAACATGCTGGAGATTCCTCTTCCAGAGTCTCCTCCCCACAATATCCCCAAATGGGAAGCAGATCCTGTAGAAAAAGAACTGGATTCAGGCTTATTGTGTGTGAGTCAAAGTAGTCAAGCGAGAGGGACCCCAATGCCTATAGGCCCTAGCACAGCTTCACACAATAAATATCTCACACACTCTCCTAGTCCTGGTAGGTGAGCTGTCATTAATGACAATAACACCCACATAATTCACCTGAATCCAGTCACTTCTCACTGTATCCACTGCTATTCCCTTAGATCAAGGTCCACTTGCTCTCAGCTGCCAGGTCTCTCCACATCTGCTGTTGACCCTCCCTTCATTCTCTACCCAGTGGTGTTTTTAAAACACATATCATAGTTTTTCTCTGCTTAAAACCTTCCAAAGGCCTCCCTGTCACACTTGGAAGAAAATCCAAACTCCTTCCCATGGCACATAGGCCCTGCCTGATAGGCCCCATTGCCTTCCAACTTCATCTACCCTTAGAACAAACTATAGCCCACATGGGCCTTCCTTCTGTCCAGTAGACAAGCCCAGTCCATTGCCATCTCAGTGGCATCTTTGCATTAGCTGCTCCCTCTTCCCAGAACACTCCCTTCCCTCTTCCCAAGGCTGCCTCTTTCTTACACTCAGGACTCAACTCACATCACCTTTCACAATCTGAAATTCTTCTTATTTGCTTACTGTGCTGTCTGCTACTATCACCACTAACTACCCAGCTCCATGATAGCAGGAATCCTTTGTAGGAACCTCTGTGCCCATAGTGTCTGGCACAGCACCTGGCACGATCACAGGAGCTCAAGAGTTGATGAATGGTTAGAATTCACAATTATTGGTCGGGCATGGTGGCTCACTCCTGTAATCCCAGCACTTCTGGGAGGCTGAGGCAGGTGGATCACGAGGTCAGGAGTTTGAGACCGGCCTGGCCAATATGGTGAAACCCCGTCTCTACTAAAAACACAAAAATTAGCCAGGCGTGGTGGTGGACGCCTGTAATCCCAGCTAGTTGGGAGGCTGAGGCAGGAGAATCACTTGAACCCAGGAGGCAGAGGTTGCAGTGAGCTGAGATCGTGCCACTGCATTCCAGCCTGAGTGCAGGCTTTTTTTTTTTTTGACAGAGTCTCGCTCTGTTGCCCGGGTTGGAGTGCAGTGGCGTGATCTCTGCTCACTGCAAGCTCCGCTTCCCGGGTTCACACCATTCTCCTGCCTCAGCCTCCCGAGTAAATAGGACTACAGGTGCCCGCCACCATGCCTGGCTAATTTTTTATATTTTTTATAGAGATGGGGTTTCACCGTGTTAGCCAGAATGGTCTCGATCTCCTGACCTCATGATCCACCTGCCTCGGCCTCCCAAAGTGCTGGGATTATAGGCATGAGCCACCACGCCCGGCTCACAATTTTTTTTTTAATCATTATGCATTTTTTCTCAACAAATAGATGGTAAAAGTGCAGCTACTATGTTTTAGGCAATTGCAGTTTTCTTTTAATGGGGTCCTAAATTAGAAAACAAAGTATTTGCAACTCACATCATAAAAAGAGCTAATTTCTTTTTTTTTGTTTTTTTTTGTTTTTTTTTTGAGATGGAGTCTTGCGCTGTCACTCAGGCTGGAGTGCAGTGGCATTAGCTCACCTCACTGCAACCTTAATATTTTTTTTAATCTTCAAACTAAGAAAGTCATTGACAAAATGAGAAAAAGGTATAGATATCTTATTTTTAAAAGCAAGATAAATGACTCCTCAATATATGTAAAGATACAAAAATGACAAACCAAAAACTAGTAACTTTGGTTACATCTAGGGAAAAGAACTGAATGGCTGGGAAAGTTGAGAAAGGCTTAGCTTTGTAGCTTTTAGATTTTGAACCATTCTTATATGATTATTAACGATCTAAACAGA
Organism: Macaca mulatta; assembly: GCF_049350105.2. Classification (NCBI taxonomy): domain Eukaryota; kingdom Metazoa; phylum Chordata; class Mammalia; order Primates; family Cercopithecidae; genus Macaca; species Macaca mulatta. The sequence goes on along the minus strand of NC_133418.1, from coordinate 82,350,973 downwards.
TCAATTTAAAAGGATTATCCTCATACATAAAAAGTTATAAATTATTGATTTGGAAGACCTAAGATTTCTTCCAAACTTCAGATTGTGCACTGTGCCAAAATTTCAGAGGTTCATAAAAGTAAACCATCTTCTTATCTTTATTCCTTTTGTACCATTAAGTACTTGATACCATTAAGTACCATTAAGTTTCTTGATTTTTTTATTGTTGTTTTGTTTTGAGACAGGGTCTCCCTGCTGCCTAGGCTGGAGTGCAGTTGTGCAATCATAGTTCACTGCAGCCTTCAACTCCTGGGCTCAGGTGATCCTCCCACCTCAGTCTCTGGAGTAGCTGGGACTATAGGCTGTTTCCTGATAGACCTTTTTCTTTTTCTTTTCTTTTTTTTTTTGAGACTGAGTCTCACTTTATCGCCCAGGCAGGAGTGCAGTGGTGCAATCTCGGCTCGCTGCAACCTCTCCCTCCCTGATGCAAGCGATTCTCCTCCCTCAGTCTCCCGAGTAGCTGCAATTACAGGCAGACACGACCACACTTGGCTAATTTTTGTATTTTTAGTAGAGACGGGGTTTCACCATGTTGGCCAGGTTGGTCTTGAACTCCTGACCTCAGGTGATCCACCTGCCAAGCTCGGCCTCCCAAAGAGCTGGAATTACACAGGTGAGCCACTGAGCTCGGCCTGATAGACCTTTTTCTTACTCTAGCACAGGATTCTGTCTGCTTCAACTGAGAGTTCTGGCAACTAAAGCCCACTGCTTGACCCCAAACAGCTTTTTTTTTTTTTTGGAGACAGAGTCTCTCTGTCACCCAGGCTGGAGTGCAATGGTGCCATCTCGGCTTACTGTAACTTCCCCCTCCCAGGTTCAAGCGATTCTCCCACCTCAGCCTCCCAAGTAGCTGGGATTACAGACACCCGCCATCACGCCCAGCTAATTTTTGTATTTTTGTAGAGACGGGGTTTCACCACGTTGGCCAGGTTGGCCTTGAACTCCTGACCTCAGGTGATCCACCTGCCTCGGCCTCCCAAAATGCTGGGATTACAGGCGTGAGCCACCATGCCCGGCCCCAAACATATTGTATTGTATTGTATTGTATTGTATTGTATTGTATTGTATTGTATTGTATTGTATTGTATTGTATTGTATTGTATTGTATTGTATTGTATTGTATTGTATTGTATTGTATTCTATTCTATTCTATTCTATTCTATTCTATATTCTATTTTATTCTATTTCATTTTATTTTATTTTTGAGATGGAGTTTCACTCTTTTTGCCCAGGCTGGAGTGCAATGGTGCAATCTCAGCTCACCACAATCTCCGCCTCCCTAGTTCAAGCAATCCTCCTGCCGCAGCCTCCTGGATAGCTGGGATTACAGGCACGCGCCACCACCCCAGCTAATTTTGTATTTTTAGTAGACACGGGGTTTATCCATGTTGGTCAGGCTGGTCTTGAACGCCCGACCTCAGGTGATCCACCTGCCTCGGCCTCCCAAAGTGCTGGGATTACAGGCGTGAACTACCACACCCAGATACCAAACAGCATTTTAAACTATACAATAGAAGATACAGTTCTGGAAGGTTATGTTTTGAAATGTTATATACACAATAGACACTTATGGTTCCTGAATAGCAATTTTTGTGGTAGTGGAGAAATGGAGGAGAAATGACAACTCTGGCAAGTACTAAGAATTATTTCCTAGTATTTCAGCTGGGCACAGTGGCTCACACCTGTAATCCCAACATTTTGGGAGGCCAAGGTGGCAGGATTGCTTGAAGCCAGGAGTTCAAGACAGGTCTGGGCAGCACAGTAAGACCCCATCTCGAAGGCCTGACCTTGTGATCCACCCACCTCGGCCTCCCAAAGTGCTGGGATTACAGGAGTGAGTCACCGTGCCTGGACTGTAAGACCCCATCTCTACAAAAAATGTTCTTAATTCACGGGGCATGGTGGCTCATGCCTGTGGTCCCAGCTACTCTGAGGCTGAGGTGGGAGAATCACCTGAGTCCAGGAGTTCTAGGCTGCAGTGGGCTATGATCGCACCACTGCACTCTGGCCTGGGTGACAGAGTTAGATCTCTTCTCAATCAATCAACAAAAATACAAAATAAAAGATGTTTTAATGAGAAACAGTACAAGAGAATTTACCTGCCTTCTAGGGCTTTTTATCTAATCTAGCTTAAGAGCTGGGACATGTTTATATGAAAGTATAACCCCCATGCTAAGAAGGATATCATAGATGCCAAATAAATAGTACAAATAAGCAATTCCTTAAGGAGTTCAGGAGGAAACATCACATCTACTAGGGTAATCAGTAAATGCTTCAAGAGAGGAATAGAATCTGAACTGGGCTTGATGAATAATCCAATTTCAGCAGCTAGGCATTGCACAGTAAGGGACATTTGTGTGGCTCAGGAACAAGTAAGCAGGCCAGGCTGGACAAATGAAGACTGCAAGAGGCAGGCGATACTCTTAACTCCTGGGAAGTCCACTTCATCAGTCCCTGAGGCCTGTGTCCTTCCAATGCCCTGGATTAACTTTGACTCTCCTTGTATTTTCCAGAGTTGTTGTTTCTCCATTTCTCCACCACCACAAAGCCATCCAAGCTCTCATCCCCTCACTCTGGGAAGATTTCCAACTCATCTTCTTGTGTACAATCTTCCCTCTCTCCAAATCACAGAACACATGCACCTCATGCACTACTTTATATGCATAACCCATTTACCCCAAACACAAAACTGGCCAAGGGCTAGCCACTGCCAGTAAAATAAAATTATTCTCCCTGGAATTCAAGGCCTTCTATCATCTGCTCTCTATCCACCTCTCACTCCATCACTGGACTCAAGCTTCCACAAACATCATATACAAGTTTCATGCCCATGATGTTCCTTTTATCCTAAAAAAATCTCTTTATTTTGTTCCGAGGCAGGGCGCACATGGTTGTGCAGGTTGCATTAACTAGAATTTATATAAATGACACTCCCTGGCCAGGTGTGGTGGCTCACACCTGTAATCCCAGCACTTTGGAAGGCCGACCCGGGCGGATCACCTGAGGTCAGGAGTTTGAGACCAGCCTGACCAACATGGAGAAAGCCCATCTCTACCAAAAATGCAAAAAATAAAATAAAATAAAATAAATGACACTCCCTGCTAGTTTGGGCAGTGCACAACCTCTGCAACCTTCCAACCATGGTTTGTTTCCATCCTCCATCACCTTAAAGGCCTTCTCCAAACAACTGAACTCTCAGAAATCAATTGTGCCTCTGATTCCTACATCACCAACTTGACACCAGCTTTTCTTTACAACAGAAAGTTACAATATTTGGAACACCAGCAGTACCTTGAACATAGCAGATACTCAAAAGATGTTTGCAAACTATGATGGAGTAAGTCAAGAACGGCAGGTTGTCATCAAACTGTAAAGAGCTTTGAAGGCCAAGAAAGAAGTTTTGGCTTTATTTGGCAGATGCGAAATATAGTCAAATAATGAGAATGATGTTTTGGAAAGACTAATCTCAGCAACCACAAGCAAGCAGGGTTTTAGCGACTATATGTAAAGTGACAGCTTAAGGGCCCTCTCTGTTGGAGGGCAGAGGGAGCTTCCTCTGTAATAAGCAGCATCCTCATTCAGCCATTCTGCAGTTTATCTGTTTGGGATTGCAGATATTGGTTTTCATATACCTACACTCAGAGAAGCTAAAACTGGGCCATTAAGCCAAGAAAAACATGCTTTTGCTTGAAATATCTAAGTATCTAGGAAACAGCTCTGACTTGAATAATTATACACATACATAAAATACATATACACAAATAAGCATTACTTTTCCTTTCTCCCTTCACTTATTTTGCAGTCTCCCTCTTTTCCATCTCTGTGTCTTCCCTTTTTTGTTTCTTGTGTTTCTCTCCCTAAAATTACTATCCATTTCTCTCATTTCTTTACAAATGCTTTACATTAATGATCTCCATATGGCCCTTTCCCTCTCCTAAAACACCTTCCCTCCCCCTAAGATTATATTTGAGGTATTTTACTGGTTTTGCTCATATAGTAGCTCAGTCAACTCCCTCTTTATCTGTACTAATAATAATTCAATTCTCCTGTTTCCTTTGCTAATGTAGCTCAAACCTTCACTAACCTTAGAATTCTACAGTTACTAGAGAATAAAAATTTCAAGTCCATTTTCCCAACGCCCTCCTTAAAAAAAAAAAAAAAAAAAAAAAAAAGGGCATTTATTTAGGTAAATAAATTAATTTCATTGTATTGTTGGAGTACCAAATAAGTAATTCTTATCTGTAAATTCAAAACTGTTAGAACCTAATTCACTAAACAAAATGAGTTTCCTAATGAATTTCCTTTCAAAGCATGTATCTTGGATTTCAAGTCAAGAAGAAATAATAGACTCCGTGGTACTAGACAATTTTATTTACTTCTTAGATTTGTATAAAAATCCTTACTCCCTACGGGAAAAATATCATGTAGAAGTAATTCACTGCAATAGCAAGACCGCCATTCCGAACATGTACCTGCCCATCAGGAAAAGATGACAGAGCACAACCTTAAATTTAAAGAGAATGGAAGGAGGATCTTAAGACAGTGTCAAACAGATAAACTATAATATGCAGTTTGGGTTCTGTGCCCCAAAAGGCTGTCTTCTTTGAAAGTCCACCCTTAGTCTGCTTATTCCTCCCACCGAATATGCTCACTTGTACTAAAAACAGGAGAGTGCTATAACCATTGAAAGGTAAGACAGTCTAAGAAAAGACTGCAATATTTTCCCATTCATCCTAGTAAAGTGAAAAAAAAAAAAAAATCACCCAAATACTGTTTTCTGGATTTAGGACAGTTTAGAGTTTTCTCTGCTCTCAAGGTCATGGTTTTTTCCCTTCCCATACTACAGACCCTCTGAAAGTCGCAGTGTGAATCTTTGATACCAAACGGTGGACAAGAGCTTTGCTAACTCCACACTTTGTAGGAAAGCGGGGGAGAAAAGGGCACAGACATTCATTATTGAGGGTCTATCGGTAAATTAACCTCCTTTATAATATAACAATTCCATTACAGCACATACTACGCCAGGGGCAGAGTGTATAGAATGTGTGGAGAGTGCACATTTCACCATAACAAGAATTCATCTTTCCAAACACTACCAAAAATTGGCAAATAATTAAAACTGCGCTTAGTTCAAGGCTTAATTGTTGAACCCTAACAATAAAAGTTCAGAAAAATCTAATTAGCAGGTTGCTCTCTGCTCAAAAGTAAACTACAAAGAGGGGACGTTTGTCTATCTCTACACGCCCCTCCCCATGCCTGGGGATTTCGCCCTCAAGAGGTGCGTCTAGTGCAAGGGCCAGAACCCGCTGATGCCCCGGACAACGCGGTGGGAGTGGGGACCGACCCGTCCCGTAGTTGGCCACGCCTGGGGCCTCGCTGGGTCGCGCACCCCGCTGGCTCGGTCGCCCGGAGGCGGACAGAACGGAGACGGGACTGACGGACGGCACGGACAGACGCGACAGGACGGACGGGACGGGCAGAGAAGCAGTGCGTCCTACCCGGAGGGCTCCCTCCCAGGGCCGGCGGAGTACCTGCTCCGGTCATCCAGGCTGCGGTTGTCGGCTGCTGCGTTGCGCCAGTCGGGCAACGTGCTGGCGCACAGCACAACCATGGACACTATCACGAACACCACCGATACGCTGGCCAGGATCTGCGCGGCCAGCGACGACGTGGGCTCCTCGAAGGTCCGCCGCATGCGCTCCAGCCAGCGCCTGGAGGGAGCCGCCTCGGCCCCGCCGGGGCGCGCCTCGTCGCGGCCCAGCACGCCCGGCTCGTCCGCTGAGTAGAAGGTGTAGGTGTCGGACATGCGGTCGTCGAGGCGGCGCTGGCAGCAGTACTCGAGGTGCGCGCCCTCTAGGCCCCAGTAGATCATCTCGTTGTAGAAGGAGAGCTCGCACATCCGTGGCGCGAACCGCAACTTGCCGTGGCCGCGCACGTAGAGCAGGATGAAGCCGAAGGCCTCCGAGTGCCGGTCGAAGAAGTATTCGTTGCGCTCGCGGTCGTAGTCGTCGCACACCTCGAGCACGTCGCGCTCGGAGCGGCAGCCGTGCAGCCGGCTCACGCGGCGCAGCGGGAAGTCCTTCAGCAGCTCCCGGGACAGCGAGTACCGGGCGCCGCCCACGTTCAGCACCACCGAGGCCGCCCCGCTGCGCCCGAAGGTCATGGCTGGCCGCCCGGGGGACCTTCGGCCCGAGGGCCCCGCTGCAGCTCCCCCCACAGCCGCCACGCGGGACCTGCCTGCCCGTGGCCGACGGGGGAGCCCGCCGTCGGGGCCCGCGCTCCCTCGGGGCTCCGCTCCTGCCTTCCGCTGGCCCGGGGATCCCTGGGCTCGAGTCTCTCTGGCAGCGCAGGCGGCGCTGCTAGCGGCGCGCCCTCCGCCCCGCGGTACCTGCGGGTGGCCGGGGAGTCCCCGCCGGCGCCAGCGCTGCGCCCCACCGGCTGGAAACGCGGCTGTGTCCGCGCCGCCGCCCCTCGCGCCCGAGGGCTACCCACTCCGAGGCCCCGGTGCCCTCTCCCAGGCCGCGGCGCCGACCCCCTGAGGGGTGCGGGCGCCGAATGGAGGCGCCGGGGCGGGATAGCTCCCCGTCTCCCGCGCTCCCTGCGGCCGCGGATCCGGCGGCCGCCCCGCCGCCGTCCAGAGGCAAGAGGCAAAGTGAGCGGGTTCGGAGGCGGCGAGGAGCCGGCTCGCGGCGGCGGGGGCGGGGCCTCTGTGCCGTCCTCCTCCTCGCCCGCCGGCTCCGCGCGCGCGGCTCACCTCCCTCCGCGCCGCCCTCCGCTTCCCGCCCGCGCCCGCACCCGCACCTCCCCGGCTCGCTTGGGCTGGGATTCCCGGGCGCCCCGCCCTGGACCTCGGCCTCCCGGCCTCGTGACGCCGTCCTCCCCCTCCGCTCCCGCCCGTAGTGGCGGGGAGGGGTCCACAGGGTGGGGGAGCGGGGAGCCCTGCGGCCGGGATGCCTGCTCCCGCGTCCCGCCCCGGGCCATCGGGATGACTTGGACAGTCCCTAAGGGCCCTTTTAACAGCCCTGGTTCAAAGCCCAGTGTGGACTCGGGTGCGGGGACAGACGGCGTTTGGAGAGCTTTTTCCAGAAACTGTCCGGAGCCCAGCTCGCGTTCTGAGATCGCCCCTAAGGATTTCTCAGGGAAGGCATCCCAGCCACGGCTTTTCCTGCCGACTTTGCTCTTCCTCCCGCCGCGCGGGGCGACCCACGTACCGCGTGCTCCGAGGGCGGCTACACGCCCCAGCCCCCAGCCTTGGTGCCGCCTGCCAGCCCGCGGAGGGGAGCGGCCCCTGACCCGGCCCCCACGTTCTGGGGCGCGTGTCCTGAGAAGGCGCCTACATGTGGCACGTCTGGACCCTCTCGAGATGCTGCCCTTAGTGTGGGATGAAAGTCTGGGGAGGAACCCCTTGTCACCGGCAAAAACAGCCTTTCACGTGGTCTTCGTCTGCATCCTCCTTTTCAAAATATCTTGATTTCCCCCGCGGACCCCTGACCCGGCTGCAGCACCGGACCTCCGAGCGAGAAGAGCCCCCTGAAGGCTCCGCAGAGCGATCTATCCCGCGCTCTTGTCCGTGCCCAGAGAGTGGGTTCCACTTGGCAGGGATGATTTGAAACTGCTACCAGCAATTCATTCACCTGACACCCGACACCAGCAGTCCAGCCCACCGGAGGCGAGACAGGTGAGTTGTAAGGCGAACCGTGTTAGATGCAAAACAAATATTAGAAGAAAAAAAGTAAGGGTGGGGTAGGGTGAGATGCGGTCATCTGACCACAGGGTAACCTGGCTGGTTAAAGGGAAGGGTTATTCTTTGCCCTCCTCCGCTTTTCATAATTTTGTAAGATTGTGCGGTGCCCGCTAGAGGTCACCAAACGGAGTCCTTTTGCGCTGGTTAAGTGGATTCCTAGTGAAAAGGCAGACAACTGAAAATGTGAGTGCTGTCTCACATAAAATAAAATCACTCTGGGTAGCTTCTTAAAGAATGAAAATCTCTGTGAGTTGTTTATCCCCAGACTTGGATAATTTATTTTAAGAGCACTTAACGTGATTAAAAGCTCAAAAACGAGTTATTTGCTACTTTAGTATCTACTAAATACTTTGCTATTTAGTATCTATTTTGCTATTTAGTATCTACTAGGTAGATACTGCTACTTTGCTATTTAGTATCTAAGTAGATACTAAACAAGAAAAATATCCGTAAGAAAGTGAGTTTCAAGACAGAACTGGAGGTGCTGATGGCCATGAGTTGGTACAGAGAAAGGACAAAATATTCCTGGTAGCAAAATCTCGAATGTGGAGGTTTAAAGTCTATGAAAAGTATAATGCACTTGCCCACTGAAACAATGGAGATCTCAACTGCAGCATTTAGATTGAATCCTATAATCTATGGAATCCCTGGAGGTTTTAATAGCAGAAATGGCCTGATGAAAGCTTTATTACAGGCAGATGCCTTTGCACTTTGGGTCATTCTAAGGAGAAGGTCATTTCAGTAACCCAGGAATGGGATCCCCAACCCCATGTCTGTGAGGATGAAGAAGGGTCTGTTCTGAGAAACACTGAGACCAAGAACTTTTCAGGTCTTGAAGATGGATTTGTTGTAGGACGTGAGGATGGGGAAAAGTTTGCAGATGTGAGCCAGAGATGAGCCTGGCTTCACACCAAGAGCCAATTCATCAGGAAGCTGTTAAAAAATACTTTCTAGAAGCATCACAAGCAATAGAAGACAGAACTATAGTGTCAGTTGTTTGCTCCAACGTTATTATAGGGTTTATTTCCTGTGTTCTCTCTGTAGAATCCCTCTACTGTCTGTTGATTGTACCAGTGGAAGAAATATCTCATTTTAAATTAAATTTGAGCTTAGAAAACAAATTAATTTGATGACAATACAATGTGTGCCTCCTAGGTATATTTTCATAAGATTTCTTAGATAGGTTTAAATCATTTCATTTGTTTCAAGAGTAATATTTTTATTTGATTTTAATATCATCAACCACTGCTGCAGCAGTAATACCCAAATCATTTTCTTAAACAAAGAAAACAGTGATGCAGAAATGATAGGCTTGTCTCAATATAATCTGGTTTAGAGAGCGTTCTTAAAGCCAATTCTATTCCCTTGTACTTTGAGAAGATAATGTTGTGAATTATTACATCTAAATTCTCTCCTAGACTCAGGATGATATTTAGGCTCTTCATATCTAAACCTTTGGAATGCATTACAATTTAAAGGTAGAATTTTAGAGGTTGAAAGAACCTAGAGGTTTTCTAGTTTCAGAAACTAGGAAAAAAAAAAAAAAAAGCAAATAATTACTCCCATTTTTTTCTCCCCTCCGAAGTTACAAAGCTTCAGAGATGTGGCTGTAACTTGCCCAAGCTTCTCCAGCAGCAGCATCCTGGCAGAGGCTAGAATCAGGTTTTCTAATGTCGAACTCTGCTCACTCTGTTTCCAGGGCCTGGATTGCTGCCACAACCTTCTGCCTCATCTCTTTGCACTCCAGTTCTTTCCTGTCTCTATGAATTCTGAGTAAGACCACCAGAGAGCTCTTAGTTCCATCCATTTTCATCAGGGCATTCCCGAGTTCAAAAACCTGAAAGGTGACTGGGTGTGGTGGCTCACGCCTGTAATCCCAGCACTTTGGAAGGCCAAGGCAGACAGATCACCCAAGTTCAGGAGTTCAAGACCAGCTTGGCCAACATGGTGAAACCCGTCTCTACTAAAAATTCAAAAAATTAGCCAGGCATGGTAGCAGGTGCCTGTAATCCCAGCTACTGGGGAGGCTGAGGCAGGAGATTGAGATTGCTTGAACCTGGGAGGCAGATGTTGTAGTGAGCCAAGATCATGCCATTGCACTCCAGCCTGGGCTACAAGAGCAAAACTCCTCTTGAAACTAGAGGTTAAAAAAAAAAAAGAAAAAAGAAAAAAAAAAACAGAAAAACCTAAAATGAGTACATAAAAGTACATAATTAGAAATTGTCTATATAATAAAGTCCAAATTAGCTGGGCGCGGTGGCTCACGCCTGTAATCAGCACTTTGGGAGGCCGAGGCAGGTGGATCATGAAGTCAGGAGTTCAAGACTAGCCTGGCCAAGATGATGAAACCCTATCCCTACTAAAAATACAAAAGTTAGCCGGGCAGGGTGGCAGGCGCCTGTAATCCCAGCTACTCAGGACGCTGAGGCAGGAGAATCGCTTGAATCTGGGAGGCTGAAGTTGCAGTGAGCCAAGTTCTCACCACTGCACTTGAGCCTGGGTGATGGAGTAAGACTCCATCTCAAAAAAAAAAAAAGTCCAAATTGTCTATAGGGCTCTCTCTAGACTCAAATCCTGGCTGTATAACTCATTTGCTAAGCCACCTGGAGCCAGTTCCTTAAACCTCATTGATCCTCAGTTTTTCTCCTCCATAGAATGAATACCTACATCCAAAGGGGTAATGAAAAAACACAAGCTGATGTGAAGGTGGTATGTAGCTCAGTGCATGACACTGGAACAATCTCACTGGAAAAATCTCACTTCATTTTTGCTTCCTTTAGCCCAAATAAGCCATGCGTATTTCTCATTCCAGGGTTCTAAATAAACACAGATTGGATAAGTGAATTGATTTGTCTAAACATGTGACCAATAACAAAGTAACCTGAAACAAAAAATTCAGTAAAAAGTTGTGACCCTTATACTGCTGACTCTGGCTTGAACACAGATTCCTCCATCAGTTTGCATTGCATAACTGGATGTGTTCAAGGACTCTGAACACCCTGTCTGCCCCAAAGCTTTAGAAATTGAAATACCCTGTGGGCACTACTGTTCCATGCAGCTTACTTATCAACTCTGTCTGCTTTAAAAAGCCCTTGCCCTGCTGGTAATTCATATTTTCAATGTTTGCGTTTACATCAGTTTATTTCTCAGCCTCTGCCGAATCAGTTGGGACTTTTAAAAGTCAGCTTTTTGAATGGAAATGTAGCCTTCTAATTTCTCTCATTTTAATAAATAAAAGACTATGACTTAGCCCACTATGCACAATGACCACTGTAGAAGGTGTTCAAAAGACCACCAGGATGGCTGAATGGTAGAAAGGAGAGCTTTATTGGTGTTATCAGTTTGCAAGCCAGGAAGAGAAAGTCTCCGGTGTGGACTGAAGGTGCTCTGTCTTCAAAGAGGGGAATAACAGGTTGAGTTTTAGGCCTCACAGGGCCTGTATCATACATAATCAGCAGGCTTGGAGGAAAAGCTATACATACTTATGGGGGAGGCGCACACATGTGTAATGGGTACACATATATATAACATACATCGGGATCACTTTGTGATAGGGCTTTAGCATTAAAATGAGTTGGAATTTGGCTCTTTATGTCAACAGGTGAACTACAGGCCACAAAGACAGCTTGTGTGCTGTGTCTGTAAGCTGGCTGAAACTGATTTGAGGTCTGCAGCAGCTCATCAGAAACGAATGTTTGTAATGGCTGTCTATCCAGACAGAGTTGTTGTCATCTGGGTTGTATAACAGAATTGAAAGCTCCTATTTTTAGGGAGTTTAGCCACAGTAATTTAGAAATTTGCCAGTCAAGCCCTGAGCCCTCGACCCATCAGTAACTTGGTTTCCTTATCTTAGGGTCTGTCTTAGTTTATTAAGGGGCGTATATTTTGGTCTCTCAGATTACAAAGGTAGAGCTGTAACACAGTAGCACTATGAGGTTATCCCAAGATTCAGATGGTGGTCTTGTTTACAGAGCTCTAATACAGGGAAGTATAAGTAAAACTAGAAAAATTTGGCCGGGCATGGTGGCTCATGCCTACAATCCCAGCACTTTGTGAGGCTGAGGCAGGCGGATCACCTGAGGTCAGGAGTTCAAGACCAGCCTGACCAACATAGTGAAACCCCATCTGTACTCAAAATACAAAAATTAGCTGGACGTGGTGGTGGGCGCCTGTAATACCAGCTACTTGGGAGGCTGAGGTGGGAGAATCGCTTGAACCTGGGAGGTGGAGGTTACAGTGAGCCGAGATCATGCCACTATGCTCTAGCTTGGGTGACAGAGTGAGACTCCATCTCAAAAAAAAAAAAAAAAAAAAAAAATTAGCTGGGTGTGGTGGCATGTGCCTGTAATCCCTGCTACTCAGGAGACTGAGGCAGGAGAATTGCTTGAACCCAGGAGTTGGATGCCAGTGCACTCCAGCCTGGTGACAGAGACTCTTATCTCAAAAACAAACAGACAAACAAAAATGAGAGATACGAGAAAAGACGTAAAAGTTCTCAGATGTCTAAGGCTGAGGCAGGAAATATGTGTAGGGGAGGGGAAAAATTTTTTTCCTCTACTTTCCTAGGTTCTTGGCCTATGGTCCTACAAATTAAACTGACAAAAGTTAAAATCAAAGGGTGGTTAGTATCAAAATCAAGGGGCTTTATGAAGCTTTTTTTTTTTTTTTTTTTTGAGACGGAGTCTTGCTCTGTCGCCTAGGCTGGAGTGTAGTGGCCGGATCTCAGCTCACTGCAAGCTCTGCCTCCCGGGTTTACGCCATTCTCCTGCCTCAGCCTCCCGAGTAGCTGGGACTACAGGCGCCCACAACCTCGCCTGGCTAGTTTTTTTTGTATTTTTTTAGTAGAGACGGGGTTTCACCGTGTTAGCCAGGATGGTCTCGATCTCCTGACCTCGTGATCCGCCCGTCTCGGCCTCCCAAAGTGCTGGGATTACAGGCTTGAGCCACCGCGCCCGGCTTTTTTTTTTTTTTTTTTTTTTTTTTTTTTTTTTTCAGACGGAGTCTCACTCTGTCGCCCAGGCTGGAGTGCAGTGGCGTGATCTTGGCTCACTGCAAGCTCTGCCTCCCGGGTTCACGTCATTCTCCTGCCTCAGCCTCCAGAGTAGCCGGGCCTACAGGCGCCTACCACCACACCCAGCTAATTTTTTGTATTTTTAGTAGAGATGGGGTTTCACCATGTTAGCCAGGATGGTCTCAATCTCCTGACCTCATGATCCGCCTGCCTCAGCCTCCCAAAGTGCTAGGATTACAGGTGTGAGCCACCGTGCCCGGCCTATATAGCATCTTAACAAAGAATAATAAATTTGCTAAGCAGCAACCAGCTAAAGGAAAAGGGGTTTAGGCTTTTAGGGGTGGCAAACTATGGAAAAGTAAACATATCAGGAAACTAACAGAAGATAAGTGTTGTTTTATAAGATGCATTATGCATTACGTAGATTCCTCTGGTGCTATCTCTAGGCTGATAAGAGGCTAGGATCTCCAGTGGTTAAGAGTCTTTCTGCCTTCCTAGTAGAGAAGAGGAGGGCATAATTTTTTTTCTTATGTCTAATTCTTCTCAAATGCCTTTAGCTCAAAATAATCCTTATGTCAAAATGGCATATTTTGGGAGGCATATTCTGATCCCCTACATATGGCATGGAGGCCATTATTGTATTGTCAGCCAACCCACTCCTAACACTGTGGCTTCATTAAACTTAACATTTAGATAACATTAAAGTTACCTAACTGAACTTGAGCCCACCTACCCAATGCAGCAAAGTCAAACCCTCGCATCGGGATTGCAGCGAGAGAAAGTGAGGCATTTATTGCAGAGGGCCAAGAAAGGAAAATCAGACAGCCCATGCTTAAGACCTGAATTCCCGGCCGGTTGTGGTGGCTTATGCCTGTAATCCCAGCACTTTGAGAGGCCAAGGCATGTGGATCACTTGAGGTCAGGAGTTTGAGACCAGCCTGGGCAACATGGTGAAACCCTGTCTCTATTAAAAATACAAAAATTAGCCGGGCCTGGTGGCGTATGCTTGTAATCCCAGCTACTCGGGAGGCTGAGGCAAGAGAATCACTTGAACCTGGGAGACAGAGGTTGTGGTGAGCCGAGATCGTGCCACTGCACTCCAGGCTGGGCAATAGAGTGAGACTCTATCTCAAAAATAAAAATTTAAATTTAAATTTAAAAAAGACCCAAGTGCCCCGATGGCTTACAGGCAAGAGTTTTTAAAGGCAGGAAGGCAGAGGTTACAGGCAAAGTCATAAATCAGTACATCGAGGCCATACATTGGTTTGACCTGAAAAGGGGGGACATCTCAAAGTGGGGGTGGGGGAGTGGCCAACAGGTCATAGATGGATTCGAAGATTTCCTGATTTGCAATTGAGTAAGGAGTTGAAGCTTTGTCTAAAAATTTGGGATCAGCAGAAAAGAATGTTGGCTCTGGCCTGCAGGTGTGGCCTCCTCTAGGACCCTCAGGAAGAATTTTAGAACAAAGAATGGCAGTCTGAGTTCAGTTGTTAGTCCCCCATCTGAGGTCTGTGTGGCAGTGGATCTGTTCGGTCGAGGTACGGGTTTCTGAAAAACAACTCAGGGACATATGTGCAGATGTTATCTTTACTTTCTATAGGGAAACAAACATGCTGTGATTCTAACTTCCTTAGCTATTATTGTTATTGGAAAGGGGTCCCAATCCTGCCGAGTGTGGTGGCTCACGCCTGTAATCCCAGCACTTTGGGAGGCCGAGGCAGCTGGATCACCTGAGTTCAGGAGTTTGAGACTAGCCTGGCCAACATGGCAAAACCCCGTCTCTACTAAAAATACAAAATTAGCCAGTGTGGTGGCACATGCCCGTAATCCCAGCTACTCAGGAGGCTGAGGCAGGAGAATCACTTGAACTCTGGAGGCAGAGGTTGTGGTGAGCCGAGATCGCGTCATTGCTCTCCAGCCTGGGCAACAAGAACGAAACTCCGTCTCCAAAAAAAAAAAAAAAAATACAAAAATTAGCCAGGTGTGGTGGCAGTCGCCTGTAATCCCAGCTACTTGGGAGGCTGAGGCAGGAGAATCACTTGAACCAGGAGGCAGAGGTTGCAGTGAGCTGAGATCGCACCACTGCACTCCAGCCTGGGAGACGGGGCAAGACTCTGTCTCAAATAAATAAATAAATAAATAAATAACTTTTAAAAAAGGAAAGGGATCCCAATCCAGACCCCAAGAGAAGGTTCTTGGATCTCACGCAAGAAAGAATTGGAGGCAAGTCCATAGAGTAAAATGAAAGCAAGTTTGTTAGAGAAGTAAAGGATTAAAGAATGGCTACTCCTTAGACAGAGCAGCTGCTCCCAAGGGCTGCTGGTTGCCCATTTTTATGGTTATTTCTTGATGATATGCTAAACAAGGGGTGGATTATTCATGACTCCCCTTTTTAGACCATATAGGGTAACTTTCTGACATTGCCATGGCATTTGCAAACTGTCATGGTGCTGGTGGGAGTGTAGCACTGAGGACTACCAGAGATCACCTGTCACCATCTTAGTTTTGGTGGGATTTGGCCAGCTTCTTTACTGCAAGCTGTTTTATCAGCAAGGTCTTTATGACCTGTATCTTGTGCTGACTTCCTATCTCAACCTGTGACTAAGAATGCCTAACTATCTGGGAAGGTAGCCCACTAGATCTCAGTCTTATTTTACTTAGCTCCTATTTATTCAAGATGGAGTTGCTCTGGTTCAAACACCTCTGACATTTTAAACTGCTATACCTTCTTGTTTCTCAGGTTGTTTATTTACTTCTCAGGGCTAGCTAGGTGACTGGAATTTACCTTGAAGGAGTTCAAGAATTTCATTTTATTTCTATGCTTTGAGGTGGAGGGTGCCCAGCAGGCCCCTAAGAGGGGCTCCTGTTCCTTCTCATGCCCTCAAAGCTGGGTGTTCTAGTGTATACCTGTAGTCTCAGCTGCTCAGGAGGCTCATGCAAGAGCATCCGTTTGGCCCAGGAGTTCGAGACCAGCCTGGGCAACATAGCGAGGCCCCATCATTTAAACAAAATGAAAAAAGGAAAATAAATAAATAAATAAACTGCCCTCAGACCCATCGCACCCCAGGAACCACATTGCTCTTTTTTTTTTTTTTTTTTTGAGACAGAGTTTCCTTCTTGTCACCCAGGCTGCTGTGTAGTGGTGTGATCTCGGCTCACTGCAACCTCCACCTCCTGGGTTCAAGCAATTCTCCTGCCTCAGCCTTCTGAGCAGCTGGGATTACAGGTGCTTGTCACCACACCCAGCTAACTTTTTGTATTTTTAGTAGAGATGGGGTTTCGCCATGTTGGGCAGGCTGATCTCGAACTCCTGACCTCAAGTGATCCACCTGCCTCGGCCTCCCAAAGTGCTGGGATTACAGGCATGAGCCACTACGTCTGGCCATGAACCACATTCTTTTTTGTTTTTGAGTCTATCAAAAGACTTCACTCTGTCGCCCAGGCTGGAGTGTAGTAGTATGATCTTGGCTCACTACAACCTCCACCTCTCAGGTTCAGGTGATTCTCCTGCCTCAGCCTCCCGAGTAACTGGGATTACAGGTGTGCACCACCATGCCTGGCTAATATTTTGTATTTTTAATAGAGACGGCATTTCGCCATGTTGGTCATGCTGGTCTCAAACTCCTGACCTCAGGTGATCCAGCTGCCTCGGCCTCCCAAAGTGCTGGGATCACAGGGTGAGCTACCACACCCAGCCCCATAAACTACATTCTTAAAAATGAGAAGCCACCAGAGGGACATGTCACTCCTATGTCACACTTATGACACCATCTCACATCAATGTCCTTGCTTTTTCTTCTCTTCTGCTCCAGGACCCTTTAAGCATTTTTTTTTTCTTTTCTTTTTTTTTGGTAGAGACATGATCTCCCTATGTTGCCCAGGCTGGTCTTGAACTCCTGGGTTCAAGCAGTTCTCCAACCTCATCTTCGTAAAGTGCTAGGATTACAGGTGTGAGCTACCACAATTGGCCCCTTTCTGCTCTTATTCAAGCAAAAGAAACACTCTCTTCCTTAAATTTCCAGCTTGGCGAAGCTCGCTATATAACCATTAACAGCAAAAACATTTATGGTGCCATTATAGGAACAGCCCCTCTTTGTAATCTTCACCCCAGCGTCACTCCAGTCATGCTGCCCTGTTGAACTGGGATGACCCTTCTCCCCATCACCACTCTGAGGACCTTGCTCCATACGATGGCTAAGCCCTTCTAGGAGGCACCATGCACTCTGCTGCCCACAAAAACACTGTTATTATTAATCCCATTGTACAGATGAAGAAATGAGGCTTCAAGAGAAGAGTTGGGCCTGGGCGTAGTGACTCACACCTGTAATCCCTACACTTTGGGAGGCCGAGGTGGGTAGATCACGAGGTCAGGAGATCAAGACCATCCTGGCTAACACGGTGAAACCCCATCTCTACTAAAAATACAAAACATTAGCCCAGCGTGGTGGTGGGCTCCTGTAGTCCCGGCTACTCGGGAGGCTGAGGCAGGAGAATCGCTTGAAGCTGGGAGGCGGAGCTTGCAGTGAGCCGAGATCGCGCCACTGCACTCCAGCCTGGGCGAAAGAGCGAGACTCCACCTCAAAAAAAATAAAAAGAGATGAGATGACTCGCCTAAGGTCCCAAAGCTAACTAGTAAGTGCCAGAACCAATACTGAAACCCACAGACTGTGCAGGCTGTCTTGCCTCCCATGCTGCCTCAGCACCACCTCTCCTCTCTACCAAGCACTAAGCACCTCCCTGGAGGGAGGAACCAGTTAGGTGATGCCAGAGGAAGCAGATAAATCTAGAATGCAGATCATTATACAAGATAATTAGTCTTCCAAAAGCCACTTTCATATCATGAAATATTTAAGAGAAGATCATATAATGTCTGATACGTACTTCAGAACAACCAAGAGCAAGGGCAAGTGGGTGGGAATATAGATGAAACGAGATTGGCCACAAATTAATAATTTTTTTTTTTGAGATGGAATCTTGCTCTGTTGCCCAGGTTGGAGTACAATGGCATGATCTCAGCTCACTGCAGCTTCCATCTCCCAGGTTCAAGTGATTCTCCTGCCTTAGCATCCCGAGTAGCTGGGATTACAGGTGCCTCGAACTCCTCTCCTCAAATGATCTGTCTGTCTCAGCCTCCCAAAGTGCTAGGATTACAGGCATGAGCCATTGCACCCAGCCCCCTCAAATTGATAATTATTTAAGCTGGATGATGGGGTTCATTTTATTAATCTCTCCACTTTTGTGTATATTTGAAATTGTCCATAATAAAAAAGTAAAGCCCAGTACGGTGGCTCACGCCTGTAATCCTAGATCTTTGGGAGGCTGAGGCAGGAGAATTGTTTGAACCCAGGAGTTCAAGACCAGCCTGGGCAACATAGTGAGACCCTGTCTCTACTAAAAATAATTTTTAAAAAATTATCTGCGTGTAGTGGTACTCAATGCTTGTGATCCCAGCCACTCAGGATGCTGAGGTGGGAGGATCACTTGAGCCCAGGAGGTCGAGGCTGCAGTGAGCCATGGTCATGTCACTGCACTCCAGCGTGGGCAACAGAGTGAGACCCTGTCTCAAATATTATATATAATATATTTTTTTAAGTAAAAAATAAAATTTTAGCACCTTGGACTTCATTTAAGCTTATTTTCGAATGCCGATTGTGATTCCATAGTTCCTTCAGATTGGATCTGAAAATAGAGACATGTAGGTGGGGAGTAAGGGATTGGAGACTAATTTACTTATTTTTATTTATTTATTTATTTAGTATTCTTTTTTGATACGGAGTCTTGCTCTGTTTTCCAGGCTGGAGTACAGTGGCATGATCTTGGCTTACTGCAACCTCCATCTCCCGGGTTCAAGTGATTCTTGTGCCTTAGCCTCCCAAGTAGCTGGGACTACAGGCACAGACCACCACACCCAGCTAATTTTTGTAAATTTAGTAGAGATGGGTTTCACCATGTTGGCCAGGCTGGTCTGAAACTCCTGACCTCGGGTGATCCGGCCGTCTTGGCCTCCCGAAGTGCTGGGATTACAGGTGTGAGCCACTGCGCCTGGCCTGTTTTATTTTTTTGAGACAGGGCCTCACTCCATCTCCTGAACTGGAGTACAGTGGTGCAATTATAGCTCACTGTAACCTCGAACTCCTAGGCTCAAGTGGCTTCCTCTTTCTTCAGCCTCCTGAGTAGCTGGAGTAGCATGCATGATCACGCCTGGCTAATTTTTTAATTTTTTGTAGAGAGAAGGTCTCACTATGTTGCTCAGGTTAGTCCCCAGCTCCTGGGCTCAAGCAATCTTCCCACCTCAACCTCCCAGTGCTGGGATTGCAGGCGTGAGCCACTGCTGATGGTCTTGCTCTGTCTCCCAGGCTATAGTACAGTGGCACAATCACAGCTTACTGTGGCCTTGACCTCCTAAGCTCAAGCAATCCTCCCTCCTCAGCCTCCCAAGTAGCTGAGACTATAGGCATGCATGACCACATCCAGCTAATGTCTTTTTTTTTTTTTAATAGAGATAGGATCTCACTATGTTGCCCAGGCTGGTCTCAAACTCCTGGCCTCATGCAGTCCTCCCACCTCAGCCTCCCAAAGTGTTGGGATTACAGGCATGAGCCACTGTGCTTGGCTGAGAATAAGATTTCTGAAAAAGATACATAAAATAGTTATGAGTGGTTATTTCTTGGTCGAGGGATTAGGAATATTAGGTTAGACATGAGACCTATCTTTTGTTGGTTATTATAAAGCTTTCTCTTTTTTTAACTGTGTGAAAAGGTTATGTTTTCAATTGAAAAAAAAAAGAAAGAAAGAAAAACTAGGTCAGGTGCCGTGGCTCACACCTGTAATCCCAACACTTTGGGAGGCTGAGGTGGGAGGATCGCTTGAGCCCAGAAGTTCAAGACCAGCCTGAGCAATATAGTGAGACCCCATTTCTACAGAAACCTTAAAAAATTAGCCAAGCATGGGGGCACGCACCTGTAGTCCCAGCTACTCCAGAGGCTGAGGTGGGGTGATGACTTGAGCCTGGGAGGCAGAAGTTGCAGTGACAGAGGTTGCAGTGAGGCGAGATCTCGATGCTGCATTCCAGCCTGAGCAACGGTGTGAGAGTCTGTCTCAAAAAAAAAAAAAAAAAAAGAAAGAAACCTAGCTGAGAAAACGTCTGAGCATGTAGCATTCTACCAGATTACCTCTTTTTCCTGAGGCCTATTCTTGCTGGTTCCTGCATCCCGTCTTCTGAGTTACACCTGGGCCAGGCTTGGCATCTGCTGTTCCCTCTGCCTAGAGCACGAACACATTGTCCCAGAGCATTAGGTGGCTCATTCCTTCTTGTCAGTCAAGTCTCAGTTCAAATGTCACTTCCTCAGAGAGTCTTTCTCCAGCCACACACTTCTAGCATATAAACCTATTTTTTTCTTTCCCTTACCCTATTTTTAAAAATCTGACTTGTCCAAACCCATAGAATCTCCAACACCAAAAGTGAACCCTATATATGAACTATAGACTTATTTTTTTCTTTTTCTTTGAGACAGTCTTGCTTTGCCACCCAGGCTGGAGTGCAGTGGCACCATCTCAGCTCACTGCAGCCTCGACCTCCTGGGCTCAAGCGATCCTCCCACCTCTGCCCCCTGAGCATCTGGGACTACAGGCATGTGACACTATGCCCTGCTAATTTTTTTTATCTTGTATGTTGTATATATTATATACATATTACATATAATTATGTATTATATTATAAATTATAATTATAAATTGAATGTATATTATATATTTATGTTGTATATATTATATATATGCAACATATATACTATACAACATTTATATGTTGGGGGAAAGGGGTTATACATCTCTGTACCTTCCTTTTGATTTTGCTGTGAACCTAAAACTGCTCTAAAAAATAAAGTCTATTTTTTAAAATCACCTTGCTTATTCACCTGTTACTTGTTTTTGTTGTTGTTGTTGTTGTTGAGATGGAGTCTCGCTCTGTTGCCCAGGATGGAGTGCAGTGGCACCATCTTGGCTCACTTCTACCTCCACCTCCCGGGTTCAAGCAACTCCCTTGCCTCAGCCTCCCTCAAGTAGCTGAGACTACAGGCGTCTGCCACCAAGCCCAGTGAATTTTTGTATTTTTAGTAGAAACGAGGTTTCACCAGGCTGGTCTTGAACTCCTGACCTCAAGAGATCCGCCTCTCTCAGCCTCCCAAAGTGCTGGGATTACAGGTTCGAGCCACTGCACCTGGCCTCACCTGTTATTTGTCATCTGTCTCCCACAAAATACTGTTCACTTCCTTTGAGAGCAAGGACTCTGGGGTCAGTTCACACCAATACTCCTAGTTCCTAGAATGGTGCGTGGCTCCTTGTAGAAGTTCAGTACCTATTTGTTGGCTGGTTATGGTGGCTCACACCTGTAATCTCAGCACTTTGGGAGGCCAAGGTTGGTGGCTTGCTTGAACCCAGGTGTTTGAGACCAGTATGGGCAACATGGCAAAACCCTGTTTCTACTAAAAAATGCAAAAATTAGCCAGGCGTGATGGCATGAGCCTGTAATCCTGGCTACTTGGGAGGCTGAGGTGGAAGGTTCAGTTAAACCCGGGAGGTTGAGACTGCAGTGAGCCGTGATCATACCACTGCACTTTAGTCTGGACAACACAGTTAGACTGTCGCAAAAAAAAAAAAAAAGTCAAACAAAGGAATAAATAAATACTACTGCTGATTTAAATGCTGTTCTCTGACTGCTGAACTGGTTGTATTAATGTATACATTATGTAATGAGGCTGGAATTGACCAACTTAGGAAATCTAGGCTTTTTCTGAAAAACCACTTCAGTTTTCTTAAATGGTTAGCATTCTGGTAGAGAAGGTCTTGGCACTGCTTTTCCCCCATACCTGCCATGTCTGCCAGCTTCCCGTGTTTAAAAGCACTGCAGAACTGGGCACAGTGGCTCATGCCTGTAATCCCAGCACTTTAGAGGGCCAAGGGGGTTGGATCACTTGAGGCCAGGAGTTCGAGACCAGCCTGGCCAACATGATGAAACCCCATCTCTACTAAAAATACAAAAATTAGCTGAGCATGGTGGCACAGGCCTATAATCCCAGCTACTCGGGAGGGTGAGGCAGGAGAATTGCTTGAACCCAGAAGGCAGAGGTTGCAGTAAGCTGAAATTGCACCACTGGTCTCCAGCCTGGGCGACAGAGCGAGACTCTGTCTCAGAAAAATAAAAAAGAAAGCACAGCAGAAATCCTCATTTAGCAGGCCCCAATCCTGGGTCAGTGAGTACCCCTATTATTCCTTACCTAGCAGATGCTTTAGTCAGAAAAGTTCTTGAGATCAGCTCCATCATGTCTGGGTCCCCGCCTTCACCCATTCTGTCCCTGGAGGAAGGAGAAAATGTGAAAGCAGACCAGGACCTACAAGGAGAGAACTGTCCACTATTGAATTGAACACTGCAAATGGGCAGATTGTGAATTTTATCTCAATGACGCTGTCACGGAACAAAATAACTGCTGCTTTCCTGTAGTGTCTTGGCTTAGGAACTATAGAAAATATGGGGGAAAAAAAATGTAGAAGGCTGTTGCCCTGAGGGTAGATTGACATCTCTCATACCCAACTGTTTGATTGGGTGCTGGAGATCAGGGGAAGAAGCTTTCCAGCAAAGCAAGCCTTGAGCCCAGACAGGAAGGAAGTGGGAGAGCCAGGCAGAGAGAGGGGGATGCCCCCACTCTGACCCTTATCACATCACAGGACAAATTCAAACAGCTGGGCAAGGATTCTGCTGGGAAGAAAAATCAAAGACACTTTGAAACTGAATGAACGTTCCCCACTGTGTTCTATCCATTCTACAAGGAGGAGAGCTCCCTTTACCAACATTAATGAACCAAAATTAACTAGTTTAGGAGCTAACTTTCAAAAACACCTGCTGTTCCTACCCTTCTGTCCCTCTAACAATCTATTTCCCAACCCCGCAATGCTAGCCCTCCTCCCACTATGTTCAGTGCTGCTATTTATGCCTTAGAGGAAAGACTGGGACTGGGTTTGACTGAAGTGAAGTATATGGCATTCCTGGAAATGATCTTCTCATTGTAGATGCAACCAAAATAGCATTGACTCCACACTTAATAATTGATATACTCTTCAACAGTAATTGCATTTTTCTCCAAAGTGCAGGATTTAAAATACTTTTTTTCTCCAGTTCTTAACTGGAGATAAAATGATCCATTTCTGGTGTGTGTGATCTTATTACCTATGTAAAAAAAAAAAAAAAAAAAAAAAAACCTCAGGCATTTGCCTCAGTTTACTCTGAGATACATGTTCTCACAGGTTGCAAAAAATAGTATTTATGCCGGGCACGGTGGTTCACGCCTTGTAACCCCAGCATTTTGGGAGGCCAAGGTGGGTGGATCACTTGAGGTCAGGAGTTTGAGACCAGCTGCAGCAACATGGTGAAACCCCGTCTCTACTAAAAATACAAAATTAGCTGGGCATGGTGATGCGTGCCTGTAATCCCAGCTACTTGGGAGGCTGAGGCAGGAGAATCGCTTGAACCCAGGAGGCAGAGGTTACAGTGAACTGAGATCACACCACTGCACTCCAGCCTGGGCAACAAGAGTGAAACTCCGTCTCAAAAATAAATAAATAAAATAAATAATAATTATAATCATATTTTCTGTGGAAACTTAAGACGTATAGCAATCTGGAAGATTGGGAGGGTTTTTTTTTTTTTCTTTTTTCTTTGTTTTTGTTTTTGTACTAGAGATCAACCTCAACTTGATGATTGGCAGTTTTTGAAAGTGGTTTGGAGAAGATGCAATTAGGTTGGTGTAAGCCTGTCTCAGGCCTGAGTTTGAAAAAAGAACCTATGGCTCAGCCAAAAATGATGAGATGAGTGCCCACTGGAGCTTTCCCAGTTTTTCGAGATTCCACTTCCAGTGCTGTAACTCCATGCTGCCGTGTGGCCAAGCAACAGCAGGTCCTCTCCCCAGAAGAGAACCTTCCTCTTACTGCAGGAATGTTGCCCTCTGCTTAACATTTGCTAGTACTCTATGTCTTCCAAGTAGGATTTTTCCTTTCCAGAGGAAAGTAATCACAAACAAAAATCTTTATAGCAAAGGACACTGAGAAGCTTTTTATCCCCTTTCACTAGCTTCTGTTGTGATGGATGAAACTGCAAGGACAATTAGAGCAAATGTCAGTGTAAATCTCCAAAGAAAGAAGAAAATAAGCTTACCAAGTTTCCTTTGATGATGCCAAGAAGACATTTTCTCCTCTAGATAACAGTGTGTATTTAATTTAGACCATGTCAAGGGATTAGAAAACACTCAACCACTGTACCAGTGGTCTACCTCAATAGCAACAGATACTTATGGAAAGGGAGAAATTGTATATAACTTCTATTGACTCAGCATTAGTTAAGACTTTCAATTTATAGTGCTTTGTGCTTTCACCCTAGTCACCAACTCAAAAATGACATTTATGTTCTATATAAACATTATGAGACATCCTCTACTTATAGGACCCTTGAGAAAACTCCAGTTTTAATGGCACCAGTCAAACCATCCATCAATTCTCCCAGACTGTGAAAATGCAAGGTCTACAAGTAATATCGCCACTTAATTTAAATGAGTCCCCATGGCATCCCCTATAAAAATGTTCACTCTGGCCGGGCGCGGTGGCTCAAGCCTGTAATCCCAGCACTTTGGGAGGCTGAGATGGGCGGATCACAAGGTCAGGAGATCGAGACCATCCTGGCTAACATGGTGAAACCCCATCTCTACTAAAAATACAAAAAACTAGCCGGGCGAGGTGGCGGGCGCCTGTAGTCCCAGCTACTCGGGAGGCTGAGGCAGGAGAATGGCGTAAACCCGGGAAGCGGAGCTTGCAGTGAGCTGAGATCCAGCCACTGCACTCCAGCCTGGGCGACAGAGCGAGACTCCGTCTCAAAAAAAAAAAAAAAAAAAAAAAAATGTTCACTCTGCCTTAACTTGCTAACTTGCTAAATAACCAGCTGGGCATAGGAGAGGCTAGTGTTTCTGGTTACCCATGCAGGGGAAACCCCATTTCATCTTTGTGTTGGCAAGCCCCTTGTTACATGTTTAAGGTACTTTTTGGATATTAAACTGTAGTGATTTATTCTGCAAAACCTGTTGTGGTTGGAGGGAGTGTGAGGGGAATGAAATGAGCATTACTTGGGATACCTGGTCCCTGTTCAGGTTGGGACTGAGAAAGGATTCAACAATCATTGGGGTGGGTAGGTCAGCCTTTTCAGTTTGGCAAATATCCTTGGAACTTAAACAAAACAAAAAACTTCCAGAGAGGACCACTAGGAGGTGCTGGGAAGAAAGGGCAACGACTTCACCCAGGAAAAGGGATAGACTCCAAGTGAAGAAGGGACAGACTCCCTGTTAAAGCCTCCTGGCCAATAGTGAGGCTACATCTAAACCTAGCAAGAGACCCAGCTCCATGGAATAGTATAACCAGGCTTATCAACACCCTCAGAAGTAGGCTTTGGCCAGCCACATAGAACAGAGAAAAGGATAGAACCTCCAGGACAGAGAGAGACAAACACCAGGAAGGACATTTGGGAAACTAGACCCACTTGTCCTGAAGCCCAGAGTGCTGGCGTCAGTGAGCCAGGAATGAGGGAGAACCGAAAGGGCCAGGGAAGTGCAGGACTGCCACGCCTCCCAGGCTGGCCTGAGGGGCAAGCGGGCTAACACCTAGGAAAGCCCTGGAAGGATTTCAGACTCCCATGAAACCCAGCAATGCTGGCCCCCTGTGCCACCTCAAATTGAGACAGACATGAGAGCTTAAAGAATCCCAAGTCTAGGCTGGGCGCGGTGGCTCATGCCTGTAATCCTAGCACTCTGGGAGGCCAAGGTGAGTGGATCACCTGAGGTCAGGAGTTCAAGACCAGCCTGGTCAACATAGTGAAACCCCCATCTTTACTAAAAATATAAAAATTAGGCATGCTGGTGTGCACCTGTGGTCCCACCTACTTGGGCGGCTGAGGCAGGAGAATCCCTTGAACTTGGGAGGCAGAAGTTGCAGTGAGCCGAGATCGCACCACTGCACTCCAACCTGGGCAATGGAGTGAGACTCTGTCTCAAAAGAAAAAAAAAAAGAAGAATCCCAAGTCTGCAATATGAAAACTGGGCAAATCAGAGTAATCTAAGGACAAGAAAATTGTGCTTTGTTAGCTCACTATTTATATGACGCTTATAAAAAATACATATACTTTTAAAATATTTTTCTTTCTTTTTATGTGTGTGCGGTTTTTTGTTTGTTTATTTTGAGATAGAGTCTCACTTCATCACCCAGGCTAGAGTGCAGGGGCATGAGCTGGAGACTCACTGCAACCTACACCTCCAGGATTCAAGCAATTATTCTGCCTCAGCCTCCTGAGTAGCTGGGATTATAGGCACCCACCACCATGTCCAGCTAATTTTTGTATTTTTAATAGAGATGGGGTTTCGCCATGTTGCCCAAGCTGGTCTCAAACTCTTGACCTTAAGTGATCTGCCTGCCTCTGCCTCCTCCGAAAGTGCTGGGATTACAGGCATAAGCCCAGCCTCTTTTTTTTTTTTTTTTTTTTTTTTTTTGAAACAGGGTCTCACTGTTGCCCAGACTGGAGTACAGCAGTGCAATCTTAAATCACTGCATCCTCAGACTTCTGGGATCAAGTGATCCTCGCACCTCAGCCTCCTGAGTAGCTGGGACTACAGGCATGCACCACCATGCCTGGTTAATTTATTTTTATTTTTTATAGAGATGAGGTTCCCACTATGTTGCCCAGGCTTGTATCAAGCTCCTAGTCTCAAGTGATCATCCTGCCTTGACCTCCCAAAGCGCTGGGATTACAGGCATGACCCACTATGCCTGGCCTAAACTTTTATATTTTTCTTTGGATATGTATGCCTGTGTTTATTTTATTTTATTTTATTTTTTGAGACAGAGTCTTACTCTGTCGTGCCCAGGGTGGAGTGCAATGGTGCGATCTCTGCTCACTGCAACTTCTGCATCCTGGGTTCAAGCAATTCTCCTGCCTCAGCCTCCTGAGTAACTGGGATTACAGGTGCCTGCCACCACACCTGGCTAATTTTTGTATTTTCAGTAGAGATGGGATTTCCCCATGTTAGCCAGGCTGGTCTCAAACTCCTGACCTCAGGTGATCTACCCACCTCAGCCTCCCAAAGTGCTGGGAATACAGGCATGAGCCAGTGTGCCCGGCCTATTTTATTTTTTGAGATGGTGTCTATGTTGTCCAAGCTGGTCTTGAACTCCTGGGCTCAAACAATCCTCCCACCTCAGCTTCCCGAGTAGGTGGGATTGTAGGCATGTGCCACTGCATGCAACTTCTGAGTTTATTTTTGTATTTTATTTTTTATTTTTTTGAGATGGAGTCTCGCTCTGTCTCCCAGGCTGGAGTGCAGTGGTATGATCTTGGCTCACTGCAACCTCTACCTCCTGGGTTCAAGCGATTCTCCTGCCTCAGCCTTCTGAGTAGCTGGGATTACAGGTGTGCACCACCACGCTTGGCTAATTTTTGTAATTTTAGTTGAGCTGAGGTTTCACCATGTTGGTCAGACTGGTCTCAACTGGTCCTGACCTCGTGATTTACCCACCTCGGCCTCCCAAAGTGCTGGATTACAGGTGTGAACCACCGTGCCCAGCCACTTCAGTGTTTATGTTATGTTATGTTATGTTATGTTATGTTATGTTATGTTATGTTATGTTATGTTATTTGAGACAAAGTCTTGTCATGTCGCCCAGGCTGGAGTGCAGTGGCGTGATCTCGGCTCACTGCAAACTCTGCCTCCCGGGTCCACGCCATTCTCCTGCCTCAGCCTCCCGAGTAGCTGGGACTACAGGCGCCCTCCACCACGCCCAGCTAATTTTTTGTATTTTTAGTAGAGATGGGATTTCACCGTGTTAGCCAGGATGGTTTCAGTCTCCTGACCTCGTGATCCGCCCACCTCGGCCTCCCAAAGTGCTGGGATTACCGGCATGAGCCGCCACTCCCAGCCCAGTGTTTATTTTAAAAGCTGTTTCTGTAAAAGCTCAGTCTATATTTGTTAAAGTAAAGGGAAAGGGATTTTTGACCACACTTGGATTTTAGGTTGGCAAGAGTAGAGATAAATTATAAAAAAATACCAGAAATACTGCTCCGTTTTCCTTGGATCTAGGCTTTTTATTAAGCGCAGAAAATGGATACATCTTCACGAAACTCAAGCTCTTCTGCTAAAGGTCCCAACCCATCTCAGTCCCACAGGTGTCCAGGTTACTCCTTTTCTCCTTCCCCAGCAATGGTTTTACAGAATTCTAATGTTCACGGGCTTATAAACCCAAGGCAACTGTTATATAGTTTTATTGTACAAAATGGCAATACCCTGCATTAGGAAAGAAGTAAATGGCTCACCGACAGGAACTTAGGTCTAGACTTGGAACTATTGAGGAATCTAGTGGTGACAAGCCCTGCACACGGTTCAGCCAAAGCCTGTTTAAGCAGCTTTGAATATATAGAGAAAGCAAAGAGGCCGGGCGCGGTGGCTCAAGCCTGTAATCCCAGCACTTTGGGAGGCCGAGACGGGCGGATCACGAGGTCAGGAGATCGAGACCATCCTGGCTAACATGGTGAAACCCCGTCTCTACTAAAAAACACAAAAAAAACTAGCCGGGCGAGGTGGCGGGCGCCTGTAGTCCCAGCTACTCGGGAGGCTGAGGCAGGAGAATGGCGTAAACCCGGGAGGCGGAGCTTGCAGTGAGCTGAGATCCGGCCACTGCACTCCAGCCTGGGAGACAGAGCGAAACTCCGCCTCAAAAAAAAAAAAAAAAAAAGAGAAAGCAAAGACCTGGGCAACATAGGGAGACCTCATCCCTACAGATGAATGACTATTAAAGTATGCAAAGAAGTTAGGAAACCAAAATAGAAACAAAAGTAGGCGTGTGCAAAAGTATAGTATACTTTACCTTAGGTCAGGAAATAAGCATGAAAATGCAGTGTCTGCCAGCTGTGGTGGCTCACGCCTGTCATCACAGCACTTTGAAAGGCCATGAAGGGAGGAATACTTAAGCCCAGGAGTTCAAGACCAGCCTGGGCAACATAGCGAGACCCTATCTCTATAAAAAATAAAAAATTTGGCCAGGTGTGGTGGCTCACGCCTGTAAACCCAGCACTTTGGGAGGCCGAGGGAGGCAGATCACCTGAGGTCAGGAGTTTGAGACCAGCCTGACCAACGTGGAGAAACCCTGTCTCTACTAAAAATACAAAAATAAGCCAGGCATGGTGGTGCATGCCTGTAATTCCAGGTACTCAGGAGGCTGAGGCAGGAGAATCGCTTGAACCCGGGAGGTGGAGGTTGCAGTGAGCCAAGATCACACCATTGTACTCCAGCCTTGGGGACGAGTGAACTTCCATCTCAAAAAATTAAATAAATAAATAAATAATTAGGCTGGGTGCAGTGCTCACACCTGTAATCCCAGCACTTTGGGAGGCCATGGCAGGTGGGTCACCTAAAGTCAGGAAGTCAAGATTGGCCAGGCCAACATGGTGAAACTCCATCTCTACTAAAAATACAAAAAATTAGCTGAGTGTGGTGGCACATGCCTGTAATCCCAGCTACTCAGGAGGCTGAGGCAGGAGAATCACTTCAATCCGGAAGGTGGAGGTTGCAGTGAGCTGAGATCGCGCCATTGCACTCCAGCCTTGGGAACAAGAGCAAAATTCCGCCTCAAAAAAAATAAAAAAAAAAAAATTAGGCCAGGCATGGTGGCTCATGCCTGTGATATCCTAGCACTTTGGGAGGCCAAGGCAGGTGGATCACCTGAGGTCAAGAGTTTGAGACTAGCTTGGCCAACATGGTGAAATCCTGTCTCTACTAAAAATACAAAAATTAGCCATGCGTAGTGGCGGGCACCTGTAATTCCAGCTACTCTAGGAGACTGAGGCAGAAGAATTGCTTGAACCCAGGAGTCAGAGGTTGCAGTGAGCTGAGATCATGCCACTGCACTCCAGCCTGGGCAACAGAGTGAGACTCTGTCTCAAAAACAAAAAAGAAAAAAATAAAAGAAAATACAGTTGAGGCTGGAAACGGTGGCTCATGCCTGTAATCCCAGCACTTTGGGAGGCTTACGTGGGCGGATCACCTGAGGTCAGGAATTCAGACCAGCTTGACCAACATGGTGAAACTCCTCCTCTACCGAAATACAAAAACTTAGCCAGACTTGGTGGCGGGTGCCTCCCAGATACTTGGGAGGCTAAGGGAGGAGTATCGCTTGAACCCGGGAAGCAGAGGTTGCAGTGAGCTGAGATCGCACCACTGCACTCCAGCCTGGGAGACAAAGTGAAACTCCATCTCAAAAAAAAAGAAAAGAAAAGAAAATACAGTTGAGTTGCATGCACTGAGCACCTGGATCTTGGCTTTAATACAATCCTCCAATAAAAGGAACCAGGGCTCCTTGGAGAAATAAACTAAATCTAGGACTAGAGTAGGAAATATACAAGATGAACTTAGAGTGTCTTATAGTGCCCAAAAGTAAGGAAATGCTCAAACAGACAGACAAATAAAACAATGATTGGGAAATGTCAAAGCCACAGAGGAACCAACCAAAAAAGCTTCCCATGGCCAAAGCTAGAGCAATCTGAATAACAAAGTAGTCTTGCGTTGTAAGCCAAAGTAGAAAGTAAATATCCAGAAGTCTATACTTACAGAAAAAAGAAAGACTAAATAAATAAATGGGAAGAGAAGACAAATCTCCATGCAGAATAATTCCAAATCATTGATGTAGATATTCCACCCTGAAGGAGGTTATGAAGGATCATAACTCCATACTCCTGAAGTGTAGATTGCTCCTAATGACTTCCTTCTGAAGAATACAGTATAGGCCAGGTGTAGTGGCTTACTCCTGTAATCCCAACACTTTGGGAGGCTGAAGCGGGAGGATTCCTTATGGCTTACTCCTGAAATCCCGACACTTTGGGAGGCCGAGACAGGAGCCCAGGAGTTCAAGACCAACATGGGCAACACAGGGAGACCTCATCCTTACAAATAATTTAAAAATTAGCCAGGCATGGTGGGACGAGCCTGTCGCCCAAGCTACTTGGGAGGCTGAGGCGGGAGGATCACCTGAGCCTTCGAGGTTGAAGCTGCAGTGAGCCATGACTGTGTCACTGCACTCTAGCCTGAGTGACAGAGTGAGACCCTCTCTCAAAACACACACACACACACACGAATATAGTATGGAAAGGTAGGAGGAGTAACTTTACAGTGGAGAAACCTGGGCAACTACCCCAGTCAGTTGATCAAGGTCATCATCACCAATAATCAGTCATGTTGATCACATGTACCCCTTGATATGATGTGATAAGAATGGCACTTTACCTCTGTGATCTTCCCCCTAAAATCTCACAACCCCAGTCTGGTTATGAGAAAAACATCAGACAAATCCCAATAGAGGGACATTCTACAAAATACTTGATCAGTACTCCTCAAAACTGTCAAGGTTATTAAAAAAAAAAAAAAAAACAAGGAAAGAGCCAGGCGCAGTGGCTCACAACTGTGATGCCAGCACTTTGGGAGGCTTAGGTGGGCAGATCACCTGGGGTCAGGAGTTCAAGACCAGCCTGGCCAACATGGTGAAACCCCCTCTCTACCAAAAATACAAAAAGTAGCTGGGCGTGATGGCACATGCCTGTAGTCCCAGCTATTTGGGAGACCGAAGCAGGAGAATTGCTTGAACCTGGGAGACAGAGGTTGCAGTGAGCCCAGATGGCACCACTCCAGCCTGGGTGACGAGTGAGACTCTGTCTTAAAAAAAAAAAAAAAAAATAACAAGGAAAGAGCCAGACATGGTGGAATGCATCTTAGTCCCAGCTACTCAGAGGCTGAGGATCGCTTGAGCCCAGGAATTTGAGACCAGCCTGGGCAACATAATGATACCTTCATCTGTACAAATAAAAATTCTTTTAAAAATTAACCAGGGCCGGGTATGGTGGCTCACACCTGTAATCTCCGCACTTTGGGAGGCCGAGGCAGGTGAACTCCTGAGCTCAGGAGTTCAAGACCATCCTGTGCAACGTGGTGAAACCCTGTCTCAACTAAACAATTAGCCAGGCGTGGTGGTGAATGCCTGTAATCCCAGCTACTCAGGAGACTGAGGTGGGAGGATGGCTTGCGCCGAGGAGGTGGAGGTTGCAGTGAGCTGAGATCACACTGCTGTACTCCAGCCTGGGTGATAAGAGCCAGACTTTGTCTCAAAAAAAGTAAATAAATAAAGCGATTGAGTTCAAGGAAAACTTAAACACAATTTAGGGTAGCAGGCTCATGACAGGTCTTAAAGAAGAACGGTAAATGTCCTAGAGCCATTTTCAGCTGTAGTTGCCCTATGGAACTGAGTGTGCCTCAGTCTCCCTTAATGCTCTGCTCCTGCCTCTGTGCTGCAGTCTAAGTGTTTGTGTTCCAAACCCTGCACCTGTAGGTCCTCTCTAGATCTCCCATCCTTTTCCAATTGCCCAGAGGACCTCTCCACCTGAACATTCCACAGGCACCACAAAATCAATTTCTCCCAGAGCAAACCAATGACCCTCTTTATTTCCTGTCTTGTTGAACTATACCACCATCCACCTGCTTCGGTTGTGCCCAGCTTCATGCTTCAAGATGCTGCCCCCATAAGCATAAGAGAGCAGTGGGGTATAATGAGCAGGCTTCCCAGGATTGCTTCCGTGGTGCCCCTTATGAATCATTTATACCTTTTCCCATCTCAGGTCATCCATTACTGGCTCTCACTCATTCTTTTGTTCCTCCTCTTTTTCTTTTTTTTTTTTTTTCTTTTTGAGACAGGGTCTCACTCTGTTGTCCAGGCTGGAGTCCAGTGGCCTGATCATGAACCTGCTAGGTTCAGGTGATCCTCCCACCTCAACCTCCCGAGTAGCTGGGACTATAGTTGTGCACTACCACACCCAGCTAATTTTTGTATTTTTTGTAGAGACAGGGTCTCCCTATGTTGCCCGGGCTGGTCTCAAACTCCTAGCCTCAAGTGATTCTCCTGCCTTGTCCTCCCAAAGTGCTGGGATTACAGGTGTGAGCCACCACACCCAGCCTGGTTCCTTTTCCATCTAGCCTCTCCACCCCAGTGGAGCTCCTTACCGCTGGCCTCAAGTTCTTGACTTTGATAAATATCTCTTTCCTCTCTCCTGGCATCTCTTAGAACTAACAAATGGCAAACCCCTTGTTGGCATCACATCTCTGGGGCTTCCTGTGGTAGGCAGCCTGTAAGGTGACCCCAGTGACTTCTTGTGTAATCACCTCCCCTTGAGTGGGGACTGGACCTTGTGGCTCACTTCTAATGAATAAAATACAGCAAAAGGGATGGGATATCACTTCCAGGATTTGGTTACAAAAGCCTGTGGCTTCCATCTTGGGCATATCTGTTGCTCTCTTCTTGGCTTACTCTGAGGGGAGCCAGCTGCCATGTCGTGAGCTGCTTTTTAGAGAGGCCTATGCAGAAAGGAACTGACATCTCTGGCCAGCAATCAGGGTGGACCTGAGGCCTGCCAACAGCCACGTGAGTGAGCTTGGAGGCAGACCCCGCCCCATCAGCCTAGTGATGATTGCAGCCTTGTGAGAGACCCTGAGCCAGGGGCAACCAGCTAAGCTGCACC
Source organism: Macaca mulatta (assembly GCF_049350105.2). Lineage (NCBI taxonomy): Eukaryota > Metazoa > Chordata > Mammalia > Primates > Cercopithecidae > Macaca > Macaca mulatta. Next base: position 82,317,544 of record NC_133418.1, on the reverse strand, counting down.
CAGATTCCTGACCACAGAAACTAAGACAGTAACTGTTGTCTTAAGTCATTAAGTTTTGGGGTAATTTATCACATTAGATAACTAATACCTCCAAAACCCTTGTACAACCTTCATGGGCAAATCAAACTGGGTGTAGCACAATGTTACACATGGATTTCCATATTATTACACAGAGCCATGGGCCCAGGGGCAAACAGAAAGGAATGGGTGGCTCTCAAGATAGGCAGAAACCTTTTCTCTCGTTAATTCAAGCCAGTTTGAGAAGCCCTTTGTCAGACTGGCTAATCTAGGCTGGATAGTGTCCAGATAATTGCCCCTGAATCTTTCTCTTTTTTTTTTTTTTTTTTTTTTTTTTTTTTTTGAGAGGGAGTCTTGCTCTGTCACAGAAAGCTGGAGTGCAGTGTCGCAATCTCGGCTTACTGCAAGCTCCGCCTCCTGGGTTCACGCCATTCTCCTGCCTCAGCCTCCCAAGTAGCTGGGACTACAGGCACTCGTCACCACGCTCAGCTAATTTTTTTTTTTCTTTTTGGAAACAGGGTCTCACTGTATTGCCCAGGTTGGTCTCGAACTCCTGGGCTCAAGAGATCCTCCCATCTCAGGCCTCCCAGAGTGCTGGAATACAGGAATGGGCCATCACACCCAGCCTAAAGATGAACTTTTCATCAGTGTTTATCCTAAAGGGGCTTTTAGTTCAATGTATATTCCTTGAACTTAGCCTCACAGTTCTGAATGTCAGTTGACTTCACTGCCACCGTGAGGTTGGATATCTAGATGCCTCCCAAATCCACTCTCCCTTTCTTCCTAAGTAAGGAAGCAGTGATAGCAAGGCTGCATGTCCTGGGCAATCTTTGGGTAAGGTATGGCCAAGTACTAAGTCCTCACGATTGGCAAGAGAGTGGCAGTGAGACGAGGCCCTTAACTGAACTGCATGTTCTCGTCAGGGTCTCTTCCCTGCTGTGGGAACCTGAATAAGGCAACGATCCAGGCTCAACCAGGAAGATGAAGAAGAAAGAGCTACAAGAAGAAGAAACCTGACCCCTCAATGACTTCAAGAGCAGAGCTACCTGCCGACCTAGACGCGCATCTCAGTTGCTGTGTGAGAGACAAATCAGCTTTTGTTCTTTAAGCCACCACATTCTGAAATTCTCTTTGAAACAGTAACTTATGGCTGGGTGCAGTGGCGCATGCTTGTAACCCCAGCACTTTGAGAGGCCGAGGAGGTAAGATCACATCAGCCCAGGAGTTTGAGACCAGTTTGGGCAATGTGGCGAAACCTCGTCTCTAACAAAACAAAAACAGAACAAAGAGCTGGGTGTGGTGGTGCATGCCTATAGCCCCAGCTACTTAGGGTGCTGAGGTGGGAGGATCACTTGAGCCTGGGTTGTCAAGGCTGCAGTAAGCCATGATCGCACCATTGCACTCCAACCTGGGTGAAAGAGCCAGACCCTCTTTCTAAAATAAATAAATAAATAAATAAATAAATAAATAAATAAAGCAAGCAAGCAACAGACTGGAATAGAATATTTTTTAAAAAGAAAAAAAAAACAGTAACTTAACAAACCCTCTCTCCCAAACAACTAATATAATTGCCTCTCCAGAAACAGACAATGTGTTGTCATGACCTGGGGGGCCATCCTAGCAAACATCTTCAGCCAGGGTATGCTGATCCTAACAAAGGGGACCATGGTTCTAGATTGGAAACTCCTCAAGCCATTGAAGACACAAAGTAGTTCCTGGGCTTTGTACACTATTCCCCTGGTATAATTCCTCTCTTTCCACACCACTGCCTTTGACTGACCTCCTGAAAAAGAGCGTATGTTCAGCTTCAATGGTTGCAACCATTTTTTTTTTTTTTTTTTTGAGACGGAGTCTCACTCTGTGACCTAGGCTGGAGTGCAGTGGCACGATCTGAGCTCGCTGCAAGCTCCGCCTCTCAGGTTCACACCATTCTCCTGCCTCAGCCTCTTGAGTAGCTGGGACTACAGTCACCCGCCACCATGCCCGGTTAGTTTTTTTGTTTTTGTATTTTTTAGTAGAGATGGGGTTTCACCGTGTTAGCCAGGAGGGTCTTGATCTCCTGACCTCGTGATCCACCCGTCTCAGTCTCAAAGTGCTGGGATTACAGGCTTGAGCCACCACACCCCACCAGTTGCAACCATTATTTGGGGGAAGTGTAAGACCATCTTCATCCCTGTGTTGCTCTTCACATACCCTGGCCCAAGATTCATGCCAAAGACAGAAGCTCTTAATCTTGGGGTGATGCTTCTTTGTCTCAGAACCTGAAAACACTAGGGCTCTAAAACTTTGTGTTTTGACGCTGGTGGAAGAGAACAGAAACCTATCTGGCATTCCCAAAAAAAAAAGAAAAAAAGAGGCACCTGCAGTAAGGCCACCTTCCAGGCCTGAAGGCCATTCTGGCAGGGACCCAATAATCCATGACCACACAGTTGAATTACCAAAGGTGAAGTACCTGTGGGTCTCTTGAGAGTTGAGAGGCGTGGTAGGTACAGCAAGTTTGTTCCTTCAGCACTTCAATTTATTTTTCTTCTTCTTTTTTTTTTTTTTTTTTTTTTTGAATTTTGAGTTTTGGGTTTTGCTTTGTTGCCCAGGCTGGGGCGCAGTGGCACGATCTCAGCTCACTGCAACCTCCACCTCCCAGATTCAAGCAATTCTCGTGCCTCAGCCTCCTGAGTAGCTGGGATTACGGGCGCTCACCACCATGCCTGGCCGATTTTTTGTATTTTAGTAGAGATGGGATTTCACCGTGTTGCCCGAGTTAGCCTCACACTCCTGAGCTCAGGCAGTCTGCCCGTCTCAGCCTCCTAAAGTGCTGGGATCAATTTATTTATTTATTTATTTAATTTGTAGATGAGGTCTCACTCTGTCACCCAGCTAGGAGTACAGTGGCACAATCTCGGCTCACTGTAACCTCTGCCTCCCAGGCTCAAATGATCCTCCCACCTCAGCCTCTCAAGAAGTTGGGACCACAGGTGCATGCCACCATGCCTGGCTAATTTTTTGTATTTTTTGGTAGAGACGGGGTTTCACTATGTTGCCCAGGCTGGTCTCAAACTCCTGAGCTCAGGCGATCCACCTGCCTCAGCCTCCCCAAGTGCTGGGATTACAGACGTGAGCTACCACGCCCAGCCTAGCACTTCAGTTTCAACCTATCCTTTTCCAGAAAGAAAGAACCCACTTGTTAATGCCTTACTTGGAACCCAGAGTACCCAGGAACTTCAAATGCCACCTGAAGAAACCCACAGCCAGGCAACCCCACCTTGACCTAGAAATAATTGCCCAGAACCAACAGTAACAACGCTCTAATCCCAAGAGTTCCATCACCCAGACAAAACCCCAGAGAAAGGCCAGTGCAGGGGTGGCTGCCTTCCCTTATAGCTGGTTGTTTGGGCTGCTGGGTTTTGTTTAGCTTTTGTTTTTGAGACAGGGTCTCACTATGTTGCCCAAGCTGATCTCAAACTCCTGTACTCAAGCAAGACTCCCATCTCAGCCTCCTGGGTAACTGGGATTACAGGTGCATGCCACCGTGGCCAATTGGCCTTCTGGGTGAGGCTAATATTCCTGGCTCTCCCTGTGTCTCACACTTCTCCAGAAGCCCCCGGGGTCCTGCCAAGATGATTAACACATTCCTTGGAATATCTATGGGCCCTACCAACACTCAGTGTGAACCCAGATACATCACAGGCACTCAGATGTCAACATCCACCATCATCTCTGGGCATCCTGGCAGATGGCTTGTGACATTATTTGCTTCTGTGATCCCCTATTTTGGGACCATGATTTATTTCCGTATTTATTTTTTAACGTTATCATCTCCCTTAAGGACTATTAACGTTAAAAAGGAAATAGTCTTTCCTTCTAGTCAACAACATTTACTGAGAAATTGGTATGTAGTTAGGCACTGTTCTAGCATCTGAAACACCAGGGTGAATAAAAGTGAACCTGAAAGAGCCTATCCTTCAGGATGGATTCCAATGGGCTAATGACATAAATTTCAAATAGAGCTAGGCTGGGCACAGTGGCTCATGCCTGTAATCCCAGCACTTCAGGAGGCCAAGGAGGGCAGATCAGGAGGTCAGGAGATCGAGACCAGTCTGGCCAACGTGGTGAAAGCCCGTCTCTACTAAAAATACAAACATTAGCCAGGCATGTTGGCGCATGCCTGTAATCCCAGCTACTTGGGAGGCTGAGGCAGGAGAATCATTTGAACCTGGGAGGCGGAGGTTGCGATGAGCCAAGATCACACCATTGCACTCCAGCCTGGGCGATAAGAGTGAAACTCTATCTGAAAAAAAGAGAAAGAAAAAGAAAAAAGAAACTTAATCCCCATTGTGGCAGTATTTTTTGTTTGTTTGTTTGTTTGTTTGTTTGAGACAGAGTCTCACTTCATCACCCAGGCTAGAGTGCAATGGTGCAATCTCAGCTCACTATAACCTCCACCTCCCAGGTTCAAGCAATTCTCCTGCCTCAGCCCCCCGAGTATCTGGGACCACAGGTGCGCACCACCACACCTGGCTAATTTTTGTATTTTTAGTAGAGACGGCATCTCATCATGTTGGCCAGGCTGGTCTTGAACTCCTGACCTCAGGTGATCTGCCCACCTCGGCCTCCAAAAGCATTGGGATTACATGTGTGAGCCACCATGCCCGGCCCCATGTGGCAGTATTAAGAGGTGGAGCCTGTTGGTAAGTAAACCAGACTCTCATAAGACACCAAACCTGCCAGCACCTTTACCTTGGGACCTCACAGCCTCCAGAATCCCACATAAGCTTCTACTGTTTACCCAGGTCTTTGGTATATTGTTATTACCAGACAATGGCCTAAGACAAATGCTATCACCACTATTATTTTCTGAGCCCTTTTTCATGCACGGTCAAAGCAATTCCAAACTAGTATGTAACATACAAAGAATGGATGCTTTAAACAATCTATTTTTTTTAGTAGGATTCAAAAGCAAACTCTTTTTTTTTTGAGACGGAGTCTTTCTCTGTCACCCAGGCTAGAGTGCAGTGGCCCAATCATGGCTCACCACAACCTCCACCTCCCAGGTTCAAGCAATTCTCCTGCCTCAGCCTTCCGAGTAGGTGGGACTACAGGAGTGTGCCACCACACACGGCTAATTTTTGTATTTTTAGCAGAGACGAAGTTTCACCATATTGGCGAGGCTGGTCTTAAACTCCTGATCTTGTGATCTGTCCTCCTCAGCCTCCCAAAGTGCTAGGATTACAGGCACGAGCCACTGGACCCGGCCAAAATCCAGCTTTTTAATGCTACAATTATGAGTATTAAACTTTTCCTGAGCTTAGCTATAATCCAATAGATAACGTTCCACTTCTTTTTGTAAATTATTTTATTTCTTCCATGATGATTTAGAAGGACTATCTTCAAACAAGTACAAATATTTCATAAATAACATCTGGCCTAGGCTGGGTGCAGTGGCTCATACCTGTAATTGCAGCACTTTGAGAGGTTGAGACGGGTGGATCACTTGAGGTCAGGAGTTCAAGACCAGCCTAATCAACATGGGGAACCCCATCTCTACTAAAAATACAAAAATTAGCGAGGTGTGGTGGTTGATGCCTGTAATCCCAACTACCTGGGAGGCTGAGGCAGGAGAAGCCATTCTACCCAGAAGGCAGAGGTTGCAGTGAGCCAAGATTGCACCACTGCACTCCAGCCTGGGCAACACAGTGAGACTCCATCTCAATAAAAAAAAAAAGAAAAAAAGTATATCTGGCTGTTTTCTAACCAATTCAGTAATTTGTTGCACAATAAGCCACCTCACATCTTTCAGCAAGACATAAACTAAATTTGAATAGTAAAGACATTACACAATAAATTAGGATACAATTAAAATTTGCATATATCTTTCGGGGAGAGGACACCACACTTCTACTCAATGAAGAGAAACATTTTTACAGTCCAGAGGTTTTTCTTATATATATATATATATAAAAAATATATATGCATAATATATAATATATAATATATATATTATGCATGAATTCATAGGGAATGGGTTGCAGCAGCTCAGGCTCCTTCCCATTGGTTCTCTCACAGTGTGCTTCTCTGGGTGGAGCTTCAGTTGAACCCAGGCACCTTTCTCTTTGGCTTCTTTTTTTCTTTTCTTTTTTTTTTTTGAGATGGAGTCTGGCTCTGTCGCCCAGGCTGGAGTGCAGTGGCCGGATCTCAGCTCACTGCAAGCTCCGCCTCCCGGGTTTACGCCATTCTCCTGCCTCAGCCTCCGGAGTAGCTGGGACTACAGGCGACCGCCACCTCGCCCGGCTAGTTTTTTTTTGTATTTTTTAGTAGAGACGGGGTTTCACCGTGTTAGCCAGGATGGTCTCGATCTCCTGACCTCGTGATCCGCCCGTCTCGGCCTCCCAAAGTGCTGGGATTACAGGCTTGCGCCACCGCGCCCGGCCTGGCTTCTTTTTTTCTGATCATTTTCCTTCACGCGCTTCAGGAAGCTGTCTCAGCTCAGAGAGTGCTTAATGTGCTCAATATGGACATTCTCTTAGCAAGAAGCTTGCCCTTGTTTGTTTACAACAATGCCAACATCATGCTGGGTGGCATTGTAGACTTCCAGTTTTGCTATGGTAACGCTTGTGGGCATTCTTTTTTTTTTTTTGAGATGTAGTCTCGCTCTTGTCACCCAGGCTGGAGTGCAGTGGCGCAATCTTGGCTCACTGCAACTTCCACCTCCCGGGTTCAAGTGATTCTCCTCCCTCAGCCTCCTGAGTTGCTGGGATTACAGGTACCTGCTACTGCGCCCGCCATCATGCCCGGCTAATTTTTGTATTTTTAGTAGAGATGGGGTTTTACCATGTTGGTCAGGCTAGTCTCGAACTCCTGACCTCAGGAGATCCGCCTGCCTCGGCCTCCCAAAGTGCTGGGGTTACAGGTGTGAGCAACAGCACCTGGCCAACTCCACATTTTCTAAAAGGCCTGGAGAACACATTTTGGGTGCTTGTCATTTTGGCGAGTTACTGGAGGATGGCGGTTCCGGCTGAAAGGAAGATTCTATTTTTTGTTTTGTCTTCCTTCCTTCCCCCCTTCCCTCCCTCCCTCCCTTCCTTGCTTCGTTCCTTCCTCTCTCTTCCTTCCTTCCTTCCTTCCTTCCTTCCTTCCTTCCTTTCTTTCTTTCTTTCTCTCTGTTTCTTTTCTTTCTTTTTTTTTTTTTTGAAAAATAAAGAAAAGGCCAGGCGCAGTGGCTCACGCCTGTAATCCCAGCACTTTGGAAGGCCAAGAAGGGTGGATCACGAAGTGAGGAGATCGAGACCATCCTGGCTAACACGGTGAAACCACATCTCTACTGAAAATACACAAATTAGCCAGGCGTGATGGTGGGCACCTGTAGTCCCAGCTACTCCGGAGGCTGAGGCAGGAGAATGGCGTGAACCCAGGAGGTGGAGCTGGCAGTGAGCCGAGATCACGCCACTGCACTCCAGCCTGGGCGACAGAGTGAGACTCCGTCTTGGAAAAAAAAAAAGAAAAAAGAAAAAAAAAGGAAAATAGAGAAACAAAAGAGGCCGGGCGCGGTGGCTCAAGCCTGTAATCCCAGCACTTTGGGAGGCCGAGGCGGGTGGATCACGAGGTCAGGAGATCGAGACTATCCTGGCTAACATGGTGAAACCCCGTCTCTACTAAAAATACAAAAAACTAGCCGGGCGAGGTGGCGGGCGCCTGTAGTTCCAGCTACTTGGGAGGCTGAGGCGGGAGAATGGCGTGAACCCGGGAGGCGGAGCTTGCAGTGAGCCGAGATCACGCCACTGCACTCCAGCCTGGGAGACACAGCGAGACTCCGTCTCAAAAAAAAAAAAAAAAGAAAAAAAAAGAAAAAAAAGAATGGCTATTCCATAGACAGAGCAGCCAATTTTCTCTATTTCTTTTTACTTTTTTTGTTGTGGCTACCAGAAAAGTTTAAGTTGCATCTCGTTCACATTATTGGGCATGGTGGTTTAGACTCTGGGCCCTAGAGAAATCTCCTGAGGCTGGAAAATCAAGAAGGAGGGACTTTTTCTTAGAAAACCCGAAACCTTCCCCTTGGATGAGGCAGAGGTTAAAAACACCCACTCAACCCTCCTTCTCTCAGAAGCAGCTGAAATGGAGTCTCTCTACCCACTTTTCTTGGTGGAAGATCCTAACATGTTTGGTAGGATTCTAAAGGTAGGGAGCAGATTTCCATGGAGCAGCAACCTTCACTACAGCCTGCCTGGAACTGGCCCCATCATTGATTTCTCCAATATACTTCAGTGCCCACCGTAGGTTGTTTGATGGAAGATTAGCTTTAATTGTATAAAATGAGGCTGGGTGCCGTGGCTCAAGGCTATAATCCCAGCACTTTGGGAGGCCGAGGCAGGTGGATCACCTGAGGTCAGAAGTTCAAGACCAGCCTGGCCAACACGGTGAAACCCCGTCTCTACTAAAAATACAAAAAATTAGCCAGTAGTGGTGGTGGGCACCTGTGGTTCCAGCTAATCGGGAAGCTGAGGCAGGAAAATTGCTTGAACCCAGGAGGTAGAGGTTACAGTGAGCTGAGATTGCGCCACTGCATTCCAGCCTAGGCAACAAGAGTGAAACTCTGTCTCAAAAAAAAGAAAAAAACAATTGTATAAAATGGACAAAGCCCAAAATAACACTGGCATAAACAAGTAAGAACTTTATTTCTCTCCTAAGGAAAAAAGCAGTTTTAAGGGAAATAAACTTCTGTCTTGTTTATTCTACTGTTATTTTGGACTTCATCGATTATATGCCACTGAACCTAACTATTAGTGTTGTGTGAATTTCATTTTTTAGAAATGGGGTCTCACTATGTTGCCTAGGCTGGTCTTGAATCCTGAGCTCAAGTGATCCGCTAGCCTTGGCTTCCCAAAGTGCTAGTGTTACCGGCATGAGCCTCTGCACCTGGCCTGTTGCATGGATTTCTAACAGCCGCCTTGGACCTGAGACAATGAGTGAATGAAAGCAGACAAGCAAGACTGAAGGAATCTAGATCCTGGATGACAATGGAGCTGTCATTGGCTTGTTATCTATTAGAATCCCATATTTCAAGCAGTAGAAAGGAGAAAGGGCAAGGAATAAGACCCATTACAGGCTGGGCGCTGTGGCTCACGCCTGTAATCCCAGCATTTTGGGAGGCAGAGGCGAGTGAATCACCTGAGGTCAGGAGTTCGAGACCAGCCTGGCCAACATGGTGAACCTCCATCTCTAGTAAAAATACAAACATTAGCCAGGCATGGTGGTGCATGCCTGTAATCCCAGCTACTCAGGAGGCTGAGGCAGGAGGATCATTTGAACCTTGGAGGCGGAGGTTGCAGGGAGCCAAGATGGTGCCATTGCACTCCAGCCTGGGCAACAGAGCAAGACTTTGTCAAAAAAAAAAAAAAAATTTTTTTCTTTTTTTTTTCTATTAAATGTTTGTGTGTGTGTGGAGATGGGATCTCACCACGTTGCACAGGCTGGTCTCCGAACTCTCGTCCTCCCAGTGTTGGAATCACAGGCCTGAGCCACTGCACCCAGCTCCCTTCCTTTTAAGGAGACTACCCAGAAGTACCATGTGATACTTCTACTTGCATTTCATTGGCTAGAACTTGGTCAGATGGTATACCTAGCTTCTACAGAGGGTGGGAAGTGCCTTTTAGCTAAATAGCTGCCTTAAATAAAATCAGGGTTGTGTCGTTAAGAAGGAAGAGGAGGCTGGGCGCGGTGGCTCAAGCCTGTAATCCCAGCACTCTGGGAGGCCGAGACGGGCGGATCACGAGGTCAGGAGATCAAGACCATCCTGGCTAATATGGTGAAACCCCGTCTCTACTAAAAAAATACAAAAAACTAGCCAGGCGAAGTGGCGGGCGCCTGTAGTCCCAGCTACTCTGGAGGCTGAGGCAGGAGAATGGCGTAAACCCGGGAGGCGGAGCTTGCAGTGAGCTGAGATCCCGCCACTGCACTCCAGCCCGGGCGACAGAGCAAGACTCCATCTCAAAAAAAAAAAAAAAGAAAAAAAAAAAAAGAAAATCAAGGGGTTAGGCCAGGGGCAGTTAGTTGCTCACACCTGTAATCCCAGCACTTTGGGAGGCTGAGGCGGGTGGATCACCTGAGGTTAGGAGTTCCAGACCAGCCTGGCCAACATGAAGAAACCCCATCTCTACTAAAAATAAAATAATTAGCTGGGCATGGTGGCACATGCCTGTAATTCTAGCTACTTGGGAGACTGAGGCAGGAGAATTGCTTGAACCTGGGAGGCGGAGGTTGCAGTGAGCCGAGATCTTGCCATTGCACTCCAGCCTGGGCAACAAGATCGAAACTCCATCTCAAAAAAAAACCAAAGAAAACAAAAAAAAGGCCGGGCACAGTGGCTCATGCCTGTAATCCCAGTACTTTGGGAGGCTAAGGCAGGCGGATCACGAGGTCAGGAGATCGAGACTATCCTGGCTAACATGGTGAAACCCCGTCTCTACTAAAAATACAAAAAATTTGCCGGGCGTGGTGGCGGGCGCCTGCAGTCCCAGCTACTCGGGAGGCTGAGGCAGGAAAATGGTGTGAACCCAGGAGGCAGAGCTTGCAGTGAGCCAAGATTGTGTCACTGTACTCCAGCCTGGGCGACAGAGCGAGACTCCATCTCAGGAAAAAAAAAAAAAGAGTATATGGTGGTCCCTCATGTCCCATGTTTGACCCCAACACAGGTATGCCGGATCACCTGGGTGCAAGGGAAAAAGGTTCTCTAAAAGGGAATACAGTGGATCCCAAATTCTCTGTAAAGCACATTCAAGGTCTTCAATATATTGTAGTATGTGGCTAGAACATTGTCACAGTGACACAGCCCTAACCTTTAGTGCAAGCCCCAGGTTATGCCCATCCCTGTACAGCCGATCTCCTCCACATTCTACACCTGTTAGGACTCTGTAAACTCTTCCCAGCATAGACACACCTCTGTCATGTTTCTTCCAAAGATATTGGCCTGAGTGTGGCCACTAAAAACAACCAGTCAAGTCCAAGTTGGGGAACAAGCTACCTGAACTCTTTAAAAGGTATCAACGTTGGCCGGGTACAGTGGCTCACGCCTGTAATCCCAGCATTTTGGTAGGCCAAGGCGGGCAGATCACCTGAGGTCAGGAGTTCGAGACCAGCCTGGCCAAACATGGTGAAATTTCATCTCTACTAAAAATACAAAAATTTGCTGGGCATGGTGGTGGGCGCCTGTAATCCCCACTACTCAGGAGGCTGAGACAAGAGAATTGCTTGAACCCAGGAAGCAGAGGTTGCAGTGAGCTGAGATCATGCCATTGCACTCCAGCCTGGAAGACAAGAGTGAAACTCCATCTCAAAAAAATAAATAAATAAAATAAAATAAAATAGTATCAATATTAAAGACAGGGAAGTGCTGGGGAATGGTTCTGGATTAGAAGAGGCTGAGGAGCTATGACAACAAAATGCATTGTGTAATCCTTTATTGATCATAAATCAAAAAGAATAAGTATCACCTATCGGGGACATTATTTGGGAAACTGGAGCATTTTAATGGGGGTTATATGTTGGATGAAACTGTGGAATGTTGAAATTCCTGGATGTGGTCATTCTTTTTGGAGTTTGTAGGAAAGTGTCTTTCTTCTTAGGAGATATATGTTGAGGTACAAGGGGGTGGAGTATCATGATATCTGTACCTGACTTCCAGGTAGTTCAGCAAATAACAGTAATAATTTTGACAATAGGCCGGGCGCAGTGGCTCACGCCTGTAATCCCAGCACTTTGGGAGGCTGAGGTGGGCAGATCACGAGGTCAGGAGATCAAGACCATCCTGGCTAACACAGTGAAACCCCGTCTCTACTAAAAAATAGAAAAAATTAGCCGGGCGTGGTGGCGGGCGCTTGTAGTCCCAGCTACTTGGGAGGCTGAGGTAGAAGAATGGCATGAACCTGGGAGGCGGAGCTTGCAGTGAGCTGAGATTGCGCCACTGCACTCCAGCCTGAGCAAAAGAGCGAGACTCCGTCTCAAAAATAAATAAATAAAAATAAATAAATAAAATAATTTGACAATAATAAATGTGTAGATATCAATAAATAGAAAGATGAGGATACTGGCCAATTGGTAAGTTTGGGTGATAGATATATGGGTGTTCATTATCTTGTTCTTGTAACTTTTCTGTAGATTTGAGCTTTTTTAGGATAAAAAGTTTTGCAAAAATGTAGTAAGTGTTAGGCTGGGTGTGGTGGCTCACGCCTGTAATCCCAGCACTTTGGGAGGCCAAGGCAAGCAGATCGCCTGAGGTCAGGAGTTCGAAACCAGCCTGACCAACATGGTGAAACGTCATATCTACTAAAAACACAAAAATTAGCTGGGTGTGGTGGCGGGTGCCTGTAATCTCAGCTACCTGGGAGTCTGAGGCAGAAGAATTGCTTGAATCTGGAAGGCAGAGGTTGCAGTGAACCAAGATTGTACCATTGCACTCCAGCTGGGCGAGAGAAGTGAAACTGTCTCAAAAAAAAAAAAAAAAAAAGTTGGCTGGGCGCAGTGGCTCACGCCTGTAATCCCAGCAATTTGGGAGGCCGAGGCAGGCAAATCACCTGAGGTCAGCAGTTGGAGACCAGCCTCTCCAACATGGTAAAACCCTGTCTCTACTAAAGATACAAAAAAAATTAGCTGGGTGTGGTGGTTCACCCCTGTGGTCCCAGCTACTCAGGAGGCTGAAGACACTTTCTGACAAAGTCCAAAAAGTGAAACTCTGTCAAAAAAAAAAAAAAAATGTCAGGGTGGAGTGGCTCATGCCTGTAATCCCAGCACTTTGGAAGGGTGAGGCGGGCGGATCACAAGGTCAGGAGTTCAAGACTAGCATAACCAACATGGTGAAACCCAGTCTCTACTAAAAATACAAAAACTTCCCAGGCATGGTGGCGCATGCCTGTAATCCCAGCTACTCAGGAGGCTGAGGCAGGAGAATCACTTGAATCCAGGAGGCAGAGGTTGCGGTGAGCCAAGATCACACCATTGCACCAAGGCTAAAGCCTTGGTGACAAAGTGAGACTCCATCTCAAAAAAAAAAAAGAAGTACTAAGTATGTCCCGCTGTGGTGGCTCATGCCTGTAATCCCAGCACTTTGGGAGGCTGAGGCAGATGGATCTCTTGAGGCCAGACATTTAAGACCAGCTTGGCCAACATGGTGAAATCTTATCTCTACTAAAAATACAAAAATTAGCCAGGCATGGCAGTGGGCACTTGTAATCCCTGCTACTCAGGAGACTGAGGCAGGAGACTCACTTGAACCTGAGAGATGGAGATTGCAGTGAGCCCAGATTGTGCCACTGCATTCCAGCCTGGGTGAAAGAATGAGACAACTCTTTCTAAAAAATTAAAATTAAAATTAAAAAATGTTAGAAGTGTTTTAATGCATGAAGCTTTTTTCCCTCTCTGTGCCTAGAATTATTTCTTTAGGTTAGTTCCTTAGTTTGTTAGGAGTAGAATTACTGGGTAAAAGAATATTGTGTATTAGTCTGTTCTCATACTGCTATAAGGACATAGCCGAGACTGGATAATTTATAAAGGAAAGAGGTTTGATTGACTCACAGTTCCGCAGGGCTGGGGAGGCTTCAGGAAACTTACAGTCATGGAAGAGGAAGAAAACGTGTCCTTCTTCACAGGTCAGCAGGAGAGAGAAGAATGAGAGCTGAGCAAAGGGGGAAGCCCCTTATAAAATCATCAGATTTCATGAGAATTTACTATCACGAGAATAGCATGGGGCGAAACAGCCCCCACGATTACATCACCTCCCACCAGGTCCCTCTCACCACATGCGGGGATTATGGGACCTACAATTCAAGATGAGATTTAGGGGGGGACACAGCAAAACCATTATTAATTGTAAAGCTCTTTTTTTCTTTTCTTTTCTTTTCTTTTTTTTTTTTTTTGAGACAGCGTCTTGCTCTGTCTCCCAGGCTAAAGTGCAGTGGTGATCTCAGCTCACTGCAGCCTCAACTGCCTGGACTCAAGTGATCCTCCCACCTCAGCCTCCTGAGTAACTGGGACTACAGGCATGTTCCACCATGCCCAGCTAATTTTTGTAGAGACAAAGTCTCATTATGTTTCCCAGGCTGGTCTTGAACTCCTGGACTCAAGAGATTCTGCCTCCTTGACCTCACAAGGTGCTATAGACATGAGCCACCACTCCTGGATAGCATTTTAAAGCTCTTGATAAGCTACACTCTAAATTCCTTAAGGAAATGGCCTGTGGTTTCCCGAGAACATCTCTCGCTTCCCGCTGTGGAATGGCTGCTTCTGCTCAGCTGGAAACTCCTCTGCCACCAGAAAGAAGCTGCACCTTCCTCCCTCTCTCTGGCTGGAAATGATTAAATAATAGGGGAGGGATCCAATGGATCCAGTGTTCATCACAGGCCCTGTCCAAACACCAGGAGTTGAGTCGGATGAAGGAGGTGGGGGCCCATTACAGCCAATAGTGGGCATTAACTTTGTAGATTTTTTTTTTGGAGACAGGGTCTCACTCTGTCACTCAAGGTATGGTGCAATGGCAGGATCATAGCTCACTGCAGCCTCAAACTTTTAAGCTCAAGTGACCCTCCTGCCTTAGCTTCCTGAGTAGGTAGAACTACAGGCACATGCCACCATACCCAGCTAATTTAAAACATTTTTTGTAGAGATGGGGTCTTACTATGTTGCCCAAGCTGGTCTTGAACTCCTGGTCTCAAGCAATCCTCCTGCCTTGGCCTCCCAAAGTGTTGGGATTAGACATACCCAGGCTGTAAATACCCTTGAGAGTGGAAAATGATATATCTATATTTTGAAAAAGTATTTTCCCTTTGTCATTAGTATTCTTTCCCCAACTGGGCACAGTAGCTCACACCTCTAATCCCAGGACTTTGGAAGGCCAAGGCAGGAGGATCGCTTGAGGCCTGGAGTTCAAGACCAGCCTGGGCAACATAGTAAGACCTTGTCTCTACAAAAAATTTAAAAATTAGCCAGGAATGGTGGTGCATGCCTGTAGTCCTACCTACTTGGGAGGCTGAGGTGGGAGAATCACTTGATCCCAAGAGTTTGTGGTTGCAGTGAGCTGTGAACATGCTATTTATTGCACTCCAGCCTGGGAGGCAGAGCAAGACCCTGTCTCAAAAACAAAACAAAACAAAACAAAACAAGTTTTTTCCTAAAATGATTATTTGCCTTTTAATGTTAGCCATTCAGTAAACAGTTCAATGCACCAATTTTGTACTACACATGGTCCCTGACTTATGATGGTTCAACTTAAGATTTTTCACTTTCATGATGGTTCAAAAGCCATACACATTCAGTGGAAACCTTACTTCAAATTTTGAATTTTGGTCTTTTCCCAGGCTTATTATGATATTCCTTTGTGATGATGGGCAGTGGCAGGAAGCCACAGCTCCTGGTCAGCCACACAATCACAAGGATACACAGCCTGTACTGTACTCTACAGTGTACTGTTCTCAATACATGAGATATTCATCACTTTATTAAAAAATAGGCTTTGTGGCCGGGCGCGGTGGCTCAAGCCTGTAATCCCAGCACTTTGGGAGGCCGAGACGGGCGGATCACGAGGTCAGGAGATCGAGACCATCCTGGCTGACACGGTGAAACCCCGTCTCTACTAAAAAATACAAAAAAAACTTAGCCGGGCGCGGTGGTGGGCGCCTGTAGTCCCAGCTACTCGGGAGGCTGAGGCAGGAGAATGGCGTAAACCCGGGAGGCGGAGCTTGCAGTGAGCTGAGATCCAGCCACCGCACTCCAGCCTGGGCGACAGAGCGAGACTCCGTCTCAAAAAAAAAAAAATAAAAATAAAAAAAAAATAAAAAATAGGCTTTGTGTCAGATGATTTTGCCCAACTGTAGACTATTATGTGTTCTGAACATGTTTAAGGTAGGCTAGGCTCAGCTGTGACACTGGGTAGATGAGGTATATTAAGTGCGTTTTTGACTTACCACGGATTTACCCGGTGGTACCCCATCATCAGTTGAAGGGCACCTGTAGACTGCTGTTTCTGTCACTAACCTTGTTTCAGTCACAATAGTAATTGATTAGGTTATAGCTGTCACTATAGCCCTTTCAGTCCTAAGGATATGCTCCAGCCTCTTGCTAGGATTTAAGTTATTTCCCAAGTCTCAGTAATACCTATTCAAACCACTTCTCCCCTTCAGTCCCTTGTCCAGATGGCTACTGTCAATTAGAGAGGGCTCCGCGGTTGTAAACAATGAAAGCTTGCTCAGGCCAGGAATACTGAACCCATAGGCCCAAAAACCAGCCTTGGGAGGGATTGAAATCTAGAACTAGAGGGTTGTGAGGAGCCAAGGCAGCAGTTTTCTGGGCTTTTCAGTGTGTGTGCTGTCTCTACTGTGTGTACTCTCCAGTGTGTACTCTCCAGTGTGTACTCTCCAGTGTGTACTCTCCAGTGTGTACTCTCCAGTGTGTGTGCTGGAACTACACTGATAATCCCTGCTTTATTCTGCTTTCTTTGCAAATGGGTTTGCTGTATTCCTAGATCACGTGTAGACTCACAAGTCTCCACCCCATTCCCAGATTCTTGAGTAACTGACCCATATGAGTCAAGGGTCTTTCCCTACTCTAGTCAGCTAGGGACAGGGGAGCAGGGTTCCAAATAATAAACATGGCCCTGAGCCCATCTCTGCAAAGGGGATAGGAATGTGGGTGAGTTATCAGACAATGCAAGTCGTGGGCTTTCTGTTATGTTGGAATCGTATGGAGAACTTCTTGTTATAGATACCCATATGTGTGAAGAAAAGACTGGTACTGAATACCAAGGATGTATAAGTCAGGGTTCTTTAGAGGGACAGAACTAATGGAATATATATATTCAATCGAGTTGACACTCAGTATTAACCATCACAGGTCCACCCCTTGTCAACTTAAACCCATACACATCTCCTGAAATCATACATAATCATTTATTTTGTTTGTTTGTTTGTTTATTTATTTATTTATTTATTTATTTATTTATTTATTTATTTTGAGACAGAGTCTCACTCTGTTGCCCAGGTAAGAGTGTAGTGGCATGATCTCAGCTCACTGCAACCTCTGCCTCCTGGGTTCAAGTGATCCTCCCACCTCAGCCTCCTGAGTAGTTGTTATTACAGGTGCCCACCATCTCACCCAGCTAATTTTTTTGTATTTTTAGTAGAGACAGGGTTTCACCATGTTGGCCAGGCTGGTCTCAAACACCTGACCTTAAGTGACCTTCCCCCCTCAGCCTCCCAAAGTGCTGGGATTACATGCATGAGCCACTGCACCCAGCCCATAATCTTGAAATAAAGACAATAATAAGGTCATATTTACGCCTAACATGATACAACTATCCTTCGTACAACCAGAAACGCACCAATCCCCAATCCAAACTATTACCTCTCCCCAAGGAGCTTGGGGCTAGGGTTTTTAAGAGTTTTGGAGTAGGCCAGAAATGTGGAGATTGTTGCTTGATCCAAGAGCTCAGGACAAATTCTTAGGACAGGGAGATGAAGAAACTGTATTCTCATGCTGATTCCATTTCTCTGTGGGAGTCTTCAAACTGGGTGGCATCAACTGTTTTGTGGGAATTCAGGATCTGAAAAACATCTTAAACTTTTTTTTTTTGAGATTGAGTCTCGCTCTGTGGCCCAGGCTGGAGTGCGTGGCGGCTCCTCAGCTCATTGCAACCTCTGCCTCCCTGGTTCAAGTGATGCTCCTGTTTCAGCCTCCTGAGTAGCTGGGATTACAGGTGTGTGTCACCACACCCAGCTAATTTTTGTATTTTTAGTAGAGATGGAGTTTCATTATATTGGTCAGGGTGGTCTCAAACTCCTGACCTTGTGATCCACCTACCTCAGCCTCCCAAAGTGCTGGGATTACAGGTGTGAGCCACGGCGCCTGGCCAAGAATTCCTTTTATGTTTGTTTGTTTGTTTGAGACAGGGTCTCACTGTGTCACTCAGACTGGAGAGCAGTGACAATTATACCTCATTACAACAGCCTGGAACTCCTGGACTCAAGCAATCCTCCCACCTCATCCTCCCAAGTGACTGGGACTATAGTCACTCGGGAGGCTACATGCCACTACACCCGACTAATTTTTTTTTTGTAGAGACAGGGTCTTACTCTGTTGCCCAGGCTGGTTTCAAACATCTGGCCTCAAGCAATCCTCCCTCCTTGGCCTCCCATAGTGCTGGGATAACACGCATGAGCCACTGTGCCTGGCCTTTAAGCAACACATTAAAAATTATGTATCTAACATATATATACATAATTATATAAACATATATTTTATAGATATAGATATAGATATATAGTTTGTTCATTTGTTTTTAATTAGAGACAGGGATCTTACTATATTGCCCAAGCTTGTCTCAAACTCTTGGGCTCAAGTGGTCCTCCTGTTATAGAAACAGGAACATAGCAGATCCAAGGTGACACCATCTTCAAACTAGCAAGGCACATTCCTTGCCAGTCACTCCCCATGACTAAGGAAGCAGTTTAGTTTGCCTGCAAGGGCAAACTCCTATGACAGCAGAATGTCCAGATGTCTCCTGCTATCACATAACAATATATGCTTCTAAGATAGTTATAGTCTGGCCTGGCATGGTGACTCACGCCTGTAATCCCAGCACTTTGGGAGGCCGAGGCAGGCAGATCACGAGGTCAGGAGTTCGAGACCAGCCTGGCCGACACTGTGAAACCTCGTCTCTACTAAAAATACAAAAGTTAACCTGTCATGGTGGCGTGTGCCTCTAGTCCCAGCTACTCAGGAGGCTGAGGCAGGAGAATTGCTTGAATCTGGGAGGCAGAGGTTGTGGTGAGCCGAGATTGTGCCACTGTACTCCAGCTTGGGCAACAGAGCAAGACTCTATCTCAAAAACAAACAAAAAAACATAGTTAAAGTCATGCTTTGTGCCGGGCGCGGTGGCTCAAGCCTGTAATCCCAGCACTTTGGGAGGCCGAGACAGGCAGATCACGAGGTCAGGAGATCGAGACCATCCTGGCTAACACGGTGAAACCCCGTCTCTAATAAAAAATACAAAAAAAAACTAGCCGGGCGAGGTGGCGGGTGCCTGTAGTCCCAGCTACTCGGGAGGCTGAGGCAGGAGAATGGCGTGAACCCGGGAGGCGGAGCTTGCAGTGAGCCGAGATCTGGCCATTGCACTCCAGCCTGGGTGACACAGCAAGACTCCGTTTCAAAAAAAAAAAAAAAAGTCATGCTTTGATGTACTTAGGCACTAAAATGCCAAAAATAACTTTCTTTTTTTTTTTTTTTTTGAGACAGGGTCTCGCTCTGTCACTCAGGCTGGAGCGCAGTGGTAC
This sequence comes from Macaca mulatta, assembly GCF_049350105.2. NCBI lineage: Eukaryota > Metazoa > Chordata > Mammalia > Primates > Cercopithecidae > Macaca > Macaca mulatta. The sequence continues at coordinate 82,298,222 of NC_133418.1, read as the reverse complement.
AATCTCAGCTCACCACAACCTCCGCCTCCCGGATTCAAGCAATTTTCACGCCTCAGCCTCACAGATAGCTGGGACTACAGGCATGTGCCACCATGCCTGGCTAATTTTTGTATTTTTAGTAGAGATGGGGTTTCACCATGTTGGCCAGGCTGGTCTCAAACTCCTGACCTCAGGCGATTGCCACCTCGACCTCCCAAAGTGCTGGGATTACAATTATGAGCCACTTTGCCCAGCAATTTTTTTAAAAACAGTGATATTCCGGCCGGGCGCGGTGGCTCAAGCCTGTAATCCCAGCACTTTGGGAGGCCGAGACGGGCGGATCACGAGGTCAGGAGATCGAGACCATCCTGGCTAACATAGTGAAACCCCGTCTCTATTAAGAAATACAAAAAACTAGCCGGGCGAGGCGGCGGGCGCCTGTAGTCCCAGCTACTCGGGAGGCTGAGGCCGGAGAATGGCGTGAACCCGGGAGGCGGAGCTTGCAGTGAGCTGAGATCCGGCCACTGCACTCCAGCCTGGGTGACAGAGCGAGACTACGTCTCAAAAAAAAAAAAAAAAAAAACAGTGATATTCCTTGCTAATTTAAGCAATTATTAAACAAAAACCTTACAATTCTGACATCAGAAATTCTATAGTAACAATGAGGATGCAAATGGTCAGTATCTCATGCTATATGGCTTTCAGTTACAAGGAAGTGGGTCAAGTACAGCCTGATTAATGCTTAATTTTAACTATATTTATGTCTAGAATTTTTGTTAACCCTGTAAGGACAACTTCACAGCTGGCATTTTGACAACCAGCTAATATCTGACCTTAAACAGCCCATTCTTTGAACAACATAATGATTTGTTTAGGACTCACAAAGTTTAGTGGCTCCAGCATTCCAAGTCCAGGTGATGAGAGCTGCAGAAAACAGCTTGGTCATAAGACCATTAAGATTTTGAATCCCAACCAGGTGTGGTTGCTTACACTTGTAATCTCAGCACTTTAGGAGGCCAAGGCAGTAGGATTGCTTGAGCCCAGGAGTTTGAGGCCAGCCTGGGCAACATAGTGAGACCCTGTTTCTACCAAAAGTACAAAAAGTAGCCAGGTATGGTGGCACACGCCTGTACTTGCAGCTACTTGGGAGGCTGGGATGAGAGGATTGCTTCAGCCTGGGAGGCTGAGGCTGCAATGAGCCATGATCATACCACTGCATTCCAGCCTGGGCAACAGAGACCTTGTCTCAAAAATAAAATTAAAAAAATAAAAAAAGGAACCTAAGAAAACACAAGGCATTGTCAGTAACTCGGGAGAGAAATGCTCTGGGTAAGAACTAGGGCAAAGAAGGCTATGTTTGAGGGATGGAAGGGAGAGTGGGAGGTTCCCAGATAGAATCAATGAGTTGGAGTTAAAAATGTGTGAGTGTTTCGGGGGTGGGACAGCAGAGGAATCTGGTTTCTTATGTGTAAAATAAGGGTATAAGGCCTACCTCATTAGATAAAATGTGTAAAGCTTCTAGCTTAGTGCCTGGCACATGGCAGGTTTTCAAGAGGGTTTAAAGTTGACACATCATTTTCAATAGATAGCATGATATGTTCCTTAAAGAAGCTTGGGATATAAAAGCAGATAGCTTACATACATGGATGGACATTGAGGCTCATGGATTTCAGACTGAGATTCAGGTTAAGATTCCCGATTAAGCCCTGACCTGAGACCTCCATACCTCCCAGTGTGCCTCGCTGCAGTTGGAAGGCCTTCGGACTGGAAATTCTGGTTATTGAAATTCTTTTAAGATGGGTATCTGGAACGTGCCTTCCCAGAAAGATTTCAAGAAATGAAAGACAGGCTCCGTGTAACACTAATCACAATGATAATGGTACTATTTAAAAGAAGCTTCCCTGAGCCACTTCTGAAAGGGCAATTGGCTGATCCGGGAATTCACTCTTTACATAACTTGGTAGGGAAGGGAAGGAGGGAGGGGAGGACCTTAGATTTTTAATAAAAAACCATTAACTTCAGCTAATAGCAATAACAATGGAGGCGCCTGGTGACTGCTGGCACTTAAAATGTAAATGGAAAACACAGGGCACCTTGGATTTCTCCATTGTTACATGCTAATAAAGTGGCTCCACTCAAACAAAGGCCCCAGGAGAAATTAGTGGAGGGTGTGGCCTGGCCCCACACTGGGTAAGAAGCCTGTGTAGGATGCTGACAATCTCGGTTCCAGGATTAGGATGTCCTTGTCTGCTCTACTTGGTTTTCTGACCCTGAGTGTCCCTGGACCTGTTTCTTTCAGTAAAATGTGTATAATCGAATCCAGGGGGTGGCCATCCCCTGTCATCTAACCTGGCAACTTTGGTCATCCTTTTTCCTAGTCAAACCAAAAAGAACTGAAAAAGATTCCTTATAGTTTCCTACATGCACTCTATTTAGAGGCATTTCCTGGTTTTATTCCTTACGCATGTTGCAAGACTTCACCCAGCATGCGTGTTCATAGAATCTGTGGTGGTAACAGAAGGGGTCTCTATTCTCAATGTCTCACATTTTGGTAGGAAATAGGACATGTGGGCAGACAGGAGGATGAATGTGATCAGGGTGGGACATGCAGGCAAATAACGATACAATGTGGCAGAATGAGACACTTGCCACAAGGATCTTATAGCAAGAGCTTTACAGAGGTGGGAACAAACTGCTTAGGAAGCTAGCAGGGACTAATCTGCCAGGCTTCAGGAGGATGTGGTCTTTGAACTGCAGAGGTTCCCCCCACTACTCTCTGATGACTACAGTCTATGGAGGAACTTTATAAAATACAGATTCCCTGGCCCCTCCCCCAGAGACAGATTTTTGTAGGTCTAGGATGGGGTTTGGAATTCTACTGATAAAAACCTCAGCTGAATTAAATTTAAAGGAGTTAAATTGAGCAATGAACAATTCGCAAATTGGGCAGCCCGTAGAATCACAGCAGATTCAGAGACTCCAGTTACGTGGTGGAAAATTTACAAAAAAAGGGAAGTGATAAACAGAAATAGGAAGTGATGTACAGAACAGCTGGATTGGTTACAGCTCTGCGTTTGCCTTATTATTATTATTATTATTATTTTTTTTTTTTTTGAGACAGAGTCTCGCTCTGTCGCCCAGGCTGGAGTGCAGTGGCACAATCTCGGCTCACTGCAAGCTCTGCCTCTCCGGTTCACGCTATTCTCCTGCCTCAGCCTCCCGAGTAACTGGGACTACAAGCGACAGCCACCATGACTGGCTAATTTTTGTATTTTCAGTAGAGACAGGGTTTCACTTTGTTAGCCAGGATGGTCTCGATCTCCTGACCTCGTGATCCTTCCGCTTCGGCCTCCCAAAGTGCTGGGATACAAGGAGTGAGCCACCACGCCTGACCTATTATTATTATTATTATTATTAAGACTGAGTCTTGCTCTGTCGCCCAGGCTGGAGTGCAGTAGCGCAATCTCAGCTCACTGCAACCTCCAACTCCTGGGTTTAAGCAATTCTCGTGCCTCATCTTCCCAAGTAGATGGGATTACAGGCACCCACCACCGCGCCCGGCTAATTTTTGTATTTTTAGTAGAGACCGGGTTTCACCATGTTGGCCAGGCTGGTCTTGAACTCCTGACCTCAAGTGATTCGCCCGCCAAGGCCTCCCAAGGTGCTGGGATTACAGGCGTGAACCCCCGCGCCCGGCGGCATTTGCCATATTTGAACACTCAGCAGTTGAAGCATGGCTTCTGGGATTGGCCAAGACTTAGCTATTCTTACAGGCACATACTCCTAAATTAGGTTTTCAATCTTGTCTACCTATTAAACTAGATTGCAGTTCGTCCACGAGGACTCAAATTAAGAAGTACGGAGTCCTTCTAAGGCCATATTTAGTTCGCTTTAAGGCTACTAAGAAAAATTAAAGATAAACTGCCCTGTGGCCTGATGGTCAGTTCAGTTTGGAGGCCACCGATACAGTAGAGAGGCAACCCCAAATAACCTGTGACATTGTAATCATCCCCTCTTATCCGTGGTTTTGTTTTCTGAGGTTTTAGTTAACCCGAGGTCTAAAAATATTAAAGGGGGCAGGGCGCGGTGGCTCACGCCTGGAATCCCAGCACTTTGGGAGGCTGAGACGGGCAGCATGGCTTGAGGTCAGGAATTCGAGACCAGCCTGGCAAACATGGCAAAACCCTGTCTCTACAAAAAATACAAAAAGTAGCGGAGTGTGGCGGTACTCACCTGTGATCCCAGCTACTCAGGAGGCTGAGGCACAAGAATTGCTTGAGCCTGGGAGGCAGAGGTTGCAGTGAGCCAAAATTGCTCCACTGCACTCCAGCCTCGGCAACAAAGCAAGACTCCGTTTCAAAATATACATAAATACATAAAATTAAAATGCAAACATTAAATGGGCTGGGCATGGTGGCTCACGCCTGTAATTCCAGCACTTTGGAAGGCTGAGGCGAAAGGATTGCTTCAGCCCAGGAGTTCCAGACCAGCCTAGGCAACATGGTGAAACCCCATCTCTACAGAAAACTCCACCTCCACAAAAATTAAGCCGGGCGTGGTGGCACACACCTGGGGTTCCAGCTACCCAGGAGGCGGAGATGGGAGGATCACCTGAGCTGGGGAGGTTGAGGCTGCAGTGAGCGGTGATTGCCCCATGGCACTCCAGCCTGGGTGACAGAGTGAGACCCTGTCTCAAATAACTAAATAAAAAAGGCCGGGCGCGCTGGCTCACGCCTGTAATCCCAGCACTTTGGGAGGCTGAGGCGGGCGGATCACAAGGTCAGGAGATCGAGACCATCCTGGCTAACACGGTGAAACCCCGTCTCTACTAAAAATACAAAAATTGAGCCAGGAGAATGGCGTGAACCCGGGAGGCGGAGTTTGCAGTGAGCCGACATCGTGCCACTGCACTCCAGCCTGGGCGATAGAGCGAGACTCCATCTCAAAAAAAAAAAAAATTTTTTTGGCGGTCGCAGTGGCTCACGCCTATAATCCCAGAACTTTGGGAGGCCGAGGCAGGCAGATCACCTGAGGTCGGGAGTTCGAGACCAGCCTGACCAACATGGAGAAACCCCATCTCTACTAAAAATACAAAATTAGCAGGACGTGGTGGTGCATGCCTGTAATCCCAGCTACTTAGAGGCTGAGGCAAGAGAATTGCTTGAACCTGGGGGGCGGAGGTTGCAGTGAGCTGAGATCGTGCCATTGCACTCCAGCCTGGGCAACAAGAGCGAAACTCCATCTTAAAATACATATATATGGCCGGGCACGGTGGCTCAAGCCTGTAATCCCAGCACTTTGGGAGGCCGAGACGGGCGGATCACGAGGTCAGGAGATCGAGACCATCCTGGCTAACCCGGTGAAACCCCGTCTCTACTAAAAAATACAAAAAACTAGCCGGGCGAGGTGGCGGGCGCCTGTAGTCCCAGCTACTCCGGAGGCTGAGGCAGGAGAATGGCGTGAACCCGGGAGGCAGAGCTTGCAGTGAGCTGAGATCCGGCCACTGCACTCCAGCCTGGGCGACAGAGCGAGACTCTGTCTCAAAAAAAAAAAAAAAAATACATATATATATATAATATATGTATATAATATATAACATGTATATATGTGAATTATATATTACATATGTATATAATGGGAAATTCCAAAAATAAATAATTCAGAAGTTTTAAATTGTGTGTAGCGGCCGGGCGCGGTGGCTCAAGCCTGTAATCCCAGCACTTTGGGAGGCCGAGGCGGGTGGATCACGAGGTCAGGAGATCGAGACCATCCTGGCTAACATGGTGAAACCCCGTCTCTACTAAAAATACAAAAAACTAGCCGGGCGTGGTGGCGGGCGCCTGTAGTCCCAGCTACTCGGAGGCTGAGGCGGGAGAATGGCGTGAACCCGGGAGGTAGAGCTTGCAGTGAGCCGAGATCGCGCCACTGCACTCCAGCCTGGGCGACAGAGCGAGACTCCGTCTCAAAAAAAAAAAAATAAATAAATAAATAAAAAATAAATAAATTGTGTGTAGCTCTGAGTAATAAGAAATCTTGTGCCACCCAACTCCATCCCACCTGGCACATGAATCCTCCCTTCCTTCAGTGTATCCAGGCTGTACCTGCTCGTTAGTCACTTAGTAGCCTTCTTGCTGATCAGATTGATTGTTGCTGTATCATAGCACTTGTGTTCAAGGAACCCTTATTTTACCTCATATTGGCTCCAAAGCACAAGAATAATGGTGCTGGCAATTCAGATATGCCAAAGAGCAGCCATAAACTGTTTCCTTTAAGTGAAAAGGTGAAAGTTCTCAGCTTACTAAGGAAAGAAAAAAACTGCATGCTGAGGTTGCTAAGATCTACTATAAGAACAAATCTTATAGCTATGAAATTGTTAAGAAGGAAAAATAAATTCGTGCTAGTTTTGCTGTCACACCTCAACCTGCAAAAATTATGGCCACAGTGCCTGATAATTGCTTGGTTAAGACGGAAAAAGCATTAAATTTGTGGGTGGAAGGCATTAACACAAATGTGTTCTGATTGCTAGCAGTCACGTTCAGTACTATCCTTGGTTTCAGCATCCACTGGGGGTCTTAGAAAGCATCTCCGAAGATAAGGTGGGATTATTGTACAATGCAGTAGTGTAATGGGGGTGTTAGTGCTCTGGGGAGAAGGTTTTGTATAAGCTGAGGGGTTCACCCAATGGAGCAGCAGAAGGAAGGAGGCCAGGTTGTAGAAATGTGGGTGCAAGGCTGAGGCCAAGGAAAGCTCACATCCTGCTCAAGGAGCTAAGGGTGGCTCAGATCTGGCAGAGTACGTGGGGAGAAAGGTGCTGGGACAAGAGACTGGGAAGGGGAACTAGGGGACAGATTGTAAAGGGCTATCCTTAAATATTGTGCTAAGAAATGTGGACTTGATGGTGGAAGTACTGGTGAAGCAATGAAGATTTTAAAATTCATGATAGAGGGCCAGGCACAGTGGCTCACGCCTGTCATCCTAGCACTTTGGGAAGCCAAGGTAGATGGATCAACTGAGGTCAGGAGTTCAAGACCAGCCTGGCCAACATGGCGAAACCCTGTCTCTACTAAAAATACAAAAATTAGCCAGGCATGGTGGTGCGCGCCTGTAGTCCCAGCTATCCCAACTACTTGAGAGGCTGAGACAGGAGAATAGCTTGAATCCAGGAGGGGAGGTTGCAGTGAGCAGAGATCGTACCACTGCACTCCAGCCTGGGCGACAGAACCAGACTCTGACTAAATACATAAATAAATAAGTAAAATAAAGTTTATGATAGAATAGTAGATGAAGAAGACTTTCTCTCCAAAACAGCTTTGAGCTCAGGTCATTCATTTGATCAATGAATATGTATTTATTTTATTTTATTTTTTTTTGAGATGGAGTCTTGCTCTTTCCCCCAGGCTGGAGTGCACTGGTGCAATCTTGGCTCACTGCAACCTCTGTCTTCTGGGTTCAAGCAATTCTCCAGTTTCAGCCTCCCGAATAGCTGGGATTACAGGCGCGCACTACCATGCCTGGCTAAGTTTTATATTTTTAGTAGAAATGGGGTTTCGCCATGTTGGCCAGTCTGGTCTCAAACTCCTGACCTGAGGTAATCCACCTGCCTCAGCCTCCCATAGTGCTGGGATTACAGGCCCGAGCCACCACGCCAGCTTTATTTCTTAAGGATCTTCTATCTGCCAGGTGCGCCCTTGACGAGACTGCAGTAAATAAAACAGACACGCCTCTTCTCAAAGAGCTTACATTTTAGTGGGAAAAACAGATTGTAAGTACAATATACAGTATGTCAGCTGTGTTATGGAGAGGAATAAAGTGGGAGAGAGTGACAGAGTGCTGGGGAGTTGGGCAGAAATTACAATGTTAAATAGGATGGGAAGGAAAGACTGCACTGAGGAGGTGATTTTTTTTTTTTCTCTTTTTGAGACGGAGTTTCGCTCTGTTGCTGAGGCTGGAGTGCAGTGGCGCCATCTCGGCTGACTGCAACCTCCACCTCCCAGGTTCAAGCAACTCTCTGCCTCAGCCTCCCGAGTAGCTGAGATTACCGGCACCTGCCACCATGCCTGGCTAATTTTTTGTATTTTTAGTAGACAGGGGGTTTCACCATGTTGGCCAAGATGGTCTCGATCTCTTGACCTCTTGATCCACACGCCTCAGCCTCCCAAAGTGCTGGGATTACAAGCGTGAGCCGCCATGCCCAGGCTATTTGTTTGTTTTTTAATAGAGATGAGGTCTCCCTATGTTGCCCAGACTGGTCTCAAATTCCTGGGCTCAAGCAATCCTCCCACCTCTGCCTCCCAAAGTGGGAAGTGTATTTGAGCTGTCAAGCCGGTGAGGGAGGTTTGGGGTGTAACAGAATTGCAAAGCCCTGAGGCAGGTGTGTGCCTGGCATGTCTGGGGAATGATCAGACCAGTGTGGTTGAGCAGCAGTGAGCCGGTAGAAGAGAGATAAAGGCCACAGCCGAGAAGCAAGGATAGATGTATGAATCAGATGGGATTTGGTTATTCCTTCCTGCCCTGTCTTAGATAAATTAATGAATAATACAAGTGAATCTGAGTTCATCAGCAAATGTAGAGCAGACTATGAAGATGATTGTCTTAAAACTTTCTCTCCCTTGGACTATTGAAAAGGCTTTTAAAAACTAGACTTCTAGCCGCAGGGTGTGGTGGCTAAAGCCTGTAATCCCAACACTTTGGGAAGCGAGGTTAGAGGATCCCTTGAGCCCAGGAGTTTGAGGCTGCAATAAGCGCCCTGATGGCACCACTGCACTACCACCTGGGCGATGGAAGACACTCTTTGTCAAAAAAAAAAAAAAAGAAGAAGAAGAAGAAGAAAAAGAAAATAAAAAAGAAAAGGCTGGATATGGTGGCTCATGCCTGTAATTCCAGCACTTCGGGAGGCCGAGGTGGGCAGATCATGAGGTCAAGAGATAGAGGACATCCTAGCCAACATGGTGAAACCCCGTCTCTACTAAAAATACAAAAATTAGCCAGGTGTGGCGGCACATGACTGTAGTCCCAGCTGCTTGGGAGGCTGAGGCAGGAGAATTGCTTGAACCCAGGAGGTGGAGGCTCCAGTGAGCCGAGATCCCGCCACTGCACTCCAGCCTGGGCGACAAAGCAAGACTGTGTCTCAAAAAAAAAATGAATAAATAAATAAAAGTTCTCCTCTGAGGCTGAGTATGATGGCTCACACCTGTAATCCCAGGCGAGGACTGGAATCCCGGCCTTGGAAGACCGAGGCAGGAGGATTGCTTGAGGCCAGGAGTTTGAGATCAGCCTGGGCAACATAGGGAGACCCTGTCTCTACCAAAAAAATTTTTTTAATTGGGCTGGGCATTGGGCTGGGCACAGTGGCTTATGCATGTAATCCCAGCACTTTGGAAGGCCGAGGCGGGCGTATCACCTGAGGTCAGGAGTTCGAGACCAGCATGGCCAACATGGAGAAACCCCATCTCTACTAAAAGTACAAAATTAGCCGAGCGTGGTGGCGCATGCCTGTAATCCCAGCTACTCGGGAGGCTGAGGCAGGAGAATCCCTTGAACCTGGGAGGCGGAGGTTGCAGTGAGCCGAGATCGCGCCATTGTACTCCAGCCTGGGCAACAAGAGTGAAACTCCACCTAAAAAAAAAAAAAAAAAATTTGGCTGGGCGCGATGGCTCACACTTGTAATTCCAGCACTTTGGGAGGCTGAGGCGGGTGGATCACTTAAGGTCAGGAGTCCGAGACCAGCCTGGCCAACATGGGGAAACCCCATCTCTACCACAAATACAAAAATTAGCTGGCCATGGTGTTGGGTACTTGTAATACCAGCTACTTGGGAGGCTGAGGCAGGAGAATCTCTTGAACTCGGGAGGCAGAGGTTGCAGTGAGCTGAGATCATGCCCACTGCACTTTAGCCTGGGTAACAGAGCGAGACTCTGTCTAAAGGAAAAAAAAAAAATTTTTTTTAAATTAACTAGGAGTGGTGGCCTATACCTGTAGTTCCGTCTACTAGGAAGGCTGAGTTGAGAGGATCACTTGAGCCCATGAGGTCAAGGTTGGAGTGAGCTATGATTGAGCCACTGCACTCCAGCCTGGGCAACAGAGTGAAACCCTGACTCAAAAAAAAAAAAAAAAAAAATAATAATAATAATAATAATAAAAGTTCTGGACTGGGTATAGTGGCTTATGCCTGTAATTCCAGCACTTTCGGAGACCAGCCTGGCCAACATGGTGAAACCCAGTCTATACTGAAAATACAAACATTAGCCAGGCATGGTGGCAGGTGCCTATAATCCCAGCTACTCAGTAGGTTGAGGCAGAAGAATCGCTTGAACCCGGGAGGCAGAGGTTGCAGTGAGCTAAGATTGTGCCATTGCACTCCAACCTGGGCAACAAGAATGAAACTCTCTAAAAAAAATATAAGTAATAAACAAATAAATAAATAAAATTTCTACTCTGTAATTTTGTGTCTATGTCTTCGATTTTAATGAAATGTAATACATTTTTATTACTAACAACTTCAAACAATATGGAAGCACACAGAAGAAAATTGAGTTATTTTTCACTGACCACTCCTTCCCTCCCCCAGAGGTTAACTATGGGTGCAGCGATTCCTAGCCAATCTTGCAGGCATCTATTTATACATCTGTATACTTACATAACAAATATCTTTTTTTTTTTTTTTTTTTTTTTGAGACGGAGTCTCGCTCTGTCGCCCAGGCTGGAGTGCAGTGGCTGGATCTCAGCTCACTGCAAGCTCCGCCTCCCGGGTTTACGCCATTCTCCTGCCTCAGCCTCCCGAGTAGCTGGGACTACAGGCGCCCGCCACCTCGCCCGGCTAGTTTTTTGTATTTTTTAGTAGAGACGGGGTTTCATTGGGTTAGCCAGGATGGTCTCGATCTCCTGACCTCGTGATCCACCCGTCTCGGCCTCCCAAAGTGCTGAGATTACAGGCTTGAGCCACCGCGCCTGGCCAACAAATATCTTAAGTTTTGTTTTTTCCTAAATGCAATTGTACCATAAGTATTTTAATCCACTTGCTTTTTTTTGTTTGTTTGTTTGTTTGTTTTTTTGTTTTTTTTTGACGGAGTCTCTCTCTGTTGCCAGGCTGGAGTGCAGTGGCATGATCTCAGCTCACTGCAACCTCTGCCTCCTGGGTTCAAGTCATTCTCCTGCCTCAGCCTCCAGAGTAGCTAGGATTACAGGCGCCTGCCACCACTCCTAGCTAATTTTTGTATTTTTAGTAGAGACAGGGTTTCACTATGTTGGCCAGGCTGGGCTCAAACTCCTGGCCTCATGTGATCCGCCTGCCTCAGTGTCCCAAAGTGCTGGGATTATAGGTGTGAACCACCTTGCCTGGCCAGCCAGCTTGCTTTTTTTAATTATATAATAATATATCTTGGCCAGGTGCAGTAGCTCATGCCTGTAATCCCAGCACTTTGGGAGGCTGAGGCAGGCGGATCACGAGGTCAGGAGATCGAGACCATCCTGCCTAACACAGTGAAACCCCGTCTCTACTAAAAATACAAAAAATTAGCCTGACCTAGTGGCGGACGCCTGTAGTTCCAGCTACTCAGGAGGCTGAGGCAGGAGAACGGCGTGAACCCCGGAGGCACAGCTTGCAGTGAGCCGAGATCGCGCCATTGCATTCCAGCCTGGGTGACAGAGCGAGACTCCGTCTCAAAAAAAAAAAAAAAAAAAAAAAAATAATAATAATAATAAATATTGCAGCTATTCATTTGGTTAGTGTTTTCCTAAATTTTTGTAGAAATTTAGCTTCTTGGGCCGGGCACGGTGGCTCAAGCCTGTAATCCCAGCACTTTGGGAGGCCGAGGCGGGCAGATCACAAGGTCAGGAGATTGAGACCATCCTGGCTAACACGGTGAAACCCTGTCTCTACTAAAAAATACAAAAACTAACCGGGCGAGGTGGCGGGCGCCTGTAATCCCAGCTACTCAGGAGGCTGAGGCAGGAGAATGGCGTAAACCCGGGAGGCGGAGCTTGCAGTGAGCTGAGATCTGGCCACTGCACTCCAGCCTGGGCGACAGAGCGAGACTCCGTCTCAAAAAAAAAAAAGAAAGAAAGAAATTTAGCTTCTTTTGGGAGCTTCTGGATAGCTGAACATGTAGAGGTTCTTGGAGGGTGGTGCACCCAGGAAGGACATGGATGGAAGCTCTGCACACTTTCCCCTATATCTTGCCCTAAGTATCTCTTCATCTGTATACTTTGTAATATTCTTTTTTTTTCCTAAGAGACAAGGTCTCACTATGCTGCCCAGGCTGGTCTTGAATTCCTGAGCTCAAGGGATCCTCCCACCTTGGCCTCCTGAAGTGCTGGGATTACAAAGGGCCACCATTCCTGGCCCTTTGTAATAGTCTTTATAATAAACAGGTACATGTAAAAAAAAAAAAAGGGAGAGACAGAGAGAGATTTATTTTTAGAAACAGAATCTGGCTCTGTTGCCCTGGCTGGAGGGTAGCAGTGTGATCAGGGTTCACTGGAGCCTTGAACTCCTTGGGTCAAGTGATTTTCCTGCCTCAGCCTGCAAGTAGCTAGAACCACAGGCATGTGCCACCACACCCAGCTAATTTTTTTTTTTTTTTTTTTTTTTTGAGACGGAGTCTCGCTTTGTCGCCCAGGCTGGAGTGCAGTGGCCGGATCTCAGCTCACTGCAAGCTCCGCCTCCCGGGTTTACGCCATTCTCCTGCCTCAGCCTCCCGAGTAGCTGGGACTACAGGCGCCCACCACCTCGCCCGGCTAGTTTTTTGTATTTTTAGTAGAGACGGGGTTTCACCATATTAGCCAGGATGGTCTCGATCTCCTGACCTCGTGATCCGCCCGTCTCGGCCTCCCAAAGTGCTGGGATTACAGGTTTGAGCCACCGCGCCCGGCCAAGCCCAGCTAATTTTTAAATGTTTTGTGGAGATGGGGTCTAACTATGTTGTCCAATCTGGTCTGGAACTCCGGATATCAAGCCAACCTCCAGCCTCAACCTCCCAAAGTACTGGGATTACAGGCGTGAGCCACCACACATGGCCAGAAACTTAAATACTTTTGGAAATGTCCAACTTTGTCACTTTGAACAAATAAATTTTTTTTTTTTTTTTTTTTTTTTCTTTTTTGAGACGGAGTCATGCTCTGTCGCCCAGGCTGGAGTGCAGTGGCGGGATCTCAGCTCACTGCAAGCTCCGCCTCCCGGGTACACGCCATTCTCCTGCCTCAGCCTCCCAAGTAGCTGGGACTACAGGCGCCCGCCACTTTGCCCGGCTAGTTTTTTGTATTTTTTAGTAGAGACGGGGTTTCACCGTGTTAGCCAGGATGGCCTTGATCTCCTGACCTCGTGATCCGCCCGTCTCGGCCTCCCAAAGTGCTGGGATTACAGGCTTGAGCCACCGCGCCCGGCCAAATAAATTTTTTAAATATGTGCTTCTATACTTGATTCAGGAGAGAGGAGCAGGGTTCCTCTATTTGAAGTTGCAAACTAATCCATTTTTAGAGACCAGAAAGAGCTGACAGAAGGGACATAGGGCAATATCCTTGGGACTATTAGCAATTTTGATCTATGCTTATCCAGCATGTCTTCTCGTTACTTAATATTTGTGTATTAATTGATTTTTATTCGTTTTAAAAAATTGTTATGGTTTGCCGTCTGTGTCTCTTTGGTTAGTTTTTCAAAGGCTCAGGCAATTTCAGCCCTCAAATTTCTCAAGTTTGGTTGATCTCAGTTTCCTTTCCTAAAAATTTCTAACTTCGCATAATATGGATGTCTCACAGGCCTGAATAAATACCTCTCTCAAGTTGTTAATTAAGCCTAAGTAATTGCCCCTCTTTTTTTAGATGGAGTCTCTCTTAGGAGCCCCAAAATGTTCATATGTTTCTTCCTGGCAAGAATTATCTGGAATCTGGGAGACTGCATCCTCCAGAGCCTGAGAGGCTTCAGACAGCTGGGATTTCTTTTATTTATTTATATATTTATTTAGAGATAGTGTCTCACTCTGTTGCCCAGGCTGGGGTGCAGTGGCATGATCATACTTCACTGCAGCCTCAATCTCCTGAACTCAAGCAATCCTCCCACCTCAGCCTCTGGAGTGGCTGTGAGTACAGGGGCATGCCACTATGCCTGGCTAAGACAACTGGCATTTCTGAAGTACCATATCCTCTGCACGTGGCCAAGACACAGGAGGGGGCCTGAATCAGTCCGTTTTCATGCTGCTGATAAAGATATACCCAAGGCTAGGCGATTTACAAAAGAAAGACGTTTAATTGGACTTACAGTACAACGTGGCTGGGGAAGCCTCACAATTATGGTAGAAGGCAAGGAGGAGCAAGTCACATCATACATGGATGTCAGCAGGCAGAGAGAGAGAGCTTGTGCAGGAGAACTCCTCTCTTTTTTTTTTTTTTTTTTTTTTTGAGACAGAGGCTTGCTCTGTCACCCAGGCTGGAGTGCAGGAGCACAATCTCAGCTCACTGCAACCTCTGCCTCCTTGGGTTCAAGCAATTCTCATGCCTCAGCCTCCCGAGTAGCTGGGACTACAGGCATGTACCACCACGCCTGGCTAATTTTTGTAAGAGAACTCCTCTTTTTAAAATCATCATCTCATGAGACTTATTCATTAGCACAAGAACAACACAGGGAAGACATGCCCCCATGATTCAATTACCTCCCACTGGATCCCTCTCACATGTGGGAATTCAAGATGAGATTTGGGTGGGGACACAGCCAAACCATATCAGGGCCTGAGGCAATAATATGGCCGGGTGCAGTGGCTCATGCCTGTAATCCCAGCACTCTGGGAGGCTGAGGCAGATGGATCACGAGGTCAGGAGATCGAGACCATCCTGGCTAACACAGTGAAACCCTGTCTCTACTAAAAATACAAAAAATTAGCCGGGCATGGTGGTGGGCACCTGTACTCCCAGCTACTCCAGAGGCTGAGGCAGGAGAATGGCGTGAACTTGGGAGGTGGAGCTTGCAGTGAGCGGAGATCACACCACTGCAGTCCAGCCTGGACAACAGAGCAAGACTCCGTCTCAAAAAAACAACAAAAAAAACTGCCCTTCCTCATAGTGAGACAGGAGAGTACCCTGATCCCCCTCTTGCAGAACATGTGACAGAGATAAGGCTCCTCTGTTCAGTCACCGCCACTGCTCAAACTGCTTATGGGAGGGGAGCACAGAGAAAGACATGTGCAGGAGCCTAGAGCAAGCCCTTTGGGCTCTGGCCCACCCCTCTACCCCACCAGTAGTATCTAGGGGTGGGTGTCTGTGACTCCCATTGCCGAGTGTGTTGCAGTGCACTCTTCCAGCTTTGCCATCCACAGAGGGCTTAAGTGTTAGCCAGCTCAGTGGACCCTCTACCTTTTTGCAAGGGCAGAGGGCCAGTGTGACAGCTTTTTTTTTTTTTTTTTTTTTTTTTTTTTTTTTTTTTTTTTTGAGACGGAGTCTCGCTCTGCCGCCCAGGCTGGAGTGCAGTGGCCGGATCTCAGCTCACTGCAAGCTCCGCCTCCCGGGTTCACGCCATTCTCCTGTCTCAGCCTCCCGAGTAGTTGGGACTACAGGCGCCCTCCACCGCGCCTGGCTAGTTTTTTGTATTTTTTAGTAGAGACGGGGTTTCACCGTGTTAGCCAGGATGGTCTCGATCTCCTGACCTCGTGATCCGCCCGTCTCAGCCTCCCAAAGTGCTGGGATTACAGGCTTGAGCCACCGCGCCCGGCCCAGTGTGACAGCTTTCTGTATCCCCAGCTCTTGTCCAGCGTTCCAGAAGAATCAGGTCACACACAGACTTGAAGGGTGAATGCGGGGTTTTATTGAGTGGTGGAAGGGGATCTCAGTGGGATAGATGGGGAGTTGGAAGGAGGATGGAGTGGGAAAATGATCTTCCCCTGGAGTTTGGCCATCCAGTGGTTGAACTCCTCTTTGACCACCCCCAGCTGAACTCTTCTCAGCATTCAGACACTCCTTCTCTTCTCTCTCTGCCATGCTGTTCTGCCGTTCATCTGCTTGTTTCCTTGTCTGCTGCTTCTGTAGCCTGGGGTTTAGGGTTTATATGGGTACAGGATAGGAGGCATGGTGCACCAAAAGGCAACTTTTTGGGCACGAAAACAAGAATGCTCATTCTCACTTAGGGCCACGAGTATCTAGGCTTGAGGGTGGGGACTTTGCTGGGGAACTGCCGTCTTCAACCCAGTATTTCACTGTCTCCAGTCTGTACCAATATTTGGGTCATTTCTGCCTTTCCCAAGATAAAAGAAAATGGAACTTAAGCAATGAGCCCTAATTTACCCCTTGTCTTCTTGAATGCTTCTCTTTGGTGAATCTGAAATCGTTTTCTTTTCTTTTCTTATTTTTTTTAGATGGAGTCTTGCTCTGTTCCCCAGGCTAGAGTGCAGTGGCGTGATCTCATCTCACTGCAACCTCTGCCTCCCGGGCTCAAGTGATTCTCCTGCCTCAGCCTCCCGAGTAGCTGGGATCACAGGCGTGCACCACCATGCCCTGCTAATTTTTGTATTTTTAGTAGAGGCAGGGTTTCACCATGTTGGCCCAGCTGGTCTTGAACTACTGACCTCGTGATCTGCCCACCTCAGCGTGAGCCACCACGCCCGACCTTCTTTTATTTTTCTTTTGAGACAACATCTCACTCTGTTGCCCAGACTGGAGTGCAGTGGTACCATCATGACTCACTACAGCCTCAACCGCCTGGCTCAGGTGATCCTCCCAACTTAGCCTCCTGAGTAGCTGGGACCACAGGTGTGTGCTACCATGCTCAGCTAAGTTTTGTATTTTTTGTAGAGAAAGGATTTTGATATGTTGCCTAGGTTGGTCTTGAACTTCTGGGCTCAAGCCATCCACCCACCTTAGCCTCCCAAAGTGCTGGGATTATAGGTGTGAGCCACTGCACTTAGACTGTGACTTATCCTTCTGATTGACTAGCTATAAACTGAGGTTCTCATAACCCCCTCCTTGGGTTCGATAGTCTGCTAAGATGGCTCACAGAACCCAGGGAAATGTTTACCAGTTTATTATAAAGGATATAATAAAAGACACAGGTAAACAGCCAGATGAAGTAATGTACATGGCAAGGTATGGGGGAAGGGGTGTGGAACTTCCACATCCTCTCCAAGGCACACCTTCCTCTCAGCATCCCCACGTCTTCAGCAGTCTGGGAGTTCATCAAGTCTTGTGGCTTCAGGCCAGGTGCATTGGCTTAGGCCTGTAATCCCAGCACTTTGGGAGGCTGAAGTGGGAGGATCACTTGAGTCCAGGTATTAGAGACCAGCTTGGGCAACATAGAGAAATGCTATCTCTATAGAAAATTTAAAAATTAGTCGGGTGTGTGGTGCACTCCTGTAGTCTCAGCTACTTGAGAGGCTGAGGTGGGAGGATGGCTGGAGCCTTGGAGGTAGAGGCTACGGTAAGCTGTGATCTTGCCACTGTGCTCCAGTGGGTGATAGTGGGAGACTCTGGGTGATAGAGGGAGACCTTGTCTCAAAAAAATATATATATATATATACACACACACACACACACACACACACACATATATATATAGTTTTTGTATAGCTTAACCTCCAGCCTCACCCCCCTGCCCTTCTCAGAGATTGGTGAATGAAGCTGAGTATTTCACATCTCTTAACCCTTGGTCCTTCTGGTGAGCAGCCCCATCCTGAGAGTACCAGGGGCCTTAGCACCTCATTAGCATAAACCAAGGTATGAAAGGGGTTCTTGATGAATAACAAAAAACATACCTATCACTCAGAAAATTCCAAAAGCTTTAGGAACTCTGTGCCAGGAACCTAGGACAAAGACCAAATATAAATATAAATATATATATTTCTTATTTACCACATTGCCATTCAAGCCTTTATATCTGGTCTTGACCCATTTGTCCAATTGGTTTTCATGTCATGCATGTACTTCCTATGTGCTGTTCCTTCTATCTGGAATGTAAAAAAAGGTCCTTTTATTGGCCGGGTGCAGTGGCTCACGCCTGTAATCCCAGCACTTTGGGAGGCTAAGGTGGGTGGATCACGAGGTCAGGAGTTTGAGACCAGCCTGACCAACATGGAGAAACCCCGTCTCTACCAAAAATACGAAAATTAGCCAGATGTGGTGGCGCATGCCTGTAATCTCAGCTACTCGGGAGGCTGAGGCAGGAGAATCGCTTGAATGCATGAGACAGAGGTTGCAGTGAGCTGAGATCGCACCATTGCACTCCAGCCTGGGCGAGAGAGCAAGACTGTATCTCAAACAAACAAACAACAACAACAACAACAAACTAGTTATCTATTCATGCCTGCCTCTTCCATTAGATGGTGAACTCCTTGAGTCCCTGAACTCTGTTTCATTTATCAAGGTAACCTAGACTATGGCGCTCAATGTAAGAATCATAATAAGTGTTGAACTGAATTGAACTGATGCATTTGTATTTTCTGCAGCTATTTCCTTTTCTTTCCTAAATTCTGATAAAAGTTAATTTGGAAAATGTCAGCCTGTCTCAGCTGTTCTTAGAGGAAAGAAGGAAAAGGGCACTTATTCATGCAGAGACTGAGAAAATCACATCCTTGGGGGCCAGGGATAGTGACTGCTGTTGAGATGCAAGTGAGGGACCCCCACAGGGAGGGAGAAAAACAACAGGGAAAGCCAGTCCGAATGACAGCTGTTTCCTTCCACCTGAAAATCTCCTTTTGAGATCTCCTCTTTCCTCAAATCTGGAGTATGGTGGTCCCCTGTGTTTGTGTGCAGCAAGTGGAGGTCAGCTTCCTGATTGGGACCTGTATCAGGTGGGATGGGAAGAATCACTATAGGAGGGTGGATTCATGGCTGCCTGACACCCTACTACCCTTCTTCAAGCTGATTAAAAGGATAATGGTTTGGGAGGCCGAGGCTTGTGGATCACTTGATGTCAGGAGTTCGAGACCAGCTTGGCCAACGTGGTGAAACCCCGTCTTCACTAAAAATACAAAAAATTAGCTGGGCCTGGTAGCGGGTGCCTGTAATCCCAGCTACTCGGGAGGCTGAGGGAGGCGATCACTTAAACCCAGGAGGAGGAGGTTGCAGTGAACCAGGATCTATGCTACTGCACTCCAGCCTGGGTGACAACTAACATAGGCAAATGCAGTAGCACAGTTATTTTGAGAAAAGGAGGCTGGGCATGGTGGCTCATGCTTGTAATCCCAGCACTTTGGGAGGCCAAGGTGGTGGATCACCTGAGGTCGGGAGTTTGAGAACAGTCTGACCAACATGGAGAAACCCCGTCTCTGCTAAAAATTAGCCGGGCATGGTGATGCGTACCTGTAATCCCAGCTACTAGGGAGGCTGAGACAGGAGAATTGCTTGAACCCAGGAGGCGGAGGTTGTGGTGAGCCATGATTGCACCATTGCACTCCAGCCTGGGCAACAAGAGCGAAACTCCATCTCAAAAAAAAAAAAAAAAAAAAAGAGCCAGGCATGGTGGCTCACACCTGTAATCCTAGCACTTTGGGAGGCTAAGACGGGCAGATCACGAGGTCAGGAGATCGACACCATCCTGGCTAACATGGTGAAACCCTGTCTCTATTAAAAAAATAAAAAAAAAAATAAAAAAAAAAAAAAAGGCCGGGCGCGGTGGCTCAAGCCTGTAATCCCAGCACTTTGGGAGGCCGAGACGGGCGGATCACGAGGTCAGGAGATCGAGACCATCCTGGCTGACACGGTGAAACCCCGTCTCTACTAAAAAATACAAAAAACTAGCCGGGCGAGGTGGCGGGCGCCTGTAGTCTCAGCTACTCAGGAGGCTGAGACAGGAGAATGGCCCTAACCCGGGAGGCGGAGCTTGCAGTGAGCTGAGATCCGGCCACTGCACTCCAGCCTGGGTGACAGAGCGAGACTCCGTCTCAAAAAAAAAAAAAAAAAAAAAAAACAAAAAAAACAAAAAAACCCACCAAAACCCAAAAAATTAGCCAGGCGTGGTGATGGGTGCCTGTAGTCCCAGCTACTTGGGAGGCTGAGGCAGGAGAATGGCATGAACCCGGGAGGCAGAGCTTGCAGTGAGCCAACACGGTGCCACTGCATTCCAGCCTGGGCAACAGAGCGAGACTCCATCTTGGAAGGAAGGAAGGAAGGAAGGAAGGAAGGAAGGAAGGAAGGAAGGAAGGCAGGCAGGCAGGCAGGCAGGCAGGCAGGCAGGCAGGCAGGCAGGCGCTGTGGCTCATGCCTGTAATCCCAGCACTTTGGGAGGCCAAGATGGGTGGATCACCTGAGGTCAGGAGTTTGAGACCAGCCTGGCCAACATAATGAAACCCCGTCTCTACTAAAAATATAAAAACTAGCCCGACGTGGTGGTGGGCTCCTGTAATCCCAGCTACTCAGGAGGCTGAGGCAGGAGAATTGCTAGAACCCAGGAGATGGAGGTTGAAGTGAGCCGACACAGTGCCACTGCATTCCAGCCTGGGAGACAGAGCAAGACTCCATCTTAAAAAAAGAAAAAAAAAGAGAGAGAGAGAGAAAAAAGGAGATGGAGCTCCCTGGGGAAACAAAAAGCAGCCTGAGGCATGCAGCCAGCCTGACTGTTTGGGTGTCTCCTAGTCTCATTCTTCTGCTTCTCTATCTCCCCTCCCGTACTCCTACTCCAGAGTTTCCCGAGAGCCTATAGATCTGCTCCAGAGAGGAAGCTGGGAGCTGATTCTGGAGGAGAGCCCTAGATCGGGACTCCCAGCTTTCCCTTATGCTCCGGACAGTGTTTACCAAATACCCAGCCTTGAAGTCATTGTGACGCTCTCTGCCTTACTGAAGAAAAATGGATTTTGCCTCAATTCCTCAGTCCTGTTTAAATATTTAGTTTAATCAGCACTGGCCCAAGTGCCTTTTCCATTTCCCTTGGTGCCTGGGAGCCATGCTGACACCAGCATCATAAATAATGCATCCAATCCCAGCAACATGCCACTGGCCAGGAGTCACTCCATCCCTCAAGTCTCCCAGCCTGCCCGCTGCTGCAGACGCTTTGTGTGAAGCTAGGCCAAGATGGAGAAGTCAGTCTTAAGCCCTGCAACCTTCAGCCAGAAAGCCACTCCTGGAGGGAGTCAGTGTGACAAGCAAGTGGTCCACACGCCAGTCCAGATCTGAGGGGCCTTCGAGGGGCTATATTGGTGGGGGAATGGGAAGACGTAGAAGCACCAAGGCCGCAGAATGTTCCAAATTCTGCCTTCAGCATTGCTCTGACCTCATGGGGAGACTTCAGGGCCCCTTAGAAAAGGTCCGATTTAGGCTCTATGTGAGTATGGAGCAGAGGACAAGGGCACCCAATTTCCAGATTTCAGGAGACAGCCAAGATCAAGGGCAGAGGAAGGAGGCCCTGTGAAATGCTGGAAACTTCTCTCCTCCTTCTGCCTCCAGAATTCTAGCTTCTAACATGTACTCCACCCTTCATTTCAAGAACATAGTCCAAAATATATATACCTACTTTGTACCCACAAAATTTAAAAGAAAAGGCCGGGTGCAGTGGCTCACTCCTGTAATCCCAGCTACTCAGGAGGTTGAGGCAGGAGAATTGCTTGAACCCAGGAGGTGGAGATTGCAGTGAGCAGGTATCGTACCACTGCACTTCAGCCTGGGCGGAGCCGAGATCGTGCCACTGCACTCCAGCCTGGGCGACAGAGAGAGACTTTGTCTCAACATAAATATATAAAAATTTAAAAATTGAGAAAAAAAAAACACTGTCCAGATTTTACTTCATTATTCTAGAAGCCTGGAGTGGGTGGGGTGGGGTGGAGGAGTCAGGGCTTCCAGAAGATGGACACTTTGTCTCCTCTTACAGAAAGGAACCAATGACAGGATTTGGCTGGATGGGTTCTGGGTGTCCTTTACCAAAGCCTCGAAAAGGTCAAACTGCCTCCAGGTGCCCTGCTCAGTGCTCTGATCTGTGCAATTAAACGTGAAACATTGCATTAGTTGCCACTAATAATATAGTCCTGACCTGGCTTTGTAAAAGCAGCTCCTTGAAGCGGCTCTGTAATACTCATGCTTTTTTCCTCCGAAAGTTTACAGAGATGAAAGGAGACATAAACCATGATTTATTTATCCAGGAGTACAAGTTTAGCTTTGAGCTCCCCAACATTTTTGGTCCTTTTTGAAATCAAGAGTGCAAATAAACTTCCCTCTGTTTCTTATAGAAAGGGCAGTAGCTACAAATGTACAGGTAAAGATAAAAGGAGCTGATAAAAAGAGCAAATTCTAGTCTCCATTCCTCAGTCTGGCAGGGGATGTGAGGGATTCATGAGTCCCCTCTCCCTGTCCTTGGAGTCATCTACACCATTGGGTATCTCAGGCTAACCCTACCAATTTATTTTGAGCTGCCTAGCACCTGAAGAATCAAGAACCACCAAGGAAAGATGGCAGGGGAGTTGGTATTTTTTGGCCACTACTTTGCCAAATCCAGTGTTGATTTATTGCTCTTGCTCCAGTTTGTGGGTTGGACCACTCCCTTTTTCACTTGGCTTTTGGGACTGCTATTTCTCCGACATTTTTCATACCTCGCTCAATGTTCCCTAGTCTCTCTTTATGGCTCTCCTCTTGATCACTACCTTCATAGTTCTCAATCTTGGCTACACAGTGGAATCACTTGAGGACTTTTTTTTTTTTTTTTTTTTTTGAGATAGAGTTTTGCTCGTTGCCCAGGCTGGAGTGCAATGATGCGATCTCGGCTCACTGCAACCTTTGCCTCCTGGGTTCAAGCGATTCTCCTGCCTCAACCCCCTCAGTAGCTAGAACTAGCTGGGACTAAAGGCACGTGCCACGATGCCCGGCTAATTTTGTATTTTCATTAGAGACGGGGTTTCTCCATGTTGGTCAGGCTGGTCTTGAAGTCCCGACCTCAGGCCATCTGCCTGCCTCGGCCTCCCAAAATGCTGGGATTACAGGCATCAGTCACCGTGCCCAGGCTTTTTAAAAAAAAAATTTTTTTTTGAGACAGAGTCTTACTCTGTCACCAGGCTGGAATGCAGTGGCATCATCTCAGCTCACTGCAACCTCCGACTCCCGGGTTCAAGCAATTCTCCTTCCTCCCAAGTAGCTGGGACTACAGGCACATTCTGCCACGCCCGGCTATTTTTTGGCTTTTTTTTTTTTTTTTTTTCCGTATTTTAGTAGAGACAGGGTTTCACCATATTGCCCAGGATGGTCTCAAACTCCTGAGCTCATGCAATCCGCCTGCCTCAGCCTCCCAAAGTGCTAGGATTACAAGCGTGAGCCACCACGCCCGGCCTTTTTTTTTTTAAAAACTAAAACCCATGGCCTACTCCAAACTAATTAAATCAGGATTTTTGGGGGTGGAGCTCAGCCTAGTCTCCGTAGTTCCCCTGGAGCAGCTAGAGTAGAGAACCAACCTTTGCTCTCAATGTTGGCTTGCCCCAGGGTTCAGGCCTCTGCCTTCCTCTCCACCCACACTCCCTCTCCTGGCAGGTAATCTCATCAGTTTCTAGCTTCCTCCACTGTGTATGTGGTGGCGACATCCAGATTTGCATCTCTAGTCTAAGCCTCTTTGCTAAGTTCCAGAGCCCAGATCCAGTTGTCTATCTAATACTTCCAAACAGATGTCTATAAGCACCTGGGAGTCCTAACAAGTTTGCTTTGGGCCGAGCGCAGTGGCTCACACCTGTAATCCCAGCACTTTGGGAGGTCGAGGAAGATGGATCACCTGAGGTCAGGAGTTGGAGACTAGCCTGGCTAACATGGTGAAACCTTGTCTCTACTAAAAATACAAAAATTAGCCCGGCGTGGTGGTGTGTGCCTGTAATACCAGCTACTCTGGAGGCTGAGATGGGAGAATTGCTTGAACCTGGGAGGTGGAGGCCGCAGTAAGCCGAGATCACGCCACTGCACTCCAGCCTAGGCAACAGAGCGAGACCTTGTCTCAAAAAAAAAAAAAAAAAAAAAGTTTGTTTTCCCGTTTCATCTCTTATATTCAATCCTTCAGTAAGAGCTGTTGGCTCTGCCTTAAAAAATATATCTCTGGCCCGGCGCAGTGGCTCATGCCTGTAATCCCAGCACTTTGGGAGGCTAAGGCAGGCAGATCACCTGAGGTCGGGAGTTTGAGACCAGCCTGACCAACATGGGGAAACCCCATCTCTACTAAATACAAAATTAGCCGGGCGTGGTAGTGCATGCCTGTAATCCCAGCTACTCGGGAGGCTGAGGCAGAAGAATCGCTTGAACCCGGGACAGGTGGGGGGCAAGGGGGTGTGGTGGAGGTTGCGGTAAGCCGAGGTTGAGCCACTGCACTCCAACCTGGGCAACAAGAGCGAAACTCCGTCTCAAAAAAACAAAAAAAAACAAAAAAAAACAAAAAAAAAACACTCCATTGGCCATAACAGCTACCATTCTACTCCAAGTCTTTGTTACTTCTCTCTTCCTTGAACTATGTCAGTCTCCTATCAAGTCTTCCTGTTTGTCTTCCTCAGGGTTTGTACTCTGCACAGCAGCCCAAGTGATTTTTTTTTTAATTTTTAGTTTTTATTTTTATTTTTTGAGATGGAGTTTTATTCTGTAACCTCCGCCTCCCGGGTGCAAGCGATTCTCCCACCTCAGACTTCTGAGCAGCTGGGATTACAGGCACACGCCACCATGCCCCACTAATTTTTTTTTTTTTTTTTTTTGAGACGGAGTCTCACGCTGTTGCCCAGGCTGGAGTGCAGTGGCGCGATCTCGGCTCACTGCAAGCTCCGCCTCCTCGGTTCATGCCATTCTCCTGCCTCAGCCTCCTGAGTAGCTGGGACTACAGGCGCCCGCCACTGCGCCCGGCTAATTTTTTGTATTTTTAGTAGAGACGGGGTTTCACCGTGGTCTCGATCTCCTGACCTTGTGATCCGCCCGCCTCGGCCTCCCAAAGTGCTGGGATTACAGGCTTGAGCCACCGCGCCCGGCCAACCCCACTAATTTTGTATTTTTAGTAGAGATGGGGTTTCACCATTTTGGCCAGGCTAGTCTTGAACTCCTGGCCTCAGGTGATCTGCCTGCGTCGGCCTCCCAAGGTGCTGGGATTACAAACGTGAGCCACTGTGCCTGGCTGATTTTTTTTTGAACTGCATCACTGGCAAGCAAGTGAGCTTTTAAAAACAAATCAAGCTGTGGTTGGTGGTGGATGCCTATAATCTCAGCACTCTGGGAGGTCAAGGCAAGTGGATCACTTGAGGTCAGGAGTTCAAGACCAGCCTGGCCAACAAAGTGAAACCCCATCTCTACTAAAAATTCAAAAATTAGCCGGGCGTAGTGGTGGATGCCTGTAATCCCAGCTACTAGAGAGGCTGAGGCGGGAGAAATGCTTGAACCTGGGAGGTGGAGGTTGCAGTGAGGTGAGATGGTGTCACTGCACTCCAGCCTGGGCAACACAGTGAGACTCCGTCTCAAAAACAAAACAAAACACATACACACACACACACACACACACACACACACACACACACACACCCAGGGCTGGGCGCAGTGGCTCACACCTGTAATCCCAGCGCTTTGGAAGGCTGAGGTGGGTGGATCCACTGAGGTCAGGAGTTTGAGACCAGCCTGGCCAACATGGTAAAACCCCATCTCTACTAAAAAAAAAAAAAAGAAAAAGAAATTAGCGGGGTGTGGTGGCACATGCCTGTGATACCAACTACTCAGGAGGCTGAGGGAAGAGAATCATCTGAACCTGGGAGGTGGAGGTTGCAGTGAGCCAAGATCGGGCCACTGTACTTCAGCCTGGGTGACGGAGACTCCATCTCAAAAACAAAACAAAAACCAAATTAAGTCTCCATTACTCCACGTTTAAAACCTTCTAAAGGCTTCCCACTATATTCAGAATAAAATTCAAACTCTTTACCATGGCCCACTGGTCCCTATGGGATCCTGACCCTATTCACCTCCCTGACCCCATCTGCTCTCCACACTGGCCTTTCCATGTCATGATCAGGTCAGGCTGCTTCCTGATGTGGGGAATTTGTACTTTTTCCCTCTGTCTGGAATGTTGCTCTCCAGATGTCCCAAGTGTTCACTCTATTTCATTATTTTAGTTTCTTTTTAGTTCTTAGCATATACAAAAGGCCTTCCCTTACCACCATCATCACTTTTTGTTCTCTGATCTTGATTTACTCTCCCTATAACATTTATCATTCTATACTAGCATATCTATTTATTTATTTATTTTTTTGAGATGGGGTCTTGCTCTGTTGCCCAGGCTGGAGTACAGTGGCATGATCTTGGCTCACTGCAACCTTCGCCTCCCGGGTTCAAGCGATTCTCCTGCCTCAGTCTTCTGAGTAGCTGAGATTACAGGCACCCGCCACCACGCCTGACTAATTTTTGTATTTTTAGTAGAGACGGGGTTTCACCATGTTGGCCAGGTTGGTCTCAAACTCCTGACCTTGTGATTCACCCACCTCGGCCTCCCAAAGTGCTGGGATTACAGGCGTGAGCCACTGCGCCAGGCCCCAGG
The DNA here is from genome assembly GCF_049350105.2 of Macaca mulatta. Taxonomy (NCBI): domain Eukaryota; kingdom Metazoa; phylum Chordata; class Mammalia; order Primates; family Cercopithecidae; genus Macaca; species Macaca mulatta. The sequence continues at coordinate 82,271,821 of NC_133418.1, read as the reverse complement.
TGTCCTTTTCTGTTAGCACTAAGCCAACCATGTCAGCTAGGAGGAGAGACAAACCAAGGTGAGTTAAACACATTGAGCTGTTTCAAGTGATTGAGTAGGACTTAGATAAAGTGGTGAGGGGTCCCCTTCTTTCTCTGTGTATTTCTCTTTATTATCTTATTCTGTTTCTGTGTCCCTTGATCTGTGTATACTTTATACTGCTCTAAGTGTTTTCTGGCTGAATCTATGTTTACTTAAAATTGAGGGGTGGATACCATCTGTAGGAGTTTGCTAAGGCTCCTGTAACAAATTACTACCAACTGGGTAGCTTCAAACAATTCATTCTCTCACAGTTCTACAGGCCAGAAGCTTGAAAGAAGGTGTCAGTAGGGTTAGTCCTTCTGAAGGCTCTGGGGGAAAATCCATTCCATGCCAGTGGTTGCTGGCAACCCCTGGCACTCCTTGGTTTGTAGCTGCATAAGTCCCATCTCTGCCTCTCCCTTCACAGGGCTGCCCCCTTTTCTCTGTGTCTTTCTTCTTCTGTCTCTTATAAGGACGCATGTCATTAGACTTAGGGTCCATCCTAATCTCAAGATAATCTCATCCTGAGATCTTTAGCTTAATTATATCTGCAAACACCCTTTTCCCAAATAAGGTCATATTCACTGGTTCTGGGTGGGCATGTCTTTTGGGGGGCCACCATTCAACCCACTACATCATCTTAGAGGCAAGAGGGTGAGGTAGGAATGAGTCAGATTTGCTTTTTCAGTCCTTCTGTTCTTTCCATCTTCCCTCCCCGTCCCCACCCCAGCTGCTTTTCAGGGCTGGTAAGAAGGAGTGAGGGTTGAGGCAGAACCTTCTGTGGATGCTGACTATTTTGCTAGCTAGTCCTAGTGAGATGGTCAGCCCGGGCCATTCCCCCTTGGCTTCCTGGTCTGCCTTGGGCAGTGGCTTATGTGGCTCTGCCCACGCTCTGCCTATTTGCACATTTGCACCTGGACTCTGATCTCCTGAATCTGACCTGCCAAACCTGTTTCCACCCAACCTGAAGGACTCAGGGAACCTGCTTCCTTCCCTGGGGCCAGGGTTTGGCTTATTCCTTAGACTGGCTGGGCTCTGGGCTGATGGTAACACCAGAAATGGCTATTTCCAGCTCAGATCTCTCTCCTAAACACCAGGCCTTTTCATCCAACTGTTTCCCAAAGAGAAGACATCTACCTGGATATTTCCAAAGGCACCTTAAACACAACCCTTCCAGCACAGAACCTGTCCACTATCCTCTTCCCCGACTTGCCTTTCCTCCTGTATGCTTTGCTCACTGATCTCTACTTAACCTCTCTCTACCAGTTCCCCATAAGCCTTGTTACCACCCTTTCACCTCATGCCTCCCTAGAGTCACCAGATCTGACACCTCTTGCCTCCTGTATCTCTCTAAAACCATCTACTTACCATAACCTACTGCCTCTACCCTAGGCCAGACCATCACCCCTTCTCACCAACCTCGCAACTGATCTGGTCTGGACTCTCTGCCCTTTCTAATCCACTGTCTGTACTGCAGTCGGAATCATCTATATAAACACCTCACTCCCTGTCACATTCCTTCAACACTTCCCATTGCCCCTTAGCATTCTTTTTCTTGACCCTACAACCTCCACCTCCCAGGTTTAAGCGATTCTCCTGCCTCAGCCTCCCAAGTAGCTGGGATTACAGGTACGCATCACCATGCCCGGCTAATTTTTGTATTTTTAGTAGAGATGGGGTTTTGCCATGCTGGCCAGGCTGGTCTCAAACTACTGACCTCAGATGATTTGCCTGCCTCGGCATCCCAAAGTGTTGAGCGTGAGCCACCACACAGATCAACCATTTCTTATTCAAATCTACAGTAGTTAAAAAAGAGAAACAGTAGGGTCAATTAAGTTAACCACCCAGGGGCTCATTTCTGTCCCCATTATGACTTAGTCTCCTTTCTATTATCTACAGATAATGTTACTAGAGAAGGAACCTTCTTGTGGAACCAGCCAAATGGCTGAGCTAGCTCCCCTGTGAGGGCATGAGGGAACTGTGTGATTCGAAAACACATACTGCCCGAAACCAACACCGTTAGGGATTGGTCCTGGATTTCATGTTTTTAGCACAGAGGATCTATGGAAGCACCAGCTCTACGACTAGAGAAGCTACAGAACTCCCAATTCTGGTTTCCTTTCTCTTCGAGGTTCTTCTGCTTTGATTCTTGCCATCACATGCCTACATTTCTCTTGGGATATGTTCCTCTGCCTTTAAAACCCAGGCCCTCCTTAGAATAGGAGACAGGCTGGCCTTTTCCAAAAGAATTTTACTAAATAAGAGAAGAAGCTAATGAAAGGAAAAAGAAGACAGAAATAAATCATGGAAAACACAAACCAACAAGACAAAGTCCGTTTTCTGAAGCCTGGCTTCTGGTTTCAGATTAATTACATTTTAGACCTCCAGGCTCCTTTCCTGGGTTCAGTATTACAGAACTCCCAGACTGTGGCCAGCATCAATTTCTTTTTATTTATTTATTTATTTATTTTATTTTTAAATTTTTTTTGAGATGGAGTTTTGCTCTTGTTGCCCAGGCTGGAGTGCAATGGCACGATCTCAGCTTATCACAACCTCCACCTCCCAGGTTCAAGCGATTCTCCTGCCTCAGCCTCCCTAGTAGCTGGGATGACAGGCATGTGTCACTGCACCCAGCTAATTTTGTATTTTTAGTAGAGCCGAGGTTTCTCCATGTTAGTCAGGCTGGTCTCGAACTCCCAGCCTCAGGTGATCCGTCCGCCTCGGCCTCCCAAAGTACTGGGATTACAGGCGTGAGTCACAGTGCCCGGTCTATTTATTTATTTTTTTGAGATGAAGTCTTGCTCTGTTGCCCAGACTGGAGTGCAGTAGCTTGATCTTGGCTCACTGCAATCTCCACCTCCCAGGTTCAAGCGATTCTTCTGCCTCAGCCTCCTGAGTATCTGGGACTACAGGCGCGCGTGCCACCATGCCCGGCTAAGATTTTGCATTTTCCGTAGAGATGGGGTTTCACTATGTTGACCAGATTGGTCTCGAACTCCTGACCTTATGATCTGCCTGCCTCGGCCTCCCAAAGTGCTGGGATTACAGGCGTGAACCACCGAGCCCAGTCAACCAGCACCAATCTCTTTTTATTTTTTCGCACATATAAAAACTCCATCCCTACGTTCAGACAAAAACCAACTCTCCATTTCACCTCTTCACCTAAAGCTTTCTTTTTTTTCTTTTCTTTATTTTTTTGAGACAGAGTCTTGCTCTATTGCCCATGCTAGAGTGTAGTGGCACAAACATGGCTCACAGCCTCGACCTCCTGGGCTCAAGCGATTTTCCTGCCTCAGCCTTTTCCAGAGTAGCCAGGACCATAGGTGTGCATCAACTGGCTAACTTTTTTTTTTTTTTGGTAGAGGTGGGGTCTTGCCATGTTGTCCAGGCTCAAATGATCCTCCTGCCTTGGACTCTCAAAGTGCTGGGATTACAGGCATGAGCCACCATGCCTAGCCACCTATAGCTTTCTTGCTGCATCCACTTCTCTTCAACTAAATGGTGAAGAACTATCTTATATGTGGTTCTTTAATTGCAACAACCGTGCAAGGAAATTTCATCCGTGTAAGGGCTGGATTTGCCCTGGGATTTCTGGCATGGCCTGAGAGACAGTTCTTCCTTAGTGATGAGAATAACTGGAATAGAGAGAAGGGAACTTAACACATATGAAGCTCTCAACAAGTGCCAACACCTTCTATATTTAAATTTTACCAGGCTGGGCATGGTGGTTCATGCCTGTAATCCCAGCACTTTGGGCGGCCGAGCAGGCAGTTCACCTGAGGTCCAGAGTTCCAGACCAGTCTAGCCAATATGGTGAAACCCTGACTCTACTAAAAATACCAAAACTAGCCAGATATGGTGACGGGCACCTGTAGTCCCAGCTGCTTGGGAGGCTGAGGCAGGAGAATTGCTTGAGCCTCGGAGGTGGAGCTTGCAGTGAGTTGAATTGTGCCATTGCACTCCAGACTGGGCGATGAGAGCGAAACTCCGTCTCAATTTTTTTTTTTTTTTTTTTTTTACCATAAGCCTTTGAGGTAGGTATCAACCAGTAGTAATATTTTGTAATCCCTCTTGAGGCTCAGAGAGGTTAAGTAACTTGCTCAAGGTCTTTATAGTTAAACTCCCAAACTAGGAGTGATGTTAGGGCTGGTTGATGACAAGTTTGTGGTCTAAACCATGTAGCTAAGAAGGGAGACGTGCCTTTGCTTTTTTAAAGGTGCAGGCTTTCCACCCTTCTTTGCTTGAAACGTTTCTTTCAATCTACAAACATTTGCTGAGCTCCTTTATGTGTGAACCTCTCTGGAATTAGGACATAGAAAAGTTTCATAGGCAAAGTCCTATATTCAGCTCTTCTGATTCTCTGAGTCCATGATTCGTTGGTATTTATTCTTCAGATACTGAGCATCTACTATGTCAGCTCAGAAATGTAGAGGACATTGGTCTAGGAGCTGGAGATGGAAGAGACTAACATAGAGAATCTAGAGTAAAAAACAGTTCCAAGTACTGCCACCATCATTACCTCCTGCTAGTCCCCTTCAAGTCTTTGAGGTCTTTCATGGGGTGCTGCTGGATAAGGCTGTTCCTAAGGGGACGTAGGGAGTTTTCTTGGCATCTTTCACCATTTATTGTGGTTAGCACAGTCATCAGAAACACCTGGCAAGAGCACTAAGCTGGGGAAATGAGACAGGCACACAATGAAATAACAAAAACAGGGCAAGATTTTGAAGGAGGAGAAATTGCTTATGAAAAATTAATGGGAAAACACCCTAAAGCTTGTGATCCACTTCTATGCACTTTATGGTTTCTAGATGGTCTTTGCACTTGGAGAAAGACTGTGGTTCAGAACATTCTAGGCCAGAGAAAAGGGCTGATTTATAATCCCAATATTGCTGCCAGTTTACTGTGTGATTCCAGGTGAATTATTGAACCTATTTATGTGTCAGCTCAGAAATGGAGTGATGTCAGTTTTGTCAGAATGTTTTTGGTGGGATCTCTGGTAAATGTTGAATGACAGCTATGCAATGTGCAGAACAGAACACTTTTGCTTTCTTCTCTGGGTCAGAATTTGACACATGGCTCAGAATTTGACACACAGCAGAGAACCCTTGGGAATCTGTGGTTTCCTGGGGTTAAAAAGAAAGCAAGAGACACCTGTTATTTGCACGGTGCTCTGTGTTCCCTGGTTTAAAAAGCACTTTCAGATATCATCACAACTGATCCTTACCACACCTGTGAAGGGGGAATTCGCGTTCCCATTTTATAGACGAGGAAACAGGTCATAGAGTCAATGTAATTCAATGGTGCTTTCTTTTTTATTTTTATATTTTGCCTCAGCTACGCATAACTTTTTTTTCACCTCAATACTCTGTGATAAGGGACCATCACAAATGTTATCACCAAACAACCGAAACACAACCTTCTTTTCTGGGGGCACCTCTTAGCCCCGCACAGATGTCAAACCCAGAGTCGACAGCACACAGCTGTGTATCACCAGACATTCCAAACAAGCCACCACACCAAGAAATCCTCTTCGTGTTTATTATGCACCAATGTCTGGGAGTACTTTGGAATGGACTGGCTTCTCTAAAGAAAGTTATTTGTGTTCGTTTGGGGGATAGCCAGCTAAGATTCAACGTTGTTGGTTTTTTTTTGTTTTGTTTCTGTGAGAGTAGGAAGGCCGTGAAAACAGAGGTTGTTTAGAGAATTGGCTTGGGACAATAATCATTTAGAAGCTTTAGGCACATAACCAGCTAAGTGTCCATCCATATCAAGCTGATTGAACAGAATCTCCTCTTTTTGGGGGTGGTGATTGTGAACTGTAGGGCCCTGTTCCCCCATGGACAAAGGAAGCCCCCCACTCCTAAAGGTCCCAGCAGAACAGGCCCTGCATATATAGGGCCTGTCTAGAGCCAGGGCCTCCATCTGGGTGTTGGAGAGTTGGTTCTGCTCAGCCCAGTTTTGGGGTGAACGATGATGCAGTTAGGGTAGCCTAGGAAGGGAGTTTTTCAACCTCTGTCCCCAGCCGGGTCTCTGGCGAGGCGGGAAGCACCCAGGGTCTTCCTGGCCCTAGAGCCTGCAGGCTCCAGGCCGGCCCCTTGGATCTCACCACGAGGAAGGCACCCTGCTGCCTGTACTTATTTGCGTCCAAGAGTTTGCATTGAGATTGGCGCTCGCCTACCAGGTCAGCCCCAGGGGGGGTCCCCAGGGACAGAGGTAGGAAAGGAGGACCTGTCTCGGGGTGGACAGGTGACGGGGTACACTGGGTGGGGCAAGAGGTGCTGGGGAGAGGCTGAGCCCCAGCCCCCACTCTAATTCTCTAACTGCCCCTGGTCCGCATTTGAGCGCAGGCCTCTGCCTCGGCCAGGACCCTGGCTCCAGGGCCCTCCACTTCCAGCGAGGCCCCCCACCCTCCCTCCCACTCTCCTTCCCCTCCCCCTCCCCCTCCCCCTCCCCCTCCCCCCCAATTCCCGCTGGTCCCGCAGCGCTCGGGCCTCCCCGGGCCTCCCCCGGCCCGGCCCACTAGGCTTCGCTAGCCTGGCGCTGGGGGCGGGCACCAGCCCCCACCCCTCGGCGTCCCCTCCCCTTCACTTCCCCCTCCCCCTGTCCCCTCCCTTCCCTCCCTTCCCCCCCGTGGCGAGGCAGCAGCGGAGGCGGCGGCGGCAGCGGCGGTCGAGGCTGAGGCTGAGGAGGTGGCGGCGGCGGCGGGCGGGGCTCGGCTCGGGCTCCGCGGGCGGGCGGGCGGACATGGCGGCCAACATGTACCGGGTCGGAGGTAGGCAGGCTCAGCCCGACCCGGCCCGTGTGGGAGCGGGCTCCGGGACCGGGGGGCCGGGGCGAGCGCACGCCAACTGCCGGGAGCCACTGGCGCCGGGGCTGAGGTCGCAGGGGGCGGGGGCGCCGGGGCCCGCAGAGGGGCCAGGACTCCCCACCCCCACCCCACCCCTCCCCTCCCCCCACGGGGGCTCGCGAGGGGCCGGGGCCACCTTCACCCTCGCACCCCGCCAGGTGTTTAGGGCCAGGCCTCTACTTGGGGGTACGAATTACCAGACACCTCCCTCCACGAAACCCTCATGGTGGTGGGGCCCGTCGAGCCCCCTGAGAAGGTGGCCTTCTCGCGTGGCTTCTAGGCGCTGGAGAGGATGAGGGGACATCCCCTCCCCTGCTTCTTCCCCACTCAGTGGGAGCCTGGGGTGGGGGTGGGGGCGGTGGGGGCCCAGCCAGGGGCCCAGCTGGACAGGCCTGTTTGCGGGCCTGCACCTTGCCGGGGCCCTGCACCTCGCCTTCCTCGGCCCCCCTCCTTTCGTTTCTGGTCCAGCCCCCCACGAATGGGGCTTCGTGGGACCTGGGAACCTCAGCCGGAGGTGGGGAGTTGAGCTCTGCCTGGACGTTTGCTCTGCTGCCTGCCTCCTTCCCAGTCTGCGGAAGAGAGAAATAAGGTCAAACAAACTTTCTCCCTACTCACGACGCCCTCCTCCCTCTTTCCTGGTAAAATAATAATTCAGATAAGTGGCGTGTTTGTATGAGAGACTGGCTCTTCCTTCTCCGCTCATTAGCTGAGCTTCTGATGGATGGTGGTGGGAATGGCCTGGCTAAATGAGGCCACTTTGCAGAAGACAGCGGCGAAAGAGCCACTAAGATAGACAATAACAATGCAGCTGCCTTTGAGATAAACACACAGTGGGAAGTTTCCAGCGAGCCTATCAGATGAGAGGAAAAGCCACACTTGAAAAATGTTATCTTTTTAGTTGAAAGCCTGCAGCAATTTCTTAATCACAAGACATTAAATGGATCTGGATTAAATATGGTAAAAGGGTAAAAAAGATGGTGATATCACCCCCAGGGCACTTTGCCTCTTATAATTGATCCCCCTGACCCGCTTTTTCCCTCATCTTCCCAGGTAGAGCTGTGGAAAAGTTTGTTAGTGTTCTTCCTCTTACCTGTTCTGCTCATCTGATTTTTTTTTTTTTTTTTTTTTTTTTTAAGTAGCGATTGAAATGTAGGTTGGACTGTGAAGCCTTTCTCCATGCTCTGAATGTGTCTTAGGTCAATAGTTTTATGTGAGAAGCAGCCTCCAGGGCAAATTGTATTGGAGGAAAAAGATGTGGAAGTAGTTATAGTACAGAGGACACATGTTTAGTGTGCCCCGACTACCCAGTGATAAGAGGTGTCTTTTTTGTTTATTATTAAAGAAATGACATATTGGGACAGAAGTCTAGGAGAAACTGATGAAACATTAATTGAAATGAAAATGCCAAGAAAATAAAGGTCCGTGAATAGTAGGCACATGAGAGAATATATTAAGGCTGCATTATTATGTTTGCTTTTACCAGTGAATGAATTATGAGCTTAATTTCAAACGTGAATTGCCTAACATAAAAAGTCTTGGATTGACAAATCTGAACTTTCTGTTGAAAATATTAAGTTCTGTACTTCCTTTAATTACAGATTATGTCTACTTTGAGAATTCCTCCAGCAACCCATACCTAATAAGAAGGATAGAAGAACTCAACAAGGTATATACACTGAGTGTTCTTAATTTTAATTTAAAAAATATTTATTTTCCCTTAACGGGTAATTAGGTAAAGGGTGGCCTGGTGCGGAGGCTCATGCCTGCAATCCCAGTAAATTGGGAGGCCTGGTGGGTGGTTTGAGACCAGCCTGTGCAACATAGTGAGACCCCATCTCTATTTTTTTTTTTTTTTTTTTTTTTTTTTTTTGAGACGGAGTCTCGCTCTGTCACCCAGGCTGGAGTGCAGTGGCCGGATCTCAGCTCACTGCAAGCTCCGCTTCCCGGGTTCACGCCATTATCCGGCCTCAGCCTCCCGAGTAGCTGGGACTACAGGCGCCCGCCACCTCGCCCGGCTAGTTTTTTGTTTTGTATTTCTTAATAGAGACGGGGTTTCACCGTGTTAGCCAGGATGGTCTCGATCTCCTGACCTCGTGATCCGCCCGTCTCGGCCTCCCAAAGTGCTGGGATTACAGGCTTGAGCCACCGCGCCCGGCCTATTTTTTTTTTTTAATTAATATAAAAAATAAAAATAGGGCTGGGCACGGTGGCTCATGCCTGTAATCTCAGCACTTTGGGAGGCCGAGGTGGTAGGATCACCGGAGGTCAGGAGTTCGAGAACAGCCTGACCAACATGGAGAAACCCCGTCTCTGCTAAAAATACAAAAAAATTAGCCGGGCATGGTGGCACATGCCTATAATCCCAGCCACTTGGGAGGCTGAGGCAGGAGAATCGCTTGAACCCAGGAGGCGGAGGTTGTGGTAAGCCAAGATCGTACCATTGCACTCGAGCCTGGGCAACGAGTGAAATTCCATCTCAAAAAAAAGAAATAATAATAATAAATAAAAATGAATGGGGTAAAGGGCATAAGAGATGGTTTTACTTTCAGTCCCAGACTCTTTGAAAGTTGAGATTTTAGGCCGGGCATGGTGGCTAATGCCTGTAATCCCAGCAATTTGGGAGGCCAAGGCAGGTGGATCACTTGAGGTCAGGAGTTCAAGACCAGCCTGGCCAACATGGTGAAACCCCGTTTCTACCAAAAAAGTACAAAAAAATTAGCTAGGCATGGTAGCATGCACCTGTAATCCCAGCTACTCAGGAGGCTGAGGCAGGAGAATCGCTTGGACCTGGGAGGCAGAGGTTGCAGTAAGCCGAGATCACCCCATTGCACTCCAGCCTGGGTGACAGAGCGAAATACTGTCTCCAAAAAAAAAAAAAAAAGAAAGTTGAGATTTTAGAGAGTTATGCAGGATTCTGAATTCCGACTATGCTTTTGCTTTTTAGTTACTGAATATTTAAAAGTCTGCAGATATTTTCAAATTGCTTAGAGCCTCTGAAAGAGCAGTTGACTTATGTAACTCAGACCCTTTTTATGTTTAGAGTCATAATGTGTATTTTTCTCTTTTTAGTGAATTAATATTTTCCTCTTCCAGGTTGAGAAAGAGGAAGCTAGGGAACATAATATTGAAAGGAATTGGCTGGCGGGTGCAGTGGCTCACACCTGTAATCCCAGCCACTTTGAGAGACCGAGGCGGGTGGATCACCTGAGGTCGGGAGTTCGAGACCAGCCTGACCAACTTGGAGAAACCCCATCTCTACTAAAAATACAAAATTAGCCTAGTGTGTTGGTGCCTGCCTGTAATCCCAGCTACTCGGGAGGCTGAGGCAGGAGAATTGCTTGAACCTGGGAGGTGTAGGTTGCGGTAGGCCAAGATCACACCATTGCCCTCCAGCCTGGGCAACAAGAGTGAAACTCCTTAAAAAAAAAAAAATTTGAAGGGAATTTGTAAAATTCTGGACTAGGCTAAATTGTCTGTGGTAGCTCACACCTGTAATCCCAACGTTTTGGAAAGCTGAGACCTCAGGATCCTTTGAGTCCAGGAGTTCAAGACTAGCCTGGGTAACACAGGGAAACCCTATCTCTACCAAAAAAAATAGCCGGGTATGATGGCACATGCCTGTAGTCCCAGTTACTTGGGAGGCTGAGGAAGATTGCTTGGGCCCAGGAGGTCAAGGCTGCAGTGAGCTGTGATTGCATCACTGCGTTCCAGCCTGGGTAACAGAGACTGTCTCAAAAAAAAGAATATGGTTTTGGTATAATAAATATAAAGTAGCTTTGTACCTTTGGCCCAGTTAAAATGTTTACATTAAGGTTTGTCTGTGATCGTAGATTATTAGGAAAACAGAAGCCTTATGATTGCAGGAGAAGAACCTTTTTTCGTTTTGTTTTGTTTTTTGAGATGGAGTTTTCACTCTTTTAGCCCAGATTGGAGTGCAGTGGCGCAATCTTAGCTCACTGCAACCTCTTCCTCTCAGGTTCAAACAATTCTCCTGTCTCAGCCTCCCAAGTAGCTGGGGTTACAGGCAGGCACTAGCACGCCTGGCTATTTTTTGTGTGTGTGTTTATTAGAGACAGGGTTTTACTATGTTGGTTGGGCTTGCCTTGAACTCCTTACCTCAGGTGTGAGCCACTGCGCCTGACCAGCGTTTATATAATGGAGGCACCAGAAAGCAGTCGTAAGCTACATGGACCATAGATTTTCTAATGATGCTTTGTTTTCCTTCAGACTGCTTTGAGGGTTGTGTGGCTTATGAGACTTCATAGTGTTAAAATCTTTGAGTCTGTCTAGCTAATACCTTTCCCTCAAAATGCCATCTGGTTACTTGTTCAGTTTTGTCCTGGGAAGGCAAGCCTGACCTAGGACGTTCCTACTTTAAAGAGCCTTGAGACCTTGGTTTGTTTTGGGAATATCTCAGGGAATTTGCATTATTTTTATTTTATTCCAGAGACAGGGAGACAGGGTCTGACTCTGTCATCCAGGCTAGAGTTCAGTGGTATGATTATAACTCGCTGTAACCTTGAACTCCTGGACTCAAAGCAATCCTCCTGCCTCAGCCTCCCAAGTAGCTGAGTTTACAGGCATACTTCACCATGTCCGGCTAATTTTTAGCAGAGACGGGATTTCTCCATGTTGATCAGGCTGGTCTCTAACTCCTGACCTCAGGTGATCCACCGCCTTGGCCTCCCAAAGTGCTGGGATTACAGGCATGAGCTACTGTGCCCGGCTTCCTTTTCTCAAAACGACTGTGCTACTGCATTTGCCTGTGTTAGTTGTCACCCAGGCTGGAGTGCAGTAGCATAGATCCCGACTTACTGCAACCTCCTCCTCCCGGGTTCAAGTGATCTCCCTCAGCCTCCCAAGTAGCTGGGATTACAGGCGCCCGCCACCAGGCCCAGCTAATTTTTTTGTGTTTTAGTGAAGACAGGGTTTCACCATGTTGGCCAAGCTGGTCTCGAACTCCTGACGTCAAGTGATCCACCCACCTTGGCCTCCCAAAGTGCTGGGATTACAGGTGTGAACCACCACACCCAGCCTAATTTTTAAATTTTTTTTTTTTTTTTTTTTTAGACGGAGTCTCGCTCTGCTGCCCAGGCTGGAGTGCAGTGGCCGGATCTCGGCTCACTGCAAGCTCCGCCTCCCGGGTTTACGCCATTCTCCTGCCTCAGCCTCCCGAGTAGCTGGGACTACAGGCGCCCGCCACCTCGCCCGGCTAGTTTTTTGTATTTTTTAGTAGAGACAGGGTTTCACCATGTTAGCCAGGATGGTCTCGATCTCCCGACCTCGTGATCCGCCCGTCTCGGCCTCCCAAAGTGCTGGGATTATAGGCTTGAGCCACCGCGCCCGGCCGTAAATTTTTTGTAGAGATGGCGTCTCACTATGTTGCCCAGGCTAATCTAGAACTCCTGTCTTCAAGCAGACCCCTATCTTGGTCTCTGAAAGCACTGAGAGATTTTACATTAAAAAAAAAAAATATTTAGTCTTTGAGACCACCAAATGAAGAGAATGGCCTCAAGTTTAGATCAGTCTGTGGGTGGGAACTGTTGGCATGTGATTCTGATCTTTTATGTTCTTGATGTATAAGAATTGAGGCAACTCGGCCGGGCGCGGTGGCTCAAGCCTGTAATCCCAGCACTTTGGGAGGCCGAGACGGGCGGATCATGAGGTCGGGAGATGGAGACCATCCTGGCTAACACGGTGAAACCCCGTCTCTACTAAAAATTACAAAAAACTAGCCGGGCGAGGTGGCGGGTGCCTGTAGTCCCAGCTACTCGGGAGGCTGAGGCAGGAGAATGGCGTGAACCCGGGAGGCGGAGCTTGCAGTGAGCCGAGATGTGGCCACTGCACTCCAGCCTGGGTGACAGAGCAAGACTCCGTCTCAAAAAAAAAAAAAAAAAAAAAAGAATTGAGGCAACTCCAAACTATTTACTGTATCAGTTTAATTAGAAAGTTAATTAGATTGAAATAGAAATCTTGACCTATGAGAGCCTGTATTCTTTGGCGGTCACTGCCCCTCTCTGACCTCCACTTTTGCTGAAAGCAGGTGGGAGCTCTGCCTTGCTTACTTGGCACAAAGTACAGTGGGCTCTTGGTTGTTTCTCCCTGCAACCACCTTAGGAGGACCATTTATTTGTATCCACCCTACCCCTCACCCCTTGCTCTTTTTTCCATATCATTTATCACCTCCAAATATACTTACTGTGTTTGTTTTCATTACCTGTCTTCCTAGAGTGTCAGCTATAGTGATCTTCTCTGTTTTGTCCAGTTATGCATTCTGAATGCCTTAGAATAGTTGTTGGCACATAGTTAAAGGCATTCACTAAATACTTGTTGAATTAATTTCTGAAATGTCTGATGTTAATGCTTATACATACATAGCTTTACTATTTACCAACTGCTTCAGTTCATTCATTTTACAAGTAATTTTGAGGACCTTCTACCAGCCAGGTACTTTTAGACAGTGAGAATGCAAGGATGATAAACAGGTCTAGTGCAGACAGACATCAACCATATAGTCCCACAAGTAAAAGTAAAATTGCAGCTGTGCTAAGTTTAGAAATGTCACAGCATGGTGCCCTGGAAACCTAACCTGGGATTCACATTTGTTACCCTTTTGAGCCTCACATAACCTTACACCTTAAGGTACCTAGATCATGCGTTGTTGTCTTGAGGCACACAGTAGCTAAATGATTGGGTTGCACATCTAGGTGAACATGGATTATTTCACACTCCTTTATCATTTCATTGCCATTTACTTCCAAAATGCCCCCGTCCTCCATCCTCATCTCCTCCCTCCCCCTACCTGTTGTCAGCACAGAGTCATCCATGTAATAGCGAGTCTCTGGGGCTGGGGGATGACTGTATTGTGAATCCATGTAATAGCGAGTCTCTGGGGCTGGGGGATGACTGTGTTGTGAGAGATGGGATTCTTTGTAATTTCACAAAATGGTAGTTTGAATGGCTAATTGAAATATTTACATAGGATCTTTATTTCTGAAGGGATGTGAAAAAGATATCTTATTTTAGGCAATTCATTAAGCAAATACTATTGAGTACCTGTTATGTACCAGCCACTATGCTAGGCTGAGAGACAGAACTGTGAGCAAGATGGACATGGTCTCTACCCATACATGGTCTACATTCTCATGAGGGAGACACCCGGAAAGACAAGTTGACGGGCATAAAGAAAATAGTAATAGTAATGCATTGTGTTAACTTGCAAGAAGGCAAGTGCCTCGACATAGAGAATGACAGGTCATTTCCTTTAGGTAGGGTGGGAGAGGACATTGAAGTTGAGGCCTAAAGGATGAGGAAGAGGGAACCATGGCAAGAGAAGCCAAAGGAGTATTCTAGATAAAGGCCCTGGGAAGATCAGAGGTGAAATTGGCTAGGTACGGAAAGTTAAAACATGATGGGAAAATCCAAATAATGATTTAAAAATACTTGAAGACAGGCATGGTGGCTCAGGCCTGTAGTCCCAGCTGCTCAAGAGGCTGAGGCAGGAGGATTGCTTGAGACTGGGGGTTTGAGACCAGCCTGTGCAACATAACAAGACCCCCCATGTCTTAAAAAAACCAAAACAAGGCAGGATGCGGTGGCTCACGCCTGTAATCCCAGGACTTTTGGAGGCTGAGGTGGGTGGATCACCTGAGAGGAGTTTGAGACCAGCCTGGCCAATGTGGTGAAACCCTGTCTCTACTAGAAATACAAAATTAGCTGGGCGTGGTGGCACATGCCTGTAATCCCAGCTACTTGGGAGGCTGAGGCAGGAGAATTGCTTGAACCCAAGAGGCGGAAGTTGCAGTGAGCTGAGATCGCGCCATTGCACTGCAGCCTGGGCAACAGAGTGAAACTCCCTCTCAACAAACAAAAAAACCAAAACAAAACCACCTCTGAACTGAAAATACTTACTCTGTTCTGATTGATAAGCTAGGAAAAAAAGGCTACTTGGGAGGCTGAGGCAGGAGGATCGCTTGAACCAGGGAGTTGGAAGTTGCAGTGAGCCGAGATCATGCCACTGCACTCCAGCCTGGCAACAGAACGAGACTCCATCCAAAAAAAAAAAAAAAATATATATATATATGTAAATTAACTCTTAATTGCTGTAATGCACTTAGCCTCAAACCTTGTACTTATTTCATTAAATGCCGTTAACAGTTGCAGACTGGCACTGGGCTGTAGACCCATGAGTAACAATGCTTCAGAAGAATGCTGGAGAGGGTGTGTTTGTAGAGGGGAAGAGGAATATGGTAGCCATAAGCTACCTAGTAGCCAAGTGAGTGCATGGTCAAGAAGAGACTATTTATGGCCGGGGCAGTGGCTCACGCCTGTAATCCCAGCACTTTAGGAGGCTGAGGCGAGTGGATCAGGAGGTCAGGAGATCAAGACCATCCTGGCTAACACGGTGAAACCTCGTCTCTACTAAAAATACAAAAAATTAGCTGGGCATGGTGGCGGGCGCCTATACTCCTAGCTACTCAGGAGACTGAGGCAGGAGAAGGGCGTGAACCCGGGAGGCGGAGCTGGTAGTGAGCCGAGATCGCGCCACTGCACTTCAGCCTGGGTGACAGAGCAAGACTCCGTCTCAAAAAAAAAAAAAAGAAGAGACTATTTTGAACTATGCTCCCTGCCCCCTAAGCAAGTTTAAATAATAATTTAATTAGCTTTGTATAGCATCCCTATTGGAGGAACTCACTAGTGAGGCAGAAAAAAATATGCCTAGAAACTGTTGATTTGGATTTTTTATTTTATTTTTTTGAGGTGGAGTGTCACTCTGTCACCCATGCTGGAGTGCAATGGTGTGGTCTTGGCTCACTGCATCCTCCACTTCCCAGGTTCAAGCAATTCTTCTGCCTCAGCCTCCTGAGTAGCTGGGACTACAGGTGTGTGCCAGCACACCTGGCTAATTTTTGTATTTTTAGTAGAGACGGGGTTTTACTATGTTGGCCAGGCTGGTCTAGAACTCCTGACCTCGTGATCCCCCTGCCTTGGCCTCCCAAAGTGTTGGGATTACAGGCGTAAGCCACCGCGCCCAGCCTGGATTTTTAATATCTCAAGAAGAGACAAAAATCACATTGAAAATCCAAAGCAACAGTTTCAAGGCATATCTCAAAAAGACAAAATCTCAAGAAGACAGAAATGACTAAGAGCTTATATTTGAAGTCACTGATAGATTTTATTTTATTTACATGGAAATCCTGGCCTGTTCATTTAGCAGACTGCTGGATCATTATTTCTGGAGAATGTATTTGATCACAGTATTATGAAATATAGAAGCACTTTGGTTAGAAATTTAATATGATTTCAATTTTAAGGGGCACTGTTTCCACAGGACTATTTTTTAATCTAAAATACTGCTGCTGAACTTCATAAAATTGACACATTTACTGCAGAACTTATATATTCTTCTTTGTATTTGAGTATATCTGTAAGACCAGATAAATTTCTGAAAATTTGTTCTCACATTTATTTGAAAATGGAAATCACAATAGCATTTTATTATAATCTGTGTGTTTTTACAGGGAACTTTGTAATGAATGATTGACCTTCTTGAGAGCTCTCAGAATTCTAGAGAATAGGAGAGCAGGAGCCTGGGCCCCAGCTGCAGTAAATGACAGCATAACTGAATTTTTTTTGAAGCCATCATACTTTGGAAGAACCTAACTGAATATTGATTGCATTGTAGACTAGCCAAAAAGAAATGAGAGTTTCAGTGTTCATAACTCAGGGTTTTTAATATGTTTAGTTGTGGAGGTAAACTAAGTACTGCTTTAGAATATTGACTCTTAAGAGATTCGTAGACTTCCTTGGGCTAGAGAATGCCTTTCCAGGTCACCTGGTCTATTCGGTATTATGGCTGCTTCCCACCTGCAGAGCTTCACTGTCCATGGAACATGGGATACTTAGGGGAGGGCTTGGTGATTTTACACTTAGCTTGTGCTTTCTGGGAATGGGTTTGGACAAGGTATGTTTACATGACTGAAATAAATTATTTCCGTCAGTTGTGGCTTTAAAAACTGGGGGGATTAGTTTCTTTTTCTTTTTTTTTTTTTTAAGGCTAGTTAATTGAAGCAGTGGGGGGGATTAGTTTCTTAAAGCTAATCAGTGTTAACTGTGTCTGGCTTTAATCATTAAAGGGTCTAATCAGTTTAGTTTAGTTAATGCCAGTATTGTTATATGTTTGACATTCCAGTTGTGCTTGGAAGCAGAACAAATGTTGCTCATCCTTATTTGAATTTTTTAGCTCTGTGGTTATCCTGCAGTTGTAGTTGGCACCAGTATTAATGAGCATGATCATATAATTGTGCTGTATCTTGTTTTGTTTTATAAATTATTTGACTCTAATATTCAGTACAAATGACTTTTATTTTTCTTATCTCTTAGACTGCAAGTGGCAACGTGGAAGCAAAAGTAGTATGCTTTTATAGACGACGTGATATTTCCAACACACTTATAATGCTCGCAGATAAGCATGCTAGTAAGTTGTTTTTCTCTGATTAAAAAAATGTTTAAGTCTTGTGTTTTTCATAATGAGGTGCAGACATGCTTTTTCTTACCTGAAGCCTTTTGCTTGTCCATTTATCTTGTAGTTTTGATGGGAGTAAAATAAGTGATACTAACTGAAACCAAACACTGGTGTTTGGTTTTAATGTATATATGTGTGTGTGTGTGTGTGTGTGTGTGTGTGTGTATATATATAACTTTTTTTTTTTTTTTTTTTTTTTGGAGACAAAGTTTGCTTTGCCACCCAGGCTGGAGTGCAGTGGTGTGATCATGGCTCACTGCAGCCTCAAAATCACGGGCTCAAGTGAGCCTCCTGCCTCATCCTTGCAAAGGGCTGGGATTACAGGTGTGAGCTATCAGGCCTGGCCTAGTATATAGTTTTTTAGGTTGCATCACATTTATTAATTGGTGAAAATGTTGACATAGAAACCTTTGTAAACAGGCTTTAGCAAATGATCTGGGCAGTGTCTTGCCATCTCCTGTTTTCAGTGGTGGATTTTTCTTTTGAATAGAGATGGAGTCTTGCTATGTTGCCCAGGCTGGTCTTGAACTCTAGGCCTCAAGTAATCTCTCACCTTGGCCTCTCAAAGTGCTGGGATTACATGCATGAACTGCTGGGCCTGGCCCACTGGTGGTTTTGTAAGGATACAAATAGGAGGAAATTTATACTTCACTGTTCTGGAGGATGTTTTCTCTCCGCTAGAATAGCTGAATAATACTTAGTGTTTTTGACGAGGGAACTAGGTCTTGCTCTGTTGCCCAGGCTGGAAAGTGCAGTGGCACAATCATGGCTCACTGTAGCCTCGACCTCCCAGGCTTAAGCAATACCCCTACCTCAGCCTCCAGAGTAGCTGGGTCCACAGGTGTGTACCACAACACCAGGCTAATTAAAAAAAAAAACGCGTGTTACAGAGATAGTCTCCCTATGTTTCTCAGGCTGGTCTGGAACTCTTGGGCTCAAGTGATCCTCCTGCCTTGGCTTTCCAAAGTGCTGGGATTATTGGTGTGAGCTACCATGCCCAGTCAGATTTTTTTTTTCCCCCATCTTTTAAGTTCAGGGGTACATGTGCAGGATATGCAGGTTTCATTATTTTATTTATTAATTTTATTTATTATTTATTTTGAGACGGAGTCTCGCTCTATCACCCAGGCTGGAGTGCAGTGGCACTATCTCGGCTTACTGCAACCTCTGTCTCCTGGGTTCAAGTGATTTTCCTGCCTCAGCCTCCCAAGTAGCTGGGATTACTGGCTAATTTGTGTATTTTTAGCAGAGACAGGGTTTCACCACGTTGGCCAGGCTGGTCTCAAATTCCTGATCTCAGGTGATCTACCTGCCTTGGCCTCCCAAAGTGCTGGGATTATAGACATGAGCCACCACTCCTGGCCTATTATTTTGATTATTATTATTTTTTTTTGAGACGGAGTTTCACTCTTGTTGCCCAGGCTGGAGTGCAATGGCGTGATCTAGGCTCACCACAACCTCCACCTCCCGGGTTCAGGCGATTCTCCTGCCTTAGCCTCCCTAGTAGCTGGGATTACAGGCATGTGCCACCATGCCTGGCTAATTTTGTATTTTTAGTGAGGTGAGGTTTCTCCATGTTGGTCAGGCTAGTCTTGAACTCCCGACCTCAGGGGATCCGCCCACCTTGGCCTCCCAAAGTGCTGGGATTACAGGCATGAGCCACCACGCCCGACCTTAAGTTTAAAGAAAATTTTAGCCAGTTTGAATTTTCAAAAGAACAATAAACACACTGAAGTGATTTAAATTTCAAGACAGAAAGTACATTATGTTGAAAGCTATTTTTTTTCTCTACAAAAATGTAGTGAGACTCTAGGAACTTATGTAGGTGGATTTTGCAGTTTGATACTTTGTTTCTTTTTTTTTTTTTTAAGATGGAGTCTGGCTCTGTCACCCAGGCTGGAGTGCAATGACATGATCTCTGCTCATTGTAACCTCTGCTTCCCAGCTTCAAGTGATTCTCCTGCCTCAGCCTCCCAAGTAGCTGGTATTATAGGCGTGCACCACCAAGTCCCGCTAAGTTTTGTATTTTTAGTGGAGACGGGGTTTCACCATGTTGGCCAGGCTGGTGTTGAACTCCTGACCTCAAGTGATCCGCCCACCTTGGGAGTGCTGGGATTACAGTTGTGAGCCACCACACCCGGCCAGTTTGATGCTTTGATTTATAATCACTATGGTCTTGAGGACCCTGAAGCTTTTGAAATGTTCTGGTATGGGTATAAGGAAGGCTGCTATTTGCAAAGGTTTGTTCTGAGTTTGCTTGAGGGTCGTTGCCCCACTGTGTTGTAGATTTAGCCAGTCAAGTTAGTTGTCTCATAAGTTAAATTCTTACTGTATTTTCTTCTGTAGTTCATAGTGTTTTTCTGCTTCTGTATAGAAAGTGTTCATTATTTCAATTAATTGCTGACATGTAAAAGAAAAAAGTGTTCATTATGATATGAGTTCTGTCATGTTTACAAATTATATATTCAACATATCAGGGCTTCACATTTGCTACTGATAATGAGAACAAAATATTGCTTTAAAAGCACCAGGCTCCTAGCCTCAAGGGATCCTCACAGAGTGCTGGGATTACAGGTGTGAGTCACCATGGCTGGTCCCAAATTGCTTTTTTTGTCCCCCTTTATGCTTTTTTTTTTTTTTTTTTGGAGACAGGGTCTGGCTCTGTTGCCCAGGCTGGAGTGCAGTGGCAGGATCATAGCTCACAGCAGCCTTGAATCAAGCCTTGGCACAAAGGATCTTCCTGCCTCAGCCTTTAGAGTAGCTGGGAGTACAGGTGCATCCCACCATGCCTAGCTAATTAAAAAACATTTTTTTGGTAGAAATGGGGTCTTGTTATGTTGCCAGGGTAGGTCTCAAACTCTTGGCCTCAAGCAATCCTCCCATCTCGGCCTCCCAAAATGTTGAGATTACAGGTGTGAGGCACCACATCCAACCAGCAACAACCTTAGAACCTAGATTATGAGCATGATTAAATCCAAAGTATATGAATATAAATGAGATTTTAAAAAATATTTTATTTTATTATCTATTTATTTATTTAGAGACAGAGTTTCACTCTTGTTGCCCAGGCTAGAATGGAATGGCATGATCTCGGCTCACTGCAACTTCCACCTCCCATGTTCAAGCAGTTCTCCTGCCTCAGCCTCCCAAGTAGCTGGGATTTACTTTCAAAGGCAACTATATATCTAGGAATGGTGGAGTTAGATGTATCTTACTGTATTTCTGTCGTATTGACTAAAACATCAGGTGCAGAAAGCACATAAAGTTGTCTGAAGAGTTCATGTTTTATGAGGAGTTTTTTAGGGAGGGTTAATGGAGAAAGTGTTATTAGAATGAGTTCAAAACTGGAGTCCTGAGTGTGGATGCCACTTAATTTTCCTGAACTTTAGTTTTTCCATTTAAAAAACTTCTGATTATGGACTCTTTTTTTATTTTTTGAGATAGAGAGTCTCGCTCTGTTGCCCAGACTGGAGTGCAGTGGCACAATCTTGTCTCACTGCAGCCTCCCTGGTTCAAGCAATTCTGATACCTCAGCCTCCCAGGTAGCTGAGAGTACCGGCGCATGCCACCACGCCTGGCTAATTTTTGTATTTTTAGTAGAGATGGGGTTTTACCATGTTGGCCAGGCTGGTCTCCAACTCCTGGGATCTCAAGTGATCCTCTTGCCTTATACTCCCAAAGTGCTGTGAGAGCCACTGCGCCTGGCCATTATGGACTCTTTTTCTTTTTTTTTATTTTTTGAGACAGAGTTTCTCTCTTGTTGCCCAGGCTGGAGTGCAGTGCCACGTGATCTCGGCTTACCGTAACCTCTACCTCCCAGGTTCAAGCGATTCTCCTGCCTGAGCCTCCTGAGTAGCTGGAAGTACAGGCATGCGCCACCACGCCTGACTAATTTTGTAGTTTTAGTAGAGACGGGGTTTCTCCATATTGGTCAGGCTGATCTCGAACTCCCGACCTCAGGTAATCTGCCCACCTCTGCCTCCCAAAGTGCTGGATTACAGGTGTGAGCCACTGCGCCCGGCTTACAGACTCTAAAAAAAAAAAAACAAACTTATTATTACAGAAAACTTTCATCATGTACAAGCAGAGAAGAATACAATATGCCTGGTGTTTCCATCACTGTGTATTAACAGTGATCCATACATGATCAATTTTTATTCATCTAGACCCCTACTCGCTAGCCCGTTATTTTGAAGCACATCAAAGAAGCCTTACCTTTTTATCTGTAAATATTTCAGTACTTACTTGTAAAAGGTCATAACGTCTTTCAGTCTTAAAGTGTCCAAGTGTGTAAGGAACTCTCATGCCGTTTACTCAGATTCAACAGTTGTTAACATTTTGCCCTATTGGCTTTATCATGCTATATATATATATATATATTTTTTTTTTTTTTTGAGACGGAGTCTCGCTCTGTCGCCAAGGCTGGAGTGCAGTGGCCGGATCTCAGCTCACTGCAAGCTCCGCCTCCCGGGTTCCCGCCATTCTCCTGCCTCAGCCTCCCGAGTAGCTGGGACTACAGGCGCCCGCCACCTCGCCTGGCTAGTTTTTTGTCTTTTTTGGTAGAGATGGGGTTTCACCGTGTTAGCCAGGATGGTCTTGATCTCCTGACCTCGTGATCCGCCCCGCCCGTCTCGGCCTCCCAAAGTGCTGGGATTACAGGCTTGAGCCACCGCGCCCGGCCATATCATGCTATATATAATGCAAACATACATATATTATTTTCTGAACCATTTAAGAGTAAGTTGGAGACTTCAGTGTATTTTTTTTTTTTTTTTTTTTTTTTTGAGATGGAGTCTAGCTGTTGCCCATAGTTGAATAAAAAATTACATAAACCCAACACTTTGGGAGGCTGAGGCAGGATGATTACATGAACCCAGCAATTAGATACCAGCCTGGACAGCACAGGAAGATCCCATTTCAACAACAACAAAAAGAAAAGATTAGTTGTGTGTGATAGCACACAGCTCTGGTCCCAGCTACTCAGGAGACTGAGGCAGGAGGATTGCTTGAGCCCAGGAGATTGAGGCTGCAGTGAGCTGTGTGTTCACACCACTGCACTCCACCCTGGGTGACAAAGGGAGACCTTTTCTCTTGGCAGGGAAAAATGGATTAAGAGACCTAGAAAATAAGTCCAGAAGCCATAAGTTTTTTTTTTTTTTTGAGACGGAGTCTCGCTGTTGCCCAGGCTTGAGTGGCTCACTGCAATCTCCACCTCCTGGGTTAAAGCAATTCTCCTGTCTCAGCCTCCCGAGTAGCTGGGATTATAGGCGTGCACCACCATGCCTGGCTAATTTTTGTATTTTTAGTAGAGATTGGGTTTCGCCATGTTGGCCAGGCTGGTCTCGACCTCAGGTGATCTGCTCTCCTTGGCTTCCCAAAGTGCTGGGATTACAGGTGTGAGCCACCATGCCCAGCCTCATAAGAGTTAAGATATAAAAATAAATGGTGTCAGTTCAGAGCCAAAAATAAGAAACAAAAAAATGAGAAAAGGGGAGATTATTAAAAATAAAAACATTGTAAGTTGAGTTTAGTAACATTATGAAAGACCAAATGAAGATTCTTTTTTTCTTTCTTTTTGAGACAGAGTTTCACTCTGTCACCTAGGCTGGAGTGCAGTGGTGCAGTCTCGGCTCCCTGCAACCTCCACCTTGTGGGTTCAAGTGATTCGCCTGCCTCAGCCTTCTGAGTAGCTGGAACAACAGGTGCACGCCACCACTCCTGGCTAATTTTTGTATTTTTGTAGAGACTGGGTTTTGCCATGTTGGCCAGCATGGTCTCGAACTTCTCACCTCAAGTGATCCACCTGCCTTGGCCTCCCAAAATGCTCGGATTAGAGGCATGAGCCACTTTGCATGGCCCCATCTTGTATTTTATTTTATTTATTTAGTTATATATAATTACAGTTCTACCTACAGAGGAGAGTGAGATAGGAGAATCACTTGAGTCCAGTATTTCAAGGTTGGAATGAGCTATGACTGAGCAATTGCATTCCAGCCTGGGCAATAGAGTGACACCTGTGTCTCTTAAAAAAAAAAAAATTACAAACGATGAATAACTTCCTGACAAAAAGAAAATTTAGGGCTGGGCGCAGTGGCTCACGCCTCTAATCCCGGCACTTTGGGAGCCGAGGTGGGTGGATCACTTGAGGTCAGGAGTTCAAGACCAGCCTGACCAACATGGTGAAACCCTGTCTTTATTAAGAATACAAAATTAGGCCGGGCGCGGTGGCTCACGCCTGTAATCCCAGCACTTTGGGAGGCCGAGGCGGGCAGATCACAAGGTCAGGAGATCGAGACCACGGTGAAACCCCGTCTCTACTAAAAATACAAAAAATTAGCCGGGCGCGGTTGTGGGCGCCTGTAGTCCCAGCTACTCGGGAGGCTGAGGCAGGAGAATGGCGTGAACCCAGGAGGCGGAGCTTGCAGTGAGCCGAGATCGCGCCACTGCACTCCAGCCTGGGCGACAGAGCGAGACTCCGTCTCAAAAAAAAAAAAAAGAATACAAAATTAGATGGGCATGGTGGCACACACCTGTAATCCCAGCTGCTTGGGAGGCTGAGGCAGAATTGCTTGAACCCAGGAGGTGGAGGTTGTAGTGAGCTGAGATCGTACCGTTGCACTCCAGCCTGGGCAACAGGAGCAAAACTCCGTCTCAAAAAAAAAAAAAAAAAAAAGAAAAGAAAGAAAATTTAGGCCGGGGACAGTGGCTCACGCCTGTAATCCAAGCACTTTTGGAGGCCAAGGCAGGAGGACCACTTGAGTCCAGGAGTTGGAGACGAGCCTGGGCAACACAGCAAGACCTCATATCTAAAAGCAAGAAAAAAAAAAGAAATTTCAAAAAACCGGTACAAGGAAGGAAAACACACACACACACATACACACACACACACTCACACACAGAGATCATTGGTTGGGCATGGTGGCTCCTAGCACTTTGGGGGGCCGAGGCAGGTAGATCACTTGAGGCCAGGACCAACATGGCAAAAACCCATCTCTAGGAAAAATACAAAAATTGGCTGGGCACGGTGGCTCACGCTGGTAATCCCAGCACTTTGGGAGACTGAGGCAGGCGGATCACAAGGTCAGAAGTTCGAGACCATCCTGGCCAACATGGTGAAACCCTGTCTCTACTAAAAATACAAAAATTAGCTGGGTATGGTGGCACGTGCCTATAGTCCCAGCTACTTGGGAGGCTGAGGCAAGAGAATCACTTGAACCCGGAAGGCAGAGGTTGCAGTGAGCTGAGATTGTGCCACTGTACTCCAGCCTGGCGACGCAGCAAGACTCCATCTCAAAAAAAGGTAAAATGCAAAAATTAGTCGGGTGTGGTGGCAGGCACCTGTAATCTTAGCTACTCAGGAGGCTGAGGCAGGACAATGCCTTGAACCCGGGAGGCGGAGGTTGCAGTGAGCCAAGATCGTGTCACTGCACTCCAGCCTGGGTGACACAGTGAGACTCTATCTCAAAAAAATTAAAGCAAAATAGGCCGGGTGCAGTGGCTCACGCCTGTAATCCCAGCACTTTGGGAGGCCGAGGTGGGTGGATCACAAGGTCAGGAGATCGAGACCTTCCTGGCTAACATGGTGAAACCCCGACTCTACTAAAAATACAAAAAAAATTAGCCGGGCATCGTGGCTGGCGCCTGTAGTCCCAGCTACTCGGGAGGCTGAGGCAGGAGAATGGCCTGAACCCGGGAGGCAAAGCTTGCAGTGAGCCAAGATCTCGCCACTGCACTCCAGCCTGGGCGACAGAGTGAGACTCAGTCTCAGAAAAAAAAAAAAAAAAAAAAAAATTAAAGTAAAATAAAAAATAAAACATTAATACAGATCTCTGAAGGTTGAGGCTGCAGTAAGCTGTGATTGCGCCACTCACTCCAGCCTGAGTGACAGAACAAGACCCTGCCTCCCAAAATATAAGTTAACGTTTGAATGAGTAAACATTTAAAAGATACAAAAATGTATTCAGTGCAAAAGCTCCCTATATCAGGACCCCCCAAAACCCAGTTCTCCCTGACAAGTCATTATTATTACTAGCTTCTGGTGTCTTTTCCAATGAGAATTCTTGTGTATGAAAGAAAATACATACAAAAGTGTATATACACGTTCTTTACTCTGCAACAGGTTTTTTCTTAAAGTTTTTTTTTTTTTTTTTAAAGACAGAGTCTCACTGTCTCCAGGCTGGAGTGCAGTGGCGTGATAACGGCTCACTGCAACCTCCACCTCCCGGGTTCAAGCAATTCCCCTGCCTCAGCCTCCCAAGTAGGTGGGACTACAGGTGTGCACCACCACACCCAGCTAATTTTTTGTATTTTAGTAGAGACGGGGTTTCACCATGTTAGCCAGGATGATCTCGATCTCCTGACCTCGTGATCCACCTGCCTTGGCCTCCCAAAGTGCTGGGATTACAGGCATGAGCCACCGTGCCCGGCCCAGGTTTTTTCAAAAATGATAGCGGATTAGAATGTTTTCTCTTTTTTTCTCTTGATTTTCCCTTCCTTTATTTATTCATTTATTTGTTTGTTTGTTTTTTTGAGACAGAGTTTGGCTGTCACTCAGGTTGAAGTGCAGTGGCACAATCTCAGCTCGCTGCAACCTCTGCCTCTCGACGTAGGGATTCAAGTTATTCTCCTGCTTTAGCCACCTGAGTAGCTGGGATCACATGTGTGTGCCACCACACCCAGCTAATTTTTGCATTTTTTGTAGAGACGGATTTTTGCCATGTTGGATAGATTGGTCTTGAACTCCTGGCCTCAAGTGATCTGCCCACCTCGGCTTCCTAAGGTGCTGGGGTTATAGGTGTGCCTGGTGTACTAACCTAATGTTTTTTATGCTTGCAAATTGTATTAATCATCTTGTGAATCACTGCAACAGAAATGCATATGTAAATTAAAATGTAAAAACTATTTACATTTTCTGAGTTCATAAGACTCAGAGTCTTAACATTTTTCTTTGGATTTTTATAATTACAGTATACATTGTAAAATTTTTGATAATTAGTAAAACTAAAAGTGTGACATTTTCATAGGAAATCTTAAGCTTAGTGGACTTCCTTTCCAATTAACTTAATGAATCCTTGAAATAATATACATCATTGCTAGAATGAGACAGGTTTAGCTTTCATTCTGTTCTTCATGTTTGATTTATATTCATGTAGATTGTAACACAATTTTTACATGTAAGTAGGTAGATCAGAATTGTGGAGTTTTGCTTATGTATTCATTTACCAAATGTATTTTGAGTTCCTGCTGCGTACTGGACATTCTACTAAGTACTGGTGATGAGTGGTGAACAAAGCTACTGAAATCTCTGCCCTTAGAGCTTATAAGGGTCTCAGTTCTTTGTTCTTCTCAACTGTGTTTGAAAAAGCATATAGCAGTCATTGACAATAAAGGATTTTTAATGATTTAGCAGCTGTCAATTCAATTAGGTCCTCTTTTAGTTTTGCTAGAAGCAGATAATTTGAAACCAGCAGACATGGAAGAGGTTTAGGTTTTTTAACAAGTCATTAGGGCCCTTTGCATTCTCATTTTCTTTTTTTTTTTTTTTTTTTTGAGACGGAGTCTCACGCTGTTGCCCAGGCTGGAGTGCAGTGGCGCGATCTCGGCTCACTGCAAGCTCCGCCTCCTGGGTTCACGCCATTCTCCTGCCTCAGCCTCCTGAGTAGCTGGGACTACAGGCGCCCGCCACCGCGCCCGGCTAATTTTTTGTATTTTTAGTAGAGACGGGGTTTCACTGTGGTCTCGATCTCCTGACCTTGTGATCCGCCCGCCTCGGCCTCCCAAAGTGCTGGGATTACAGGCTTGAGCCACCGCGCCCGGCCCATTCTCATTTTCTGAGAAGCAAAGTAAAAAGGTTTTACTGAGACCTAACAAAAGATTATTAATTATACTTCTTACCATTCACCTATAGGGACTCTGAATCAATTAGGGTTTTACCAGAGAAAAAGAACCAGATGGAGTTTATGTATGTGTATAAATATACAGACACATATGTATGCATGTATACACATGAATATTGTATGTATTATAATATATGTAGTATAAATACATTTATATACACTACATAAAATTTTCAACGGGTTTATATACATATAAAGAGATTTTTTTTTTGCAAGGAACTGGCTTACATAATTGCTGGGGCTGGCCAGGCAAGTCTGATATCCACAGGGGGGCTGTCTGTCAGGTGGACGTTTCTTCTTCAGGGAAGCCTTAGTTTTGCACTTAGGGCCTTTTACTGATTGGATGAGGCCCACCCTGATTATGGAGGCCAGTCTTCTTAACTTCAAGTCAGCTGATGTTACTCATATCTACAAAATATTTTCATAACAATATCTAAGTTAGATTTTGATTGAATAACTAGGTACTATAGTTTAGATAGTTTGACACATAAAACAATATAGGCACCTTATTTCAACCAGTATACTCAAAGGTTTGGGAAAGTTGAAGTAATGAAGTAATGTTCATTTAAATATACCTTTGTATTTTAAATTTGTGTCTGGTAAATGTTTAACTCTTAGATCATGTACATACTTAAATATGTATTTAAATACATGATGCAAATTTTAATATAATTATAAACTATTTAAATATATTTTCATCTAATTGTTGGAACTGTGGATTTAATTTGTTCAGTTGTGGAAAATTAACACCAGTAACCTTAATGGCAAAGCCAGTCTTCACTGACAAACTAGGCAGCTAAATAAATAACACTGACTTTCTGCCAGAAAGTCTGACTCCTTTTTTCCAATTTTAATAAATGAGTAGCATACATCTGTAAGGTAACCACTTCTTTTTGGATTTTTGTTTTTGTGAGACGGAGTCTTGCTCTTTCACCCAGGCTGGAGTGCAGTGGTGCCATCTAGGCTCACTGCAACCTCTGCCTCCCAGGTTCAGGCGATTCTCCTGCTTCAGCTTCTGGAGTAGTTAGGATTATAGGTGTGTGCCACCATGCCTGGCTAAATTTTGTATTTTTAGTAGAGACAAGTTTCACCATGTTGCCCAGGCTGAAGCATGTATAGGACACAAAACCCTACTGTGGAACTTTTTGATGTCTGGGTTAGAGGCCTCTCAGAGACTTGTATTGTATTTCTCTTTTGTCACCAATGGTCCCTTTGTTTGGTATCTTGGAGGTTTTTACTCCCCATGTTCCACGCAAGTTCTGCAGTAAGATTTAGGGTGGTTGAGAGGAGATGCCTGTATATAAGAGAATGGCAGTTGTGAGAAGTGGAGATGACAAGAGATCAGTCTGATGCCTTGACCTTGTGCTAGTTCTCAGGCAGATCAGTAGGAGCATGTGGGTGTTGATCTGAAACCTATGTTTCTGTGTACCTCTTAGAATGTCTCATACACCCAGGAGACAGGTTCATCTTTGGAAGACTTTCGGTACACTATAGCCCTTTTCCTGCGTGCTGTGGTTTGGATGCTGTGCCCTCCAAACTCATGTTGAGATCTGATCCCCAGTGTTGGAGGTGGGGCCTAATGGGAGATGGTTGGGTCATGGGAGTAGATTCCTCTTTTTTTTTTTTTTTTTTGAGACAGAATCTCGCTCTGTCGCCCAGGCTGGGGTGCAGTGGCCGTATCTCAGCTCACTGCAAGCTCCGCCTCCCGGGTTTACGCCATTCTCCTGCCTCAGCCTCCCGAGTAGCTGGGACTACAGGCGCCCGCCACCTCGCCCGGCTAGTTTTTTGTATTTTTTAGTAAAGACGGGGTTTCACCGTGTTAGCCAGGATGGTCTCGATCTCCTGACCTCGTGATCCGCCCGTCTCGGCCTCCCGAAGTGCTGGGACTACAGGCTTGAGCCACCGCGCCCGGCCAGATTCTTCTTGAATGGATTAAATTAATGCCCTCCCTGGAGTCGACGTGACTTTTCACTTTGTTAGTTCCCTAGAGAGCTGGTTTTTAAAAAGAACCAGCACACCTCCAACCTTGCTTCCTTTCTTGCCATGTGATCGCCGCATATTGGTTCCCCTTCACCTTCTACCATGACTGAAAGCAGCCTGATTCCCTCATCAGATGCAGATACCCAGTCATGAACTTTACAGCCATGAGAATTGTGAGGCAAATAAACCTTTTTGCTTTGTAGATTACCCAGCTTCAAGTATTCCTTTTCAGCAACACAAAATGGACTAAGAAACTGGGCTTGCTTTTTTTCACGTTTGCTTTTTTTTTTTTTGAGACGGAGTCTCACTATCTCTGTCGCCCAGACTAGAGTGCAATGGCGTAATCTCGGCTCACTGCAACCTTCGCCTCCCCAGTTGAAGCACTTCTCCGACCTCAGCCTCCTGAGTAGCTGGGACTACAGGTGTGCACCACTACACCTGGCTAATTTTTGTATTTTTAATAGAGACGGGGTTTCACCACATTGGCCAGACTGCTCTTGAACTCCTGACCTCAAGTGATCTGCCCGCATGTTTGCTCTTTTTTAAACTGTGTTACAGTTTTCATGACTGCATGTTATTCCACACTTTGATGTACTGTAATTTGACCACAGTGTACTGGTAGAGGATTAGGGTATTTTTCATCATTTGCTATCTAGCAGTCTGCAGAGCATGGCCATCATTGCCTTGTGACAAGGATATGTTTCTGAGAGATGCGTTGTTAGGCGATTTTTGTCTATGTGTGGACATCATAGAGTGTACTTACACAAACCTAGATGGTATAGCCTATTACACACCTAGGCTATGTGGTGTAGCCTATTGTTCTTAGGGTGCACATCTGTACGTTTATTACTGTATTGAATACTGTATGCAGTTGTTACCCAATTTTGGGTATTTTTTTTTTTTTTGAGACGGAGTCTCGCTCTGTCGCCCAGGCTGGAGTGCAGTGGCCGGATCTCAGCTCACTGCAAGCTCCGCCTCCCGGGTTCACGCCATTCTCCTGCCTCAGCCTCCCGAGTAGCTGGGACTACAGGCGCCCGCCACCTCGCCCGGCTGGTTTTTTGTATTTTTTAGTAGAGACGGGGTTTCACCGTGTTAGCCAGGATGGTCTCGATCTCCTGACCTCATGATCCGCCTGCCTTGGCCTCCCAAAGTGCTGGGATTACAGGCTTGAGCCACCGCGCCCGGCTGGGTATTTGTGTATCTAAACATATTTAAACATAGAACGAGTACAGTAAAAATACAGTAGAAAGGATAAAAAGTGATACACCTGTGTAGGACACTTACCATGAATGGAGATTCCAGGCCTTGAAGTGAGTCAGTGACTGAGTGGTGGTAGGAAGTGAAGGCCTAGTACATACTGTACACCACTGTAGGCTTTGTAAACACTGTACACTTAGGCAATACTAAATTTTTGGAAAAGTTTTCCTTCAATAATAAATTAACCCAATTTATTGTAAGTTTTTAACTTCATAAACCTTTTAATTTTGTTTAGCTTTTTGACTCTTGTAATAACAACTTAAAACACAAACACATTGAACAGCTGTACAAAAATATTTTCTTTCATTATATCCTTATTCTATAAGCTTTTTTCTTTTTCTTTTCTTTTATTTATTTTTTATTTTTATTTTTTTAAACGGAGTCTCGCTCAGTAGCCCAGGCTGGAGGGCAGTGGCACAATCTCGACTCACTGCAATCTCCGCCTTCCAGGTTCAAGCAATTCTCCTGCCTCAGCCTCCCATGCAGCTGGGATTACAGGTGCACACCACCATGCCCAGCTAGTTTTTGTATTTTTAGTAGAGATGGGGTTTTACCATGTTGGCCAGGATGGTCTCTATCTCCTGACCTTGTGATCCACCCACCTCGGCCTCCCAAAGTGCTGGGGTTACAGGCATGAGCCATCGCGCCCGGCCTTAAGCTTTTTTCCTATTAAGAAAAAATCATTTGGCCAGGTGCAGTGGCTCACGCCTGTAATCCCAGCACTTTGGGAGGCTGAGGCAGGCAGATTGCTTGAGCCCAGGAGTTGGAGACCAGCCTGGGCAACATTGTGAAACCCTGTTTCTACTAAAAATATAAAAATTAGCCAGGTTTGGTGGTATATACCTGTAGTCCCAGCTACTAGGGAGACTGAGGCAGGAGGATTGGTTGAGCCCAGGAGGCAGAGGTTGCAGTGAGCTGAGATCAGGCCTCTGCACTCTAGACTGGGAGACAGAGTGAGACTCTATCTCAAAAAACAAACAAACAAAAAAGAATTCATTTATGGCTGGGCATAGCAGCTCGTACCTGTAATCCCAGCACTTTGGGAGGTTGAGATGGGAGGATCACTTGAGCTCAGGAGTTTAAGACCAGCTTAAGCAACATAACAAGACTCCGTCTCTACAAAATATTTAAAAATTAGCTGGGTGTGGCGGCATGCACCTGTGGTCCCAGCTGCTCGGGAGGTTTAGGCAGGAGTATTGCTTGAGCCTGAGAGTTTGAGGCTGCAGTGAGCTGTGTTTGCACCAGTGCACTCAAGCCTGGTGTACAGATGGAGACCCTGTGTCAAAAAAAGTCATTTTCACTTTTTAAACTTTTTTATTGACAATGCAAACATAAACATATGTTAGCTTAGGTCTACACAGGGTCAGGATCATCAGTATCACTTCTTAGTCCACATCTTGTCCCCCTGGAAGGTCTTCAGGAACACTCACACACATGGAGCTGTCATCTTTGATAACAATTCCTTCTTTTGGAATACCTTCTGAAGGACCTGTCTGGGGCTGTTTTACAGTTAACCTTTTTTCCTTAGTAAGTAGAAAAAATACACCCTAAGACAACAATAGGACAGGTGTGGTGGCTCACGTCTGTAATCCTACCACTTTGGGAGGCTGAGGTGGAGAGATCAGTTGAGGTCAGGAGTTCAAGACCAGCCTGGCCAGCATGGTGAAACCCTGTCTCTACTAAAAAATACAAAAGTTAGCTGGGTGGGGTGGCATGGACCTGTAATCCCAGCTACTTGGGAGACTGAGGCAAGAGAATTGCTTGAACCCAGGAGGTGGTGGTTGCAGTGAGCCGAGATCATGTCACTGCACTCCAGCCTTGGCAACAGAGTGAGACTCTATCTCAAAATAAAATTAAATAAAATTAAAACAACAATAAAAAGTATAGTATATTGGCCAGATGCAGTGGCTCATACCTGTAATCTCAGCACTGTGGGAGGCCGAGGCAGGTGGATCACTTGAGGTCAGGAAGTTGAGACCAGCCTGACCAACATCGTGCTACTGCACTCCAGCCTGGGTGACAGAGCAAGACTCTGTGTCAAAAAAAAAAAAAAAAAAAAGTATAGTATAATAAATACATAAATCAGTAACATAGTAATTATCTATGTCAAGTGTTAGTACTGTACATAATTGTATGTACTGTACATTTATTTGATGGGCAATACAGTAGGTTTGTTTATACCAGTATCATCACAGACATGGGAGTCATGCTTTGTGCCATGACATTACCACTATAGTGTCACTGGGCAGTTGGAGTTTTTCAGCTTCATTATAACCTTATGGGACTGTTGTTCATATTTGTGGTTTGCTGTTGACTTAAATGTCATGTGGTGGGTGAGTATATATGTCATTTAGTACTCGGAGGACTATGGCATCTATTTATTTATTGAGATGGAGTCTTTATTTCTTTATTTATTGAGATGGAGTTTTGCTCTGTACACTACAGTGGAACCTGTGAATAGCCACTACATTTCAGCAGCCTGGGCAACATAGCAAGACCCCGTTTATTTTTCTCTATAAAAAATAAATGGTTTTATGCATTGTGATTTTGACAGATATTACCAAATTAATTGCCTCAGATATTGTTCCAGTTTACACCTACCAGCAATGAATGAGTGCCCATTCCCTCCTTTGACTCTTACCAGTATAGGATTAAGTTTTTTTTTTTTTTTTTTTTGAGATGGAGTCTCCCTTTGTTGCCCAGGCTGGAGTGCAGTGGCATGATCTTGGCTCACTGCAACTTCTGCCTCCCAGGTTCAAGCGATTCTCCTGCCTCAGTCTCCCAAGTAGCTGGGATTACAGGTGCACACTACCACGCCTGGCTAATTTTTGTATTTTTAGTAGAGATGGGGTTTCACCATGTTAGCCAGGCTGGTCTTGAACTCCTGACTTCAGATAATCCACCTGCCTCAGCCTCCCAAAGTGCTAGGAGGGAGCCACAGTGCCAGGCCCACCCCCGCCTTTTTTTTTTTTTTTTTTTTTTTAAAAGACAGAGTCCCCAGGCTGGAGTGCAATGACATGATCTCAGCTCATAGCAACCTCTGCCTCCCGGGCTCAAGCGATTCTTATGTCTCAGTCTCCTGAATAGCTGGAATTACAGGTGTGCACTACCATGCCTGGCTAATTTTTTGTGTTTTTAGTAGAGACAGGGTTTCACCATGTTGGCCAGGCTGCTCTCAAACTCCTGACCTCAGGTGATCCACCCAACTCAGACTCCCAAAGTGCGGGGATTACAGGCATGAGCCACCACACGAGGTCTAGGATTAAGTTTTTAAATCTTTACTAATCTTACAGATTAAAAATGGTTCCTTGGTGGGATTGTATCTTAAATTTCTTATGAGTGAAGTGGAACATCTTTTTATATTTTTAAAAGGCCATATGTATGTCCTTTTCTGTGAACTGTTTATATTCTTTGCCTATTTTGAGTTTAACTTTTGCTAAATTAATTTGTGGGGGGAAAAAGTAAAAGAAACCTTTAGTTACTCCAATAAAGGAAGTAAAGCAGATATTCCTAATTGTAAACTGACGTGTTTAACCTTACATTTTTCCGTGGCTACTTCTCCTATTAGAACAAGGAAATACATTTCACTTAGATTTTCTTCTTTCCTTGTCCTCTACCTTCCCGTGTTTAAGTAAATGGTATTGGTGTGTATATATATTTTTTCAGATCACATAGGACAGGAAAAAACTTTAAAAATTATTATTGTAACTTTTTACTTAGTAACTTATAACTTAGTAAAAAGTTATAATAATGATTTAACAATAATAGTAGGAGCTAATAGTAGGAGCTAATAATACCAGACACTTACTCTAAATGCTTTTACATGTAAGTCCATTTTACTCTACATGTAAGTGAAGTCCATCTTACATTATATATGTCTTCATCCAAGTTTCTGAAAGCATCTGTCTGTGATTCATTCTGCCCATTTTTTGAAATCTTAATACTTCCAAGAGAAATACTAAAGAGAGGAGGGAAAAGAACAGAACAATAAAAGGTCATCCTGACATTTGAAAAACTTTTTCTTGTTTCTAATTTTGTACTTCAGTCCAAATTTTATTAGGAATAAAGCTAAACATAGTTGATTTTTAAGATGTGTGTTGTATTTTTTAATAACATTTTACATTTTGAGAACATAGCCCATGGCTTTTTGTTTCTTAGTCTATGAAGTGTGTAGGCACATAGACCTCAGTCAGCCTGCTACTCTCCTTTTGCAGCCACGGCCCAACCAAGATACTGAGTCCTTACTCTGCCCTTGGGCACACTTGGTCCTTTCTAGCCAGCTGTTACCCCTTGATTGGAGTTGGCATAAAATCTATTTTTTTATCACAGCATTAAAGTAATCAACTTTCATTTAAAAGGACATTTTTCTCTTGCTATTTTATAGAGTTTTTATTTTTGTAAGTGACACTTTGTAATTGGCAATTATGGCAAGTTTGTGTCGCATTAACCAGATTATTATCAACTGTAAATATTACAAAGGTTTATTATTTGACAAGTTAATTATGTTTTATGATATACCTTTTCTTATTGATCTGGTCTTCTGAATGTTAATGGTTTATATTTTTTGTAAACAAAGCAAGTACTATATTACTACTTTAAAATTGATGTCACATTGCTTATTGATCATTAAATGAGGCAATCCAGCAATTAGATGTTCTTAAGCTTTTTAGAAAGCCTTTGTGTTTGCTTTACTTCTGTAATTGTGTGTCTTAATTTGTGGTCTGGAAGAATATAGGCTCACGTATATTTTCGTGTGACTAGTTGATTGAAAATCCTAATTTTTTTTTTTTTTTTTTTTTTTTTTTTGCTGTCTGTGGACTTATAGAATGAAAATCATTTTTATAGTTGAAGTAGCTAATCTAAAATTTTCCACAAGTTATCTTTTTTTTTTTGGAGACAGAGTCTTGCTTTGTTGCCCAGACTGGAGTGCAGTGGTGTGATCTTGCCTCACTGTAACCTCTGCCTCCCGGGTTCAAGCAATTCTCCTCCCTCAGCCTCCTGAGTAGCTGGGACAACAGGCGCACGCCACATTACCTGGCAAATTATTTTTTTTGTATTTTAGTAGAGACGGGGTTTCACCTTGTTGCCCAGGCTGGTTTAGAACTCCTGTGCTCAGGCAATCCACCCGCCTCGGCCTCCCAAAGAATTGGGATTACAAGCGTCAGCCACCACACCCGGCCATCTTTTTAAAAAATTACTATTATTATTTTTTATAGAAATGGGGTCTCACCGTGTTGCCCAGGCTGGTCTCAAAGTCTGGTTTCACATGATCCTGCTGCCTAAGCCTCCCAAGGTGTTGGGATTACACTGCACCTGGCCGACAAGTTATCCTTTTTTTTTTTTTTGAGACAGAGTCTTGCTCTGTTGGCCAGGCTGGAGTGCAGTGGCATGATCTTGGCTCACTGCAATCCCTGCCTCTTCGGTTCAAGCGATTCTCCTGCCTCAGCCTCCTGAGTTACTGGGATTACAGGCGTGCACTACCACGCCTGGCTAATTTTTGTATTTTTAGTAGAGATGGGTTTTACCATGTTGGCCAGGCTGGTCTCCGCCCACCTTAGCCTCCCAAAGTGCTGGGATTACAGGCGTGAGCCACCTCACCCGGCTGTTACTTTTTTTTTTTTTTTTTTTGAGATGGGATCTTGCTCTGTTACTCAGGCTGGAGTGCAGTGGCACCATCTCAGCTTACTGCAACCTCTGTCTCCCAGGCTCAACTGATCCTCCTGCTTCAGCCTCCTGAGTAGCTGGGACTACAGTTGCGTGCCATCGTGTCTGGTTAATTTTTGTATCCTTTTGTAGAGACAGGGTTTTGCCATGTTGCCCAGGCTGGTCTTGAACTCCTGGGGTGAAGCGATCTGCCCACTTTAGCCTCCCAAAGTGTTAGGATTACAGGCATGAACTACTGTGGCTGGCCAAGTTATCTTTTTTAAAAAATATATTTTTATTGAAGTATAGTGTACATGCACTGAATTCCGGATCTTTTTGCTACACTTCTATTTCTTTCTTTCTTTTTTTTTTTTGAGACGGAGTCTTGCTCTCTTGCCCAGGCTGGAGTGCAGTGGCGTGATCTTGGCTCACTGCAACCCCCACCTTCCTCCAGGTTCAAGCGATTCTCCTGCCTTAGCCTCCTGAGTAGCTGCGACTATTGCCACCACACCTGGCTAATTTTTTGTATTTTTATTAGAGACAGGGTTTCAGTGTGTTAGAATGGTCTCCATCTCCTGACCTCGTGATCCACCCGCCTTCACCTCCCAAAGTGCTGGGATTACAGGCATGAGCCACCACACCCGGCCTCCACTACTTCTATTTCTAACTAGTGCTTTTAACTTAATATATTGCCTCTATATTTAGGTAGTCCCAAGTATTTTTCATTTAGCATTCCAAATCACAGAATTTTAGACCTGTGAGGACCTTATATGTAATCTGTTTAAACCCTCTCTCTTTTTTGGTTGAGTCCTTGGTTAGGTCTAAGGTCACCTAACTGGATTAGTATCCTGTCCTCTAAATGATTCTTTTGTATGTTTTGTTTATCTACTTAACATTTATTTTGGATAAGATAAATATTATACTGCATTTTGTTATATGTTTGTATAATTTGGCATTATGGGGCAGATAAATTAACCTTGTTGAGACTTCATCTTTACAAGGGACTCATTAATACTTTCTACCTTATTACCCTTCCTGTGTTGAGGGTTTTTGTAGTGATTAAATGAGTAACAGCCCATACAGATCATAAGATACGCAGAAAACAGTAGCTTTGACTGGGCCCCCTGGAGGACTTTCACATTAACACAGAAGTCTTGACATACAAGGGAAGTGGGTGCCACTGGAGGCTTCTCTAGAGTTGTGCTAGTGGCATCCATTTTCAGTTGTCCCTTGCAGCCAGGAAGTTGGAAAATGGTCACCTGAAGCCTCAGTTCACTCTGCCCCTTTTCTTGATACCTAGGAATGTGGAGACTGGTCGTGGCTGCTCTCCTTTTCAACTTCGTTTGCTAGTAGTGACAACTCAGGGCTCAGGACCGTGGCTGATGTCCCATATCCTTTCAGTGCACCTCATGCCAGTTCCTTTCTGCAAGTTTTTCCTGAGCCAGTGTTGCATCGTGTCCATGTTTGTAAGACTTCTGTGAGTCTTCAAAGCCGCACACATATTTTCATATTATGGGGATTTGTGAGTCTTTCTAGCAACATTATAAAAATAGTTGACTAGGCCGGGCGCGGTGGCTCAAGCCTGTAATCCCAGCACTTTGGGAGGCCGAGACGGGCGGATCACGAGGTCAGGAGATCGAGACCATCCTGGCTAACCCGGTGAAACCCCGTCTCTAGTAAAAAAAAATACAAAAAAATAGCCGGGCGAGGTGGCGAGCGTCTGTAGTCCCAGCTACTCGGGAGGCTGAGGCAGGAGAATGGCGTAAACCCGGGAGGCGGAGCTTGCAGTGAGCTGAGATCCGGCCACTGCACTCCAGGCTGGGCGACAGAGCGAGACTCCGCCTCAAAAAAAAAAAAAAAAAAAAAAAAAGTTGACTAGCCAAACTTGCTTTACATTTAAGAGTAGCGGTAATTCATGTGGGTGAAACTGCAGCTCCTGACAGGAATTAATTTCACCGTGCTAGAAAATTATTCAAGGTTAAGATGTTGTAAAGGTATCCCTAAAGATAACAAAATAAAAGATTTTATTTCCTGTTTTTGCTTAATTCTTTTTGTCATTAAGGTGTAATATGGTTGACTCATTTGGTGAGTTTTTGTAGCTTAAGGAGTTTCATTTCTTCTTTTGTTTAGGTGGTTTTCAGACTACTGTGTTGTCTATACAGTTACGGAAATGTTTTCCATTTCAAGACTTTTTAAAAAACTTGTTTATGGTTGTCTGTCTTTTCATATAAACAACTGTAAATGGGGAAGGGCAACAGGATTATAAGAAATTTGTTAGTGAAGGGCTCCCAGAATGAAATGTACTATAGCAGATGGTTGCAGGAAGTGAAGTTATAATCCTTTACCCTCCAGCTGATTCTTGTTTCCATTTTGTCCATGGTAGACTATAAATTTTCTGACTTTTGGTTTCCAAACTGGTTAAAGGTTTGAAAAAGGTTACATCCTATAGTATATATGGCCCATGTTTCTTTTCATTAACTAATTATTATTTTTTTTGCATCCCCTTTCCCATTCAGGCCCGTGTTTGTTTTGTTTTGAGACCGAGTCTTGCTCTGTCGCCCAGGCTGGAGTGCAGTGGTGTGATCTTGGCTCACTGCCACATCTGTCTCCCGGGTTCAAGTAATTCTCCTGCCTCAGCCTCCCGAGTAGCTGGGGCTACAGGCGTGCGCCACCATTCCTGGCTAATTTTTGTATTTTTTTTTTTTTTTCAGAGACGGAGTCTCGCTCTGCCGCCCAGGCTGGAGTGCAGTGGCCAGATCTCAGCTCATTGCAAGCTCCGCCTCCCGGGTTCACGCCATTCTCCTGCCTCAGCCTCCCGAGTAGTTGGGACTACAGGCGCCCGCCACCGCGCCTGGCTAGTTTTCTGTATTTTTAAGTAGAGACGGGGTTTCACCGTGTTAGCCAGGATGGTCTCGATCTCCTGACCTCGTGATCCGCCCGTCTCGGCCTCCCAAAGTGCTGGGATTACAGGCTTGAGCCACCGCGCCCGGCCTAATTTTTGTATTTTTAGTAGAGATCGGGTTTTACCATGTTGGCCGGGTGGTCTCGAACTCCTGACCTCAGGTGATCTGCCTGCCTCGGCCTCCCAAAGTGCTAGGATTACAGCGTGAGCCACTGTGCCTGGCCAAAACTTTGTTGAATACATCAATGAAATCGGAGAGAATTTATATCTTAACAATATAAAGTATTGTCTACGAACACAGTGTATCTGTTAATGGTTCATTCAGTGTATAACTCAGTGATTCATTTCATTTCTCTTTTTTTTTTTTTTTGAAACAGTCTTGCTGTGTTGTCCAGGCAGGAGTGCAATGGTGTGATCTTGGCTCACTGCAACGTCTGCCTCCTGGGTTCAAGCGATTCTCCTGCCTCAGTCTCCTAGTAGCTGGGATTACAGGGACGTGCCACCACGCCTGGCTAATTTTTGTATTTTTGATAGAGATGGGGTTGCGCCATATTGACCAGGCTGGTCTCACTCCTGACCTCAAGTGATCCATTTGCCTCAGCCTCCCAAAGTGCTGGGATTACAGACGTGAGCCACTGTGATCAGCTCAATGATTCATTTCTTTTACAACTTTTATTTGCTGAGTAGGGTTTGTCTCTGGATTTTTTTTTTTTTTTGAGATTGAGTCATGCTCTGTCGCTTAGGCTTGAGGTTAGTAGCACAATCTTGGCTCACTGAAACCTCCGCCTCCCGGCTTCAGGTGTTTCTTCTGCCTCAGCCTCCCGAGTAGCTGGGATTACAGGCACACGCCACCACACCCGGCTAATTTTTGTATTTTTAGTGGAGATGGGGTTTCACTATGTTGTCCAGGATGGTCTCCATCTCTTGACCTCATGATCCACCTGCCTTGGCCTCCCAAAGTGCTGGGATTAAGGTGTGAGTCACTGTGCCCGACCCATTTTTTGTTCTTATAAATCAACTTGAACTTTGTTCTGGGATGCATTTAAGTTACTTAGAAACAGCCTGATGTTTGGTTGTCGCATCTATGATTTGTTGAGTGTGGAGCAGTACCCAGCCTGGGGCTTAATTATTCCCTCTTGCAGAGGCAAGACTGTTCTGTGTAGTCTACCCAATACACCATGAACTGTAAGTTTTTCCAGCGTGACTGTTTGTAAATTAATACTGCCCACAACACTGTGTAAACACTGAGCACTGTCTTGTCTGTTTTGTTGTTGTTATTGTTCTGAGGCAGGGTCTCTATCAATTGATCCTCTCGCTGGTGCGTGCCACCACACGACTAACTTTCTAAGTTTTGTTTAGAGACGAGGTGTTACTATATTGCTTGGGTCAGTTTTGAACTTCCAGGTTCGAAGGATTCTCCCACCTTGGCCTCCTGAGTAGCTGGGACTATAGGTGCATGCCACCAAGCCCACGTAATTTTTTTTTGAAACAGAGTCTCGCAGTGTTGCCCAGGCTGGAGTGCAGTGTTGCAATCTCAGCTCACTGCAACTTCCACCTCTCAGGTTCAAGTAATTCTCCTGCATCAGCCTCTGGAGTAGCTAGGATTTCAGGTGTGCACCACCACTGCCAGCTATTTTTGTCCGACCCCATGGAGGCTTGCTCTGTTGCCCAGGCTGGAGTGCAGTGGCACGATCTTGGCTCACTGCAACCTCCACCTCCCGGGTTCAAGCAATTCTCCCACCTCAGCCTCCTGAGTAGCTGAGATTACAGCCACCTGCCACCTTGCCCAGCTAATTTTTATATTTTTGGTAGAGATGGGGTCTTGCCATGTTGGCCAGGCTGGTCTCGAACTCCTGACCTCAGGTGATCCACCCACCTCGCCCCCCCAAAGTGTTGGGATTACAGGTGTGAGCCACTGTGCCCAGTCCTAATTTTTGTATCTTTTTGTAGAGATGGGGTTTCGTCCTGTTGTCTAGGCTGGTCTGGATCTCTTGGGCTCAAGCTGTCCGCCTGCCTCGGCCTCCCAAAGTGCTGGGATTACAGGCGTGAGCCACTGTACCCAGCCTTAGTTGTTGTTTTCCTATTACTGAACATTTGGCTTATTTCCAGTTTTTGGCTGCTGCAAATAAAGCTGCTATGAACATTCATGTATAGGTCTTTTGGTGTACTTAAGCTCTCATTTCTCTTGGGTAATTACCTAGGAGAAACATCGTTGGTTCATGTGGGGGAAGAAACTTGTCACAGAAATTTTACTTGAGTAGATTTTGCCGAACAGATTCCCAAAGTGGTTGGACCGATTTTTCACTTCCTCTGTTAATGTATGAGAACTCCAGTTGGTCTGTGTTCTTTCAGTCTTTTAAATTTTAGCTATTATGGTACCTTAAGTTTAATGCTTCATTTGGGTAGTATGAAGGCTAGGGTGATCAACTGTCCTCATTTGCTGGGGACTGAGGGGTTCTCTAAATGAGGGACTTTGAGCCTTAAAACCGGGAGACACTCCCTAATGAGGTTTTTAGGTGAGTTAGCAGGATGTGAAGGGAAAAGCAGTAAATTCCCACAGTCAAACCAAGCCCAAGTACAGATACCTAGGCTATCCTTATCCAGAGATGTGTTCTCTAATTACCAAAGACAGGGGCCCGGCCATCCACTCCCTTTCCCTTCTGGTGTCCGTGCAAACTGATTTCTTTGGAGAAGCCTCTGCTGGCTCATCAAGCTACGTGAATTTCCTCCGTCGTGCTTCCAGAGTATGCCGCATAATTTTATGGTACTCACTACATCTAAAGGTATATATTCTTGCCTGGAATCCGGGGTGGACTGTAATTCAGGGTAGGACTTTTATGTCTTCCTCATAGATAGCCCCAGAACATGTTGGTCGGCACATCAATAAATTTCCTTTTTTTTTTTTTTTGGCTGGAGGTAGGGTGGAAGGGAGGACACAGATCCTTGTTGAAACATGTGGCAAGGCAGATTGTTAGATGTATAAGCCATGAAAGTTTAGTTTTTACCCTAATGGTGGTTGGTTGGAAGTTATTGAGGCCTTTTTATCAAAACTGGAGAAATATAAATTGTGTTTTAGGAAGCTGCTTGCTGGGGTGTTAATGAATTAGAGGATGGATGGTGCTCTGTTGCTGCTAGATAACTTGGTTCTGATTCTTTGTTTTAAAATTAATAGCAAGTGAAAAATAGTACAGTGGCATGTTGAGACCATATAAAATTCCAGATGGACTTGGAATTTATTATAGTATTGGGCAGCTTTTGCCAGATGCAGTGTTCTTTGAATAAATGTAAAGCAGAAATAGCTTAAATTTCTGATGGGATCCTGATTTGCTATCGAATAACTTATGAGTCCTTGTATCTCAACACTGTGAAAATAAAATTTCTGTGATAAATTTCTTAATAAAGTAAAAAACTCTTCCTTAGCCAGTTTTTGGTTTTCATTTAATATATACTTTTAGGTAAGATTTCTTTTGCATTTAGCTCAGCAGTTCCTAAAATCCTTTCCAGGGCGTCTTTGAGGTCAGCACAATTTTCTTTTTTTCTTTTTTTTTTGAAACAGAGTTTCACTCTTGTCGCCCAGGCTGGAGTGCAATGGCATGATCTTGGCTTACTGCAGCCTCTGTCTCCTGGGTTCAAGCAATTCTCCTGCCTCAGCCTCCAGAGTAGCTGAGATTACAGGCACCTGCCACTACGCCCAGCTAATATTTTGTACTTTTAGTAGAGACGGGGTTTCACCATGTTGGCCAGGCTGGTCTCAAACTCCTGACCTCAGGTGATCTGCCCTTCTCGGCCTCCCAAAGTGCTGGGATTACAGGCATGAGCGAGCCACTGCGCCCGGCCTCAAGTGTGACTCTTAAGTTTAGTCTCTCTTCCACTTTGTGTTAAATCTTGAAAGAAGAATTTTGAAAAGCACTAGAATGAAATGTGAAAAATAAAGCCCCTTTTACAGTAACTTGTTGTTTATGTTGTGCTGTGTTTTATGCTGTAACTTTTTGAGTCTATCCTTGCAGCTGCTGAAGTTAGTGTTGCTTGATAATTCTTACTTGGTCTGCTCTGAATGTTTCTTGAGGTTCACTTTTACCCCACAAGTAAAATAGGGTGGATACAAAGATAAGTGACCTGTCATTGTTCTCAAGGGATGCAGTGAAATCAGATAACTGTAGAGTAGAGCAAGGCCTATTGTGAAGTACCTTAAGCATATATGGGTGCTGCTTTGTAGCAAAGAGGAGTCTGCCCCTGGAGATGAGCGAGAGTCTCATGGATCAGACTCTGGCTCAGAGGCATTGTTCAACCTTATTTATTTATTTATTTCGAGATAGAGTCTTGCTGTATTGCCCAGGCTGGAGTGCAATGGTGCGATCTCGGCTCAGCACCCTCCGCCTCCTGGGCTCAAGTGATCCTCTTACATCAGTCTCTAAGTAGCTGGGACCACGGGCTTGGCTACTTTTTGTATTTTTTGTAGAGACGTTGCCCAGGTTGGTCTTGAACTCCTGTGCTCAAGCGATCCGCTTGCCTTAGCCTCCCAAAGTGCTGGGATTGCAGGCATAAGCCATCATACCTGGCCCGTCCAACTTTAAATTTATCTTCTGAATTCTCTTTACTCTTCATCCACACTAATAGTCGATTTATCTCACGCTAAGGTTTACAGATTACTTGAGCTCAGGAGTTCGAGATCAGCCTGGGCAACATGGTGAAACCCTGTCTCTACTAAAAATACAAAAATTAGCCAGGTGTGTTGGCACATGCCTGTAATCCCAGCTACTCAGAAGGCTGAGGCAGGAGAATCACTTGAACCCAGGAGATGGAGGTTGCAGTGAGCCGAGATTGTGCCACTGCACTCCAGCCTGGGTGACAGAGCGAGACTCCATCTAAAAAATAATTATACAAATACATAAATGAAATTTAAAATTTAACTGGTAAATTTTAAAAAGTGGTTTTCATTAGTGATCTACATGAGAGATGCCATTGTGGTGATTTTTGTCTTTGGTTAGGTTGGATTTCAGTGATTTTGGTCCTTTTTACGGTGAACCAAGGGATCATATAAGAATGTAAGATTGGCCGGGCGCGGTGGCTCAAGCCTGTAATCCCAGCACTTTGGGAGGCCGAGACGGGCGGATCATGAGGTCAGGAGATGGAGACCATCCTGGCTAACACGGTGAAACCCCGTCTCTACTAAAAAATACAAAAAACGAGCCGGGCGAAGTGGCGGGTGCCTGTAGTCCCAGCTACTCGGGAGGCTGAGGCAGGAGAGTGGCGTGAACCCGAGAGAAGGAGCTTGCAGTGAGCTGAGATCCGGCCACTGCACTCCAGCCTGGGGGACAGAGCAAGACTCCGTCTCAAAAAAAAAAAAAAAAAAAAGAATGTAAGATTTACTGTTACTGTTGCAGAGCTGGTTGCTGTTTTAGCTCTGTAGGGTGTGCATTAGAATTCAGTTAGCTGTGTCTTATACAACAACAATTTGTCAAATCCTAATTAGGTAAAGAGTATAATTTTGTATGTGATATTTTCTAGTGCTAATAGTGCCAATGCAGCAGTAACTTTATTGATCTTCACTGGTGAAATGTTATTAGACCTGCAAGTAAATGGCCCTTTTAGTG
The DNA here is from genome assembly GCF_049350105.2 of Macaca mulatta. Classification (NCBI taxonomy): domain Eukaryota; kingdom Metazoa; phylum Chordata; class Mammalia; order Primates; family Cercopithecidae; genus Macaca; species Macaca mulatta. The sequence goes on along the minus strand of NC_133418.1, from coordinate 82,227,117 downwards.
CTATATTTCTCTGAGTAGTTCATTAAAAAGAACATCCAAAGAATTTTAAATTGCTTTATTCTTGCTTTGAGCTAGGTGAGTCTTTTTCTAAGTTACTGTTTAAGGTTCATTTTCAATTCAGTTTTAAAAGTTTGAAAGTAGAAAAGATCTGATACTCCATTCATTACCCTCATGCTATTCATAAAGAACTGCTTCAGCAAGGGCATTATATTTGATAAAGTCCCTTCTGTGAGGCTGGGCGTGGTGGCTTATGCCTGTAATCCTGGCACTTTGAGAGGCCAAAGTGAGCAGATTACTTGAGCCCAGAAGTTCAAGACCAACATGGTGTAACCGCGTCTCTACTAAAAATACATAAAATTAGCCAGGTGTGGTGATGTATGCCTGTAATCGCAGCTACTCTTGAGGCTAAGGCATAAGAATTGCTTGAACCTGTGTGGTGGAGGTTGCAGTGAGCTGAGATTATACCACTGCCCTCCAGCCTGGGCGACAGAGCAAACTCTATCTCCAAAAAAAAAGTGAATTAATTTTTAAATTGATATGTAATACTTGTGTATATTTTTGGGATACCATCTGCCATTTTTAAGTTGGAGTTTTTGTTCCTTTGAGGCCCTGATAATTTTATGGTTATAGTTGAACTGACAAGATAAATGTTTAATTATTATTATTATTTTTTGAGACGGAATCTTGCTCTTTCACCCAGGCTTGTGTGTAGTGGTACAATCTTGGCTGCAACCTCCACCCCCTGGGTTCAAGCAATTCTGCTTCAGCTTCCCGAGCAGCTGGGATTACAGGCGCCCGCCATCATGCCCGGCTAATTTTTGTATTTTTAGTAGAGATGGGGTTTTGCCTTGTTGGCCAGGCTGGTCTCGAACTCCTGACCTCAGGTGATCCATCCGCCTCAGCTTCCCAAACTGCTTAGGATTACAAGCGTGAGCCACTGCACCCAGCAAATGTTTAAATTTAAAATTGATTAGTTTGAAGAAAATACTGAATGAAATGTTGATTTGATCTGTTTCAATATCCAAACAGATAATGTGCTTTGTACTAATAAATTCTTTGAATTTTATTTGTGTAGAAGAAATTGAGGAAGAATCTGAAACAACAGTTGAGGCTGACTTGACTGATAAGCAGAAACATCAGTTGAAACATAGGGAACTCTTTTTGTCACGCCAGTATGAATCTCTGCCCGCAACACATATCAGGTAAGAACTTTTTAGGAACTAAAGTACTCAGTACTACAGTGACCAAAAAACAAAAGACTTATTTGAAGCGTTTTCCAGACTCTTCTCAGGATCTTGCTTAAACTACTTTGCTAAAGGCTTCATAATGAAATTTTAGGTTGGAAATTTATAATGTATATTAGCATATTAAAGCCCCACAAAAGTTCTCCAGTAAAGTAACCATTTTAACTTTGTTTTAATACAGACTTTCCTGGCCAGGTGCAGTGGCTCACGCCTGTAATCCCAGCACTTTGGGAGGCCGAGGCGGATGTATATCATTTGAGGTTAGGAATTCGAGACCAGCCTGGCCAACACGGTGAAACCCCATCTCTACTAAAAATACAAAAAATTAGCTGGGTGTGGTGGTACGTGCCTGTAATCCCAGCTACTCAGGAGGCTGAAGCAGGAGAATTGCTTGAATCTAGGAAGCAGAGGTTGCTGTGTGCTGACATCGTGCCACTGCACTCCAGCCTGGACGACAGAGTGATGCTCTGTCTTTAAAAACAAACAACAACAACAACAAAAGGCCTTTCCTGATTGATTTGAGTATCTTTTCAGAACGGTACAGAAGAGCGTCCAGCAGACATCATTTTGGGAAATGCTGGTCTGCCAGGTTCTAAGAAAATTATATAGCCATTAGAAGCCAAAGGTTAGAACCTAAAGTCTGCTTCCCAGGCAGTTGACTCTTGACCTTATAGGATGTATGGCTTTTTGTTTTCTTTTGAGAATCACTGGGATGAAAACTTTATATTCTTTATTATTCCTTAATAACACCTGATGTATACATTGATAGCATACAAATGTGAAGAAAATAGGTGACTGATTTGGGCAATATCTCTGGTTCTCTAACATGGACCACCCTTCCGTTAATTAAATTCTTCTTCTACTGCAGAAAAAACAAAAAGTGAAAAAACCCAGCCCCTTGTTTGTTGTTTTGGCAATTGTTGAGGAAAAATGGTGGTTTTCTATGATCTACTGGTGGTGATTAAATTTAAGATATTGTTGAGCTGTTTTTCATTGTCATCTATAATCAGTGCATCTTAGAGGTATCACAAAATGTTTGAGCTCAAAAGATTCTGACCCTCGATCAGGAAAGCTTCAGGAGGAATTGCTACTTACTCAGCCTTCCAGAGGGTGTGAGGCACAAATAGAGGGCACAGGTGAGCATAGGGTGTATGAAAGCAACAGCATGTGACCAGGGTGAGGATGTGTGAGCAAGTGTGGTGTTTCACTCTCTTAGGTTAAAGAAATGCCTTCAACTTTTGTTCATAATCTGTATTTCTATTTCTTTTATCCAGCTCTGCTGGTCATAGTGGTCCTAAAAAAACTATATACATAGAAATAAAATGCAGTATTTCTTTTTTTTTCTTTTCTTTTTTTTTGAGACGAGTCTTGCTGTCCCGCCCAGGCTGGAGTGCAGTGATACGATCTCAGCTCACTGCAACCTCTGCCTCCTGGGTTCACGCCATTCTTCTGCCTCAGCCTCCTGAGTAGCTGGGAGTACAGGTGCCCACCACCACGCCTGGCTAATTTTTTTTTTTGTATTTTTAGTAGAGACAGGGTTTCACCATGTTTGCCCGGATGGTCTCGATCTCCTGACCTTGTGACCTGTCCGCCTCAGCCTCCCAAAGTGCTGGAATTACAGGCGTGAGCCACCATGCCCAGCCAAAATGCATTATTTCAATAATTGCTTTTTCCTCTTTATCCCCCAATATTGTGATTGAATCTGAGTCTGTCTTTTTGGGTTCAGACAGGTTTGTAGACTTTTTTTTTTTTTTTTTTTGAGGCGGAGTCTTGTTCTGTCGCCAGGCTGGAATGCAGTGGCGTGATCTTGGCTCACTGCAACCTCCACCTTCTGGGTTCAAGCAGTTCTCCTGCCTCAGCCTCCCAGATAGCTGGGATTACAGGCACATGCCACCATGCCCAGCTAATTTTTTGTATTTTTTTTTTAGTAGAGACAGGGTTTCACCATGTTGTCCAGGCTGGTCTCGAACTCCTGACCTCGTTATCCACCCACCTAGGCCTTCCAAAGTGCTGGGATTACAGGCGTGAGCCACCGTGCTCAGCTGAGGTTTGTAGACTTTCTAAAGCTCTGGTACTTACACATACATATACATGTACACACACACCCACACACACCAATTCCTGGTACCTTTGTGCACAACTCCTTTTTTATAGAAATGAACCCAGAGATCTTCTATGGCAGGAAGTGTGTGATAAAGATATAGAATTTATTTTTCTCCAGATCTTTTCAGAAATAACATGAGCCACTCACTCACCCACATCGAAAACCTCATATCATTGTTTTTATTTGGTTTTGTTTGTTTTTGTTTTCTACATTGAGATGCAGTCTTTGGGAGGCCTAGGTGGGAGGAGGATTGCATGATGCTGGGAGTTTGAGCCCAGCCTGGTCAATAGAGCAAGACCTTGTCTCTACCAAAAATATAAAAATTAGCCAAGTATGGTGGTGTGTGCCTGTGGTCCCAGCTAATTGGGAGGCTGAGGTGGGAGGATTGCTTAAGCCCAGGAGTTTGAGGCTGCTGTGAGCCACAGTTATACCACCGCACCCTAGCCTGGGGGACAGAGTGAGACCCAATGTGAAATAAATAATAAATAGGTGAGATAGATAAATAGTAGATAGATAGAGAGATACAGAGCTGGCTGTGTTGCCCAGGCTGGTCATGAGCTCCAGCAATCCTCTTGCCTCAGTCTCCTGAATGGCTGGGACTACAAGTGCATTCTGCTATGGCCTGCTATTTAGGATTTTTGTTAGGGGGCACTATGGTTAGATTTGCTAGGGTTAGTATATTCTGTACGACTTAAGTCATTTGCTGGAAAAGACAGTTAGGCCAGGTAATAATGGGAATAGTCTTTTTATCGACCAATAATGCTTTTTCAAGAAATAAAAATAGTAGGTGAATAATTTTTGTTCAAAGAGATGGAACATAAAAACATATTTTGAGATTTTCTTAAGGTTGTGTGTAACTAATGATGCTAAAGAGCCATATGCGCTTTTTATTGATTGACTGATTGTGCAGGACCTGCTTTGTTGCCTAGGCTGGAGTGTAGTGGCATGATCATAGCTCACTGCAGCCTTGAACTCCTGGGCTCAAGTGATCCTCCCACCTCAGCCTCCTGAGTAGCTGAGACTACAGGCATGTGCTACCATGCCTGGCTAATTTTTTATATTTTTTGTAGAGATGGTGTCTTGCCGTGGTGACCAGACTGGTCTTGAACTCTTGACCTAAAGTGATCTGCCTCCCAAAGTGCTGGGATTACAGGTGTGAGTCACGAGCATGGCCTCCATTTATTTAATTGGAAGACACTAGAATATAAAGATTAATTTTAAGTTTAAGAAGTTATGTGGGGCTGGGCGTAGTGGCTCACGCCTGTAATCCCAGCACTTTGGAAGCCAAGGCAGGCGGATCACTTTAGGTCAGGAGTCTGAGACCAGCCTAGCCAACATGGCAAAACTTCATCTCTACTAAAAGTGTAAAAATTAGCTGAGCATGGAGGCACAGCTACTCTGGAGGCTGAGGCAGGAGAATTGTTTGAGCCTGGGAGGTGAAGGTTGCAGTGAGCCAAGATCGCACTACTGTACTCCAGCCTGGGCAACAAGTGAGACTCTTGTCTCAAAAAAAAAAAAAAATTTTTAAATAAGTAAATAAATAAAAAAGAAGTTATGTGGCCAGTCTTAAGACTCTTGCCAGAATAAGAATCTGACAAATGGTTTTAAAAATGTATCTAAAAGACGCAAGTATATTTTTAATTTACTCTCCTGATAGCTTGGAATCTGTTTATAAGTAACGTTGGTTTCTTTTAACAGATTGCCTGGAATGGAAAAACTAGTGATGTATTTTTTATCTTCCATAAGGACTGACAGAGTATATTAAAATATAATTATCAAGACACTTCTTTGTTGAACATAGAAATTACATAGTCTACATGATCATTTAGTTACTGTTGAACACATTGCCTGATTATATTCTAGCTTAGGGAGCTTAATAAGTGCTTGATAATTGAGACAAGGGACCTGGCTTAGAAACTCAGTGAATTTACCGGGTGGTAATTCCTTTGAATTATGATGAAGAGACATAGACATTTGGGGCTTTTTGTTTTTTTCCAAATTGAGAAGGAATAGGGCAGAGCCACGTTTTCTCATTTGTGGCCATCATTTTTAAACAGCTGAGTGGGGTTGGGGCAGTCCCTGGCCAAGGCATGGAGCTGTGCTAACCAGCCCACATGCTGATGTAGAACAAGTGCACATTGGAGTGGTCTTGACATTTTGCTAATGTTGAAGTCATGCCTTATCTTTTTGGCTCTAAAAGGAGAAAATTACCAAAGCCCCATTGTTCTTTGGCAGCAAAGAGGGTAATTTGGTGAATACTGGTGTTTTACTCTCAGGGACACTATCAAGTGCCCAGAATTTCCTTGGTGCTCTTTGGAACATAGAAGAAAAACTGACTGAGGCATTCTTGAATTCCTTTGTGGTGTGTGAACTATAATATTCATGAGATGCTTACGCTTCCCAAAGTGACAGGGAGGAAACTCTTTGTTTCTTCTGATTCCACTGGAAGAGAGTGGATAGGACTAGGACTTTTTGGAGTAGAGTTAATGATTCATCTCGTTTGTGAGATAGATAGGGCTTGAGTAGTGAGTATCCCTTTGGGACATTTTTTTGAGGGAAAGTGAGAGGCAGCGTGCTTCATTTTTATACACAGTGATTGAGGTCATTGAATAATAGATTATGTGTTATAAACATTAAGCACTATAAACCTTGTATGTCAGCTGCTATATGTCATATGTATATATTTTACTGTATTCAGTTTCAATATGTGTGTATGACTAATATCTTCATTAACAGATTTTCTTTTTTGTTTTTTTTTGAGACGGAGTTTTGCTCTTGTTGCCCAAGCTGGATTGCAGTGACATGACTTTGGCTCACCGAAACCTCTGCCTTCCGGGTTCAGGTGATTCTCTTGCCTCAGCCTCCCGAGTGGCTGGGATTACAGGCATGCGCCAGCACACCTGGCTAATTTTGTATTTTTAGTAGAGATGGGGTTTCTCCATGTTGGTCAGGCTGGTCTCGAACTCCCAACCTCAGGTGATCTGCCCGCCTCAGCCTCCCAAAGTGCTGGGATTACAGACGTGAGCCACTGCGCCCAGCCTGATAGATTTTCTTACCACAAATATTCAATAACTTTAAATTTGTATCATCTGATTTACAAATATCTCTTCATTGTACATTCATTCATAAGTAGACTGAAAATTTGTAAATTTGAGATGAGCAACACAACTCCTCACAATTGGCAGTGGCTGATAGGCTGGTTATGTAGCTATTTCTTTGATCTCATCTCGAAACCTACCCTTCCATTATCTGCTTTGTGATGCTTGGGCTGTTGTACTCATTATATTAATATATAACCCAGTCTTATATATAGCTCATGTGTAATATGGTGAATCTGGCTTTAAAATATTCTAATATTCAGCTGGGTACAGTGACTCATGCCTCTAATCCTAGCACTTTGAGAGGCCGAGGTGGGAGGATTACATGAGCCTAGTAGTTAAAGACCAGCCTGGGCAACACTGGGACACCCTGTCTCTATAAATAATGAAAAAATTAGCATGGCATGGTAGCGTATGTCTGTGGTCCTAGACGTACTTGGGAAGCTGAGGTAGGAGGATTGCTTGAGCCCAGGAGTTCAAGGCTATAGTCAGCCATGATTGTGACACCGTACTTTAGCCTGGGTGACACAGCAAGACTCTGTCTTAAAAAAAAAAAAAAAAAAAAAAAAAGAAACACTCTAGGCTGGGCGCAGTGGCTCATGCCTGTAATCCCGATACTTCGGGAGTCAGGGGCGGGTGGATCACCTGAGGTCAGGAGTTCAAGACCAGCCTGGCCAACATGGCAAAACCCCATCTCTACTAAAAATACAAAAATTAGCTGGGCATGGTGGTGCATGCCTGTAATCCTAGCTCCTCTGGAGGCTGAGGCGGGAGAATTGCTTGAATCTGGTAGGTGGAGGTTGCAGTGAGCTAAGATCGCACCATTGTACTCCAGGCTAGGTGACAAGAGCGAAACCCCGTCTCAAAAAACAAAACAAAACAAAAGCTAAAATTTGGTGAACTGGTTATGATTGGTAGGCACTATTCAGATTGTTGTGCATGTGTCTGTGAAGTAGATCCTGTTATTATCCCCATTTTACAGACTAGGAGACTGAAACACACAATGATTAGGTAACTTTTTAAAGGCTCACAGCTCATAAATGGCATATTCAGAAATTGAATCCAGACTGCTTGGTTGCAGATATACAGTATTTTTGGGTTTTTTTGAGACAGAGTATTACTCTGTCACCCAAACTGGAGTGGAGTGGTGTGATCTTGGCTCACTGCAGCCTCTCCCTCTCAGGGTCAAGCGGTTCTCTTGCCTCAGCCTCCGCAGTAGCTGGGATTACCAGCACATGCCTCCATGCCCAGCTAAGTTTTGTATTTTTAGTGGAGACAGGGTTTCACCATGTTGGTCAGGCTGGTCTCCAACTCCTGACCTCAGGTGATTCTCCTGCCTCGGCCTCCCAAAGTGCTGGGATTATAGGCATGAGCCACTGCGCAAGTACCAGAAATACGGTATTATCATGAGTACATAACTGTAAGCGTTAAAAAGCATCAGAGATAGAAAACTCCTCAGTAATTTGTTAATTAGGTAGATTCTTTGATTTTCTGTTAATTAGGTAGGCTCTTTTTCTGTTTTTTCACATAATTTTTCTATTTGGACGCTCGAGTCAAATGGATAGAATTACGTAAAAAACCTATTTAAGCATAACTATACTATTTTACTAATAGATAATGTTACAGTGCTGGGTGTATATTAGGAACTAGGAAATACTTGACTGGTTGGTTGCTGCCTGTGTTTATGGATGTGTACTTTATCTGGTCCAACATCAGTTTTTCCACATGTCAAATACAGGAACTCTGGATTTTTAAAAAGCTGCTAATTAGAACATTGGTACTTGTAATGATTAATACCTATTTCCCAGTTGGTGGTGCAACAAGTTAGGCATCTTTAAAAAGAGCCGGTTCTTTTCTGCCTGCCAACCTTGTGACCTGGACTGCAGCCTTTGAAGTTATGCTTCAGTGTGTCTTCCATAGGTACCTGCTAATTCTTGGATTCAGTTTGTCCTACTGTAAGAATTTTTGGACATGATTACTTGTACTCCAAGTTTATCTTGCTACAAGGAGTGAGTGGTGGTAGAGAAGCCCGTTATACCCACTTTGGTAGACCTGGACCTGGTTCAGAGTATCACTATTGAGAACTCTGTTTACCTCATTGCTGAACCATGATATACTTTTTATTTTTATATCAATATGTATTTATTTATTTTGAGACAGGCAGGGTCTGACTCTGTTGCCCAGGTTGGAGTGCAGTGGCATGCACAGCTCACTGCAGCCTTGACCTCCTGGGCCCAAGCAGTCCTCCCGCCTCAGCCTCCTGAGCAGCTGCGACCAGAGCTTTACCACCACACATGGCTAATTTAATTTTTAAATTTGTTTTGTAGAGACAAGGTCTCCCTATATTGCCCAGGCTGGTCTCGAACTCCTGGCCTTAAGCCATCCTCCTGCCTTGACCTCCCAAAGTGTTGGGATAACGAGCGTGACCCATTGTGTCCAGCTGACTATACTTTTTAAGAAAGGCCAGAGAAGCTATCAGGATCCTTTATTTGGTGGCAGCAATAGGATAGCTCTTAAAGATACAGGTGTGTCTAGTGTTCGAGCAATCTCTAGAGTGCTTCAGAGAAAGCCTTGCATCTTTTTCCTTTTCTCTGTGTTTTTCGAAACTCTGTCACCCAGGCTGGAGTGCAGTGCTGTGATCTTAGCTCATTGCAACCTCTGCCTCCTGGGTCCAAGCGATTCTCGTGCATCAGCCACTTGAGTAACTGGGACTAGAGATGCGTGCCACTGCACTCAGCTAATTTTTGTATTTTCAATAGAGACGGGGTTTTGCCATGTTGGCCAGGCTGCTCTCAAACTCCTGGCCTCAAGTAATCCATCTGCCTCAGCCTCCCAAAGTGCTGGGATTACAGGCGTGAGCCCTGCCTCTTTTCCTTTTAACAGTTGTTAGGTTAGAGGCCAGGCGTGGTGGCTCACACCTGTAATCCTAGCTCTTTGGGAGGCGGAAGCGGGTGAATCACCTGAGGTCAGGAGAGTTCGAGATCAGCCTGGCCAACATGATGAAACCCCGTCTCTACTAAAAATACAAAAATTACCTGGGCGTGGTGGCGGGCATCTTTAATCCCAGCTACTTGGGAGGCTGAGGCAGGAGAATTGCCTGAATACAGGAGGCAGAGGTTGCAGTGAGCCGAGATCACGCCATTGCACTCCAGCCTGGGTGACAGAGCGAGATTCAAACAAACAAAAAAACCCAAACAGTTGTTAGGTTAGGATCCTAGAATAGAGATGCTGTCACCATCATTATTTAGAAGGGTGGCTATAACCACAATTTCTAGTGAACTTTTCCTGGTTTAAACCATGCCATATCACTTCTGCATGATTTTCTGTCCTCCAAAATGAGGCGTTGCCTTAGTTCAGTTGTGAAAGTGTCATGAGCAGCTTGTAAGAATCTTGGATCTTATGTAAAATTTGCCTAGGTGGTTCTATTTATTTATTTTATTTTAATTTATTTATTTTTAGACAGTCTTGCTCTGTTGCCCAGGCTGCAGTGCAGCAGTGCAATCTTGGCTCATTGCAACCTCTGCCTTCCGGGTTCTTCTGCCTCAGCCTCCAGAGTAGCTAAGATTACAGGCACGCACCACCATGCCTGACTAATTTTTGTATTTTTAGTAGAGACAGGATTTCACTAATGGCCACGCTGGTCTTGAGCTCCTGACCTCAGGTGATCTGCCTGCTTCCGCCTCCCAAATTGCTGGGATTACAGGTGTGGGCTGCTGCACCTGGCCTAGGTGGTTCTATTTATACTTCATCTTAGATTATAAGATTCTTGAAGATCTATTGTCTTTTTTTTTTTTTTTTTTGAGACGGAGTCTCGCTCTGTCGCCCAGGCTGGAGTGCAGTGGCTGGATCTCAGCTCACTGCAAGCTCCGCCTCCCGGGTTCGGGCCATTCTCCTGTCTCAGCCTCCTGAGTAGCTGGGACTACAGGCGCCCGCCACCTCGCCCGGCTAGTTTTTTGTATTTTTTTAGTAGAGACGGGGTTTCACCGTGTTAGCCAGGATGGTCTCGATCTCCTGACCTCGTGATCCGCCCGTCTCGGCCTCCCAAAGTGCTGGGATTACAGGCTTGAGCCACCGCGCCCGGCCTGTTTTGTTTTTTTTTTTAATGTTTACTGTGGAACACTGTATCCAATAGCCATTCAGGATTTGAATGTTGTATAGAGTTTACATTTAATTTTACTTTTGTTCTTTAAGGGAATAAGTCATCCACAGATATTTGAATAATCTCTTCTTTGTTTTTGTTTTTGAGACATAGTTTCACTCTTGTCACCCAGGTTGGAGTGCAGTGATGTGATCTCGGCTAACTGCAAGTCCGCCTCCTGGGTTCAAGTGATTCTCCTGCCTCAGCCTTCTGAGTAGCTGGGATTATAGGCATGTGCCACTATGCCTGGCTAATATTTTTGTATTTTTAGTTGAGACGCGGTTTCACCATGTTGGCCAGGCTGGTCTCGAACTCCTGACCTCAGGTGATTTGTCTGCCTCGGCCTCCCAAAGTGCTGGGATTACAGGCATGTGCCAGCGGCACGCCTGGCCTAGGTGGTTTTATTTAGACTTCATTTCAGATTATAAGATTCTTGAAGATCTCGTCTCTTTTTTTTTTTTTTTTTTTTTTTTTGATGTTTACTGTGGAACATTGTATCCAATAGCCATTCAGGATTTGAACCTTGTATAGAGTTTACATTTAATTTTACTTTTATTCTTTAAGGAAATAAGTCATCCACAGATATTTGAATAATTTCTTCTTTTTTTTTGAGACAGGATCTCACTCTATCACCCAGTCTGGAGTGTAGTGGCACAATCATGGCTCACTGCAGCTTCGACCTCCCTGGCTCAGATGATACTCCCACCTTAGCCTCCTGAATACCTAGGATTATAAGCTCACACCACCATGCCTGGCTAATTTTTGTATGTTTTGTAGAGACGAGGTTTTGTCATGTTGACCAGGCTGGTCTCAAACTGCTGGCCTCAAGCGATCCTCCTGCCTTCGTCTCCCAAAGTGTTGGGATTACAGGTGTGAGCCATCGTGCCCAGCTGAGTAATATCTTCTCAATTGCAATTAACTTTAAATGTAATTTTAGATTTTGTGCTTTTTCTTTTTTTTGCTCACACTCTGAGCAAGTGTGGTTTGTTCTGAGTCAACCTCGGACTTTAAAATGGAATACTAGACAGAGAATAGGAAAGCTTTTTTGTATACTCATTATTTGTCTTGAAACAAAACCAATTTAAGAGCAGTTTGCAGCAACCATGAGAAAGGGATAAATAGGAAAGGTTCTAGCCTATAATAATTATTTAGGGGAGAGAATACTATAGTTCTTATCTTAATATCCAGTATTGGATGGAGAAACAGATATTCTTCTTGTCAGAATATTAGTATAACCAGAAAGATCCGTCAAATTGCAAGGCATACATACCCTTTGAGCCAGCAATTCTGCTTTTAGGACTTGATCTTACAGAACTTCTCACACAACTTTGTAGAAATATACATACTGATGTGTTCATTGTAGATTTATTTTTTCTCTGAGTTTTCTTGCTAGGAAACAGAATTGTTTTAATATCAAAAAATGTTTTAATATCACAAAATGCAAGCAAATTTTATCTTTATACTTTTCTATACTTCTAGTTTTCCTGAAATGAGTAGATAGATATATAATGGGAAAAGGTATTATTTTAAAATTTGCACGTTTGAGGCTGGATATGGTGGCTCAAACCTTTAATCCCAGCACTTTGGGAGGCCGAGGTGGGTGGATCACTTGAAATGAGGAGTTCAAGACCAGCCTGACCAACATGGTGAAACCCCGTCTCTACTAAAAATACAAAATTAGCCAGGCCTTGTGGTGCATGCCTATAATCTCAGCTACTAGGGAGGCTGTGGCAGGAGAATCGCTTGAACCCGGGAGGCTGATGTTGCAGTGAGCTGAGATTGTACCATTGCACTCCAGCCTGGGCAACAACAGTGAAACTCTGCCTCAAAATAAATAAGTAAATACATAAATACATAAAATAAAATAAGATTTGCACATTTAGACATCAGATAGAGAAAATGCCACTTTACATTTATTTTTATTCCCTTCCTTGCTTGACAGTATGACTGGTTCTGATGAAGGGAGCATTGATGGAAATCTGCTGTAAACAACTCCTTTTAAAAAAAAAAAAAAAAATTAAATAGAGATGTAGTTTTGCTCTGTTGCCCAGGCTGTTGTGCAATGGAGTGATCATAGCTCACTGTAGCCTCAAACTTCTGAGCTCAAGTGATCCTCCCACCTCAGCCTTCCAAGTAGCTGGGACTGCAGGTGCACACTACCATATCTGCGTAATGTAAAAAAATTTTTGTTAGAAGGTCTCACTGTGTTGCCCAGGCTGGTCTTGAACACTTGGCCTCATGTAGTCCTTCCACCTTGGCCTCCCACCATGAGTGAACCTCTATGCTCTGCCTGAAAACAACTCTTAATCTTCCCTTTCCTAGTAGTAGAAAGGTAGTCATGTTAACTGTCATTATCATTTGAGAACAGACCTTTTTCTAACTTAGGGGAACATATTTCAAATATTTTTGTTACAGAATGCTAATCCTTCAAGAATTCTGTCGATTTTCCCCTGGTAATGTATTATGAATATGTTCATTTTGCTGTTACTTCAGCATTAGCTGTATGTTAAAAATTTTAAATAAACTTGTGTTTACTTTCTGGTCATAAAAACGTAATTTATTGTTGACATATAGAAAATATGGAAAAAGACACTACTCCTCCCCTTATCTGTAATTCCATTGCGCAGAAATACTACTGACATTTTGGTATATCTTTAATGCATTTTTTTCCTATTCTTTTTTGAAACAGAGTCTTGCTTTGTTGCCCAGGCTGGAGTGCAGTGGCGTGAACATAGCTCACTGTGTCCTCCACATCATGGGCTCAGGTGATCCTCCTGCCTCATCGTCTTGAGTATCTGGGACCACAGGCATGTACCACTGTGCCTGGCTTATTAAAATAATTTTTTTGGTAGAGCTTGGGTCTAATGTTATTGTCCAGACTGGCCTCAAACTCCTGTGCTCAACTGATCCTCTTGCCTCGACCTCCCAAACTGTTGGGATTACAGGTGTGAGCCACTGAGCCTGGCCCATTTTTCTTTTCTTTTCTTTTCTTTTTTTTTTTTTTTTTGAGACTGAGAGTCTTGCTCAGTCGCCCAGGCTGGAGTGCGGTGGCGCAATCTCGGCTCACTGCAAGCTCCACCTCCCGAATTCACACCATTCTCCTGCCTCAGCCTCCCTAGTAGCTGGGACTACAGGCGCCTGCCGCCACACCTGGCTAATTTTTTACATTTTTAGTAGAGACGGGGTTTCACTGTGTTAGCCAGGATGGTCTCAATCTCCTGACCTTGTGATCCACCCACCTCGGCCTCCCAAAGTGCTGGGATTACAGGTGTGATCCACCGTGCCCCGCCTTAATTTTTCTTTTCTGTAATAATTGTATGTGTGCTCACTGCTGGATTTTGGCCACATCTGACTGACAGAGAAGCCTCATTACTTGGCGTTGGTAGCTGCCTCTCATGTTAAGTAATATTTATTCTTCAGTGCAGCTGTTGTCATTTTTGCTTGTTCTAGCTTGGTTGGTTGGTTTTTAAATATGTGAGAAATAATGATTGCAAAATGAACAATGGAACAGCAAGAGGAGAGAGAACAGTTAAAAGCTGGGAAAATTCCATCGTTCAGTAGTTGATAGATATGACTGATAAGTTTGATACAGATAAAGGAGCAGAATGGAAGTTGAGTAAGAAGAGTGGTAACGCAGAAAGAGCACTCATGAAAAAACTAATCCAGTACCACTGTTTTGGAATAAGCAAAGATTTATTAAGATTGTGAAGATATTCTCAAATATATTCATCTAGATGCTTTACTGCTCCACTTTTTGTATCTTAGTCAATTTTACTCGATGTGTATATGGTGTGAGGCTGGGTCAGTTAGGAAACGCAATTTAAAGTGATGTTTATATTATCATCCAGAAACATCAAATGAATCTAAAGAAACATCTGTAAAACCTTTACATACAAACTAAAGTATTGCTGAAAGAATTAAAGAAAATTTAAGTAAATGTGGGATATATCATTACAATATTTGAGTTTCCCCCAAATTGATCTAGTGATTCAATATAGGTCCAAATAAAATCTCAGCGGGATTGTGTGTGTATGTATAAATTGAGAATTTGATTCAAAAAAAAGGGAAGGACTAATAACAAGGGTTTTTCAAATTATTATTTCTTTATGCCCAGATGTCCCCCAAGACTTTTTCCAAGAGTTTATGAAATCAAGACTATTTTCATAACAGGAAGATGTTACCTACCTTTTTTCTGTGTTGATTTTGCTCTGCTGGTTCCATAGCACAAATCAGTAGTACGGGGCCGAGCTAGTTAGTAGTTGTGTTCTAGAACGCTGTGCATTCACAGTTTAAGAAAAAAAAACAAAGGCAAGTTCTACTTAAGAATGTTCTTGGCAAAGTAGTATAATTTATTAGCTTTAATAAATTTTGGCCCTTCTTTATAATTGAGGTGAAATTCATATAACATCAGATTAACCATTAACCATATACAGTGGCATTTAGCACATTGACAGTGTTTGCAACCATCACCTCTGTATTGTTTCAAGACATCACACATCTTTTTTTTTTTTTTTTTTTTTTTTTTTTGACAGTCTTGCTCTGTCGCCTGGAGTGCAATGGCGTGATGTCGGCTCACTGCAACCTCTGCCACCCAGGTTCAAGTGATTCTCCTGCCTCAGCCTCCCGAGTAACTGGAATTACAGATGTGCACTGCCCCACCTGGCTTATTTTTATATTTTTAATAGAGACAGTGTTTTACCATGTTGGCCAGGCTGATCTCGAACTCCTGGCCTCAGGTGATCCACCTGCCTTGGCCTCCAAAAGTACTGGAATTATAGGCATGAGCCACTGTGCCCGGCCAACATCACACATCTTGACCTGTGAACTCAGAAGTACACCTAAACCCGCTTCTGTTGCATATTGATGTGTAATGGTTTTCTTTTCTTTTTGAGAGAGAGGGTCTCGCTCTGTTGCTCAGGCTAGAGTATAGTGGTGTCATCACAGCTCACTGCAGCTTTGACCTTCTCAGCCTAAGCAATCCTGCCACCCCAGCCTCCCAATTAGCTTGGACCCCAGGTGCACGGCACCATGACTGGCTAATTTTTAAATTTTTTGTAGAGACAGAGTCTAGCTATGTTGCCTAGGTTGGTCTTAAACTTCTGGGTTCAAACAATCCTCCTATCTTGGCCTCCCAAAGTGTTGGGATTACAGGGATGAGCCACTGGGCCCAGCTGGTTATCTTGAGAAAACATGGGATTGTTTGAATCGTGAGCTGAACTAGCTGCGTTTTTCATGGAATACCATTTTTACTTGAAGGTCATCACTGAAAGCTAAACTATGTTTATTTAGACATGGGTATTTTATTGGCTTTTTTTGAAAAGTCATGGTTATTTCATAGATATTCATGTGAAACTAGTTGTCAGCCATTCACAATGTATACATACATCAAAACATGTTGTACACTGTAAATATACAATTTTTGTCAGTTATACCTCAGTAAAGCTATTAAGGTAGACATTGAAGCAATTTGCAAAAATGTGAAACAGCGTCACTCTTATTAGAGTTTTATATTTGTTTTGGAAAATAGTAATTATAACAAATACTGCTAATTTGTAACACGTTTTTATTTTAAATTAGTAAATGTTAAGTTTCTTCTCAGTTTTAATTTCAACATGGTAGATGTTGATAAATATCCAACATAAGATCTTTGAGTTCCTCAATAGTTTTTATGAACGTAAAGGAATCTTTAAACAATTTTTTGACTATTTTTTTTTTTTTTTTGAAATGGGATCTTGCTTTGTTGCCAAGGCTGATCTTGAACTCCTGGCCTCAAGTAATCTTCCCACCTTAGTCTCTCAAAGTGCTGGGATTGTAGGTGTGAGCTGCCACACCTGGCCTCCATGTAAAGGAATCTTGACAAACAAAAGTGCTGGAGGACTTATGTTGCTTATATCATTAGATAGGAAGACACTTGTAAAGTTAGAATAATTAAGATAGGGTATATTAGTAAGTGGATTGAAAAATAAGCGGATGAAACAATACAAAACCCAGAAGAGATTCATGTGTATAATACAACTTTGTTTATGACAAAGTCTCCATGGTAATATAATGAGGAAAAGGTAGTTGTTTTAGTAAATGGTACCAAGTCAGTTGGATGGTATATGGTGGGCGTGTCTTGCCAGACAGCAATAACTCAAACATACCTTGAGAATGATCCTGTGTTCCTTGGTGAATGTTTGTTGAGTGTTCCAATAATGGTCAACCCTGATGTTTATGCCATACCTATGAAGGACACCTGGATCCTGGCGTGTGCCTTGGAATGCAGGTGGTACCAGGAACTGAGGCCCATTGTTTTGAGCTAGGTGGAGGCTGCTAAGTGGTGGTTGCTATGCGAAGGGTACTTACTATAAAACCTGCATGCTTTTTATAAAAGGGAATGGTTTTTCCTGTCCAGCCTTCCCCTCCTGAACTCCCTGGACATAAGTTTCCTGAATCAAGCTTATGTCATGCTGCTGTCTTTGGGTCTTTTCTTCAGTCTTCTAGAGGCAATACTCTCCCAGCTTGCAAGCTTGGGAATCCAGCACAACAGGTGGCCATAGCAGGGGAAAAGTTAGGACTTCCCTTTTTCTTCTCTTTCTTTTTCCTTTGCTAGTTTTTGTTGAAGAAACTGGGGTTTTGTTTCCTTTTCACTGTTTGGATTTTGCTGATTGTATCCCCATGGTGTTTTACCATGCTCCTTGAGTTCTTGTGTTAGTAGTTCAGATTTTTTTTTTTTTTTTTTTTTTTGAGACAGAGTCTTGCTCTGTCGTCCAGGCAGGAGCAGTGGCGCAATCTCTGCTCATGGCAACCTCTGCCTCCCGGGTCAAGCCGTTTTCCTGGCTCAGCCTCCCAAGTACCTAGGACTACAGGTGTGCGCCACTACACGCGGCTAATTTTTTTGTATTTTTAGTAGAGACGGGGTTTCACCATGGTGGCCAGGCTGGTCTCGAACTCCTGACCTTAGGTGTGATCCACCCACCTTGGCCTCCAAAGTGCTGGGATTACAGGCTGAGCCACTTTGCCCAGCCTGGTAGTTCAGATTTAAAGGTACGGTTGGAGAGGTAAAAGGAAGGAGCAAATGCAAGAGACAGAAAGGTAGTGGTGTCTAATGGGAAGAGTATAATTTGCTTGTTGCTTTTTGGGATGTTGCTGGAGGTCGATTATTGCCTAGCGATCCGTAATTCAGACTTCTCTGTTTAGTATTTGATTTTATTTTTATTTCAACAAAACTGAATTACTTTTATTATAAAATACAATTTTTAATATTATTTTTGGATTTTTATTAATTTTCATTTTGTATCTTAATATATATTCACTTTTATTTCTTTTTTTGTTTTTAATGTATATTAACTTATAGCAGAGCTTCTCAACTTTGTCAGACTCAACCTTTTAAATATTTTGTAACCTCCTATACTATTCTGCTATGAAATTCATAATTTAATAGTAGACACTTGATACATGATCTTTCTTTGCATTGAATTTTGGGTTGAAAATTATTTTCCCTCAAAACTTTGAAGATGTTTACCCCATTGTTATCAGACATCCATTGTCATTGAATGTGAGTTTTATACCACATCAGTTCTCCATTCTTTGCATGTTACCTGTTTCCTCTGTGAAATCTTTTTAGAATTTTCTTATTTGTTGCATCCTAAAATTTTACAGTGATGCATCAATGGTAAGGATATTTGGTACACCATTATAATTTGAAGATCTGTTTTGCTTTATTTATTTATTTATTTTTTTTGAGACGGAGTCTCGCTTTGTTACCGAGGCTGGAGTGCAGTGGTGCCATCTTGACTCACTGCAACTTTTGCTTCCCAGATTCAAGTGATTCTCCTGCCTCAGCCTCCCGAGTAGTTGGGATTACAGGCACCCGCCACCATGCCTGTCTAATTTTTGTATAGTTAGTAGAGGCGGGATTTCACCATGTTGGCCAGGCTGGTCTCGAACTCCTGACCTCAGGTGATCCGCCCGCCTCAGCCTCCCAAAGCTTTGGGATTACAGGTGTGATCCACCGTTCCCGGCCCGTTTTCTCATATTTTCCATTTTTCTTTCTTTCCTTTTTTTGGAGGTGGAGGTCCCTGAGCTAAATCTTTGATTTTTCTAGCACATCTAGTGATATTTTAATTTTGCCAATCATGTTTTAAAATTTGTTTTATGGGCCGGACACGGTGACTCATGCCTGTAATCCCAAGACTTTGGGAGGCTGAGGCGGGCGGATCATGAGGTCAGGAGATCGAGACCATCCTGGCTAACATGATGAAACCTCGTCTCTACTAAAAATACAAAAAAATTAGCTGGGTATGGTGGCGAGCGCCCAGCTACTCGGGAGGCTGAGGTAGGAGAATGGTGTGAACCCGGGAGGCGGAGCTTACAGTGAGCAGAGATCTGCACTGTGTTGTTGCCTAAATTGTTTCTTCAAGTTCAGTTGTTGATTTTTTGTATTTTTTTTTTTTTTGAGACGGAGTCTGGCTCTGTTGCCCAGGCTGGAGTGCAGTGGCCGGATCTCAGCTCACTGCAAGCTCCGCCTCCCGGGTTCACGCCATTCTCCTGCCTCAGCCTCCCGAGTAGCTGGGACTGCAGGCGCCCGCCACCGTGCCCGGCTAGTTTTTTGTATTTTTTTAGTAGAGACGGGGTTTCACCGTGTTAGCCAGGATGGTCTCGATCTCCTGACCTCGTGATCCGCCTGTCTCGGCCTCCCAAAGTGCTGGGATTACAGGCTTGAGCCACCGCACCCGGCCAGAATTTTTGTATTTATCTTTGTGCTGTAGTCTGTTCTCAAGTATTAGATGATTAATAGTTATCTATTGTTATTAAAAACCAAGGTAGTAAGGCTGAACAGGAGCTTCATTTTTTTTTTTTTTTTTTGTAGATGGAGTCTAACTCTGTCACCCAGGCTGGAGTGCAGTGGTGCAATCTCGACTCACTGCAACCTCTGCTTCCTGGGCTCAAGTGATTCTCCTGCCTCAGCCTTCTGAGTAGCTGGCATTAAAGGCACCCACCACCATGCCCAGCTAATTTTTGCGTTTTTAGTAGAGACGGGGTTTCACCATGTTGGCTAGGCTGGTCTCAAACTCCTGACCTCATGATCCACCCGCCTCGGCCTCCCGAAGTGCTGGGATTACAGGCATGAGCCACCGTGCCTGGCCTAGGAGCTTCAGTTTTATGGGCTGACTTTGTCTTCAGGCAGTTGTGAAGTTGACTTAGAAATTCTTTTTTTTTTTTTTTTTTTTTTTTTTTGAGACGGAGTCTCACTCTGTCCCCCTTGCTGGAGTGCAGTGGCCGGATCTCAGCTCACTGCAAGCTCCGCCTCCCGGGTTCAGGCCATTCTCCTGCCTCAGCCTCCCGAGTAGCTGGGACTACAGGCGCCCGCCACCTCGCCCGGCTAGTTTTTTTGTATTTTTTAGTAGAGACGGGGTTTCACCGTGTTAGCCAGGATGGTCTCGATCTCCTGACCTCGTGATCCACCCGTCTCGGCCTCCCAAAGTGCTGGGATTACAGGCTTGAGCCACCGCGCCCGGCCTTGACTTAGAAATTCTAAGTCTTACCCTCTTAGACTAGAAAATTCTTCAGGACTATCCTGGATAGGTCAGTTCCATTTTCCCTAGTATTAGCTCTTTTTTTTTTTTTTTTTTTAGACAGAGTCTTGCTTTGTCACCCAGGATGTAGTGTAATGGTACCACCTCGGCTCACTTCAACCTCCATCTCCCAGGTTCAAGCAGTTCTTGTGCTTCAGCCTTCCAAGTAGCTGGGATTACAAGCCTACACCACCACACCCATCTAATTTTTATATTTGTAGTAGAGACTGGGTTTCACCATGTTGGCCAGGCTGGCTTCAGACTCCTGACCTCAGTTGATCCGCCTGTCTTGGCCTCCCAAAGTGCTGGGATTACAGGTGTGAGCCCCTGCACCCAGCCAGCTCCCTGTATACATATTTTGGGCTTTGTTTCTTTTTTCTTTTTTTTTTCCTTTAGCAACAGGATCTTTTCTCTATTTTCTAGGCTGCAGTGGCACAATTCATGGCTCACTGCAGCCTTGAACTCCTGGGCTCAAGCAGTCCTCTCACCTCAGCCTCCTGAGTAACTGGGACTGCAGGTGCTGACCACTGCGCCCAGCTAATTTAAACTTTTTTTGGAGCAACTGGTCTCCCTGTGTTGTCCAGGGTGGTCTCTAACTCCTGGCCTCAAGTGATCCTCCTGCCGTGGCCTTCCAAGCCACTGTGCCAGGCCTGAGCTTTGTTTCTTAATTGTTTTTCTTGTCCTAATTATATTAGGGAAAACCAGCAATGCTGTGTTTAGTAGTATTGTAGAAAGTGGCCATTCGTGCTCTTCTTAGTCTTTCCTTTTTGTCTTCCAAAATTTTCTGAAAATCTTTATTCTGCTAACGGCCCCCTCAGATTCTCTTTATTATGGTTTAGATTCTTTTTTTCTTTTTTTAAAATTTGAAACGGAGTCTCACTATGTCTCCCAGGTTGGAGTGCAGTGGTGTCATCTTGGCTCATCGCAACCTCCATCTCAAGGGTTCAAGTGATCCTCGCGCCTCAGCCTCCCAAGTAGCTGGGAGTGTGTGTGCCACCAAGCCTGGCTTTTTTTTTTTTTTTTTTTTTTTGTATTTTTGGTAGAGACATGGTTTTGCTGTGTTGGTCAGGCTGGTCTCAAACTCCTGACCTCAGATGATCTGCTCGCCTGGGCCTTCCAAAGTGCTGGGATTACAGGTGTGAGCCACCATTCCCTGCCAGGTTCTTTTGTTTCGTTTCGTTTTGTTTTGAGACAGAGTCTCACTCTGTTGCTCAGGCTGGAGTGCAGTGGCGCTATCTCGGCTTACTGCAACCTCCGACTCCTGGGTTCAAGTGATTCTCCTGCCTCAGCCTCCTAAGTAGGTGGGATTACAGGCGAGCACCACCGTGCCCAGCTAATTTTTGTATTTTTGGTAAGACAAGGTTTCACCATGTTGGCCAGGCTGGTCTTGAACTCCTGACTTTGTGATCCATCTGTCTCGGCCTTCCAAAGTGTTGGGATTACAGGTGTGAGCCATCGTGCCTGGCGGTTCTTTTAATTTTCTTCTTATCACTTTATTTATGTATTTATGTATTTATCTATTTATTTATTTATTTATGAGATGGAGTTTTGCTCTTGTCACCCAGACTGGAGTGCAGTGGTGCGATCTTGGCTCACTGTAACCTCCACCTCCTGGGTTCAAGTGATTCTCCTGCCTCAGCCTCCCAAGTAGCTGGAATTACAGGCACCCACCACCATGCTCAGCTAATTTTTTTGGTATTTTTAGTAGAGATGGGGTTTTGCCATGCTGGCTAGGCTGGTATCAAACTGGTGACCTCAGGTGATCCGCCTGCCTCGACCTCCCAAAGTGCTGGGATTACAGGCCATGTAATAATAAGAAGAGCCACCAAGCAGGCCATCTTCTTATTTAAATAAGAAGAAGAGCCACCAACCAGGCCATCTTCTTATTTAAAAGGCATCTCAGAAAAGAGATAAACACATTGACTTTGCCTGTCATTTAATTCATTATTCTGTTGAGACTGAAAATATTACTCCACTCTCCTCCCTGCATTGAGATGCTGTGAAACTTCTTTCAGTTAGCTCACTGAATAAAAATACCTTACAATTCTGGGATTTATCTCTTCATGTCTCTTTTTAAAACTGAGTTATTGAGTATTGACAAAACATTTCCATCCTTTTTCAAAGACTGTAATTAGAATTTCTTTCTTTCTTTTTTTTTGGTTTATGTTTTACCTAGAGCAATTAGTGTTTGAAGGAAAGTTTTTCCTCAGGTTGTCCTGTATGTCAGAAACAAATAAATAAATGAACATAAAATATTTTATGTATAAGCAGAATTTTATTTTTAAACAAAAAATATTTCAAATACTTGGTAAAGCAATAGTCGGTAGATGGGAGTAGATTGGAATAGATTGCTGAGAGTGAATTTATGTATTGCTGTGGTTAGGGATGGTATGTCCAGTTTGGTTAAATGCTCGATGCAACCTGGGATCCAAAAGTGGTGGATGACAGAACAATCTTTTTTTTTTTGAGACGGAGTCTTGCTCTGTGGCCCAGGCTGGAGTGTAGTAGTGTGATCTTGGCTCACTGCAACCTCTGTCTCCTGGGTTCAAGCAATTCTCCTGCCACAGCCTCCCGAGTAGCTGGGGTTACAGGCGCATGCCACTATGCCCGGGTAACTTTTTGTATTTTTAGTAGAGACAGGGTTTCACCGTGTTGGCCAGGCTGATCTCGAACTCCTGACCTCATGATTCGCCTGCCTCGGCCTCCCAAAGTGCTGGGATTACAGGCATGAACCACTGTGCCCAGTCAATAGAGCAGCCTTTCTTTGTTGTCAGGATCACAAAACTGATGACATGCCCTCTTGCTTTTAAAATTTAAATTTTTTTTGGTAGTGTAATTGTGATAGGTTAGCTGCCCACTGAGCACAGCCAGTCAGTACTCTGAGACACCAGGTTGCAGCAAAGAAGGAGGTTTAATTGTAGGGTCCCCGAACAAGGAGGTGGGAGGAAACCTCTAATCTGTCTCCCCAGGGAGTTTGGAGTTGGGGCTTTTAAGGCTTTTGGAGTGGGCCAAAGTTTGGAGATCTCGAAGAGTTGTATGGTGAAGTCATGAAGTGGGGGATAAAGAAGCTGAATTCTTCTGATCTCGTTCCTCTGTGGGGGCCTTTAAACTGGTTGCTGGAATTCACGGGGCCTGAAAAACCTCTTTTTTTTTTTTGAGACGTAGTCTTGCTCTGTCTCGCAGGCTGGAGTGCAGTGGCATGATCTCGGCTCTCTGCAACCTTTGCCTCCCAGGTTCAAGCAATTCTCGTGCCTCAGCCTCCGGAGTAGCTGGGATTACAGGGGCCTGTCACCACGCCTGGCTAACTTTTTTGTATTTTTAGTAGAGATGGGGTTTCACCATGTTGGCCAGGGTGGTCTTTAACTCCTGACCTCAAGTGATCTGCTTGCCTTGACCTCCCCAAGTGCTAGGATTACAGGCATGAGCCACCACGCCCAACGAAAAACAATTTAAGTGATCCTTAAATAAAAGCCTTATGATTCTAATGTCAGAGATCCTGACTATGGGAACAGTGGGCTCCCCATACACTTGATCTCTGATATTAGAATCAAGGCTTTTGTCAGTATCTTGTGCTACATGACTTTCAATAGCAGAGAAGTGGGCCAAAGTGCAGCCTGATTAATACTTAATTGTAACTACATTTCTGGCCAGAACCTGCATGCAATTCTTGTCAACCTTGTGGGACAGTTTCAGTGGAGGTGGATTTGTAATATATGATTCAGAAACCAAAATATACAAACATGAAGTATACAATAAAATGTCTTACTCCTGCACAGTCCCCCCAGGTCTTCAGTGTTTTTAGAGTCTTAGGTGGACTTCTAGAAATATTCTATGCGTATAGAAGCAATGAGGTATATATGTTTGTATGTCTAAGTAAATTGTGGAGTAAATTATGATGCTTTTATGTTGTGCTTTTGAAGTATCTTGGTGATAGGTCCATATTGGATCGTAAAGATCTGCCTCATTCTTTTTTATGGCCGTATTATATATCTAATTTGTTTAATCCTAACTAATGGATTTTTGTTTTTTCTAGTCTTTTGCTGTTAAAAATAATACTATAATGACTAAACTTGTGCCTAGGACATTTTACTTGTGTGATTGTGAGTGTAGCTGCAAAATTATACCAAGTAAAATAGTTGAAAGTATCTTAATTTTTATTTTGTATTTATTTCTTCATATTTCTCTATTGGTCAAAGTAGGGAGGTTCAGCTGAAACGATTTGTAAATTTAATTTATGTCTATTGAGACCTTTTTGCTACTTTCAGAGAAAACAAACAATTTTTTACAGATATGTTTATTGAAAAATACATAGTAGTGCTAACTTTTAAGTATGTAAGTAATAAAATAGAACTCCACTGTGGATTATTAGTCTGTCTTCAGTTTGGCTGTGAATATTAAAAACTTATTTGGAATCTTTAAAATAATTGGTTTTCTTCCTGCTCATTTCATTATGACAGCATTTTAAAGTATTAGGCTTTTGTAATATTTTTGGCAATCTATACATAAAATTTGAATTAGCCAAAAAGGTACTATTGATGCCTATAAGTAGTGCTCCTTAATAAATGAAGTTAACATGAGAAAGTTAGTGTGCTTAGGCTCATAAGATTGCTAGTAGTTGGGAGGCCGAGACGGGCGGATCATGAGGTCAGGAGATCGAGACCATCCTGGCTAACACGGTGAAACCCCGTTTCTACTAAAAAATACAAAAAACTAGCCGGGCGAGGTGGCAGGCGCCTGTAGTCCCAGCTACTCGGGAGGCTGAGGCAGGAGAATGGCCTGAACCCGGGAGGCGGAGCTTGCAGTGAGCTGAGATCCGGCCACTGCACTCCAGCCTGGGCGACAGAGCTAGACTCTGTCTCAAAAAAAAAAAAAAAAAATTGCTAGTAGGAGGAAAAATCCTATCACAGCTTAACATAAAGTCTACATGTTTAGCATGCTCTTTTTGAAAAATGTATATTTATACTATTTGAATTAACCGCTTAACCACTTTAAGGGCTGAAGTAGTTTTCTTCAACCAGAATCACAATGCACAAGAGCATTTGGGTTAGATGCAAAGTATATCCTATGTATTGTCTCAAGTACTTGTGTGTGTGTTTTTTTGATTTTCAATTTTTGTGGCTACATAGGTGTATATATGTGGTACATGAGATATTTTGACACAGGCATGTGATGCATAATAATCACATCTTGAAATATGGGATATCTGTCCCCTCAAGCGTTCATACTTTGTGTTACAAACAATCCAGTTATACTCTTTTAGTTATTTTATATTATTATTTTATTATTATTTTTTGAGATGGAGTCTCCCTTAGTGACCCAGGCTGCTGTTTTGTACCCATTAACCATCCCCAACCTCCCCCTCAAGTACTTGTGTTCCACATGTTGTAGAACCTTTGAGGGATTTTCCTGGTGGTTAGAGCGATTCATTTGCCAACTTGTCCTGGAGAGGAGGATCTTTCCAATAGGTATTGCCTTTTTGGAACATTTCACTTTCTCATTTCACTTCCTCCTATAAGAGGGAAGAGTGGTATCAAGAGATGGATATTTTTCCTCCTTGATTCCTTCTTGACAGTTTCTTTCATATTTGTCGTCAAATATTCAGAATTATGGTGTCTTTGCTATGCTGCGCATCCCATGGATGGAATGGGCATCTCACAACACAATTTGTCAATCATTTTTCTTCAGAAATCGATTAATTGATTTTATTGAGCCCAAACTTCTCATTTTGGCTTTTCATTCTTCTACTTTATCTACACAAACAGATGTTTCAGGGTTGTGTGTGTGGCTTCTTTTAATTTTTATTTGTGAGCATCTGTTAAAGCAGTATTAATAACAGATCATATATCTTTGAACAGAAATATTTAAAGATTTCCAGATTTATTTCTCTTTGTCCTCCTCTTTTTTTTTTTTTTTTAAATAATACAGCCGGGCGCGGTGGCTCATGCCTGTAATCCCAGCCCTTTGGGAGGCTGAGGTGGGTGGATTACAAGGTCAAGAGATTGAGACCATCTTGGCCAACATGGTGAAACCCCATCTCTACTAAAAATACAAAAATTAGCTGAGTATGGTGGTGCGCACCTGTAGTCCCAAGCTACTTGGGAGGCTGAGGCAGGAGAATCGCTTGTACCCAAAAGTCACAGGTTGCAGTGAGCCAAGGTTGCACTACTGCATTCCAGCCTGGAGAGGGAGTGAGACTCTGTCTCAAAAAAAAAAAAAAAAAAAAAAAAAAAAAAAAGCAGAGGTCCAGGGTCAGGTTTGATGGCTCACGCCTATAATCCCAGCACTTGCGGGGCCAAGGAGGATCACTTGATCCTAGGAGTTTTAGACCAGTCTGGGCAACATGGTGAAACCCTGTCTCTACAAAAAATACAAAAGTTAGCAGGGCCTGGTGGCTCATGCCTGTAGTCCCAATTACTCGGAAGACTGAGGTGGGAGGATCACTTGAGCCCAGGAGGTGGAGGCTGCAGTGAGCCGAGATCACGCCACTGCACTCTGGCCAGGGTGACAGCAAGATCCTGTCTCAAAAAAAAGTCCATAAAAAATCATATTCTTTCACTTAATATATGCGATCTTAAATGTTTGTTACCAAGATATAATTAAGAAAACCATAGTTTTCTTAATGTAGAGCAGTGATTCTCAACCAGGAGTGATACTGTATCCCAGGGACATTTGACAATTTCGACAGTTTTGGCTCTAACAAATGGATGAGGGGGTGCTACTGTCATCCACTGCATAGAGGCCAGGGATGCTGCTAAACATCCTACAGTGCATGAGACAGCTTCCACAACAAAAAATTATCTGACCCAAAATGTCTACCATTGGTGCCAAGGTTGAGAAAACCTGATACAAAGAGTTATTGTATATAATCCTTACTCCCTTGGTGTTGTATTCATGCAAATTTATGTATTTTAATTAGGATTTTCTCTTTATTAGTCTGTTCTCAACACTGCTATAGAACTGCCCGAAACTGGGTAATTTATAAGGACAAGAGTTTTAATTGACTCACAGTTCTGCATGACTGTGGAAGTCTCAGGCAACTTACATTCATGGTGGAAGGGGAAGCAGGCATGTCTTATACTTGGTGGCAGGCGAGAAAGAGAGAGAAGCGAGAGGAGAAGGAGGAACTGTCAAACACGTATAAAACCATCAGATCATGTTGAGAACTCACTGTCATGAACAGCATGGGGGAAACTGCCCCCATGATCCAATCACCACCCACTGGGTCCCTCCCTCGACACATGAGGATTATGGGGATCACAATTCAAGATGAGATTTGGGTGGGGACACAGAGCCAAACCATATCACCCCCTTTCATTTTAAATTTAAATTTTCGTACTTTTTAAAAGTATATGGATATGGCTGTCTAATAATATCCAGGGCAGTCATTTGCTTGGTTCCCACTCTGTAGTCATTTTCAACTCTTCTCAATGGTGGCTTCTGCATTTATACTGTTCTTATAGTCCTACTATTAATTTTTCAGTTTTAGGAATTTACCTTTACTTCTCTCTTCCCTATTCCCTTTGCCTTCTGTTTTTAATATTATTACAACTTTTATTTAACTTAGTAAACAATCTTCGTGTTTTATGAACATGTCAGTATTATGTATTCTTTCTTGTATAAACTTTTGTTTTCCATGGAGTTTATCATTGTTTTACCTTTGTCTTTTGATTAAGTCTTCTAAAAATGTAAAAGTTTTTGTTCTCATATCTAAAAATATTTCTCACACTTGGCCAATGATTTTAGACATAGAATTCTGGTTTGGAAATCACTTCTCTCAGAATTTTGAATCTGTGCTATTCTGTTTTATGCGGTTGCTGTTGAGAAATCTAATCTTCTGAAAGCATTTTGCATCTTTGATCTTTTTTTTTTATTTGGTTGTTCATTGTGTTCATTGTATTAAGTGCTGTAAAAACTGTCTACTCACTGATTTACCAATCCCAGAACCTAATATTTTGCCATTGTTCTTTATACGAAGAAATGTTAAGAATCTGTAGTTTGGGCCGGGCAAGGTGGCTTACGTCTGTAATCCCAGCGCTTTGGGAGGCCGAGGTGGGTGGATCACCTGAAATCAGGAGTTCGAGACTAGCCTGGCCAACATGGTGAAACCTCGTCTTTACTAAAAATACAAAAATGAGCTGGGTGTGATGGTGGGCATCTGTAATCCCAGCTACTTGGGAGGCTGAGTCAGGAGAATTGCTTGAACCCAGGAGGTGGAGGTTGCAGTGAGGGTGAGATCACGCCACTTGCACTCCAGCCTGGGCAACAGAGTGAGACTCTGTCTCAAAAAAAAAGAATCTAGAGTTTGTGGCAAATGTAAGACTTGTAAAGCCAATGAGAAAAATGCCTTTCTTTAATAAAGCAATAATATCGTTTGTTGAACAAGGCAAGTTTAATGTCAAAGTCTGCATCTATAGGAATATTTCTTTTTTTTTTTTTTCCAAGACAGAGCCTCACTCTGTCACCCAGGCTGAAGTGCAGTGGCATGATTTTGGCTCACTGCACCTCCTCCTCCCAGGTTCAAGCAATTCTTGTGCCTCAGCCTCCCCAGTAACTGGGATTACAGGCATGTACCACCACACCCAGCTAATTTTTTATATTTTGGTAGAAACGGAGTTTCACCATGTTACCCAGGCTGGTCTCGAACTACACCTGAGCTCAGGCAGTCTACCGGCCTCGGCCTCATAGAATGCTAGGATTACAGGCGTGAGCCACGGCACCTGACCAGGAATGGTTTTTTAAGTTTAGTGAACCTAAAGACCACCTGGTGATGTTTGTTAATCATGTAGATTCCTGGACCCATCCCAAGGTATTGAAATTCAGTAAGTCTGGTATGGCACTAAGATATCTGCACTTTTGTAAGTGGGTAGTCACCACTTCAGTTGTATCAAGGTAAAAGAAAGTTTGGGCCGGGTGTGGTGGCTCATGTCATTAATCCCAGCCTTTAGGAGGCCAAGGTGGGAGGATCGCTTGAGCCAGGGAGTTTGAGAACAGCCCGGGCAACATAGCAAAACTCGGTCTCTACAAAGAATAAAAAAAATTAGCTCTGCATGGTGGCACACACCTGTAGTCCCAGCTACTGGGGAGGCTGAGGTGGGAGGATTGATTGAGTCCAGAAAGTTGAGGCTGTAGTAGCTGTGATTATGCCTCTGCATTCCAGCCTGGGCGACAGAACTAGATCCTTTCTCAAAACAAAATAAAATAAGAAAGTCTACAGACGGGAAATGACCACTAATTTAAACTTCCTTCTCTTTCTTTCCTTTTTTTTTTTTTTTTGAGATGGAGTTTTGCCTTGTCACCAGGCTGGAGTGCAGTGGCGCGATCTTGGCTCACTGCAACCTCTGGCTCCCAGGTTCAAGTGATTCTCCTGCCTCAGCCTCCAGTAGCTGGGACTACAGGCGTGTGCTACCACTCCCAGCTAATTTTTGTGTTTTTAGTAGAGACAAGGTTTTACCATGTTGGCCAGGCTGGTCTCGAACTCCTGATCTCATGACCCACCCGCATCGACCTTCCAAAGTGCTGGGATTGCAGACATGAGCCACCGTGCCTGGCCCTCCTCTTTCATTTATACAGATATGTACTAGCTTTAGATGAAAGAAATATATAACCTGTGTGTACATTTTTACATATATTTTTCAGTCTGTAGGATTATATGGGACATACCCTTAAGCAAGTAGCAGATGCCAGGCTGATCAGCACCTGATGTTAAGCATGTGACTGTGTTTTGTCATAATTATTTATTCACATGTCTTTGTGTCCCAGCACCCTGCACAGTCTCTCAAACAGATTATACTTTGAAAACCCTTTTGAATGATCTATGGGAAAGTAGGTTTTCTTTTTTTTTTTTTTTTTGAGACGGAGTCTCACGCTGTTGCCCAGGCTGGAGTGCAGTGGCGCGATCTCGGCTCACTGCAAGCTCCGCCTCCCGGGTTCCCGCCATTCTCCTGCCTCAGCCTCCTGAGTAGCTGGGACTACAGGCGCCCGCCACCGCGCCCGGCTAATTTTTTGTATTTTTAGTAGAGACGGGGTTTCACTGTGGTCTCGATCTCCTGACCTTGTGATCCGCCCGCCTCGGCCTCCCAAAGTGCTGGGATTACAGGCTTGAGCCACCGCGCCCGGCCGAAAGTAGGTTTTCTTTATAGCAATTCTGTACTCCTTTGTGGTTCTGTGTAGAAAAGTCGTACGGGTGATTATATGGGCCTGGAGTGGTCTTTGTGTTGTAGTCTTTGATATACTTCATATCATGCTTGGGTATCTTTATTATTTAAGGATTAAAATATCATACATGACACATGATTATATTCATTGCTTGAGACTCAGTATAAATTGTGGTATCTGTATACAGAATTTGATAATAGTTCCTTTAGGTTGGGGTTAGCTTAAAATTTACCATGTTTTTATCTATGAGCCAAGATTTGTTTGGCATAAAGGAGACTAACGCTTTAAATCTCTTTTTAAACCACTTTTATCAACAACTCTTGGCATGGTAATATATGTGTTAATTATATATTCATATTTACTTCATAAAATAATTCTGACTCAACCTCTTACTTTGTTAGCTGTTAATATATGTACATGAAAATTTTAAATGTTAGATTTTCATTTTTAATTTGGGGAGATGTACAATATAGCTATATTAAAGAAAAATTTGAAACTTAGATCACTTACTATCCTTTTATCTTTGTATAAAAACATTTCCAAAAAGAATTTATATTTCATTATAACCCATGTTTCCTTATTTCCTAATATAATTATGAAAATAAAGGTTTTATAATTTAAAATATTTTGTTATTTCAGACCATATGGAAGAGACTTTTAAAGTGTGCTATATTGTTTGTTTGAATTTTCAGTGTCTGTTAACCCTTAAAAGTCAAGTGACTATTAAAGACAGTGGTATTGGCTGGGCCCAGTGCAGTAGTGTTTATAACCAGTTACAGATTTCTTTGTTTCTTCTCCACTATCACTGTTTCACTTGACTAGCCTTAAAAAAAAGTACCTATTAAAATAAAATTGAGCAGGTTTTACTCCTCCCCATTATAACAAACAAAAGTGACTTTAGAGAACTTATTTTTGTTTAAAAGGGGGCTTTGTTTTTTTCTAGGTGATTAAGTATCAAATGTTAGAAATACTGCTTTGTCAGTTGTTAATGAGGGGAAAAAAGTAAGCAAAAACTATTTTTAGAAACACCATTTATTAAGCATATTGCATGTGTGAGCACATATTCACAGGTCATAGATATTCTGTGGCAGTTGTAGATGTGCTAATGGCAGCAGAGCAATTTCCCTAGTTGCAATTCTGTCTATTATGAGAACATATCAGGTAATTGTTGCCTTTTCTTTTTTTTTGAGATGGGGTCTTGCTCTTTTGGCCAGGCTGGAGTTCGGTGGTGCAAATACAGCTCGCTGCACCCTAGACCTCCTGTGCTCAAGCAGTCCCCCAACCCCGGTAGCTGGGACTATGCCCTGCTGATTTTTTTTTAGTTTTTAGTAGGATCGAGATCTTGCTGTGTTTTCTAGCCTGGTCTCAAACTCCTGGGCTTCAAGTGATTCTCGGCCTCCCGAAGTGTGGAGATTACAGGTGGGAGCCAGGCCCAATTGTTGTCTTTTCAGTGTTGCTATGTGTGCTAAAGTGATGTTAATTTTTTTTGCTTCACTAATCTACTTGAATAAAATGTTAGAAAAAAAAGAAAACCTTTATAAACACTTCTAGTAACCATGTTAGAGATTTGACATGCTCTCAAAGAGAGCTTTCTAATCTGCAGTGATTACCAGAAAAAGACATTTTTATAAGGGGATTTTTTTTTTTAAGTTTAAAGAGTATATAGTTGCAAAATGTTTTAGCAAACTGTAACTTTTGACCAATGTGTTAGCACTTTCAGTATTTTATTTTGCTTTTGGTTATTTTTTTCTTTGAATTGTATTTCACTCTGGTGATCCAACAGCAAGCTTTTCTAGCTCTTTTTTTCTTTCTTTTTCTTTTTTCTTTTTTTTATTTTTGAGATGGAGTCTTACTCTGTCACCTGGGCTGGAGTGCAATGGCACGATCTCGGCTCACTGCAACCTCTGCCTCTCGGGTTTAAGCGATTCTCCTGCCTCAGCCCCCTGAATAGCTGGGATTATCAGCATGTGCCACTATGCCCTGCTAATTTCTAACGTCTCACTTAATATATATGTGATATCTTTGTTTTTGCATATTGGCTTTTGGAGATGTCTTAATTTTTGTTGTAGAAAATCAAATGATCTTATGATATTTTAAAGAAACATTGTGAGCCCTGACCAGTATTTGTAACTGGAATAATCTTCAAAATGCTCCTGTCAGATTTGTATTAGCTATACTGATTTTTTTAGGCTGGTTAGGATCATTTTGAAAGTGCTTGTAATAAATGCCTCTACCTACATAACCTCAATTTTTCTCAGAGTCTAGACAAGCCTTATAAAGATAGACATTAGTTTCCAAACTCAGATCAAATGTAAGTGCTGTCAGACCGCAAGGTCCGTGGATCTGTCGATGTTTATTTTGCCCCTTGCTCTATAGAAAGCTCCATGTGTTGAAATTTGAACTAGTTTTTAGAGTCATCTCAATAAAGATGAATTAGTTGTATCCTGATATGAATGTGTATTATTTTTAGGTTCTTAAATGTAGTTAGTGGCTGCTCATAAAAATCTGAATATTATTTAGGCATTGATTTGTGTGGTGGTGGCTTTGTCTGCACAGCCCTGTATAAAATTACCTCATAATATCTATTTACAGGTTCAGAAACTGACTCTGAGTCTGAAGGTCTCATTGTACTCTTTTTTCTTGAATAAACAGAAGCTACCTATAAAGTGTTGTATATTATTAGGATTTATTGCCTAACACAATTACTCCAGCAGGATAGCCTCTCAAGAAATTCCTATAAAGATGGCCTTTTTTTATAGGATTGTAAAGTGGATTTAAATAGTTTGAAAAAATATATATTCCTAACTGCCATGTAGTTTCTTAATACCAATCTCACATTCTTAACTTTGTATTTCTCATCACTGAGAAGGTGAGGTGGCCTTTGTTACATTTATTCTTTTTTTCTCTTTCAACAGGGGAAAGTGCAGTGTTGCCCTTCTGAATGAGACAGAATCAGTATTGTCATATCTTGATAAAGAGGTAATTCACAATCATACTTGTTTTGTTTTTTTTCCCCTTTATTTCACATGAAGCTCTTTCCTTGGAATTTATTTCTTTTTGTACAAAAGTATTATTCTACCATCATATAAATAGCAGTATTATGGTAAAACTGTAATGACTAGAATGCATTTGGGTAAATGTGATTTTTCTGGTTATCTGAGATAAGGGTTAGCAAAAACTTCTGTGTCTGTTTTTCAGTTGGTAATGAAAGACATTATAGAGAATGGTACATGGATTTAGTTGATAGTGGATGAATATTTTTGACTTTATGAAATTAATGCTTTAGTGTGCTTAGCTCCCCTTTATGTTTTGTTTTTGTTTTTATTTCTTGAATAAATGGTTTTTCTTTTAGACTATTTCCAGATGAGATTTTACCATTGGTGGTCTGCTTTCTGGAATCCTAATAAATGTTGTCAGTTAAAAATATTTTTTACTAAACTTTAACAAGAAATGTAGTTAACAAGTTGAGATAAAGCATACGCTTCATTGAAAGGAGGAAATTCTTATAAGCAGAATATTTCATGGTATGCATAGTTTTAGGTGACATTTAAAGCAATGTTATTTGTATGGTGGGAAACATATTTTAGTGTCAGTGATGCTTCAGTATTTAATCTTTCTGATTTTTTTCCTCTCCCCCAAAAGCTTTATTACATATGTGTATGTTTTATTTTTTGGAGACAAGAGTCTCGCTCTGTCCCCCAGTCTGGAATGCAGTGATGTGATCTTGGCCCACTGCAACCTCCGCCTCTCAGGTTCAAGCAATTCTTATGCTTCAGCCTCCTAAGTAGCTGGGATCACAGGTGCCTGCTGTCATAGCCGGCTGATTTTTGTGTTTTTGGTAGAGATAGAGTTTTGCCATGTTTGCTAGGCTGGTCTTGAACTCCTGGCCTCAGGTGATCTACCTTCCTCAGCCTCCCAAAGTGCTGGGATCAGAGGCATGAGCCACTGTGCCTGGCCTGTTTTTTTTTTTCTTTTTAAATCTTAAACTCAAATGTTGCTCATTTATTTCAAATGAAGAAAATGTAACAGAAAAAGTTTGATACAATCATGCAGAACCCACTATACATTAGAAAACCTAATAGGAAATAAGAAAACTAACAGGAAAATACATATTCAAAGCGGAAAAAAGGCTTACAGACTTTATAACTTACCTCTGTAAAATTTAGATGATAGACTTGTCGTTAGTCTGTCCAACAGAATGGATTATAGTATGGATAATGATAGTGCCCAGAAATTAGCATTATTTCACAGAAGCAGAAAGAAAAAGGCAAAACATTCAATGCATTTCATTGTATTAAATTTTTTTTTTTGGCCGGACGCGGAGGCTCACACATGTAATCCCAGCACTTTGGGAGGCCGAGGCAGGCAGATCATGAGAGCAGGAGTTTGAGACCAGCCTGACCAACATGGTGAAACCCTGTCTCTACTAAAAATACAAAAATTAGCCAGGCCATACAAAAATTAACCGGGCGTGGTGACACATGCCTGGAATCCCAGCACTTTGAGAGGCCAAGGCGGGTGGATCATTTGAGGTCAGGAGTTCAAGACCAGCCTGGCCAACACGGCAAAACCCCGTCTCTACTAAACATACAAAAATTAGTCAGGAGGTAGTGGCACATTCCTGTAATCCCAGCTACTCGCAAGGCTGAGGCAAGAGAATTGCTTGATGGGATGTGGAAGTTGCGGTGAGCCGAGATCGCGCTACTGCACCTCCAGTCTGGGTGACAGAGTGAGACCCTATATAAAAAAAAATAAAAAATAGACATTGGAGAAGGGTGAGGATTGAAAAATTACCTATTGGGTACAATGTTCACTATTGATGGGTACAGTAAAAGCCCAGACTTTACCATGACACAATGTATGCATATAAGAACTCTGTACTTTTACCCCCTAAATATATAAACTCTTAAAAATAAAATATTGAGATTGGCATAGTTGAAGATGGTAACCCAAAGAATAACTTTATCATCCTTTACTTTTAACTCTGTGTTCTTGAAATTGGCCTGTCTGGAACCGTTTCTTCTTCTTTTTTTTTTTTTTTTTTTTTATAACTTCTATTATAAACCAAACATATTTTGAATATTTTCCCATATCAGGACATACAAATCTAAGGATTTTAAGCAACTTATATGACCCAAATAATCATTTCATCTTATTATATTGTAGAGTATGGCAAGCTCTTGTTTTTATTGGAGTAGCATGCTAATAGGTTTTACAGATAACAAGTGACCTGAAGTATCTCTGCTTTTATTTATTTATTTATTTTTGAGACGGAGTTTTGCTCTTGTTGCCTAGGCCGGAGTGCAATGGTGCAATCTCCGGCTCACCACAACCTTCGCCTCCCAGGTTCAAGCCGTTCTCCTGCCTCAGCCTCCCGAGTAGCTGGGATTACAGGCATGTGCCACCAAACCCGTCTAATTTTGTATTTTTAGTAGAGATGGGGTTTCTCCATGTTGGTCAGGGTGGTCTTGAACTCCCAACCTCAGGTCATCTGCCCGCCTTAGCCTCCTAAAGTGCTGGGTTTACAGGTGTGAGCCACCACGCCCGGCATATCTCTGCTTTTAAATCTGATGGTGGCTGCGTGTGGGGGCTCATGTCTGTGATCCCAGCACTTTGGGAGGCTGAGGCAGGAGGATTGCTTGAGCCCAGGAGTTTGAGACCAGCCTGGACAACATAGTGAGTGCTCATCTCTATTAATGAAATAGAAAAAAAAAATCTGATGGTGAGCCAGTGGCAATAACTTCAGTTACTGAGTAATATTTATTACTCATGTCTTTAAAGCGAAACAAAAAATAAAACACTTCTGATTACATAGTGATCATCCCCTGTAGCTTTGTTAAGTTTTTTTTTTGTTGTTGTTGTTTTTTGAGACGAAGTCTCACTCTCGTCCCCCAGGCTGGAGTGCAATGGTGCAATCTCGGCTCTCTGCAACCTCTGCCTCCTGTGTTCAAGCGATTCTCCTGCCTCAGCCTCCTAAGTAGCTGGGATTACAGGTGCCTGCCACCATGCCCAGCTAATTTTTCTATTTTTAGTAGAGACAGGGTTTCACCATGTTGGCCAGGCTAGTCTTGAACTCCTGACCTCAGGTGATCTGCCTGCCTCAGCCTCCCAAAGTGCTGGGATTACAGGCATGAGCCACCGCGCCTGGCCTAAGCTGGTTGTTTTATCTATTCCTGCAGATTTTTTCTTTTCCTTAGATAGCACTTTAACAATATGCATAAATTGTCACGTATTGGTGTCCCCCCCCCCCTTTTTTTTTTTTTAACAGTTTTTTTGTTTAAATCTTTTTTCCTGACAGTGAGCAATGAATAAAATACAGCACAGAATTTCTCAGTGGATGGAATAACTCTGTTTTTTTCCCTTTCCCCTTATCACAGTATGTAAGAGGTCCCACAGGAGAGACTTTTACTGTCTGACAGATTATCTTTTATTTGCAGTTTCCTTGGCTGGGGCTTGGTAAATTTCTGGTAGTAGGGACAGGTCCTTCCAGGATATAATACAGAGAATTGGGCAGCAGATGATCTTTGGGATCGTAGTGGGAAGCAGAAGACGGGACTTTGCTGGTTCAGATAATCTCTAGTGGTTATATGGAATTCAGCAAAGGACTGGTGCCAGGTCATTTTGCCCATTAGGCTCAGAAACAAGGACATATGAGCTTTGTAAGGGAGGACCGGAAATTTTGGTGTGTATGCTGCTGGTGAGCATGTATATAGCTATGTTTGTATATCTATCTATATATACATACACATGCCTCAGTACTTAAAGAACTGCAGAATTATAGTTAATACATGTTTAATTAAATATTTACAAAGTGATATTATTATAACAGTAAACCACACACAAGTTCAACTCCTGTATAGTTTAATGTGAGATATGTATACCTTTTAATCTTTTGACTAAAAATTGGGATGGACATTACAAAAGAGTACCTGGTATCTGTGAAGTCTTCCCTTCTGTTTGGTGTGGACTTCAGAAGTTTATAAGATGATTTGACTTTAGGTGTCTTACCTTGGAGTTATGGTTTAATTTTGCTAGCTTTTGAAACTCTGCTTTAGAGAGCAAATGGTTTTCTTTTAGACTAAAACAAATAATAGAACTTTATAATCTACTTTGTTTCAAGCTGTTTCTTTTGGCTCGATTTAATTTTGTACTGTTTTACATGATGACAGTAACACCATGCTCTCCTTAAAGATTTATGAGTTTATTCACCAAAATGAAATTTTATATACTCTCTGGGATTTATGTGTTCATTATAGTGACATTGATTTTAATGCTTTATAAAAAGTAGAAGGAATTAAGTATACCTACATATTTTGTCATATTTTTCAGGATACCTTCTTCTACTCATTGGTCTATGACCCCTCATTGAAAACGCTATTAGCTGACAAAGGTGAAATCAGAGTGGGACCTAGATATCAGGCAGACATTCCAGAAATGCTGTTAGAAGGTATGTTTTTCTGCATGTTTGCAGTTCTGTGAAACAAATGTATCTTGAAACTCAAATATACATGTCCTCATGTGGAAGAAGCAATGTTCAGGGCAAAGTCTAAAAGTTATAAGCACTTGCAATTTTACTGTTCTTTGTGAAAAATAATGAATAAATAAATAGAGATGAGGCCTTTCTATGTTGCCCAGGCTGGTCTTGATCTCCTGGCCTCAAACAATCCTCCCACCTCGGCCTCTCAAAAGGGATGCTATTATAGGTGTGGCCTGGCCAGCACTTCCAATTTTAGAAGCACAAAATTAGCTCATTTTAATGTACTTTGTTTTTGCTATGCTTCATATATATCTAGCTTTTTAAAAAACTGAAGGTTTGTGGCAACCCTGTTGAGCAAGTCCTTTGGTGCCATTTTTCCAACAGGACAGTGTCTCTGTGTCAAATTTTGGTAATTCTTGCAACATTTCAAACCTTTTCATTATTATCTGTTATGGTGATCTGTGATCAATGATCTTTGATGTAACTGTTGTAATTGTTTTGGGGCCATGAACTGTATCCATATGAGAGGACAAACTGAACTGATAAATGCTGTGTATTCTGAGTGCTCCACCAACTGTCCCTTCCCTGCCTCTTTCTCTCTCCTGGGGTCTCCCTATTTTATGAGTCACAGCAATATTGAACTTAAGCCAGTTAACAACCCTGCAGTGGCCTGTAAGTGTTCAAGTGAAAGGAAGAGTAGCATATCTCTCACTTTAAATCAAAAGCAAGAAATGAAGCTAGTGAGGAAGGCGTGTCAGAAGCCAAGACAGGCCAAAAGCCAGGCCTCTTCCCCCAGTTAGTCAAGTTGTGAATGCAAAGGAAAAGTTCTTGAAGGAAATTAAAAGTGCTACTCCACACTCCAGCCTGGGCGACAGAGCAAGACTCTGTCTCAAAAAAAAAAAAAAAAACAACAAAAAAGCTCCACCACTGAACACATGAATGATAAGAAAGCAAAACAGGCTGGGCGCAGTGGCTCGCGCCTTTAATCCCAGCACTTTGGGATGCCGCAGCAGGTGGATTACTTGGGACCAGGAGTTCGAGACCAGCCTGGCCAACATGGTGAAACACCGTCTCTACTAAAAATACAAAAACTAGCCAAGTGTGATGGTGTGTGCCTGTATTCCCAACTACTCGGGAGGCTGAGGCAGGAGAATCCCTTGAACCTGGGAGGCAGAGGTTGGAGTGAGCCAAGATTGTGCCACTGCACTCCAGCTTGGGCAACAGAGTGAGACTTTCTCTAAAAACGAAAACAGGCTGGGCGTGGTGGCTCAAGCCTGTAATCCCAGCACTTTGGGAGGCCGAGACGGGCGGATCACGAGGTCAGGAGATCGAGACCATCCTGGCTAACACGGTGAAACCCCGTCTCTACTAAAAATACAAAAAACTAGCCGGGCGAGGTGGCGGGTGCCTGTAGTCCCAGCTACTCGGGAGGCTGAGGCAGGAGAGTGGCGTAAACCGGGAGGCGGAGCCACTGTACTCCAGCCTGGGCGGCAGAGCGAGACTCCGTCTCAAAAAAAAAAAAAAAAAAGGAAAAAAAGAAAACAATAGCCTTACTGCTTTCCTGCTGATACCGTGGAGAAAGTCTTAGTGGCCTAGATAGAAGATCAAATCACCAACAACATTCCTTTAAGCCAAAGCCTCATCCAGAGCAGGGCCCTAACTCTCTTCAATTTTGTGAAGACTGAGAGGTGAGGAAGCTGGAAAAAATTCTTCACCATAACATAAAAGTGCAAGTAAAGCAGCAAGTGCTGATGTAGAAGCTGCAGCAAGTTATCCAAGTCTAGCTAAGATTACTGATGAAGACTGCTACGTTAAACAACAGATTTTCAATGTAGGTAAGACAGCTTTCTATTGGAAGAAGATGCCATCTAGGACTTTCATAGCTAGAAGCTCCAAGGGACAGGCTGACTCTCTCATTAGTGACGAATGCAGCTAGTAACTTGAAGCCAGTCTTCATTTACCATTCCAAAAATCCCAGACCCCTTAAGCATTATGCTAAATCTGCTCTGCCTGTGCTCCGTAAATAGAACAACAAAGCCTAAATGACAGCACCTCTGTTTACAGCATGGTTTACTGAATATTTTAAGCTCGCTGTTGAGACCTACTGCTTAGGAAAAAGGATTCCTTTCAAAAACTGCTCATTGATAATGCTCCTCATCATCCAAGAGCTCTGATGGGGATGTACAAGGAGGTGCATATTGTTTACATGACTGCTGACACAACATCCATTCTGGAACCTATGGATCAAGGAGACATTTTGACTTTCACATTTTATTATTAAGAAATAACATCACCTAAGGCTATACTTCCCATAGATAATGATTCCTCTGATGGATCTGAGTAGGCAGTCGAAAACCTTCTGGAAAGTATTCTCCATTCTAGATGCCAGTAACAATTGTAATTGATAGGAGGAGGTCAAAATATAAACATTAATAGGAGTTTAGAAGAAGTTGATTCCAACAGTCGTGGATAACTTTGAAGGGTTTACAACTTCAGTGGCAGAAGTAACTGCAAATATGTTGGATATAATATGCAAGAAAACTACAATGAGAGTGGGCCCTGAAGATATGACTGACTGAATTGCTGCAATCTCATGGTAAAACTTGGATGGGTGAGTAGTTGATTCTTATGGATGAGCAAAGAAAGTGGATTCTTGAGATGGAATCTACTCCGGGTGAAGATGCTGTGAACACTGTTGAGATGGCAATGAAGGATTTGGAATATGATATAAACTTAGTTGGCAAAGCAGTGGCAGGGTTTGAGAGGGTTGTCCCTGTTTTTGAAAGAAGTCTACTGGCCGGTGCGGTGGCTCACGCCTGTAATCCCAGCACTTCGGGAGGTGGAGGCGGGCGAATCATGAGGTCAGGAGATCGAGACCATCCTGGCTAACATGGTGAAACCCTGTCTCTACTAAAAATACAAAAAGTTAGCTGGGCGTGGTGGTGGGTGCTTGTAGTCCCAGCTACTGGGGAGGCTGAGGCAGGAGAATGGTGTGGAACTCGGGAGGCAGAGGTTGCAGTGAGCCAGATCACGCCACTGCACTCCATCCTGGGCGACAGAGTGAGACTCAAAAGAAGGAAGTCTACTGTAGGTAAAATCCTATCGAGCATCACATGCTACAGAGAAAAACCTTTTTTGAGACAGAGTCTCACTCTGTCGCCCAGGCTGAAGTACAGTGGCACAATCTTGGCTCACTGCAGCTTCTGCCTCCTGGGTTCAAACGATTCTTGTGCCTCAACCTCTCGAGTAACTGGGATTACAGGCATGTGCCACCACGCCCGGCTTTTTTTGTATTTTTAGTAGAGATGGGGTTTTGCCATGTTGGCCAGGCTGGTCTTGAACTCCTGACTTCAAACCATCTGTCCACCTTGGCCACCCAAAGTGCTAGGATTACAGGTGTGAGCCATCCCCCCACCCCACCTGCCTCCCACCCAGCCCCCCACTGCTAGCAATCTTGGAATGTTTTAACCAGAAACAAGGAATGCCTTTCCCTTTCTTCAAGGCTACTTCTGGGTATTTATTTTTACATTTTATAACTTGGTAGTTTTCTTTGTTAAGTATTCATCTCTAACAAAAACAACAGATTTATAGATTTTATTGAAAAATACCATATTTTTCACCATAAATGTAGAAGCCATTTTGGACTCTTATTTCAGCCTGAAGCTTTAAAGCATATCCAGAATGTTTCTTTTCACTTGTAATCAGGCAACTGAGTAGATGCAAGGTTTAAAGAACCCTTCTTTTTTTTTTGGAAATGGAGTTTCGCTCTTGTTGCCCGGTCTGGAGTGCAGTGGCGTGATCTTGGCTCACTGCAACCTCTGCCTCTCAGGTTCAAGCGATTCTCCTGCGTCAGCCTCCTGAGTAGCTGGGATTACCTGTGCCCGCCACCACACACCCAGCTAATTTTTGTATTTTTAGCAGAGACAGGGTTTCGTCATGTTGGCCAGGCTGGTCTCGAACTCCTGACCTCAGGTGATCCACCAGCCTCAGCCTCCCAAGGTGCTGGGATTACAGGCATGAGCCTCTGCGCCTGGCCACCCTTCTTTTTTCTAATGACTGTATTTTTGGGGGAGAAGGAGTGGGGATACCAATAGGTATACCAGTAATTAACCACACTTGAAATGGTCATTGCCATCACAGAAACTTCCATCTGTAGCTAGTACCTGATTGCAGGGAAGTTAAATAGTAGGACATATCATATTCAAGAACAGATGTTTAGGATTTGCTGGAATCCATTCTTCCTAACCCTTTTAGTACTCCTGAGTGGGTACATTTCCACCAGTGGCCAGATTCTAATTTGCATTGGCATGGAATGTAGAACTGGAATTAATATCTTGGGTAGGTGGCAGCAGCAGCACTCTGCCAGGATATGTTACAGGCTTGCTTTCTTTGTGAACATGTCTTGATGGATACTAAGAGATTGTTGTGGCATTAGCCTTGCTAGGGAATAAATCTTTTTGTGGCTT
The DNA here is from genome assembly GCF_049350105.2 of Macaca mulatta. NCBI lineage: Eukaryota > Metazoa > Chordata > Mammalia > Primates > Cercopithecidae > Macaca > Macaca mulatta. The sequence continues at coordinate 82,184,878 of NC_133418.1, read as the reverse complement.
TTCGATTTTTAAATTCATTTATGGCTACCCATCACCTAACAAACTCTAGAGATCTGAAAAGAAGAGTATGAAGTTTACAAATGAAAGTAAAGGCGTCTTTTAGCTTTTACGTCTTTCACTGAGTTTGAATAAATCACCTAGAAAATTTTCCATAAAAGAGATGAGAAGTTTTGAGTCATTATTTAAATGTATTATAACATTGGAGTTTTAAGAAAAAATTTGTTTTACATATTAAATTTAAATTTCAACTGTTAAAGTATGTTATAACAACATTAAATTATTAAATGAAAATGACTCTAGGTTCACAAGTTTGGGTAAATCCTGACTATACTGTGTTTTAATTGAGTAACCTTGGGGAAATGATTAACCCCTCCAAGTTCCCGTTTCTCTTTAAACAGGGAATGATAGCGTAGGTAGTACATTCTATCATTGTGATGAGCAAATGAGGTAATTCTTGTCATGCAGTTAGCACATGCCCAGCTGTTACAGTCCTCTCCCCTGGCCTCTAGTAATACTCATTTAATAGCTGTTACCTGCTGGGTGCGGTGGCTCACGCCTGTAATCCCAGCACTTTGGGAGGCTGAGGCGGGCAGATCATTTGAGGTTAGGAGTTTGAGACCAGCTTGACCCACCTTGGTGAAACCCCATCTCTACTAAAAAATACAAAATTTAGCCGAGTGTGGTGGCGGGTGCCTGTAATCTCAGCTACTTGGTAGGCTGAGGCAGGAGAATTGCTTGAACCCAGAAGGCGGAGGTTGCAGTGAGCAGAGGTTGCAGTGAGCTGATATCGCGCCACTGCACTCCAGCATGGGTGACAGAGACAGACTCCCTCTCCAAAAAAAAAAAAAAAAGCTGTTATACCAGTCATACTCCAGTGTGTTAAAGAATTAAATTAGTGTATCTTTTGTTACATTGTATGCACTTAAAACTTGTATTAACTCATATTCTGTTGGCAAATAGGAAAATGTTAGTATAGAGTAAAAATGTGTCAGTTCATATGTGACTTTCCCCAGCAATAAGGGAAACAAGTGTTTTCACAGATAAGGAGAGTTTAAGAAAGAGCAAGTGGAAATTTTTACAAAAGTGCCTTCCTTTGATTTAAGCAGTGGCTGATTTTTGTGGCCCGAAAATCTGAGGCACTTTCCACTATGTTAAAACTATATGGGGAAGCTTTGAGTTACAGATAAAGAGACTCTGAAGATATTTCCTCCAGTGTTTGGGGGAAAAATTGCATTCTAGATTCAATTTTTAATTTATTTGAAGCTATAAAAAGGGACCTACAGCTCAGTGGAAGAAGCATGAATCCAGGGTTTAAGGAGATAAAAGATCAAGTGGACCTTTATGCTTGGTGCAAATGGCAATAGAGATTTAATTGTTTTATTATGATTGTTAGTTTTTTTGGAATGCTCTGGTCACTAACTTTCTTAGGTTTTGAGAGTTTTATCCTATTTTTTCATAAACGCTATTACCTTCAATTGGTAGTTTTGCAGAATATGAACGTCTTAACAACGTAGTGGATAGTTGTCAACTTAGAAATACTGACCTGTAAGAATTGTTTAAGCAGGTATTGATTGCCGTCATATAAAACAGCAATTTTCAGCCATAGGGCAATTTTGTCCTCAGGAGAATTAAACAATACGTAGACATTTTAGTTGTCACGTCTGGTAGGGGGGGTGGAGGTAGGAAGGGGCACTTAGTGGGGAGAGGCCAGGTATGAAAAATTTATAGGGATATAGTAACCATTCAATAAATGTTAGTTAATATTTACATAATTATAATACTACGTAAATTTTCAAATATAAATGACTATGTGGTCTGGTCTATTTCTGTACGTTTGATTGTGTTTGTTTTTATGGTAGTACGTACAGTATTATTTTGATTACTGTTGCCATATATTATAATCTTATCCAGATGAGTTAATCCTTTCCCTTATTTTAGAACTATTTCATTTGTGGATATTCAAAACATTTTATATCTGCTTCCAAAACTAAATTCTTTTATGGCCGTGCATCACCTAATGACAGCAATACATTCTGATAAATGTGTCATTAGGCAATTTCATTGCTGTGCCAACATCATAGAGCGCACTTCCACAAACCTAGATTGGTACAGCTTACTAAACACCCAGGCTATATGGTATAGCCTATTGCTCCCAGGCTACAAACCTGTACAGCATGTTACTATACTGAATATTGTAGGGAATTATTACACAATAGTAAGTATTATGTGTCTAAATATAGCTAAGTATAGAAGAGGCATTGTAAAAATACAGTAAAAAGATAATAAGTGGTGCACCCACTGTGTAGGGTACTTCCCGTGAATGGAGCTTGCAGCACTGGAAGTTGCTTTGGGTGAGTCAGTGAGTGAGTGGCACGTGGATGTGAAGGACTAGGACATTACTGTAGACTTTATAAACAATGTACACTTAGGCTATACTAATTTTATTTAAAAATTATCTTCAGTAATAAATTAACTTTAGCTTACTGAAAGTTTATTTTTTTTTTTAACTTTTTGACTCTTCTATCATAACACTTAAATATAAACACTATGAGACTCAAAGAAGAGCCAGATGACGTAAGTTTTTAATACCGCCATCCTGAGGTTACCAAAAGAATAGGGAATTGGTGCTGGGCATGGTGGCTCACGCTTGTAATCCCAGCACTTTGGAATTGAAAGGCTGAGGCTGGCAGATCACTTGAGGTCAGGAATTCAAGACTAGCCTGACCAACATGGTGAAACCCCGTCTCTACTAAAAGTACAAAAAATTAGCTGGGCGTGGTGGTGCACGCCTGTAGCCCTAGCTACTTCAGAAGGCTGAGGCTGGAGAATCGCATAAGCCCAGGTGGTGGAGACTGCAGTGAGCTGTGGTTGTGTGCCACTGTACTCCAGCCTGGGTGACAGAGCGAGACCTTGTCTCAAAAAAAAAAAAAAAGAGGCCGGGGCGCGGTGGCTCACTCCTGTAATCCCAGCACTTTGGGAGGCTGAGGCAGGTGGATCACCCGAGGTCAGGAGTTCAAGACCAGCCTGGCCAACATGGTGAAACCCTGTCTCAACTGAAAATACAAAAAATTTAGCTGGTCGTGGTGGTGGGCACCTGTAATCCCAGCTACTTCGGGAGACTGAGGCAGGAGAGTGGCTTGAACCCGGGAGGTGGAGGTTGCAGTGAGCCGAGATCGCAGCATTGCACTCCAGTGTGGGCAACAAGAAGAAAAAAAAAAACAGAATAGAGTGAGGGGAGGTAGTGACACAGGTTACGGGAGAGCAGGGCTAGCAAAGGCTGCATGGCTGCCTTGTTATGTGGATGAACCTCCGAGGTAATCTCCAAGCTGCTCTCAGAAAGGTGTAGCTTGGGGTGAAGTGTCTATGTCAGACCTTTGGTCTCTTTTTCCTGTAAGTTAGTCTGTCTTAGATTCATTTAAAGGGGCCTCAGAGAAATCCTGTTTGCATTTGCGGTTTACTTCACTAATGTAGATTTCCTCTACGTATGCAGATCTCCCCCCATAAAAGGCAGCCTTTCAGGGCTGGCTACTCTTGTTGTGTTTATTGATCTCAGAATAGCCATCTAGAAATATGCCGAAGAAGTATATTTTGAGGTGAAATATTCTGGTTTCACCTCACTTCTTGATTTTTATTTTAGAAGTAGAAACTGGGACTCCCTATATTGACCAGTGTGCTCTTAAACTCCTGGCCTCAAATGGTCCTCCTACCTTGGCCTCCCAAAGTGCTGGGATTACAGATGTGAGCCACTGCACCCTGGCCTTGCTTTTTTATTTACTCAATCATCTCATCTTCTTTTGAAAATTTTGAAATTTCTTTATATAAAATCTCCAATTTTATTTCCCAGTGTTTTATATTTTTATTGTCAAAATGAATGTTTTAACAATATAATTTATTGTCAATATAATTTTTAAAAGTTATAATTTTTAAAAGTTATAGTAACTTATTATTCTTTTTATTCATAACTTAATATGTTGCCCAGAACTTTCAGAACAAGATTGAGCAAAAATGGTGATAAAAGACATCCTTGAGTGTTTCTGAATTACATATAAAAAGCACAGTACTCTGATGGCTGGTGCAAAGAAAACGCACTGTATTTGGAACAAAGAATGTTTCAAATTGCCTAGGAAAGGACCTTTCGGAATCCTTAGTTCTTCAGAGTATTTGAACAACACTCTGTGCTCAAAATTCTTTTTTTTTTTTGAGATGGAGTCTCACTCTGTCGCACAGGCTGGAGTACCGTGGCGCGATCTCGGCTCACGGCAAGCTCTGCTTCCCGGGTTCATGCCATTCTTCTGCCTCAGCCTTCGGAGTAGCTGGGACTACAGGCGCCCGCCACCTCGCCCGGCTAGTTTTTCGTATTTTTTAGTAGAAACGGGGTTTCACCATGTTAGCCAGGATGGTCTCGATCTCCTGACCTCGTGATCTGCCCACCTCGGCCTCCCAAAGTGCTGGGATTACAGGCGTGAGCCACCGCGCCCGGCCTCAAAATTCTTAAGAAGTACTTTGTCAGTATTTTCTAGAGATTTAAAAATATAACTGGAAGGTTAGGGCTAACATTTAAAATAGTTGCTGGGTCTACATTTCTTCAAAATTAAATGAAGCAAAAATAGGAAGCTGTATACAATCACACATTTAGTTGGGAAATACAGTTGTAGGAATTTAGAGGTTAGGGGAGATCGTCATGGTCTTGTGTTTTTTGATGATATGACACGTGAGCAGATTGGAATTGCCCAGATTATCATACGTGGAGGAGGAAGGGGAGATTATTATAAAGACTGGAATGAGCATTAACATGGAATTAATCTTAGTTCAGTTTTTGGCTCATTCCATTGTAACCAGGGCCATTCCAAAGGCTGCTGCTAGCGTAGCTGAAAAAAATTTAATTATAAAATTCTAAATAAGTTAATTCAAGAGCTTTTAAAAAGTTTTTTCCATGTGAAGAAGTGATCAAACTGATATGAATGTAATTATTTGGTCTATTCAAAATGGGAATCTCCTCTTAGTTTGAAATGATCGTTTGATATAGAGAATTTCTGTATTTATTTTTTGTTCTTCTTGCTATTTTTTTTCTCAGCCCATGGTTTTATGTTTTTGGTGTTAGTATAAATGCTTTCAAGAGAGTTTTATTGTTTACAGTGAATTTATTTAGAATTCTTCTAAGTCTTACTTTTGCTGTATGCTGCAGACTGTATGGGTGGAATTAAAATTTATCAATTTGACTGACTTGAATTTGAAAAATAAACATCAATTTTAGTCTTACGTTCGGGAGTATACAACAGAAGGGGCTTAAAACTGAATAGCAACATCATTTCTTGTGTGTTATTTAAGATGTAGATGTCAAATGTTTTACCACTACTATCTATCCTTATTTAAATTATTTTTTAAAAGACATGGGCAGGTTAATTGTGTCATTCTCCATTCTCAAGTTTCATGTGGCTTGCAACTTTTTGATTTTTTTTTTTTTTTTTTGGGACGGGGGACGGAAGTCTCGCTCTGTCACCCAGACTGGAGTGCAGAGGCGCAATCTCGGCTCACTGCAAGCTCCGCCTCCTGGGTTCACGCCATTCTCCTGCCTCAGCCTCCCGAGTAGCTGGGGACTACAGGCGCCCGCCACCACACCCGGCTAATTTTTTGTATTTTTAGTAGAGACGGGGTTTCACCGTGTTAGCCAGGGTGGTCTCGATCTCCTGACCTCGTGATCCTCCCGCCTCGGCCTCCCAAAGTGCTGGGATTACAGGCGTGAGCCACTGTGCCCGGCCTGCAACTTTTTGATCTTTAACTGGTCTTTGAAAATGACCCTAATGTTGAGTGTCTTGTCTTAGCATGCTAAGAATTGTAAACAAAACAAAGAATGAAGTCCTTTCAAACCTTAGATGTTTTTGACCTAGTACTAGCTCTGCTCTGCTCTGTTTATGTCATTTTATATTGGGGTTGGCAGTTGGCTCTCTGGTTACCTGCCTTTTGACCAGAGACAAATGGGCAGGTCTTCAACCTAACAGCAGTGGCCTGACTTAAGAGGCTGCAGATGGAACGCCTGCTTCTGTCCTGTCCTTTCCATTGATATCTGCTTGCTCCTATACTAGGTGGCCCATAGCCTGAGTTTGTCAGTCACTGGGGAATGTTTGGCTTCAGAGTATTATGTTAGCCGCTGCAAGGCCTAATGTTATAGATGCAGTGATTAAAAGCAAAACAAAGGCAAAAGCAGTCGCTATCATTAAAGAGCTCTTATTCTAGTAAGAATCCATAGCTATAAATAAAAATTCCATTGGCTCCCAAGTCTACTTTTCATTACAATCATTTGTCCTAACATTGACTCTTGTTCAATAGTTATCTGTTTGTGAGATATTCTAAAGCAAAGCATTCGGCATTATTGTCAGTCTTCTCTTGGCCCTAACCTCCTGTTTGTGTATCTTTTTTTGTTTTGTTTTGTTTTGTTTTGAGACACCCAGGCTGGAATGCAGTGGTGTGATTATGGCTCACTACAGCTTTGACCTCCTGGGCTGAAGCAGCCTTTCCACCTTAGCTTCCTAAGTAGCTAGGACTATAGGCGTGTGCCACGACGCATGGCTAATTTTATTTATTTTTTGTAGAGATGGGGTCTCACTGTGTTGCTAAGGTTGGTCTTGAACTTTTGGGCTCAAGTAATCCTCCCTCCCCAGCTTCCCAAAGTGCTGGGATTATAGGTGTGAGCCACCATGCCCAGCCTCCTCCTTTCTGCTATTGCCAACGCTATGAGTACAGCTCACAAAACTTGAAATCTGCACTCTACATCCAGTCTGTCACTGATATTCCCAAATCTCCTCTCTTTGTGCTTTATTACCAGTCTCATAACCAAAACCCCTCACTACTTGTGAGGGAACTCTTGAAGGAGGCTGATATGTCTCTCTGTCTTTATCAGGTATCTCTGCAGAGGAAATTATGCTTTGAAAGTGGAAGTTTGGTTCTGCTCTTGTCACTCCCTTACCAGAAAAATCAAGGGCTTCTAATATAAAATCTCTTCAAAAAACATCTATGTAGGATCTCCAGTAATGTGTTCATAACCCACTTCTCTTAGCTATCTTCTCTCATTCCATAAAGTACTCCAGACATTATGAGCTACTTTTCTGTGACATTTTAATGCCCCATGACTTTGTTCATGTTCTCATTTCTTTTTTAAAAAATCTTCCCCTGCTGGTGCATTCATACCCTTTAGTTCTTAGGTGAAATGCCATCTCCTTCATGACATTGTTTCTTACCTAGCTTGAAATGATTTCTCTATTCTTCAGATTCTTATGCTATTAACTATTAATATGTCACTCTTATGCTATTTATTTGGTTTATATCACAGGTATTTATGCATAGCTTAAGCATCTTGTGGAAGTGATGCTTTCTTTCTTTCTTTTTTCCTTTTTTTTTTGGAGACAGAGTCTTACTCTGTCGCCCAGGCTGGAGTACAGTGGCGCAGTCTCAGCTCACTGCAACCTCTGCCTTCCGGGTTCAAGCGATTCTTGTGCCTCAACCTCCCGAGTAGCTGGGATTACAGGCACCTGCTACCACTCCCAGCTAGTTTTTATATTTTTAGTAGATACAGGATTTCTCCATATTGACCAGGCTTGTTTCAAACTTCTGGCCTCAGGTGATCTGGCCGCCTCGGCCTCCCAAAGAGCCGCGATTACAGGTGCAAGCCACCGCACCCAGCCTGTTGCTTTTTCATCTTTATGTCTCTTAGCATGGCGCTTACTGCCTCTCGCATACAGGTACTCCAGAAACAGACGTTAAGGACTAAATGAAGATACCATTCGGTTAGTTTGGTGTTATTATCGTCAGTGTTCACTTTAATGAGGTGTTGTACATCTGCGTCTGAAAGAATGTGCCAAAACTATGGGCACTTACCTTACATGTAAACATTTCTAATGCTATGGTGACCGTTGTCATCAGTGGTATGAGACAGTGCGCCTTGTCAGTAACAAGACTCCGTTTTATTTATTTTTGGACAGGAGAATCAGATGAGAGGGAACAGTCAAAATTGGAAGTTAAAGTTTGGGATCCAAATAGCCCACTTACGGATCGACAGATTGACCAGTTTTTAGTTGTAGCACGGTGAGTACAAGTATGGCATTATCAAGTCAAGAAATTTCTTTATATAAAAGAATTTATAGGTATATGTATTTTTATTTCTTTGTATTCTGGTTTCCCCCCACTGATTGAATTATTTTTTAGTTATGTAAGAAAGCTTAATTATACTGCTTCCTAAATTTATTAGTTTCTGTTTTAAGTGAAAATAGTTGTATTAATTTTTACTGATTAAGAAAACAGAAAAGTATAAAAAAATTCTTTATACCTGAAGAAAATACCTGAAGTCCCATATCCTTAATGAAAAGAGTCATCCTTTTTACTTGACATGGCTTTACTCTGGACATGGATTATTCAGGTATCAATAAGAATGTGCACCTGGAATTCGCTCACCGCATCCATGTGTGAGTAGGGTCTGTTGCTAAGCATAGCGCTTTCCCTTGAGAGCTTTCAGCCTGGCTGCCTGGCTGGCTTGCTTCCTTCCTTCTTTCCCTTTTCTTAAGAGAATGAATGGGACAGAATTTTGTTTTTATTTTAAAAATGATAACAGTAAAAGTACATTACCAAGCAATTGGTGAATGAACTGAGGTATACTTATATAGTGAAATATTACTTTATGGCAATTGAATGAATTAAAGCTATATGTAGCAAAGCGATAAACATCACAAATAATGATGAGGGTATATACCATGTGATCATTTATGTGCATACAGAGTAATTATTTATAAAATGTTTGCTGTGTACAAAACAATGCTTTATTAGTGGATTTTTAAATACATTAAATGGGTATATATATATTATATATATTTGATCTGGGAGTATATATAGGGAACTCTAACAAATTTATAATTATTTTTTAAAAGAATGAAGAAATATGGCAAAATATTAATAAGAGTTAGATCTGGACAGTGGATGCAAGGGTCTTCATTATGTTATTGTCTGATTTTGTTTTGAACTTATTTCACAATACAGAGGGAAAAATAGTCTTGGCTCATCCTTAGACTTCACTGTTCATAGAGCCAGTCACCATGGACGGTCACACTTTTTATTGGTGGCCAGGCATTTGGAGTCCAGAGCCCACCACCTAACTACTAAGCGATTGGATGGAGACACTTGATGTGCATTGCGAAGGGGGCCAATCTTGTGGCCCCTTGTAGAGTACACAATACTGGTCTAGAGTCTCCAGACAGGCTGTCTAGATTGGGGATTGGTTAGGAGACATTGCTGTTTTCAAATTTGATTTGTATTCTGTTTTTTCATTTTTCTGATTGCCAAGGGCCATATGTTTCCCCCCAAAGCCAGCATGAAGGACACTAAGGAGTTGGTTCCTAGTATGTTTTTGTTTTCAATATTTGTTTTAAAAAATAATCTTCTAGGCTGGGAATGGTGGCTCATGCATGTAACCCCAGCACTTCGGGAGGCCAAGGCAGGAGGATTGTTTGAGTCCAGGAGTTTGAGACCGACCTGGGCAATATAGTAAGACCTCTTCTCTTTAAAAAAAAAAAAAAAAGGCTGGGCACAGTGGCTCATGCCGCCTGTAATCTCACTACTTTGGGAGGCCAAGGCAGGTGGATCACCTTAGGTCAGGAGTTCAAGACTAGCCTGGCCAACATGGTGAAACCTCGTCTCCACAAAAATAGAAAAAAAATTAGCTGGGCATGATGGTGGGTGCCTGTAATCCCAGCTACTTGGGAGATGGAGGTGGGAGAATCGCTTGAACCTGCGAGGCAGAGGTTGCAGTGAGCCGAGATAGCACCATTGCACTCCACCCTGGGCAACAGAGCAAGACTTTGTGTCAAAAGAAAAAAAAAAAAAAAGATCTTCTAAATACAAATTAAGACCACAGTCAAGTACCACTGCCAACCCAGAATGGTTCAGATTTTAAAGACTGACAGTGCTAAGCATTGATCAAGATTTAGAACCAATACTCTCGTATCCTGCTGGTGGGGGTGTACATTGGTACAGGTCCTTTGGAATATTGTTTGCTGTCATCTAACACACATATCTCTTAAGTTTCACTCCTAAATATCTATGCAGCAGAAATGCATACACCTTTGCACCAAAAGATCACGTATACAAATGGATTTATGGCGCTATTCATAGTAACCCCAAACTGGAAACAACACAGAATGTCTGTCAGCAGTAGAGTGGAGGTGGGGATGAGACATCGTACAACAGAATGTTGCATAGCAGGGAAAATGAGTGAATATAGCTGTAGCTAGCAACATGGATGAATCCACAAACATAGTTTTAATCGAAAGAAGCTGGACATAAAGTCCAGCTGTGTGATTCTGTTTGAGCAAAACTAATCTGTGGTGCTACAATCCAGGGTGGTGGTTCCCTGTGGAGAGGAGCTTGAGGAGCCTCTGGTTTGTGGTCATGTTCTTTCTTGAACTGTATGTTGGTAGCATGCATGTGTTCACTTTACAGTAACTATCTGTACATTGTGTACTTTTCAACATGAATGTTGTGTTTTAGTTAAAATATTTATAAAATATCTTCCTTGGGGTCAACCACAATGGCTCATGCCTATAATCCCAAAACTTTGGGAGGCCAAGGCAGGAGGATCACTTGAGCCCAGGAGTTTGAGACCAGCCTGGCCAACATAGGGAGGCCTTGACTACAAAAAAATTTTTTTAATTAGCCAAAAAAAAAAAAAAAGTTGGGCATGGTGGTGCATGCCTGTAGTTCCAGCTACTTGGGAGGCTGAGGTGGGAAGATTGTTTGAGCCCAGGAAGTTGAGGCTACAGTGAGCTATGATCACACTACTGCACTCTAGCCTGGGTGACAGAGTGAGACCCTGTCCCAAAAAATAAAAATAATAAAAATAAAAAATCTCTTCCATAGCAAACATGTTTAAAACACAGGCAGGAAAAGTAGTGAGTCTTCATTTTATGCTGTATGTCTTAAAGTTAAGGTTTCTTACATATTGGAAGGACTTCTAAATCATTAAAATCAGCATTATGGCAATTTCTTTTTAAATGAGTTATTAGTAGAAATATGTTTCATGTTGAACCCTCACAGGAAAGGGTTGCTACAGTTAGTGATATATTGGGGAAAAAAATGTTACTGAGTTTCACAATTTGGGCTAAAAAATGGTCAAAACTTGCTTTGCTGTAATAGTCAAACTCTGCAGCTGACTTTCTATTTTTTGAGCCAATTTGAATACCAAATGTTTTACTCCATGACATTTTATAATAGAGCTTCCCTTTCCTTCTTTCCCCCCCCTGCACAGGCTATTTTTTCTTGATTTCATGATAATGACCTGTTTATAGTAAATTGGCTTGTCAATTATAATATCTTATAGAGTGAAAATTCTTTTTATTTGATGTTTGAATCTCAAACATTCAGAAACCTGTTTTTGCTTTTTCTTTTACGGTTTTTTATTCATGATCCAAATGTGTTTTTTAAAACATTAAAAGAAAAAAAAAAACTAGATACTTAATTCTTCCTTATTGTGTTTGTGGTTTATTCAGTGCTGTTGGGACATTCGCTAGAGCCCTGGATTGCAGCAGTTCTGTGAGGCAGCCTAGTTTGCATATGAGTGCTGCTGCAGCTTCCCGAGACATCACCTTGGTAAGACATGGTTTGAAATTTTGTGGGTATTTATCCTTCTGTTACTTGTTTAATTTTAAAGCCATTGTGGCAATCCTGTAGACTGGGAGCTTTTGGGCTCTTAGCCTTCCTGACTGCTAGGTTTATTTGGCTTGGTTACTTGGTTAACTGGGTTCTGATAACACTCGTCTGTGCATTGAGAGTTTTTTGTGTCTGTTCATTAGAAAGAGGGGCTGGTTTTTTTTGTTTTCCTTTCTTTCTATATTTGGAGATGGAGTCTTGTTCTTTTGCCAGGCTGGAGTGCAGTGGCACAATCTCAGCTCACTGCAACCTCTGCCTCCTGGGTTCAAGTGATTCTCGTGCCTCAGCCTCCCTAGTAGCTGGGATTACAGGCACGTGCCACCACACCCAGCTAATTTTTGTATTTTTAGTAGAGATGGGGTTTCACCATGTTGGCCAGGCTGGTCTCAAACTTCTGACCTTGTGATCTGCCTGCCTCAGCCTTCCAAAGTGCTGGGATTACAGGCGTGAGCCACCACGCCCGGCCAGAGGGGCTATTTTCTTATATAATTTTATTATATTATAGTTGCTATCTTTTAAATCTATTTACTTTTTTCTTTTGGTGATCAAATGAAGCTTCCTATATTCAGTTTAATTTTACCACTAATGGCAGCCATGGCTAGGCATAGGACCTGGCACTTACTGCTTTCTCTGCACTCCAAAAAAGTGGACCTGTGAGTTTTTTGCTGATTGAAGTTACTTATTGTATTTGATTTCCTATTACCCCTTGTGATAGGCTTGGTAGGATGCTCATTTTACAGATGAGAAAACTGAGCTTTGGTGAGGTTATTTGACCAGTATTCATTACATATAACAAAAATTTCAATATTGTTTTCTAATGAAACGGAATACAATTTAGGTTTTTAACTTTCTCATTATAATGCCAATTTGAAATGCTTTTCATAAAATATTTATTTTGATGATATAAGAACTCATAGAGGAATGCACATCAGATTTGTTTTTTATGCTTTCTTTTTTAAAAAATTTAATCTATTTTAAAAAAATAAAGACAGGGTCTTACTAGGTTGTTGCCCTGGCTGGTCTTGAACTCCTCCTGGCTTCAAGCAGTCCTCTGCCTTGATGTCCCAAAGTGCTGAGATTACTGGTGTGAGCCACTGCTCCTAGCCTTGCTTCTTACGCATTCTGTGTACTTCTGTACAATTATAGATTGTGACTAAAGCTGTGGAACCCCTTGCCTTTTCCTTTCTCAAAGACTAGAATCATTTATAGAAGAAAGTTTTGTTTTCTCCATTGGGACATTTATATTTTACCCCAAATTTTAGGATCTCCAAAATGGGTTTGTATTTTAGTTGTTTAGAGCTTTAAGAATATTTTATCAGAGAAGCAAGAGTGCAGATATCATGTTTGCAAGAACTTTAAAAATCGGATACTTCAATTTGGAAGGCTGAGGCTGCTGGATTGCTTGAGCTCAGGAGTTTGATACCAGGGTGGGCAACATAGTGAAACCCCCATCTCTACAAAAAAATACAAAAATTAGCTGGGTGTGGTGGCATGCACCTGTCGTCCCAGCTACTTGGGAGGCTGAGTTGGGGAGATTGCTTGAGCCTGGAGGGGAGAGGTTGCAGTGAGCTGAGATCATGCTCATGCCACTTGCCCTCTAGCCTGGGTGACAGAGTGAAACCCTGTCTCAAAAAAAAAAAAAAAACAAAAAACAAACTAGATATTTATGTGAACCAGAACTATGTGGAATCTAATCACTACCTGTATATGTTTTTCCTGGTGAAAGTGATTTTTGCTCAATTTAAAAATTAATGTATATCTGTTATGAAAAATTGAAAAATAGTACAGCAGCAGCCAAAAAAAGCTTTGTTTTCATTACCCAGAGTAGAATGTTCTTACTGTTTTGTTTTCTTTAAGCCCTTTTTTATGCATTATACATCATAATAGCAAATTATAGAATAATATAGAGGATAATGTAATAAAACTCCACATAAGGCCACCTAAAGCAAATGTTAATATTTTAGTTCTTCAGACTAAAAAACTTTTTTTCAACCATTATAGTTAATGTTGAAGTCTCTAATATTCCCTTCTTTTTTTTTTTTTTTTTTTTTTTTTTTTTGAGACAGAGTCTTGCTCTGTCGCCCAGGCTGGAGTGCAGTGGCCAGATCTCGGCTCACTGCAAGCTCCGCCTCCTGGGTTTACGCCATTCTCCTGCCTCAGCCTCCCGAGTAGATGGGACCACAGGCACCCGCCACCTCGCCCGGCTAGTTTTTTGTATTTTTTAGTAGAGACGGGGTTGCACCATGTTAGCCAGGATGGTCTCCATCTCCTGACCTCGTGATCCGCCCGCCTCGGCCTCCCAAAGTTCTGGGATCTAATATTCCCTTCTGAGTCCTACTTCCCTTTACCTCTGCCTCCATTCAAGAGCCAGCCACTATAACAGATCTGCTATGTATGTAGTCTGTGTTTTTATAGTTCTATTGTGTATTTATCCAAAACAACATAAATATTCTTTTGCTTATGCTTAAATTTATTGTGTAACACTTGCCATTTGCCCATTATTGAGATCTAGCGATGTTAATAAATATAAACACAGTTTATTCATTTTAACTGCTTTGTATTATTTCTAATATTCTTTCATATAATACTACACAACATTATTTATGTATTCTGTTACCAGTGAACATCTGGAGTGCTTTCAAAACATTTTTCTTTTGCTGTGTTACTCATAATGCTATGTTGAAAATTTCACACATATCCCTTTGTGAGCATGTGTGTGAGTTTTTAGACTATAACTAGAATTATATTTATATATATGCATTTATATATTTCTTGTGTCCTATTTTTTCTAATGGGTTTAAAGTTTTCTTCATATTTAGGACTGTAAATCTATATCGAGTTTAATTTTGTGAATAGAGTGAGGTAGGGATCTAATTTTTCCCATATATTAAATTAATTGTCCCAATACTATTTATTGAATTTGTTTCTTCATGATTTGTAATGCCCCTTTATCATATTTCAAGTTCCTAGATACACTTAGGCCTGTTTATAGACTTTTAATCTATTCTCTTTTGTTTTGTTGATCTATTTTTCCTTGTGCAAGCACCACATTTTAGTACATTTTGATAATTAAGTCTTATGTGAACTTTCTTTTTAACTCTGTTTTAAATGACCTCCACCGCCCCCATATTTTCCCTAACTATATGATATAAATCCTTTTTTTTTTTTTTTTTTTTGGAGACAGAATCTCACCCTGTTGCTCAGGCTGGAGTGCAGTAGTGAGATCTCAGCTCACTGCAACCTCCGCTTCCCGGGTTCAAGTGATTCTCCTGCCTCAGCCTCCCAAGTAGCTGGGATTACAGGCGCACATCACCACGCCTGGCTAATTTTTGTATTTTTAGTAGAGATGGGGTTTCACCATGTTGGTCAGGCTGGTCTAGAATTCCTGACCTTGTGATCCGCCCACCTTGGCCTCCCAGAGAGCTGGGATTATGGGTGTGAGCCACTGTGCCGGGCCGGATATAAATACCTTTTTAAAAATCATTGTAAGAACTTAGTTTTTTACTAATGTTGCATGATCTTATATAGGTAAACTATTATTTATGTAACCAGTCCCTTGTAGTTTAACACTATTCTTATGAGGTACTGCTTCTCAGATTATAACTGGGGATGTGGTCCCTGCTTGAGTGCCAGTGGGAAAGCTTGTTCCTGAGATGGTGGAGAGTTCTCATGGCAGGTGGGCTGACTTGCCTGAGGTACAGAGGGCCTGTGTGGGCTCTTGGCTCACAGCTGCAGCAGCTCTCTGCTTCCCACTGCTGGTGAGTGTGCAGGACAGCAGGTGAATTTCTTTTGGGAGAGGGCAGTTTTAGAGGTTTGAGATTTGTTGTCAGTGAAGGTGATATTTTAAAAAAGCATTTTAAAGAGGATTCTACCTATGTACCTTAATTCGTTTAAACATCATTTTATGGCCAAGTACACTGGCTTATACCTGTAATCTCAATACTCTGGGAGGCTGAGGCGGGATGATCACTTGAGGCCAGGCGTTCGAGACAGGCCTAGGCAACATGACTAGACTCTGTCTCTACAAAACAAAACAAAACAAATTAGCCAGGCATGGTGGTGACTGCTTGTAGTTCCAACTATTCATGAGGCTGAGGTGGAGGGATCCCTTGAGCCCAGAAGGGAGCTTGAGGCTGCAGTGAGCTATGATCATCCCAATCTGGGCAACAGAGTAAGACTCTGTTTCATAAGTAATCATTTTATGTGTATTTTCTGCAATACTTGCCTCTTATGCTCCTTCTAGGAAGTTACCTTCATACCCTTCAATATTTTTTATCTCTCCTGTTTTGTTTCCATTCTGAAGCTTAGTAATTTTGAGGTCTCGTTACTTTTGTATCACGTATATTCTTTCTAGTTATTTATGACTGTAATTATTTTCTAAAGCAGAATTAGGCTCAGAGGCTGAGGACGTGGTGTTTTGTCATGTTTGTGTAGCTGGTTTCCGAGAGAGGGTTTGGATCTGCACTTGATTCCTCCTGAGTGGTTATCTCTCCTCTATCAGATTACCTCTTCTATCTACCCTTTCACCTCATTTTTGTTAGAATGACTTGGATTTAAGTGTCATTATTGTCTTTCTTTAAGGTGGCACTGAAGATGTGTTCTTTTGTTTGCAACGTTTAAATACCGTGGTTTCCTCTTCATACTGCTCTAGGTTCAGCTTTACTTAGACTCTAAGATCCTGAGGCATTTATAAAAATGAGTAGTATGGTTAAAAATTAATTATTAGTATGTTGATAATGAGCTTTGCAGATTGTTTCCCAAAAAAAAAACATTTGAAAGGTTCATAGGTTGTTTTGTACCGTTAAATGAAAATGGATTCATCATTCAGTTGAATTTGGGGAGTCAAAATCTTTCCTTTGAGTATTTATGGTCCTGGTCCCCACCCCGACCTTTTTTTTTTTGGAGACAGAGTTTTGCTCTGTTGCCCAGGCTGGAGTGGAGTGCAGTGGCATGATCTTGGCTCACTGCAACCTCTGCTTCCTGGGTTCAAGTGTTTCTCCCGCCTCAGTCTCCTGCCTCAGCCAGTAGCTGTGATTACAGGTGCCTGCCACCACTCCCGACTAATTATGGTCGTATTCTGATCGCTTTAGCACCTTTTTCTATTAGGTGATTAAACCATGGATCTGAAGGCCTCCTTCAGAGGCCTGCAGAGAGGGCAGGGTTGTGGAACTGCTGAAACCTGATAGCCCTTCCTAAGTGATTTTCTTTGTGACTTTTCTTCTGAGGACTTCGATAGGCTATCAGCATTCCTAATCTGACATCGATTTATCCAAAACAATTTATGCTGCTTGTCAAATCACCAATAATGTATTGGGAGCAGGTAATTAAACTGCTTGCACATCAGTAATTCTCACTTCCTCATTTTGAAATTTGTTATGAATATAGTTGAACTGTGAATTTCAAACACTGCTAATCTAAAATATATAAGATTCATAATTGTTAAAAACATTAAAGCCATGGGGCTTTATAGATTTCACTCGTTTTGTTAAAATATGAGATGTATTTTATACGGTATACAAAGAAGAATATCGGGCCAGGCATGGTGGCTCACACCTGTAATCCCAGCACTTTGGGAGGCCGAGGTAGGTGGGTCAGCGGAGGTCAGGAGTTTGAGACCAGCCTGGTTAACACGGTGAAACCCCATCTCTATAAAAATACAAAAGTTAGCTGGATGTGGCGGCACGTGCCTGTAGTCCCAGCTACTCGGGAGGCTAAGGCAGGAGAATCGCTTGAACCAGGGAGGTGGAGGTTGCAGTGATTCGAGATTGTGTCCCTGCACTCTAGCCTGGGCGACAGAGCAAGACTCCTCTCAAAAAGAAAAAGTAGGTTTACAGTACTTACATTGATCCCTTCCACCGTCACCCCCATGGGAACAAAATTTCTTAGAACCAAGGAAATCCTGAATTGATTAGTAAGTGGCAGTGAGTTAGTCGATAGAAGTTCCAGTCTCTGACTCCCTGTTTGGTGGTGTTGGCCAGAGCAAGGTCTGCACCCCCCTAGCTTGAAGAGCAGAATGTCACGAGCATTGTGTGGGAGCTATTACTGGAACGAAGCCTTAGACCTGGCAGAGTGGAGGTACTGGTTCATCACTTTCGCCTGGATTTTGAAGACTAAATAATTTGGGGGAGGAGGGGTAAGAATAAAAGAAAAAAGAAGTTTTTGAGTTAGTTTGGAGCTTGATACACCTTCTAGGGAAGACTGTTTTACAGGTGATGAGCCCAAGGGACAAAACAATAAATTGTATAAAGACTCACATTTAATTGGTGACAGAATCAGGACTAGAAATTTAGGTTGCCTGATGCCAGGTCTGTCTGGTTCCGAGAAAGGCCAAGCTGTGTTGATTTAGGAGGGAGGAAATTGCGTCCTGGAACACCTCTGATTTCCGTGTTATATCTGATCTTTTAAAAGTGTAACTATTGGCCGGGTACGGTGGCTCACACCTGTAATCCCAGCACTTTGGGAGGCCGAGGCGGGCGGATCACGAGATCAGGAGATCGAGACCATCCTGGTTAACATGGTGAAACCCCGTCTCTACTAAAAATACAAAAAATTAGCCGGGTGTGGTGACGGGCGCCTGTAGTGCCAGCTACTCGGGAGGCTGAGGCAGGAGAATTGCTTGAACCCGGGAGGGGGAGGTTGCAGTGAGCCAAGATCGCACCATTGCACTCCAGCCTGGGCGACAGCGAGACTCCATCTCAAAACAACAAAACAAAACAAAGTGTAACTGTTATTTTATTTTGCTGTCTCCTACCTTATATCCTTTTAGTGGCTTTTAATTGCATGTAGGGTAAAAACTTAGATCGTTACTGTTACTATAGTCAACAAAACTATTGAGTTTTGCCTGGCCTCTGTCTATAGCCCCTTTGCCCACACAGTCCTCCATCCTCTGGACTCCAGCCAGGCTGTGTCCTTCCTTTGGTTTTGTGTCTTGCCACAGGACTCGCATGTTCAGGTCCCTTTCCCTGATGCTCTCATATCCCCACATAGTTAACTCCAAATCTTGGCTAATCCATCAGTTTAGGGCAGGTTGCTTTGTGATGTGCTTATGTAGAGAGCCAGGTCTACAATTAAAAACTCATTTTTGTGATTATTTTGTGTCTCTTTCTCTCCTTCCCATTCACTACATACCAGCTTGTTATATCCCTTAGTGTGGTTACTGCATCTGTTTTTCCTCACCATTGAATTTCCAGCACCAAGCATAGTGCCTGATATGTATGTCAGGTGTTCACTAAATGTTTGAGAATGAGTAAAGTAGCTTCTTTCTCTGGGACATAGGTTCTTATTGAAATAGGTCATTGCAATATGTTGTTTTCTGTTCCTTTGTTTAAGCATTTTAATGTTTTATAGAGAGTGTCTCATCACTAAGAGTGATGTATATTTGTGTATTTGAATTCTAATTTTATTATATCCAGAGCTGTACACACACAGTCTGAACACTATGAACTGTAGAAAGTTTTAAGCATACCATGCATACTGCCACACACCCCTCACTCTTTTTAAGAGATGGGGTCATGCTATGTTGCCCAGGCTAGATTTGAACTTCTGGGATCAAGCAATCGTCTTGCATCAGCCTCCTGAAGAGTACCTAGGATTATAGGTGTGTGCCACCATGCCCAGCTGTGATGCACTTAAATTTTGTGTTATATGTATTTTACCACAATTTCAAAACTCAATTTCATCGTTTTTAAATGTATTAAGTAGATTCACTCTGGCATTACGTAGATTCACATTGTTGGTAACTATTATCACCATACATCTCTAGAACTTTTTCATTTTCCCAAATAGAAACCTTATCCCCATTAAACTCTTAACTCTCCATCCTCTCTGCCCCCTAGCTACTACCCTTCTACTTTCTGTCTCTATGAATTTTACTGCTCTCAGTATCTTGTATAAGTTTTTCGTTACTGGCTTATTTTCACTTAGCATGTCTTCAAGGTTCATTAATGTTGTACCATGTGTCAGAATTTTCATCATTCAAAAATTATATGTGTGTGTGTGTGTGTGTGTGTGTGTGTGTGTGTGTGTGTGTGGAGATATGGAGAGAGAGAGACAGAGAGAGAGAGTCTTGCTCTGTTACTCAGCCTGGAATGCAGTGGCGTGATCATAGCTTATTGCAGCCTCAAACTCCTGGGCTCAAGTGATCTTCCTACTTCAGCCTACCAAGTATTAATAGCTAGAACTACAGGCATGTGCTACCACTCCCAGCTATTAATGCTAAGTAATAATCCATTGTGTGTATATACCACATTATGTTACTTTATCAGTGGACACTTGAGTTGCCTCTATCTTTTGGCTGTCGTGAATAACCCTGCTATGAACAAGGGTGTACAAATTGAGACATTTTTGTGATTCTTTCTTTTCCCCCCTCAATCTGTAGCTCATGAATAATCCATGCAGCCCTGTGCAAGTTACTTAACCTACCTTTGTCTGAGTTTCCTCGTCAGCAGTGGTAGTAATAATAAAACCTACTTGCTCTGCTTCAGGAGGGTTATGGATGGGCAGGAAGAGGGAGTGCAGCCACACTCTATGAGTTGCTGATACGTGTAACCAAGGATTCAGAACTCAATGGAACTGCAGTGACTCCTCAAAGTAGAGGCAGTTGGGGATCTTCTGGGGCTCTTTTTTGGGGGGCCCTGAATTCTGTGGAGGACTTAGAGCTCTCTACAACATTAGCTGCCCAGGTTGGCTGGAAGACAACTGACTGATTGATTCAGCAGTTTATGTACCTTCATTTTAGGTAATGTTTGCAAACATTGGGCCCTTCTGGCTCTTGAGGCTGCATAGAGGCCCTGCCCTTACTGGGAGTGAAAGCAGGCAGTGCCTCAGGGTCCTGAATAAGACCCCTGTGACCTTCCAGCCTCGGAAAAAGGCTGCCTCTGACTGAGTTCCCAGGTGACATCAACTTGAGGATGAATTGAGATAATTACTTGTAAAGTGTTCAGAGCAGTATCTGGCACGGTGTTAGAGCTCAATAAATATTAGTTGTTATTGTTGAGAAGATGACAATGATGCATTTGTCTTTTTCACCCACAGTCTTTGTTGAACCTCATTTACTTCTGATTTTATAGCTTTATTGATTGTCTGATAGGTATTTTATCATGCTGTATTTATTATTTTAGTAGATTATCAAGTTTGAATATGGTCATTAGGCTATGATTAACCAACCATACCATTTCATATAATTATTACAAGAAGTCACTGTAAAAGTGGTGAACGAAGGCTGTTAACATAATCTTTCATATAACCTTCCCCTTAAAACAAGCTATAATTTTTTTCAATAAAAATTTTACCATCAAGAATAACTTAGAAAAAACGGTTTATTTTTTGGATGAGGGAAAGTTGACTTAACAGTATTATTATTCTTCAGATATTAACGCTTTATAAAAATGCTAGCCATCAGTCATCAATCATGTACTTCATTCTGTTTGTTTGTGAGTCTTGTTTCATTTAGGGCCTGTGGGTACTGGGAATTGAGGATAGTTTAGAAGCCACAGCAGAAAATACAGACTTTTTTCCTTTTTTTTTTTTTGGGAGGGAGTCTCGCTCTGTCACCCAGAATGGAGTGCAGTGGTTAGTTCTTGGCTCACTGCAACTTCTGCCTTCTGGGTTCAAGTGATTCTCCTGCCTCAGCCTCCTGAGTATCTGGGATTACAAGCACCCCTGCCCCCAGCTAATTTTTGTGTTTTTAGCAGAGATGGGGTGTTCACCATGTTTGCCAGGCTGGTCTCAAACTCCTGACCTCAAAGTGATCTGCCCACGTTAGCCTCCGAAAGTGCTGGGATTACAAGCATGAGCCACTGCGCCCGGCCAGAAAATATAAATCTTTTGATTAGCATTTTAGGTATCAACTTATGTTAGAAGTCTAGACTTCAAAATGGACATAAAATTGATGGGGATCCATATAACTTTTAAAAACTCATGAAAAACTTATGATGGGTACTGTTCATGTTTCCAAGGCTATAAAATTAGAATTAGTACTAATGGACTAGCACTGCATTAAAAAATAGGAAACATGAAATTTTTCTTCCTGCTAAATACATCATTAAGGCAATAATATTCTACATTACACACATGTCTTTTTGTTGATGATCTATTACAGATGAGTGTGGAGACGCTGCAGACTATCCTAGGAGAATTGTTTGTGTGTGTTATGGTCTATTAATCCATCTTTTCCTTTTAAATTTAAGCTTTAATGAGTTTTTTTTCTTTTTTGGGGTAAATACAGCCTTTTACTTTACTTTTTCTCCTACAAATTTCACATGAATATAGGAAACATCAGGAAAGCACTGTAGATTTGAACTTGGGAGAAATAGAGAATTGTTTTAGCAACTTTGTCTAGGGTAATTGGTGGAAAGATTTGTATTTACAAGCATGAGTTAGTGGAAGTCTTGTGGTTATAATTTCCTAAAACTGGCTGGGCATGGTGGGGCATGGCTGGACATGGTGGCTCATGCCTGTAATCCAGGCGTGAGATCAAGGCAAGTAGATCAGCTGAGGTCAGGAGTTCGAGACCAGCCTGACCAAAATGGTGAAACCAACATGGTGAAACCCCATCTCTGGTAAACACAAAGAATTAGCTGGGCGTGGTGGCACATGCCTGTAATCCCAGCGACTTGGGAGGCTGAGGCAGGAGAATTGCTTGAACCCAGGTAGAGGTTGCAGTGAGCTGAGATTGTGCCATTGCATGCCAGCAACAAGAGCGAAACTCCGTCTCAAAAAAAAAACACAAAGAAAAAATAATCTTAAAACTTGGTATTTTGTGATAATACAAAAATAGTGCAAAGACTTCCTGTATTCACATCATCCAGATTCCCCAGTTGTTACCATCTTTACCACATTTCCTTTATTATTATTATTATTGTCAAAAGACACAAATTATAGAATTTAGTTTAAGCATCTAATTGGCTTTCATGTATTCTATCTATAAAGTAGAACGAGCATTCTGATGAGCTTAGCAGAGGTGGTTGGCTTTATAGACAGAAAAGGGCTGAAGAAAAGCAGAAACAGGGAACAAGAAGCAGATTGGTTATTTCAAAGTTGCTTTCCTTAAAATAGAGGGGACTTCCTTATGCCTACTCAGGTAAACTGGCCCCTTCTGATTGGTTGCTGTGAATCTTGGCACTTAGCACAAGTGACTGCCTTTTAGTCTGATCTGCTGGGGCCTAGTGCAGGAGCTCAGAACAAAATAATGGCCTCCCATAAACTCAAGAACTAATAATATATATATAGTGTTAGAGTTTGAAAGTAAAATTTCAGAATAGATGTCCCTCTACTGCTAAATATTTGGGAGAGTATTTCCTAAAAATAAAAACCAAGGATATTCTCATATATTAGTTCAGTATAATAATCAGACTTAGGAAATTAACCTTGTTACAATACTATTGTCTAATCTAGAGACTTTATTCGGATTTGTTAGTTGTCCCAGTAATGTTCTTTATGGCAAAAGAAAAAAAAATTCTGGCCCAAGATCTCCTTGTGAATCACTTATGACATTTACTTGTGGTATCTTCGTAGTCTCCTTCATTCCTGAACGACTCTTTAGTCTTTGTGTTTTACGACCATGGTATTTTGAAGAACGCAGGCTGCTTATTTTGTAGAATGTCCTTCATTGTGGGTTATGGTTATAATTTGATTTATAATTAGAATAAATTTTTGTTCTACTTAAGTCCATTTTGGTCAGTTATGTCCATCTAGGAGATTATATATTTCCCCCTAAATTTTCAAATTTGTTAACATAATTTTTATAATATTTTAAAAGTTTGCTATATTTGTAGTTACAAATAGACTTTTATTCTTGTTATCGTTTATACGTATCACATCCCCTTTTTTTTCTTGATTGTATTGCCTGATGTTTCTTTATTAGTTATCTAAAAGAATGGGAACTTAATTTTGTTAATTTAAAAACATGGTACATATTCTATTTATTTTTACTCTTATTTTCTTCTGCTTTTCTTTAGGTTTACTCTGATATTCTTTTGCTAGCCCTTTAAAGACCTTTTTAAAATTCATTACTTTTCATGATAAACATGTAAGATTGTAAATGTCCCTCTAGTTATCACCTTGGCTGTAGCATATATCTTTTAGTATGTAGTATTTTTATTATCATTTGGTTCTAAATATTTGCTAATTTGCCTTGTAATTTTTAATTTAACTTGTGAGTTAATTTAGAAAGAAGTGTGGCTCATCCACCTATTTTAATTGCCTTTGAGAATATGGTCAGAGAACATGTGTGCTACCAATTTTTTCCATGTCTTGAGATTTCCATTAGGGCCTGGAATAGGATCCTCCCCAGTATTTTGTCCCTGGGCCTTACTGACTCTGGCAACATCAAGTTGATTCTTGTCACATCAGACTAGTGAAAAAGGAAACTTGCTGTTTGGCTGTATTTCACCATATAGCAGTCTAGATAGTATCCTCATGATAAAGGCCAAGGTCAGTGTGGAAGCTCAACTATTACACTTTTCAGAGGGATCGCCACCTCTCCTTGCCTGTATTGGTTCTCCAGTGTCTTCACACAGTTGTTTTCATATATTTGCCTGGTTTGTGCCAAGAATCACAGCCAGGTGGCAATAACTTTTTATTACGCTCATAGTAAGTTTGGAAATGACATCTAGGGACATGGGGTCACTGTGACCTATTGTCGCCTGTAGCTTTCTTGTGATAATAATAAAAAAGAGCCAGGTATGTTGATGTACACCTGTAATCACAGGTACATGGGAGGCTGAGGTGGGACGATCACTTAAAAGCTTGAGGCCAGGAGTTTGAGACCAGCCTGAGTCAACATAGTAAGTCTTCCTCTCTATTTAAAAAAAAAAAAAGTAGGCCAGGTGCGGTGGCTCACGCCTGTAATCCTAGCACTTTGGGAGGCCGAGGCAGGTGGATCACTTGAGGCTATGAGTTCGAAGCCAGCCTGGCTAACATGGTGAAACCCTGTCTCCACTAAAAATACAAAAAATTAGCCGGGTATGGTGGTGGGTGCCTGTAATCCCAGCTACTTAGGAGGCTGAGGCACGAGAATCTCTTGAGCCTGGGAGGTGGAGATTGAAGTGGGCTGAGATTGCACCACTGAACTCTAGCTGGGCCACAGAGCAAGACTCCATCTCCAAAAAAAAAAAAAAAAAAAAAAAGTGATCAAAAGGTACACACAAGAACATGACTCAGGGTGTCTGTTAGGTTGATTTGAGTGAATGCCAGCTAAGTCTTAGCAAGTTTGTTGGATGAAGATTTTGTTACATCTATGCATTAAAGCAAAAATTGAAAGTGGATGGCACACTTTTTTACATATAAAAAACTTTTTTTTTTTTTTTTGAGACGGAGTTTGGCCCTGTCACCCAGGCTGGAGTGCAGTGGTGCAATCTCAGCTCACTGCAACCTCTGCCTCCCGGGTTCAAGCGATTCTCCTGCCTCAGCCTCCCAAGTAGCTGGGATTACAGGCGCACACCATCATGCCCAACTAATTTTTGTATTTTTAGCAGAAATGGTGTTTTGCCATGTTGGCCAGGCTGGGCTTGAACTCCTGCCTCAAGTGATCCACCCCCCGCTTGACCTCCCAAAGTGCTGGGATTACAAGTGTGGGCCCCTACACCAGACCTGCATATGAAAAACTTACTCATGAGAGTTTATTATAATCTTCCTCTGCTTGGAAAAAAACCATGTGGTCGTTAATTTTTAAATAGATGTGATATTCTGAATGTTGTAATTCCTGTAGGAGGTATATATGTGAAGTTTTTGTGAAATTGTAACTGAACAAATCAATACAAATGGTCCTTGACTTAGGATGTTCAACTTAACAATTTTTGTTTTGTTTTGTTTTGTTTTTTACAATGGGTTTTTCAGGGTATTAAATGCATTTTTGACTTACGATATTTTCAACCTATGATGAGTTTGTTGGGACATAGCCGTAAGTTGCAGAGCATTTGTAGTTAGTATTGAATATAGTATATGTGTATCAGTTAGCTGTTGTCATAATACTGCATTTTACAGTATTAAAGTTGGTTCTTTAACATTTACAGTTGGGTTCTCTGGAAGCAGATTCTGATAGCAGTTTTTATGCGGGAAATTTATTAGGGATTACCGTTGGGATCAACACTTGTGGAATAAGAGGGAAGGAGGCAGGATTGGCTAGTGGGAGGAGGTGGATACAGTCCACTTCAGCCTCAGCTGACTCCAGCTAATTTGTGGCATCCCAAATCAGGGTGAAAAGCTGGGCCTTTACAGCCCTGCATTATTGGATGCAGGTTGCTCCAGGAAGGGTGGGTGGGCTTTCACGATGAATTGTTCTTGAATTGAAATAATTCCAAAAAAGATCAGCAGCTGAGGACTGTCTTGTTCACAACACTTCTGGCAACTGGGTGAATTAAGTTCTTTATTCTCAAAGAGGAAAACACATCTATTAC
This sequence comes from Macaca mulatta, assembly GCF_049350105.2. Classification (NCBI taxonomy): domain Eukaryota; kingdom Metazoa; phylum Chordata; class Mammalia; order Primates; family Cercopithecidae; genus Macaca; species Macaca mulatta. The sequence continues at coordinate 82,158,794 of NC_133418.1, read as the reverse complement.
ACTGCCCAAATTTCGGTGGCTTATAACAACAAGCATTAATTTCTGATACACTCATCTGCAGATTGTCTGGGATTCTGCTGAGCTAGACTGGGCTCTGATGTAGGTGCCAAGCTATAGGTTGGGTCCAGATCTGCTCCACGTATTTCTCATCCTCCATGGACAAAACTCAGTAGCACAAGGGGGCAAGACCAAATGTGCAAACACTTGTCAAGGCTCGGTTATGTCACATATCCTAACATCCTGTTTGCCAGGCAAGTCACATGGCCAAGCCCAACCTCAGTGGAATGGAAGAATACTCTTCTGTGGCGGTGTGGGGTAGGGAGTGAATGTTTGCTGAACAATAGTCCAATCTACCCATCGTGTGGTTCTGCTTAACAAAAGATGAGAATTCCACTGCCAAGATTTCCTTGTCAGTCTTTCTCCTAAAATACTGCTTTTTGTCATCTCCATCTGTTATGAATGAGATGAAATGTGACAACACCTTCACTGCTTTTTGGCAGAGAGAACAGCTTGTGCTGGGTTTCTTATGATTTTTACAATTTAGATTTGAATGGATCGTGCAATGTGTATTGGTATCTCTATTGAAAACATGGTATCTTTGCAAAGTATTTAATCTGGAGGGAAGACTTTTAGTTTAGTTTTCTTCTGCTTGTTTTTTTTTTGTTGTTTGTTTGTTTGTTTGAGATGGAGTCTCACTCTGTCACCAGGCTGGAGTGCAGTGGCCCGATCTCAGCTTACTGCAACCTCTACTTCCTGGTTTCAGGCAATTCTCCTGCCTCAGCCTCCCGAGTAGCTGGGACTACAGGCACGCGCCTTCACACCCAGCTAATTTTTGTATTTTTAGTAGACACGGGGTTTCACCATGTTGGCCAGGATGGTCTTGATCTCTTCATGATCTGCCTGCCTTGGCCTCCCAAAGTGCTGGGATTAGAGGCGTGAGCTACTGCACCTGGCCTAGTTTTCTTTTTCTTTTTTTTTTAAATATAGGCACTCAACTCTGTGCTCAGCTAATTAAAATTTTTTAATTAATTAAATTTTAAAATTAAAAAATTAATGCTGAGACTGGTCTTGAGCTCCTGCCTTGGCTTCCCAAGGCCTCTCAAAAGCTCTGGGATTACATGCCTGAGCTAATGTACCTGGCCAACTATTTCTTTTCTTTTCTTTTCTGTTTTTTTGGAGACAAAGTCTCACTCTGTCACCCAGACGGGAGTGCAATGGCACGGTCTCTGCTCGCTGCAACCTCCGCCTCCTGAGTTCAAGCGAGTCTCCTGCCTCAGCCTCCTGAGCAGCTGGGACTGCAGGTGCGTGCCACCACACCCGGCTAATTTTTGTATTTTTAGTAGAGATGGACTTTCACTCTGTTGGCCAGGCTGATCTCAAACTCCTGACCTCGTGATCCGCCTGCCTTGGCCTCCTAAAGTGCAGGGATTAACAGGTGTGAGCCACCACACCCAGCCTCAAAATTCTTTTTCTTATTTTAAATTGAGGTGTACATATGGTAACATATATAGAGTGCCCTACAGTTTGTTACACAGCTTAAACATTTTTACCTGTGTATATATTCGTATAACCATCACTAGATGGTAAAGAACATTACCAGTGTCTCAACAGCTTCCCTTCTGCTCTTCTCCAGTTAGGAAATCATTATTCTGCCTTCTCTCACAATCAGTTAATTGTTCATTTTTTCAAACTTCTCTGGCATTTCAAATTTGTATTACCTTACTGATAATATAACCACAAGTCTTTGGTCCTGTGTTATGTGACTGTGTCTTTTCTTAGCTTGTTTTCTTTATTTACCCTACATCTTTTCTACTGGATTTTGTCTCTTCTGTTACAGAAACTGTATTCATGTAAAGCTCTTAAGGGTAAGATTAGACTACATAAAGTCCATTCAAAAGAAACTTCTGTGTGTATCAGAAAGATGGGGTTTGTATGGACTTCTGGCACATAATATGATCCTCTGGTTTCCTTTATGAAGTTGATCAGTTTCAAAGGAATTGTTTCCTAGTAACTCCAGAGTATACACACCTGATGAGTGTTTACTTTCTACACATTGTGACCTTTACTGTACTCTCCTTTGGTCTGTGGTATAAATGTGCGCTTTGGAGGTTTCATAGCTCCTGGTCAGCAGTAATTCTAATGTATTCTTTCTCATTTGATTTGAGACAGTACAGGAGCTCCTCCTCTGAAAGCAAATGGTTCCTTCAGTGTTCAGGAACACAAACTGAACACTAAAGAGTAGAATCTTTGAAACAACGAATATAATCACTTTTTGTCGTAATCACTTGGTGAAGGCTAATATACTACTTCGGTTCTTTGAAGCCTTATTAGGTAACAGCCCATCATCATTTTAAAAAGTACTCGTAAGAAAAGCAATTTCATTCATTTAACATGAACACAAAACTGAAAATCCATTCACGATTTGAGTGGTTGGTGTAGTATCAGCTGAGAAAAATGCACTTAATTCTGTGACTGGTTTCAGGGCCCCTGTTAATTATAAAAATTTCTTTTGGCTGGGTGCGGTGGCTCATGCTTGTAATCCCAGCATTTTGGGAGGCCAAGGCAGGCAGATCGCTTGAGCCCAAGAGTTAGAGACCAGCCTGGGCAACAGGGCAAAACTCTGTCTCTACTGAAAATACAAAAATTAGCTGGGCATTGTGGCATGTACCTGTAGTCCCAGCTATTTGGGAGGTTGAGGTGGGAGGATCACCTGAGCCCAGGAGGCAGATGTTACGGTGAGCTGAGATCATGCCACTGCACTCCAACCTGAGCAACAGAGTGAGGCCCTGTCTCAAAAGAAAAAGATACATTATTTTCATTTTGAGGAATGTTAGCATTTTTAAATATCTTTTAATCTTTCAGTTTTGTCATTTTTTTTTTTTTTTTGAAACGGAGCTTGCTCTGTCACCCAGACTGGAGTGCAGTGGCGCCATCTCGGCTCACTGCAAACTCCACCTCCCGAGTTCACGCCATTCTCCTGCCTCAGCCTCCAGAGTAGCTGGGACTACAGGTGCCCACCACCACACCTGGCTAATTTTTTGTATTTTTAGTAGAGACAGGGTTTCACCATGTTAGCCAGGATGGTTTCGATCTCCTGACCTCGTGATCTGCCTGCCTCGGCCTTCCAAAGTGCTGGGATTACAGGCGTGAGCTACTGTGCCTGGCTATTTTATTTTTTTTGAGATGGAGTCTTGCTCTGTCGCCCAGACTGGAGTGCAGTGGCACAATCTCAACCCATTGCAACCTCCGCCTCCCAGGTTCAAGTGATTCTCCTGCCTCAGCCTCCTGAGTAGCTGGGATAACAGGCACGTGCCACCATCCCTGGCTAATTTTTTGTATTTTAGTAGAGACGGGGCTTCATGTTGTCCAGGGTGGTCTCAAACTCCTGAGCTCAGGCAATCCACCTACCTTAGCCTGCCAAAGTGCTGAGATTACAGGTGTGAGCCACCGTACTTGGTCCTGATGGTTTTAAAAATGGGAGTTTCCCTGCACAACCTCTTGCTTTTTGCCTGCTGCCATCCATATAAGATGTGACTTGCTCCTCCTTGCCTTCCACCACGATTGTGAGGCCTCCCCAGCCGTGTGGAACTGTAAGTCCATTAAACCTCTTTATTTTGTAAATTGCCCAGTCTCAGGTATGTCTTGATCAGCAGTGTGAAAACAGACTAATACAGTGTGCTCCCTCTCTGTCTCTCTTTCACACACACAAACATCTTATTGTACTATATTCATCTATTTTCAGACTGTACTTGACTATGGGTAACTGAAACCTTGGAAAGTAAAATCATGAATAATGGGGTCTACTACATTATTTTCAGAGTTGATGTAGAAGTGTGTAAAAGTACATACTACAGCTAAACTGCACAGTCTGTCTAGTGAGGTTAGCTACAGAATTTAGCTGATTCTGAAATTTGCAGAGCAAAAGCTGAAGAACCAAGTTCAATTCTTTTTTTTTCCCCCCAACCTCTGCTGCAGAAGAGTGAGAGGAAGTTCACTTGAAAGTTGGAAGTCAATTGTTCCATGGTTGTGACACTTGCAACAAAAGACTACGTGTGGCCAGTGGCCTTTGCTGTGATTATAGCTAGGAAATTGATCATGAAATCCCTAGTTTTATTTTGTGGAATCCAATGATTTTTTTTTTTTTTTCTTTTTGACGGAGTCTTACTCTGTCGCCCAGACTGGAGTGCATGATCTCAGCTCACTGCTACTTCTGCCTCCTGGGTTCAAGTGATTCCCCTGCCTCAGGGGCGGCCTTAGTAGCTGGGATGACAGGTGACTGCCACCACACCCAGCTGATTTTTGTAGAGACGGAGTTTCACCATATTGGCCAGGCTGGTCTCAAACTCCTGACCTCAGGTGATCTGCCTGCATTGACCTCCCAAAGTGCTGAGATTACAGGTGTGAGCCACTGCATCCAGCACCAATGATTGATTTTAAGTGAGATGTCAACCCTTGTTAAAGCATTTATTTACTGTACCTAAACATGTTTACATGTTCTAAATACTGCTGTTACTCTGTGAACAAATTCATAATCTATATACTTATTATTATCTTGGTTAATAACATCACTGTGTGTGTGTGTATACGTACATATATATACATATTAGTGCATACTTTTGCTAATAATGTTTTCACTTCAATAGATATTAGTTGATATTTGAGCTCTCCTACAGTCTCCTACCAGATAATGAGGGATCACTTAAAAGGTATTTTTAAAAAAATACAAATAAGAAAAGATCTTTCACATACATTCTCATTTGACCCTCATAGGCCTCTGAGGTAGGCAGCATGGATATTTTTCTCATTTAACAAACAAGGAAAGTGAGTCTCAGCAGTTAACTGATGTGTTGCCCCAGGTTCTACAGTTAGCAAATACTTTGTATTAATATCAGTCTTTGACCTAAAAATTCAGCACCCAACTTCCCCTTGTACTTGCCCTACCTACTTCACAGGAATAATGAAGGTAAAATGAATTCAAGGCTAGAAAAATACTTTGAGAGAAACATCACTGCGATTATACTTAGAAAGTATAATTTTCTATGATATTATGGCTCACTCCCCTTCTCATCCAAACTTGTGTGTGAACCCCAGATTTTATGTTGCCTTTGTTCTGTGCTCAACTAAGCAACTAAGTAAGGCAGGGAACAGTGTGATTCTGTTTAAAGTTATATAAGTTACAATTGGTGTAACTGCTATCATTAAGCGAATTGAAAACAGCACAGAAAGGCCAATGTGCAACTAGGCTTCACTAAAGCATAGAGCGAAGCAAGGAAAGATGATCGGATAGGGCATGATAGCCTAGAAGGAAAACGTGGTGTCAGATTTCTGACTGGCACACACAGTTACCTAAGGCACAATGGTGGCAAATCAGAGTTATTTGTTCCACATTATATAAACAGGAACAGAAAATTAATGGGAACCCATGCAGAAGCATCTTGTGACACACAGATCTCTCCAGCTGCCTACAGAAAATATAAACAACAGTGCCCTCTTCATTTTAAAGAATGGCTGTACCTGTGCTCATTTTTTAAGCTACACCAAGGATTACCTCTATGCTAAACTTCATTGGCAAAAATACAAACAGCACCATAATTCCTCATCAGACTAATAAACAGAATATCTTTTAGGGTAATGAATTAGATGGATGTGTTTAGTTTTTTTTTTTTTTTTTTTTCTCACTTTGGATTCTTCTGCTTTAAGATTCAAAACAATTTATATTGAGTATTTATAGATGATTCTAAGTGTGTTTATAATAGTAAAGTGTGATAGGTGAATGTAACATATTAAAAGAATTCTGTAGCATCTATCTAGAAAAGATTATATAGTATACAAACTATTCAAGTTATACAAAACCAGTTTTTAGTGTCTTTTCAACTGAGAAGAATTCTGTCCTGCACACTTCACCTGAGGTGGTTCATATTTATCTTTCATTTCTGTCAATTCTAGGGAAAGCAGTTCTATTTCTGGATTTTCTGGGGTAGCAACTCCTAAGTGATGCTTTAAAAAACCAAAGCAGTATTAGGTTTCTCTGGTTCTTTTCTAAGGCTACGAGCACCTTCATTCAGCATCCCGGAGCCCTAAGCACCTCCAGAACTGCTTGATCTTGGAGTTAGCAGTGTTCTCATGGGCCATAGTGACAGCTGCAGTGGCATAGCTGGCACTGAGACCTTGACTGGTAGCGGGCTTGGAGATGCACAACTTATGCCAAAAGCTAAATTTTTAAGAGTTCTATTGTTGCATAGAAGTGAAGCTATCCCCATTTGTGAAATTTTTAATAAATAGCAAGAGATACATTGTGTAAAAGGTGCAAGACTTGAAGTTCATGTGTTAGAAGGTCTGGGTGGGGTTGAGAGGTGGGGAGAAAAACAGAACTAGTTCTCAATTGGGCAAGAATTAGATCACTTTGCAGCACCTATGTGCTAATCTGCAACATAGGCAGAGCTGATTGTGCTGGTTTTCAGTTTTCCTGTTATACATATAAGTACATGTATGTACATGCTATGAATGACTCTCTTTCCAGTAGGAAAATAAAAGGTTTTTCAAAACTTGAAGTTTTAGAACCTAGTTATTGTTCTGATTGGAGGAAAATGCCTTCTTTTTTAAAAAATAGGGCATCATTCTGTTGCCCAGGCTGGGGTGCAGTGGCATGATCTCAGCTCATTGCAGCCTCGACCTTCCTGGGCTCAAGTGATTTTCTCATCTCTGACTCCTGAGTAGCTGGGATTACAGGCAATGTGCCACCATGCCTGTTTTTTCTTTTTTTTTTTTTTTTTTGTGATGGGGTTTCACTGTGCTGCCCAGGCTGGTCTTGAAGTCCTGGGTGCCAGCGTTCTGCCCACCTTGGCCTCCCAAAGTGTTGGGATTATAGGCGTGAGCCACTGTGTCTGGCCAGAAAATGCTTTTTAAGTAAGCTAGACCTAAGTTACTTTTGCAAAAGTAACCTTGAGCCCAGGAGTTCAACGTTACAGTGATTGTGTCTTCTATCTTTTCTCCTTTCAAATTGTGCTTCAAATCACTCTCCCTTGAAATATATAAGAAACCCACAGTGGCCTTGCCGTTCCAAGCAAGCCTGGCCATCTATTCTTTGTCTTCTACAACCTCAACCAAGTTACCATATTAACATGAATATGTAACTTTGTTTTGTTTTGCTTTTTCTGTACAGCATGTTTATAATTTTGTCTTAAACATCATACTGTGTTCCATTGTTTTCTTTCCATCTTAGTACATGATTCCTTAATCCAACCTGAGAATATTTTTTTCTCACTCTCTGATACATAATCTGTATATGTTTCCCTGGTCAAGGATGGCTGTGCTGTATACCTTGCATAAGAGCTGAAGTGACTTTGATATTTTTATTAATTTTTATTTTTTGAAGTAGGCTGTCACTCTGTTGTCCAGGCTGGAGTGCAGTGGCATAAGTCACAGCTCACTGCAGCCTCAACCTCCTGGGCTCAAGCAATCCTCCCACCCCAGCCTCCCGAGTAGTTGGGACTATAGGCATGCACAACCAGGCTTGGCTAATTGTTTATTTTTGTAGAGACAGGGTCTCACTATGTTGCCCACACTGGTCTTAAAACTTGGGGGCTCAAGTGATCCTCCCACCTTGGCTTCTTGAAGTGCTGGGATTACAGGTGTGAGCCACCGTGTGTGGACCGGCTAGACTTTCAAGGTTACAGTGAGCCATGACCATGCCACTGCACTCCAGCATGGGTGACAGAGCAAGAGCCTATCTCAAAAAAAATAAAAAGGTAAATAAATAAAAATAAAAGAGACTTAATCCTAGCGTTTTGGGAGGCTATAGTGGGAGGATCACTTGAGCCCAGGAGTTCAAGACTAGCCTGGGCAACATAGCGAGACCCCCATCTCTATATAAAATAAAAAACTAACCAGGCGTAGTGGCATATGCCTGTGGTCCTAGTTACTCAGGAGGCTGAGGCAGGAGGATTGCTTGAGCCCAGAAGGTGGAGGCTGCTGCCGCACTCTAGCCTGAGAATAGAGGGAGACCCGGTGCTCCCCTCCCCCCAAATAAGGGTACAAGTCTGCATTTTCTAAAGCAATAAATGATATCTTAAATAATTATTTAGTAATCTGTTTAAAATTTGTTAAAAATAAGTATATCGTTAATTAAGTACATCATATATTTTAGTGTTTCTATTCTTACATAATGTAGCATGTTTGCATTTCTGGTTGATATTTTCTGTTCATTTTGTTTCTTTAGTTTCACGCTATGGATACATTGTATAGACACAGCTATGATTTGAGCAGTGCCATTAGTGTCTTAGTACCACTCGGAGGACCTGTTTTATGCAGAGATGAAATGGAGGAATGGTCAGCCTCTGAAGCTAGCTTATTTGAAGAGGCACTGGAAAAATATGGCAAAGACTTCAATGACATACGGCAAGATTTTGTAAGTAGAAAATTATGAGTAAAATAAAATGTTGAGATGGGAATATTCTGTTTTAGAAATCTGGTAAACCTTACAGTATTCATTTAGCAAGTTTGTAACTTTTATCTGCTCAAAGTAAAATGAAGGCTAGTCTTGTAAAGGGAGAAATTGATAATTATTCGGAGGACTAGTTGTATTAAGACCCACAATATCAGGCCGAGTATGGTGGCTCACGTCTGTAATCCCAGGACTTTGGGAGGCCGAGGTGGGTGGATCACGAGGTCAGGAGTTCGAGACCAACCTGGCCAATATGGTGAAACCCCATCTCTACTGAAAATATAAAAAATTCACCGGGCGTGGTGGCGCGCGCCTGTAGCCCGAGCTACTCAAGAGGCTGAGAAAGGAGAATCTCTTGAACCAGGGAGGTGGAGGTTTCAGTGAGCCGAGATTGTACCACTATACTGCAGCCTGGGTGACAGAGCAAGACTCCATCTCAAAAACAAAACAAAACAAAAAAATCCCCACACTCTCAGCAAGTCCTGTGTTCTTGGTGTAAACCTTGGCAATATTAATTTATCCTATTTACCTCTCTCTGAGTTCCGAGTAAAATATGGTCAGCTCTTCTCACCATTTGCACTAAACAATCTGATATCTGCTTTTAGACTAGTTGTTCTGCTTTAAGCTTTCTGTATTTTTCTAGTTGTCTTACTAATTGTTGAGCCTGAATTTGATGCGGACCCTTAATGAAATGACCTCTGCCAAGCACAGTAGGAGAATTTGTTTTATGGGCTTTTGATCTTTGATTCTTAATGATACAGAGCAATGATCCCCAACATTTTTCGCACCAAGGACCAGTTTTGTGGAAGACGGTTTTTCCATGGACTGGGAGTGGAGGGAGCTTTCAGGATGATTCAGGTGCATTACGTTTATTGTGCAAGTGCACATTTCTATTATTATTACATTGTCATATATAATGAAATAATTATATGACTCACCATAATGGAGAATCAGTGAGACCTCTGAGCTTGTTTTCCTGCAACTAGACAGTCCCATCTGGGGGTGATGGGAGACAGTGACAGATCATCAGGTATTAGATTCTCATAAGAAGTATGCTACCTAGATCCCTCGCATGCACAGTTCACAATAGGGTTTGCACTCCTATGAGAATCTAATGCCGCTGCTGATCTGATGGGGCAGAGCTCAGGGGCCAATAGGAGTAATGGGGAGTGGCTATAAATACAGATGAAGCTTCGCTGGCTTTTCCACTCACCTCCTGTGCAGCCCAATTCCTAACCAGTTCGTGGCCCAGGGATTGGGGACCCCTGAGTATCCTATGCATATTTTTTATTATTAAAATTTTTTTTCCCTCAGCTTTACTGAGGTATAATTGACAAGTAGAAAATACATATTTTCAAGGTATACAGTATGATGATTTGATATACATATACGTTGTGAAATGATTACCACAATTAACACATTTATCACCTCACTTATTTACCCCATGCAGTGGGGTAAATACCAGGTCATCTTGTCTACTATAGTATGTACTGTGTTTTGTCTTTGTGTTTATGGACTTATTGTCTTTAATTAAACTTACGGTTTCTTTGAAATGGTGAAATTTCCATTTGAGATTTTCATAAATAGCTTTCTATGAAGTCATCCTTTATTTTAAATTACAAAAATAGAATCTTTATAGACTATTACATTTTTGATGTGAGTCAGTAGCCTGCCTTTTATGTTGCTGCATCTTTACTGAATTGTTTGACACAAAGGTATTACTTACCAATATGGGTTGATAAATTAAATCCCAGACATGGTAATTAAAACTGTTAGTGTCACTGATAATTTGTTCTTCTGGCAAAACTTCACTCATACTTAACTTGTTACATGCCATGATTTAAATTTGTAGGATGCGCAGCTGAAAATTTAAAATGCATTGGTTTTTAGCTTCAGATGGTCAGAATAACATAATAGTGCAATGTTATTAATATAACAGTTATAATAGAGCTACAGCTACATAGAAATTACAAAGAATAAAACCTAGTGAATCAAGTCTACACTGTGAGGCTGAATGAAAATTCAAAAAAGATAAAGCAGCCATAAAAAAGGATGAGTTCTTGTCCTTTGTAGGGATATGGATGCAGCTGGAAACCATCATTCTCAGCAAACTATCTCAAGAACAGAAAACCAAACACCGCATGTTCTCACTCATAGGTGGGAATTGAACAATGAGATCCCTTGGACACAGGAAGGGGAACATCACACACCGGGGCCTATTGTGGGGAGAGGGGAGGGATAGCATTAGGAGATATACCTAATGTAAATGACAAGTTAATGGGTGCAGCACACCAACATGGCACATGTATACGTATGTAACAAACCTGCATGTTGTGCACATGTACCCTAGAACTTAAAGTATAATAATAAAAAAAAAGATAAATAAAACCTGCAGATCTGATAAAGGAGTAGGAGGTGAGAAACACCGAAAGTGAAAATACTTTTCCCTGCGCCGAATGTAATACCTTATTCTATGTTCTAGTGGTATTTACTGAGTACGAGTAACATGCCAGGCCTGCAAAAAGGCACTAGGCATGCAACAAAAATTGAATGTGGTCCTTGCTTCAAGGAATTAATTCATAGTTAAAATCAAGAGATTGAAATATACCCCCAAGTAAAATATAATTAATTATTTCTGTCAGTACATAAACAAGTATATAGGAATATTAAAAAGGATTCAGTGTGCCAAAGTGGGAGAGGCTTGATGGAGTTAACTGGCATTTCCTCTGGGTCTCTAATAGGTAAAGAGAGAAAAGAGCAGATAGCAAGGTAAACACTGAGCTGTGAAACTTACAGCACTCCTAGGCACTTAACACAGGACTAGAAGATAACTCTGTGAACCGTAGGTTAGTGCAGTATACTTGAACATAGAGGCTGGCATCAGTATCAGATAAAATTAACAATGAAAATGAGTATAACAGTAATAATACTGTTAGATGATTTTTTTGTTGCCTTTATGGTCTAACAAAATTACAGATTTGTAGCATGGTATATATTAGTTTTTCTTTCGTTTTACCCTAGCTTGTTTGAATAGAAAGCTTATTGAAACATTAAGTACTAGGGAAGATGAAGAAATACACATCAGATTGGGCCTCCAAGATTGTGACTTTGACAGTCACACTTCAGAATGGGCCAGCTAAGGATACTGCCATCCCTGCTGTGATGAGAAACCATTAGGTAGTAGGAAGCTACCATTCTGCCTGTGGCTCCAATGTGCTGTCTCTCCCTCAAACCCCACCAGCAGGGTGCCTTTAGTACCAAATCTGTCTTGCCAGTGCATCTATGGTGCAACCTAAATTATACCCAGAATCTTAGATGCAAGGGAGTCTGGGAAATGTGGATTTTAACCCTGGAGACTGCCCCCTAGGTGGTGGTTGTTGGAGGGCCAGTCCGGATTAGATTTCTTGTATTTTGGAGACTGGAATTGGTTACTTGTGTCAAGTAAAAGAAACAGGATAGAATGTCAGAGTGTTAAACTGCTCAAAGGGTTTTGTGCTTTTTGTGGTAGGTAGTGTTTTTAAACTTATCATCCCCTCTTTTTCTCCATACTTAAAAAAGTAATATATAAACTTAGTAGAAAATAAAATGCAAATAATGTTATTTCCTATAATGCCATCACAGGTACATGATGTTGTTGGGGCAATGTATTTCTTATGACATGAAGTTTTAAGAAGTGTGCTTTTAGAAATTGTCAGGTAGTGTATGCAACAAAAAGTCTCCTGGGCCTCCTCTGCTTAAATACTAGACCTTTACCTGAGCACTGAGCAACTGTGTCATAATGGTGAGTTTTTTAAAGTGATTTCATCCCACTACCCAAAAGTGATCATTGATTATTTTCTGCTTCCAGTGTCTTAGTTTTCCCAAGTGAATGAATATATTATTTAATTTTTTAATTTTTTTTTTTTTTTTTTTGAGACGGAGCCTCTCTCTGTCGCCTAGGCTGGAGTGCAGTGGCCGGATCTCAGTTCACTGCAAGCTCCGTCTCCTGGGTTTACGCCATTCTCCTACCTCAGCCTCCCGAGCAGCTGGGACTACAGGCGCCTGCCACCTCGCCCGGCTAGTTTTTTGTATTTTTTAGTAGAGACGGCGTTTCACTGGGTTAGCCAGGATGGTCTCGATCTCCTGACCTCGTGATCCGCCCGCCTCGGCCTCCCAAAGTGCTGGGATTACAGACTTGAGCCACCGCGCCCGGCCGAATGAATATATTATTGTGTATTTGTACATTTAAGAACAAATTGTGTAGAAGGCACATATTTGGGTATAGATATTTTTATATTTAGTGTTTAGTGATAGCTTTATTCCAAAGCTTAATTTAACTTATTTCAAAATTTATACGCAGTAAAATTCACTCCTTTACAGTTTTTTACAGTTAAAGTTCTGTGAGTTTTTATTAATGCATACTCCCATAACCATCACCACAGGCTGGGTGTGGTGGGTCACACCTGAAATCTCAGCACTTTGGGAGTCTGAGGCAGGAAGATCGCTTGAGCCCAGGAGCTCAAGACCAGCCTGGGCAACATAGTGAGACTCTGTCTCTTAAAAAAAAAAAAAGAATAGTCTGGGCGCAGTGGCTCATGCCTCTAATCCCAACACTTTGGGAGGCCGAGGTGGTTGGATCACCTGAGGTCATGAGTTCGAGACCAGCCTGGCCAACATGGTGAAACCCCATCTCTACTAAAAATACAAAAAAATTAGCTGGGCATGGTAGTGCAGGCCTGTAATGCCAGCTACTCGATAGTCTGAGGCAGGAGAATCACTTGAACCCAGGAGGTGAAGGTTGCAGTGAGCTGAGATCACGCCACTGCACTCCAGCCTGGGTGATAGAGCAAAACTTCATCTCCAAAAAAAAAAAAAAAAAAAAAAAAAGGCTGGGCATGGTGGCTCACACCTGTAATCTAAGCACTTAGGGAGGCTGAGATGGGCAGATCACTTGAGGCCAGGAGTTTGAGACCAGGCTGGCTAATATGGCAAAACCCCATCTCTACAAAAAAATACAAAAATTAGCCGGGCCTGGTGGCACATGCCTGTAGTCCCAGCTACTTGGGAGGCTGAGGCACAAGAATTGCTTAAACCCGGGAGGCAGAGGTTGCAGTGAGCCAAGATCGTGCCACTGCACTCCAGCCTGGGTGATAGAGTGAGACTCTGTCTCCACAAACGAACAAAACTCATCACCACAATCAAGACACAATACAGTTCCATCACCTCTTCCGTCAAGTCTCCCCTTTTATAGTCAACGATACCCTAGCCCTAACCCTGGCAACCACTGATGTATGCTCCATCCCTATAGTTTTGCCTTTTTCTGAACACTGTGTAAGTAGAATCATTTAGTAGTATGTAACGTTTTAATTTGGTTTATTTTACTTAACATAATGCATCTGGTATTCATCAGTGTTGCTGCATATATCAGTAGTTCATTTTCATTACCTATTCCATTGTGTGAATGTACCACAATCAGTTTATTCATTCACCTGTTGAAGGGCATTTGAATTGTTTCTGATTTTTGATGATTATGGATAAAGTTGCTGTAAACATTTTGTATGCTAGTTTTAGTGAATGTAAGTTTTTGTTTCTCTTGGGAAATATGAGCCATGGGGTTGCTGGGTCTTACATGATAACTGTATGTCTAACTTTATAAGAAATTACCTTTGTTAGCTTTATAACATATCAGTGTAGCCAGACTGAACCACGTTTTCCAGAATTCCCTTCCCGGTATGTTGCCCTTTAGGGTGGGCCATGAGAAATTCTAGTGCAGGATTTGGAGAACAGAAGTGAAGCACCAGCCATTTTTGTAGCTCATATGTGTTCTCGTTTATCTGCTGGCCCACTTTGTTGGCATGAGGCAATGTTGGGACTGCAGTTGCTCTGTCTTCCCTAGAATCCCCCTTCGTCATCTCTGACTCCAGGGCAAGGTGTGTGTGTGTTTAGCACCATGAAGAAAGCCTTAGTTTCTGCAGAGCATGCATACCATCAGGGTCAAAGGCAGTCACTACTTACAAGGGTTTTTCCCATCCTTGTAGGCTCCAGGTTGTGCTGTCATATTTTGCTAGTTTGAATGCAATTGATACAGCCACTTTGGAAAACAGTTCGCTTATCAGTCAGGATTTAGTTAGAGAAACAGGACCACTAAAACAGATGTGGCATGATCATAGCTCACTGCAGCCTCAAACTCCTGGGCCCAAGTGATCCTCCTGGCCTCAACCTTGCACATAACTGGGACTACAGGCATGTTGTACTACCATGTCTAGCTAACTTTTTTTAAATTATTATTTTTTTATATAGATGCTGTCTCACCATGCTGCCCAGGCTGGTCTCCAACTCCTGGGCTCAAGTGATCCTCTTTCCTTGACCTCCCAAGTTGCTGGGATTACAGGCGTGAGCCACTGCACCTGACACATTATTGTCATTTTTTAAAAAGCCATTATAATAGGTTTGTAGTAGCATTTCATTTCGGTTTTAATTTGTGTTTTCCGTGAAGACTAATGATAAGCATCTTTTCATGTGTATCATTGCCCATCATATGTCCTTGATGTGAAATGGTTTTCAAAATCTTCTGCTTATTTTAAAAGAGGGCTTTTTTTGTTTGTTGATTTTGAGAGTTTGTTATGTATTTTGAATTCAAGTTTTTTTTTTGTAACATTCTGTCCTAATATGCAGCTTTTATATATTCACCTTGTACTCTGCAGCCTTGTGAATCTCTTGCAGTAGTTATAGTCGGTTTTTTTTGGTAGATTCTTTGAGACTTTCTACATAGATAGTTATGCTATCTGCACATAAAGGGCAGTTTTTGTTTTTATTTCCCATCTGTATGCCTTTTATTTTTATTTATTTTTGCCTTATTGCACTGGCTAGTATTTCCAATGTAGTGTTCAAAAGAAATGGTAAGAGCAACATCCTTTTCTGATGTTAGGGGATCTTAGGGGAAATTCATTCATTTTTTCACTATTACATGTGAGATCAACTGTAATTTGTTTTATTTTTGTATGTGTCTTTTAATGACGAGCAAATTCCTTTCTATTCTTATTTTCTGAGAGTTTTTTAAAAAAATCATGAATGATGTCAAATTTTGTAAGATGTGTTTTATGCATCAGTTGTGATTATAGGATGTTTATCTCTTTTGATAATGGTGAATAACATAGATTAACTTATGATTGTTGAAAACAACCAGTGTTCCTGGCTATCAGTTCCACTTGGTCATGAGACATTGTTTTAATAAAATGCTGAATTTGATTTCCCAGTATTTTGTTAAGCATGTTTGCATCTGTGTTTTTGAAATTTATCTTTTTGAATTGACAAACTAAGACTTAATATATGTTTATTATGTGGAGCATGTTGTTTTGAATCTATGTTAATGATTAATACAGAACTTTTCATTTCCTTTTATTGTAATATTTTTGGTTTTATTTCAGGCTAATGATGGCTACTTAGCATGAGTTGGGAAGTATTCTCTTTTCTGTTTTCTGGAAGTGTTTGTGTAAACTTATTCCTTAAATGTTTGGTTGAGTTCACTAGTGAAGTCATCTCCTTTTGGAAGGTTTTAAAACTGTGAAGTCATTTTCTTTAATAGATACAGGTCTTTTATTGTTACCTCTTTCTTCTTGAGTGATTTTGGTAGTTTGTCTTCCAAAGTATTTCTCCCATTTATCTTAAGTTGTCTAGTTTACTATTATAAAGATGTTTATAATAGGAGTTTAGAGTATTCTCATGTTATGCTTTTATGGTCTGTAGCATGGATTTGTAGTTACATCTACTGTCTCGTTCCTGATACTGATAATTTGTGTGTTTTTTTATCTTTTTTCCTGATCAGTCTGGCTAGGAGTTTATCAGTGTTGTTGAACTTTGCAAAAAACGAACAAACAAACAAAGAAAACCCAGCTTTTGGTTTGATTGACTTTGCTCTATTTTCTATTTCATTGATTTCTGCTTGTATCTTTATTACTTCTTTCCTTTATATTGCTTTGGACTTAATTGCTTTTTCTTTTCCTAGTATCTTATGATTGAAGCTTAGGGCTACAGATGTGGTAACACACCCTGTAGTCCCAGCTACTTGGGCCTTGGGAAGCTGAAGCAAGAGGATCACTCGAGCCTGAGATTTTGAGGCTGCAGCATGCTGTGATCATGCCTGTGAATAGCTACTGCACTCCAGCCTGAACAGGATAGCACTACCCTATCTCAATTAAACAAACAAACAAATAAAAAAAAAGATTGAAGCTTACATCATTTATTTGAAACCTTTCCTCCAATATAAGCACTTAATGGCAGTACAACGGTGAATTCAGCTTTGCTTGAAAAACTCTGCTGTTCCTTAAAACATATTTCACATTTTATATAATTCACTTTTTTCCTTTTCTTTTTCAGTGCTGTAAAGTTGTCTCTCTATCTGATGTACCTAGTTTCTGATGAGAAGTTCCTATGATGTGATGTTTCTTTTTCTTTGTCTTCAAAATTTTCTGTCTACTTTTGGTTTTTAGCATTTTTACTTCCACAATGTGCCTGAGTGTGTTTTTCTTTGTAATTATTCTATTTATAATTCTCTGAGCATCCTAGAACTGTTTTTTTTGTTTTCCGTTAAGTTTGAATAATTCTTAGCCATTTTCTTTTTAAACATTTTTCTTTTCTTTTAAAAATTTTTATTTTTAGTTTTTGCTGGCTCATAGTAGGTGTGTGTAATTATGGGGTACATGAAATTTTTTAATTTAAATTTTTTTTTGGAGACGGAGTCTCTCTCTGTTGCCAAGCTGGAATGCAGTGGCGCAGTCTTGGCTCACTGCAACCTCTGACTCCCGGGTTCAAGCGATTCTCCTGCCTCAGCCTCCCGAGTAGCTGAGACTAGAGGCACACGCCACCAGCCCCAGCTAATTTTTGTATTTTTATTTAATTTAATTAGTTTATTTTCTTTTTTTGAGACAAAGTCTCACTCTGTTACCCAGGCTGGAGTGCAGTGGTGCAATCTCTGCTCACTGCAACCTCCACCTCCCGGGTTCAGGTGATTCTCCTGCCTCAGCCTCCCGAGTAGCTGGGACTACAGGCACGCGCCACCATGCCCAGCTAATTTTTTAATTTTCAATAGAGACGGGGTTTCACTGTTGGCCAGGCTGGTCTTAAACTCCTGGCTTCAAGCAGCCCGCCCGTCTTGGGCTCCCAAAGTGCTGGGATTATAGGCGACCGCCACCAGCCCCAGCTAATTTTTGTATTTTTAGTAGAGACCGGGTTTCACCATGTTGGCCAGGATGGGCTCGATCTCCTGACCTTGTGATCTGCCTGCCTCAGCCTCCCAAAGTGCTAGGATTACAGGCATGAGCCACGACACCACAGCCTATGAAATATTTTGATACAGGTGTGCAATATGTAATAATCACCTCTTGGAACATCTCACACACACACACACACACACACACACGCACTGAAACCTAATAGTTAGAAAACTGCATTTTAACTTCATTCCTCTTTTTAACTTTTTGTTGATTCTGTGTCTTATTGTACTATGTCTTGGAAAGTTGTAGTTATTATTTTTGATTGGTTCATCATTCAGGCTTTCTACTTAAGACTTAAGTGTAGTTTACATACCACAATTACAGTGTTACAATACTCGATGTGTTTTTCTGTGTACTTACTATTACCAGTGGGTTTTGTACCGTCAGATGATTTCCTTTTGCTCACCGACATCTGGTTTTTTTTCTGATGAAAGAACTCCCTTTAGTATTTCTAATTGGACAGGTCTAGTGTTGATAAAATCCTTCAGCTTTTGTTTGTCAGGAAGTCTTTATTTCTCCATCACGTTTGAAGGATATTTTCACTGGATATACTATTCTTGGGTAAAGGTCTTTTCCTTCAGCACTTTAAATATGTCATGCCACTCTCTCCTGGCCTGTAAGGTTTCCATTGAGAAGTCTGCTGCCAAACGTATAGGAGCTCTGTTATAAGTTACTTGTTTTTGCTGTCTTGTTGCTTTTGAGGTTCTTTCCTTATCTTTGACCTTTGGGAGTTTGATTATAACCTTATTGAATATTGATGTTGATATTTTTCTCCAGGTTTGGGAAGTTCTCTGATATTATCCCTTTGAATAATCTTCTTGCCTCTCTTTCTCTACCTCTTCTTTAAGGCCAGTAACTCTTAGATTTGCTCTTTCAAGGCTATTTTCTAGATCCTGTAGGCGGGCTTCATTGGTTTTATTCTTTGCTTTTTTCTCTCCTCTGAGTGGGTATTTTCGAATAACCTGTCTTCAGGCTCAATAATTCTTTCTTCTGCTTAATTAGTTCCACTATTAAATGACTCTGATGCATTTTTTCAGCATGTTAATTGCATTTTTAACTCAAGAATTTCTGCTTGATTCTTTTTATTTCAATCTCTTTGTTAAATTTGTCTGACAGAATTCTGAATTCCTTCTCTCTGTTATCTTGAATTTCTTTGAGTTTCCTCAAAACGGCTATCTTGAATTCTTTTTTTTTTTTTGGAGACAGAGAGAGTCCTGTTCTGTTACCCAGGCTGGAGTGCAATGGCATGATCTTGGCTCACTGCAACCTCTGCCTCCCGGGTTCAAGCAATTCTCGTGCCTCAGCCTCCCAAGTAGCTGCGATTATAGACATGCATCACTATGCCTGGCTAATTTTTTTTGTATTTTTAGTAGAGACAGGGTTTCGCCACATTGACCAGGCTGGTCTCGAACTCCTGGCCTTATGTGATCCTCCTGCCGTGGCCTCCCAAAGTGCTGGGATTACAGGCATGAGCCACTGTGCCCAGCCAGCTATTTTGAATTCTCTATCTGAAAGGTCACATGTCTCTGTTTTTCCAGCATTGGTCCCTCCTGACTTATTTAGTTTGTTTGGTGAGGTCATGTTTTCCCGGATGATCTTGATGCTTGTAGATGTTCGTTAGTGTTTGAGCATTGAAAAGTTAGGTATTTATTGTAGTCTTCACAGTCTGGGCTTGTTTGTGTCCATCCTTCTTAAAAAGACTTTCTAAAGGACTTGGGCCCCAAGCCCAATATCACTGTGGTTTTTGCAGACGCAAAGTACTCGCTTGGTGGTCTTGGATTAGATCCAGAATTCTCTGGATTACCATACAGACTCTTGTTCTTTTCCCTTTCTCTCAAAGAAACAGTGTCTCTCCCTCTCCCTCTCCCCCTCCCCCACTCGCCCATCCCCTCCCCTCCCCCACTCCTCCATCCCCTCCCCTCCCCCACCCCCATCCCCTCCCCTCCCCCACTCCCCATCCCCTCCCCTCCCCCCTCCCCCCTCCCCCTCCCCCCCGCTCCCCTGAGCTACCTGGAACTGGGGTGTGGTGATGCAGGCACTCTTGTGGCTACCACCACTGGGACTGTGCTGGGTCATGCCTGCCATAACTGCTCACTTGCTACCACCTATGCTAACTCAAGGCCCTAGGGCTCTACTATCAGCAGGTGCCAAAGTGAGACAGGTTTGTGTCCTTCCCTTCAGGACAGTGAGTTCCTCCAAGCCCCGGTGAGTCCAGAGATGCTGTCTGAGAACCAGAGATTGGAGTCAGAAACCTTAGAAATTTATCTGATGTTCTGTTCTACTGTGACTAAGCTGGGACTCAAACCACAATATAAAATCAATCCTGCTTTTCCTTCCCCTTTCCACAGGCAGAGGGGCCTCCCTGTGGACACCACCACCCAGCCACGATTGGGGGTGGGGGGTAGTTCTGCCAGGCCACCTCCAGTGTACACTTAAAGCCCAAGGGCTCTTCATTTCAGTCAGCTGGTGGGGAATGCTGCCTGGCCTGGGATCACCCTTCAGGGAACTGGGCTTCTCTCTGGCCCAAGACAGGTCCAGAAATGCGGTTCAGGAGCTGAGGCCTGAACCTCATTTCTCTGGGGACCCCAAGAGCCTGCTTATTCCTCTACCCCACTGTGGCTGAGTGGTACCTAAGGTGCAAAACAACAACATCCCTTTACTTGTCTATCTTCTTAAACAGAAGAAGCCTTTTACCATAGCCACCTATAGCTGGGAATGTGCTGGGTCGCACCTGTAGTCAGCACATCTCAGAGCCCAAGGCCCATGGTGTACTACTTGGGCATTGCTGCTGGTTACTCGGGGCCCATGGGCTCTTTAGTCAGCAGCTGATGAATCTTGCAGGGACTGGGTCCTTCCTTTAAGGCAGCAGGTTCCGTTTTGTCCAGATGGTGTCTAGAAACGTGTCTAGGAGCTAGGACCTGCAATGGAGGCCTCACGACTCTGCCTGGGGCCCTATCCTGCTGCGGCTGAGCAGGTATCCAAGATGCAAGACAAAGTCCTCTTTACTCTTCACTTTCCATCGCTTAAGCAGAAGGAAGGAGATGTTTTTGCCCCTGAGCTGTACTGCCTGGGTTTGGGGGAGAGGTGGTGCAATCACTCCTTTAGCCACCCTGGGTGTCTCCCTAGGTCACGTGCCACCCTAAGTCCTCTGGCTCTGAGTCCAGCCCAGCCCTAGGAATTGTTTAGGAGTTGAAGTCCTTGTGTAGCTAGACTGTCTTCCAAGTTTACCTAGGTCCTCAGAGCACTTCAGCCCATGGTCACCAGGCTTGTTGAGAAACTCAAGTTCCAACCTATGGGATGGGTGATTATCTTCTGGCTAGGTCTGGTACAGATTCTCCCTCCTTGCACAGGTACTGGCTGACCCCAGCATGGGTTTATTCTCTGCTGTCACAGGGCAGCACTAAGTTCAATGTAAAGTCCCCTAGTCACTGTGATGTTCTTCCCCCATATGCACAGACTCTGGCACTGCAAGGCCTCTGCCAGGGGATGGGAGGGGGGTGGCATCAGCGATTCAAGACTGTCTGTCCTGCCCTCCTCATCACTTCTTTCAGCAGGGTGCAGTGACTCACGCCTGTAATCCCAGCACTTTGGGAGGCCGAGGCGGGCAGATCACGAGGTCAGGAGATCGAGACCATCCTGGCTAACATGGTGAAACCCTGTCTCTACTAAAAAACAAAAAAATTAGCGGGGCGGGTTGGCGGGCGCCTGTAGTCCCAGCTGCTTGGGAGGCTGAGGCAGGAGAATGGCGTGAACCTGGGAGGCAGAGCTTGCAGTGAGCCGATATCGTGCCCCTGTACTCCAGCCTGGGCGACAAAGTGAAACGCCAAAAAAAAAAAAAAAAAAAAAGAAAGACTGTCTCTCCTACCCTCCTCAATGCTTCTTTCAAGGATATGCAGAGACCAAATGACACACAGTCGTAGCTGCCATCTTTGGAAGCTGAAGTAACTCAGGCTAAAGCTATTTAAATACCGTTTCTAAAATAGTGCTGCAGCCTCACCTGTAGCTTGAGAACTTTCCTGAGTAAGTCATGAAATGTTATTAGGGCTGGTCACGGTGGCTCATCTGTGATCCTAGGACTTTGGGAGGCTGAGATGGAAGGATTGCTTGAGCCTAGGAGTTCGAGACCAGCCTGGGCAACATAGGGAGACCCCCAACTCTACAGAAAATAATAAAAAATTAGCCGGGCATGGTGTCACACCTATAGTCCCAGCTGAGGAGGCTGAGGCAGGAGGACCACTAGACCCTGGGAGGTTGAGACTGCAATGAGCTATGATCATGCCACTGCACTGCAGCCTGGGTGACCCTGTCTTTAAATAAAAAGAGAAAGAAATGTTATCAGTTATGATGTTTATATTTTTTAGTAAAATTTATAAATGGAATGAGAAATGGAATGTATTGTGTTAGAGTCTCTTACTGAATATGACTTGTTTGGGGTACCGTTTCCTAAGGATTAATTTTAAATTTCTCAAATATTCTAGAATGAATCTTCCATATGGATATTTGCTTCATTATTTTAAAGAAGTGGTTTTTAAGGATCAGGTGTGATGGCTCGCACCTGTAATCCCAGCACTTTGGGAGGCCGAGGTAGGCAGATCACCTGAGGTTAGGAGTTGGAGACCAGCCTGGCCAACATGGTGAAACCTTGAATCTACTAAAAATACAAAAAATTAGCCGGGCATGGTGGCATGTGCTTCTTTCTAATCCCAGCTACTTGGGAGGCTGAGGCAGAATTGCCTGAACCCAGGAAGCGGAGGTTGCTGTGAGCTGAGATTGGGCCACTGCACTACCTGGGCAACAAAGTGACAGTCTGTCTCAAAAAAAAAAAAAAAAAGTGGTTTTTAAAGGAAAGTACTTTCTATAGTAGCTTATTTTCATCTCATTTTATTGCATGTTAACATAGATGATATATTGATTTTTTTTTTCAGCTTCCTTGGAAATCATTGACTAGCATCATTGAATATTATTACATGTGGAAAACTACTGACAGATATGTGCAACAGGTAATTTTTTTCCTATTGCTACCAATGTGGTTGCATTAAAATTAACTTTGTTTATATTTTAATATTTTTTAGCAATGTACTAATTTTAAATTTGTTTACCTTAGTTTTTCCAGACTACTTTAAACTATATGATTTCATATCTTTAGGATATTATTTAAGATTTTAATCTTAATATTTCCTTGATTTCAGCATGAATTACGATAAATATTTTGGAGAGATACCACTAGAGGGGCGTTATTTTTCTTGCATTTGACTGGTACTTCATCTCTTTGTAGTTCATGGCACTGATCAAAGATGTGATGCTAACACAAACCTTGAACAAGTTATTTTTATGAAGAATTGAGAATTTAGACCAATGTCATCAGCCATATAATTAGATATATTTTTAAAGATCTTCTGAAACTTCTTTACATGACATTTGTGTGGCTATACCCCCGAAATCCTTGACCATAACTGTAGTAGTCTTACTAGTGTGGTGTTTTGGTACTGTACATAAACTTTTTCTTTAATTTAATTTTTGAGTCCTTCTCAAATATCCTAAATTCAGGTAACTCTCAATTACTTATTTTTAAAATAATATTACTTCTGGGGAATGGTACATTTTCCCAAAGTGACATCAGCCAATACTTGTGTTATATTTGTATAGGCACATATTAGAACTGATAAAGAAGCAAATATATTTAACACAGACATTATTTTTCCTATATATGTAGGTTATACAGTGGCAAGTATTAGATGCTATAAAAAAATTGTATGACTCACTTTTAAAATATCATAGTGAGCTGGGTGTGGTGGTGTGCACCTATATTCCCAGCATTTTGGGAGACCAAGACAGGAGGATTGCTCAGCCCAGGAGTTCATGTCCAGCCTGGGCAACATAACAAGACCCCGTCTCTAAAAATAAATGAAAAATTGAAAACAAAAAGTACCATGGTGAATTGTTGAGGTCACGAATAGTGAATAGATACCCAAGGCTTGTTGAAAAATATAATATAATTCAGAAAGTGCTTATTATGAACAACTTAGGTATAGATCAAGACCATGTAGTCTGGAAACCTGTGTTATTAAATGAAAAAAGAGTCTCTAAAGATGGAGATGATGGTATCAAGGATGGTTGAAAAGTAGATAATATTCTTTCCAAAAATTTCAACCCTGTTCTAAAAGTTTCAAGTTGTCCCCCTAAGTATTTCTGTTTTCTCCTCATTGGGAAAATAGAAGATAGCCTTATATTCTGGTTTGTCTAATTTTTGGACATCAACCATATGTTATTTTGCTTCTCTATTTGCCTACACTATCATGTTGGTCAGTGTCTGGATTTGATTATATAATCTCCTTCCCATTCCTTTCCCTACATGTGGCTCCTAATTGTTTCCAGTAAAATAAGTTCAGCTGAGGTTTAAAGTTTAATGCGTATCTCCCAACATTTGAGAATAAATGTTTATTTAGTTCTACTTAGAATAGCCACAGTCACTCCTCTTGCCTGGATTTTGAAAACAAATAATCTCTGAATATTTTTCTAAAAGCAGAAAGAGAGAGAGAGTATGTGTGTGTGTTTTCTTCTAGAAAGGCAGATAAGTAGTAAAGTAGAAACTAAATTTGAAAAGTAAAAATGGTTACTTTTTAAAGTTCCTGTTTATTCACTCATAGAGGAATGGAAAATGGAGTTGCTCATTGCTTTATTTTTTAAAATCTATGCCTAAAATGGTATTGTACCACAGAACCTAGTGACTTTTCTTAGACATTATTGCAGTTTAAGAATATGCATATGAAAGAAAAGCTTATCTTAAAATTGTAATTTTTGAATTACACTTTAATACATATTTTCTTGTGAATTTTTAAGACAATGAACAATAGTAATAATTAGGCATTGCATGTAAAATGTTTTATTCATCTTTTGAATTAGAAACGTCTAAAAGCAGCAGAAGCTGAGAGTAAACTGAAACAAGTATATATCCCAACTTAGTAAGTAATTGAAATCTTTTAAAATATTTGTTATGGTCTTAATTTTGTCATTGCAGAATATGTCATTTTGTTCAATTTCAGCAAAATTTGAACTTTTGTGTATCTTCCTTCTTCTACAAAGCATGAGACTTACTATTATACCAGTACAATAAAAAGGAACCAGTGAGAGAAACCTGAAATAGTCTAACCTAAAGAATAGAGGAAGAAATGTACTATATACTATACTTTTATCAAATCAAAGCTGCAGGGAAAGTGTCAGAAAACCTATGAAACGCTGTATTATTTGAAGCAAATGTGTTTCAGAAAGCTAGCAGCTTTTCAAACTATAGATTTTGTTTGGGTAATGCATACTGCTCTTCGGAGGTTTGTTGTTTATTTGAGGATTTTTACATTGTTTTCTTGGTTCTAATGGCAATTAGAACCATACTTGGTAAATGTGTGATAAATAATGGAGAGGTTTTTATTTTTTTGTGTGTCTAGTGTTCTATCATTATTATACTTTGAATTCAGAAATCATTGTCGTCCCAAAATGAATGCCATTTTTTTTCCATTTGCTTTGTTTTAAATGAGGCTGGGCGTGGTAGCTCATGCCTATAATCCCACCACTTTGGGGGACCTCGTTTCTGCAAAAAATTTAAAAGAAATATAAATTGCTGTATTCTTCTGTTGAGATTTTCAGTTTGCTTATTCATTTGTTCAGGAAGAATTGGTTTATGAAGCACCACGTGTATATTGTTCTATCCTAGATTCTTTTAGGATTAAAATGAAATTTATTGCACAATTCTATGTGCTGCTCCAAGCCTTTTCTCCCTCTTCAACCTATTTACAGTTGCTTAATAACTAGCCTTTTGTTTCCGGAATTTTGATATTTTGTATAATACATGTTTTTATATACATATAGGAGGCCTCATAGACAATGAGTGGTGATCTTTCATATTGATCTTTTACCTCAAGGCAGATAACTCTGGTTTGATTTTAAGAACATGTAATTTTTAGAGTCTGTAATTTTTATTAAGAATTGTAATAGCCCATCTGCAGAGTGGTTTTCTAATTCCTTCTAAATCATATATTTTATATGATGAATTTATAAAAGAGCCACTCCTCAAATAAAATACTCGTGTGTCTTAGATTTTCAAAAGCAAGCATACCAGCTTTCTTATACTTCAAAGTGCTGCCACCTTGAAATAATACATTTAACTAGTTTTGACCAAGTAACCCAGATAATTGTTTCCATTTGGCTTTACTTTGACCTTGGAGTCAATGTAATCTAAGTCAGGGATCAATAAACTATAGTCTCAAGCCAAATCTGACCTACTGCTTGTTTTTGTGAATAAAATTTTGCTTTATTTTTGTTTTGTTTTGTGAGATGGGGTCGTCTTGCTCTGTCACCTTGGTTTAAGTGCAACGGTGCAATCATGGCTCACGGCAGCATCAACCTCCCAGGCTCAAGTGATCCTCCCACCTCAGCACCCCCAAGTAGCTGGGACTACAGGCATGCACCACCACACCCGACTAATTGATTTTTTTGTAGAGACAGTGTCTCCCTATGTTACCTGGGAGTTCTCATGAATAGTGAAAATTGATTTTAAACAATGAAGAGTCATGGTCAGGTTAGCACTTTAAGATCACCTGCTATATGTTGGGAAATGGTTTGAAGAAGAGGACTAAGAGTAGATGCAGGGGGACTAGTTATGAAGTTCTTGGAGAGGAAAGATAACACTAGCTTGACCTGGAGTAGTAGCTCTGGAAATGGTGTGATATTTGGAGGTGGCTGACTTTTATGGCAGGTAGGGGGTGTCTAGTGTGAATCCTAGGTTTCTGGCACAGTAAAGTGGGTTACCATGCTATTTGTTAAGCTCAGAAACTGGCAGAGAATCAGGTTAGGTCATTCTGAGTTTATCGGAAAAGAGTTGTTCAATATGCTGTCACCAAATACTGGATGTATTGGTCTTAAACTCAGTGTGGAAAAGTCTGGACTAGAGATACATATTTGAGCTTCATCAGCATACAATAATTATATTTGAAACCATAGATAAGATTTCTGAGGGAGAGCAATAAGAAAAGGGCCTTGACTTAGCCTTGAATAAATCCAGTATTTATAGATCAGATAGAATATGATAAGCTAAACAAGGATAGCTAGGTGAGTATGGTATCACAGAAGCTAAAAGAGGAGTATGTTTCAAGGAGGGGGAAAGAGATTTAACAGTGTTGGATGCTGGTGGGAAATAGCCAAGGAATTTAATAACATGGAGATCATTGGTGATCTTATTGGCATGGTGAGCACTGCTGCATATGAGCCAAGGAGGTACAAGCAGATGAGAGAGCGAGTGTACAGTGTTCTCTAGAGGGCAGGAGGGCTGGAATCTGGAACACAGATGAGGGGAGTGAGGGGAGATTTGAGCATTAGATAAAAGAAAGGGCAATTTCATATAATGTGTCTTTTAAAACGTTAAAAATG
The DNA here is from genome assembly GCF_049350105.2 of Macaca mulatta. Taxonomy (NCBI): domain Eukaryota; kingdom Metazoa; phylum Chordata; class Mammalia; order Primates; family Cercopithecidae; genus Macaca; species Macaca mulatta. Next base: position 82,131,680 of record NC_133418.1, on the reverse strand, counting down.
TTTGCTTACAGTCACAGATTGTCACAATGACCTCAATCATTTGTCCCCTGGGAATTAATCTGTAGGTACCTGGTTTTGCAGAGCATATTTTTTGTGATTCACATGTCTGTATGCAGTCTTGGCACCTTGTTTTCCTTTTGTGATTATCATTAAGACAAGTGATGTATTCAATCAAATAACGTTCTAGATTCAGTTGAGCAATGAACTTTGCTCTCATTCTTTTTTAAGGCAGCTTAACTGTACATTTGTGTTAGCTCTTTTTCAACACACATATTTAGCCCTGGGTTAAATATCAGAAATTTTCATATTTCTGGGAAACCTCTGTCCAGTCATTTGACCCTAAGGGGAAATCAGTTCTATCTATATATAGTAGATTTTTAAAAAAAGGAATATTGTATATTATTGAAAATGCTAGTCATTCTAAATCGCCACTTTTCACTTAGTGTAGTTTCACCTGAAAACTATAAGAAGAGAAACACCTTCTATCTGATTTAAAATATGTTAATATGTTTTAGGGCCAGGTACAGTGGCTCATGCCTGTAAACCCAACAGGTTGGGAGGCTAAGGCAGGAAGATCGCTTGAGGCCACGAGTTTGAGATCAGTCTGCACAAAGTAGTGAGACCTCATCTCTACAAAAAAATTTTAAAATTACCCAGACATGGAGGCAAATGCCTGTAGGCCCAGTTACTTGGAAGGCTGAGGTGGGGGGATTGTTTGAGCCCAGGGGTTTGATGCTGCAGTGAGTTGTGATCATGTCACTGTAGTCTGGGCAACAGAGTGAGATCCTGTCTCTAAAAAAATTAAGTAGATAGACAGATAATAAATAATACATTTTAAAAAATGTATTTTATAACCAGGCATGGTGGTGTGTGACAGTAGTCCCAGCTACTTGGGAGGCTAAGGTGGGAGGATCACCTGAGCCTGAGAGGTTGAGGCTGCAGTGAGCCATGGTAATGTCACTGCACTCCAGTCTGGGTGACCCTGCCTCAAAAATAAAATAAAATAAAATAAAGGTCAGGCATGGTGGCTCACACCTGTTGAGGTGGGGTGATCCCTTGAACCCAGAAATTCAAGACCAGCCTGAGCAACATAGAGTCCCTGTATCTACCAAAAAAAAAAAAGAAAAGAAAAGAGCCAGGCATGGTGGCACACACCTGCAGTCCCAGCTACTTGGGAGGGTGAGGTGGGAGTATCACCTGAGCCCAGGAGGTCAACACTGCAGTAAGTGGTGATCACACCACTACATACCAGCCTGGGTGACAAAGTGAGACCCTGCCTCAAAAAAAAGAAAAATGTCTTTTAAAAACCAATTTGTTGGCTGGGCACAGTGACTCACACCTGTAATCCCAGCACTTTGAGAGACCGAGGTGGGTGGATCACCTGAGGTCAGGAGTTTGAGACCAGCCTGGCCAACAAGGTGAAACCCCGTCTCTACTAAAAATACAAAAATTAGCTGAGCATGGTGGCGGGAGCCCGTAATTCCAACTACTTGGGAGGCTGAGGCAGAAGAATTGCTTGAACCTGTGGGGGGTGGAGGTTGCAGTGAGCCGAGATCGTGCCACTTCATTCCAGCCTGGGTGAAAGAGTAAAACGCCATCTCAAAAAAAATAAATAGGCCAGGCATGGTGGCTCATGCCTGTAATCCCAGCACTTTGGGAGGCTGAGGCGGGCAGATCACCTGAGGCCAGGAGTTTGAGACCAGCCTGGCCAACATGGTGAAACACCGTCTCTACTAAAAATATAAAAATTAGCCGGGATTGGTGGCAGGTGCCTGTAGTCCCAGCTACTCAGGAGGCTGAGGCAGAAGAATCGCTTGAACCTGGGGGTGGAGGCTGCAGTGAGCCAGGATCACACCATTGCACTCCAGTCTGGGTGACAAGAGCGAGACTTCGTCTCAAACAAACAAACAAACCAATTTGTCTTTAACATACATTGCTGACACAGGTTAGAAGTGTAAATAATAGTCCTATTTTATAGAATAGAGACCTCAGTGCACACAGTGGTTAACTGATTTCTTCTGGTAGCAGTGGTGGGAGTGTCACCTGATAGTTGTAATAACAATACCAAAAGGAAATCTTAGGGTCTTTGCTGTCAGGCCAGACCAGCTTTACAAACCAGGCTTTAACAGGTGAATGGAATTGTGGAAAGTGGGAAACCTTGAGTCAACTTTGACTTCAGCTGTCTTGATAGTTGTGAGGTCTCGTTGCGTCAGTAGATATGGGAAGACAGCATATAATCTGCATTTAGCCATTCAGCATTCATTTTCGATAAATAATTTACTAATTCATTTTGCTTATTTTCTGTCTAGCAAATAAACACAAAAAGTCATTTAGAATGAAAGCACCTTGAGGTCAGAGACTTTTATTTATTAGGCACTGAATACGTTAAAGGAATTATGAATTTATTGAGAACGTACTATGTATATCTGTGCAGTGTTCTTGGGCACAGCTTATAAGCAGTGGGAGAGTTAGCCTACCGTACATGGGGAAAAGTTAGCCTTGTTTGCCTGGGAAATACCAAGATAATCTGGGCTACGTGTTTCTAAGGAATTAATGGTTCTGTTGACTTGGTCTTTGTGAAATTTGCATGTCGACTTATGGTAGATGTCTCTTCCCCTCCCTGCTCCCCAAAAGAAAGGGCCTTCCTCTGTTGCCCAGGCTGCAGTGGAGTACAGTGGCATGATCATGGCTCACTGTAGCCTCTAACTCCTGGGCTCAAGTGATTGATGCTCCCACGCCAGCCTTCTGAATAGCTGGGACTACAGGCACATGCCACTATGCCTGGGTAATGTTTGTTTTTGTTTTTGTAGAGACAGAGTCTCACTGTGTTGCCCAGGCTGGTCTCCGAACTCCTGGCTTCAAGTCATCCTCCCGCCTCTCTTTTCTCCTCTTAAAAAAATACTCTCTTAAAAAGGAAAACCTCCAAATACCTTTACTGGTTTTTAAAATTTCAAATGCTATGTAATATTCCTTATAAAATTTCAGATGTAATAAGAGTGGTCATCATGAGTGGCCAGAAGCTCCTGAAGTCCTAAGTAACCTGGAGATGGACCCTGTTGACCCCGCAGCATCTGCTAAGCGTGTGGCTTTTGTGCATCTCCCTGGAGAGCTGGAGTGCAGTAGCCAGCAGCCCCCACACCAGCAGCAGAAACTGGACAGTGACAACAGCCATGTTGCCTTTCAGTTAATTTGTTTGATCCAAATAATTATTTTCTTGGGAGACTTTATAAACGGTAACTTGTCTCTTTCAAAAGTGTCAGAGGATGTTTTAAGAAAATTGTATTCGGATCAGAAAAGAGATGGGACAGTATTTACTTCATGAATGTCAGGCGTAAGCGATTCCTTTTTACATAGACTTGTTTTATAAAGATGAGTAGTGTGAGTTCATTTTAACACCTTGCTTTTACCAGTTTATTTCTTCTTCACCACACATTTTAAAATGTTTGTTTATGTTTATTAAATAGTGAAGGTAAATCAGTAATGATATAGAGCTTTTTGCCTTATTGTACAAATCATTTTATCACCTTATTTTAATTTCATTGAAAGCAGCAAACCAAATCCCAACCAAATATCCACTAGTAATGGGAAGCCTGGTGCTGTGAATGGAGCTGTGGGGACCACGTTCCAGCCTCAGAATCCTCTTTTAGGGAGAGCCTGTGAGAGCTGCTATGGTAAGTTTTCTCCAGCAGGTCAGTTAAGCATCAGGAACTGTTACGACTCATGGGGTGTGAGCGTCTGGGATTTGCCTGAGGTCAGTACAGTGCACCTTGGAAAGCAGAAGTGTGTCTCCTCCAAATGAGCAGATGCCCCTCCTTACCTTTGGCTTGGAACAGAGGGACTGTTTGTTGAATCCTTATTACATACCACACACTCAAGTTAGGCATTGGAGTTCCTTTGATGTACTCTTATGGTTTGTTGATTATTTCATAGCAGTGTTTGCTGAGTTGTGTTTAGAGTCATATCAGCTTTGCAGAAGCTGTGGTCCCACGATGCATACCAAATCCCCTTTTGGAGTTTCTCCGTATACTCTGACACATTAAAGCTCCAAGTAATTCTGTAGGAAAGGCCTCTGTGTGGATAAGCTGCTGTTCCCTCAGCGCACCAGTTTGGGAAATGCTATTCTATGATACTTGCTTTTGACCTCAGGATCCCACTGTATTTATCTATGCTGGCAGTATTTTATTTGCCCATGGTGTTAAATGGGGTTGGTGAAGTGAACTGTTAGGTAGTTGATAAACTTTATGTGTTTCTTTTAAATCTCAAGCAAGGATACGATATCTTAATGGGGCATTGGTGATATTATCATCTGTTTCCTTCCAGTTAAGGTAGCCTGGGATGGGAGAGGGAAGGAAACTAATGTTTACTGAAAACCTACTTGGTGCCCCATTTTGGGTTCTTAGTAGCTCTTTGAGAGTACATGTAGCCTACTGTCTCCAGGAAGGACATAGAAATGAGGGACAGCTATGAGTACAGTTACGTCCACTGATCCCAAGGAAGGTGTGAGCCAAGTTGCTGAATTCATAGAAATGGTACATAGGGATGTGTTTAACAATTTTTTTGACCATGGGAGCACAAAGGGAAACAATTTGTGGAAAAAAATTCTTTAGTCAGGCTTTTACATGGATAGCATCATAAATACCTTGAATTGGGATTTCTTGGATTTCGAAGTTCGTGTATATTTAAATGAAAATAAAAAGAATCCTACAGACAAATGGTAGTGGCTTAATTTTAACTTGCAGGCAGGGCGCTGTGGCTCCCAGCACTTTGCGAAGCCAAGGCAGATGATTCACCTGAGGTCAGGAGTTCGAGACCAGCCTGGCCAATGTGATGAAACCCCATCTCTACTAAAAATACAAAAAATTAGCCGGGCATGGTGGTGTGCACCTGTAATCCCAGCTACTCAGGAGGCTGAGACAGGAGAATAGCTTGAACCCGGGAGGCAGAGGTTGCAGTGAGCTGAGATTGCGCCATTGCACTCCAACCTGGGTGACAGAGTGAAACTTCGTCTCCAGAAAAATAAATAAATAAATAAATAACTTGCAAACCCCTTTCACACTCACGTATATCCCCTTAAATGATTATTCTGTTATTTTTGTGTGTGCATGATGAGTAAGCTATTTTTATTTTATAATACTTACTTTAGACTCATGTATTACTAATCTCCATGATAAAATGTATCTTAATATAAGATTTATCCTTATAGAGAGGTAGAACTTGATGTTTTCTATTTATTAAATGATACCTACTTTCCAATTGAATTTGAGTTATTTAAGGAGAAAGGCATTTATTGACAGTTATTAAAATGATGTGCATGGATTGATTAGTTTACGTAAAACATATGTTTTAAGTGAAATTTTATATTTAGAATTCAAAATAGATTCATAGCTTAATGTTTTAAGATTTTTAAAATTTGTGTCTTAATGACTTATTAGTTCTAAATTATAGGAGGAAAGGCTTTTAGGCTTTCATTTGTATAAAATATTTATTTGTATAAATAAAAGCCTAAAACAGGCCTACACAAATTAAATATTTACACAAATAAAAGCCTAAAATAATAATCCTCCAAAAATAATACATGATGGGTGTACAGTGTTATTCCCAATAAACATGAATATAATGGTCTCTGTATTTTCTCTTTTTCACATTGGTTTGTGAAGTGTTAGTTGATATCTTGATGTGCTGTTTGAACATTTGAACAGTCTGATAAAGGTAACTTACAGGTCAGAGAAATAATATTTCAAGGCAGACCTACAGAATTGCAATTTTTTATGCACCCAGTTAATATCTCAACCTCAGTGTTTTCTCTTAAACTTCAGATCTATCATGTGTATATTTTAAATGTCACATGTCAGTAATTTAAACTACAAAACAAAAACTAACACAAGCTTGCAGTGTTCAGCTAGCTGTTAAATCATCTGAGTTTTAGGCCTCAAGCATGCTGTGATGTCAGCTGCCCATGCTCGCTTCATATGGATTTAGAGTCTTGAAAGGGATTCTGTCCATAAATGGAGATTTTAAAATAAGGATTTTGCCTATTGATTAAAATAAAGTAGTGTGAAACAGATACCTGTTTCTTTCTTCTCTCCTCCCCTTCTCCCTCCGTCTCCCCCTCCCCAAACCCCTCCTCCTCCCCATTTCCCTCTGTCACCCAGGCTGGAATGCAGTGGTGGAATCACAGTGGCCTCAACCTCCCAGGCTCAAGCAATCCTGCTGCCTCAGCCTCTGTAGTGGCTGGGACTACAGGAGTTTACCACCACACCTGGCTGACAGATACCTGTTTTTATTAGATTCCTGACTTTATCAATGGGACCTCCCCGAGTACCTTAAATAATCCCTGGAGTGGTGTCTCAACCCTGGGTTTGGAAACCTGGATTTATATTTATATATATATATTTTTTCTTTTTTTTTCTTTTCTTTTTTTCTTTTGAGATGGAGCCTCACTCTGTTGCCCAGGCTGGAGTGCAGTGGCATGATCTCAGCTCACTGCAACCTCTGCCTCCCAGGTTCAGGCAGTTCTCCTGCCTCAGCCTCCTGAGTAACTAGGACTACAGGTGCGTGCCACCACGCCCGGCTAATTTTTTTTGGATTTTCAGTAGAGACGGGTTTTCCATGTTAGCCAGGATAGTCTTGATCTCCTGACCTCGTGGTCCACCTGCCTCAGCCTCCCAAAGTGCTGGGATTACAGGTGAGAGCCACCACACCCAGCCCCAGATTTTTAAAATACTACTAATAGTATATTTTTGAGAACCTATTTCCAGAAACATACACAATAGAGTATTTTTAATCAGTAAAACAAAAACTCCCTCGGCAGCAAAATGCATAATACAGGATACTTCACTTAATAGCTTTAACAGGGCCACAAGCACTTTATATAATGATAGAAATAAGTTGGTTTAATGAATTCTGAGTATTAAAAAAACACAAATATACTATTATGTTTGACTTGTAAGCTGGGAACAATAAAATTGTAAACTAAGCATGACAAGTATTTTTTAAATATTTGATTATTTTGTGTTGATGTTACAAATTAAATAGCATTTTTCTTATTTTTCTTGTTTTTCTTCTGCTTTAGCTACACAGTCTCACCAGTGGTATTCCTGGGGCCCACCTAATATGCAGTGTAGATTATGTGCAATTTGTTGGCTTTATTGGAAAAAATATGGAGGCTTGAAAATGCCCACCCAGTCAGAAGAAGAGAAGTTATCTCCTAGCCCAACTACAGAGGTACAGTAGTCTTTTTAGTGTTGAAAAATGTCATGTTTTTAAGTGGCTTGATTATTCCTTGGAAACAGAAGTACAGTATAGGATAATTTAAAAATGAAGAAAGCTACCTTTGTAGGTAAACATAGCACTACAATATTCAGGGTAGGTGTGGAGAAAAGCAGGGAGAAATTAAATTTTATCAGGTATTCAGAATAATGGTCTCAGACAAAAAAAACAATGAATGTGGGAGATGTTAGCATAAGTGGAGAGCTTACAAATTAAATGTTTAATTGCTTTTGAAAACAGTTTGTGTAACCTTTACATTCTGTTGAAGGCATGTCTTACCACATAAAGTCATAAATGCAAATTGAGCATTTTTTCTCCCTGTGACTATTTTGGAGGGATAAGAAGTATGGACTGAATCTTGAGGTGAACAACAGTTTAAATGTGATTTTGGTAAAATCCTCATAGATTGAAGATGCCAACCATCTGTGTTTACCAGTGGGTGACGACTCTTTTTCAGTGCTGACAGGCTTTCAGGACTCCTTAATTTAAAAAAAAAAAAAAAAAAAGTGTAGTTAACCCCCTTGGCAGTTTCTTACTACCTATTGTTAATGTTATTATGGATTCCTGTACAATAGTACAGTGTTCTCCACAGTTCCCTTCTCTATTCCCCACCTCTTTCCCAAAAGTGCACACTTTAATTCTTTTAGAGGTAGTGCACCAAGTGATATTATAGATGCTTCATGAAAGATTTAAAAGTTGCACTTTTCTTTTGAGCGTGATGCAAACAGTAATGCGTTTGGGCAAGTTCATTTCTTTGAGTGTTTGTTGTTTTCTGATTTTGCAGGACCCTCGTGTTAGAAGTCACGTATCCCGCCAGGCCATGCAGGGAATGCCAGTTAGAAATACTGGGAGTCCAAAGTCTGCAGTGAAGACCCGCCAAGCTTTCTTCCTTCATACTACATATTTCACAAAATTTGCTCGCCAGGTCTGCAAAAATACCCTCCGGCTACGGCAGGCAGCAAGACGGCCGTTTGTTGCTATTAATTATGCTGCCATTAGGGCAGAATGTAAGATGCTTTTAAATTCTTAACCTTATATGTTGTGCTTCTGACCATTTTCTCTTTTCTTCTCTTTCCTTTTTTTTTTGTTTGTTTGTTTGCAATAAACATAAGTTCTTGTGTACAGCCTTTTATTTGGTTTATTTTTTTAACATTGTTTTTGTGTGCTGCCATTTGTATCATGCCAACCTGAAAAAAAAAATCAAAACATTGAAACTTCTGTACTCTTTACCAGAGAGTAGTGCTTAGCAAAAGATTGGTGGGAGGTGATCCTATTCGGTGGGGTTTTGTGATGGAGTTGCCTACAGAGCCCTGTTGAAGCACTTTTACCTCTTAGGTAGTGCCACAATGTAACCCCTAAGGATGCTGTTATAATGAGACTCCATAATTGAGACAGTACAGTCCAGTCTTATGGATTCATTAGGTTTAAATAAAATTTGCCAATTTACACTAATTAGAGACCGTATGTCTTTGTAAATCTTGTTTTTCCCATGAACCTTTTACAATTGTCATACAACATTATGGAAATTCACCAGTGCTTCATAACAAATACTATATTTATTAGAAGGTCTAGCAAATTATAAGTAAACTTTAAACTGATTTTTGCGTGAATTTTCTGAAATTACACATTTCGTTTTCTTAAGCTAGCATCTAAACATATGGTTGAGCAGGCTGTTTGTCCAGTTTGGTTTCCATTTCATGATCGTGTATCATATATATCACCACATAACATTTACATAACTTTTATTTTCAACACATTTGGTCTTGCTTATCTTTTTTATTTTTATTTTTGTTAGCACAGATATCCTATGTATCCATGAATTGTAGATTGTTTTGTCATTACCATGTCTCTGACAATATGTGTATAATTAATATGTTCGCTCTGGAGTCACATTCCAGGCTAGCATGTTAGAGCTGTGTAGCTTTTGTTCCTTAAGAGATGAGAAAACTTGCTGTTTGGCTTAACAGTTAGGAAATCTTAAAGCTATTCTAAGAAATCTCTTATTATGAAAAGCTCCCCTTTGATTTAAAGAGGATATCAATAAAAGGAACGATGACTAAAAAAATCATTTTTTGTTCCTAAAGGTAATTTTTAGCAGAATAGTTGAAAGGCTTTAAAACTTAAGTTTAAGAAAACTTTAAGTTTTAAGTTATAAGAAGAAAAATGCTTTGTAAAGGGAATTGAGGGCTGGGTGCGGTGGCTCATGCTTGTGATCCCAGTACTTTGGGAGGCCAAGGCGGGTGGATCACCTGAGGTCAGGAGTTCAAGACCAGCCTGGTCAACATGGTGAAACTCTGTCTCTACTAAATATACAAAAATTAGCCAGGCGTGGTAGCGGGCGCCTGTAATCCCAGCTACTTGGGAGGCTGAGGCAGGAGAATTGCTTGAAACCAGGAGGTAGAGGTTGCAGTGAGCTGATATAGCACCATTGCACTCCAGCCTGGGCAACAAGAGCGAAACTTCGTCTCAAAAAAAAAAAAAAAAAAAGAAAAAAGAAAAAATGGTAACAATGTCAGAGTCCCACGGAGGGGAAACTACTATATTAGATTCATGTATATTTGAGAGTTTAGGCTTATTTATGTTTTGTGCTAACATTTGAGACCTCATGGACTTACGTTAACACTTTCCCATTTGGGGAATTGGAAATATTTATATTCTAAATTGTTCAGCTCATTTAAAACACATTTTTATATAATTTTTTAAATAAAAAGAATGGTGAAGGCCAGGCATGGTGGCTCGCGCCTGTAATCCCAGCACTTTGGGAGGCCTAAGTGGGCAGATCACCTGAGGTCAGGAGTTCGAGACCAGCCTGGCCAACATGGTGAAACCCCATCTCTACTAAAAATTCAAAAATTAGCCAGGCATGGTGGCACGTGCCTGTAATCCCAGCTGCTTGGAAGGCTGAGGCAAGATAATCACTTGAACCTGGGAGGCAGATGTTGCAGTGAGCCGAGATCACGCCACCACTTCAGCCTGGGAGACGCAGTGAGACTCTGCATAAAAAAATAATTAAAAAGTGAAACATTTAAGAATGAAAATGAATGAGACTTTTCCATTAAAATGGGTAGGGATCCAGTATCATCTTTGTCCTAGGAGTAGAAGAGAAACCATCACCAACTCAGTTGGCTGCTGAGGAAGCTCTGTTTCCCCAGGGCTCGTGTGTTAATTTTCAGTTAATTTGCACATTATCTTTGTTTTGCTTATTCTTCAATGAAGTATATTTTTCTTTTATCTCATTCTAATTTTTTTCTCAACTGATGGGCCATGCTGCTAAAAGGGATCATAATTAAGTTATCTGTATTTTATTTCTATAAGCATATAGATTATAGTAATAATAAAAGAGCAGTCATTTATCTGGATGAAATTCAGAGAGCATATGTTATTTTGTTTTGTATTTAGCTTCACCAGTCATTGAGTTTTACATAATCAGATTCTCAAATAATTTTACCTTAAGATTTAAAATGAGTGTTTCAGCAGCCATCTACTCATTTTTTTTTTCAGACAAGCAATTAATGAACTTTTCCTAACATCTAATTGATTATGCTATCATCTCTTCTGTTCTTGTACTTACCTTGTTACAACCTCTTCAGCAGATGTCTTGATCTTGGCTTGTTAGGGTGATTAGGTATTAATAACCTGATGTCCATAGGCAACCATGTCTGTGGTCTACTGGGAGTGTATAGGAGAGTGTGTGTGTGTGTGTGTGTGTGTGTGCCAGTAAGTTTAGGAGAGTGTGTGTGTGTGTGTGTGTGTGTGTGTGTGTGTGTGTGTGTGTGTGTTTTCCAGTAAGTTTTCCTTAGTTTCTCAAAGGCAGTGTTAGGCTCTCCTCCACCCTGCAGGAAGTTAAGAATCACTGTGATGCAGTGTGAATGTACTTTCAGATAAGGCAGAAGATTGTTATTCTCAAAATATTGATGGATCAAGAGTTCTCATTAATGCATTTTAGAATAATTTATTATTTTGGGAAAGTAATTCTTCCCTGTGGGCTTGAGACTCTTCCAAGCACTGTAGATGTTGAGCTCTTCAATTGTCTCTGGCCATGGCAGCACCATCACAGCCAGTGTCATAGTCAGTTTATGGGATGACACTGCATAAAAGTGAAGAAATGGGAGCTTTTTAAACCTGGATTAAAGCATACAGTAAAAACAGAAAAGGTCTTTGCAGATTCATAAAATATCTCAAAGAATATGTAAATAGTAATGACATCTGAGGGAAGGGAAACTGGGAGGCTGAGGGAAAGGGGTGGGAAGATTTACCACTCCTCATCCATACATAGGATTTTTTTTTTTTTTTTAAGAGACAGGGTCTTGCTCTGTTGCCCAGGCTCTGGAGTGCAGTGGCACCATCATAGCTCAGTGCAGCCTTGAACTCTGGGGCCCAAGTGATCCTCTTGCCTTCTGAGTAGGTGGGACTAGTGTGGCCCACCATACCTGGTTAATTAATTTTTTTTTTTTTTAGAGATGGGGCCTCACTATGAAAAATGTATTTTTAAACCAATTTCCCCAAATACCTAAATATTATTTTAATAATAGATCTTTATATGTGAATATATAAATCCATGCCAAAAGTTACTAACATTAGTAAAATACTTGAGCCAGTTCTACCATGTAGATAGTGCTTATTGAAAATGGATTGGTAGACCAAAATCCTTCATTGCATAAAGAAACCTACTGTGTTCTTAAGATTTGTGGCCCAACAGCAAGGTTATAAAATACCAAGTTTGGACATCGTGCTCACTTCAGCAGCATATATACTAAAAATTGGAATGATACAGAGAAGATTATCATGGCCCTGAGCATGGATGACCACACAAATTAGTGAAGTGTTCCATATTTTATTTAAAAAAAAAAAAAGCTATATTCTATTTTTTCCCCCTTGAGAACCTTCCCCCTAGTAAAAAAGCTATGTGTGGGAGAATGACCTTCCTCTGCTATTGCCATCAGACATTATTTCAGAGACTTCACCAAAGATCTACAGAATTATCCAAACACCTGATAGGCATAGGATTATCGCCACTTGAGACTCAGGATCCTCACAGACTGAGGTTAAATAGAAGTAGGTTAACTAGCAACATTCCAAAGATGAAACTAAAGTGCCTGGAAAAGTAAATCTGGATGATTTGCCTGGCACCTTGGTGGCTTGCAGAGAGAGTGAAGTGGTTTGGGCTGATAACACACCAGACTTGAATGGGCCACAGTGTTCCCCCGCATGAGGTTATTTGGGAGGAGCCTGAAGCTATTTTTCTGTTTGAAGATGCTAATTCGACTTTGGGGGTATCTCAAGACCCCATTTCATGAAAAATTTGTTTTATGATATTTTTCTAGAGATTTCTCAGCTAAAGTTAATGATTGTATAAGCATTCCTGAAATTTTAAGCTTGAAACTTGAGAGAATAGTTGGTTTGCTTCTTTTGGTATTTTTGGTAGAGAGTTTAAAATTTTTTTTAGTCTGTGCCTTGTGGTGTAAGACGAGGAGTTTATTTTTAATAAAAATTTGGTTTTGAATGGATACTGAACATTTTTTTTGAAAGGTACAAAAGTGGTTACAAATCTCATCACGTTTCTCATTCCTGTTTTACCCCATTCAGTGATAACCATTATCATTGTTGCCTTAAGCATCCAGAAGTATTCTGTGCATCTATAAGAATCTAAGTAGGTTTATTCTTTGTTTCTATATGTTAACATACTGTCTATACTGCTCTGTCTCTTGCTTTTTACTTAACATACCATGCCACTGCATTAAGAACTGCCTCCTTTTTGTGTCAGCTGCATAATCTATTTTGTTGTACTATACCTAGTTCCCTATTAAAAGCTTTTAAGTTATTTTCAGTCATTTTCTATCATAAATAATGTTGCAACAGCCGGGCGCGGTGGCTCACGCCTGTAATCCCAGCACTTTGGGAGGCCGAGGCGGGCGGATCACGAGGTCAGGAGATCGAGACCATCCTGGCTAACACGGTGAAACCCCATCTCTACTAAAAAAAAAAATGCAAAAAATTAGCCGGGCGAGGCGGCGGGCGCCTGTAGTCCCAGCTACTCGGGAGGCTGAGGCAGGAGAATGGCGTGAACCCGGGAGGCGGAGTTTGCAGTGAGCCGAGATCGTGCCATTGCACTCCAGCCTGGGCGACTAAGCGAGACTCTGTCTCAAAAAAAAAAAAAAAAAAAATGTTGCAACAAATGTCCTTATGCAGATATCATTTCATACTGATGGATAAAGTGGGAATGTGCCTTACAAGATAGCTCCCTAAAAGTTAAAGTTGGGACCAAGGAGCATACATTTTGAATTTTGGTGTAGTTTTATTGCCGTTAGAAAAACTGCAATTCACAGTCCCACTCACAACGTCTAGACAATTCCTATTTCTCTAGAACTTTGCTGGCAGTGTTACCCATCTTTGAAACCCGTGACTAGTTGACAGATGACATGTTATATTAGCTTGCATTTCTCGTTTTGGATGAGATAGAAATCTTTGCTTGTATTTGAAAACCATTTATCTCCTTTTCTGTCAACTGTTTTTCCCCTGGCCAGTTTTCTATTGGTGGTATTACTGACTTGTGGGAACTTTTTATATTTTAACAAAGTTAGTTTTTAATCTGTGATATGTGATACAAATAGTTCCCCGTTTTCTCTTTGACTTTGTTTATGATGTATTTGCCAAGCAGATTTTTTTTAAAAAAAGACATATTAATACTTGAATTTATAAAAAAAATTAATTGGTTTTGTGGCTTCTTTAAAAATACCTTTCCAGTTCTAGAAGCAAACTCTACTGATAGTTTTATCTTGACAGGGGTCTTGAATGCACATGTGGGATATTTTTGTGAATTCTGTGTGTATATTGCAGGGTTTCTATCTCACTGCCCCCAGTATTTCCAAAACATTACAGAAAAATAAGCATGATTTTCAACAAAAGTAATAGTGTATTTCTTTTCTTTTCTTTTTTTGAGACGGAGTTTTGCTCTTGTGGCCCAGGTTGGAGTGCAATGGCAAGATCTCCGCTCCCCTCAGACTCCTGCTCCCAGGTTCAAGCCATTCTCCTGCCTCAGCCTCCCAAGTAGCTGGGATTACAGGCATGCCCTGCGCCACAATGGCCAGCTACTTCTGTATTTTTAGTAGAGACAAGGTTTCTCTATGTTGGTCAGGCTGGTCTCGAACTCCCAACCTCAGGTGATCCGCCCACCTTGGCCTCCCAAACTGCTGGGATTACAGGCATGAGCCACCGCACCCGGCATAATAATGTATTTCTAGGTTAACCCCAAGGAAATATAGATGATCCTCTAGGACAGTGGTCCCCAACCTTTTTGGCACCAGGGACCGGTTTCATGGAAGACAATTTTTTCACAAACTGGGTGGTGGGGGCGGGGATGGTTTTGGGATGAAACTGTTCCAACTTCGATCATCAGGCATTAGTTAGAATCTCATAAGGAGAAGGCAACCTAGATCCCTCGAGTGGTGGTTCACAATAGGGTTTGCGCTCCTGTGAGAATCTAATGCTGCTGACCTGACAGGAGGCGGAGCTCAGGCAGTATTGCTCACCTGTTGTCCCAACCGGTTCCTGACTTGCTACCACTAGTACTGGTCTGAGGCCTGGGGCTTGGGGACCCCTGCTCTAGGAAACTAAAGACGTATTCCTTGTGACCAGTCAAGTGACCTGAGTGAGATACAGATGTTCTCTCTGGACAGGTTTTGATTCCTTCTGGGTTCTTTGGGCATTTCTCAGATTGCTTTCATTATCTGTGCAGTTCAAATGTGTATCTCCATGTTGAAGTGGAGTTAGGTGAGTAGTTTGGGAGCAAGGACTGGCTGACAAGTGGCACCACTGTTGGCCTGGCATTGAGTGCAGCCCAGCATTCCTTCTAACCAACTTAAGTGTGGGCCAGACAATCCTGCTTATGGCTATTTCCTCAGGGCCAACCGTATTTTTCCTACTGAATGGCTACAACTTTTCTTATGTTGAAGAGTGACTAAGGCAGTCCTAGAATCTTTTCACTGTAATTTTTTCACAGTTGAGACATAATTCTTGCCACCAACTACTTTTTCTTTTTCTTTTGAGACAGGGTCTTGTTCTGTCACCCAGCCTGGAGTGCAGTGGTGTGATCATGGCTCACTATAGCCTCTTAACTCAAGGGATCCTCCCTCCTCCTCCTCTTGAGTAGCTGGAACTTTCTATAAAATATAATGAGGATTAGTGAAATATGGATCTTTCTAAAAAGCTTTGATCTCCCGCTCAGAGATACCCTGTAATGCAAATTGTCACTTGGAACATCACATAATTAATCCTACTATTTTTAATGAGAAATTAGAAGCAAATATAGTTTAAAATGAAACGTCTTTGGGAATTGTGTTGATGACCTCTCTGATGGATTTGTTGATAAGAGCCATCAATGTCTATCAATTGCTGCCATATTGGCAGTTTTCCTTTGGGCCGTATAGACTGGAATAAAAAGCAAATCTTATTACTAGTAATACGGTGATTGCCTTTGTCAAGACATTGAGGAAATAACCAAGATGACTCATTCCAGCTTTATTTTATTAATAGAGAAGAAAGAAAAATTTGTCTTGTCCTCATCCCAAATATAGCTTGAATTTCAGGTGAATCAGTAGTATTAGCAAGAAATTATGTAGTGTTAACTCAGTGGTTTGGCAGGCATTTGATCCTTACAGGGTTTGGGTTGCTTTCTAGTGTTTATTTAGATTGCTCTTCCACAATATGTTCATTATATTTCCACCTGTATCTTCACTATTATTCTACATTAGGTGAAAAGCTTCATAGCTTAGTAATTTATTTTTTCTCATGGAAATCAACTGAATAGGAAGAAAAGAAATTGGATCATTTATACTTGTCAGTGGTTGCATAATAATTAGCCGATATCTAGGGGCTATATATTCAGATTCCTGATTGTTTTAGGCTCTCTGCAGTATGTGCTTTGTCTATTTTAATGTTTTTGAACTTATTTTTTAACGTTTAAGTTCAGGGGTACATGTGCAGGTTTGTTATATAGGTAAACTTGTGTCAAGGGAGTTTGTTGTACAGATTATTTCGTCATCCAATTATTAAGCCTAGTACCCATTAGTTATTCTTCCTGATCCTCTTCCTCCTCTCACCCTCCCCCCTCCAATAGGCCCCAGCGTCTGTTGCTCCCCTCTGTGCGTCCAGAAGTTCTCATCATTTAGCTCCGACTTATAAGTACGAACATGCAGTATTTGGTTTTCTGTTACTGTATTAGTTTGCTAAGGATAGTGACCTCCAGCTCCATCCATGTTCCTGCAAAGGACATGATATCATTCTTTTTTTCTGGCTGCATAGTGTTCCATGGTGTACATGTACCACATTTTCTTTATTCAGTCTATCATTGATGGATATTTAGGTTGATTCCATGTCTTCACTATTGTGAGTAGTGTTGCAGTGAACATATAGATGCATGTGTCTTTATGATAGAATGATTTATATTCCTTTGGGTTGGGTGATAGTTCTGTTTTCAGCTCTTTGAGGAATCACCACACTGTTTTCCACATGGTTGAACTAATTTACACTCCCATCAACTGTGTATAGCATTTCTTTTTCTCCGCAACCTCTGTTTTCTCTGCCATCATCTGTTATTTTTTGACTTTTTAATGATAGCCATTCTCACTAGTGTGAGATGGTATCTCATTGTGTTTTTTTTTTAACCACAACGAGAATTTTTTTTAATGCTCTTTTGCCATCTTCTGTTTAATAATTTTCCAAACAGTTTGTTTTGTGAAAGGGCTAGAGCTCATAAAAACTTAATTTTTATTTAAAATTATTTGAAGTTCCAGACTTGCACATTTTAACTCTAGTAGAGCAAATAATTCCTATGGATATCAAAGGAAATTCCGTATGTGTATGCCCAGAAATGTCTCCGTTTGCAAAAGGAAAAATTCTTCAGTAAATCAGAAAACCTGTAGGACATTTTTGTCAAATATTTGAAGGTGGGGAAAAGGCATAAACAGTAGAATCAAACAAGTTTAAGTGATTCTGTTAATATTTATGACAATATTAAAGTATTTCAGTACACGTTTTGTCCCTTTGTCTTGCACATCTGCTCTTCCAAATGACAACTAATTAAAACACAGAATGTTTGTATTGTATGCTTTAATTTTCTTTGTCTGAAAGTGTCTTACAATAGGGTATAATGAGCATCATGAAAACTTTGATTAGCTAATACCCATCTCACAGTTTCTTATTATTCTGACTATTGGATGAAATACTCTGCACACAGGTAGCCTTTTAAATCTCAGCACCAATGACATAGCTTGATCAGGGGTAGAAAACCAGTGATAAAACCAAATGGCCCATTATTACTCTTGCAAATTCCTAGTCTAACAATTGAGTTTCGCCAAGATGAGTTAAGCCTTCACGTGGGGATGGGATGGCCAAGTATGGCCCACCTAGGTCAGAGATGGCCAAGTTTGTTGCCTTTAGCAGCTGTCATTTATCTTCCATGTCAAATCAATCTTACATTAAGACTGATTCCACCTTGCACTTTACAGCCATTATTTCTGCTATAATACAGAAATGCCATGGCTAGAAATGAAGCATATTTCTGAGATGGGCACACGCAATAAAAAAGCGTGAGTGTGTTGGATGTGCATTAGCTATACCCATGTGGGGCTTTAAAGTGCGTGTTTTCTATATTGCTCTGGTACCTTTTTTTTCTTTTGCTTTATTTCTCAGGGGTTAATGAGTTGTTTTGGTAGCCCATGAAAACATCACATGGTTATTGTAGGCATGACCTAGATAATGGTGGTAATGTCGTTGAAGAGTGCTGTCTGTATCTCTTGCATGTAAATTGTTATTATTATTATTATTGAGATGGAGTTTCGCTCTTGTTGCCCAGGCTGGAGTGCAGTGGCGCGATCTTGGCTCACCGCAACGTCCACCTCCTGGGTTCAAGCAATTCTCCTGCCTCAGCCTCCCAAGTAGCTGGGATTACAGGCATGTGCCACCATGCCCAGCTAATTTTGTGTTTTAGTAGAGACGGAGTTTCTCCATGTTAGTCAGGCTGGTCTCGAACTCCCAACCTCAAGTGATCCACCCACCTTGGCCTCCCAAAGTGCTGGGATTACAGGCGTGAGCAGGTGGGCAGATCACAAGGTTAGAAGTTCGAGACCAGCCTGACCAACATGGTGAAACCCTGTCTCTACTAAAAACACAAAAATTAGCCCCTCATGGTGATGCTTACCTGTAATCCCAGCTACTCAAAAGGCTGAGGCAGGAGAATTGCTTGAACCCGGGAGGTGGAGGTTGCAGTGAGCTGAGACCACGCTGTTGCACTCCAGCCTGGGTGGCAGAGCGAGACTCCGTCTCAAAATACTACTACGAAAAATTACATGTTATTTTATATAAATCCCATTTAGAAATTGGGAACCAGAACTAGAAACCATTTTCTCAGGCCCAAAAGGAAATTATGTGGGAATCTGGTGGCTATTTTGTATTGTTTTCTACTTGTACCTTTATTTCTGTGGTGCGTGTAGTCTGGCTAGAGAAATCTGTTTCATTGGTTATCTCCATGTTTCTTTCTCTCCTCAGATGCAGACAGACATGCTGAACTATCCGGAAGTCCACTGAAAAGCAAAAGCACTAGGAAACCTTTGGCATGTATCATTGGGTATTTAGGTGGGTATTTTCTAATAGAGGAAAATTTCAAAGAGCAATTTCTGAATATTATAGGTATTTGGCCATTCTAAATGACATACCTAAACTAATTCAGGCCCTTCAAATAGCTGGAATTGGATACCTTTATCTATATAGTCAGTTTATTTTGTTTCAGAAACTTTTATTACCAACACACACAACACACACACACACAGAGTTATGGTATATGTTTACTTTTTCCAAAAAGCCATCAAATAAAAATGTAATGTATATTCATTCATAAATAAGTGAAAAAGAAAATAAAAAGCATTCAATTAGTACTTACGATGAATAGTCTTAAGATTCTTCTTCAGATCCTTCCCCTGTTTCTAACTCACCTCACCTCTTTTTAAATAGAGAATTTATTTACTTATTAAAATGAGATCAAACTGGTTTATAACTTAAAATAATTATTGGTTTTAATTTTTTATTTTATTTGTTTTTTGTAGAGACAGGGTCTCGCTATGTTGCCCAAGCTAGTCTCAAACTCCTGGCCTCAAGCAATCTTCCTGCCTTGACTTCCCAAAGTGCTGGGATTACAGATGTGAGCCACTGTGCCACGCCTAAAATATTTATAGTTTGGTGTGCTTAAGGCGACTTTGAAGAGGAGGCATTTGTATTGCTTTCTGGTTTTTATCATGCCGTCTGACTTGGCAATCTCCAAAGATGATGGCTCCATTTTTATGTTGAAATATCACAATTAAGAATAGTATAAAAAATTACTATGCAATAATCTTTTTGTTTAAACAAAGTTTTAAGAGAACTTACAAAATAATGGTTTTCCACATACCTAGAAGCAAGAATGGCTTGTTTTTGTGCTGCTTATAGTTCTTTTTCAGTAAAGTGAAATATGTACTCAGAGTTGCTTTGACAGAAAGATTTATAATTAAGAAATGTTCAGACTGCAGACATCAACTCTTTTAAAAATCAATTGAATTTGGTATATTATCTAGTCCTTACCCGAATGTTCCAGGAGTCAGAGGCTCAAAGCTTCTTCTTTGATATTACTCTACTATCTTATTTCTTGCTTTCTTTCTTTCCTTCTTTCTTTCTTTCTTTCTTTTTTTTTTTTTTTGAGACGGAATCTCACTCTGTTGCCCAGGCTGGAGTGCAGTGGTGCAATCTCGGTCACTGCAAGCTCCACCTCCTGGGTTCACACCATTCTGCTGCCTCAGCCTCCTGAATAGCTGGGACTACAGGCACCCACCACCACACCCAGCTAATTTTTGTGTTTTTAGTAGAGACGAGGTTTCACCTTGTTAGGATGGTCTTGATCTCCTGACCTCATGATCCACCTGCCTCAGCCTCCCAATGTGCTGGGATTACAGGCATGAGCCACCGCACCCAGCCATTTCTTGCTTTATTTTTCAGGGGTTAAAGAGTTGTTTTGATATCCCCTGAAAATGTCACATGGTTATTGTAGGCATGACCTAGGTAATGGTGGTAATGTCCTTGAAGAGTGCTGTCTGTATTCCCTGGCAGAACTGACTCCTAGATGCCCCTTCCCACCTTGCATGGGAAAGTTTCTGATCACAAAAAAATAGAATAGGCCAGGCATGGTGGCTCATGCCTGTAATCTCAGCACTTTGAGAGGCAGGCAGATTGCTTGATTCCAAGAGTTTGAGCCTGGGCAACATAGCAAAACCCTGTCTCTACCAAAAATACAAATATTAGGCAGGCATGGTGGTGCATGCCTGTGGTCCCAACTACTCAGGAGGCTGAGGTGGGAGGATCAATCGCTTGAGCCCAGGAGGCAGAGGTTACAGTGAGTTGAGATTGTGCCACCACACTCCAGCCCAAGCGACCAGTTGAGACCCTGTCTCAAAAAAAAAAAAAAAAAACAAAAGAAAAAAGAATATAACATTATTAGCCTTTCCATGAATAATTGTGTGCTCCTACTGTGGGTAAATTGGTCTCTATATCTGCCAGATAGGCCCACACTGTGCTGTTCTTACTAGCTGAACCACATCCCTACACAATATATTTATGAGTATTTATATGTTGAAAACACTGTACTAAGTGATTTGGGAAACACCAAGATGGGTAAGACCTTGCCCTCAAAATTCTTAGTGTAGTGGGGAAAGCAAGCAGGTAAGAAGAATAAAACAAAGGATTAGATCCTATAAAAGAATTACAGGTAATATGTGTTGGGCACTTGGAGGAAGGACTGTTTTTTTCTTTTTTTCTTTTTTCTTTTTTTTTTTTTATTTGAGATAGAGTCTCACTCTGTCACCCAGGCTGAAGTACAATGTCTCCATCTCGGCTCACTGCAACGTCCACCTCTCAGGCTCAGGTGATCCTCCCACTTCAGCCTCCTGAATGACTGGGACTACAGGTGTGCACCACCACACCTCGCTAATTTTTAAAAATTTTTGTAGAGATGGGGTTTCACCATGTTGCTCAGGCTGGTCTCGAACCTCTGGACTCATGCAGTCTGCCTACCTTGGCCTCCCAAAGTACTGGGATTACCAGAGTGAGCCACTGCACCTGGCCAACCAGGGAATTTTTTCTAATGAGTGTTAGGGCAGCCTACCTGAAGAAAGTAATAGTTAATTTCAGACTTAAAAGATACTTAGAATTCAAATAGAAAAATAGGAAAAGGCCGGGCGCGGTGGCTCAAGCCTGTAATCCTAGCACTTTGGGAGGCCGAGACGGGCAGATCAGGAGGTCAGGAGATCGAGACCATCTATCTCGATGGTCTCGAGACGAGAAGAGATGGAAACCCCGTCTCTACTAAAAAATACAAAAAACTAGCTGGGCGATGTGGCGGGCGCCTGTAGTCCCAGCTACTCGGGAGGCTGAGGCAGGAGAATGGCGTGAACCCGGGAGGCGGAGCTTGCAGTGAGCTGAGATTGCGCCACTGCACTCCAGCCTGGGCGACAGAGCGAGACTCCGTCTCAAAAAAAAAAAAAAAGAAAAGAAAAATAGGAAAAGCATATTCTCTTCCCTCATAAGGCCAAGAGAACCAGATGAACAAAGGTTTCAGTGAGTCCAAGGACTTGAAAGCAGCTTGTCTGGTGTGGATGGAGTATAGGCTGTGGAGGTTAAATGAAACGCAAGGCTGGCAAACTTGTCATGTCATGTTGGAGAAAAAAAAAATCACTTTTTTGGGTGGCAGTATTCAAGCCATTTCTAAATTTTGGCAAATGTGGGGACTTTGACCAGAGATGTAGTAAGTCTAACAATTCCAACGGCTTTTCCTAAATTCCAGTGAATAAGGGCGATATCTCAGCCCTTACCTTCAGTGAAAGGGTGAGAAGACAGGATGGCTTGTGTGTAGTTGGCCAGCTGCATGATGACTCTGAGAATCGGTGAGCTGGTTAAGCTTTAGAAAAAGGCTGCCCAGCTTTAGTAGTAAACTGAGGTTCTTAAATCCAGTTCCTACAGTGTTACGGTTTCTGTCCATCCACAATAAGAGCAAGTAGTTCTGGGCTGTATGGCTAACAACAATATACTTTTGTTAAATGTGCATATGCCAGTTTTGTGATATATCCTTAGATAAAGCATTTCATCTACCCCTTGACTATTGGACTTTGGTTTCAAGTTTCATCTATATCAAAATGTTCTAGGCTGCGAGTAATTGATCCTGGTCCCATACTCTGTCTGGTTACAGAGCCAGAGGAGGAATCCTGTTTTTCAGAAAGCTCACATACCTGACATGGTGACTGGTTTGACAGAGCACAGAGGTTTTTTACCCTCCTCGCCCCAAGGCTACCTCTCCAGATAGCCTTTTGATGTCTAATATCTTGAGGAGTCAGATGCCTTATTCCCTTAGTAAATCACATGTTGTATGTGACCTTCTGAAGTGGCTTTTTGTTTTGTTTTTGCTTGTATTCACAACCCGAGGCTCAGAGCTCCAGCCAGCAGGGGAAAAACCAGCTTACTTGATAAGCAAAGCCATGGCAACACCACTTGAAGCTGACTCATTATGCAAGTCCTTGGCTGGCTCAGGAGGAACTGACTCTCAGCTCATTAAGTAATAAGATGTGTGCCTATTAGCCAATGTAAGTGCACATAGATTTTTAATATCATGTTCTGAATTGAGAAACCTTTTTCCCCCCACAGAGATCCATCCTGCAAAGAAACCTAATGTAATTCGATCTACACCAAGCCTGCAAACCCCAACTACCAAGCGGATGCTAACAACTCCAAATCACACATCTCTGAGCATTCTGGGGAAAAGAAACTATAGTCATCACAATGGTCTGGATGGTATGTAAGCCCAGGAATTCTGGAGGCTGTTCTGACAGAGTGCCTCCACACTCAGGCATGTGTCTGCCACATCCAAGAATATATTATAAACATGTTCTTGTGCTCCATGATTGAAGTATGTGGTTGAGGAATAAGGGGGAATATGACCATATGCCACATTTTGCCAAGGGATAGTTCTCCATCCCATCAGGAGGTACCTATTTGCTCCCATCTCCTGTTAGAAGGCGTTTTTGGAGATGAAATCTGTATTTAGCAGATTGCTTCTGCTGGGTAATAATGTTCTTGTTGTGATGCGTACTCACTGCTCATTTAAGTTTTCTTGAGCAGAAGGGATTATTTTGCCTTATGTCTGAGACATCAGTGTTCTCTGGGGGTTCTTCAGTGTTCCATGGGTCATTCTGAATTTGGCATTTGTCACTTCTTTTACCTTATAAATGTTTTTAATTGCTCAAGAGTGCTACATGTCATGAAAGGAATTGCCTGGGTGATGTCCTAAATACAGAAATAATAATTTGCTTGAAATGGAAAATAGAAATATCACCTCTTATCCAAAGTACTTCTCTTGGGCTTGGCCATATAATGACTCTCCAGGTGGAATTGAATTATCTTCCCATTTGGACTATAAACACAACCATAATAAATCATCCAGGCAGTATATATTGTTCATTTCAGTAGTTCTGGACTTTGAAACTGTCTTTATTGTTTAAATGTTGGCATTTATTTATGAATAAAACTCTCTCCAGGCTTTTCATGCCTCTGGAACTCTAAATTCCTTACGTGACAGTAAATTATTTATGAGGCCCCAGAGCAAGGATGTGGAATAAACCTTCTAATAATAATTTCCTATGGTTGTTTTTCTCCGTTATGACTTTTGATGTTCATAATAATGTCAAAAATGTGTAAAACAGTGAGGGCGAGGAATTGAGTTTGCATTTATAGGTTATCAATGTGTTAAGATATGGTTTTCAATAATTTAACTACCCAGAAGTCTTACAGAAACACTTCCTTGCTAATGAGAACATTGGCCATCCTTGACACAATATGCCTGATGTCTAGACAGCGGAAGGAGTGTGTCAAAATGTGAAGATTGGATGTATTTCTTTTCAGCCTTTTCTTGCCCACAACCTTTAGATTCAGGCTTGAATGTAATCTAGAATCTCTCTTTTCCATTATACCACCTCCCTGGCCTTTCTAGGCATATAATCTTGCTATAGAAAGTATAAAGTAAGTCCTGAAACACACACACACACACACACACACACACGTATATATTCTTTTCGGTAAAAAGACTGTCATTGTGGGCCAGGTCCGGTGGCTTATGTCTGTAATCCCAACACGTTGGGAGGCTGAGGCAGGAGGATCCTTTTTGTAGAGACAGGGTCTCTCTATGTTGTCCAGGCTGGTCTCTACAAAAAGTTTAAAAATTATCTAGTGGCGCATGTCTGTAGTCCCAGCTACTAGGAGGATCGCTTGAGCCCAGGAGGTCGAGGCTACAGTGAGCTCTGATCATGCCACTGCACTCCAGCCAGGATGACAGAGACCCCATCACACAAACACACACACACACGCGCACGCGCACACACACACACACACACACGACTGTCACTGTGACCGACGTTAGCATAGCAGGTTTCTGGTATCTTCTTTCACTCACACTCTGTGGTCATTCTGGATCCCAGTCCTGGCCTGCAATACCTCTTCTGTTGCCCTTTCCTCAGTATCACACACCTGTTTTTCTGGAATTTATTTAAAATGTTACGTTGTAGTGTTCCCTCTCTAGGGCTGCTTTGTTTCATTTCCCTCTGAAAGAGTGCTGCCACAGAGTCATTACTTCTCTGCTCTGAACAGAATAGCAGGGCACACAATGAATCCTTGGTTTTTTGTAGACAGGGACCTTCAGCCCTTTTGGGGGAAAGACCCATCTTATCTTCTGAAGAGACTTAGCTGCTGAAACACTTCCTTTTTTAAGACCCATTTGTATTTGCTCTCCTGTCATGGGATGGAGAGGAAGGCTGATGACATGTGCCTGGCACTGTGTTAACTCCCTTACTGAGTTCTCTCATTTAACTCACATGACAGGAAGTTCTGGGAGGTTAGGGAATTTGTTTTGTACATCATTGTATCTCTGTGCTTAGCATAGTACCTGGTACTTAGTAGATTCTCAATATTTATTAATTGTATAAATGGAAATGATTGAGAAAAATGAGACCTAGAGAAGTGAATTAAATTTTCCAAAGTTACCAGGCACTACAGAGACGAATTGAGATTCCCACTCAGATGTGACTGATTTCAGAATCTTCCCATTTAACCACTGTTATGAATGAAATCGTGGCTCTCAAATGTG
Organism: Macaca mulatta; assembly: GCF_049350105.2. Lineage (NCBI taxonomy): Eukaryota > Metazoa > Chordata > Mammalia > Primates > Cercopithecidae > Macaca > Macaca mulatta. The sequence continues at coordinate 82,106,206 of NC_133418.1, read as the reverse complement.
CTGTATTAGGTTCTATCAGCAAAGTAGAAACTACGTAAGTTATTTCAACAGCTAATTTCCTAAAAGAAATCAATATGATGGATATTGGAGGGCAGAATAAATCAACAGAGAACATGGGGCGGGGGCACAGGAAACAGCCACCATTCTCAGGGTTGGGAGAGCACAAGGAAGAAGCTGGGCTTATCACAACCCAGAAGCACAAGGAGGGCCTCAGAGCCAGAACCCAACCTGGAGGAGAGGGCACTGCCCTGCCAGTGCAGGTACCTCTCAGGAGGTGGGATGAGGTGGTTCTGGGACAAGCTGCTGCACCTACCTGGAGGCACACTGACAGGAACAGGACTGAGCAGGTCCTACCTCCCTGCTCCAGCATTGCAGGATCCCTCTAGCGCCCTGCTGGTGTGACACAGAGCCAGACAGCAAAGGAGAAGTGTGCTTGTAGAGTACCCCCCAGCCCCAGCAGCATGGAGCTGAGAAACCAGGGTGTAACAGAGGCACACGTGTTAGAAAGTTCTTGCTTACAAATGGACCTTTTCATTGGGATAATGGGCCTGTTTCCTATTTCCACAGGGTATAGGATCCTGATTAATCAGAGTTTCCAAGATGAACTCAAAGTACTGGAAATAATGTTCTACTAATAATTTTCATGAGATAGTTATTACCATCATATACTGAAATAGATAGATACAAACTCATGGGAAAGCCTTGTTCTGTGTGATCCAATAATAAAATCAATTAGCATTGCTACTTAATTATCAGCGTGTCAGACAGATGAGCATACCAAACAGAATGTTATGGGCAGAAGAAATTGAATTGGAAACAAAACCTGGGGCTGCTGAGATGTTTAGGCCTCTTAGTTTTAGGGCTGCCTGCCCACTTCAGTGGCTTGCCTCCTCCACTCACCCTCTACCTTTGCATTGCAGGTTCTTGATGATGGGAAAGGAGTCTGTGAATTTGGGCTAGCAGAAAGGATTTTGCTTGGCATTAAAAAAAAAAAGAGGGACAGCTTCTTATTTCCTCTCCGAAAATCACTGTCTTTCCTGGCCCTGATAGAGACCTTTTAAAGAAAGGCCTTGGTATGGACTGGGTGCAGATAGTCAGAACTCTGTATGCTCTATTAAGGAAACTCCAGGGCCACACACAGGCCCTGTGACCAATCTAATAGAACCTAAACTCCAAAGGTGAAGATGAAATATATATACATAGGGGGAGTGGTGGCTCGCACTGGTAATCCCAGCTACTCTGGAGGCCGAAGCGGGAGGCTCACTTGAGCCCAGAATTTGAGACCAGCCTAGGCAACATAGTGAGACCCCAACTCTAAAAAAATTTTTGTTTTAAATTAGCTGGGTGTAGTGGCATGCATTTACAGTTCTAGCTACTTGCGGGCAGGGCTGAGGCAGAAGGATTGCTTGAGCCCGGAGGTCGAGGCTGCAGTGAGCTATGATTGTATCACTGCACTCCAGCCTGGGTTACAGAGTGAGATCCTGTCTCTTAAAAAAAAAAAAAAAAAGGAAAGAAAGAAAGAAATCTGCATACACAAGAAGCCTCAGTGCTCAGTGTAGGGAGTCAGTAATGATAGAAAGAATAAAGGTTCAAAATTAGAGATCTGCACAGTGCCTTGCCAGTCTCTCTATACTTCAACCTTTCTCCGTAGGATGTTGGTCCAGCAGTGTGCCGTATGCTGTCATTGTGGTTTCCAGTCCCATCTCCTCCATTTCCTCCACTGTGGACATTTTTACTGCTAGCAAACCAGGTATCACCTACTATGTTTGCCCTACTTGGTTAACTCCAAGTGGCTGTGAGTAGGTGAGGGCCTAGGCCAGCAGGGATAGAAGAGCCATTACTGGAAAACCTTTCCATGTCAGAAAACCCCGAAGAGAGGGCAGCAGGGGAGACAGAACTTGTCTGTGCCATGGGGGGAAAAAGGGGAATCTGAGTGTTTGGAATCAGATAGGATTAATTCCTTACTCCTCTGATTGCTTCTTGTGTGACCTTGGGTGATTCACATGGTTTTTTTTGTATGAGTTTTCTCCTCTATAGATCTGTAGAATACAGATGACATTTGCCTTACAGAATTGATCTTATGATTGAAAATTTTCATGTACTTTATTTTTTTATTTTTAATTTTTTGTGGATACATAGTAGATGTGTGTATTTATGGGATACATGAAATATTTTGATACAGGCATGTAATGCTTAATAATCACATGAGGGTAAATGGGTTATCCATCACCTAAAGCAGTTATTCTTTCTTTGTGTCTCAGACAGTGCAATTTTACTCTTTTAGTTATTTTTAAATGTACAATAAATTATTGTTGCTGTAGTCACCCTGTTAGCTATCAAATACATCTTATTCATTCTAACTATATTTTCGTACCCATTATCATACCCCCCACCACTATCCTTGCTAGCTTCTGATAACCACCATTCTACTGTCTATCTCCATGAGTTCAATTATTTTAATTTTTAGTACAAGTAAGTGAGAATGCACAGTTTGTCTTTCTGTGCATGTCTTATTTCACTTAACGTAACGTCCTCCAGCTTCATCCGTGTTGTTGCAAATGACAGGATTTCATTCTTTTTTGTCTGAATAGTACTCCATTGTGTATATGTACCACAGTTTCTTTATCAATTTGTCTGTTGATGGACACTTAGGTTGCTTCCAAATCTTGGCTACTGTGAATAGTACTTCTGTAAACACGGGAGTGCAGATATCTCTTCCATATGCTGATTTCTTTTCTTTTGGTATATAACAGCAGGATTGCTGGATCATATGGTAGTTCTATTTTTAGTTTTTTGAGGATCCTCCAAACTGTTCTCATAGTAGTTGTACTAATTTACATTCCCACCAACAATGTATGAGGGTTCCTACCAACAGCGTATAAGGGTTCACTTTTCTCCACATCTTTGCCAGCATTCGTTATTGCGTGTCTTTTGGATAAGAGCTATTTTAACTGGGGCTAAATGATATCTCATTGTAGTTTTGATTTGCATTTCTTTGATGATCGGTGATGTTGAACACCTTTGCAAATGTCTGTTTGCCATTTGTATGTCTTCTTTTGAGAAATATTTTTTTACATCTTTTGCCCATTTTTAATCAGATTATTTGATTGTTTTCCTATTGAGTTGTTTGAGCTCCTTGTATATTCTAGTTATTAATCCCTTGTCAGATGGATAGCAGATATTTTCTCCCATTCCGTGCATTGTGTCTTCACTTTGTTGACTGTTTCCTTTGTTGTGCAAAAGCTTTTTAACTTGATATGATCTCATTTGTTTATTTTTGCTTTGGTTGCCTGTGCCTGTGGATATTACTCAATACATATTTGCCCAGATCAATGTCCTAGAAAGTTTCCCCAGTGTTTTCTTTTATTAGTTTCACAGTTTGAGGTCTTAGATTGAAGTACATAATTTATTTTGATTTGATTTTTGTATATGGCAAGAAAGAGGAGTCTAGTTTTATTCTTCTGCATATGGCTATCCAATTTTCCCAGTGCCATTTATTGAAGAGACTATGTTTTCTCCAATGTATGTTCTTGGCACCATTGTTTTAAATGAGTTTAAAATGAGTTTCTACTGTAGATGTATAGATTTGTTTCTGGGTTCTCTATTCTGTTCCATTGGTCTGTGTGTCTGTTTTTATGCCAGTACTATGCTGTTTTGGTTACCATAGCTCTGTAGTATAATTTGAAGTCAGATAAAGTGATTTTTCCAGTTTTGTTCTTTTTGTTCAGGATGGCTTTGGCTATACTGGGTCCTTTGTGATTCCATATACATTTTAGGACTGTTGTTTCTATTTTTGCAAAGAACATCATTGGTATTTTGATAGGCATTGCATTGAATCCGTAGATTGCTTTGAGTTAGTATGGACGTTTTAACAATATCAATTCTTCCAATCCATGAATATGGGATATCTTTGCATTTTTTGGTGCCCTCTTCAATTTCTTGCATCAGTGTTTTATAGTTTTCATTGTAGAGATCTTTCACTTCTTTTTCAGATAGTTTACTGTTGTCATATAGAAATACTACTGATTTTTGTATGTTGATTTTGTATCCTGCAACTTTACTCAATTTGTCTGTTCTAGTAGCTTTCTTGTGGAGTCTTTAGGTTTTTCCAAATATAAGATCATATCATCTGCAAACAAGGATAATTTGACTCCTTATTTTCCAATTTGGATGACTTTATTTTTTTTCTTGTTTTATTGCTGTAGCTAGGACTTCTAGTACTATGTTAAATAACAGTGGTGGAAGGGGGCATCCTTGTCTTGTTTTAAATCTTAGAGGAAAGGTTTCAGTTTTTCCCTGTTCAGTATGACACTAGCTATGGATCTGTTATATATGGCTTTTATTGTGTTGAAGTATGTTCCTTGTATTCCTGGTTTTTTGAGGATTTTTATCATGAAGGGATGTTGAATTTTATCAAATGCTTTCCAGCCTCAATTAAAATAATCATATGGTTTTTGTCTTTCAGTTGATGTGATATGTTACACTGATTGATTTGTGATTGATTTGCATGCTTGCATTCCTGGGATAAATCCCACTTCGTCATGATGGATAAACTTGTTAAATGTATTGTTGAATTCAATTTGCTAGTATTTTGTTGAGACTTTTTGCATCAGTGTTCATCAGGACATTGACTTGTAGCTTTTTTTGATATGTCTTTTTCTGGTTTTGCTATCAGGGTAGTACTGGCCTTGCAGAATGAATTTGGAAATATTACTTTCTCCTTTATTTTGTGGAGTAGTTTCAGTGGGATAGGGTTTAGTTCTTCTTTAAATGTTTTATAAAATTTAGCAGTGAAGCCATAGGGTCCTGGCCTTTTTTTCTTTGCTGGGAGACTTTTTATTATGGCCTTGATCTCATTACTTGTTATTGGTCTGTTCAGGTTTTGGATTTCTTGATGATTCAGTCTTGGTAGGTTGTATGTGTCTAGAAATGTGTCCATTTCTCCAATTTGTTGGCATTTAATTGCTTATGATAGTCTCTAATGATCCTCTGAATTTCTGTGGTATCAGCTGTAATGTCTCCTTTTTCATCTCTGATTTTATTTGTGTCTTCTCTCTTTTTCTCTTAGTCTGGCTAAAGGTTTATTGATTTTATTTATAATTTCAAAAAATCACCTTTTTGTTCAATTGACCTTTTGTATTGTTTCGTTCATTTTGATTTAACTTATTTCTGCTCTGATCTTTATTATTTCCTTTCTTCTACTAATTTTGGGTTTAGTTTGCTCTTGCTTTCCTAGTTCTTTAAGATGCACTGGTTAGGTTATATGAAGTGTTTCTACTTTTTTGATGTAGGCTTGTATTAGTCTGTTTTCACACTGCTGATAAAGACATATCCGAGACTGGGAAGAAAAAGAGGTTTAATTGGACTTACAGTTCCATATGGCTGGGGATGTCTCAGAATCATGGCAGGAGGGCAAAGGCACTTCTTACATGGTGGCAGCAAGAGAAAATAAGGAAGAAGCAAAAGCAGAAACCCCTAATAAACCCATCAGATCTTATGAGACTTATTCACTATCATGAGAATAGTACAGGAAAGACTGGCCCCCATGATTCAATTACCTCTCTCTGGGTCACTCCCACAACACGTGGGAATTCTGGGAGATACAATTCAAGTTGAGATTTGGGTGGGGACACAGCCAAACCATATCAAGGCTCTTTTTGCTATAAACTTTCCTCTTAGTTTACCTTTGCTATATCCCATAGGTTTTGGTATGTTGTATTTCCATTATCATTTGTTTTGAGAAATTTTAAAATTCCCTTCTTAATGTTTTCATTGACCCACTGGTCATTCAGGAGCATATTGTGTTTTTGCTTGTTTGTTTTTGTTATTGTTGTTGTTTTGTAGAGACAGGGTCTCACTATGTTGCCCAGGCTGCTCTTGAACTCCTGGGCTGAAGCAATCCTCCTGACTCAGGTTTTCCAAAGTACTGGGACTACAGGTATGAGTCACTGCACCTGGCCCAGGAGCATATTGTTTAATTTCCATGTGTTTGTATAGTTTCCAAAATTCCTGTCATTACTGAGTTCTACTTTTATTTTATTGTGATCAGAGAAGATACTTGATATAATTTTATTTTATATAAATTTTTAAAGATTGTTTTTGTGGCCTAACATATGGTCTGTCCTATGATCCATGTGCTAAGGATAAGAATATGTATCCTTTAGCCTTTGGATGAAATGTTCTGTAAATATTTATTAGGTTTGTTTGGTCTACAGTGCAGATTAAGTCCTAGGTTTCTTTACTGACTTTCTGTCTGGATGATGTGTTCATTGCTGAAAGTGAGGTGTTGAAGTCTCTAGCTATTATTGTTTTGTGGTCTCTCTCTCTCTCTCTCTCTCTGTAGTGCAAATAATATTTGCTGTATATATCTGGGTGCTCCAGTGCTTGGTGCCTATATATTTATAATTGTTATTCCCTCTTACTGAATTGACCCGTTTATCATTATAAAAATGACCTTCTTTGTCTCTTTTTATAATTTTTGTCTTTAAATCTATTTTGTCTGATGTAGGTATAGCTACTCCTGCTCTTTTTTGGTGTCCATTTACATGGAATATATATATTTTTCCATCCCTTTACTTTGATTCTTTGTGTGTCTTTATTGGTAAAGTGTGTTTCTTGTAGGCAACAGATCATGGGACCTTGTTTTTATTTTTATTTTTATTTTTTTGTTATTGTTGTTTTTAATCCAACCACTCTGTGTCTTTTGGTTGGAGAGTTTAATCCATTTACATTCAGTGTTATTGTTGATAAGCAATGACTTAATCCTGCCATTTTGTTATTTGTTTTCTGGTTATTTTGTGGTCTTCTCTTCCTTCTTCCTTCCTGTCTTCCTTTTAGTGAAGGTGATTTTCTCTGGTGTTATATTTTAATTTCCTGCTTTTTATTTTTTGTGTATCTGTTGTATGTTTTTTTTTCCTCTGGTGTTATATTTTAATTTTCTGCTTTTTATTTTTTGTGTATCTGTTGTATGTTTTTTGATTTCTGGTTACCATAAGGCTTGCAAAAAATATCTTATAACCTGTTATTTTAAACTGATGCCAACTTGACACTGATTGTATAAACAAACAAACAATTAGGCAAAGAGAAAACTAATGGAAACTCTCTGCACTTTAACTTCATCCCCTGCTTTTTAACTTTTTGTTGTTTCTATTTATATCTTATACTGCCTGTCTCTTGAAAAGTTGTTGTAGTTATTGTTTTTGATAGCTTCATATTTTAGTCTTTCTAGTCAAGATATGAGTAGTTTACAGACAATTACACTGTTACAATATTGTATGTTTTTCTGTGTGCTTACTATTACCAGTAAGCTTTGTACCTTCAGATCATTTCTTATTGCTCATTAATGTCTTTTTTTTTTTTTTTTTTTTTTTTTGAGACGGAGTCTCGCTCTGTTGCCCAGGCTGGAGTGCAGTGGCCGGATCTCAGCTCACTGCAAGCTCCGCCTCCCGGGTTTGCGCCATTCTCCTGCCTCAGCCTCCCAAGTAGCTGGGACTACAGGCGCCCGCCACCTCGCCCGGCTAGTTTTTTGTATTTTTTTTAGTAGAGACAGGGTTTCACCATGTTAGCCAGGATGGTCTCGATCTCCTGACCTCGTGATCCGCCCGTCTCGGCCTCCCAAAGTGCTGGGATTACAGGCTTGAGCCACCGTGCCCGGCCATTAATGTCTTTTCTTTCAGATTGAAGAACTCCCTTTAGCGTTTCTTGTAGGACAGGTCTAGTGTTGATGAAATTCTTTAGCTTTTGTTTGTCTGGGAAAAATATTTATTTCTCCTTCATGCTTGAAGGATATTTTTGCTGGATATACTCTTCTAAAATAAAAGTTTTTTTTTTCTTTTAGCACTTTAAACATATTGTGACACTTTCTTCTGGCCTGTAAGGTTTACACTAAGAAGTCTGCTGCCAGATATATTGGATCTCCTTTGTATGATATTTGTTCCTTTTCTCTTGCTACTTTTAGCATCTTTTTAAAATACTTGACCTTTGGAGTTTGATTATTAAATGTCTTGAGGTAGTCTTCTTTGGGTTAAATGTGCTTGGTGTCCTATAACCTCCTTGTACTTAAATATTAATATCTTTCTCTAGGTTTGAGAAGTTTTCTGTTATCCCTTTGAATAATCTTTCTACTTCAGTCTGTCCCTCTACTTCCTCTTTAAGAACAATAACTTCTAGATTTGCCCCTTTGAGGCTATTTTCTAGATCTTTTAAGTGTGCTTCATTGCTTTTTATTCTTTTTTCTCTTGTCTCCTCTGACTGTGTATTTCAAATAGCCTGTCTTCAAGCTCACTAATTCTTTCTTCTGCTTGATCAATTCATTAAGAGACTCAGATGTATTCTTCAGTATGTCAATTGCATTTTTCGCTCCAGAATTTCTGCTTGATTCTTTTTAATTATTTCAATCTCTTTCTTAATTTTATCTGATGGGATTCTTTTAAATTATTTCAACATCTTTCTTAATTTTATTCTATTATTGAATTCTGTTGTGCCTCCTCAAAACAGCTATTTTGAATTCTCTGTCTGAAAGGACACATATCTCTGTCTCTCTGGGATTGGTCACTGGTGTCTTAGTTTGTTTGTTTGGTGAGGTCACGTTTTCATGGGTGGTCTTGATGTTTGTGGATATACTTCAGTGTCTGAGCATTGAAGAGTTAGGTATTTGTTGTAGTCTTCACAGTTTGGGCTTGTTTGTCCCCATCCTTCTTGAGAAGGCTTTCCAACTATTAGAAGGGATTTGGGTGTTGCGATCTAAGTCTTTGGTCATTGCAGCCACACCTGCATTAGGGGGCACCTCCAGCCCAGTGATGCTGTGTCTCTTGCCTTGGTTGTCTTGGGTAAGATCTGGGAGAATTCCCTGGATTACTAAGTGGAGACTCTTCTTTTACTTTCACTCAAACAAATGGACACTCTGTCTCTGTGCTGAGCTGCCTGGAGCTGGAGAAAGGATGATGACACAAGCACCCCTGTGGCCCCTATCACTGGGACTGCTCTGTGTCAGACCTGAAGCCAATACAGCACTGGGGCTCACCCAAGGCCTATGGTGATCACTGCCTGGCTACCACCTGTGTTCACTCAAGGCCCAAGGACTCTCCAATCAGCAGGTGGCAAATCCAGCCAGACGTCTTCCCTTCAGGGCAGTGAGTTCACTGTGGCCCCAAGTAGGTCCAGAGATGCCAACTGGGAGCCAGGGCCTGGAGTCAGGAACCTTAGGAATCTAAGGTTAGAATACCTGGTATTCTACCCCAGTGGGCCAAGCTGATACCCAAGTTGTAAAACAAAGTCTTCTTATTCCTCTCTCTTCTTTCCTCAAGCAGAAAGAGTCTCTCCTCATAGCCATCCAGCTGGGAATGTGCTGGGTCACATCTGAAGCCAGCATGTCTCTGAGTCTCATCCAAGCACACAGCAAGTACTGCCTGGATACCACTGCTGATTATTCAGGGCCCAAGGGCTTTTTAGTCAGCAGCTGGTGAATCCTGCCAGGACTAGGTCCTTCTCTTCAAGGCAGTGGGTTTTCTTCCTGCTTGGAGTGTGTTTTCAAATGTCATCTGGGAGATAGGGCCTAGAATGGGGGCCTCACGGCTGTGTCTGGTGCCCCATACTACTGTGGCTGAGCCGGTATCCAAGTTGCAAGAGAAAGTCCTCTTCACTCTATCCTTTTCTCTCCTAAGCAGGAGGAAGGAGTCTCTGCAAGAGCTGCGAGCTGTGCTGCCTGAGGTTGGGGGAAGTGTGGTGCAAGCATTCCCTTAACAGCCCTGCCTGGTATCTCACTAGATGGTATGCTCCCCAAGTCCACTGGCTCCAAAACCAGCACAGCACCAGGATTTGCCCAGGAATTGCAGTCCCTGTGGCCTAGACTGCCTTTCAAGTTTATTTAGGAACCCAGAGCACTGTAACCTACAGTGGAAGGGCTTGCCAGAACTCAGGTTCCGACTGCTGGGATGAGCTATTCCCCTCTGGCTAGGGCTGGCCTAAATGCTCCTTCTGTGGGCACCAGCTGAGTTCTGCCTCGTATTGCTTTCCAGTGTGTCAGGGCAGCACTGAGTTCCAATGCAAAGCTTCACAATCACTGTGTTCTCCCTCCCTCTTCCCTTCCCTCTTCAGTGCCTGTTTTCTTAATATGATGTTAAAATCAGGTACTGTGATCACTTACCTGATTTTTGGCTCTTATGAAGGTGCGTTTTTGTGTAGTTCTTCAATTTGGTGTTCCTTCAGCAGGGACAATTGCTGAAGGCTTCTGTTTGATCATCTTGTTCTACCTCCCTCTTTTCATGTACTTTATATCACTTGATTTTCCAAACACTTTATGAGGTAAATGTTACAACCTACATTTTAGGAGTGGAAAAAGTAGAAGCTCAAGAAGGTTAAAGAAATTGCCCAAAGTCACATTGCTAGAAAGTAGCAGAGATGGGATCTAAACTCCAAATGTAGTGTTTTTTCCACTAGATGAATACAGGCCCAGATTTGTATATCGAGTACAGCATTTACAGGCATACCTCAGAGATACTGTGAGTTCAGTTCAAGACCACTGCAATAAAGCTAATATCACAATAAAGCAAGTCACATGTGCATATAAAGTTATGTTGGCTGGGTGTGATGGCACATATCTCTAATACCAACACTTTGGGAGGCCAAGATGGCAGATTGCTTGAGCCCAGGAGTTTGAGATCAGCCTGGGCAACATGCTGAAACCTTTTCCCTACAAAAAATACAAAAATTAGCCAATCATGGTGGCATGTGCCCGTAGTCCCAGCTACTCGGGAGGCTGAGGTGGGAGGGTCGATTGAGACTGGAAGGTCAGAGCTGCAGTGAGCCAAGATCACACCACTGTACCTAAGCCTGGGCAACAGAGTGAGACCTTGTCTCAAAACAAACAAACAAACAAACAATGGTTGTATTTACACTGTACTATAGTCTACTAAGTCTGCAATAGCATTATGTATAAAATAACAATGTATATACCTTAATTTAAAAAATACTTTGTTGCTAAAAAAAAAAAAAGCTAATGATCATCTGAGCCTTCGTGAGTCCTAATCTTTTTGCTGCTGGGAGGTCTTGCCTCAATGTTGATCGCCACTGTTGATCAGGATGGTGGTTGCTGAAGCTTAGGGTGGCTGTGACAATTTCTTAAAATAAGACCACATTGACAGTTGCCACATCAAATGGACTCTTCCTTTCACGAAAGATTTCTTTGTGGCATGTGATGCTCTTTGATAGTATTTTACCCACAATAGAACTTCTTTCAAAATTAGAGTCAATTCTCTCAAACTCTGCTACTGCTTTACCAACTAAGTTTATGTAATATTCTAAATCCTTTATTTTCATCTCAACAGTGTTCACAGCATGTTCACCAGGAGTAGTTTCCATCTCAAGAAACAACTTTCATTGTTCATCCCTAAGAAGCAACTACTCATCTGTTCAAGTTTGATCATGAGATTGTAGCAATTCAGCCACATCTTCAGGTGCCACTTCTCATTCTAATTCTCCTGCTATGTCCACCATATCTGCAGTTACATCCTCCACTGAAGTCCTGAACCTTTCAAAGTTATCCATGAGGGTTGGAATCAATTTCTTCTAAACTCCTGTTAGTATTGATATTTTGGCCTCCTCCCATGAATTTCTGATGTTCTAATGGCATGTATAAAGGCGAGTCCTTTCTAGCAGGTTTTCAGTTGACTTTGCCCAGATCCATCAGAGGAATCACTATGGCAGGCATAGCCTTACAAAAGGTATTTCCTAAATAAGACTTGAAAGTTAAACTTACTCCTTGGCTGGGTGTGGTGGCTTACACCTGTAGTCCCAGCACTTTGGGAGGCCAAGACAGGTGGATTGCTTGAGTCCAGGAGTTCAAGACCAGCTGGGACAACATAGGGAAACCCTGTCTCTACAAAAAATACAAAAATTTGCCAGTCATGGTAGCACATGGGCTGTAATGCCAGCTACTCGGGAGGCTGAGGTGGGAAGATCACTTGAGCCCAGGAGATCGAGGCTACAGTGAGCCATGTCACTGCACTCCAGCCTGGATGACAAAGCAGGACTCTATCTTGAATGAATGGATGAAGGAATGAATCCATTCATTCATCCATCTGTTCATCCATCCCAGAATGGATGATAGATGTTGTGCTAGCAGACATGAAAACAACATTCATCTCCTTGTACATCTCCATCAGAGCTCTTGGGTGACCAGGTGCCTTGTTAATGAGCAGCCATATTTTGATTTTTTTTTCCTAAGCAGTAGGTCTCAACAGTAAGGTTAAAATATTCAGTAAACCATGCTGTAAACAGAGGTGCTATCATTTAGGCTTTGTTGTTCTATTTATAAAGCATAGGCAGAATAGATTAAGCATAATTCTTAAGGGCTCTATGACTTTTGGAATAGTAAATGAGCACTGGCTTCAGCTTATAAAGTCATCAGCTGCATTAGCCTCTAACGAGAGAGTCAGTAGTTCCTTTGAAGCTTTGAAGGCATTGGCTTCTCCTCTCTAGCTATGAAAGTCCTAGATGGCATATTCAGTATAAGGCTGTTTTGTCTACATTGAAAATCTGTTGTTTAGCGTAGCTGCCTTCATCAGTGATCTTAGCTAGATCTGGATAACTTGCTGCAGCTTCTACATCAGCACTTGCTGCTTTACTTGCACTTTTATGTTTATGGTGATGGCTTTTTTCCTTAAACCCCATGTACCAACCTCTGCTAGCTTCAAACTTTTTTTCTCCAGCTTCCTCACCTCTCTCAGTCTTCATAGAATTGAAGAGAGTTAGGGTCCTGCTCTGGATTAGGCTTTGGGTTAAGGGAATGTTGTTCCTTCTGTTGTTCTTCTATTCAGGCCACTTTCTCCTTATCAGCAGTAAGATTGTTTCACTTTGGTATCATTAATGTGTTCACTGGAGTAGCACTCTTAATTTCCTTCAAGAACTTTTCCAGGTTGCGTTCACTACTTGGTTAACTGTTTGGTGCAAGAGGCCTGGCTTGCAACCTCTCTTGGCTTTCAATACGCCTTCCTCATGAAGGCTCATCATTTCTGGCTTTTGATTTAAATTGAGAGATGTGCGACCCTTCTTTTCGCTTGAACACTTACAAGCCATTGTAGGGTTATTTATTGGCCTAATTTCAATATTGTCGTGTCTCAGAGAATAGAGATGCTCAAGGAGAGGGAAAAAGACAGGGAAAGGACAGTCGCTGGAGCAGTCAGAGGACACACAGCATTTACTTTTTTATTTTAAAAAAGTTTTTTCAGAGCTCCCCTCAAGAAAGCACACACACATTTATTGATTAAGTTTACTATCTTATATGGGCGTGGCTTGTGGCCCAAAACAATTACAATAGTGACATCAAAGATCACTGATTACAGATCAACATAACAGATATAATAAAGAAAAAGCTTGAAGTATTGTAAGAATTACCAAAATGTGACACAGAGACATTAAGTAAGCATGTGCTGCTGGAAAAATGGTATCAGTAGACTTGTTCAATGCAGAGTTGCCACAAAGCTTCAATTTTTAAAAAAGCACAGAATCTGTAAAGTTCAGTAAAGTAAAGCTTAATAAAACTACATATTCCTGTACATAGGAGATGTTCATATTTTCTTTATATAGGAAATGGGTATATGTTTGTGAATGTATAGAGAAATACAGTGGGGTATTTTTCTTTGCTCAGACCATAAAGCCATCACTTTCTTTCTTTTTTTTTGATATGGAGACTCGCCCTGTTTCCCAGGCTGGAGTGCAGTGGTGCGATCTCAGCTCACTGCAACCTTTGCCTCCGGTTTCAAGCAATTCTCCTGCCTCAGCCTCCAGAGTAGCTGGGATTACAGGCATCCGTCACCACACCCAGCTAATTTTTGTATTTTTAGTAGAGATGGCCTTTCACCATGTTGGCCAGGTGTGTCTCAAATTCCTGACCTTAGGTGATCTGCCCGCCTGAGCCTCCCAAAGTGCTAGGATTACAGGCATGAGTCACCGTGCCTGGCTGAAGCCATCACTTTTTAATAAAACCCCTTCACCGTCATTTTCTGCCTGTGTAAAGCTCGTCTGCTGATATACCAAATATGAAAGTTGGGGGGTATAGGAACTATATTTTTCTGGAAGTTGGGGCATAGGGGCTGTATTATTAATGTTAGAGAGAGAAGGGAAAAAAAGAAAGAAGAGAAAATTCACAGAATCACCTAAGGGTGAAATGTATTTAAATCAAATTATATCCTCTTCCCAGCATAGTCTCTGACTCATAGTAGGTATTCATCAAGTGTTAAGATTCTATCTCTGCCTTAAAGAATAGCTTCTATTAAAGTTTTATTTAGAAAATTTCTAAGATATCAACCATTTTTATAGTCCTGAGAGCTGTATATAAATAATGTTTCAGTACCTTCCTTATAACTATATTTATTTCTTACCTAAAAGTATGATTTTCAAAATATGACTTACGGATTTGCTTGAAGGTAGATGGTTATATTCCAATGGATATTTGTACATTAGAGGGCCCCAGTATCTATAAAGAAGAACTGCCCTTGGATTAAGTTATTTTGAGGAGCATTAAAGGCAGGAATGTAGGTTTATAGGAAAGACTCACTTAGCTCCCTGTGGGCTCCTCTATCAGAGACCCTATAGCAGAGGAGATAGAACATCCTGACCTTGAGACAGTAGAATCTTATTCAGAGTGAAGGCTGAATCAGAAAGAATCCTGGAGAGAAGAAAGGCGGATGGCTGTACAGGCCTCTCATCCTCTCCTGACCCTTAAGAAGATGCCCTTGGTTCTTCCCACAGTGACAGCTACTTGAGCTTTGTTCAGTCTGCAGATCTTCCATTCCAATGCACAGGGACAAGGCGACTGCCTGCTATCTCAGTCTTTATCAGATGGGGACCTTGAGAAAGACTTCTTCTGAAGTGATAGAGACCATCGGTTGGAGGTGTTCTTAACCTTTTTCCAAGATGACATAGATTTTGGTTCCAGGGGTACTGAAGCAGGACTCAGCATGTCAGCAACAGGCTCAGAAGAGAGGTGAGTTTTCAGTGTGACAGAGTCAAGGCATCTGAGCCAAGGAAAGTGATGAATTGTACAATAAAGCCCTTCTGAATTTGCTGTCCTCTGGCTTATTTCCCCTAGGGCACGTGAGTACACTGTAGATCTGTTTATATTTCTTATTTATTTTCTGCATTGAGTATATAATTTTTGAGACTTCCATGAAGAGGGTATCTAATGTAGATGCCTCTGTAAGTACAATATTATGATCTGGAGTGTGAAGATTGTCCTTCTGACGACTTGAGTCTGAAATCAGTGATTCAACAATTCTAACTGTTGGCATCCCAACCCTGGGAAATGGGTGGTGGTGAGAGCCATTGTACCAGTGAGTGAGCTCTGGGAATGCATCTGCTGTCTTCACAAATTCCAATAAAAATAGACTGCCAGGGACAGCTGATGGCACTCTTAGGCATGCTTAGGCCCAGGCTGCCTTCTGTCAAAAACTCATGCCATTTCAAAAGACTGCAGTTTTTAAAAAATCTTTTAAAACATTGTCTCTGGAAGAACTCAAGTGTCCCTAGACTAATCTCTGCTCTCCTTGTCTCAAAGGGTAGTGTCATAACCTGGTTAAATATATTTTTAAAACCTTTAAGATTCAAAAAAATATTTCATAAAGGACGATTATGCCCCCAGGGTTACTGAATGGGAAGCAATATAGCGGAGTACCTTATGTATTGAGAGGGTTTTGGGACTACTGAAACATTGTCTGAGGGCAGCAGACGATCTCTCCACCTCTGAAGCCATGAGGAAGACAGATCCAATTGCATTAGGCATAAGTAGTCAACAACTTGGTGTTTTAGAATATTCTAGAAGGATGCCAAATTAGCCACCCCTGGGACCATTCCTGGGTTTACTAATATCACAGCTTCTCCCAGAGAGTACTTCTATCATGTCTCTGAGGGAAGCACTAGTGTGTGACTCCCTAAGAGGCTTAGACTTGAGACCCTCTCAGCAGTATGGAGGTCCTAGAAGAGTGACAGCAGTCCATGGTTCACTGCCTCCTCAATAATTGTCTCTGTTTACCTGCAGGTAAACTAACTAACCTGACCCTCTGTTCCCCTTCCCCCATTCTCAGTGACCCATAGAAGGTGACCTCTGAGAAGGAAAGTGTAGCTCTGACTTGAGAGCTAGGTCTCACATGTTTTGGGAGGAGGAGTAGAGGTTTGCGAAAAGAAAGGGAAGGAGACAGCAGAGGGAGGGGATTAGGTATCTGAGAAGAGGACTTGACTTAGAAGAGGTTTGACTCATCCATCAAAAGATCGGGCACAACTGTCTGAGAAAGCCATTGGGATATCAGTACGGTAATGTCTCTTGACACCCTAGGGAAGTAAAGAACAATCCCAGAAACCAATTGATTTAGGCATCCCCCTGAGCAATCTGTTCAGGTCCTCTTGAAGAAGTGAGGAGAAGCCTTGTGAATCTGCAGAGCCCCCAGGGCAATGGAAATGGAAGAATTTGTCACAGTCTAGTTGATTTGGAAACCTCCACTGGGTTCATTTAAAGCTTCTCAGCCCTGCTCACTGTTATTTTATTTCACTGTTTTCTCTTTTCCCTTTCAAATGACTGAGCACTCTTTAAGCTCAGAAAACATCTGAGTTATAATCTATGCATTTTTCCTCTATCAGCCAGATATTTATTTTTATCAGCAACTATTTACATATAAGTGAATATGAAAAGTGATGACATATAAATGAGTATGAAAAGTGATTAATGTGAAACCAAGGTGCAGACTTGAAGTTAACTTTGTTAGATGGAGATTCCCAAAGAAGAGACCTAAGAAGACCCTTTCTGTAATGTACTGATTCCAGCTTAACTGAGTGAGCCCCTCTAGGACAGCCAGTGAGCAAGACCAAGAGGAAGTGTTTGGGAAAATAGGGCTGACCACATTTAAGTCATCTGGCACTGAACATTCAGCAGGAAAAAAAGGGTAGGATATTTTTTGGACCTCCTGGACTGGCCCTCTGATTTTCTTATTGTTTCTCTCTAGCCTATCATCTCTGTCTTTTTATTCTACTTTCTAGGAGACTTTCTCAACCTTTTTTAAAAATAGTTTTTAAAATTTATTTTTACAGAGATGGGGGTAGGGGATCTCGCTGTGTTGCCCAAGCTGGTCTCGATTTCCCAGACTTAAGCCATTCTCCTGCCTTGGCCTCCCAAAGTACTGGGATTACAGACGTGAGCCACTGCACCCAGCTGAGACTTTCTTAACTTTATATGCCAACCAGATGTATCTGTTTATCCCTTTAGTTTGTCAACTTCTGCTTCAGGTATTGAAAAATTCTGTTATTGGGTATATTTATATTTAGGATTTTTATGTCCTTTTGAAATGGTCCTCTTTATCTCTGTTAATACTCCTTGTCTTGAAATCTTTGTCTGATTTTAATATGGCGACACCAGTTTTCTCTATTTTTCCGTGGCTTTTAGGTTTTTTAACAAACTTTTTTCTGGTTTTATTAAACTTGAAATAGAATGATTCTTACAGCATCTCTAAAGCCAGCAGATGTTGTTAGAGCACAGATTTTAAAAATCCTATTAAGGGGAAAAACACACTCAGAGCAGTTGCTTATTTTCTGTCCTCTCACTGAACAACAATTGACATAGAAGACTTCTGTGACCAAATGTGTGGGGATTTTCCCCCACACACCAAGCAAGCAATCAGTTTTGCAGCAGACATAAGCTAGGTGTCCTCCAATTCAATTCTGACACTGTCTACCTGGAGAGTGTCAGAACCTATAGACTGAGGGCTCCCCCAGTTCCATAAGACTGCCACCTGACTTCCAGTGCTGGTCACAAGCCCCAGGCTGTTTTTCCTGTGATTCTGACCGGCTGGCTACAGATCAGGAATTCTACAACCCCCTCCTTGGGTTCAATTAATGTGCTAGAGTAGATCCTAGAACAGGAGAAATATGTTTACCCATCTATTATGAAGGATATTATGACAAATACAGATGCAGAGATGCATAGGGCAAGGCATGTGAGAAGAGGTATGCACCTTCCATGCCCTCTCCAGGCACACCACCCTCCCAGAATCTCCACACATTCAGCTCTCCAGCAGCTCTCCAAACTCTGCCCACTTGGGCCTTCATTGGGTAGACACGATTAACAACCATGTAGAAATGCGATTGGACAAAAATGGTATGATCTAATACAAATGGACTGAGGGGGGACACGCAGCAAGTCTTGTCTGTTCAGGTTCTTCTTTTTTTTTTTTTTGAGATGGAGTCTCACTCTCTCACCTAGGCTGGAGTGCAGTGGCATGATCTCAGGTGACTGCAACCTCTGTCTCCCGGGTTCAAGCGATTCTCCTGTCAGCCTCCCGTGTAGCTAGGACCACAGGTGTGTGCCATCATGCCCAGCTAATTTTTGTATTTTTAGTAGAGACGGGATCTCACCGTGTTGGCCAGGCTGGTCTGAAACTCCTGACCTCAGGTGATCTGCCTGCGTCAGCCTCCCAAAGGGCTGGGATTACAGGCATGAGCCACTGCACCTGGCCTTCTATTCAAATTCTTCTTGACCTCTCTGTATAGCATTCCTTCCTCTGGGGGGCAGGATCCCTTCTGAAATGAGGGTCTTTTGGCCAACATAAGACAAGGTAGGTCAGAGCTCCAAGACAGAAAGGCACGGGGGTGGGGGTGTGGAAGACTAGCATATGTTTTTGGTTTCTAAGGTCTGCCTTGGGGAGAAAAAGGAGCAGGTGAAAGGGGGGCAGGAGAAGGTCAGGGAGAGAGATTCTGCTTTCTGAGGCCTGCTCTTGAAGCTCTGAGGGGCCCCAACAGTCTAACAAGCACAAGGGAAATTCCTGACTGATAACTCCCATAGTGCTTGTTACACTGTTGGGGCACTTAAAGCCTCAAGAGCAGGCCTCAGAAAACAGAATCTCTCTCTTTGACCAACATGTAACCAGTTATTATGTAACTCCCACAGAGCTTGTTTATATCCTACCTACAAAGCCATTTTTCATTACCATTTTAATAGCTTTATTAAGATATCATTGTCATTTGGTAAACTGTATATTATTAAAATAAACAATAAGTTTTGAAACGTATACAGCAGGAAACCATCACCACAATCAAAATAATAAACAATCATCACCCTCAACAGTTTTCTTGCACCCCATTATAATCCTCCCACCTGCCCTCCCCATCTCCCCCACCTCACCCCCAGGTGACCACTGATGTGTTTTTTGCCACTATAGGTTCATTTACATTTTCTAGAATTAGGTTTTGTTTTGTTGAGACGGAGTTTCCCTCTGTCGCCAGGCTGGAGTGAAGTGGCGCGATCTCAGCTCACTGCAAACTCTGCCTCCCAGGTTCAAGCGATTCCCCAGCCTCGGCCTCTCAAGCATCTGGAACTACAGGCATGTGCCACCACACCCAGTTAATTTTTTTTTTTTTTTTGTATTTTAGTAGAGACAAGGTTTCACCGTATTGACCAGGATGGTCTCCATCTCCTGACCTCGTGATCTACCTGCCTTGGTCTCCCAAAGTGCTGGGATTACAGGCGTGAGCCACCGTGCCTGGCCTGTTTTCTAGAATTATATATAAATGCAGTCATACAGTGTGTACTCTGTCATTTTGGATGATTTTTAGAGTTCTGTCATCAAGTTGACTGATTACTTCTTCTACAGTATCAAAGCTGCTATTAGTCCCATCCAACACATTTTTCATTTTAGATTTTGTATTTTTCAGTTTTCGGATTTCCATTTAGTTATTTTATACTTCTAAAATTCCCTACCTTGTCACCTGTTATGCCTGTCTTTTTCTATAGATTCTTTAGCATATTTATAGTAAATATTTTAAGTCCATAGCTACGAATTCTAACATCTGAATTATCCATTAATCTAGGGACTGTTTTTTCTTTTGATTATGGGTTGCATTTTCTTGTTTCTCATGTCTAATCTGTTTTTTTTTTTAATTGAGACAGAGTTTCGTTCTTGTTGCCCAGGCTGGAGTGCAATAGCGCAATCTCAGCTCACTGCAGCCTCTGCCTCCGAGGTTCAAGCGATTTTCCAGCCTTGCCTCCTGAGTAGCTGGGATTACAGGCATGTGCCACCATGCCCGGCTAATTTTGTGTTTTTAGTAGAGATGGGGGTCTCACCATGTTGGCCAGGCTGGTCTCGAACTCTTGACCTCAGGTGATCCACCCACCTCGGCCTCCCAAAGTGCTGGGATTACAGGCATGAGCCACTGCACTTGGCTATGTCCAATCATTTTTAAATGCATACTGGGTCAGTGTGAATGATGAGTTATAAAGACTCAGGATTCTGTTATTTTCCTTTGCAGAGTGGTAAATTTTGTTGTAGAAAGGACTTACATTGGAGGTTTGGTTTAAAGCTTTATTAAGCCTCACCTATTTCAATTTTGTCCTTATTCTCATGGAATTTCAGTGGAACGACCAAGTTGTTTACCAGGCCCCTTTAACTTCACAGAATTTGAACTCCAAATTCTGTCTTCGCAGCACTGGACAGCTCCTGAAGTCACTGCTCGGCTCTTTGAGCCTTCCAGCTGATGTTTTCCATTGGACTCCTGGGAATCTCACCCTGCACTTGCATAGTTCAGAAATAAGCAAGTAATGTGAGGGGAGTTTGTATGTAGATTTGAGGGCTCCCCCTTCTGTGTCTCCTTCCTCTGTAAGATCTCTTCCCTCGGTTTCCAGCTGTATTGGCTGCTTGAAACCCTGACTTCTGGTTCCTCAGCCCAGTAGACTGTAGCTTTCTGCCTGAAATATATTCATCTCATACTGCACGAACATGCTCACAGGCAAAGACACTTAAGAGTGGCTTTCACCTTGTCTCACTTTTTCTTACCTTGTCTCACTTTTTTCTAGGTTCAGAGCCCCTCCAATTTTTACCTGATTTTGGTTGCTCTCTAGTACTTTCAAACAGTTGTTCTTTTTTTTAAAATTTATTGTATTGTATTTTTGAGACAGAGTCTCGCACTGTCACCCGTGCTGGAGTGCAGTGGCATGATCTCGGCTCACTGCAACCTCCGCCTCCTGGGTTCAAACAATTCTCCTGCCTCAGCCTCCCAAGTAGCTAGAATTTTGGGTGGCCATCACCATGCCTGGCTGATTTTTGTACTTTTAGTAGAGACGGGGTTTCGTCGTGTTAGCCAGGCTGGTCTTGAACTCCTGACCTCAAGTGATCCTCCCACCTCAACCTCCCAAAGTGCTGGGATTACAGGCATGAGTCACCACACCTAGCCTCAAACAGTTGTTCCTTATATTTTGTCCAGAGTTTAACACTGTTACTGGCTGGAGGATTAGGCAAATTAGCCTACCATGATAGGAAGCAGAACTCCTCAATCCTTCTATGTGCTTCCCCCTCCTGTTTCTCTCAGTTAAGAAAAAATAACATACTATTTATGTTTCATAGATACATATCTTTCACAGATCTTTTCTTCTCTGAGGATATTAATGATAGTGGCTTTTTATTTTTATTTTATTTATTTATTTATTTATTTTGAGATAGAGTCTCACTCTGTCACCAGGCTGGAGTGCAGTGGCACAATCTTGGCTCACTGCAACCTCCGCCTCCTGGGTTCAAGTGATTCCCCGGCCTCAGCCTCCTGAGTAGCTGGGATTACAGGCACGTGCCACCACACCTAGCTAATTTTTGTATTTTTAGTAGAGACGAGGTTTCACTATGTTGGCCAGGCTGGTCTTGATTTCTTGACCTCGTGGTCTGCCTGCCTTGGCCTCCCAAAGTGCTGGGATTACAGGCGTGAGCCACCGCGCCCGGCTGTGTTTTTTGTTTTTTAAGTTTTCTTCTCTATTTCTTCTCTCTGTTTCTTCCAATTTGTATTCTTCTGTTGATTATTTGTTATTTGGTCTCCAACACTTGTGTTAGAGGGTTTTTTTTTTTTTTTCTTTTCCCCTGGTGACCTTTGTTGTCAAATAATGTTTAAAAGTAGGAGACTAAAAATCAGAGTGAAACCTCTGTGCCTGTTCTTGGCAGAACCTGTAGTGCAGTTCACTGTAGGGTGATCAGGTTGGCCTGGTGTTTGGACCATAAATGTCAGTTTCTTTACGTATTTTATCATGGGCTTGTCAGATTCCCCAGAGGAGTTTCTTCCTATCTGTTCCCCAGAGGATAAAGGTTTGTCACCTGCATTCTGAGAGCTTCATGGGAAGAAGGCTGGAGGCTCACCATTCAGTGGATATAGGTTCACTTGATCTCTCTATGTTAGAGTTGTAGCCTTGTCCTTAGCTGTGCATGGTACCTAGTGCCCCCTAGGCCTGAAACTTGTTTTTGTCCTCTTCAGAGAATAAATGGCCCTACTGGTGGGACATAGCCAGTTGCCTGGTGGTGTGGAGTCGGGAGAGCTTCTTGCGATCCAGCTGCTTCTCAAAGAGCCTTTAACTCCTCTTCCTTGCTTCAGTCCCCTCCCCCACTTCCAGAGGTACCCGGTATCATTTCATGAGCCCTTTGGGGTTCTCTGGACAAATTGGGTCCTCAGCCTTCCACACTGAAACTTCAAGTCTGTCTGTCTTGAGTGCATAGTCTGTTTTCACTCATTTATCTGCTTTCTAGCCTCTAAAATTCTGATGATGGTTTCTTCTCTGATTTTCAGAAGGGAAGGAAACTAACTCAGAAGGCAGCAACTAGCTGGCTAGGCTGTTTTCATTGGACTGGTTGATTCAAGTGCAGAATCTCCAAGTCCATGGACTTCAAGTACTTCTGAGTAGTCAAACCATTAGGGAAAATTTTGCAAAAAAAAAAACCCCAAAAAACCAAATAAGTGCCTGTCAGTCAGGGTGAGTACATACCACAGTGGCAAATATAGGTTAACACATTTGAGAATAAATAAACAAAAAGAGAAATGATTTGGGCTACATCATGGTCTAGGAAGGAGACTGAGAATTGATACAGACCTTTCCTGGGGCTCTCTGCCTGTGCTACTGTGCTGAGTCTCTGTATCTGGCTCTTGTTCCTGCTTCAAGGAAATGCAGAGGATCTGGGGAAGCTCTGAGCAGAGGAGAGTGAAGTGATAACCTTATAAGGGCAGGTGGTGAGTACTGGGATTCTTCAGCCTAGAATACAGAGAGGTGGCCTGTCTCAACTGAAAACACAGCCAGGGTGGAGAAGGCAGATTGGAGCCTGGGCACCAGAACCTGAGACGCTAGGAGAAGAGGGTTGTCTCTGAAACTGCAGCAGGCAAGATTGGCACAAATAAAAGCACAATTTTCCATGGCGGGCTAGAAACTTGGGAAACTATTAAAAGCAGCTCTTTTGATAGGTGATTTAATTCCATAAGGGTTTAGACAGATGAATGACAGAGCTCCTGCTCCACTAAATACAAAAAGAGAGAGTAGCTCCTAGGAGACGCTGACACATACATAACCTTCCATTTAGACACTGAGGAGGTCAGGATGCTCTTACTGGGCTGTTAGCAGAACACTAGGCTGGATGGAGAATGAGCAGCTTGGTGTAGTAGGAAAAACTTGACCCATATTAAGATATAAAGTCAAACCTTGACTCCTCAGCTTACTTACTATGACCTTGAGCAAGTTCTTAACGTCTCTGACACTCCCAAGATTCTGCTGAAGGTTAAATAAGACAGTTACATAACCTACAGTGTGTTCAATAAAGCAAGGTTAGCCTGATTCCTAAACTGAATTTATCTGGGCCTTTATTTAACACGTATTTGCTGAGCTCATATCAAATACCAAGTTGGGTACATATATCTTCCCTATCCTAGAAAAGCTCATGAAGTGAAAGCACAGCTCTGCTCCATCCTGCAGCCCTTCCTCGGCATGCCCTGAGGCTGTGAAGGTGAGCATTGCTGGGTCATTTCCTGGCTGCAGGGTGGTGTGCCTGGGGCAGAGAATATCTGAGCATCTTACCTCTTCTCAGCAAACAACCCCTCCTAGCCACTTTCCTAATAACTAAGTAAAAGCTTTCACAACTTTCTGAGTAATACAACACGGTGGTGATGTGGTTTGCAGGCCACTTCTGCTTTTTCATTTACTTGTTTCTACTGTAGTCTCCAGATGGTCAGAGTTGAAGGTTTTCGGGGAAGTGGAGGGGGTGGGAGTGAGGGGCATAGGAATAGTTCCTGACACTGTGGGAGAGTGAGGTTCACTCCCCTCCTACAAGAAATGTGTTCATAGCCTCTGGGTGCCCACATCATTATGATTAATTATGATGAGCTCAGATGAGATCGTGCCTCCTCCCAGCCAACTCTGTTCCCCATTCCTTAGTATCCGTCAGGGAAGTTCCATGAGTCTCTTCTCTTGCCTGGTGTACTGTAGCACCTTTCCAGTGACCACTAAACCCGCCTATTCAAAACCCAGCTTTTAAGATCTTTCCATCCTTCAGTATCAATTATATATTTTATTGGCTTTAATTAAACTTTCCCTTTGATCCAGCGTTAAACTACATTGTGAGCCTTTTTTTTTTTTTTTTTTCCAGACAGGGTCTTGCTCTGTCACCTGGGCTGGAGTGCAGTGGTGCGATCACAGCTCACTGCAGCCTTGGCTTTGTGAGCTCAAGCATTCCTCCCACCTCAGCCTCTGGAGTAGCTGGGACTACTGGTCAGTAGCTGACCTCCTGAGTAGCTGGCATGCACCACCACACCCAGCTAATTTTTTATTTTTATTTTTGTAGAAACAGAGTGTTGCTATGTTGTCCAGACTGTCTTGAACTTCTGGCCTCAAGCCATCCACCGGCCTCGGCCTCCCAAAGTGCTGGGATTATGGGTGTGAGCCACCACACCTGGCCTAGTCATGAGATTTTCTTTGACCTACTGCTGAACCTCCTTTCCCTGAAGGTTGTGATGTTGGGAGGGCTGAGTCCATCCTCCCTTTCATCTTGCCTCCACCATCAGGACTTGTTTAACCTTCACCCTGTTTCTTCCCTTTTCTAGAACTCACGTGCTGTGTGTCAGACTGAGCTTTCCCTGATTCATTCTACAATCCAAGACTTGCTGCACTGTCCTGCTGATGTTCACAGTCGTGCCTGGGAAGGAGGCAGCCCCACTCCCAGTACATTTCAGTGGGAGACCTCTGCGTGCATCCATGGAGACGCAATGGGGCGGGGAAGGAACTGTGGGAGTGCACGTTCCAAATCCTGTGTCTCCACGTGTGGATCAGCAGCACTTCGCTTTCTTGTCAGAGACCTCGCTGTTACAGAGCGAGACCTGCTGAGAAGTGAGGGGCTGAGGGAACCCCTCCACCTCCTCCCTTCTGCAGCGCCCTGCACCCCTCCCAGCAACAGCGGTCACTTGGCAGTGGGGCTGCTGCGAGCTCAGAGCCGCTGTCACCCTGCATGTGTCCGCTCAGCTCGGTCTTATGCTGTATAGTTACTAAATATGTACAGGAGGGCCATGGCATCTTTCTGAGTGGATTTTTCTTAAGAAATGTGCCAGTGTTTATGAGGTTCATGGCATTTCCCTGTCCTTGCTGTTACCGTCACTCAGCTTTTTCTCCATAGGCTTCATACTTTTTTTTTTTTTTTGAAATGGGGGAATCTGCTGTTTGCCCCCAGCATTCCTATATGTGACCCTCCCTCCTACTCCTCCAAGGAACAGAGTTGCCTGAGGTTCTGACAAAAGATAAGCCTGTAAACTCATCATCTGTGTTTTGTAGTTGGAGAGAAGCTGGTGTTCTGCCCGGCTCTGCTTGGTCCCAGACAGCTCCAGCAAGAGCAGGTGTTAAAAGTGCCAAGCGTGTGTATCACTGTGACGAGCCGTTTGCTTACTGCCCTGTTCCCTTGCAGCCACACCAGCTGATGAAGAACTGCTGCCAGGTGGGTCCTTCAGCAGGCCACAAATGACCTAGTTTCATTTTAAGCAGACAGACTCTGTTTGGCCCAGGGGCGTGGAGTGAGAGAACTGTGTTTGTGGGTATGAGTCTGTATGGCCAACCCCGTGACCCCACCCCTCCAGCCCAAATCCTGTGAGCACATGTGACCTAGGCCCCAGGGACCTGTCTGCTCCTCTGGCTTGAGCTCTTGGCGTTTCCCACCTGCCCTCAGCACCAGCCCTCGGTGGCATCACAGTTGGTCACTCAGCTGCTCTGTGCTGGCAACTGCAAGGATAGGAACAGCGCAGCGCCCGATGAGCTCCCTGGGCAGATGTGAGGCTGGCAACTCCCCTGCCCTCTGTTTGCAGGCATAGGCCATGGGGCACAGGGTCACAGTCCTATGAAAGACAACTGGAGTCTGACCTCCCAGCCATCTCTGGGGTGACTGGGAGACAGCTGGATAGCAGGTATGAGAGGCCCACATAGCCAAGTTGTTGCAAGACACAGTGGCTACAATTGAATTGACTCCCTGGGAAGAACGAGGTAACACAGTAGGGTAATGATGCTCTAGATGTCTGTGTCCTCGGAGGCTGGGCTCCGCTTGGCAGAGAGAGCGTGGTGTTTGAGGTGGAGGGCGGTTTTGCAGACATCTCAGCTTCTTTTCTGAGGAGGAGTTGGTTCTCATCTCAGGCTTCTGCAAGGGCGATCATGGGATGTTTCTACCACCACCCACTCTTGGAGCTGTACTGGGTCTTGGCTTGGGGCCCCGAGGGTGGGCCCTGTGTCAGAAGCGTTAGGTGAGATGGGTGGAGGTGGCAGGCAGGTGTTCTCAGGGTTCCCACTGACGGGTCCCTTCACCAGAGACCTGGGAGGAGGTCTTTGCTCTCCAAGTGCCGCATCATGTGGGATGTTTCTTCCCTAAAGAAAAAGACACAGGAAAGTTGTCTGTCTGTGCCCTGCTCTGGATTTATTGTTGTACTTGGACCCAGAAAGGGAAATGCTTCCCTCACCCTTTCACTTTCTTTCTGAACCCCTGTTAAGTGATGACTGCAGATTCTGGAAACAATTAGCTACCCATGACTCAGCTGTCAGCTTCATTTTCTCTGCCTTTTGGGAGAGGCCCTCTCACCCAGGCCCAAGAGATTTGGAGACAGGAGTCAGCCAGGTCTGAAGCAGGAGAAGGGAGGCCCCTCCTGTCTACCCAGTTGAAATTTGGCTTTGGGAAGAGCACAGCTTGTTCGAGCTACATGTGCCAAGCAGGCTTTTCCTTCCTCTTGTAAGTAAAGTTCATGGTTCTGCAGTCCCATCATCCTAGGAGGGTTATATTGACTGAGACTTCAAGCTCTCCCTTTGTCTCTGGAAACTGCCCCCTCGTTCTGACAGACTCCCCCGGGCAGTGGAGGAAGGATGCCGAGGCGCCTCTAGTCCATGCCTTTGCTCAGCATTTGGTGCTGAGAGGGTTTCCCAACCACCCCCTCCCTTTCTGGGGCCACGGTGTCGCTGCTGTGTGTCAGTGGCATGTCACTGTGGTTCAGTGAGCACATGGGTGGACGTGCAGAGACTGTCTGCTCAGCCCCCAGCAGACATGCCCCTGGGGTGAGGACACAGGCTCTGCAGGGCATCTCCGCCTCTGGCTCAGTCATCGCCTGCCCACCCTTCACTTCTTAAAGGTGCACAAGAGAGGAGGGCCGGCTGGAGGGTGTTGTCGGAAGGTTTCAGCCTGCCCTTCACAATTCCCCTTGTGCACAGCCCAGTTTCCATCGCTCAGGGCCCACCCAGGAAAATGGATTTCAAATGGGGGTTTTCATCCAGAGATTTGTTTAACACAAAACAAGAAAAGCTGAGAGGCAAAACAGGGGAGTGAGGGGCAACCCAGAGGTGGGAACAGCAACAGCAAGCTGCCCCCATCCTGAAACTGGCTGGGCGCCATGGGAGGACGCATCACCAGAGCCTGGGGCCAAGGCCACTGGGGGACCTGCCATACCGCGGACCTGTCTGGTGGGAGCTGGAGCCTTGAGAAGCCATGGTTCTTGTCAGAAACATTTCCCCAGGCGGAGAGAGGGGGCCCCGGCCTCTCCCCTCCTCTTGGCCTCCAGAGTCCTGCAAGTGCCTCACAATAGTGAAGCCCAGTTGGAAGCAGCTGCCCCGGGAGCCTGGGACAGGCAACCCACCAGGTCAGTCCCCTGCCACTCAGAGCAGAGCAGAACAGCGGGCTGAGGGCAAGCAGGTGGGGCTGTGCGTGGCCTCGGTGCACTCGGTGTCATGTCTGAGCCTGGTGTTCGTGCCCCACTGCTGTCCTAAGTCCCTGGCGAGGGGAGGCGGAGGAGCTGCCCCGTGGGTGTTTGGAGATTCTGTTTTACTCTGCCATGGAGGAAACGGTTTTGGGGAGGGAGGGGGAAGCCTTTATTCTTTACTGTTGGCCCTGTTTTCCTTTGGGGGAATTTACCCAGTTAGCAGCCCCTCCTCACCATTCCCCCCAGGAAGGCCATGTCCCAGTTTTCTGTCCACCCCTCCTGTTCCTCTGCACCGTGTCTCTGATTTTCCCTGCCACGGAAGCTAACCCAGAGCACACACCCATGCTCATGAGTGTTTCCCCAGGATAATTCATTCTGAGCATGATATCGCAGTGTGGACTGTCTGTCTGTAAGAAGATGCCATCTACTAACTAATTTGTATTGTGTTTCCAATAAATTCCTGGAAATTTTGCCTGGTTTTACGCTGTTCTTTACTAGGATGGTGACTCAGGTGTAAGACTGTGTGTGTGTACCCCTAGGCCCAGCATCAGGTGGTCCTTGTTTCAGAACCTTGAGCTCCGAGGGCCCCCGGGAGGTAACAGGCCAGGCCAGTTGGTCTGCTGTGCCCCGGCTGCACTGAGACTCTCAGAGGCCTTTCCCCAGGGTCTGCATCTTCTTCTGCTGTCTCATAAGCCACATCCTAGGGACATGGAAGTTTCAGGAGGCCAGGTCATCCCAGTAGGAGGCCTTTGATCCTGTGCCCCCAGGCCTGGAGGTATGAGGTGCAATAGGCAGCCTTTTTCTTGTGAACTACCCTGCAGTGTGACTCGTGCCCTGCTGTGGCCAGTGCTGGGTTGTGCGGCTGGGTGCTGGGGTGTTCGGGTGGTGCGCTGAGGAAGGCCGCTGTGCCCCAGCAGAGGGTTTGCTCTTTGGCTGGCTGGCTGTGTAGACTGTCTCAGCTGCTGTGCCAAGGTCATTATGGGGGTGGGGGGTGAAGCTTGGCTCCCTTGGGTCCCCTCCAGCCTGTGTTTGTGAAGTACATATATTTGTGACTCTTGTTTACTGGGCTTTCTGAAGTATTTTCTTAAAAGGAGACACTAAGCTTATTTTTTTCTTTTTCTTTTTTTCAGACATGGTCTTGCTCTGTCACCCAGACTGGAGTGCAATGGTGTGATCTCAACTCACTGCAACCTCCACCTTCTGGGTTTAAGCGATTCTCGTGTCTCAGCCTCCCAAGTAACTGGGGCTATAGGCGCACGCCACCATGCCCGGCTAATTTTTGTATTTTTAGTGGAGATGGGGGTTTCACCATGTTAGCCAGGCTGGTCTCGAACTCCTGACCTCAGGTGATTTGCCCTCCTTGGCCTCCCAAGGTGCTGGGATTACAGGCATGAGCCACTGCGCCTGGCCTTCTTAGTGTTTGTTTGGTTGGTTGGTTGTTTAATTAAGGCTTTTAATGCAAAATCAAATATCACCTCCCTTTTTCTGGAAGCTCCTCTGTAGCTTGGAGTGTTGCATGCCATATCTCTCAAGGGGGCTGACCTTAAGCTCCATACCAGGACTGGGTTTTTATCATCAGCCTTCCTAGAAGGTTTCTTCTGCCCCTCCCTGGATAAGTTTTACCCTCGGTTTCTTCTGATTCTGCTCCTGGGTGCAGAGGTTGCTGGAGGAACCACACCACCTATTCACGACCTCACAGCTTAACTCGTCAGGGTGCTCAACTCACCAGGCCCCTTTGATCCACTTGCTTAGTGACCCTTTTCTATGTTCTTTGGGAGCTTGTTTTCTTCTTTCCAGAACCAACTCTTCCAATCCTTTGCCACTTTTTAAGCTCTTATCCCCTGAGAGCTGCAGCTTCTAAGAATCCCTTCAGCTTTATTCCCTCTGTCCCAAGACCTACTGAAATAGTGCCATTGCTCCAGCTCAAGGAGGCAGCCTTCTATCTTCTGGGGACAGACCCTCCTGCCACCCATGAGCTGGATTCATCCTTCTGCCCCCTTAGGGCCTTGCAATAGTGTCCTGACTCAGGCCAGACTGCCACTTACTAGCTGGATGACCTTGGGCAAATTATTCAACCTCTTTGTGCCTCAGTGTTTCCATCTGTAAAATTGGATAATAATGCAATCTCCTTCATCAGGACTAAAAAAATTAATATGTGTAAAATGCTTAGAAGAAGGCCTGGTACATACCAGTCCCCAACATCATTCCCCTCCTCCCCAATATTTTTCTTTTCTCCCTTCTCCTCCTGTATTTAAAATCTCTTCATCCAATCCACCAAATAACAGAACAGTCAAACCACCAAAACATCTGTCCTCTGCTTAGTTTCATCTAAAGCTATTATCTTCTCTCCTTTTACTGGCACATTTGTTGAAAGGGGAAGAGTTGTCTCCATTACTTCAAATCTCATTAATTCCTCAACCCATTATAGCACTTTATGGCTTCCATTCTGCCCCCACCCCCATCCACTCACTGAAATTGCTCTCAATAAAGTCACATTTAACGACCTTCTAATTGTTAAATCCAGTGCTATTCTTAAGTCATCCTCTTTGAGCTTTCTTGAGCATTTGAAACTGTTGTAGCCATATGAATTTTCTTCCTTCGTTAACACTGATCCCTTTATTCTCTACCCAAAGCAATGCTAAGTAACATGCAGATGTCACTCATCGTCGTTTTTCAGTTTTTACAAAGATAATTTCAGATCTAGTAGTAAGTCACCTGTGTGCCCCTTCCCATTTTCCTCCATCTCAGAAGTAAGTACTCTCTTTAATTTAGTGTTTATCATCCCATACATGATTTTATACCATTAATGCATATGTATGAATCCATAAATGATAGAGAACATGTTTTGCATATGATTAAATTTCATACAATGACAACCTATCACTTTTTGAAAAGCTTTTAAAAAACAGACCCAGACAGTGCATTGTTAATCCAGGTTGTCCATCCAGTGTTAATTGACCAGACAGTGTCAGACATGGACACTGGTTTTCAGATCAACTCTCTTCAATATGTAATTAGGAAACACTTTTGAAAATGCTCTGTTCCTGCATGATGCTCTGTTCTTGCAGGAGGCACTTTGCAGACTGTCTGGGTATTTTATGTTTGGCTTTTACCTTCATAAAAGATGGCTTGATTCTGTTCTTTTTAGTGGGCAATCTCTTTACTTGGGTGAAGATTGCCTTGACTTCTTTTCTTCTGCAGTCCTGTTTTTTTTCCTGCTTAAAGGTTTTTTGTGTGTTTGTTTGTTTTCTGAGCATTTCACTGGGTTTTCCTACATGCTTCCCTTACTTGCAGGGATTTTTTAAAGGATGGTTCTTGATTCTCTTCATTCTCAACAGATGACCACATTCTTTCCCAGAGCCCTGGTGAGTGGAAGATCCTTGCTCCTATCTCCAGTCCGAAGGGTGCTACTGTACATGTTTGCCTGGGTGTCTTCCAAGCCCCTACAACTTGTTTTACCTCCAAACCTGCTCCACCACCTGCATTCTCAGTGTGTCACCCACACAGCCTCCCCATCTGGACCCTCTGTGGTCTCTGCTGCTGCCTTTCTTCAGGCCTTTGCTTGGAATACAGACATTTCCTACATACGTCATCTCCCACGTCCCCTACTCTCATGTTATTGCCAAGAGTAACTGAAGAAAATGCAAACCAATCATCATCTTCCACTTAACACCCCTCTCCTGCCATACTGTCTGCAGGATCAACCCAGACTCCCGGGCTTGGCACCAGGGCCCTTCTGGGTCTGGTCCTCTCCCTTTCCTGCCTGTCCTCTAGCTCTGTGGTAGGCCTCCTCCTCTCTTGCCTCAGTGATCTCCTCCCCACGCCCCTGCACACTGAGTCTTCTCACAGCTGCATGCCCTGGCCATGCTCTTCCAGTACCAGGGACGCCTTTCTCTTCTCTCCTTCCTCATCCTCTAAGATCCAGCTTATGTGCATCACTTACCTGACAGCCCAGGCAGAGTCAGCTCTTCAAGCCTCTGCTCTCAGGGTGCATCACCACCTAAAAGACCCTGACCTTCCCTGGGTTGCATTGCACTGGTTCCATTTGCAGGTCCGTCTCTCCCCGGCTTAGCCTGGGAGGCTCAAGGTGAGAGTACAATTGTCTGCTTTTGTAGCTTAGTGTCTGGCCCATAGCAGGTGCCCAGTAAACACTGGCAAGTTAGTGACTGCTGGCCTGTGACCCAGCCCTGCCTGCTTGCCCATCACCTAGCCCTGCCTGCTTGCCCCCCTGCTCAGGAGTCCCTGGAGGAATGTAATGCATGCCATCTGATCCTCTGTTAGCGTGGCAGTTTATGTTAGGAGAAAGAACAGAAAAAAAGGTGGAAGACGCTGCCCAAAATTCACACTGGATAGTGCAGCCTGTCCCTGAGACCAAAATGCCATTTAGAACCCAAATGTAGGAAATGGGGTCTCAGCCTGTCCCCAGCTCCCGTTATACCACCACAGGTACTACTACATCTCTAGGAAACCCTGCACTTAAACACAGTTTTCTTTCTCTTCCCACTCCTCTTCCTTCTGCCCTCCCTGCTCCACATAACTGCCTTCCTCACCAAGTGCTCTGGGCATATAGTTACTCCCATCCCCAGCCCCTGGAGCTGGGCAAGGGCCAGGATCACTATTCCTATTCACAGATGGAGAACTAAGTCCAGAGAAGGGAGAACTAAGTCCTAACCGTGGGCTGCGGCCATGGTTAGGACCAGGGAGTCAGTCCTACCTCCATATGGGGGCAGCCTGAAGCCTGCTTCATGAGGGAGCACCCAGCCCCCTTTACAGAAGGCCTTGCAAAGGATGGAGAGGCAGGGAAGGGTGGCGTGCCCCAACATCAGCAGAGGAGCAGTCCTCAGGGTCAAGATGGGGGGCAAGGAGAATCCAGGGCAGGTTAGGAGTGCGGGCCTGAACCCTGTGACCAGCATCTACCCAGAAACTCCTCAAGGGCGGCCTCTGCTCCCTCCCTTGATGGGAAAAGACAGGACTACAGACATGCCTGTGAACCATGGGAGTATCTGCCCATTTCCCTTCCATCAGGTCATGAAGAAGTGAGTGCAGGTGCTGGGGGAGGTGGGAGGACTTGAGGGAGGAGTTGGTAGGAGAAGGGTCCAGGGAAGAGGAGATTGAGGAAATGGCCCGTGGAGCTGCCCTGAGCCCAGGTGGGCACATTCGGAGGCAGAAATGGTACCAGAGGAAAGGTGCCTGGTGTTGAGCTGGCAGCAAGTGTTGGCACCCCAGGTGGGGATCTGCCCGAAGGAACCGCTCAGTCCCCACCCCTCCAGGAGTGTGCGGGCCTTTCTTAAAAGACCTGACTCAGGCTGAGGCGGCTCACAGAGGGCGTGGAGAAGCCCCTAGGCGTGGCTCCAGGGAGTAAAAGGGAGCAATAGGAGTTGAGGGGGCAAGAGGGGCCCCATGGGGAGCCGAGAGACAGAAGAGCAACCCTGGAGGGGGCCCAGGTGGCACCCCAGTACCTCGGTAGGTTTCTGAGTGCAGCAGGTAGATTTTCAGAACAGGGGAGTGGGCTGGAGATACACGGTGGAGGTGGGGTCCGGTACTCACCTGCCCATCCTTCCCAGACCCGCCTCCCTCTGCCTGATACTTTTTCTCTGGCTCCCTCCCCAGCATCCACACGGACCCTTGACACCACCCTCCTGGTCTGTGTGCAACACTCCGGGGCTTTCACTTCTATTCCTGACGACTTTAGTAGCTGGGGTGCATCCTGTCCATGATATGAGAGGGTTGGGCTAAGTGGATTAAGGGAACTGGGGAGGGATGTTAGGTCCTCAGCATCAAACTGTACCTGAGGGCCTGGAGCCCTGGTGGCCTGAGGCCCTCACCCAGGAAAGCAGTTCTGCTTTTCAGGGCATGCCAGGGCGTCCCAGAAGTTCTGGGAAGGACAGAGCCCCCTGGGACGGGGCTGCGGGATGGCTTCCCCACTGTCTCCCAAGTTTCCCTTCGCCTTGGGGCACTCACTTTGACGCCTACTGACAGTCCCAGGTTAGAATTAAAGACATGTATTTGGTCTTGCAAATAAATATATTTAGAAGGGAAGTTTATTCATATTGGAAGGGACAAACTGGAGAGCACAGAACATGCAGCTGTCCAATTTCTAAGGCGACTCTGCTGTGACAGTGATTGGCCTCTGGCCCCTGCAGCTGCACAGGCCCCTGTCTGAGCTGGCATGCCCACAGCGCCCTGCCTGTCTCCTCCACCTGGCATCCTGCTCTCCCCTGCATTCTGGGAACGCCATCCTGGACACAACTGAGAGGCCCAGGCGGGTTTCTCTGCCTGTCACCCACCTGAGTCCTGCCAGTGCTTTGGCCTGGACCCTGGCCTGCTGCCATCCCTTGTCCAGTTGCTTGAGGCACCGTGTGCTGGCCTTGTCCCTCCAGGCCAGAGTGCGGCAGCCCTTACCCCCACAGCACTGCAGTCCTGCAGCTGGCCCTCAGCCCTGGGAGGAGCCTTCCTTTTCCAGAGAGACCTCGGCCTGCACTTCCAGCTTCCCTATGGCCTCCGCCTTCCTAGAGGCCTCCCGGTGGCGCCACTGCCTGGAGGGTTGGTAGGAGCTCTCGTCACTCACTGGGCCCTGCCGGCCCCTCGTGAGGCCCAGCAAGGCCCGGCTCTGGTGGAGGAAGTTGGGGCTAGAGAAGCAGTAGAGCACAGGGTCCAGGACGCTGTTGAGGTAGGTGAAGGCCAGGGAGCCGTGGAAGAGCTGTGTGCAGACGTCCAGGGAGCGGCAGGCAGACAGCCAGAAGGCCACCATGGAAGCCATGCCAAAGATGATGCTGGGCAAGAAGCAGATGGTGTAGACGGCCACCACCACGGCCAGCACGCGCATGGCCCTCTGCGGACCTGCCTGCCCGCCCAGGCCACGACTCCGGATGGTGAGCCCGATGCTCACGATGGCGAAGAGGATGAGCGCCAGTGGCAGGAAGAACTCCAGCAGGTACAGTGCCTGGTGCCAGCGGAGTGAGGCCGAGGGCTTCGTGCCCACCCTGTAGCTGAGGCAGGAGGGGCCGGAGAAGGTGCCCAGGAGCAGGTGCCCGTTAAGGAGCAGGATGCCCACCCAGAGTCCCCCGGCCACCCGGGCAGCTGCCCCCACGGAAGCACGGCTCAGCGCGTGGTGGGGCTGCACCACCTTCAGGTAGCGGTTGAGCGCTATGGCTGTGAGGAAGACGACGCTGGCCGTGCGGTTGGTGGACAGCATGAAAAGGTTGATTTTGCAGGCAGGAGCCCCAAAGCGCCAGGTCTCATGGAGGAGGTAGTAGTCCACGCGGAGGGGCAGGTTGCTGATCAGGAGGAAGTCAGCGGCCACCAGGCTGACCAGGAACACCGTGTTGGAGGTCCAGGGCCGCGTGTGGACACAGAAGATGAAGAAGGCCAAGCTGTTCCCCACCAGGCCCAGGATAAACTCCAGGGCCAGGATCGGTGCCAGGAAAGCAGACACCAGCGAGGAAGAGGTGGGGTGGCAGGGCCCTCCAGAGGACCCCCCCACAGTGGTAAAGGCAGAGGGAGCGGAGGAGGGTGAGGGAGGGAAGGAGGGAGGGAGGACAGAGGAGGAGGGAGAGGGAGAGGGAGAACTCAGGTTATGAAGTTCCATGGGCTGCTTGAGCCAAGGACCTGAGAGAAGGTTCTGGAGTCTTCTACCCCTGCAGGAGTGGCCAGGACAAAGTGGGATGATTGGCACTATCAGCCGGCCACCACGGTGACACAACATCCGGGGGGTTTCATCAGTATTCTCTCAGCCACTGAGAAACACCCTGTGTTCCTGTTTGTAGGCCAAGGGGAACCCTGCAGCCCTCCCTCCTTCCCTCCCCCTCGGGGCACTGAGTGACCACACGAGGTCTCTGAGCCCAGCCTGGGGGTTGTGCTGCTGGTAGAGGAAGAAGCAGGGCTCAGCAGGGGCAAGATGGAAGCCCAGAGACACCCTGAAGTGGGAGGAAAGTCCAGTCGGGTGAGGTGCGGGAGAGTATTTGCAGCCCTGTGTTCTGTGGCTCTCAGGATCATACAGCCCTCCGTGAACGCCCCCTCCTCCACTACATATAGAGGCTGGTGGCTGCCTCCCTGCCCCCACCAGCTCTGGCTTCAGGGACCGTGGAGCCAACAGGACATTGTCCCGGGAGAGGTGGGCAGGGAGTCAGTGAAGACCTCCACCGCCCTGCTGGTGGCCTGGAGGGAACCAGTCTTACTTGTGCTCTGCCCGCCTGCTGTGTGTCTGAAAGCCCACTGCAGTTCAGCTTTCAGTTGCTCCCAGATTCCTGATGGTTCCGAAGTCTGTGATGGTTCCAAGTCTGGGTACATGGTGAAGTAAGCCCCATAGGGGATGCCCCTGCCAAATTTCTACTGCCATGGCATGGGGACCTGGGGGCATCTCCCGCAAACAGAACAATCTTGATTTCCCCTCTCTGTGCCTCCCCATGGCTCCTTGTCCACCCCTCTCCCTGCCCCCATTAGCATTGACTGTGGAATGGGGAGTGGGAGGCTGGCGCTAGCTCCATACAAGGTACAAGTCCAGCTGTCCCATGGTGAAGTATTCTCATGAACCCACGGGCTGGTCCTGTGGGTGGAGATGAGGGCTTCAGGCTCCTGATTACCCGGGACAGCAGGGCCAAGGGAGGCGGTGGTTCTAGGCTCCAGCGCCTGACCCCATCACTGCTAACTGGCTGGGGTCAGCAGTCTGCCATGTGTAGCCTGGCCTCTGTGTCTTAGACACAGTGGCCCCTGGCCTCTCTTGGCTGTCCTGGGCTCCAATTTGGTCGAGGCTGAGGACAGACATCCCTGGGAGAAGCAGGGTGGTGAGGCCCAGCCTAAGCTTCATATGCAAACAGGCCTGGGTTAGAAACAGAGTTGCCCTACTTCCAAACCTCTCTGAGCCTGATCTGTAAAATCAGGCTCTACCACCTTCTTGGAGAGTTGTGAGGATAAAATGATAACGTTTATGTAAAAACTTCCAGGGGATTCCTTGGGACAGAGCAAGTGTTCACAAAAACAGATCTAATTTTCCTGACTTTCTCTCTAGATTAGGCTTGCCCTGTGTACGAGAGTAAACTGTTCTCCTCATGGCTACCTGTGTTCTGACCTGGGGCCTCCCTGGAACATTCTGTGTCCTCTTCTCAGGTCCTGCACGGAGCAGTGCATTGCTACAGGCCAGGAACGAGCCGCGCGGAGCCTCTGCCCGCACCTGTCCTGGACCATTTGTGTTTGGAGGAGGCTGATGGTGTTTTTTCTTTGCTTGCGGGAGAGGAAAGCCCTTAGGGGTGAAGAGGTGGGTGAAGGTCCCGATGTCTCTCAGGGCCAGTAGCCTTTTCAGCCAAGGCAGGTCTTTCTCTGCTCCCAGTGGAGTGTAGGAAGGCAGTGAGCCACTGGGCTGGGGCTGCGGGAGACAGGGCTCAAGTGTTCTTTTCTAGAGGAAGCTTTGAGTCCACACAGGGACCCGTTCTGTCCAGATCTGTCACTCTCATGTGCATGCCCTCATTGACTTCTCACGGAAGTCCCAGGAAACTGAACTGTGCCCGCTGCAGGTTCCACGTTCTTGTCTCTGCCCACTGGTGCCTCTGAGGCCTCCAGCATCCCTAGACGCCCACAGCAGGCTCAGGGGGCCCTCTGGAGTCTTTGAACATGGCACCTGTGCATGACAGGGGAGGGCAGGGGGCACAAGGCCAGACCCCCCACCGACACTGCTGAGCTCTTGGTACAACTACCTGCCCCTCCCCAGGCTGCTCACAGTCTTTAGGTATTAACAGTGGTTAGTTCTGGGTGGGGGGTTTTGTGTATTTCTGGGTTTTCTATAGTTAGCACAGATGACTTCTGTTATTGGAAAAAAACTCAACAGATGCTAGTGTTTTAAAGTTATGTAAAAAGACAGCCTGGGCAACATGGCGAAACCCCCATCTCTACAAAAAAGAAAAACTAAAAAAAATTAGCAGGGTGTGGTGGCGCATGCCTGTAGTCCCAGCTACTCAGAAGGCTGAGGTGGGAGAACCACTTGAGCCAGGAGGGTCAAGGCTGCAGTGAGCTGTGATCGCACCACTGCACTCCAGCCTGGGTGACAGAGTGAGATCCTATCTCCAAAAAAAAAAAAAAAAAAAAAAGGTAAAAAGAATTAATGAGAACAGAGAAGGAAGTGGAGAGATGACATTGGCTGTGCTCCCAGGACCAGGCATGGAGCATGCGTGGATCAAGTCACACACACAGTGAGGAATGCCCATCCACAAACAGGATGCCCAGTAACAGACCCTCCAACACGTCCATGGTCACCTGGTGCCCTGATGCCCCAGACACACCACATGGTCCTGGGGGCCACATGGGAACGCCAGCGATGACTGCCAGCAGCAGACCCACAGGTGTGCGTTCACCAGGAAGCCTTTATTGAGGGCCTTCTTGGCGGGGAAGTGCTGCACTGAGTCTGCAGGGACAGAGGAATGGTCAGGAGCTGGGCCAGGAGTAGACCACCTGGCAAGACTGGCAAGGCAGTAGGCTGAGGCTGCCGGAGAAGACGGGGAGTTGCTGCCCGCTCAGGGGCGTGGCATCTGGGCTGAGAAAGGCAGGAGGGTGGGTGACGACAATGTCCAGGTCTGTGGGGGACACAGCAGCAGTACACAGAGAAGCAGTGGGGCTGGGAGAGTTGTTTGGCAGGGATGGCACTCGAGGGTGCTTGCAGGGCACACCTGTGGCTGCTTCAGGCCATGGCAACAGGGTCACCACAGGGGCTTCTTGCAGGCAGGGTCCTGGGTCACAGACAGGGCCACAGAGCCTTGTGTTCGCTCCCAGGCATACCTGTGGACAACACAGATGAGCAGGGCTCACACAGAGCTGGACCCTGAGGATCCCAGGGAAAGCCTCCCCGTGTACTCACGAGGTCCCAGCTAGCACCAGGAGGCTGTCATCAGGGGCCAGGCTCAGGTGCCGTCCCCCCATTGTCACCACCGAGGAGCCCTCCTGGAGAAGAGGAGCAGGAGAATCAAATGGAGACTGTTGGGCCTCAACACCTGGGTGAATGTCTGAGTCTGCCTGGGCACCAAGGCCCCAAGAGTGGGCCCCGTGTGGGAGTCCCAGTCCCAGAAGTGGGCTGATGCCCTCCGGCAGGGGGTTCTGTGACCCTGTCCCTGGGCCCCACTTGCCAGCTGCCACAGCCACACGTCCACATTCTGTCTCAGGTCTTCGCTGCTGCCTTGCCCATAGGCGGTCACCTGGTGGGAGGTGAAACAGAAACTTCTGGTGCCTCTTCCCCCACATGGGAGATGGTCTTGAACCTGCCCCCAGACACCAGGCTTGCTTGGAGCAGGGTTGAGGCCCATAAAACAGCCCCATCACCATGTGCTGAGCAGAGACCAGGACTTGGAGAGGAGGGCTGCCTGGGCTGCAGGCCTCCCTGTGCCCGCCACTGCCAAAGGCAGGCATGTATTTGGGATCACACATGCCTGCCTTTCATGTGCAGTGCACCCATGGTCCCTCTGATGTGTGCTCATGCGAAGGCATGCCCACCAGGGCACACCAGAGACACATTTACATCAGCTTCCCAGAGGGTGCGACCTCCCTTTGTCCGAGAGAGGTTTTGAGTTTGGCCTCAGGAGGCGGGAGGGACCAGGAGGGTGAGGCTGAGGCCTCTCTGACATGCACCAGCCTGGAAGCACGCAGCTGCTGTGCAGGGCCATGCTCCTGCTGCCCCGGAGAGGGCGCATATTCATTAATGTAAACTGAAGCAGGTAAGAGCAGCGTATGGCAGAGGTGGGGTGCAGGGCTGAGTGGCACTGCTGTGACATGTGCGCATGTTCTCGCAGCCCTGTGTAAGCTCAGGACGTCCCTGGTACCCAGGAGCAGCAGGCCGGGCCTCTACAGGAAGCCTGTGGCCATGAGCATCCCTGCACAGACTGACTCATTCAAAGCCCACGGGACGTGCCAGTGGCAAGCCGTAAAGCACAGGTGAACACAGGTCTCCCTGCACCACTCTTGCCCTCCCAGCCTCGTCCCCACACATGGTACAGAAACACCACTCTGGCCTGTCACTCCCTGCTTCAATACTTGGATGGAGTGCTGTTGTCTTTAGGACAAGTCCTCCCACCTTGCCTAACGCAGCAGACCTACCAGGACCTGGGCCCTGCCTGCTGCTCCACAGTCCACCAGTCACACTTGTACCCCCACTCCCCAGCCCTGCCTCTGGCTAACTTCAGCTACTCCCAGTGCCA
The DNA here is from genome assembly GCF_049350105.2 of Macaca mulatta. Classification (NCBI taxonomy): domain Eukaryota; kingdom Metazoa; phylum Chordata; class Mammalia; order Primates; family Cercopithecidae; genus Macaca; species Macaca mulatta. The sequence goes on along the minus strand of NC_133418.1, from coordinate 82,066,052 downwards.
GGCTGTTTCAAGCCTCAAACAGCTCATGCTCATGCTTCTCCCTCACCTAGAATGCTCTCTCCACCTCCCTTTCTTTCTTTTACAAACTCCTACACTAGCTTTAAAATGCAATGTGCACATCACCTCCTCCGGGAAGCCTTCCTTGACTTCCCTTTCAGCCTAGATTCCTCCTTTATCCTTCTATAGCTTCCTATAGCTTTTCTATCAGATACTTTATCACGTGATTGTGGCAATTGTTGATTAACTTGTCCATCTCTTTAACAAACTATACATTCTTTAAGGTAGCACGTCTATCCTACTCTCCCACTAAAGCCTGAAACATAACAGGCATTTAATAAATGCGGAATGAAAGAAAGTCAGCCTTGTTTGAATCCCTCTCTCCACCCAACCCTCACTCCCAAACAACTCTCTCCCTTTTGGCTTCCAAGGCTGTGACTGGCTGAAGCCTCAGGAATTCCTAGCGAGGGGAAAACTGCAGACCCCCAGGAAGCTGCCAGTGAGTGGGGGAGCCTCCAACTCTGAAAGTGAATTCAGTTCTTAAAATTGCTTGGGACCATATAGCCTCCACAGACTTCGCCCGCAGCAAAGCCATCGCCCTCTGCGTCAGGGTGGGAGCACAAAGGCCTATGCTCATGTCTACAACCTCTGAAATGTGGCGTGTGTGTGTGTTTGTGTGAGTGTGTGTGTGAAAGAGAGAGAGAGGCAGTGAGAGACTGGTTCCCATTTTCCAGGGCTGCTGGGAGGATGCCCCGGATGTCCCAGGACTGCATTACCTGGGTCTCATAGGTGTCCCCAAACAGGCTGAGTGGTGCGCCTGCCTGCAGCTCCCTGCGGTGGCTGTCCAGCCAGGCCTCCAGGGACATGGGCTCCATGATGGATCGTGTGCTCAGAGGGAATGGTGGCTCCTTGAGAAGCTGGTCTGCACCCACAGCATGACTACAGTCGGTGTCCTCAGGACCCAGGACCCAGCCCACCCAGCCCCAGTGGGCTGAGTTCCCAGGGGCCCCAGGTCTCAATTGCCGGAACAGGCTCTGGATCCGGCTCAGTGATCAAGCAGCCATATAGGGGGTACCATTGGCTGCCGTCTTCTCAGTACCTTGAGAACTGGGCAGAATATTCACAAAGAGACTCCCCGGTCCCCTGGACCAAAACCCATCCTATTTTGGAGGAGGAGGGAGGGAAGGAGAAGGGCAGTTCCCAGCGGCCTCACCAGGGATGGGCTTTCCTGTTCTGTACTGCTCAGAGCTGAAGAACCTGCAGGGACGAACAGGGAGGAGCAGGAGTGGCGAGCACTCCCATTGGAGTGACCAGTGACACACACGTACACCATACTCACGGTCAGGTGCAGGAGCCCACACACACTCATAGGGCCCTCACACAGCTGTGTGTTTGCCATCCTTTCCCTCCCAGCCCCGTGCTGCTGCTCCTCCCTCCCCCCAGCGGCACTGGGCTCTCTGGGCCAGGCTCCCCACCCTGGGAGGGGAGACTTTCTCCCAGGCCATCAGGTGCTGATGCAGAGCCCCAGGAAAGCAAGAGGCAGGGGCTGGGCTGGGCGCTCACTCCTGGATGATGGGGGCCAACTGCGTGCCGAGGTCCTTGCAGTAGAACCACTTCTCAAACAGAACGTCCATGGTGTCGCCCACATAGTACCTGCCAGGGCAGAGGACAGGCAACCCTGCTGTCCCCATCTGGGTGGCTTCAGGGCAGCCCCACTCAGGCCTGGCTCTGCTGCTGTCTGCTCCACCCGTGTTAGCACACCCTAGTGGTCATTGGTCACTTAACACCTTGCTCTTCAGAAGCACACGTGCGCCCCGAGAGGGGTACTATCCCCAGAATTCACACGGCTCTGTCCGGTTCCCAAAACTAGACCCAAACTAGTTCCCGAAACTCGACAAAGCAGATAGAAGTCTGAGGCTCAGAGAAGCTGAGCAATCTGGCAAGGATTACACAGCCTGTAAGTGGTGGAAGCAGGCCAGTCTCAAGACAATCTTAGAAACTTAGAGAGCTTCTAATCGCAGTGCTTTCTTTTTTCCCAAAGAGGAAGCTAAGGCTGAGCCTGAAACCAGGGCCAGTGGCTGGACACTCTGCTGGCCTGCAGTGCTGTAGGCCAGAGTGCACGGACACTTAAGAAACCAACATGGCTGAGCGCAGTGGCTCATGCCTGTAATCCCAGCACTTTGGGAGGCTGAGATGGGTAGATCACTTGAGGTCAGGAGTTCAAGACCAGCCTGGCCAACATGGTGAAACCCTGTCTCTACTTTAAAATAAATAAATAAATAAATAAATAAATAAATAAATACAAAAAATAGCCAGGCATGGTGGCAGGGGCCTGTAATCCCAGCTACTTGGGAGGCCGAGGCAGGAGAATTACTTGAACCGGGAAGCGGAGGTTGCAGTGAGCTGAGATTGCACTGCTGCATTCCAGCCTGGGTGACAGAACAAGACTCTGTCTCAAAAGTAAATAAATAAGTAAAAAAAAAAAAAAAAAAGAAGAAGCCAACACGCAGAAGATGTCCCCCAGTTAAGGGGTTCTTCTCCTGTCAGCGTCATGATTGCCTTTGAGAGTTGGAGCAAAGCTTTGAACTCTTTTCTGGGGTAAGGCCCACATACATGTATGTATAGCCTTCAGTAGACCCCTACAGCCCACCCCAGCCCCCAGCCTGGCTCAGTGAGCTCCTCCCCTGGCCTGAGGAGCGCCTGGCAGGCTGGGATGGGCCCCAGGTCCCTGTGTGTGCTGCACATGGTGGGTGCCAGGAACGCCTGTTGACTGAATGCCTAATGCCCAAACCCAGCTCCTGGGCCCAGGCCAGCTCTGTCTGCTCTTAAAAGGGATGTGGTCCTGCTGATGGGAGATGCTTTACAGACACACAGTGCATCCACCCACCTGGCAGCCTAAATCCTATCCTGGCCCCGGAAAGCTTCATAACTGGATGGTAGTGCCCTCCGGGAACTGCCTTTGGAGTGGCATTTTAATGTTGAATCCCTGGCTTTTATTAAAGGTCAAAAGCAGCCAGATGAAATGTGTTATTGAATTTGCTATAAAATGATATTGAGGACACCATCCTCTCCATCAGACTCCCTATATTAAAGTCCCTTGGGACAGATTTTTTCTAGAAGATAAGACCATGTCTGTCTCTACAACAGACTGTTACACAGTGAATGATTATGTAGCCATTGTGTTTTTTGAAAAGATTTAATAGTGTAAGAAATACTTGGCTGAATGTGGTGGCTCACAACTGTAATCCCAGCACTTTGGGAGGCCGAGGTGGGTAGATCACCTGAGGTTGGCAGTTCGAGACCAGCCTGACCAACACAGTGAAACCTCGTCTCTACTAAAAATACAAAAATTAGCCAGACGTGGTGGTGCATGTTTGTAATCCCAGCTACTCAGGAGGCTGAGGCAGGAGAATTGCTTGAACCCGGGAGGCGGAGGTTGCAATGAGCCGAGATTGTGCCACTGCACTCCAGTCTGGCGACAGAGTGAGTCTCCATCTCCAAAAAAAAAAGAAATACTCATGAGTTTCTTTTAGGTAAAAAAAGATATAGCTATGCATAGAAATAAGACAAGACAGAAGTTTAGGTTTCATTGGTGACATGACAATTTTTTTGTTTTCCCTTTTTTATTATTTTGTTTTCTTGAGATATAATTCACATACCATCAAATTTATCCTTTTAGTAACAAGTAATTTTAATTTTGTTCACTTCACATTCCTGTACTTTTCCAGATTTTGAGAATGAATGTGTATGACTTTGATAATCAGAAAAACAACAAGTATTTTTAAAATGCCTATTATACAAGACATGTGGGCCATAGTATCCTGATCCTGGTAACCTGACGGGAAACTTGAAATTTTTTTTAGTTAAAAAATACAACAAACAATGATAACACCACTGCATTCCAGCGTGGGTGACAGAGTGAGTCCCCTTATCAAAAAAAAAAAAAAAAAAAAAAAGAGAGAAACAAAACCAACCAAACAAAACACTGTTGAGCTTCTGGAAGATCTCTGTTTCCCTGAGCAATAGGTTACTTCCTCCTTTCAGAGGAAAGGAACTGGATGACTGGTCAGAACCAAATGAGAACCCTGGCTGTGGAATCAGAATGTCGACAGCAGGGCCTGTGTTCTTCCCCTCTTTGGTGTTGACTCCCACTTCTCTTTATACTGTCCTGGCCCTAACTCCGTATTTCTCTATAATGCCAGATCTAGCAAGTAACGCGTTAACAACTTTAACTTATTTGTAATGATAACAGCACCTCCCCCATAGGATCGTTGGGAAGACTCAATGAATAAATACATGCAAAGTCCTTAGCCAGGCATCTGGCACATAGCAAGTGCCATCCAGATGTCAGTGTGTGTTGTGGAATGAGCTGGGGTAGAGAAACTAGCTGAGGGAGGCACTGGCCGTGACTCTAAACTCTGGGGGGAAGCAGCAGTTCTGGCTGCACTGGGGGAGGTAGGTGTGACTTTGGAACCCCTCTGGCCCGCTTTCCACATCCCACCCCTCCCAGAAGACCGTGTGAAAGGAAAATATCTTGGGTCCCTGAAATCACTAAACTAAAGGGAAATGTCAAGCTGAGAACTGCTTAGGGCAAACCTGTCCCCCATACTTTTTTTTTTTTTTTTTGAGACGGAGTGTCGCTCTGTCGCCCAGGCTGGAATGCAGTGGCGTGATCTTGGCTCACTGCAAGCTCCGCCTCCCGGGTTCACGCCATTCTCCTGCCTCAGCCTCCCGAGTAGCTGGGACTACAGGCGCCCGCCACCGCGCCCGGCTAATTTTTAATATTTGTAGTAGAGATGGGGTTTCACAGTGTTAGCCAGGATGGTCTCAATCTCCTGACCTTGTGATCCACCCGCCTTGGCCTCCCAAAGTGCTGGGATTACAGGAGTGAGCCAGTACGCCCGGTTACCTGCGCCCCATTCTATTCAAAGTGCCCCTCTGCTCACTGAGATAAATTTGTATCTGATTGCCTCCTCTGGAGAGACTAATCGGAAACTCAAAAGAATGCAACCCTTTGTCTGTTTTCTACCTATGACCTGGAAGGCCTTCCCTGCTTTGAGTCATCCTGCTTTTGCTTTGAGTTGTCCGGCCTTTCCGGACCGAACCAATGTCCATCTTACATATGTTAATTTGATGTCTCATGTCCCCCTAAAATGTATAAAACCAAGCTGTGCTCTGACTCTCTTGGGCATATATCAACAGGACCTCCTGAGGCCGTGTCACAAGCACGCGTCCTCAACCTGGCAAAATAAACTTGCTAAATTAACTGAGACCTGTCTCAAATTTTTGGAGTTGACATTTTGATAACCTCAGAGGGATTCTGAGTGGAGGTGCCCCTGACCTTTGACAAATCTCCTAAGGGTGCTTGGTACTGGCGTGAGCTAACTTCATGGCTCAAATCAATAGGACAATTTGCTGAGGTCTGGGAGCACCCTCTCTAGAGAATCCCTGATCTCCCCAAATTTGGTTGAGATCTAAAGTTTATTTCGCTGTACAACTCCCTCTTTCTTTTTGCGTTTTACTTGTTTCCAACAAGGAAGGCAAGTTTTCCTGTTTCCATGACAATGGAAGGCAGGTAACTCGTTTATGAAGTTTGAGCTCGCTTCCGATAGGAAAAAGGAGGTTTTTTTCCTGCTTCTAGGATGGTAGAGAGCTGTCTTGAGCCTGAGACCCATCCCTAGGTAAGTAGCTGAATTGAGGGTTTGTCTTGGCTAAAGTTAACTATCAGCTGCTCTTAATTTCTGCTGACCATTAGAGTGCTCAGTGATCATGGAAGCTGTGCGATCATTTGTTTTGCTTAACTGTTTGTTGTTGTTGTTTCTGTTTTGTTGTTGTTTCAGTCTTTTTCCCATTGGGTTTGATCAGCTCTGCCTGGCTTGATCAAATCCTAAAGAAGTTCCAAATTATGGGAAACAAGGCCTCTGGAGTGGCTAAATTCCCCGCCCCTCTACCCCCAACACACACACACACAAAGAGCCGGGCACAGTGGCTCACACCTGTGATCCCAGCACTTTGGGAGGCAGAGGCAGGCAGAATATGAAGTCAGGAATTCCAGACCAGCCTGGCCAGCATGGTGAAACCCCGTCTTTACTAATAATACAAAAATTAGCTGGGCGCAGTGGCGCGCACCTGTAATCCCAGCTATTCAGGAGGCTGAGGCAGGAGAATTGCTTGAACCCGGGAGGTGGAGGTTGCAGTGAGCCGAGATTGCACCACTGCACTTCAGCCTGGGTGATAGAGCAAGACTGTGTCATGGAAAAAAAAAAAAAAAAAAAAGCTGGTCTGGTGGGGGGAGAAAAAAGGCCAGCAAAAGGAGAAAAAAAAAGATGAAAGATTTTTTATTTTGACTGCTAAGGGGCTTGATTTACATAACAAGGCCACCTTTTGCTAACCAGGCAAAACTGAAAGAGCAATGGCTGTACTTCTGAAACAGCAGCATTTGTTTTCCTGCTGAAATACAGTAATGAGATTTAAAAAGATTTTTTTAAAAGAGCTCAATGGTTAAAAATCAGCTTAATTAAAAGCTAACATCCAAGGGGTGTGTGTGTGTGTGTGTGTGTGTTTTAACCTTCATGTTTTTGTTTTTGTTTTTCTCCTAGGACCTTGTCTTTTTTCTTGAGCAAAAGTTTTTTTCTTCTCAGTTGACCGAATTCTGTTTTCTTCATTTACTTCTGCTGTCTTTCCTTTCTCTTGCACCCTCTGCTGCATGAGGGACCTAAAATAGTTTATAGTAGCCTGCGGTTTCTTAAAGAAAATGAAGAAGGCACTAGACTCCTTTTAGGGGAGAAACCTGTTTTTCCTTATCAAGAATGTAAAAAGATATATTGGTCTCAACTCTTAAACTGCTTACTTTTATATTGTTATCTGGATTTTTTTTTTTTTTTTTTTTTTTTTTACTAAAATAGTTATTGTAACTCAGGTTACTCTTACTCTTGAGTTTTTAAGGAAGAGTGTGGTTTTATTGCTTCTGGGCCTTTGACTAAGATCAAGTGTGGAAGAGTGTGGTTTAGACACTTAGAAATGTCTTTGTTTAAAAAAACCTTTTTTTAAGTGCACTGTAAAAGCATCATGTGGTCTAAGCTCATAATAATTCTCCCTTTTTGGAGACCCAGGATTCAGTGTGGGCTTTGCCCAGAGCTCAGAGATCCAGTTAAAAGATAGGTAGTCCCGATCTAAATAAAATTGGTCTCCTTATACAATCCTATGATAGATTTCTATAATTTTATGTTTGACTTGGCATCCATCTTTTTTTTTTTTTGACAGAGTTTCGCTCTTGTTGCCCAGGCTGGAATACAATGGCATGATCTCGGCTCACTGCAACCTCTGCCTCCCGGGTTCAAGCGATTCTCCTGCTCAGCTTCCCTAGTAGCTGGGATTACAGGTATGTGCCACCATGCCTGGCTAATTTTGTATTTTTAGTAGAGATGGGGTTTCTCCGTGTTGGTCAGGCTGGTCTCAAACTCCCGACCTCAGATGATCTGCCTGCCTCTGCCTCCCAAAGTGCTGGGGTTATAGGCATGAACCACCATGCCCAGCCAGCATCCATCTTTAATCTCCCTCTAGCACTATCAGACTTATTCTCTCTGTACCTTATGATGTAAATTTTGCTATTTGATTTTTCACCTGAGTTGTTTCCTTTTTTTTTTTTTTAATTGAAACGGATTCTCACTCTGTCACCCAGGCTGGCGTGCAGTGGCGTGATCTTGGCTCACTGCAGCCTCTGCCTCTTGGGTTCAAGCAATTCTCTGCCTCAGCCTCCTGAATAGCTGGGATTGCAGGCATTCTCCACCACGCCCGGATAATTTTTTTGTATTTTTAGTAGAGATGGGGTTTCACCATCTTGGCCAGGTTGGTATTGAACTCCTGACCTCGTGATCCACCCACCTCGGCTTCCCAAAGTGCTGGGATTACAGGCGTGAGCCACTGCATCTGGTGAGTTGTTTCCTTTAATATGCAACTTTAAGGCTATTTAGCTGACAACTGCCTGTGGTTGTAAAACAGGTTATCAAGAATCTGAAAGTCTGGCTGGGCATGGTGGCTCACACCTTAATCCTAGCACTTTGGGAGGCCGAGGTGGGTTGATCACCTAAGGTCAGGGGTTTGATACCAGCCTGGCCAATATGGTGAAATCCTGTCTCTACTAAAAATACAAAAAATTAGCTGGGCGTGGTTGTGGGCACCTGTAATCCCAGCTACTTGGGAGGCTGAAGCAGGCGTATCACTTGAACTTGAGAGGCAGAGGTCGCGGTGAGCCAAGATTGTGCCACTGCACTCCAGGTCGGGTGATAGCGCAAGTCTCTATCACAAAAAAACAAAAAAAAAGAAAAAAGAAAAAAGAATCTGAAAGTCTAAGATAGAAAAAAAAAGTTGTTATGAATCTATAAGATGTACTTCTATTAGCATGCCTAAAACATCTATGTATGTGTTGTATACACAATGTTTCACTGCTGAAAATATAAAAAGGGGCTCTAATTAACTAAACTAAATTCCTCTCAAAGTTAGTTCAGCCTATACCCAGAAATGAACAAGGAGCGCTTGGAGGTTAGAAGCAAGATGGAATCATTTAGGTCAAATCATTTTCACTGTCTCAGTTCTAATTTTGCAATGGTGGTTCTATAACTTTAAATAATGACTATCACAATTTTTACAAATAATCTAAGTAAATGATTAAAATAAAATAATTATGTAAATGCAATAGGATAAATACTTGTAGACAACCTTGTCATAATTTAGAATCTAAAGTTAAATTAAATAGTAGACATTTCATTATTTGGGTACTTTCCAATAAAAATATATTTTTAGGAAAACATTCTTTCTAAAAAAAGGTGCGTCCTTTTAAAAAAAAGTGAACCATTTTGTCTAATTTAAGGCTTATTTAAAGGTCATGTATAAAACAAGAGAAAAGGAACCAGGAAATAAAAGAGATGTAAAGAAAGTTATAAAAACAAAGAAGTTTTTTTGTGGTAAGAAAGCTTAAAGAGAAATAATTTCATATGAGACAGACTTCGTACAGTAAATTTAGTTGTAGAGTAAAATGACTGGTTGTTGAAGAAGGAGGGATGTTCAGGACAAACCAGAAAGTCCAAGCATAGCATGAATGGTCTGTGTAAGTCACAATAAGAGGACTTATTTTTTTAAAAAACCCAAAAACTTTTATATGATCAAGTTGTCACATTATTATTAAGTTTGGGTTGCTTAGGAAAAAAAAAATGAGATTAAATTTTTTCAAAAGTTAAGGTTATTACATTTGTGTATCTCTCTGTACGTGCTTTTAATGTCCTTGTGACATTAAGTTACAGGGCTTTGACTCCTGGGTCTAAAAAGGACACCAGGTCCTGCTAATTTTTTTTTTTTTTGACCGGAGTCTCGCACTGTTGCCCAGGCTAGAGTACAGTGGCGTGATCTTGGCTTACTGCAACCCTCCACCTCCTGGGTTCAAGCAATTCTTCTGCCTCAGCCTCCTGAGTAGCTGGGATTACAGGTGCCTGTCACCATGCCCAGCTAATTTTTTGTAGTTTTAGTAGAGATGGCATTTTGCCATGTTGGCCAGGCTGGTCTCAAACTCCTGACCTCATGATTCGCCCACCTCAGCCTCCCAAAGTGCTGGGATTACAGGTGTGAGTCACCGTGCCCGACCAAGTCCTGCTAAATTTTAGACACTGACATCAATTAAAGCCCCATCTTCAGGCCCAGTAGAAGATGCCAATCAAAATAAACTGCATTCCTGAAACACAGGGACAGAAATTAAAACTATTCAACTCCTTAAGGCCCAGGGACTATCATGGAAGAGATGGGCATGGGAGATTGTAAGGACCAATTTTGAGAGATAAAATAAGTTCAGTTTCTTGCCAGGTGCGGTGGTGGCTCATGCCTGTAATTCCAGCACTTTGGGAGGCCAGGGTGGGTGGATCAAGTGAGGTCAGGAGTTTGAGACCAGCTTGACCAACATGGTGACAGCTCGTCTCTACTAAAAATACAAAATTAGCCAGGCATGGTGGCACATGTCTGTAATCCCAGCTACTTGGGAGACTGAGGCAGGAGAATCACTTTAACCTAGGAGGTGGAGGTTGCAGTTAGCCGAGATCACACCATTGCACTCTAGCCTGGGCAACAATAGCAAATTCCATCTCAAATAAATAAATAAATAAGTTCAGTTTATCTATAAATTAGTCATTAATGTCAAAGGTACACTGATGCAAGACCAGCATATGGGCCCCTGTGTCAGATTTAAAAAGTTTTCTTGAAGCATTAACTGACTCCTAAGTAAAGGTTATGAAAGGTTTATGGAAATTATATCTTACCGTCAAGATATAATTTTTAAAACTATAGTTAATTGGGTTCATGCTATTTTTTTGTTTGTTTGTTTTGAGACACAGTCTCACTGTCGCCCAGGCTGGAGTGCAGTGGCGCGACCTTGGCTCACTGCAAACTCCGTCTCCTGGGTTCAAGTAGTTCTCCTGCCTCAGCCTCCTAAGTAGCTGAGATTACAGGTGCACACCACCATGCCCAGCTAATTTTTGTATTTTTGGTAGAGACAGGATTTCACCATGTTGGTCAGCCTGGTCTCGAACTCCTGACCTTGTGATCCCCCTGCCTCAGCCTCCCAAAGTGCTGGGATTACAAGTGTGAGCCACCATGCCTGGCTTCATGCTATTTTTATTAGAGCTTATTGTTTGGAACAGTAAGTCTCTTCTCAAAGAATGAAGGTTTTCATTTCTTTGAAATCCTCGAGTTATTACTTTGGTTAAATGAATGATCCTATATTGTGATATCAAGAGTTTTAAACCTTTGATATTTGACAAACTTTCCAAAATCAAATGATAAATTATATCTTTTTCTGACCTAATTAATCTGTTAAGATATTGGGTTCCCTAATGTCCAAAACTGACATAGTTATTTGGTATAAAAAAGCATTGTCAAATATGAAATGGTGTTTGGTTTTCTTTGGGCTGTATTTGTATAAATATATTATTGGTATGCATTCCAAAATTATGGGAAACTCCTATAATCCTGATAAAACTTAGTGCACATAATCAGTAATAATCATAATTGTATTAAATTATTGTGTGCCACAGAAGTAACAAATTTCCTTGCCAACTGTGTCTTTGACTATGGCTGCCTTAAAACTTTTTGTCATTCACAGACAATGGTCCTGTTTTGGTTCTCTTTAGGAGGTGGCTTTAAAATCAGCTCTAGAACTCAGGTGCTCGTTTTTTTGTTTTTGTTTTTGTTTTTGTTTTTTGATGGAGTCTCACTCTGTTGCCAGACTGGAGTGCAGTGGCACAATCTCGGCTCACTGCAACCTCTGCCTCCTGGGTTCAAGCAATTCTCCTGCCTCAGCCTCCTGAGTAGCTGGGCGTACAGGTGCACACCACCACACCCAGCTAATTTTTGTACTTTTAGTAGAGACGGGTTTTCAACATGTTGGCCAGAATGGTCTTGATCTCTTGACCTTGTTATCTGCCTGCCTCGGACTCCCAAAGTGCTGGGATTACAGGCGTGAGCCCCCGTGTCCAGAGAACACAGGTGTTCTTAAATGCAGGTTTCTGATAACTTTGGAGATAGTGACATTAGAATAGAGAAGAAAAACTTTCAGGACTCTCATGGAGGGCTGAAATGTTCATGAATATCAAGCATAACAGGAGTAAACTATGTAAACTGAACTCATAGAAGACTAAAGTAATCTTTTTTACTTTTGCTTTAAATGTTGCTGATCCTTTGTTTTGTTTTTTCAGAGTCAAGGAAACTTTTTTTTTGAGCTATTGACAGTTTTAAACAATTTATTATACTCCCATGAACAAAATTTGGAGCATATTTTTTTCTCTCTACCTGATTTCTCCAGAATTTGGAAGCTATTTGTGAGTATTCTTAACTTATGGCAATACAGTTATGTGCATAAGTGCAGTAAGAATCTGTTTTCATTTTGCCACAGGACGTAATTGGAGAAACTGGTTATTTTATTAAGGCTTTGACTGGAATGGTGTGCTTTCCTTTAAGGAATGAAGCTTGGTTTATGGAACCAATAAAGACCCCTTAGGGAAACTGGCCTCATACCTTCCCTGTATAGGGTTCCTGACCTCTGATAAGTAAAGGCCCTGTCTCTGGTGACAGGCCCAAAAGCCCCAAGTTTACCTTGGAACCTCAAGAAGATCACCCAACTCATAGGTATTTAATAGCACATATCCATGGCTAGGCTTGGCTTTAAAAATAGCTCTTATCTGAGATTCCTTCTATGGAAAAAAGTTCCATCAAAGTCAATTTAAAAGCCTATGTAAAAAATAATTATTCTTGGCCAGGTGCGGTGGCTCAAGCCTGTAATCCTAGTACTTTGGGAGGCCGAGGCAGATGGGTCACCTGAGGTCAGGAGTTCAAGACCAGCCTGGCCAACATGGTGAAACCCCATCACTACTAAAAATACAAAAAATTAGTCAAGTGTGGTGGCGGGTGCCTGTAATCCCAGCTACTCAGGAGGCTAAGGCAGGAGAATCACTTGAACTCAGGGGGTAGGGGTTGCAGTGAGCTGAGATCGTGCCATTGCACTCTAGCCTGGGCAACAAGAGCAAAACTCTGTCTCAAAAAAAAAAATTATTCTTGCTGCACTGTATACAAATAATTAGGCCAAGTATAATAAAGCAAATCAGTCCTACCATGATTTGTCTTTAAAATGGGAAACTGGAGAGAGAAAAATTATGTTTTGAAAACTAGGCCGGGCGCGGTGGCTCAAGCCTGTAATCCCAGCACTTTGGGAGGCCGAGGCGGGCGGATCACAAGGTCAGGAGATCGAGACCACAGTGAAACCCCGTCTCTACTAAGAATACAAAAAATTAGCCGGGCGCGGTGGCGGGCGCCTGTAGTCCCAGCTACTCGGGAGGCTGAGGCAGGAGAATGGCGGGAACCCGGGAGGCGGAGCTTGCAGTGAGCCGAGATCGCGCCACTGCACTCCAGCCTGGGCAACAGCGTGAGACTCCGTCTCAAAAAAAAAAAAAAAAAAAAAAAAAAAAAAAAGAAAACTATAGTATACCTGTTGTTAGATTCTAGTCTTGCCTAATGTTTCTCAATTTTTATTATTTTTCTACGATTTGGACTGAATTCTAATTTTTCTTGACTACAAGTTTTCAAAATAATGTTTTCAATTTTTTTACTCTTTTTTTGTTTGTTTTTCCTAACTTGGAGTCACTGAAAGCTGAGTTGTGCTTTCTTAAAGCCCTGAAAACTGAAGCCAGACAACTTAAACTTCAGAAGAAAATATCAGCAACCTATTTACATACCTAAACCACTCTCATACCTGCCTACTGATGTGTGAACTTCAGAGCAATGTGGCCTATATCGATTTTCCAGGATTGCTCTTTCATTGGTTGTTGTTTTTCTTCCTTCCTCCCCATATTTTCTCCTTGTAAGACATGAGACTTAACAACTTTCTAAAACTGAACTTCCCTAATAACTTGGGATCTACCTGTCTAGGAATAAACCATCCTAGCCATGAGAGATCAGACAAAACCTGGGACCAGAGACTCAATTTCTTCTAAAATGCTTTCTCCAAAAGATTTTTAAAAAGAAAAGGGGGAAATGTGAAAGGAAAATATCTTGGGCCCCCAAAATCACTAGGTAAAGGGAAATGTCAAGGTAGGAACTGCTTAGGGCAAACCGGCCCCCCATTCTATACAAAATCACCCCTCTGCTCACAAATGCATATCTGATTGCCTTCTTTGAAGAGGCTAATCAGAAACTCAAAATAATGTAACCATTTGTCTCTTATCTACCTGTGACCTGGAAGCCCCCTTCCCACTTTCAGTCTTCTCACCTTTGCTTCCAGTTGTCTCACCTTTCCAGATGGAACCAATGTTTATCTTACATATGTTGATTGGTGTCTCATGTCTCCCTAAAATGTATAAAACCAAGCTGTGCTCTGACCACTTTGGGTACATGTTGTCAGGACCTCCTGAGGCTGTGTCATGGGCACATGTCCTCAACCTTGGCAGAATAAACTTTTAAATTAACTGAGACCTGTCTCGAATTTTCAGGGTTCACAACCTCATGCAGAAAGCACAGATTCTGATTCCAGCCAAAGGTCATCAGGCTGAGTGGGCTTCCAGGGGGTCACAGAGAACAGAATCCACCCCACCCTATCTCTCCACCATCAGCCAACAAAGACAGGATCTCCACTGCCTCTGCTGTGAAGCCCTCCTGCCCACTCAGTGGCCAGGACATGCTTTCTTGAGTCTATCTAGGATCCTCTCAGCTGCAGTTTGGAGCTGTGCTCCTTTGCTGTTTGCCCTTTCTCTGCCCCAGCCCCCCAGACAGAATTTACCTAAGACCATCTAGCTCGGTCTCCAGCCGCCTTCGCTCAACCACCAGCCCCACGGTGTTGGCAAACCTCTGTGGTGAGTGGGGCACCCTGGCAGGCAGGAGGAATATCTGCAGTGGTAGAGATAAGGTGCGCAGTGAGGCCACTGTCCCTCACGGAGACCTTAGCGCCCCCAACATCCTGGGCACCTGCAGCTGACCCCTGGGCAGCAGAGTGGTACTGCTTGTCCACCCTGGGCCCTCTTCTCTGCCCAGCCTCTACACCGGGGAACCAGAGGGAATGTTGGACTGTGCTGAGGATGGAGCAGCCTGGAAGAGGGAGGATAGGGTGGCCTGGAAGAGGGAGGATGGGGAAGGGAAGGGGCAGGTTGGCAGCTGGGGTGTGGGAGAGCAGGAAAAGGTAGGGAAGATAAGACCTCAGCCAGGGCCAGGATTCCAGCTGTGGCTGCCTTTCTCTTCCCCACCCTGCTGGGATCTGGCCTCACCTCTCCCTGCCGAATGACCACATCCCGGTGTTTGCCTTGCTCCAGGACTCGGAGAACCATGTCTCCCTCCAGCTGGTAAAATACCTGTGGGACAGGAGAGAGGCTTGGACCCTCCCCACTTTCTCTTCCAGGTCCTTGGCCACTGCCCAGGCCCTGAATTCTGACTGGGAAACCTGAGAACTTTCTGAAGGCCTCGGAGTTGATGGGCAGCTCTGTCACTTCTGTCCCGAGGCCCGTCTCCCCGGTGCATACCATGGAGTGCTGGGGACACACGGGATCATGTCTTGGACATGCAAGTGATGATCAGAGTACCCAGGATGCAACGGTGGTTACCTGGCTGGCGGGCAGGAGCTGGATGAAATGCTCACTGGGGAAGTGAATGAGACAGCAGTCAGGTAGGGGACCCACCCATTTACTGTGTGCCAGGGGCTGTGCCAGGCACTTTCCCACCAGAAACCTCACAGCAAAGCCTCCAAAGGTATCATTAACCCCATTCAGCAGAAAACAAAGAAAGAAAACCAAGGCTCAGAGGGTAAAGCAGCTGGCCTAAGGTCACATAGCTGGTTACTCTCCAGCCGGAGCCGCAGCTTGGACCCAAGGCTGTATGTGGCTCTGGAGCCTCTGGCCAGGGTGACGCCTTGGCAGCAGGTGGGGCTGTGGAGGTTGCTGGCAGCCTGGGATGAGTTAGGTGCTGTGGGGGATGGGAGTATGTGCCTCTTGTACGCTCCCGGGCCGGGGGGGCGGGGGCTCCTACTGCATTTTTCCGATTTCATCCTAAGTCCCTAATTTACTGAGATCACCCCATGGAATTGGGAGGAAGAGGAGGAGGCAGACCGGTTTTCTCCCCACCCGTCACACATTGCCTAGTGTTAAAAGCCCCAGCCAAATAGCTGAAGGAATGTTATCAACAGCGTCTACTCAGAGAAACCAAGCTGACCTGGAGGGACCTAGAGAGATGTGGCTCTGCAGTCTGCCACTAGGCACAAATAGTCACCACCCTTCTGAAGGGCAACTTGGCCATGGGCGTGAAGTGCCTTGGCAGTTTACACCCCTGGAGGGACTGTGGGGTTTCTTGGGATGCAGGACCCTCAGTGCTAAAACTGGGAAAGTTCTGGGTGAATCCAGATAGCTGGTTACCGTACAACCTTGACCTCAGTAATTCCACCTCAGGAATGAGACCTCAGTTCATCAGAGACATACCTGCCTAGTGGTGTACGTTCAAGGCTGTTTTTAATGCAGTGCATAGTTAAAAGCCCTCAGCTCTGCCAGGGTGCTCTGTGCCCTTGGTCAATTCAGTTAGCCTTTCTGTACCTTGGTTTCCTCATCTACAAAATGACAGTTATCTACTCAAAATGGAGGTGTGAAGATGCCAGGGATGCTTTACACATATGTGCTCAGCACATAGTAAGTGCTCAATGAGCCTCTAGCTATTAGTATTGACGATGGTAAGAATGACAAAAGTAATGCTAATATAATTATGGGGAAATGTAAATATTTGATGGTAGATTCAAAATATGGAACATTATGCAGCCATTAAAAACTATGTTTTTGAATAGCTGTTAATAAAAAGGGAAAATGGAAAATGCTAAAGTTATGTTAAAGATTCAAAACTATACCCAGCAGGGTTTTAGTTTGTAGCAATACACATATAACAGAGGCAGCCTGTTCACAGCAGCCCTCTGCGTGGTGGGATTATGAATGAGGTAAGGATTTTTCTGTCTATATTTCTCATATTTTCTACAAGGAACAATATTTACTTTCCTTATTAAAAACAACCCTTAGGCCGGATGTGGTGGCTTATGCCTGTAATCCCAGCACTTTGGGAGATGGGAGGATTACTTGAGGCCAGGAGTGGAGACCATTCTGGGCAACATGGTGACACCCCATCTCTACAAAAACTAGAAAAAATTAGCTAAGTATGGTGATGTCTGCCTGTAGTCCCAGGGACTTGGGAGGCTGAGGTGGGAGGATTGCTTCCCCGAAGTCGCGGCTGCAGTGAGCTATGACTGCACCACTGTACTCCAGCCTGGGTGACAGAGTGAGACCCCATCTCTAAAAAACAAAAACAAACACGAACAAACAGAAATCCCATACACATTATTTCATACAAATAATAAGAAACCTACCAGGTTCTCTTCTAGGGAGCATTTCAGTATGCTCTCCTCCCTCACTCTCCAAGCTGGGAGGAAGCCTGTGTGAGAGTGTGAGAGTGTGTGTGTGTGTGTGTGTGTGTGTGTGTGTGTGTGTGTGTGTGTCTAGGGTCCTTTCACAGTGAGGGAGGGGAGGAGGGGCAAAGGAAAAGTTGGCAGGAAAAGTTGGGAGAGGGGAGTCTGGAGTTACCCTCTGGGCCAGATATAAACCCTTACAAGGCAGGCTACACGGTATTTTCTCTATTTTCTTGCTCTTGTTCCCTGCTCAGAGGCCTTCCCTGTGATGAGGGGCAGGCCTGGCCTGGAGCAGAGGTACAGATCACTGAACAGCAGAAAATCCCGAACAGCTGTGGGCAATCCTAAAGGAATTATGCTCAGTTTGGAAGTAAATGATGTTTGGGGGCCTGGGGCAGGCTAGAAGATTAACTGTACTGGCTCAGGCAGCTAATGAATAGAATCTGGCTTTCTGACCTGGAAAGGCCTTTCAGGCAGGCCAGGCGGAAATGCGAGAGGTGTAGAGGAACCATGCATATCAAGCACCAACTCTGCACCAGGCTCTGTGCTCATACTCTATGCACATTGAATTCTTCCATCAGACAGGGGCCATTGTCCCCATATGCTTATGGAAACAGGCTTGGAGAGGTGATGTGATGTGCCCTGTCCAAGATCCCGGGGTTAGTAAGCAGCAGAGAATTCCCCCAATGCAAGTTCATCTGCTTCTGGCCCCCCTGCACCTGCACACTCCAAGACAGGAGTGAGGTAGGTGGAGTATAGGTGGTAGGTGGCGCTGGGGACTGGGGAGCTGGGTCAGGGAGCTGGAGGTACCCTGACCGCTATTGCAGAGGCAGAGCTCGGCGAGGAGGAAAATGGGGTTTGGTAAGAGGTGTGATTTGAACCCAGGTCTGAGCGACTCCCCTTTTCTCACTATTCAGGAGGAGCCCGGACCCTGAGTTACACTGCTTCCATAGCACAGCCTGGAGTTTTCCCAGGCTCCAGCTGGGTGAGGATAAGCAGGGACAGAGAGGAGGCTGACCCTTAGCCCTGAGGCTGCGCAAGTGCTGCACCACCCTGCCACCAAAACCTCAGCAGGGTGGGACCAAGCCCTGTCACAAGCCCACCTCCAGCCAGATTCCTCCCAGACACCTGGGTGTCCCTTCAGAGTGAGGACACCTGTGCTGGCCAGGCCTCCTCATCGCTCAGCTGCCATCTGAGTCAGGGAATGCGCTGCTGGCCAGGCCCCTCAGGGGACACCCAGCCAACTGAGCTTGGAGAAACCATGGGATGGGCATGGGGCAGAGGCAGCAGGGGGGGAGAAGGGAAGCAAAGACAGAGGGAGACAGGAGAGGTGGGTGCTGTGAACAGGGCTGACAGAGAAGGCCGAAGTCTCTGGAAGACTCCACAGTCAGCTGTGCCTCCCATACCATAGCCACGCCAGGTCTACCCACCTCCTCAGTATAGTTTTAGATTTTCCTATTGACTTTTTCCACCAAGGAAACGGTCTCCAGTGAGGTGTGTTTGTGAGAAGGGGGTGGCCAGGAGAGGTGCAGGGCCCCTGGAGTGTGAGAGGTGAGGGGTTGGCTGGTTCTGCTGGCCCGGGGCCCATCATTCCTCCGCACAGCGTTGCGTGTCCCAGTGCACACATGAGGTGCTCAACAAATATTTGTTGAACAAGTGATTCTCCCATGCTCACTACAGTCCCTGGCTGTGGCCTGGATGCCCTCAGTGGGGACAGAGGCTGTTGATCAAGCTGGACTCTGGATCTTGAACCCCCAGAATCAGGCTCCCTGAGAGGACGGGAAGCCCTCTACTGATCCTTTCCCACCAGAGGAGATTCTGTGTCTCTTCTGAAGGGGACACACCTTTCTCTTTAAATTTTGCTTTTGTTTATTTATTTTGGGGTAGGTAGTAGAGAAGCACAGTCCAAACTTCAAGGTGCAAAAGGTGATTCAAGGCAAATTCCCCCTCCCACCTGCCCCAGCCACAAGCCACGAATGGGTTTTGCAACCTCTAGTTAAGGGAGGGCCACCCAGCCCCAACTCCTCCTTCAGCTCCAGACACACCCTACCATGCCTACCCCTTAGCCACTAGCTCCTCCTCCCTCAGCCCCTCCCACTCCCTCCGCCACCCGCTCAGCCCAGGCCTCACTCACGCTATTTTTGCACTTTGCCCCTGTCTGCAGGGGAGGATCTTATTTTGGAGACCAATTGAATCTGTCAAGTTTGTGGGGAGGGGACCAGGACATCCCCCCGAACACGGCCAGACCCTATATCCAAGGGGAGGATGCCCCACAGCTAAAGCCTCTGTCACCGCAGGGTGTGGGCTGTTTCCCGGGGCTCCCCCAGCAAAGGTGCTGGCTGTGGAGGTGTCACTGCCTGCCCACCAGCTTGGAGGGAGCAGTCATGCCCTATGATTTCAGCTGTGCCCCCTCCACTCATCAGCCACATGTCCACCCCTCTCCAGTCCATCATCTCTGGGCCTCGAGTGGGAAGCGCCCCCTCCCCCCAGGGCCAGGCTCCTTGCACACAGGCCTAGATCTAGGGAGAGACCAGTCAAACCTACCTCTTCACCCTCTTCGATGTGATAGTCCTTCCTGGTATTGGGGCCTCCAACGAACATGACTTTGAGCTGCTCCTGGTGCCTGCAATGCGCGCAAAGTAGGGGAGACGTTCTAAACCATCTCCTACGAGTGAAGAGAGCAGGGGTCCTTTGGGGGCCAGGAGGGAGCCTGAGGGCCCCTGGGAGAAGGAGCAGGACTGTTTTGGCCTCACTGTCCCTGTCCCCCAACTCTCATCCCCAGTTCATGCCTGCGTACATCTAAGCGTCTATGTGTCTGGGATGGTGTCTGTGTGACTGTCCCTGTTTGTGTGTCCCCCCACATCCTCTGACCCAACAAGGGGAATGACATGGTGGTGAATCTATGGCTTTATCAACCAGGATCCTGGGCTGTGATCAAGATCTCAAATTACAGGAGAGTAGCAAATTGGAGGCCCCTTCCCAGGATGAGGCAGTGTAGGGGCAAAATGACCTTGACCTGCCACTCACCCGTGCTGTCTGACTACGGGATCCTGCACTCTGCCCTGGCTGGAGGCATGGCTTCGTGGGTGCAGGAGACTATAACGTCTAGCAGGGGCCTCAGGCAGTGTCAAGTCAGTGTGGCATGTATTTACAAGTATAGGCCCTGGGGCACATTACTAACCTTATCTGTAAAATAGAGGAACAGTTCTTACCTCACAGAGTTTAAACAGAATACATGAATTAATATTTGGAAGCTCTCAGAATGATGCTTAGCATGTAGTAAGCACTATTTAAGTATTTGATAAAATAAAGAAACCCGGCCGGGCATGGTGGCTCATGCCTATAATCCCAGCACTTTGAGAGGCAGAGGTGGGTGGATTGCTTGAGGCCACTAGCCTGGCCAACATGGTGAAACCCCGTCTCTACTACAAATACAAAAATTAGCCAGGGCTGGCAGTGGGCACCTGTAATCCCAGCTACCTGGGAGGCTGAGGCACGAGAATCGCTTGAACCTGAGAGGTGGAGGTTGCAGTGAGCTGAGATCGCGCTACTGCACTCCAGCCTGGGTAACAGAGGGAGACTCTGTCTTAAATAAATAAATAAATAAATAAATAAATAAATAAATAAACTCAATACAGCCCTCTCATTTTACAGCCAATTTAGCCCGCCAAGAGAGGGTCACATAGCCAGGGGACGACTGAACCCGAGCCAGGCCCCAGGCTCCTTGACTCCCACGCGGGCACTGGGTCTGTGGGGCATCTAGTCAGCTGTTTAGAACAAAAGGGTGCCCAAACTCCTCAGTCTTTCTGCTGTTGGTGTGGTGTTACCTTTTTGTGGGAAAAATACCTCAGCACCTCCTGAGAACAGCCCGCCCCACCTGCACAGCAGGTGGATGAATCAGCAGCAGAATGTGTCTGGGTGCGGCTTCCGGGTTTTCTTAGGTGGCCCTGCCACAGAGGGCAGGGGTGAGGGCTTTCCTCTGGGAGGGGAGGTGCCGGGTCTGGGACCATTTGTACACACAGGGCACAGCATTCTAGAGGCTGCCTGCATGGATGATAATGGTGTGGATGGCAGGGGAGGGGCTATGGGGGAGGTCTGAGCCCCCAGACTAGACTGGCAGGTCCTTTCTGAGTGTCCTCTCCTGTGGGCTGCTTTCCAGCCCAGCTGGGAGGCATGGAGACAAGACGGAAGAGCCAGTCTCTTTCCTTTTGCTTCCCTTTTGGGAGGCCGGGCCCAATAAGCCAGAAACACACATGTCGACCTGATGTTTGAAAAGGTGGATGAGGTCGCAGGGCAGGAGGAGGCTGTCATGAACAGTCCATGCTTAAAGAACTTAAAGCTGCATAGAGCTTCAAGGAAGGGAGAGAAGCTACAAGGAACTTGACTGGGGAAGGGTATGCATGGGAGAGCTGGGTGCAGAGGCTCTGAGACTAGAAGCACTGGGGGTGACCTTGGGAAACGATGTTGAGAAGGCTGGACCAGGAGGGTGGACCAGCCGTGGAGTCTGGTCTTGGTCTAAGGGGTGCTGGGGAACCTGGAAAGTTGTTTTTTAAAATCAACTTCACTGAGGTGTAATTTAGATATACACAGACAATTCTTAAACAACCCCACTCAAGAACTCTTTCAACCCATCAGTCAGGATGCACAAACCAGACCTGCCCCTCCTCTGCCCAGAACCCTCAAGCAGCTTCTCACCTTGCTTAGGGGTATTATGGGCTGAATAGGAACCCCCCGGTCAAATTTATATGTTGAAGTCCTAACACCCAGTACTGCAGAATGTGACCTTATTTGGAAATAGGGTCCTTGAGATGTAGTTAGGTTAGGATGAGGTCATCCTGGAGTAGGGTGAGCCCCTGATGCAATATGTCTGGTGTTCTTTTAAAAGACGAAAATTTGGACACAGACACACACACGAGGAGATCGCCTTGTGAAGACGAAGGTGGAGGTGGGTGTGGTGCAGCAGAAGCAAGAATACCAATGAGGCCATCAAACCACCGAATGCTAGCGAGAGTCCTGGGCAGATGGACGCAAGACCTCAGGGAGCGATGGGAGGACGGAGAGGCAGCGACCACAGACGGGGATGAAGTGGTGGAAGGAGGCAAAGACGATGCTACATCTTTGATTGGGGTGGGCAACAACAGTGGTCGAAGAGATCTTTGGGGAGCTATTGACTGTTGGCCATGTGGTATCGCATGGTAACCAAGAGTGAGCGTGGACTCTGGAGTCGAACTGCTCCATGGGTTGTCTGGAGCCTATCCCACAGGTGCTCTGTGACACTAGAAAAGTTACTTATGAAAATCCCCCCTCATGGCGCTACTGTGAGAATGAGATGAGATGATGTAAAAACACTCGGCATAGTCCTGGGCCTGCTGTTTGGTTTGAGGTGCCACCCTACTGACCATGTCGTGTGGACACAGCAAAAATGAGGAATGTGAACCTTGATCTAGCCGGCATATGAGGCCCTGCCATGGAACTGGGGGGGTGAGGGAGGTGACCGTGCCACAGGGGAGGGCCTGAGAGGTCTGCCTGAAAAAGATGGCAGCTGGACGGCCAACCCTGTTGGGTGCTGCAGGCAGAGGCTACTGGCAGAGGTAGCCTAGGGAGGGTCTGCTGTGGTGTGTATGTGTGTGTGTGTGTGTATTCGTGCACACCTGCAAAGAGGGGCTCTGGAAAGAGCAAGAAATCAAGATCTTCCCAAAGGAGCGGATTCTCTGCCTTCCCCTTTGCCTGTGGCTTCTGGCACAGGGTTGGGGTGTATGATTTGGCTGCCCCCAGGCCTACATTCTAGTGCAATTCTGGGGCCTTGAAAACCACCCTCCCCACACTTTTGAGTTTTCCCAAAATGCACAGTGTTACTTGGGTTGGAGTATTGTTTCTCAGCCCCGGAAGGAGGGGTGCACCTTGTCATCTCATCTCCCACAGCCTCAGACCCAGCTCAGCCTTCTTCAGAAGTCAAGACCACAGTCACCAGAAAGAGGAACAGACTGATGTGGTGGAACCGGAACAGTCTGTCTCCATCTTCCCCCAAGAACCAAGAGATTGAAGCCGCACTTCTGCAGGCTTTTGGGTCCAGGAACTCGGAGCTGCAAGGTGAGGGCGCAGATGGAGGAGGGGGAGGAAGCAAGGGCAGCGGGAGGCCATGGGGGTGCCGGACTCACATGAGCTTGTTGCAGACGGGGGGCTGGAAGGAGCCCCGGTTCTCCTCCACCCAGGCCCTCACTCCCACGCGGCGCTCCATGACTGTCCCGGGCGCCTCCTCGCAGCACTGTCCTCCCGCCATCGGAGGCCCCTGGCTCCGCCCAGTCGCTTTTTTAACCAGAATCCCAAGCTCACGAGGCGGAGCAAACCCCCGCGACCCCGCGGTGGGAGCTTGGGGCCGGCAGACTTTGGCCCCTGGTGGACTTTGGTGTGAGCCCGCCGCCCTCCGCGCCACCCCAGACCCTGGCGAGTGCGGCGGCCGCAGCGCTGGGGGAACGGCGGCCCGTGCCCCCTGCTTCTCCGCGGGGCAGGGGCTCGGTCTCCGCCACCGTCCCGGGGGCGCCCCACACACTCGCGCCTGCGGTGGGGCCTGCTCCCGGCGGAGGACACAGAATCCAGACCCTTCCTGGGCGCTTGTCCCCAGACGTTCCTTCCCTCTACGCCCCGGGGGGAACCCCAGGGAAGGTCCCCAGAAATACTACAGTGGGGAGATCGCGGGTTGGAAGTCCCAGCGCCTGAGAACACGGTGCTGGCTCTGGGCTCAAGATTTGGCTTTCCCATCTGGAAAAGGGGAATGACTGCCCGGCCACTCAGGGCTGCCGCGCGCACCCAGCGGGAAGCCGCACGGTGGTCCCCGCAGGCCCCGATTCAGGGTGAGCCCCAGACCCGCTGCCTGGGGCCGGCAGACTCCGCCGCGGGCTCGGCGAGGGGAGCGGTGCAGGCGCCGAGCTGCGGAGTCCGGGCTCAGGGCAGGACGACGACCCCTCCCCACCCGAGGCCCAGCAGAGCGGCCGCTCTCCTCCGTTCAGTGTCGCAGTGGACCCCGAGCCCCGTGCTGAATTCCTTAGGTGTCTTAGGAACATACTCAGCTCGCACGCAGCTATGGGAGGAATTTGGCAGATGTGGACACTGGCCTCAGTGTCCTAGCCCTCGGGAATCTGGAGGTGTTAATGATGTCCCTGTATGAGAGACTCTAACAGTTATCCTGGGTGTGAGGGGCTAGGGCGCTGGGCGTGGACGTGCAGGTGAGGAAAGAGAAACCTGCGCGGGTGTGGAGGATGGAGAAGCCTGCCTTTCTGCAGGACGCAGAATTCTTAGGAAGATTGGAGGAAGTAGAGTGGGAGCTGGGAGGTAGGGGAGGAGGAAAAGGGCTCAGGCCCCTGACACCAGAATCCAGACTATAGAGTTTAAGAAACGAAACGCCTCCAAATCCTGCCCTCACAGCCCGCCTGGCGTGGGCTGGCTTTCTCAGCATCCCAGACATAAAGACTCCTCTGGTGCAACTCAAAATCAAAACCCAGACAGATAGGAAGCCGAATTTCCCCCTGAGACCTTCTCATTTCCTCTCTGCCGCTCTTTTTTTGTTTTTTCTTTCATTTTTCTCTCTCTTTTTTAAAAGTTATTTATCTAGCACAGTTTTAGCTGAGCATTTCCTTCTAGAATATCGTTTTGCACCCAAATAACTCACACCACCTTCTTTATTTTTCTCACCTATAAGTAATCAGAGGAGACGTAAACAATGACACATGAAGCACTGAGGATCTGAGATGTGTTAAGTTTGCTTTGAGTGTTAGTTAAATGGAGGGATGGGGTGAGTGGGTGGATGAAGGCATCAACGAATTCACACAAAAAGGAGAAAAATTGATTTCAGCCCAACAGCTGTTCTGTTACCATAGTGCAAAGGAAAGAATGATAGGTACTCTGTATTTTAACTGATGTGATCAAATAATGTGAATAATTAATGCCACAAGTAGAATTTTGGGGGTCTGAAATATCCCGAGTAACCCTCTACACAAGCTAAATGACTGCTATGTTATCACTATCAAATATGCCCTCTGATTTGTGCTGTGTAGCGCAAATACCATGGCCGGTCTACCGAATTGGCAGGCCTCTTGGCTCAGGCACCATTGGACTCCAATGTTCAGAAAACGGACAGTTGCCATGTTGTGAGTATTCTGGCATTGTTGAGTTGGAACCATCTGGAATCCTTCTGAATACTGACTGTTGGACCCCTTGTAGTTTCTGGAATTTACCTGCCTCTAGGATCCACCTCTCTCCTCTGCACACAGGAGCTCATCTGCACTAAAGGATCAGAAGCAAATAGAATCTACCCTGGGATCCAAGCTCAAAGGATCTGGCCTGCTTGCTGGTGTCTTGCCCTGGCCTCCCCTGGGTGGTGTTTGCCTGCCCAGGTCACTGAGACCAGCAGATCCTTCCAGGCTTTGCTGAACCTGGCTGGTAATAATGACCTGACCCTTCAATTCTTCCATACACTGAACTAGTTGCTCCAGTGAATCCCTTTCCTGGCCCACCTTGTTTTGTTTCTGCCTTTCTGTCTTTCCCACTTTCTCACCCTTTCATAGAATTCAGCAACTATTTTAAAACAAATAGCTTTATATGAACAAAAGGGCTAGATCATGAACTGCACTGGTTATTTGGAAATCTAGGTTCTGGTCCTGCTACCCCTTTAACTTGAGTTATTTACAAGTCTGTTTAAAAGTTTCTAGACTGGTTTGTTTTTTGTTTGGCTATTATTTTGTTTTTCATTTCTTTTTTTTTTTTTTAGACCGAGTCTCGCTCTGTGGTCCAGGCTGGAGTGCAGTGGTGCGAACTCGGCTCACTGTAAGATCTGCCTCCCAGGTTCAGGCCATTCTCCTGTCTCAACCTCCTGAGTAGCTGGGACTACAGGTACCCACCACCACACCCGGCTAATTTTTGTATTTTTAGTAGAGACGGGGTTTCACTGTGTTAGCCAGGATGGTCTCGATCTCCTGACCTCGTGATCCACCCGCCTCGGCCTCCCACAAAGTGCTGGGATTACAGGCGTGAGCCACCGTGCCTGGCTTTTGTTTTTCATTTCTAATTGTATTGCATTGTGGTAAGAGAAGATGGTCTGTGTTGTATTATTTTTGGGTGGGGAGATGTGTTAAGATTTCCTTTGCAGCTTAGCTTATGGTCAATTTTTGTGAATGTGTATATTCTGCTTAGAATGTAGTTCTGAATATTTATATTAGGTCAAGCTATTGTGTTGATCTTTATTTTTTATTTACTCAAATTTACTGATCTTTATTTACTCAAATAGTCTTGATCTTTATTTTTAAAAGTGCTTAATATTTTAGTTTCCAAGAGAGATATGTTAAAGTGTAACGCTGTGATTTTTTTTGGGTTAATTTCTCCTTTTTTTTTGAGACTGGGTCTACTCTGTGCCTAGGCTGGAGTGCAGTGGTGCGATCTTAGCCTCAACCTCTCTGGGCTCATGTGATCCTCCTGCCTGTCCTCACTATAGCTGGGACTACAGGCTCACATCACCACACCTGGCTACTTTTTGTATTTTTTTTTTTTTTTTTGGTAGAGATGGGGTTTCACCGTGTTGCCCAGGCTGGTCTCGGACTCCTGGGCTCAAGCAATCCTCCCTGTAATCACAAAGTGCTGGGATCACAGTTGCGAGCCACTGTGCCTAGCCTCTCCTTATTCTTTAACAGCTTTTGCTTTACATATTCTGAATGTATGTCATTAGATGAAAACATGCTCACGAGTATTTTATCTTCTTGTTGTAGTGTTTCTTTTACCTCTAAGAAATATTTCCTCTTAGTTTCTTTTCACCTTGACTTCAACTTTGATACTAATATTCCTATACCCACTTTGTGTTAGTATTTTCCAGATATAGTAAGTTGACCAAAAAGATGACACAATAACTCCTTCCCTTCCTGAATCCATACCCCTTGCCATGTGACTTTGCCACTGTTCTAATAAGATGTGAATTCCACTTCCTCATATGTTGAATCATGGTTGGCATTGTGACTTGTGAATACAGAAGGCAGCAGAACTAATGCTATGGGACATCTGAGTCTAGTCCTCACCAGGTCTCCCAGCTGCTGATCTCATCACCTGGAATGCTGCTCCCACCATGTGCAGAAGCCTGGGTTAGTGTCCTGGAGGATGAGAGACCATGTGGAGGGCAAGGTTGACCAACAGCCTGCACCAGCCATGTAAGACCATCTGAGATGACTGTAGCTGCATGAGTGACCCCAGGGGAGACATGCAGAGACGTGTCCAGCTGTCTTACTTGTTACTTTAAGCCATTCAGTTTTTTCTAAGATAAAAAAGTTAGTTTATCTAGGCAGAAATAGTATGTAAATAATTATACAAGTAGTACGTGGATTTGACCAAAACCTTGAAGCTGATGTGCAGTGAGCTAAAATTTGGAAAATGCTTAATGAGAGAATGGCCTAAAGAGCTATTCGGTACTCTGAATTCCCCAAAGGCAAGGACCAATATTTACCCACCTCTGATATCTCCCCTGGAACCTTACACAGTACCTGGAACACAATGGACTCTCTACAAATACCAAATTGGGAATTAACTCTTACTATAAACACTGGGCGTCAGCCCTGGTTCTTCCGGGCTCCAGAACTAACATATGAGTAGATTTCTCCAGGTAGATAGGAGTGAAGTAAACCCCAAAGAATCAGGAACTAGAGCTAAGTAAAGAATAAACCCCAAGAAACTTTGAGTAAAAAAGGATACTATTTGCACATTGCATATTGGAAAACAAGTAGAAAGTCCAAAAACAAAATAAAAACTTACAGCAAGAAGAAAAAAACAAAGCCCCACAAACTCTACAGCTTAAGTTAGCCTAACCACAGCTGAGATACTGCTTCTCAAAGAACTAAATGACAAGTTGAGAGACAGGCCCCGTTGTCAGGTCAGCTGTTCTTGAGAAGAAACTAAATTCAAAACTAGACAAAACTCTCTCACTACTAAAAACGTATATAGACAGGGAAGCATTTTTTCAAGTTATACTAATAAGTTGACTTGGATGCTTTAATAGCTTTCATGAAGAATGCTGAAAATTGTGTAGCATATTTGAGGAACTCCACAACTACTTAGAATAAAAAGAAAAGCAACTTTTTAAAATTTAGCAGTATCTCAAAAATGAAAAACCTAGTTACATGTTCTCATAAAGAAGTTTCACTATTAATATAAAATGCTCCAAAAGTTTAGTTCATAAGACATATTCAAAATATATACCCAATAATCTAAATGTAGACACTACAGCAGCAATATAATTTTGGTTCTCCAAAGATTACCAAGCATGAAGTAGCAATCTCCTTGGGGTGTTGCCAAACCAGGTGTCTCTACATCCCATGAGATCTTAACACCAACATGCCAAGTATCAGGATCTCCGCCTTCAAGATGAGAGCCGTCCTCACTTTCCTCTTCGGGGCCTGCCCACCAGATTTTCAGCATGATGCCAGCTCACTGCCATTTTCCGCATGCCAGAATAAGGTTTCTCTTTCAGGTGTGGGATTTTCAGAGGATCCATCAATTCAGCAAAGTTACGTCGTATGCTGCTCTGCTCTTTATGTCCACTTCATCTTGTCCATCACAGGATGACCCCACGCCACCACTGGGGAAATCTGCAGCCAAACACACTGGCACAGCATCCTCATTAGCCTTCTCTTTGGCAGCAAGTCCTTCCAAAGCCTAGATTATTTCTATCTGCAGGTAGTCATCGACCCTGAGGGAGGTCTGACAAGCAGCAGCAATTTCAGCCTCGGTGTATTTTATTTTATTTTTTGAGACAGAGTCTCATTTTGTTGCCCAGGCTGGAGTGCAGTGGCACGATCTTGGCTCACTGCAGCCTCTGCCTCCTGGGTTCAAGCGATCCTCCTGCCTCAGCCTCCCGAGTAGCTGGGACTGCAGGTGCATGCTATCACGCTAATTTCTAATTTTTGTATTTTTTTTTTTTTTTTTTTTTAGTGGAGACAGGGTTTCACCATGTTGGCCAGGCTGGTCTGGAACTCCTGGCCTCAAGTGATCTGCCCACCTCAGTCTCCCAAAGTGCTGGGATTACAGGGCATGAGTTACTGCACCCGACCCTTGGTGTATTTTATATTAGACCCTTTCACTGGCCATGGTACCATAAAGAACCTAGTGTTCAGGTACTTGTAGGTGCAGCCTGGATTACCAATGAGGATGGCAGATACTGGAATGAGCAAATCTTTGCCTCGGATCCTAACCAGGTCCCAAAATAAGCAGCCATGCTTGTGCAGGGTGAGAAAAGCTTCTTGAGCCTTTTTTTTTTTTTTTTGAGACAGAGTCTCGCTCTGTCACCCAGGCTGGAGTGCAGTGGCGCGATCTCAGCTCACTGCAAGCTCTGCCTCCCGGGTTCATGCCATTCTCCAGCCTCAGCCTCCCGAGTAGCTGGGACTACAGGCGCCCGCCACCACGCCCGGCTATTTTTTTGAAAAACATTTTTAGTAGAGACGGGGTTTCACTGTGTTAGCCAGGATGGTCTTGATCTCCTGACCTCGTGATCCGCCCGCCTTGGCCTCCCAAAGTGCCGGGATTACAGGAGTGAGCCACCATGGCCGGCCTCTTGAGCCTCTTTATGGAGCTCCCCAGATACACTGCCGGCTTCTTGGAGAATTAGTTTAGGATATTTTTCTCTTTTTTTGAGACAGTCTTGCTCCGTCGCCCTGGCTGGAGTGCAGTGGTGCTATCTCTCGGCTCATTGCAACCTCCGCCTCCCAGGTTCAAGCAATTCTCCTGCCTCAGCCTCCCAAGTAGCTGGGATTACAGGTGCCTACCACTACACCTGGCTAATTTTTGCATTTTTAGTAGAGACGGGGTTTCACCATGTTGGCCAAGCTGATCTCGAACACCTGACCTCAGGTGATCCACCCGCTTCGGCCTCCCAAAGTGCTGGGATTACAGGCGTGAGCCACCACGCCCAGCCTAGTTTAGGATATTTCATCTGCCACTGCTGATAGAATTCATCGTCTTTGGGGGTCAGATAAGGAAGACAGGTGTCTTCAAACTCTTCAAAATGCCTCAGTTTCTTAGCTTTGCACTCTTGTTCCTCGGCAGTCAGGTTCATGCTGGCAGTTCATGCGGCCACTAAAGCCACCTTCCTAAGTCATTAAGATTTTGTTTTTTTGAGACAGACTCACTCTGTCACCCAGGCTGAAGTGCAGTGGGCACAATCTTGGCTCACTGCAACCTCTACCTCCTGGGTTCAAGTGATTCTCCTGCCTCAGCCTCCTGAGTAACTGGGATTACAGGCGCATGACACCACGCCCGGCTAATTTTGTATTTTTAGTAGAGACAGGATGTCACCATGTTGGCCAGGCTGGTCTCAAACGCCTGACCTCAAATGATCCACCCGCCTTGGCCTCCCAAAGTGCTGGGATTATAGGCGTGAGCCACCGCGGCTGGCCCTAAGTCATTAAGTTTTGAGGGTGGTTTGCTACACTGCAATAGATAACTGAGACAACAGGTGTATAGTTTCCCTGCATCATTTTGTTTTAGATATACCTTTCATGAAGGGCACCTACCTGGAGTTTAGAAAAATCTAATCTGTATGTTACATGTTTAGTAGTCATTGGATTCAACTCTTTCATATCTATTTAATTATTGCTACATTTGTACTTATTCTTGGCATCTTCTTTTGGGTTTTCTAATTACCATGCTGTGTTAGTTTCCTGTAGCTGCTATAATAAATTACCACAGGCCCAGCACAGTGGCTCGAACCTATAATCCCAGCACTTCGGGAGGCCAGGGAGGAAGGATGATTTGAGGCCTGGAGTTTGAGACCAGCCTGGGCTATATAGCCAGATACTGTCTCTACAAAAAAAATAAAATAAAATAAAATAAATTGAAAAAATCACAAACTGAGTGCCTTAAAACAACACAAATGTATTGTCTTATAGTTTTGAAGGTCAGAAGTCTGAATGAGTCTTATGGGCTAAATCAAGGTGTTGTCGGAGTTGCATTATTTCTGAGAACTCTAGAAGAAAATCTGTTCTCTTGCCTTTTCCACCTTCTAGAAGCCACCTGCATTTCTTGGCTCACAGGGTGCCTTCCTTCTTCATTGAGACACATCATTTCATCCTCTGTTTTTGTTGTCACATTTCCTCTGTAACTAATCCTTGTGATTACATCGGGCCCACCCAGATAATCCAGGATAATATTTTCATTGAACTACTTAATCACATCTGCAACATCCCCTTTTGTTTTGTAAGGAGACATACTCACAGATTCCAGGAATTAGGACAGGAGATTTTTGGAAAGAACCAAGAAGGATTATTTAATCTACCACACATCCCTTTTCCTGGTTTCTTTTTTTATCCTCTTTTTTGCTTTCCTAATCTATCAAGATGCTCTTGGCTGCAAAGTAGCAGAGGCCTTAGTTAAACAATGCTGTAATCAACAGAAAGACAGAAGGCTTACACAACTGGACACCCAGAGGAGAGTGAGTCTGTGACTCAGCAGCACCATCATGGACCCTGGTTCTTTCCATCCCTCCCATCTGCTACCCATAGCGTCAGCTTCATCCCGAGGCTGGTTCCTTGAGTGGCCAAGGAATGAGGCTGGAAGTGTCCTTATTCACACCCACTGAGGGATAGAGTTGAGTACCTATCACTTTCCATTTGGACTAGGTTTCACAAGCTTGGCACTATTATTATTATTAGTAGTAGTAGTAGTAGTAGCAATAGTAGTAGTAGTAGGGATGGGGGTCTCACTCTGGAGCTGTCTCACTCTGTTGCTCCAGGCTGGAGTGCAGTGGTGTGATGACAGCTCACTGCAACCTTGAACTCCTGAGCTCAAGCGATCCTCCTGCCTCAGCCTCCCAAGCAGCTGGGACTACAGGTGCACACCACCACACTGGACTCATTTTTAAATTTTTTGTAGAGATAGGGCCTCAATATGCTGCCCAAGCAGGTCTCAAAATCCTAGGCTCAAGCGATCTTCCTACCTTGGCCTCTCAGAGTGTTGGGATTATAGGCGTGAGCTGCTGAGCCCTGCCTTCCTTAGCAGTTTCCAAATCCACCCTGCAGTTTTCCCAACACCTGCAGAACCAGCTTTAAAGTGACCACAGCAGAGATGCCAGTGCAGATGCTGGAGCCCTTCCTCAGAAGTCTGAGTTTCAGTTATGCAGAGGGCTCCTCCTCCAACTTCTAAGCTTTTGTGGTTCAACTTCTTCCTTTGTTCTCTCAGCCCAACAGTGGGTAGCTGCTTCTTGCAGTTGCTCACTTACGTGATACGGCAGATTTGTTTTTTTGACTTTTCAGTTATCTAGTTAATAACCGTAAACCTAGTTAACAGTTCTCTGTATTACATTGTCTCTGTTAAATAATTGGTATAGTTTCTGTCCCCTGACTGATATATCTTTATAAGCTTAATTCTCTGTCATAATATGTTTGTTCATGGTTGTGATTTGCATCTCTGGGAGGGTTAGGTTCTAAGATCAGGGTATCAAATAAGAAAACTTGTTGGTCCTCCAATACGCTACCTCCTTAATGTAATCGAAATTGGCTGTTGGCCCTGGGATGGAGCCAGCTACCCTAGCTAAGACCTTGCTAGGCAGCACTGGGCAGAATTTGGCAGCTGAGGAGAAGGCCTCTCATCTGGGTGTGGTCAGTGTCAGTTCCTCAGGGCTCTCTGCAAACAGAACTGGAAGTTTATGCTCCCTTTTACCCTACAGGGAGAAGGTCCCTCTGGGAGAAATTCATAGACCAGCTCTGTGCTGAGACTTCAGTTTAGCTTATAGATCTGCTACATTTCCATTTTCCCCTGCTCCAGGGCTAGTTGGACCACCCTTCCCCTTCCCTCCCTGTCTTCCCTCCCTCCTTCCCCATGAAGACATTTTTCAGCTCCCTCGTCTTCTTTCTCCTTTTTGCC
Source organism: Macaca mulatta (assembly GCF_049350105.2). Lineage (NCBI taxonomy): Eukaryota > Metazoa > Chordata > Mammalia > Primates > Cercopithecidae > Macaca > Macaca mulatta. Next base: position 82,033,216 of record NC_133418.1, on the reverse strand, counting down.
AGGGGCCATTGAATGCTACCTCATTTCAAATCACTCTGTGTTAGTGCCCTCCTCCCAGCCCCCATATCCTCTGGCATGTGCCTCATTCTTCCTGGCATGGATCCCGCATGTCTTAGATGGGAGAAGGCATGCATGGATTCTTACCAGTCCCAGGTACTGTGAGCAGTGGCCAAGCTTGGCATTTCTTGTAGCCCACATGTCATGGAGGAACTCATACTTGCTACCTACAGATAAAGAAACAGAAAATCAATGACTTACCAAAGGCCTTTAGCCACTCCTACTACCTAATTTTTAAAAAAGACCAAAACTCAAAAACAAAAAAGAAGACAAACAAAAAACAACAAAACAATGGGCAAAAGGTTTGAACAACCATTTTATAAAGATACACAGAGGACCAATAAGCACACACAAAACATTGCTCAACATCATTAGTTTGGCAATTAATGACATGCTCAAATTAAATATACAATGCAAATTAACATGCAAATTAAATACACAATGAGATACTATTACACACCCGGTAGAATGGCTAAAATTAAAGACTGACAATATGAAGCATTGGTGAGGATGTAAAGCTACTGGAATTCTCAACATTACTGGTGGGAATATAAAGTGGCACAACTAATTTGGAAAAACAGTTCCGTAGTTTCTTATAAAACTAAACATAGGGACCGGGTTCTGGGGCTCATGTCTGTAATCCCGGTGTTTTGGGAGGTTGAGGTGGGAAGATCCCTTGAGGTCAGTAGTTCATGACAAGCCTGGGAAACAGGCAAGACCTCATTTCTAATTAAAAAAAAAAAAAAAAAAAAAAAAAAAAAAAGGCCGGGCGCGGTGGCTCAAGCCTGTAATCCCAGCACTTTGGGAGGCCGAGACGGGTGGATCACGAGGTCAGGAGATCGAGACCATCCTGGCTGACACGGTGAAACCCCGTCTCTACTGAAAAATACCAAAAAAAAAAAAACTAGCCGGGCGAGGTGGCGGGCGCCTGTAGTCCCAGCTACTCGGGAGGCTGAGGCAGGAGAATGGCGGGAACCCGGGAGGCGGAGCTTGCAGTGAGCTGAGATCCGGCCACTGCACTCCAGCCTGGGCAACAGAGCGACACTCCGTCTCAAAAAAAAAAAAAAAAAAAAAATTAGCTGACAGTGGTGGCGTGTGCCTATAGTCCCATCTACTGGGGAGGCTGAGACAGGAGGATTGCATGAGCCCAAGAGCCTGAGGTTGCAGTGAGCTATGATCGCATCATTGCACTCCAATCTGGGCAACAGAGATAGACCCTGTCTCAAAAACATAGCCCCAAACAACCACCAAACATAGGACCTTTATCAAAATTAAAAACGTTTGTGCATCAAAGGACACCATCAAGAGAGTGAAAAGGCAAGCTACAAAATGGGAGAAAATATTTGCAAACCATGTATCTGATAACGGGTTAATATTCAGAATATAAAACAACTCCCCAAACTCAACAACAAAAAAACAAGCAACAGGATTTTAAAAATAGGCAAAGGACCTGATAGACATTCCTCCAAAGGAGATATATAAATGGCTGATAAACCCATAAAAAGATGCTCACATCACTCATGATTAGGGAAGCGCACATCAAAACTACAGTGACAGAGTGCTTCATTTCATTAGGATGGCTATTATAAAAACAGCAGCAACAACAACAAACCAAAACATAAAATGGCAAGTGGTGGTGAAGATGTGGAACTCTTGTGTATTGCTAGTGAGAATGTAAAAATGGCACAGCTGCTGTGGAAAACAGTATGGTGGCTTATCAAAAAATTGAACATAGAATTAACTATATCTTCCAGGAATTCCACTTTTAGATATACACCCAAGAGAACTGAAAGCAGGGACTCAAACACATATTTGTACACTGATGTTAGTAGCAACATTATTCACAATAACTAAAAGATGAAAACAACCAGCGTCTATTGACAGATGAATGTATAAAGCAAACGTAGTATCGCATATAATGAAATATTATTCAGCTTTAAGACGAAATGTTTTGATAGATGTTACAACACAAATAAACCTTAAAAATATTACGCTAAGTGAAATAAACCATACACAAAAGGACAAATATTGTATGATTCCACTTTTATGAATATTTAGAGTAGTCAAATTTGTAGAGCTAGAAGGTAAAATAGTGGTCATTGGGCTCGAGGGAGGAGGGAATGGAGAGTTACTGTTCAACCGGTATGGGGTTTCGGTTGAGATGAGAAAAAAGTTGCGGGATCAATCGTAGAGATGGTTGTACAACAATGTAAATGTATTTAATGCCACTGAATCACACACTTAAAAAGGGTTAAAATGGTAAATTTTATGTTCTGTATATTTTACCACAAAAAAAAAAAAAAAAAAAAAAGCCAGGCGCAGTGGCTTACGCCTGTAATCCCAGCACTTTAGGAGGCTGAAGTGGGTGAATCATCACTTGAGGGCAGGAGATATACAAAAATTAGCCGGGCGTGGTAATGTACTAAGTGCCACTGGATTGTACAATGTAAAAATAGTTAAAATGGTAAATTTTATGTTATGTGTAATTTGCCACAATAAAAATGCTAAAAACAAAGAAACTATACATAAACATACATTATGACCCAGCAATTCCATTTCTGTATTTATTCAAGATAAATAAAAATAAAAATACTTGTACACATATGCTCCTAGAAGCTTGTAAAAGTCCCACACAGGAAAGAGCCTAGGATGTCCATCAGTAGGAGAATGGCTCAGTCAACTGTGGTATATATGATCAATGGACAACTATTGAAGTCACTCAACCAGTTGGTTGAGCAGAAACATGGACTTAGGTTGTTTTACTCCAGTTTCTTGTCTTTCCTCTTTCCCACAAGGTGGACTTTCCTACTTGCCCAAAAATTTTGACCTAAGGAACACGTTGAGTGTTACTGAAACCCCAGAGCTCCCTGGCGGGCTCTGTTGAAACTCTTCCTTTCTCCTCTCACAGGAAAGTCTCCATCATAATCTGTGCTGTGGCCTCCAAGACCTCTATCTGGTCCAATAGGTTTGGGTCCATCCCTTGCCAGGATTGAGAGAGGAACCCTCCCCATTCCTCAGCAGCGGGGAATCTAGGCACAGCGGCGCCCAGCATGCCTGGGTCGTGGTTTTCACCTCTCTAGGGGTCAGAGTTCTAACTCGTCTTTCCTATATTTCAAGTTGGAATGCTTTGGCCACCATCACGCAGGCTTCTGTGAGCCTGACAAGAGCTCTGTGCCTCTCTTGAGGGTGACCCCGAGAGGCACAGAGTTGTCAAGGCCAGACATGCTCACTGTTCTCCAGGTGGCAAAATGAGCCATCTACTCCATACCGTTTGAGAGCATGGACTCTTCAGTTGCACAATCTGTATTTGAATCTTAGCTTTACCACTTGTTTTGGTAAATTGCACAGCCTCACTGTGCTGCACGTTCCTCATCAGTGAAAGGAAACGAGAATGCTACTTCCTTCATAGGGTTGCTGTGAAGATGAAATTGCTTCATAGGGTGTCAAGTTCTTGGAGTGGTGCCTAGCATATGATAAGCACTATGTAAGTGTATTATTTTTACCCACCAACCACCATGTTCTCCATGTTCTTTGAAGGCTGTTGTTCTCCAACAAGTGAAAAGAAATAATTAATGCATCCTGTATCAGTCAGGATTCAGACACACCAGTAGTTTGAATAGGGAAATATTAATGTAAAAAATTATTAACTAGTAAAGGAGGATTAATTACTAAGAAGGGTAAATGGAACTCTAGTTAATTCAGGAATAACAAAAGGAGCAGCCACTACCTTTAGGGCTGACATAGGGAACCCAAGGAAGCAACAAACTCTCCCTCCCATCCAAGGCTGAGATTCAGAGCTCACTGGTGAGGGTGGCAACGGGGCCTGTGGATGCTGGAGGAGTTTGCTGAGGTGCTGCAGGCTGAGGATGGCAAGCAGGAGACACTGTTGGGTGTTGGCAAAATCTCACCGGGAAGCCGCCCACTGACAGCTGTGCTGTAGGAGCCAGAAGAAAAGCACTGAGCTAGGAAGAGAAGTACCTTCTAGTGTTCCTCTAGCACTTTCTACTGACAAGACCCAACAGTGGCACCAGCTGACAAGACAAATACTTTCAGGGTCCAGCTCCAGGATCACAAGGCAGGGCCAAGAAGGGCGAATTGGGAGCAGAGCGGTATGAAATGGACTGGTACACACCCCATCCGTGTTCTTATAGAGACATTTAACAAGGAGTTTTTCCTAATTATGGTTTATATATTTATAGGAATACAAAAGGGAGCTAGGATTAGGGTGACCATATGTTCCAGATTGTCCGGGACAGCACAATTCATGCTTGTTGGTCCAGTATTATTAATAGTGCTCCTTTTGACTCTCAGAAATGTCCCTGTTTGGAGGATAAATTATGTGGTCACATTATCTATAGATGCATCAGCTTCCATCAAACTAACCTTCCCACTGCTAGTAGCTAGAAATTCTGTAAATACCCCACCCTACCCCCAATCTGTCTGAATGCAGCAATGAGCCACCAAGGCAACAGTCTAAGGGCTAAGGGGCCAAAATTTCATGGAGAAGTGCATTCAGGTGAGCTCAGCACCCTGAGCTGCTGTCCTCCTTGAAGTGTTTGTCAGTGACAGAAACTATGAGGCTGAAAAGGTGGGCAGAAAGCAATGGCTCTCCAGAAGAAAATATGATTGAAAATACATTGAGTCATAGGAGATATATATATATATATTTTTTTGAGATGGAATCTCGCTCTGTCTCCCAGGCTGGAGTGCAGTGGCACGATCTTGGCTCACTGCAACCTCTGCCTCCCAGGTTCACACCATTCAATCAGCCTCCTGAGTAGCTGGGATTATAGGCACCCACCATCACGTCCGGCTAATTTTTTGTATTTTTAGTAGAGACGGGGTTTCACCATGTTAGGCAGGATGGTCTCGATCTCCTGACCTCGTGATCTGCCTGCCTTGGCCTCCCAAACTGCTGGAATTAGGGGCGTGAGCCACCGCGCCCGGCTAGGAGCGATCTTAATGAGTATAAAATGCAATTCTAAGTGATATGAAAGGACTATGTCATAATTAAAACGGTAGGTTTTGTTTTCTTAATGGTACATAAAATAATAGCACATGTTACAATTTAGGGTGTTTTAGATTTGATGAAATATGGCATATTTGTTCACAAGTATGGGTGTATCTGTAAGAGAGAATCCTATAGAAACTGCTAGGTCAAAAGATACGTCCATTTAAAACACTGACAGATTCTGATGAACTATCTTAAAACAAAACCAACTATAGAGTATCCATTTCCCCACACTCTCATCAACACTGGACATTACCAATCTTTAAAATTTTTCTAATCTGACAGGCTGTCACCACTTCTTCATTTTGGTGTCAATCCGGGTAATTTGATGGGATCCCTCAAATTATCGTATGTTCCACTCTATGTGTAACTGGTTCAAATCTGCATCATACTTCCCTAGAGTGTGGGCCTTGAGACCTACACCTCTTTCTCCTCCTAAGGGAAAATAAGGGGTCATTTTCCCACGGGGTGCTGTTGAGCATCATGGACTATCAGGACAGGACCGGACATCAGACACTGACAAATGGAGGGGGTTCTGAAAGGCATTCAGGAAGGTCCACAGTGCTGCATGTGGCAGTGGCGTCTTTTACTTTTCCATTTGGAAAAATAACAATTAAAATAATCCTTTAAGATCCCCTGCTACCCATTAAAATGGAATCACTTTGGAAGCCTCCGAATGCGTGCTCACCGGTACATGAAGCATTCATTCCTTGAACACCAGATATGCGTTCATACGACAGCTGCTTGGGTGGCTTCTCATGTGGGCTTTGACTACTCTACAGCAATATTTTTAAAAGTCATATGCTGCTTAATATATATCCATAATGAAATGCTGGCTAAAAATAGAAAATATAAAACGTTTGATGGAATAAAGTAAATGAGGACCATCAAATGAGAATTCTACAATTTTGAACCAAGACGATTTTCATTCACTAGACCTACACATTGCATTCAGCTCATCAAACTGTTTATATGGCTCCTCACAGTGTCTCTTGTATATCTGAAACCAAAGTCATAAAGAGAAAATATAGTGACCATTAGATCTGATTTGGCCTCTCATTATTAGAAATAAAGACCAGCCATACCCACATCATGCTATTTGCAGAATGTCACTTGCATACAGCAGTCTGAACCCTTCTGTTTTATCTCATCATTTAGACACAAAAAATGAAATAAAAATAAACCAGTTTTTTTTAAAAAATGCAAAAGGCATAAATTCCAAACATTCATTTAGGAAAGCAGTTTTTGTCTATTTTTGATGCTACAATGAGTCATTAAGTTTCATACATTTTAATATACATTTGTCCCAATACCAGATATATGTTATTTTAAAAGATATTTGTTAACAAAGCATGCTTTCCCCTTACATAATTACTTTAAACATTCTGCATTACTTGGAAAATGTGAAAAGGTTGAAACTCGTCTGTTAATAATATAGATATTACTGCTGTATTTATTTATTTACTGAGACAGGGTCTCTCTCTGTCGCCCAGGCTGAAGTGCAGTGGTGTGATCTCAGCTTACTGCAACCCACACGAAGTTTCGCCATGTTGGCCAGGCTGGTCTCAAATTCCTGGCCTCAAGTGATTCACCTGCCTCAGCCTCCCAAAGGGCTGGGATTACAGGCGTGAGCCAAAGCACCCAGCCGATATTACTGTTTTAAAGTTATACATGGATCTAAAATAAGTTTTATTTAACAATCCCTTCTCTATTACACATCATACACAAATCATTGCATGATAAAACAATTTCTAGGTGTTGGCAAGAGTATACATGGTAAAAGGGGTCCTCTACCAGTCAAGCCAGGCTGGAGAGCTCTTATCTAGTCTACATTCTTCAATTTATAGATGAGCAAATTGAGGCCCGGAGAGAGTAAGAGACTTATTACAGTCTCTTACAAACTTAAGAGGACCACAGCGAAGACTCCTAGTTCATTGTTCTTTAGAGGCAGTCCGGGTCAGGTTAAGTGCCTTTCAGGTCCCAGGAGACTTTTCCTTGCTGGAAAAGATTTCCAGCAGCGGAGTTTCTGACCCTGCCCCCTTCACCAGGTGCAGCCTTACCCGCACTAGGCTCCTCATTAGAAAACCAATATTCTTGGGGGCTAAGCAATTTAGGTTCCCTTTATGAGATGCTGCTTTCCCCTTACATACTGTTGGGGAATCAGTATCTGCGGAACCAGTAAAGGAGTAGATACATGAATGGGGCTAGTGGGAAGGGACGCTGGACCACCGAGAGTCAACTCTGCTGCTCGTGGTTCACCAGGTGGGCTCTGCCTGAGAGACTCCGGAGGAAGGGCAGATTGTGCAAACGCTACGGGATTTGAGAAGACGCTGTGTATGGGTCCACAATTTACTTGTTTACCAAGAATTAACCCCTTTCAGTTTAGAGGGGAAAAAATCATCCCCACCCTGCACAAACCATGCATTTACCTTTTCATCCTGTTCCAGCTGTCAGGAAGAACTTATTTAACAGATCACTCTCTGTGGCCTTGATTTACCCTGGCCTCACCCACAAAAGCTCCAAGGAGCCCAATCCTGGCATGCTGTAAAGAGCCCAGCATCCCACCACCTGCCTGGTGCGGGATGGGATCTTGCGGAGATGACCATCCCTGTTCTGAGTTCCTGAGTCTCCATGCGTGTCTCTCACTTACAATACTGGAAACAGCCTCCCCTGGCTTCTTTCTAGGGAGACCTTCCTAAAAACTCCTTCGGGAGGCCCCCTGCCTTACACAGAATCTCTTGCTACCTCCTCCCGGTCTAGCTGATCACTTTAACTCTTCTGCTTGAGTTTCAAGGCCTTCTACAGTCCAGTACCATCCCACTGCTTGACATTTGTGGCCCTAACACAACCTGTTACTGTGGCCAAGTCATTTGACTACACAAATGACCTTCATTCTGTCCATCGCTTGCTCATGCAGTTTCCCCCATTATTGCAATAATCATTCTGTTGTTTGCTCGGCGCTCTCCTAGGAGAGCGGAAGTCACCAAACAGGTGATCAACATGCCAACAGGTGCTCAGAGACCATCAAGATGAGTGAGACAAGCCTGAAGGAAGAGACGGGGGGTGGTGGGCACTCGGGAGGCTGCTGGCACTCGGGAGGTGCCTGCTACCTTCCTCAGAGGACCAGGTTCCTGGCAGGCTTATCAATTAGGTACAACAGGCACAGTGCCTAGACCAGAAAAAAACATTTAAATGTTAATTTCTTTTGAAATGAGAAGAAAACAAATATAGTAATAAATGAAAAAATAGTAATAATATAGCAATAAATTCAGTTTGAATTACATTCATTTTTATATCATCACAGTGGTAAAATATAATTTTTCAAAACTTTTTTTTTTTAAATGGAGGACAGGAGCCTACGAAGACAAAAGTGCCTACGGCCCAGAACAGTCACAACTCAGCCTTGGGTGAAATGGTTAGATTTTGCTTTTAAATGGATATCTAGATATTTGTATGAGATCTCCTCACTTTAAATACTGGAAATTAGTTTTAACATCATTTTGTGGCCCAACAAAACACGCAGGGTTTGGGCTGCAACTTCTCCAAAGCCCGAGCTATGTCCGCGTCCTCCGCTTGGGGTGGCCTGGCCAGGTTTCGGGTCCCCGCCTCCTGCCTGGAGGGCCCAAGGGCCGCGGGAACCTGGCGAGTCAGACCAGGCGCCAAGCCACAGCCGCGCGCCGTCCCCGGCCCCTGGCCTCGCCCAGCCGGGGCGCCCCCTGACAGCCGCCACTGGGGGGCTCCGGACGCGCTCCTTCCGGGGGCCCCGCGGGGAGTCGGGTCGGGCCTCCCCGGGGCGCGGGAGCAAGGTCGCCCGGCTCATCCACATCCCCAGCCCCACCCCCGGCCCGCGTCACCTCCGCGGCGAGGACCGCCTGCCGCTCCCCGGGCCTGGGCCCTGCCCCTCGCGGGCCGGCTCTGGGACGCGAAGCCCATAGAGGGGGTTTTCCGGCCGCAGGCGCTGGGGCCGCACCTCCTACGGCGAGGCCCGGGGCTGCGCGCTGCGCTCTTTGCAGGGCCCCCGTGGCCCTCCCGTCACGGCCAGGCTAGGCGGCTCCTGTCCCGAGGGCAACACACTCGCAGGCTTCCCCTGCTTGCTCCGCCGGGGGACAGCCGGGAGTTCGGCGCGAAGTCGCAGAAGGCTCGGGCCTGGGCTCGCGCCGCGAACGCGCATGCTCCGTCGAGGCCCGCCGCGGGCGCCAGTGCGCCCTGATAGAGCCATGGCGAGGCCCGCTCAGCGGAGCTCCAGTGGCGCAATCGGTTAGCGCGCGGTACTTATATAGCAGTACATGCAGAGCAATGCCGAGGTTGTGAGTTCGAGCCTCACCTGGAGCACGACCCTTTTGGATGTCTGCAACCCCTTTTGTGTATCTCCTTGCCAGAAGGAAGGACTTAGTCTTTCTTTAGACTTCTCCCTTCTTGTCTCTAATTGCTGTGTCGCACGTCTCCATTGGCCGCAAGCAGAAAGCAGCTCGCAGTGGACTCTCAATGCCTGTTTTCCGAGCTACTTGTTGCCAACGCGCGACATCCAGCCGCTCGAACCCGGACATCCACCGACTGCGTCCTTCTAGTGCACTTCTTAGGCGGGTCCTGCAACTGCACCTAGTCCCGGACCACGGGAGGGCGGATGGAGGTGGCGAGGCGCTCCATTGTGGCGGGGTCCCTAGCTGGCCGTGGGGATCGAATATTCTGGGCACTTCACTCTACAGTGCGAGCCGGAACTCCCGGTGCCGAGATGAGGCCCAGGGCCGGGCCCCTGCCTCTCGCCCCCTGGCGGGGCCCAAGCACCGCCGACCACTCCCAGGCGTTAGGGCCCGAGGCCCAGCGCGGGGCGTCCGTGGAGCTGTGGAGAGATCTGGGGCGGCTGTTTTCCGCCCTTGTAACTCGTGATGAGTTCTTCCCCCTCGCTTCTGTCTGCAGAGACCAATAGACTGCGGGCCCTTCTCAACCCAGGCGCCCGGCCGTCCCTGGGCAGATTTGCAGTTTGGGGAATGTGCTCGGAGAGTTCCCTACCCATCCTGTGCCCCTTCTCCTAGTGGCACGTCACAGATCCTGGTTCAGAAGTCCTCCCGGGGGCCGGGAAATAGGCCAAGTTGTGGGCGGATGCGCCCTGCTCCACATCCCCAGGGGGGTGGGCAAAGCGGGCACAAGCTTAGTTAAGGGTTGGAAAGACTCCCGGACGTGTTCTTTCAAAGGGGAGATTTTCAGCTGTTTTCATGGACGGGATCGTTGCTAGATTTTGGATGCAAATATTACCCCGCGAGTGGTAAAAAGCAAGACCTAAAACGTTCAGAGAAGTGGATGGAGGAGGGAGCTCTCGTCTATCTCCTCCGCTAGCCCAGGCTTCGTTTGCTCTCACCCACCCAGCCCCCAGATGCAGAACAGGAACCTTGTGCCAACTGGAATGTGGGAAGGGCCGCCCACTTCCCCTCGTCCTGGCGCCGGGTTCCTCGCCAACCCCGGGGAGGTCGCCTCTGGCTCACAGACATCCTCAGAGGCATGGGGTGGGTGCCCTGTAGAAATGCAGCCCAGGCTTGGAAACAAATAAAATCTCTATCCATTTGATAAATAATAATAATAATAATAATAATAATATAGGTGCGGTGGCTCACGCCTGTAATCCTGGCTCTTTGGGAGGCCAAGGTGGGCGGAATTTTTTGTTGTTGTTGTTATGACCCAGGAGTTTAAGACCAGCCTGGCCATCAGGGTGAAACCCCGTATCTACTAAAAATAGAAGAATTAGCCGGGTATGGTGGCACATACCTGTAATCCCAGCTACTCGGGAGGCTGAGGTGGGAGGATCTCTTGAATTCGAGAGACGGAGGTTGTGGTGAGCTGAGATGGCACCCCTGCACTCCAGCCTGGGCCAGACCTGTCTAAAAACAAAAACAACAACAAAAACACCTTGCGGCCTCGCGCAGTGGCTCACGCCTGTAATCCCAGCACTCTGGGAGGCCAAGGTAGGCGGATCACGAGGTCAGGAGACCATCCTGGCTAACACTGTGAAATCCCGCCTCTACTAAAAATACAAAAAATTAGCCAGGCGTGGCGGCGTGTGCCTGTAATCCCAGCTACTTGGGAGGCTCAGGCAGGAGAATTGCTTGAACCCGGGAGGCGGAGGTTTCTGTGAGCCGAGATCGTGCCACTGCACTCCAGTCTGGGCGACAGAGCGAGACTCCGAATCAAAACAAAAACAAAAACAAAAACAAAAACAAAAACCAACAAATTGCTTACTTTCTTAAAAAAAAACAAAAACAAAAACAAAACAACCCAATAGCTTTAATGGGATATAATTCCTGTACCATACAACTCGTCCATTTTAGAGTGTACAGTTCAATGGATTTTAGTATGTTCACAGGTAAGTACAATCATCACCACAGTCAATTTTCAAACATTTTCATCACCTCAAGACTAGTTCTCACCCTCCCACCTTCCATCCTGTTCCCCTACCAGCCCTAAGCAATCACAAAGCCACCTTTTGTCTCTGTAGATTTCCCTAGTCTGGACTTTCCTACGAATGGAATTATACAGCATGTGGTCTTTTGTAATTGGCTTTTTCACTTTATAATGTTTTCAAGATTCATCCATATTGTACCATATATCACTGCTTCATGTCTTTTTGTGACTAATAGTCCATCGTATCGATTCTTTCCATTTTTTAATAATGGAGAAAGGGTTGGCATTTTCAAAAGGAAATTTGCCAAAAACTGCTTTGTAAGAGGTGATTAATTTTAAAATGCACAAAGCAGAAAAGTGATCAGACTCGGTAAGTGCAGGTTTCTAACCTTCACAGGTAACTCACTGACCACCAGGAGTCTCTTAGGTACTTCTCAGAGCTCAGCTCAAAGCAAGATCCCAAACAGACAACAATAAATGAATGAGAGATCATTCTGTCAGCCTCCTATCACAGAGAAATTCCTTCCACAAAACCCCAGCTCCTATTTGAAAACTACAAGCATCACAATTTCAGTTCCTCTCAAGGCAACCTATTCCATTTTCCAACAACTGTTATGGTTAGAACATTCTTCAATATTGTTTCTGTCCCTGCTGGTTACTGCTGGAATGGCAGTGGCTTTGGCAACTGTTTCTCTGTTAAGATGGTAGAGTTGGAAGGAAGCTAAACTAGTTGTTCTTTCCTTAATTTAGAAATCTTCAGCTAAGAAATTGATTAGGCCATAAACAACAAACATACTGTGAACCTATTTGTGGTCCAATGTCTTTTTTTTTTTTTTTGAGACGGAGTCTCGCTCTGTCGCCCAGGCTGGAGTGCAGTGGCCACATCTCAGCTCACTGCAAGCTCCACCTCCCGGGTTCATGCCATTCTCCTGCCTCAGCCTCCCGAGTAGCTGGGACTACAGGTGTCCGCCACATCGCCCGGCTAGTTTTTTGTATTTTTTAGGAGAGACGGGGTTTCACCATGTTAGCCAGGATGGTCTCGATCTCCTGACCTCGTGATCCACCCGTCTCGGCCTCCCAAAGTGCTGGGATTACAGGCTTGAGCCACCGCGCCTGGCCTGGTCCAATGTCTTAAAGTGATGTTGATAGAATTTTTTAAGGTTGTGGTGGGTGATAAAAATCAAGTCAGCAGGGCATGGTGGCTCACACCTAATTCCAACACTTTGGAAGGCTGAGGCAGAAGGATTGCTTGAGCCCAGGAGTTCAAGACCAGCCTGGGTAACATGGGGAACCCTGTCTCTACAAAAAATACATAAATTAACCCAGTGTGGTGAGGCACACCTGTAGTCTCAGCTACTTGGGAGGCTGAGGTGGGAGGCTCACCTGAGCCCAAGAGGTAGAGGCTGCAGTGAGCTGAGATTACACCACTGCACTCCAGCCTGAGTGATTCTGTCTCAATTAAAAAAAAAAATCAAGTCAGAATACAGGAAAATGCTTTAAAAACCACAAAGTATTATGACATTTTGATTAGCATCAGATCACTGGCTTAGGCCTGACTATACTGTGTAGTGGCTTCAAGAAGGAAGTGGGTAAGTACGAAGTGACCAAACTGGGAAGGAAGCTTGAAGTGACAACTGAACAGCCCCAGGCCCCAGCAGGAGAGAAACCTGATGTAACCCAGGCTGACCTTGGCTTTGTAGAATGCTTGGATGAAGACAAGCTCATCAGAGCTAGGGGTGACACAGCCTGAAAGGAGTGCACATTCAGTAGAATTTGGAAGAAGAGTGGAGCCAATCCAGAGACAAATGTTTCTGACAAATGACAAGATGCAATTTTCATAGAGATAATTGTAAGTCTATGTTCAGTTCAAAGTGCCATGTGTGAGGATGCCTGGCTTGACAGTTGTTTTCATGTAAAAGATCTGGGGATCTCGGATGTGTGCAACCTTGGTCGTGCCAGCAGTGTGACCCAACTGCTAAGAATGTCAACCGATTATTAATGCATTACTGTATAATGCATTACATGGTGTAGTGTCAGGGATCACAAAACAGCCATCTGTGGAACAAATCTAGCCTGCAGACAGATTTTGTTTGGCCTTCCAGCACTAACTTGCAAAGTACTGACATTAAAAAAAAAATCATTTGCCTACATATTCGGAGATTTCACAGAAATGCTGAGATTTTCAGTTTCTAATGAAAAGTCAGGGCTGGGTGCGGTGCCTCACGCCTGTAATCCCAGCACTTTGGGAGATGGAGGTGGGTAGATCACCTGAGGTCAGGAGTTCAAGACCAGCCTGGCCAACATGGCGAAACCCCATCTCTACTAAAAATACAAAAATTAGCCGTGCCTGTAGTCCCAGCTACTGGGGGGAGCTGAGGCAGGAGAATCTCTTGAACCTGGGAGGCGGAGGTTGCAGTGAGCCGAGATCACACCACTGTATTCCAGCCTGGGAGACAGAGTGAGACCTTGTCTCAAAAAAAAAAAAAAACAAAAAAAAAAAACAAGTCAGAAGCCCAGCCATCTGGGGCCTTTATTCCTACATAGCAAGACTGACTGCCCAACTTGGATGTGTATGTGGCTTTTGGTTTGCCACGGTCCCTGTCACTCTCTATTAGTCTCCAACACAGAGGTAGGTGCCAGCTGCCATGATTCACTGGCTTGCTTTGCTGTTTTCTTTATCCCAGACTCATTTCAGTCATTTGTACCCTACAGATATTGAGTGTGTGGCCTCCATATGGGTAAAAGGAGGGGGTCCTGTTGAACTCTCAGTAGGTCAGAACACAGCCAGAGGGCTGTGATCTGTAGAAACAAGCTCATTTAAATTCAACAAAACAAAACCAAAGCCCAATTCTTTATTATGGAAAATTTCAAACATACACAAAAGTAGAGAGAACAGTATAGTTAACCCCCATGTTTCCGCTTTAAAGAATTGTCAACATTGTTTCATCTATATCCTTCCCACAACATTCACCCCTTACCCCTGGAATATTTTGAAGGAAATCCTAGATATGGTTTAATTTAACCTGTCAACACTTCAGCATATATACCCAACAGCTAATCACTTTTTTAAAAAAGCATAACCACAGTATGATTATTACACCCAACAAGAGTAATAATAATTACTTAGCTTCATCTCATATATCATCTGCATTCAAATTGCTACCCATATCTCTGAAAAATATTTTTACAGTTGGTTTGTTTGAATCAAGATCCAAACATGGGGCGTATTTGGCATTTGATTGGTGTATCCTTTAAGTCTCTTTTAATCTATTCCAACTCCCTCTCTTTCCACCCCCTTTTATGACATTTCTTTGTTGACCTTTAGAATTTCCCACAGATTTTGGCTAATTATGTGCTCAAGGTTTTCTTCAGCCCCATGTTCTTCAATCCCTCAAGGCAATTATATCTAGAAGCTTTACAGTATTCAGATTATTTTCCCCCTAAAATATATTCTAGATGGTACTGTGTGCTATTGCATTACAAAAGAAAGTACATAATGTCTGGTTGTCCCACATTTAGAAATATTACTTTTGATTGATGATTTCAGCATGGTCAGCAAAATCCATCCATTATAAAATCCTTCATCAGCCTCTAATCCTTCATCAGCATGGTCGGCTGAATCCATCCATTTAAAAATCCTTCACCAGCCTCTAACCTAATGTTTTAGCAGCCATTGATTATCTTGGTCTAAACCTATTATTTTTATTGAGGATTCCCCAATGGCGCTTTTCTATTATTCCTTCTGCATTTATGACTATGGAAGCACAATTCACATAAGAAAGACTAGATAATTGCTTGATTCTTTCTCTTTTTGATTCCCTAATAATTTCTAAAGATAACCAATAAGTTTTACATTTTAAAGCTTTTTTGAGTTATAGTTTATGTACAATGAACTGCATTAATAATGTTGAATAGCTTTTCATATGCTTATTAGACATTAATATATCCTCTTTGGTGAAGTATTTTTTTGTTTTTGTTTTGTTTTGTTTTTGAGATGGGGTCTTGTTCTGTCCCCCAGCCTAGAGTGCGGTGGCGTGATATCACAGCCTCAAACTCCTGGATTCAAGCAATCCTCTTGTCACAGCCTCCCCAGTAGCTGGGACCATAGGTGCGAGCCACCACTCTGGGCTTCTGTCTGCTTTTTATTGAGTTGCTTCTCTTTTCATCATTGGGTTGTAGAGCTTTTCTGTATAATCTAGATATAGTTCCCTTGTTGGATATATAATATGTATATTTTTTGAGACAGAGTCTTGCTCTGTCACCCAGGCTGGAGTGCAGTGGTGCAATCTCAGCTCACTGCAATCTCCGCCTCCCAGGTTCAACTGATTCTCCCGCCTCAGCCCCCTGAGTAGCTGAGACTACAGGTGCACACCATCATGCCCAGCTAATTTTTGTATTTTTAGTAGAGACAAGGTTCACCATGTTGGCCAGACTGGTCTTCAATTCCTGACCTCAGGTGATCCATCCACCTCGGCCTCCCAAAGTGCTGGGATTTCAGGTGTGAGCCACTGTGCTTGGCCTGTGGATATATAATTTGTAATTTCTTCCAGTTTGTGGCTTGGGTTTTCATTTTTTAATGTCTATTAAAGAGCAAAATCTTAACATTTTGATGAAGTTCAATTCATTGATTTCTTTACCCATTATTGATTGTACTTTTGGTGCTACATCTAAGTAACCTTTGTCTAACTCAAGGTCACCAAGATTTTAGTCCATGACTTAGTTCTTACATTTAGGTTTATGCTCCATTTTGAGTTGACTTAATTTTTGTGTATGGTGTGAGGTAAGGGTCTTATTTTGAGAGGGGGTGGGATATGTGGGTATCTAAATTATGGCACAATTTGTTGAAAAGCTTATTCTTTCCTGATTGAATTGCCTTGGTATCTTATCAAAAATAAGCTGTCCATAAATGTGTTGCTCTGTTGCTGTACTTTCATTCTGTTCTATTGACCTGTCAGTATAGTGTCATGCCAACACTACACTGTGCTGATTACTGTACATTTAGAGTAAGTTTGGAAACTAGGTATTATAAATTCTCCAATTTTTTTTTTTTTTTTTTTTTTGAGACAGAGCCTTGCTCTGTCACCCATGCTGGAGTGCAGTGGTGCAATCTTGGCTCACTGCAAGCTCCACCTCCTGGGTTCACGTCATTCTCCTGCCTCAACCTCCCAAGTAGCTGGGACTACAGGCGCCCACCACCACAACCGGCTAATTTTTTGTATTTTAATAGAGACAGGGTTTCACCGTGTTAGCCAGGATGGTCTCGATCTGCTGACCTCATGATCCTCCCGCCTCAGCCTCCCAAAGTGCTGGGATTACAGGCGTGAGCCACCGTGCCTGGCCTATAAATTCTCCAGTTTTGTTCTTCTCTTTCAAAATGGTTTTGGCCATTACAGGTCCTTTACATTTTCATATAAATTTTAGATTCAGTTTACCAATTTCTATGAAAAAGTCTGCTTGGATTTGATAGAAATTCTGTTAAATGTATTGATCAATACATTCAACAATTTGAGAATTACCTTCTTCAAAATATGTCTTCTGCAGATCACCTGAGGTCAGGAGTTCGAGACCAGCCTGGCCAACATGGTGAAACCCCATCTCTACTAAAAATACAAAAATTAGCTGGGTGTGGTGGCGGATGCTTGTAATCCCAGCTACTTGGGAGGCTGAAGCATGAGAATTGCTTGAACCTGGGAGGCAGCAGAGGTTGCAGTGAGCTGAAATCACACCACTGCACTCCAGCCTGGGAGATAGAGTGAGACTCTGTCTCCAAAAAAAAAAAAAAGTCTTCTGATTCCATAAACACAGAATATCTCTCCATTTATTTAGGCCTTCCATTTCTTTAAGCAATGTTTCATAGTTTTTTCTTTTTAAGACAGGTCTCAAAAAATGTAAATGTATGTGTTCAATGTATTGATCAATACATTCAACGATTTCAGAATTACCTTCTTAAAAGTGTGTCTTCTGATTCCATAAACACAGCATACCTCTCAATTTATTTAGGCCTTCAATTTCTTTAAGCAATGTTTTGTAGTTTTTTTTTTTTTTTTTTTTTTTTTTGAGACAGGGTCTCACTCTGTTGTCCAGGCTGTAGTGCAGTGGTGCAATTATGGCCCACTGCAGCCTCAACTTCCTGGACTCAAGTGATCCTCCCATGTCAGCCTTCCAAGTAGCTGGGACTACAGGCACATGCCACCACGCCTGGTTATTTTTTGTAATTTTTGCAGAGGCAGGGTTTTGCCATGTTGCCCAGGCTGTTCTCAAACTCCTGGGCTCAAATGATCCTCCCTCCTTGGCCTCCCAAAGTGCTGGGATTACAAGGGTGAGCCACAAGGCCTGGCCCTATTTCTTTATTAAATATTTTGTGAATTCACGGTGAAGTTCTGTGGGCCTACAGTTTTCCTTGTGAGAAGGTTTTTTGTTTTGAAAATCCTGTAAGTTTAAGAGTTTAATATGTGTAAAGCTATTGAGGTTATCTATTAATTCTTGAGTATACTTAAGTACTTTGTGTCTTTCAAAAAGTCTATTTCATTTGATTTCTTACATTTATTGGCATAAAATTTTCACAATAGTCCCTCTCCTTATCTTTCTAAATTATCTGTAAGATCTGTAGTGATGTCCCTTCTCTAATTCCTAATATAGGTAATTTGCGTCTTTTCTCTCTCGCTCTCTCTTTTTAAAAAAATCAGTTTGGTTAGGGGTTTTTTACTTTCATTTATCTTCTCAAAGAATTAGCTTTTGGCTGGGCATGGTGGCTCATGCCACTTTGGGAGGCCGAGGTGGGTGGATCACTTGAGGTCAGGAGTTTGAGACCAGCCTGGCCAACATGGTGAAACCCCATCTCTACTAAAAATACAAAAAAATTAGCTGGTGGGTGGGTGCCTGTAATCCTAGCCACTTGGGAGGTGCACCACTGCACTCCAGCCTGGGTGACAGAGTGAGGCTCTCAAAACAAACAAACAAACAAAAACCAAAAACCTCTTTTTACAATTTTTTCATTTTTATTTTTTTGAGATTTTAGTTTTACTTTTCCTATGGTGCTGATAAAAACTCTTTTGTTAATGAGTATATTCTTTCCCTTTGAAAATTTCATTCTGCCTATTCCTCTGTCTAAGACTAAGGTCTTTTCACTCATTTCCTTTTAATCTTCTTTTTTTCTTTACATTTATTTTTATCTTATCTATTTTCTTCTTCTTTTTAACTTGAACTGTAAAACTGAATTACCTTTAATTGCCTGGATTCTCCCTGCTGGTTGAGTCCCCCCTAGGGGGTACAGGCAGGCAGTTGGGGTAGAGTCTAAGCTCTGGGAAAGCCTGGTGGGGTAAGGAGCTTTGCTTCCTTATTTTGGTTCTCGGTCTTTCCCCAGTAAATCTTTGGCACAACAACTTTTGACCTTAGTGATCTAGGGGACTAGATGCCCCTCCGTTTCTTATAACAATAGGTCATCCATGGTGACTGCGGTTGAAACTCCAAGGAACATGGATCCTGGAAAAGAGAGGACTGAGGATGGATTTCTGAGCTGCTTTCAAATATTTGTGAAAGAAGAAATAGTCACAGACAGTGTTGCCCTAGAGAAAAGAACATGAGGCCAGGCATGGTGGCTCATGCCTGTAATCCCAGCACTTTGGGAGGCCGAGGCAGGTGGATCAGGAGGTCAGGAGTTTGAGACCAGCCTGGCCAACACGGTGAAACCCCGTCTCTACTAAAAATACAAAAATTAGCCGGGTGTGGTGGTGCGCACCTATAATCCCAGCTACTCAGGAGGCTGAGGCAGGAGAATCGCTTGAACCTGGGAGGTGGAGGTTGCAGTGAGCTGAGATCATGCCATTGCACTACAGCCTGGGCAACAGAGTGAGACTCAGTCTCAAAAAAAAAAAAAAAAAAAAAAAAAGAGAAAAGAATATGAGCTTAGAACTAGAGCCCGTGGGTGATGACCACAAGGAGGCAAACTTATTTTTAAAGTAATTAGCACTGTTGAGAAATAGGATGGGTTGACCAATGGAGTGCATTTCCCAGATTTAAAAGTGATTGAGGCTGAGTGATTGAGGCTCATGCCTGTGGTACCAGCACTTTGGGAGGCTGAAGTTGGAGGATTGCTTCAGCCCAGGAGCTCAAGACCAGCTCAAGACCAGCCTGGGCAACATAGTGAGACCCCATCTCTACCAAGAAAAAAGTGATGGAGTAGAAGCTGGGAGAAGAGAGTCTTGCATTGGCTGGGAGATTGCTTTGGGTAGTATGGACATTTAACAATATTAATCCTTCCAATCCGTGAACATGGAATATTTTTCCATTTCTGGTGTCCTCTTCAATTTCTTTCATTAGTGTTTTATAGTTTCATTATAGAGATCTTTCATTCCTTTGGTTAATTCCTAGGTATTTAATGTTATGTGTGGCTATTGTAAATGGGATTACTTTAACAATTTCTTTTTCACATTGTTCACTGTTGACATACAGAAATGCTACTGAATTTTGTATGTTGATTTTGTATTCTGCAAATGTACTGAATTTTTTTTATCAGTTCTAATAGTTTTCTTGTGGAATCTTTAGGTTTTCCCAAATCTAAGATCATATCATCTGCAAAAAAGGATAATTTGACTTCTTCCTTTCCATTTTGGATGCCCTTTCTTTCTTTCTCTTGCCTGATTTCTCTAGCTAGGACCTCCAGTAATATGTTGAATAACAGTGGTAACAGTGGGCATCCTTGCCATGTTCCAGATCTTAGAGAAAAGACTTTCGGTTTTCCCACATTCAGTATGGTACTAGCCGTGTGTCTATCATACATGGCTTTTATTATGTTGAGGTGTGTTCATTCTATCCCCAGTTTTTTTTTTTTGTTTTTTTTTTTTGAGATGGAGTCTCACTCTGTCCCCCAGGTTGGAGTGCAGTGGCTTGATCTTGGCTCACTGCAAGCTCTGCCACCCAGGTTCACGCCATCCTCCTGCCTCAGCCTCCCGAGTAGCTGGGACCACAGGGGCCCACCACCACACGTGGCTAATTGTTTTTATATTTTTGGTAGAGACGGGGTTTCACTGTGTTAGCCAGGATGGTATCAATCTCTTGACCTCGTGATCCGCCCGTCTCGGCCTCCGAAAGTGCTGGGATTACAGGCGTGAGCCACCACGCCCGGCCTATCCCGTTTTTTTGAGGGTTTTTATTATGAAGGGATGTTGAATTTTATCCAATGCTTTTTCAGCATCAGTTGAAATAATCATATGGTTTTTATCTTTCCTTCTGTTGATATGATGTATCACATTGATTGATGTTTTATGTTGAACCATCCTTGCTTCCCAGGGATAAATCCCACTAGTTGCGAAGAATTATCTTTCTAATATATTGTTGAATTCGGTTTGCTAGTATTTTGTCGAGGATTTTTGCATCAATATTCATCAGAGGTACTGCCTTGTAGTTTTCTCTTTTTGATATGTCTTTGTCTGGGTTTGGTATCAGGGTAATTCTTGCCTCACAGAATGAGTTTGGAAGTATTCCCTCCTCCTCTGTTTTTTGGAATAGTTTGGGTAGGATTGGTAGTAGTCTTTTAAATGTTTGTTAGAATTCAGCAGTGAAGCCATCAAGTCCTGTGCTTTTCTTTTCTGGGAGACTTTTTATTATGGCTTCAATCTCATTAGTTGTTACTGGTCTGTTCAGGTTTTTGATTTCTTCCTGGTTCAATCTTGGTAGGTTGTACACATCTAGGAATTTGTCTATTTCTTCTAAATTTTCCAATTTATTGGCATATAGTTGCTCATAGTAGCCACTAATGACCCTTTGAGTTTTTGTGGTATCACAAAAACAGTAGTAATGTCTCTTTTTAATTTCTGATTTTATTTATTTGGATCATCTCTCTTTTTTTCATACTTAGTCTGGCTAAAGGTTTGTCAATTTTGTTTAACTTTTCAAAAAACAAACTTTCTGTTTCATTGATCTTTTGTATTTTTTAAATTTCAATTTAATTTATTTCTGCTCTAATCTTGATGATTTCTTTCTATGTAATAATTTTTGGTTTGTTTACTCTTGCTTTCCTAGTTCTTTAAGATGCATTATTAGATTGTTGATTTGAATTTTTTCCTCTTTTTTGATGTGGGCACTTACAGCTATAAACTTCCCTGCTAGTACTGCTTTTGCTGTATCCCATAGGTTTTGATATACTGTGTTTACATTATCATTTGTTTCAAGAAATTTTTCAATTTTCTTTTTAATTTCTTCATTGACCCACTGGTCATTCAGGAGCATATTGTTTAATTTCCATGTATTTGTATAGTTTCCAAAATTCCTCTTGTTATTAATTTCTAGTTTTATTCTATTGTGGTCAGAGAAGATGCTTGATGTTATTTCAATTTTTTGAATGTTTTAAGACTTGTTTTGTGACTTAGCATATAGTCTATCCTTGACAATGATTCATGTGCCGAGGAAAATAATGTGTATTCTGTGGCTCTTGGATGAAATGTAGTGTAAAAATCTATTAGAGCCATTAGGTCTATAGTACAGATAAAGTTTGATGTTTCTTTGTTGAGGTTTTGTTTGGAAGATCTGTTTAATGCTAAAAGTTGTGTGTTGAAGTCTCCAACTATTATTGTATTGGGTCCTATCTCTCTCTTTAGCTCTAATAATATTTCTTTTATATATCTGGGTGCCCCAGTGTTGGGTACATATATGTTTAAAATTGCTATATCCTTTTGCTGAATTGACCCCTTTCTCATTATATAATGACCTTCTTTGCCTCTTCTTACAGTTTTTGTCTTGAAATCTATTTTGTCTGATATAACTACAGTGACTCCTGCTCTTTTTTTGTTTCCATTGGCATGAAATACCTTTTTCCATCCCTTTATTTTCAGTCTCCATATGTCTTTACAGGTGAAGTATGTTTCTTGTAGGCAACAGATCAATGGGTCTTGTTTTTTTTTACCCATTCAGCCAGTCTGTGTCTTTTGACTGGAGAGTTTAGTTTATTTACATTCAATGTTATTCTTCATAAGGACCTACCTCTGCCATTTTCTTATTTGTTTTCTGGTTGTTTTGTGGTCTTTCCTTTCTTCTTTCTTTCATTCATATCTTCCTCTAGTGAAGTGATTTTCTCTGGTGATATGAATGAGTTTCTTGCTTCTTATTTTTTGTGGTAATTTTCAAATTTCTTGATGAGAATTTTCTTTAGAAGGAAGAGGCTAAACCAAAAATTATTGTAATCTTTCAATCTGTTAAACTGGCCCAGGGATAAAGTCAGCATGTCCTTCCCTGTGCTTTTGTACAAAGCCTGGCCCCTCCATCAGCACACCTGCCATTTCCACTATGAGGACTCAAAGTTAACATATTCAAAACACAACTTTGGCTTTTTTCCTCTTCCAAACATGCGCTTCCCCTAGTCCTTCCCATTCCACAAAATGGTCCTTTCATCCATTCACCCAATTCTAACTGAAAAACTTGGGAGACAGCTTTGATTGTACCCTTCTAACTCCTCCTACATCTAATCCATCAGCAAGCCCTGTGTCTTCCTCCAATCTGTTTCCTGAATCCTTGCCCTTCTCCCCATCTGCAGTTTCTGTTATGTCCCACTTAGACGATTGCAGGAGCCTCTTAACTGGCTTCCAACTTCCACTTCTTGTCCCTCTTCAATCCTTTCTCCATACGGAAGCCCAAATTAACCTTTAATGACACAAGTCAGACTCTGTCATTTCCTTGCTTAATGCCACCTATGGCTTTCCACTCCATCTATGGCTTTCCACTGCATGCAGAATAAAATACAAAGGCCTACAGTGGTCCAGATGGCCCCACGTGTCTGCACTGGCTGCTGCCCACCTCGTCAGCTTCAGCTCCCCTCACTCTGTCCCAGCTTGCTATGCTCCAGCTGCTCTTGTCTTCCTAGTTCTTGTTTCTGCCTTGGGGCTTCTGCAATGGCCATTCCTTCCCCAGGAACAGTTTCCCCGGCATCTTAGGATGGCTAGCTGCTCAACCATCAGGGCTCAGTCAAATATCACCTTCTTAGAGATGCCTTTGAACATAGTCTCTCCCCACCAAATTATTCTGTTTGTCTCTTTCTCATTATATTTACTATGATCTAAATTTATTACACTTTTATACAAGTGTTAATTGCTTATCTTGCATCATTAGGATATCAGTTCCTACTGGGCCAAGCTAGTAGGTACTCAACAAATATTTAATGAATGAATGGCAGAAAGTGGAGAAGCAGCACACGGGCACATACTCTAACGCTGAGAAGAGGGCACGTGTCCAGGTGCTTCGGGTGTGCTTTGCAGATTCAGGGCTGAAGCCTGGTGTTTAGAAAATTCTTTTCAGTCTTTCCAAGGTCTCATCCCCAAGCACGTGCGTGCCCTGCCTCAGGTGGCATCCTGATGGGCTGAAGAGTAATGCTCTCACTACATGCCAATGAGAAACCACAGCCTGAGAGTGTTGGAGCCGTGGCTCGCATACATTGGTGTTTATAAGAATCATCTGGGGAGCTTGTTACAAAGCACGTTCCTGGGTTATGGCCCTAGAGATTCTATCAACTCTACTGATGAAGTCCTGGAGCTAGACTGTGAGGCAACACAAGGACTGGGTGACCATTTTGTCCAGTTTTAGCCCTGAAGGCCTCAACTTCCAGAACATTCCTCAGTGCCTGGCAAACCAGGTTGGTTTGTTGCTCTAATGGAAGATGTTCAGAGAGGCAAGGGGTAGCTGATGAAGTAGTGAAGAATGGTTTTTTGCAGGAGCTGAGGGGGTTTCTTATCCTAGGCATTGGTTTTTGGCTGCCTTCTTGGCCTTGCCTTTGAGCCAGTCTAGGTTTCTCAGGCTCTAAGCCCAGATAGAAGGGTAAGGAAACCATTGTTTCTTAGACACCTGCAATGAACTGTCTGCTGCTCTACATTTTTTATTACCTAATTTATTCCTCAGAAGCCTTTTTTGACTCCCATTTTAGAGACAAGCCACTGAGGCTGGATAATGGTTCTGTACTTGCCCAAGCTCAGACATCTGCAAAACGGAGGAGATGGGAGCAACAAAATCCACCTGACTCAGAAACCCGGCCCTTTCTATGTGTTTTGCTGAGGCGGAGGATGGGGGGCAGAGATGTGGCTGGGACCTTATCTTGACAGATGTCCCTCAGTCCAGGGGGATGGGGCTCTCTTGGGATCTAGGGAAGACCCCAGTGACTAGACAGTGAACTACCTTTTTTTTAAAAAAAGAATTAAACTATTTTATTTAACATGTCATAGATAGTCATAAAGCAAGTCCATGCATTTAGTTTTCTGATATCCTAATGTATTTCCACAAACCTTTTAAGTCTATAATTTTATATAGTTTTTCATCAAGGAGGCAAGATATATGTAATTTCTCTTTTTTTTTTTTTTTTTTTTTTAAGATGGAGTCTCGATCTGTCACCCAGGCTGGAGTGCAGTGGCGCAATCTCGGCTCAGTGCAAGCTCTTCCTCCCAGGTTCAAACAATTCCCCTGCCTCATCCTCTCGAGTAGCTGGGACTACATGCACATGCCACCACGCCTGGCTAAATTTTGTATTTTTAATAGACATGGGGTTTCACCATGTTGGTCAGGATGGTCTCGAACTCCTGACCTCGTGATCCACCCACCTTGGCCTCACAAAGTGCTGGGATTACAGGCATGAGCCACCATGCCCGGCCTATAATTTCTTTCTATATGTAACTAATTAAAGGTTTTTAAGAGGGTTTAATCTCTAAATCAGTAACAATTTAGTCATAACACCATACAAACACATTTAAATATTCAGGAAAGAGATTTTTAAGATTATTGCTTAGTCTTATAAAATGGTGAATTTTAACCAAATTGATACCTCTGTATTCTTATTTATGTTTCCTATACTCTTACATCATACTGCTTGGCAAGTAATGTAAGTTTTGACATAATTTAAAAATTCAATTATTGTAAACAAATTCTAATTTGTTAAACAATTTATATATTCCCCTTTACTAACTACACTGCCTCAAAATTAATCCTCATTAAAAAAGTAATCATCCCACATAGAAAAAACTGCAGAACTTCCTCTTTCTTAAATATTTTCAAATAATGTAAAAACACAAATCCATGAAAAAACTGATTAAAAATTGACATTTCATCTTCCTTTACTAATTATGGAATAATAGAAAGACGTAAAAATCATGTTCCTTAATATTTCTCTGCTTAACAGAGAAATATGAAGAAATACTGCAATTATGGTTGTGGGCTATTTTCTAGCTTCTTCAAGTACGGGACACAACTATGGTTCCTACCAGTAAGGAGAAATGAATAATCTATCTTACATAACACAAAAGAAAGATGAGAGGTTCAAAAAGATAAACTGACTTTGGCATTTTTAAGAACCTAATGTTAACCCTGAAATGCCAGATTGAGTAACACAACAACAAAACAAAAGATGACAGCAGCAAGCCACCACTTCACACAGTATTAAGATTTCTGAAATACGTAATAGCCTTCCTCCCATGTCCCGCCCAATCTGTTGTGTTGTCTTTTTGTTTTTGCTGCTTTTTGACTGCAGGCAGTTCAAGGCTTGCCCATTGCATAGGTTCAGCTTTTCTTATAGTGATCTCAATCTTTGTTGCAGTCATAGTTACATAAATTCGCTTTACATCAGTCACATCCCGTAATTTCACATTTTGATGAAATTCCTTCTCTCCTTCAAATCCAATGTGCACATTTAACAACGTGCTATGTACTTCTACTCGACTAAGTTCTGGAAGTGAATTTTTAGCATATACTGAAATGGTAACTTCACCTTCAGTCTGATGCCAGTCATGTCTACATGGAACAACATTTTCCCCAGCATCCTTTTTAGCCCACATATGTTTCCCTGTTGTACAGCCCTCTTGGGCTAAGAATGTATTAAAATCAGAAGTTTTTCTTCTACAACAGCTCCAGTATTTCATTCCCTCGTGGAAAATAGGTACTCCAGAATGATACACACAGACTTCTTCTAGACTCTCTAGACCCCGATATATCTTTGAACACCCTCCATTCTTACATGAAATCCCAATCTTAATTTCATCAGTCTTCTTCTTTCTTTTCTTTCTTTCTTTCTTTTTTTTTTGACGGAGTCTTACTCTGTCGCCAGGCTGGAGTGCAGTGGTGCAATCTTGGCTCACTGCAACCTCTGCCTCCCAGGTTCAAGCAATTCCCCTGCCTCAGCCTCCCAAGTAGCTGGGACTACAGGTGTGCACCACCATGCCCGGCAAATATTTTGTATTTTTAATAGAGACGGGGTTTCACCATGTTGGCCAGGAGATTCTGGATCTCCTGACCTCGTGATCTGCCCGCCTCTGCCTCCCAAAGAGCTGGGATTATGCTGGGATTACAGGCGTGAGCCACCGCACCCAGCCGCTTCTCCTTCTCCTTCTTTCTTCCTTTTCAGACGGAGTCTGCTCTGTTGCCAGGCTGGAGTGCAGTGGCGCCCTCTCGGCTCACTGCAACCTCCGCCTCCTGGGTTCACGCCATTCTCCTGCCTCAGCCTCTTGAGTAGCTGGGACTACAGGCGCCCGCCACCTCGCCTGGCTAATTTTTGTACTTTTAGTAGAGACGGGGTTTCACAATGTTGGCCAGAATGGTCTCGATCTCTTGACCTTGTGATCTGCCCTCCTCGGCCTCCCAAAGTGCTGGGATTACAGGTGTGAGCCACCGCGCCCGGCCTTTTCTTATCTTCTTCATTTCCTGATGACAGTTTAAGTTTATCAGGTGCTTGTTTTGGGGAGGCAGGTATTTTTAATTCCAAATTTGTCATTGGTTCATCTGGGCTTGGCCTTTTTATTGCTTCTATTGGCTTTGGGGCTTGAATGATGTGTTCCTGAAATTTGGGTTTCAGTTCAAGTAGTTCTTTCTATTCAGTAGTCTTGACTTTAGGTTTGACTGGCTCAGGCGGCTTCTCACTATTAGGTCTACCTTTTGCACAGCCTACAATGCTTAAGAAATCAGACAAATCAGTTGTTCTTCTCTTACATCAAGACCAACCCTTTAATGCATCGTGAAAGATTGGAACACCTGGGTGGCATGTGCAAGCGTCATCAGAATTGGTCCAGGATCGAAGGGCTGACCGCAGCCCCGGTTGTAGCACAGCAAGGCCATTTTCTTTTCCCACCGTCACAGCCAAGACCCAAACACCGAGAACATCAAGGGGGTGCATTTACCACTCCCGTGTCGCTAGCACCGGCCTCGACAGTGAACTATTTATTGTAAGGATTTCTGTGGGCCCGCTCTGAGCCGCCGTTTCTGGCCGTGCAGACGGATTTCTACCACACGGTGGCGCTGCGGCTCTGCCATAGAAGTCTCACTTTGCTCCAGAGCCAGGCAGGGCCGGCCACAGGACCAGCCTCCGACGGCGATTTCATCCGCAGCCTGCGGGGCAACGTGGGGCCTATCTGTAGCTTTCAGCCTTTCCTGGACCCTACCAGGACAAGAAGAGAGGGGAGAGGTGCGAAGGAGGTCTGGAGAGGAGGAGGCTTGGGACAATGCAGAGTCCTGATAGTGAGGGTGACCGCTGACCGCTGTCAGGAGGGACATGGACCGCTGCCGAGGAATAATGGGATTTCCCACCGGCCCAGTCATCTCCTACGCCGGGAAAAGGGAAGAGCTGCTCCCCCATGGTCTGTGCAGGTGGGAGGGGTCTCGGGCAGAGAGGAGACACTTTTTCTGTCCTCCAGGCTGTTTCTGCCAAGTGAAGGCCTGGGCTGGAAGAGCCAGGAGCAAATGAGAGAGTTGGGTGCTGAGCACCCAGCGGGAGAGGATGCGTCCCGGTCATCACACACCTGCTGACCACACATCTCTGTGAGGTCCCCCCACATACTCCGCCTGCAGTTGCCATTTGGGAAAATGATTCTTGCCTCTTTCACCGTCTGTTTTGTAGGTTACGACTCATTTACGGGCCTAGGCCAGGACTCGGCTCTTCCAGATCCTTATCGAAAAGCAACATCACACTTGTGCCGAGGGGTTCGAGACCAGCCTGGGCAACAGGACAAACCCACTTCTCTACAAAAAATACAAAATCTGTGCGGAAGGTATGTGAACCCTTGGGAAACGGAGTTGCTGTACACAGCAACTCCTGCAGCCTTGAGCCAGCTGCAGAGTGGGCATTACTGCCTGGTGCCCTCCTCCCTCACTCTGCCTCCCTGGATGTTGGGGATGGCCCTGTAAACCTTGTTCATAGGGGTCCCTCGACTTCTGGGACACCTCATCTGAGCACTGAGGAGGGGACACAGCTGTTGGCTGGGAGGCAGGAGACTAAGGGTTGCCTTCAAGCCATCCCCACACATGTGAGGTCATCAGCATTCTGCCCTTTCGTGGGTGTCAGTTGTCTCGTCCATAAAATGGGATGATGTTCTTGTTCCAGCCAGCATACTGGATGACTAAATGAAGGAAGAGGTGAGAAGCTGCATTGGAAAAAGAAACCATTCAGCTGCAAGACATCCTGGTGCAGTTCCTCCAGGCCTAATGGGGTTTGGTTGCCCACCTGGGCTGTGTCTCTTCGTGGCGCCAGCAGGTGGCAGCATTGCTTTTGCATGTGCCGGCTCCACCTCCGGCCTCTCCCAGACATGCAGCTTGTAGGGCAGGGGACCATTCTTCACCCAATTCAATTCAGGGGTCAGGAGAAGGAGGGATCTGAAATGCCCTGAATGGGAAGGGCCTGGAAAGAGAATGAAAACCTCATTCCTCCCCTCAAAAAAAAAAAAAAAAAAAAAAAAACACACACAGGTAAGCCAGGAGGGCAGGACCTGGAGCGTGAGCCCAAGAGGGCTAATGTGACCACTCAGGCTCAAGGGGGACCTTACCTCTCTCTGCCACAGCTGTGTTCCCCACCACCTGGAGGAGGGAACTGGGGATCCAGAAGGCTTGGGCCCTTGTCTTTGGTTGGAAAAGTCAGCCGGCATTGCAGTGGGACAGCAGGAACTCCTCTATTTTTGTGTGTGCAACAGGGTTGAAAACTTAATTCACTCTGTAATTTATTTGTGCAGAAAAAAGGTAATTTCCTTATTTATGAGTCTATAATGAATCTGGCTTTTCTTCCAACCCCTGCCTGATGATAAGTGAGAAAAGCAATGAAATTTTCAACTTGATTTAAACCACCTGGGGCCAGAGAGTTTAGCCGGTCTTGTTAAGTGATCTTATTAATTTCTCTTGGATAAAATGCTTAGTTCTCAGACTGCTTTCCCCAGCTTCTCCCAGTGTGGTGCTGTTGGGGTGTTGTAGACAGACAAGGGCAGCTTGTCTGGCATCTGGTAGGAGGCATGAGTTGGGATCCTGGGCTGTGGTGTCCTCTGGACCCAGCAAGGTCCCCTTCTGGGGACACTGATCATACTAGAAGCTGAGTTTATGAAACTCATGGTGCAGTCCCTCCTGATCTGACTAGAGCCCCTGTGGCGCCCCTGGCTGGCCCGCCCTCCGGCACCTGGGCCCCTCCTCCTAGCTGTGCCACCGTGGCCCCGGCAGGGCTGCGGGCTCACAGGAATGGAAGTTGGCTTTGAAAGCTGACCTTCAGTGGTGCCTCTCCCTTACCGGGGAGCCCTGGTGCTGGAGGCAGAGGCCGGGTTAGTTTGCAGCTGCCTGGGATGCCACTTCTTCCCAGAGTTCCAGTGTGAGTTGGGGACAAGGGCTTCTTTCTCTTGGGGAGGGGTGAGTGGGCCAATGCTTGGCTCTGCTTGTTTGTTATCCTTCTAATCCCCTTCGTACCATCCCCTGGGCAGGAAGGAGGGGACCAACACTCTTCCTCTTCTTGCTCAGTCATCCATTACATAAAACTCCAGGGCCACACCCAAGGAGAGGGATGAGAGAATCCAGGAAACATGCTCTCAAGAGAAGAGCCTGCTTTAGAAGACTTTTGATCTGCAGCATAATCCTATTTTGCATGTCAAATGCCAAACATCACCACATTTTTTCTTCTGTGCATTCTGTCTATATCAAACATTAATCCCGGTTTCTCTTTAAGCAGAGATGCATGCCTCAGGCCAATGAAGATGAAGATCATGTACCCATCAAGGCAAAAGAGAAAAGCACTACACTCCAGCCGGGCAACAGAATTATTATTATTTTTTAAGAGACAGGGTATCATTCTATTGCCCAGGCTGGAGTACAGGGGTGCAATCATAGCTCACTGTAACCTCGAATGCGTGGACTCAAGTGCTCCTCCTACCTCAGCCTCTGAGTTGCTGGGACTACAGGTGTGTGCCACCACACCTGGCTAACTTTTCTAATTTTTTTTTTTTTTGAGGCGGAGTCTTGCTCTGTCACCCAGGCTGGAGTGCGGTGGCCAGATCTCGGCTCACTGCAAGCTCCGCCTCCCGGGTTCACGCCATTCTCCTGCCTCACCCTCCTGAGTAGCTGGGACTACAGGCGCCCGCCACCGCACCCGGCTAGTTTTTTTTGTATTTTTAGTAGAGACGGGGTTTCACCGTGTTAGCCAGGATGGTCTCGATCTCCTGACCTCGTGATCCGCCCGTCTCGGCCTCCCAAAGTGCTGGGATTACAGGCTTGAGCCACCGTGCCCGGCCTAATTTTTTTTTTAATAGATGGGGTCTTGCTGTGCTGCCCAGGCTGGTCTTGAACTCCTCAAGCAATCCCCTTGCCTCAGCTTCCCAAAGTGCCGGGATTCCAGGTGTGAGTCATCGTGCCTGGCCCAAAATTTTTCAAATATCATCCTTTTAAGCTTCAAATGTTACCAACATTGGCTAATGCAACCAGAGAAGACATAACACATAAAACATGGGGGGTTCATCCACAAGGAGAACTCACTATCTTGCTGGTGTTAGGCTCTGTCCTTCCCAGAGAGGATATGCCATGAGTCAGAAGCAGATGCCACTCAGCAAAAAAAAAAAAAAAAAAAAAAAGAGAAGAAAAAAAATAACACCCCTATGTAATGGCCTGGCCTAGTAGGAACCCCTGCAGAGCTCAAGGACTCTCAAAAGGAGGCTCTTAGCCCAGGGCCAAGGCAAGACCAATTCATAGGATGAAAGGAAGGCTGTCATTGGTGGGCTTTTGTCCAGGCTCCTCATTTGTTCTTTCCTACGGGAGGAAATGTAACATGGGCAATTCAAGCCAATAGGGAACCTGGGCAAGGGGCTGGTGGTGGGTTTCATTCACTGCTTTCCCTCACGTTACTCCCTCAGGAAGGGAGTCTTACTGGGCAGGGCTGAGGCAGATGACCAGACTTACAGGTACTCACTGGCACATGCGTCTGGATATGGGGGTGGGGTGGGGTAAATAACCATACCTACCTCATACCATGTGGGGTAAATAACCATACCTACCTCATGTAGTTGTTGCAAGGATGAAATTACTTAATCATTTTTTTTGAGATGAAGTTAGGCTCTGTCACCCACGCTGGAGTGCAGTGGCACGATCTCAGCTCACTGCAACCTCCGTCTCCCTGGTTCAAGTAATTCTCCTGCCTCAGCTTCCCAAGTAGCTGGGATTATAGATGCCTGCCACCATGTCCAGCTAATTTTTGTATTTTTAGTAGAGACAGGGTTTCGCCGTGTTGGCCAGGCTGGTCTCGAACCCCTGACCTCAGGTGATCTGTCTGAGAGACAGGACTAGCTGGATTTCCTAGGCCGACTAAGAATCCCTAAGCCCAGCTGGGAAGGTGACCGCATCCACCTTTACACTCAGGGCTTGCAACTTAGCTCACACTGACCAATCAGGTAGTAAAGAGAGCTCACTAGAATGCTAATTAGGGAAAAGCAGGAGATAAAGAAATAGTCAATCATCTATCATCTGAGAGCACAGCGGGAGGGACAGTGATCAGGATATAAACCCAGGCACTGGAGCAGGCAGCAGGCTATCCTCTTTGGGTCCCCTCCCTTTGTACAGGAGCTCTGTTTTCACTCTATTAAATCTTGCAACTGCACTCTCTTCTGGTCGGTGTTTGTTATGGCACAAGTTGAGCTTTTGCTCAGCGTCCACCACTGCTGTTTGCCACTGTCGCAGACCCGCCACTGACTTCCATCCCTCCAGATCTGGCAGGGTGTCCGTTGTGCTCCTCATCCAGTGAGGCGCCCATTTCCGCTCCCGAGTGGGCTAAAGGCTTGCCATTGTTCCTGCAGGGCTAAGTGCCTGGGTTCGTCCTAATCGAGCTGAACACTCCTCACTGGGTTCCACTGTTCTCTTCTGTAACCCATGGCTTCTAATAGAGCTATAACACTCACTGCATGGCCCAAGATTCCATTCCTTGGAATCTGTGAGGCCAAGAACCCCAGGTCAGAGAACGTGAGGCTTGCCGCCATCTTGGAAGCAGCCCGCAGACATTTTGGAAGCGGCCCGCCACCATCTTGGGAGCTCTGGGAGCAAGGACCCCCCGGTAACATGTCCACCTCGGCCTCCCAAACTTAATCCTATTTATAGTGTTAGAACAATGCCTATGATATAGTAAATCAGGCTGGATGTGTGCTTGCCATTTATATCCACGTATGTGTATGTTTCCATGTGAATACCTGTAGAACTTACTGCCTGACATAGAAGGCACTCAGTAGATGCCAGTTGTTCTTATCACTGGACACACAGAAACACAGACACAGACACCTAGATGAGTGTATCTTCATAAACAAAGACAAAGACACCCCTAAACCTTTACTAGATACACTTGAATTTACACTTGCAGATGCAGATATACACAGTCACACATCATAATTATAGCTAACACCTATTGGAAATTTACTATGTCACGGGCATTGTTCTAACACTATAGAAAGGATTATGTAATTTCATCCTTGCCACAACTGCATGAGACAGGTATGGTTATTTACCACCACATAGAGGTCAATTGAGTCACATAGAGGTCAACTCAAGGTCACAAAGCTAGTGATTGGTAGACTTCGGATTCAAGGCCAGGCAGTCAGGCCTGGGAGCCTGCACATGCAACCAGTGGCGATTCTGCTCACAGACACCCACTGCCTTCCACACAGGCTCAGTCACAGACCTTCACCCAGGCATAAAGAAATCTCCCACCTATAAGCAGATGCACTTCCATGGTCACAAGACTGACATGGGATCCTTGCACACCCATGCGGAGCCAGAGGCTCTGTCTGAGCCCTGCAGAAACTCCTAGCGTTCAGATTAACTGGTCGAATGTGATAGTGTTTTCTCTTGGTGAGTGGGCTTCCAAACAGCTCTGATTCTGTACCTGTCCAGGTGTCAGGTTAATAGCCCCCACTCTTTTGAAGGACTTGTCGGGGAGGCCAGCTCTGTCTTTACCGCTAGTGGCTAAATCAAGTTTTGGCCTTGTCTGAGGGTTTCAGGACCCCTGGTCATTTCCCCACCTGCTTGTTCTCTGTGAGTGCTGGATAGTGCCTGTGGATGGATTTATTTTTATTTTTATTATTATTATTATTTTTTTGAGAAAAGGTCTTGCTCTGTTGCCCAGGCTGGACTACGGTGGCATGATCACTGGTTACTGTAGCCTGGATCTTCTGGGCTTGAGCCATCCTCCTGCTTCAACCTCCCAAGTAGCTGGAACCACAGATGTGCACCACCTCAACTGGCTTAAAAAAATTTTTTTGATGGGGTGTGGAGGCTCACGCCTGTAACCCCAGCACTTTGGGAGGCCGAGGCGGGCGGATCACAAGGTCAGGAGTTCGAGACCAGCCTGACCAACATGGTGAAACCCTCTCTCTACTAAAAATACAAAAATTAGCCAGGTATGATGGTGCGTGCCTGTAATACCAGCTATTTAGGAGGCTGAGGCAGGAGAATCTCTTGAACCCGGAGGCAGAGGTTGCAGGGAGCAGAGATTGTGCCACTGCACTCCAGCCTGGGTGACAGAGTGAGACTCTCTAAAAAAAAAAATTTCTTTTAAATAGAGATGGGGAGTCTCACTATGTTGCCCAGGCTGGTCTTGAACTCCTTAGGCTCAAGTAATCGCCTTATCTCGGTTCCCTAAAGTACTGGCATTACTGGTGTGAGCCACTGTGCCAGTGCCTGTGGATGGTTCATCTTAATTTCTTTGTGCTTTCCTAATTCTAGTTGTTGTTCCTCACCTTAATCCCAGGGCCAGGTGTCCCTCGCTGGAGGCTTTGAGGTGGGCCCAACTGGGAAGTCCTCTGGGCTTCCTGGGGCCTGGGGGACAGGTCTGTGCACAAAGGGGAGGGCAAGGAGGTGCAGCCAAAGCTTGCAGCCCCGGGGGTCACCTTGATGGCTTACGATGGCCTCTGGCTGAGTGGACACTGGGCTGCATGTGGACTTTGACCTGAGGCCAGGCTTAGGGAGCACCGGGAGAAGCTAGAGTGAGCTGCCCCACAGATGACGGGCGGGACTCCCAGTACCCCGCCCCAGCCCTGCTCCTCTGCGCGTCGCTGATGTGCTTGCCCAGGTGTTCCTTCTGGTCCTGGTAAGTGCCCATCTTCTCTTCTGGCTGCTGCAGTTCTTCCAGCCCTTGTCTTGGTCAGACACTCATTCTACTGACATCCACCCCTAAAGAGGAGTCTAAATGGAGGCCCACAGGCTGTATGTATGGAGAGTTAAAGTTATAAATCAAGCTGACAAACTTAAATAAAATATGTTCTATCCTTCAACCTTGACAAATTCACCTTCAAAATGAGCATGTTGAAAATACACATGAACATGAGTTATAATTTTTTTTTTTTTGAGATGGAGTCTTGCTTTGTTGCCCAGGCTGGAGTGCAGTGGCACCATCTTGGCTCACTGCAACCTCCGCCTCCCAAGTTCAAGTGATTCTCCTGCCTCAGCCTCCTGAGTAGCTGGATTACAGACGTGCACCCCCACATCCAGCTAATTTTTGTATTTTTAGTAGAAATGGGGTTTCACCATGTTGGCCAGGATGGTCTCGACCTCTTGACCTCGTGATCTGCCCGCCTCGGCCTCCCAAAGTGTTGGGATTATGGGTGTGAGCCACCGCGCCTGGCCGAATTATAATTTTTATATGACTGCAAGTCTGCACAATATTGAAGACAACTGAATGTAGTTATAATGAAGCCCCTCAGGGGATTCCCAATAGAATGGGAGTGTCTGTTGCCGTTATCCTGTGCCTGCCTTGTTGCTGTATGTTGGCTATGGGGGAAGATAACTTGTCTCTCTAGGTCACAGATCTTCAGGGCAAAAGGAACCCTCTCTAAAGAACCACACCTGAGGGGCCTTATTTGCACCCGGACCTAAGTTAGAGGTTGAGGTCCTGGATTTGGATTCTGAGCCTGAAGGCTTCATGGCTGATACCTTAATGGTCTTGGACGGTGAGTGTGTTTTGCACGTGGGAGGTATGTGATTCACGGGAAGCAGAGGGCAGACATTATGGCAGCTAGTCTTTCAAGATAGACCCCCCGTGTTCACACCCCTAGTATGCCCAACCTTGTATGGTCCCCCTCTTAAATTCTGTGGATAAGCCAGTGATGTTTAGGTGAGGAATAGACATTTATTACAGTTCATAAGTTAGTGTATATTTACTCTCTAGAATTCATTTCTTTGCCTTAACTTCAGCAAAATTAGTAATCATGTTTTTATAATAGCAAACTCATCATTTGTATTCCAGTGACAGTGCTGACCTACAGGGTAAAAGAGAAAATGAGCTTGTGTCAGAGTTGTTTCAGTCATCTGTGCTACATAACAAACTGCCCCAAAACTTAGGGGCTGAGAACCACCAACATTTGATTATCGCGTGTTTCTGTGGCTTGGCTGGGTTTAGCTGAGCAGCTTTTCTGCTGCCCGTGCTTGGGAATTCTCGTGCGGCTGTGGTTGAGTGGTGGATGAGGCCTGGATCATTAGGAGGCTCAGCTGGGAGGCAGGGACATCTGCTCCTTTCTCCCTCTGTATGTAATTTCTGGCCTTCTCTCTCCAGTAGAGTTTCTGGTCACTCCAAGGGGGTAGCTGGACTTCTTACATGGCTGGTGCTCAGGACTCACAGAAATGAGTCATTTAAAAGGGAGGAAGAGAAAGCTGCCAGCCCTCCTAAAGGGTCCATCCAAAAGTTATGCAACTACTTCCACTGCATTGTATTTGTTAGATGAGTCACAGGCCAGCCCAGATTTGCTGTGGGAGGACCACACAAGGCATAAATACCAGGAGGTCTTGTTCACTGGGGCCTTCTTTGGAAGGCTAGGACCACAGTGCTGGAAGTGGTGTGTTGTAAGAAAAACCTAAAACCTGTGGTGTACTGAAATCTTGAGACAGAGTGAGGAAATGTATTGGAGGCTGGAGAACAAAAGGCCTGGGAGAGGCACTGGTAGAAGGGTTGAGTGAGTCCCTCACCTGCAATGATGTGGACGTAGAAAAGGGCACCCAATGAACTTGGGGATCTGGCGAGGGCGATTTCCAGGTGGAGCTTTTGAAAGTGATATTTAATAATTAGCTTCTTTCACCTGACTCTGATAAAATAGGAAGAGGCTGGGTGTGGTGGCTCACGCCTGTAATCCCAGCACTTTGAGAGGCTGAGGTGGGCAGATCACTTGAGGTCAGGAGTTGGAGACCAGCCTGGCCAACATGGTGAAACCCCATCCCTAGCAAAAATATAAAAAATTAGCTGGGTGTGGTGGCACGCGCCTATAATCCCAGCTACTCAGGAGACTGAGGCAGGAAAATCACTTGAACCCGGGAGGTGGAGGTTGCAGTGAGCTGAGATCGCACAACTGCACTCCAGCCTGGGTGACAGAGGGAGGCTCTGTCTCAAAATAAATGAATAAGTCAATAAAGAAGGAAGAGATAGAGATGAACTAAAGAAGGAACTATTTAGGTTTTGGGCATAATTGTGGAAATACAAAGAGCCCAGGACTGTTGTTCCAGCCAGTAAAAGGCTCTCAAAATAAGAAATGGTCTCAGAGCAAAGATAAAATTTAGGGTACTACCCGTAAATTGTGGCCTTGGTTAAATGTGAAATCAAGGGTGTGGCTGTAAAACCCTTTACTAAAACCTCAGAAAAATTTAAGGGCATTATTTCTGCAGACCCTTTGGATAGACAATAGGGCTTCTGAGAATTTTTTTCCCCCCTTGAGACAGGGTCTTGCAATGTTGTTCAGGCTGGCCTCCGACTCTCAGGTACAAAGAGTCCTCTTGAGCAGCTCGGACCACAAGTACACACCGCCACGCCCAGCAACGAAACTTCAGGGTATACATCTTAGATCCTCTTTACTAGACAACAGGACTTCTAAGAATCCCACAGTAACCTCACAAGTGGCTTAAAGTAGAGAAAGGCCTCCTGGGGGAGCAATGGGGGTGTGGCTATTGTCTAAAGGAGTAAATTATCATTTGATATTTAAGAAACCCACAAGTTTTTGAAAGAATTGTATCAAGTTGGGTGGAAAGGGTCAGAGACAGTTCAAAATGCAGCAGACCCTGGTCATTTCTTTCTTTTTTGTTGTTGTTTTTTTGAGACGGAGTCTCACGATTTTGGCTCACTGCAACCTCCACCTCCTGGGTTCAAGTGATTCTCCTGCCTCAGCCTCCTGAGTAGCTGGGATTACATATGTATGCAGTCACACCTGGCTAATTTTTGTATTTTTAGTAGAGACGGGGTTTCACCATGTTGGCTAGGCTGGTCTCGAACTCCTGACCTCAAGTGATCCACCCACCTCACCCTCCCAAAGTGCTGGGATTACAGGCATGAGCCACTGTGCCCAGCTGCCCTGGTCATTTCTTATGGAGAAGGAAGGATAATTGAGTGTGAAGCCAACAGCTAGGGACAGCCCCTCCCTGAGAGCAGAACCAGGTCTAATAAAGCCACTGGTGACATGTGCTTGACTTGATTTCGGAATTGCGCTGTGCAAATTTCTACTCCTTTTTGAATGGGAGTGTCTGTTGCCATTATCCTGTGCCCACCTTGTTGCTGTATGTTGGCTATGGGGGAAGATAACTTGTCTCTTTAGCTCACAGATCTTCAGGGCAAAAGGAACCCTCTCTAAAGAACCACACCTGAGGGCCTTATTTGCACCTGGACCGAAGTTAGAGGTTGAGGTCCTGGATTTGGAGCCTGAACCTAAAGGCTTCATGGTTGATACCTTAATGGTCTTGGAAGGTGAGTGTATTTTGCTCATGGGAGGTATGTGATTCATTCAGACGGCAGACATTGTGGCAGCTAGTCTTCCAAGATAGCCCCACCGTGTTCACCCGCCTGGTATGCCCAACCTTGTGTAGTCCCCTCTCTTAAATCCGGGTTGTCTCTGTGACTCGCTTTTGACCAACAGAAAGCAGTGACAGTGAGGCTGCATGACTTCTGAGGATAGGTCCTGGGAAGCTTTTTGACTTTCAGCCGGGTCTCTTAGAAAGCTTGCTTTGGGGGCCGGGCGTGGTGGCTCACGCCTGTAATCCCAGCACTTTGGGAGGCCGAGGTGGGCGGATCACAAGGTCAGGAGATCGAGACCATGGTGAAACCCCGTCTCTACTAAAAATAGAAAAAATTAGCCGGGCGCAGGGGCGGGCGCCTGTAGTCCCAGCTACTCGGGAGGCTGAGGCAGGAGAATGGCGTGAACCCGGGAGGCGGAGCT
The DNA here is from genome assembly GCF_049350105.2 of Macaca mulatta. Lineage (NCBI taxonomy): Eukaryota > Metazoa > Chordata > Mammalia > Primates > Cercopithecidae > Macaca > Macaca mulatta. Next base: position 81,994,336 of record NC_133418.1, on the reverse strand, counting down.
TGCAGTGAGCCGAGATTGCGCCACTGCACTCCAGCCTGGGCGACAGAGCGAGACTCCGTCTCAAAAAAAAAAAAAAAAAAAAAAGAAAGCTTGCTTTGGGGTAAGCCAGCTATCATCTTAGAAATCCGATTCCTCTGAGACTGTCATACTATAAGGAAGCCAAGATAGCCACATGGAAAGGCCACATGGAGAAAGCAATAGATTCAGCCAGATTCCACTCGTTCCAGCCATCCCAGCTGAGGCCCGAGATAGGTGAAAGAAGGTGCTGCCATCTTGGATGTGCAGTCCAGTTGAGCCAACGTTTGACTCTAGACCAAGGGTGTCCAGTCTTTTGGCTTCCCTGGGCCACATTGGAAGAAGAAGGACTGTCTTGGGCCACACATAAAATATACTAACAATAGCCGATGAGCTAAAAACAAGAATCACACGCACACACACAATCTCATAATGTTTTTAGAAAATTTACAGGCCTGGCATGGTGGCTCATTCCTGTAACTCCAGCATTGTGAGAGGCTGAGGCGGGTGGATGACCTGAGGTCAGGAGTTCAAGACCAACCTGGCCAACATGGTGAAACCCTGTCTCTACTACAAATACAAAAATTAGCTGGGGGTGGTGACGGGTGCCTATAATCCCAGCTACTTGGGAGGCTTAGACAGGAGAATCACTTGAACCCGGGAGGCAGAGGTTGAGGAGAGCCGAGATCGCGCCATTGCATTCCAGCCTGGGCAACAAGAGCGAAGCTCCATCTCAAAAAAAAAAAAAAAAGGAAGTTTATGAATTTGTGTTGGCCTGCATTCAAAGCCGTCCAGGGTCTCATGCAGCCCACAGGCCACAGGTTGAACAAGCTTGCTCTAGACCCTGCTGTCATTTGACTGTGACCACATGAGAGACCTGTTTCCATAAATGACCACTAAGTCCAGGTAACCCTGCCTGAGGGCTAAAAATATTTTATTTTATTAAAAATAATTGTTTTTAATTAAGAGCTTCTTTTGTGTGGAGATGGGAGTCTCTGTATGTTGCCCAGGCTGGTCTTGAACTCCTGGCCTCAAGTGATCCTCCTGCCTCAGCCTCCCAAAGTGCTGGGATTATAGGAGTGAGCCACCATGCCTGGCCAATTGATTTTAAAGCACTAAGTTTTGGGGTTTGTTATGCAACAATAGATAACCAAAATAGTACAACATTGCACTTATTTTAATAAAAATGTAAATTAAATTGTAAAAGATCAAAGCTTAAAATTACTCCTCTTGTAAGTTTTAAAAATTATTTTTTCTTAAAATCTTCAAAATTATCTATTAAAATTAAAAGGCAAACATAACTAATAGTATAACTGATCAACTTTATCTAATACATGCAACATTTAAATGAGAAGTTTAAGTAAAGCTAAACTTTAAATTGAAGTCTTGAAAATGTAATGAAGTCTTACTAAACATTTTTACAAAAATAAACTCATTTACAATTGTAGCATTGTTCCATGTCTGTCTAGTTGCCAATGTAAAGCATCAGTGTCATGCTTCATGCATGTTATATCTTGACCTACATATGTGCAAATGTAGGCGAATTATGAATTATTCATATTGGAAAATGCCCCTCAGCTGCCATGTGCAACTATAGCAAATACTGTGCTAACGTGTGAGTACCTCTGCAACCACAAAGAAAAGCAAGAAAGTGCATGCTTGCCACCACTGGGATCTGCCACTTCTCTTGCAGTCTTGCTGTGTGAGAGGAAGGGTTTGGTCAATGCCTTTTCTCTTACCTTAGTGCGCACACCATCCACTCCTCGCTGTACTCCAGAGCCAGGGCAGTGTCTGTCTCTGGCGTGAACAGCAGCATAGCCCACACATTTTCACAGCGTGTAGATACAGTCTTTTTTTTATCAAGGACATAACACAAAAGATGTAAGGCATTTCCCTGGGGCCTGAATGGTGTTGCTCATGAGAGTGGATGTTTTGGGGTTAGAGATCACACTGCACTAGTGCTGAGTGCTGGATCTTGAGGGACAAGGACAGAGATTTCCATGTGTTCTTTAATGTGTGTGTGTGTGTGTGTGTGTGCAGAGGCCTCTCCTGCCTATGTCTAAGGGCAGTACTGCTTCTAGCCGGCCTGTCCAGATCTGGCAGAGGTCTTTTATGTTTCTCTTTCAGAGAACTATGGAATTCTGACCCTTGGAAAACACATTTTCACTCTGACTTTGTTCCTTGGTTTGGAGCCTATTTCGTAGTTAGTTATTAGCCTGGTATATTAGATGGGACATTTTCAGCTGCAAGTGACAGAAGACCAAATCAAACAGGCTTGCACAAAAAGGGACTATATTGGCTTCCACAGCTGGGAAGGCCTAGGGCAGAGATCCAGGGCTCAAACTTGTTTTCAGGGGTGGGAGCTGGGGAGCCCTGGGATTGACAGATGGCCCCAACAGGACTCCTGCAGGGGGTTGGGGGGTTGTGTATGTGTGTGATCCCCTCAAGGACTGGGGACAGCCAGACAAGAGTGTGTCCTCCAGGCCTGGTTATCACCTTTTCTGAAATGTAGTTCCTGAGTCTATTGTGCTGGGTGCCTGTGCCGGATTTCTCAAGCAGCTCAGGTGCTGGGCATGATCTTCCTGAAGCGTCAGCAGCCTGGAGCAGACCCCCCTGCCCCCACTCATGTTTCAGAGCTCTCAATCCCTCTCTCCGCCCCCAGTGTTGAGTGTCACATCTCACCAGTAGAGCCTGGTAAGGGCAGAAGGCTTTCTGGGAATAGAAGACCACTTCCTTGGGTCTATTTAAATTCTCAAGGACCCCCCAAGGATGGCTCCCCTGGGATCTTACCACTGCAACGGTGCAAAATAAAAATAAAAACCAAAGAAACCACCTCTGCCAAGCAACCGGGAGGGTCCTCTTTCTCCCATGGAGCTCTGCTGCCAGGCTCACAGTGGCGGAGACCCCCAAGGCCAGCCTCTCATAGACATTTCGCTTCACACAGCAGCTTCTCCATGTGGAATCCCTGGAAGCTGGACATGCAGGACAGATTACCCTCCGCAAGTCCCCACAGAGTCCCCTCCTGGGTGCTCCCCTCCCCCCACTCACTTTCCACGGACCCTCCTAGCTGAAGATGGCCGCTGCTCCTTGCAGCCCAGAGTCCGCCCGTGTTTCCCGATCTACCCTCCCAAGGCTTCTTAGAGTCAGCTGGAAACCAACCCTGGGAGGAAAGGGAGGAGGGGCTGGGAAGGCTGCTGGCTGCAGCTCCTGGAGGCCTGGCTGGCTGTCCGCGTGAGGCTGGCCTTGGCTCAGGGTCCGTGGAGCCTAGGGATGTGTGTGGGTCACACCTGGGGCCAAGAGATACCTGGTGGGCTGGGGCCTTTCCTATGAGGCTCAACCTCCTCTGTCTCTCCCTCTCTCCCTTTCCCTCCATATCTCTTTCCCCTTCTCTCCCTCCTGTGCTCTCTTTCTCCCCAGCCTAAATGAGGTCCGTTAGACAAACCTTGACACACCAGACTCTGAACACCATAAGTCTGATCATGTTCCCTTTTTTTTTCGAGATAGGATCTTGCTCTGTCATTCAGGCTAGAGTGCAGTGGTGTGATCGTAGCTCACTGCAGCCTTGAACTTGCGGGTTCAAGCAATCCTCTAGCCTTGACCTCCTAAGTAGCTGGGACTACAGGTGCACACCACCATGCCTGGCTAATTTTTTACTTTTTTGTAGCGATGGGGGTCTTGAACTCCTGGCCTCAAATGATCTTCACACCTCGGCCTCCCAAAGTGCTAGGATTGTAGATGCGAGCCACCGCACCTGGACTCAATCATGTTCTTAAGAATGTGTGTTGACATGAAACTACCGTGATATATTGTAGAGAGAGGAGAGCAGCTCACAAGACATTAGAGACAGGGTGAGCTCAGTTTTCTAACTAGCTCTTGCCCTTGCTCCCCAAAAAAGACAATGCAAATCATACAGCACAGAGTCATTAACTATACACACACACACGTATCTCTCTCTCTCTCTCTCTCTCTCTCACATGTATAATAGTATCTTCTTCCTTTCAATTTTGCCCTTTGGGGTCTAGGTCCAAGTCCCTGGGTCAAAGCCCTCTGAAGTCTCAAGAATGGCAGATCCAGCCCAAAGCAGAAATGCATTTCAAAGGCTGGCCTGTCCCTCCTCCCCCTCGCCCACTATGGCGTTTGTCACTTCCTCCCCTGGGAGTATCTGGGGCCCTAGCCTTGGGGAAAGATGAAGCCAGAATTGTTGGATCAAAGTCCCAACACATAATAAAGGCATCTCCCAGCCCCACCTAAGGACATGATGATGTGTGTTTGCTCACACAAGCAGTCGTGGGCTGGCCCACCAGAAACCATCTCTTGTTACAAAGCCAAAATCTTTTCCATCTGCGTTTAAGCTGCAGCCCATGAAATAACATCCATAAAAGTAAGATTAGAAGTGAAAATAGTGAACACAATAAATTATGGCTACACTGTGTTCTCTCCAGAGGGGCGCCCTGGCAAAAGAGCCTTCAATATTTCTATCTAGCACTGTGTTGTGTGTTTCCTCAGAAAGCATTCCATTTGTGGATGGGAAGAAAGGGCCTAGACGGCTGAGGGTGATCCAATAGAGCTGTGGTGCTTGGCTGGCTGTCCATGACTGGCATCTTAATTTCTTTTCCAAAGCAGAGTTGTTCAACTGCAAAGTGTAGCCAAAGGGAGATTGTCTAGGGGAAGATTCGTTGGCCAGTTTCCATTACTACCACCATCTTCCTCCTTGCAATTCAACCCCACCACCACATCCCACCACGATCACAGGCATGGATCCAGACACCACCACCAACATCCTCCACTTATTCCACGTACCTACCATCGCCCAGGCCTTGAAGAAACGTTTGGGAGGAAGAGAAACTTGAAAGAGTCATAGGACCACAGACCTGAGGGTTTGGAATCTCAAAGGGGATATAGGCCAGATAAACAAATAAATACGGATAACTTAGAACAAGAAGGAAAGTCATCAGTTAGGTACTGAAAAGTTCTCCCCAAGTTCCAAAGAGGGAGAGATGAGTCTTGCTGGAGAAAGTGGCTTTAGAATGGAACTTGGAAGGATGGCTTGGATCTGGACCTGCAGGAGGAAAAGGTCTTCTCAGAAAAGGGATCGCTTAAGGGAAAGCATGGAACTGTAACACATGGGTCACCCTCAGGTACATAAGGAGCAGTGAGGGAAATCAGGCTGGAGGATGGGTGGGACGGGCTCGGGGAATGTGATGAGTAAAAGGAAGAGCCATTCAGTCTAGGGATTTGGGTCTTTTATGGGGGAAAGGGGAGGATCAGCTGACAGTTACTGAGCTGAAAGCGGACAGAGCTGGTTTAGGAGTTAATCCTTGTAGTGGGATCTTGGGCCCAGGGAACATTCCCCTTTCTACACTCTCTTCCCTAAAAAGATTGATTCAAAAATCCCACAAAACCCTTGAGTGTTAGCCATTTGCTTTAAATCCTACCATGTCATACCTTGTCCTTTGGGATGATGCATTTGTAATAGAGGAGGGCATGGGAGAAGAATGAAACACGTGTGGTCGTTTCTCTATTACTCAGACCTCAGGGCACGCAAGTGCGTAGGAACTTTTCTGAAGGGTGGGCTTTGCTTGGGAGAGGTGGAGTGTGAGGGTGCCAGGGCGCTTGTTGGGTTGGCAGGCACCCCAGGAAAAAAATGTAGCAAGGACACAATTGTGGGCATGCCCCACTTCTTTTAGAGATAGAGTCTCGCTCTGTCACCCAGGCTGGAGTGCAGTGGTGCAAACGTGGCTCACTGCAGCCTCCACCTCCTGGGCTCAAGCGATCCTCCCACCTCGGCCTCTGAAAGTGCTGGGATTATAGGAGTGAGCCACTGCACCCGGCCTGCTTTACCCTTCTTTGAGAGATGAGCTGGACGTGGCTCTGAAGTGTTCAACTCAGAGGAGAGAACGCCAGGACTCAGGGCAAAGGCATCTTCAGGAGCCGATGGGAGGAAGCCCAGGTCCTCTGTGCCTGAATGGGTGGACAGGGCTGGAACCACCTTTCATAGTCTTTGTCCTGGGCGCTGAGGGTGATGCTGTGCTCACCCCACTTTCCTATGATTCTGATGGGAACCCCTGGAGCTGCATCAAGGAGGCATTTCCAAGCTCTTTGCAAATCTTTTCTTGGCTTTATTTGACAGCCCAGCCCCCCCGTGCAGTGACATTTCCTGTTCTTTCTCTCTGGGTCGGGTAAATGTGAGTTCTCTGTAGTGGGAGGAAAACAGACCAGTTGTCCCATCGAGGCTTGGCATCAACCCTCTTTCTCTGGCAGATGTTTAGGATTTAGAACTTGGATCTCTCCCTCCACCCCACCGAGCACAGAGCGTGAGTCCAAGGAGTTGGGAACTCTGGGAGAAAAGGGGCTTGTGACCCTGGCCTGCCTGCCTTGTTATTGTCTGAGGACAGGCAGGAAGGGCTCTTCTGGTCCGTGCTGGCGGTCAGGCCAGCATTTGTGGTAGGCGGTGTTTATGTGAATGCACAAATGTTTATGTGAGATTGCCAACCGGTTATTTATGAGTCTCTCAGCCCTTCCCCAATAAAAGCTGTTTCCTCAATGTTCTGACAGGCCCTGCATCTGTAACTAATGTGTCACTCGCTCAGCTAATGCAGTTCACTTGTGTTTATTTTTGCACAAAAGCAATTTATCCAGTGTGCTGAAAAAAAAAAAAAAAAAAAAAAAACCCAGCCCTGTCAGGGACCTTCTCTTTAGGGCAGGGTGTTTCTCCTCAAAAGAAGCTCCAAGCAGCTCAGGGAGCAGGGCAGGCTTTTGGGATGTGTGCCTGCCCGTGCTTCTGGCATGGGTCCCTTTGTCCTGAGTGTGAGAGCGTGTGTTGAGGTGTCTGGCAGCATGTCTGCTGTTGTCTCTGAGTATGTGAATGTGTGTCTTTGCGTGTCCATCAGTCTGTCCTGGACTGTGTGGTTTTGAGTGTTTGCCTCTGAATGTAAGAATCTACCAGGGTGTGTGTGGCTCATATTTTAAGAGGGTGTTGAGAGCTGGGCTAGATCTAACTTTGCACTCCCTCTGGTTGAGATAAATCAAAGTTGGGAGAGGGGGTTGTTGGCAGGAAAGAGTCTGGAGGAGGGATGAAGGGAGGAGGAGGGTGAGTGTAAAGGTGAAAAGGAAGGATACTTGGCTTCAGGGCCAAAGGAGCATCAGCTCTTGTGGTCAAGGACAAAAACTATAAAACTGGAGGCAGACTGTCTACAACCCAGGCCCTCCCCACATTGGTGAATTTTCTCCTACTCACTCTGTTTTCCTTTTCCAGTATTGGCAGTGCATCTTTGTTGTGCACAGGATGGACTGTGGCTTGTTCGGGCAGTGAGAAAGGAGGCAGCTGTAGAGGTCATCTCCTGCTGCACACCTGGGTTTCAGGGAAAAGGAACCGAGAAGTGGGGTGAGGTGGGGAGATGGTGGCCATGTAGCGGGGATCAGGAGTCAGGCTGGGTGCTTGGGGTCAGCCAGAAGGAAAAGATGGCACCCACTTACGCTGGGGAAGGGCCTTCACCTCTTCCCATAGATTGTCACTGTGACTCTGACCAGTCACTGACCCAACCTGGGCTGGGCAGGAGGGTCAGAGGCTCCATGCAGACCCCTCCCACTGTGGGAACAGCAGCTCCTGCATGCCTGAGTCCAACTGATGTGGAGGTGCCAGCCCTGATGACAGATGTCTTTCTTGTTACACCTAAATGGCCCAGCAGGAGTAATGGCATCTTAGGACAGTGGTTCCCAGCCACATGCCTGAGGGAACTCGGCACTTATACTGAGACGTGGCGTCATCTCACAGCTCAGACCAGATCATGGCTGCCTTGTCCCAGTTTGCAGGAAAATGTTAAGCTTTCTCAATCTCGAGTTTTTCTCCAGTAAGATTTCATTAAATCTTTGGTGACTGCCAAATGATAAGTATGTCGATATTTGCGTACACATACAGAAACAGACAATTGTGTTTTATCTGAAAGCTTTTTTTCATGGACCTGGGCTGTCGTGACAGTGATTTTGTCTGACATCCATAGCCTGGCTATGATGCTGAGAGGCTGAGGGGAGCCGTCCATCTGGCTCATGGTTTCTCTGGCCAGGTGACATTCATGGTTATCTTCCTGTCTCCCTGTGACTGAGTGAATTGGACTTAAGGGCTTGTTGATGTGCTGGCTTGGCTGTGTGTATATGGGGCCGGGGGAGCTGAAGGATGTCAATCAGTTCTGTGCTCTAGTTTCCAGATAAGGACATTCAAGCTGGGCAGTGGCGGGAGGCCTCTGAAAAGTCAGGATTTGTCCTCTTGATCATCGACTTGGAATGCCTGGTCCGTAAGACAGGCCTCCCTGCCCTGCCTTCAGGGCCCCAGGGGGTGTGTTTCCTTGGCCCCTACCTCCAGAACCCTCCCTTCCTTCTGCTTCCAGTTTCTTCCTTCTTTCCTGGCATCCTGGGATTTTAAACTCTTCCTTGCAAATGAAGTTGTCTCCAGGCCAGTGGCCTTCCCTGCAGTGAGTGAGCCTCGCAGCCACTTCTGTGTTGGAAATCTTTGGGGGCAGGCTTAGACCCCTGGTGTGGGTTGGAAGGCCCAGACGTTTGGAAAGCTCAGTGTCTGTGGGTGGGGGAAGAAGGACCGAGGGGGGTGACCATGTGCTCTGAGAAGTATCTTACTTTAGAATCTAAAGAGAAACAAGCTGAGCCCTCACACTGCAAGGATTGAATCCCACCCACAGCCCCCACCGGGCTCAGCTATCACCTCCACATCTTCACCAGCGCAGCTCTAGGGCGATTCTGACCTGGCCTCTCCCACCCACTTGACAGTAAGTCCCAGCACATGGCCATCTGCTCCTGCCGCAGCCTTGCTTGGCTGCCGCACTCCAGCCCTCTTTCCTAATTCTTGGCCCTTATCTCCCACCTTGTCTACTGTAGGCTGGGAAAGCGTGGTCCTGCTGAACACACAGAGCATGGAACCATATTTCCCACTAGCAAAACTGTTCCTCAGCTTCCAAAATGAGGAGTCGGACCAGGCACAGTGGCTCACGCCTATAATCCCATCACTTTGGGAGGCCGAAGCAGGAAGATAACTTGAGTCCAGGAGTTTGAGACTAGCCTGGGCAACATGGCGAGACCCTGTCTCTACAAAAGTAAAAAATGTAGCTGGGCATGGTGGTATGAGCTTGTAGTCTCAGTTATTTGGGAGACTGAGGCAGGAGGATCATTTGAGCCTGGGAGTTCAAAGCTGCAGTGAGCTGTGATTGTACCACTGTGCTCCAGCCTGGGGGACAGACTGAGACCCTGTCCCTCAATAACTAAATAAAATGAGGACTCACAAACTTCAGTGCCTACAGGGACCAGGGTGGCAGTGTAGTAAGAGAGGCAGGACTGAGGAAAGACACCAAATGGCGCTGAGTCACAGGGCGGGGAGTTTTGGGGAGGGTCTCCCTTTGTTGCTGGAAGGGAGGTGCAGTGGGAGAATGCCGGCTGGTGAAGTCAGTTTGTCTGTTTTCAATTCTGGATTTTTATGTGAACCCTCCTAATGTTACATGTTGGCAGCAAATTCCAATTTCAAGCACGGCATGGGCCAAGCAAAACATGCCTGTTGGCTAGCTGTGGCCACCTTGTCCCTCTGCTGCTGGGAGCGGTGATATAGCTGTCATTCTTTCCTTTTTTTTTTTTTTTTTGAGAGATGGTCCTGTTCTGTCACCCAGCCTGGAGTGCAATGATGCCATTATAGGCTCAACCTCCTGGGCTCATATGATCATCCCTACTCAGCCTCCTTCAGTAGCTGGGGCTACAGGCGCACACCACCACATCTGGCTAATTATTTTATTTTTTGTAGAGACAGGGTTTCACCATGTTGCACAGGCTGGTCTCTAACTCCTGGCTCAAGCAATCCTCCCGCCTTGGACTCCCAAAGCGTTGGGATGATAGGCGTGAGCCACCACTGCTGGTCGAGCTGTTATACTTGATATTTGGAGATGTGCATTGTGACTTCCGGCCCTCAGCCCTGAACTGACTTCGGAATCCATGTATCAGGTGCTGTGAGGACTCACACCCTGTGGTGAAAGGTTGAAAAATGTTTTCATTTCCTGCTTTTTCTCCAGGGAGGGACACAGACCCCAGTGTTTTCACTGGGCGTGTCCTATCAAGGCCCTTGTGAGCCTGGCCTCTGGGATGTAGGGGCGGGAAAGGGAGGCAGTGGGCATCCCAGCCAGGTGCTTTCTCTCAGGTGGGTGATGGGATTGAATGTGTGGATGAGGGAGAGGGAGTGTCAAGGGTGGCTTCAGGGGTTCTGGTATGAACCAGTGGAGGGCTGGGGTGCCTCTGCCAGTGAGAGGGAATACTGCAAAATCATTGGGTTTGGCGGGGGATGATCTTGAAGTCTCCAGTTTTGCCTCATTTTCCCAGGTTGGGTGGAGGGGGAGCGCAGTCTTTGGCCTGAGACTCAGCATTGTGACGGTGGCTTCAGCTTCTCTCCAATGTCTAGCTTCCAGGTGGAGGGGGGTGCAGGGCCTACTCCCCCAGCTGTGCCCCAGAAGGTGTTCTAAGGCTCAGTCTAGCTCTGCAAGGCCAACCTGGCAGTGATCATCAGGCCCAGGTCACACAGGGGCAGTTACGTAGGTCCCAGGGTCACTGGGGCTCCCAGTGGCATGGAAGGAGCTCAGAGTTCCAGCTCTGCCCCTGATTAACATGCGACCAAAACAAAAATCAAAAAACAACCAACCAAACAAGACAAAACCAAAATAATTAAAAACAAAATAAATAAAAAGCAGACATGCCAAAACACATAGTGATCTAATGAACACCCATGAAACCACAAATTAGTTTCAGAAACAAAACCAGCAAATCCAGGTGGAACCCCTGGGTGCAGCTCCCTAATACACCTCCCTTCCACTGTGCACCCTGCGCCCCAAAGAAGGAGCCACTATCCTATATTTGGTATTTCTTATGAATTTCTTTAATTTTTTTTAACCACATATGCAAGTTTTCTTGAAATATTTACAGGGCTGTTTTCTATGCTTTGAAACTGTATAAATAAGTGGCATTCTAGTATGTATTCTTCTGCAATTAAGTTTTTTTTTCTTTCAACATGTTGGTGAGATCCATGTGTGTTGACGTGTGTAAGTCTGGCTCACTTATTTTCAACGTTGCATAGAATTCCACTGGGTGAACATAACCTTTCTCCAAGGAGAGCTCCTCGTAGCCCACCAGAGAGTGGCTCAGGTCACTGGGCGCATTCCCTTCTGCGGAGACAGCTCCAGTTGTGTGGATGAGCCCTGCTCCTCCTCCCCCATCCCCTTTGGGATGCAAGGGCCCTTCCCACCCTCCCAGGACCATTGCTTCACTGAGGAGGAATTCAAGTGGATTTCAGGCAACCTTGTGTTTCCCATAAATCAACATTGAAAGTGAAACCCTAGCACAAGGGACTGCAATTACAACCAGCTGAGTGAGGACAGGCAGGCTAATTTGAACCTGGCCTGGGTGGAAGGCTTTGTGAGCTGGGAATGGACACAGGTCTGAGGAAGAGGCACTGCTCAGCCCATCTCTAGCACAAAGCAGGGACACTCTGCCCAGCTCCAGCCCCTGCACTCATCCGGGCTCAAGGGGTCCCTCTTCCTCTCTGCTCTGAGCCCCTTGTTTCATCCAGTGGCCTCCAGGATGAGTTTGTCACATGGATGTAAGGTGGTTGTTGTAGCAGCTTTGAGAAGGGAAGAATGAGGTTCTGGGACTTGCTGGCGGCCATCCTGAGAGGCTTCGGTTTTAGAACCCTGGGAAGGAGAGAGGCAGTGAGCCCCCACGCCAGGTGAACCCAGCCCTCGATACCCACAACACCCACAGCTCCCAGGGCACACTGTGACTTTCCTGGCCCCAAGCGCTTCCACCCCCATCCCCCTATCCAAGAAAAATATGAAAAATCATACTTCACGACTGTGTGGGCATAAAGGTGGGTATAAGCCAGGCTGGATTCTTAATTACATATTCATCATTATAATATTCTTTTTTTCTTCTGATTTTTTTTGCAAATGAAAATATTGTCATGGGCCCCTAACAGACTCATGGACTTGGGTGCTGTGCCTGCTGGGCCAGTGGAGAAGTCAGCCCTGACGGTGCCTGCCGAGCCCCTAACACCCTCCCTTTATGGAAACTCTGACCCCCCTCTGCTCCGGGATGTCTTCCCTGTTTGAATGGAGGGGAGGGAGGACATGGCTTTCCTCAGCCCCAGCCTCTCCAGGGCTCTCCTTCTACCTGTCGTGGGGGCTTGGATGGTTCATGCAGAGGGCTTGGTGTGCATGGCCTGCCTGGCGGAGGCAGAGGGCAGCCAGCGTTGCTCCACACGGCCCATCTGTGAGCCACAGAACAGCTCCTTCATGGGGCTTTGTCTGGTGTTGGGTGGGGGATGCAGCATTGCCCAGGAGGGACCTGGGTGAGGGGTGTTGGGGGACTGTGGCCTGGGGGTGCTGAACCCTGCCCTAGTGCTCGCCTGAATTGAAGAGGTGACATTCATGTGTATAGGGCAGGAACCACTGGTCTGCATTTTCAAGGCCATCTGACAGTCCCCATTGCACGGAGTTTTGTTTTGTTTTTGTTATAGTTTTTTTTTTTTTTTTTTTTTTTGTCCTAGATGGAGCCTCACTCTGTCACCCAGGCTGGAGTACACTGGTGTGATCTTGGCTCACTGCAACTTTCGCCTCCCAAGTTCAAGGGATTCTCCTTCCTCAGCCTCCTGAGTAGCTGGGACTACAGGTGCATGCCACCACACCCAGCTAATTTTTTTGTATTTTTGGTAGAGACAGGGTTTCACCATGTTGGCCAGGCTGGTCTCAAACTCCTGACCTCAGGTTGTCTGCCTGCCTCACCCTCCCTGGGATTACAGGCGTGAGCCACCGCACCCAGCCGACACTGAGTTTTATTTTGAGGGAGGCAAAGGCCTGTCCTGGGTATGGGGGCATGGGACCAGTATAGTAGCTGGCTGGGGAAGGGCTGTGTTAGCCAGCTTGGTCTGCCAGAGCGAGTACTGCAACACACATTTATTTTCTCACAGTCCTGGAGGCTGGACGTCCAAGATCAAGGTGCCAGCAGGCTCTGTTTTCTCAGAGGCATCTCTCCTCGGCTTGCGGATAGCCACCCTCTCATTGCCTCTTCACAGCTTGTGCAGGCATGCCCCTGTTGTCTCTCTGTGTGTCCTGAGCTGCTCCCCTTATAAGGATACCAAGCAGACTGGATTAGGGTCCACCCTAACAAGCCCCCCACCCTTTTTTTTTTTTTTTTGAGACAGGGTCTCACTCTGTTGCCCAGGCTGGAGTACAGTGGCACAAGCATGGCTCACTGCAGCCTTGAACTCCTGGGTTCAAGCGATCCCTTCATGTTAGTTTCTCGAGTAGCTGGGACCACAGGTGTGTGTGCATCACCACACCCGGCTATTTATTTATTTTTGTAGAGACAGGGGTCTTGCTATGTTGCTCAGGCTAGTCTTGAACTCTTGGGCTTAAGTGATCATCCTACTTTGGCCTCCCAGAGTGCTGGGATTACAGGTGTGAGTTAGTGTGCCCAGCCCCTAACAACCCCATTTTAACTTAATACCTTTTTAATGGCCCTATTTCCAAATACAGTTTCATTCTGATGTGCTGGGATTAGGACTTCAACAATATGGCTCTTAGGGGGACATGGTTCAGCCCAGAGCAGGGATGATGGAGGCCTCATGCAAGGCTGCCGCAGACAGCACAAGGGCACGGCGAGGGGGCGCTGCTTGGATCATGGATGCTTTATTATTTGGAAATCTTCATTTTTTTAAACATGATTTCATTGTCTCCAAAGGTGGGCAATTTCTGTATCTCTTATGTCATATTTTCTGCAGATGGCAGTGAAGTACTTATTCTAACACTGTCAGTATATTATAACTTCCCGACCAATGGAAATAAAGTACCTTGGAAAGGCAGCATCTTTTTCTGTGCCATGTTATTGGACTGGCCATGGCCAGGCCACGTGACTGTCCAGGGCTTGGGCTGGTGTGGAGCAGGCCATGTGATGCATTTTGCCACGCTCAGTGAATCTGACCAGGATCATGTGACTTAGTTTCGTGGACCAAGTCTTAGGAAGGTGACTGCAACAACCTCGTAGACTGGGCTGGAGCATGGGACTATGGCTTCTCTTGTTTCTTCAAACATTGCTAGAATCTACTCTCAAAGCCTGCCCAGTCTCTGGAGGAAATATGGGAGTGGTCTTAAACCATCTCTGTTCCCACCATCCAGGAACTGGGAGCCCTGTGGACCTCTAGAGATGGCGTGACCACCTGAGACTGTCCCACGAGGCCCCATCTCTGTCTGCTGGAGAGCGCTATCTCATTGCCTGTCTCATTGTCCTGTGCACGGGACCGCCTGGGTCCCTGATGTCCTCACACTCATGGGCCAGCTACTGCAAGGGAGGTTAGGAGAAGTGGAGGCAGAGGGAGAGGGATCCGCAGAGCAAGGAGAGATTTAGGGGGTGCCACTGGAGCCAAGCGTTGAGCACATTTTTTTGGGAGATGCTTTGAAGCCCTCCCACATTGCTATCCACCCAGCAGACATGGCCGCTGTGGCCTATTCCAGAAGCCCAGGGGTATGTGGCAGCTCAGCCTGACCTTGCACCCTCCCTCCCACTCCACTTGGCTGTTTCTCTCACTACACACAGCCGTGGGCTGGGGGCAGTGTGATGGGAAATCTTTTTTTTTTTTTTGTCTTTGCTAAAAAGTACTCTGTCTCTTGGGCCGAGGTTGTTTGAAGGTGAACTGTGAAAAACGATCTGCCATGCTTCAAATCACAGCTCTGCCCTCTTCCCGAACTGCTCTGGGGAGAGGAGGGGGGGCTTCTTGTCAGAGACTCAGCCCTGTCACTGTGGCCAGGCCACCCAGCCCACCTCAGGGTCAGTCAAGGGCAGCAGGGGGGAATGTGTGTGCATGCGTGTGTTTGCAAGTGTGCTTGTGTATGTATGTGTGTGCTTTGCATGTGTGTCTGCGTGTGTCTGTATTTACACTTGTGTGCATGTCTTTGTGTGTTTACATGTGTCTGTTGTGTGTATACACACATTTATGTCTGTGTGGGTACACACTTACATTTGTGCATGTGTGTTTACGTGTGTGTGTGTCTGCGTGTGTGTGTGTTGTGCCTATGCACGTGTGTGAGTATGGGAGATGGATGGCGGAATGAACACCAGGCATGAGGGGTCCCAGGGCAGAGTCTCAGGCCTTGACCCGGGTCTCCAAATGGCCACAGATGTGACCCTTCACCCTTCCCTGCGGCTGTTGAGGTCATTGCCCGGAGAACTTTCCTTTGGAACCAAGTGGGCCTTGCTGCCTGGAGAGGGAAAAAGCAAACCGGATGATCCTCATCCTGGGGAGCCTGGAACGAGCGGGCCCTTGTTTAATTCTGAAGGAATGTGCGAGGTTCCCGCCCAGCGGAGCAGGCCCCAGCCTGACTGGGAGCCTCAGTACTCCTGGGGCAGCAGCTGCCTCTGCACCGGGGCGGCGTGGGGGTGGGAGCTGGGCTGGCTGGGGACCTACAGAATGCAGGGAAAGACAATCACACAAACTGTGTGGCTGGAGTAGGCTGGGGCGAGGGAGGCCCACCGTACCTTCCTCCGGGAGCTGGGGCCTGTGTGTCCAGCTCTGTGCTCAGGGGAGGACAAGCAGGGAAGAGGAGACGGCCCAGGCAGCGGAGAGCAAAGTCCCCGGCAGGAGATGAGGTGTCGTGGGAGGAAAAGCAGAGTACAGAGAGGAGGCATCGAGGAGCGTTCCATGGGGGCTGTGTCATCAGGGAAGGCTTCTTGGAAGAGGTGGAGGTTTAGCTGGGCCCTGCCAGATGGGGAGGATCTGGAGGAAAAGAGGACATTCCGGGAGAAGGAAGAGGAGAGGAGGTTCAGGAAAGTTTTGCTAAAGATGCAGAGCTGGAAAAGAGCAATGCCTCTATGGAATGACGGTGTGGACCCAGGTCCAGAGGGAGCTGGGGAAGGGAAAAGAGGCGGCTAAGGCAGGAAAGTCAGCTCCAGGTCACCCTGAGGGGTTTGAGTGCCAGCCAGAGGTCATCCTTAGGCAATGGGGCGCTGGGGCGGGGGTAAGGGGAACTCTCAAAGGTTCTTGAAAGAGGAGTTACCTGATGAAGTAGGCGTTTAGGATGAGAGGCTGGCCACATGATCAGGTGGGATCATGGCAGGTGGGACAGAGGCCATGAGAGCGGAAGAGGCTGGAGGAGGGGTGTTGGCTGGGAGAGGCTTTGAGTGGGGAAATGGCTGAGGCCTGGGGAGGAAAGCAGGCAGAACTGAATCCATTTCTCATTTGGGACATTCTTGAGGCCTCCTTTCTCTGTTTGGATTTCCCTGACCTGTGGGCAGGGAGCTGTGTCAGCCTAAGACAGCTCCCTGCCCACAGGCCAACTGGCCCAGAGGGACCTGGGGGACAGAAGCCAGGCCCTATGCTAGCCTGGGTCCCAGCCCCCATTCACACCCTACCCAGAGTGGCCCGGCCTCTCCAGTGGACCTCGGGGTATCTTCTTCCCTGACACAAAAAGTGGCATCTGTCGCTGGTGTGGGGGTCATCCTGTGGGCAGAGGCAGAAACCCCTTGCGCAGGAACTTAGCCAGTCCAGGCGAGCGTGTGAATGCCAGTGTGGCCCAGCTGGGTGTGAACACAAGTGTGAGTTCTGTCCAGTTCTTGCAAGAGAGTGGGGGACCCTGTTCAGCCTGGGTGTGTGACAGTGTGGTGTGTGTGTGCACATAGCCTGGCCTGGCTGGGCCCGGAGCCTGGCACGGAGTGGGGCCTATGATTGTTGAGTGAAGAAATGTGAACGTGGACACAGCTCAAGGCCCCCCAGATTGGCAGCCCAGCCCACGGAAACTCCTCACAAAGGCCTGCATCCACTGGGGAGGGCTGCCTGGCCTTCCTCAGTGGGGAGACACTGGTTAGGCCTGTGGCAAAGCCCTCTGGCCTGGCCACACACCGGCCTTGTGTGAGTGGTCTCGTGGCAGAGGAGTGAAGGAAAGGGGTAGATTCTAGGCTGTAAACATAGGGCAGGGACACTTTCTGCCCACTGAACAAATGCAGTAGGAACTAGTGCTCAGAGGCAAAGACATGTTGGAAAAGTGTGTAAGTGATTGGAATGCAGCCAATGCTCCCAGAATTGCAAAGGGCAGGTGCCCTACATCTCTACTATGTCAGTTTCAGGGCTCCCAGGACTTTGATTTGCTGCTAACTTTGTGAAATCTTTCAACATTTTCTTTGTCAGTAGCGTCTTCTCTAGAGTATCGATGGGAATGAGCAGGGGAGCCACAGGGTGAGGGGTGAGGGGACCGGGACCCTGGCCTGGGGCCTGGGCAGGCATGCGCCTCTTGGAAGCCATGGCCACTTCCTTGGGACCAGGGTCTGCACACACAGACACAGTTATGGGGCCCGGGGACGGTGGGTATGGGTGAGTGTGGAGGACCCCTGACCTCTGCACTTACCTCTCTCCTCCTGGTTGGTCATGCTCTGCTCAATCGTCCATCCTAGGAAGCAGGTAGAGTCTCTACAGAGAGTCCAGGGGATTGGAGCCACACAGTGGGGAGCACACCAGCAAAATGAAGGTCACTTGTGCTGACCCTTCAAAGGCTGAAAGCCAGGAGAGCCACTGCCTTGCATAGAGAATCTTGGGGCCTGGCTCCCGTTTCCTCTGGTTGGGGTCTGTGGCTACCTTCATTCAAGTCATCACCCCCTCCCTTTACCCTTCAGGCTCCACTCTCTCCCTGCATCTGAGGTGTCCTTCCTCGCTGGAGCCCGGGGTGAAGGGATCACCCCCTTGCTCCCTCAACCCTGTAACCACCCTGCTTGTTGAGACGTGGCTCCATTTCTAGGCCACACGCTTCCCATTCTCTTTAGTCTGATGTTTCCCTGGTTATACAGCTTATTCATGCTAATTGTAGGAAGCATAGGAAATTCGGAAAACATAAAATTAGGAGCAAAGTTAGGCCTAGACCCGGCACTTAGAGATACACACTTGCCGGTCTGGAACATTCGACAGTTGCAGGGTGCCCCTGACTTGTAGCAGTGCTTCCTACCGTCATTACATTGGTATCCTCACTCAGCTCTATGAAGCGGCAGCTGCTGCCACTCATTTCTCCTTTTCACAGCTGGGGAAGCTGAAGCAGAGAGCTGCGGCCACTTGTCCTGAGGGCGCATCGTCTCAGGCTCCCAAGTACACTGTCCACTGTTGCCTTGCACCCCACCCCATGCCATGGTCTGCTGCCTGAGCTGGGGCCGGCGAGCCTTCCTGCATGGTGGGCACCCTTCCTAGTCCCCTGCCTGCACCTGGTCTGACTTGTGGGCTGGCTCTGAGCTTCACCCACCTCCCTGGGGCCACTGCAGCCAGGAGGGGGAAGGGGGGCAGATTTCAACGGCATGCCTCCTGGAAACCACATCAAATGGTGCAGCTAGGAATTAATAAATAAACTTGGGAGACAAGTCAATTACCCTCTCCCTGTGCCCCTGTCCCCCAGGGGCAAACAGTGGCATGTGGTTCCCAGCCTCAGCATGCCTTCCCGGGGGCAGGCCTAGCACTGCAGCTGGCTTCTGTCAGATTAGCTGGGCGAGATGCGGCAGGCCTCTGTCCTCTGGGGAAATGGATCCCTTCCTGGGAAGTGGGGACGGCATTCCCGGGTTACTCTGTTACTGCCCTCTTCCTGCACCCGTCCCTGTCTCACTGTGTTCATGGTGCCCAAATCACCACCCTCCCTAGTCCCTGACACAAACCCTTCTGGTCAGCGTTCATAACATCTGCAGCTCCGTCCTCAGAGCTGGAAGCTGATGTTACTGAGCCTCCAGTAAAGGCCCGCACTGCTTAGTGTCTTCCAGACTCATCAGCACTATCATTATCATTTAAATCAGATGCTTTTGAAAACATTTATTTATGGCTGGGTGCAGTGGCTCACACCTGCAATACCAGCAGTTTGGGAGGCAGACGCAGGAGGATGGCTTGAGCCCAGACGTTCGAAACCAGCCTGGACAATGCAGCAAGCCCCATCTCTTATAAAATAAAACAAAATTAATAAAGAAAAATAAAAAAAAATAGCTGAGTGTGGTGATGCATGCTAATCCCAGCTAATCAGGAGGCTGAGATGGGAGGATCGCTTGAGCCCAGGAGTTTGGGACTGCAGTGAGCCATGATCGTGCCACTGCACTCCAGCCTGGGAGACAGAGCAAGACCCCGTCTCAAAAAAGAAGAAAAGAAAAGAAAGGAAAGAGACAGAGCAAGACCCCGTCTCAAAAAAGAAGAAAAGAAAAGAAAGGAAAGGAAAAGAAAACATTTATTCACTCAGCAAATTCTTAACAATGCCTGCTTTGTGGCAGAGTTTTTTCTAGGTGGCACAGATACAGAGACAAGAGACACAGCCCTCCCCATAAGGAGCTTACAGTTGTGTGGAGAAGTCAGACAATACAGCTACCATAGGGGGCACTTCGAGGGGAAGGAGCACAATCTAGAGGGCTCCCCCAAGGGGCTTCCTGAATAGCTGATGCCTGAGCTGCATTATGAGGGACAAGTCATGGGGGCTGGGAGGTAGGATGGCGACTGCTGTTACAGATGGAGGGGACAGCTCTGCAAAGTCTCAGAAGGGGATTGAGGTGAAGGGGGAGAGCTGTGAAGGCACTGGCCTGGCTGGATCTTGGGTGTGGAGGGAGCAGGGTGAGAGCAGAGGCTGGGAGTGGGGACACAGCTGTGAGGGCTTGAGCTGTATGTAACTGTTACAGAGTTGCGTCTGAGGGGTGTGTGTGTGTGTTGGGGGTGGGGGAGTTGGGGGTGGAGTGGCCATGATGCTTCTTTCTTCCTTTAAATTTTGAAAAAAGTGGTGGGATTATGGATTCTTTTCAACTGTGTGTGTGTGTGTGTGTGTGTGTGTGTGTGTGTATTGGGGGGTGGGGGTTTTTTTCTATGTAACTGAGAAAGTAGCAATCTTACAAATATCAGAACAGTATCAGGAAAGAATGAGTAGTCTTCTGACATTTACTGTCACTGAATTTTCTATGGTTGTATTACATAGGCATGTCCTTTAGATCAACCATTCTCAAGTTTCAGTGTGCATGATCACTGGAGACATTTATTGAAAATCTGGGGGTTTGGGATTTGTGCTGGAGATTTTGATTCAGCAGCGCCCAGCATTGTGCATTCTTCAGCAAGCTCTCCTGGATTATATGGAGTCAGTAGAATCTGCTTTGATAAACTAATTCCCAGAGCCTGATTATTTCCTCTTTGGGAATTTGCTTGCAATTCAAGAGTCTACCACCAGATGGCAGTAGTGCTTTGTGATGGATCTAGGTAAAGCCAGTTTTCTACTGGGGGATAGTTGTTGAACAGGCAGTTCTCCTTTATTGCAAGAATGTACAGAAAATAACTCTTTTAGATAATTTCCAAATAATTTGATCATGAAATCTTAGATATAAAAGCTTCGTTTTAAAGCTAAATTTACCTTTCAAACATTACAGCTGAGGTTTCCAATATGGTGACCACTAGCCACCTGTGGCTTTTGAGCACCTAAAAAGTGGTTAAATTGTGATGTGCTGAAAGTGTCATAAACACATTGGCTTTCATTCTTTAGAAGTTCTATGACTTAAAGACATAAGTTAAAAAAGCACATTAGCTTTCAAAAGAAAAAAAAGTAAAGTCTCTTACTAATATCAATATTGCATGTTGAAATATTTTGAGTTGAGTTAAATAAAGTTTATTATTAAAATTCATTTCATCTGTCTCTTTTTCCTTTTTAAATGTGACTACCAGAAAAGTTTAAATTATATGTGTCTCATATTCTATTTCTAATGGACAGCGCTGCATTGAAATAATCTAAATTAATTTCTTCATTTTTGAAAGTGAGAGAATCGAGGCCTAAAGTTTGATGGAAAAGTGCTGGATTTGAAGTCAAAGACCTGTATTTAAGTTCCAGTTCAAACACTCACTTCATGCCTCTGGGCAAGCAATATACCTTCTCTTAGCCTCCGCTTCATCGTCTGTGAAAAAGGGATAATTACAGCCGCCTTACTTAAAAGAGTTACTTAAAAGACCAAGTGAGAGAATGTGTATAAAGGAAGTTGTGTAAACTTTGAAGCATCATAAAGATATGAAATTACTATTGTTGTGGTTACTGATAATGACTAGAACTCAGGCCAAATAAACTCAACAATTCATGAAAGCATTCACCGTGTGAAAATCACTGGATTGGGCACTTCTAGACTGTTAGGAGTTTACAGTTGACTTGAGGAGTTGCTACTTAAGCTCATGAAATGGAAAATGACAATGCAGTACATGATAAAAACAGTGATTCAAATAAGAAATGGAAAGTTTGTCCCAAGGTATATATGGTTAATAGTGAGTGTTACTGATTTTTCTTTCTAATGTAAGCATTTATTGAGCTGGGACAGTAGGATTGGAAGGTTGGGGTTGGGAAGAGGGAGTAATGAAAATGATGAACATGTTTTCTCTGTTTACAAAGAGGCTTGCCATCTGAGTGGGGGAATGAAAGCAGACAGATGACATGAGTGACTGAAGACCCAGTGTGGAAGCTGCCAGCCTCGGTACTTCCAATAACAGCATTGGAATTAGGCATATGTGATAGGGCTGCCAATTCCTGACCAACTCTCAACTCTCCTCTGTTATATAGAATCTCAATTCGTTAGGGTTGGCAATTGGCCCAGCTAAAATACTTCATTTTCTAGTCTCATCTTGAAGCTAAGGCTAGCCACATAATGCAGTTCTGGATAATGAGATGAAGCGGGAGTGGTTGGGTTGAGCTTCCAGCAAAGTTCCTTAAAAGGTGGACATTCAGCTAGTGCACACACTAGAGCCATTAACCTTCCCTCTTGCCTGGATGTGATGGTGGTAACTTCAGTAACCATTGTGTGAGCATGAGTTCAAAAGTCATACCTTATAGTAGCAGAAGAAAAGGCCAGGATGAGCCCAGGATCTGGACAACATCGTGGAGATGCTGGGCTGCCCTGAATTTCCAGCCTTTGACCTTTTCATCATGCGACAGAAAAATGAGTTCCTATTTTGTTTATGCCTCTGTGATCTGGGTTTTCTGTTCTATGCAGTCATTCTAATTCCTGAATGCCATTGAACGTATCATGCATATATCAATGCTCTTGAGTTCTGTGTACCTATGGCAGGGAGAATGTGACCCCAATTTTATTGGGATCTGGGGCCAGAAGGTCACATGAGAAGG
The DNA here is from genome assembly GCF_049350105.2 of Macaca mulatta. Classification (NCBI taxonomy): domain Eukaryota; kingdom Metazoa; phylum Chordata; class Mammalia; order Primates; family Cercopithecidae; genus Macaca; species Macaca mulatta. Next base: position 81,972,155 of record NC_133418.1, on the reverse strand, counting down.
ATGGGGCACTCTTAAGCCCCATTCCAGTAGGGTGGGTGATGGTGAAGTATCCTTCCTTCCTTAGGAGGACAAGGACAGCAATTGATCTAAGAATCCCAAAGAAGGAGAAAACAGAAATATCACAAGGAACAACATTAGGAGAAGTGGGTTGTAGGCACTGAGTGGTGCCAGCCCACCCTACTTCATAGCCCTTCTGTAGAAGGTGATGTAAGGGGAAAGTTAATTGGCAACATACATTGATTTGAATTTTCTATTTTTTTCAAAAAATTTGAAAAATTAAAATCTAAAAAATTTTAAATTTAAATACTTTAAAAACCTTATGGTTGGCAGCATGCACCTGGACCCAGCCTTGGCCTTGCAGGATCCAGGGATCGGTGCCTGGGGTCCTGGGTGGGGGAGGCAGGGGACACCCTTCTGGAGCTGGGCTTGGAGGGTCCCTGTCCAGCCTCCTACCGTTGGCCTCTTGGGCTGTCCCTGCAGGGCTGCCCCGTCTTCCTCATCTGTGTCCTCGAACTCTTCTCTCTCTGGCAGTGTTAGTGAGAGACCTTGTTCTATTCTGCTGTGTCTTTTTTAGTTTTCCTTTGTGTCTTCCTCTAGATTTCTCTTGATTGACCCCAGCCCTCGTTGGTGCCTGTCTGCAGACAGGGCAGGTAGGGCTGTGGGTTTGAGAACTCCTCTATGTCCCTGTGTCCTCTCTAGTCTCCAGGGCCCTGGAGAAACCTATGCCCACTGCCCCCCACAGGAGCTGGTGGTCACTGGGACCTGGTTCCAGATTTGGCTGTAGCCTCTGAAATGCGGGCAGAGGAGGAGGGTCCCAAGGGACTTGTGCTTTCTGTGGGTCGTGTCCCCACCCCCCGCCCTGCCTGGCCTCATCCTTGTATTTAATTACTTGAACAAGCTCTTTCTCATACCCCGTCTCCCCTCCCCTCCCCGCCCCACAAAAAACAACAGCAGCAACAACAACAAAACCAAAAAACCCCTTGTGGTGAAAAAACACATAGTAATACTTATCATCAGTAAAATATATCATTTTAACAATTTTTTTTTTTTTTGAGACAGAGTCTTGCTCTGTCACCCAGGCTGGAGTGCAATGGTGTGATCACAGCTCACTGCAGCCTCCACCTCCCAGGTTCAAGTGATCCTCCCACCTCAGCCTCCTGAATAGCTGGTACTACAGGTATGCATCACCATGCTCAGCTAATTTTTTTTTTTTTGGTAGAGATGAGGTCTCGCTATGTTGCCTAGGCTGGTCTTGAACTCCTGGGCTCAAGTAATCCTCCCACCTCAGCCTCCCAAAGTGCTGGGATTACAGGCATGAGCCACTGCACCTGGCTTATCTAAATCATTTGAATGGATTTCTTTTTAATGTCACCCTTTAAATCCTGTTTCCTTGCAGCCTTCCACCTCAGAGGAGGAGCCATGAGACTGACTGCCACAAGAAAGGAAAGGAAGGTAGCCATCTTTGGGCTCAAAGCTGACTTCCTTGACCTCATTATTGAGATACTGGTAGGGAAACTCAGGCTTTGTGGAAAGAGCAGGGGATTTGCTAATGGAGATCTTCCTTTAACATCTTGAGGGTCAGGCCTGGTCACTTAGAGAACAGAGTTCACCACAACCCAGGTGGGAAGGAGGTGTGTTGGTCTGGTTGAGGGGCCACCGAAGGCAGGGGGGACTTGTTCTATCTCACGGTGGGTCTGGAAGAAGTCACCCTGAGGTCAGCCCTCCACCACCCACTGTCGGTGGCCAACCCAGAGTGCAGGCTCAGTGGGGCTGGGCCCAGGGGGGCCTGAGGTTTGCTTCTCCAGGTGCCCTGGGCTCTGGAATGTCCATGTGAGCCCCGGGAGGCTGGGAATTGACTGAGAGTTGGGCTGAGAAGATTCTTCTGGGGGCTGTGGCAGCAGGGTAGCATACCCCATACCTAAGCATCCCAGGACTGACCACCTACATACACTGAGCATCACATGCGAGGCACAGCCAGACCTGAGGGCCCCTGTATGTGAGATGAGGCCTCTGCACAAGACACAGAAACCAGGATGGGGTTCTCTGGCCATGGACCACAGGCAAGTGGACAAGAGACATTGCTTTGGAGATGGAGGATTAGGAGGAGAACAAAGTCCCACATCACGCAGCTTTTGCTAGGTGAGGCAGCAGTCACAAATGGCCCTGTATCGCTATGTCCTAAAACATAGCAGTTTATTTCTCGCTCATCTTACATGTTGGTGGCTGACATTGCTCCCATGACTGAAGGAGCAATTCCCATCTGGGTCCTGCCCTTCCCAGGGCAGGGGAAAAGAGTAGGAGAGTGGGCAGAGGCCAACCTTGGGTTTTAGCACACCTGCTGGGACATGGCCTACATCCTGTGCTCTCACCTGCCACTGGCCGAGGCTGGGCACGTGGCCAGTTCAGTGGAGTGGGGAAGGATGCGCCTTCCACGGATGTCATTGGAGGTCCCATGGCTACAGCGGGGATGCATGACCCACTTTCAGGAAAGGTGAGAGAGTCGGTGAGAATAAGAATGGAACCTACCAGAGGGCTAGGCTGCCCTCCTCCAGTGTGGGCTCACATCAGCCCCCTCTGCTCTCCTTGAGTCCCCAGACACCTTGAGAAGTGGGGTAGAGGCCGGAAGACGAAGGACTTACCTGCAGAGGCCGAGTCCCTGGAAAGACAGCTTGAATCACCAGATCAGACTGAGTGTGCCTGGCTGGACCGACTGTGGGGAGAGTGCCTGGGAGGATCTGGTGATGGCGGAGAAAAGCAGGTGGGTCTTCTCTTCACCTTGGAGGGCGGCATGAGTACCTTGGATTCCCAGCCACAGCACCGAAGGCACAGGATAAAGGGCTGCCTCCACCCCTCGCCAACAGAGGGGCTCTGCCTCCCTCGCTGCCTGGCCTCACTGCCCTCCAGCTCCCTCTCCTCATTCCTAGTCAAGGCACACACAGACATTCGTGGACTTTTTGTGCTGCAGGAGGTGTTTTCTCCAAGCTGATAGAATCAATTTTTTCCTTATCTCAAACCTGTTTTTAAAAAGACGATCCTGTTTCTTTTTTCTTTAATTGCAGAACATTTTAAATAACCTACTTTGAAAGGAATAAACAGAACCTATCAAAAACAGTTATTAAAGAACTATAAAATGGTTTCTTCACACTCGCCACCTTTTACTTCCTCCCCATTCAGGTGGGTTCGGGCTTGGTTAGGGCCTCAGTGGGTGCATCAAGAGGGGGCCATCTGACCAGGTGCCCGGCCCCCGCACCCACATCTAAAGGAGCTGGGCTCACCCTCCCCCAGCCCTGCAAGCCCATTCTCACCCATCTACATTTTGTTACTTTATAGGCTATCTGGCTTTCAGAGTTCCCTGGTCCTGGGGCTATGGGACTGGGCCGATTTTACAGCAGGTGCAGGTGGCCATCAAATGAGACTGGGAAGCCCTTTTTTCTCATCGGCCCCACGATGTCACACCACCCTTCTTTCAAGGTGCCTAAAATTCCACCATGATGACTCTATGCCTTTTGAGTCTTGAAGATGTGTTCAGGCTCCTCCCAGGAAGGTCCCGAGTAAAGCCATGAAGACCGAGGGGTGAATGAGTCCCAGCTCTTTTCATGTCTCAGTCTGCCCCATTCTCAGGATCCTCGGAGCACAGAACTGAAAGGAAAGCTCGCAGAGCCTGGAGACACCATTTTTGATCATGTCTTGTGTGATACATCAGGGCAGGCTCTTGGACACCTTCTGCTGTAATGTTCCCCTACCCGTTCCTGAGCCCTGGGTGGCTGATAAACTCATTTACTAAGAGGAGCTCATAACTGATAATGTTTAGACATGTGTCCTAGCCCAGGGGGCTCTGCCCTTTATTTATTTATTTATTTATTTATTCATTCATTCATTCGTTTATTTGTTTTTTTGAGATAGGTCTTGCTCTGTTGCCCAGGCTGGAGTGCAGTGGCACAATCTTGGTTCACTGCAGCCTCAACCTCCCAGGCTCAAGCCACCTTCCCGCCTCAGCCTCCCAAGTAGCTGGAATCACAGGTGCACACCACCATACTCAGCTAATTTTAAAATTGTCTGTAGAGACAGGGATCTCCCCATGTTGCCCAGGCTGGTCTCAAATTCCTGGCCTCAAGCAATCCTTCTGCCTTGCCTCGCAAAGTGCTGGGATTACAAGCATGAGCCACATCGCCCAATAGGATCTGCCCTTTAGTAAAGACAAAAGACTCACCAGAAGCTGAATTGCCAATGGCAGGGAGGAGAGGGAGATAAATTGAGGCAGGAAGCCTTCTGCTCCCTCCCATTGTGAAGGTAATACTGGGCGGTCCCATAATCGGTAAAGCATGTCAGAATCTGCAAAGCCATCTGATTCTGCCATCAGTTGATAGAGGCACCTATATAGATATATAGGTTGATGCAAAAGTAATTGCAGTTTTTGCCACTACTTTAATGGGCAAAAACCACAATTACTTTTGTATCAACCTAATATCACCACTTGCAAATGAAGAAACTGAGGCCCAGAGAGAATGCAGGATGTGGCTAAGGCCATGCAGCCAGCTGTTGGCAGAGCTGGGACAGGGACTGGAGACTCAGCCTAGGCAGGGGCATGCAGAGAGGGCAAAGCCCAGAAAAGGCCTAGGAGGTGGCAGATGGGGCAGGAGATGTGGAATTAGAGGGCCTGCCTTAGGATACTCTCCTTAGCACATTCTCATTAGTTATTGCCACTGAGCCTCAGTTTCCTCATTAGTAAAATCGGGATAATAATCCTCTATGGGCTGAAAGTCTGTGTCTGCCCCACATTCCTAGGTTGAAATTCTAACCCCCGATGTGATGATATTAGGAAGTGTAGTCCTTAGGAGGCAATCACATGCTGAGGGTGGAGCCCTCGTGAATGGCATTAGTGCCATATAAAAAGACACAGACACAAGAGAGTTCCTGCCACAGGAGGATACAAGGAGAAGGCAGCAGCCTGCAACCCAGAAGAGAGCTCTCACGAGAACCATCATGCTGGCACCCTGATCCCGGGCTTCTGGCCTCCAGCACCAGGAGAAATAAATGTTTGTTGTTGAAGCCACCCAGGTTGTGGTATTTTTGTTATAGCAGCCAGAACTGACTAAGACAAACCCCTTTCCATCCTCACCTAACCGGGTTATTGTGAGGACCAAAAATGAGATAACGTGATTGAAAAATAGTTGCAAACTGCAAACTATTGACCCACATGCTCTATTCCAGGAAATGAGGGCAGGTCTCTCTTCACACCATTCCCACCCTTCCTTTGGGGGAGGCAGCGTCTCAAAAATAGCCTTCAGTCCTGTCCTCCCTGTTTCCCCCCGCTGGGAGCAGGGCTGAATATTTTCTTCTTGACAAACAAAAAGGCAAAGCTAGTGCAGAAAAACCAAAGCCTGCTTCTGCTTCCCCTTGGCGCCCTCTCTGCTCTCCGGGGCCAGGAGGGGAGGATGTTGCTGGAGGCCTGGGTTCAGGTGGGGCCGTCCAGAGTCCTTGCTGCCCTGCAAGGGCTGCCAGGGGAGGCCCGGATGATGTTTGTCATCTGTTCAGCTGGCCACAAAGGGCAGAGGCCACAGTGTTAATCCTCTGAGTTGTGGGACCCCGATCTGCCTCCAGAGATGGGGCAGGGAGGAGAGGATCCCCGCTTTGTCAGGCCAGGCCATCATCGCTCAAGAACACCAAGGAATCGCTCTGGACATGCCCAGAGAAATCCATCCTGTCCTCTTCGCCAGAAAGAATTATTCATTTCCACTGACACTTTTCTGGCCATTTGTAAAGTAGAGTTCCGAATCCTGTGAGTCTGTTTTTTCCCTTCTAATGATTTGCAGATAGGTTTTCAGGGTGTGTTTATCTTTGTCTAGGAACAGAGAGAGACCAGTTTCAGAGGAGAAACAAAACCCACAGTGCATCTGTTGTGTGGCACACCAGAGAGACCCTGGATGGGAGTAGGAGGGTTCTGGTTCCACTCTGGACTCAGGATCTTCACTTGAGATGGTTAGGGGGCTCACTGTTCATCTGTGCCTGCTCAACAGTATCTGAGAGGGGCATCTTTATACTCAGAATTTGGCAACAGTGGCAAAAAGGATTCATTGAGAGGAACCTAACCTATATCACAGAACAGACTGTATACAGTTTCCTGAACAGGCACAAGCATATCCACAGCAATCTCAGACAGCGTCTGATATGAGTCTGGTGGTCATAATCCCTCCTCCCGAGGGGACTGAGGAAGCGATGCTCCAGTCCATGTGCTAGCCTAGGTCTCTGGCAGTGGCCGGGTTCTGCCTTTCGTCCGAGCCTCCTCTTGTTCCAGACCATTTGGGTCCCGTGTGGTTCCATGCCAGCTGCACCCTCTCTTCTTAGGGCACTTGGCCCAGGAACTCTTGGTTATTATGTTGCAATTTCCCAAGGTGAAACTTGAATACAGGGTTCACAGGCATGTTTTCACAGCTCCATTTCTTTGCCTTTTGCTACACCGCAGGCTTGTCTGAAGACTGAAAACACAGAGGGTGGGGCTTTCAGCCAGTGTGCGTTCTGCCAAATCGGTCTGCAGTGCCAAGAGCCTTCTTTCTGCCACCGCTGTGGTAGGTACAGTTGTGCTGGCAGCTTTAGATTTTGATAGGAAAGGCATGACTTCTGAGATGAATATTACATCAAAGAATTTTCCCTCTATTTTACAGTAAGACCATTTTCTGAACTAATTACTGTATGCGGCTACTCACTACCTGTATATGGGCCCATGTGTGTTACTGTAACATGCTCATGCAAAGACCAGGTATGAGATAAAACTGGAGGCTGCAGACGCCTCTCTTAGTCTGTGTTATAAGGGCTGGGTAGAGGGCCACCAGGGAGGATCCGGGAAAACTGATCATCATGTAGTTAGAGAATCTTCATGGAGGGCTGGGAATTCATTAGGTGTACTGGGCTGTTTTTGTGTTGCTATAAATATCCAAGGCTGAGTAATTTATAAAGAAAAGAGGTTTCCTTGACTCATGGTTCTGCAGGCTGTACAAGCATGACACCAGCATCTGCTCAGCTTCTGGTGAGGCCTCAGGGAACTTCTGATCATGGCAGAAGGTGAAGGGGGACGCTGATGTATCACATGGCCAGAGAGGGAGCAAGAGAGCTAGTGAGGGTAAATCCCAGACTTTTAAACAACCAGATCTCGTGTGAACTCACTTAATGAGAGCTCAATTATCACCAAGGGGATGGTGCTAAACCATTCACGAGGGACCACGGCCATGATCCAATCCACAGGGCCTGCCTCCAACACTGGGGATTACATTTCAACATCAGATTTGGAGGGAACGAATATCCAAACCATATCATTAGGAGATGGAGAAGAGTGCCTGGCTGGCAAACACATCAATTACCTGGTTGGGTACAGGGAGAAACCCACTGAGGCAGAACCCAGGATTCATTCATTCAATTAACTAGATACATATTGGATTCATTCATTCATTCAATTAATTAGATACATATTTATTGAGTACTTGCTACATGCCAAGCACTCTTCTAGGGGCTGGGGATACCGTGGTGAAGAAAACAGACAAAAGTTACTGTCCTCATGGGGCTGAATTCCCAGTGCTATGTTGTGGCTCCATTTGTTTGACTATGAAACCTAGTTTAGGTCTGAAGATCTTAGCCTCATCATTGTGCTTGGTTGCAAATGGCTCAGGTAGGATCTTCCCTTCACTCCCTCCTTCTTTCCATTTTCCTTTACACAACCCTGGAGTTATTATCATGTTTCTCAGTGGTCAGATCCAAGACTCTTCTTAAGAAAGATCTCAAGTTCTGATGGCCATCACTCTAGGGCTCCCAGGTATATAGTGACCATCTCTCAGGGCTTCCCTGGCCTTTGGATCTGAGGTCATAGAAGATACCTACCTACCCATCTCCTCCCAGGGAGACTGACTTCCAGGGAGACTTTTTAATGTTTGCAGAATCTGTATTAAAGTCCCCTTTTTTATTGCTGATATTGTCTGCCTTCCCTTTCTCTCTCTCTCTCTCTCTCTCTCTCTCTGCTTTTTCCTGGTTACTTTCACCAAGTCTTGTTAATTTTACTCTTTTCATAGGACCAGATTTGTGGACCTTTTCCATTGTTTTCTGTTTCGTTAATTTATGCTCACAGCTTCATTGTATCTATCATCATCTATCATTCCACTTTCATTTGCTATTATTTTTCTAACTCTTTGAGGGGTGTGTGTGTGTGTGTGTGTGTGTGTGTGTGTATATATATATATATATTTTTTTTTTTTTTCAGAGTCTCGCTCTGTCACCCAGGCTGGAGCACAGTGGCATAATCTCGGCTAACCGCAACCTTTGCCTCTCAGGTTCAAGTGATTTTCTTGCCTCAGCCTCCCAAGTAGCTAGGATGACAGGCAAGTACCACCACGCCCAGCTAATTTTTGTGTTTTTAGTAGAGACAGGGTTTTGCCATATTGGCCAGGCTGGTCTCCAACTCCTGACCTCAAGTGATCTGCCCACCTCGGCCTCCGAAAGTGCTGGGATTATAGGCGTGAGCCACTATGCCTGGCCTAAATTGTTGATTGTTAAGCCTTTTCTCATTTCTAATATAAGCATTTAAGTCCATGAATTTCCTTTTGAGTCTGGCTTTAATTGCATCCTACATGTTTCACAATGTGGTATTTTATTATCATTCAGTTTAAAGTATTTTCTAATTTCCATTGTGATTTCTTCTTTGACCATAAGTTTTTAGAAAACTATTGTTTAATTTCCCACATACTTTAAATCATCTCTCGGTTACTTGTAATACCTAACATAATGTAAATTCTATGTAAATCATTGTTATATTGTATTTTTAAATTTGTAGTTTTTGTATAGTTGTATTATTTCTTGTGGCTTTTTTTCCCGAATATTTTTGATACACAACTGGTTGAATCTGGAACTCATGTGGGATTGATAGATCTGGAAGGCCAACTGTACTCATAACTTCTAAAGAAATGGAATCCTTTCTTAATATTCTTCCTACAAAGAACACTCTAGGCCCAGATGTCTTCAATTGTGAATTTCACCAACCATTACAGGAAGTAGTAAGAGCAATATTACACAATCTTTTCCAGAGAATAGGAAAAGAGGAAGCATTTCTCAATATGCTTTATCAGGCTGAAAAAGCCTTGATACCTGACAAGGACATTACAATGAAAAAAAATCACACGCCAATTTCTCTAACGAATATTTCTTGGATGAATAAAATATTAGCAAACTAAATACATAGCTATCCAAAAAATATTAAATCATGACCAAATTGGGTTTATTATAGAAATGCAAGTTTGGTTTAGCTTCAATGACTCAATTATGTTCATGTTGTCCTATTAAATAAACAAAACAAAAAAAACCCACACAGTTTAGTCAATCACTTTTATGAAATAAAGGAAAAAAGCACAAGACCATCCTAATTGGTATAGAAACATTATTTGATAAAATTTATTTTGAAAAATGTATGCTTTTGAATTTAACATACAATTTGAAAAAACTTTTAATAAAATGGGAATAGAAAAGAATTTTCTTAATCTGATAAAGAGAATTGTATTAGGGTTCTCCCGATAAATAGAACCAGGAGAATGGATGGCCAGTATGTATGTATGTGTGTATGAATAATATTTACGTATGTATGTATGTATGTTGGCTCATGTGATTGTGGAGGATGGCAAGTTCCAGATCTGCAGGGTGGGGTGGCAGACCGGGGTCCCAGGGAAAAGCTGATGTGTGTGATAATGCTAAGAATTGGTAAGGATGTGATGTAACTATTAGAACTCTTATATCTTGATGGTGTAAGCTGAAAACTATTTGAACACATGCATACCTTATGACCCAGAAATTCCACTTCCAGGTATATACCTCCTAAAATGCATTCATTTGATGCCGAAAGTCATGTATGAGAAAGTTCTTAGGAGTATTATATCGTTACTCAAACCAGAAACAACCCAATATCCATCATTGATAGGCTGGATAAACAAATATTGGTATACTCATACTGTTACCCAAAAGGGGTCTCAATCCAGACCCCAAGAGAGGGTTCTTGGATCTCATGCAAGAAAGAATTCAGGGCGAGTCCATAAAGTGAGAGCAAGTTTATTAGGAAAGGAATAAAAGAATGGCTACTCCAGAGACAGAGCAGCCCTGAAGGCTGCTGATTGCCCATTTTTATAATTACTTCTTGATTATATGCTAAACAAGGGGTGGATTATTCATGCCTCCCCTTTTTAGGCCGTATAGGGTAACTTCCTGAAGTTGCCATGGCATTTGTAAACTGTCATGGCACTGGTGGGCGTGTAGCAGTGAGGACGGATGACCAGAGGTCACTCTTGTGGCTATCTTCATTTTGGTGGGTTCCAGCTTCTTTACTGCAACCTGTTTTATCAGCAAGGTCTTTGTGACCTGTATCTTGTGCCAATCTCGTGTTTCATCCCGTGACTTAGAATACCTAACTATCTGGGAATGCAGCCCAGTAGGTCTCAGCCTAATTTTACCGAGCTATTCAAGATGGAGTTGCTCTGGTTCAAACACCTCTGACAATACCATAGTCTACTATTCAGCAATGATAATTAATAAATATGGCCACACCAAATAACATGGATGAAACTCACAAACAATATTGAGAGAAGAAACTAAACCTAAAAAGTACATACTATATGATTCCATTTATATAATGTTCAAAAACAGACAAAACTAATATAGTGTTAAAGGTCAGGGTGGAGGTTACATCTGGGAAGGAGGAAGGGGTGGTGACAGCAAACGGGCATCCAAAGGGTTCTGATACTGCTCATGCTTCATTTCTTCAGCTGAGTGTTGGTCACATGGTGCAGCCACTTTGTGAAATTCATTAAGAGTACATTGAAAAAAAGTAGAGAACTAACAGAAGGTTGACTGGAAACAGCAAATATAGACAACTCTTTCCGGAAAGTGTGCTCTCATGGGGAAGGGAGGGGGAAATGATCAGGAGCTTTTTTTTTTTAAATTATTACTTTTTTAAAGGATGGGAGGATATGCTTGTTGCCGATGAGAATAATCCAATAAAGAGGGGAGAACTGATGCCAGAGGGAGAGGCAAGAACTGCTGGAGTGATATTCATGAGGAATGAAGGCCTAGGCTGTAGTGCAAGAATGGAGGGCAGGTCTCAGAGACAGGGCCCCCAGGTGCCGGGCAGAGCAGACAGGAAGGGAGGTGTGGAGCGGGGACTCGCCCAGGCGCCTCCTTTTCTAGTTGCTCAGGCCCTCTCCCGTGAGCACCGGGTGCCGTGTGCATACTCTCATTCCCAGTCTAGGCCAGGGATTAAATGGATTCTCTGCTTCCTGAAAGGTAGACAGGAACTGTCAGGTGGGAGCTCAAGGCCAGGTCTGTGGCCTTTGGGCAAAGCACGCATAGCTGGGGAGGAGGTGGAGGTCCTTGCCTGAAGTGGGCTTTGCAGAGGGTGTGGAGGCGGGGGTGGTGGGGGGGGTTCTGTGGATTTCTGCCATCAGGGAGCCCCTGTCCTGGTTGCCTGGTTAGGGGTAAATCAGGGGACAGCCACCAGGTGTCAGCTCCCTCCTCCTCCTGGCCCCGTTTTGTGAGCAGTGGCTGCTGGGCCACCCACTACTCTCCTAGGACCCCAGGGCTCTCCCTGTGAGCAGAGGGAGGGAACTTTGGCCGCAGGAAGGACTGGAAGCCAGCTCAAAAAAGCACATTCCTTGGCAGGATAAAAAACTTTTTTTTTTTTTTTTTTTTTTAAATAAGTGTAAGGACTTAACCTTTGCTAGGAAATGGTTGCAGTATTTTCCTTTAAATGAAAAGAGACCATTGTGATTGCAACTTTGGAAAACACACAACATCCTGGTGCCGTTCTCCAGGGCCAGCTCCGGAGTTCCGTGTTGGGCTAGCTCTGGTCTTTCCTCCGGATAGTCTCTCCTTGCACTGTTGAAGGAGACAGATGCCTGTACTGGTCCCGGGAAGGCCAACCTTGGGCTGCTCAGCCCTTCCCCAGCAGGCAGAAAGGGCTTGTTGTTGCTTACAGTGACCTCCACTCAGGTCCTGCTCCGTAATTTGCGGGGCCCCATCAAAATGAAAACGTGAGCCCGTGCTTCAAAAAGTACTATGAATTTCAAGATGGCGATACCAGGGCATTAACCCAAGTGCAGGATCTTTCTGAGCATAGCCCCTTTTAAGTGCGGGGCATTGTGTGACTGCCCAGGTCGCATGCCTGCAAGCTGGCCCAGCCTCCAGTGGACCACTCTCATTCTGCTGGCCAGGCCTGAGTTTCTGCAGCTTCTGCCTCATGGGGCACCTGCAGGCCTAGACACAGACCCCGGAGGATTCAGGGCAGGACTCAGGGCTTCCTTCTGGGGTCCCACCCCCATCTTTGGCTCCCATATACCACAACTGGCAACAATTTCCCAACCTGGCTCTTCACTCAATTTCTCTCCCCTCACGGTTTAGAGACAGTGCTTCCCAATTGTGAAAACATTCTGCATTTCATCTGCGCTTGCTTGTAACCTGGGGGTCTGGAGTAATTGGGAACACAGAACAGCTGCATTGAGTGCTGGGCTATTTGGCGCTCCTCGAGCTCTTTACAAGGCTCCTCATAGGCCTACTGTAAATAGGAAAGTACAAACACATGCCAATTTTGCAGCAGATTAAAACCATCTCCTGCGCTCCCTGGATCGTAACACATAGCAGTTTGTGTTTATTCAGCATTTATTAGCTTGCATGCTACTTAGGGACTTTCATAGTTCTCTGCTAGGCGAGGCCTTAGTATTTGGGCTTTCCAGAGTCTTGGAGGCACACCATATGGAGAGCTCTAAAGCCTCATTTCCAGGGTCAGCCTGACCCCACAAGGCCAGAGCCTCTACAGAGCTGTGCTGTGCAATGCAGTGTGGCCGCTCGCCACTTATGTCTCTTGAGAACTTGAAATGTGGCTGGTCTGAGTTGAGACATGTTCATGTAGAGTACATACTGAACTTTGAAGGCTTAGTACAAAAAAAGAAATGTAAAGGATCTCATTAATTTGTTGTGGGGAGGTGGGCAGGGATAGAGTCTCACTCTGTCGTCCAGGCTGGAGTGCAGTGGTGCGATGTCCAACCTCTCCAATCACTGCAACCTCTGCTTCCTGGGTTTAAGTGATTCTCCTGCCTCAGCCTTCCGAGTAGCTGGGACTACATGTGCACACCACCATGCCAGGCTAATTTTTTTGTATTTTTTTTTTTTTAGTAGAGACAGGGTTTGACCATGTTGGCCAGGTTGGTCTTGAACTCCTGACTTCAGGTGATCCACCCCTTCTTGGCCTCCCAAAGTGTTGGGATTACAGGCGTGAGCCACTGCACCCAGCTCTCATTAATTTTTCACATTCATTACATATTGAAATAATATTTCTTACATAATGAATTAAAATGCATTACTAAAGTCAGTTTTACATGTTTCTTTTTCCTTTTTTAAAATGCAGCTACTAGAAAATTTAAAATTATATGTATGGTTTGCCTTTTTTTTTTTTTTTTTTTTTTTTCCGAGACAGGCTCTGGCTCTGTTGCCTAGGCCGGAGTGCAGTGGCATGATCATGGCTCACTACAACCTCCACCTCCTGGGCTCAAGAGATCCTCTCTCAGCTTCCTGAGTAGCTGGGACTACAGGCATGCACCACCACACTTGGCTAATTTTTGTAATTTTTGTAGAGATGGGGTTTCGCCATGTTGCCCAAGCTGGTCTTGAATTCCTGACTTCAAGTGATCTGCCCGCTTTGGCCTCCCAAAGTGTTGGGATTACAGGTGTGAGCCACCGCGCCCGGCCTATGGATTGCATCTTATTTCTATTGGATAGCTCTGCTTTAAAGCCTCTCCTTGTTGTATTTACATGTATACACACACATACACACATACACACACACAGACACACCACACAAACACATGCTCCTGAGCTACTGGCAGGATCTTGGAAAGAAAACCAGGGACAGTGAGATCATGTGGCTTGACCCCAAGTGCCACCCTCTCTAGGAACATTCTTCAGAAGATCCCAGGGCCACCTAATACTACCAACCTAGAGGCTTTTGTTTGGCCAACAGTAATCTGTCTGCCTTGCCTTTTAAAATTAAAAAGGATTAATCTAACACCTATTTATTGAACACCTATATTTGCAAGGGACTATGACATAGTGAGTTCAGAGTGCAGGCTCCAGAGACCACATGACTTGGATTCTAGACCTGGCCCTACCAAATGAGCTATATGTCCTTGAACGAGTGTGCCTTCTTCATGCCTTGGTCTTCTCATCTGCAAAATGGGAATTATGACATCCAAAGGTCAGAATCAAGATGGTGACCCAGGTGCCTACTTCATGGGCTTGTTGTGAGGATTGAATGAGATAAGGCACAGAACATCCTTGGCATGGAGTCATCCTGCTATAGGCAGCCACGGGCCTGATCTGGCCCCTGGACTTGCAAAGGGCTCAACAGACTCTGAGGAAGGGAGGGAACCATGATCCCAGAGAGACTCTAAGACAGATTGGAAAGACCATCCTAGGCAGGATGTAATGTCAAAAGTTAGGATTCGGAAAGGTTCCCAGTCATAATGTCAAGTTGGAAGGCCCAGTGTAGGAGGGTCTAGAGTGGGGCTAGGATTGATTCTGGGAAGCCAAAAAATGAGTGAGAAATAGACAGTTCTGCTCTTAGTCACCTGAACTCAGAGCATCCCCTCACTGGGGCCAAACCAAAGGCCAAGGCTGAGGAAGTGGGCCCAGTCACATTCCAAGTCCTACATTGGGCCTAGGTAGGCAGATCTGGAGTGTTGGACCCGTTTCCTCCTTACAGTCTTGTCCCTGTAAGGCAACTGCATTAGGGTAATGCGGGTTGATGAAACAAATCCCAAAATTTCAGTGGCTGAACATAATAGAGGCTACTTTTCACTCACATAACAGTCCACTGTGGGTGCTCCTGGTCGGTAGGAGGCCTTCCACATGGTGATTCAGGGATCCAAGCTCTTTGTACCTAATGACTCTGCCCTCTCTTAGGCCTGAGTCCTCTGCACCTAGAGAGCAGACAGGAAAGAGTGGGTGGAGAAGACACAACCTTTTCTAACCACCTTGACCTGAATGTAACATCTGTCATTAACTTTATGTTCAATCTGTGACAAGTAGTCTCATGGTTCTGCCTAGATGCAAGAGTGGCTGGGAACTGCAGGCTCTACACAATAGAATAGAGAGACTCATTTCTGGTGGGCATCTCTGCCAGCTCCCACTCTGTAGGGAGAGCCAACCTAACAGCCTGGCCTCCCTCTCACCAGTCCCCCTAACTTCTCTAAGGCACTTGCCAGTCATCATGCCCAGGCCAGGCTTCTGAAGGGAAATAGAGGGAAAAAATTATGAACACTTCTAAGGGAATAATGACACAATAAGCACACTCAATGAGATAGCACATACACTATAGTCTCAGCACTTCAGGCATCCTTGAGTGGTTCCAAAGGCCTCCTCCTTCTTAGAGCCTTCAAACCACACCCAGGCACTGGCCTTGAGAGATATTGAGCTCAGTGAGCCAAGCCAGGCCTGCAATGCTGTTCTGAGGAGGATGTAGGCAGGTGGACGCGGGACCAGTAAAGTCTTCCTAGAGCTACCCTGTCCTGGCCACAGGCAGCTTGGAGAGATCTCAGAGGGACCTCCTGGTCTGCTGAGCCACTTTCCCGGTGTGCCCTGGTTATTGCACTCGCAAAATCCCGAGTCCTTACTGGCCAGGACTGGAGCAAGGAGGAGAGGTGTGGGTGGGGTCGAGGGCAGGTCTCATTATCCAACACAGGCTCGGTGCTTTTAACCAGTGCTTCTCCCACACCTGCTGGCAGCTGGGGAGGGGCGCAAAGAATAACCAGACCCACTGAACCTCAGGTTGCTCATGATTTTGTGAACAAGATGACCAGATATCAAGGACTTCTGTCTGATGCAGAGAATGTGTCATGCCCCTCAAAGAGCGGAAGTGGTGAATGCCAGAGGGGCACACATAAGTGAGTCTATCTTCACTTTGGGGCATTAGGGGAAGGCTTCCTGGAGGCTGAGTTTTAAAGGATGGGGAGGGGAAGAATCTCCTTGGGATTCCCAGCAGTGTTTCCCAGGACTTCATGGTTGCAAAGCTAGTGAGGCAGGCAAGGCAGAGAGGAAGGCAGGGCCAGTCACCTTCACTGGACAGGGGAAGAGACAGAGGCCTAGAAAGGTGGAGCTCCTTGCCCAAGGTTGCACAGGAATATTGCAAGTAGGAATGCAGACATCTGGCCTACCAGTTCTGGGCTCTTTGTATGAGCTTGATAAGCACGTTTCTCCCTCAAGGCTGGTCAGGGCAGGTCCCCGGGTGGGGCAGGAAACTCTCATGCAGGGAGCAGGTCCTCCCGGGGGCTTCTCAGGGCTGGGTGCTCAGCCTCCCCCAAATAACATGTGTTTCCTGTTTTCCTGCTCCCTCTGGCTCAGGAAAGAGAACGGGTTTTCCTGAGCGGAAGAGCCTCAAAGACCTGGCCCAGGCCCAGAGAGCTCTACCGGTCAGCCCACTCAGGGCTCTTGTTCCTCAGGGCGGTGGGCCCCTCACCCACCCACCCAGCCTTCCAAGGACACTCGTGACCATTATCTCCCCTCGCTCTCCCCGGACTGTCTTGAACCCAGGACCTTGACTCCCAGCTTGGTATTCTCGAAATACTCTTTGCTGATCCTTGGCCAAACCTGGAGTTTGTGCCGGTTTGGAACTGAAAAGTCAGCGCTGTGGGACAAGGACTTTGGCAAACCCTACAGCTGCTGGAGATAGAGAGTCCTTATACCTCCCCACCCCTGTTCCCACGTTGTTTCCTGTTGTCCTGGGATGGAAGCAGGGGACAGACGGTCAGTGGCTGACATCGTCCCAGCTTTCCAGCTGACATTCTGCGGACTTGGCACAGTCTGAGCTCTGTCCGTAGCTGCTCTGAAGCACAGAGTGTTTGGATGTGAATGCAACATCTTTCCCCACTGTCTGGTCCAGGGTTTTCCCTGCATCTTGGAGGAAGAGAGATGTTGTGTGAAAATGGAGGCAGAGCGAGCGATCAGCCCAGGTCTGCAAAGCCACGGAGCCCAGCGCCCAATGCAACATCTTTCCCCACTGTCTGGTCCAGGGTTTTCCCTGCATCTTGGAGGAAGAGAGATGTTGTGTGAAAATGGAGGCAGAGCGAGCGATCAGCCCAGGTCTGCAAAGCCACGGAGCCCAGCGCCCGTGTGAGCTAGAAAGAGGCTAGCGGTGCCTGCTCCTTGTGACTCCTTATCCTGTTGGTGGGGATTAAGAGGAAACAATTTTCTCCATTTCCTTAGCAGCCTCATCTCTCCCTACAAAGAGAAATCTTCCCATGTTCAGGCCTGTTGGAGAGCCTGGTTCTGTGTTTAGGAATTGCTGTTAGGCGGGTGTGTGTATGTGTGTGTGGTGGTTCCTGTAAGGCGAGGCACTGGCTATGGATGAGCTCTGGAGTGGTGGAAGGTGTGTCTGTGTATATGAGACAGTGTGGGTGCTCATATGTGACCCATGTCATCCTGGGGCTTTGTGAGAGGTGACATTCAGGCCCTTCCTTGGCCTGAAGCCCGTGGACAGGCCTGGAGTCCACAGTGGGAGACAACCAACTCTGAAGACTGGGCTATCGACTTTGAAGTCCTCCTTCCTAGTGAGGGCTCCAGGCACAAGCCGCCCAGGTTTATTAGGTACAGGTTTATCTGGGGATAATTTACCTTGTTAACATAATTGTGCCAGAGGATGCAGCCCTGAGGCCCCCGCCTCAGTAATTACCCTTCTCTTGATCTCTTTCATCTCTAAGGACTGTACCTTTATGCAAAGCTATGATGGGCCCCCACTTGCTCCTTCCAAGGCCCTGGGAGGGGCCCTGGCAATGCTTTCACGTTTGTAAAATTTGCAAAGGTATATTGTATCAACCACAATCATTTAAGGCTGCTGTTTCTTTTCACCCTGACTTCCCTTCTGTCACATTTCCCTTCTGCCAGAGGGTATCAGAATAACTGGGCATTTTGGGGATCTAGCTTAGGGAAGCTTGAATTGAGGGATGCATTTAATGTGGACAAATGGGATGTATTTATGTGGGATGCAATATATGTATATATTTCATGAATGTGGCTCTTTGTCACTTCCATGTATCATGACAATTATTGGGGAGGATTTGTTTCCAGGAATACTCCTACCACCCAGGGTGTTGACGCACCTGGGGTGATGCAGCGTGAATGTGTCCTGTGGCTCTTAGTATAGGAAGCGTGTAGGAAGTAGAAATGAAACAAGATTGAAATGCATGGAGCCAGAAGCTGATCTGTGGAAAAGTTCCTGTAGTCTTACAGGTCATGTTAGAGATTTGCTCCTAATTGACAACTGTGGTGGTTAATTCTACGTGTCAACTGGACTGGACTAAGGGATGCCCAGATAGTCGATAAACCATTATTTTGGGATGTATCTGTGAGACTGCTTCCAGAAGAGATTTATATTTGAATTAGTAGATTAAGAAGACTGCCCTCACCAATGTGGGTGGGGATTATCCAATCTGTTGAGGGCCCAAATAAAACAAAAAGGCATAGGAAGACAAACTTGTTTTCTGTCTCTGTTTGAACTGAGACATCCATCTTCTTCTGCCCTGAGACAGTAGTGCTCCTGGTTGTTGGACTGAATTATACCACCAGCTTTCCTGGTTCTCTAGCTTGCAGATGGCACATTGAGGGACCTCTGAGCCTCCGTAATCACATGAGCCAATTCCTATAATCAATCTGTGTGTGTGTGTGTGTGTGTGTGTGTGTGTGTGTGTGTGTATCCTATTGGTTCTCTTTCTCAGGAGAACTTTTAGTAATGCAGATTTTAGTATCAATAGTGGTTCTAGGAGAACAGAATTTTAAGGTCGAGTTTCCTGAATTGGTTCTGAGGTTTATGAGAATGGCCCTCTAATCTGATTGTTCATGGTGTTAGCTCTTTATAGAGATATGCAAAATATCTGCATTGGATACTTCTAATCAACCACTTATAAGAAGCAAGGAGCTAAGTGAGTTCATTTAAGATATTTCAAACATTTTTGGAAAACTGAGGAATATAATGATATTGGTTACTTGGTTACTTGTTCCTAATGTCATTGGACATAGTTGTAAAAGAAAAGGATGAGATCATGGATTCAAATTCCTACCTCAAACAGTGCATAAAAGATCTTCTAGTTGTGCCCTGAAGGATAACCTTATTTCAGGACTGAAACTGCTGGAAATCACACGCAAAACAAATCCTGTGATTGACTGAATGACAACTTCCCAGCCTCACATGGTCTCTACTGTTACAGTGAGGGCGCTGACTGGGAAAGAATGATATCCTGTAAGTTGGGTTGGTGACCTATGGGAAGACCTTGATGAAGCTGGAGACCTTGAGCCTCTTAGTTCTGATAAGTCTTCTTTACCATGGAAGAGGTTGGCCTACGCCCAGTGAAAGTGGCATCCCTACCCCCAGTGAAGTTGCCTACCCACTCCTAGCAAAAATGGCTTCCTCACCCACAGTAGTGGGGATAAATCCTCATTGCCTGATGAACCGGTAATGGCCCTCCCTGAAGCAGTTGCTGTATAAGACAGGGCAGATTCACCCCTGGGCCCACCTCATCACCACTCTTTGCTTCTAGACCTGTATCTAGACTCGAGTCCTAGAAGCCCCCTAAAGGTGAGGTACATAGTGTGACCCATGAGGGGGTATACTGCACCCCAAAATAATTCCTTTATACAAACAGAAATCTGGGGAACATGCATGGAAGTGGATATTAAGAGTGTGGGGTAATGGTAGAAGGAACATAAAGGTGAATCAGGCTGAATTTATTGCTATGGGCCCACTAAGCAGAAATTCTGCATTTAATTTTGCAGCTGGGGGAGTTACAAAGGATTCTAACAGTTTGTTTGGCTGAAATATGGATCGAAAGGTAGGCCACCAAGAGTGAATTGGAAATGCCCGACCTCCCTTGGTTTAACGTAGAGGAAGGGGTTCAGAGGCTTAGGAGATTGGAATGTCCAAGTGAATCTGTCATTTAAGACCCCTTCACCCACACTGAGAGAGTCCAGAAGACATACCCTTTACCAGTATTTTGAGGAATAGATTTGTGAGTGGAGCCCCAGCATCCTTGGAGAGCTCTGTGATCACTCTTTTCTGTAGGCCAGACTTCACATTGGAAACTGTAGCCACTCAACTGGAAGAAACCTACATGCAACAGGGGTAATTGGATTCCAAGGTGACAGGGCCAAGTGGTGGCACCCAGCCATCAAAGGCAAGGTGGGTATAGTTACCTTAATGCACAGCAGAGGCAAAACACCAATCAGAATAGTCCGGCTCATGCAGACTAGTATGGCATTGGCTAGTTAATCATGGTGTACCTAGGAGTGAAACAGATAAGAAGCTTACTAAGTTCTTTGTTGATTTTTCTAAGCAGAAATGTTTTAAGTCAAGAGAACAAAAGTGTAACCCAAATCACCAAAACAGCATCACAGCTCCTCGATTAGTTTTCAGACTTGACCAATTTATAAACCCAGAATCCCTTGAATGGAGGGGAAGCCGAGTCTCTTCAAGGAAGGACCCCATGCAATACCCAAAATTTATGCTATTAGTCTTTCTCCCAGCCTTCTTCAAAGGGACCTTCAGCCTTCACCAGGGTAACTATGCATGAGGGAGAAGGAAATAATCAAATTTTCAGGGACTACTGTACACTGGGGCTAAACTGACACTAATTCCAGGAGAACCAGAATGTCACTGTGGTCCTCTAGTCAGAGCAGGAGCTTATAAAGGTCAGGTGATCAACGGAGTTTTAGTTCAGGTCTATCTCACTATGGGTCTTGTGGGTTTCCAAACCCACCCAGGGTTATTCCTCCCATCCTGGAATGTGTTGTTGGAATTGACACACTTAGTAGCTAGAAGAATCTCCACCTATGGAATGAGGGCTATTATGGTGGGAAAGGCCAAGTGGAAGCCAGTGGAGCTGCCTCTACCCAGGAAAATAGCAAATCAAAAGCAATACTGCATTCCTGGAGAGATTGCAGAGATTAGTGCCACCACTAAAGACTTGGAAGATGCAGGGGTGGTGATTCCCATCACATCCCCATTCAATCGTCCTATTTGACCTGGGCAGAAGACAGGTGAATCTTGGAAAATGATGGTGAATTATCGTAAGCTTAACCAGGTGATGACTCCAGATGTGGTTTCATTGCTTGCACAAATTAACATGTGCCCTGGTACCTGGTATGCAGCTATCGATCTGGCAAATGCCTTTTTCTTTACCTCTGTCCATAAGGCCCACCAGAAGCAGTTTGCCTTCAGCTGTCAAGACCAGCAGTATATCTTCACTGTTCTACTGTAAGGGCATATTAACTCTTTAGCCTGGCTGGGCACTGTGGCTCATGCCTGTAATCCCAGCACGTTGGGAGGCCAAGGCAAGAGGATTCCTTGAGCCCAGGAGTTTAAGATAAGCCTGGGCAATGTGGTGAAATGCTGTCTCTACAAAAAATTACCTGGGCATGGTGGTGTGCACCTGTAGTCCCAGCTACTTGGGAGGCTGAGGTGGGAGGATCACCTGAGCCCATGAGGCCAAGGCTGCAGTGAGCCATGATTGTACCACTGTACCCCAGCCTGGGTGACAGAGTAAGACCCTGTCTAAAAAAGAAAAAAAGAAAGAAAGAAAAGAAAAAACCCAACTCTACAGCCTGTCATGATTTAGTTTGCAGAGCTGTTGATCACCTTTGCTTTCACAGAATACCTCATTCATTCATTTCATTGATGACATTATGCTGATTGGACCTACTGGGCAAGAAACAGCAATTATTCTAGACTTATTGATAAGACACTTGTGTGTCAGAGGGTGGGAAATAAACCCAACAAAAATACAGGGACCTCAGTGAAATTTCTAGAGGTCCAGTTGTACGGGGCATGTTGAGATATCTCTTTTTATAAGGTGAAGAATAAATTGTTGCATCTGGCCTGTCCTACAACCCAGAAAGAGACTAATGCCTGGTACATCTCTTTAGATTTTGGAAGCAACACATTCCTCCTTTGGGTATGCTACTGTGGCTCGTTTACTGAGAGACCTGAAAAGCTGCTAGTTTTGAGTGGGGTTCAGAACAGGAGAAGGCTCTGCAATAGGTCCAGGTTGCTGTGCAAGCTGCCCTGCCACTAGGGCCATGTGATACAGCAGATCCAATGGTGCTTAAAGTGGTAGTGGCAGATAGGATCCTGCTTGGAGCCTGCGGCAGGCCCCTATTGGTGAATGGCAGTGCAGAGCTTTAGGATTTTGGAGGAAGGCCCTGACATAATCTTCAGATAATTACTCTCCTTTTGAGAGACAACTCTTGGCCTGTTACTGGGCCTTAGTAGAAACTAAACACTTGACCATGGAACACCAAGTTACCACGAGACCTGAGCTGCCCATCATGAACTGGGTGTTATCTGACCCACCTAGCCATAAAGTTGAAAGTGTTCAGTAACACTCCATTATCAATGGAAGTGTATATATGTGATCAGGCCTGAGTGGGCATGAAGAAGTGGCCCAAATACCCATAGTCTTGACTCCTGCTACAGTACTTTCTCTTCCTCAGGCTGCACCTATGGCTTCATGGGGAACCCCCTACCATCAGTTGACAGAGGAAGAGAAGACTTGAGCCTGGTTTATAGATGGTTCTGCATGATATCCAGGCATCACCTGAAGTTGGACAGCTGGGGCACTACAGCCTCTCTCTGAGACATCCCTGAAGGACAGTGGTGAAGGGAAATCTTTCCAGTGGGCAGAACTTCAGGTAGTGCAACCTAGTTGTGTACTTTGCTTAGAAGGAGAAATGGCCAGATACACAATTATATCCTGACTCATGGGCTGTAGCCTATGGTTTGGCTGGATGGTCAGGGACTTGGAAGGAACACAATTGGAAAATTAATGACAAAGAAATTTGGAGAAGAAATATGTTGATAGATCTTTCTGAATGGGTAAAAAATGTGAAGATATTTGTGCCCCAGTGATTGTTTATCAAAGAATAACCTCAGCAGAAGACAATTGTAATAGTCAAGTGGTGGCCTGGTGCGGTGGCTCATGCCTGTAATCCCAGCACTTTGGGAGGCCAAGGTGGGCGGATCAGCTGAGGTCAGGAGTTCAAGACCAGCCTGGCCAATGTGGTGAAACCCTGTCTATACTAAAAATACAAAATTTAGCTGGGTGCGGTGGCAGGTGCCTGTAATCCCAGCTACTCAGTAGACTGAGGCAGGAGACTCACTTGAACCCGGGAGGCGGAGGTTGCAGTGAGCCGAGATCACACAATTGCACTCCAGTCAGGGTGACAAGAGTGAAACTCTGTCTTAAAAATAATAATAATCATCATCATCAAGTGGTTAGGGTGACTCATTCTTTGGATACCAGCCAGTCAAGCTCTTTCCCTAGCCACTCCTGTCATTGACCAGTGGGCTCATGAGCAAAGTGGCCATGGGGGCAGAGGTGGAGGTTATGCCGGGGCTCAGCAACATGGATTTCCATTCACCAAGGCTGACCTGGCTACAGCCTCCATGGAGTGCCCAATCTACCAAAAGCAGAGACCAACGCTGAGCTCCTGATATGACACCATTCCCCAAGGTGATCTGCCAGCTGCTTAGTGGCAGGTTGATTAGACAGGACCACTTCCACTGTGGAAGGGGCAGTGTTTTACCCTTACTGGAATAGATACCCTGGATATGATTATCTTCTTTGCACATGATACTTCTGCCAAAACTACCACATGGTGATTTACAGAATGCCTTATTCACCATAATTATATTCCACACAGACTCACTTCATAACAAAAGTGACCCATATTCATGGAATTCACTGGTCTTACCATCCTGAAGAAGTTGGCTTGATAGAACAGTAAAATGGCCTTTCAAAGACCCACAGCACCAGTGTGGTGGGAATACTTTGCAGGGCTGAGACAGGGTTCTCCAGAAGGCTGTATATGTTCTGAATTAGCATCTTGTATATGGTGCTGTTTCTTCCAGAGCCAGGATTCATGGGTTCAGAAATCAAGGGGTGAAAATGGCAGCAGAACCACTCATCATCACCCCTACTCATCTACTAGCAAACTTTTGCTTCCTCTTCCCACAATTTTATGCTCTACTGTTCTGAAGGTCTTAGTTCCAGAGAAAGAAATGCTTCCACAAGGAGAAACAACGATTCCATTGAACTGGAGGTTAAAACTACCACTCAGCCACTTTGGGTGCCTCATGACTCTGAGTAAACAGGCAAAAAGGGAGTTACTGTGTAGGCTGGGGTGATTTACCTGACTGCCATTGGGGAAATTGGACTACTACTCCACAATAGAGGTAAGAAGGAGTATATCTAGGATACAGGAGATCCTTTAGGGTGTCTCTTAGTATTACCATGCCCAGTGACTAAGATTAATGGAAAATAGCCAGGCGTGGTGTAATCACGCCTGTAATCTTTGGGAGGCTGATGTGGGAGGATCACCTGAGTCCAGGAGCTCAAGAACAGCCTGGCTAATATGGTGAAATCCCATCTCTACTAAAAATATAAAAATTAGCTGGGCATGGTGGTAGGCGCCTGTTATCCCAGCGGCTCGGGAGGCTGAGGCAGAAAAATTGCTTTGAACCCGGGAGGTGGAGGTTGCAGTGAGCCACGCTGTACTCCAGCCTGGGTGATAGAGCTAGACTCCCTCAAAAAAAAAGATTAATGGAAAACAATAACACTCAATCTGGGCCTGAATACTAATGGCCCAGACACTTCAGTAATAAAGGTTTGGGTTACCCAGCCAAGTAAAGAACCACAGCCATCTGAAGTTGAGGTGCCTGCTCAACCTCGGAATAATGGAATAATGTGTAGTAGACGAGGTAGTTGCAAATAACAGTTATGACCACATTGTTACCGGGAAAGGGTCCCGATCCAGACCCCAAGAGAGAGTTTTCCCACAAGAAAGAATCTGGGGCAAGGCCACAGAATAAAGTGAAAGCAGGTTTATTAACGAGGTACAAAAACAAAGAATGGCTATTCTGTAGACAGAGCAGCCCTGAGGGCTGCTGGTAGGCTATTTTTATGGTTATTTCTTGATCATATGCTAAACAAGGGGTGGATTATTCATGAGTTTTCTGGTAAAGAGGTGAAGAATTCCTGGAACTGAGGATTCCTCTTTTTTTTTTAGACCAAATAAGGTAACTTCCAGATGTTGCCATGGCATTTGTAAACTGTCATGGCACTGGTAGAAGTGTCTTTTAGCATGTTAATGCATTATAATTAGTGTAAAATGAGCAGTGAGAAGGACCAGAGGTCACTTTCATCACCTTCTTGAATTTGGCAGATTTTGGCTGGCTTCTTTACTGCATCCTGTTTTATCAGTGGAATCTTTGTGACCTGTATCTTGTGTTTGACCTCCTATCTCATCCTGTGACTAAGAATGCCTAACCTCCTGGGAATGGAGCACAGTTGGTCTCAATGGAGTTGTTCTGGTTCCAGTGCCTCTGACAATGTGACCAGTTACAGAAATGAAAATTTTAATTGTCGTGAGTATTTTATGCTTATTTTGTTGTGAATATGTTTGTGTGAACATATACATACATTAAGCAAACATCTTTCTTTTCTTATGTAACATGAGGTATTGCCCTTATGTCATTGACATGTCATTAATAAGGTATCCACCTTATTAACACCTTATTAGTATTTGAGTGCTGTTAATTTTATATCATAGTATTTAAGTTGTGGGATATCAGAAGAGTAGACATCACTTAAGGACTTTACCTCCTAGGGAAGGAATGATTGCATTTTCAGTTGTATGGGGGATAGTTGTATCATATTAGGCAGAATTATTGTAATCCCCCGATAGTTTCTTCCTTCCCACTTCAAGACAAAACCAATTCACTGAGACCATGGCATTGCAATAAAGAGTTTAATTGACGCGAAGCTAGCCATACCACGTGAAAGACAGAGTTATTACTCAATTCAATCTCTCTGAAAATTAGGAGCCTGGGATTTTTCAAGGATAGCTTGTCAGGCCAAGGAATGAGTGCTGCTGATTGGTTGCAGATGCAAACACAGGGGTGTGAAAAATGGTCCTGAGAAAATGTGCTGAGTCTGCTTCTGGGTGGAGGTATGGGGCTGGGTGGAGTCATCAATTGTCAGAAATGCAAAAATCTGAAAAGACGTCTCAAAATGCCAATAATAGGCTCTAAAATAGTGATGTTATTTGCAGGAGTAATTGGGGAATTTGCAAATCTTGTGACCACCAGAGTAATGACTGGTAATCATTTATGTCTATACCTTAGCATGAATTCAGTCCTCCTAACCTGGTGGTCTTTCATTAGCTTTACAAAGGCGGATTAAAGAGCTGCTATCATTTAAACTGTAAACTAAATTTCTCCCAAAGTTAGTTTGGCCCAAACCCAGGAATGCCTGAGGGCAGTGTGGAGGTTAAAGACAAAATGGGGGGTGGTTAGATCAGTTCTCTGTCACTGTCATAATTTTCTTATAGTTACAATTTTTTTTTTGCAAAGGCAGTTTCATTATAACCTTGTTATTGAAACTATCTTTGCAAAATTATGACTGAGACGGTGAAAGAGGTTGAACTTAACTGACTCCATCTTGCTTCTAACCTCCAAGCTGTCCTTGTTCATTCCTGGGCATAGGCTGAACTAACTGTAGGAGAAACTCAGTTTATAGTGCATAGTTTAAAACAAAAGACCGTAAGAGCCCTTTCCCAAAGCAGACCTCCCTCTTGCCTGGGGACCAGATTGCCTTTATAGGGCTACCATTAGCCACAAGATTAGAAATTACGGTTTAGGAGTCATGCAGCTGGATTCTACAAGATTCTGACCCTCCCTAAACTGCTCCTAAGATCAGTGCTTGGGGTATTTTGCAGACCCTGAACTTGATAGATCAGCTGGCATCACCTAGATCAATAAACTGGCTCATCTGATATTGTGGTCCCCACCCAGGAACTGACTCAGCACAAGAAGACAGCTTCAACTCCTTATGATTTCATCTTTGACCAATCAGCCTCCTGGCTCACTGGCTTCCCTCCACCCACCAAGTTGTCCTTAAAAACTTTGCTCCCGGAATGCTTGAATGCTTGGGGAGACTGATTTGAGTAATAATAAAACTCTGGTCTCCTGCACAACCAGCTGTGTGTGAATTACTCTTTCTCTATTGCAATTTCCCTGTCTTGATGAATTGGCTCTGTCTAGGCAGGCGGGCAAGGTGAACCCCTTGGGTGGTTACATTATTGTCTTTATTTGGTGATAAAGTGTGGTATAAGAAGATGTGTATGGGTGCCAAGTTGCCAAGGAGTGGACTTGGGATAGTTAATTTGATGTGTTAATATGACGGAGCTAAGGGACACCCAGATGGCTGGTAAAACATTATTTTCAGGCATGTCTGTGAGGATGTTTCCCAAAGAGATTAGCATTTGAATGGGTAGACGGAGTAAAGAAGATCCCCCTCCACTGGGGTAGCGACCATCCAGTTTGTTGAGGGCAGAATAGAAGGAAAAGGTGAGGCCGGGCACAGTGGCTTATGCCTGTAATCCCAGCACTTTGGGAGGCCAAGACAGGCAGATCTTGAGGTCAGGAGATTGAGACCAATCTGGTTAACATGGTGAAACCCCGTCTCTACTAAAAATACAAAATATTAGCCGGGCGTGGTGGCGGGTGCCTGTAGTCCCAGCTACTCAGGAGGCTGAGGCAGGAGAATGGCGTGAACCCGGGAGGCGGAGCTTGCAGTGAGCCGAGATCGTGAAGGAAGTGTGAATTCACTCTCTCTGGAAAGAGGCCCTGATAGGGTTCTTCGATTTCTCACAAGAAAGAATTCAGGATAAGTCTGTAAAGTGAAAGCAAGTTTATTAGGAAAGTAAGGAACAAAGAAAGGCTACTCCAGAGACAGAGCAGCCCCGAGGGCTGCTGGTTGCCCATATTTATGGTTATTTCTTGATTATATGCTAAACGAGGGGTAGACTATTCATGCCTCCCTTTTAAGACTATATAGGGTAACTTCCTGAAGTTGCCATGGCATTTGTAAAATGTCATGGTGCTGGTGGGAGTGTAGCAGTGAGGACGACCAGAGGTCACTCTCATTGCCATCTTGGTTTTGGTGGGTTTTAGCCAGCTTCTTTATTGCAGCCTGTTTTATCAGCAAAGTCTTTGTGACCTGTGTCTTGTGCCGACCTCCTATCTTATCCTGTGACTTAGAATGTCTAACTGTCTGGGAATGCAGCCCAGTAGGTCTCAGCCTCATTTTATCCAGCCCTTATTCAAGATGGAGTTGCTCTGGTTCAAACGCCTCTGATATCTCTGTTTGAACTGGGGCATATATCCTCTGCCCTTAAACATCATTCTTGCACCCTCATTTTCAGGCCTTCAGGCTCAGACTGATCTATATATTGTATTGGTTCTGTTTCTCTGCAGAGTATTGACTAATACAACACTTATCCTGAAAATTCATTCATTGTGAAGCCGAAATAAACTTCTCTAAACTCTCAGTAACAAAGTATATATTTTTAACAAGGATGTTAGGGGCAGCACCATTCTATCTCTCTGTAGAAAAATATATTATGAAATCATTGACATATAGCGAGGCGATCAAAGAGAACACAAAGCCAAAAATATAGAGAATAGAGTGTTATAAAGGTGTGTCAGCAAGTCGATTTATTAAAATATTGTATTTCTGGTTTTTGTGTATATCTCAGCTTTGAAAAATGTGTTGGTTGATATGATTTCTAGGAAAGAATGAGAGGCTTTTTAAAGATGGTGTGACCTTGGCTCACAGCAATCTCTGCCTCCCGGGTTCAAGTGATTTTCCTGCCTCAGCCTCCCTAGTAGCTGGGATTACAGGCACCCGCCACCATGCCTGGCTAATTTTTGTAGTTTTTTAGTAGAGATGGGGTTTCACCATGTTGGCCAGACTGGTCTCGAACTCCTGACCTCAGGCGATCTGCCCACCTCGGCCTCCCAAAGCGCTGGGATTACAGGCGTGAGCCACCGCACCTGGCCAAATATTCACTTTTTAACCTAGTTTTGTATTAATAATTTTGTGTTCTGTTTCCTAAAGAGAGTCCCCTAAGTTGTGTAAGTTCCAGGCTTTACAAAACTTGGATCCACCTTGGTGCTGCTGACATTTGTTTGTGGGGATGGGTGAGGGAGAGGCAGGTGCCTTGAGACTCACCCAAGGATGCCCTGCCTCAGGGAGGCATAGCTAGGGAGCAGCCCAGGGGACTTGCCTGCTGTCCTTGTGTTCCCTGGGGCCTCTGAGTGGCCCGGGAGGACCTGCTGGAACCACTGGGCTCCTTTGCAAGGCTCCCGTGGGCTGTCAGAACTTCCTGAAGGTAGGGGCTGGGTGAGCTGGTCTCCTGCAGGCCCTTAGATCTCTTTATGTGTGTGTCTGTGGTCAGGGGAGGAGGGCCACAGAGAGAGGGGAGATGCTCTTACCACGTGTCATCAAGTGTTTCTATCAGTGATTATTTCCTGAATGTCCTTCGCCCTGCTAGACTGTGAGCTCCATTGTCTCCCCAGAATCTAGCTCAGAGGCTGGCACAGAGAAGCGCTTAGTTAACCCTCACTCCCCCAAAATGAACTGAATAAACACAGGCATCACTACCTCCCCACACGTTCATGTGTGCAAACTGTGTGTAAGTATTTGCAGAGAGGGTGTTAACGAAGGAGGGAAGCAGGGCTCTGAGCCCTGTCACTTACTTGGTTCAATGTTCCCCTGCTTTTGCTGTGTTTTGACATTTTGGTTCCCTCAACAGAGGATGTGGACAATAGAAGCCAGGCTCGGTGGCTCTTGTCTGTAATCCTAGCACTTTGAGAGGCCAAGGATTGCTTCAGCCCTGGAGTTTGAGACCAGCCTGGGCAACGTAGTGAAACCCTATCTCTACAAAATGTAAAAAAAGAAAAAATAATAAGTAGGTGTGGTGACATGTGCCTGTGGTACCAGCTACTAGGGAGGCTGAGGTGGGAGGATCACTTGAACTCAGGAGGTCGAGGCTGCAGTGAGCCATGATTGCACCACGGCACTCCAGCATGGGTGACAGAGCGAAACCCTGTCTAAAAACAAAAACAAAAACAAAAGACGTTCCCCACGAAAGAAAAGATTTGGAAACTACTGACCTAGAATAAGACATTACAAAACCAGTTTTCATTAGTCTTTCTATGTGTATTTTAAATTATCACATACCAGTTGCAATACTATTAGTTTGTATTTTTATAAACCTAAAATCAGAGTAATTTGTCTTAAAACTACCAAGAGGGTTATATGCTACATTAAAACTCTAAAGAGATACCGTTTAGAAAGGTTTAAAAATAATTTTTATTTTTTATATTTCCGTAATTCTCAAGAGGAGAAAAAAATGCTAATCAGAATAGCAAAATAGCAAAACTGTTCCTGAAGCTCTAGTTCTAGTTCAAAGAACATTAAGACCACAATGGTGTGGACATCTATCTCCCTCTATACCTCTATACCTGATGAGAGTAAAGAAGGCTTAAAACAAAAACAAAACCCTAAATACACACTTACTATCAGGAAAAATATCTCAGTCTCTACCCACTCCGGCCAGAAAAAAATTCAAAAATATTTTCTCAAAGTTATTAAATGAGATAGATCACCCCCTCCTCCGCCACAATCCTGGTGTTAGTATCTGTTGTCAGTTTGTAACTTTCTCCTTGCTGTTCTCCTGAGACCGCTGTTACGGCAGTGGGGAAAATTTGCACACAAAATGTGCTTCATTTAACAATGACACCTTTAATTTTTTTTCTTTTTTTAGGATTGTACTAAAAAAGAAGTAATATTTGATTTTTTATTTTCACAGTTAATTACATATTCTTATCCTTTGAATGATGATTTATTTTTTAAAATTTTGTCTCAATGATTTGTTCTGATATGATATGCTTAATGTTTATATTTCTATGAATGTATATTTTACATAATGTTTTATAATGGGTTCATTAATTTTTGAAGTTAAATGTTTAGTTTCACTGATTTAAAGTTGTATTAATAATTCTGAACACTTAAAATACAAGGAGCCTCTCAGAGCCTATTCTGGTTCAGAAGCCGCTGGTTAAAAAATTAAAGAAAATACCTGTATTAACTCTGTGTTTGGATGTTATACAACAACTAAGTACAGCCCATGTTGCAAGGGCTATATAAAAAATAACCCCCTCCTTACACAGAGGACAAAGCAATGCTTAGAGAAGTTAAGGGGATTTACCCCAAGATCACATGACTTTTTATTATTTATTTATTTATTTATTTTTTAGAGATGGGGTCTCACTATGTTGCCTAGGCTGGTCTAAAACTCCTGGGTTCAAGTGATCCTCCCATCTTAGCCCCCTAAAGTGCTAGGATTATAGGCGTTGAACCAACATGCCCGGCCACATGGTTATTTACTGAGTGGCAGAGGATGGTGTATGAATTCAGCTCCTCCAATGCTAAGTCTACAGGATGTGTCCCCACCCACACTGCCCCGGCCCTTCTGACTCAGGAACACCAGCGTGGTTTATCCTTATCTGTCTCCCTGGCTGCATCCCTGTTGAAACCTAATGCAGGACCACAAGGCTGGGTTCCACTGCTCTGAGGGATGATGAAACCATAGATCCCAATACTCCCTCTCTCACTCATCAGCTCCCAGGAACCCAAAGGGCCACATGGGGGAGGGAGGGATGCAGGACCCCAAGAAGAAGGGTAATTGGAAGCCAAGAGCCACTTGCCAGTGACAGAACTGGGTGATTTCTGCTGCTTGTCGTCACATCGCGGTACTGTGATTCATGGTATCCCATACTGTTTGCTATGTGTTGAGTTGGTGCTGTATTCTCACTATTGGGTTATATGTTGCAGGGAGTGGGGAACCTTCTTTCACTGCCCAGTCCCTGG
The DNA here is from genome assembly GCF_049350105.2 of Macaca mulatta. Taxonomy (NCBI): domain Eukaryota; kingdom Metazoa; phylum Chordata; class Mammalia; order Primates; family Cercopithecidae; genus Macaca; species Macaca mulatta. The sequence goes on along the minus strand of NC_133418.1, from coordinate 81,940,326 downwards.
GTGGCATTGTGTGTCACGTGTGAAGGCCTAGCTTAGAGCACTTTCCCAGAGAGACCCCAGGGCTGGTCCTGGTGACCCTGATATATCCCATAGTTTCACTCTGGGTCTGACTCGCTCATAAACAGCTCCACTCTCAACTCCCAATTCGCAAGCAAAGGGCCCCATTCCTAGGCAGGCCCACCTGCTGGCCGTTCTACTAATTAATGACTGCTGATTGGCCCAAGAGGTGCACTCATTATGCCCAGTAGAGATCAAAGCCAGACCCAATAATCTGCTAAACGAGATGTCAGATTAGGGCATTCTTCTGGGCTATTAGAAAGATTTTTCTCCCTGTGTAAAGGCCTGTCAGGGCGTATGACCCCATCACTCCCCATGAGCTGAGCCGAGGGGGCTCTGCAGCCTTTCTATTCCTCTTACTTTGAATGTGTCCTTTTAATGGGACAGCCCTACACCAGCAGCCTAGGCATGATCCCTGGAGAGACCACAAAGAGGGGAGGGGATCCCCTAGGGAAGTAGTGTTTTGGCAGAGTCACATCTGCCTCTTTATTCTTGGGGCTGCTGGGTGATTAGAGGGAACTGCGGACTTCCCTGGGACTCTTTGCTTTCAGTTGTATCATGGACACATGCCTCAGTTTACCCCATAGGGCTGGGGATCAAGTTTAATGTTGATACCACTTTCTCAGGAGCTAGCCCCAGACTGACACTCCTTTCAAACCATTGGCGCACCAGCCTGACTTTCTCAACCCAAGGGTAATAATAGAGCCCCAGTTTTATTTATTTATTTATTTTAAATTATTTTTGGAGACAGAGCCTCACACTGTCACCCAGGCTGGAGTGCGGTGGCGCAATCTCAACTCACTGCGATCTTGGCTTACTGCAGCCTCCACCTCCTGGGTTCAAGAGATTCTCCAGCCTCAGCCTCCCGAATAGCTGGGACTACAGGTGTGCACCACCATGCCTGGCTAATTTTTGTATTTTTATTAGAGATGGGGTTTCGCCATGTTGGCCAGGCTGGTCTTGAACTCCTGGCCTTAAGTGATTCACCTACCTCGGCCTCCCAAAGTACTGGGATTATAGGCATGAGTCACCACGCCTGGGCAGGGCCCCAGTTTTTAGCGTTCATGCTAATAGCTATTAATGGTTACCATTGATCAAATGCAGAGTGTATCAAGCGTTGTGCTAAGTACTGATTTTATTTATACTGCCTGAAAACATTACCAGTTTGGTATTATGAAAACCTGCTCTAATACACCAGGAGAGCGAGGCTCAGTCATTCATGAGTCACTCAATTTAGCAGCAGTTTCCAGGCTGGGTCTTGACTGGCTGAAGTCAATAAGCAGGTTGATTGGCTTAGAGACAGGCAGATGGCCTAATTTTGGCCAGTGAGGGAGAACAAATCACAAGTCCTGTAAGGGAGATGTTGGAAAAGGAACTACGTTTTCCTGGATGGTGTGGTGTGAGGAGGGTAGGTTTGGAGCTGCTGAAGCCATTTTTTCTTTCACTGGAGAAGAATCTGGGCTGTTGCAGGAAGGGGTAGCATGGGACCACGTGAGGCCAACATTGTGAATCTTTGGAAACATAGTTTGGGCAGGCGGATTGAGCTAAACTAGATGAGTGAATACATTGCTTTGATTGTTTGAGCCGGGTTGAGTTGGGCTTTTGAAACTTGCAAGTGAAAGACCAGCACACGAATCAGAGACTATAGCCTCTGTCCTGGAGGAACCACACCTGCCCAATAGGTCTGGCCCCCAAGAGGTAGCCCTGGAGTGTGCTCACCTGGGAAGTCAGGAGACTGTTGAAAGCAGGTGCAACAGTCACCACTTGTCCTGATGGCCGCTGCTCATCAGGGCAGTCCATGGACAGCTGCCTGCTCTGCCAGCCTGACTGTGGCCTGATCTGTCACCTCTGCTTCTCAAGCCACACTTTGCCTGATCACCCATGGTGCAGACACCCTCCTCCATCCTGCTTGGCCTAGTTAGGGTGCCTGGACCCAGCCCAGGCCTGGCCTAGCCCTCTGTGTGGGTTAGGATTAGGTTTGACTGCAAGAAGTTTGACAGTGGCTTAAACAAGAGAGAAGGCTATTCCTTTCCCACATGACAGTTCTAGAGGTAGTGGGGTTGGGGCTGGTGCAGTAACTCAACTCTACAGAATGCTCATTTGTACCTTTGCTCTTTCTAGATCAATCAGCATTGCCAGCAATTTGTCTATTTTATCAGTCTTTTCAAGAGCCATGTTTTGGTTTTGTTGGTGCTTGCTATGCCCATTTTCTATTTTGTTGATCTCTGTCCTCATCTTTATTATTTCTTTTATCCAACTTTATTTAGGTTTGCTTTGTTGCTCCCTCCTCCCTAAATTCTTGAGCTGGACACTTAACCCGCTACTCGTTTTCTTATATGTGCTATAAATGAAGACTGCAATTTTCCCTCTAACATCTCTGAAACTGCATCAAGAAATTTAGAAATGTTGCTATTTTCATTACTGCTCAGTTCTAAATATTTTCTCATTTCTTAAATGTTTTGAACCAGTAAGTCTCTCTCTCTCTCTCTCTCTCTCTCTCTCTCTCTCTCTCTCTCTCTGATACAGGGTCTTACTCTGTTGCCCAAACTGTAGTGCAGTGGCAAAATATCAGCTCACTGCAACATCCACATCCCAGGCTTAAGTGATCCTCCCACCTCAGCTTCCTGAGTAGCTGGGACTATAGGTGCATGTCACCATGCCTGGCTAGTTTTTCTATTTTTTGTAGAGATGGGGTTTTGCCAATATTGGCCAGGCTGGTCTCGAGCTCCTGGGCTCAAGTGATCTGCCCACCTCAGACTCCCAAAGTGCTAGGATTACAGGTGTGGGCCACTGCACCCAGCCAAGTCTTCCACTCTTTGCCAATTGTTTCCCTGTGGATATCTTACTTCCTGGATCATCATCCTTATAAGTTTTTCACCAGTCTCATTTGCCCCATCTGTTGTCACTACTTCAGGTAGCTGTGATGCTGAACAGTTGTTGCTTATTGTTTTCTACAAACACCCTGAGGATAGGATTTTTTTTTCCTCAGTGCCTGGACTATAAGACCAGTAAGCTTATAGGCTGTCCATGTACCAGACGTAGGTACCCCCAAGCCCTGACCCTGTCGTCCCCCTGGAGTATGGTGCTGCCTTTAAGTGAATATCTTTAGCTCTTTGCTCTTTAGTTATCAGGGCCAGTAACTCCCTGCCTCCACCAGTCTCTACAACATCACTCACCACAGTTAAAATTTTGGTTTTTAGTTACTTCTTTGTTTTTGGCTCCAGAAGAATTCTCTTTACTTTATTGAAATCCAGCTGTGCATTTAAAAAGATGTAATATTTTACTCAGTATCTCTAGAAGAATGAAGGACTTCATTTTCTTAATGAATGAATGTATTTCAAACATACAGAGAAATAATCATATAACAAAAGCCCATCTGCCTACTTCTTAGCTTTAAGAATGTTTATATTTAATCATATTTAATTTAAAAATGTTAAAGGAAACAATGGTATAATTGAGGTCCCCTTTATGCTCCTTCCTTATCTCATACCCCTCCTTCTGTCCCCAAAGGTGATCAATATTCTGAAGTGAGTGGGTATCTTTTTCCCTTATGTACCGATGCATTTTTCACATAAGGAGTATGTCAATTCATAAGTTTAAAATTTACATAATGCCATCTTTGTAAATAGTCTTCTGTATTTTTTTATTGTTGACCAAAATGATTATCTAGGTTTTTCCATGTAGATACATCGAGCTCTGTATGTTCACTTCAACCTAGGTATAGTATTTCATTGTATGAAAATATCTCAATTTATTCATCCTTTTATCTATTAGGGGATATTTGGATTATTTCTAATTTTTTGACATTACCTCGAAAGCTGCATTGTCTTTGTGCATATTTCCTTGAGTTTGCCTGCAAGAGTTTCTACCATATAGATCTAGAAGTGGAATTGCTGGGTGGTAGGATGCACATCTACAACCGCAGGTGATCTCCCTCATAGAGTCTCCTGTGGTTCTCTGGCTGGAAGTAATATTCTCTTGCCCCACTGTGGAGTGCTGTTTATTTCTACCTCATTACATTACCTTCACTTTGCCTTGTGCCATTGTTTGTATGCATTGTTTGTTCCCTCTCACCATTTGAAATCCACAAGGTTCAATTTTCTTGGAGGACATGTACCATGGCTTGTTCATCAGAGCATCCCCCATGGGGGCAGGTACACAGTAGTCACTGGATAAGCATCACTATTTAAAACCCTATACCAGGTCCAAGTTCATCAGAGAGGCTTCAACTTTCCCTCTTTCTCCCTTTAGTATTTAAACTCAGTTAAGTTCCTCAACTATTTTTGAGCAAGTCTGGAGATGAGTACCATGAGATGGGTTTGGGCTGGGATCAAGGTTGTCTCCATGTGGAAATTTTGGCTAACCCCTTCTTCCTGCTGTGAAATGCAAGCTTCCTCATGAGTTGCCAACTCAGGCAAACATCTTTGATTGTGGGGAAGTGGGCGTTTGAGGTTTGTAATAATTTGGATATGGCTGGGGGGATGTTAGCCTTTGTTGAGCCAACCCTTTCTTCATGAAAGTGCAAAAAAGGTAGTGGGAAAATGGTGTCAGGAGAGACATTCAAACAAGACATTTTAAAACACATGTGAAGCTCGCTCGTTCACATATAAACAACTGCTTTGCTGGTTATAGCTGATTCTTAGCTGGTCCTCAAAGCAGTTCCCCAAGGGCCTCTGCTGGTCACACCTGGTTCCCATTTACTGTATCTACTTGAAAGTCATAAAACTGCCTTTCTTCAAAAGTACTGTAAAGCACAATAATTCACTCTGATCTGCCCCTAGGTTGTCCAGATCAGCTCGTCTGACAGTTTCATGTGATCACAGTTATCCACAGCCCTTCATGAAGGCACATTCTGTCCAGACAGGAAGAAACCATTGGCCTACCAGCTTAAAATGCCAGCAGAGTTCAGTGCATACCTCCTTGGTCAGATACATCTGCCCTGTACACTCAGTTGGCAGCCTTGTCTCAGGCACCATCCCCTGCATGCAAGATGTACACGTGGCACTGCTCACTGTTGCCAGGGCCTCTGGATGGAAGTTCCGCCTTTCTGGTCAATATGAGAAGATGGAGAGAGCTAAGAGTTGGTGGTGTTTGGGGGAGTGTGCAGCTCTCATACAGAGGAAAACCATGTCTTCCCTTCCAATGGGCAGGGGGGAAAGAGCCCTTTCTCCTCCTTAAAATCAAAGAAGGGGATACCAAGAGACCCTTTCTTAAAAGTCCCATTATACATGTTTCCTGGATCAAAAAATCATTTGCCCACATTTAAATTTCTTTTTGGAAAGTTTTAAAAACCTTTTGAAGGTGTTTACAAAATGCTTTTTATAGTTTGAAGGTACTTACAAAATAGAAGGATGGAATTTCCAGTTCACCGCTGTGTGATCTGAGAGTTGGCAGAAGGAAGGGGAGAGTACCTCTCTCACTCTGGGCAAGGCCGGGGCTCCTGTCTTAGTTTGGACTGTCGGAACAGAATACCGTAGATGGAGTGGCTTAGAAACAACAGACACGTACTTCTCACAGTTCTGGAGGCTGCAAATCCAAGATCAAGGACACAAAGCAAGGCAAAGATGCCGTGAGGAAGAGGCTGGTCTCTGCTTTGCCTCAGTTCCAGTATCCATTTCTTGCCACACACATCCTTACAAACGGAATGCCTAGAAAGCTGCGACTCACGTGGTCCCTTCTCTCTGTGATGTTGCTTCAAAAGAACAGAGCTGAGAAACCAAATCTTATGTCATTATAACTTCAGTTCTTTCCTTGTGTTTTGCAGTCCCAAAGGGGGATAGCGGACCACATGGAGACCTCTTAGTCCACCCCCACCATTTCTCTATCAGCCTCTGTGCCTCCCTGGCACAATTCTTTCTCCTCCTACCTCAGAGCCATCCCCAGCACTAGCCCAGCACCTCTCTGATCTTCCTCCCCTTTCCCTTTTGCTTCCAAGTTTGCATTCTGTTCCAAAGAAACACCTTGCAAGATAGGCACTCTTAAAGGGCGAAGAGTGAAGGGACGGTGTGCGCCAGTCAGAGCTCCCTTAGCAGGAAGGGAGAGAAAGGCTTGGGGTAATCTCTGGTTAACAATTTTTGTCCTGTTAAACAATAAGCACGTAGGTTCTTTGCAGCCTTATGGCCCTGACAAGGACACTATGTGACCCAGAGCTGGTTATTCCTCAAGTATTTTTGAGCAAGTCTAGAGGTGAGTACCATGAGATGGATTTGGTACTCATCTCTAAACTTCAGGTTCCTAAGCCTGGACAACATAGTGAGAACCCATCTCTACAAAAATTTTTTTAAAAAATCAGCTGGGTGTGGGCTGGGCGTGGTAGTTCACGCCTGTAATCCCAGCACTTTCAGAGGCCGAGGCAGGTGGATCACCTGCAGTCGGGAGTTCAAGACCAGCCTGACCAACATGGAGAAACCCCATCTCTACTAAAAATACAAAATTAGCTGGGCATGGTGGCGCATGCCTGTAATCCCAGCTACTTGGGAGGCTGAAGCAGAATTGCTTGAATGCAGGAGGCGGAGGTTGCAGTGAGCCGAGATCGCGCCACTGCACTCCAGCTGATTCCTGCCTCATGGTGGCCAGGAGGGTTGAATGGATGACTGGTGAGAAGCAGTGTCCCCTTGACCCTAGCGGCTCTGTGGACACCTGGGAACACAGGAGTGCAGCTACTTGCAGCTCAGGAGATACTACTTCAGTAGAGCCCCACCTCCAGCCCTGGGGGCTTCTTTTCAGCCCCTGAACCCAGCTCCTTCAGGGCCAGAGTCCTTCTCTTGGCTGTTCTGGGCTCCTTGGTTCTCTCGATCCTTTCTTAAGACCTGGCCCGGCTTCGCCTCCTGTTGTCTCAGGCGTTGGAGGAAGCGACGTTCCTCTAGTTCCTGATCAGTTTGATTTGATGCTCCTTGATGGTGCTCTTATTGTGCCCCAGGCTTTGCTGAGGGAGCCTCTGGCATTAATTTTTGGAGGTGTCAAATTTGGGACTTTCGCTGCTCTGCCTGAGTCAGGTCCCCAGGGTCCTCTTAGCCGGGCCATGATCCTAACTTCCCAGGGCCCTTTCCTCCTGCCCTAGACAGGTACCCTGAGGGCCAGCAATCCTGCTGCTCCTGCCACTGCCCTGGGACTGACTTTTGGAATCAAAGGTGGAAAGCTGGGAGAAGGAAGGAAGGAGGCAGAGAGGTAAGGAAGGAAGGGAGTGGAGGGGAGGGGGGTAGGAGCCATCCCGATCGCAGGGCTGCGGTGAGAAGCTCCCAGTGTTCTATCTGTAGAGGAGCAAAGTGCCTGGCACATAGTAAGCCACCCGCAAATACGCCAGGGTGGCTGTGGGTCTCATGTGTCGGTTTATGCATTTCTGAGAACCCGGGGAAGGAAGAATGCCTGCTGTACTTGCCTCCCATTGCTTGGTTGGCCTGAGGGCCAACAAAACCAGCACAATAGGTGAACAGTCTAAGCCCCATGCGGGCTCCCCTCGGGTATGGGCTGTTCCAACTGTGCAGGGCATGGATTCACCTTTGCTGTCTGTGAACAAAGCAGGACCAGTGTCAACAGGACACTTGAGCAGCTGGGACTGAGAAGCGGTTTAACCCACTTAGCGAATCTGCTGCTTAGAAACACAAACAAATAACGAGTGTGCTAATTACCAGTGACAACAAGGCTTGATCATTTCAACACCCTTCAGTCATCTCATTTAAATCTCCCAACAGCCTGCGAGATAGGACAGTGTTCTTCCTCTCCAGGATCTACAGACGAGGTCACGGAGAGCCAGCGGGGTGAGGAAACTTGTGCAAGTCAACACAGCTGAGCCCAGATTCATACCCAGGCCTGAGCATCACCTCCTCCTGTCTGTTTCCCATCCCATCCACTCATTCCTGGTGGTCCTTGGCCAGCGAGGGAGCTGGTGGTAGTTTGGAGTGTCCGTCTCTCCCGATGGTGGAGTGGTGGCTACTGTCTCAGCACCCACAGGAGGGGAGGCCACCCCAGGATAGTCCCAGCATTTGGGCAGTTCAGGTCTCATGTTCCCCGGGCTGTTATGCTGCTGGTGAACTGGGGATATGGAGTAGGGCAGAGGCAGGAACAAGGGCCTTGGAGTCAGACAGGCCTGGGATTCTAAACCCAAGGGCTTAGAAACCATGTGACTCCAGGTGAGTCACCTTCTGTGCCTGAACTGCATTTCCTTCAACTGTAAGCTGGTTGGGCAGGGGGTATAATGTTTCCAGTTTCTGATAATTGCCTTGAGTAGGTGCACAAGAAATGTTCTTTCATCTCTGTGGCCACGGAGCCCTCACAGCCACCCAGGAGGAGGCTGTGCAGAGTGAGGGAGGCCTCTGTCTGATGGCAGGTGAGAGGAAGGCCAAGGGCAAAGAAGGCTGGAAAGGGAATAACGTCTCAGCGTCTTCCCCAGCCAGAGACCCCTTGAACGTGTCTGCAGCCCTCCGCAGTCTCTCAAGTGCTAGACACACTTAACTCAGGATGGTCGTCAGCCCATTTTACAGTTGAAGCTGTGGCCTGGAGGCAAGGGAGTTCCCTTTACATGCCCAGCTTGCTCTGGGCACTCTGGCACCTTATTTCATCCTGATATAGACCCTACGAGGCAGTCTATAGTATATCCACTTATTGCTGAGGCAACTGAGGCTCGGGGAGGAGTAATGACCCAGGGTCACACAGCTCCCAGATGGGGAAATAAGGTTGATGCTCAAGGGAATCTAACTACAAAGCCTGTGCTCATTCTGCTCTGCCACGAGGACGGGACAAATGCCCTGCTCCCTTCTGGATGGACTCCCAGTCCAGTGCTCTTTCCGTGGCCCATATTATCCTTTTCTGTGCAGGGCCTTCAGGGGACACTAAGTTAAGAGACAAATGGCTGTGTTTTTGCCTTCTCAGGGCCACCCCATTTCCAGTGGGCTCCCACTTGGCGATGGCTTGACTTCCTGGAATGAGAGTGAAAGATCAGTGCCCTGAGAACCCCCACCGGGCAGCTCAGCTCTGCAGATTTCACATGACCTCTTCCCTGTTTGGAAGAGCCAGCTCTGGTTTGCACAGTCCTGCTTCCCAGCTACGAGCCCTTCCATTTGGCAGGGCTGCTGGGTGGGCGCTCCTCGGTCACCAGCACCGTGACTTGCACCTGCGCAGGATGGATGCCTGACCTGTCGGCCCTGCCTGGGGAGGCCAGGTGCTGCTCTGGATCTAGGAGCCCATACCCTGGGGCCGAGGTGGTCGCTTCTCCCAAGCGGTCATGTGTTTCAACGCTCTGATTTCTGTGGCCCTGGAAGGCGGGTGGAGGAGCGGGTGTGAAAGGGTTAACGTAATTTTGGCTGTGATTCCATTTTGGCATCTGCGAGTCAACTTAATAGGCTCTCAGTTTTCCTGTTGCCTCACCAATGAAACAGAAACCAGACCACAAGGGGGTCTGGAGATGGTTAACCGGCGATGCCTCCTGGTGGGCAGCAGGGCCTCCTCCGAGATAGCACCAGAAATGACTGCTAGAAATTCGGCCGTGCTGGGCTCCTGGGTCACCAGGACAAGGGAAGGGGCAGGGAACTGGGGTGCCCCAGAAAGTTCAGCTCCGGGCAGAGGGGAAAGAAGGTGGCTGCAGGGTCCACAGATTCATGCTGGGATCCTGGCTTCTCGACCTTGAGATCTTTGATCCTTAGCCTGCCACGGGTTTCTGCCTCTCAGGATTCAGTACCTAAGAGATCACTGAGCTGGGCACAGAGTATGTCCAGCTCAGTAACTGCCGGCCCTGCTGTACTTCTGGCTCCCCTCTCTCCTGCTCTCTTGCTCCCTGGGCCTTTGCAATGTCTGTGCTCTCTTCCTGAAGCCCCATTGCTTCTGTTCATTTCCTGACCAGCTCCTACTCATTCTTCAGATCTCAGTTTGAATGTCACTTCCTCCAGGAAGACCTCTGCAACTGGACTAGGGATCCTACCTTGGGCCCCATGTAAGCCTCTGGGTGTCCTGAACATTCCCTTTCAGCCTCGTCCCCACCCCATCTCTTAGTCCCCTGCCCTCACCCCCATCACATTTCCCTGGTCTTCCTGGGCCTGTGGGGCGGGGCTGGAATGTGGCTCAACGCCCAAGCAGAGGTTCTGCAGAAGGGCTACCCGTTCACTACCTTGGATGGAACCGGGGAATGACTCGGGTCACCCCCTCGGATGGAGCCGGGGAATGACTGGTCACCAGTACCCTGACCCACCCAGGTGCCCTCTGGGAGCTGTGAGCAAGGGGATTGAGCCAATCCCAAGGTCGGGACTCTCCTGCCAGGATCGCTTTTCTCTCCGAGGTGGTTTTCATTATTTTTCATTCCCAGACTATTTTGGAAGCTGGCTGCCATGGGAACTGAGTCTTTGGAAAGCCCTGGCCGCTTTTCTCCTCCTGCCCCCACCACTCCCTCCTTCCATCTCCATTCCCTCTTAATTGGTTTCTAGTTCCCTGGCTTTCAGGCCCGTCTGTTTATTTTGATTACAACTCCACAGAACAAATCTTTAATGAACCAGCTTGTGGGGAGAGCCATTAGCAGCCGCCTGCCTCGAGGGAGTGGGGGAGGTGCCTGGTCAGGCTACAGCCTCGGCTGCCCCAGGGTGGAGGCGGTGGCCAGGCACGGGGTAGCAGCCCCACGTTTTGGGCTCAGTCTTTCTTCGGGTACAGTCTGGAGGTAAAGGAACAGAGTTTGCCCTTCCTAGCTGTCTGGACCCTCAGCCAAGATGACCTCACAGTCTTTTAAACAACCCCGGGGGCCTTCAGAGGGTTCCCCAGTCCTCCCAGTGGCCCCGAGAGGGATGTCCTCTGAGTAACCTCACTACAGAGGAGGGGAGTGAGGCTAAGAGAAATTGAGAAGCTCAAGTCACCCAGCTAGCAACCCGTGGCTCCATAAACCCTGACCAGGGGCTTCCCCATCACACCTAGGATAAAGGCACCTTCAGTTTCCCAGGAGTATCACTTGTCCTTAGGCCAAATTGGCAGCTGATAGTCCAGGCTAGGCTCTACCAGGCCCTAGTTTTCTGGAGCAAATACCTCCTTGTCTTGTGCCTTGGTTTCCCCATCTCTAAAATGTAGACATATGGGCCTCACACTATTTATAGGACTTCTTCTTAGACTGGATGAGATTGTATGTGTGCGAGATCCTGGAAAGCAGAAAACGTGTGTGTGTGCGTGTTACTGTTATGAGCAGAGTACAGACGATCCATGTAGTTCCCGTATCTACAGCAGGCCTATTGCCTGGCCCCGTCTTCAGGGCGACCTCAGTAGATGTGGTTAGTTTTCCTTGTCATATTGACCCTGTTCTGCCAGAGCCATTAATCTTAGAAGCACAGGGTAGTAGAGCAGGGAGGTGTCTCAGAGATCAAGTCCAGCAGTTTTGGAACTTCTGTGACTGGGACCTTGAGGAATCCAGGGGTGGGCTCCAGTCTCCTCCCCATCTTCAGTCCAAAGGGTTTTGCTTTTCTCTGCTCTCTGTCATGGGGACGTGTGGTATTTCTTTAGAAAGGAAGCCTCCTTTGCTGTTGGCTCTCCAACATATGTTCACACCAGACAGTGATCTCACTTTCCTGTTCAGTGATTGGTTTAGGAATAGGCACTTCCGGCCAGTGGAGGTAAAGAGAAGTCTGCTAGGGGCTCATGGGAAAGGTTTCTTGCTCTTAAAAATGGAACACAGGCCAGGCTTGGTGGCTTACACTTGCAATCCCAGCACTTTGGGAGGCCAAGGTGGTAGGATGGCTTGAGCCCAGGAGTTCAAGACCAGCCTGGGCAACATGGTGAGACCTTGTCTCTACAAAAGTCTTAAAAATTAGCCAGGTGTGGCGGTGCACCCCTGAGGAGCTGTGGTCCCAGCTACTCAGGCAGCTGAGGTAAGAGAATCACTTGAGCCCAGGAGGTTGAGGCTGCAGTGAGCTGTGTTCATACCATGCACTCTAGCTCGGGCAACGGAGTGAGACCCTGCTTCTAAAAAAAGGAACACAAAAAGATGAATTCTCTTCTTCCTTGACTGCTATTGTGCCTGGTGCTGTGGGAGCCAGCCCGTGCCCATGAAGGAAGCCAGAATCCATGGAGAACGCCTGATGACCTTGGGAAGCAGCTACCCAAACCATTTCCGAAGTGTCTCTGGACTTCTTGTTACCTCCAATGATAAATTTCTTTGTTGTTTAAACTGTTATGCTATTTTTGGTTTTTGTTTCTCTCTGTGTGTCCTTTTATGGTTTTGGTTGTTTAATTTTGTCTGCCCGCTTGCTTTTGCTATTTTTAGCCCAATGCAAATCTGCCCGCTTGCTTTTGCTATCTTTAGCTGAATGCAAACTAATTTATATAGTTTGAAAACTACAGACCTAGCTGAATCTCCTCTTTTCAAAGATGGGGTGACTAAAACCTAGGGGGATGGAGAATGACTGGGTTGAGGTCATGCCATGATTCATGGCAGAGATGGGTTGGGATCCCAGGATTCCTGACTGCTGGCCTAGCACCCTTCTCTTAGATTCACAGCCTGGGATCTTGTATGCAAGGTTGTCTCAGCTAGCATTGTCCTCTGGTCCCAGGAGGATCCAGACAAGCCAGGGAGGCCCTGCAAGGCTGAGGGAGTTGGGACCAAGGTGGGAAGAACAGACTGAGAGCCTCTTCCGCCGCTCTCATAGGCAGCTTCTGAAAAGTGCACAGCAGATGCATCACCCGTTCCTGTACCAGCTGTGGGCTCATGGAAAGAAGAAAACTGAGGCATTCAAGGTTTCCATGTAAATCAGTTAGGAGTTACATTTGGCTACTTAAGAGAAACTTTAAGTAAGGGATTATTTTTGTCCCATAGTTGGAAGCCTGGGTATAGGCAGTCCAGTTGGGTGCAGTTGCTCATTAAGAATCAAGACTTGGCCAGACGCAGTGGCTCATGCCTGTAATCCCAGCACTTTGGGAGGCCGAGGCAGGCAGATCACCTGAGGTCGGGAGTTTGAGACCAGCCTGACCAACATGGTGAAACCCTGTCTCTACTAAAAATGCACAATAAGCTGGGCGTGGTGGCGTGTGCCTGTAATCCCAGCTACTCGGGAGGCTGAGGCATGAGAATCGCTGGAACCCAGGGGGCGGAGGTTGCTGTGGGCCGAGATTTCGCCACTGCACTCCAGCCTGGGCAACAAGAGTGAAACTCCATCTCAAAAATTAAAAAATAAAAATAAATTTTAAAAAAATCAAGACTCTTGCTACCTCCCTGTTCTGCCATTCTTGACTTAAGCTTTTGTTCTCATGGTTACAAATGGCTGCATCACTTTCAGGTATCACATCTGAGTTCCAGGCTGGAGGAGGAAGGTGAGGAAAGCTGGGCAAGCCCATTCTGTCTTTTTATCAAGAAAACAAGACCTTTCCAGAAGCCCCACTGTAAAATTCTTTATATACCTCATTGGCCAGAAATGGGTTACATGGACATCCTAGCTAGATTTGGGGGCTGCGAATATTTTTTTAAATTTCATAATTCAACTTGAAAGGTGAATATTTTTAACAGAGAAGCTTGCTGCCCCAAACAAATTCAGGATTTTGTGAGAAAGAAGAAAGGGTTAAATGGATATTGGGGGGCAATCAGTGTTCTTCCACACAACACTGCAACAGACACTCGACAGGGCATCCAAGCCAAGAGTAAAAGCAGAGGATAATATGCCCTCTCTGAAAGCTCTGAAGCTGCTCAGGCTTCTAGCTGCTGCCGCCAGCGTCTTCTTCTCTAAATCGTCTCTTCCGCAGATGTCAGACTCATCTTCCCACAGCACCCACTCTGTCATATTGCTTCTTTACCTGAAATCTTCCTTTGCTCGTAGGATGTGGTCCTGCTTCCTTGGCCTGGTAGTTAAGGTTCTTCCGGATCAGGCTGTAAACTACCTCTCTGGGCCGATTCACCTCCTAGCCCCATCCTCAGCTTGTGTTCTGCACCACTTAGGCAGTGCCTTCGCTTGGTTTCGGGGGCCATCTCCTGTCCTTCCTGTCTGACAGAATCCTACCACCTTTAGGGTCACCTCCTCCCCAAAGCTGACACGACTGCTCTAGACCTCCCTGTGGCTTCTGGAACATACCTTATGCTACTCAGATCAACTATTTGTCATATATAGCAACCACTTCAGGATTTAAGATTTTTGAGGGGTGAAAACCCACCCGCTCTGTTTCTATACTCACATCTTACATGTAGAGGCTCAATAAATACTTTTTCACTCAAAACAGTTCTTCTCTGGCAACGTCAAGCCGAAGGCCCTAGAAGTGTCCTTGGAATTTGTTGGGTTTCAAAATACAGACTTGAGAATATGCTTGCAGTGATTTGAAAAACTGGCAATGTTCAAGTTTGCTTAATCTGCTGTGACTGTTATTAATAGATAGGCAAGGATCCTATCTCCCTCGTCTACCGCTGTGTTCCCAGCACATAGCGTGGTAGCTGGCACTCATAGGCACTGAACAAATACTTGTTGAATCTGACATAAGAAGGTACTTCTGAACCACTAATAGTTGGATCCAATGTGCCTGATTCCTTATCTTCCCCTAAGACTTGGCTTGCAGCTTGGAAAGAGCTCTCCTCTATCCTGGTGGGAGGAATTGAGAAGCCAAACCCCTAAGACCCCTAAGAGAAGTCACCCAAGGCCTCTCCCCAACTGTATTTGTCCAGAGGTCGGGGTCCGGGCCTGGCACAACAATGTCACCAAGACCGCAAGTGCCCTCCCATGCTTTTGCACTTTTGAAGGGCCACATGCACATGCTATAGCGACAGGGGAGGCTGGGAAGTCACACAGCTGGCGTGCTCAGCCCTGGTGGGAAGTGAAGAGCAGGGAAGGAAGGGTATTTGGGCAGGCAACAAACAGCATATGTCATCATTTTGTTTGAGGACAGGGAATAGGGGCTTGGAGAGATTGAGTGGTCTGCTCAATGTCCTATAGTAGGTCAGTGGCAGAGCTGGGGTCTGTCTGACTATAAACCCTGTTACCTCCTTTCTATTACCTTCATGGTGCAGGACAAAGGGGTACACTGCAAAAGCATATATGGTCTACATTTAATATTCTAGCTTAACATAACTACCCTAAGGTGTTAATTAATCCATGCTTGAAGGACATAGTAACTAATCAATAGACAAATGCAATCATTTCCCTTCAGAAGCTTCCTACAGTAAAAATCCACAACCCCCCTCCTCCCCCATCTCTGATATTATTAACCTAGAAGAATATACCCTGGCCAAACCGCAAAAACAAGAGGCTAAAATTCAACCCAGCCAGAGCCCAAATAATCAGTGCAGGACGAAGGGGCGCACTGCAGAGCATATACGGGGCTGGATGGAGCAGTTCAGACACCAGGAACCTCCATCATAGGGACTGATGAGCATGGCATTTCAGACACACGCCCTCTGGATCTGTAACTCCTTTCTCTTGAAAATGGACTTTATTGGGTAGGAATGAAATAGGATGGAAAGGAGAGACTATCTGCCTTTATCTTTGTAAAACTTGTATGAATAAAGTATAATATGCATTTAGAAACAGTACACAAATTATAAGAGTACAGCTCAATTAACTTTCATAATAGGAACACACTTGTGTTCAGCACCCAGCTTGAGAAACAGAATATTACCAGTACCCTAGAAGCCCCTTTCTTGACTCCTAGTCCTTCTATTCCCCTAGCTGGGGGTAACCCTTATCCTGATTAAAACAATTTTGGCTGTTTTGGTACTTTATATAAACGGAACCATACAGCATATATTCTTGTGTGCGAATTCTTTGTTCAAAATTATGGGCTGAGCATGATGGCTTACGCCTATAATCCCAGCACTTTGGGAGGCCAAAGTATGCAGATCACTTGAGGTCAGGAGTTCGAGACCAGCCTGGCCAACATGGTGAAAACCTGTCTCTATTAAAAATATGAAAATTAGCTGGGCATGGTGGCACATGCCTGTAGTCCCAGCTACTCAGGAGGCTGAGGCAGGAGAATCACTTGAACCTGGGAGGCAGAGGTTGCAGTGAGCCGCGATCATACCACTGCACTCCAGCCTGGGCAACAGAGTGAGACTCCATCTCAAAAACAAACAAGCAAATACACAAAAAACAAAATTATGTTTGTGAGATTCATCCATGTTGTGTGAGTTGTGGTTCATTCATTCTCATCGATGTATAGTATTCCATTTTATGAATATACTGTAATTTATTTTACTGTTGATGGGCATTTTGGAAAATTTTCAGTTTATAGTTATTATAAATAGTGCTACCATAAGCATTTTAAACATGGATATCGTTTTGTTGGATATATATTTGGGAGTGAAATACTGGGTAACAAGGAAGGTGTATATTTAGTTTTAGTAGAAACTGGCAAGCAGTTTCCAAAGTGGTTCTATTAATTTACACTGTCACCAATATGTAAGAGTTCCAGTTGTTCCAAATTCTTGCCAACACTTGATATTATCAGTGTTTTAAATTTTGTCTATTCTATCCAGTGGGTGTGTAATGGTGTTTCGTTATGGTTCGGTTTTCATTTGTATTACTAATGAAACTGAGCACCATTAACTGATTATTTAATGATTGTTGGTCATTTACATGGCTTTATCTCTTAATATTGACCTACACAGAAGGAGAGAAATGAGAAGAGGCCTTCTGAGAATGAAAATGTGTGACCACTAGGTACATTTGGAGGGCACGCCTCTGCTACTTGAAAACCACACAGAAGCAGACAATGCCTGGGAATGAGGGCGGCAGTGTTATGGGTCCCACCGCAGGAGCGCCAACGAGATACTGATGAGAGGGAAGAGCTGTCTTTGGCTCTGGCACTTATTAGCTGCCACATTTTGGGAAAATGCCTCAATTTTCACCTCTGTCAAAGGGAAAACAAAAATAATGCCAACGTACAGGGTCATTGTGAGATTTAAATAGGGGGTGTGAACACTGTCTGGCACAGAGGTACACAGAGATATATAATCCACAGTGCCTGGACCAATAAGTGACAGCTGTTATTCCTATAGAAGGACTGGGGAGTGAGAACCAGAACAAGTGCCTTATCAGTTTTGCATCACGGCAGAATGTTGTGACTCACATCAAACTTCCTTTTTTTTGCTTAGAAACTTGCCCCTCATACATCGACCCTTGCCTTAAGAAATCAACCAGTCTAAGTTCTTTCCCTGCTTCTGATATCCTGCCCTAAAAACTTCCGAACCCAACACATAGAAATAAAATGAAATGCACTCATTTCTCCTAAGAAGATACTATTGAAGAATCGTTGGTTTAGTGTTCTCCCTTGCTATAGTAAGTAAGTAAAAGTCAGTTTTACTTTTATCCTAACAGCTTTCTTTGAGCAAGGGCTTTCCACAATTTACATGTTATTCATCTAACCTCACTTATATCTTCTGTTTTGTCATGAACTTCATTTGTCTACGGGGTGGGAAATTATCACAGAATTGCCAACAGATGAGTATCCATAAGTCCATGGCCCAAACCAGCCCCAAGGATGACAAGTTTCAGGTCTTGCTAGACGGGTGGCCTTCAGAAGATGAGCTTTACCTTGGGTCACCATCTGAAAATGTTACAGACTCTGTTTTCCCTCCATTCTGACTTTGTTTTCCTGAGAGTTAATATGGGAGACAGAATCTCCAAAAACTCATTTTGCTGGGAACAGCAGGTGGAGGTAGCCAACCTCTCTTGTTGGGAGCCCAGGACAGGAGGTACAGACGAAACACACTTGGCTGACGGTTGCCAACTGGCATGGGGTCATCTCAGTCCAAGTCCACCCCTCCACAGTCTGGATGCCCGCTCTTTGAATGAGTCTCACAAATTCTCAAGCATATCCCACAAAACAGCACAACTCCATTGAGAATAGTCTGGAATTACAGTGACCACATTAAGGAACTTGTAATATGACCAGAATTTTCCATCTTAGAGATATCTTGGACTAGAGGTTGATAAACCTTTTCTATAAAGGGTGAGTTTAGTCAATACTTTAGGTGTTTGGGGCCACATAATCTCTGTAGCAAACTATTGAACTCTGCCATTATGGTGTAAAAGCAGCAATAGATGGTACATAAACATATGGGCATGGCTGCGTTCCAACAAAACTTTATTTACAAAAAAACACTACGGCTCAGAATTGGCCTGTGGCCTATAGTTTTCTAAGCCCTGTCTAGGGCACCTCACCCGCAAGCAATATAATTCTGGCAAAATAGTAAAGGTGGGGCATGGATGAGAATCAAGACCTCAAGGCCCATTTGGAAACCTCCAAATGAATTTTATACAATTATCCTCTGTGATGAAATATGAACACGTTCTCTAGTTTTTGTTTTTGTTTGCATGTTTGTTTTCAAATGTGTTGAAGCCTTTCTTTGTTGAAGTGCATCAGAAAAAAAAAAAAAAAAGCCATTAAACTTTGTATTTCCTACTAGGGAAGTCCTAATCTACTGATCCAGGGATAAGTGTCCTTGTTTTACTGAGACAGTCATTAAAGAGCTCTGCAAGACATTCATGTTTACTCAAAATTTCCTCGGTCTATACCGCCTCCCCATCTTCAGACAAAAACAGAAAGGATAAATAGAATTCTCAAGTTAAAGTTAGCCAAACTTTCCAAAGCACTTGAATTTCCCGGGTCCAAAGTCCTGCCCTCAATCTTGGTGACAGTAAAATCAACACCTTTGGGAATTCATTAGCTCTCTCCTTATGAGTTGTAACACACCTACACAAATATCTAGGAATATCATCTCTGATCCTACACTCTGCCCTGTTAGAAGCAGATATAGCCAAATACTGTAAGAGATTCATACAATAGGCCAATCTTGTTATCAACATTCCCCTAATCAATCAACAACCTAAAACCTCCAATTGGTAATGAACTCCAAAGAGTTATTTTTAACTCATCAGTGTTTCTCCCATTTCAGAACATTAGGATTTTAAAAACCTACATTTAAAAAAACACACAAATTACTCAAAAGCATCATCTACTCTCTACAAACACCTCACATTCCCATTACTGTGGTGTTCAGTAGAAATGACAACTCATAGCCGAAAGCAGATTGCTTGAGGTGCTGAGTAAGAAACTTTTGAGGCATCAGACCTCTTTCCCTGGGTAGACAAACAGTTCCAAGAAAGAAAGGATCACTTGGAGACAGAGACCCTTCTGCCCACCTCTTCTCTGTGGAATTAGGCTTGGTCCTCCCAGACTTACTGACCCTTAAGTGACCCTTCCAAATCCAGATAATCCTCTAAAAGGTCAATCCACAAACCCATCACCATCAGCTCCATCAGAGCCTGAAATCGACCTGGGCTGTGATGAAGGGAAGCTGGGGCCCTTCAAGACTGTCCCCCCCTCCTCTCCAGTAGCGATGGTCTTTTAGGTCTGGTGGGAGGGTCTGGCAGAAATGCCCAGGCCTGGGAGTCAGGAGGGTCTCTATTCTTTCCTAAGATGGGATTGTTGAAGGAAGAAGGAATTCATTTAGAACGAGCCTGGACTGAAATTTGCTTTGTTCTTTTGAGATCTATTCTGCTTTGCAAAGGTACTCCAAAGGGAAAGCTAAAAATGGCGCAAGGGTAATGCAAAGGTAATGGAAACATATGAGGGAGGATAAACCCTAGAAAATCCGAAGCTGGTTCCCAGACAGGAGCGTTGACTGGAGGGGAGATCAACAGAGACAAACTTAATCCCTGTCCTCAGAGAGACCTGCCCACTGGGCTTTAGCGAAAGCCTCAGCGCTTTTTCTCTTTTCCTGGAGAATTTTGACAAAATAGCCCTGAGCCCCACGAGGCAGGGGAACAAAAGGTCCTCCCCCAGATAGATTGGGGGCCTTTGTGAGTCTCATGAGCCCTGCATCTGGAGGGACTGAGTAGGGAGGGCAATTAGGAACAGACAAGTTGCGGGAGGGAGACAGAGTGTTTCCAGAGCCTGAGCGAACCCTAGAGATCATCGAATTCGACTCCTTTGCTGCACAGTGATTGACACTGAGGACCAGAGAGAGAGACCAAGACCTGCTCATGTCCCCTAGCACCCACCACATTACAAATTCACCACCCCTGACGCCCAATAACCCTCTTCCCAAATCTCCGTCTGAGTGGGGGAGTTTAGGGTTTGGTGGTCGTTCATTCATTAATTGATGTGTTTATTGAATAGCAGCTTTATGCCTAGCCTTGTGTAAGATCTGTGGGAGAGCCAGGGAAACTCACCATATGATCTTTGCCCTCCAGGAACTTAAATCCTAAACACACACACACACATGCATGTATGCACACATGCAAACACACATAGAAACACACATGCACACTCACCCCCATGAACAATGAACTTGTGACAGTGAGCCGTACATAGTCTCTTCCATAATGAACCATACAGACAGAAGGTGGCATAGGAGATCAAAGCACGAGAAATTTGTGTTTGCTGGGGTAGGGGTCACTGTAATTCCCTAAGAGCACTTCTTACCCTGTACCTTGATAACAGCCTATTTCATGTGTCTGTCTGTCCAGCTCCCCAGCTCTGGCTTGCACAATGCTAGTATTGTTGAGATTGAGTTGAATTGATTCGAATTGAAATGGGATGTTTTGGGCAGAACTGGGCTCCCCCGTGAGTATAGGACGGAGTCACTGGGGGCTACAGGAGAGAAATGAGGGGCTCTCTCTGCCTGGTCTCCTGGAATTCAGACCCTGTCTAGAGCCTGAGGCCTTTCTCTGGGATGTCCAGGTTCTAGTGAGCTTCTGGGGAACCCAAGGGCCATGAATAACAACAGCACCAATCTCCAGACTGTCCTGTGAGGCGGGGTGTGCAGTGATGAGCTTCTCCAGTGTGGAGCAGTGGATGTGACAAGAAGGCACTTCCTAGTCATCTGCAGAATTGTGGCTGTGCTCCAAGACTTCCACGTCACAAGAAGGAGGAGCACTGTTCATGCCTCATTTGGCAAACACCCAGCATGGTGTCTAGCACAGGGCCACAAAGGAAGAGGCACAGTCCTTTCTCTGTTGGAAAGATAAGGAAAAAGTACCTGAAAGTGAAAGAACAAATCAAAGATGAATAATGAGGTGTGCTTTGGCTCCTGGGACTGGCCTTGCTCATGGTTGTTGGCAGCAGGACTTCCCCCCAGAACAGTGTCATCCACCTACACTGGCCACAGAGGTACCACCAGTGATGCTGCCATCTCCTTAAACATTTGTGGACTCATCTTGGGGACTCACCTTTTGAACCTCAACACATTCTTTTGATTTTCCTCAAGATGCAAATCTCTGTCCTTTGTGGGTGAACAGAATTTTTGGAAATTATGGTTCAAAAGTGACCCCTAGCTGACACAGGTCATTCGATTCAGTTCTCCTCAATTCAACACATAATTATGGGGTGTCTGCAGCACATGAGGCACTGTAGCAGGCTCTGGGAATTCGATAAACCCCAAATCTGCCCTCTTGGAGCTGACAGCATGGCAGGAAAGATAGACACTAAGTGTAAAGATGAGTAATGGCACGTGTCGCCAGTGTATCAAAGGGGTGGGTGTTGTGGGAACGCTAACAAAGGCGGGCCATCCGAACAGACACCTGATGTGTGAGCGGCAGTTGGTCAGACAGAAGGGAAGGAAAGACAAAGAGTGTCCTGGGTTGGACAAAAAAGCATAAAGGATAACAATACTAGTTCTCATTTATTGAACACAAACTGTAAATCAAGCGATTTTCCAAGTAGTCTAAGTTTATGTCCATGATCTCATTTAATCCTCACAATAAACTTATGTGGTAGGTGCCATTATTATCCCCCAAATTATAGATGAGAAAACAGAGGCATGGACAGAATAAGCAACTTTCCCAATTAGGAAACAGCAGAACTGGAATTCAAACCCAAGCTCTCTGTTCCAGAGCCCCCTCTTAATCGCTGTGCTAGAGAGCTTCTACATGCGCAGATGGAATGACACCATTCAAATAGGAACAACGAGAATTCCACTCAAGAGTATGGGGCGGGAGCGGGGAGGTGGGCAGGAGACTGTGGAAGTATGAATTGGTGCACTCTTTTAGAAAATAACGTGGCAACTTGTGAGTGGAGAGACATAAGTTGTGCCTACTTTTTGACGCAGTATTTTTACTTTTGGAAATGGATCCAAAGGAAACAATCAGAAATGTGCATAAAGGTGTACCATGGGAAATGACCTAAACGTCCTTCAGTAGGGGTTGGTTAAATGCATTATGGCACATTTATGCAACTAAATTTTATGCAGCCTTTAAAAAGTAAAGATCGTGACTGCTCCTCTTGGTTTGTGTCTCAGGCATGCTTTGAGGCAGCATGAGAGGAGTCTGTGAACGGAAGAGTTGGGCCTCTCTGTCAGCACCCCTGGGTAGTTCTAGGGGAGGCAGGGAGGCCAGGAAGAGGGGAAGTGAGACTCAGCTCCAAGCAATCCTGACCCAGGGGAGGGGAGGGTGCGACTGGCCAGCGGACAGCCTGAGCTCTGGCCCTGGCTCCAGGCTCTGGGTTTAAAGAGCTTTAAAAGCTTATTAAAAAGGTTCCTTCGACATCAAATGGCTCTTAAAAATCAATATTTTGATGATTTAAGTGCAAGAGAATCAGAAACATATGGATCAAATTGCCCTCAAATTATACACACTTAAAAAAATGTGTTGGTCTTTAGCAAGACCCAAATATTTGAAAAACAGATAGAGACGTTTTCCTCGTCTCCTGACAGAGCTCTGCTAGGTCAACTTGAGGAGTCCAGAGAGGAGGTAAGTGGGAGTGGGGTGGGGCTCAGAGGGAGAAGCATGGAAATGCCGCTAGCTGGTGCCTTCTATGTAGGCAGGGCTGTGAGGGGCAGCTATGTGGGTGTGCATGTGTGTGTGTGCATGTGTGCAGGTGTACATGTGTGTGCACATAGGCATGTAGCAGTGAACATGGGTGCACATTTTCCTCTGGGTCTCTTCATTCTGAGCCCATGTCCCATGGCTCTCATCCCTCCATGTCCTGGTCATATGTATTTGGACTCAATCTAAGTTTTAAAAAGTAAGTTCCTGCCAGGCGTAGTGACTCACGCCTGTAATCCCAGCACTTTGGGAGGCCAAGGCGGGTGGATCACCTGAGGTTGGGAGTTAGAGGCCAGCCTGACCAACATGGAGAAACCCCGTCTCTACTAAAAACACAAAATTAGCCCAGCATGGTGGCGCATGCCTGTAATCCCAGCTACTCCGGAGGCTGAGGCAGGAGAATCACTTGAACCTGGGAGGTGGAGTTTGCAGTGAGCTGAGATCGCGCCATTGCACTCCAGCCTTGGCAATAAGAGCAAAAGTTCGTCTCAAAAAAAAAAAAAAAGTAAGTTCCTTTGGCTCCTCCTTCTGGGTCTGTCCCCTCTCCCCCAGCAGCACATATGGCACTGTCCATTTCTGGAAGGTTCAGGCCAGGAAGGACACAGGTATCACGTTGCCCAGAGGTGACCAAATGTTCCTCGACTGCAGGCTGGTTCTGCAAATGAAACCCTAGAGGTGAAGATCCGTGTATAACGCTAAGACCAGAGCTGCTATGGCTTCGATTCTCCACCACAGAGTGCCAGGAGCATTTGAAAACCACACATCTCATCCCCAATCCTCATTTTACAGTGGCCCAGAGCAGGAAAACCAAAGGTATAAGGTTGGGGCCAGAGGAAAAGTTGTCACACACATAAGTCCAGCTCGTCTCAATCCAGACCACCAGACCCACCCCGCCCATGCCTTCTTCTGTCCTCCCACTCCCTCCTTCCCGCTGCATGGCATGGGGAGTGGCAGAGCCCACCGGACCTGGGTTTCAGTCTGGTGGTGCCACATGGTCTTGAAGGTACTCTGGCTGTGAGGGGCCTCTCCCATGTCCTCTTCCATCTCTGGGAGAAGGTAGTAGGGTGGGAGTGGGGAGCTCTGGCCATTGGAGCCTCTAAGAAGGAGACAAGCCACACCTGGAGGCTGGGCTAAGGCCCGAGGAGCTCCAGAGAGAACAGGATTGGGGCCAGCTGGCTCCCACCTTCAGCCCCTCCACCTCTCTGGTTTAGGCCTTTCAAAGGCCCCTCACCCTGCCGGCACAGGGTGAGTCCCAGGTGAGCTGTGTGCACGGATCGGGCGAGAGATTCGTGCCCTAAGGGATGATTGTGACTCGGCAGGCCCCTAAGTGCCCCTTGGGCACTCCACCTCCCTGGCTAGACCTACTTCTGAGCTGGTACCCAGCCCTCCCCACTGGACCCCTAAGCTTTCACTTCTCTCATGCCAAATAATATTTTAGGCCCCGAGAATGGCTGGGGGAGCATAGGCCTTTTTCCCAGGGGCCTCCCCAACTCGGCTGCTGGCACATTAGGCAGGCTGTGTGTTGTGTTTCTCCTCCGGCGGCCAGGGAGCCTTGGTAATTAAGGAGATGATTTCCACCTCGATGGGCAGTCTCATTGGCCAGGATTCAGGCTTGGGTCACTCTCCGCATCCCAGGTACACAGGGGCTGTCCAGTCTGAGGAGGGAGATAAGGGGACAGAATATCAGAAACAGAAATGGGGGCCAGATGAATGGGGCAGGGCATCCCAGAGGGGATGGGGCCATCTGCTGGTATCTGAGGCTGGCTGGGCACAAGTCCATGGGACAGAGCGGAACACCAGCAGCTGGCCACCAGCAATGTCCCTGCCACCAGCAGAGTCAAGGGCAATCAACCAGCAGCGTCTGCTGGTCCTATAGAGAATTCACAGCCCTCTCCCTGGACCTTCTTCAGGGAATTCTGGGGATAGGACAGAGGCTTGGGCTGAAGTGTGGAGACTGAGAAAAAGCTGGGAATGCACTGGGGTCTTGGATGCAAAGGGGGGGTCCCAAGGACTTCTGATCACTCTTGAGTGCCTCAGAAAGAAGGGCTGAGAGCTGGTGACAGATACCTGAGGACTGTAGCCACCGTGACTGGATAAGGTGGTGTGTGTCCTACAAAATGCAAAGACGAAAATGAGAAGGGAGGTGAAATTCGTTCTTCAACACCAAGGAAACGAAAGGGAGTGGGAAACAATGCCCAGCTCGGGGTTCCTGGTTTCAGACTTGTCCTACTCCTGCCACTTCAGCACTCAGCCCTGGAGGTCCCACCGTGGAAAGAAACAAGAGACTGGAGATACCGGCTCCCTGGGTTGGACTGGGCAGTGCCTGGGATAACAGTTCCTATGGGGGTCGGGAGTGCCCCTGTAGCATCTGGTCACTGTGCTGGAGTAGGCTGGAGTTCGTCCCCAGAAGGAAGGGTCATTTCAAGCATCTAGTTCTTGCTCCCAGGACTCCCAGTGGGCCACTGAGCTGACACTGGGCCCAGACTAGGGAGGCCCCTTACGTTCTTAAATGTGTCTCCCACCCAAAATCCTGCCTCTGCACCTTTGCTCCCCACATCCAAGGCCATACACCATCCTAATCTACTGCCCTCCTTGACGCAAGTTCCCCTCTTTCCGACAGTCTTTGCTGAATGCTGTCCCACATAGGTGTGGGTTGGGAAGGGGTGAGTGGTTCTTGAAGCATGCTAAGGTTTGGCTTAGTAGAGAGGGAAGGGCACTGTCCACTCTGCTTACTCCACTCCATCTCCCCGCCTCATCCTCTCCCCAGGCAGCACTGACATCTGGGTTCAAACTACTCCAGAGCTCCAGGCCAGCACCTCCATCTCCAGACCCACATCCCTAACAGCCAGCCAGGTACGTGGCCAAGGCCAATACTCCAGCCTCTCCCTGGATTCCTGCCGCCACCCTCCACTCAGCCAAGCTGTCCACATTCCTGGGATTCATCCTTAACAACAGCCTGGTCCTTTTTCCCCCATACCGGTTCATCACAAGCCTCTCTCACTCCCTCCTAAATATTTCTTACATCTGTCCCCTCATCTCCATTCCCCCGGCCCCAAGTCCAAGCTATCACTGCTCACCTGGGTGACAGCCACATCCTCTGAACTTGTTTTGTCTTTGTGCTTTAGTTTGTGCTTTCTGCACATTTTCAGTCAAGAGAACTTTCTAAAATGCTAAGCTGCTCATGTCTTTCCTCTCTTTAAAGCCCTGGCAGGCTCCCTACTGCTGACTCTATGAAGCCCTGGCTTCTTGGGCCAGCGGACTTTGCTCCCTGTGACCTGGGCCCATCCCTTCTCCAGCCCCTTCTCTGGCCTCTCCCCATATTCAAACTTCCTATCCAGGTCTAGTGAACTGCTAGCATGTCCCAGGCCTACTAGGCTCTCCCTTATTCCTTTGCACATGCTGTTCCCTGTGCCTGGCAGACTTGTTCTGGTCACCCCCTCTCTCAGACCACCTCTGATCTCTTAGTGAAGTCGTTCCTGACATTCCAGTTCCCAGATCATCTCATCCTGTGCTGGGTCTGAGCACGCATCACCAGCATTGCTTCTCTGACTCTCTCCTAAAAAGTCTAGGCACACTCTGAGGCAGGCACTGCATCTAAGAACCAAGCTCAGTGCCTGGGAAAATGTCCACAGAATAGAGTGAGTGAATATGTCTAAATGGCATGCACTGGCTGGCCCTCTTTTGAGGTCCCATCGGGTATAAGCCTCTGGCACACCCTGTCTACCGGGCATCTGGTCCTTGCATAATTCACATGCAGCCCAACTGTGGAATCTGATTATTTTTTAAGTTTAGGCTGTTTGGGGTACAGCCCAGAGCTGGAATGAAGAAAGGCTCTGAGCATCGCCTTTCCTCTGTCTTGGAGGGAGTTTGATAGACAAGGGCAGCTACACATCTGAGTGGGGGTCAAGGCTTCAAGGATTCCAGGCCTGCTCCACCTACCCCAGCTACAGAGCCATTCAGTTCTTTATAGAGTCCATAAATATTTATTGAGTGCCTACTGTGTGCTCCCACCTGTAATCCCAGCAGTTTAGGAGGCCGAGGTGGGAGGATCGCTTGAGGCCAGGAGTTCAAGACCAGCCTGGGCAACAAAGAAAGACCCCATCTCTACAAATAACAACAAAAAATTAGCTGGGGTGGTGGCACATACATGTACTTCCAGCTACTCATGAGGCTGAGGTGGGAGGATCACCTGAGCCCGTGAGGCCAAGGATCCAGTGAGCCATGATCACACCACTGCACTCCAGCCTGGGTGACAGAGCAAGACCTCATCCCCCTTCCTCCAAAATCGACATGAACTGGAGGAGAAACAACAGGGAGGCTAGAAGGCGCCAACTGTTTCAGATAGGTGGCCGCAGAGCTTCTTGGAGGGTCAGTGTTTAAAACTGAGGCCTGAAAGACGGGAATGAGCCAGCCATTCAGGGCGCTGAAGAGAGGGAGAGCGCTCTAAGGGAGAGGCAGCCTGTACAATGACTTGAGCGATTTTTATCTCTTTCTGAACCTCAGTTTCCCCATTTGTGGTGGGGACCATAATGCTTCCCTTGCCTCCCCACAGGGCCTTGGCAGGGTTTAAAGGAGCCCATGCCAACAAATAGGACATAGCTGTTTGGACTCAGAGGCCATGAGATTCTGTTCCTGTGTTTATGGCAAGATGGCTGCCCCTTCCTGTTCTCCACGGGAGGCACCACCATCTATGTCCTGGTTAAAAAGTAAATCAGGGGCACACGTTGTCAAAACTTCCTGAGGCTGTGTCATGAGTAAAAAAGGAAAAAAAAAAAAAAAAGTAAAGCAGCCTGGGAGGGTCTCCCTTTAAGCCTTATCAGTCTCCCGCTCCTCTGTATGAATATGATAATCAGACTCTATCAGGAGACCAGATTTTTGAGGAAAGACAGACTGTGGGGATCTGAGACAGATGGATAGAAGACACTACCCAGAGGAAATGTGGGGACCGGGTTTTCCCAGCAGTGAGCCCTTCAAGGGGAACCCCAGAGCTGGTACAATGCCTGGCACAGAGTAGGGGTTCCATGCAGCACTGGTGACAGGATGAGCCAACGTTCCCACAGCCTCACCAGCAGAAGGGAGACTTCCAGGCAACAAGGGTTCCGAGATCCCAACTCCCTTCCCCTCTCCCTGTCCTTCTTCAATTCTTCTGTCGTCCGCCCCCGCGTTTCTTGCAGGCTTTGGGGGGTATTCATGCTCTCTGTTTCCCAGTGGACATGTGGTCAGGCCAGGGGGGCTGTGTGTGCGTGTGTGTAGGCACGCGGGCTGTGAGGGGGCTGGGGACAAAGGCCCCGGAGTGAGATTCAGGGCACAGCTGAACTGCCCTGAACTCTCCTTTTTGTTTTCAAGGAAATGCATAATCCAAGAACCACCCACGGCCCTGGCGGCTCTGCTAAGCAGGGCTGGAATGTGCTGCCTTTCCCGTTAGTAATTGTTTTTTTTCTAGTTAGCCTGTAACCCTTCCCTTGCCATTCCCCTGCTGCAGGGGTGAGGCCCGCGGGGATGGACACCTTGGCTGCCCTCCTGAGACGTCCCCTCACTCTCCACCCCACTCCCACAGGGTTCAGGGTCTGGTCCTGGCAGCATCCTCGGACCATCTGCCTTCGTGATGACTCTTTCCTCACGGAGAGGGGCCAGGGCTGCTGGAGACTGCAGAGTCCTGCCTGGGGCCTGCAAATGCTTGTTACGGAGTTTACGTGTCCGGTTGTAGCCAGGGCTGTGACTGGGAATGGGTGTCAGTGCAAGCCGGTGGAGGAATGTGAGTTTGTGTGGGTGACTGTGACCTGGGGTACGGAGGACTCAGAGAGAGAGAGAGAGTGTGTGTGGGGGGGGGGGGTGCGGGGGGACCCTATGAACATGGGTACACATCTGTGAAAGCCAGCAAGCATGGTTGTGAATCCAGTGTACGTGCAAGCGGGTGGTGTGAGTGTGTGTGTGCCTGTCCTGGGAAGAAAAAGCCATGTGCACCAAGCTGACTCAGCACTTCTCTTCCCTGCCCACCCAGTTGAGCGCCTGAGCCTTTGCTCCAGGGAGGAGGCAATGCCCTCTGCCCCCTTATTTGTGTCGTTGGCTGCCTCACCCTCACCAGCAGGAGGGGGGCAAACGTGGCACCCTGGGCCCGGTCCCAGTTAGCTGAGCTGCGTATCTTTAATCCCTAGGCATTAAAGAGGTCAGAGGCTCATGCTATTTCCCGACCCCTCCCTGCCAGGTCCTGTCTGGAGCTCTCTGAAGTTCCTGTAGCTAAGGCCAGGCCTCTGCTCAGATGGAGGTGGCCTCTGTGGAGTAAGAAGGGGTACTGGGGTGTCACCTGCTGCACCCTGAATCCCACCTTCTTGCAGCACTGACTGCTGCTGCCTCATGCTTGGTGAGACCTGACCTATGGCCTTTAATTCTTAGTGTGACCTCTACCACCCTGAGCGGGGAGGGGTGCTGGGCTGGCCTCAGTGCGCACATCTCTCAGGGAGGTCTGCCCCTTCAGAAGTCGCAGCTCAGGATCACAGAGGCGCTGGGAAGTCAGGAGGTGGGGACAAAGCCCAAAGTCTCCCGTTGCAGGCCTTGGGGCAGCGGCCAGCCTGCGCCCTGAGCAGCTAGCCGTGCAGCAGTGCCAAGGCCCGGTCCAGTGTGGCTGCTGAACATTTGGTTCAAATCAAAGACCTTTTCCAGCCAAGAGAGGAATGCTGCCGAGTGGGATTTGGGAATGGGCCCGGCAGGGCGAACACTGCCTTAATTGAGGCCCTTCTAGACTTTTAATTACAAGCAATGTTTTCCCAAGCTTCCTAAATTGACCATGGAGACCTGCTGGTGTTAGTGTCCATGCCAGGGACAGAAAAAAAAAGTCGTTGTTAAAGCTTTTTCAGCAAGTTTATTTTAGCAAATGTTTTGAGGTGGAAAGGCTCACACAAAGTGGAGGCCGGAGTCATTTTTCTCAGAGGGCCAGGCACGACACGGAGAGATCCACACCCACAGGTGTGATCAGACACACAGGCAGAACACGTGCACATGGGCACCTGTTGAGAGAGGCACGTGTACAGGCGGAGGATGTGACCGTGGCGTGGCTGTGGAGGCTGTAAACACCAGGCTGGAAATCCAGCCCAAGCACCTGGGGCGCTTTAGAACGGCAAACACTATTGGCAGCCCGGCCCGCCTGCTCCCACCTTCACCTCCTCCCACCCCTCCAGGCTGGCTGGGCCTGGGCCTGCTTCGGAGCCCCTGTGCCCTTCACCAGGCCTGTTTACAAGGCCCAGGACAGCTGCCAAAATCCCAGCTATGTCCCTTTCCTTGTCTGTCTCCAGCGGACATGACTGACTTGGAAGGAGGGTATGCCCTTGTCTGTGGAAGAGGACCCAGGTTCAGCACCCAGTGGAATCCTCGGGGCACCTTCTGAGGGAAACATCTATGGCTGTTCTGGGGAGCAGCTGGTCCAGGTTACAGATGCAGAAAACAGAGGTGTCCCTGAAAAACAGACACCCTTGGAGGAAGCTCCCAAAGCACCAGCCCTGCTTGTGCGCAAGAATTGCCCGGACTCCAGGACTCCCTCAGAGCCAATCTGGATCCCCAGGCGGGGGCCTATGTGCTGGTTTTATAGCACGGCTCACCATTGCAGCCTCAGCACTGGAAGCCTCAGCTCAGAACCTGTTTGTTTAACAGTGACTGTTCACTGCTGGGCTCTGGGAGCCCTGACAGCTGGAAAGACAGAGCAGGTGCCCCGACATGGGTGATTTTGAAAGCCCCAGAGGGTCCCTCTCTACTCTCTTTTCCTCTTTCCCTGATGTTTGTGGCCCATGTCTGTGGGCCTGGACACCCAAGCAGCCTCCAGAATCCCTCCCAGTGCTCCACAACGAGCCCATAGTAGAAACGGGAACAAGTAGGCTGCCTGAAGAGGTACGGAGGCCAGAGACAATGATGCCTGCTTCACCATTTTGCCAAGGGTCCCCTTGAGTGTGGGCACTGCCCAGACACAGGGAGGCCAGAGGCCAGGAGCAGAGGGAGGCCGTTCCCTAGGCCCAGCCCTGCCAATCAGGGCGAGCCTTGATGGCCGTTACAGGCCGTTGCTATCATCCCTTATCTGGGGCTCCTGGCTCTTACACCATGTCCCCAACCGCCCCTGGAGTGTGTGTGTGTTGAGGGGGGCCTGCTGCTCCCTCCCTAAACAGACCGTTACTTGGTTTCCGTTGTTTGGGGAGGGGGTGGGGAGCTGTCTGCTTAATTAATCATTTTAGGCCACCCTGGGAAACTCATTAAGCCACCTCTCAGGGCTGGAAGCAGGAACACAGCCCTCAAAGTTGGAACTTTTTGGTTTGCCATATCAGGGTCCAGTTTTCCTTCCACTCATGTGCACACATGTGCATGAGAGTGTGCGTGTGTGTGTGTGCCTGTGAGAGAGAGCAGGAGTACAAGGGAGAGTGCCCTTGTAGCTATGATTCCGTGTGTGTTTGCGTTTCTTAGATTCTGCAAGGAACTTCCCCTGATTCTTCTTAATTACCAGCCTAGAAGAAATTCAAGATGCTTAGAGCAAAGGTCAAACTCCACCTGTTTTCCCTGCACTTCATTTTCTGGCAGTTCCCACAATAGTACAGATAAGTAAAAGATTAAGGCAATCTTTTCTAATTAAAGTAATTAAAAAACGGCGATGATTGCACCTTTCATCTGAAAGGGAAAATATTTACTCATCCAACTGCAGGCCCTTAAAAGCATTCAGGAGGTCTATTTTGACAAACGGATCCTCCTCCCCTCCCCCAGCCCATTCTGCTCGTCCTGGACACACACACACAAAGGCTGGTTTATTTAGCAAGCGGAGGCTTGACAGGGGCACCCTGCAAGCTGGGAGCCTCGGGCAGTTTTAAGCAAATGGCCACTTCGGTTCAATCCCTGCTAGGCCCTGTTGAGAGGTTTCTGGGACCGTTGGGATTTTGATTTGACCAATCAATGTTTTACTGTTGTTCCTTCTTCCTCTCTTTCTCCTTTGGGTGGTTTCCCACCTGTCTGCTTCTGATAGCTCCACTCTTCCCTCTGACCTGGCTGGGATGGAGACCTCAAAAAGGAAGAACCGGTCAGAGTCTTGGATGCAGTCCGTAACAACCATAACAACCATAGATTACATTACTGTTTTGCACAAGCCTGTGTGCTTGACATATAAGTACTTGCTCAGTGCCAAAGGGGGCGCTCTCGGGGTGTGTGGCCCAGGCCCCAAGAAGTGCAAAGTCTAACAACTGTCCTTGGCTCCCCCAGGAGAAAGCTAACTTGCGTATAGGCTGCTGTGATTCACTTTGACTTTTTGAGGCAAGTATAATCAGCCAGTTTCCTGGTGCATGGGGTTTGATCTCACAGATTGCAATTTTTCCCTAAGTAGGGAGCCCCTCTGGTGACATGTGATGGTAGGGACAGAGGTACCTTACTCCAGAGGAGTGGGAGGTGTGAAGGCCGACAGAGATGTTAATACCCAGTCCAGCAATCTGGGGAGCCCTGATCGCTGTCCCATGCTGCTCTCCTCTTACATCCCACCTATAGGGGATGCTCTGGAGCCTGTGCTGCTGGAGCTTGGAGCAGCATGGATACGCTAATCCCCTTTACAGGCTGTTCCTCAAATCCTCAGAATATGACATAAAAGAATATCCCGGGAACCAGCTCCAAAAACACTGGGGCCCAGCTGTCGCCTGAGAAGGGCCTGGTTTGCATCTGCCTGCTCCAGGTCAAGCTAGACAGTGTCCTCAGCATGACCTGCTGCCCTCCACTGTCCTCCCGGCAGACATACAGCCTCAAAGAGCCAGTATGGGCAGGTCCAGCTCTGCAGTGGACCCTGCTCTCCAGGGTGGGCTGAGCAGGGAAAAGGAATGCGTTGTGTGTACACGCATGTACACAGATGGTTGTGAGCACATGTGTGCGCTGTGTCTGGCCTGTTTGTGGATGAGCTTGCTTGGTATCAAGAACAGCCTCATCAGAGCTTAGGGAAAAGCCTTTGGGGCTCTCTGTACTGCCAGCTCACCCAGTGTCAACCGCACCCTGTTTGGGCTCTGGACTATAGCAAAGCCACCCCCAAACCTCTCTCTTTCCTGGCCTTGCCTCTTGAGTCACAGCTGGAGTGACAGCTCTCCTTGTGTTACTGCTCTGCCTGATCACCCACAATGGCTCCCAGCTTTTGGAGAAAGAGATTCATCAGCACACCTAAAACACAGGGTCCCAGTGGCCCACCTCACACTCAGGGGGCTTGATTCAGGCCCGGCCTCAACCGGACTCTTCCTGCTGGTCCCAGACACCCTTTGCGAAGCTGTGAGAGCTGTGGATTCCCTCCCAGGAATCCTCCTCATCTGTGTGCACAAGGGCCCACCCCATGAAAGGGCAAACAATTGCAGGATTCCTGGGTGCCCTGAAGCCCCTACTCTGAGCCCAGGCTGAGAGCTTTTGTCCCACAGTCCCTATAGGCCAGATTTGTCACTGGGCTCTGATAGGCTGCCCCTCACCTTGTCTTCCTTCCAACATCAGTCCAACCCCTCCTTGTGGGGAAGACAGGAGGAAGCCTCCAGTGCCAGCCGCCTCCACCCAATGCTGGCTCTGCCTGAATTCTGCACGGAACCTTCAGCACAGCCCAGGGCAGCTGCTGTTGGACCCACTCAGGGAATTGTGTCTGACCTGACCTACGCATTTGGTGGTTAGCTTGCTCTGTGGAAACAGTCCGCAGGGGACTGGAATCCTCGCTGCAAAAATAAATTCTCCCTCTGGACTTGCTTTTCTCGTCTTGCTTTCTCTGCGTTCTGGCTTTTTCCTTTTTCTTTCTAGGGTCCTAACCGCTTGTATCTTCTTCCTTTCCTCCCACTGAGACCCAAACAAACCCGGTAAACAAACTCTCAGGCCACTCTCAAAGAGACAGTATGTGTTTGTTGCCATCTGGATGTACAGTCCTGCTCAGGGGCTGCATGAGATCTGGGGGCAGATGGGCTGTGAGGTGTTAACGATCACTCAAGAGACTCACAGGAAAAAGCTGGCCTAGAGCAGTGCACCAAGGAAATTACCCTCAGAGCCCCCTCTCCTTTCCCACTCTCACCTGAAAATACAGAACGGGAGGGAACCAGTGGGGTTTCCCCGTAGCCAGGCTCCCTGAGTGGTATTGTTGAGACTATTGTCTGCTTTTGTCTACATGACCTGAAAAGGATTCCTTTTTTTTTTTTTTTTTAGACGGAGTCTCGCTCATCCAGGCTGGAGTGCAGTGGCGCGATCTTGGCTCACTACAACCTCCACCTCCCGGGTTCAAGCGATTCTCCTGCCTCAGTCTCCTGAGTAGCTGGGATTACAGGCACCCGCCACCACACCCGGCTAATTTTTTGTATTTTTAGTAGAGACAGGGTTTCACCATGTTGACCAGGCTGGTCTCGAACTCCTGACCTCAGGTGATCCGCCCTCCTCGGCCTCCCAAAACGCTAGGATTACAGGTGTGAGCCACCGTGCCCGGCCAGGATTCCTTTTTTCTTAAGTGTGATTTTAAAAACATATTTTCAGGCTGGGCGCGGTGGCTCAAGCCTGTAATCCCAGCACTTTGGAAGGCCGAGACGGGCGGATCACGAGGTCAGGAGATCGAGACCATCCTGGCTAACACGGTGAAACACCGTCTCTACTAAAAATACAAAAAACTAGCCGGGCGAGGTGGCGGGCGTCTGTAGTCCCAGCTACTCGGAGGCTGAGGCAGGAGAATGGCGTGAACCCGGGAGGCGGAGCTTGCAGTGAGCTGAGATCCGGCCACTGCACTCCAGCCCGGGCGACAGAGCGAGACTCCGTCTCAAAAAAAAAAAAAAAAAAAAAACCAGGCCGGGCGCGGTGGCTCAAGCCTGTAATCCCAGCACTTTGGGAGGCCGAGACGGGCGGATCACGAGGTCAGGAGTTCGAGACCATCCTGGCTAACACGGTGAAACCCCGTCTCTACTAAAAAATACAAAAAACTAGCCGGGCGAGGTGGCGGGCGCCTGTAGTCCCGGCTACTCAGGAGGCTGAGGCAGGAGAATGGCGTAAAAACCCGGGAGGCAGAGCTTGCAGTGAGCTGAGATCTGGCCACTGCACTCCAGCCTGGGCGACACAGCGAGACTCCGTCTCAAAAAAAAAAAAAAAAAACCAAAAAAAAAAAACATATTTTCATGTCGGCCTCCTCCCCCTCCCCACCACCAGAACACATCTCTGAAGTGACCATATCAAACAGAGGCAATATGAGGAGAGGGATAGATCTAGCTTGCACATCACTTTCCTGGAACTTGGTGACTTTGTGCCT
Organism: Macaca mulatta; assembly: GCF_049350105.2. NCBI lineage: Eukaryota > Metazoa > Chordata > Mammalia > Primates > Cercopithecidae > Macaca > Macaca mulatta. The sequence continues at coordinate 81,905,322 of NC_133418.1, read as the reverse complement.
TGGAGGAACTCTGCTCTTAATTTGTCATTGTGTGTGTGTTGCTGGCTTGGTGAGTGGAAGTCACTGGGGGGCAGCGGAAGTGTGTGCGTGCTCTTTGAGTGTGCATGTGTGAGCATGCGTCTGCACCGGTGCCAGGCAGCTGCCTTGAGGGTCTCTGCCCGGAACAGGGTTCTCCACTGTGCGGAGCATGTGGACAAGCTAAGGATGCCCCTCACTTCCCATGTGAGCGGTCTGAATGGAAAGACTGGCATCTGTCTCCCGGAGAGTGGGGCTGTGCTCATTCCTGTTGCCCAACTGGCAGAGCAGCCACAGGGCCTAGCCCAGGGACAGACAGCATCCAGGCCAGGGCTTCCTGGGGATCCTGTGAAGATCCAGGTTCCTTTGCAGTAGGTCAGCAGAGGCTGACATTCTGCATTTGTAACCTGCTTCTTGGTGGGGAGCTGAGCAGCTGCTCTCCAGCCTGTGATCTGGGCAGTGAGGCGGGAGAGAGGTGGCATGGTGGTCCTTCTACCCACTGAGAAGGGAGGGCTGCCTCTGCCGCTGCCCCTTCCCTGTCCCCTGCACTGGGGGCTGGCCACTGCCAGGCACAGGTACTGCCCTCAAGGGATGACAGCTGACAACGTCTAAACCAGGGCTCTGTGGAACAAACCCACACCTAGTGAAGGTGGGTTTCCCCTTTAAGAGAATACATTCCTCAGCAGGATAGTGGCCCCAGGCTCTCTCCCACTACCACTTGGAAGCCAGGCAGAAAAATTGCCTGGTGGGCAGGATTACAGGATTAGTCAGCTTTCCCAAAACAGACCCACAGGCTCTTAGGTGGAAATGAGTTTTGGTCTGAGCCCTTCTTTCCTGGTGACAGATGTGTTTGCTGGGCCCTCCCCTTGTCTCACTCCTTGAGTCTCGCCTCTTCCTGAGTGCTCGGAACTCCCATACTCCCTCACTCAGGCCCCGGGAATTGGGGGGAAATGGGTTTCAGTGGAAATGAGCCCTAGGATTCAAGCGTCCAGGCCCTGGGAGGAGGGTGGCACTGCTTGGACCAAGGGGCTGGCTTTACCGACCCCTCCCCATCCCTACCAAAGAGCAGCCCTGCTGAATCTACCCTGTGCTGGAGGGACCGAGCGGAGCCCAATAAGCCATGATGGTCCCAGGCCTGTCGGTCCTGCCCCAGATTCCCATCGTCCCTCTGTCCCCACTGGGTCTTTGGGTGCCTCGGCCTCCCTGAGCTGGGCCTGCCCTGCAATCTCAGAGTCTGCAGTGTGTGAGCTGGCCTGTGCCAATTCCGAGCTGGTGTTTGCCAGAAACCAAGGGACTGATGACCAGTTGCTGAGGGCAAGCCACCGTGCTGGGACACTCAGATGTCTGAGGATGTCACTGTGGATAGATCCAAGATTTGTATCTAAGCGAGGGAGGATGTCTCATAATTCTCTGCATGGGACCAGCAGCCTTGCTTGGATTTAAAAGTTCCTTGCAGAGAATCATATACTCACAGCTGGTATCCTATACAGGGGATGTTCTCCTTGGAGCATTTTTCTTTTTCTTTAGAGAAAGCTGGTAAAAGAAAATATACTTTGGTTCTTTTAATAGCCCCTATAATCCTTGGAGTCAGTGTGATCCTCCTTTCAGCTCTTTGGCTCCTCAGGAATATGGTGGGGCCCTCCTGGCGATCTGTCTGGAGGCCACGTTCTGCCACCATGTGATAGCCACGGGGGGCTGCCTGGACTGGCTCCTCTAGGCTGTTATATCCCAGGCCATGCCCAGAAACCAGAGTCCTGAGCTGAGGGCAGATTTCAGAGCACAGCCAGGCCCAAGGCCAGAGCTCTCTTGAGGCTAACGTCAGAGCTGACTGCAATCAAAGACAGGGCTGAGCTGTCAAACTTTCTCAAGGAAGGGCTGATACTTCTTTTAAGGGTACAACATCACCTGTGGACTAAATAGTTCTCATGAGTCATTGGTGGACAGAAATGTATAGATCTCCTAACTTTGGCTTGCATCAAGGCCTGTAAAAACACCCATTTCTGGGCCCTGCCTGAGAGGTTCTGATTAAATAGGAGAAGCTGAGAATTTGTATTTCCTTTCATTTTATTTTAGAGATGGGGATTTCACTCTGTCACCCAGGCTGGAGTGCAGAGGCGCAATCATAGCTCACTGTAGCCTTGAACTCTTGGGTTCAAGTGATCCTCCCACCTCAGCCTCCCAAGTGGATGGGACCACAGGTGTGCACCACGACACCCAGCTAATTTTTTAAAACTTTTTTTTTTTTTCTTGTACAGATGAGGTCTCACTCTGTTGCCCAGGCTGGTCCCAAACTCCTGGCCTCAAGTGCTCCTCCTTCTTGGACCTTCCAAATTGTAGGGATGATAGGTATGAACCACCACCCCCGGCCTAGAATTTGTACTTCTAACAAGTTCTCAAATGATGCTGATGCTAAAGGGGCCACACCTTAAAAACCACTGTCCTAGTGCATTTCTCCGATTTGACAGATGTGGAAACCACGGCCCAGGGAAGACGCAGCTTGAGCAAGGTCACCGGCGGGTAAGAGTGCAGCTACAGTAAAGGCCTCCCACCCAGGTTAGTGAAGAGTCACTGCCCAGCCCTGCCTCATGGCCTTAAGCCCAGGATCACGCAGCTGGTAGTCAGCCCTTCTTATAGGCCGCCATGGCCCACTGGGCACTCCTTAGTGCTTAGAAGACGAGTTAGTACTGGTAGCACCCAGTTGGTGCTGGAAAAGGAAGTGGCATGTTTTGGCGTGTCCTGGCCTCCAGGCTGAAAACTGTTTATTTGGACAATTAAGAACATGGCTTCAGCTGAACCACAAAATCAGACGGAAACCTTTATCTTGGGTGGCACGTTCTTGGTTTCCTCCCATGCCCTGGCAGGCTTGTGGTGTGGGGCCACGCTGGCCAGGGTGGGTCTGGGAATGGTTCCAGTGGCTCTGGCCTCCACCCTGGAGAGGTCGGTTAAGTGTGTCAGGAGCAAGCCTTTGGTTGCCGTTTGTGTTGATGATGCGGATGGAAAGGGGGGCGTTGGGGACCCCCAAGCTCTTTAAACCCCTAGGGCCTCTGGGGTCCCTTGAGGTGAGGCTTCTTCTGCAATTGACCATAAAATTCAGTATCTGCCAGACCACCTTCCCCTATTGCAGATCTTGTCTCCAATGATCTACCCTCCTCCCTCCAGCCAAGAAATGGGTGAGTTCACATCACCTACTCCCCATTCCAGCACCCCAGGGGTGTCCTTGGTTCTGGCACCATCTCCTTTCTGTCCCCATCCCTTTTCAGCCCCCATCCCTCTAGGGTTCTGGGCCTCTACCTCCATGAGAGGTTTGAGGGTAGACAAGTGAGATGTTTGCTTACAACCCTCCTTGAAGTTTAAGCTTCTCCCATACTAGGAATGGGGCTTGAGGCCCCAGGGCCTAGGATCCCCACTGAGGATTATGGTCGAGGCCAGAGAACAAAAGCCAACAGCTTGGTGCCACTCCACTCTCCAGATCTCCCAATCAAAGCAAACAGAACAAGCACCAGGAGTTGCAAAGATCCATTCTGAGAATTTGCTATACAGTATACATTGGCTCAGTCACTTCGGCAACATGAGGGCCATAGTGGACTCAGAGAGGGGCCCTTGCCTGGTGAGAGAAAAGGACAAGCTTAGAAATAACTAGAGAAGAAACTGGAGCTGGAGAGGCAGATAAAGAGCTGTGGGGTCAGACGAGGGTGGGGTTGCTTCAGCTTCATTCTTGGTGGCCAGAGGTGCTCATAGGAAAAACAAAACCCAAGCCGCAGCCTCCCCCAACACCAACCCCCAAGTAGCGCTGAAAGGAGCTGGCCCACTTGGGCCACAGCTGGTCACGCTTAGCCACTGTGTTGAGACATAGTCTCATGACTGCCACTTGGGGAACGGCCACTCTGCCTCCCTGTTTGGGCTGTGCTCCCTGCCCCCCACAGACAGCAAACAGGCCTGCCCGGCTCTCAGACCTTTCCGAGCTCCCGCCTGTGTCCCTGTGAACATCAACAGGGCTTGTTTACAGAACCTCAGGTTTGTTTGTTTACAACTTTTATTTTAGGTCTGGGGGTACATGTGAAGGTTTTTACGTAGGTGAACTCGTGTCACGGGGGTTTGTTGTACAGATTATTTCATCACCCAGGTATTAAGCCCAGTACCCAATATTTATCTTTTCTGCTCCTCTCCCACCTGCTACCCTCCACCCTCAAGTAAACCCCAGTGTCTGTTCAGAACTTCAGATTTTAAAATCCTGCATGTTATTCTGTTTCTAAATGACTGTCATCTGCCAATCTTGTCTCCCTAGTTGCACACTATAAAAACTTCTTAGGCTGAACATGGTGGTTCACACCTGTAATCCCAACACTTTGGGAGGCTGAGGCAGGCATATCACCTGAGGTCAGGAGTTCGAGACTAGTCTGGTCAACATGGTGAAACCCCATGTCTACTAAAAATACAAAATTAGCTGGGTGTGGTGGCACACACCTGTAGTCCCAGCTATATGGGAGGTTAAGGCACAAGAATTGCTTGAACCCAGGAGGTGGAGGCTGCAGTGAGCGAGATCACACCACTACACTCCAGCCTAGGCGACAGAGCGAGACCCTATCTCAAAACAAAACAAAAACAAAACACCTTCGTAGGCAGGAACTGAGTCTGCTGCCAATCACAAGCTCCACCCATCACACCCCTCCTCTCATGCCCTACCTGGATCTCAGTTGTGGCTGATGAGTGATTTTGGCAGTCACTATCTAGGCTAATGACGCTTGTCACAGAGCGCGCGCGCGTGTGTGTGTGTGTGTGTGTAACTGCAAGAGACTGCAGGAGATGGGGGCACTGGAACACATCTGTACTCTATCTGCCTCAGCTGCTACCTTGGGGCACATCTTCTACACCCAGTGCCCCCCTCACACTGGGGACAGGGCTGAGGGCCTGGGAGGCAAGAGGGTGATGTCTTCCACTGGGATGTGCCTTCCCCAGCTGCTCAGTGCACAATCTCCTGCAGATTCCAGCAAAGAAGGCAGAGGGAGGGAGCCCCAAGGGGCACAGTCAGATCCCCACTCTGTTTCTCCCTCCTGGCTCCAGACCCAATTTTAAAAGGAAGAAGCAGCAGCAAATAAAATCACTGCAGTGCTGTTAGCACTGTTAGATGAGGAGGGCAGCCCGGGGCTGAGCTGAGGGCGTTGGGGGTCAGCAGCCCAGGGAGGTGAAAATTAAGCAAGAGTGTGAAGAATTCCGCATTGCTTCAAAATTAGTCAATTGCTTCCACATTTATACAGACGCCTAAATATGACACGGTGAGGGAGAGGGGATCAGAAACAGGATTACACAACAAACACCTGGGAGGATCCTGTGGGTTGCCCATCAGCCCCTAGGCCAGTGGCTCAGGGAGGTGACAGCACATCCCCGTCCTCCTCTGCCTTTCCCTCCCTGGTCTACTGGTCCCACCCTACCCCTTTCTGGGGCAGCCTGGAGGTTCTGAGTGGAGCAGGAGCATTCCCCCAGGATGGGTCCTCACCCTGCCCCATTTCCTGGAGACCTTGGGAAGGTTTTCCAAGTTCCTGGCTGGGGTCCTTAAGGAATGAGGGGAACTCTCTTGCTGCGGCTTGGCTGGGAGGAGGGGAAGGAGGGACAGAGAGCCGAGGACTCTCTGGGCCCATCCCTCTCCAGCGAAGAGGAGGGAAGGGTAAAGAGAAGCTAGAAGAGGAGAGAGGCAACTGGCTGGTTCGGAGGTCTTGTCCTGTGACCTGCCCCTCAGCAGAATCCCGTGGGCCCCTCATGCTTTGGAGAAGAGGCCAGACTTCAGGGACAGTCAGTAACAACCATCACTCTGGTTTATTGAGTGAGTGCCACACCCCAGGCACAGAGCTTAATGCTTCACATACGTGTTTCATGTCATTGTCACAACACCCTCCCCAGGTGAGAATTATTGTCCCCCTCTACAGAAGAGGAAACAATTTCAGGCCAAGGGGCTTGCTTGAGGTCACGTGGTTCTTAAGTGGCAGGGCTGGGGCTGGACAGCAAAGCCTTCTTGCCCTCTATTACCCAGCTCCGCATGACTCGCTCCGGGGGGATGGCGCCTGCCTCATGGAGTCCAGGGCAGGCTGGGGCAGACAGACTGTCGCCGGGCCTTGCCTGTCTCTGGAGGCATTGCAGACAGCGTGACCCTGCCTCTGAAGGCTGCAGTGGCTTCCTTGAGGAGGGAAGGCCACTCCCCACAGAGTGGGGCCCACGTGCTAATCATCAGGGCAGGCCTGACTCCTCACCCGAGGTGTGAACGAGCCTGGTGTTGGGACCGGAATGAGGCACTTTAATGGACAAGTTGGAATCTGTTTGTGAGCAGCAAATTGCCCCCGTCCCTGGGGCCATTTTCCACCATAAATCTCAACTATTGGAATCTGCAGATCCCCAGCGCTGTAGCCTTGGCCAGGGCAACAGGAAGGTTATGGGAGCTCTAACAGGGCCTGGCCCCCAACAGAGGTCACAGCCCTGGCCCACCTCCCACCCTCCTCCCCCACCATGCTTGGCACCGAGGGTCCTGCCTTCCTCCTTGAAAGCCTGCTTTGGTCTTCCAAGCCATGCACGCTCCTGATGATCCTTGGACCACCAAGCAGGCTGTTTCTTCTGGCTGCTGGTTCTGTTGCTCCCACCACATCTGGTCAAGGGTCCCTCTTCTGCGGGTGTCATTTGTGGCTGCAGCCTGAGGGGTCACACTATGTCTATGACTTCAGAGCTGCGTCTGTCTCTTAAGTCCTGACTTCTTTCCCATATTTCTAAGATTCTTCACCAAGGTGTCTCACAGGCACCTCAAAGTCTTGCCGTCCAACCAAAACTCGTCTCCTCCTGGTGCCCCCACTCCCACCCCACCAACAGGTCCAGAACCTCTCTGGAATTGCCTTCAGCTCCTCCTTCTCCCTAGTCTCCTAGTAAGCCCCGAGTCCTGCGTCTCTACCCCTAGAGGCCCCATCTCCATCCTCCTTGAAATCCCAAGTCTGGAATCATTTATTGCAAGAGCCTCCTGATTGTCTGTCCCTTCCTGAAGTATAACCCAACATCCTGAGCGATCATCCAAAGCCGGGCCCAGAGTGTGTTTCTTCCCAACTTAAAACCCTTGGCTGGGCGCGGTGGCTTCTGCCTGTAATCCCAGCACTTTGGGAGGCCGAGATGGGTGGATCAACTGAGGTCAGGAGTTCAAGACCAGCCTGGCAAACATGGTGAAACCCTGTCTCTACTAAAAATATAAAAAAATAGCCAAGTGTGGTGGTGGGCGCCTGTAATCCCAGCTACTTGGGAGGCTGAGGCAGGAGAATCGCTTGAACCTGGGAGGCAGAGGTTGCAGTGAGGCAAGATTGCGCCACTGCACTCCAGCCTGGGTGACAGAGCGAGACTCTGTCTCAATAAACAAACAAACAAAAAACACAAAACCCCCCAAAACCCTTGAGGGCTCCCCATTGCCTCCAAAGTAAGGCCCAAACTTGTTATACAGATTCACAGTCCCCTCCTTGAATCAGCTCCCAACCTTGCTCTCCAGCGTGGTGGCCCCCTCTTGCTCCTGTGAACCTGTGTTGCAGCTGTTCCAGATTCCATGCCATCCCCACTGCCGCAAAGTCAGCCTTGTGCTTACTGACTACATGGTGTGGCTTTCTCACGCCTCCTGCTTGGCATGGACAGTCCTGTCTCTGCCCATCACATTCCTACCCTTTGTTCAAGACCCAGACACCAAATGCTCAAACCCAGATGCTGGTTAAGAGCATGGAATCTACAACCAGATTGACCAGGTACAAGACCCAGATCTATTTCCTCTAGAGTTTGACCTTTTGAGAAAGTTTTGTAACCCTTCTGTGCCTAGGTTTACTCATCTGTAAAAGGAAGACAATAGTAGTAGCACGTGCTTCATTGGACATTGTGAAGATTAAGTGAGGCTACGTGTAAAGCACTTGAGACAGCATCCGGCTTGTGGTCAGCACTGTATATCAGCTATAATACCCCAGACTGTGAAGCCTCTGCTGATCCTTCCGAAGTTTCCTCTGGGCCACATCAATCTCTCTCTTTCCTCCATACCTCAAGCATTTTCCTTGACACCAGTAGCAATCTGTACCATATCTGCCCGGTTGTGAAGTTAAGATTCTTTGATGGCAATTGGACAATTGTCCAAAACCCATTGGATCAAACAAAGGGATTTTTTTTTTTCTTTTAGAGACAGGATCTGTCTTGCCTAGGCTGGTCTCAAGTGATCTTCCCACCTTGGCTTCCCAAAGTGCTGGGATTAGAGGCATGAGCCACCATGCCCAGCCCAAACAAGGGGATTCTTATCATGAGCATACAGTGGGCCTTACAGCGTCTAGGGGCAGGAATGCACAGCACCTCAGGAAACCCTGGCACTGGCATCTGGAAATACTGCTTGGGTAGGGTTCTCTCTCTGAACGTTCATTTAATCATTCTCTCTGTAGTCTGTGGCCTTGCAGACTTGGCTGGAATCCGCTGTTTATGGTAGTCAAGGGTACATGCCACAGTGTGACACGGAAAGATGGGATCTCCTCCTGCATCCCAGTTCAGCCCTGACCAGCCTCTCTAGGGGCAGGGGCAAAGGGAGGAGTCATGTTATACAGAATGATTGCTGAGGGTGTCTCTCTTTGGGTGAAAGGGTTTATTAAGAGGAGTCTATGCCAGAGACTACAAATTGGTCCCCAGGATCTATTTCCCCATCTTTCTCAGTAATAGAACTCCCAGGTTTTTGCTGTCCTAAATAAAGATTGCATTTCCCAGCCTTCCTGGCGATTGACAGGGGCATGTGATTAGGTTCTGGCCAAAGCGACATTAAGGGAGGAGAATGCCCTTCTTTGCTTCCTCTGGCTAGCTGGACTCTGGAGCCAGGCTGGCAGAGTTCAAATCCTAGTCCTGCCACCTATGAGTTGTGTGACTTTGGACAAGTTACCTAACCCTTTTGTGCCAGTTTCCTTTGCAGTAAAATGTGAATAAAAAGAAAATCTATATAATAATAGATATTCTGTGAGGATTACATGAATTCATATTTGAAGAGTGAGTAGAAGGGTTCCTGGCACAAGCTCTACAAGTGTGACTGGAATGAAGACGATGATGAGGATGAAGATGAGGATGGCAAGGCTGGAGCTCAAGTACCACACTGTGTCCTGGAGCAGAAGCCACGTGTTGAGGACAGTCTGGACCCTTAACGAGGGTTGAGCCATGACACCAGCCTGTGACTGTTTACCTCTTGAGTTTGTTTACAGGAGAAGAAAATAAACTCTCACCTTGTTTAAAACACCATCCTGTTGGCTTTTCAGTGTGTTTGTAGCCAGATCTAATCCTAACTGATACAGGAACATTGTGGGTTCAACACACATCCCTGCCCCTGCACCATGTTGTCGTTCTTTAAGATAATGTCTCACTGTTCCTACTTGGGTTGTACATTCCTTGAGGACAGAAAAGCTTCCCACTCACAGCGGGTGCCCAGAAAGTAAGTATCGAATTAATGGAAGAACAATGTGAAAATCATCCTGGTTAGGTAGACAAGGAATTCTTTGGCTAGTTGCAGAAAATCAGTGATAGTAATAACAAGATTTATCAAACATAATGGCTGGTGTGCTTTTTTTTTTTTTTTTTCCCAAGTCAGGGTCTTGATCTGTTGCCCAAGCTGGAGGGCAGTGGTGTATCATGTCTCACTGCACCCTTGACCTCCTGCCTCAAACGATCCTCCCATCTCAGCCTCCTGTGCAGCAGCACACCTAGCTAATTTTTAAATTATTTTTATAGGAACGAGGTCTTACTATGTTGCCCGGCCTGGTCTTGAACTTCTGGACTCAATTGATCCTCCTGCCTCCGCCTTCCAAAGTGTTGGGATGACAGGTGTGAGCCACCATGCCCAGTCCCTGGCATTCCAAATACTTCAAGTGTATTTTATAGTTTAGCTCTCATGACAATCCTATGAAATAAGTACATTGGCCCTCTACACCTGTGTGCTATGCATCTGTGGATTCAACCAACCATGGATTGACAATACCCTATTTGAGGAAAAAAAAAAAAAAGATGGTTGCATCTGTGATGAACATGAACAGACTTTTTTTTCTTCTTCATTATCCCCTAAACAATACAGTATAACAACTATGTATATAGCATTCACATTGCAGGAAGTATAAGTGATCTAGAGATGATTTAAAATATAGGGAGGATGTGTGTAGGTTATATGAAAATACTACACCATTTCGTATCAGGGACTTGGTACTGTCACATTTTGGTATCCTCGGGGAAGTGAGGGTGCTAGAACCAATCCCCCACGGACACCAAGGAATGACTGTACTGTCGTCAGTTCCATTTTACAAATAAGGGAACTGGGCTTCGGAGAGATGGAGGTCAAGGTCATAGATGCAGCCAGTGGAGCTTGGCTCCAGAGCCCAGCACCTTCACAATTTTGCTGTGAAACCTTCTCAAGGGCTTTTCTCTGGCTCTGGAAAGGAGAGGCTGCACAAGCCAACAAGAACACAGCACGTCAGAGTGACCTTGCTTCTCTCTCGATTTTGGAGATGTTTTCGGAGGACTGAACTTCAGGGAAACAAAGGGAAATGTCAGGGCTTTCCTGAGGTCAATGGGGGTAAAGACCCAAATGGATGACGAAGCCTTCCCTGACCCCCTAGTCTACACTGACCCCTCTGTCTTCTCTGTACTTCCATAGCCTGTCTGTTGGCATGGCCAGCAGCTGGCCCTACTGGCTAATCTCCTACAAAATTGTGACATTGGTGGGGTTTGTCTCCTCTCCTATCTGCCTGTTATTTGATTTTCAGCCTCTTATGTCCTGTTTGGGCCCTCACATGTTCTCTCAGCAAGGAAAGCTTCATTTTGAAAGATGAAAATAGAGAACACAAAACTTAATTCCCCAAAATGAAAATTTAATGGTGGGATTTCAGGCAGCAGAGATTTGGGGGTTGAGGAACTTACTGTCTCTCTAATCGTCTCGTTCCTCCCCTTTCCCTTCCCCTCTCCCTCCCCTTCCTCTTCCTCATCCTGGTGCCTTTTTGTGATTATTATTTAACCACTTCACACCCCCATCTATTAGTCTGGATGGCCCACTTCCAGTCCTGCGTGGCCCCACTCACACGGGTCACCCTGTCACCCTGGGCTCAGGCACAACCCCCTGCCTCCACGTGCATACTGCCAGTCCCCTGAACACTGCTTACATCTTTGGTTTTATTAAACTGTTTGTTCTGAGAGGACAAAGACCACACCTAATGGCCAGGGATGTAGTTGCAAGAATTTTTACTTTGAAAGGTGTGTTGGTCTCCATGGCCTCTGAAGGTTCTTTCCACCCTGAGCCTTAAAGCTTCTCAGCTCTTCCCCTTGTTCTCCCCATCATGCCTGCTTCTGAGTTGGGTAGAAGAGAGGTGCTTAGGAAGGATGTATTGAGCTGCTGTCTAACTCTTTCTGTAAGGAAGGGCGCAGGCCCCTGAGACAATGGTGGAAAAGCTCTCCTGCTTTCAAAAGTCCCTCAACATGCAGGCCCCTTGGAGGCAAAGCACCTTCAGGGTTTTAGAATCAGAATTTTTTCTGGGCCGCAGGACAACCTGCTCTGGCACCCGCTCTGGCCTGGCCGGCCCTGGCCTCCTCTGGGTCAGTATCTGGGCAGCCTGGAAACCACAACTGGCGCTTCCCAAAATGACTCGACATTCAACGTGGACTCAATTCCAGTTCCCCTTGGCTCCAGGAGGCCCGTCCCACAGGACCAGGTCAGGGCCACAGAGGCCCCAGCTTTTCTCGGATTCACTGCTGCCCAGGGGCAGCCATGCCAGAAATTCTGCAAATTGCAAGCACAAGCACTCTCAAGCAGTAGCTTCACAGTTTCCACAACCTCGTCCACCATACTCCATAATGTCCAGATGGAGTGAGTTCATCTCAGACAGGAACACATTTTTCCTCTGGTGACTTCTCCCCTGACTCAAGTCTACACCACCAGGAAACTGCTTGGGACAAGGCTGGGGCAAGGAGGCAGAGCCCGTGGGGTTGGGACTAGGGCATAGCACCCTGCCCCGTGAAGCCTAGATCCTTGGCGCCAGCACCCCTAGAAAACATGGCTCCTCAAGGAACCACATTCTAGACAGAGCTGGAGAAGTTGATGGGGCCTGGGTTTAGGTTTGCATTGTGACCAAGGCACCCTAGGAGATGGCACCCATGTTCTCAGCGCTCAGATGGGACTTTTCTGTCTGCCTCCCTCACTTTTCTGTCTGCCTCCCAACACTTTGTGCCAATGGGTAGAATGAATAGAGTTGTGATTATAGACACAGGGGACTCAATAACCATTTCTTCACATCTGCTTGAGACTATGTGGCCTTTGCATCTTGCCAGGCATGAGTTATTCCTCTCTTAGCCCATGGAATCCATTGCCTGGCACGGCCTCCACACCTTTGCACCATCCACATCCTCCCCGTCCACATCCTCCCATTCTCCAAGGTGGGCTCCATCCTACCTTCACCTCCTTCCTTCCCTACCCTGGAGCCCTCAGGGACCTCCTTTTATCCCTTGAGCTCTTAACTTTCAATGTCTGCACCCCTCTCATGTGGCAGTAATCCCCATTCAACATGCAACATTGTTTATCATCTGAGGCGGCTATGAAGGGCTTTGTATTTGCCTCTTCTATCCCCGAGCACACTTTATTTTTTTATTTAGTTATCATTATTTTTTTGAGACACAGTTTCAATCTGTCACCCAGGCTGGAGTTCAATGGCAGGATCTTGGCTCACTGAAACCTCTGCCTACCAGGTTCAAGAGATTCTCGTGCCTCAGCCTCCCGAGTAGCTGGGATTACAGGCACCCGCCACCATGCCTGGCTAAATTTTGTATTATTAGTAGAGATCGGGTTTCACCATGTTGGCCGGGCTGATCTCGAACTCCTGACCTCAAGTGGTCCACCGGCCTTGGCCTCCCAAAGTGCTGGGATTACAGGCGTGAGCCAGGGCGCCCAGCCCCCAAGCATACTTTAAACCAGCTCTGTTCAGTAGACTTCTAATGTGAACTACTAAGGTACTTTAGAATTTTTCAGCAGTCAGATTTAAAAGTACCAAAAAAAGACAAAATGAGTTTTAATATATTTTATTTATCTCAGTATATCAGAAAAAGTTATCATTCCAATATGGGACCAATATAAAAATTATTAATTAGATATTTTACACTTTCTTGTAGAAAGTCTTCGAAGTCTGGTGTGCATTTTATAGAAAGCTCTTCATCTGATTTAGATTTAATAATGACCTCTCCTTCTCTTCCACCTGCCCAATACCAAGCCAGAACAAGATGTAGTCCCACAAGCAGGGTATTCTGGGAATTGTAGTTCCCAGCTTCTCTCAGAGCTGCAGAGAACACCTTGGAAAGAGATAGTGGTGATGAGTTGACCACAGACAATCTGGCCCGTCATTCCATTGGGTGAGTGCTCCTAGAATTGCACAGGAGCCAGTTGCCAGGTGTGGGGAGCAGCAGGGCTACATAGGGAGGGAGGGCAGTGGGCACAGCAGGGGACCCTGAGTGAGCTGACTCCCGGGGCAGAGGGGAAAGGAGCTTCTGGTGGGGGTAGGAGAAGCAGAGATGGAAGGGCACGGAGGGATGAGTGCCTAACGCATTCTGGACAGACAGGTGCTCCAGTGTCATGAGGCGGCCAGGCCCGCTTTTCGGTGAACCCCCACACTGGGGTGGGGTGAGGCTCACAGGTGTCACTCCCCCGACTCTGGGTGCTAGGAGGGCTGGAGCAAGGTGGTTGCCCCCAAGGCCTCAGATACTCTGCTTCAGTGCTTCAGTGTGGGTGGACTCAGAAGCCGTAGGGACCCCACCCCTCCAGAAGGCTTCCCAAGTGACTCTCCCGTCAGCCTGGACTCCTGACTTTGACGCTTGTTCCCACATGCATGGGCACAGCTCGTTTGCTGTGCTGCACGGGGCATGCCCCCACGCACAAGGAGTCCTTTGGGGTCAGAGGCCCAAACTGTCTTCTAAATCCCACAGCATCTTGGAAGGTGCCCTACACATCTGTGCTGAAGGGAGCTGGGGTGGAGGCCAGGAAGAAAGGTTTGCAGGCATCAGCAGAGCCACCGAAGCTGCTCTTGTCACCGACAACCAAAGGTCTGAAAGAAGGGGGAGAAGTCCATCCAGGGCCCCTTCCCTCATGCCCTGAACAGCCAAACTGGCTCGTACAGACCTCAGAGACCCAAGGGACATCAGAGATCAGCTGGAACCAGTCCTCAGGCTTTTGAAAGGAGCAGCACAAACACACACAGGGGTGGGGGGCGTGAGTGGGGAGGAGATGGTGGTGCTCCTGGCTGCAAGGCACTAAGAGCATTGGGCCACACTGCTGGTGCCCAGCCCCAGCAGGGGCGAAGCTCAAGAGGGAAGCTAGAGTGTCCTCTTGGAGAGACCCCCACTGAATTAGAACACCTGTCTATTAATGAGGAGACCCCTGAATGAGGACGCCAGCCTCTGACCAGTGGCTGAAACCCATCTTCTAGGCATTAATCCAGAAGTTAGATATACCGTGAGCCTTCTGCTCTTTCCTAAGAATCATGGGATTTTGGCCGGGTGCAGTGGCTCACGCCTGTAATCCCAGCACTTTGGGAGGCCGAGGCGGGCGGATCACAAGGTCAGGAGATTGAGACCATCCTGGCTAACACGGTGAAACCCCATCTCTACTAAAAATACAAAAAATTAGCCTGGCGTGGTGGCGGGCGCCTGTAGTCCCAGCTACTCGGTAGGCTGAGGCAGGAGAATGGCGTGAACCCGGGAGGCGGAGCTTGCAGTGAGCTGAGATGGCGCCACTGCACTCCAGCCTGGGCGATAGAGCGAGACTCCGTCTCAAAAAAAAAAAAAAAAAAAAAAAAAAGATTCATGGGATCTTAGGGCTAGGTTGAGTTATGGTCTGACACTCACCTAGTCCAAGGCTGTCACCTCGCAGATAAGGAGACCAAAGCAAACGTGGAGTCCAGCTGGAGGTGGGCCTGGTCTCCTCCACAGAGGCCTTTCCTTCTGTGGCCAGTAGTGCCACAGAGGCCCTACTGGCACCCCCTCATATGTTCTCTCTTTCATCCTCTCTCGGGGCTGGAGTCTTTCCCCTCATAGCCCATCTTCTAAGACACAGTAGTCCCCAGATGTTACCCACTTGAGCAGCAACAGAGCAGGCGCGGAGTGCCTGATGCCTCCGAGAACCTAATGAATGGCTCAGGTGTCACGTGGGGATCTGGAAGGGAACACACATGGGACAGAAAATCAGACCCCATGGGCTTGTTGAGCCCCCCAGAGTCAGACCGTGGTGTTTGAAGCAATGAAATAGGGTTAATTTGGCAAGGCTTGTCCCTGGGCACAGTTTCCCTCCTGTGCTCCAGTTTGTGCTTGCAATTCAAGTTTCTGGCACCAGATGGCAGCGTTGCTCTGTTACGAATGACTTAATAGAAAAGTTTTAAGTCATTCATTCATTCATTCCACAAGTATTTACTGAGTGTTTTCAATGTGCCAAGCACTTTTCTAGGTACTTGGGATAGGGCAGTGAACTAAACACAAAAATCTGTGCCTTCTGGGAGCTTCATTCTAATGCAGGAAGACAATGAATAGATGAGAAAAACATTTGGTGTGTCAGATGATAGGTGCTATGGAGAAAAAGAATAAAGCAGGTAGGGATGAGAGGAGGAATGGGGGCATTGTGAAGTTAAAGAGGAGGCCAGAGGTAATAAGATCAGGGAAACAGAGCTGGGCAGAGCAATGGAGGCTCTAGGCAGTGGACGAAGCAGAGAATGTTTGCATGGGAAAGGGCTTTAGAGGGGGCTTTGTTATATTTGACAGATGGGGAGACTGAGGCCCAGAGAGCTCAGTCTCAGGTGAAAAATCTGCCTCAAGTGAAATGACCTGTCCAAGTGAAAAATCTGGAGGCAGGCAGCCTAGAGTTCCAGATCCACCACATCCTACCTCGCTGCCCCCGCCACCTCCTAAACCTACCTCAGTCCTCCCTCAATGCAGCAGGACTAGGAACTCACCAAACTCTGTTTGCTTTTTTTTTCTCTGGATACCTTTTCTAGCCTACCTTTGCTGTTACCATGTGTAGTTACCGAGTTCTGGCCAATAGCTATTGGGCAGGAGTAATGTACACCTATTCCAGGCCTGGCCCCTAACAGTTCCTGTATCATCTTCCATGTACCACCTCCCAACCCTTCTCCATCAATGCAACTACAAGCACAAGACTCCAGAGCTCTAGGGGATGAGGATGTTGCTAAAGAAGGGGGCCCTCTATGACTGCATGGAGATGAGTACCCTATCACTGTGCTTTGGACTGTGGTGTGACTGAGTCTGGTATGTTGAGCCATTGGGATGTGGGGGTTGTTTGTTACAGCAGCTTTCTTACCCTAACGAATACACTCACCATCACTGAACTGAACTGAATGCAAAGCCCACCCAGCCTCAGCTCCCAACACTATGTGGAGGACATCTGATGCTTCTGTTGACCCTTTCTCTCTCTGCCTGGTCTGAAGCCTATCTAATCCAATGCCATTACCTCACAGATGAGGAAACCAAAGCAAATATAGCTGGTCATATCTCCTTTATATTCCAGGAGCCAAACCAGTTCTTGGTGAAGTTCTTTCTTATGGTGCCTCCCCACCATCACCCAGAGCTGGGCACATGACCCAGGTGATCATTCTGAGCACACAATCCTCCTGGCCAAGTGACTGGTTCAGGGACAGATATATCATGCAATCAGTGTTTTGCTTAACATTCAAGCTATGGATGCTGGTAAGAGGATCTTTCTTCCTCTGAGATGCTGAGTGATGACCAAGAGAGTTGGAAGCTGCTGGAGCCATTGCCCAAGGATATGAGGAAGAAGCTGTTGGGGGAATGAAATTAACATGTCAAGGTGGCCATAGAGCCAAAGAGAAAATCATACTCCACCATATTGTTGTTCCAATCTTGCCTGAAGTCAGGTCTTCCTTCAATTTTCCCCGTTACAAGGGCCAGTTAATTATCTTTTTTAAAATTTTGATTCAGTTTGAATTTCTGTCACTTAGAGCACAAAGAATTCTGATTAATAAATAATTATTGAACTCATATTTACTAAGCCCTACTGCGAGCCAAAAAACTGGGATAAAATCATGAGCAAATTAGACACCAGCCCCTAGGATCCCCTGCCCACCATATACAAATATATGTGACAGGTGGGTTTGATGCCAGTGAGAAGTTGTTGAGAAGTTAGGTCTCATTTTTCCACTTTCTAGGTTGCTGGCTTATCAAGATAAAGGAAGAAATATTTGCTTTTTCCTTTACCCTTCTGGAGCACCTGGCCTTTGAGTTCTTGAGGTTTGAGATTTCCTTATCACGAGGAGGAAAGTAACAGTCTCTGGTCTGTGTTTCCGGCTGAATGGAGAAGTTGCCAGGCCAGGTGGGCTGCCCTCTGTGATTTGAAAGGCCTACGCCCCTTAGGAGGTGGTAAACAAGGTGTCAGTCAGAGTTGACCAGGGGAGGGCCATGGCCTTCAGGGCTTGCGAGGCTCTTTGGACTGAAGGCGAGAGGTGTTAGGGGTATTGTAGGGGCACCAGAGATCTGCCCCCATCAAGTGCTGTGGTGGCAGGGCCCTGGATGGTGGTGGGGGCTGCCCTGTGCCTTGGAGAACTGGGCCCCAGATGCCCAGGTTCAGGAACCTTGAGCAAGGTCCCCAGGTCAAGCCTGCCTTGAAGTCACCCTAATCCCTCTGCTGTCTCGTGGATAGCACCAGGGACTATCATGGTTGACAGTTAAGTCCCTACTATGTTAAAAACACATGTTTTCATGGGTGGGGCAAACTCAGGGGTCTTTCTATATAACCTTCTGCATCAACTTTCTATAACCTTGACAAAGGAGGGTTTTAGCCAGATGCAATTTAATGTGGAAGCTTTAAGAAATGTAACATTTCTTGAATCCTAAATTTTGTAGCATGATATCATTTGTAATATATTTAATTAAAAACTGTTGCAAACTGTGAGGGGAAATGACTGGGCTCCACGAATCCATATAACAGGAGGATGTGATCAATTCAGGGGCATAAATATTTTTTGCTCAGAGGGACTAGCTCTAGAAAACCTCCATGCAGTTTAGGCTTCAGTGAAATATTTAGTTCCTGAAATTTGTTTTTTACCAAGACAAATGGTAACAATCACTTAATTATGTGCAATCGCTTTAGGCTGTCTTGAGCCTCATTGTTCAACATCCCAGAGGAAGACAGACCCCCTCCAGCATCCACAGACCAAATCTGAAGCAAGACTCTGGTTGGTATCATCAGGTCACATGTCCCTCTCTGAACCAACCAAGCCAAGAGAATTGCATACTTGGAATGGCCAGCCTAGATCACTTTATTCAATCCCCACAACCACCTCCTGGGGTAAATATCTTTAGCCCTCATTTTACAGATGAACAACCGATGTGGAAATAGGTCCATTTACTCCTCCAAACTTGTGATGAACAACCTTACCAAAGTTCTCTCTTCACAACCTGAGACTGGGTTGTGGGGAGTGGGGATGGAAAAGATTCTGAGAAAGACTTTTCATCTCTGATCAAATAAGAAAAGCACATAAAAAGAGCTCTTGCCACACTGACCATCCCCCTACATCCTGACTTTGGAAGGAGATTTAAAACGATGTGATACCTGGAGTAGTGGCAGCTGTCTAGAGACCATATGGGGCTAAGGGAGAGAATTTAGAGACATTGACATCTTGGAGTTGCAAAGCCAACTTGAGAATTGTCTGTCTCTAGACTTCTTCTTTTTTTTTTTTTTTTTTTTTTTTTGAGATTGAGTCTTGCTCTGTAGCCCAGGCTGGAGTGCAGTGGTGCAATCTCGGCTCACTGCAAGCTCCACCTCCCGGGTTCACGCCATTCTCCTGCCTCAGCCTCCTGAGTAGCTGGGACTAGCCTACCTCTAGACTTCGTAGGTAACCAGTCAATTTTCTATGGTTTAAGTCCCTGTTAGCTGAAGTTTCTGTTACTTCCAGAAAGACACATAGGTTGTGTTAGATGCCCTTTGAGGGCTGGTGGGCTGGCATCATCCTTAGAGTACAGATGGGACCTAGAGAGGGTACGGACTTGCCTGAGGTGTCCCAATGTGGAAGAATGTGCTCTCCCAGAGGGTGACTGAGCGAGAGGTAGGTGGTTAGGACAGGGGAACCCCTGGGGCAGCGTGGGACAGTCTGGGATACCAGGAGAGGAGCATTGAACCCAGCAAGTGTCTCAGCAAGAGGAAGCCTGCAGGCCTGGATTTGGAGAAGGTACAGGGAAGGTTTGGTGGGACTTTGACCAGAAGCACGCATGCAAACTTGCAGGTGAAACAACAAAAGCAGGCCCCTTCCAGCAGTGACTTCCCGTGGCTGTGCTACAGAGAGCCTGCAGGAAGGAAGGAAAGGCAGTGGCTGGGATTCAGCTGTGACTACAAGGACCTAAATTTAGATCAGACATCCAGGAAGACACCAGGAAGCCCGCTAACGATGGTCTCTCACTCCATGCAATGCTTTGTCCTGTGCAGGCACATTCAGCCACAGTTTCTCATTTGAGCCCTGAATAGTCCTTTGTGGAAGGCAAGGATGAGAACACCAACAATGGCACAAAGTCATGTGATGGAGTAAGGGCGAGAACCTGCTCCCACGAGCCCCAGTCCCATGAGGTCTCTCTCAGCCATCTCTCTGGACCAGCTGCAGTGCCGGCTTTCTGGCGGGGAAAACGTGGCCTTGATTTGTAGCACTTGCTGATTTCCATGGTGTAAATACTCCCCGTGTGGCTGGTTTTGTCAACATTTAAACAACTTTCTTGAAAAATTGCTGGCATTTAACAATGGCTCTTGGAGCTGGTATGAATTTGCTCCAGCACACATTAGGCCCTGCCAGCCACATTCTCGCATCCAGTGTCCTGGCCCCCTGCCCTCTTCTCACATCCAATGTCTTGGTTAAGGCCCACAGGCCTGCCTCTCTCCTGCCCTGACCCTGGCTTAGTGTTTTAGCTCTTGGCCCCAAAACCTGAAGCCATCATGTGTCCCTGGTTTGCTGCCTCTGCTCCCCTGAGTCCTGACTCCTAAATTCCTCCCTCTGGTCCCTCTTAGTGCCCTGCTGGGTGGCTTGATGTGAGACCCACTCCCTCCCACCTCAGCCATGGCTGCCTCTGGCCATTGCCCACCTCCCTGGAAGGGCTTCAATGCTTCACTATTGGGACTAAGATGGGACTTAGTCCCATGACTTGGGAATGGGATGTCCATATGGCTGCAGATGCAAAGGTCCTGGGAGCTCTGACATGGTTTGGCTGTGTCCCCACCCAAATCTCAAATCGAATTTCCACGCATTGTGGGAGGGACCCGGTGGGAGGTAATTGAATCACGCGGGCGGGTCTTTCTCGTGCTATTCTCATGACAGTGAATAAGCCTCATGAGATCTGATGGTTTTAAAAATGGGAGTCTCCCTGCACAAGCTCTCTTCTCCTCTCTGCTGCCATGTAAGATGTGCTTTTAACCTTCTGCCATGATTGTGAGGCCTCCCCAGACAGGTGGAACTGTTAAGTCCAATAAACTTTCTTTTGTAAATTTCCCAGTCCTGGGTAGGTCTTTGTAAGCAGCATGAAAACGGACTACTACAAGCTCCTTCTGAATTTCTTTCATTTTTTGAATGCCCCACTCTTCCTGCACAAGCTCTGAGACCCCCTTAAAGACTGGCCTCCCTCCCTCTTGCCTTCTTAATTGCCACCCTCTCCTCTACCTAGATTCATTTATCCTCTTTCCTTCACTGAGAGAGACGTCCCAATGCCCCACGCTGACCTCCAGCTCCTCCAGCTCTCAGAGACCCTCTGTCTGTCCTAACCCTCCCCTCCAGATCCATCCGTCTGGGGTCTGTTGTCCTGTGCTCCAAACCTACTCAGTCTCCTCTCTCTGCCTTGATTAAGGTCTTATCGCTATCCCACAATCCAAATTCTAACCACTACCATCAGGGCTTAGGTCAGCCCCACCACCTCCCAATCCCACCCTAAAGTCCCGCTGGGACTTCCAGCCCAACTCCTCAGCATGCTCAAGTATCATTTCCTCCAGGAAGCCCTCCTTGACCTTCTGCCCTCTTCTCTCGGAGCTGAGTGTCCTACTCGTGAATCCTGTGCAAACCTTAATTGTGACTCCCCTCCTACTGAGAAACAGCCATTGACCCGCCGGTCTCTCCCATCAGGCCATGGTTTTGCAGGGGGAGGAGTTATGTCAGTCTGCCTTGGAACTCAACACCGTGTTTGGCCCATGGTAGGCGCCCCACAGAAAACACAAGCGGCGTTGAGGGCTCCTGTGGTGAGTGGTCATCTCTCTTTTAGCATGCTAAAAGCGCTTTCTGTGGGAGTGCCTCCTAGCCCCTCTGCTTGAATGGAAGTTTCTCAAGGCCAGGACCCTGTCCCGTTCCTCAGGGCCCCTCCCCACACGTAGCTTCAGGCAGGCCCTGCTGCTAGGCGCCACAGAGAAGCTGGACAGGGTCAGGGGTGTGCCCTCTTTCTCCAGGTACACTCGGCAGTTGACTGATTGGTCTCAAGAAGCAATTAAATTTAAGAGAGGCTTTTCACCTGCTCACAACTCCGCACCCTATCTGATTATGATGTTATGCCCCTTGGAGGGGCAGAGAAGGGCAGTCATTAAAAGACAAACATTTGGGCCGGGCATGGTGGCTCACCACAGTAATCCCAGCACTTTGGGAGGCCGAGGCAGGCAGATCACTTGAGGTGAGGGGTTCGAGACCAGCCTGGCCAACATGGTGAAACCCCGTCTCTACCAAATATAAAAAATTAGTCAGGTGTGGTGGTGGGCTTCTGTAATCCCAGCTATTCGGGAGGCTGAGGCAGGAGAATTGCTTGAACCTAGGAGGAGGAGGTTGCAGTGAGCTGACCAAGATCATGCCACTGCACTCCAGCGTGGGCAACAGAGCAAGACTCCATCTCAAAAAAAAAAAAAAAGACAAACATTTGAAGGGGCTTTGTGCTGTCTGAGAAGCCAAATGGCAGGACAGCCACTTTTTTTTTTTTTTTTTTTATTTGAGACGGTCTTACTCTGCTGCCCAGGCTGGGGTGCAGTGGCATGATCTTGACTCACTGTAGCCTCAACCTCCCAGGCTCAAGCAGTTCTCTCACCTCAGGTTCTTAAGAAGCTGGAACTACAGGTGTGTGCCATCAGGCCTGGCTAATTTTTGTATTTTTTGTGGAGACGGGGTTTCACCATATTGCCCGGCTGGCCTCGAACTCCTGGGCTGAAGCAATCCTCCCACCTCAGCCTCCCAAAGTGCTGAGACTGTAGGTGTGAGCCACCACGTGTGCCCCCCTCCTTTTTATTGGTACAGATGAGGTCTCACTATGTTGCCCAGGCTGGTCT
Organism: Macaca mulatta; assembly: GCF_049350105.2. NCBI lineage: Eukaryota > Metazoa > Chordata > Mammalia > Primates > Cercopithecidae > Macaca > Macaca mulatta. Next base: position 81,882,971 of record NC_133418.1, on the reverse strand, counting down.
GGAGCTCCTGAGCTCAAATGATCCTCCCACCTTGGCCTCCCAAAGTGCTAGGACTGCAGGCGTGTGCCACTGCGCCAGGCCAGGCCAGCCACTTTAAGCAAAGGCAGCAAGACTGGGAGCTGGACAGGCCAGCTCCCAAATGACCCACCCCACCCTGGGAGCTGGAGCTCCACTGAGGGGTCAGAGGTCAAAAGGATCTTTGAATTCATCTAGAGGGCTGGGGACAGTTCATGAGGGTGAGGCAAGCCCTCTTCTGTGACCCCTCTACCCACTGAGCATCCTCCTTAGCAGGGAATATGGACTCCAGCTCCCAGCTGGAACCCACGAGCAGAAATGTTCTTTTGGTTTTCCTGTTGGAATCCCACGAGCAGGAATGTTCTCGTGGTTTTCCTGTTGGAATCCTTCAAGCAGGAATGTTCTCGTGGGTTTCCTGTTGGAATTCCATGAAAAGTGCTTTCATTCTTGCAGCCTTGTGCCCCTGAAGTTTCAGGGGCATGGAGTCCTGGGGGATCCCCAAGCCTGCCCCCTCCCAGCCTTTGCCCTTGGCCTCTGGGCATCTCATTAGTGTGGACACCTTCTGGAGGAGGAACCCTTCACCACATATGCTGCTGCCACTGCCAGGATTTCTGAGCTAAGCTATGGTTGTTTCTATCCTGCTGCTATAAACTGAGTCCACCAGAAAGTGACCAGTCCTGATCTGGGGTGAGGAGGTGGGATGGGGTAGTGGTTTGAGGGAACTACATTGCTTGAATCTGAATCTTAGCTACCCGCTAGTTGGCCATACCATGACCCGAGACACTCTAAGCCTCCACTTCCTCGTCTGAATGATAATAGAATCTATGCCGTAGAGTTGCTGGTGGGAATAAATGAGATAACTCTCCCACTACCTGTCCCTGAGCCCAGGACTAGGCTGTACCTGCCTCACCTTGGTGTGGTCCAGCCACTGCTTGCCTTCAGCTGAGCCAAATCTCTCCCCACCATTGTTGTTTTTTTTTTTTTTTTTTTTTTTTTTTTTTTTTTTAAGACGGAGTCTCACTTTGTCGCCCAGGCTGGAGTGCAGTGGCATGATCTCAGCTCACTGCAACCTCTACCTCCCGAGTTCAAGCAACTCTCCCATCTCAGCCTCCCAAGTAACTGGGACTACAGGTGCCTGCCACCACATCCAGCTAGTTTTTGTATTTTTAGTAGAGACAGGGTTTCACCATATTGGTCAGGCCGGTCTCGAACTCCTGACCTTGTGATCCGCCTGCCTCAGTCTCCCAAAGTGCTGAAATTACAGGCATGAGCCACCAGGCTGGGCCAAAGCTCTCCTTTTCCTTCTCAATCCTTCATCCATCCCACAACTTCATATTCCTGGGACTCCTTCCTGCTCCCAAGAACTCCAGCCAAGTGTCAAGGGTCACAGGCAGGTCCCCAGGGGCCCTACCCCTGACCCCACTCACCTGCAGATACCTCTCCTAGCATGCTTGGCTGACTGAGGAACCTTCTTTGGGCCAGGGACCCAGGCCAGAGCAAACTGCTTAGATGGCGTATCTAACTCTACTGAGGCTCAGCTCCTGGGATGGTAGCTCGGTGAGTCCCACCATGGCCCTTCAAATGAGAGCGGCTGGGAGAGCTGCCCCACCCACTTCCCCTGCCCGCCTTCATCTTTGTCTACATCTGCATCCTCATCTTCATCCTCCTCCCAGCCTTGTCCTCCTCATCCCAGCCTCATCCTCCTCATCTTCAGCCTCATCTCCCTCATCCCAGCCTTGTCCTCCTCATCTTCAGCCTCATCCCCCTCATCCCAGCCTCATCCCCCTCATCCCAGCCTCATCCTCCTCATCCCAGCCTCATCCCCCTCATCCCAGCCTCATCCCCCTCATCCCAGCCTTGTCCTCCTCATCTTCAGCCTCATCCCCCTCATCCCAGCCTTGTCCTCCTCATCTTCAGCCTCATCCCCCTCATCCCAGCCTCATCCTCCTCATCCCAGCCTCATCCTCCTCATCCCAGCCTCATCCCCCTCATCCCAGCCTCATCCTCCTCATCCCAGCCTCATCCTCCTCATCCCAGCCTCGTCCTCCTCATCTCAGCCTCATCTTCCTCATCTTCAGCCTCGTCCTCCTCATCCCAGCCTCGTCCCCCTCATCCCAGCCTCATCCTCCTCATCCCAGCCTCGTCCTCCTCATCTCAGCCTCATCTTCCTCATCTTCAGCCTCGTCCTCCTCATCCCAGCCTCGTCCCCCTCATCCCAGCCTCATCCTCCTCATCCCAGCCTCGTCCTCCTCATCCCAGCCTCGTCCCCCTCATCCCAGCCTCATCCTCCTCATCCCAGCCTCATCCTCCTCATCCCAGCCTCGTCCTCCTCATCTCAGCCTCATCTTCCTCATCTTCAGCCTCGTCCTCCTCATCCCAGCCTCATCCCCCTCATCCCAGCCTCATCCTCCTCATCCCAGCCTCGTCCTCCTCATCCCAGCCTCGTCCTCCTCATCCCAGCCTCATCCCCCTCATCCCAGCCTCATCCTCCTCATCCCAGCCTCATCCTCCTCATCCCAGCCTCATCCTCCTCATCTCAGCCTCATCTTCCTCATCTTCAGCCTCGTCCTCCTCATCTCAGCCTCATCCCCCTCATCCCAGCCTCATCCTCCTCATCTTCAGCCTCGTCCTGCTCATCTGGGCACTTGCATATTCCCATTCTTTCTGAATTCCACAAAAGTCTAGTTAGGCAGTGGCGCATAGACCACCTTCCTCATTAGGAAAGAAACCGACACACAGAAGGAATAATAATGCTGAAAGCACACCTTTTATGTTAATGTAAACATTTTTGGGATAGGTAAATCCAAAACCCTGACATGACGAATTGTTAAAGAAGTGTACAGTTCCGAGTCCTGCTCCCACACCGTCCCCTTCCACTCCCGCACCTCCCACGAGGTAACTTCGTTTATTGGTTTCTTCTACATCTCCCCAGAATGTCCTTATGTAAAATCCAAGCAAAAATGACCATGTGGTCTGATCTCTCTGCTTCCCATCCAGATGGGAGTGTGCTAGCCATGCTGTTGTGCCGTGCTTTTCCCCACAGAATCTCTCCCCATCAGGCCCTAAAGTGTGCCTTCGTTTGTTTTATGAGCACTGACGACCTGCATTGAGCGTGGCGGTCGGGCATCGTGCTAAGAGATCTACATGGGTTACCTTATTTAATCATCACGCAAACCTAAATGCAGAGTATGCTAGAACCATCCGCCTTTACAGATAAGAAAACTGAGGGTTGGAGAATATGCATAGTCCAGGTCACATGCCATCAGATTCCAGAAACAGTGCTCTCATCCTCCTTGCTGCCACGAGGTTCTGGAAGGGCCAGCCTCTGATTTTTTTTTTTTTTTTTTTTTTTTTTTGAGACGGAGTCTCACCCTGTCACCCAGGCTGGAGTGCAGTGGTGCGATCTTGGCTCATTGCAACCTCCGCCTCCTGGATTTAAGCTTCTCCCTGCCTCAGGCTCCTGAGTAACTGGGACTACAGGCGTACACCACCATGCCTGGTTAATTTTTGTATTTTTAGTAGAGATGGGGTTTCACTATGTTGACCAGGCTGGTCTCAAACTCCTGACCTCAGATGATTTGCCTGCCTCAGCCTCCCAGAGTACTGGGATTACAGGTGTGAGCCACCATGCCTGGCTCTAGCCTCTTGATTTTTTTCCAACCCTCACTGGGTGTTTTGAATGCAAACGCTTATGGGGTTCAGCTGAAAGCCACAGTTGAACCAGTGACCTTAGATTGTTGATTAACACACCAATTGCACCATTTCACCACTCACAAAAGGAACAGGTCAGAATGCTATCTAAGTGGTTACAGATATGTGTCATAGCTTCACCAGATTCCCAACGTGTAAAAATGATTATCCTTATTTCCTGGATGAGGAAAACGAGGCTCAGCAAATTTAAGCCAGGATTGCAGCTTGGGTCTTGGGACTACCTCTCAGTGGCCCCCACGGTTGGCTTTCCTTCTCCTACCTTGGCCCCTGAGATGGGGGAGGGGTTGGCTGCCAGGGCCCCTCTCTGGGGGGAAGGTAGTGGGGTGGGCCTGGCTCCCCAGACAGCCACAGTGGAGGCAGGGCAGGCACTGGGTCAACCCAGGTGGGTGGGAGGAGCCCAGGTGGGTGGGAGGAGGTGCCATTGAAGGCTGGTGAAAAAGGGGTGAAGTGCTGTCACTTCCTCCCCAACTTGGGCCTCCTGCGACAGAAGGGCCCCGAGCCCTTGTGGTGATCCTGGGGGCACTACAGCAGCTGCTGACAGTGATTCTTCACCAGGAGCTGGCCCTCGGGGGCAGCCAGCATCATGGCCTCTCCCTGGTTACCTGCTTGCCCTGGATGTGTGTTAAGGGCTCCGGGTGGGCCCTAAGCCCCAGCCACTGGCTCATCTGGCAGCCACTGTGTTCCTCTGGGCTCGGCTTGACCACCCCATCAAAGGAAAAGCATGGCATGGGTGGGAAGGCTTAGGGCTTGGCAGAAGACTGACCTCGGCTCTCAGAGTGGGGAGCCCTGGAGCCCCCAAATCTAGCAGGAGGGGTGGCCCGAAATCTAGCAGGAGGGGTGGCCTCATGTCCTTCAGGGGTCCTGGATATAGTCAGCACTGGGGGTGCCACAAGCGGGCCAGGGTGGTCTCAAGGCCATCCAACTTAGGGACATATGGATTCCTTCTCTCGGACTCCTCTGCCTGCCCGCTCTGCTCTCCTTTCCAGCATTCACAACCCTGCCTCTCCCTGCAGAATGCCTGACTCCACACCATACACATTAAAGCTGCCATCTATACTGCCCTCATGGTGTGCCAGGAATTTGCCAAGTATTTTACACACACACACACACACACACACACAAACACACACACACACAATGTCAGTCAATCCTTGCAATACCCAAGTGAGGAAAGTATTATTACCATTCTCTCCATTTTACAGATTAGAAAACTGAGAAGTGAAGAGTGTAGGGAAGTCTGCGTGGCTCCAGCCAGGCTGGTCCTGGAGGACCTCTACCTTCTCACCCCCAAGGATGTGGGCATGGTGTTGATGGAGAAAGGAAATGGCTCACTCTTGGGGGTGTCCCTCATTCTGGTCCTCTTGAGCAGTCATTCTTCCATCTGTCCTGATGGTCATGGCTGGGAATCGTGGCTGGGAATGGGGTCAACAGGAAAGAGCTTCCTCCCTCTTCTTCTTCCTTTATGTCTTTTCATCTCTGCCCACTCTCTACATCTTTTCCTTTCTCTCTTCTCACTTCATGTTTCTTTCTTTTTTTTTTTTTTTTTTTTTTGAGACGGAGTCTCGCTCTGTCGCCCGGGCTGGGGTGCAGTGGCGCGATCTCTGCTCACTGCAAGCCCCGCCTCCTGGGTTCACGCCATTCTCCTGGCTCAGCCTCCTGAGTAGCTAGGACTACAGGCGCCCGCCACCGCGCCCGGCTAATTTTTTGTATTTTTAGTAGAGACGGGGTTTCACTGTGGTCTCGATCTCCTGACCTTGTGATCCGCCCGCCTCGGCCTCCCAAAGTGCTGGGATTACAGGCTTGAGCCACCGCGCCCGGCCTCACTTCATGTTTCTTTCATCTGCATTTCTCTCTCTCTGTGTCTTCTCTATCTCTCCCCCACCCCCACCTCCAGGGTCTTGCTCTGTCACCCAGGCTGGAGTGCAGTGGCACAAACAGGCTCACTGCAGCCTCGACCTCCTAGGCTCAAGCGATCCTCCCACCTCAGCCTCCCAAGTAGCTGGGACCATAGGTGAACAGCACTACACCCAGCTAATTTTTAAAATTTTTTGTATAGACAGGGGTCTCACTATGTTGCCCAGGCTGATCTCAAACTCCTGGACTCGTGCCTCGGCCTCCCATAGTGCTGGGATTACAGGCATGCGCCACTACTGCCAGCTGGATTCTTTCAACCCCAGCCTAGGCAGTCACACCTGGCCTGCACTCTTTCAGCCCTCTATCTGCCTCTGGGTGCACCCGCTGCACAGAACACCCCAGCCCGTGGACGTGGGAGATGGATGGTTATCAAGCAGCCATTTTCTCTGTGTGTGACTTCTCACACTCTTCTATTAGGGATGCCCCATTGCCCCCATCACACTGGGACCGCCAGGGCAGGGTTTGTGCTTCCCTCACCAGTTGGAGACACCACCCCCTCTCCTCGGATCCGCTCTCTGCCCTCCTCACCCTTCCTTGTTTCACTGGCTGTCCTTTGGGCCCTCTGGGTCTGGGGCTGTGTGCTTGGTGTTGGCCATCACAGAGCAACGGAGACCCAGACACACCCAGAAAGAACTCCCTGGAGGGCAGAAGGGCAAGCCAGGGAAGAGGTCAGCCTTGCAGAATGTTGCTTTTTTGGCTTTTCTGAAAGTTGCGAAAATGTGGCTTTGTCTGAGCAAGTTAAAACAAAAAAATCAATGGTACCTCCCACAGATGATACTGTTGCTCAGGCTCCTGGAGCCAGAGCTGGTAGACAAATAACACATTAAAAATAGCCTGTGTTTCCCAATCTTATGGCCTCTGGGGGCTGCAGGGAGAGGCCTTGGCTGAGCGGAGTTTTCTGGCCCATTGTTTGCCTGCCCTGGGTTAGGGGTGGGCGTGGGGGCTGTTCGTGGGCACAGCAATTCCCGGTCAAAGAAGGGAGGAGGGCGAGTTCTTGGCGAGGATGAGCAAGATAACGCACACTTGAATGGAGTAGCTGTTTGATGTTTATTTTTCCTTTCCCAGGCCAAGACATTTAGCACACTCCATTTTGAACTTCAGTTTCCACCAACTTTTTCCCCCAGCCTTTTCTTTTTTCTGAAAGTGTGCAAGGGAGACTGAGATACAAGGTCTTATTTCCATCTGGGCTCTGGCCCAGGATCCTCGACCAAAAAGTTACTTAAGTCATATTTCCATCATTTGCAGATGGCTGTGTATTTATTTCTCACCAAAGTAAAATCCCAAGTGGGCTGCAGATATTTGCACGAGTCGAAACTCCTTCCTCCTGGCAGGGCTAGGAAAGGGGCTTTGATCCTTCTGAGAAAACAGAAATGTTGGCCCTGGCCCAGCGATGATGGTGCATTTGGGGGTTCCCATAACTACCCAAGATCCAGGCCCTGATGGGGTGAAGTGAGCTCTGGGGGCTAAAGGAGCCATATCCTTGAGATGGGCACCGGGCTTTGGAAGCAAGCTGGAGACGGCTGAATGATGAGGGCAGAAATCAATGCAGGTGGGGTCACCGAGCAGGTGAGTGACCCAGAGTAACCCTCTGGAGGACTAGCCACCATCTGAACTCTGTGAGCGAGTCTGTGTGTGGAGGAAAAGCCAAACTGTGGAAAATTACTTGGGGAGAAACCGCCGCTCCCAGACACAGGGCCTGCTGTTAGGCATGTGATGTCGGCCCCATCTCTTTCTTTGCGCCCTCATCCCCAGGGCGCTGAGCCTGGCACAGGGAGACAGCCGTGGCCTGAGTGCCCAGGCTGGTTCATCCCTGGGTCAGGAAGGGCAGCCCAGGATGTGCTGTGGCAGGGCCTCTCCCTGCCACCAGGGGCGCCCTCACCTCCAGGGCAGAAATCCATTCAGGACTCACTGTCCCCCTCCCCACATCCCACCTCCTGGCTCCTAGGAGGAGAGGGTCTGAGTGAGCATGGTGAGGGCCTCTCCGAGTAGGGGAGGATCCCTTAGAGCTGAGGAGGGCAAATTGGAGGAACTACGAAGGTGAAGAGAATGGCAGCAAGCTGAACGCCAAAGCTCGCTTTCCAATGGCTTCTCTCCTCTCTCCATTCCTGTTGCACACTTTGTGGATGTCCAGTGCGCATCTGCATCGCTCCCTCTGCTTCTTGGCTCCGTTTTCGTCTGTTTTGGCTTCAGGCATCCCTTGCAACAGTGCTGATCTCTGTAAAGTGAATCTTGTGTTCCCGTTGCCATGCGTTATGAGACTTCAGATGTGTTCCCTTAGCTTTGGGAAGGGGCATGTGAGCCCCCAGGGGAGCTGAAGGCTGCGTAGAGGAACAGACCCTATGCATGGATGACGCGGAATACTGCGAATGTCACTGTGCCACTTCCAGAACTTTCCAGGGTTCCTCAGGGCTATCCTTCCTGAAATGCTTTTCTCAGCCCCACACAACTCCTCTTAGGCTGGGGATGTCTTGCCATCACTCTCACTACAGGGCCAGAGTGGGACCCTATGCCCCAGGGTCTGAATTTCAGGGTGGAGCCTCCCCTGGTAAATTCAGCACTACTTTGCAGGGAGCTGGGGCTCAACACCTCTTACCTCCTGCTTGGTTCTTCCCGGTTCGCATCTCTGGCTCTCTTTGGCTCTTTTCTCTCCAGGTCAGCCAGCAGGCCCTCCTCCCCACCCCGTCCCCTCCCTGTCTCCCCACATCTTGGCTCCATTCTCTGTTTTCCTTTAGGGCTTGCTTTCAAAGAGCACCAAGTTGGCCACTAGCGTCTCTGGCCTGGCCCACCTTGAAGCCTGACCCTGACTCATGGTCCTGGTCCCGACAGGACGTGGTTCACACCGGTTTAGAAAACTCTGGATGGCAAAGTCACAAACCATCTGCACCCTCTTCTTCCGCCCCAGACGTTATTTATGTGTGTGGCTTTGTGTTCGTTGCTAAATGCGGCCTGTGTGAAGGCTGTTAATTAACCCTTTGAGAAATGCGCTTCCCATCGGGGCAGGGACAGGAACAAGGAGCATGTTTCTAATCACTGAAGATTTATCCTGCTTCAGATGAGGCGTTTAATGAAGGCAGGGGAAGGGGATGGAGGAGATGGCCTCTGAAGCGGTTTAAAGAAAGCCCGTTTTGTGCACACAGATTGTCAGAAAGGCAGGAAATTCTAAATCAACTGTGCTCCTGGGCCTCCGTGAGGGGACAGGAGGTGCAGCCGGTGGGGGGCGGGCAGGGGCCTGTGGGGTGAGGGGAGGCCTGGGAGCACAGGCTGGCTATCAGGAAGCGTGGCCAGGTGGCTCTCCTGGGATGAGCTGTGTAGTCACTCATCCCTTTGGCCATCTGTAAAATGGGACCTGTCCCGCCTGCCTCCTCCAGGGCATCCATGGAGGGACTGTGGAACAGAGTTGGAGGAGCCACTTACAATACAAACAGTCATCAAAGAGTGACCATGCTGTGGGTGCCTTGGGAGGTGCGTGGGAGTGACAAAGTGAAAAGAGGGACTTTCCTTCCCAGTGCGGGAGGGTGAGCTCTGGGGTCAGGGTGTTCATAAGCTTTCCAGAGGGGCCCTCTAGTTCCTCACCTGTAAAGTGAAAGGCATTCTGGAATCGTCACAGCTGGCTGTAGGATTACGGGTTTCCTGACACTGATAACAACCTTTCTCCTGAAAAAGGAGAAATTCACTTTTGGGTTTCACTCCCCCTTGGTTTCCAGGCCAAGGCGCATCACGGTTCCCACCCTTCCCAGATGCACTGAGGGTGGTACTGGCTGGAGGGGTTGGGGGAGGAGGGCAAGCGGGAAGTCCCAGGACATCCCAGCTGGGCGTGGGCTGAGGGATGGAGTGGGCCACCAAGGCCCGCTGATATTTATAACTGCGACTCTTTACATTCTGCATAAAGGCATGCCTAAAAAGCACCATTGAGGGAGGGCTCAGATGCCTGCCCGCACTTAGCCAAGCTTCCTGTCAAAGCAGAATGAGCCCAGAAAACAAAAAAATGTATTCACAGCTCTGAGCCTTCCCCACTTCCCAGGCTTATTTCGTTTGAAAATATTCAGAGTTGGAAGGAGAAAAGGAAGAGGAAACAGAGTCCAGCCTGACCCCCTAGGGACCATGTATCTACTGCTAGGTTGTGTAACGTCTCGGAGCCACACATTTGCCAACTTGTAGGTGGTTGTGAGAAGGAGGAGAGAAGATGGGTAGGAAGAACAAGGTCAGCAGGAGATGCATGAGTGGGCTCCCCTTCCACTCCCCTCTTCCCACTTCCCTCACTCTCCTCCACCCCTCACTTCCACCCCTTTCTTCTCCCCCAACCAGTCTCTCCTGAGGTCTGCCATATCACCGTCTCTGCTCCATCCCTAAGATGCCCAGATTAAACCAACCTAATACCTTTCAATGATCTCACCCAGAGAGGCCCACACAATAATGAACCCTATGGTGAACAGAACCCAGATACCCCTATTTCAGCCTGTCGCATACACAGTGGAGGTGTGCGTGTTTCAAGTTTGTACTTAGTTGACTGTGCCTTAGCAAGCTTCCAGGGATTCCCCTGCAAACTGAAGTTTGAGGACCATTGTACTGGAACACGCAAATGCTCCTGAAGCCTTCAGTGAATTCATCCAGAAGTGAGGCCGGGGGAGGGCTGATGTTTTCCGTTTGGAAGTGGCTCCTGAGGAGCGCTTTGCTGGGAAGAGCACCAGCTTCTGGCCACTTCCTCCCTTTCTGAAGCTTCCTCCAGTGCCTCTTCCCAGGGACCCAGGAAGTCTGCTTTCCACTCCAGGAGTCAGGATGGAAGCTGCCTCTGGGGTGTCCACACCCCTACTGGGTGTCAGACTCCTGGCTCCCTTCATGGTGGGTCCACCTTGTCAGTGGTGAGGTAGGGAGAGGAGTGAGAGGATGTCTCCAATGTTTCTCAATCACAGCCCCAGCCCCAGCTCCCTACCCCAGGACAGTAAAGCTACTAGTGTCCCTGGCACCTGGTCTTTCCTAGCCAGGACATGTGTCTCAGTAGAACTGTCTGTATTGATGGAGATGTTCTGTATCTCTGCTCTTCGATACAGTGGCCATGAGCCACCTGTCGCTACCTACTGAGTACTTGAAATGTGACAAGAGGCCAGGCTCAGTGACTCACGCATGTAATCCCAGCACTTTGGGAGGCCAAGGGGAGTGGATCACTTGAGGTCAAGAGTTCAAGACCAGCCTGGCCAACATGGTGAAACCCAGTCTCTACTAAAAATACCCAAAAAATTAGCCAGATGTGGCAACACACGCCTGTAATCCCAGCTACTCAGGAGACTGAGGTGGGAGAATCGCTTGAACCCAGGAGGCAGAGGCTGCAATGAGCTGAGATTGTGCCACTGCACTCCAGCCTGGGTGACAGAGCAAAACTCCATCTAAAAAAAAATAAAAATAAAAAATAAATGTGACTGGAGTGACTGAGGAACTGAAATATGAATTTTCTTTCCTTTAAATTCCTTTAAATTTAAATGACTATGAGAGACTTGAGGCTGCCATATTGGACAGTGAAGTTCTGGGAGCTCCTTCGAAGCCTTGGCCTCTGACGCCTTCGTTCCCTGCATCCTCGGCATCTGCTCCAGCCCTATGGAGTCCTGTCCCATTACATAGGGGGGAAACGTAGGCCTAAGAGAGGGGTACTCTGCCATGGATAGGAAGCGAGGGTAGTACTGGACCCCACCCCCTCCTCTGCCTTCCAGCCCAGGCCTCTGGCCAGCAGCCCCATTGGACCCTGGCCTCTGGCCGAGGTGTGGGAAGTTGAATGTGATGAAACCCAAGACCCCTTGGCTGGTGCCCAGCTGTGGTTTTGCACTTGAGCTGCAGAGCTGGGTGGAGGCAGCTGGAGAGGACTGTCAGAGGATGGGAATTCGGGTGAGCAGGAGCTGTTCCCAAGGGGGTTTCCAGGCCAAGCAGGCTTCCAGGTTCTGTTGGTCTCTTCTGGCAGCAGAGGCCCTGAGTGACCCAGATTCTCCTAGATGCCCCACCGTGGAGAGGGACAGAGAGGGGATCGTGGAGGTGAATTAGCATGTGTGGCTGTGTGTAGTCAGTGAGTGGAAGTGCGGAGGGCAATAGCACTGGCTTTTCTAGGGAGGAAACTAGCCAGCTTGCTCCACCCTCCCCACCATCACCAACCAGCTACATAATTTACAGGGCCCAGTGCAAGATGAAAATGCAGGTCCCTTGTTCAAAAATCATTAAGGAGTTCACATAACATGGGAGCATGAATCCAAGTGTGGGGACTTTCAGACAGCAAGGCCCTGTGCAGCTGCCTTGGTTACCAGCCTGTGAAGCTGGCCCTGCCATGAGTGCCTTCATCCTTTGAGTCCTGAAAGAACAGAGGATGGCCAGGCTTACTTTGGGAGGCTAAGGCGGGAGGATCACTTGAGGCCAGGAGTTTGAGGCCAGCCTAGGAAGCATAGCAAGACTCCATCTCTACAAAAAATTTAAAAATTAGCCTGGCCTGGTGGCATATACCTGTAGTCCCAGCTACTCAAGAGGCTGAGACAGGACAGCTTGAGCCCAGGAGTTTGAGGTTTCAGTGAGCTGTGATTGCAAAACCCTATCTTTGGGCCAGACATAGGCAAAAGCTGGCCAATTCCTCCGCCCCCAGCCCCATCACGACTTCTGGAGACCTACGGAAATGGTTCCAAGTCTCCTCCAAGATACATATTCCAACCCCCTGAGTCTTCTACTAGTCAGACTAAATGCCCTTAGGCTGGGGAAGGGAGATGGTTCAGTGCATGCCCTGATCCCTGCCCCAGTCAAGGAGGGGGACAGCCAGGGAATGATAGCAATGCATTTATCCAGCGCTTCCTGCATGCCAGGTGCCTTGCTAAGGATCTCACCTGTATTATCTCATTCGATTTTCCTAACTCTCTGACGCAGATAGTTTTGTTTGCTTCCTTTTGTTTGCACACAAGGAAGGGCTTTCTGGGGTAAGAACAATGTTCCACGTCTTGACTGTGTGGTTATTACATGGGGGTATACATTTGTCAAAATTCATCAAGCTGGGCACTTAAAATCTGTGCATTGATTGCGTGTAAATTATCCCTCAATAAAGTGCATTTATTAAAGAAATGTATTTTTTAAAGTAAGGCACACAGACTTTGAGAACTTGACCAAGGTCAAATTCCTAAGGGATAGAGCTGGAATTTTAACTTAGGTACCCAGGAATGGTGCCATGCCTGTGCAAAGACCCGGATCGAGGGGTCAGAAGGATAAGATTTCAGACGTAGTGGCTTCTTGTTCTTGAGCAAATTACAGGGCCTCTCTACGCCTTGGGTTTCTTATCTGTAAAATGGGAACAAAGATAGTATCTGTGTTACAGGGTCATGGTTTAGTGCTGTGAGGGACATGTTGGAAGGGGGAGGACCCTGGGGAGCTGTACAGGGTGCTGCTTATGTCCTGCTGTTCGCCCTGCAGGCTGGCGGCAAAGCTAAGGGGCAGCCTCCCATGTGGGCACCCTCTTCTTCACCCTTATCAGCCCCCGCAGGTCCTTGAACCCAGGTCCCTGCCCTATTACGAGGAAGCATGTGACATAGTAGGTCAGTCATGTCTGGTGCAGGACCCAGGGCAGCAGGGGTGGCATACAAGGTTTGGGGTCCTGCTATGGGGGGGGGTCACTGATGAGCTTCTATCGGGGAACTGATTCGGGATTTAGAAATGGGGAGAATGGGGCTGGGCACTGTGGCTCACACCTGTAATCCCATCACTTTGGGAGGCCGAGGTGGGCGGATCACGTGAGGTCAGAAATTCAAGACCAGCCTGGTCAACATGGGAAGCCCCGTTTCTACTAAAAATACAAAAATTGGCTGGGCATGATGGTGTATACCTGTAGTCCCAGCTACTCAGGAGGCTGAGGCATGAGAATCGCTTGACCTGGGAGGCGGAGGTTGCAGTGAGCCAAGATTGTGCCACTGCACTCTAGCCTGGGTGACAGAGCGAGACTTAGTCTCAAAAAAAAAAAAAAAAAAAAAAAAAAAAAGTGGAGAATAGGAGAAGGTACCTGGAGGGAGTGTGCTAAAGACTCTGTCTTTCTTAGAAGGAGGATGAAGTTTGCTGTAAACTTTGTTAGAAAAAAATACCAAGTTAAGAATATCTTGGCCAGGCACAGTGGACTCACACCTGTAATCCCAGGTGTGAGGAGGGAGAGGCGAGAGAATTGCTCAAGGCTAAGAGCTTGAGACCAGCCTGGGCAACATAGCAAGACCCCATCTCTTAAAAAAAAGAAAAAGAATGTCTTAAAAATTAAGGGTCTCCACGAAAAGAATATAAATAGAATGTGTTACATCTGCCCCCTGGCCTCACCTTGTCCACATGACCTCCCAATACTGGGCTGAGCTGTGTTTATATATTTACCTGTGGGCTCCTCTCCACCCTAAGGAGCTTAAGTTGTGTTTATCACTTTGGTCTCCCCACCCCTGCCCAGGGCCTGACACATACTAGGGGCTGAATAAATGCTGGTAGGTGAAGGGCTTAGAATTGGGGTTAGACTTTTCTAGCCCAAAGACTTAGGCCCAAGCTCTACCAAACTACCCCAGGGGTGGGCCTGATCCATTGCTCTGGTGGGAAAGTGGCTCTGGGCTCTGGCCTCTTCCTGACGTAGGCCAGCTCCAGCAGCTATAGTCCTCTAAGTTCTGTTTTTGGGAAACTTCTGTTGTTTTTATCCCCAAGGAACCACCTTGAACCACCTTGGTCCCCAAATCCTGATAGTACCTCCATGAGTAGAGTAACACATTTCATGGATGAGAAAGTCAAGGCTCAGGGAGGTTAAGAGACTCCCCCATGGACACAAAGCAAGGTACTGACAGAGCCAGCCCAAGAACTCAGACCTCCTGGCCCCAGTCCAGCTCCACTATATACCCCATTGCCACTAATGCTGTTTCAGCCCCCAGCCCCTAACGCCCACCTCGGTAATGGAGCCGGGCTGGGTGGAGTTGGCTGCTGAAAGGCTGGAGGCTTGGCTTAGGCCAGCGGCTCCTGGAAATTGGGCCGTTTTCCTGGGGCGGAAATGAGAAGCAGATGTGGCTCAGAGCTGGAGTGCAGACTCATGCCGTGTCAGGGGGCTCAGGTTACATGGGAGGACACGTGACAGAGGTTCCAAAAACAGCCTGAAACCCCCAACGCCTACAATGCGATCCAGCCTGGGCCTGGGGAGCTGAGTCCCACCCAGATCGCCTCCCGATAGTCCCTGAGAGCCTCGAGGAGAGGGTGAAATGGAAGGCGATGGGGTGAGCGAGGCCCCGGGCTGCTGTGGCTTCTTGCTCCAGCTCTGTGTGTAGGGTTGTTTGAGCCCCTGCACCAAGTCCCTGTCTTTAGAAAGATACCTAGGAAGGGCAAGACACCTTTTATTGGGATTGCCAGCAGCCTCCCCGCCCAGGGCTGGCTTGATGCCTATGCCCAGGCCACCAGAACACCTTTTGCAGTCTTAGGTTGCACCACTTTGCTTCAAATCTTTGGGGTAAGGGATTGATCCTGCTCACAGTTCATGCTTCTCTTGGAAACCATCAAGTCTTATGCAGTATTCAGGCAGCCTCTCTGGAGTGGAGATGAATATCAACCACTTCCAAACTGGCAGTGGGGACTGGACCCAAGGGGAAAGGGGTAGGGCAGGATTGAGGAGACAGTGAGGTCCTGGCACAGGTGAGGAGTCCAGGAACAATCTGGCAATAGTATCACTTGGCAGAGGGACCTCTGATCTGCTCAGCCCTTAAGTCTCTCCCTTGACCAATGGAGCAGGGCCCCATTCATTTATTTATTCAATAGATGGTTCTTGCATACCCACTGTGGCCAAGGCAGTGGCTAAGCCCTGAGGATCCAGAGGTGACTAAGCATGAACTCAGTCTCCAGGACCTCCCCAACTGCCAAAGGAGTCCCCACAAAAACCAGTGAACAGTTTTAATGGATGGATTGATTGCTTGAACATTGAGTGTACACCGTGTGCCAGCACCCTGCTAGGCTCACAGGAGCCACCAGTGAACAAAATAGGTAAAGACCCTGCTCTAGTGAAGTTGACTTTTTGCAACGGAGATGGAGGATAAAAAATAAAAATTAAAAATTGGTTAAATAATGTGTTTAGAAGGTGATGCATGCTATGGAAAGAAAGAAAAGTGGGTCGGGAAAGGAGGGCCAGGAAGCTGGGGCTGGTTGCAGTGGTGCCCAGGGCAGGGATGGTGGGCTTCCCTGAGAAGGCAAGACTGCAGCAGACATGAAGCTGACAAGGGAGATGAGGATGGTGTCTGGGGACATGCCAAGGCCCAGAGAGAGGAGGGGCCTGCAGTGTTCAGGGTTTCAAGGAGGCTGGTGCAAGCTGGGGTGGAGAGAGAATGGAGGGTAGGAGTGAAGGTCCAAAGGGAGGGTGGTACAGAGAGGGAGGACTCGGAGGCCACTATGCAGTTTTAGCTTTGACCATGAGTGAGATGGGAGGTGCTGGAGGGTTGTGAGCAGACAGATGTGTATTGACTGGCATTTTCAAAAGACCATTTGGACTGTTGGGTCCACAGCAGACTGGAAGGGGCAGGGGCAAGGGCAAGGGCAAGGGGCAGTCGGGAGGCGACTTCGACAGTCCAGGCCAGAGGTGAGGGTGCTGCAGCCAGGCAGAGGATGGGAGAATTGCCTTGGGAGAAACTTGAATGTGGTCCCAGAGTAACTTGGAGAAGGGAATGATGAACTCTGACTAAGGACGCTTTCCCTAGGGAGGTGACTCAAGCAGGATCTTGAGAAGTGACTTCAGCAGGACTGCAAGGAGCTAGAGCATTCCAAGCCTGTGTGTGACAGGGGCTGAAGCCAGAGGGTACCAGGCCCAGGAGGGGAGCCCTGCAATGCTCACCTCGGCTGCAGCGGGGTGCAGGGCACTTGGGCCAGGCCAGGGAAGAATGGAGCTTACTGCTCTGCCCAAGGGTGTAATCCTGTGAGCACTGGGGAGTTGGTGATGGGTTTTTCAACCTGAGGCTGCAAATCCACAAGACCCACTTTCCAGTCAAGACAAGTCCCCCTGTCACCATGAGGGGGTTGGAGGCAGGTGGAGACAGGAGGACCAGGTGGGAAGAAGAAGATGAGCCCCTGCCCGTTGCAGTGCTAGAGAGAGGTAGCGGTAGTTAGATGAGGGATTGATGGAGAGAGGCCTGTCTCTGTCCTGGGGAAGATGACGAGTCAGTTTGGGATGACTGCATTGGAGATGCCTTTGGGAAATCAGACAGAGTCCTGGAGCAGCTGACCAAGGTGTTTGGAGCTCACCAAAGGAGACAGAGCCCAGATACCCATCTAAGAGTCTGCAGGGACAGAAGGCAGTAGAAGCTGTAGAAGTCCCGCTGGGCGCAGTGGCTCACGCCTGTAATCCCAGCACTTAGGCAGGCCAAGGCAGGCGGATCACAAGGTCAGGAGTTTAAGACCATTCTGGTTAACACAGTGAAACCCCGTCTCTACTAAAAATACAAAAATTAGCCCGGCATGGTGGCGTACACCTGTAGTCCCAGGTATTCAGGAGGCTGAGGCAGGAGAATCACTTGAACCGGGGAGGTGGAGGTTGCAGTCAGCTGAGATCGCACCACTTCACTCCAGCTTGTGCAACAGAGCGAGACTCGCTCTCAAAAAAGAATAAATAAATAAATAAATAAATAAATAAATAAATAAATAAATCCACCAGCCAGGGGCATCTCCAGTTGCTGATTTTATTTTTTATCCTGAGGAAGATCTGATTAGAGGTAGCCTCCCTCCTCTTTGCCTCACTCCCAAGGCCTTTGAGAGAACTGGTGAGAACAATCATCTTGAGAGTAAACAAGGGATCCCCCTGGAGGCTCCAGGAGCGAGTGAGTCTCCTTGGATAATACTGAGGAGTCACAGGCAAGGGTTCCCCGAGCAGGCTCCAGTTCAGCCCTCGGGTGTGTGTGGTGTGTCTCTAGTGTGTCTGGGGTCTTGGAATCAGCTTGTCTCTGGATCTCTGCATGCAAGTGTGTGTGCTTCGGGTATGCGAGTGTTGTAGAAATAGCACTTATAGAACAGTAAAGGGATGTGTTTTCATTTTCCATAATTCTCTTTCTCCTATGGCCCTTCAGGGTGAAGGCTAAGGTGAGGTTCATTGCCCGGGGAAGCAAGTGTCATGCGAGTCCGTCCGTGTGAAGAGACCACCAAACAGGCTTTGTGTGAGCACCATGGCTGTTTATTTCACCTGGGTGAAGGTGGGCTGAGTCCAAAAAGTGAGTCAGCGAAGGGAGATAAGGGTGGGGCCATTTTATAGGATTTGGGTAGGTAAAGGAAAATTACAGTCAAAGGGGGGTTGTTCTCTGGCGGGCAGGAGTGGAGGTCACAAGGTGCTCAGTGGGGGAGCTTTTTGAGCCAGGATGAGCCAGGAAAAGGAATTTCACAAGATAATATCATCGCTTAAGGCAAGGACCGGCCATTTTCACTTCTTTTGTGGTGGAATGTCATCGGTTAAGGCGAGGCAGGGCATTTGCATTTCTTTTGTGATTCTTTAGTTACTTCAGGTCATCTGGGCGTATATGTGCAAGTCACAGGGGATGCAATGGCTTGGCTTGGGCTCAGAGGCCTGACATTCCTGTCTTCTAATATTAATAAGAAAAATAAAACAAAATATTGTGAAGTGTTGGGGCGGTGAGAATTTTTTGGGGGGTGGTATGAAGAGAGAATGTGCGATGTTTCTCAGGGCTGCTTCAAGTGGGATTAGGGGCGGCGTGGGAACCTAGAGTGGGAGAGATTAAGCTGAAGGAAGATTTTGTGGTAAGGGGTGATATTGTGGGGTCGTTAGAAGAAACATTTGCCGTATTGAATGATTGGTGATGGCCTGGATACGGTTTTGGATGAATTGAGAAACTAAATGGAAGATACAAGGTCCTAATAAAACAAGGAGAAAAATGGGTATTAAAGGACTAAGAATTGGGAGGGCCCAGGATGTCCAATTAGAGAGTGCCCAAGGGGGTTCAGCATAATTACTTGCTTGATTGGCAAGTTTTTGGGCTCTCTCTTTGAGTTTTTTTATGCTGTCATACACCAGGCCAGATTGATTTAGGTAAAAACACACTCTTCATTTAAGAATATATAGTCCTCCTTTTTCAGCAGTAAGTCAAGGCCTCGGCAGTTTTGGAGGACAACTGCAGCTAAAGAGTCAACTTGGACCTGAAGGACTGATAAAATTTGTGATTTTTAGGGCCTCTAACAGTATTAAAGCAGTGGCAGCCACTGCACGCAGACATGAGGGCTAGGCTAAAACAGTAAGGTCAAGTTGTTTGGACAGAAAGGCTACAGGACGCGGTCCCGGCTCTTGTGTAAGAACTCTGACTGCACTAACCATGCCTAGGAAGGAAAGGAGTTGTTGTTTTGTAGAAGGGATTGGGGTTTGGGAGATTAGCCGGACAGGATCAGCAGGGAGAGTAAGTGTGTATTTATGAGAATTATGCCGAGATAGGTAACAGATGAGGAAGAAATTTGGGCTCGAATGAAGTAATGGGGGCTGTCTGTGAAGCCTTGTGGCAATACAGCCTAGGTAATTTGCTGAGCCTGATGGGTGTCAGGGTCAGTCCAAGTGAAAGCGAAGAGAGGCTGGGATGAAGGGTGCAAAGGAATAGTAAAGAAAGTATGTTTGAGATCCAGAACATAATACTGGGTTGTGGAGGGAGGTATTGAGGATAGGAGAGTACATGGGTTTGGCACCACGGAGTGGATAGGAAAGACAATTTGGTCCATAAGGTGCAGATCCTGAAGTAACCTGTAAACCTTGTCTGGTTTTAGGACCGGCAAAATGGGGGAATTGTAAGGGGAGTTTACAGGCTTTAAAAGGCGATGCTGTAGTAGGCGAGTGATAACAGGCTTTAATCCCTTTAAAGCGTGCTGTGGGATGGGATATTGGCGTTGAGCTGGGTAAGGGTGATTAAGTTTTAATGGGATAGTAATGGGCATGTGATCGGTTGCCAGGGAAGGAGTAGAGATGTCCTATAGTTGTGGGTTAAGGTGGGGGGATACGAGGGGAGGATGTGAAGGAGGCTTTGAACTGGGGGAAAAGGCAGCAATGAGGTGTGGCTGTAGCCCAGGAATAGTCAGGAAAGCAGATAATTTAAAATGTCTCGATCTAATAAGGGAGCTGGGCAGGTGGGGATAACTAAAAAGGAGTGTATAAAAGAATGTTGTCCAAGTTGGCACCAGAGTGGGGAGTTTTAAGAGGTTTAGCAGCCTGGCTGTCAATACCCACAACAGATATGGAGGCAAGGGAAACAGGCCCTTGAAAAGAAGGTAGTGTGGAGTGGGTAGCCTCCGTATTGATTAAGAAAGGGACGGACTTACCCTCCACTGTAAGAGTTACCCAAAGCGTCTGTGATGGTCCAGGAGGCATTCGAGGCGATGGGGCAGCGTCAGTCTTCTGCCATTTGCCGAGAATATCTGGGAAGGAGTCAGTCAGACAGCCTTGGGCCAGAGCTCCAGGGGCTCTGGGAGTGGCTGTCCGGCAAGTTGGACAGTCCGATTTCCAGTGGGGTCCCGCTCAGATGGCACACAGCTTAGGAGGAATCCTGGGCATTCTGGCACTTGTAGCAAGCTCCTGGGGGAGGAGGTTCTGGAGGAACCCATGGCAGCTGCGGTTCAGGCGTTTGGAGTTGTGGAGATGTGTGCTGAAGATGTGACTGGGGTTTGTCTCACAGTGGAGGCAAGGAATTGCAACTCAGAAATAAGTTACTACTTGGCTGCCTCTACTCTATTATTGTACACCTTGAAGGCGAGGTTCATTAAGTCCTGTTGTGGGGTTTGAGGGCCGGAATTTAATTTTTGGAGCTTTATTTAATGTCAGGAGCAGACTGGGTAATAAAATGCATATTGAGAATAAGACGGCCTTTTGACGTTTTAGGGTCTAGGGCTGAAAAGCGTCTCAGGATTGCTGCTAAACAGGCCATGAACTGGGCTAAATTTTTCATATTTGATGAAAAAGAGCCTAAATGCTAACTGATTTGGGAGAGGTCGGATAAAGAAAAAGGAACATTAACCTTGACTATGCCTTTAGCTCTATCCACTTTTTTAAGAGGAAATTTCTGGGCAGGTCGGGGAGGGCTAATTGTGGAACGAAACTGTAAGCCAGATCGGGTGTGAGGAGGGGAGGTGATAAAAGGGCTATAGGGTGGGGGAGCAGAGACTGAGGAAAAATTGGGACTTAGCTTGGCCTGGCGAGGAGGGGAGAGGTCAGATGGGTCTGTAGAAAGGAAGATTAGAAAGACTCAACGACGCTTGGGGTTGGGGCTGAGGGGACAGGAGGGAGGGAAAGAAGGAAGATTTGGGATGAGTTGCATTGGGAACAGAGACTAGGGAGGGACCGATGTATAAAAGAATGCCTGGACGTCAGGCACCTCAGACCGTTTGCCCATTTTACGACAAGAATTATTTAGATCTTGTAGGATGGAAAAATCGAAAGTGCCATTTTCTGGCTATTTGGAACTACTGTCGAGTTTGTACTGGAGTTAAGCAGCATTGTAGAAGAAAATAAGGCATTTAGGTTTTAGATCAGGTGTGAGTTGAAGAGGTTTTAAGTTCTTGAGAACGCAGGCTAAGGGAGAAGAAGGAGGAATGGAGGGTGGAAGGTGCCCATAGTGAAGGAGGCAAGCCCAGAGAAAAGAAAGAGTAGAGACACGGAGAGAAGGAGTTTGGGGGTTCTTGCCCTCCAGAAAAGTGGGGAAGGGGTCGGGGCGTGGAACTAAGGTATTGGGGCACAAAAATAAGAGATCGGGGCACAAAAATAAGAGGGGGCATAAAAATAAGAGGTCGGGGCGCAAAAATAAGAGGGGATGCAAAAATAAGAGGTTGGGGTACTTGCCCCTCCCCCAGAAAAGCAGAGAAGGGGTAGAGACAGGGAGGGTAGGGGTTGGGGTGCTTGCCCCTCCCCCAGAAAAGCGGGGCTTGCCGCTTAGGGTGAAGGACCAAGGCAGGCGTCCCTGCGGCGTGGTCAGACACCTCTGAAACCTGGGTGAGTAATCAGAGGTGTCCCTGCAATGATTAAACACCAAGGGAAGGCTACCTTCCCCAGTCCGTGATCGGCGCCGGCGTTTTGGGTCCACGGATAAAACGTGTCTCCTTTGTCTCTACCAGAAAATGAAAGGAATTGAAATTAAGAGAAGGGAGAGATTGAAAGGTGGCGCCAAGATTGAAAGGAGAAAGAGATCGAGGGATAGTGAGAGAGGTTGGAGAAGAGAGTAAAAAAGGGGCTGCTTACCTGATTTAAAATTAGTGAGATGTTCCTTGGGCTGGTTGGTCTGACGACCAGAGGTCACAGGTGGATCTTTCTCACGGAGCAAAGAGCAGGAGGACAGAGGATTGATCTCCCAAGGGAGGTCCCCTGAGCCAAGTCACGGCACCAAAATGTCATGCGCATCCGTGTGAAGAGACCACCAAACAGGCTTTGTGTGAGCAACATGGCTGTTTATTTCACCTGGGTGAAGGCGGGCTGAGTCCAAAAAGTGAGTCAGCGAAGGGAGATGGGGTGGGGCCGTTTTATAGGATTTGGGTAGGTAAAGGAAAATTACAGTCAAAGGGGGGTTGTTCTCTGGTGGGCAGGAGTGGGGGGTCACAAGGTGCTCAGTGGGGGAGCTTTTTGAGCCAGGATGAGCCAGGAAAAGGAATTTCACAAGATAATATCATCGCTTAAGGCAAGGACCGGCCATTTTCACTTCTTTTGTGGTGGAACATCATCATCATGGTTAAGGCGAGGCAGGGCATTTGCACTTCTTTTATGATTCTTCAGTTACTTCAGGTCATCTGGGCGTATATATGTGCAAGTCACAGGGGATGCGATGGCTTGGCTTGGGCTCAAAGGCCTGATAGTAAGTGTAGTGTGAAATCGAAGCAAGTGATCCAGGACAGATGAGGCAGGACGGGATGGAGAGATGCAGCTACTGAACAGCAGGACTCAAGGAAGAGAAAAGGTGAGAAGCAAAGAGTCAGCTCTGTCCCTCACCCCAGTGGAGACTCAGAGGGCTGTGTGGGAAACACCCCAGCCACATTTGCAGGTAAATTTCACTGCACAGGGTAGATGGAATTTGACTCTCAGATTACAGCTGTGGGGAATTTCAGTGAACTCCTTTAGGAAAGCAGTGATTGAGGAAGGTGTAACACAATATGGCGCTGCCCGGGAGGTAGTTTAGAAATGTCTAAGGAAGCAGTCTAGGAAGTGGCTCTCGGAACTCTGCCTCTTCTGGAGGGGTAGAATGCAGTCAGGCGGTTCTAGGTCCCAGGGAAAGGGTAGAAATCAGGGCCACAGGCCGGGTGTGGTGGCTCACACCTGTAATCGCAGCACTTTGGGAGGCTGAGGCGGGTGGATCACCTGAGGTCAGGAGTTCGAGACCAGCCTGACCAACATGGAGAAACCCCGTCTCTAAAAAAAATACAGAATTAGCCGGGTGTGGTGGCTCATGCCTGTAATCTCAGCTACTTGGGAGGATGAGGCAGAAGAATCACTTGAACCTGGGAGGCGGAGGTTGCGATGAGCTGCGATCAAGCCATTGTACTTCAGCCTGGGCAAAAAGAGCAAAACTCTGTCTCAAAAAAAAAAAAAAACAGAGAGAGAAATCAACACAGAGGTAGGATCTGCACCACCAGCCTTGTGCAGGGACCACTCACTTCATCAATACCCCTTTCCATCCCCAACCACCACCAATACCACCAGGGATCCCAGGGACCAGGCCCAACCAGCCCTGTCCCATCATGCATGGGGAAGTTGTGTGGGAAGAATGCAAAGAACTCCACACCGACCTTGAACTCCTCTTCCCACCACCATGAGGTCTGTAAATGTCTCCCTGCATCAGGAAGACATCTGCTAGACATTTGGCTAGCAGAAGAGGGAATAGGGAGAAAACGCTGAGTATTTTATTGAAAGGAGGCTTGGTTGAGCATGCAGAAATGGAGAAACTTATAGTGGGCAAGTTAAAGATTTCTTTTCTTTCTTTTTGTTTTGTTTCGTTTCTTTTCTTTCTTTTTGTTTTGTTTTTGTCATTCATTCATTTATTGCCTGTCAACAGCAGGAAATATCTCATTAGATCTAGATGAGAAGAGTACAAGAAAAATTAAGGAAGACGCAGGTTTTACTCATCTTGTGTGAGTCGTAGTGTGTGATTTTCAACTCCACCACATATGTGTCTGCACAAGCTTGTCTGGCCAGCTTTTTACTTTCAATTCCAGTTGTGAGACTTTTCTTTGAGACTTGCTGTGTGCTTTGCTTTGGCCAGGAGTTGAGAATCATAAAATCACCAAATTCTGTATTAATTATCTATTGCAGCATAATACATTACTCTAAAACATATCTTCTAAAAACAATATACTCATTTTATCTCATAGTCTTTCTGTGGGTCAGGCATTGGTAAACAGAGTAGTTCCAGCTCAGGGTCTGTCGTGAGATTGCAGTTGAGATGACAGCCAAGGCTGCAGTTATCTGAAGGCTCAACTGGGGCTGGAGGCTCTGAATCCAAGACAGGCCTGCCAGGTTGTTCTTCCTGTTGGCAAGAGGCCCCTGTTTCTCACCACATGAATCTCCCCACAGGACTGCTTGCATGTCCTCATGGCATGGCAGGTGCCTTCCTCCAGAAGAAGTCATCTGAAAGAGCAAGGCAGAAGCCTCAGTGTCTTTTATGACAACCCAACCTTGAAAGCCACACCCTGGGGCCAAGTGTAGTGGCTCACACCTGTAATCCCAGCACTTTGGGAGGCCGAGCCAGGCAAATCACCTGAGGTCAGGAGTTTGAAACCAGCCTGGCCAGCATGGGGAAACCCCATCTCTACTAAAAATACAAAAATTGACCGGGTGCAGTGCCTCACATCTGTAATCCCAGCACTTTGGAAGGCTGAGGTGGGTGGATTAGCTGAGGTCAAGAGTCCTAGACCAGCCTGGCCAACATGGTGAAACCCCATCTCTACAAAAAATACAGAAATTAGCTGGGCGTGGTGGCACGTGCCTGTAATCACAGCTACTCAAGAGGCTGAGGTAGGAGAATTGCTTGAACCCCGGAGGTGGAGGTTGCAGTGAGCTGAGATTGCGTCACTGCACCCCGGCCTGGGTGGCAAGAGTGAAACTCCTTCTCAAAAAAAAAAAAAAAAAAAATTAGCTGGGCATGGTGGTGCAAACCTATAGTCCCAACTACTTGGGAGGCTGAGGCAGGAGAATCACTTGACCTCAGGAGATGCAGGTTGCAGTGAGCTGAGATTGTGCCACTGTACTCCAGCCTGGGTGACAGACAGACTCCATCTCAAAAAAAAAAAAAAAAAAGGCCACACCTCCCTATGTGGTCCAGGCTTTCCAAAAGCTTATGGTATTGCAGGGTAGATGTAAAGTCCCTACTGCAAAACAAGACGTCTGAGGTCCAAGCAAAGTGGTGTGGGCTTTCTGAGGACAGAGTGAACCACCCCAGTCAGGCAGCCAGGGAGGCTTCCGAGAATGGGCAGAAGAGCCCCCGCCTCCCTGTCCTGCCCTGAGTGGCTCTTCCCTGGAGAAGGCGGCTTGGTACCTGTAAACTGGTCAGATGGGGAAGCCTTTGGGGGCCTGGTCAATTGAGGGGACTGGTTTCTGTCTGCTGGGTGACAGGGGAGTGTGGCGTGGGTACAGAGAGGCTGCTAGGGAGCTCCCAGAGGGAAGGCAGGGTAGAGCCCTGGAGGGACTTAGAAGTGAGGCAAGGAAGGGAGAGACAGGGCTCAGAAGGAGAGAGAAGGCAAGAAATCGAGGTCTTCTACTTGGTCAGCATACCATTTTTCTGGGCTGTCATCCCTGACCACAGAGTCATTCATTCATTTATTCCTGTATGCCTGTCAGGTGCTGGGGTGACAGAGACAAAGGCCAGGTCCCTGTCCTCAGAGGTCACAGTTGAGTAAGGGATGATACACAGTACAGGGGTGACATCTGTGAAGTATGACGGGTGCATGGGGAGCATACATTGCTGGGAGAGGGCTGGGCTGGTCAGAAGGGGAGGCCTGGGCTGCTTCTTGCAGAGGTATGACAGGCACGAGGTATCCCTGGTACGAGGTATCAACAGGCACATGTGGGAGAGTGCTGAGAGATGGAGCTGGAAGGGCCAGAAGAGGTGTGGCTCTGCTAGTTGGGTGGGGTGGTTTGGATTTCTTCCAGAAGACAGCAGAGAGATTATACAGGAATTTAAGCAGCGCTGTGGAGAGATCAGCTCCAGGGTTTAGAAACATTAGCTGGGCAGTAGAGAGAATGGTCTGGAAAGGGTGAGTCCAGGAGGAGACAGCAGTAACCCAGGCTATGCATGCAGAGAAATAGGGATAGGGAGAGGTGAACAAGTTCCAGAAGTCTTTCGAAGGCCTGGCAGTCTCCAGTCATGCCTACAGGCTGAGCACAGCCCAGCTCATCTCAGATAAAACCTCTAATTCAAGTCCTACACGGAGCCCAGGCCTCTGCTTTGAAGAATCTCTTGACCCCAGTAGTCCAGCTCGGGACTGGCCCAGCGAATCCCAACCCCAATCTGCCGCCCTCATCCCAGAGGGATGCTCAGCCTACTGGACCTTGGCCTTTCTCTGGGGGACGGTGGGGCCTGTGAAGGGGGGAAGCCCTGAGGGGGGAAGCCCTGGGGCGGAACTGGTAGGCGTGGGGAGGCCCCCCAGGGCGCTGTGGCCACAGGGTGGCTGGAGGAGAGGAGGCAGGGGGCTGGGGAAGTGAGCCGGTAGGGAGCCGGGCAGGGTTCCAGCCCTGTGGGGCGGGCCTGAGGAGCCCTGTGGGGACCTAGAAAGTGAGGAGGAAGGAAGCAACCGGCCGCAGCCGCGCGGCACAGCCGCACATCACATAAATGTGATGGGGAGGACAACAGGCGGTGATTCCTGGAGTGGGAGTTACCCCCTCCCCCAATTCTCAAACCCCAGACAGGAGTGAGCTGCGCTGCCCACTCCCCGCAGCAGGTGGCGCCGTCTTGCTGGGATTGGACTCGGGGCCTGTGCGGGCCTGGCTGGGACGCGCTCTGTGGAGAGGGACGCAACTGGAGCAGCTGGGGGGCATCTGTCATGCGCCTGGGACCCTCACGGGGCCTCCCTGCTCCAGTCCCGCCCGCCTGCCGGCCTGTCCCCAGCTCTCCTGCTTCTCCACTCAATCCCTGTTCTCCTTCCTGTTCTCCTCCAGCCCTCCATTCCTGCTTTCTGCTGGGGTCCCGGAGAGGGTCTGGTGAGCTGGTTCACTCCGAGGCATCCCCACGGGATAAGGGAACTCCAAGCCCAGCCCAGAGCGCGTTTGGTCATGGCTCGGCACCGTGGGGAGCCTCTCTAAGCAGCCCCCACTCCCAGGGTTTGCCTACATCCTATGCCCTCAGGAGGTGCTCAGTGCCCGGAGCTGGGGCTTGGGGTGGAGGGGTTCCTAGGAACATATATATGAGAAAGTGTCTCACTCTGTCTGTCACCCAGGCTAGAGTGTAGTGGCGCGATCACGGCTCACTGCAGCCTTCACCTCCCATGCCCAAGTTATTCTCTCACCCTGTCTCTACCAAAAATACAAAATCACAAAACATACAAAAAAAAAAAAAAAACACACGCTCACAAAAATTAGCTGGCCGGGGTGGCGCATGCCTGTAGTCCCAGCTACTCCGGAGGCTGAGGTGGGAGGATCACTTGCACCCAGGAGGTGGAGGTTGCAGTGAGCCGAGATTGCACCGTTGCACTCCAGCCTGGGTGAGGGAGTGAGACCTTGTCTCAAAAAAAAAAAAAAAAAAAAAAAAAAAAAAAAAAAAAGCAGTAACCCCGGCTATGCTTGGGTTGAGTAGGGACAGGAAGAGATGAATAAGTTCCAGGAGTCTTTGGAAGGCCTGGCAGGAAAAAAAAAAAAAAATGGGGAGGAGGGAAGGAAAGAAGGAAGAAAGGAGAGAATGAAGGGAAGAAAGGAAAAGAGGAAAGGAAGGAAGGAAAGAAAGAAACGGGGTCTTACCATGTTACCCAGGCTGGTCTTGAACATCTAGGCTCAAACGATCCTCTTGCCTCAGACTCCCAAAGTGTTAGGATTACGGGCAGAAGCCATGAGCCCAGCTCCTAGGAATCTTTGCTATGGCAAGGGGGCTTACTAATGAATGACAAAATAAATTACAACAGCTCTTGGGGAACATGCCTAGCATCTCTCAATCTCTCATCTTGCGTCAAGAAGGAAAACCTGAAGGGCTCAGGGGACTCCTACTGGGCCTCCCGGCCCTCCTGATTCCCCACTTCCTTTCTTGTTCTTGGGGCTGGGTTTCACACTGGTCACAAAGGAGGGGAGTGTCCCCCTTGCCAGTGGACAGATCTGTGTGGGCTGGTGATGGCAGAGCTGGCCTAGGTAGGGCACTGAGTTGGGGGTGACTGGTGGGAGTAGTGGGGCATGGAAACAGAGGATGCCCACCGCAGGACCCTCTCTGAAGGAGCAGGTGAGGGCTGGAGGGCTCAGGAGGGAAACTTCCATAGTTTCTAGGGTGGCGTCTTAGGGGCAGAGGGAAGGAAAGGGTCTGGCTGGTGTGAGTGGTGGCTGATCCAGAGAGGCTGTCGCCCAGCCCAGGACCCGTGGCTCCCAGCCTGCCCTTCTCCCCGGGTCCTGCACTCCCTAAGGACAGCTGCCATCATTTGTAGACTCTAACCTGGTATCGTGGCTTTGATAAGAATGAGGATATTTATGAGACAACAGGGCAGAATATTTTAGAGAAGGACTATCTGGTAGCACAGCGGTGTCTGTTCCCCTGGGACACCTGAACTCCGATACTACCTGCCCCCAAGTTGTCACTCATTCCCTCCCCTCAGCTGGGGTGGGTGGGAGGTGTTGTGGGTCCCTACATCTCGGTTCGATTTCAGCCTGAAATAAAAAGCCAACTTGTCACCCTTAGTCTTCCTAGGGATGGGATGCCTTCCCTGGGACGAGCTTCTGGTTCTGCTTGAACTTTTAGGCGGTCAGTGCAGCATAGACGGTAGTGAGTTTATGTTGACTGTGAACTCTTGTTTCAAAGCACACCTGGGCAGGGACAGGTGGGATGATGCCGAGAAGGCTAAGAGGGAGGAAGTGTGAGCCAAGGGAAGAGATGAACATGTATCTGAGAAGGGAGGACCAGAGCAGTCAGGCAAGAGGAGGCCGTCACTGGCAGCTGCTCTGTCACTGCTGGGGAAAGAATGGCCAGGGCGCCCTGGCAGTGAGTGTGGGGCTGCCACAGGGAGGAAGGGCTGGGAGGCTGTGGGGAATGCACTTAAGGCTGGATCAGGAGGCAGTCAGAAACATCCTTATCTGCTCCAAAACCTGGGGGCATGCCGGGGGCGGGGGGCGGTGAGGGGAGAGGAGGGATGATGATGAGTTCTCAGACATCTTGGGTAGCCAGCTGGAGGGAAGCTGGGCTGGCAAGGCTGACTTTGGGAACTGTTTTGTATCTGGAATTTTCTGACCAGTGTAGAAGTTGTCTCCTGAGTTGCTGTTCTGCAAGAATGTATTATATAACTTCTTTCCTGATTTGTGGCTGAGGGTGGCATTGCCAATAAACCTACTAACATGGCCCCTTGAGTGTGGTAGGGTCGGGAGTTGAGGCTCCCAGCCCACAAGGAGCTTCTCATGCAGCTGGGGAGGCAGCGCGAGTGCTCAATGAGATGTGAAGCTGTAGAGGAGCGTCCATGTGGGAAGTGCCAACAGGATGGGATGAGGGTGGGCTCAAGGCAGAC
This sequence comes from Macaca mulatta, assembly GCF_049350105.2. Classification (NCBI taxonomy): domain Eukaryota; kingdom Metazoa; phylum Chordata; class Mammalia; order Primates; family Cercopithecidae; genus Macaca; species Macaca mulatta. The sequence goes on along the minus strand of NC_133418.1, from coordinate 81,853,697 downwards.
TTCTTGGAGGAGGAAGGAGATTCTCAGATGGAGAAAAAGGATAGGTTTCCAAGATTATGAGAACATTGTAAGCAAAAGCACCAAGAAGGAGTGGAAAGTTTGGGGGATGGGGAGAGATGTGAGGACACTAAGAGCTTGGCATACAGAAGACACTCGAAGGAAGGAAGGAAGGGTAGGAGAGTGGGAAGAAGGAAGAGGGAGCTGAGAGTTGCTCTCATAGGGATGGGGGCAGGTCCCTGGTGTGACCAACCTCCATGAGCCAAGTTACGAAAGCACCTAGCTTGAGGAGCCCCACAGTGGACCCTCAGCTCACCAGCCTCCGTCTTAGGCTTGCTCACAGACATGAAGCTGGGGCTCGGAAACAGGCATGAGACTGCCCACCCACCCTTGTTTATCCTCCTCCAAGGCCTAGTGTCACCAGTGCCTTGCTGGGTAGCAGCTGCTCCAGTTCCCTGATGGAGATGGGGCTGTGTGTCACTCTGGGGTGACTGAGGGGCCACTAACCCTCCACCAAGATGGCAGCATAGCCAGACAGGAGGGCTTTTGTCTCATCTTGACCCTCCTGGGAGGCCTGGCCATGGCCCGAGTTTGCTCAGTGTTAATTATTGACCAGGTACCCAGGGACAGGGCCCCGCTGTCCAGCTGGATGGAGGGCACGTGGGGGTGGGGCCTGGGCCTCCCAGGGCATCGGGTGGGGCTCACCTGGGGCCAGGGGAGTGGAGGGCGCCGGCCTTGGGTAAGGATCGAGGAGCCCCAAACGCCTCCCCCACTGCTCCCCAAGCCCAGGATGAAATGTGGCAGAAAGTGCCCAGGCCAGGGTGGCTGGAGATTCTGCATGGAGAACATTCTCATTCTTACCCTCAGAAGGACAGGGAAGAGGGGGAGAAACACCTTTACCCCGAAAAGGAAGGAGACGACGGACAGAGAAGACCCCAGAATGAAGGTGTGAGGGTCCCTGAGCTGTGTGGAGCTGCATGCTTAGACCTGGAGGCCCCACCCAGAGCAGCACATGGCCACAGACACCCTCCTCAGGCCCTCTGATGGAAAACGCCAGCCCAAGAGGGTGTTAGGAGAGCTGATTCATTCTGGGCCAGAGGGAAGAGGGATGAGAGGCCCCCCAGCCCTGGCGGGACCACCTCTGGTTTCTGGCCCTGTGTGAATATGGCCTTGTCCACCCCATCAGGGAGGCCTCAGCCAAGAGCAAGGAGGAAGGTCCACAAAGCGATGTGTATCAAGAGGCAGGAGGTAGGAGAGGAGGGGAGACTGAGTGATGCTGTTTAGAGCAGGACCAGCTCTGGCGCTTGTTATATGCGTATGTGATCTTGTTTGATCATCCTAAATGGTGATGAGAGCAGGGTGCTATTACTATGGCCATTTCATAAATGAGTAAACTGAGGCATAAATTGTGCCACTTGTCCAAGTCCTGGAGCTGGGAAACAGCAAAGCAGAGGCAGTCTGATTCCTGACCTGGGTCCGGTATAACTCTGTTACCTGCAGGGAGCAGGGCAGAGGGACAGTGCAGGAAGGTTGCAGAGAAGAGGCCCAGCGAGCCCAGGCCTCTGGCTCAGGGCATGCCTTTGAGGTGGAGGCGGGGTGGGAATCTGGCTTCTCCATAGGGAAGGAGAATGTGTGCGCTGGCCTCTGGGTGTCAGGCAAGTGTGTCTCAGGCCGGCCTGTTCCCACAGCCCCCACCTCTTCCCCTGGGGCTTTACCTGTGAGAAGTCAATATTGATGTTTTATGGCCCAGGGTAAACACACATTTTTTTCCTCCCATGGAGGGTTTATCTGGTCTGGAGGGTTAATCAGTGACCACTTGGAGGTGGGGGAAGCCTCTGAGAAGAAAGCAGCTATTCAATTCCAGCCCTTCACCCAGCCTCTCCCCTTCCCTCCTCCCCACTACTACCTCCCCTCCCGTCCTCCAGTGGGGACTGACCTGGCCCTGCAAGTGGGTGGGGGTAGGACATTTGAGAGTCTGAGGCTGGAGTCCTTGTGGGTGTGTTCAGGGGACTGTTAAGTAGGATGCGTCCAAGGAGAGTGTCCCTAGAGCCGCATTTGCCCTGAGCGCAGTGTTGGCAGGGCAGGTGGGCCCTGCATGCGGCTCTCATGGGCCCAGCCTGGTTAGGAGTGGGAGAGAGAGAAAATAAGTCTCGTGTCACAGAGCACTCAGAGTTGACCCGAGATAGTATGGGTTGCTCCTCTTGAGAGCAGGGGCACTGGAGCACAGCATGGGGCCCGACCCTGCCTCTAACATGCTGTATGGCCTCAGACAGGTGGCTTCACGTCTCTCGGCCTCAGGTGCCTCCCATCTCCTCTAGGGTGGTTTTGAGAATCAAATGAGATCCTGTACTTGCAGAGGGGAGAACATAAAGACACTATGTAAAATTCAAATGGACCGTCGCCTCCTCTACCTTCCTTGGGAAGAGCATCGTTCATCTCAGGGCTTGATAGCCTTCTGCCTACAGAAACACAGTGATGGGTCGAGGGTTTAGAAAACTGAGGGCTCCTGAACATGTAAGGCTGAGATGAAGCAAGAGCTGAACGGTTCTGCGTGATAAAGTGAAAGGAATGCTGAAGCTGTGAGGGCCACTCAGGGGTGTGGTCAAAGTGCAAGAAATGGATGAGAACAGAGAGATAGCCGTCATCAGGAGAGAGAGGGAGACCTAAAGAATGTGGTGTGGGGTAGAGTAAGGACCGGCCAAGAAGTGCTGCCAGTGAGAATCCCTGTGGTGGGGAATAACTGACACATTTTGAAGACGTGATATGTGTTCTTGAAGTTGTTTTCAACCTTGTGCTATAATCACCCTCCATTCCTCCTGAACTTGACCAAACATTGGCCACACACAAGAGCCTTGGGTGTGTAGTTCATTGGGAGGGGTGAAAGAGAGATGGGCATCAGCTTAGAGAGAGGCGGTTCAGAGAGGGGACAGCAGACACAGGCTGAGAGCCACAACGAGGAGCAAAGTGACCTTGGAGAGCCCATTGAATTGAAGCACTCACTCCAAAGAACCCTCAGGGATGTTGGGAAATGGAAGGTGATTCTACAAAACCAGTGAACTTGAAGACATGAAGGCTAGAGACACCTTAGTTAAATAGATAAAGGGTGCTTTAGACACAAGTTGTACTATAAATGTCCATTATAATGGAATTGAGTTACGGTCTGAGAAAATGGGAGTTGAACATATGTGGTCACCTACCCTTATGGGCACTTGGCTGGGCCTATAAAGATGGTAAGATGTGGTCCTTGCCCCTCAAAGAGTTCTTTCAAGAGGAGACAGACTGTAGCAGGCATGACTGATTATCTCCCTACATCCCTTCCTCTCCCTACTTCTCATTTGCTAGAACCCCCATGTTTTTAGCTGGGCACATGGCAGCCCAGAATAAGGACTACATTTCATGGTCTCCCTTGCAATTAAGAGTAGCCCTATGACCAGGTTTTAGCCAGAGGGAGGTTGTCTTAGTCTGTTCCAGCTGCTATAACAAAACACCTAAGTCTGGGTAATTTATAAACAATAGAAATGTAATTTCTCACTGTTCTGGAGGCTGGGAAGTCCCACTGGCAGATGCAGTGTCTGGTAAAGGCTGCTCTCTGCTCCTTTTTCTTTTTTAAGACGGAGTTTCGCTCTGTCGCCCAGGCCGGAGCATGGTGGTGCAATCTCGGCTCACTGCAACCTCTGCCTCCCAGGTTCAACTGATTCTCCTGCCTCAGCCTCCCAAGTAGCTGGATTACAGGCACCCACCACCACGCTCAGCTAATTTTTGTATTTTTAGTAGAGACGGGGTTTCGCCATGTTGGCCAGGATGGTCTCGATCTCCTAACCTCAGGTGATCCACCTGCCTTGGCCTCCCAGAACGCTGGGATTACAGGCGTGAGCCACCATGCCCAGCCACTCTCTGCTCGTAAGATGGCACCTTCTTGCTGTGTCCTCAGACAGTGGAAGGGCAAAAGAAAGGGACTAGGGTGCTCCCTTCAACCTCTTTTGTAAGGTCACTGTATTAGTCCATTTGTGTTGCTATAAAGAAATACTTGAGGCTGTGTAATTTATAAAGAAAAGAGGTTTATTTGGCTCATAGTTCTGCAGGCTGTACAGGCATCACACCAGCATCTATTCAGCTTCTGGTGAAGCCTCAGATAGCTTACAGTCAGAAAGCTTACAGGAAGGAAAAGGAGGAGCCAGTGTGTCCCATGACAAGACAGGGAGCAAGAGAGAGAGAGGAGGAGGTGCTAGCCTTCTTTAAACACTCAGCTCTCACATGAACTTAATGGAGCAAGAACTTACTCATTACCACAGTGAGGGTATCAAGCTACTCATGAGGGACCGGCCCCCATGACTCAAACACCTCTTATTAGGCCCACCCCCAATATTGGAGGTCTCATTTCAACATGAGATTTGGAGGAAACAAAATATCCAAACCATGTCAGTCACTAATCCCATTCATGAGGGCTCTGCCCTTATGACTTAATCACCTCCTAAAGGCTTCACTTTTTAATACAATCACACTGGCAATTAAGTTTCAACACATTAATTTTGGGGGACACATTCAGACCATAGCAGAGGTGAACAGAAGGAACGTATACAACTTCTAAATTGCATGTTGCGTTGCATCTTCTGCCCTTCCTGTTCACTGGAATGAGAATTTGGGGGTGAATCATGTTGGATCCTGTGGCTGAGGACAACATTCTGGATGGTGGAGGTTCAAGACAAAAGAAGCTCAGAGCCCTGATGACTTCGTACAGCAGAACCATCACACCAGCTCAGCTCTCTCATGGCAGAGAAATAAAATTCTCTTGTTTAAGCTGCTATCATGTGTGGTCTTCTAGTTATAGCTGCCAAAATCTATTCCATAACTAATTCAGTATATCTGAAAGTAGAGTGCTGTCATAAAAGAGTCTCATAGACATGACACTGGCTTCATAGTGTACAGGAAAAATAAAATTCTAAGGCCCCTCAACCAGCTGATTGGACCCTTCCTCTCAGCCAAGGGTATTCCAAAGCTAACCTGAAAAACTAGTTCAGGCCATGAGGGGAAGGAGAAGCCAGGCGTGTCTCATTAACCTCCTCTCTTTTGGAATTACTGCTAGAACAGACTCCTCAAGTTTGATAAGAAACATTTACAGTCTATTCTCTCTGAAGCCTGCTGCATGGAGGCTTCATTTGCTTGGTAAAACCTTGGTCTCCACAACCACTTACTGAAACCCAGACATTCCTTTCTATTGATAACTCTTTCAACCAATTACCAATCAGAAAATCTTTAAATCTACCTATGACCTCCACCTCAAATTGTCCTGCCTTTCCAGACCAAACCAATGTACACATTACATATCTTGATGGATGTCTCATGTCTCCCTAAAATGTGTAAAAGCAAGCTGTGCCCTGACCACCTTGGGCACACGTTGTCAGGCACTCCTGAGGCTGCGTGATGGATGCATCCTTAACTTTGGCAAAATAAACCTTTCAAATGGATTGAGACCTGTCTCAGGTATTTTTGGTTTACAAAAGTCAGGTGAAGACATTGATATTGCAGACTAGCAAGTGGGTGTGTTTTGATTTAATTGAATTTAACTTAATTTAGCAGAGCTAAGTAATTAAACATGAGGCCAAAGTACGTAAGAAAGTGTCAGTCTTTTATTGCAAATATGCACACACTCTCGGGCGAGGTTCTCTGGTCCTCAGGTGTGGGGGGCCAGGGAAGTCGCGCCGGCACTCTTGGGTGAGGTTCTCCGGTCCACAAATGCGGGGGCCAAAGAAGTCACGCTGGCTCCTGCCAGTGGCAGAATTTTATGCGTTGGTACTGGAAGGGGGAGGGCAGTGGGCGGGATAAGGGCGTGATAGGGGCGTCTCCATAGGCGTGGCCGGGTAAGTTTCAATCTCTTCGGATTGATATCATCTGGCGCATGCTCAGTTGATCTGCATCTTCCTGGGGCGGGCTGCATTTTCCCGTGCACGGGAATGTTGGTGAGGAAGAACCCGGAAGCAACAAGGATTGTGCCTTCTTGTTCACCTTCCTCCATCTTGTCCTTTCTCCCTCACCCAAACAGTCCAACCTCTTATTGATTATAAGAATTTGGGGCGCTGTTGTCTGTCTGGCTGCTTCCTGCTGTTAGGGGGCGTAGTTAGGGTCTGAGGTTGGCAGTTGGGTGTAGGGATGCAGGAGCATTTGGTTGAAGGTGACTCGGGTGATCTCTTGGACCTTGGCTCAGAGAAATTTTATTAAAATGGGAGCAAGACATAACATAAGGCAGAGGATTAGTATGGGAATTAGGAAATCACAAAGGACACCTTGCCAAGCTAGGTCTTCTATGAGAGTAAAAAGTTGGGAAACCTACTGGTTGGGGGATGGGTCGGGAAGGAGGGTGTCTATGGGGTTTATGAGGGAAAAGTCAGTTAAGATGAAGAATGGTGAGGAAGCGGGAAAATTTGAGGAGGGTGTTGATCCTTGAGTAGAACCTGGTCACCTGGAGAAAGGGAAGGGGAATAGATGTTTTGAGTTAGGTTAAGATGTCTCGTCCCAAGAGGGGGGTGGGACAAGAGGGCATGATGAGGAAAGAGTGGGCAAAGCATGCATAGTCCAGGCAGTAATTTAACATTGGGGTCTGGCGAGGGTTAGACGGTTCACCCTAACTACTGAGATAGTGGATGGCTGGCTAGGACCTCCATAGGTTGACAAAACAGAATAGGTAGCCTCCGTATTGATGAGAAAAGAAATTGGCTTACCCACTATCTGTAGAGTTACCCTAGGCTCAGCAAGGGTGACCGGGGTCTCCGAGTGTGGGCACCGTCAGTCGTCGTCCAGGTGTAGGAGCTGGAAGGAGCCTTCCGGCCTTTGAGGAGAGGCACCACGTTGAGGCACAGTGCCTGCCCTGCTGGCAGGGCAATCAGACTTCCAATGTCCTTCCTGTCAGCAGGTTGGGCACGGTGTGGTAGGCAGGCGAGGATTTGGACACTGTTTTGCCTAATGCCCAGTTGTGCCACACTTAAGGCATGGACGAGACGGAGTGGCCGGCTTGGCCTGGGGACACTGGTTTGCCTAGTGTCCTGGGTCTCCGCATTTATAGCAGGAGCCCTTGGGAGACTTGCTCTGTGTCTTCCCTGCCGGCAGAGTGGGCAACGTTGGTTGGAGGGCAGCCACTAGAGCTTGCACCTGAAGCACAGCCCTTCTTTTCTCCTTGTCTAGCTCTGCGGTCTCAGCTGCTTCTTCTCTGGAGTTAAAAACTTTAAAGGCCAATTTTACTAAGTCCTGTATGGGGGTTTGAGGCCCATCTTCAACCTTTTTTAGCTTTTTTCGAATATCTGAGGCTGACTGGGAGATAAAATAGGAGGCTAGGACAGCTGCTCCGGCTGGGGAGGTGGGGTCTAGCCGAGTAAATTGGGCTAGTGCCTCTGTAAGGCAATTTAGGAAGGAAGCCGGGTTCTCATCTGGGTGTTGGATAATTTCCTTTAATTTATCAAAATTGACCACTTTGTTAAAGGCTGCCTGCATACCGGCTAAGAGACATTGAATCATAATGTCTCTCCTATGGCAGCCAGGCTGCTGTGGTTGGTAGTCCCAATCTGGTTCTATGGACGGCACAGCCATCTCTCCTAACGGGATGGTGGCGTTGGTTAAATGCCATTGATCTGCATGTTGCCTGGCGGCTGCGAGAATGCACTCTCTTTCCTCTGGGTTAAGAGTGGAAGTAAGAATGACATGTAAGTCATGCCAGGTAAGGTCATATGCCTGGCCTAGGTATCGAAACTCTTTGGAATATTAAGTGGGGTTGGCTGAGAAGTCGCCAAGTCGTTCTTCAATTTTGGAAAGGTCAGCCAGGGAAAAAGGGACGTGGACTCCAACCACGCCTTTGGCTCCAGCAACTTCTCGGTGGGGGGGGGGGGCAACAAACTAGCAGGGGAGGTTGGAACAGACTGACCAGTAGGGTAGGTTAAGATAGGCTGACTGGTAGAGGGGGTTGGGGCAGGCTGACTGGTAGGGGCTGACTAATGGGGGCCGCTACCGCGGTCTTGGAGCGAGTGTGGACGGAAATGGGAGAGGTAAGAGGAGTGGCTGAGGGAGGAGTGTCGGGCGGGGCGATGGGAGCTCCATAGGGAGGGGTGAGAGGAGTGGCTGAAGGAGGAGCGTTGGGAGGGGCGGTAGGAAGTCCATAGGGAGGGGGGTTGAAAAGTCGGGAGGGAGGTCGCCTGCCATCGGCCCCATCTGAAATGGAGGTGGAATCCTCCTCAGTTGCTGAGGTGGGGGCCAAGGGCTGGGTTTAGGGGTTTAGGCTAACAAGACCTGGGCCATTTAACACCGGGCGCACAGGTCTGGGCGAGAGCGCAAGTCCTAAAAGCCTTGAACATAGATAATTTCTGACCACTTTCCGAGCCTCTGGCAGAAATTAGAGAGATCTAATTAAAATGTTACGGTCTAAGGTGCCTTCAGGCGGCCGTTGAGACTGGTTGTCTAATTTATATTGTGGCCACGCCACAGTGGAGGGTAAAATCAGTCGCTTTCGTTTAAGATGTTGCTGTAATTGTAAAGTTTTGAGATTAGTTAGAAGACACCCTAAAGGGGTGTCTCTAGGTATTTTGGATTGGGGATTTCCTATTGCCTTTCTCTCGCCTATAGGCGGAAACCGAACTCTACCTGGCTACAAAGCATCCTTTGGAGCCACTAGAGACCGGGAGGCTCCTGGAGCCGGAATGGAGATTACCTCCAGGCGGACGTCTCCGTCCTGGACGGGTCTCACACGGACTGGAATGGAGTTCCTTTGGGCAGACGTCTCTACCTTTGGGAACTCTCCTGTGGGTCACCTGTGACCAAAAAACCTTGGGCCTGCGCAGGACTTCTGGCCAAGGAGTATGAGAGGGAGGCAAGATATACTCACCCCTAGGAGACTTGGAGGTGTGGAAAGCGATGTCTAGGTCCTGGTCCGTCTGCGGCGTGGAAGGAGGAGGCTCCTTGGACCTTAGGGGGCCCTGAGGAGGGGTCTCCTCCCGGGTTTTTGGCATGCCACAGTGGAGAGGAAAATTAGCCGCTTTTGTTTTAAATCTTGAGCTAAATGTAAGGCTTCCAAGTTTTGGAGGAGACACCCTAAAGGGGTGTTCGTAGGGATTTTCGATTGTGAGGTTCCCATTGTTTAACTACCAGAAATGGAAACCGACCTCATGCAGTGGCAAAGCGTCCTTTGCCGCTGCTGGAGACCAGGGGCTCCTGGAGCCACTAATGGAGAATTGAGGAACTTCAAGATGGACGTCTCCGAGTTGAAGACCTCACTGCGCCACAGGGTGGCTATGTCCTTGGGCGTACGTACGACTCTAGGCCAAGGACACGGAAACGGACGGAGATGGTTAACAAAGGGGAGTACTCACCGAAGGAGAAATTCTCAGAGCGGCACCAGTGGAAAGCTGGAACACTTGTACCAGTGGAAAGCTGGAACACTTGTTCGGTGTTGGTGGCTGGTTGGGTTGGGAGCCGGTTCGCTGGGGAGGAGGTTCCTCAGACCTGTAGGGGATGTTGAGGAAGGGTCTCTTCCCAGGTCGGGTTTTGGCACCAGCTGTTTTGTTTCTCTATTACTACTATTAATAGACGCAAAGACTAAATATCAATAAAGGCCAAAAACGAGCGAAGAAAGTGGCAGCCTTTTATTTGCAAATATGCATACACTCTCGGGCGAGGTTCTCTGGTCCTCAGGTGTGGGGGGCCAGGGAAGTGGCACCGACGCTCTCGGGTGAGGTTCTCCGGTCCACAAATGCGGGGGCCAAAGAAGTCACGCTGGCTCCTGCCAGTGGCAGAATTTTATGCGTTGGTACTGGAAGGGGGAGGGCAGTGGGCGGGATAAGGGCGGGATAGGGGCGTCTCCATAGGCGTGGCCGGGTAAGTTTTGATCTCTTCGGATTGACATCATCTGGCGCATGCTCGGTTGATCTGCATCTTCCTGGGGCGGGCTGCATTTTCCCACGCACGGGAATGTTGGTGAGGAAGAACCCGGAAGCAAGATGGATTGTGCCTTCTTGTTCACCTTCCTCCATCTTGTCCTTTCTCCCTCACCCAAACAGGTGACCCTCATTATGCTCTGGCAAAAGACTCGGTAAAACTGTCATCTGTGGTCCTCTGGCAGGGAGACCACATGATCTCTGAGCCTGTAACTCTAGGACAACTTGAGAATCAGCGAGTATCGACTACTTGCCGCTTTCAGCAAATTCCTGGAAAAGAGAGGTGAATGCAATGGAGTTAAACCTGGCCAGTCTGCAAGAAGAGAGGGAAGGAAATATAGTTCGGCCAAGAGAACCCACTGCCTGTTGCCCGTAATCTAAGTTGACTGGGAGTCTCGGAATTTGGAGCTTTGAAGAGATAGAAGACCCAAGCGCCTTCTAGATCCCAAACGGAAGCAGCGACCTAAGTTGGTGCTGCAGAGACAGCTGCAGTTTTTAAAGCTCAGGCTTTACCAGTTAAGAATTCTCTACCAGACAATGGGAGCCAGCCAGCAGCCAAGATCAGATTAAGGGTGTTCCCTTTCCACCCAACTCTATTGTCTCAGATGGCCTGAAGATAACTGCCATTCAGCTGAGAGAGGGGTCTGGGGAGAGCACAGACGCCAGTAAAAATAGAACCAGAGTTTTCAGACTGGCAAACTCTGTCAAGACAAGACCTTTGGCTGGAGTTACCTGCACATGGAACTGACTAGAAGCAAATAGTTTGGAAGCCTGAAAGAAGTATGTTCTCCAATGCCCACTTCAGATGTAGGATGATAACCTAATGAGAGCCCCCCAGAGGGCAAAACCAGGGGCCAAAGAAAACACTGGACAAGGGAGTGACTTCCAGAAAATGGAAGAGCAAAGAGTCTTTATAATTTCTAACTGGCATTATTTGGTAATTGCTATAGACTGGGGCCATCTGTGCAGTTCCCATTGTTTGATTTTCCAAAAGAGATGTTTTTTAATTGTGGTATGTGGTTCCTGTTCTATCACTCCATCCCACGATATTCCATCATTATGTGTTTGGGGAGGGTGGGGGCAAATGACATGTCTTTCAATGTGCTGGTCTCCAGGCCACAAGTAGCCACATCCGGGCCTGACTGAGGTGTACGGCACAGGACAGTGTGGGACTTGAGATGGTTTTCCTCCAAAGGTAGTGTTTGTCTTTTGTGTGCGAAAAGAAAAGTGATAGTTGGGTGGCTAAATTGGTGAACTGTGGCAGAGACTGATAATGTACGCCAAGATCCACTTTTCCCTTGCCTCTCATAATAGTCCAGCACCTGACTTTTAGTGAAACTCATGGACCCCGGATAAAATGCATTCTCCCGTCTCCTTTGCAGTCATATGTGGCTGTAACTAAGTTCTAGCCAATGGGATGTGAATCAAGTGCTGGTACAAGTCTAGATCATGCCATAAAAAGGCAGGAGACACTGTCCCCTTCCCCTGTCCTGATGGCTGGAAGGTGGACTGTTGGAGAGGCACGCTTGACCGTGGAAGGGGCTTGCCTCTCAACAACATTGCAGAGCTGAACAAGCCATGCCACTTAGGACTTGGATGCGAGACAGAAATGAACTTGGTTAAACCACTGGTATTTGGGGATTCTCTTGTTATAGCAGCTGAGCATTAAACCTAATGTAGTTGCACCTTAATTAGTACAATACAATGAAATAAACGCACTAGTATGGGCATGTGCAAGGCGCCATGGGAGTGCAGTGAAAATGGTGATTAATTAACTCTGTCTGGGAGAAATCTGGGAAGTCTTCCAGTAGGGGGTGATATTTGAACTGAGTCTTGAAGGGTAGGAGAATTATCCAGATGCACAAGGAATGTGAAAGGGGAGGATGTACTTGACAGTTGGGCAGTTTGAGCAAAAGCTTGAAGTGATGAAAGCACCTGGTGAAAGGTCCAGAGTCATAAGGAGGGGGCAGGGTCCTGGAAGACAGGACTGTGAGGGAGATGGGGTGGTTGTGAGAGAGCTTGAACCTCCTGTTACAGAATTTAGACTTTACCATTTGGAATCACTGAGGGGCTTGACGAGGAAGGAATGCTATCTGATTTCTTTTCTTTTTTTGAGATGGAGTCTCACTCTTGTCACCCAGGCTGGAGTGAGGGCCCCGATCATAGCTCACTGCAGCCTTGACCTCCTGGCCTCAAGTGATCCTCCCACCTTAGCCTCTCAAATAGCTGGGACTATAGGCATACACTACCATGATCAGCTAATTTTTAAAAATGTTTGTAGAGATAAGACTTGCTATGTTGCCCAGGCTGCTCTTGAACTCCTGGTCTCAAGTGATCCTCCCACCTTGGCCTCCCAAAGTGCTGGGATTACAGGCGTGAGCCACACCACTTGGTCTGATTTATTTTAAAAAGGTAGGTCTGGCAACAGTGTGTAAGATGGATTTAAGAAGAGGAAGCCCAGGGCAGATGGAGGGAACTATGTAAATGTCACATAAGCCAATTCTGATTTTCCCACAGACAATATATTAATAAAGGATTATGTTCCTGGCCATGGGACTGATATACAAAATTTTATAGAACTGACCACAAAATCAAACTCAGGCAACTATAAGGGTACACCCATAATCTGTACATCACAAAATTTTCTAACTAGTATATGAATAATTAAGTAGGACCACATAGTAATGAAATATTAAAATGCATTATATAATATAATATCCTTATTCTCACATTTCTGCCTTGCAAAAGCAATCAGTTATTTTTTAACAGCTTTATTGAGGTATAATTGACTTATGATAAACTGCACATATTTCCAGTGTACCTCAGGTGGTAAGTTTTGACATATTTATACACCCTTGAAACCATCACCACAATCAAGAAAATGAATTTTTCATCACCCTAAAAGTTTCCTCCTATGTAATCCTTCCTTCTACCTCTTTCCCATTCCCCCCATCCCCAGGAAATCACTGATCTGCTTTTTGTCACTATAGTGTCAATGTTTTAGAGTTTTATATAAATGGACTCAAACAGTAGGTATTTTTTTTGCCTAGCTTCTTTCTTTCAGCAGTTATTTTGAGAGTCATCCCTGTTGCAGCATGTATCAATATTTCATTCCTTTACAATGCTGAGTAATATTCCATTGTATAGATATAACACAGTCTGTTTATCCATTCATCTGTTAATGGACATTTTGGTTGTTTCCAGTTTTAGGCTATTAAAAATAAAGCTGGTATGAGCATTGATGAATAAGTCTTCGTATGGACACTTTTATTGCTCTGGACAAATACCTAGGAGTGGAATGGCTGGATTGCACAGTATGTGTATGTTTAACTTTTTTTTTTGAGATGGAGTTTCGCTTTTGTTGCCCAGGCTGGAGTGCAATGGCACAATCTCAGCTCATCGCAACCTCCTCCTGGATTCAAGCAATTCTTCTGTCTCAGCCTCCTGAGTAGCTGGATTACAGGCATGCGCCACCACGCCCGGCTAATTTTGTATTTTTAGTAGAGACAGGGTTTCTCCATGTTGTTCAGCTGGTCTCAAACTCCCGACCTCAGGTGATCCACCCGCCTCAGCCTCCCAGAGTATTGGGATTACAGGCGTGAGGCACCGCACCTGGCCACAGTATGTATATGTTTAAGTTTTTTTTTTTCTTGAGATGGAGTCTCTCTCTGTCGCCCAGGCTGGAGTGCAGTGGCGCGATCTCTGCTCACTGCAAGCTCTGTCTCTGGGTTCATGCCATTCTCCTGCCTCAGCCTCCTGAGTAGCTGGGACTACAGGCACTCGCCACCACATCTGGCTAATTTTTAAATATTTTTAGTAGAGACAGGGTTTCACCACGTTAGCCAGGATGGTCTCGATCTCCTAACCTTGTGATCCACAGGAATTGGCCTCCCAAACTGCTGGGATTACAGGCATGAGCCACCATGCCTGGCAGTGTATGTTTAACTTTTTTTTTTTTTTTTTTTTGAGGTGGAGTCTCACTCTGTCACCCAGGCTGGAGTGCAGTGGCAGGATCTCAGCTCACTGCAAGCTCTGCCTCCCGAGTTCACGCCATTCTCCTGCCTCAGCCTCCCGAGTAGCTGGGACTACAGGCGCCCACCACCTCGCCCGGCTAGTTTTTTGTATTTTTTTAGTAGAGATGGGGTTTCACCATGTTAGCCAGAATGGTCTCAATTTCCTGACCTCGTGATCTGCCCGTCTTGGCCTCCCAAAGTGCTGGGATTACAGGCTTGAGCCACCACGCCCGGCCATGTGTTTAACTTTTTAAGAAATTGTCCAAATGTTTTCCTAAGTGGTTGGTGGTTGTACCATTTAAGTTCTCATCAGCTGTGTATGAGAATTCCAGATCCTCCACATCCTTGCCAACACTTGGTATAGTCTTTTTTATTTTAGCTATTCTAATAGTTAGTGGAATGAAATCTTTTATCCATTTTTTAGACTGCTTTCTTCTTATTAAATTAAAAAAAATTTTTTAGAGACAGGGTCTCTTTCTGTCACCTGTGCTGGAATGTAGTGGCAAGATCATGGCCCGCTGCAGTCTCAAACTCCTGGGCTGAAGCGATCCCCCTGCCTTAGCCTCCCTAGCAGCTAGGGCTACCAGCATGCACCACCACACTCAGTTAATTTTTTAAAAATGTTTGTAGGGAAGAGGTCTTTGTATGTTGCCCAAGTTGGTCTTGACCTCCTGGACTTAAGTGATCCTCCCATCTTAGCCTCCCAATTAGCTGGGACTACAGGTGCATACTGCTATGCCTGGCTAATTTTTAATTTACTTTTTAATTTTTTGTAGAAATGGGGTCTTGCTATGTTGCCCAGGCTGGTCTCAAACTTCTGGCTTCAAAGGATCACCCTGCCTTGGCCTTAGAAAGTTCTGGGATTGCAGGTGTGAGCTACTGCACCTGGCATTATTAAAAAAAAAATTTTTTTTTGAGACAGAGTTTTGCTCTTGTTGACCTGGCTGGAGTGCAATGGCATGATCTCAGCTCACTGCAGCCTCTGCCTCCCAGATTCAAGTGATTCTTGTGCTTCAGCCTCCCAAGTAGCTGGGATTCAGGTGTTAGTAGAGACGGAGTTTCACTGTGTTGGTCAACCTACCAATTTGTTTTATTATGGATCATACTTTTGGTGTTATAGCTAAGAAATTTTTACCTACTCCATGGTCAAAAAGGCTTTCTTCTAGATGTTTTGCAGTTTTAGATTTTACATTTAGGTCTAGAGTCCACTTGAAGTTATATTTTATATATGGTGCAAAGTATAGTTTACTTTTCTGCGTCTGGATATGTTCCAGTACCATTTGTCGAAAAAGACTATCATTTTTGTTTTGTTTTGTTTTTGAGGCAGTGTCTTGCTTTGTCACTCAGGCTGGAGGCTGGAGTGCAGTAGCACAAACATGGCTCACTGCAGCCTTGTCCTCCCAGGCTCAAGTGATCCTCCCACCTCAACCTTCCAAGTAGCTGGGACTACAGGCATGCACCAGCATACCCGCCTAATTTTTATATTTTTGTAGAGACTGGGTTTCACCATGTTACCTAGGCTGAACTCCTGAGCTCAAGCAGTCCTCCTGCCTCAGCCTCCCACAGTGCTGGGATTATAGGCGTGAGCCACTGCGACTGGCCAAGACTATCCTTTTTTGCACTGCATTGCCTTTATGCTTTTGTAGGAAATCATTTGTCCATTTAAATGTGGATCTATTTCTGGACTCTCAATTCTGTTCCATTCATCTGTTTGTCTTGTCTTTATACCAATATCACACTGTCTTGATTACTGTAACTTTATAATAAGTGTTAAAATCAGATGGTGTTTGTCTTTCAACTTTATGCTTCTTCAAAAGTTGTTTTGATTATTCTAGTTTCTCTGCACTTACATATGAATTTTAGAATTAGTTTCTCCATTTACATATATATTTTAAACTCTATTTTATATACACAAAACACAAAGAAGGAATTAAAAATTATAATAATCTTGCCACTTAAAGATAATTCCTGGTAATATATTGGGTGTATACATCTATAATTATTCTATGCTTTGAAACATTTGCTTTATTAAATGTTTATGTAGCATTTATGATATGCTAAGCACTGTTTATTCCATCAAGTTTATTGAAATATAATTTACATACAATAAAATTCACCCTTATCAAGTGTACAGCTCAATGAGTTTTGACAAATATATATAGGAATGTAACCACCATCACGATCAAAATACAGAATAGTTTCACCACTCCAAGAAGTCCCCTCGTTCCCTTTTACAGTCATTCCCCTCTTCCTACCCCCAGGAATCTCTGGTCCGATTTCCATCCCTGTACTTTTGCCTTTTTCCAGAATGACACGTATGTGGAATCACAGTATGTAATCTTTTTGTGTCTGGCTTCTTTCACTTGACATTGCTTTTGAGATTCACCCACATTGTGTATATGAGTAGGTTGTTCCCTTTTAGTGCTCAGCAGTATTCCATTGTATGGACGTACCACAGTGTGTTTATCCATTCACCAGTTGATGGACATTTGGGTTGTTTCCAGTTTGGGGCAATTGTGAATAAAGCTGCTATAAACATTTGTGTGTATTTGTGTATACGTGTGTTTTCATTTCTTTTCCCTAAATATCTAGAAGTAGGGGTGCTGAATAGTTTGATATGTGGATATTTATCTTTATAAGAAACAGTCAAAATGTTTTCCTAGGTGCTGTACCATTCTGTATTTCCACCAGCAATGAATGAAAGTTCCAGTTGCTCTGAGTCTTCCTCAGCACTTGGTATTGTCCATTTTTTTAATTGTATCCATTCTGATTGGTGTGTAATGCTGTTGCCTTATGGTTTTCATTCGTGTTTCCCTAATAACTAATGAGGTTAAACATCTTTTATATATTTTTAAAAATTTATATATCTTTTTTGGTGAAATGTCTGTTCACATTTTGAGGCTATATTTTAATTAGAGGTATCTTGCTATTGAAGTGTAGGAGTTCATATACATATATATTTATGGATATGTGTACATATATATTCTGTGTAGTGCTATTTTAAGTGCTTTACAAATATTAATTAATCTTCTTAAAACCCCATGAAGTAAACACTGTTATTTTCCTTATTTTACAGAAGAAGAAACTGCAGTAGAAGAAGGTTGAGTAACTAGCCCATCACTCAGCTAAAACTGGCCACCGGGGTGGATCCGAGATAGCCCCACTCCGGAATTGCCCATGCTATTAACCGTGACTCCATGCTGGCTGTCCACACGCATGCCTTTTTCTTGCCTTAAACTTGCAATGATTCATAAGGTGAGGGACCACCCACACTGGGGTGGCAGCATATAGATGTCCTCTGTTGGAGAGATTTTCATGGAAACTTTTTTTTTTGAGATGGAGTCTTACTCTGTCACCCAGGCTGGATTACAGTGGCACAATCTGGGCTCACTACAGCCTCCGCCTCCTGGGTTCAAGCAATTCTCATGCCTCAGTCTTCCGAGTGGCTGGGATTACAGACGCCTGCCACCATGCCCAGCAACTTTTTGTGTTGTTGCTAGAGACGGGGTTTCACCATGTTAGCCAGACTGGTCTTGAATTCCTGACCTCAGGTGATCCACCCACCTTGACCTCCCAAAGTGTTGGGATTACAGGTGTAAGCCAGCTCGCCCTGCTTTGGTTCAATTTATTTTGAGTCTTAGTATTCATAATGGCCATTGCTATAAGAGAGACCTTACCAAATGATAGAAGTGCACCATTCGCTGCACCCACTATTTCATGGCATTTATATTTCACTCACGTTGCAATCAAATTGACATTTAGCTGGTAAATTTCCATCTTTCCCAATTTCAAACAGTTGTTCTTGAAAAATAATTGGAAGGTTTTGTTTTTATAATTTTAGCAAACTGATTCAAAATTCTCTTAAACTCTTTATTTGAAAAATTTTCCAAGCTTATTATTATTATTATTGTTATTATTATTGAGACAGAGTCTCGCTCTGTCGCCCAGGCTGGAGTGCAGTGGCATGATCTCGGCTCACTGCAAGCTCCGCCTCCCGGGTTTACCCCATTCTCCTGCCTCAGCCTCCAGAGTGGCTGGAACTGCAGGTGCCCACCACCACGCCTGGCTAATTTTTTTGTTTTTTGTTTTTTGTTTTTTTTTTCTGAGACGGAGTCTCGCTCTGTGGCCCAGGCTGGAGTGCAGTGGCGCAATCTCGGCTCACTGCAAGCTCCGCCTCCCAGGTTCATGCCATTCTCCTACCTCAGCCTCCTGAGTAGCTGGGACTACAGGCGCCGCCACCTCGCCCGGCTAGTTTTTTTTTTTTTGTATTTTTTAGTAGAGACGGGGTTTCACCATGTTAGCCAGGATGGTCTCGATCTCCTGACCTCGTGATCCACCCGTCTCAGCCTCCCAAAGTGCTGGGATTACAGGCTTGAGCCACCGCGCCCGGCCCTTTTTTTTTTTTAGTAGAGATGGGGTTTCACCGTGTTAGCCAGGATGGTCTCGATCTCCTGACCTCATGATCTGCCCTCCTCAGTCTCCCAAAGTGCTGGAATTACAGGTGTGTGAGCCACCACACCCGGCCCCAAGCTTATTTTTTTAGTTGTGTAGATAGAGTTTTTAATAACTGACATATTTACATTGTTTTCAGCACTAAGATCACCTTATGATGGAAACATTTCCAAATAACCATTTTCAAAATGCTCTCTCCCTAGCATATTTTTTAGTTGAAAGCTGTTTCTCTCTCTTATTGTTAAAATGTCCACTATAATATGGTAGGACAGACCGTTTTTGTCTGAAATACCCACTGAGGTCACACACTGCTCATAGCCACTTGTAGAAAAGTTAAGTGATCTAGAACCTACTCACCTTTCTGTCAAAGAAAACTGCACACGTTGTCCTCGGATTTGATACCCAGAGAACATATTGCCTAAGGAGGAACTTTCCGTTTTACCTCTCGCATTCATGAAGTATGGAAATATTCTGTTTGAGGCATCATTTCTATAAAACCAGCCACACTGGTGACGTGCTGGGACGATTACATGGTTATAACGAAGCCGTTCACTGAAAGGGAGTCAGAGTGACTCCCTTTTCAGACCTTCACTGAAAGGGAGTCAAAGTGCCCCCCGGCACATCCCACACTGAGGAACTCACCTTCATCCCCGGAATTCCTACAGAACCTTTTGGGGACTCAGGACGGTCTGAGGACAGACTGACAGACTCAGGACAGACTGAGAGAGGGCATTGTGTCAATCCATTTATTAAATATTTGGCAAATCATTCTTAAATTTCTAGATGGAAAAAAATAACTAACTCACAATATTTTTACCCCTAACCCAAAGGGTCATAATGCACATTTCCCTTGGAGACCAAGATAGAGGGAGGGAGCTTCCGTTTTTTCCCATGGGATAAGCTGGGAGATGCCTGTCCATTTTCAAAAGCCCAGCAGGTGGGACTCTGAAGGCAGAGGAGCCCTCTTTGTGGAGAGTAACAGCTTTTCCTTCTAATCAGAAGGAAACCCAAGCTTCGGAGTTCGTCAGCTCCTTGCACCATCTCCTAAAGGGGGTAGGGGATATGGCAACCCCTGGAGGGGCGAGGGGGGAACCAGTGCAGTAGGCATTATCCCTGAGAGGCTCCTCCATGCATCCCTCATGGGCAGGGCCTCTGATCATGGCCAGTGGGCAGGGGTGTGGGTGCTGGGTGCAGGCAGCAGCTGTGGGTGTCAGTAGGGAGCAAAGCCGAAAGGAAGGCCTTGTTGTCCTGAACTTGGAGTCATCCCAGGAGGGAGGGCCCAGAAAAGGGCCTCTCCCTGCCCCTCCCAGCTTTACAGAACCTAGTGCTTAGAAGATCCTCTGTAAATATTTGTTGGATTTAGTTTAATGGAGTTGAAATCTCATTTCCTGATTCTGGTAAAGTTGGAAGTGCAGGCTGAGTGGGTGGGATCCAATTCATTGGGGGTTGGGATGGGAGGGATGCAAGGCCATACTGGGCAGCTCAGCTCTCGGGACAAGTCCTGAACCTGGAAGAGCTTCAGCCATTCCTGCCTTTCTACCCTGCGACTCCTTGTGTGAGGGTCCCCAACCCGGAAGAGCTTCCTGATCGTCCAGGATGCCAGGAAGCAGAAAGGAAGGCAAGGCCAGAGACAAGGAGAGGCTGAGTGAAGGAGGCAGCCACACCCAAAGTGCCAGGAGCATCTGGGCAGCCCTCACCCCACAGGAGAACCCACTCCAACCTGCCCTGCCCTCTAACACTGTACCAGGCAGAATACAGCACCTCCACTGTGTGTGTGTGTGCGCGCATGCGCATGTGTGTGCGCACAGCCTGAGTTTCCCTTGGACAGAGCCTTGGTCCCAGTCTTGGTGCTTTTTTTCCCAAGAAAGCTCGGCAGCCAGTTCTGCCGTCTCTGGCCAGGCTCTTGGGGAAGGCAGCCTGTTTGGGCACCTGGGCTCCCACGTGGGCAGAAGTATCACCTGCCCTCCATGTGATGCGCACACTCACAGACCCACATGCGTATGTACTTGCAGACTCACCCAGGCACACACGTATCGCCACACGCAGACACGCAAGAATACACTTGCCCGCATTCAGTCAGACCTCCTGGTGTGAACACACGGTGTGCACCATGGGAGACAGCCAGTGGCCCCCACATACATGCCTTCCCTCAGGCACACAGAACCAGCCCACAGGTCCCACTAGGAGGAACATGAAGCAGACGGGGTCCCCCAGGCTGTATGCTTCTCCTAGGCCAGTGTCCACCACAGTCAGCCACATACAGCTGCTGCCATGACACAGGCTCCCTTTGTGCTGCCAGGCCCAGGGGTACAATGGGGGTCTGTTTCCTCCCCGGAGCTCAACACCATCCCTCTCCCCACAACACCGCCTGGCAGCCTGGGGCCTGGGAGCCCAGCCGCATGTTTCAGAGGGTTCAGAGGGTTCGGGAAACTCCCCAAGGCCGCGTTCTGCATGCAGAGCTCCAGGGGAAGCCCAGTCTGATGGGGGAGCTGTGACTCCTGCCCTCCAGGGGCCCCGGAGGAACTGTGGCTCCCTCTGCTCTGTGAGTGGGGAGGGGAGAATCGGGGTTTGCACTTACCATGATCCTTGATCCTCCGGCATCCAGTTAGGCCAAGGTTGACAGTGGAGGTCCTGCTGGAGGGGGCGGCTGTGCCTGCGGGCCTGGCCTCTGCGGCCCGGGCTGGCTGCCCCGACCACTGCTGAACTGCCCCTGTGCCGAGGCGGGCGCAGACCCCTACAATGCCGGGGAGGAGAGTCTTGATTTCTTATAAGGACATGGCCACTCTGTGAATCCGAGTTTTGGGGATTTGGAGGCTGCAACCTGCTGTTCACTTGACTCCCTCAAATGTCCCATGACCAAAGCCACAGTCACCACCATACCCTCCCTTTCTGTTTTGCCATCCTTGCTACTTTTTCTAGCATTCAACACCACCTCCCACCTGCAAAATATTCATTCAGTCTCTCAGTCACTATTGATGGAGTACTCACTGGGTACAAGGAACTGCTCTGGGCATTGGCTACTGGACTTTCCTCATTTTACTCTTTGTGACATCTTTGGACAAGTCTTAGGTTCCTGGCCAGCTGATTCTTCTTGCTTCCTTCCACATATACTGCTTTTTCTTTTTCTGTGCTGTTTGCTCATTCACCTATGAATTAATGCAATCCACATTTATTGGGCATTGGGCTGACAGATAAAATAATGCAATATTTTTATTAATTGTTATTATGTTATTATTACTATTCATTGTTTATCTGAAGTTCAGAATTAACTGGGCATCTTGTATTTTTGTTAACTTTGGTAGCCCTCATTGAGCACCTACTATGAGCTGTCCTCCGCAGATACAAGGACAGCAGAGCCAGTGCCTGCCCTCAGAGAGCTCCCAGTCTAGTAGGAGAGGTCCTATTATAGACAAGAAAAGAGATCCGTACCTCAAGGAAGGGTGGGGGCTCTTACAAGGGGATTTAGGGTACCATGGGCGCTCAGGGAAGGGGCACCCAACCTGGCCTTGAGTGGGAGATGAGAAGGCTTCCTGAAGAAGTTAACTTACTTAAGTCTTAAAAATTAAGTAGAGAATCAGGCACATTGAACACTGGAATGGGGGCGACAGGGTGCAATTTGGTGCATTGATGCAGGAAGCCCCACAGTGAAATGGCTGCCTGCTGGGTGGGGTCAACTGGCACAGGACTGAAGGTGTGTAGAGGAGCCACTGTCAAGGCCAGCTTGCAAGACTGGGCAGACAGGGACAAAGGACCCAGAAACTGTGTGTAGCCTCTACTTTCTATAAAAGGATGAGGCAAAGAAGAATTCACAATTGGAGGTTGAGGACTTGGTGTTCAGAAGGAAAAGCAGCAGATGTCATATTGACCTTGTGTCAGGATCACATGGACATTCTCCAGCTGGGACCTGGATAGCCAACCTGTGGCTGCATGTGAGCAAGGGGGATATGGCAGGCACAGACCTGTGTGTACACGTGTGAGCACTGCATGAGGCACATGTGAGCATACAGGGCCGTGCAAAGGGGCTGGGTGCTTGTGTGCACAGCATTTGTTATGGCTTTAATGGTCTTGGTGTGCAAAATTAGGGTAGCAATGAATGTAATGAACATGGGCATCAGCATTAGAAACCCCAGAGTATGAATCGTGACTCTATCACTTATTAGCTGGAGAACTTTCAGAATCATGTCACCTCTCTGAGCCTTAGTTTCCCTTTTTGTAAAAATGGAGGAAATTTCATCTAACCTTTCCCTAATGAGCCAACAAATAAATAAATAGGACTAATGCTATTTTTTTCATGGCTGTTATTAAGATTAAATGAGATGATGTATATAAAATAACAGGCACGTAGGCTGCCTAAAAGTTTATTTTTCTTCCCCCTTAAACACTCTGCCTGCTATTCACTCAGCCATCACCACATGAGTAACAATATAAAAAGTGAACAATATACTATGCATATGTTGTATATACATAATATATATAACAATATGTAATGAATAACATTATAATGTGAACCAACCAGTTAAGATTTTCTAAGGTATTCATAATTAGGAGATGGAAGATAGTATTCTTTGTCTACCCTAGCATGCTTTTTCTGTAATTGCTTTTTTCCCTTAAACTAAGAAGCATAAAGACTTGCTATCCACCAATGGTTAAGATTTAAAGAAACACAAACTCTTAGGCATGGTCGGTTATTACCATTACTAAGTTTCTACTTAGTAGAAATTAATAACTGCAGAAGCTAACTCTGTTTCTTACTGATTTAAGAATTTCTCCAGCAACTGTTCTCAGGTCTCTAGGGAGCAATGGGCCCCTTGTAGCTCCTCTTGTGCTGTCAGCCATAACTGCCTCAGGAGGAAGATAGTATCTGTGAGTCTGTTCTAGTCCCAGGAAAGGCCTTAACTCCTTGCACACTACATTCTCTTGTCTCTGCACACCAAAGAAGGCCTCTGTTATGGACTGAATGTTTGTGCCCCTCCAAAATTCATGTCAAAGCCCTAACCCCCCAGTGTGGCTGTATTTGGAAATGGGGCTTCTAAAGAAGTAATTAAGGTGAAATGCAACCAGAAGGGTTGGGCCCTAGTCCCATAGGACTGGTGTCCTTATAACAAGAGGAAGAGACATGAGAAATCTCTCTTCTTTTTTTTTTTTTTTTTTTTGAGACGGAGTCTTGCTCCATTGCCCAGGCTGGAGTACAATGGCGCGATCTCAGCTCACTGCAACCTCCGCCTCCCAGGTTTAAGCGATTCTCCTGCCTCAGCCTCCTGAGTAGCTGGGACTACAGGCACGTGCCACCACGCCCAGCTAATTTTTTGCATTTTTAGTAGAGATGGGTTTTCACCATGTTAGCCAGGATGGTCTCGATCTCCTGACCTCATGATCCGCCCACCTCAGCCTTCCAAAGTGCTGGGATTACAGGCATGAGCCACCACGCCCAGCCAAGAAATCTCTCTTCTGCTACACAGAGGAAAGGCCATATGAGGACACAGCTAGAAGGCAGCCATCTGCAAGCCAGGACAAGAGTGCTCACCAGTAACCAAATTGGCAGCGCCTTGACCTTGGACTTCCCAGCCCCCAGAACTGTGAGAAATAAATGTCTGTTGTCGAAGTCACCCAGTCTGGTATTTTGTTACGGCAGCCTAAGCAGACTAACACAATCCCTTTTTTTCTCCCATGCCTTGTCTGCCCAGGGCAGCTTTGTTGCAGACCCACAGCAGTGCATGACTTGCATACACAAGACAGGAGGTCACCCTGTGGCTCTTTCTCATCAGTAGGTCCCCAGCAACCAACCTTCCACAACATCCATTCCCTTGCCTCTTCATCAGTGTCCAGTCTTCAGTGAAGGGGCTTCTTTACTCATTGCTTTTGGGGCAGCAGATTCTACAAACTGACACCCTTCCTTCCTTCCTTCCTTCCTTCCTTCCTTCCTTCCTTCCTTTTCCTTCCTTCCTTTCCTTTTTTTTTTTTTTTTTTTTTTTTTGACTGAATCTCACTCTGTCATCCAGGCTGGTGTGCAGTGGCGTGATCTTGGCTCACAGCAACTTCTGCCTCCTGAGTTCAAGCAATTTTCCTGTCTCAGCCTCTTGAGTAGTTGGGATTACAGGCACCTGCCACCATGCCTGCCTAATTTTTGTATTTTTAGTAGAGACAGGGTTTTGCCATGTTGGCCAGGCTTGTCTTGAATTCCTGACCTCGGGTGATCCACTCACCTTGGCCTCCCAAAGTGCTGGGAATATAGGTGTGAGCCACCGCATCCGGCCCAAACTGACATTTTCTAGGGATTTTTCATCCTTAAAGTGATCCACTCAGCTCATTTCTTCCAAATCTGCATTTTAGAACACACTTTAAACTGGCATCGCAGAGTTTTTGAGTGGTGATGGCAGTTGCCCTCTATATCTGTGGTGTGCCAGCCCCTCGTGGTGGGGAAAAAGGGGATGTGACCCTACCCTCACGGCAGGCTGGGCTCCTTTCTCCCCCAGAGCTGCCTTCCCCGCTCCTTGCCAACTATCCCGATCCTAGGCTACAGCACCAGCTTGGGGTCTAGCCCACATTTTCCACACTTTAGCTCCCACGTTGGATGACCAGCTGCCTGTGATTTGCCCATTTGTGATACTGATTTCCAGGGGGGCCACCTCGTGCTCAGCGCCTGCATGCCTTCTCTCCTCCAATCCTCTGTTTAACTACCTTGGGTAGTTTCTCCTGTCTTCTTCATTTTATAGATTATGGCTCATTGAGACAAAATTCCTCTCCTAGAATCCACTGGTGGAGAAGGATCTGAGATTCACACCCAGCCTCCTGGTAATAATCTGCATTTCTCCTTCAGTCCTCAGGGCCTTGCCTGACTGTCTACCCCGGCGTGACCCCCGCCTTCCCTCTGTCTCACCCACCCTGTCCCCCCAGCTAAGTGCAGATGTTCACAGCTCTCTATTTTTAAGCACATTCCACTAGTAGGTCAGCAACTTGAATCCCCCCAGCACCTACAACAGAGCCTGTATATTTAGGTAAAGAAATGAACTATCCTTTTCCTAACTAGACTTCAAGTCCTACGAAGCAGAATGGCCATGCCTGGTTTCCACTCCCGCACCATAGCACTCAGCATAGAACTCTGGGGCCTCTTCCCCAGCCCTTGACACTCCCCCTCTGCCTTCAGCTGCTGGAACTGACTTTTCCCATGATTGCTAATATTTCTTCCTTTTTTTCTCTAAATCAACATTAGCTTTGCTAGCTCCCTACCTTCTACCTGATAAGAATGGGGTACGGGATCTGTACGAACTTGGGGTGTGCTTTTCTTGCCTTCTCAAAACAGCAGCTCCTATCTGGCTGGCGATGGGCTGGGAGCCAGACCCCAACAATGGAGCCTTGTGAGCCAGCCCCGGGGGTGTGCTGGGAGCCCACGGTTGAGCACACACACAACCCTTCCTGGTGCCACCTTCTTATCTCCTGCCACCAAGCCTTTGCCAGTGGTGGGACTGTAACCCAACCCCCTGTAATTGCTTGTCCCAGATAGAGCATTCCTGGGCTCGGGCCACGGTTAAACATTGACTTAGGGTGTTGGGGGCAGTCATCACAGACTGTGGGTGCTCCTGCTGGGGGAGGCGCTGGCTGGGTGTCCACCACTCTCCTCCCAGTGGTCCTGGACTGACTGAGAAAGCCACAGCACAAAGCAGGCAGGCTCAGCTGCCCACATCTTTGAGTCAGCGTGCTGGAGGAGCCCCGGGCCTGTTCAAAAAGAATCGTTTTTTTTATCCTGCCTGCCCTCCGCCTACCTACTACTCTCCCTAGCTGCCTCTTTCTTTGGATTTCTCCAACCTTCTCATTCTGCTTCTCCTTCTTGTCTTCCTCTCTCCTATCTTTGATCTCAGGCCCTCTCCCTCCTTAGGCCTGGCCTGTCTCTTCCCATCGTCCTTTCTCCCAGGGCCCTTTCCCATGCAGTGAGCCCAGATGTGCCCAGGGAAGGGGGCTCTGCTCTCTCTTCTGCACCCCTCTGCCTCTGGCCTCTCTGGAAAATGGAAGGTGGGGTGGAGGAAGCAGGTGCCTTTAAGACCAGTGCCTCCTCTGACAGGGTGGGGGTCATCTCAGCCGGGGCTGGCGGGGCCACCCCTCTTCCTGTGCTTGTGTGGGGTGAGGTGCTGGCCTTGCCCTCCTCCCCTCTCACTAGGGTCAGACGGTTGGTTCTTCCTCCTGCCACCTTGTGCACAGGGAGGCATGGCGCCGTTCCCCAGGCCTCATAGGGAGTACAGCAGGACATGCCCGGGATACTTGTGTCTCATGCCTCGATGGGGCCTCTTTGCATTGGCACCCCGGCTGCCCAACCCACTCCCCAGCCCACTCTAAACCTAGAAGACCTTGTCATGGGTGGAGACTTTGCGGATGCTCTGCCGAGCCATGGGGTATCTCCTGCTGCCAGCACAGAAATCCTTTGCAGGCCTCCCAAAGCTCTGCCCAGGGTGCCCCATAGCCTGCTTCCCTCAAGGAGAATGAGCTGCAGGGCCCAGGGCACCCCTACTCTGTGAGACACCCCTGGGGAGGGTTCTGATGCCAGGGCTCCTTTGCAAAGGGTTGGCACATTTGCAGAATCTCCCAAAGAAGGAGGCTTCAAGCTTTGAAACTCCTCACTACAAGGCCAGGTTGGACTGACCACGCACGCAGCTCCCTCAGGGGATGCCCTGCTTCCAGGCCCACCCAGACCTTTTGTGCTATAGTTAAGGGCCACAGACAGCAGGATAGGCCCAGCGGCATACAGAAGGGGCCTTGCCTTGCAGCACCTGCAGTGAGCCTGAGAGGCCCCCAGAGCTAGGAAAAGGAGAATATCCAGCAGGTGCAGGGGCCAGGGAACCAGGGAGGAGGGAAGCAGACCAGGAGGGTGCTGAGGCAGCCTTAGGCCTGTGGACAACCATGGCTCCAGCCACTCAGCTAACTCCAGGGTTGGGACAAAGTGGGCCTCAGAGCCAGAGCTTCTGTGGTGCACAACAGGAGGCCCCATGGAGGACCCATGCTGCTTTCTAGGCCACTTGTATGGAGACTGTGGAGTCAGACTATTCAGGTTCAAATCCTGGCCCTGCACTTATTAGCTGGGTGGGTTTTGGCAAGCCACTTTCTTAACATCCCAGAGTCTCAATTTTCTCATCTGTAAAATGGGTATAATAAAAGCACGTGTACACTGGGTTTTACATAAGAGTGCAAGAGACAATGTGGAAGTACCTGTTCATCGTGCTTCAGAGGGCAGGCAGCTCTTCTGGTTGTCATTATGGTCAGTAGTATCAGTAACAGAGTTGTGTTGTGGTTATATTACCGAGAGGGCTCACAGACAATTGTGTTGCTTCCTTGACCTGCAGTGCTTTCTCTTCTCATCACCCTGGTCTTTCCAAGCCCCCCAGGAGCTCTAGGAGCCTGCCCAAGGGCCCTCTGTATCCTGCCCTGAGTTGTTTTCCTGGTGTCCTATACCAGGGCTAGTTGGTCTAGGCCCTAGACCACCCCCACCAGATCCCATACCTACCCTCATGGGCCCCAGATGGACTCAGGATGAATCTTTCTCCCCAAATGCACAGTTAGCTCCATTGAAACGGCTTCTCCCTCTTTGTTGCTTCTAGTGCAGGTTTGGGGACTCAGCCTGTGCTATGGGTTAGGGGAGTGACTCAGTTTATTGGGTATCTCTTGCTGTGCAACAAATTTCCTCAAAACTTAGCAGCTTAAAATAACAATAAATATGTATCATCTTGCACTGTTTCTGGGGGTCAGAAATTTGGGACCAGCTTAGCTGGAGGTTCTGCTCAGGGTCCGTCATAAAGTTGTAGTCAAGATGTCAGCTGGGGCTGCAGTCATCTGAAGGCTCAACTGGGGCTGGAAGAGCTGCTTGCAAGATGGCGCACTCACATGCCTTTCACTAGTGCTGGTTGCTGGCAGGAGGCCTCTGCCCCTGGCCACTTGGACCTTTCTGTAGGACTGCTTGAGCATCCTTATGACATGGCAGCTGGCTTCCCCCAAACTAGTGATCTGAGCGACAAGGTAGGAGCTGCAATGTTTTTTATTATGACCTTGCCTTGGAAGTCACACATGGTCATTTCCAGAATATCCCAATGTTTCAACAGGGCAACCCTATTCAATGTGGGAGGGAACTATTCAGGGGCATGAATACCAGCAGACATCAATCATATCAGGGAAAGATGTTGAAGAGAAATGAAAGGAAACACAACTTCAGTTCTGAGAGATGGCAAACTGAGGGTGCTGGGGGGCAGGAGGACATGAAGGTAGGCATCTGCCACCCTGAACAGTACACAGACGTGGCTCTGAGAGCTTCCCACATGGCCCTGGGTGGCACTGCCTGTGCCTGCCAGCCCCACCACTGGCCAGCAACAGATTTGGAACTAATTATGTAGAATTACATTTGATGGGGACATGGGGCATCGTTACCAGCTGGGCAGTGGGCCAACTGTGGATAGAGCCCCATCATTGTGGGTTTCAGTTAGAGGGAGAGGAAGGTGAGCCTCATGCATGATGGCCTCTTTGCAAGGATCCCAGAGGAAAGAGTCGTCTCTCAAAGAGTGGAGCTGGGGGTCATGGAGAGCAAAGTTGAGCAGTGATTGCATCCATCTGCCCATTAATTAATTAATTAATTAATCCATTCATTCATTCATGCACTTGTTCATTCTCCAAGTAGTTATTGAATGACTACTATGTGCTAGGTTTTATTAGTAAGAATAGAAATGAATGCAAAATGTGTTGAGGCCCCTGACAGTTTGTATCTTTGGGTCATACACTGCAGATTCAAAGGGCAGCTCACCTCCTTACTCTCTGGGGGAAGGCAGAAGCTTGGACACAGAGTAGGGGTGCTGCAGGGAAGAGGAGAGAGTAGAAAGAGCTATCTACCAGGTTGAGTCGGTTGCCCCAACTATGGAGTGTTGGATATGAAAGGTGAACTGAATATGGGAGCCATGTTGTCCCAGTGGGGAAGCTGGGGACTACCTTGGCTTCTGTGGTCCCATGATGTCACCCCATCCTGCTCCTGGATCATTTGGGACATGACCCCATCTCAGCATCTTGACATCCAGTGCTGCCATATCCCCATTGTGCAGTTAGGGAAGAACCAGAACTAAACCCCAGCAGCTCTGGCTTTGTATCAGGACCCGTGGAAACTATGCAATGATCTTCCACTTTCATCACCTAAAGCAGGAGTTCCCAAACCCCAGGCCATGGACTGGTTCTGGTCCATGGCCTGTTAGGAACTGGGCTGTGGCTTGTTAGGAACTCACAGCAGGAGGTGAGTGGTGGGTAAGTGAGCGAAGCTACATCTGTATTTGCAGCTGCTCTCCACTGCTCCATTACCGCCTGAGCTCCGCCTCCTGTCGGATCAGCAAAGGCATCAGATTCTCATGGGAGCATGAACCCTGTTGTGAAATACACATACTGGGGATCTCGGTTGTACACTCCTTATGAGAATCTAATGCCTCATATTCTGTCACTGTCCCACATCACCCTCATATTGGACCATCTAGTTGCAGGAAAACAAGCGCAGGGCTCCCACTGATTCTATATTATGGTGAGTTGTATAATTATTTCATTATATATTACAATGTAATCATAATAGAAATAAAGTGCACTATAAGTGTAATGCACTTGAATCAGCCTGAAACCATGCTCCCTGCCCCCACCAGGTTCTGAGGAGGAATGGACAACCGGAGCAATGGCTGGAGATGGATATGGAAGCAAAGAACACGGGCAGATGACCCAATGACCCCAATCTTCACTTTTGCTTTTGTTCTTGAGCCTTTAGCTGAGCACATGGCTCTTCCAGGTCATTGCGACAGTGTGGCTAACTCTGGCCAATGAGACGTGAGTGGAAGTGCTGTGGGGGGCTTACCACCTCCCACCGCATGGATAAACTTCATGGTAGGAATCACAGCAGCTCTGGAGGACCCTGTGGTGTGTTCCCCAATACTCCGTTTAAAATAAATACTCCTTCCCCCAGCTGCTAAGAGTATTGTCAGCTCATAGCTTAGCTTAGCCTTTCCGCAGAAACTTGTCTCCCAAATTTAGGCCTCCTTCCTGGAGGTACCATATGGAGCCTGAATACAATGAGTGCTGGGGTAATAAGCCCAGCACCGTGCTTTCATTGAGACAACTTTCAAGACCATCCCAGATGCGGAGCTTCTGTGGGTGGCCAAGGCCTGTGTTGTGACTGTGTCACAGCTCAACTCTCGCCTGTGCCCAGCCCTATTTCTCTCACGTCTGTCCCTCATTCCATGAGGGATGACCCCAACAGATCTCCCAATAAAACCCCTGTCTGCAAATCTCTGTCTCAGAGGCAGTTCCCTGAGTAATCCAACCTATGGCAGACGCTGTCTTTCTTAGACTCTGTGATGGAAGTAGCGTATTGAGAATCATGAAGTAATATGATATGAAAAGCCTGAGTCCTCCAAAACCACTAAACCACGGTGTATCAGCCCTAGACCATCAACTTACATAGTAGAAAAACAAACTTCTACTTTGTTTAAGCCAATGTAGTTTGAGGTCTTTTTGTGACAGCAGTCTAAACCATATTCTAACTAACATTGAATCGTATATCTAGAAGTAGAGTGTTGGTGTGGCAAAATTCTAAATATGAGGCATGAGGGATATTGTCAAACAGTGGGCAGATATTTCAGGTTGGAAGGCTGGTGACTCATATTATGCAAAGCATTTGGTAACACTATCTCTTATGATATCTTGGAAGGCAGTTCACATGCCTACTGAGCTTCCAGTTCTGGGCGAGGTAGCTAGAAAAGGTCCAATTTTTGGTGGGTATTGGCTTCTTTCCACTTGGTGCAGGGCCCTGTAAGACAAAGAAACTCAGAATAGAGCCAGGAGTTTGCAAGCAGAGATGAAAGTGAACGCAGCCTTGCTGGTGGAGCTCTTCCTGCCTGTGGCCGATCATCTAAGTTGGCTGACAGTCCAGTGTTTTTGAGCTTCCACATGTTTAGAAAGCCAACTGCTTTTGTGCTCTGAACTGAAGCAGTGGTCTCAAGTGGCTCCACAGAGGCAGCTGTACCAGGAAATAATACTATGGCCCTAAGCCTTCCCCAATCAGCCCAGTTAAGAATTCCCTGACAGACAATGGGAGTTAACCCAGCAGTCAAGATCAGATTAAGAGTGTTGCTTTTTCACTCAGACCTACTGTGACAGATAACCTCAGGAACTATCATTAGGTCCAGCAGGGTGAGATGGACAGATCGCAGAGTATAGAGATGGCCAAACCAGTAAATAATACGCATATACGTGTCTGCAGACTTCAGAACTGTGTCTACCAGCTTTTTGCCTGAGTTAGTTGCTCATGGAACAGATTGGAAACCAATAGGGTAGAAGTATACTGTACTGTTTTTTTGTTTGTTTGTTTGTTTTTTTAAATAACTATAGTGACAGTTCACATACAACAAAGCTCACACTTTATTTTACACTCTCTTAAAGTATACAATTTAGGTGTTTTTAGTATTTTCACAGTTGTGCAACCATCACTGTTACATAGTTGCAGAACAGTTTCATTGCCACACGAAGAAATCCTGTATCTTTTAGCAGTCAGTCCCAATTCCCCTCCCTCCACTCCTCCAGCCCCTGGCAACCACTTATCTACTTTCAGTCTCTTTGGCTCTGCCTATTATGGACAGTTCATATAAATGGAATTATGTAACACATGGCCTTTTGTGTCTGGTTTCTTTCACTAAGCACAATGTTTTCAAAATTCATCCGTGTTGTAGCATGCATCAGTATTTCATTCCTTTTTACAGCTGAATAATATTCCATTGTATGGATAGACCACAACTTGTTTATCTGATCATCAGCTGACGAACATTTGGGTTGTTTCCACTCTTGGCTACTATAAATAATGTTGCTATAAACATTCATATGTAAGTTTTTGTGTGGATATGTGTCTTCACTTCTTTTGGATATATATACACCTAGGAGTGAAAGTACAGAGTTACAAGGTAATTTTATGTTTATCCCCTTGAGGAACTGCCAAACTGTTTTCCAGAATGGCTGCACCATTTGACATTACTACCAGCAGTGTGTGAAGGTTCCAGTTTTTCCTCACTGTCTTCAACACGTGTAATGATTTGTCTTTTTTATTATTGCCATCCTACTGGGTGTGGGGTGCTTTCTCATTATGATTTTAATTTGCATTTCCCTGATGGCTAATGATGTTGAGCATCTTTTCATGTATTTATTGGCCATTTGTTTATCTTCTTTGGTGAAATGTCTTTTCAAATCCTTTGCACATTTTATTTTATTGAGACAGGGTCTTGTTCTGTTACCCAGGCTGGAGTGCAGTAGCACTCATGGTTTACTGCGGCCTCAGCCTCCCAGGCTCAAGTGATCCTCCCACCTTAGCCTTCCTAGTAGCTGGGACTACAGGCATGTGCCACCACATCTGGCTTTTTTTTTTTTTTTTTTTTTTTGATAGAGATGGGGTTTGCCACATTTCCCAGGCTGGTCTCGAACTCCTGGACTCAAGCAATTTGCCAGCCTCAGCCTCCCAAAGTGCTGGGATTATAGATGTGAGCCACCACACTGGCCCTTTGCATATTTTAAAATTGGGTTTTTTGTCTTCTTATCGTTGAATTATAAGAGTTCTTTATATATTCTGGATACAAGTTCCTTATCAGACACAGGATTTGCAAACATTTTCTCCCATTCTGTGGGTCATATTTCTTACTTTCTTGCCGCTGTTCCTTGAAGCACAAAGGTTTTTTACCCTGATGAAATCCAGTGTATCGATTTTTTCTTTTTTAAGTGTTTTTGCTGTCATATCTAAGAAACCAATGTTTCATCTTAGGTCACGAAGTATTCTGGTTTTAGCTCTTGCATTTAGTTCTAGGATCCATTTTCCTTTTACTTTTGGGAGAAATATATTTAATAACTATGTTATGGCATTTTTTCCTCTTATGAGCCATTTTGAGTTAATTTTTATATGATGTGAGGTAAGGATTCAATTATACTTTTTGAATGTGAATATTCAGTTGTCCCAGCACTATTCTTTCCTCCATTGAATTGTATTGACACCCTTGCTGAACATCAGTTAACCATATATGTAAGGGTTTATTTCTAGAGCTCAGTTCCGTTCCACTGATCTATATGTGCAGGTATATCCTTATACCAGTACCACACTGTCTTGATTACTATAGCTTTGCAATAAGTTTTGAAAGAGAGAAGTGTGAGTCCCCCTACTTTGTTCTTTCTTTTCAGGATTGTTTTCACTATTCTAGGTTCCTTGCAATTCTATATGAATTTTGGGATCAGCTTTCAGTTTCTGCAAAAAAGACAGCTAGATTTTAATAGGGATTGCATAGACCCTGTAGATCATTTCCAGGAATATTCCCATTTTAACAATATTAAGTCTTCCAATCCATGAACACAGGGTGTCTTTCCATTTACTTAAGTCTTCTTTAATTTCTTTTAATGGTGTTTGATGTTTTGTAGTTTCCAATGTACAAGTCTTGAACTTCTTTTGTTAAATTTTTCCTAAGGATTTTCTGTTTTTCAATATGATCATAAATAAAATCGTTCTTTTAAATTTAATTTATGTACTGTTACACTAAGTTTTTGAGGGAGATTAATTAATGAAAGTCTGCAAGCCTGGCCTGCACAACTACGGGATTGCTCAACTCCTAAAGCAAGCCCTGAGCTTTCAAACCTGCACCAGCAGGAAATGGGCTATAAAACCCGTACTCTCGCCACCCTAGCACAGCATGTTCTCCAGTGGCCTCTTCAGATGTGGCCTTGAAGGACAACAAACAAGGAAGGACCTCTCAAAAGGCAGAGCCAGGAGCCGCAGGGAATAATGGATAAAGGAAATGTTTCCCAGGAATCAGTACTAAGGAACTTCGTCCCCTGGGAGGCAGGGAACCTTTGGAATTCTTGCCCAGTGGGATTTACTAATTGCTTTGTGCCTGCTATGGGTTCTCTATTCGTCCCTTTCCAAATGGCAGTTTTAATTGTGGTTATCTTGTTCCTATGTCTCTTGTATATTGTGTACGTGTTGTTGGCTGGTGGAGAGGGACAAATAGATGACTTATCTTTTAGTTTATACATCACTGGACCAATATCTGACCTTCACATAAAGATCAGACAACTACCAAGAAAGCCTGGACCTTGAGACAGTTGCAGTAATGGATAGGACCTATGGGCTTCACGCTTGGGTAGGGGATTACCATGTTCCATGTTTGGGAAGAGAATGTGCGTTTATTTGGGTAACCAAAGGTGCAGAGTATAGTGGAGATTGCTAGCTTTTCATCAATATCCATTCTCCTCTTCTTCAATAGTGGTGGAATACTCAACTGAACACATTTAACAGCCAGCTAGAGACTCTATTTCCTAACTTCCCTTACAATTAGGTATGTCTCGTGACCAAGTCTGAGGCAATGGAATGTGAGCGGACATGATGTATGCAACTTCCAGGCCATGCTCTTCAAAGGAAGAAGGTATATCTTCTTCCTCTTTATCCCTTTCCATCTGGCTGGAAGGTGGAAGTGCTGTCAGCGGCTGGAGCATCCACCTTGGAGGGAAACCTCAAGTTAAGGGTGGGAGAGCAACAGAAAGAAGCAGCTATTGTATCACCCTGGGTCTGCCTTCCCAGACTCCTGCAGGAGTTAACCTTCTGCCTGTTTGCAACACTGTCTTTTGGGGTCTCTTTGTTACAGCAGCCTAACTTTTGTTTATTTATTTATTTATTTATTTATTTATTTATTTATTTATTTGAGACAGGGTCTCCCTCTGTTGCCCAGGCTGACGTGCAGCAGTGCAATGTCAGTTCACTGCAACCTTCACCTCCACCACTCAAGTGATTCTCCTGTCTCAACATGCCAAGTACCTGGGATTACAGGCGCGCACCACCATGCCCGGCTAATTTTTGTATTTTTAGTAGAAATGGGGTTTTGCCATGTTGCCAGGCTGGTCTCCAACTCCAAGCCTCAGGTGATCCACCCGCCTTAGCCTTCCAAAGTGCTGGGATTACGAGCGTGAGCCACTGTGCCTGGCCTGCAGCCTAACATTTGTCCTAATAAAAATTTGTTTCTCGGATGGGAGAGACTGGAGCATGTTTGTGTGCTGATGGAAATAATCCATGAGAGAGGGAGAGATTGATGAGGAGAGAGAGCAAGGGGATAACCAAAGGAACAAAGTCCTTGAGAAGACGAGAAAAGATGGGACTCAGGAAACAAGACATGGAATTTTTCTTTGACAGAAGAAACTAGGATGCTTCTTCCATTGTGATTGAAAGAATGAGAAAAGATCGGTGCAGACACAGGGAGATTGTGGATTCTGTGGTGAGACAATGAGGAAGGATCAGTATATTTGCAAGAGAGTAATGTAATAATAACCTATGGAATCTTTATTTTACTGGACTGCCTACATCTACCCACAGCATTGCTTCCCTGATACACTCATCATTGACCCATGCATGGTTTACTTTTATTTAATTAGCTATTAATTTGTTTCTTTTTATTTTTAGAGACAGGGTCTTGCTCTGTTGCCCAGGCTGAAGGGCAGTGGTGTGACTATGGCTCACTGTAGCCTAGAACTCCTGGGCTTAAGCGATCCTCCTGCCTCAGCCTCCAGAATAGCTAGGAGTACAGACAAGTACCACCATGCCTAGCTAATTAAAAATAAAAAAATTGGGGGTGGGGCTGGGCGTGGTGGCTCACGCCTGTAATCCCAGCACCTCCAAGCCCGTCTGCTTCCTGGCCTGGGTGCCCTGCCACTGCTCTCTGTCCTCATGGAGCTCTCCAGTCCATCGGTACCTTCACTCCTTCTCCATCTGTCAATCCCTCTTGCCTTTACTTCTCTCCTTTCCCACTAAGATTCCGTGGCTCATGAATGAATCAACTGGCGATATTCACACAACAGAATATCCTAAGCGGGCTAAACACATGAGCCACAGCAATATGAAACAATGTGGATGAATCTAGCAAGATACAATTAAGCCAAATTTCCAATTGGAAGGCCGAGGTGGGTGGATCACTTGAGGTCAGGAGTTCCAGACCAGCCTGGCCAACATGGGAAAACCCCTCTACTAAAAATACAAAAAAATTACCTGGGCATGGTGACACATGCCAGCTTCTGGGAGGCTGAAGCACGAGAATCGCTTGATCCCAGGAGGCAGAGGTTGTAATGAGCCAAGATCATGCCACTGCACCCCAGCCTGGGCAACAGAGCAAGACTCTGTCTCAAAATATATATATATACTTTTCTGATATAGCTTGAATGTTTATACCCTCCAAACTGCACATTGACATGTGTGATCCCCAGTGCTGGAGGTGGGACCTAATGGGAGGTGTTTGGGTCAAGGGTGCAGATCCCACATGAATGGCTTTGAGTGTAATGAGTGGTAATGAGCTCACGTGAGATCTGGTTTTTAAGAAGAGCCTGGCACCTTCTCCCTTCTCTCTTGCTTTCCTTCTTGCCATGTGACACACCTGCTCCCCAGTTTGACTTCCTCCATGAGTAAAAGCTTCCTGAGGCCTTGGCAGAAGCTGAGCAGATGCTGGTGCCATTCTTGTAAAGACTCTAGAGCTGTGAGCCAAATAAGCCTCTTTTCTTTATAAATCACCCGGTCTCAGGTATTCCTTTACAGCAATACAAAAGGGACAAACACAGATAGGGTCTTGCTATGTTGCCCAGGCTGGTCACAAACTCCTGGCCTTAAGCAATCCTCCCTCCTGGGCCTCCCAAAGTGATGGAATTGCAGGCGTGAGCCACCACATCCAACCTAATTTGTTATTTTTAAAGATGTAATAGG
The DNA here is from genome assembly GCF_049350105.2 of Macaca mulatta. Lineage (NCBI taxonomy): Eukaryota > Metazoa > Chordata > Mammalia > Primates > Cercopithecidae > Macaca > Macaca mulatta. The sequence goes on along the minus strand of NC_133418.1, from coordinate 81,816,567 downwards.
CACCTGCAAAACCACCACCCAAACAAAAGTTCTGACAGTGACCCCCGTTTCACCACATTGTTCCCTTTCCACATCCCATCCCTTTGCCTCTTTCCACTCAAAGTGGTCATCATCTGTGTACAAGGTGCAACCCTGCTTTCCTTTTTATATGGTTTTATTGCATCTCTCTATATTTTCAAAAATTATAGACATCTTTTCATATTAGCTGTCTTCACCTTCATTAAAAGGGTATCATTCTCTACATAACCTTATGGGACTTAAGTGTTTGGCTTAATTGTGTCTTGCTAAGATTCATCCACATTGTTTTAGTTGCTGTGGCTCATGTGTTTAGCCTGCTTAGCATATTCTGTTGCATGAATATTGCCAGTTGATTCATTCATGAGCCACGGAATCTTAGTGGGAAAGGAGAGAAGTAAAGGCAGGAGGGGTTGACAGATGGAGAAGGAGTGAAGGTACCAATGGACTGGAGATCTCCATGAGAACAGAGAGCTGTGGCAGGGTGCCCAGGCCAGGAGGCAGACGGGCTTGGAGGCGACATATAGTCAAAGGAGAGAATTTCTGATTTCAGAAGGAGTGAGGCTTTCTGGTGACCATAAAGTTTTCAGGGATAAATGAATAGCTAAGGCCAGAATTCTTTGAGATGAGGGTGAAGGAAGCCAGAGGTCAGAGTGTGGACATAGGTCCCTCCATTTGTCTAGGATACTGGCAGGAGGTGGAGTGGAGAAGAGGAGGCTGGAGCTGGAGTTTCCAGTGCATGGGGGCTGGGAGCTGACAGGGAGAGGACAGAGGGCAGCATAGCAGGAGACAGGAGTGTCGGCGGTGCAGGGTTGTATAAGAGGTTGGGAGTAATGTGCTGGAAATGACAATGAGGAATAATAAGGCCAAAACTCCACATCTTTTAGCCCTGAGGTGCAGAGAATGTGAGATTAAATAGCCTCTGCTTGAAGGTGGTAGTTCAAGGCCTGGAGGAGGAGGCAGCATTCCAAAAAGAGCTTGAAGATACAGGGGAGTGTGCTGACTGTGGTGCAAAAGCTCCAGCATATGTTGTGCAAGAGCAGAGGGGAGGGGCAGAGCCGATGGGGTAAGCAGCACATCAGGACTCAGCTTCAGCAGAGAAGGAAGTCAGTTGGGCTGTCCTGGGAGAGGAGGCGACCCCAGGTCTCATGGATGGTCAGTCTTGGCTACACCTCACAAGCTACAAGTGGCTGCGTGTTTCTCATAATGGCATGGGTGTGGAAGGGTCAACTGTCACCATCTCGCCCCCATGCTACTGTGTCACCAGCCCCATTTGTCCCTCGGGCTTAATGTACCTCACTGGAGGGAGGATCAAAAAGTCACTGCTCCTTCCTTGGCTACAGTGCTGGTGTCAGGGGAAACCAGTGTAGAGAACTGTCTTGGTTAGAGGTGGGGACAGAGGACTAGCCTGGAAACCGAACACTGTCTTCCTGCTGGCTCAGGTGGGCTTGCGGGCTCCCGTGGCCCTGGAACTCCCTGGGACTTCTGACTCCGGTCTGAGGATAAAGGCACCATTTTGGCTCTTAGGGAGCCCCCGTCTAAGGGAGGAGGCTTGAAGGAAAGAAGAAGGGTTCAAGCCAGCCACTTGGGAGCCAAGGAAGGCTCTAAGAGAAACGTGGGCCTGCTTGCCATTGTTCTTCAACACAATCAGCACAGAAAGGAAGAACCCAGCCCAGCCTCCGCCGGTGTTTGTGGTCCGAGGCAACGTTTCCTTCTGGATTTTCCCAGTTGGTCTCCACTCAATTATGCTTCTTTAATTACAAAAGCTTGGAATGAGGGTGGGGCATTGTTAGACACAGAACCATTCGATGACTTTCTGTGCCCCGCCTCTTACACTGGCCTATAGCACATCACAGACACTGCCTCTCCCCAATCCCAGGAGCCCAGGACCTATCGCACTAGTGTTCGTATGCCCTTTGGCCCTTTCTTTTTTTTATTATATATTTTAAAAACTGTTTTAAAAATAATACAGACAGGGTCTCCCTATGTTGCCCAGGCTAGTCTCGAACTCCTGGGCTTAAGGGATCCTCCTGACTGGGCCTTCCAAAGTGCTAGGATTACAGGCATGAGCCACCACACCCAGCCCTCTGGCCTTTTCTTTTTCCCCTCTTAGGCCATAGAGGATCTGGGTGGGATCCTAGGGCTGGCACATTCCCAGGTACCAGGAGAAGAGCAGTTCTTCTTGAATGTTCCATTGCTCAGCCCTCAGTAACTGGGCCTCTAGTTCCCTGTCTCACAGGGAGATGGGCTGTTTGCTGTGCCAGTCTTTACGTTAACGAGAGGAGCACCACTCTCCCATACTCAGTGGAGCGGGGAGCGATACCTTTACATTTCTCCATGGCTCCAGCACTCAGGACCCCCAGCGGATGACAGGGCCATGACCTCCACTCCATAGCAGCTCCTGAACTGAAGCAAATGCTGCTCTAACCCACATGCAAAATGCTTTGAATGTACCAGTGACATGGAGTCAGGATAGAGGGGGAAAAATGAAATTAGTTTCTCAGGTTAGGGTGAGCAGATCTGGCCCGGTGGTGTGTCTTGCCACACTCTCAGCAGAGGGGAGACTGGTTACAGGCAGAATTTATCTGGATTTGGATGGAGGGAACAAAATTAGTCCTCACACAGGAGATAGAGTTTCAGCCCACAGCAACGTGTACCAAGAGAAGGTCCCAAGATGTATTAATTAGGATATAGACCTGGCTGATATAACAGAGATCCAAAATAAGAGTGACTCAAATAAGATCGCTGTTTCTTTCCTCTTGTGTAACAGTCCAGGCATAGACAGTTTGGGATCAAAATAGTATCAGGCACTTGTGCTGCTTCTAACTCACTTACTGATGTGCCATCCCTCTGGTCCTGCCCTCACCCATAGGATCCAAGATGACACTCCATCACACAGGCTTCCAGCCTGCACGAAGCTGGGGAGAGAGGGCCCCAGAGGCAGGTTCCCTCCTTTTAAGGACACCATCTGGAAGTTGCAGACAATGCTTTTGTCTACATCCCATTGGCCAGAACTGTTAGACACGTAGCTATCCTTAGCTGCAAGGGAGCCTGGAAAATGTAGTTTTTCTTTCAGTAAACACCTTTTGGTCTATGAGAGAAAAGGGAAAATTGTTTTGGGGAACAACTAGCAGTTCTGCCACATGAGACCCCAAGGAGGTTCTTGGATTTGTCTGCCCTGTGCCCCACTCCCCCTGGCCACAGGGGCAGGCAAGGGACTCAATCTGGGAAAATGACCTCTGACCACCGCAATTGCCCAGAACTGGGCACATGATTCAAGTGGATCCAATCAGGGTTCTTTCTCAGGCCTTTTGCTTTTCTTTCCTTGTTTCCAAAAAAGTTGAAGGCTGGGCATGGTGGTTCACACCTGTGATCCCAGCACTTTGGGAGGCCAAGATGATGGATCACCTGAGGTCAGGAGTTTGAGACCAGCCTGGCCAACTTGGCAAAACTCTGTCTCTACTAAAAATACAAAAATTAGCTGGGTGCGGTGGCGCACCTATAATCCCAGCTACTCAGGAGGCTGAGGTGGGAGAATCACTGGAACTCAGGAACCAGAGGTTGCAGTGAGCCAAGATTGAGATTGCACCACTGCACTCCAGCCTGGACGACAGAGCAACACTCCATCTCAAAAAAAAAAAAAAAAAAAAGGTTGAGACAGGGTCTTGCTCTGTTGCCCAGGCTAGAGTGCAGTGGCATGATTGTGGCTCACTGCAACCTTGAAATACTGGGCTCAAGCAATCCTCCCACCTCAGCCTCTGGTGTAGATGGGACTACAGGCATGCACCACTACACCCGGCTAACTTAAAAAAAAAAAAATTCGTAGAGACGGGGTCTCACTATGTTGCCCAGCATGGTCTCAAACTCCCCTCATGACTTTTTCTAAGCAAGCCTGGTAGCAGACAGTACAATTTCCTTTCTGGTCATGAGACGGTGAGGATGTAATGCTGAACCGACCACAGGCATTATTTCTGCAGGGAAAGGAGGGTGCACAAAGCCCATTTGCGGAAGAAAGGGTGTTGCTCACCCCTGAGAGATGCAGGGAGAAGAGACAGCAGGAGATAGTCTGGTGGGTGAGTAGGCCTCATTCTGGCCTCTCCAGGGCCTGCTCTGTCTTTGCCCTGTTTGAGCCAATAGTCAACATCCCCCTCTCACCAAGCTGATTCCAAGTCGAGTTTGAGCCATTTGCAACCGTTCGTACTGCAAGTGGCGATTTTTTTGTCGCTGGGGAAATGAGTGAATGGCTGGGGGACACAGCTGAGATGGAAAATCTGTAAAGAAAGTGCATGTGCTCCAACCACGCCTCTCTCTCCCCCGCACATGTGCCCTGTGGCACCTCAAAGTTCCCACCCAGCCCTTCACTGCGGAGGCTACTGGGTTTCTCTGCATTTTCCCAGCCAGCCCCACTGCCTGCCTTCCAGCCCTCCTCCCAGCCTTGCTGCAGCTGGCCCAGCTGTGAGGGAGCCCGAGGAGGGCGCTGCACAAAGGCCCCATTCTCAGCTGGCGGGGGCTGTTATCGGCCCAGCCTAAACTCTGAATCACCTGCATCTGTGGGCAGCTCTGTGGGTGGGGCCACTTGATTTCCCCTCTGGGTCTCCCTTGGCCAGAACCTGCGAGTGGGGGCGAACTGTCAATAAAGGTTCATTGTTTTCCATTCCCTCTGCTATCGGGTTCTGTGACTGCCTTCCCAAGCCCCTTCCTCTGCTCCTCATTCAGCCTCTTCTCCCTGGCCCCTGGCCCTCTGCGCACCATGCCCCACCTCACCTTGGTTATCAGCGGAATCCCTTCAGGGGAGCCCAGGTGGTGACCTGGGAAAGCCGGAGACAGGCATTGGCTGGCTTTGCCTCCAGGGCAGTCAGAATGAAGGCGGATCAGAACCGCTGGCTGGCTCCCCAACTTACTCGAGGCCCCCCACTGACTGCAGACAGCAACCAAGCTGTCCTGGGCCTGTGGTGTCACCTGGTGGCCAGTCCTGGAACTTGTCTGGGAGGTGATGGGGGGATCACACATGTTCCACAATCTCTCTTTTCTTCCTTGTTTTTTGTTTTTGTTTTAAACTGTAATGGGTTCAGTTCTGCTCATTCTTCCTCAGGCCACCTTTAAAACACAAATTCCAAATCCCAGAGCCTACTTCCATCATCTCCCCTTCTTCCCACCCTACCCCGATTACCTCAAGAGGTCCTTTTCTCATGGTATGTTCCGTGTACCCAGTCAACGTGCTGACTGAGACAGGGCAGGCCTACCCCCAAGTCAAGAAAAAGGCCGATTGAAAGTCAGAGAGATAACTAGAATGATGAAGAATAGAGGCTCTCGACTTCAAAAGCCCTTGAAAAGCACTTAGAAGTTTCCTTCATAATGCCACACCCATCTGCCCATCCTCCTGTTAAGAACCTGCTTTCCTTCAACCACCAGTTTTCAAGAGAAAATAGGTTGACTTTTTTAGATCCACATTATGATTTTTCCATTTCTACTACAGGTCTTGCAACAGTAGGGTTTTCTGTCCTTCCTGTGTAGCTGAGTGTCAGCCCAGCTTTGAGATGGGTTTAATGGGCATTTATTATGCCCCAACCTGGAAAACTGAGCCCCATTCATAGCCCTGAGTTCTCCACTTTCTATTGGCTCATTGTGTGAAATGCCAAACCACTTCATAGAAACATTTTGAAATCTAACCCATTGGAAAGTCGGGACAGCCTGACGAAGATATTTAAAGGAAAGGTCATGAGATGCTTTCTGGGCAGGATGGTGGCTGCTTGTTCTTGTTCCTGTTGCCGTTCCAAATAGGCTAGTATATGAGAACTATCTGATTTCCCCAAAATGGAAATCCTGATCCTTGAAGAAGTCTTGAGGCTTCCAAAATGGGTTGTGCCAGGGGCCTAAGGTTGGGGGAAGAAGGTGTGGAGTGAGAAGTTAAGTGGCAATGTGAGCACAGAGACTAGGCAGAGAGGATATAAGGAGGCCGGGTTGACTGGAGGGTCTGGAGAGAGTTTTAGGGCCAAGACTGGAGAGAGACCCAACTGACTTCTACCTGACAAGAAGGGCCCAGTGGAAACACATGGAGACTCCAGGCGGGTAAATCATTTCGTATCCCATCAAAGCCATATTCTTTTACTATGTTTGACTTTAGTGTAGCAGAAACTGATCTCTGCTTGGAGGAATGAGGGAGTAGACAGAGAAGAGGGTCCCCATTACCAAGTAGGCAGAGAAAAGGGTCCCTGTTAGCAACACTCCATCTCCTCTGAGCGGTTCAGCTCTCGCCCCAATGAGACAAACAAAAACTCTGCAGAGACCCTCCGCACCTTCCTTAGAGACTGACTGCTATTGTACTAGCCTGCTCTTTTGCGGGTATCCCTAACCACTCTATTGCAAACCACTCATTCAAACAGAACATGCAACTGTCCCTTAGAGGAGTTGCAGATACGGTTCTCTTGGTCTCCTTTTATTTCCAGTGATGTTGGAGAGCCTCCGAAAGACAGCACCCTGGGAAGCTGCTGGGTGCTGAGCACTAAGCATGTCATCTCATTTCATCTCCCTGCCAGGGCACTATCAGGCGCTCCATTTCACCTGGTGCCACTGAGGCTGAGGGCAGTCAGGGGAGCTGCCCAAGAGGTTAAGAGCTACTGAGAGCTGCCAATCCCACCTTGGAGCTGAGATGTGAATTCAGCTTCATCCATCTTAGTCTGAAGATCTTCACTTCCTCCCCTTCCCGCAGGACAAAATGGAAAGAAAAAGCCCTTGAGAGCAGGAGGGTAGGACCTATGAGGGGCCACAGGGGGTGGAAGTTCCAACAGGGAATTATGAGCCCAGTCAGATATCCAGTGGGCGGCAGGGAGGACGACTGCCTGCCCAGGACCGCCACAAAACAGCTCTGGTAGGGTGAGGGGGGTGTGGGGAGCCAGCCTGGGAAAGTGAAGGAGCCTTGTTCTGTCGAGGGAGATCCCTCCTCTGCAGCAGACACACTAAAAGTGTCCACTGATAGAACAGGGTGGGCCTGGGTCAGCAAAAAGCCCAAGAGAGATCTTTGCAGGCGAAATCTCTCCTTCGGTGCTGGAAATGGACAGTGAATAAAGTCCTGTGGGCCAGGTGGAGGCAGCAGTGCTGAAAGACTGGAAGCTGGCCCTGGCCGGTCCCTCTTTGCCCATCTCCCCTCCTTCCAAACCCCAGTCCAGCGAGGCTCAGCTCCAGAGCCAAGGAGGGGCTGGCCGTCCATTCCTGGCCTCACCAGCAGAGGTCTCCAGAGCAGGGAGCAGAGGGCTTGGGGTGGAGGAACGAAAGGAAGGATGCCCTGTGCCTCCCACCCTGCTCACAGATGTCCAGGGGTCCACATGCATAGGTGATCTGGACTCATGCCTAGGTGTGTCTGTATTTGTGTGCATCCGTGTGGGGGTATGTTAGTGTGGGAAGTGGGCGTATCTGTGTTTGTGGGCATGTAGGTGTCTGTGGGTGCATGCATGTTTGTATGTGTGCTGGGTGGTGTCTCTGGGTGTGTTTGCCCATTCCCTCTTTGCACATGTTGGCACTGCTTGTGGCCCTGCATATATCTGTGTGCACGTGAGTCCTACATGATTTGTGCATAGTTGTCTGTGCTTCGGCTTGTAAGGAGAGAGGAGAAAAATACGTGACCTGGGGAAGGGGATACTCTGAGATCTCAACATTCTAGGAGGCAGGGATGTGGGGTCGTCTGTACTGTCCCACGTCCACACACTGACCCAGCCTGGCCACCTCCTCCCCTCCCTCAGCACAGTCCCTGAATTTGTTTGTTAAAACCTCATTTACAGCAGGTGTTGCTGACAACCAGTTCCCAGGAAGCAAGACCTTCCAGAGCGCTCGCTGTCTCGCTGTCTCGCTGTCTCGCTCTCTCTCTCTCTCTCGCTGGTAAACATTATTCTCATTGTTGCAGGGGGACAGAGTATGGTGGGAGGCAGTTAGAGAGCTGCAGTGGAGAAACCGCATGCCCATGGCTGGCTCACCCATGGGTGAACAAAGGCAGTGGCCATGAGGGCAAGTGCAGGGGAAAGTCCTGGACAAGGCCTAGCTCTGCTCCTGGCCTGAGGCCCTGCACTGGAGCTCAGCCAGTGCTAGGGGGCAGACAGAAGGGAGGCCCCCTACCCATGTCATGCTGAAAATCCTTGCCGCAGAGAGTAGGGCAGAGTCTGGAGCCTACCACACGATGAGAAAGTGTGTTTACTTCCCATTGCTGCTGTAACAAATTGCCACCAACTTAGCGGCTTAAAGCAACACAAATTTACTATTATACAGCTCTGGAGGCCACAAGGCCAAAATCAGCATCTTTGGGCTAAAAACAAGGTGTTGGCAGGACTGCTCTCCTTCTGGAGGATTTGGAGGAGAACCCATTTCCTTGCCTTTCCCACTTCTAGAGGCCGCCTGCATTCCTTGGCTTGGGGCCCCTGCCTCCATCTTCAAAGTCAGCTGAGCCTGATCTATATAGTGAGACCCCATCTCTACAAAAAACTTAAAAATTAGCCAGTGTGGTGGTACATGCCTGTAGTTCCAGCTACTCAGGAAGCTAAAGTGGGAGGATCACTTGAGCCCAGGAGGCAGAGGTTGCAGTGAGCCGAGATCAGACCACTGCACTCCAGCCTTGGCAACAGTGTGAGACCCTGTTTCTAAACAAAAACAAACAAATGAAGTCAGCTGCACGTGATATCTTCAAGTCTTCCTTCTGTCTGCTCACACATGCCTTTTCTACTGCCTTTGACCTTCTTGCTTCCCTCTTATGTGGACCCTTGTGATGATGTCGGGCCTTCCCAGATAATCCATGATAATCTTCCCACCTCAAGACCCTCAACAGACCCACATCTATGAGGCCCCTTTGCCTTTGAGGTGACATTCACAGGTTCTAGGGATTAGGATGTGGACATCTTCGGGGAGCCATTATTCTAACAAAGAGGACAATCACAGACAGACTGGCAAAAGGGGGTGACCAGTCACAGACTGGCCAAAGGGGGTGACATTCCTATTCCCCCCGTGTTTTCACCCAGTGGGGACTCACATTCCTGCTAAGGAACCCGCTGGCCCTGGCAGGGCTTCCTCTGCACTTTCCCTCATGGCCACTGCCTTTCTCCGCCCATGGGTGAGCCAGCCATGGGCATGCATTTCCCCACTGCAGCTCTCTACCTGCCCCCCACAACACTGGCCCTGAAGTGAGCAGCTCTCGGCATCAGGAACTAGGGCTCACCGGCTGGGTAAAGGGTCATCGTCCCCGCTTCCTACCCTCCCAGCAGCCCGTGGCCAGGCACCAGCTATGACCCCAGGTCACACCAAACCCTTGAGCCCCTGAATCTCCCTCATCCCCACCCAACCGGCTCCACATCCAGCCCCCGCCAGACCTCAGGCTTGTGTCCACTGTCCCTGAACGCTCCTCTCTGGCTTTCCCTCAGTCCCCTTTCCCCTCTGGATTCCTGTCCTGTCAGGGCCCCCCACTCCTGGCCCCAGAGGCCGTCTGCCTGTTCCTGACTGTGGGGTTCCAGCCTGCTGGCTTCAGGCCCTCCAGCGCTTTCCACACGTGTGAAAACCACGTACATGGGCTCTCTCTGGCTTGCCATGGAAAGCCCAGTGGCAGGACCCAGAGTGAGGAGGACCATGCAGGTTAGCCCAGCCGGGCCAGTGCTGGGGGGGCCCAAGAGCACTGCCAGCACCCCCAGATGCCTTACGAGGCCAAACTCCCGTCACAGTCAGCCCCACATCTGGGATTAGGCTGGAAATTCCAATGGCTCTCGGCTGCTAAGAAACGTGTCGAATCTTCCCGGAGATTTGGTGTAAGTGGGAAGCACTGTGTGGTGGGGGTGGGGGCACTTCCGCAATAGGACTCCCAGAGCTCTGGGAAGTCCAGATGGCACAATGTGTCCACAGTGGCTGTGTTGGTTCCCCCCGCCCCCTCTGCCTAACTCCCCGCCCGGTGAAGATGAAAGGTGCCCGGGGCCAGGGTGCAGCTCATTCCTCGCTGGCACCCACAAGTCTGTCTACGGGTGTGCGTGTGAAACTCTGATGTTTCTGATAGAGACTTGAGTTATTTTTTCCTGGAGAGAAAAATGTTGACATGACTTTGGAGGAATATCTGCCTAGAAAATCCCCGATGCACGAAGAAGACAAGTTCCTCCCCTTCTCACACACGCACCCCTGCACACTCACGCACATTCCCTGGAGGCCCAGGTCTGTGGGCCTCCTCGGGGCCTCACCTCCGCCTCTAGCCTCTAGCTGCTGTAACAAATCGCTACTAACCAAGGGCTTTAAACAACACGCATTTATTCTCTTACAATTCTGGAGGCCAGCAGCCCAAAATCAGTCTCACTGGGTTAATGTCAAAGTGTCGGCAGAGCTGGTTCCTTCTGGAGGCTCCAGGGAAAACTCTATTTCCTTGCCTTTTTCAGTGTTCACTGGCCACCTCTATTTCTCGGCTTGTGGCCCCTTCTTCCATCTTCAAAGAACATCACTGTAATTTTGGCTTCCTTCATCCTGTCACCTTCTTCTCTGATTCTGACTCCTTCTGCATCCCTCTTCCAAGGACACTGAGATCAGGTTGGGCACACCTGGGTTATCCCTATCTGGAGATCCTTGATTGCACACACTAAGTCCCTGTTACCATGTTAAGGGAACATATTCACAGGCTCTGGGGATAAGGATGTGACCATGTTTGGGGGCCATTGTTCATCCTCCCATAACCAGTGTCCCTCTCAGGGTCTCAAGCTTCAAGGGACAGTCTCCCTGGGCCTCTTCCAGCTCTGATGCTAAAACAGGAGTCTCTTGCCTTATGGGAAGTCTGGTCAAATGGGCGTGGCCCCTCCCCTCTTTACTCAGTGCTGAGTCCTGGGACTGATCAGAAGGGAGGCCCTCTCTACCCTGCAAGCAACCCCAGGAGTCTGACGCCCTGATCTGGGCCCTCAGCCCTCAGTCCATGCTGAAGGAGCATCGTCTATCTGTGAAGAGTTAACCGCAGCCCAACTTAGTTTACGATCTTAATTTCAACCTTCCCTAAGGCAGAGTCCTCTTCTGCCCACCTGTGACATGGGGAGAAGAATCCTAGACCCTACTCAAGGCTGCTGGGTAGGGAGTGGAGACCTCTGAATGGGAGAGGCAAGGCTATGAAACTCACTCCTGACAATAATCCATGTTGGCTTAAACTCCCAGAGCTCAGGCCACCCAGGCATGGCCTGGCCTCCCCAGCAGTGTGCTGGGCACTGATCCCTGAAGTGCCCAAGAGCCCTTTGGAAGCCATGGGAGGTTATTTACTATGGCAGAAGGGCTTCCTAGGACAGATGGTACTGTGCTTTATGCCCAGAAACAGTAAAATGCTGAGTCTACCTGCACATACCTATGGGAAGATGCAGCCACAGTTTGGTTCATGCTTTTCCACTGCTTAACATTTTTCCACTCTTCTCTTTTCGATAGCTCTCAGGCATCACCTCCTCCAGGAAGTCTTCTCTGAAGTCTGCAGAAACTAAATTCCCTCCTTGATGCTCCTCGAACCCCACAGACAGGTTCATTGTGTCCAGGTGAGGAACAGATTATGTCCTCTAGACAAGAGAAAGCCACTCACTGCCTTGGAGGCGCTCAGAGTAGGAGAAGGGCAGTGTCCGCTGAGATGGTGCCGGGCTCTGCTAAGCCTGCCCTCCCGGAGGACCCCACCCCACCTCACCTCTCCGGCAACAGGAGGACCCAAGGACAGGAGGGAAGACTTTATGATCTTGAAGAATCAAAGCTTCTTGTCCCTGGGAGTAGGTCAGATCACCTTCTCTTACCACTCAGATGTTGCTGCCAAACTGCTACAGGGCCCAGACCTAGGTGGGTGGCCACCTCGCCCCCAGAGTGAGGTATCAGGTACCAGTGGGTCTACCTTTTTGCCAGACCGAAGGTCAGGACAAAGCTGGAACTAGCTGTGTGCAGCTGGAGGTAGGGCAAGTGTGTCTAGCTCTCTGCAATCCTCGCTTTCTCTGGTCAGATTATCCCAGCAGGGCTCCAGATCTTACCAGAACCCCCTTTAGTGGCTCCCTCTGCATTTCCTCTATCCATTTCACACCAAAATAACCTTTCCTTGCAGAGCAAGACAATAGTATTTCAAACATTTCCCACTGCACTAAGGACAAAGGTCAAAATTCTTGCTATAAAACTCTGATGGCCGGCCAGGCGCGGTGGCTCACACCTGTAATCCCAGCACTTCGGGAGGCTGAGGTGGGTGGATCACTTGAGGTCAGGAGTTCGAGACCAACCTGGGCAACATGGAGAAATCTCGCCTCTACTAAAAATATAAAAATTAGCTGGGCGTGGTGGCAGGTGCCTGTAATCCCAGCTACTTGGGAGGCTGAGGCAGGAGAATCTCTTGAACCCAGGAGATGGAAGTTGCAGTGAGCCGAGATCGTGCCACTGCACTTCAGCCTGGGGGACAGGAAAAAAAAAAAACAAAAAACAAGACCCGATGGTCTGACTTTGGCCATCTTCAATGTCAGTTGCTGCTCCTGAGCCCCTCTGGCCAGCTCACTCCCTGCAGCCACACTGGCCCTCAGTGGGTTCCCTGATGTCCATCTTCCCCACCTCAGGGCCTTTGCACCTGCTGCTCCCTTCACCCAAAACACTGTCCCCACTCCCACCTTACCTCCAGTTTCCATATGGCTCTTATTCATCCTTCGGGTCTCAGGTTAAATGTTTCTAATGCCTCCATCTAAATTAGAACTCCCCCCAATCACATTCTTGAACTATCCTTTTATTTTTCTTCCTAGCACTGACCACAATTGTAGTCGATTCTTGGTGTTTTCTGTCTTTCTCCCCTACAAGGCTATAAACTCCATGGAGGTAGGGCCCTCTCTGAACTCCTAGTATTTTAGTCCAGTGCCTGAGGCTATCAATAGTGCCTAATACATAATTGCTGATTATCCATGAAGAGTTGCTCCACTGAATGCCTACTATGTACCAGAAACTCCTCGGTGCTGGAAGGAGCCAAAGAGGCAAGAAGCCACAGCCCATCAGCCTTGCAGGGCAGATGTGTCAGCAAGGAGTGGGGGCGCCAGGGTGGTCAGGTGATCAGACTCTGCCTTTTAAGAGTGGATGGACCCCCAGAGACCACCCAGTCTAGTCCCTCTGAAAGCATGCTGGGGCCCCTTTCAGAGCTCTGGGTGGTGGCACTGGAACCAGAAGCCCTCTCTCCTGGTTGTAGCTCATGCCCTTTCCATGAACCCCCTGCCTTGATGATGGCCATGTCTCAACCACCTCTGTGTCCCCAGCTACACAGTGACTGATGTGAGGGGAGTGAGCAGGGGGCAGCTGAAGCCCTGAGACAGAGAGAACCCACCAGAGAAGTGTCCAGAAGGCAGCCTGTGCTGGCATGACAGTTGGGTCATGAGATGGCCTGACTCCAGAGCTAAGGCCAGGCTTTCTCATGATCCCTTCCACGGCAGACGAGTCAAGAGAAAGATCTGGGCCTGAGTCCTGGCTCTGCCTCTTATTAGCTGTGTGTGTGGCCACTTTGAGCTCCCATTTTCTCACCGGCAAAATGGAAACAACTGGGCACACTTCGTAGGTTTGTTTTGAAAACTCAACACAATGATGTATGAGGAGTCTACAGTTCTGCAGCTGGCCCCCGGCACTCTCTAATGAATGGTGGATGCAAGCGCAAGTTTTCATCATCCCAGCCCCCTCACACTTCCATCTTCTCACTCCTGTTCTATGGGCTCAACCTTCTGGAATCAGGAAAGCAATCTGATTAGATGGATTCACATTGATTCCAGCCCAAGCCTACCCAAAGAGATTCTGATTGATTTGGTCTAAGATGAGTTCTAAAACTCTTTATTAATCTTTTTCTTTTTCTTTCTTTTTTCATCTCTTTTTTCTTTTTTCTTTCTTTCTTTCTTTTTTTTTTCCTGAGACAAGAATCTCGCGCTGTCACCCAGGCTGGAGTGCAGTGCAGTGGCGCTATCTCGACTCACTGCAACCTCTGCCTCCCAGGTTCAAGCAATTCTTCTGCCTCTGCCTCCCGAGTAGCTGGGATTACAGGTGTGTACCACCATACCCAGCTGCTTTTTTATTTTTAGTAGAGACAGAATTTCACCATATTGGCCAGGCTGGTCTGGAATTCCTGACCTCAAGTGATCTGCCCGCCTGGGCCTCCCAAAGTGCTGGGATTACAGGCATGAGCCACTGCACCTGGCTGTAATCTTTATTTTTTAACAAACATCCTGGGTGATCCTGATGTTTAGCCAAGTTTGGAAGTCACTGGAATAAGTGATGATGAAATTTTGTTTTAATAAAAGCCAATTTGTGCCCTTGAAAATAGGGGTTCGCCTCTTCCCATGGTCCCTGGAACCAACCACAGCAAGTAGGGCCCCCTCAGTCCCCATGGGGAGGATGGCATTCCTTCACAGCAGCTCTAATGGATGGAGTGGGGGTGGCACCAGCTGTGTCCCCTCCTGCAGCTGTTGCAATGCCATGGCCCAGTGGAAATCACTGTGAAAGTCATTCTCCACATCTCCCAAAGCTGGACCAGGTGGCAACTGGCTGGAGGAGCTGATCCCACCAGACAAGAGGCCTCTGCGAGCCAAGGAAATACACCCACCCACCTCCACTCAGCACAGGACTCCCCCAGACCCTGCCTTCCTCAGCCAACAACTGCCTTTTGTCCTAAATCAGTTCATCCGCCCTGACTGGGCGATGTCTTTGCTCTGCATCAGGAACAGCTCTTGCTTTTCTGCACTCTCATTCAGGGCTGCTGGCTTCGGGAGGTGGTCAGGGCTGGATTCCACCGCGGCCCAGGGACACCCCCAGGCCTGGAAAAGAGCTGCTCTGGGAAAATGTGGGTGGAGGAGGAAAAGGAAGCTGTACATTGCGGCCTCTGCAGACTCCACTCCTCCCTGAGAATGACAGCGGGTGGGGCTTTCCCTACCTCAGGTAATTCAGCTTTTTATGAGCTGCAGGGAGATGCAGAGCAGGGATTTGGCCCAGGAAGAGAGGAAGGGCATGGAATGAGAGAACCGTCCTTCGCCAAGGACACAGGACTGTTGACGTGGGAGAGATGGGCGCAGCCTCTGGACCTGCGCCACGACAAGGAGGAAATGGTTTTCACTGAAAAACAAAGTTGAAAAACAGTTTACTGAAGGGAAGAGAAAGAGGAAAGGGAAAAAAAAAAAAAAAGAAAGAAAACCACCTCAAACTGTCTGATCATCAAAATCACCTGGGCAGCTTGTTAAAAATACAGATTCCAAAACTCGTTCCAAGTCAATAAAATATTATTCTTGGTAGCTCTGGGCTTCTTTTCCTTGTGGTTAAAAAATGCAGGTTCCAACTCAGCCCGCTTGGAAGACCCTTGAGGGAGTGGGTGTCTGGGGTGAGGGGAAGCAAGACCTATGGAGTCAACACAACAGATTATGTTTCTAGTTTTCTAATTGGATTTTGGGGAGAAAGGAGGGAAGGAGACACAACAGGCTCAGGAGAAAACTCCTAAAAGCCACTGCCCTCCAGGGAGGACGGTCTTCCGCTGGCCGAGCCTGTCCAATCCCTCCTCCTTTCTTGGGCAAGTCTCCTGGTGAATCCTCACTCTCCTGTTTCCTCCTCTTCTCCCCTCCCACCGTGGGGCCCTTGTCACCCGTGGAAGTCTGAATGATGCCCCCACAGATATTCATGTCTTTAGGCCTACAATCTGTCCATGCCACCTCGTATAGGGCTTTCACCTGTGATTAGATTAAGCCTCTTGAGACAGGGACATTATCCTGGGTGATTTGGGTGGACCTCATGGAATCACAAGGGTCTTTCTGAAAGGAATGCAGGAGTCAGGCAGCAGGTGACCTGTTGGAGGAGCAGATTGCAGTGATGCTCTTTGAAGATGGAGGAAGGAGCCACAAGCCGAGAAAATGAGCCAGAAAAGACAAGAAAACGGCTCTCCCCTGGAGCCTCCAGAAGGAACCGGCCCGACTGACACCTTGATATTAGCCCAGTGAGACTGATTTTGGGCTTCTGGCCTTCAGAATTGTAAGAGAATAAATGTGTGTTGTTTAAGCCCCTCAGTTTGTAGTGGTTTGTTACCATGACAGCCACAGGAACCAAATGCCCCCCACCTCTATCCTGCCCACTTTACCAGCCCGGCCCCTGCCAGGGTCTCCCGGGACCAAATGCTTGCCAGCCCTGGGCCCTCCTCGGAGCCTGTCTCTCTTGGCCTCACATCAATATGTGATATATTCTCCACTGCTCATTCTTAAATCTTGTGACAGCCCACTCCACTGGTGTTCCTCATGCCTTGATGCTCCTCCTCAGCCCTCTTCCAGCACTTTCCAGCCCCACCTCTCACCCCACCTTCAACATGGCCATGTGGCCCAGGCTCCTCTTCTGAACCCTCTTCTCTTCTCACTCTCTGTCTACTTCCCAGTGATAATCGCAAATCAAAGCCACGGGTCCACACCCTAATAACCATGGGTCCCTTATGCGCTCCTCAGCAAACAGGTATTAATATCTTCCCTGCCTGTTGAAATCCAGTTCACCTGTTCATCCCTCAATGCCCCACTCTAATGTCACCTCCTCCAGGAAGCCTCCCCTGTCTGTCATGTCACATGCTTGTTAACAGCATCCATCTGTTGACCCCATGGGATTGTGTGCCTAATTTATAAGTTGAACTTAGAAGCTAGGATCTACAATATTTTGAGACATAGAGAGAAAAACTATACTCACATAACTTTCATTGTAGCATATTGTTATAATTGATCTATTTTATTATTGTTGTTCATCTCTTACTGTGCCTAATTTATACAATAAACTTAGACACAGAGTCATGACCTAGTCAGCCCTGGACACTCAGCACCCGGCACAGTGGGACCCAGCTCTGGGACATGCTCTCCCTCCTCACTGCCATAAACACCTGAGCAGATGTTGGAGCTGTGAAAGCTGCCCTCTGCCATTCTCCTGCCTTCTGGCCTAGGCCCGGCTGTCACAGTGGGGTTCCCTTCCCTTAAAGAGTCATGAGAATAGATGTCAAGTTTCTGTTCCGGCTACACCGGCCTCCTCACTCCTACTCCAATAGGCCATCTCCTGCTGTCCCACCTGGGACATGAATCATTCCTTTCTCCAATGTATCCATGCTGTGGCTGCCACCCGCCTGCATGTCCCTTAGGGGCCATCTGTCAAGGTATCATGGTGCTTGTGTTCAAGTGGCCCTTATTTTACCTTGTCATGGCCCCAAAGCACAAAAGCAGCAATGCTGGCAATTTGGATATGCCAAAGAGAAGCGTGAAGCGCTTCCTTTAAGTGAAAAGGTGGAAGTTCTTGACTTAATAAGGAAAGAAAAAAGCGTATATTGTGCCAGACAATGAGATACTATGCAGCCATTAAAAATTGTATTTTCAGGCCGGGTGCTGTGGCTCACGCCTGCAATCCCAGCAACTTGGGAGGTCGAGGTGGGCAGATCGCTTGAACTCAGGAGTTCAAGACCAGCATGGGCTACATGGAGAAACCCCCGTCTCTACAGAAAGCACAAAAATTAGCCAGGCGTGGTGGTGCACACCTGTGGTCCCAGCTACTTGTGGGGCTGAGGCTGGAGGATCACTTGACTCTGGGAGGTCGAGGTTGCAGTAAACCATGATGGCACTGCTGCACTCCAGCCTGGGTGACAAAGTGAGAGACGCTGTCTCAAAAAATATATATAAATAAATCAAATAAAATTGTGTTTTCAAAGACTATTTTAATGACCCATGAAAATTCTTTTTTTTTTGAGACGGAGTCCGCTCTGTCACCCAGGCTGGAGTGCAGTGGCCAGATCTCAGCTCACTGCAAGCTCTGCCTCCCAGGTTTATGCCATTCTCCTGCCTCAGCCTCCTGAGTAGCGGGGACTACAGGCGCCAGCCACCTCGCCCGGCTAGTTATTTTGTATTTTTTTTAGTAGAGATGGGGTTTCACCGGGTTAGCCAGTATGGTCTCGATCTCCTGACCTCGTGATCCGCCCGTCTCGGCCTCCCAAAGTGCTGGGATTACAGGCTTGAGCCACCGCGCCCGGCCGAAAATTCTTATGATGTAATTTATATGGAAAAAAATCAAGATTTTAGATCTCAGATCTTAGCTCAGGTAGCTAGGATCTACAATATAACATTCTGAGACACATGGAAAAAGACCATACTCACATAACTTTTCTTGCAGCATATTGTTATCATTGACCTATTTTATTATTGTTGTTAATCTCTTACTGTGCCTAATTTATAAATTAAACTTTATCATAGGTATGTATGTTTGGAAAAAACAGCGTATATAGGGTTCAATACTAACTACAATTGCAAACACCCACTGGGGGGCTTGGGCCATGTCCCCCGAAGATAAGAGGGGACTACAGTACCATAGTTTATCAAAAACACATTGCTCCCAGACACCAAGAACTTTGCAGGGATTCACATCCTTTTACTTCATAATCCCATGTCTAGTACGTTATCCTAAAGAAATAATCAGAAGGTGGGAGTGGTGGCTCACGCCTATAATCCCAGCACTTTGGGAGGCTGAGGCGGGTGGATCACCTGAGGTCAGGAGTTCGAGACCAGCCTGACCAACATGGAGAAACCCCGTCTCTACCAAAAATACAAAATTAGCCAGATGTGGTGGCACGTGCCTGTAATCTCAGCTACTCAGGAGGCTAAGGCACGAGAATCACTTGAACTAGGAAGGCAGAGGTTGTGGTGAGCCAAGATCATGCCATTGCATTCCAGCCTGGGCAACAAGAGCGAAACTCCATCTCAAAAATAAAAAAAGAGAGAGAGAAAGAAATAGTCAGAGATGTATGCAAAGATGTATGTGTAAGAATGTTTATTATTATTTAAAATAATGAACAATTTGGAAACAGTTCACATGCCTAACACTAGGAAATTGGCTTAGTATCTAGTGTGCCATACAATAGGATACTATGCAGCCATTTTACATCATATTTTCAAAGAATATTTTAATGACCCAAGAAAATTCTTTTTTTTTTTTGAGACGGAGTCTCGCTGTGTCGCCCAGGCTGGAGTGCAGTGGCCGGATCTCAGCTCACTGCAAGCTCTGCCTCCCGGGTTTTTACGCCATTCTCCTGCCTCAGCCTCCCGAGGAGCCGGGACTACAGGCGCCCGCCACCTCGCCCGGCTAGTTTTTTTTGTATTTTTTAGTAGAGACGGGGTTTCACCGTGTTAGCCAGGATGGTCTCGAACTCCTGACCTCGTGATCCGCCCGTCTCGGCCTCCCAAAGTGCTGGGATTACAGGCTTGAGCCACCGCGCCCGGCCTAAGAAAATTCTTATCATGTAATTTATATGGAAAAAAGATCAGGACTTTATGTATAAGTATGTGTGTATGCACATGATATTAGCCCAGTTTCATTTAAATGTGTATGTGTAGACTAATAATGGTTATCTACATTTAGTGTGATTATTTTGGAATATTTTCATTTCATGTCTTATACTTTTCCAGATTTTCTATTTTTTTTTACATTAAGCCTATACTTAGATTACAATTTTTAATGCTATTGGTTTGTTTTAATGGGGAGGTAATTCATTGATTACTTGTCTGTTTTTCACCCGGGCAGGTGGAGTGGTGTGAAGAACAGCTTGGAGCTGCCAAGCCAATGCATTTGCTCTTGGAGCCTGGGCTCTTCTTGGGTCCTGAGAGGCCATTTTTGTGTGTGAGGTGCCAGTCCTCTGAAATGAGCGCTGTGGCTTGGGGGTGTGCTGGGATATTTTTATCAGGAGCCTGGACCAAGGGCTAGAGCGCTCTCCATATGGCATGGTGGGTTCCACCTGAAAAAGGAGGTCATTTTCAAGATCAGGTCACCTGAGGAAGAAACGGGTCTTCAAAGTGGAAAGTGAACCTGAAAAGAAGGTGATAAAGGTTATGATGGGACAAAGGACTTGGTGGGGTCTCTGTCCCCTCATAAAGCTCCACATAGGATGGGACAGCAGCTGGGAGCCTCCAGAGGGCAACTGGTTAAGGTAGGACTGGACACCCCTGCCTCGGGAAGCTGGATTGGGTTTACAGTTCTTCTGGGCACCATGTTTACGTCCTGTTGCCTTCCCTTCAGGTTTATTAGTGCCATCTGGTCTGATCTTCCCAGATTTCTTAGCTGTGCTTGTTAAAAGAAGCAAAAGACTGAGTTTCAGCTGGGTGTAGTGGCTCATGCCTGTAATCCCAGCACTTTGGGAAGCCGAGGTGCACAGGTCACTTGAGGCCAGGAGTTCAAGACCAGCCTGGCCAACCCAGTAAAAATACAAAAAATTAGCCTGGTGTGGTGGCACATACCTGTAGTCCCAGTTACTCAGGAGGCTGAGGCATGAGAATTGCTTGAACCCGGGGAGTAGAGATTGCAGTGAGCCGAGATCACGCCACTGTACTCCAGCCTGGGTGACAGAGCGGGACTCGGTCTGAAACAACAACCAAGGCTGGGTTTCTAGTTATGTCTGGTCCACAGAATTGAAAAGGTGGTGGCGTCCTGGGGGGCCAGCCAGAAAGAAGTCGTGGGAGTGAAGAAAAGTGACCCACAGAGGAGAGCACACAAAGGGAGGTGGAGTGAGGGCTGGTTGAGCCAGCTGTCTCCCCTACCCAGGAATTCTTCCTGAGCTAAATCTTGGGGATTCTGGTTTGTAAAATAATAGCTCTCCTTATATTTGTCTATTGTGTAAGTGCATGATTTATGCTACAAAAAATTAAAATAAGCAAAACCAAAATAAAAACAAAGAAAAAGAAGCAATCTAAAATTACCCCTTAGCTCACCACTGGTCAATGTTTCGTTGTATATCCTTCCAGTGTTTTTCATAAATCAATGCTTTATATTTATTTATTTATTTATTTATTTATTTATTTTGAGATGGAGTGTCGCTCTTGTTGCCCAGGCTGGAATGCAATGGTGCAATCTCTGCTCACTGCAACCTCCGCCTCCCGGGTTCAAGCAATTCTCCTGCCTTAGCCTCCCGAGTAGCTGGGATTATAGGCATGTGCCACCATGCCAGGCTAATTTTGTACTTTTTAGTAGAGATGGGGTTTCTCCATGTTAGTCAGGCTGATCTCAAACTCCTGACCTCAGATGATCTGCCTGCCCAGGTGATCTGCCTGCCTCGGCCTCCCAAAGTACTGGGATCACAGGCATGAGCCACTGCGCCCAGCTCAATCAATGCTTTAAAAATCAGATTATTTTACATACATCTCAGCTCTGTGTTATTCTGCTCATTATGCTATCAACTTATTTCTATGTCATTAGATGTTCTTCTACAACATCATTTTTAAAGGCTCAATTCTGGATGTTTCACAATGTATTTAACCCATGCCCATTTTTGGACGTTTAGGTTGCTTCCGGTTTTTCAGGCTTAAAAGTCACAGTGAAGGACAACTTTGTAGCTAAATCTTTGAATGACCACCTATGTATATTCCCTAGAATAAGTCCCAGAAACAGACTCCCTAAAAGAAAGGACATTAGGGTTCGTTTCTATCCCTGGGCAGATCCTGAGGAAGGCTGGGTTGTTCTGGAGGTCTTGGCACCGTGCCCTGCACTCCAAGCTTCGGGGCCTCCCAGACACCACCCTAAACCACTCCACCCCTCCTTTCCCCACTCTGCCCCAGGCTTTGGACTCTCCCAGGAGAATGAATTACACCTCCCAGCCAAGGGACGTGAGGCCATTTGTCTTGTGCTCTGGAATCCTGATTAGATAAAATCTGGACAGAGTACATTTACTTATTTAGTGTATTTCTGGGTGGGTGGGTCCTAGCCCTTGGGGATCACCTTCTCCAGATCGGGGTGAAGAGTTTACAGGAGGGAGGAGCAGGTCACATATCCAGAGCAACCAGCTCAGGCATTCACCCTGTGGGGGCCACAGGAATCCCACTCTCCCCAGCTCAGGCCCACTCCGCTCCAGCTCCAGTCTCCCCAGTCCTGCCTCCCCTCTCCAGCTCGGGAAGCTTTAGGCATTGGGTCCTCATCATATGGCTGAGGCTGGCAGAGAGAAGGATTAGGCCACATCGCACCTCTGGCGGGAAGCGGACTCTCTCTGACTCCCCTTGGGGGCTCTGGTGGCCTCTGCGGGACCCCTGGTTGTCTGAGTACATGCACCCTCTCCCTCTGCGGGACCTGACGCCTTGATTTTGGCTCAGACCCTGCAAATGCCCCTTGAGAGCCCTCAAGGATCCAGGGTTCTCTTATCCTCAGAGGAGTGGAACACACCTCCTCACCTGCCTGCAGCTTGTCCTGTGTGTCCCATCTCCTCAAGTATGGAGAGGCCAGAGCTCCCCAAATCTCATCAGATCCGAATCTCCCCAAATCTCATCAGGGCCTCTCCCCAGGAGACACCAGCTCTCGAGGTCTGGAGAGACACCTGGAACCTGTACTTTCCCAAATGGTCCTCCCGGCTCTTCCCACAGAGCTGTCTTCTTGTCCCTGGTCTCCACGGATGGGGAACAAGGCAGGTGACCCCCTGGGTCAGGCAGGCCCAAGGCAGGCGAGGCAGTGAGAAGCAGGCTAGGGGATAGGGCTGTTTGCTCAGGTCACTTGGGTTCAGGAGGTTTGGCTGCCGAGCTGCCTCTCCTGGCAGCGGGGTTTGGCCAAGGGCAATGTGCAGCCACACAAAGCCATCCTCACAAAGCCACCCTCACAAAGCCACCCTCACAGCCTCTCTGGCCGAGAGTCCCCAGGCACTCACTTGCCGGGATGCACAGGCACGCCTCTGGCCAGGCCGGGCCTGCGGGGGTTTGTGGCCTGGAGAATCAAAGAGCCGCCGTTAGCTCGGAGAACACTTCCTCTAGAAGGCTCTAGTAACAGCACACCCGGGCTGGGAAGAAAGATCCTCTGTGGGCCACGGTGGGTCTGTGCTGACAGAGGCTCACACACCACCCCTCCTGTTCCAACACCACCCCCAGTTCTCCCGCCAGCCCAGGGGACTCAGGTGGGCCAAACCTTTTCACACTGCCCACCCCTCCCCATACACACATACCATGGCAAGAGGGTGAGCCTCCCTCTTTCTCCACTGGGGCCTCTGGGGCCTCCTAGGATGGGGGTGGGTGGTGCCATAAGCTCTGGGTGCCTGTGGGCAGTGGTCCCACAGATGCTCTGCTCAGCTCCAGACATATTGTTATTTGGACTTTTCACATCAAAGTAATTAATTAAATATACAGTAGAATACATTATCTTCCTCAGTCAGTGGCAACCCCATCCCTTCATTCACCCAGGCCGAAACCTTGGAGAGCCATCCTGGAGTTTTTCAGACCCACGTCCAATCCACTAGAGCATCTCGTCAGCGGGATTCCAACTTCTTCCAGAGCCTACCTGCCTCTCACCACCTCTCTGTCATTTCCCACCTGGATGATTACAACAGCCCCTGCCGAGGCCCCGACCCCACCACGCAGCCAGTGCGGGGAATGCTTCCTCTAGAAGGCTCTGGTGGAGTTGGGTGGTGAGGGGGAGGAGGGTAGCCCAGGGCCAGCCATACCAGTGACCCCATGTGTATTCAGGACCCTGCTGCCCACATTTGATTTCATTTTGGCTACTCTTGTCAAGATATGCAGTTTGTTAGTCCTGAGTAAGTAAGAGTCCTTATTTGTATGCCCTCACATGTTATCACAAATCCCCCAGATTCTTTTTCAGGTCTCTTGCCCTAATTTGGGGTTTATGAAATCTACCATGCTGATAGGGACTCCTATCTGCCATGGGGACTTTGAGCCATGACTCAGAGCAAGACACTTATCAATCTGGGGCCTCTCCGAAGATGCTGAGACCAGGGCCAGTCTCAGCTGCAATGCCCTGCTTGGAAGCCACTATGGGATGATTCTGCAACAGATATCATGATGCAACAGATGTCCGTGAGTGATATGGGAAAGCTGGGCCCCATCGCCCAGGGGAACCCTCCTGCTGTGCTCTGTCAGCAGGAGGGAGCCTCCTACGAACTTCATCAGGACCCGTTCTTTCTTTTTTTCTTTCTTTCTTTTTTCCTTTTTTTTTTTTTTTTGAGATAGAGTCTCGCTCTGTCACCCAGGCTGGAGTGCAGTAGCTCAGTCTCAGTTCACTGCAACCTCCGCCTCCTGGGTTCAAGCGATTCTCTTGCCTCAGCCTCCCGAGTAGCTGGGATTACAGGCATGCACCGCCATGCCTGGCTAATTTTTGTATTTTTAGTCAAGACAGGGTTTCACCATGTTGGCCAGGCTGGTCTCAAACTCCTAACCTCAAGTGGTCCTCCCACATCAGCCTCCCAAAGTGCTGGAACTACAGGCATGAACCAATGCTCTCGCCCAGGACCCTTCTTTGTATGGGATCCCTGGCTCAGTGCTGGGACAGAAACAGGTTTTCCCTGGACTCTGTAGTGTGTGTTTGAGTGTATGTGGGTGAGTGTGTGTGCGATAATGCACCCTGCCCTGCCTTTCCCTCCACCCAGCTCCTCCAACCTGGAGGTGACAGTCACAGGGCCCAGCCCCTCCCTGCCACCCTCCTGCTCCAGCCCTATCTCCATTCAGGGGCAAGTCCTACTGCGGTGCTTAGAGGCTCTTTCAGGCTTGCTTTTGCTTAGCCTTGATTTCCAGGCCACACGATCAGACTGGGCTTCCAGGCAGCATCGGAGCATCTCCAAATCCAGGGCAGGGAGGAGCCAGGCCATCTTGTCCAAGTAAGGACTCAAAGTTCAGAGAGGAGAAGGGACCAAGCCTGTGTCACCCGCAGGTCCATAGAAGGGAAATTCGAACCCAGATCTGCTTTTCAGCCCAGCCCAGGCCTGGTACAAAAGGGCGGGTGGGGGCACCCAGGCTGAGGTGCTGGAATTAGCAGTTCTCTTTACCCCCAAATTAGCCCTAAGCCTGGCCCAAGCCCCTCCCTGCCAGCGTGCCCCTCTGTCTTCAGGAGCCCCCAGTGCCTGCCAGAGGCTTCTCCCCTTTTGCCAGCTTGCATCCATCCCCCATGGTTCCGTCTCTTGGCTGCTGCTTTTACAGGCTCCAAGCAGCGGGGAGGCTGATAGGGAGAGGGGGGTCTATGCTGGACTCAGCCAGACTTACTTCCAGCCAGTCCTCTTGCCCTCCCCTCCACAGACTGCCTAGAGACCAGGGAGCTCTTCCAACCCCACCCCGCGCCCCACTGCCACAGCTCTGACTCAGCCCATAAATTACCTAGGAATGGTCCGCTGACTCAGCCAGGAAGCCCAGAGCCCCCTTCCCCACCCTCAGGCCTCAACCCCACAGCTGGCTCTCATTCCAGAGTGCTTGGCCCCCTCCTCTCAGGAAATTCCTGAAAAATATCAGGCTTCTTGGAGGGGAGATCTAACCACAGCCCCAGCAGGGAGCAAAGCCACTGCAGCTTCATCCATCATTCTGCCCCTGCCCCTCCTCCAGCAGCTTGTGTGGTGCATGGGACTGAGCATGGAGGTGTCAGACCCCATAAAGTGATGGGTGCATGGCTCTGAGAGGAACTCAGGGAAGGGAGGAGAGAGGTGAGGCCAGCATGGGGTAGGGCAGTCAGGGCAGGCTGCTGGGAGGTGGAGGACTTCATTTTGGGCCAGAAAAGATGATAAAAACTGCTAAGTGCAGAGATGGAAAGCATGCTTCAGGCCCAGGGGATGGCATGAGAAAAGGCTAGAGGTAGAAACCAGCTGGTGTGTAGGGGGATGGGGAGGAAATATGAGAATAAGCAGGGCTAGGCCAGTCGTGGTGGTTCATGCCTGTAATCCCAGCACTTTGGGAGGCTGAGGTGGGTGGATCACCTGAGGTCAGGAGTTTGAGACCAGCCTGGCCTACATGCGAAACCCTGTCTCTTTTCAAAATACAAAAATTAGCCGGGCATGGTGGCACACACCTGTAATCCCAGCTACTTGGGAAGCTGAGGCAGGAGAATTGCTCGAACCTGGGAGGCAGAGGTTGCAGTGAGCCGAGACTGTGCCACTGCACTCCAGCCTGTGTGACGGAGCAAGACTGTGTCTCAAAAAACAAAAACAAAAACCCAAAAACAGAATAAGCAGGTCTCTAGGAGCTGCCGGACCAGAGAAACTGAGCTGATCAGGCCAGAGGGCCAGGGCCAGGGCCAGGCTGTGGAATTTGCAGGATGTCTCCAAAGCAAAGGCCCAAGAGACTCTGGGAGACCTGGGAGCAAAGGAGAGCGTTTGGTGGCGGGGAGATGAATCTTGGACTGAAAGAACCTTGACCAAGGAACACTGGTCCCTGCAACATCCTTGAACCACCTTAGGATCCCAGTGCCTGCTTCGACCTGAGGGGTGGGGCAGGGCATGTGATCGTCACACGCCAGTCAGGGAGGAGGCAGGGCTCTGACCCTCAAGCAGCTCAGACTGAGGGACATGGCTGTGGCCTCAGGGAGCCCCCATTCTGAGGTGGGAACACAGCCCCTTCCTCGGGGAGCCCCCAGTTAAAGGGAGACACAGAACTCCCAGGCCCTTCCTGCCCCCCCAGGCCTTAGTGCCCCCTAAAATCTGTTCCTCAGAAACCCCATTTGTTTTTGAGGGAAAGTCAAGTCCAATTCTCTGATAAAGCACTTTTCTTTCTTGGCTGCTTCCACTCAGACAATACAAACTTCTCAATGTACAAAAATTCCTGCCCAACCTCCCCCAGGAAGGATGGCTGGGTGATTGGCTGTGGCCTCAGTAATGGAGTCACCGAGAAGGGAAGCTGGCTGAGCAAAGGTGAGGCCAGGGTAGGGGGGCTGTCCCTCCTGCCATCCATGGCGGAGGGGTGGACACCAAGCCAGGGTGCTATGGGGAAGGGTCTGCTGAGTCTCTCTAGCGTTTCCCCACCCTTCCTGGGAACAGCAATTCCGCCGTGGCCTGGCGGGAGTCAGGGAGGGGTGTGATGGATTCGGAGAGAAAGGTAGGGGCGCAGCCAGTCAGACAAAAGGAAAGCAGAGAGAGGTGGACAGGAGGAGCGACACGGAGCAGAAACTCCTTGAAAGTAAGGTTTCCTCGTGGATTCTAGGCCCAGAAGCAAGGGAAGCTTCTTCATAAACGGGTGTCTCCAGGAAGGCCTCCTCATTCCCAGGCTGGAGCTTTTGAGGCTCAGGTGTCTGTCAAAGCCCTCAAAACATTATATCAACATTCCCGGGTTATGTGTGGGACCCCCCGACCTCACCCTGAGCCCCAGAGACAGAGCTGCCTTGGTCACTGGTGCATCCCAGCACCTGGTGTGTGTGT
Organism: Macaca mulatta; assembly: GCF_049350105.2. NCBI lineage: Eukaryota > Metazoa > Chordata > Mammalia > Primates > Cercopithecidae > Macaca > Macaca mulatta. The sequence continues at coordinate 81,789,461 of NC_133418.1, read as the reverse complement.
GGGGGGTGGGGGGGTCCCTCCCCCCGCCCCGCTGTCTGTCCAAGTGCAAAAAAGAAAGAGGGAAAGACTGGGCCACGGGAGGCCAGACAGGCCTAGCATGGATGTGGCCTCTGGGAAATGGCCCAGGGACTTGCCCTCCTCCCCAACCTGCTCTGGCAGCCTAAGCAGGGGCTGGCCCGCCCTCCCCCTTGTGACAGGGCAGGAGGGGGTTAGCCAGGTTACCTCTGTGGGCCCCAGCCCCTGAGGGGTAGTGGATCTTGCAGCCAGGCTGGTCTGGGGAGCGGGGAGGGGAGCGGGGAGGGCATCCTGCCTCATTGTCACTGAACCAGCGCATTTCCAGAAATTCTTCCCACCAGTAAGAAGAGGAAAGAGAGGCCAGGGCAGCCTCACAGGCCAAGTGGGAACCAGGTTTCCCGGAACTCTCACGGCCCAGCCCAAGCTTGGGGCCTCCTGTCTGGGCCAAAGGGCCAGCTCAGCCCTGGGATGGGATATGTCAGGAATAACTGGCTGGTGGACCTAGGACTCACCTTATCCATGCTGGGCCAGGCCGTGTTTCTGTTTGCAGGACAGAGAAAGGAAGAAAGAGGCCTGGAAATGCCTGGGCTTCCCACAGGACTTATTTAACTCTAGCATCAGGGAAGACTAAAGATCGTATTCATTCCAGAGTATATACTGCCTCCCCTCTACCCTCATTTTAGTGTCTAGCCCTCTCCTAGGTCTTGAGGGAATGACAGAGGGTAATTTTTTTTTTCTTTTTCCTTTTTTTTTTTGAGACAGGGTTTTGTTCTGTCACCCAGGCTGGAATGCAGTGGTACGATCATGGCTCACTGCAGCCTCCAACTCCCAGGCTCAGGTGATCCTCTTGCCTCAGCCTCCTTGAGTAGCTGGAACTAGAGGCACACACCACCACACCTGGCTAATGAAAAAAAAAATTTTTGTAGAGGCGAAGTATTGCTTTATTGCCCAGGCTGGTCTGGAACTCCTGGCTCCAAGCAATCCTCCTGCCTTTACCTCCCGAAAATTATTATTACTATTCTCCAGTAAAAACATTTCCCTAGCGTGTTCTGCCTAGCACCATCCTACAGAGATGGCCCTCAATAGAACCGGTAGGTTCACAGGACCCTACACACCAGCCGCCCTCTTAAGACTCCCAGTACACAATGTAAATATTCAAATCTCTAAGAAATCCTGAAGAGACCCAACTCACTTTGGTTATCCAGTGTTTCTCAAACTTATTTGACCACAGAACCCACCCCAACAACTTTCTTTTTCCTTTGAGACAGGGTCTCACTCTGTTGCCCAGGCTGGAATGCAATGGCAAAATCTCAGCTCGTTGCAAAATCTGCCTCCCAGGCTCCAGTGATTCTCCAAACTCAGCCTCCTAAGTGGCTGGGATTACATGCATGTGCCATCACACTTGGCTAATTTTTTTTTTTTTTTTTTTGTAGGGATGGGGTTTTGCCATGTTGGCCAGGCTGGTCTCGAACTCCTGACATTAAGCAATCCACCTGCCTCAGCCTCCCAAAGTGCTGGGATTACTGGTGTGAGCCACCAGGCCCAGCCAGAACCCTTTTTTCGTGGGACACATAGTGATAAAACAGATTTTCTAGAAATACATTTTGGGGAAAGCGACAATCAAGCTTTTGATGGGTGGTTTTCTATCACTGGGCTTGGTGTCTTCATCCCAACCTCACCCACCCCAACTCAACCAGCAGGTCCTTTATTCTGCTTTCAGTTTTCCACAATACACTTTTATTTTATGAAAGGGCTCTACTGCTAAGTCTGAGAGTTGCTATGGTGTGCAGGTTGGTGTCCCTCCCAAAATCATTATGATCATCATTTTTCTGTCACCTTTCAGTGTGACCGTGGAAACATCCCTGTTCCTCTCTAAACCTTGGTTTCCTCACCTGAGGCTGTACCCCTCAGATGCATTTGATGTCCGGTTCTTTTCCTCATCAATCCCTGAAGCTTTCATTCCCCAACAATCTGCCTTCTCCTTCTCCTTTTCCTGATCCAATGAAGGGTCTGGGCTGGCAGAGGCCTGAGCCCAGATAAAAGCCAAACAATGGCAGTAGAAGCCTCCAAGCCGGGGTGTGGGAACCACCCAAGGTTATGGGGAGAGGGCCGGAAAAGAGGAGGCGGAAACGGGGCAGCTGGACCGGCAGACATGTTGCCCCCAGCCCTGCCCTGGAAGCCCCGCTCCGAGGTTGGTGGAAATCAGCCTGTTTCTCTTGGATGGTCCCTGCTGGGCCACTCATTCATTCAACAGCTATTTACTGGACACCTACTTGGTACCAGGCCCTGTGCCAGGAACAACCTTGCCCTTGGGGACTGTCCCTTCTACTCTGCAAAAACATTCACGGCTGCTGCCTCTGCACTCGCCCCGCCGTCCTGTGTGGCAGGAAGGGCTGAGGTCAACAGTCCCCCCAACACATCAGAAGCTGAAGCTCAGCAAGCCACCATGACTTCTGCTGGGCACATGGAGAGCAGCCTGCACTCCTGCTCTCTCCACCCCACCCCCAGCCTGGGGCCCTCTGCAGGGGAATAAAATCCTCTGGACATCTTGCCTGCAGTTAAGAGATTGTTTTGCCTCTCTCTCTCTCTCATTTTGTGGTCTTCAATGTGCTAATGTGCTGGGCGAAGCAACCTTTACTGAGAACAGTCGTTCTGGAAACTCCAGTTGTCTGTCAGTTAATTATTACTTTTCTTAAGCCTTTGCTATCACCAGTGAAGCGCTCTGAATCTATCATGGAAATGTCTCAACTTCCCAGTGAAAACCCATTGGGAACTTTTCCCATCTTTGCTGAAGGGGTGAAAAGGTCTGGAAAGGTTGATGAGCAATTTTTCTTGGACACTGGAAACTGCAAGCTTTTTTTAAAGGAATTTTTTTTATTACAATAGCTTTTGAGGTACAAGTGGTTTTCGGTTACATGGATGAGTTGTACGGTGGTGAAGTCTGAGATTTTAGTGCACCCGTCACCCGAGTAGTGTATGTTGTACCCAATGTGCAGTTTTTCACCCCTCACCTTCCACCCCTCCCATCTTCCACCCTTCCCCCCTTCCACCCCTCCCACCTTCCACCCTTCCCCCCTTCCACCCTTCCCACCTTCCACCCTTCCCCCTTCCACCCTTCCACCCTTCCCCCCTTCCACCCCTCCCATCTTCCACCCTTCCCACCTTCCACCCTTCCCCCCTTCCACCCTTCCCACCTTCCACCCTTCCCCCTTCCACCCTTCCCCCCTTCCACCCCTCCCATCTTTCACCCTTCCCCCCTTCCACCCCTCCCATCTTCCACCCTTCCCCCTTCCACCCTTCCCCCCTTCCACCCCTCCCACCTTTCGAGTCTCCAGGGTCTGTCCTACCGCTCTGTATGCCTCAAGCTGCAAGCTTTTTCAGCAAGGTTTCCACAGGACCCCAGTCGCTTTCTGCATGTCTGGATTTCGCAGGGTGTGGGAAGCAGACCCCTAAAATTCCTCACTTCCTCCTGGAGGGGCAAGCCCTGGGAAAGTCACAGGCCTCTTCTCTTTCATTTCTCGATGCAGCTCCACCGGGAGCTGTTTCAGACTCTGATGTTACTTCATGTCATTGCTGGGCCCTGCTCAAGGCCAGTGCGTCACAGAGCAAGGACAGCATATACTAGCCCGAAATACACGTCACGGGTTATGTACACACACACAATGCACACATATCCTGCACACATTCACACCATACCTACCTTTTCTGTTTGTTGCATACAACAGGCATACTGCATGTACCCATACCAAACACATGTAAACATACCTACTGCATACCACACATACACCAAATACACATTCACATCACGTATACATGAACCTATGCCTTGTGTATCAACAGTTACACACATATGCTACATTTACAAACACACGTCAACAGACACACAACAAAATACACACATTTCACAAAACTATTCTTATTTTCTGATTAAAGTTCTTCTCAAGATTTTAGTCTCTATTTAAACCCAATTATATAACTCTTCAATTTCTCTTAATCTGTTCTTTTGTTTCTTGACAATTTTTTTCTGTTTCAGCAAAACACAACAAATTTTCTTTTCTTTTTTTTTTTTTTTTGAGATGAAGTTTTGCTCTTTTGCCCAGGCTGCAGTGCAGTGGCGCAATCTTGACTCACTTCAACCTCCACCTCCCAGGTTCAAGCAATTCACCTGCCTCAGCCTCCTGAGTAGCTGGGATTACAGGCACACACCACCGCACCTGGCTAATTTTTGTATTTTTAGTAGAGACGGGGTTTCACCATCTTAGCCAAGCTGGTCTCAAACTCCTGACCTCAAGTGATCTGCTCGCCTCAGCCTCCCAAAGTGTTGGGATTACAGGTGTGAGCCACCACACTCGGCCCAAATTTTCCTTCTTATTAGCTATAAATAAATGCAGCTGGGTACCAATTTCTCCACATGCCAGAAACGTAAATAGACCAAGAACTCTGATTTGTGGGTATTTACCCTTTCTCTACCTTTTTTTTAGATGGAGTTTTGCTCTTGTCAACCAGGCTGGAGTGCAATGGCCCAGTCAGCTCACTGCAACCTCCGCCTCCTGGGTTCAATCAATTCTCCTGTTTCAGCCTCCTGAGTAGCTGGGATTACAGGTGCCCACCACCATGCCCAGCTAATTTTTGTATTTTTAGTACAGGTGGGTTTCCGCCATGTTGGCCAGGTTGGTCTTGAACTCCTGACCTCAGGTGATCCACCCACCTCAGCCTCCCAAAGTGCTGGGATTACAGGCGTGAGTCACCGCACCCATCCACCCTTCCTCTACTTCCTTATGAAACTGCGGCTGTGCTTCTGCCTACATGAGACCAAGTGTCAGCTGCTTGGAGACACATGCCTTCCATCCAGATGTTTGACCCTGGGGGAACACACAGATTTGTCACAAGTTTAACCAATTCTCATGGAGGGTTGGTCCTCTGCCCACTGTTAGAGCACAGGATGTCACAAAGAGTGTGATGAAGACAGGAGAGGTGAAGCACAGGTGCCACCCACCCACCTTGGGAGGCTACAGCAGACATTACTAATCCATCACAGCATCCATCCCTCTGATCCTGGACTTGGCTTTACAATCCTCCACATAGCCTTACCAGTTAATCACGACTGGCAAGTGAGGTGGGAATTATCTGGGATCCCACGAAGCCCAACCCCCTTGTACTATGGGCAAGAAAACTGAGTTTCAAAGAGGGTGAGTGATTTGTGTGAGATCATACAGCACAACTCAAGCTGCTTAGCCACAATGAGACGACCCTCACAGAGCCCCCTGCTCAACTCTGTGCTCCACAGATGTGGCCTGTGTGAGAGCAAGGGCCTCCTGGGAGCTGAAGAAGAGGGACCAGAGGGAGGCTCACCAGACTTAAGTCTCCCAAGACACACTGAGTCCCTATGCTCTAGTCTAAGCCCTAGCTATCCTTGCTGGGACAAGCTGAGGGTCCCTGCTGTCCCAGATACAGCAGCCCTGGCCCCCAGTCCCTGGGCCTCTGGCCTTCAGGATCAAGGCTGGGAGTGAGGGGCCCTCTGTGTTCTTCCTTTCCTCCCCTGTCTCAGACCTCCCCTCCTCTCCAAAGCCTTCCCAAGCCCCCTAGGTCTCACCAGGTGCCTCTCCTCATAATCACAACACTTCAAACACAGATATTTGTCCATATGCTGGCATTTACTGGCCTCTTGGCTGGGCACAAGCGTTGGTCCCACAATGGAACCAGACGTGCTTTAGGGGCACACACCTTTGCCCATGCTGTGCCTCTGCCAGGATCACACTTCTCCATGTTCTCCTTTGCTTCCCACCCATCCTTTAATGCCCATCACAGGCATCACCCTACCTCTCCACTCTTACTCCCAAAAGACAAATGTGCCTCGCTCTAAACCACTAAAACCATTTCTGGGCTTTTCTCACAACCCTGGGCACGTCCTACCTGCTGTTGTCATGTGAGTTCATAGTGTCTGGTTTTTACCCCTAGTGTAGTGGGTTTCGCACTTCTCAGAACCACAGGACCGGTTTCCAAGAGGGCCCCCTGCCACCGCCCACCTGGCAACCCCCGGACAACTTGGGTTTTGTGTGGGAACTTCTGCCTGCCTGCACTGAAAGCTCCTAGGCCAGGCCCCAGCTCCTGCCACGTTGTAGGTGCTGAAGATGTATCTGTTGATGGGGTACCAAGGGATGCACAGGGAATGGAGCTCTGGCCCCCAAGGGTTCCCAGCCAACCCCACTCCCCTGGACTGGACCTGAGGCAGAACCCAGGATGGGCTCCCAGAGACAGGCTGCCTGGCCTCCAGGCACTTCCTCTTGGGGCAATCCTGTCCCTCAAGGCAACAGCTGCTGCAGGCAGCACTGGTAGGGGGGCACTGGGGGAGACTCTCCTGGGCGGCCCTGTCTTGGGGCCAGCTGGACACATGTCCCACCTGTGCTGCTTTCAGCCTGGGGTGGGCATTGAGGCTGCCAGGAACATTCCTTCCCTGGGAGGAGAGGGGGGAATACAGCTGCTATGAGAGGGGAGGGGAGGGACGGGAAGGGGTGTGGGGGGCAGGGGTTGAGGAGGAAATGTGAGCCTCAGCATTTGAGTCACATCACACCCAGACCGACAGATGCTTGCTGGCACAGACATGCCATGATGTGTGTGCCCACACTAATACCCTTACCCAGTTACACGTCACACAGTGGCACCCCTCACACCCACCTCCACCAGGAGTTTGGGCAAATCCAACACTGGGAGAGGCTGAAATTGTTTCAGACAATAAAGGAAGAAAATGCAGCAAGCAAGGCAGAGCAGGAGGCACTGTGCCTTGCTCAGTGGGAGAAGCCGCAGATCCTGCTGTTTCCACCTCAGCTCAACCGCAGAGACTTTAAGGATTGTCTTTAACTTCTTTGGACCCCAGGGCCCGAGTGCAGAGCTCAGTCCCGTCAGCCTCAGGAGCAGGGCCTTGATGAGCCCACAGGTGATGCGCATCATGTGATGACAAAAAAGTTGGATCGGGACCCAAGAAGTCTGAGTCCTCCAGGCCCAGGCAGGACGGCAGGACCAGCTGGGTGACCTTGGCCAGTCCCTTGACTTCTCTGCTTCCTGGTCTCTGTGCAAAGGGCAGCTCCAAAACCCTTTCAGCCTTGAAGTTATGTAAAAGGGCAGTGGGGTAGGGTGGGAAGAGGAGCCTGTGGAGGATGAGAGCTTAGAAAGGGAGATCCTCAGTCTGGGAAGTCTGTAAATCACTGAGCACACCATGAAAGGCCCTTGAAGATTTTCTAGAGAGAGGACAGGTGAGGATGATGGAGGAAAGGAGGCTATGGGCTGGGAGGTAAATCAGGGCCACAACCTCCCACCTGGGGAGGGAGGAGTGGGTAGCGGGCCCTAAGAAAACACACCCTCCCTGCAAAGTTGCTCTGAAAGATCACTTCCTGGCTCTACCCCTCACAAGCCCCAGCTGGGTGAGCCACCATCTGTACTGTCCGTGGGCATGTCCATGTCTTAGAACAGACTCCTAGGCTTGTTATGATGATTCAGTGAAATAATATGTGATAAGGGCTGAGGCGTGCACCTGGCACAGTAATGTTAGCAATCTTTGTTGTTGTCCTCAGACCTATTATTCTATGTCTCTTGTTTCTATTTCCAGGAACTTGTCTGCCTCCATCCAAGGCTGAGAATATCCTCATTTAAAAAATACATATGGCTAGGGGCAGTGGCTTGCTTCTGTAATCCCAACATTTTGGAGGGCCAAGGTGGGAAGATCACTTGAGCCAGAGTTCAAGACTAGCCTGGGCAACATAGGGAGAACCCGTCTCTACAAAAAAATTTAAAAACTAGCTGGGCCCGGTGGTGTACACTGGTAGCCTCAGCCACTTGGGAGGCTGAAGTGGGAGGATCACTTGAGCCCAGGAGGTCAAGGCTGCAGGGAACTGTGATTGTGCCACTGCACTCCAACCTGGGTGACAGAGCAAGATACTGTCTCACTAAAGATAAACAAAAAATAAAAACAAAAATACATCATAACTAATTAAGCTACTTCTTGCCGCCAGAATCTCTGAAATATGGGATTTTTATGACCTTTTTATTCAAAAAGATGCCAGCCTTTTGTGTAAGTTAGCTTTTACTACCTAGCATCTCATCCCAAAACTTAGTGACTTAAGCACTTAGTAGCTCATAATTCTGAGGGTTGGCAATTGGAGCTGGGCTCAGCAGGCTGGTTCTTTGACTGGCCTCACCTGGGCTCACTCAGGTAGCTACAGTCAGCTGGTGAGTCAGCTGGGGACTGTTTGGTTAGGATGATCTCACTCGCATCTGGGGTGTGGAACTGCTATTGTTTGGTTATCTGCTGGGGTAATGGGAATGACTGGGACCTGTCTGCAGCAGGCTAGCCTGCCTAGGCTTATTCACATGTTGGCAATCACAAGAGCAGGAAAGGAGGGCAAGTCCAGTGTGCAAGTTCTTGTCCAGCCTTTGGTTTCTTCACATTTATGAATGACCCATTGGCCAAAGCAAGTCACAGGGCCAAACTCAGGTTCAAAGGGCAGAAAAATAGACTTCACTTCTTGATGGGAGGTGCTAAAAAGTCACATTGGGAAGAGGTGTTCTTGCGGGGATGGCACGGAGTATTGCTGCTATTTTTGCTAAGTCTACACATCCCTTTTTTGTTCCTCTCCACAAACTTGCTTATAGAATTTCACTGCTAGAGTATAGGATTAAGATTCTAGACTCTGGATATATCATGTGCCCTTATCATCTGACTTTTTGAGTCCGAGTTGGAAGGAACCTTGATGACCACTCATTCAATATCCCATCAACAGACTTTCTTTCTCTGATGAGATCCATCTTGTTTCCTTTTGCTTCTCTTTCTAATGATGCAGAATAAGTTTGAGACCTTATTCGTATGGTAAGCCGTCAAATCCCTAAATATGTTTGCTTCTAAGTGGTCTCTTTTCCAGGTTAAATATTCCAAATTTCTTTAACCATTTTCATTTCAATATTCAGAATCCATATAATTAACAGATTTTCCTGCCTTATCACATACAGTCCTTCAAAATGTGGTGCTGAGAGCTGTAGTATTTGAATGGCCTCCACTGTGTGCAATCTGCCATTGACTGGTATCAGTTGTAAACAAGGCTGGGATAAGTGTCCTTATACTCACACCTTGTATGAACTTAATATTATTTCCTCAGGATCAATTCCTGGTAGATTGCTGACTCTACCCCTCCCTGCGTGTGCATGCACATCTTTAGGGTTTGAGATCCACGTTGCTAAGCTGCCCCCAGAAGACTTGCATCAGTTCCCCCCTCGCCCTTCATGTGTGCTCTGGCACTGGAGGCTTTCACAAACCCAAAAGCCACTCATTTAAACATGCCCTGCCCCCTCCCTGGAGTCCAGAGAGCCATGGCTTTCCTGGCAGTGAGCAGAAGGAAGGTGTGGAGTAAACACGCAAGATAGCACAATGGCCACAGCTCTCTGGGCCAGGCTGCTGAGCCAGGGGCCACCACCCTCCTTCCGCTGGCCAAGCCTGAGCTTATCAGAGCAGCTGCTGGGGCCAGGGTGTCCGCTGGTGCTGGCGACCCCAGCCTTTGCAGCCTCACCACCAGCTGAGCACAGGAAGCAGTGGCTGCAGCACATAAGTGACCAGCTGCGCTGGCCCAGGAGTATCAGTGCAAGCCCAGCCAACATGAATGGGAATATGAACGGGTCATTAAAGCATGCAGCACTTCCTCCTCTTCCTTGGCCTCAGCCCTCTCTGCTAGGGCACCTGGCCTCTCCCCTGAGGCTCTTCCAGACTCCCATTCCCCAAATGCTCAGGGGGTGTCCCAGTGTTCAGGCAGGCTGTGGTGTGTGCAGGGGTGTAGAAGGAGGAGGTTGGAATGGTCCAAGTGTCAAAGGCCTTCCCCGCTCTTTGAGATCAGGGCACGGTGTACACGACTTGGTGATATGAAGAGAGCCTCAAGAAGTCTTCTATCCTGAGAGTGTTTGTAATTTCACCAATGATGGTGCCTGAAATGTCCCCATTGTACCCCAGCCTTTGTGTTCAACACTGAGCCACCCAGCCATGCACACGCAGGGAGGGGTTGAGTCAGCATGAAGATGGGAAGTTGTAAGACCCCTTCCTCCTGGCAAGAAAAGGGAAGGAAGCTCTGCAGGAAGCTTGCTCTCCAACTTCCCAGTCTGGCTGCCCGCCAGATGGGTCGGGCCAGCTGCTCCAGCCATTCTAATGCAGTCAGGTCCTTTCCCCACACCAGGGGAGACCCAGTACTCAGTTTTCCCCCAGTTCCTTCCTGCCAAGGGCCTGGCTTCCGCCAATGCCTCCAGGGCAGACACTGTGCAACTACCCAGGGGCAGTGAGCGGGACACAGGCACTGGAATCCAGCAGAGGCACTCAATTTACTGAGTCCCCTACGGTTTAGAGACTTAGTGACTATCTGGTCTCGGCAGCCACCTCTGTAAGACAGGACTAATAAATGTGGCTCCCAGGGGCCAGGCTCAGGGTGGGGGCTGGGGAAAGGGTGAGTGAGGCTGGATAGCTGCTCCTCCAGCCTGCCTCCCCTGCACAGATCGATGCCCCTAGCTCAGGCTCCTGAGCTGCCATCCTTCCCTCACCCACTCTGAGCTCCAGCAGCCAAGGACAGCTCGTGCCTTGACCTGCTTCATTGCTGAACCAGGGCCAGGTGCTCCTGGAGCCACAGGGCCCTAGAGTTCTTATAGGCCATGCCTGCCATCCTAGAAGCAGAGCCTGGGAGGGGACCCAGTGAATGTGGCTTATTGGGGAGTGTTCTCAGGAGCAGGGCAGTGAGGCAAGCAGGACGGGGCCAGGGAGAAACCGAGGCAAAGATGTGGCCTCTAGCTTCAGCTGGATCCCAAGGAGCTTGGGAGCACTGTGCGATTGGTCCGTCCCACCTGAAGGCAAAGGGGCTGGCCTCTGCTACCTTGGGTCAGACACTGGTTTTTGGGGATGGGGATGAAGTTGGGGGATGGGCATCTGGGAGGGATAATCTCCCAGCTGGACAGACAGGACAGTTCTTCAGAGAAGCAGGCAGCAGTGAGCCTCAGTAGCCAGCTCTCCCACAGCAGCTGGGATCTGCATCATGGGCTTGTGAAGAGACCTCGGCAGGTACCCACAGCAGCCACTGATGTACCCCACTCAGAGTTGAGGGGACTCCAGTGGGCCAGCCAGGTGCCAGTCCACACGCTCACCTGCAGTCCTGGCCGGGAAGGGCAAGGCCCTGCCTCCAGATGGGCAAATGGGGCCCCTGGGAACTGGGGGGACGCAGGAGCAGCTGAGCCGGGACCAGAGCCCAGGCGGAATGACTTCACATCCAGAGCAGGGTCTTCAACCTCCCCTGAAACCTCATGAAGCTGTGGGAACTGTGTAAGTGGAGGTTTTGCAGGGAGAAAGTCCAGGAGAGTCGGGGCAAGAAGAACTAAGCAAGGTTTCTAGTGCTTACCTGGTTTTTCCCATGGACAAATCACTGACCAGGTGGCTGTGACAGGGATTCTGGGCTTGGGAAAGCCCAGGGAATGCCAGACGGGTTCCACACAGCTGTGCACCGTCCTCCCCTCTTGGGCTTGGTAAGGGGAGCGTGGCTGGCTGGGAGTCTGGGAGGAGAAGGTCCTGTCTCTCCTTATCTTGGAGGTGGGGCTGGGCACATCCAGAGTCACCCACCACAGGAGAGTCAAGGGCGAACCCCACAAGCTGCCAGGTTTTTCCCACAGATAAATCACTGACCGGGTGGGTGTGACAGAGATTCTGGGTTCAGGAAATGCCCAGGGAACCCGAGACAGGTTCCACACACCTGGCCACCATTGACACATATGACACTTTTGTGTAAATTAGAAGAAGGCACCCTCACCAGGGAAGACGAACCAACAAAAAAAAATTCCCTTTATGCTGGTGAACTTCGGAAAGGGCCCTTTCTTCAGCGTGGGCCTGCCCTGGCTCTCCCCAGCCCCCACACCCTGCCAAGCCTTGGTTCCGCTAGGTCTGTCCCGACTCAGCCAGCCAGCACTGCCCTCCACTCATGCCCTACCCTGCCCTATGGGGACAACCCCACCATCCACCCTGGGCCCCCAGAAACTGAGACCTGTTTCCAGGGTGACAGAGGGAGCAGGAAAAGACTGGGATGCGTGCCTTAAGGCTCTGAAACCCTGAACTAGGGCAGAGCTGGGGCAGCATCTCAATGAAGCCGCTGACAGATTCTAGGCCTCACGCCAGCTGCACACCAGACCTAGGAGGGGACCCAGGCCGTGCCAGGCTGACAGGGCTGGGGAGCACACGGAGGCCACCCAGCCACCCTGGCCACAGAGGTGCCCCAAAGGCACCAGAGCCCGAGGGACGTGAGGGTCCTGGGAGACAGAAAGCACGAGTCCTCACTCAATGCAGGGGCATCCTCTGAGCCCTGCCAGGGGCCAGCGGCAGCTGGAGAGGCATCCGCCTCCATCCTGCCCCAAGGGGACTGAGGACCTCCTTCCCTCCACCCAGCAGCCTGGTGGCTCACCTCAGCACGGCTGTGGGGACGGTGGAAGGCACTGGGGGAGGGGGCCCTCTAACGAGTGCAATCCCGCAGTCCTCAGTCCTGCCTAGCCATCAGTCACCCGGATAGCGTCAGGCCCCCACTGGAATCCATTAGCCTGCAGTGGGGTCCAGCATCGTTTTTTGTTTTCTTTTTAAGGCTCCAGGAGATTCAACTCTGCATCCAGACAGGTCAGGAACTACTGAACTAATCAATATTGTCCCTGTCGGAATGTGCCTGCTGTCGTCACTACGGTGAGTGGCATGGTGTGGATTCTGACTCATGGCTCTCTCCGCCTCACACTTCCTACACACTCAACATGGCCTGAATACCTCCAGAAATGGGATTCCTGAGACTCCACCAGGGATCATGTGGCCAGGTGGTGCTGTGGCAAGCCTGCTTCACACATCTCCTCTCCCAGGTGAACTCCTGCCTCTCTCTCCTGCAATCAGCCCCCTCCTGCTTCCTGAGCAGCCCCCGTGTGCCCAGATCCTCTCAACCCTCCCTGCTTTCGGTCTCCTGTGAGGGGATGGAGGGAGGGATACGGTTCCAAATTCTATTCCTGCAAGTCAACAGCATCAGTGTGGCTTTCCCAGCATGAAGTGGGTCATTCTTCCAAGCCCACTGGGGGAACTGGAAGCAGCAGGGCAGGCTCAGGGAATCACTGGAGATGGTGCGGTGATCTTTAAGTAGCGCTGCAGGACCAGCAAGCTCCGGAACTCAGGCTGTCCTCACAGATGCCCCCCCAGGTCACCGTTCTCTGCTCCTCGTGGCTCCCCCTTTCAAAGATCCCTCTGCCCCAGGGGACTTTCAATCCCTTCCTCAGTGTCCACCTTGGTTTGAAAAGCTCTAATGAGGAGGCCGCTGTGTTCCTGCTGCAACAGAGAACCCCTGGAGCTAGTGAAATCTGAGTCCTGGGCACAGCCTGGATGCAAAGCATTTCTGAGTTCTCACAACCTGCACGAATACATATGTGGGAAAGTGCCTTAGAGCACGTTCATTTTTCTCTGGCAAAGCCTAATTAAGACACAACCCTAGCTTCCTTGGGAATCTGCCATGTGCCATCATGCAATTCCTAAGAAAGGTTTAGTGAAAATTCTCTGGCTTTCCACGGCAGGCCTTGCTCATATTGTGCGTGTGTTTCTCACCAGCCCCCCCACAACACACCCATCAGTGCACCACCCTCTATGGTGGGGGTCTCTACCTCCACCTCACCACTCTCTGTTTTTCTCCAACAGCCCAGCCAAAAGGAAGTCAGAATTACAGCAGTGCAGGGAGGGACCAGGGGGCAGAGCCAGAAGTGTCATGGGAGTGAGTAAGGCTGGCCTCATGGGCAGAGCCTGGCACCAGCAGGAAGAGTGATAATCCGAGGAGGTAGAGGCTGGTGGCACCTGGGAAGTCTGGGGCCTCAAGTGGCCAGGTAGGGACCATCTCAAATGACGGAGGCCCCAGTGAGTCAGCACCCCAGAACACAGGAGGACTGGGGCCTTGGCTTGGCAGAATAATTGTGCACATATCAGGTGCTTTTCTATGTGCTTTGTGTTGCTTAGTTCATTTAATCTTCCCAAAAATTCTGTACTATCTACTCTCACCCCCATTTTACAGACACGGTAACTGAGGCACAGAGAGACTACGTTGCTTGCTTAGAGTCATACAACTGATATGTGAGAGTCAGGATTTGAGCCCAGGTAGTGTGGCTTGGTGCCCACCTACTAAACCACCACACCACAACCCACATCACAACTCAAGCACATGGCGGAGAGGAAGAGGAGGAGGAGGAGGTGGAGGAATAGTAACAGTCCCAGACCCAGTTAGCAGATGTTCAGGTTACTACGGCTTCGTAACTCCAAAACTTAATGGCTTAAAATATCATCAATGATTAATTTCGCTCATGAATCTACAGTTTGGGCAGGGCATGGTGGGAAGGTTCATTTCTTCTCTGCAAGGCAGTAGCGGGGCAGCTCATCTGGGGACTCGAGGGCCCACTTGTAAGATGATTCAGGCAGTCAGCGAGAACTGGCTGCTCTCTGGGAGCTCAGCCAGGGCTAAGAGCTGGGGCCTCCGTTCCTCTCCACATGGGCCTTTCCACAGGCTGCTCAGCCTCCCTCTCAGTACTGCGGCTGGATTCCAAGAGTGAAAACCCCAGGAAGTGGAAGATGACAGTTTCTGAAAGCCTAGGCCCAGAGCTGGCAGCAGCATCACTTTTGCCATATTCTATTATGTGAAGCAGTTACATATTCCAGATTCAACAGGAGGGGATATAAAGTTGACCTCTAGGTCGGATGCGGTGGCTCATGCCTGTAATCCCAGCACTCTGGAAGGCTGAGTCGGGTGGATCACCCGAGGTTGGGAGTTCAAGACCAGCCTGACCAACATGGAGAAACCCCATCTCACTAAAAACACAAAAATTAGCCTGGTGTGGTGGTGCATGCCTGTAATCCCCGCTATTTGGGAGGCCGAGGCCGGAGAATCACTTGAACCCGGGAGGTGGAGGTTGCGGTGAGCAGAGATCACGCCATTGCACTCTGGCCTGGGCAACAAGAGCGAAATTCCGTCTCAGAAAAGCTGACCTCTAGATGCAAAGAGTGTTGGAACTTGGGGGCCAGGTTTTAAAACTGCCACATTGGGTCTGGGATCCAGAGGAAGGGCTGGATTCCAGGTATGAGGGCGAAGTGGCTGACTGTTTGATCTTGCTCAAACGTAGACTAAAGGGAAGATAAATTGACTGCAACACTCACCAAGTCCCCAGTGTGTATCAGGTGTTGGCCATCATGGGCATTATTTCAACTTACCTTTGCAACAACCCTCTGACACAGATTTTTCATCACTTTTTGTAGATGAGTATTCTGAGGCTGAGAGAGAGTGTGAGCCTTATCCAAGGTCACACACTGGTGAGTGGCCAGCTTTTCCAATTCCAGAGTTGACCCTTTAACTCCTCTGATGGGTTGCCTCCAGATGAGGAGCAGGGCTGGCCCCAGAGGTGTGGCAGGGTGGGTCAGGATAAGGTAGGAGAGCAAAGAGCCAGGCCGTCACTCCCCACTCACTCACCTCCTCCTCCAGAAGCCCTCCCAGGTCAGGGAAGGGTCCCAAGACACCCTGTCCCAAGGATCCTTTCCCTCTGACACCTCCTCAGTCTGAGACATGCACCGAGCTTCCCCACGGCCCTGTCTCCCAAGCTGTATTTCTTACCCCTAAGCAATTCCCCAAATCTTCCCTTGCACTTCCTTGAAACCTTCCCAGGGCATTCTCCTAATTCCACCTGTCTTAGCCATAAGTTGTGAATAATTACCAATGTAAGGCTTTCCATTTTTGATATAAAATTTTATTTTAGAAAAGTTTCAGATTTAAAGAAAAATGGCAAAGATAATATAGAGTGTTCCCATATTCTCCACACCCAATTTCCCCATTATCATCATCTTACATTAGTATGGTACATTTACCACAATTAATAAACCACTATTGATATCAGCCCTACAAGATTAACATTATTATTAAAGTATAAGTTCATATTTTATTCAGATTTCCTTCTTTTTTTTTTTTAACCTAATATCCTTTTTCTGTTCTAGGATGCAGCATTACATCTGGCCATCATGTCTTCTCAGGCCTCCCTTGGCTGTGACAGTTTCTCAGACTTTTCTTGTTTTTGATGATCTTGACGATTTTGAGGAGTATTGGTCAGGTATTTTGTAGAATGTTCCTCAGCTGGGATTTGTCTGATGTTTTAGGTTAGGGGTTTGAGGGAGGAAAACCTCAGAGGTCAAGTGCAACTTTCATTACATCCTATAAAGGGTCTACACCACCACCATGACCTGTCACTGTCGATGTTAACTGTGTTCACAGTTAACAGAAGCAGTGTTTGTCAAGTTTCTCCACTATGAAGTTATTCTTTCTTCCCCTTCCCATGTATACTGTTTGAACTCATGGATATTTCTCTTTTTTTTTCCTTTTTTTTTTTTTGAGACAGAATCTTGCTCTATCACCCAGGCTGGAGCATGGTGACATGATCTTGGCTCATTACAAACTCTGCCTCCTGGGTTCAAGGGATTACCCTGCCTCAGCCTCCTGAGTAGCTGAGACTATGGGCACCCGCCACCACACCTGGCTAATTTTTTGTATTTTTAGTAGAGATCGGTTTCACCATGTTAGCCAGGACAGTCTTGATCTCCTGACCTTGTGATCTGCCCACGTCGGCCTCCCAAAGTGCTGGGATTACAGGTGAGAGCCAGGATATTTCTCCTATACTTTGAGTAATAATCCAATACTACTGTATTTATTTTATTGCTCAATTTGTTCCAGCTTTAGCCACTGGAGCTCTACCAGTTGTCTCCTGTGTCCCTTTGACATACTCCCATTATTTCTTCCTTGGATCTTCCTTACCTTCTGGCACTACAAGATGTTCCACGTTCATCTTGTACATTTCCTGTTCCAATCCTAGAATCAGCCATTTCTACAAGAAGCCCTGGTTTTTGTGGGTTTTTTTTTTTTCTAATTGGAGAATGATATTAGAAACCGAAATCTGAGCACTAAGTGTGCTCATTGCTACTGGGCTGTCATTGCTTCTAGGCCCTCTTAGCTGACAGAGCATAGAAATACATGTGTGTCTACTAACCTGTATGTATATCACAAAAGATATACACAAACATATAAATATTTCTATATGTCACTATCCGTATCTATATTAAACTTGATTTCATACTAATATTACAACTCTAATAAATTATCACAAGGGTCATTCTAGCCTTCTCCCCTTGCCTGTCTGTAACCTTCCACTCCCACAGTGAGACACCTGTCTGTTACTATCCACTCTCCATTGACTTATTCAATTCCAATACACATGTATAGTGGTAATGCAATTGTTAAACACACTCCATGAGAAGCAACTTTATCAACTAGAGTACAGTGCTTAGGCACAATTTCTTTAGCCTTTAGCCTTATAGACTCCACTCATTTCCAAAGTTACTTAGATCAGAAACTCCTACCCCTCCCCGACTTCAGTGAAGTTGTTTTACATGTTTTTAATCCAGTTAAATAGTTTTGTCACATTTTGCATTCCATCTTAGGATCCTCTGATCTCCTAAATGATTATTTTATTTTGTGTAAAAATGTACTCTTAGTGCTATACATTTCTACAGGTCTTGACAAGTGCATAGTGTCAGTTATCCACCTGCAATATCATACAGAATAATTTCACCCACCTAAGAAAACCCCTATGCTTCACCTATTCAACCATACCCCAACTCTCAAGAACCCTTCCATTTTAAGCATATTTAAAAGGTTTTTCAAAACCTATTTGATGCACATTATCTCATTTAATTTACAAAGCAACCCTGTGTGTTACGAAGAGCAGAAAACATCATTCCCACTCTATAGAGAAGGAGACTGAGGCTTAGAAGTATTAACAGGCCTGCCTTTGGCCACGTGGTTAGTATGTACGGACTTTAGACTGGTCCTGCTGCTTTATTCCTGCTCTGCTCAGGCCAGGAGTGGTTCCCAAACCCAAGAGGTAAAGAGAAGGAGGGACTGGGTTTGCAATCAGGCAGATAACAAGGCCATAATGAAAACAAGCCTTGGGCTGACAGAGGGACATCTGAACTCTAGTTCTGGTTCTGCCACCCATTCATTGAATAAATCACTTTCCTTGGCTGGGCCTCAGTTTTCTCCTATATAAAGTGAGAGATGAGGTGACCCTTGAGGTCCCATCCAAGTCTGGCAGGCCATGTCTGGTCTTTGGCATGAAGCTGACTACAGTCAACAAGGAGGCTTGGCAGGCAGGCAGGGGAGATGGCTGGAGCAGTAAGGTTCAAGTCCACCACAGAGAAGCAGGCCCACATAAGGCCAGTGATGAGGGTCACTGGGGTCACTGTTGGTGTGCCTAGGGTGGCAGCTCCCAAGGCTACTCCAGGCAGCACTTCCAGCAAGCTCTCTAGGTGGTAAAACCATAAATGCTTTTATATCCCATTCCACAGTTTATGACAGTGTTTCTCAAACTGTAGTTCAAGACCAATGCATTATGATCTGTGATTTTTTTTTTTAATAGAAAGAAACAGAACAGGATAGACAAGATCAGTGCATTCAACAGAATATGACAGACGAGTATAAACTTTTGTTTCGATTATATGTGTGACTAATAGGTCAAAATTTTACATGTATTGGTCAAACAAGATGAGGTCACTGGCGGACAGAATGCCTTTTCCATCCCAGTCTCATTTATTCTTACTGTAACCCTGTGAAGAGGGATGATTATTAGTATCATTCCTTTTCTCCAAGTGCAGAAAGTGGGGCCCAGAGAGGGCGAATGGTGCACTTATGGCCCCCAGTTAGTGAGTGTCAGGACCGTGAAGGAACACACTGGCTTCCAGATCCAGCTGGGGATTCCTTCATTTAGCCCCACACAGAATTGTGGCACTTGTCTGCCTCTCAAAGTCCCAAGTAGGTCCAGGTTTGAAGGTGTCTGGGCCCCTAAACCTGACCAGCCCCACCTTGGCTTGGCAGGATGAGGGCTCACATAGGCTCAGTGGTAGTTCAGCCACTACCGGGCTCTGCCAGGTGGGGCAATGAGGGCAGGGGAGCGAGCTAGCGGGAGAGGTTGAGGAAGGTCACATGGGTCTACTCCATCCTCCCATATGCCACACACAAACCACATGTAGCCAACACACTCACGATAGCACCCCCTGGCTGGCTGTCAAACTCCCTCAGTGCCCTAAATCTCAGCCCCAGCACCTGTGGGTCCTACAGTGTTTCCATTAGTCCCGCCTTGGCTATGCCCCAGGTCCTCTTGCTTTGTCCGAGGCCAACATGACCCCACCAGAGTGTTTTTGTTTGTTTGTTTGTTTGTTGTTTGTTTTTTGCCCTTTTCTGTCTTTCTCGCCCCCCCAGTTTGGACACCCACAACACCACTGGGCTGTTTTGTGATTTATGAGCTCACAAAACTCACTAATCCTTCTCCCTCGGTTACCTTGATGTAAAGAAGTCCTCGCTTTCTCTGTAGACAGGAGGGCTCTACTTCTCCCTGGGACATAGACCACCAGGCCCTGGTCAGGACCCCTCCCATGAGGCTGTGGGGTTTATTTGTGGCCCATTCATTCAAAGGTTATCATTGTCAGAACCCCCCTGACAGTGATGAGGAAAAGGCAAAAGCAAAATGAGGGACAGGAGGAGTTTTCCTGCAGCACAAGTCTTTCAGCCAACCTCTTCCCGGCCATTGCTCCTCGGTGAGCTGGGGGCCACCACCGGGCCTCAGTGGGTCTTGGCGTCTCCCAGCAACTGGGACCTGAGGGCAGCTTTGGTGGGAACTTGCCTGCAAGCCCAGCCACTGCCCTGGAGGGAGGACACCCTGACATTACTTCAGGTCTTGCTTCAGTGTCACTGACCCAGATAGGCCACCTCTCACCCCCTTCCTCCTAGCTCCTGACACCTCCTTTTTATTTATTTATTTCTTTATTTCTTTCCCTTTTTTTTTTGAGATAGAGTCTTGCCCTGTCGCCCAGGCTGGAGTGTGGTGGCACAATCTTGGCTCACTGCAAACTCTGCCTCCCGAGTTCAAGTCATCCTCCTGCCTCAGCCTCCCAAGTAGATGGGATTACAAGCGTGCAACACCATGCCCAGCTAATTTTTGTATTTTTAGTAGAGATGGGGTTTCACCATGTTGGCCAGGCCAGTCTCAAACTCCTGACCTCAGGTGACCCACCAGTCTCAGCCTCCCAAAGTGCTGGAATTACAGGTGTGAGCCACCACGACGACCAGCATCCTCTCGGTTTTGCATTTTTCCTTAGCCCTTCCCACCATCTGTCAATCTGCTTCTCCTACCTTTCACCCATGTGCCTTCTCTGCTAGAATGTAGCACAGGGATCTTCATTTTGTTCATGGTTTTCTCCTTGCTGCTTAGAACAATCTCTGGCACATAGTAAACATTCTACAAATACTTGCTGAGTGAATGAATGAATGAATGAATGTATTTCTTAGGCCCTAAAATGAATGAATGAATGAATTTCTTCTGCCAAAAAGACCCGTTCTGTGGCCTGTCCAGCACCCTTTAGACACATACTCACAGTGAATTGTGGAAAAGCAGTTGTCTGGACTCTATGGTGGCTGGTCTGGAACTAGTCAAGCACAAACCAGACTCTCTCCTTGGCTGTCCCCAAGGCTGAGATTACTTCAGAGTGGCACCTCTTTCTGACCTGGCCACAGCACACCAGCAGGAGCTGCTGCAGGAGCTCTCCCCGCCCCCTCCCCCAACAACTGGGCCAGCACTGGACATCTTGAGGCACTTCTCTGTTTTGGAGCTTCCCCCAAAACTGTTTAGGAGGCATGCCGGCCCCAGAGCTTCCTTGGTTTCCTTAGACGGGGCCAGGACCCTGGGGTCACCAGGAGGGAGAGAACAGAGACCCGCGGCTACTGGGCTAGGGAAGCTGATGCTTAGCTTAAGCTGGGACCCCACGTGGAGTCAGTGAGGGGCAGGCTGAACCCCGGCCATGGGAGAGGCCCAGGGGACAGAGAGACAGAGGCAGAAGGCCTCGGAGCAGAGGGGCAGAGAGAATGGGACAGACAGAGAACAGAACGCCTGGGAGAGACAAAGATAAAAACACAGAGGGAGAAAGATGGGGAGACACAGAGAGGGAGACCAAAAGAGAAACAGCCGGTGGGTGGAAGGCCCGGAGACAGACAGACAGAGGCAGAGGACAAGGGAACGGCAGAAGCTGCAGTGAAGGGTGGCCGCGGCAGCAGCAGGCCACAGGGCGCAGCTGAATCGCCGCTCTGTTCCCGGGGCGCACTGAGGGGCTTTCTTCGCGGCCGTGGGAAAGTGGTGGGCGAGCGCGCGCCCCGGCCGCCGTGTGGACGGTAATTAGCCGGATTAGGGCGGGAGCCGCGCGGGCCTGGCGGGCCCGGCCAGGGAACAAAAGGCCCCTCTTTGCCCGCGCAAACGGCGGGGTCGCGAGGTCACCGGGCAGGGTCCCCCCCGGAGCGAGTGAGGGGACGCACCCCGGGAGAATGGGGTCTCTGTGCACCTGGAGGGGGCTGGCGGGGGCCGCCTGCGGGCCTGGGACCCCAGGGAGGCCGCAGCCCGGCTTCAGGGTGCAGACTTGGGGGCGCTTGCGGAGAGCAGGGAGGAAGAAGAGGCACAGAAGCCGAGAATGGAGGCCAGAGACGGGGAGACACCAAGGGGGCAGGAAGCTGGCCCGTTCTTACTAGTAATAGTATCTGTGACATGGGCAACATTTATTGAGTGCTTGCTGTGTACCGGCTCCACGCCCAGCCTGGGAGACATATATCATCTCATGTAATCCTCATAACAACCTCCTAAATCAGATACTGTCATATCCAAGTTTTATAGATAAGAGAGGTAAGGCGCAAGGATTGTTGTTTGCCTGAGGTCACACAGTCAGAAGGGGTGCCTCACATCTTAGATGGCACACAGTAAGCACCTAACAATTGTGTGATGAATGAATGACAAGGTTGGCAGTGTCTGGAAAAGGCAGAGACACAAAGAGCCCCTGGCCTCACCCCCTGGCCACCCACAGCCTGGAGATGTTCGGGAAGTGGGAGCTCCTGGCCTTCAGGGAAGCTGCCTGGGAGATCTGCAGAGGCGGGTGTCAGCGCTGACAGCTCACCCACTTGGGGCAGTGTGGGGGATGCCAGTCACCAGGGTCACGGGCTGAAGGGATGGGACATGTTTCTTTCCAGCAGCCCCAGCAGAACTGTAGCTCCCTCAGGGCTCTCTGCCTGCAGCCCCAGGTGCCTCCAAAGCCCAGGGCAATGTGAAGGGCTGATGGTGTCCCATGGGAGTGGGAACAGGAGGCTCTGGGGCCTTCCCCCGCCACCAAGCTCTCACCAGCCATGCCTGAGGGTCAGAAAGGCTCTGACTTTCAAAGAGCATTCTCTGGGCTGTGGGTGTCATGCCCCAGCTGACCAAACATCTCTCCTCATGGGAGATGACATCAGAGACCACACACTCCAGCCCACAACCGCCAGCAGGTGATGGGAGTGGGAGAAGTGCACAGGGGGGCCTCGCGTGGGGCATTAGGGGCCGTGGGGCCTATGGTAAAGCCTGCTGTCGACAGGACAGTCACTGCATACTGTGGCTCATGAGTGCTATATGAGCCGAGCTGGTCAGGCCTGAATTTTTAAAGAGAAATACCAATTCCAGACCAGGCACGGTGGATCACCCTTCTAACCCCAGCACTTTGGGAGGCCGAAGTGGGCAGATCACTTGAGGTCAGGAGTACAATACCAACCTGGCCAACATGGCAAAACCCCGTCTCTACTAAAAATACAAAAATTAGCTGGGCATGGTGGTACATGCCTGTAATCCCAGCTACTCAGGAGGCTGAGGCAGGAGAGTTGCTTGAACCTCGGAGGTGGAGGTTGCTGTGAGCCAAGATTGCACCACTGCACGCCAGCCTGGGGGTTAGAGTCAGACTCCGTCAAAAATAAAGAAAAGAAATCCACCCTTTTGGGTGGGATTTCCATGTTGCAAAGTCTGATGTGGGCCAGGCTAACCTCATTACGGGCCAGGTTCAGCAGCAGGTTGGCAGCTCACAACCTTCTTCCGGATGCTCTGAGCCTCCAGAAGAAGGAATGCCCTGTTCCCTCCCCTCAAACCCTCTTCCCCCAGCTTCTCCAGGGCCAGTGAATGAAAGGAGCAGGTAGGATGGGTGCTTGGGGGTGCCCAGTCCCTGCCCACATACCTGTGCCCTGCCTCAGGGCTGTCCCCTGATAGAGATGCTGTACCTGCCCTGAGAGCCTCAGTCCGAAGAGGCTCAGGCAGGAAGTCTCCAGGCCACTGGGATCTGGGTGACTGGGCACATGGCCAAGAGCTGGAGATCATCACACCCCGCTCAGCTGGGGGAAGCCCAGTGACCCATTCAATGAAGGTTTCTTCTGGGGACACAGCACTGGGGTTTGCAAGCTGCAGGCCCAGGAGCAGGAAAGGCCTGCTTCCGCCTGGCTCCGTCCCACCCCACCTCCACCCAGCCCCACCAGCCTCTCCTCATGTGTGGAGTTAACACTGTTCCACTTCTCAGCTAAAGAAACTGAGGCACAGAGGGTTGCTGTATTTGAAGGGAGTGGAGAGTGAGCATCTGAGGGAGTAGCTTCAAGGGGCTCCAACAGTGAGATTTGTTGGAAAAGTGGTGCTTTCTTAAAAATTGACATGTGTTTTGCATCCTCCTTCATAATATACACATGGCTACTTCAGTATGAAAATGACAGTGGTTTTCTTCCTGTAGTCTGGTAAACTTGGTGCCCTCGAGGATGAGCCAAGCTTGTCCTACAGCATCTGGAACCCCTGGCACGACCCTGTGCACCCACACAGTCCACATCCACAAGAGAGAGAAGCCCAGGTGGGAGCCTGTCCCCCAGAGTCAGCTCGTGACAAAGTGGACCTGAACCCAGGCCCCCCACTTTCTTGGGGTGCATGATATGTATGAAGGGGGGTCTGCTACTGAGCATGCCTCTCCTTAGGTGCCCCATTTCTACCTCATGGAAAACCAGGCGTTGGGGGAGGCCGCTCCTCCTTCCCTTCCCCAAGGCAGACACAGCTGTGACTCAAAGCTGAACCCCTGAGGGGCGATTGTCTGGCTGCAGATCTGGACATGGGCAAAGATGGACACAGGCTTTGTTTTCTCCTCCTTCTGCAATCTTCATGTTCTCTCCTTTTTCCGATGGAAACTTCTATCATAGCAGCGGCTTCTTCCAGCTCCTGAGAGGGGCAGATGTGGGCGGCAAAGGGCTCCCAGCCCCAGGCATGGCCTGGGGTGTGAGGAGGGCCTCAGGCGCCAGGCTAATGACTAAGAGGTGGCAGTGAAAATCCAGGGGTCAGGCCTCTCTCTCCCATGGCGCCTGAAAGAGCAGGAGTCAGGGAGCAGAGGCCAAAGGGGTGGACAGCCAGGGGAGGGGCGAGCTGCGGGACAGCTGCCCTCGGAGGGCAGGAGGCAGTTCCACTCAGCTTGAACTCAGAGGAGGAGCTTTAGAACCAGGGCAGAGAGAGGAACATAAATCTCTGGACCTCAGCAGCCCAGCAGAGCGAGCTGGGGATGCTGGGTGGTTCTTGCACCTCTTCTGCAAAGCCTCCTCACTTTTCCCTTCTAGTGACTGATGGTAATTTCAGAGACAAACAGCCCAGGATTGCTGAGGGTGTGGCAATGCTTGCTTCCCGCCCCAACTCCCACCCTGTCAGGGTTGGGGACAGATTTAGGGAGAAGTGTAATTCAAAAGAAAACCCATGTTCTGGTGAGAACGCCTCGATTTCCAAGAAATGTGGGAAACATTTGGAGTTATTTCAGTCCCCGATCAAATTTCTGAGCCCAGCATTCCCAGCCAGGCCCAGAACATTTTGGTTAGAGTCCCCTCTTCCCCTCTTTCCCCACTTTGCACACAGCCAGCTGCGGGGCTCAAGTTCCAGCCTGGGATGTGCAAGGCAGCGGCTCAGCCCTTTCTGCCATTGGGAAAGGAGGAGTTTCATTCCAAGGCTTACAGCCAATTACATTGACCACTTATTCAAAACTCCAGCCTCAAGGAAAACCAGATTCCCACAAGTGTCTCACCTCTCCCCAACTCTCCACTCCTTGCCTACCTCCACCCTATCTTCTGGGTCACAAGTATATACATACATAGGTCTCCTGGCCTAGAGATTGCCAAACTGCAGTATAGTCACCAAGGAGGCCTGAGTCTCAGGAAGGGGTGTGGAGAGAAACCTGCTCTACCCATCTGTGAACTTGATATCACAGTTCTGGACATGCACTGAGAAAGGATGGGTTTGTCCATCCAAAATGCAGTAAGCCATGAAGGAGTTCAGCATCTGATCCAGGTAGCCTCCGTGTCCTGCTGATGGGCTGAGGGAGGACACTAGAATGGCCAGGCCCCTGTGGCTGGATTCCAGCAAGCCTTTCATAGCGTCCTCTGCCATGGAGGCCTGGAGGGTGGAGCAGTTCAGGTTGAAGGCTTTGTGACTCCTCAGGGGCTAGGCCTCGAGGCCTGCCTGTGGTGGTGTGGCGAGAGCTTCTTCAATAGCTTTGGTCCTGGCCCCTTCAACATGTTTATCAGGAACTTGAGTGGATATGTGGTTGGTAGAATTTGCAGACCATCCAAGCTGAGAAGAGTGAGAAATGTGCTGAATAATAAAATTGAGATCCAAAAAGGTTTGGTCAGGCTGGGTGGATAGGCCACATTTAAAGAGATGAGTCTGAAAGGGGTTCAGAGTAAGGATCTGCTTGTGGAATACAAGAAATCCACAGTGTCAGCACAGGTTAAAAGAAAAAAAAAAAAAGACTGAAAGATTGTCGGTATTCAGATGAGTGCCAATCAACTGTGAGATGAATCTGCACAAGATACTGGTGTGATCTTCAGGTGCATTAATGGAAGTCTTGTTTCGTGTCAATTTCTTGTGAGTCCTCTGACAACCCACATCAACAGCCTTTGGGGCTTGTTAAAAATTCAGACTTCTGTGCCCATCCCAGATTATTTAACTGAACTCTATAGGGAAGGGGCCCCAGAATATGCATTTACAGCAACCTCCCAGGTGATTTTTGAGAACAGTTGCAGCTCTTTCTGTCATGCTGGGCCCTCTTGCCAGGATTGTCCTCCCTCTTGGCAAAGTAAGAGGGTGCCTGCCCGAAAAAGCTTCCCTGTCTGCTACAAATTCCACTGATGAACCTTTGCTCCTTGGGTTGGGAGCTTGCCCCTACAAATGGTCTTGTTAGCAAAGATGTTAGAGGATAAAGACAGCTGGCTGGTGGCCAAATTGTGGTTGGGGCCCCTGGGTGGAGACACAGGCTGAACTTCCCAGACAAGAAAAAGGCTTCATCATATTGCCCAAGGGCCATGATCTAGCTCAGCCTGAAGCCAGGGAGAGGCTGAGAAATAAGCCATTTGTTCTTCACTGGCGTGGGAAGAGCTCAGGCTTTGGAGAAGCAGCCTGGACATTGGACTGTGACCCTGAACATTGCCTTCAACTTCTCTGAGGCTCACTCTCCTCCTCTGAGATACGTTCCTCACACAGCTGTTGTGAGTAAATGAAATAATGTATGGAAAGCTCCACGGGGCTTTGGCATACAGTAGATGCTCAGTGTTGCTTGTTGAATGCGTGAACAGGTAAGTACATAGTGAAATGGACAGATGGAAGAATGGACAGATGGATGGATAGACAACTTCTGTGGATTCCTCTTTCTTACTTGCAGACAATCAGCCTTTGCCTCTGACTTGATTATCCCCACAGTCCTCCACCCCAGCCCCCAGTGTAGTACCCTGACATCTCACAGATGTCTCGCTTTGAGGTCCAAGTCATACCTCCTAAAAAAAGCCCCTCTCCTTTCCCAATCCCTCTCTCCTTAGTGCCCTTTTCCAAGCCCCTACCCAAATCCAGGGCACTCCTGTCTGGCATTAGGTCTCAAATTCAGAGCAGGGGCATATCTCAAGTCACAACCTTGACTGGTTCCCCCCAGGTCCACCCACAGTTGCTACTCATTCCAGCTCCGTTCACCTTTCTGCCAGCTTGCAGGCGCAGCCCCATTTCCAGTCTGGCTAGGACTTGTGGAGGAAAATCAGCTGAGGGAGGCACAGATCCTGCCCTCTTGGAACTTGGAGTCCAGGAGGAAAAGAAAGACACTGTTACAAGGCGGTCACCACTGAATATGAGAAAGCATTCCTAGCTGGCAGAATTAGGGAAGACTGCGTGAAGGGGGTGACTTTGGATCTTCAAGACCTGATCCATTTGGGCATGCAGAGTTGGGGAAAAGCATTCCAAGAAGGAACAACCTAAGCAAAGGCAGAGAGGGCCAAGTAGAAGATGGTTGTGTCTGGCAGGAGCGTAGGCGAGAGGAGGTAGACCAGGAGAGCCCAGATCCGTTTGGGAAAGCCATTGTGCAAGACCATGAATGCCAAACTGAGGCATTAACTTAACTCCTTGAACATCGAGGAGACAGCAGGGGCTGTAGTCTGCCTGTGGCCTCTATCCCTCTCCCCTAGGGGATCTAGTCACAACCTCTCTCTGTACCCTGCTACTGTTCTCCCAGCAGGCACCCTGAGCTCTGGCCTGGGTGCCCAGGGAAAGGATCATTCACTGAACCTTCTGTGATTCATAGCAGCTCAGTGGGTCATCTCTTCTGGGGCCATCTGCATTCACAAAGCAGCACAGACTCTGTCCATCACTGGTTCCAACAGCCTTACACAGGCTGTTGGGGGTATAAGGCCTGAACTTACAGCTGAGTGTTGTCTGCTGATACCTGTGTAAGGGTGAAGGGCTACTCAGCTCCAGACACATGCTGCCATTCTTTTGGTTGTAGGCCACCCTCTCTTCCTCCACTCCCTACAGTCTGCAAGTGGCAGGTCTGGCCTCTGCACTTTCCCCAGCTAATCCAAGCCACACAGAGTGCAGCCAGCCCGCCAGCAAGTCTTGTTTCACTGGAATGTTGGCATCAAACTTGAGATCGGAAATGAACTCATTATCTGATTATTTTTATTTATGAAAATATAACTGCTCTGGGAGAGGCCTTTCTAAGTGGATGAGTAATTCTCTCCCCTTCACACACACATGCTCAGACTCATATGTTTAGACACACACATACTCAGAAACTCAGATATTCAGCCCTCTCTTCAGACGCACACACACACACACAGGCAGCCACATGTTCCTTTAGGTACACACGTACCACATGAAGATGTGTGCTCTGGGTCTACTAATACCTTCGAGGACAGGGACATTGTCTCTTTTATTTACTGTGGAATCTCCAGTGGCACATAATAGGCAACAGTAAATATTTGCAGAATGAATGAACGAATGAATGGCTAAGTCATAGATGCATGCACCCTCACACACATTATTACTCAGACATACACACTTACATGCATACATATATATCTGGGCTCTCTCCCCCTCCGGAACAAAGTCAGTGAATCCCTAATTCTGCAGCCTAAAGTCTTCACACCATGAACTTCATCATGAAGGTACCATCCAGGACCTTCCAGTGGAGATGCCTGTTGGCAGTTCCCAGGAGGCCAAAACAGCATTCCCCCTGACCCACTAAGCCCTCACCAGATGCTCACAGCCATCCCAGGCCTTGCCAACCTGAGACCAAATGTGTTGGTATGGCCAAGAAAGCCCGAGAGGGTTACTAAGGGCAAATTGTTTTCCAGGAATGTTCTCTGCGTGCTGCCCCCACTCATCCATGGCTGGCTCACTGGCAGCTCCTGGCATGGGGTCTTGGTTAATACCAGCCCCCAGGCTCTGTCTCTCTCTCCTCCAGCTCTCAGCCATGACTCAGGCTATTCAAGGCCTGCAAATATCTCCCTGGGAGGGGACTAGGCCAGCGGCATGGCTAGTGGCCAGGCAGGGGTGAAGATCCCAAGAAAGAACTGCCTGAAGGCTGATCGCAGGGCAGAGCACCCGGTGGGTCCATAATGCTGAGCCCTGACTATCTCTTCATTCCTCCCCACAGAGAGGGCAGTCTTTGTGTGGTCAGAAGAGCTCTGGGCTAGAGGAAGACTCACCTGAGTTGACATCCCTGCTGGCCACATACTGGTCATGTGGCTTTGGACAGGTCACTAACCTAGAGCTTCAGTTGCCTCCAGCACCTTGTGCAATTACATACTTCCTGCCTTGCTGCCCCAGGCCCCAGGCTCTCCTGACCTTCCTACCAGGCCTTGAAGAAGAGCTGCGACTCCCTCCATAGCATTTCAGGCCTCTTCAAGTGGCTCTTTATGTTTCTTTGTTTGTTTGTCTGTTTTGAGACAGGGTCTCACTCTGTCACTCAGGCTTGAGTGCAACGGTGTGAACATGGCTTACTGCAGCCTCCACTTCTGGGCTTAAGTGATCCTCCCACCTCAGCCTCCTGAGTAGCTAGGACTACAGGCACATGCCACTACACCCTGATAATTTTTGTATTTTTTGTAGAGATGGGATTTCACCATGTTGCCCAAGCTGGTCTTGAACTCTTGGACTCAAGCAATCTGCCTGCCTTGGCCTCTCAAAGTGCTGGGATTATAGGCGTGAGCCACCATGCTCGGTCTCAAGTGGCTCTTTAAAGGCATGAGCCCTCTAGGATGGGTCTTCCATTCCTCATAGCCAATAGTATGAAACAGCGCCTGACCTTCCCGAGAAGCTGCACCTGGAACGGGGAGGGCACTGGGAGGTGGGGACAACTACTTCATTAACACTATTGTGTCCCAAAGCCTAGCCAGTGAGAAGGAAGGACTTGACCTCTTAAAACTCCAAGTCTCCTGGCCAGGCATGGTGGCTCACACCTGTAATCCCAGCACTTTGGGAGGCCGAGGTGAGTGGATCACCTGAGGTCAGGAGTTTGAGACCAGCCTGGCCAACATGGTGAAACTCCATCTCTACTAAAAATAGGAAAATTAGCCAGGTGTGGTGCTGTATGCCTGTAGTCCCAGCTACTTGGGAGGCTGAGCCAAGAGAAAGGCTTGAACCCTGGAGGCAGAGGTTGCAGTGAGCTGAGATCATGCCATTGCACTCCAGCCAGGGAGACAGAGAGAGATTCCGTCTCAAAAACAATTTTTTTTAAGTTAAAAAAAAAAACTCAAGTCTCCCAGGAATTCCACTCCCAGTTGTCCACCCAAGAGAAACAAATGCACGTGTCAATGACTAGGTATGCACCTGAGTCCTTTATTCATAGTACCTCAAACTAGAACACCCAAATATCCATCAACAGGGGCGCTAAACAAATCATGGCATACTCATATAATGGAACACTACACAGTGATTAGAACACAACAACACAAAGCATCTGCTACACACAACTGCACGGGTGAATCTGCCATGCATTATATTGAGTACAATAAGCTGGACATAAAGAGAATGTTTGATACCATTTTTATGAAAGTCAAGAACAGGTGAAATGAATCTAGGCTGACAGAAATCAGACAAGCAGTCACCCCTAGGGATGGTATTGATTGGGAAAGGGCACAAGGGAACCAATTTTGGAGCTGGAAATGTTTCAAATATTTATCTGGTGGTTCCATAAGTCTAGACACACATGTGGCCATCCGTCAAGCTGTACACTTATGCTCTGTTAATGCTACTGTATGTAAGTTACAATGGGGAGGGACCAAGTCACAAAGGATCTAATCCATGCAGAAAGGCAGAAAGGAAGCTGTCTAAAGGGCAGTTGCAGGGTTTGGAGCAGAAGGGCCAGGGAACAAGAATAGAGTGGAGCTAATAGTGGAAGAGAAAGCTTAGAGCATTCTCCCCAGAGAGGCTGAGCACCCACCTAAGGAGGGGCTGTGGGGAAGGACGGGGCAGGGACTGGACCTCCAGCAGACTCCACACATGCCAGATCAGGTCAAGCTGCCTTCAGTGGGTTTCCTACACAGAATTGGTGCCTCGAGACTGGAACCCAAGATGGAAGCAGATCTCAGTTGTGTACTATCTGCCCCTCATACCTTCTTCCCTGCCCACAGCCGTAGGACCAAGAAGAGGCTGAGCCCCAAGTCCCTTTTAGCTCTAGTTAATAGGCAAACTCAGTCTGCCCAAATGTGCTTAAATAAAAAGTGTAAAGGAGAGGGCCTTGCTTTATCCTCAACTAGACTCCTGGATAGAGACTCTCATAAGAGAATATTCTAGAAACCTGCAGGCTGGCTCACTACTCTCTTGTTGATGGTCTGTGGGCCCATGAGTGCGAGAATGCATGTCCAGGTGTGTGTCTGCCTGTGAGTATAATGTTTCCCTATAATGGGGTCCTCAGAGTTACAGTCACATCCCCCAGCCCCTCCTCACTCTGCTATCTTACCTCTGTTTAGCATCCCCTGCCCCTCCTCCCTGGATACCCCTGGTCTTCCTGCTGCCCCTGACCCTCCTGCCTTGACAGTGGAGTCTGATGACCTTTTCCCAATGATGTGCAGAGGCCAAGCCCCCACCCATCTCAGCCTTTTTTAAAGGAACCCAGGGAAGGCAAAATTTAACCTTTAGTCTTGCTTTCAAGTGCCATATCGACAACTCAGAATTTCACCATGCCGTGGGTCTTGAAGGCTGACTGTGAACAACTGGTGGCATTCTGAGGGCAATCTTAAGGGCACAGCACCCACCCCCAGCCCTGAAGCTCCTAAGGATGGGCAGTCACAGCATCTCTATGAGGGACCAGATGAGGCCAGTGAGGAGAAGCTGCCAAGCCACAGACAGCTCTGGCCACATCGACCACATCTGCCTCTCTGGAATGATGGAAGGCACTGGGGCTCCCTTCCCCAGGCCCAGCCTTGTCCCGCTCTCCTCCCCTGGGTGGCCTCTGCTCCAGCCAGGCCAATTTCCTTACATGCCCTAAACGAGCCATTGTCAGACCTTCCCCATCGGTCCCCACCCAGCAGCAGACATGTATTGCACATTCACCACAGTGCCAAGTGAATCACGTTCCCATGAATAGGTGCCCTCGCTGCACTCACTCCACAGGTGAGGAAACCTTGGTGGAGAAATCAAGCAGCTTCCCTGAAGTCACACCACTGACAATCAGTGGAACCAGGATTTGAAAGACTCAGCTGATCAAACAGGATGCAATCAAGAAGCCAGCCAAAACCTGGCAGTGGGACTCCAGAGCCGGCCCCACCAACCCCTGATGGTCTGTTAACTCCTGCCCAGCATGTCCTTTGGTGGAAAACTATGGAGTATGGTGGCCTAAGGCACCGGCCAAAGAGCCTGGGTTCCTCTTCCGGTTCCTCTTCCAGTTCCTCTTCCTGTGTGGATGCTTGAGTGCATTACCCAGCCCTCTGTGCCTCGGTTCCCTCCTCTGTATCACTTGAAGGTGCATAGATGGGAGTAGGTGGGACAGGCACTCCCACCCACTCAGAGCTCCCAAGTCCGACTACCTCACCAAAGGCCGCCTTTGTCCTTGGCCCACACTGGGTCCAGTCTGTTGCGGTGGAGTGCAGGCCTGTGGTACAATGCAAGGCGACCACGTGTAGTTCCTGCACCAGAGAGAGCCATGGGACAGGGGTTTAGTTAAAAACTCACAGACTCCTCATCAATGCAGTGGCCAGCACATGTGCAGCCCTGTGCCAGGGACCCTGGAGCTTACCACCCATGCTCCTCCAGCCCATCCGGAGCTCCTGCCCCCAACCCCAGCATCCTATTCATCTATAACTACTGCATCCTGGAATGCACCCTAATTCTTTTTCCTGGATCTCATCTGTGAATTTCCCCAGTTAGGCTGTGAGTACCCTAAAAGCAAGGACTCTAGTTTCCTCATCCTCCGTCTCTGATAAAGGCTGGTCCAGACATCAGGCCCTCAAAACACACTTGAAATGGATGGAATTGGGTTTGGGGGCTTAGTTACTTTAACTTTGGAATGGCACGTTAAATATTCATTCTTACTAGAGGTGGAAAAAGGAACAGTATGGAGGGAGTGGATGTGGACTTGGATGCAAATGTATGCAAACCACTGTGCAATGATATGCAGATGTGTATCCTGGATCTGTGGGAAGGAGTCCTGTGACTTCAGAATCCTGGTTCTGGCGGGCTTTGCTCTCTGAGGGGCTCTGCCCCTGCTGGGGATCTTGCCATCTCTCATGGCAATGCTAAGAGCTGGCTGCTATGCAGCATTCTGGCGCCAGTGGAAACCATTTGGGGATCCATGTCATCTTCTGATCCTCTGTGAAGCTGTTCCCACCCACCAGGGCAGATGAGCCAACAGGAGGCTGTAAAGACAGAGGCCTGCATGAGGAAAGGCTGGTGTGTAGCCAGAGCTGGAGGCTCCTGGGTTCCAGGGACACAGCTCTGGGGGACCACGGAGCATGGGACCAGGGAGGAAAGACCACACTTGGTCTCATTTCCAGCTCTCTGCTGTGGCCACCACTGGGGAGCCCATGGCTGCCTGCCACTCCCCACCACCACTCCCAGCCCTAGGCTGTGCTGCCCACCAGCCCTTAGTCAGTGCCCTGCATGGTAGGCAGGCCATGGTACCTGGGAGATCTAAGGGCTTCCCAGCACTGTAGCCACCATGTATGGAGCACCCTCTCTGGCCAGGCACCATGACCAAGCACTTTACCCATATTATGTCACTTAATCCTTGACAGCCCCACCAGGTAGGCTGTACTGTTATGATCCTCATTTTATAGATGAAGAAACAGAGGCCAAGGTCATCCAACCTGCAAATGGTCGAGCTGGGATTCAAACCCAAAATTGTTACACTCCAAAAGTGACCCTCTTAACTGCCACTGCCTGCCTCCTCTCCCACACCACAATGGCCACTGTGTACCCAGTTCCCATAAGGGACATTTCGGGAGGGGGACAAGTCCAGGGTTGAGAGGGGGAAAGTTCCAGTGTAGTGGTTGGGGTTCCCTGCCCCATGCAAGGTAAGGTAAGCTGGCAGCCACCTAATTGAAACACACACTCCCTCCACACCCCCTGCCTCACCTAGAATGTCCCCCTCTCAACTACAGCAGCCCCTGGAGTCCCACCGGTAAAACCTCATGCTTTTTTTAGAGAATGCTTTTTCTGTGGGACAAGCGCTGCTTTCTTTAGTCTCCTATTTTAAAAGACAAATCCTCTTGGAAGACAGGAGAGGCCGAGGCCGAGGTCAGCAGGGAGGTCCTAGAAAAATGTATACAAAAGCCAGGAGGGCCCAGAAGGCAAATTCTGTGGTCAAATTCAGGGATGTTATGGCCCTGGGATGAGGATAACAGTAAGGGTGACCCTGGGCACCCTACCTGGGGCACCTGGTACTCTTTCCCACCAGTTGCACATCATATTCCACACCCAGCAGACCCTCAATCAATGGCATTCTAGCTAGTCATAACAGGAGGGTAACCCTAAGAGATGTAGCAGAACTGCAATTTTCACCTCACTTTAGAGTCCGAGAAACCGAGGCCTAGAGAGGCTGTGAGTAGCTCCAACTTGACAGAGGGGTCAGAGCAGACCCAGATCAGTACTCAGGAGTCCAGAGTTGGTTGCGGGGTGCAATGAGAGGCTGGTGGGTGGGGTCACCCATGGCAGTGCAGCCCTGGAGGCCCCATCTCTTTCAGATAAGTCAAGGTGGTGAGGTCAAGGGGAAGGGGAGGGAGGACAAGAGCAGAGAGGTGATGTAAGGGGAGCAGTGGGGGCTGGCAGGGGCCGAGAACCCCAGTGCCTGGGAATCTTCAGGGGCTCTGCGAGGCAGCCCAAGGCCGGGGTTCCCACAGCGGCAGGTGGTCACCAAGCGGGCCAGGCCGGACAGGGCTGGCACCGACTCTAGCGGGGTGGAGGTGCCAGCTCTCACCCGCCAGCCGGCCTGCCAGCTGGGGAAGCTTAATTAGAATTCCTCAGCCCTCCAACCCATTTCCTTCCTGGTGAACAGGACAACTAATGGCCCCTGTCGCCTGCTGCCAGGGTGAGGTGGGTCGGGCTGGCAGCTTCAGGCCGGGCTGGGGGTAGGGGTGACCTCTAACAACCCAGGAAGCAGGCCTCTCCCCTGCCCTGGGGGAGGGAGCAGCCCACAATGTGACCCGAAATTTCCCCAAGTTAAAGACCATCTGCTTGTCTGTCTATCCATTCCCCCAGGGCCCAGGGGGCTGGTGAGTGTGGACAGACAGACACAGGCTGTGGGAAGCTGCAGTGATTAATGAGTGATGAAAACCAGACTCCGTCAGGATGGGGGTGGGGACGGAGAAGCAGAGAGAGGCTGTCTGTTTTATGCTTGGCTCAGCTCTAAGCTCACAGCTCAGGGGAGGAGGGTGGAGGCAGCTGAGGGCAGTACTGGGCCCTGGCCTCAAAATCCCAGTCCGAGCATAGGGCCCCAGTGCATGGACACCCCCCTCATATCCCAGTACCTCCTTCAGCCTCTGCCCTGGAAGGTTTCCCCAAGAGGTACTAGCTTTACTCCCAAATCCCTGGGACTTACACTGGCCCTCAAATACCATCTGTCCCAGAACACCCCAGAAGCCACGGGGAACAGCAGAGAAAACAGCCTCACCAACCCTCCAATCTTCTTGTCATGGGGCCAACTATTCTGAGGCCCAGACCCTGAAGCTCCTCTCACCCCTCACCCCGACAAACACATGACCACTCCCACATTCCCAAACTCTGCCCCCAGGACCTGCTCAGCCCAGGCTTCACCGTGGAAACTCTGAAAAGCTGAAGTCAAGCAGATTTTTCTCGTATGTCAAAGACAGCAAAAGCCGCATCTAAGAGGATTCAGCTCAAACCTCCAAATCTGCAAATACACAGTCAGGAGAAACCCAAGCAGGAGAGAGGCTTGCACAACCACTGCTTTTGGTCCCCACCCGACAGACACCTGGAGGGACCTTGGCAATATCCTCGTCCCCTGCCCGAAAATATTCCCACACTGGCACATCTGCCCCAGGGCCTGGGATTCCACCATTCAACCCTGCCCTCCCTCTGCAACACTGAACTGAAAGAGTCTTGCCGAGGTTTCCAGTGCGTCCCCCCTCCCAGGGCCTAGGATCTGAGCAGGGAGGGCTGGAAAGAAGGAAATGCTACACAGACAGAGGAAGTAGCTTCGGGAAGGTGGAGCACAAAGGCAAACTTCGCTGACAGAAGATTCTTGCTGCTGGCCGACCAGGCCTGCCTGTCGTGAGAATCAAAATTGTTTTCTTTTGTCGGAAAAATATGTCCAAGGTAGTTCTTGTGTTGTGGTCAGGGACGCGGGTAAGGAAGCAATAGTGAGTGCCTCCTTTTTGCCTGCCAGGTACCTTGTGCATATCTGTTGGCTTATTGCATCTTAGAAACTCCTGAAGAAACTGAGGCTTGGGGAGGTTGCCTGCCCCCACGCACCCCTCAGGGACTAAGTGACAGAGCTGAGATCCCCAGTCGGCCAGACACAAAGCCCTCCTACTTTCTGAGGCCCCACCCTGCTGGGGAGGGAGAACTGGACACCATCTGGGAAGAATTAAGGAGGTTTTTAGAAAAGGCCTCTGCAGGAATGAGAAAACCTTTATTAGGGCTTTTTAATCAATAAAGCAGGAACAAAACCTCCCTCCCTGCAAACATTTCTGGACTCCCAGGAGATGCCCGACTGTGCCCAACAAATGATTCAGAAAGCAAGTATAAAATTTAAAAAATCCCCATCCCAACAAGTCAGAGAATGCTTTTTACTGGATGTGGAGGAGGGGAAGCTGAACCTCATGGCTCCTTGGATCTCAGTTCCTGTCTCTTGCCTTAACAGAGCCCAGACTTGTCATCTGAGAGGAAGGGGGAGGCTGAGGTCACTGCCCTTCTCTGGTTTCTGCCAAGAGCTCTGCTCTTCTCCAAGGAGGTGGCGGGGCTGGGATGGCTTTGCACCCCGCAGGCTCCAGCAGGATCACATCTGCTAGGGTGCGTCTTAGAAAGGGGAGTGTGAGAAGCGGGTCCCCCAACTCTGGTACTCCTGGCCAAGGCTGAGTGCCTGTGGTTCCTTTGTGGCCGTTCAGGTGGGAAAAGTGTTTGTGATGCCAAAAAATCAGCTAGGCTCAGCCCTGAGCCCCAGCCGGGTACCTGTAAACTGAGGGCCTTACTTAGCCTGTCCCATCTGCAAAGGGAGAGTCATCAGATGCTTCCCAAAGACCTCCTTAGGGTGAAATGAGAAAGTGGAGTATATTCATTTTCTATTGCTGAATCACAAATTATTACAAAGTTAGCAGCTTAAACACTACCCATTTCTTATTTCACACTTCAGGTCAGAAGTCCAGGTGGGCTCAGCTGTAGTCTCTGCTCAGGGTCTCACAAGCTAAA
Source organism: Macaca mulatta (assembly GCF_049350105.2). Lineage (NCBI taxonomy): Eukaryota > Metazoa > Chordata > Mammalia > Primates > Cercopithecidae > Macaca > Macaca mulatta. The sequence continues at coordinate 81,752,330 of NC_133418.1, read as the reverse complement.
AATCAAAGTGCGAGCTGGCTGGCTCCTATTAGAAGCTCTTTTCCAGAAGCTCTGGGAGAGCATCTCCTTGCAAGCTCATTCGGGTTGTGATGGAATTCCACTCCTGCAGTTGCAGGACTGAGGTGGCGGTCAGCCAGGGATCCCTATCAGCTCCTCGAAGCTGCTCTCTCTCGGGTCCTTTCCACATGGTCCCCACCTTCTCAAGTCATCAAAGATGCATCGAACCCTCCCTCACACTTCACATCTGTGACCTCCTCTCCTGCCCCCAGCCAGAGAAAACCCTCTGCTTCTAAAGGGCTCGTGTGATTAGATTAGGCCCCTACCAGCTCATCTTTCTTTTCTTGGACTTAGATTAAACTGATTTCTATCCTTAATGATGTTTTTGAAATCCCTTTGCCATATAATTTCACAGGATTGGGGGCTTGATGTCTCATCACGTTCAGGGGTTTGGATGGAAATCTTGGGGGCCATATTTAGAATTCTGCCTACATGGGAAGCAAAAGTGCTTTGTCACCTCTAAAGTGCCAGACTTAGGCTCTCATTAGAGTCTAATGAGGGTATAACCCTTAGGGAGGGTTCCCTTCCCTCTGCCCCAGGATTGCAAAGGAAAGGGTGGCACTGGATTAAGGATGGCTGCCTGTGGCCCCTGCCCCTTCTCCTCCTCCTCTTGAGCCTACCTCTGGGCTTTTCATGACTTAGAGAGGGAGCCCTGTCTCAGGACCCCAAGACTTAATCCTGTCCATCGCCTTCACCTTCCAGATCTTCAGCCATTCCACACCTGCTGCAAGTTCATTCCTGGGCTCTGCCCTTCCTTCACACTCTCTGGGTACCACCCCTTACCGGGATCTACGATAGCCGTCTACACTCACCTGCTCCCATCTCTGTCCACTGGAGCCTGGCCCCTACCAACCCCCACTGCCTTAATCTGTTCTCCCTCCCTTATCTCAGTGGACACCTTCCAGGCCATCTCTGCCAGGCTTTTCTGTGATGGCAGCCATGGAGTCTGTCTTGTACCTGTGGTATTATTCCCAACACCCAGCCTGGTGCTAGGAGCATAGCAGACACTCTAGCAAATGTTCGTCATTGTTTGTCTGGATCCATGTATCTATGTGGTCCATGTGCTAATGTACTCCCCTGCCTGCCCCAAACCTGAGCATACGTCACCCACTGTCCCCTCAGCAAGTGACACCTGTGTCACTCTCTCCCTCAGCCCAAGAGCAGTGACCACAGACAGAAGCTGCATGAGTGTGTCCATCAGGATAAAAGGCCAGCACTGACGCTGTTCTGTCTCACGCCCCCCTGCCCCCACCACACACACATACGTGCATGCACACACGAGAGGCTCTGCATTCTCCTTGGCCTAAGGCTGGGGAGGGCAAGAGCCACCACCCACCACCTTTCTACCCCTCACCATACCTGGGCCTCAACTCAGCTGAACCCTCTAGGAGTTACTTGTGCTGGCCTTAATCTTTTTTTCTTTTTCTTTTTCTTTTTGAAATGGAGTCTTGCTCTGTCTGGAATACAGTGGTGCAATCTCAGTTCACTGCAACCTCCTCCTCCCAGGTTCAAGCGATTCTCCTGCCTCCGCCTCTCAAGCAGCTGGGATTACAGGTGCCCACTACCACATCCAGCTAATTTTTGTATTTTTAGTAGAGACAGGGTTTCACCATGTTGGCCAGTCTGATCTCGAACTCCTGACCTCAGGTGATCCGCCCACCTCAGTCTCCCAAAGTGCTGGGATTACAGGCGTGAGCCACCGCGCCTGGCCAATCTTTTTTTATTCCATCCCTGAATTTAGGCCTATGTTCTCTTTCCCCAGAGCCCCACCCACTTCCTCTTGGGAGTCCAGCCGAGGACAGTGTGGTTTGAAGAACATTCTAATCCCAGCCCGAGAGCTCTGAGAGAAAAAATGACTACAAACCCTGGAATGTAAAACCTGCTGCTTCCTGCAAAGCATTTTGAATGAAACACGTAACCAACAGCTGCAGCACAGAGAATGGAAACTCTGAGGGACGTCATGGCTCCAGGTTCCAAATAGCAGGGTTGTGAGCAGGACAATCTCTTCATTTCAGCCCAGCCTGGACACCCTCAGCAGCACCCCTCCCTGCTCGCCTTCCAGGAACCAGGCCCATCATGCCAAGGATGTGCCACTGTTGTTTGCTTATTCCAAACACCCCTGGCCTCCAACACAGCCAGACACCCTGTGTATAGAGGTGAGACCTCCTTCCCACTCATCAGCCCCCAGAGGCATCGAGGACCCCCAGCCCAGCTACTCTGCCCTCTCAGGAGCAGGTTAATGCATCCCTCAACATGATCCCCAGGCCAGGCTGGGCAGGGCCAGCCAATTCATGCAATGTAGGAAGATATCACTGCCGAAGCTGCTCTAGGGCAGACTTGTGGTGAGGGGGCAGGACAGGCAGCCCACGAGGGGCAAGAGGCCCTAGAATTGGAGAATTCCTGAAGATCACTCCTGCATAAAGGGAAGACAGCAAACATTTTTCCAACTTCTTTTTTTTTTTTTTTGAGGCGGAGTCTTCACTCTGTCGCCCAGGCTGGAGTGCAGTGGCACCATCTCGGCTCACTGCAAGCTCCGCCTCCCAGGTTCGCACCATTCTCCTGCCTCAGCCTCCCGAGTAGCTGGGACTACAGGCGCCCGCCACCGCGCCCGGCTAATTTTTTGTATTTTAGTAGAGACGGGGTTTCACCGTGTTAGCCAGGATGGTCTCGATCTCCTGACCTCGTGATCCGCCCGCCTCGGCCTCCCAAAGTGCAGGGATTACAGGCGTGAGCCACCGCGCCCGGCCACATTTTTCCAACTTCTTTAGGGAGATATAACACACTCAATAAAACACACTCGTCTTAATGGTGTGACCTGATGAACTTTCATATATGCACACACCTGGATGAAATGTAGAACATTGCAAATACCCCAGAACATTCCCTGGATCCCCTTCCCAGTCAATATTCATCCCCCTCAGAGGTGACCATGATTTTGAACTTCTCTCACCATCAATTAATTTTGCCTCTTTTTGAACCTCATTGAAATGGAATCACCAACAGTATGTGCTTTCACAACCAGCTTACCTAGTTCATCCTGTCTATGAGATTCATCCACGTTGCAGACACACTAATGGCCCCATGGCACCTCCCACACTCCAGGTGCTGTACCAAGGACATCATGGTTACTTTTTTACACTAAGGCCTTGATATTGAACCCATTTTCCGGAGAAGGAAGTTGGTTGAATCAGCAGTTCATTGCCACACAGTCAGGACTTGGAGAGGCTGGAATTCAAACCCCAGAGAGAGCCAGAACAGATTCTCTCTTCTCTTTTCTCTTAACAAACTTAAAGGGACCTGCCTCCATTATACCTAGAGATCTACAGCCTGGAATTTCCTCACAAGGGAGACCTGTTTCAGGGTTTTGTGCACTTGGGAGCCCAACAGGAGCACCCATTTTACTTTAGTCCCCTATTCCATGGGGAACATGGGCAAGGCAGAAGAGGAGGGGTGAGCAGCAGGTAAGGAGGGCGTCTCAGGAGGCCCAGACCTAGGCAGAAAAGGTTTGACAGCAAGAGAACGAAGAGGTTCATTCATTTAGTCAGTCAATATTTATTGAATGCCTGCTGTATGGCAGGCACTGTCCTAGGCACTTACTTTTTGGTTATCTACCTGTATGTATCAAACCACTCTAAAATGCAGTGGCTTAAAATGGACAACAAACATTTATTATCTCTCACAACTTTATAAGTTGGCTGGGCAGTTCTTCCACTGATCTCACTGAGGGACTTTTATGCTGCTGCAGCCAGATGGCAGCTGGAACTGAAGTCATCTGGGAGCTAGACTGGGCTGGCTGAGTCAAGATGGTGGCCTTATATGTCGGGCACCCTGGAAAGGACCCGGAGGGCTGGGCTCGGCTGGGACTAGTGCATTGCTGGGATTCCTTCTCTCTTTCTGTCCTCTATGGGCCCCTCCTTCTCCATGTGGCTTTTCCACATCTCCTCTCCATGTGGATTTCTCCAAGAGGGTATCCAGACTTCTTACATCACAGCTCCTAGAAGTAATAAAGTGGAAGTCACCAAGTCTTATTAAAGCTTAGGCCTGGCAATGGCATGGCACCACTTTGGCCATATCTTCCTGCTTAAGGTGAGTTACAAGCCTGGACCAGATTCAGCATGGGAGCGAACCCTACAAGGGAATGAATATCCTCCAGGGCCATCTTTGGAGAGTAGCTACCACCCCGCAAAACAGAAAATCATTTTCTTTTTTCATTTATTCAACAGACACTCACTGTCAGGCACATAGTCGCTTCTTAAAAGAGTATAGTTAAAGTAAACACCACTTTTGTTTGACTCACTATCATTCAGGATACCAGCCACTGAGAAGCTCTGTAAAGGGTAAATAACATTCATTGAGAGTTTACTGCATACCAGACCCTGAGCTCAGTGCTTTATGACGTCTAACTCATTTACTCCTTATTCATTTTCCCTCCTTTGAAGTAGGTGTTATTGTTTGTCCTATTTTCTAGATCACTTAGAAAATAGGTTATCTATTGCTGAATAACAAACCACCCCCAAACTTAGTGGTTTAAAACAACAATAATCATTTATTATCATTCGTGGTTTATTTGGATCAGCTGGGAAGTTCTGGCTTGGGGTCTCATGATGTTGTAGTCAGACTGTGACTGAGGATAGGGTCACTTTCTTTTTTTTTTTTTGAGACAGAGTTTCGCTTTTTTTGCCCAGGCTGGAGTGCAATGGCGCGATCTCGGCTCACCGCAACCTCCGCCTCCCGGGTTCAAGCGATTCTCCTGCCTCAGCCTCCCGAGTAGCTGGGATTACAGGCATGTGCCACCACCCCGGCTAATTTTGTATTTTTAGTAGAGACGGGGTTTCTCCATGTTGGTCAGGCTGGTCTTGAACTCCCGACCTCAGGTGATCCACCTGCCTCGGCCTCCCAAAGTGCTGGGATAACAAGCGTGAGCCACCGCGCCCGGCATGGATGGGGTCACTTTCAAGGCTTCTTCACTCACAGGTCTGGCGCCTGGGCTGGGAGGACACAAACAAGCGGAGGCTGCGAAAGCCAGGGTCTTTCAGGCATCTCTCTATCTATGTGGCTCTCCACATGAGCTCTCCAACATGGTAGCCCCAAGATAGCCGGACTTTTTTTTTTGAAACGGAGTTTCGCTCTTGTTGCCCAGGCTGGAGTGCAATGACGCAATCTTGGCTCACTGCAACCTCTGCCTCCTGGGTTCAAGCAATTCTCCTGCCTCAACCTTCTGAGTAGCTGGGATTACAGGCACCCACCACCACGCCTTTTTTTGTATTTTTAGTAGAGATAGGGTTTCTCCATGTTGGCCAGGCTGGTCTCGAACTCCTGACCTCAGGTGATCCACCCGCCTTGGCCTCCCAAAGTGCTGAAATTACAGGCGTAAGCCACCTTGCCCAGCTATTGCTGGAGTTTTTTACATGGTCACTCAGTGATCCAAAGGCACATATCCAGAGAGACAGAAACTGAGTCACTTTTCCTAACCCAGAACTTGGAAGCCATGCAGTGTCATTTATACCTCATTCTATTTGTTAAGGCAGTTAAAAAGGCCTGCCCAACACTATTCACAATAGCAAAGACTTGGAACCAACCCAAATGTCCATCAGTGATAGACTGGATTAAGAAAATGTGGCACATATACACCATGGAATACTATGCAGCCATAAAAAAGGATGAGTTCATGTCCTTTGTAGGGACATGGATGAAGCTGGAAATCATCATTCTGAGCAAACTATCACAAGGACAGAAAACCAGACACTGCATGTTCTCACTCATAGGTGGGAACTGAACAATGAGAACACTCGGACACCGGGTGGGGAACATCACATACCAGGGCCTGTTGTGGGGTGGGGGGATAGAGGAGGGATAGCAGTAGGAGATATACCTAATGGACGAGTTAATGGGTGCATCACACCAACACGGCACATGTATACATATGTAACAAACCTGCACGTTGTGCACATGTACCCTAGAACTTAAAGTATTAAAAAAAAAAAAAAAAAAAAAAAACAAAGACTCAGTGCAACAACAACAACAACAAAAAGACCTGCCCAGGTACAGCAGGAGGGAGAAACAGTTCCATTTCTTGATAGGAAATGTGTCAACAATCTGAGCCATATTTAAAACCACCATAGTCTATCACCTGGACATAAGTTATTTACATTCCTTTCACATACAAAATATACTCATTCTTTTCCAAAGATCCCCCAAACTCTCATCTATTATGGCATCAGATTTAGGCTAGAAAGGTCTAGGGTCCCATTATATAAACCATCCAGGTATGGAGGGAGTTCCTCAGATGCAATTTCTCAGGCACATTTCCTTAAGTACTATTCCTCTTTATTCAGAGACTTGTGAACTAAAGAGACAAGTTGTCTGCTACTGGACCAGGTGCAGTGACTCACATCTGTAATCCCAGCACTTTGGAAGGCCAAGGCAGTTGGATCACCTGAGGTCAGGAGTTCAAGACCAGCCTAAACAACATGGTTAAACTCTGTCTCTACTAAAAATATAAAAATTAGCTGGGCATGGTGGCAGGCACCTGTAATCCCAGCTACTCAGCAGGAGAAGAATCGCTTGAACCCAAGAGGCGGAGGTTGCAGTGAGCCAAGATCACACCACTGCACTCCAGCCTGGGCAAAAAGAGTGAAACGCTGTGTCAAAAAAAAAAAAAGTTATCTGCTATTTACACACTGAACATCCAATGATGAGATAGGCATAGCGTAGCCACTATAAACACTCTTATTCAAGAGAGGGGAAAGGAGGCATACAGCCATGACTGGTCCATAGCAATTCTGAAATCCATTCAGGCTCATATTGTATTGCCAATTTCTTGATTAGGGTTCAGTCCTACTGCCTGGGAATGATTCTTTGTGGTTTTTGGCTCTGTTCTCTAGATTCTTGGTTCCACCTTCTGAATCATCCTTCTTTCTCTATAAAAAATGGCTGGTGATATGGTTTGGTTGTGTCCCCACCCAAATCTCATCTTAAATTCCCACATGTTGTGGGAGGGACCTGGTGGGAGGTAACTGAATCTTGGGGGCAAGTCTTTCCCATGCTGTTCTTGTGATAGTGAATAAGACTCACGATATCTGATGGTTTTAAAAAGAGAAGTTTCCCTGCACAAGCTCATCATCTCTTTGCCTGCCACCATCCATGTAAGATGTGACTTGCTCCTCATTGCCTTCTGCCATGATTGGGAGGCTTCCCCAGCCATGTGGAACTGTACGTCCAATTAAACCTCTTTCTTATGTAAATTGCCCAGTCTCAGGTATGTCTTTATCAGCAGTGTGAAAACAGACTAATACATCTGGTGTTTCCAACTGAGTAGTTTTCAGCCTGTTTCCTTCCTATAGAATTTTGGGGGTCCAAAAGCCTTTTTTCATTTCATACTATTCTGACCCTTTTTGCCCAAGCTGGTGGTGCTTCTGACAAAATAATTATATTAAAAACTGTGTGGGTTTCCCATGAATCTTATTGGGGCTCACCCTATTAGTCAAAAGCTATAACCACACATTTCATCAAGAAAACATTCTCTACATTCTTCTTGTGAGGCTGATGTAAAACAATTTACTTAGGATACTTAGAAGCCCTGTTGTTTAATGAAGAGGATCTGTGAGGCACACTCTTTTTTATTTTATTTTTAATTTGTTTTTATTTTAATAGGAAATGCTTCATGAATTTGCATGTCATCCTTGCACAGGGGCCATGCTAACCTTTTCTGTATTGTTCCAATTTTAGTATATGTGCTGCTGAAGCGAGCACTGAGGCACACTCTTGAAATACTTAGAGGGCCTTTGTGTATTCAAAATATTTTATGAAGCCTTAGATATTTCTGAGATTTTAACAAAGGTTCTTGTAGTCCCACTCTGGATTTTATCTTTGTCCTGAAGCCCTTTCATACTTTGAGAATCTTTTGCCATCTGGGAGGCTGAGAATGAGAACCAGATTTATTTTCAAACCCAGCAAGCCCCTGACTCCTTTATATATTTTATAAATTTTGCTTGAAAGTTAAAGCTTCCTCTTAACTCATCTTTCTCTGTCTTTATCATATACAGCTAAAATAATCCAACTAGCATTGTCTTTTCTTCTTTTTTTTTGGAAAGAAGTTTCACTCTTATTGCCCAGGCTGGAGCGCAATGGCATGATCTCGGCTCACTGCAACCTCTGCCTCCCGGGTTCAAGTGATTCTCCTGACTCAGCCTCCTGAGTAGCTGGGATTATAGGTGCCCGCCACCACGCCCAGCTAATTTTTGTATATTTAGTAGAGACGAGGTCTCACCATATTGACCAGGCTGGTCTTGAACTTCTGACCTCAGGTGATCTACCTGCCTTAGCCTCCCAAAGTGCTAGGATTACAGGTGTGAGCCACCACGCCCAGCCCAACTAGCATTTTCTAATCCAACTAGCATTTTCAACAGTCTGCTTAAAAATTGTTTTAGCCCAAACCATTAGTTCATTAGGCATATTTTCTTCTTCTTTTTTCTTTTTTTTTGAGACAGAGTCTCACTCTGTCACCCAGGCTGGAGGACAGTGGCACAGTCTCAGCCCACTGCAACCTCTGCCCCCTGGGCTCAAGCAATTCTGCAGCCTTAGCCTTCCAAGTAGTTGGGATTACAGGCATGAGCCACCAAGCCCAGCTAATTTTTGTATTTTTAGTAAAGAAGGCATTTCACTGTGTTGGCCAGGCTGGTCTCAAACTACTGACCTCATGTGATCTGCCCATCTCAGCCTCCCAAAGTGCTGGGATTACAGGTGTAAGCCACCATGTCTGGCCTTCATTAGGCACATTTTCTATTGCTCACATAGCTTCAAGTGACAATGTTGCTAACTTTCTTCCACTACATAATAAGGGTTTGTCCCCTTTCCTTCTGCTTCCAATAACATTTTCTTACTTTCCTTTAAGCCCTCATCAGCTACTTCCTTGAGAACTATCAGACTTCCATTGACAATATCCTCAAAGTCCTTACAATCTCTGCCCATCTCCCAGTCCTAAAGCCACATGACTTAGGTTCTGTGATGGCAGCATTCCATCTCCAGGTTGTAGAAAAGTCTGCATCAACTATCTATTGCATGATAAGAAACCATCCCCAAACAGTGGTCTTAAGACAACAACAATCATTTATTTTGTTCATGAAATGTGAGGGTTGATGGGGACTAAACTAGGCACTTCTCACTCAGGGTGTCTCATGAGTTTGCAGTCAATTGGTGGCTGGGGCTGAGGTCAGCTCAAATGCTGGGGTCTAGACTAGAAGGTTCACACTGCTTGGGGCTGGATGACTGGGGCTTCTCAGGAATCTCTCCCTTTAAATGCAGTCCCTCTACAAGGCAGCCTCAGGGTAGCTGAGTTTCTTTCACAGCAGCTGAAGCCTCCCCACACAAGTGTCCCTAAAGGAATCATCAGAAGCTGCGGGGTCTTTTCTAACCTAACCTTGGAAATTACACAGTGCCACTTTTGCCACATTCTATTTGTCTAGGCACTGCCACATTTCCACCCAGTTGCAAAGGGAGGGGACATAGGCTCCACTTCTTGATGGGAAGAGAGTCAAAGGATTGTGTACATGTTTTAAAACACACAAGAGTTTAAGTAATATGTCCAAGGCCAAATAGCTGGAAAGTGATGGAGTTGAGGTTTGAACCCAGGCCTTCTGATTCTAGACTCACATTCTCAACTGCTAGTCTACACTGCCTCCTGTAAGTTGTGGACACAAATGGTCTACATGATGCAGAAGTTGGGGAGACAGGGGTTCCCTGACTTGGGAAAGTTACCATCTTGCTTTTCTTACCCAGCTTCCTTTCAGAAAGGTAGTAGGACTCATATTACCTTCTTTGGGGGTGGAGTGGCTTCCTGACTGTAAAATGAATGAACAAATCCGAGCTGGAGCAGCCTCCTCTCAAGGAATTATCTCTTCCTTGAGATCATTTTTTTCCCATGGCCATCAGTGCCTTGGCTGGTTTCCATGTCACTCTCACTGTGGCCTTCAGACACCTCCTTGTTATCTGTTCCTGTGCTCTTGGTCTTACGTTCTCACTACTAGTTTTTTTCACAGGGGGATGGAGGAGTATCCTTTGGCATTTCTTTCTTTCTTTCCTTCTTTCTTTCTTTTTTTTTTTTTTTTTTTTTTTTGAAATGGAGTCTCACTCTGTCACCCAGGCTGGAATGCAGTGGTGCAATCTCGGCTCACAGCAACCTCTGCCTCCTGGGCTCAAGTGATTCTTTCGCCTCAGCCTCCCGAGTAGCTGGGACTATAGGCATGCACCACCATGCCCGGCTAATTTTTTGTATTTTAGCAGAGATGGGGTTCCACCACATCGTCCAGGCTGGTCTTGAGCTACTGAGCTCAGGCAATCAGCCCACCTTGGCCTCCCAAAGTGCTAGGATTACAGGTGTGAGCCACCACCCCTGGCCTATCCTTTGACATTTCAAGAATGTCTGCCAGCCTGTTTGGAGGAAGGCATCCTTTCAAGCCTGAAGATCATTCGTCAGAAGAAGATGAGGCTTCTGTGGACTTTATCAGGCCAGAGAGTTTTCCTACATTTCCTTTAAGTCTTGACTTCGAGCAGGTTTGACTTTGAACATCTTTGTCATGAGCCTTAAAGTCCAGAATGGGACTTGCATGATAGACCATGTCCCGTGAATCTTGTCTGGAATATCCCTTCATATTCTGAATGACGCTTAGCTGCAGAAGATAGATCATCCTGAAAGCACATGGTGGACAGGTGTAAGACCGCCATAAATGGAGACGTCATCTGTGTGTTGCACAAAAGGGCTGGGCCAAGGAAGTGAGCAGAGTGTGGCCTGAAACCCAGCCTGCACTCCACCAGCCACACCTTCCACCCTGGTGAGGGACTGTGTCTGCCTGGAGGAAAGAAAAACTTTTTCTTACTTGTCCACCCAGAGCCAGGCATCTTTTTCTAACTCAATAAACATACCATATGTATTAACAGCAGCACCAGGGGAAGGTGAGAAGACAAAAATATAGTAACCTACTCCATAGGACAAGTCATAGAAATCAGCCCTGACAAATCACAATAATGGATTTATTAAATTTCAAGAAAAGGTTGAACAATTGAGGCTCAGGAAAGGATGTAAGCATCTGGAGTCAATGCATCTCCTCACCAGAACATTCCCATTAAAGCAACCGCGTTCTCACAGCTCCCCATCTCCGCCCCAGTTCAGAATTCCAGAATCTCGAGAGAGATAATCTGACTGGCCCAGCTTTGACCCTCTATACCAATCAGCCATGGCCAGGGCCAGGAGGAGTCACAGAATGTAGCATCTATGCCATCGACAACTGCTCAGCCCCCCTTGCCATGGGTGTCAGGTTGGTGCCCAGAGAAAAGGCCCTAATTGTGAGCCTTCCAGCCCTCCAAGAATTCCTACAGCAGTGCAGTACGATTGTCTAGCATTTGTGAGCTTCCCACAAAGTCCTGGGAAGTTGATCTGACCCAACCAGTGGGAACAAAATGTTCCTATAGCTGTTTAGCCATTTGATTTCACCCTACAAACACCAGGCAGTGACATTTTCCATTTTCCACATTTTTTCAAAGCTCTTGTTTATTAATGCTTTTAGCATCAATAAAAAGTCAAATTCTTCATATTCTTCTCCTTATTAAGACTGTGTCATCGGGTGTGGTGGCTCATGCCTGTAATCCCAAGCACTTTGGGAGACTGAGGTGAGTGGATGACTTGAGGTCAGGAGTTCGAGACCAGCTTGGCCACATGATGAAACCCCATCTCTACTAAAACTACAAAAATTAGCCTGGCATGGTGGCGCAGGCCTGTAGTCTCAGCTACTCGGGAGGCTGAGGCAGGAGAATTGCTTAAACCCAGGAGCTGGAGGTTGCAGTGAGTGGAGATTGCACCACTCTACTCCAGCCTGGGTAAGAGAGCGAGGCTCTGTCTCAAAAAAAAAAAAAGAAAGAAAAGAAAAAAGACCGTGTCACAGAAGACTAGAGCATTCAGCTCTGTAAAACTGTTCAGAGGCCAACCTAACATCAGAAATGAATTCTACTTTGGGAGGCCAAGGCAGGAGGATTACATGAGGCCAGGAGTTCAAGATAGCCTGGGCAACATAGCAAAACCCTGTCACTACAAAAATAATAAAAAATTAAGCCAGGGCCAGGCACGGTGACTCACGTCTGTAATCCCACTTTGGGAGGCCAAGGCGAGAGGATTATTTGAGTCCAGAAGTTTGAGACGAGCCTGGGCAACATAGCAAGACCCCATCTCTAGTCGATAATTAAAAAAAAAAAAAATTAGCTGAGCGTGGTGGCATGCATGACTATAGTCCCACCAACTTGGGAGGCTGAGGCAGAAGGATTGCTTGAATGATCCCTGTCTCAAAAAAAAAGAAAGAAGGAAATGAATTTTGGCAAAAGCCACAAAATTAGTTTGTAGTGTCTTGATTGGCAATCTCTTAAAATATTTTTTTTAAATTATGATATACAGTCATGAACCACATAATGATGTTTCAGTCAACAAAGCATCGCATATACAATAGTAGTCTCATAAGACTATGATACCACATTTCTACTGTACCTTTTCTATGTTTAGATACACAACTACTTGCCATTGTGTTACACTTGCCTTCATTATTCAGTACAGTAACATACAGTAAGGGTTTGCAGCCTTCGAGCAATAGGCTAGGCCATATAGTCTAAGTGTGTAATCAGCTATTCCATTCTAAGTTTGTGTAAGTTCACTCGATAATGTTCACACAATAACAAAATTGCTTAACAATGTATCTGTAAGAACTTATTCCTCATAATTAACCCATGCATGACTATATTTAAAATGTACACAAAATGGTTTAACAGAAATCCTCATAGCCTCTCCCCAGATTCAACAGATATTAACATTTTGCTTCAGATTACCTTATATTTTTCAAAGGAATAAAACGTTACAGCTACAGTCAAATCCCTGCCCCATATCCCTTCTCTCTCCCACTCACACAGATATGCGTGCCATCCTAAAGTTGGTGGCATCATTTCCAAGAGTGATTTTGGTTTTGACATTTTGTTTGGCCCTCAGGTGCAAAAGCTTGAGTTCATCATTCTCCTCGATGGCACGCTGTCATCACCGTTCTGTACAGAGACCCTCTCTTGTTTTATTTATTTATTTCTTTAATCCTCATTCACCAGCCCAGTCCCCCATCTATGAATGAGGCAACCACATTAGTGTGTTTGACATCACATCTTTGTCTGTGTCTCTATAAAACATATGTTGCCGACTGGGTGCAGTGGCTCATGCCTGTAATCTCAGCACTTTGGGAGGCCGAGGCAGGTGGATCACCGGAGGTCAGGAGTTCAAGACCAGCCTGGGCAACATAGTGAAACTCTGTCTCTACTAAAAATACAAAAACTAGCTGGCCATGGTGGCGGGCTCCTGTAATCCCAGCTACTCTAGAGACTGAGGCAGGACAATCGCTTGAACCCAGGAGGTGGACGTTGCAGTCAGCCGAGATCGTGCCATTGCACTCTAGACTGAACGACAAGTCGAAACTTTGTCTCAAAATAAAAAAAAAAGTTGCCTTTCTGTGCACATGTATTTTTAGTTTATATGAATGATGTGCTGCAGATTTCATTCTATTTCTTGCCTTCTTCAGGCAGCACTGTTTTAAGGTCCATCCACATTTTTGGGTGTACATCTAGTTGGTTCTGCATTCGCCCCATTGTATTATACTTATCCCATTCTTATTCCATTCCCCAGGTGAAGTGGGAGAGAGAGAGGCAACCTGAGGAGATGACGGGCCTGTCCTTGAGACTCCATCCTAGGAGAGGGATACTAATGTCCCCTTTCCAACCACATGTGTACATGTGTGCATGCATATGTGCACACACACACACACACACACACACACACACACACACACACCCCTTCAGCTGGGAACGTGGGAAGGTTGGGGTGTGGGAAAGAAATGGGGAGTTCAATCAGAGGAGGATCTATCCTGGAGCTCTGGTACTATGAAATCCAAGTCGTTGCCTCCTCCAGGAAGCCTGCCTTGACCACCCTGTTCCATGCAGATCTCTCCCTCTTCTGGGGATGGCAAATCTCATTTAATCATACACTAGTCTAATCTAGTCTTTCTGTTACTATCTCCCTGATCAGACTGAAATCCCATTAAAGGGAAAGACCATCTCTTGTTCTTTCTGTCTCTCTTGCTCAAGGCCTGTCCCAGAGGAAGTGAGAGCAGGGAGTGGGAAGTTGGATTTTGCTTTATTCAGGTTCCACTTCCTCTGTTTTAGGAACATGCCATCTTTCAGCAAACAATTATGTGCCAGGTTCGTAGAAGTCTGGAGAGGAAACGTGCACTGTGCCAGCTCTCAGGGGGCCTTTTTCATGGGGAATGTGAACATCCAAACACAAAGCTGGAGGACAAGGTGGAGGGTACACAGATCTGAGCATGTACCTGGGGCACAGAGGAGGAACCGCCAGCTCAGTGCACAGGGGGGCCAGGGAGGGCTTCCAGCAGAGGTCACAACCAAGCTGAACCTAAAAGAGAAGAGTTAAGCTTAGAGCTGGGCTTGGAACAAGGGGAATATGAATTAACATGGGGAGGAAGCAAGAAATCTTGTGTGTGTTCCAGTCATTATGGCTGTGTAACAAATTATCATAATATTGGCATAAAACAACCCTTAATTATGTTTGGTATCAAGTCAGGGTCAGGAATCCAGACAGGGCACAGCAGGAGGAGCTTGTCTCTGCTCTCTGTTGACTGGGGCCTCCACTGGAAGCACTGAAGGCTGGGGTTTGGAATCATCTAAAAGCTCATTCACTCACAAATCTAGTGGTTGAACCTGGTTGCAGGTTGGAGGCCTCAGATCTCCTCCACATGGGTCTCTCCATGTGGGCCAGTTTGGGCATTTCCATAGCACAGTGTTTAGATTCCTACAGCACACATCCCAAAGAAGAGAGAGAGAGCTAGGTGGCAGTTTTAGCTTTTATATGACTTAGCATCAAAAATCATCCCTTTTGCCATAGTCTGTTGGTTAGAGCGGTCTCAAGCCCCTATCCCAATTTGATTAAGGAAACAGAGACCCCCTTCCTCTCAGTGGGAGGAGTGTCAGTCACATTGCAAGAGCATGTAGGTTGTAAGATATATTGTGGTGCGGTCATCTTTGGAAAACACAATCCCCACCACCTGTGTTGATGGGGATGGGAGGGGGTGGGGGAACAACAATAGACCAGTGTCCACTATTACTGGAGCAGCACGTGTGAGGTGAAGGCAGGAAAAAACAAGGCAACAAGGATAGGTCAGGCCAGGTTCTGGAGGGTCTTAAAAAGCACACGTAGAGGTTAGGTGCGGTGACTCAGGCCTGTAATCCCAGCACTTTGGGAGGCTGAGGTGGGCTGATTGCGAGGTCAGGAGTTCCAGACCAGCCTGGCCAACATGGTGAAACCCCGTTTCTATTAAAAACACAAAAAATTAGCTGGGCATGGTGGTGTGTGCCTATAATCCCAGCTACTCGGGAGGCTGAGGTAGGAGAATTGCTTAAACCCAGGAGGCGGAAGTTGCAGTGAGCTGAGATCGCGCCATTGCACTCCAGCCTGGGTGACAGGGTGAGACTCCATCTCAAAAAAAAAAAAAAAAAAAAAAAAAGCACACATAGGACAATGTTTACAGATAAAGGAAGACTTTGGAAGCCCCAGGACTCCTGCTCTCTTTTTCCCATCCACCAAGCATCTTCTCTGTGTTTGATCAGAAAATATGCAAAGCCCCCCATGAGTACCTGAAGCAGAGGAACTCTCAGGGTTTAGGCTTTCACGTAAGTTGGCTCTTCAAATGTATGGCAAGGTGGTGGACAGCAGTAAAGCCAGGTCTGTGTCCTGGGAGTTAGAGTCAAGGGTAGCTAGCCAGCAGCTTCCTACCCCTGTTCCTATGTTCGCGTGCACACCACATGTAACTGGCCAAGCCCAGTCTCTCAACCTGAGTCCCATGGATGCTGCTGCTTGGGTGGCAGGTGGAGACTCTTCAGAAGTGTCCTGCCAGGTCCACTTTGAATGGCCCTAGGCAGAGCACCATTCATGCTTCATACACACAAGCTTAGGAGGTATAGGCCAAAGGGGTAGCATGATACCAAGAAGAGAGCTTTAGCTTGGGACGGGAGTCCTGTGTCCTTATCCTGCCTCTGCTCAACCAGCTGTGGGCCTTGGGGAGGACATTACCTCTGCTGGATCTTGCAGGCAAATGCAAGGATTGGACTAGACAGGAGTTTTCTCCAAGTGTAATCCTTGGAACTCATGCATTAAAATCACCCACCCAAAAAACTACAGTGAGATACCACCTCACACTCACTAGAATGTTAAAATCACAAAGACTGACAATATCAAGTGCTAATGAAAAGGTAGAACAACTGGAACCCTCATATATTGCTGGTGTGGATGCAAAATCATACAGCCACTTTAGAATCTACTAAAGCTAAATACCTTCCCTATGACCCAGCAATTTCACTCCTAGACATTTACCCAAAAGATAAAAACACATGTTCACATAAAAAAAGACTCATACAAAACGATCATAGCAGCTTTATTTATAACAGCCAAAAATTAGAAACAGTCCAGGTGTCTGTCCATCAATAGGTGAATGGATCAAAAAAACTGTTTAATCAAAAGAAAGAAACTAAACTATTAATACACACAACGTGAATGGATTTCAAAAACATGATTCCAAATGAGAATAGTCAGAAACAAAACAAATGTATACTGTATGGCTCCATTTATCATGAAGTCCAAAAACAGATGAAACTTTAGGAATGGTGCTAGAAATCAGAGCAGTAGTTACCTGGGAGGATGAGCAGTGGGGTCGAGAAACTGGAAAGAGGATCCATGGTACTTTCTGGAGTGATGGAATTGTTCTATATCTTGATGGGATGTGGGTGACATGGAATTGCACACTTAAAATCTGTGTATTTAATTTCCCTGTTATATCTTATATTTTGTTACATATTATTAAAAGTAAAATATTTAGACTGGTAAAATGCAGTTTCCTGGGCGCCCCAGACTCACTGAGTCAGGGAGTCCTCTCTGGCGAGGCCCTGGAATCTGCATGCTGAACGGGCTCCAGCTTTGGAGAGAGCATTAGATTTGAGGCCCAGGTCCCCAGGGGCGATACCCACACGCCGCTCCCTGCCCCCCACCCCGGGACGCCCCCCACTGCACACGATCCCACTCGGCCCTTGGCGCTTCCCCCTCTCCCCAAGCCCCCAGCCCCTCTGCCCAGTCGCCCCTGGTAACCAAGAAAGGGCTTGAAAATCCTCAAAGTGCAGCCGCCCGGGGAGGGGCCGTCCACAGTGTCAGCAAGACAAGGGCACATACAAAATGCGGGGTAATTGCCGCTTCTCTAATTCGGGGCCCTTTGTGCGGCGGCGCGGAGCCGGCGGCCGCGCTCCCAAGCCCGGGCCTTTCAGCCGCCCAGGGGGGGCCCCCGGCGGCCGCGCTCCCCGCGCTCCGCCGCGCATAATTAATCGGGCTTCACAGGGCCCGGGACAAAGGCGCCCATTCACCCCGCCGCTCCTCCCCCCGGGGATATTGTTATTTCTAAAAACTGCAGCCAGCTGGGCCGCAGAGAAACGTCAGCTCTGTGGGAGAATGAGCGCCCGGCCGGGCCGCGAGGAGACTGGGAGCTCTGTCTCTCGCGCCCCGCGCGGGATTAGAGCGGCCAGGGAGCTGGGGTGGGCAGGGGGCCCGGGGTCTTTTCTGAAGTCTGCACGACTCCTCAGAAAGCCTCGTGATTTCCATGGGGCCCTGGAGGAGGGCGCCATGGAAATGGTAATGCGGGGCATTGAAGCTGGCTCATAGGGAAGGAGGGGGGTTGCGTCCAGGCTGCCCAGGCCGTGGCACGGCTCCCGGGTGGGAGGGGCCGGTGGACGGCCCAGTGGCCAGGCCCGGGTGCCCCCACCTGTACCAGGCCCTCCCAGACACCGGGAAAAATGCATCCAGGAATAAAGGCCCGAGTCTGGGTCCGAGGAGCCTGCAGTTAATTTAGGGGCGGGGGATGTGGTGCCTCCACAGTAACCCAGCTCCGCTCCAAGGACCACCAGGAAAGCTGGTTGAAAGCATTGCCTACACACGCCTGGGCCTCACCACCGGGGATTCAGGCTCCCAACTTTCCAGGCATCTGCATTTTCCTAAGCTCTCCAAGCGCCTCTGAAGCCCGCCAACATTTGGTTACCACTCAGCACTGTCCTAGGAAGGTGGCTCCAGTGCTCCACGTCCCATTTCACAGGCGGGAAATGGGCCCAAGGAGATAAACAGACTTGTCCAAGATCACAGAACAGAGATGGAACTGGACCATGGGCATGTTGGTTGTATACAAAAGCAGAACAGAAGAAGGGAGAGGGTGCTAGAAAGGGGGTCTCAGGCCTCACTTCCTCCCCTAAGCATTCCCTGGCAGCTCGGCGCGTCTGAGCTCTCCCTTCCCTGGCCTCTCCTTGCAGGAGACCTGTCTGCCTGGTTAAATGCCTCCAGCGTGTTCTTCTCTGCCTCGTGGATTTGCGGGGGGTTCTCCTACCTGCTCCATCAGAGGCACGGTTGAGTGCAGGCCCAGAGGCCCCACTGGTTTTATGCCAGGGTCAGTGCCCAGCAGAGCTCCAGCCAGGGCTTACTGGATGGGAGCAGCATCTCATGACTCCAGGGTCCAGGCCTTCTAGGCTGCATTCCTCTTCAAAGTCCAGTGTCCTCCCCAGGCCAAGGAGAGGCCCAGGTCCCAGGTCGGCAGTGCTGGGCTTCACCTTTGCCACTGAACCCAAGGAAACGAGCACCCGTCTATTCCTCCTCCCAAAGCTGGGAGCAGTTGTGAAGAGCCGCCATGAATTTCCAAAACCTCAGCATCCTGAACGCCTCCCAGAACAAGCAGAGGCCTTTCCAAAACCCTGCCCCTCCAAGCCCGTCTTACTGAGACATTCTGTCCCTCGGCTATACTCTGGAAAATGTTCTCTCAGCCTAAGACTGCCAGTCCCAAGCAGGGCCACAGGCCTCAGAGCCAGACCGCACCACAGGGCCTTGCTCCTCCAGGTGAGTCAGGGAAAGGAAGCTGCCTGTATTTTCAGAAGAGCCCAGGCTGTCCTCCAAGGCCCAGAGAGGGTGCCCAGCCAAGCTCATTTCTGCTGCTACCACGCCATGCAAGACACTGGAAAGCCAACATCACATGACATTCACATCTGTGGGTGGA
The DNA here is from genome assembly GCF_049350105.2 of Macaca mulatta. Classification (NCBI taxonomy): domain Eukaryota; kingdom Metazoa; phylum Chordata; class Mammalia; order Primates; family Cercopithecidae; genus Macaca; species Macaca mulatta. Next base: position 81,733,113 of record NC_133418.1, on the reverse strand, counting down.
AGAATGTGCAGAAAACTCGAGAACAAAGTAGAGGGAAGGAGAGCACAGAGTTCAGCCAAGCCTCTAAGGGGACAGACCAGCTGTCCAGTAACAAGCAGACTCAAGCACAGCCACGGAAGTCAACAGATTTTCCCAGGGGGACCCTGTGACCTAGGCAGCCCCCAGCAGCCAGGCCACCAGCACAGCATCAAGCAGAAAACCAATCCAGCTCTGTCTCCCATTAAATCAGCTTTACTTAAGATATAGAATGACCCAATACTGTCTGAAAATGAGATGACCAAGGCTCAGCTAAGAGGAAGCCAGACTATGTAAAAGAATGTCCTTGAAATATAAACTGAAATATTTAAGGGTAAAGGGGCAATATGTCTCTAAATTTTTCTCAAATGATTTCATAAATGTAAATAATTGGTGAATCTGGGGAAAGGGTATATAGGAATTCCTTATATAGTCTTATAACCTTTCTGAAGTTTGAAATTTAAAAACCAAAACAGTAGGCAGCAGACACACCGAAACATCATGGCACCGATATTACAAATCCCATACCCAGGGAAGGGACTCAGCTCTCCGGTTACCTTCCCCCTGCAACACACAGTCACACTCACACTCAAAGTGCTTGGAAATGCACACCTAAGATCTGTGAATTTCATATTATTAAAAATAAAACATTTGAACTGGTAAAATGCAGTCCAAAGATGCATGCCTCTTTCACTGTCTTCTGTCATAGCAATTTGTGAACCCAAGTCAGGCTCAGCGTCCTTAAGGGGAAGGCCTGTGTTGTTTACCTCTGAATCCTACTGCAGCTAGCAATGCACTTTGTAAATGGTAGGCATCTAATCAAACCTAGAATCCAATCATTTGCCATGTAAGGTTTCTAGCTCTAAGTGAAGTGGAAGGAGGAAGAGAAGGGGGTAGGTAGCCACATGGAAGAAGAAACCAAGAAAGATGGCAGAGTCCACATGGATTTTCCAGTCCAGTACACTTATGTCAGAACTAATTTTTTTGTTTTGTTTGGGTTTTTTTTTTTTTTTTTTTTTTTCCAGACAGAGTCTCACTCTGTCACCCAGGCTGGAGTGCAGTGGCACAATCTTGGCTCACTGCAACCTCTGCATCCTGGGTTCAAGCTATTCTCCTGCCTCAGCCTCTCAAGTAACTGGGATTACAGGTGCACACCACCACACCTGGCTAATTTTTTGTATTTTTAGTAGAGACGTGGTTTCACCATGTTGGGCAGGCTGCTCTTGAACTCCTGACCTCAAGTGATCTGCCTGCCTTGGCCTCCCAAAATGCTGGGATTACAAGGGTGAGCAGCCGCGCCCAGCCAAAAGTTTTTTTTTCAAGGTTAGTTAGTGGTTAAGCACAGCTGGTGGTTACCGGAGTCAACAATGGACTTACTAAACATTGCCTTATTCTCTGAGTGTTTTGTGTATTTGAATATTGTCCCTCCACTGAGACCACAGGGGTAACGGCCTTTCCTCTCCCTACCCTCCCTTGGCCATCCTATGAACTTAATAGAGACACAGACCTGTGATGTGCCCTTAAGTGCCTCTATCAGACTCGAAGCTCCATGAGGGCAGGGCTGTGTCTTATTTGCTCTCTTCAGCATCCCCAGCACTTAGCACAGTGGTTGACACATTGTTGGTGACTAGTACATACTAGTTAAATCATCATAGAGTGAATGAATGGGAGTTTTGTTGAGTTTAATTGAGTTTAGTTGAGTTGGGTTGAGTGGGGTTGAGTTGGGTTGGGTGGAGTTGAATTGGGTTCAGTTGGATTGGGTTGAGTTGAGTTGCCTTCTTCCCCAGGGTACATTGAGCAGGTTCTTTGGGAGTCATGCTTCTGACATCAGATGCTCAACCACAGACTCAGAATTAATGCAAGCCTCCCCTCTCTGCTTTAACTCCCACTCTTAGAGCAGATCTCTCTGGCTGCTGATTCTATCACCAAAGATGGTGGAGCTCTCTATGGCCAGTGTAATATGATCAAAGTTAGGATAAGGTCCTCTTCTCATGGTCCTTTTGGGTGGGGCTACTTCGGGAAGAGGAGCTTTGGTAAAGCACCTTTCTGGTGAAGGCAGGATCTTCTGTAGGAAAGCTCTGGATTGAAGTTATGGTACCATCACCCCCGACCTCCACCACCCCATCACTCTATCCCCACATACACAATAGGAACAAGGCTAGGGCATGGGGGGCAGCAGAGAGCAGCACCCTGCAGGTGCCAGTGACTGAGGGAGAGCAGTAGGCCTGAGGGAAGCAGGGGGAGTGTGGCCCACGACCAGTAGGAGCTCCATGTTTCTCCCTGATGCTTGGGGCAGGGCACTTGTGATAGGGCAGGGGAGGTGCATCTCCCTGTCACTAACAGGAACAGGAAACTGAGGCCTGGGGATCTTCAATCAGGCCCTCTGAGGTCTTCCAGCCTCCAACCCCTGGGCTAGGAGCCTTGTGTAGCAATCTTCCTGTTGCTATCATGGAGACTTGAGCCCCAGCTCAGCCCTGGGAAGGGTTGGATGCATTCCTGGCCATATGGATGGTACGTTTCATTCAGGCTGTCCAGATGTTTATGTCCCCCCAAATTCATATGTTGAAACCCTCACCCCCAAAGTGATGGAGGTAGGAGGTGATTAGGTCCTGGGGGTGGAGCCCTCATGAAAAGGATTAGTGCCCTTATATTATGCCCTGAGACAGACCCCTCACCCCTTCTGCCACGTGAGGTTATGAGGAGATCGCCCTCACCAGACGCTGAATCTGCCAGCACCCTGATCTTGGACTTCCAGCCTCCAGAACTGTGAGAAACACATGTCTGCTGTTTACAAGCCATCCAGTCTATGATATTAAATGTCTGCTGTTTATAAGCCATCCAGTCCATGATATTTTGTTATCATGGCCTGAATGGACTCAGATATCAGAGATATTTCTGTATAGCCTGGGGGAAGGAAGAGTTCCTCCTCTCACATCACCTACTGTGGGCTGGACTATGGTGAGAAAACCTCCCCTTTCCAGCACCTCTCACCATCTCCCTGCTCCCCTTTACAGGAAACCCCTTCCTGGGCCTTTGGGGCATGGGCATGGCTGGGCATGCTCCCAGCACACTTCATGTTTGCTTCCAACCTAAGAAAAGCCAGGCTTCGCAGCAGGGAGCTCTTTCTCCCTCCCGACCTCCCCCTTTCTTCTCTGTCTGCCTCCCCTTCACTCTCCCCTATCTCCATCCCCTCAAACCCAAGAGTTTCCAAAGTGACAACATGTGGGCCCCAAATCAAACCCCTGTCCACAGGTCCTGCCTGCGTCCCTCTTCCTCCCCAAGCTCCCCAGCCTGGCCACCCTTGTCAGCCCCACCCCCACTCCCACCCCCACCATTCCTCCTTGTGGACAACTTTCTAAATGCAGCCACACTTCCCCTTTTGAGCCACAGGGCCTATAAAACAGCTGCAGACAGTCAGCGGCACTGCGAAAGTCCCCTTGCCAAGTTTGGCTGAGACCAACACCCTCTAACTCTAGCCATTGCTCCCCCACTCCCAGGCACTGAGAGAACAGGCTCCTTTTCAAGTAAACAGTGGGGAGACATCATGTTCCCAACATTCTAATCTAAAGAGGACTCACTGAGGGGCCCAGCCAGGGGGAGGCGGCAGCCCAAAGCCTAGCCTGGCTTCCCACATCCCCAACCCTGCCAGTGCCCTGTGAGACCCTGGCTACTCCACCCCCTCCAGACACAGTCTTCTGTTTTGCAGGATAAGGGGATAGCTTGGTTGGTTTCCTGGTCCTTTCTGAGTCTAAAACTCCGTAAATCGGTCATTTCTCCTTAAGGTGTGCCTGCGCAGTGCCTGGAGAGGGAAGGGGCTTTGCTGAGAGACATGCTGCCACCTGAGGGTTGTCCAGACGCGAACTCAGTCCCCCACCTGCCCTTCTGTGCTCTTTCTGCAACACTTTGGAGTAGCTCTCAGTCCTGGCCACATAGCAGAATCACTCAGGGAGATTTTACAACATCTCAATCCCCAGACACACTCCAGACCCATGAAATCTGAATCTCAGGTTGGGGCCTGGAAATCAGCCTGTTTGGAAAGTTACCCAGGTGATTCTGCTGAGCGTTCAGGGTTGAGAACCACGGTGGAAAAATCTTCCAGGAAGTAAAGATGAAGCTATAAGCCAGAGGTGATACATTTCCGTTCCACATTCTCTGCTGAGAACGATCTAGAGGCTGGTAGGAAGAGATCTGGGATGAACTAGGCATGTCTGTAAGGGATGGGTAGGGAGTGGCTGTGGCCTGAACTAGGTATTTGTCATCGGTTTTGGTGGTTCAGAGGCCCTGCCCTGAGGATGCAGGAGAGGACCAGCCTCCAGGCACTGCCTCACTGGCTGGCTTGCTTCCTCCCAAACCTCCCACCTCCCAAGTCTCACTATGGCCCTCGAAGGCAGACAGCCCCAGGGCTACAGTCCAGGAACTGGAAACCAACCTCAGCCAGAGCCAAGAGGCCCCAGGTCAGCCCCAGCCCTCCAAGGGCTTTGTGCAGATTGAAAAAAGGAAAATAGAGAAGGGAAACCAAAGCAGGGCAGAATGCAGTGAAGGAGAAAAAGACAAGAGAAAGGGGAAGGACCCTGAGGTCAGCAAGTCATGTGAATGCCATTTAGGGAACAAAACCTGGCTCCCTGCCAACCATCATCCCCTGGGCCTGGAGAGAAGCATCTTCTGCCAGGGTCCAGGGCACAGAGATCCAGGCCAGAAAATCCAAATCCAGAAATCTGCCCAACCATGAGTCTGTGAGCACCATGCAGAGCCAACAAAGGGGCCTCTCGCACAGACACCCTCAGATCCCCACCTCTTCTTCTTACCAGAGCCACAGCCTCCGGTTGGACATTTAAGCGAAATCACTTGGTCATTCCTCAACCAAAAAAAAAAAGTTGAATCCAATTCCCAAGACACTTGGCATCACATCAGGGTGGCCTGGGCGATGCTGCTGTCAAGCTGCATGACCTGGAGTGAGTCACCTCCCTTCCCTACCCAGGCCTCAGGGCCTGACCTTGCCTGCCTGCCTTCGAAGTCATATTTGAATGGAAGGGACACTGCTGTAGCCCAGGGGTCAAGAGCCTGGGCTCTGGAGACAGAGGCCTGGACCTGGCTCACCACTTACTAGCAGTGTGAGCATTGGCAGCTATGGCTGTGCACTTCTGCTTCCTCATCTGTAAGGCAAGGGTTAGCAGACTGATGACAGAAAAGGAGAAGAAAACACAGACCACACCAACATGGGACTCATATTTAGAAAACACAAGGACTGGCCAGGCATGGTGGCTGACGCCCTTGTAATCCAAGCACTTTGGGAGGCCAAGGCAGGTGGATCACCAGAAGTCAAGAGTTTGAGACCAGACTGACTAACATGGAGGAACCCCATCTCTACTGAAAATATAAAAATTAGCCAGGTGCGGTGGTGGGAGCCTGTAATCCCAGCTACTCGGGAGGCTGAGGCATGAGAATCACTTGAACCCAGCAGGTGGAGGTTGCAGTGAGCCGAGATCATACCACTGCACTCCAGCCTGGGCGACAGAGTGAAACTCCATCTCAAAAAAAAGAAAAGAAAACAGAAAACACAAGGACTGCCCTTTGCAGATCCAAAGAAGATGGCAACTCCAATAGAAAGGTGGACAAAGGACACGAACGGGGCAGCGAACAGAGCTGCACGGATGTGTGCAAACAAGACGACACACAGCAGATGCATCAGAGAGGCTTCTATCAGGAGGGGAGGGGAGTGAGGAAGGGGACAAGGGGATGGTGGTTCTCAGCCTGAGATGATTCTGCTCCCTTTCCCCAGGGGTCACTTGGCAATGTCTAGAGACATTTTTGGCTGTCACAGTGGAGGTGTGGGGGTGGGTAATAGTGGCATGCAGTAGAGGCCAAGGATGCTGCCAAACATCCTACAATGTACAGGACAGCCTGCATAAAAGGAATGATCTGACCTGACATGTCAAAAGTGTGGCCAATGAGAAACTCTGGACAAGGTAGATGGACAAACAGACAAATGGGCCAGACGTGGTGGCTCATGCCTGTCATCCCAGCACTTTGGGAGACTGAGGAAGGAGGACTGCTGGAGCTCAGGAGTTAGAGACCAGCCTGGGTAACATAGTGAGACCCCATCTCTCTTTTTTTTTTTTTCAGATGGAGTCTCGCTCTGTCGCCCAGTCTAGAGGACAATGGCGCAATCTCAGCTCACCACAATCTCCACCTCCCGGGTTCAAGTGACTCCTCTGCCTCAGCCTCCTGAGCAGCTGGGACCACAGGCACGAGCCACCATGCCTGGCTAATTTTTGTATTTTTAGTAGAGACAGGGTTTCACCATATTGGCCAGGCTGGAGTGAGACCCCATCTCTACAAAAATATTTAAAATTTAGCCAGGCATGGTGGCATGCTCCTGTGGTCCCAGCTACTTGGGAGTCTGAGGTAGGAGGATCGCTTGAGCCCAGGAGTTCAAGGCTGCAGTGAGCCATGTTCACACCACTGCACTCCAGCCTGGGTGATAGAGCAGGACCCTGTCTCAAACAAACAAACAAATAGATGCAGGGGCCTTGCACAAACAAATAATGAACATGTACCATAGCTAAGGCATAGGGCAAACCTAAATAAGTAAAATTAAATGGCAATAATAATGGTTCCTAAGTGGCACACAGTTGAGTTTTCAAGTAGTATTTGCTGCTCTACTGCTACTGTTTCGTTGAGGATCTGAACTGCTTGACCCTCTTCTGTTTGTTCCAGCAGCAAATTGTGGGCCTTGGGCCAGAGGGACACCTGTCTTGCCCAGAGATGGAGGAGCAGTCACAGTGGGCAGCCCAGCTCACGCCCCTGCACCAGTGGCCACATGAAGGGAAGGAACAAAACATGATTAAAAAAAAAAAAAATGGGTAGGAGTGACTGGGTTGGGAGAGAAGAGGAAGAGAAAGGAGACACTGCAAGTTTCTATGTTTCACAACATTACAAAAATACCCGCCAAAGCCTGGGGGCCATGGGGAGAAGTGCAAATTGAGCAATGACTGCGGTTCTCTTTTCAAATTCATGGAAAATCCTCTTTTCACAACCCCTGGGTCAGTGAAGCCAGACCCTTCAGCATCACTACAGTGGCCTAGAAAGGACATTTGTCCTGTCACTACCGGCCCCGCACCATCTCTCCCCCTGGCTGCCTCCTCCTTCTCTCACTCACCCAGGCCAATTCTCCATTCCTCTTTTGTTTTCAGGGTGAGGATTATTTTATTTACTTACTCCCACTCTGGTCCCACTAAAGCCCTGAAGCAATTGACAAGATACATACAAAATAATAATTATAATCCCGTCTATTAGAAACCAGCACCTGGAAAGTAATCATCTCCTTTAAAAACAGCCCAAGAGAGCCTCTAAGATTCTTAAGGATGAGTGCCAAATTTGGCTCTGAGCTTCCCAGCAACCCAAGTAAAGTGGGAACTGGGATTAGTTTCATGAGTCACATTGCCCATAAGTCAGAAGCCCCCTAATTCCTCTGAGGATGCAGAATTTTGCTGGAAACTGGAGCCTAAAATATATTCATTCCACTCATAGGACTTACAGAGAATACTAGCTGAAGCAGTAACATCCCAAAATAAACATAATGGCCAGACTCCTTCAACCATTTTCCTTAAAGTCTCCATCATAAGGCAGGGATGCAGTAAAGATTCTGTGGAGACTAAATACTTTGCTCCAAGAATGACTCAGCTTCGTGAGAGTCCGACTTGGTTCAGGGATAAGTCCCATCTGGAAGAATGGATGGAATGCATGACCTTTAAATAACCCCCATGAACTTTATTTCTCTCAACTGAGCTTTTGATAAAACTCGGGCAGCAGGAGGCAGTTGGAAGTTGTAACCGCTGACAAGGGTCTGGCAGGCAGCACTCGCACTGGGTGAGGGTGGAGCCGTGGGTCCCTGGCACCTGCAGAGGCATCATTCATGGATTCAGCTATTCACAGACTCCCCCGAAGACCTAGAACAAGCAAGGCTTTCGTATTTTGCCCTGGCCTGAAGTGGACTGGGCTGAGAGGCTGGTGGAAGTAGGAACAAGCCTCAGAGCTGACTGGGGACATTGGCCTGCGCCCAACACTGAAAGTCCCCACAAGCAGTTTTGGGTTTTCTTTTTCTTTTTTTGCGGGGGAGGGGGTTCTTTTTTTTTCTTTCTTCCTTTTTTTTTTTTTTTTTTTTTTTTTTTTGAGACAGGGTCTCACTCTGTCACCCAGGCTGGAGTAGAGTGGGGCAATCTCCATTCACTGCAACCTCTGCCTCCTAGGCTTAAGCAATCCTCCCACCTCAGCCTCCCAAGTAGCTGGGACTACAAGTGTATACTGCCACACCCAGCTAATTTTTGTATTTTTTTGTAGAGATAGAGTTTCACCATGTTGCCCAGGCTGGTCTCGAACTCCTGGGCTCAAGTCATCTGCCCTCCTCTGCCTCCCAAAGTGCTGGGATTATAGGCATGAGCCCCTGCACCTGGCGGGGTTTTCATTAAGGTTAATAATAGTTCTTATTTATTGGGGGTCCAGACATTATGTTACTACCTCAATGAAGCTTCACAACCAAGTACTAGGTAGACACTGCAATTGTCTTTGTTTTACAGATGAGTAAACTGAGACTCAGAGGACTTTGCCAGACACAACACAGACAGTAAGAGCAGAAGCTGCAATGCCCACTCAAATCGGTCCAATTCCAAAGTTCACACACTTCTTTTTCTTCTTGGGATGGAGTCTTGCTGTGTCACCCAGGCTGGAGTGCAGTGGCGCAATCTCAGCTCACTGCAACTCCACTTCCTGGGTTCAAGGAATTCTCCTTCCTCAGCCTCCCAAGTAGCTGAGATTACAGGTGCTCACCACCACACCTGGCTAATTTTTGTACTTTTAGTAGAGATGGGGTTTCACCATGTTGGCCAGGCTGGTCTCGAACTCCTGACCTCTGGAGAGCTGCCCACCATGGCCTCTCAAAGTGCTGAGATTACACGCCTGGCCAGTTCACACACTTTTAACAACTACACTGTGAGATCCTGCCACACAGAAAGAGAGATAAAACCTGTGGGAAAAGTGAAAAGGCAGTTAATTTGTGGCATGAGAGCACAGGAAACACATAATTCTCAAGAAAACACCATTCGCAAGAAAGCCGGAAGCCCATACCAATATTTTGCATTCAAGACTGTGGGGCTTTTGGAAGGCCTGTGGACAGAGCCCTCCCAAACATCGAGAGCCTGCTGGATTGTAAATATCAGTTGCACCCAAGTTTCTGCAAAAGTCAGAGAGCAAGAGGTGTTGCAGGGAAGGGCCCAGGTTAAACAAAGGCTGCAGGTTGTGGGTGATGGACACTCCACAGCCAAGCTCAAGACGCTTCTCAGAAGCTCCTGTGGGTCGCTCCTGACATCGATGAGTGAGCAATGCAGAGCCCAGCACTCCCTGCCTGAGCATGGGCCAAGCTGATTTGGGCCAGGAATACCTGCTGGACACAGCCGTATGTGCCCCCGTCACTTCCCCAGGAAACCAGCAAGCAGGCGTTATCAGGGACAAAACAGAACCCAGGAACTTGTCTACTGTTGAGCTCCTGAGCACTTCACAGCGGGGCCGGGAAGAAGGGATGGACTGTGACTCTCTGGTACTTAAGACACTGAAGCCTGGCCAGGCACAGTGGCTCATGCCTGTAATCCCAGCACTTTGGGAGACTGAGGTGGGTGGATCACTTGGGGTGAGGAGTTCGAGATCAGCCTGGCCAATATGGTGAAACCCTGTCTCTACTAAAAATACACAAATTAGCCGGATGTGGTGGTGTGTGCATGTAATCCCAGCTACTTGGGAGGCTGAGGCAGGGGAATTGCTTGAACCCAGGAGGCAGAGGTTGCAGTGAGCCAAGATCACACCACTGCACTCTAGCCTGGGTGACAGAGAGAGAGAGAGAGAAAAAAAAGAAAGACATCTAAAAAAAAAAAAAAAACACTGAAGCTCCATCTCCTTTGATTGGGTACGCAGGACAGTTCCTTTAGAAGAGGGACAGGAGTGTCCAAGCCACAGGAAAGCTTTTCTCATCATAAGCAATATACCCAGGCTCAGCCCCGGGAAATCTGATGACTCAGGACACAGACATGTTTAACCAGGTGCTAGGGATAAGCTGTGCCTGAGCCCGCTGTAAGGGAAAGGCTCATTCCCTGTCCTCATGGGGCTTACAGTCTATAAAAGGGCACAGAGGTAGAAACACCTTCGTGTGTCTTCACAAGTCACCCCTAGAAAATCAAGAAAGGAAGAGGAGGAAGGAGGGAGGTACCTACCAAATAGATACAGAATCTAACCACTTCTCCTTCTCTCTTACCCACTGTTACCACCATCATCTCTGGCCTGGATGAAGGCAAGGGGTCCAGAACACAGCACCCCTGCTCCTACTACAAGGCTTTGGCACTTGTTGTTCCCTCTGCCCTGCCTGAAGTATCCTCATGTTTCAGCATCTTCATGTCTTTGCTCAAATATCCCTTCTCAATGAGGCCACCCAAGTAAAGTTCACAACAATGCCCCTCTCTCTGGCAGTCCACAAACATTTAATTATGTGCAATACAAGAGGCTTTGCTCACTGGCTTCGCACAGCCCACTCTCTTCAGAAACTTGGGACAAATTCCCCATTGGCCTTGGCCAGAGGCTATTTCTGTGGCACACAAAAGTGTACCCAGAAGCAGCCTTCCTGCCACCCATTCAGCCAGTGCATGGGATCGAGCCTGGTTCCTTCGGCTTGCTCACCCCAAGGCTGGTCCTCTCCCCTCCTGGAGAAATCCCAGGAGAGCCTGGACAGTCTTTCTGTCCCCTCTCCTCCACCTTGACCAAGAGGCTTATCCCCAGATGGACCCTGGGATCCTGGCCTGGAGCAGTTCAGGTTCCTGTCCAGTAAGATAGGTCTCTCTTTACCAGGCTCCAGAGTATAATATTTAGGATGTAGAAACAAGCTCTGACCTGTTACAGCAGGACTGAGAAGCTTATCACCAAAACTCCCTTTCCCTTCCCCCTAGGTGCCCATCTGGACTACAGTTCCAGCTCCCTTGCCATCCAGGGTGGCCAGTGGAGTGTGAGCAAAAGCAATGTGTCTCGCTTCTGGGCTGAAGATGTTAGGCAGATGTGCCTCATCCACCTCTCTTTCTCCTACTGCCTGACCTCATGGCCTAGAGACAGCAGAGCCATAAGATGGAAGGAGCCTGGGTGCCTGAATCTCCACTCAGAGGAAGGCTGGCAGCCAGTCACAGCATCTGAGCCTTTATGTGAGTGAAAAAAGAAACTTTGTGAGCAGCCCACATTTGGGAAATTGGCTACGATATGAATTTGGTGCTTAAAATTAAATTTCACCCTGCTCACTCCAACTCTGCTCTGTCCCCTCCCCTAATTGCATTTCTCACCTGAACTATGTTCCCTCCTCCCCACCCATACCAGACCTCCAGTGAAGGCTGAGTAACTTATGGATGAATAATTTCTGCTCTTAGGCTTTGCGAGCTGATGTTGAAAGCAGACCGGCAGGGAGGGTAGGCTCCTCCCACCACCTGCCTGTAAGCCTGGTTTCAAAGTATGCAAATTTGGGCAAGACTCCAGTCTTGCAGACTCAGCTTCCTCATCCTTGGAAATGGAACAATAGCAACTGCCCAGGCTACTTCACAGAGGAAAAGATCAGAAAGCTTGATATGCAGGAGCAGCTGCTCCCAGCAGATCCTCTACAAATATCATCTCACATCACTCATTTCAGAGGGGGAAACTGAAGCATACAGGGGCTTAAAAGTAACCTGTCCAAGTTCATGCAATTGGTAAGTAGCTGCCCCCAGCCCTAACTTGGTCTTCCCTATCTTCTCTCTCTAATCAGATGGCACCACCACCCACCTGGGTACTCAACCCAGAAACCTCAGATCATCCCTGCTCCTCTCTTGTCCTCACCTCCTATAGACAATTGGGCACCAAAGTCCTGTTTTTTTGCCTTAATAAATCATTCTCCAATCTTGCCCTTTCCTCCATCTCTGTTGCCACCACCCTGGTCCAAGGCCCCCACATGCCTCCCCTGACTCCTGCAGGAGCATCGTTGTCAGTCCCCACACAAGTCTTCTTCCACTCCACCATGCTCACCCCCAAGGCAGCCTCTAGCGCCTTTTTGGAAATGCAAATCTAGCCATGCCAACTCCCAGGTTAAGCCAGCTCAATGGCTTCCCACTGCTCTTATGACAAAGACATGCTGGGCATGGTCTGCCTGGCCTGTGCGATCCAGCCTCTTCTCGAGCCCTGCCCACTCTGCTCCCCGTCTCTCCATTTCAGTCATGGCAGCCTTCTTCCAGTCCCCTGAACACCCACCAGCCTCCTCCTCGGTAGAATCATTCTTTGCACATGCTGTTTCTTTTGCATGGAAAACCCTTCCTCCCTGTCTTCACCTGGCTGACTCCTAATCACCCTTTTTGTATCTCAGGTCTGGTGTCACTTCTTCAAAAACTTCCCTGACCTCCTTGACTAGGCGACATCCTCCTACAGCACTCATTGCTGTTATTATTTTATGCCTCTTTGAGTAATTATTTGATGAATATGTCTCCCTCACATGATTTTAAGCTCCTTGAGGACGAGAACCATGTCCATTTTGCTCACTATTGAAACCCAGTGGGTGTAGAAATCAGTAGGCAGTGTCCAGCACATAGCAGAACTTGAATATTGGCTGAATGAATGAATCAATGAAAGCTAGAATTGAGATCTAAATCTTCATGACTCCTCTGCAAATTGCTGTGGGGAGTTGTATTTGTCTGCTTGGGCTGCCATAACAAAATACCACAGATTGGGTGGCTTAAACAAGAATGTACTTTCTCACACTTCTGGAGACTGGAAGTCCAAGACCAAAATGCCAGCATGGGGCTGCATATGGTGGCTTATGCCTATAATCACAGCACTTTGGGAGACTGAGGCAGGTGGATCACTTGAGGTCAGGAGTTTAAGACCAGCCTGGGCAACAGGTGAAACCCCCATCTCTACCAAAAAACATGAAAAAAATTAGCCAGGTGTGGTGGGCGCCTATAATTCTAGCAACTCGCGAGGCTGACGAAGGAGAATCACTTGAACCCAGGAGGCAGAGGTTGCAGTGAGCCGAGTTCACGCCACTGAACTCCAAACCCAGCAACAGAGTGAGACTCTGTCAAAAAAAAAAGAAGGAAAGGAAGAAAGAAGGAAAGAAAGAAAGAGAGAGAGAGAGAAGGAGGGGGGAGGGAGGGAGGGAAGGAGGAAAGAAGGAAGGAAGGAAGGAAGGAAGGAAGGAAGGAAAGAGAGAGAGAGAGAGAGAGGGGAGGGGAGGGGAAGGGAGGGGAAGGGAGGGGAGGGAGGGAGGGGAGGGGAGGGGAAGGGAGGGGAGGGGAGGGGAGGGAAGGGAAGGGAAGGGAAGGGAAGGGAAGGGAAGGGAAGGGAAGGGAAGGGAAGGGAAGGGAAGGGAAGGGAAGGGAAGGGAAGGGAAGGGAAGAAAAGAAAGAAAGAAAAAGAAAAATGCCAGCAGGGTTGGTTTCTGATAAGGCCTCTCTCCTTGAATTGCTCCTTCTCACTGTGCCCTCTCACAGTCTCTTCTCTCGGTGCATGCATGCAGAGAGGAGAGCTGTGGCGCTTCCCCCTCTTCTATAAGGACACCAATTTATCAGATTAGGACCCCACACTTAGAACCTCATTTAACCGTTTTTGTTTGTTTGTTTTGTTTGTTTTTGAGATGAAGTCTCACTCTGTTACCCAGGCTGGAGTGCAGTGGCGCCATCTCAGCTCACTGCAAACTTTGCCTCCCAGGCTCAAGAGATTCTCCTAACTCAGCCTCTTGAGTAGCTGGGACCATGGGCAAGCCCCACCACACCTGGCTAACTTTTGTATTTTTAGTAGAGACAGGGTTTTGCCATGTTGGCCAGGCTGGTCTCGAACCCTTGACTTCAAATGATCTGCCCACTTCCTCCCAAAGTGCTGGGATTACAGGCGTGAGCCACCATGCTCAGCCTCATTTAACCTTAATTACTTCCTCAAAGATCTTATCACCAAATCGGGTCACATTGGGAGTCAGAGCTTTCACATGTGATCTGGTGGAGAGATACAATTCACTCCAAAACATTCCATTCTCTGGCCCCCTAAAATTCATATTCTTCCCTCATGCAAAATCCATTCACCCCATCCCAGCACCCCCAAACGTTTTAACCCATTCCAACATCAATTCCAAGTCCAAAGTCTCACTGAATATCTAAACCAGGTATGGATGAGACTTGAGGTATGATTCATCTTAAGGCAAAATTCTCTCCAGCTGTGAACCTATGAAACCAGACAAGCTTATGTGCTTCCAAAATGCAATGGTGGGACAGGCATAGAATACGCATCCCTATTCCAAAAGGGAGAAATTGGAAAGAAAGGGGCATTGGATCCCAAACAAATCCAAAACCTAGCAAGGAAAATTCCATTAGATCTGCAGTCCATTAGGCTGTAGTCCCAGCACTTTGGGAGGCCAAAGCAGAAGGATTACTTGAGCTCAGGAGTCCAAGACCATCCTGGGCAACATGGTGAAACTCTGTCTCTATAAAAAATACAAAAATTAGCCAGGCGTGGTGGTGCATGCCTGTAGTCCCAGCTACTCAAAGGTAGGGGTGCTAAGGCAGGAGGATCGTTTGAGCCCAGAAGGTCAAGGTTGCAGTTAGCCATGATCACACCACTGCACCCTAGCCTGGGTGACAGAAGGAGACCCTGTCTCAAAAAAACAAAAAAGAATGAATAATCCTCTTTGGATCACCCCCACCACCCTAGGTGGTAGACCCCATTCTGCAGCTCTGCTAGTCATCTTGCCCCTGAGGCACTGGGCAACATTTTGGCCCACTGAAACCAAGAAGGTGGCCATGCTCTCTAAAAATAGGAAAAAACAACCATGCTCCTGGGCCTGGGGTGTGAGTGGCAGCCCTGATAATCTCCAAATTGTCTTCAGGGGTCATTCTTCCCCTTTCTTGAAGGATAACACATGTTCAAAGCTGGATAACTCTATTGTCCTGTCCTGTAGAATCCCAGAAGTCCAACAGCCTTCTTTCATTCTGTTCTATTTTCTCCGTTTTCTTTAGTCCCAGCTGGAAGTGTTTCTGCTAGTATAATCCCATCTTTATTCCCGGCTTCAGTTGAGCTGGTTGAAGCTGAGATGGTTAAGTTCGTGGGAATCTTTTCATGGAGTGATTGTCCAGACAGGCCTTTGGTGTTTGTACCAAGCAGAGAAATGTGTTTTCTCTTTTTTTGAAATATGGACAGGCTGAGCATTTTCAAATCTTTAAATTCTGGTTCCTTTTTGCACAACAATGCCTTCAACTTATCTCTTTCCTCTTGCATTTTACTATGAGCAGTAAGGAGAAACCAGGCTACACTTTCACCACTCTGCTTAGAAATCTCCTGTGATAAATATCCAAGGTCATCACTCCCAAGTTTTACCTTGGCTGAACACAATTCAGCCAAGTTCTTTACTAGTTTATAACAAGGATTGCCTTTTCACCAGTCTCCAACATTATGCTCCTCATTTCTGAGACCTTACCATAAGCACATTTAATGTTCATATTTCTACCAACGTTCTGTTTATGATGATGATATGTATTCTCTTAGATGATAGAAACTTTCTTTACAACTCTTTTCTTTCTGAGCCTTCACCAGAATTGCCTTTAATGTTTGTATTTCCACCAACAGTCTCTTCAAGGCAATCTAGGCTTTTTCTAACATGCACCTCAAAACTCTTCAGTCTTTGCCCATTATCTAATTCCAAAGCCACTTCCACATTTTTAGGTATTTGTTATAGTAGCATCCACTCTTGGTAGCAAAATCTATATTAGTCAGGGTTCTCTAGAGAAACAGAACCTATAGGAGATATGTATACATATGTCTCCTATGTATACATAGATGGTCCCCAACTTATGATGGCTCAGAATTATGATTTTTTCACTTTATGATGGTGCAAAAGCAATATACATTCAGTAGAAACCATATTTCAAATTTTCAATTTGGATCTTTTCCTGGCTAGCAATATGCGGTATGATAGTCTTTCATGATGCTGGGCAGCAGCAGTGAGCTGCAGCTCCCAATCAGTCATACAATTATGAGGGCAAACAACTTATATTCCACAGTTTACTATATTGCCAGATGATTTTTGCCCAACTGTAAGTGTTCCAAGCACATTTAAATTAGCCCAGGCCAAGCTGTGCTGTTTGGTAGGTTAGGTGTATTCAGTGCATTTTTGACTTATGATATTTTCAACTTATGATGGGTTTACTGAGATATATCTCCATCATAAGTCAAGGAACGTGTGTGTGTGTGTGTGTGTGTGTGTGTGTGTGTGTGTGTGTGTGAGAGAGAGAGAGAGAGAGAGAGAGAGAGAGAATCAGGTATTGGTTCAAGCAATTATGGAGGGTGGCAAGTTCAAAATTGGCAGAGCCAATGTCTCAGTTTCCATCTGAAGGCCAGCAGACTACTGCAGAATCAGGAAGAGCCAATGTTCCAATTTTAGGTTTATCAGGCAGAATTCTCTTTTATTCAGGGCAGGGTCAACCTTTTGTTCTACTTAAACTTTCAACTGATTAGATGAGGCCCACCTGCGTTATGGAGGGCAATCTGCTTTACTTAGTCTACAGATTTAATTGTTAATCCCATTCAAAAACATCCTCATAAAACACCCAGAATAATGTTGGACCAACCAAATATCTGGACACTTTGTGAACCAGTCAAGTTGACACATAAGATTAACCATCAGAGGAATCATACCAGAAAATAGATGTGATCAAGGCTTAATGAGTATCCAAGACCAATGTAAGAGATTAGCACCAGGGCTAGAATTGTGATTTGCCATTCAGTCATTTCATACACATTTATTACACACCTATTACAAGTATCTCAGTTATCTGTTGCTGTATAACAAATCACTCCAAAATTTTGTGGCTTAAAACAGCAATATTTCTCATGATTTTGTGGGTCAGGAATTCGAGTAGGGCTCAGCTGGTTGGTTCTTCTGCTCCAGCTGGCATCTTAGTGCCGCTCATTCAACTGAGTTAGCCTAGAAAGTCCAAAATGGCTGCACTAAAATATCTGGTGCCTTGGCTCCTCCACATGGCCTCTCTCTCTCCATGTGCTGTCTCATCATTCATGAATCTACCCAGGTGGGTAGCTAGGTGGCTAGATTCCTCAAGAGCATTCCAGTAGGACAAGCTGCAAGATGTGAAGCAAGTGCTTATTAGATCTATACTTGCATCATGCTTATCAATGTTACATTGTCCAAAGCAAATTACATGTTCAAGCCCACGAGGGGAAGACAATGATACAAGGGCATGAATGTCAAAAGGTATTATTCACTGGGGGCTACCAATATAACAGTTCACCCCAAGATATGAGGGGACACTAGTCCTGACTCTTGTCCTCAAGTATCTCACAGACCAGTATAGCACTTCTGAAATGTATTAGAGATCACAGAATTCTCAACATCATTCATGCATTGAGCAAGCCTTAATATGAATTCCTGACATCTGATAGTGTCCCATTTTGTAAAGGCAGATGATCATATGATGATAAGTGTAGTCACATATTTATAATTTTCATACATATATTAATGTATTTTTCAACATAAAATTTTTTTTTGAAACGGAGTCTCACTCTGTTGCCCAGGCTGGAGTGCAGTGGCACGATCTCAAGCTCACTGCAAGCTCTGCCTCCCAGGTTCACGCCATTCTCCTGCCTCAGCCTCTGGAGTAGCTGGGACTACAGGCAACCACCACCATGCTCGGCTAATTTTTTTGTATTTTTAGTAGAGACAGGGTTTCACCATGTTAGCCAGGATGGTCTTGATCTCCTGACCTTGTGATCCACCCACCTCAGCCTCCCAAAGTGCTGGGATTACAGGTGTGAGCCCCTGCGCCCAGCCTCAACATAAATTTTAAACTAAAAATGTTACCAGTTTTGGCCAAGCACAGCGACTCACACCTGTAATCTCAGCACTTTGGGAGGCCAAGACAGTAGGATCACTTTTAGCTCAGGAGTTAGAGACCAGCCTGGGCAACATAACGAGACCCTGTCTCTACAAAAAAATATAAAAGTTAGCCAGGCATGGTGGCATGCACCTGTAGTCCTAACTACTCAGGAGGATGAGGTGGGAGGATCACTTGAGCCTGGGAGGTCATGGTTGCAGTAAACCATGATTGGGCCACTACACTCCAGCCTGGGAGACAGAGCAAGACCCTGTCTCAAAAAGAAAAAAAAAAAAATTACTAGTTTTGTGTGTTTGTGGGAGGAGACTTCTTACATTCCATGGTTTAGTAATGTTGCTCAAAAAGTTCTGGAAATACTGGCCTGGTAGGAATTTAAAGCTTAAAGAGAAGGGCTTTGGGTGTCTAGGACCATAAATGCAGGCTGCCCACAGTGGATCACAGTTTGTTCCAGAGGAATGGAAAGCCCTCCTTTCTGTGGGACTGCCTGTGTCCCTTGTGTCCTTTGTGTCCCTTGGCCTTGAGTGATGGGAGGTCAGGACCATCATTGCCACACCACCTGAAAAGTGTCTCAGACAACCCCTGTCAGGCGACTCCAACACATTCTACTGTATCAGCGCTGACCCTCTGTCACCTGGCACCAAAGAATCCCACATCTCACACACTGGGCAACACCCACCCTACTCTACCCCACCCCATCTCACTGCACTTCAGAATGATTGTGGCTATCAACAGACAGTTTTCAAGAGCTTAAAAGTTCTGTCCTGAAGCCCCCTCTCTGACACACTGCATAAAGAAAGGCCCCCAACACAGACCACCTCCAGGAGCTCACTGAGCAAGCAGCCAGCCAGGGACAAGGCCTGCCCGGGGTGGACTTCACGCACCAGCTGCAGCAGAATCCCCAAAAGCTGCTAGGAGATTCCAATTCATTCGGTTGGAAGGGGCCTGGGAATCTTCATGCTTAGCCTCTGCCGTGAGGATTATCACAGGTCACAGGGTGCTAGGCCCTTTCCAAATTTAGGGTTTCTAGGTGGTAATTTCTGAAAGGTCCCCATGGACTGGGACCACTTTAGGACAGGAAGGGGCAGGGGAGGGAAACTAACCCTGAGATGTGGCCCTAGCTGATGTCCAGGCAGGACACAGGTGACCAGCAGCCAGGGATTCAAGTCACTTCACGTGCCGAATGAGCTTTTTATTTTTCAGAGCTTTTTATTTTTATCTTACAACCTCAGCAACAACTTGCTTCCACAGGTCCTCACAGAACAATCCTCTGAGATTAAATCTGTTTTGAGTTGTATTTTGAAAAAAGAGGAAATTGGATCCTGATTCCAGGTGGGAGGAGGGGAGAGAGAGAGGAAGTTCAGGAAGGAGGCAAAAGGCATAGATTTCCAGAATCTTCCTCATGGTTTCCTCTCATGTGCATCTCATCCTGGGCACTCCTACCCGTGAAGACAAAACCCAGCTCTGGCTTGAATATGCTCCCCACCCTTCCTGCCTCCCTCCCCCTCATTCCAAAGCTGCCCACAGCACCTCTCCGAACCAGGGTCTCTGGTCTCACCTGGTCAGCAGCTCTGCCTGAGTCCTTTCCTCCAGGACCTTCTCCCCAGAACAGCCCAGATCCCCCAGTGTCAACCCGTGGCTGGTTGCTCAGGAAGGACAGGGTCTGCCCACACAGCAAGGACCTTGGAGAGCAATGCTTAACCCAAGGTCTGCAGCACTGGGTCAGGCAGTGCAGGTAGGAGCATACTTTGTGTCTTTCCTGGGTCCTGTGGGCAGCCACGGAGCCCCCTACACACTGGCCCATGTGTAGATTGCCTATCATGTTCCTGTCTGATTTCACCCCACTTCTGCACATGAGCGACTCTTGCCTGAACTCTTTTCTAATCCTCTTGTGGGTTTTCCTTGAGAGCACATGCTGTTAACCTGGGGTTTACAGATGCCCCTTCTCACCCAGAGGTCTGGGAATAGAATTCAGGGGTCCATGAATGTGGGGGTTGTTTTATTCCTTTTTTCTCTTTTCTACCTTTCCTATGATGCTGCCATTCATGAGTTCAGATGGTAAAAAAATGTATCTTTGTTTTCACTAGGCTCCAGCTGAAAGGTAGCCTTTCCTTTCAATATGGATGTAGGAAAAATCTCCAGTTGTATTTGCAGAACCTGAAGCTTTGTCACCAGTCCAGTCGAAATCACAGACATTTTTAAATCACGTCAGAGTTGTTGCAGGTCTTTTCAAATATCATTTATATTCATTGCCACTTTAAAATGATCACCATTAAGGTGTCAATAAAGAAGCATGCATATTACTATATCAGAGCTGTTTTCTTAATGCTTTGGTAAGAGTATTTTAGTAGCATTGGTTTCTTCTGCAGCCCTGTGAATTTCATTTTACACATCTGAAAACATTATTCCAAGAAGGGGTCCATCCATAGGCTTCACCACATGCCCATGGGGTTTATGGTACATGAAAGGTCAAGTCCTAGAATTCTCACACTCTTCAGTAGAAAATCACACCCCTAAATGTGTCCCTCTCCACTAGTAATTATGCTTTTGGTATTCTCCGGATTGAGAAAAAGGTTCTTGTTTTTGTTTGTTTGTTTGTTTGTT
The DNA here is from genome assembly GCF_049350105.2 of Macaca mulatta. NCBI lineage: Eukaryota > Metazoa > Chordata > Mammalia > Primates > Cercopithecidae > Macaca > Macaca mulatta. Next base: position 81,712,558 of record NC_133418.1, on the reverse strand, counting down.
TGTTTGAGATGGAGTCTCGCTCCGTCTCCCAGGCTGGAGTGCAGTGGCTTGATCTCGGCTCACTGCAAGCTCCACCTCCTGGGTTCATGCCATTCTCCAGCCTCAGCCTCCCAAGTAGCTGGGACTACAGGCGCCCGCCACCGGGCCCAGCTAATTTTTTGTATTTTTAGTAGAGACGGGGTTTCACCGTGTTAGCCAGGATGGTCTCGATCTCCTGAACTCGTGATCTGCCCACCTCAGCCTCCCAAAATGCTGGGATTACAGGCATGAGCCACCACGCCCGGCCAAGAAAAAGTTTTAATAGCAACAGCCCTTATGCAATGCTTGCCTTGGAACAAATGTGCATTTTATTCATTACAATAGCATCTCCTAACATTTGAAACACAGCAGCCACATCGGTAGGAAAGCTATCCTAAGCCAGTCTGGTTCCCTGGCCCCACCATTTAGGTCCACTGAATTAGACCATGTGGATCTAGTAGGCAGAGGCATTGGGCCTCAGACTGAGTAAGCCCCATGCTCCCAGCACGAGGCTGAGCCCCAGGAATCACTCAACAGGCATGAGCTGATTGGAGCTGCCCTGAATTTGCTGGCCAGAGTGGAACATGGCTGGCTGGGTCTCCCTACTTCTCCCCCAGCCTCTTAGCCCATTTAGTGCTAAGTTGCCAGACTTTGCAAATAAAAATAAGAATGCCAGGTTAAATTTGAATTTCAAACAAATAATGAATAATTTTTAGTATAAATATGTTCCATGCAATATTTACAACATACTATACTAAAAAGTTATTCATTGTTTATCAGGAATGCTATGCTCTAGGAGCCCGTTCCCAGAGAAGTCCCTGCCATGCCCAGAACAATCTGTGCCAGATTCTCTGGTGAGAGAGAACCCAGATTCTCTGCTGAGACTTCTACCTCTGCACAGCGTCTGGCCCTGGAGAGACACTATTCAGGGTAGGGAGTAGGGCCAGCGAGGTTCCCAACAGCAGCCCATTCCCCCCATGCCCCATCCTGGCTAGGTCTCAGATCCCCAGCCATAAAATGAGAGAACCAGTCCAGGGTGGAACTCTAAACTCCATCGTGGCTCGGAATTAGTAACCCGAGAGTCTTTACTCCAGGAAAGAAGAATCTTTAACTTCTACTGGCATGAGAAGGATGTTTCCAGACCCAGAAGGCCTCCACATTCAGTCCTCCTGAAGCAGCAGGCCTGTGCGGCCTCCATTCACCTCAGCCCTGGAGCCCTCTCACGCAGCAGAAGCTCCCACAAATCAGCCCACCAGGGGCACTGTTAGAAAGGACCCAAGGGCCAGGTACCCACACACAGCAGCAGAAGCACAGATGCACTCAGTTGGGGAGCAGTGAGGCAGAGAAACCCAGAGGGGATCAATGCAGAGAAGCCCTGACACACACGGACTGAGAAGCATTCCTACATGGTGCACACCCGGCACACATGCCCCTCACCCAGAGCATGCATGCATGCCCCACACAGACACACACACAGACAGGGTGCAGACCACACTCATGCACCCTCACACACTCACCACACATGCTCTCACACACACTCCCCGAAGGCGACAGGAACACAGCCAATCTCAGTTCCATCCCCAGCCACCCCACATCTGTGGTCCTCATCCCATACCCCAAATGTCCAAGGTGTTCCTGGGCTAAAGCCTCTCCCACCTGCCTCTGCAAGCTGCTTGGAAGGCAGTGGGCTGGTGGGGAAAGCGAGACAGTGCTTTGTTTTTCACATCGGGCTAAAGCAATAGATCACCTAAAAGTTGGATTCTGGAAATCAAGATGTTCATTCGAATGGTGGTGATGATGATGATGACAGCAGCAGCAAAAGCCCCTGCCAGCACTCACTGAGCACAATCTATGCCCCAGTGACCACACTAAATGCTTAACATACGTTCCCTCATTTGACCCTCACAACCATCTATAAGGTAGGAACTATTACTGTGCCCATACATAGACGAGAAAGCTGAGGCTCGGAGGAGTTCAATGTCTCTGTGGAGATTCCAGCACCTGGCCCAGGGCCAACTCCAAAATACAGCCTTACGTGCAGAGCCGCATGATAGGACCCAGGGACGTTCCAGCCCAGCCGCGGTGCAGCCAGTGTGCACAGGCACATGTCCATACACACACCCCACTTGCAGAAGGGGCTGCTTAGGCAACAATTTCCTTGTGGAAAGTGCTAAAAAGGCCTTGACTGGCAGAGAGGCTCCTGCTTATTCTCCTCCAAGGCCAATCACTTCCTGGTCAGGTGTGGACCCCGGATAGAGCTCGCCCCCATAAGGCAGGTCTGTGAGATCCGGACAGGGAGGTGCTCAGGTCCCCTCGATAACCAGAGACCAGGTTATCTCTGAGAGGCCTCAGAGGGGCTCTGTGGGCTCACTTTCCCCTGCCCTCTGTGTGGACCCCTGCCCCAGGGAGCCAGAGCTAGGCCCCTTGTGGCACAAGAGGTTTTCATACCAGGAGAGTGCCACCTCTGCTCTGCAGCCAAGCACCCTGCATCACCCGAGCCTACCCCAGGAGGGCACAGAGACGGCCCCTGAAGAGCCCTCAGAGAGGCCTGTCTCAGGATGACTAGTCTCTGGGACATTCTTAACCCCAACTACAGTGGGGCCACCCGGCGAAGCCTCCACCTCTGCATAGGGCCTGGCCAACAGCTGCTCCCAGCTGGAAGTTCTTCATGCGCCCCCACCCCGTCAGTCCCCAGGAGACGTGAAGGAAGCTTTGATGGGACCTATCAAAGCATTCTTGTTCTCACAGCTGTTTCCCAAAGGGCAATTATAGCCACAATAACCCCACACATCTGGTGAAGGGGTCCAGAGACTGTACTCTACCCTCAGCTCTGCTGGAGGGGTCCTGCCCATCAGCAGAGGGAAAAATGAATTGTGCACATCTGAGACTCAGTTTAGAACCCTAAACCATTAGAACTGGAAGGGGCCACCTATTCCCATTTTACAGATGACTAAACTGAGGCCAAGCCTGTTCCCAAAGACCTGCTCACACAGAGCCCACTTCCCCTACAGACTCTCTAGACAGACCCTGGCTCCTCCTCCTCTAGCTCAGGTGAGCCTCCACTTAGACACTACCAGCCCAGGAAAGGGCGTGGGAGGGGCCTGGGACTGTGATGGTCACATGGAGGGGAGGCTCCTTCTCTGTCTCCTTCAGAGGGATGATTTGCTCCTGCCTGAGCCATTGCCTCTTCTTGGACGCTATATTTATACCTCAATCCATGAATTTATTTCCATCAGGATTTCTAACCTGGGCACTGCTGACATATTGGGCTAGGCAGTTCTTTGTTGGGGTGGGGGCTTGCCTGTGCGTTGTGGGGTGTTACAGCATCCCTGACCTCCACCCATTGGATGCCAGTAGCACCGCCCCCTCCCCAAGTTGTGACAATCAAAATTATCTCTAGACATTGAGAAATGTCCCCTGGAGACAAAACTGTGCCCAGTTGAAAACCACTGACTTAAATGGGCTTAAGTGAGCATGTAGAGACTGTCTCCTGGGTCTTCCCAGGGGTGCAAGGAAGAAGGTGCCATAGATCTTCCTTCCTGAGGCGTGGAGCATCTACTATGGGCAGATAGGATAAAGCAGTGTGTGCCAAAAGATCCTGAAAAAGTCTAAAGCTGGGAAAAACCACAGAGGCTGAGATCCAGCCAGGGAGGCTTCCTGGAGGAGGTGAAATTCCACTGGGGACTTATGTAGGCAGTTGGGGGAGAACAGATTTTGAGGGGAAAGTCTCAAAGACAGTAAGCAAAAGCCCAGGATGTGGGATGACTGGGAGAGCATCCTGGAAGGATGGCCACCGCTGGCTGGATTTTAATCTAGGGGGTGTCTGTTTGCCCCAGCTGCCTTCCTCCTAGAGCAGGTCCTGGAGCCCAGGGAGCAGGGAAGACACTGAAGAGGAAGGAGGGAAGGGGGATGGTAGGGTAGGGGATAAGGGCATGTCTGAGATCCCAGAGGGCCAGTTAGGGGCTTCTCCTCCCAGAATCCCCAGCACCCAGCACAGAACCAGGCTAAGGAAAAGCTGAGATGATGAAGCCACTGAGTTGGAGGAAAGGTCCGACGGGGGAGGAAGGCGCCTGGGCTCTGGAGGGCTGGGAGCGCCACCACTGATGCCAACGGGGGCCCAGCCTGAGGGCGAGCCAGGGACCTGACCAGCCCCAGCCTGACTTGTCAGGGTCTGTCCTTGCCCGATGTTCCCCCTTCACAGTACATGTGGGATGGGAGCGGATTGGGGGGCAGCCCTAATCAAGGCGTGGCTGCTGGACTTGGAGCTGACCACTGGCTCCCTGGCGGGCAGTAGACCTTCCGCAGAAGGATTTCAGCAGGTTCCTCAGAGCAGAATGGTATGCTCCTTGGCCTCGGGAGCTCCCTTCTCAGACAAAAGCCCTGGCTCCCCACGCCCCGTCTGGGCTCCCTGAGGTCTGGGTGCACGTCCTTCCTCCAATGGGGCTCCCTGAGGGCAGGGGCCGCTCCTTCCCCGTGGTCCCTGCGGGGAAACGCCGTGTGGGACTGGTGCTGCCCACAGGGAGCTTCTGGGCCGACTAGCCAGCAGGGGGCGCTGTGGACTCAGACACGCGGCCCTGGCCAACGATGGAAGGTGGCTGGATGGGTGGTGAGGTCTCCTTGCAGTTCCTCCTGTCATATCCCTCGCCCCAGCCAGGCTCGCCTGCCTTGCACACAGCGAGGTCTTCACTTTCTCACAACTTCCCAGCCCAGCCCCATTGTTCTCCCTGTCCTCTGGCTGAGGAAGCAAGAGAAGCAATTATTATGCCCATTTTGCAGATAAGGAGACTAAGGTCATTCAGATGCCAAAAGAAAGGCAGAAGGGGCAGCAGCAGGGCAGAGTGCATAGCATCTGGACTTTGGAGCTAGCAGCCACTGGTGTACTGTGTGTCACCTCAGTGGCTCAGTCCCTGTTTGGTTGCAGCAACCCTTGGGGCCTTATTGAGCAAAGCACTGCAGTTGCAGCCAGGGAGAGGAGTGTGGCAGCCCACACCGTCCCCGGCTGAGGAGAACGAGTCTGACACTGGACCCTGCCACCGGTGTGGACAGCACTGGGTCCTGGGGAGGAAGTGCTGCAGAGGGGAAGAGGTGGCCTCGCCCAAGTCCTCTTCTGGGTGGAGAGAGCAGACAGCCAGAAAGGGGAAGAACAGGAGGACTGTGCTGGGGAGCCCTGGTCCCTCTGCACTTTCTCCCAGGTCCTAGCAATTCATCACAACAGCGGGTGCCGCATGGACGCCCTGTGCTGCCCCTCACAGTGTGCCAGGCCCAACCACCCATCCTGGGACACAGGTTATATTATCCTCCCATTTGACAGATGAGGAAAGGAAGATCTAGAGAGAGAAAGTCACTTGTCTGAGGTCCCCAGTGGGAAGTGGGTAAAACGGGATACCCACTCCAGGTCTGCCTGGCACATAGCCACCACATAGGGTTGGTGGGGCTGCAGTCTAGGTAGAGAGAAGAAGGCCCTGTCTGCGGCCAGGGTAGGGACTGAGTCTGTAACTGGGAAGGCACCCGAGGGAGGAGCATGCTCAGCAGGAAGTGGACAGGGTAGGGGCACGGAAGAAGGAGCACTAGCCATGTGTCTTCAGTCAGGGAAGCCTCCTGGAGGAGGCAGCGGAGGGGGACAGGGAGGAGGGGAGGGCCTTGCCAGCAGCCTGAGCATAGCTAATGAAGCAGTTAGGCCCAGCTGTTTCCAGATGCACATGGTCTGCGCCCGGCAGGGTCAGAGCATGAAGCTAGAGGGGCAGGCAGGGAGCCACCAAGAGAGGAGGGCACCATGGCATCAGAAAAAAGCCCTTGGCAGCTGTGTGAGGATGGCCTCGGAGTTCTGATTGGTTCCACTGGTTGTTCTTAAGGAAAGAGATGAGGATCTAAATTACTATAGAAACTGAGAGGTGGAGAGGAATGAGGAAGAGGGGATGAAGCCTTAAGACACCAAAGCGTTAGAACCCACCAGATGAGAGAGCCAATAAGACGCACTGGACAGAAGGCGGTGGTCAAGGGTGGCTCAGCCTCTGGTGTGGATGATGGGGAGTGTGACTGTGAGCTAAGATGCAGCATTCAAGTGGAGGAATGCACTGGTAAGAGAAAGACAACTTTGGTTTCGGACAAATGAGTGTAAGGCATGTATGGGGCTCTGGAAGTAGACGGGAGCTTTGAGCTCAGAGTTAAAGAGGGATAAGCGGTCAGGACAGGAGTGGTAGTTCTTTGTGAGGCCGAGGCAGGAGGATCACCTGAGGGCTGGAGTTCAAGACTAGCCTGGCCAATATAGTGAAATCCCATCTCTACTAAAAATACAAAATTAGCCAGGCATGTTGGTGCACACCTGTAATCCCAGTTACTCAGGAGGCTGAGGCAGGAGAATCGCTTGAACCCGGGAGGCGGAGGTTGCAGTGAGCTGAGATCATGCCACTGCACTCAAGCCTGGATGACAGAGTGAGACTCCATCTCAAAAAAAAAAAAAAAGAAAAAAAGAGAGGAATAAGGGCTCAAACTAGAGCTAAAGTCAGGCTGTACTCTTCAACTGAGGGAAGCAATCAGGATGGACTAGAATTTGAGCTTAGTCTGCAATCAACGAGGGAAGTACAACAGTAAGAACACCCATTAAATCTGGTTAGGTTGTGTTCTAGAACTTGGAGAAGGAGCCAAGGGTCTGAGCAGACCACAAGCCAAGTTCAGCAATGGTACCAATCACTCTTGAGGTGTGCACTTCACTAGAATCATTCATAAGAACTCAGCTCAGGACTTAAAGGGAGCCTATCAGATTTGAGGCCAGATGTCATCAACTGACCTTAGATCATTGAGGTGGGATCTCTTCTCTGAAATGTTCCCTCTCCCCCTTCCCCTCTCTTCAGGGCCAGCCTCTTGGCTGGCCAGTGAACGCTTCCAAGTACCTTCACACTTAATACCTCAATCGCTCCTCCACTCAACAGGTGAGGAAACAGCAGTATAGTGAGAGTGGCATGTGTCGGGAGGAGCCCAGGCTTGCTTTGACCTCTCTCTGGGCCCCCCCACTCCAGAAGGTTGGAACAGCATTCTGCAGCCTTCCAGGATGTGGAGGGGGCAGCAGTGTTTGTGTTCAGTGGCGAGGCCGACCTCCGATGCCCATGGGAAGGGTGCGGTGGCGGGTGCTCACCCTGCCCAGGGATGCTGTCTGCTCCTGGACTTGTTTATCAGCCTACGGGGTGATCAGCATGACCTCAATGGTGAGGTTTTTGGGGTTTTGTGGTTTTGTTTTTTTCTTTTTCCTTCTAAGGAACAATTCGTTTCGGTCAAACTAGAGCAAAAGTGACTGGTGTTCAGACACCTCTTTCCCCAGCCTCTGGCAGTGCCATTGGAGGAACTGTCCCCTGAGGGTCATAGAGGAAGCTGGCAGCTCAGAGGGTTGCCTCTTGTCCCTGCCCAGCCCCACCCGCTTCCCCTGACTGCCTCCCTCGCATGCCAGGCTTGGGCAGCTTCCCATCACAGACTGCGGTCTGGCTGGGGAGGCCTGCACTCAGCCCCTCCCTGGGGCCTCTCAGCCTCCCCCCTCTGCTGTCCAGCTCAAATGGTGGGGAGGACGTAGAGTAGGACAATTCAGGGAGAGGAACTAATCCCCTCCCTCATCCCACTGGGATGCAGAGGAGGAGGCCAGGCTGAAAGGGAACCACACACATCTCCGGTCACTTCTGTCACTGCTATACTGACCCTCCGGCACTTCCCATGTGCCACTGGGCCTGCAGGTTGGTATTGGGAATGGTGAAGGTGAGGGGATGCAGAAGGGAATGCTAGGCTGTGGCAGGGAAGGGCTGGCCTGGGCTCCCAGGAGGTGAGGGGCTAAGTCCCAGGGCATGGTGGCCGGACACAGAGGTGGATAGAAGGCCAGCAGGCTGCCCCATCTGAGCCTGGGAGAGCCTGGGAACCCAAAGGCCCATCACAGAGGCTAGGAGGCAGCTGTGTCCACGTGAGACAGAACTCAGGCTGGACTTGGGGGTGCAACCCCAGGATAAACTGGACACATTGAAGGGCGAGCAGCTTGGCCTCTGTCCAACAGGAAACTCCCTCTCCGCAAGGAGAGAGGGCATGAGCACAGAGTAGGGGCGCCATGCATTTCCCAGGGCTTCACTGCAGACAGCATCTCCTGGGAGGTAAACTGAGGCCCCTGTGTGCACAGCAAGAAACTAGGGCAAGCCTCTTGGGGCTAAAGGTCAAGGAACGGAAGGTTCCAATGTACCTGCCCTGGTAGTTTCTGGCAAGAGACCTCCACCGCCTTCCCTTCCAGGATATGCCAGGCTGCAGGCTACAGTGCCGAGAAGGAGAAGACGGAGGCGGTGGTGATGTCACCCGAGGAATTAAGTAAGCAGGGGAGCTGATAACATCGTCCAGCCAGGCTCGCTGTGGGCAGGGTGACTCACTGAAGACGGCCCGCGATTGCTGGGTGATTGTTGCTGTGCCCGGCCTGTGGGGCTGGGGAGGAGGAAGGGGGCCGGGCCCACAGAGCTGTGACAAGTTCCTCGCTGAGGCCCCTGCTCAGGGGAGAGACCTCAGTACACAGTGTCCTCCACCTCTGAGCCCAGGACTGGCTCAGGAAACAGCCCCCCTCTGCCTGTTGCGATTATCTTTGTCCACAGTGTTTGGTGTGTGTTTGTGGGGTGTGTCGGGTGATTTTCCTGCCCGCAGCCCGCTGGGTGCTCCAGGTACTAGCGATTGCTCACAGCAAAGCACTCGCCCCCTCCCTGGTTGGACAACTGTCTGTGGAGACAACACCGGATGGCAAACTGCTAACCGCAACCACGTGGCGTCCTTACAGAGGGAACAGCCTGTTCCTCCCGCTACAGGCACCTGCAGACCTGCCCCATTCCTGGCTCCCTTCTCCCTCAGTCCCTGCTGAGGGGATGGTCCTTTCCCACCCGTAGGGGCACCATGGACTGTTGTCCAAGTTGAGAACTGTCCAACTGCAGGGGGCACCATTCACTTCGTAGTCTTCGTGCCAGAAGCTACGGCTGTCCACAGTGGCCCTGCCCCTTCCCTTTTGTAAATTACTTCTCAGTTCCCTCCTCCACCAGAATGATCACACCAAACTTTCCCCCATGCATGCTTGCTTCTTTATCGCCTGGCACTCTCATTCATTCATTCCACAAAAAATTGTTGAGTTTGTGCAAGGTACTATTCTAGGCAAGGGAACATGACAGATCCTCCTGGAGCTCATGGAGTTCACATTCTAGCATGGGGGAGAAACAATAAATAAATAATTGAATACATAACACTGCAAGTGACAATAAGTGCCACCAAGAAAACTGAAGCCAGCCCAGGGGGAGAGGGTAACAGTGCCCTACTTCAGTTAGGACTGCCAGAAAGGCTTCTCTCTGGGGAGGTGGCCTCTGAGTGGAGACCTGCAGGCAGCAAAGGAGGAAGCCTTCCCGGCAGAGCCCCTCCCATTGGCACCCAGTGCCAAAAGAAGTTTCTATAACCCATCCTGGTTCTGCCAGGAGCCTGCGGCATGGCCTGGGGCACTCAATTCCCAGTGCGGGCTGTCTATTTCCTCCCTGACAAACAAGTGGCCTAGTCGCACAGTCTCTTCCAGCACAAATTCACCCACCTGTCGGCTTGAGGAACATGACAGGAATCTGGGTTGGAAGGCCAACTCAGCCACCCACAAGCTGTGTCATCTTGAGCAGGTGACTCAGCCTCTCTGAGCCAGTTTTCTTTCCTATAAAATGTCAAGGAATTGTGGAGGATTAAATGAGGTTGTGGAACTGAAACCACCTGGCACACAGTGAGTGCTTCATGGATATTTTCTAGGGCTGCGCCTGGGCGAGGTGGGGCGAGGTGGGGCCTGGGTGTGCAGTGAGAAGGTGCCGGTAAACGGCTTCCACTGAAGGAGCCTGGAGAAGGCAATGCTGACCCCAAGACACAAAGCTCGGGTGGCTGTCCAGGTCTGCAGTGGCAGGGCCCAGGCAGCTGGCCCAGGCTGGGACCCTACCTCTACCCACCCCGGGCCGGTGCACTCCCCACTGACAGCAGCTGGTGGGGCAGGCAGGGAGCTGCAGTGGGGCCCCCAAGAACTGTCACTCCGCGGCCTAGCTTTCAACTTCCTTTGGGGCCCAAGCCACTCAGTTCAACACCTCTTCCTTCCTCCTTCACTCAGGCTGTTTGTAGTGAGGGCCAGCCACCCTCAGACTCCAGCCATGGTGCTCCCTCTCAGCTCCAAGAGCCCAAGGCAAGGAGGTGGAAGGTTAATCAGAGTCCACCCTGGTCAACACGTCTTTCCCAACGCCTGATGTGAGTTTAGGCACTTAGACCCTGCCAGGCACCCAGAGGAACATGCAGGTGCTCAGCAGGTGCAGGGTGCGGGCAATAATACCAACAGCAGTAATAATAACTAGCCTTGCTGCCACGGGCCAGGCACTTTCCATCTAAGACCTCGCTTGATGTGAATCCTGAGATGTGGGCGTTTTTTATCCCCTTTCATACTTGAGGAAACCGAGGCTCCAGGAAGTATGGGTTGTGGGGTGTTGGCGGCAGGGTTCCTGAGCCTACTTCCTGCAGGAAAGGAGCCTTGCAAGGCACAAGGGATCTGGAGAAGCAGAAGTGGAAAGACTTGGGTGGACGGACCAGTCTGAGACTGGGGAAGGGCCTTGCAGGGAATTCCTGTCCCACAGATGCCTGCAGGCCCCAGTGTGGGGCCCCTAGCCCCACCACCCCAGCCCAGCCCGCAGCTGCTGTGTCACAACCCCTAGAGTGGCTTGGGACTCTGAGTCTCCAACAAGCTCCCAGGTGACCTGGAAGCAGCTGGCTCAGTCTGGGAGGCCAGAGCTGGGCTGCAAAACCCTGACAAGGCCATTTCTCGGCCCTCCTGACTTTGAGGCAGGAAATGATCATCATGGCAGCTAATATTAATGGACAGCTTTCCTGCACAGTAGATGTTGTGCTAAGCACTTTGCATGTATGAACCTACTTAACTCTCACAACAGTTCTGCAAGGGAGAGAACCTGGGCACAGAGGCTAAGTGACTTGCCAGTCCTACAGAGCTGGCATTGAACCTGGACATCTGGCTCAAGGCCACACTCATCTCCTCACAAAGCAGGATGCCTGGGGTGGAGAAGGCCGCAGGGCAGGGTCTCGAGCACTGGGTCCGAGTGCGGGGCTGGAGCTGGCAGCAGCAGGTTTCTGAGCAGGGAACCAGCATGCTCCCCAGGACTGGCCACATGGTGTGTGCATGAGGGAGCCCTGGGCAGACAAGCTCGACACCACTAAGGGCTGAATGTGGAACCCGTCCCACAGGGATGTGGTTTTGACATGAGAAGGCAAAAGAAATAACGCTTCCCTCAAAGGAAAGAACTGACAAAGCTGGGCGCCCATGCGTCGGACACAAATACTAAAGGTGGAAGTTCAGACACTAGGAAGGGTGCCTGCAGCCACTTCCTCTGCCCCCACCCCCACCCCGTTCCCCTGCAGCAAGGCCTAGTACAGATAGGTGCACAGCTCCTGGGCCTGAGGTCTAAGGACAGCCAGCCTGGGGGACCACCTGTCTGTTCACATGTGTGTGCAAGACGCTCAGGGAGGAAAGGCCTCTGTGTGCTTGCTTGCAGGGGGTGCCTGTCCCCACCCCAGCCTGCTGCTGCAGCCGAAGAGGACAGACACCCTGACGCTAATCTGTACCTCTGGGGCCTCAAAACCACAGCCACGTCAGCTGCGCGTGCAGATGGACTAGGTGGGAGGTGGGGCCACGTATGCAGCGAACGCAGGTGTGCGCCAACATGCGTGTGCAGGGCGGACATGCCCCCACGCCCCCGGGAGGAGGACAAGTGGGGTGGGTGGTCTAGAGATCCAGTGGCCGCCTGGCCCCTCTCCTTCCCCTGCCCCCACCTCCCCTCTGAGGAGCAGCCATGGCTTTGAGGACCCCCCTTCTTCCCTCAAGCTTCTCTCTGCTGTCAGCTCCAGTGCCAGCGACAACCTAAGTAAATGTCTATAGAGCACCTAAAATGGCCTGGCAAGTTCTGGGCAGTGGGGAGACATCAGTGAGAAAAGTAAAGATTCCTGCCTTCCGCTGGGCGCGGTGGTTCATGCCTGTAATCCCAGAACTTTGGGAGACCGAGGCAGGCAGAGTACCTGAAGTCAGGAGTTCGAGACCAGCCTGGCCAACATGGTGAAACTCCATACCTACTAAAAATACAAAAATTAGCTGGGCGTCATGGCATCCGCCTGTAATCCCAGCTACTCAGGACGCTGCGGCAGAAGAATCCTTTGAACCTGGGAGGCGGAGCTTGGGGGGAGCCGAGATCGTGCCACTGCACTCCAGCCTGGGCGACAGAGCGAGACTCTGTCTCAAAAAAAAAAAAAAAAAAGATTCCTGCCCTTGTGGGGTCCACCTTTTGTTGGGGAGGCATAATAGACAGAATAAATACATTCCATTCTCTCTTTTTTTTTTTTTTTTTTTTTTTTGAGATAGGGTATCCCTCTGTGACCCAGGCTAGAGTGCAGTGGCGGGATCACAGCTCACTGCAGCCTCAAACTCTTGGGCTCAAGTGAACCCCCTACCTCAACCTCCTGAGTAGCTGGGACTACAGGTGTGTGCCACCAAGCCTGGCTAATTTTCTATTTCTTTTTTGTAAGGACAGGTCTCGCTATGTTGCCCAGGCTGGCCTCAAGGGATCCTCCTGCCTCATCTTCCCAAAGTGCTGGGATTACAGGTGTGAGCCACTGCGCCCAGCCTCACATTCTATAATCCTTATGTAGGCAGTGGGTTCTATGGAAAGAAAGAGGGGAAGCAGACAGGGCTGGGAGATGAGGAGTGCCCGTGGGTGCAGGGGTGTGCCCTCACTCAGGTCACCATAGTAAGCTGGGTGCTCCAGCGAGGCCCCATGAAGAGGCCAATATTTCAACAGGAGCTTGGAGAAGGAAGAGCCAAGCAGAGTCTGAGGGAGAACATTTCAGACAGAGGAAACAGCTAGAACAAAAGCCCTGAGGCAGGAGCCTGGCCAGGACTGAGGGAAGGGCAGGCGGTGGGGTGACAGACTAAACTGGCCATGTGCCTCCAGGATTTCCAGTGTGGTCCATGTGAGGATGACTTGGCTCATGGCTGAAATGATTCTCTAGTCTGTCAGGAAACTCAGGCTAACGGCAAAGGCCTGATTTCCAGTCGATTAAAGAGAAAGGACCCAGTAGTACCTGCAGGAGAGGCCACAGGGTTCACAGAGGAATTGGTGCTCTGGGAGGAAGAAGGGGAAAGAGAAGGAGAGGGGTTTACATCAGAAGGAGCCCTGCTTTGGGGCCCAGGCTGGGGGCCCCTAGAGGGTGCAGGGGAGGGAGCAAAGGATGGGACCAGCTACCCTGAGGCCCAAGGGTCTCTCTAGGGGGCCAAGTCTCTGTGTTCCCAGGACCCCCACGAGCCCACCCTGGGAGCTCACTGAGAGACTCCAGTGTAGAGTTCCATCCTGCTGCCTGGAGACTCAGCTGCTCCCCACAGGGAGGAAGGGAGCCCAGGACGCAGCCACCTCTGCGCACCTGCCTCTGCCTGCTGGAGGCCGCCAGTCCTGCTTACTAGACCCTACTGAGGCTGCTGCCCCTCCTTCTCCAAAGCACCATTAAACAACCCACGTGGGGGGCTGGGGGAGGTGACCCCAGGAGGTCTAGCCTGATGGTTGAACAGGGGCAGGGATGTGCGCCTGCATGCCCACCTTGCCCTGCCACATGTGGACAGCTGGCATTCTAGGAGGCAGATCCGCTGGAAAACAGTCAAAGCCGTGGAGTATGTGATTCTGATGGAGGGGGTGGTGGGATTCAGCAGAGGGAGCTTCTTATGGCCTAGAAAAGTGAGGGGGCTTCTTGGAGAAGTGGGCTTGACCTGGGCGTTTCAGAATGGGAGTAAATTTGAAGGAGTAGAGAGGAGAGAGGATACCTCCATGTGCTCACACATTTACACACACATTTACACTCATGCACACACCCAGTCCCTTAAGCCCCCCCATCCATAGGTGCTCACAGCCAGCAGTATGCACACACACCTCACACACAGCAAAGTAATGCGCACACTCAGAAACACATGCGCCGGGGCATTCACGCTCTTATGAGGCATGCCGATGCTACAAGGGTCGCCCACATACACTCTGGGCACCAGAAACATACAGGCCCCTTAGAAATGGGCTTGGGAGAAGACGAAGATGTGTCTGCAACGTGTAAGAAGAGCAGAAGCTGACAGGTGGCAGTGGGGGGTGGAGATGGGGCGACAACAGATATGGAGACCTAGAGAAAGGCAAGACCTACAAACACACCCACATGCAGACCACACATCCGTTACTGTCAGCTTCAGACAGACCCCGCAACCTTCCTGCCTTCGGAAAGACACCGCTTAGTAACTACGTGACACGATGCGCGTCATCTAGCCTCACCAAGGTTTGATGCTGTCTTCTATAACATGAGGATTTGATAACACCTGCTCGTCATGCCAAATTGATTTCCTGTGATTTGACAGGAAAGTCCTGTCTAACTCCAAAGCACTGTTCAGAATTCAGCCACTTCTCCCACCTCCAGAGGGATGCCTCTGGCCAGGCCACCCTCCCACCAGTCTCCCTGCCTCTTCTTGCTCCCACTATAGTCTTTGGCCTACCCTGCAGCCACTGCTCTCCTCCTCCACGCCAGCCTCTGTGATTTCATCTTATTCATAGTAAAAGACAAAGTCCTTTGCCAGGGGTGGGGTGGGGTGCTTCCTGATCTGCCCTCCCTAGTTCCCTTATCTCTCCCCTTCTTCCCTCCTCCAGCCACCTGGGACCCCTCACTGCCCCTCACTCACCTCAGACACGCTCCCCTCTCGGCGCCCTTGCACTGGCCGTTTCTCTGCCTGGAACATCCCCAGGGCTCCTCCTTTAGGATTTACTCAGATGACTTCCTCTCAGAGAGACCTTCCCAGGTCACCCTAGCGAACACTGGGCCCTCACCACAGAACTCTCTAGCCCCTTACCATTTTTTTTCCTTCTCCTTGGCCTCTTTACTTCCCAACACAATACATATTTTATTTGTTTGCCTCATTTATTGTCTGTCTCTCTTGTCAAAATGAACTCCATAGGGGCAAGGACTTTTGTCTATTCTATTCTCAGCTGTGATCTCCCGGCTCCCAGAACAGTGCCTGACTCATAGGACTCAATAAAGATTAAGTGAATGAATGACTGAAATGAGACAGCAAATCAGTAAGCATTTATAAAGCACGATTAAGAAATAGAAGCGGGGCTGGGCACAGTGGCTCATGCCTGTAATCCCTGCACTTTGGGAGGCCGAGGTGGGTGGATCACCTGAGATCAGGAGTTTGAGACCAGCCTGGCCAACATGGTGAAACCTTGTCTCTACTAAAAATACAAAATTAGTAGGGCATGGTGGCACACGCCTGTAGTCCCAGCTACTCGGGAGGCTGAGGCAGGAGAATCGTTTGAACCCGGGGGGCAGAGGTTGCAGTGAGACCAGATCGTGCCACTGCACTCCGGCCTGGGCAACAGAGCGAGGCTCCATTCCCCACCCTCCCAAAAAAATAGAAGGGGAGGGACCAACCCTGAGTGAGGCATCACCATGTTCCAGGAATTGCAAACACAATATTCCCTTATTCTCCATCAACCCTGGGGAATCATTCTGATTTTATAGATGAGAAGATGAGATCAGAAAGGGGATGGCCTATGGATGGTCACCAACAATTCCTCTCCTCTCTGTATTAGAATGCTGTTCTTCCCTTCATAAGGTGGAGCCAGTTCCCCACCACACACACACACCTGCATACCCCTACCTCTGCCTTGGCTCTGGGCTGCCCTTGTGACTTGCTCTGACCAACAGAATGTGGCAAAAGTGATGCTGTGTCGGTTCTGGCATAGGCTTTAAGAGGCCTGGCCTCTGGGCCAGTTATACAATTTCTGGAATCCAAAGCAAAATGAAAAAGTGGAGCCCCTTATGCAAAAAGCAAGAAAAACATTGTTAGAGGCACTAAAATATAAAGCTTTCTCTTGCCTTTGATAGTATCTCTCCCTTAACTCACCACAGTGTTTTTAACTTGCTATTTAATGCTACCCTAATTAAAAAGTTAAAATTTGTAAATGGTAGTGTGAATTTTGCTATTCAACTTTATATGGGGCAAAGCCAGTTTTAAATGCAAATAAGAGCATTTAACTCATATGTACAATCATCAGAATTATGCAATTCATATTTCATAGGTCATATATGCATATATATTTCATTCCTACCAGAAGAGTGAGAACACCACACAAAACTAACAACTTTTATTTTTTTATTTTTTATTTTTTATTTTTTAGACAGAGGTTCATTCTTGTCACCCAGGCTGGAGTGCAGTGGCACAATCTCGGCTCACTGCAACCTCCACTTCCCGGGTTCAAACAATTCTCCTGCCTCAGCCTCCTGAGTAGCTGGGATTACAGGTGCGTGCCACCACACCTTACTAATCTTTTGTATTTTTAGTAGAGACAGGGTTTCACCATGTTGGCCAGGCTGGTGTCAAAATCCTGACCTCAGGTGATCCACCTACCTCGGCCCCCAAAGTGCTGGGATTACAGGCATGAGCCACCATGCCTGGTCAAAACTAACATCTTTTAATTTCTCTTCTTGCTGTGCATGTATTCTACCAACACTCTTTTCCTGTGGTTTACTGATGAGTAAGGACAGATGAAAGGAAAAGTAACGATCTATACAGAGATGGGAGGCAAGGAACAGGGTGGACATGCATTTTGCATGGCCCTCCTCTGCTCGTGCACACGCACCATTGTCTTAACTTACAAAACACAACACCATGGGCAGGGCACTATGGCTTGTGCCTGGAATCCCAGCACTTTGAGAGGCTGAAGAGGGAGGATTGTTTGAGCCCAGGAGTTCGAGACCAGCTTGGGCAGCATAGCAAGACCCTGACTCTACAGAAAATTTAAAAATTAGCCAGGCATGGTTATGTGTACCCATAGTCCTAACTACTTGGCAGACTGAGGCAGGAGGATCCCTTGAGCCCAAGAGTTTGAGGCTGCCATGAGTTATGATCACACTACTGCACTCCAGCCTGTGTGACAAAGTGAGACCGTGTCTCAAAACACACACACACACACACAAACACACACACACACAATTCCCTGCAACACTATGTAAAGAAAAAGTGAGCTGTCCTGCCAAGCCCTGCCCAAATTTTAGAACCGTGAGAAATAAACAGTTGTTATTTTGAGCCACTAGGTTTTGTGGTGGCTTGTTACACAGAAGTTGATGACTGATGTAATGGTTGAGATCACAAAGCTAGTAAAAGACCAGGTTGTGGTTGAACCTACATTGGTCTGAATCTCAAGTTCACACTCCTCTCTACCCCACGAAGGTTTCCTTACAAAGCTTTCATAGTGTTACTCCTTCTCTACTCCATGGTGAGTTGATAAGTTTAGGATTGAGCTAGCGGGTGAAGGTTGCTTTGCTGCAACAAATCAAAATTATTATTAGAACTTGGAAGAAGCCACATCTGGACTTGATGTGGGGGACAGGGGTTGGTGGATGGGTCAGGGCTGAGAACAGGCCCAGCCTCTGTCCAGGGTGAATCTGGGACCAGCGGGGTACTGGGACATCTGTTTTCCATCCTGATTCAGAAAATAAAGCTGCTTTCCTCTGCCTACCCCATCCTCCACCTCTGCTGACCCTACAGGAAATGGGAGTTGGAAATCTGGCTGGCCGGGAGCGGCGCCTCCTCTGATGGGAGCTCTCTCTGCCTGCCACAAGATTCAGAGTGCAAGGGCCTCGGGCCGCCTGCACTTGTGCATACTCTCTCCCTCTTCCCCACTGAACCCGCAGGGAAAGGAATTCTCAGGCCCCTGCTTGGTCAAAAAATCAGGTTTTCCCCCTTTAACTGATGGCTGTTGTTCCTGCTGCAGCTATTAGCATACCAAATTAGTAAGGATGTTTTAGCGACAAGAAACAGAACTTCTATTCAATTGACTTAGACAAGAAGAAAAGTGTGTTATCTCACAGTGATAAAAATTTCTTTTTGAGATGGAGTCTCACTCTGTCTCCTAGGCTGGAGTGCAGTGGCAGGATCTCGGCTCACTGCAAACCTCCACCTCCTGGCTTCACGCCATTCTCCTGCCTCAACCTCCCAAATAGCTGGGACTACAGGCACCCGCTACCACGCCCAGCTAATTTGTGTATTTTTAGTACTGATGGGATTTCACCATGTTGGCCAGGCTGGTCTTGAACTCCTGACCTCAGGTGATCCACCCGCCTCAGCATCCCAAAGTGTTGGGATTACAGGTATGAGCCACCACACCCAGCCCTTCCTCTATATTTTTTATCATCTTTAGATTACTTTAAATACCTAATATAATGGAAATAGTATGTACATAGGTGTTACAGTATATAAGTGTACATACTATATTGTTCAGGGAATAATGACAAGAAAAAAGTCTATGTATTCAGTACAGACACAACTTTTTTTCAAAAACTTTTTTTTTTTTTTGAGACAGGGTCTCCTTCTGTCTCCCAGGGTGGAGTACAGTGGCGTGATCTTGGCTCACTGCAGCCTCTGCCTCCCTGACTCAAGTAATCCTTCCATCTCAGCCTACTACAGGTATGTGCCACCATACCCAGCTAATTTATTTTTGTATTTTTAGTAGAGATGGGGTTTCACCATGTTGCCCAGGCTGATCTTGAACTCCTGGGCTCGAGCGATCTGCCTGCCTCGGCCTCCTCATATTTTTTCAATTTTTTTTTTTTCTTTTTTTTAGACAGTCTCACTCTGTCGCCCAGGCTGGAGTGCAGTGGCGCAATGTCAGCTCACTGCAACCTCTGCCTCCTGGGTTCAAGCGATTCTCCTGCCTCAGCCTCCCAAGTAGCTGGAATTACAGGCGAGCACCATCACATCCAGATAATTTTTGTAGTTTTAGTAGAGATGAGGTTTCACCATGTTGATCAGGCTGGTCTTGAACTCCTGGCCCCAAGCAATCTGCCTGCCTCAGCTTCCCAAAGTGCTGGGATTACAGGCATGAGCCACCACGCCCGGCCCTCAAATGTTTTTGATAGCAGTTGGTTGAATCCACAGATGAGGAACCCACAGACATTGAGGACCAATTATATAAAAACTCAGAGACTGAGGCAGAGATTTTGCTTCCTAATCTGAGCACCTGTTGAGGTTGTTAAGGTCATCAGTGTCAGGGTTAGGCAGACTCAGGTGTGAATTCTGACCCTGTCCCTTTCTGGTTTTCTGATCTTATTCAGGTTGTTTAATTCTTCTGTAACAATTTCTTTGTAGGCAAAATGAGGATAATACCCATCCCTGGACTGTTTTGTTAACCAATACATTGCCTGGCATATAGAAAAGGGTGAAAAAGGCCAGGCGCGGTGGCTTACACATGTAATCCCAGCATTTCGGGAGGCCAAGGCGGGTGGATCACCTGAGGTCAGGAGTTCAAGACCAGCCTGGCCAACATGATGAAATCCCATCTCTACTAAAAATACAAAAAAATTAGCTAGGTGTGGTGGTGCATGCTTGTAATCCCAGCTACTCAGGAGGCTGAGGCAGGAGAATCATTTGAACCTGGGAGGCAGAGGTTGCAGTGAGCCAAGATGGTGCAACTGCACTCTAGCCTGGTAACAGAGCAAGGCTCCCTCTCAAAAAAAAAAAATTTTTAATTTAAAAAAAGAGAGAAGAGAAAAGGGTGAAAAAATATTTTAAGCATGTGGAACCATGTGACCCAACTTGGCTATCTCCTCCTGCAATGCCACCCTCCTCTTCTTCCTGAGTCCATCTCTCTCCTCCCAGTTCAATCCTCAGTCCCCAGCTCTAGGCTCTCCCCTCTTAGATCCCTCCTACCCCTTACCCACAGCACTCCTTGTCTGGGCTTCCCCACCTAGCAGCTAGACAGGGTGTCCCTTCCACATTTCAGACAAGGCAACGAGATTCCTCCATGGCTGCCCATGCCTCAGAATCACTGCTCATCAAGTCCAGATGTGTCCACACTCCAGGCCCCACTTCCTTGCCATCCCCATGAATACTGACTTCTTTGTACTTACTGGTCAGGGTTCTTGGTTGCAAGCAACAGAGAACTAACTCACGGACTTCTCGGGCGGGCTGGAGAGCCAGGCTCACAGCAACCAGGGAGGGCTGGACGGCAGCCAGAACCCCAGTCCAAATCACACCTTGAAGCCAGACCAGGGAGGACAACTGAGTAACCAACCTGAGGACTGGCCCTGTGGCCCCACTGCGCCTGACACCTCCCTCCTGCTGCCGCTGCTGCCTCCACTTGTGGCAAATGCACTCCATCTCCACTTGTTGGTATCCTCTGCTTAAGAGTCAGGGTTGCCAAATGTGTGTGTCTGATTGGCTGAGCCAGGTCACAAGCCTGCAGCAGCTGCAAGGGAGGCTGGGAAAGTGAGGCCTGGTGCCTAGAGTCTGCCTCCTAGGGAGACTTACAAGGCCAGGAAGGTTCCAGACAGAGGCCAGAGAGTCTGGAAAACATAAAGGTGGGCCAGGCACTCCCAGCACTTTGGGAGGCTGAGGCGAGAGTATCACCTGAGGTCAGGAGTTCGAGATCAGCCTGGCCAACATGGTGAAAACTGTCTCTACTAAAAATACAAAAAATAGCTGGGCGTGGTGGCACACACCTGTAGTCCCAGCTACTTGGGAGGCTGAGGCAGGAGAATGACTTGAACCCAGGAGATGGAAGTTGCAGTGGGCCAAGGTCGTGCCACTACACTCCAGCCTGGGCCAAAGAGTGAGACGCCCTCCAAAAAAAAAAAAAAGATAAAGGTACCCTCTGCTAGGTGAGAAACCATTTGTTCCTGGGGCAAGGCCTGTGTCTGCCTCTCCCAGCCCCCACCCCAGCATTAGGAGTGGCTGCGCTCTCAACAGGGCACAGGAAACCCTCCTGAGGTGAGGGGTCCCACCCAGAATTAGAGACCACAGGAGCTGGAGTGGCCACGTCGGGGCATCTCCACACAGTTTTTATTTTGTCAAGTAAGAATATCAGAGAAATAATAAACCATTTTTTTTTTCTTTTTTGAGACAGGATCTCACTCCATTACCCAGGCTGGAGTGCAGTGGTGCAATCTCAGCTCACTGCAACCTCCGCCTCTTAAGGCTCAAGCAATCTTCCCACCTCAGCCTCCCAAGTAGCTGGGACTACAGGTGCACGACACCATGGCTGGCTAATTTATTTATTTATTTATTTTGTTGCCCAGGCTAGTCTCGAATTCCTGGCCTCAAGTGATCCTCCTCCCTCAGCCTGCCAAAGTGCTGGGACTGCAGGCATGAGCCTAGGCTAACAAATCACTTTCTCCTGGCACCATCATTTCATCAAAAAAGAGACAAGAGACATCGTAAACACCAATAAAAATAAAAGGAGAGGACAGCAGGTTTTAGAATAAAGCATCATCCTTTAAGCTAGATACATGTTAGCTTTAAGAAAAAACTCATTATATTGCTCTGAATTTCCAGGACTTTTCAGGACTTTCACTGGAAACCTGTGAAAAGATCATGACACAGCTGAACTTGCATATGGGCTGTGGATTAGATAATAGTATTGTATCAATGCTGAGTTTCCCGGTGTCTACCGTGCAGGAGTTATGTAAGTCTTGCACTGTAAAAGAGCATCCTTGTTCTTAGGAAATACACCCTGAAGTATTTAGAGGTAAAAGGGCACGATGTCTGCAACTTACTCTTAATTGGGAAATTTCGGGAAAAAATTACACATTCACACATACACATTCACACACATAAACATATGTAAAGAAAAATAAAGTAAAAGGGGTAAAATGAAAACAATTAGATATCTGCAAAAAAGTTATAGTAGAGTCTTTGTAGTATTGTTGCAAATTTTTGGTAAATTTGAAATTATGTCAGAATTAAGTTACCCAAAAAAAGTTAGCAGCGAGTTAACGATGAGTCTCAGGGTTGGTTTTCCCTTGGTACATTACCTATTTTGGAAGTGTTTGAATTTTTATGAGCATGTATGAGGTATGATGTTTGTAGTCACAAAGAAAGACAAAAATTACAAAAATTAAAGTGAAAAAGAAAAGGCCATGAAAGACTCAGTCTAGCTTTTTTTTTTTTTTTTTTTTTTGAGAAGTAGTCTCACTCTGTTGCCCAGGCTGGAGTGCAATGGCATGGTCTCGGCTCACTGCAACCTCTGCCACCCAGGTTCAAGTGATTCTCCCGCTTCAAAGGCACCTGCCACCACACCTGGCTAATTTTTGTATTTTTAGTAGAGATGGGGTTTCACTATGTTGGCCAGGCTGGTCTCAAACTCCTGACCTCAGGTGATCCACCCGCCTCGGCCTCCTAAAGTTGTGGGATTACAGGCGTGAGCCCCCGCGCCCGGACCAGTCTAGCATTCGACCCTTGCTGATCTGGCCTAAGTTCCCATTCTACAGAAAATGAAACTGAGGCCCAGGCAGGGCTTGCGGCTTCCTCAATGGCACACAGTAAGTGTCGTCAGTGAGGAGTTGGCCAGGGCTGCTCTCAGCACAATTCCTTCCATGCTAGGATGCTGCCCATGAAGCAGAGTGTGGGTCTCAAGGGTAAGGAGGGCCAGGCAGGACTGGACAGGACGTTGAGACTTGTCCCCTCGAGAATGCCAGGTCCCATAGGGATGCATTTCTTTGACATTTTACCCCAACACATTCCCTTCAAGCCAAGGAGGATGATCAAGAATTGCTCCATACACGTTTACCTATTTCTCATATGGGGAAACTGAGGCCCTGAGAGGTTATGGGACTTTCCTGAGATCGTACTGTAAGCCAATTCCAGGCTGTAAAGTCGAGGGATAGCGTAATTGGCCAGATCTGGCTAAGTTGCCTCAAGTCCAAGTTAGAAAGGAACAAAGGAAAGGGCCGTAAGAACAGGAGGGAAAAGGGAGGGGAAAACCTACAGGGTCAGAGTTGGGAGATCCCGGTTCCCTGAGCCCTTTCACTCTTCATGTGGATTAAGTTCACTTAGTTTAGAAGAGGAAGAAACAGTGTTTTGCAGATGCATCATGTCCCACAGCTTCAGGAGGAATCGCTCCCATGACAGTCTAGGAAAATAGTGCCTCCTGGAGTTGTGCAGTGGACAGTCTGTACAGCTATCCATGGCAGCTCTGAGAAAGTCATCTGTTGTTGTTTCTGGGGGGATGTTCAGGTAGGAAAGGGGAGTAATTAATTCACTGTCGCCTAAATTAACCAGTGACTGATTCCATCAGTTCGATCAATCACTATTTATTGCCATAGATGGTATGCCAGGTACCACTCTAGGGACTGAGACTCCTCAGGCTTGACATACACTGAAGGGAAGAGCTGCAGATAGGGGCAGGGGAGAAAGGAAGGCCTCCCAGAACAAAAACCCACAAACCACCCCCTACCATTCCTCCTTCCCCTTGGTTCAGCCTTCTCCATTCTTCAGGCCTCCTAGGAAAAGCCCTCCCGACTCCTCCGGGCCCCTCCTCCCACAGTTGCATAGAACATCAGGTTCTCTGCCCTTTCTGTGTCTCCTCCACCAGGTGGTGGGAGCTTCTTGGGCTCCAGGATGCAGTGCAGTTCTTCTTCTTATTATTATTTTATTTGTATTATCATTATTATCATTATTTGAGACAAAGTCTCGCTCTGTCTCCCAGGCTGGAGTACAGTGCCTCCTGGGTTCAAGCAATTCTCCTGCCTCAGCCTCACAAGTAGCTGGGATTACAGGTGCCCACCACCACACCTGGCTAATTTTTGTACTTTTAGTAGAGATGGGGTTTTGCCCTATTGGCCAGGTTGGCCTTGAACTCCTGATCTCAGGTGATCTGCCCACCTTGGCCTCCCAAAGTGCTGGGATTACAGGCGTGAGCCACTGCACCCGGCCTTATTTTTTTTTTTAAGGACAGGGTCAAGGTCTGTCACCCATGCTGGAGTATAATGGCGTAATCATGGTTCACTGCAGCCTCAAACTTCTAGGCTTAAGCAATCCTCCTGTCAGCCTCCTGAGTAGCTGGGACTACAGGTATGTGACACCATACCTGACTAATTTTTTTATTTTTTGTAGAGATGGGGGTCTTGCTGCGTTGCCCAGGCTGGTCTCGAACTTCTGGCCTTGAGCGATCCTCCTGCCTCAGCTTCCCAAATTACTGGGATTGCAGGCATGAGCCACCACACCTGGCCTGCAGTGGAGTTCCTTCCCCAACCAAGCACCTAAAATTCATTCATTCATTCATTTAGTCATTCATTCATTCATCGTTTGTTTTACTTCTTTTATTCCACAGGCATTTGTCTATTTGTTTGCTAACTAGATTTTTTTAAATAAAAAAGAGATATGCACTTATAATTAAAAATAAAATTAGGCTGGGCGCAGTGGCTCACGCCTGTAATCCCAGCACTTTGGGAGGTGGAGGCTGGCAGATTACCTGAGGGCAGGAGTTCGATACCAGCCTGGCCAATGTGGTGAAATCCCGTCTCTACTAAAAATACAAAAACTAGCTGGGCATGGTGGCGCACATCTATAATCCCAGCTACTCAGGAGGCTGAGGCAGGACAATCGCTTGAACCCAGGAGGCAGAGGTTACGGTGAGCCGAGATCACGCCACTGTACTCCAGACTGGGTGACAGAGCAAGACTCCATCTAAAAAAAATTTAAAAATTTTAAAATTAAATTAAACAGAGCAAGTAAACAGTTTCCCTCTCAGAAACAACTATTCTTCTCAATTTCCGAGTCTCCTTCCAAATATTTTGAGGCAGTTCCTAGTATATAACTATAAAGAAACATAAACATATGTGTGTGGTGTGTATTGTTTTCCTTTTTTCACAAAAGAAAGCATACATTACACATAGTTCTGCACCTTGAATTGTTTTCACTTAATTCTGTATTGAGGTATTTGTTCCGTATCAATACGTGCACACCTTCTTTCACGGTTGTGGACTCTTCCAGAGCGTGATGTCTTGCCATCTGTGTCAGTCGTCTGTCAGTTAATATCTAGTCTGTTTCCAGGTTTTCACAGCAATGAAAATCTTTCTATGTGCATCTTTGTACATCTGTGAATGTATCTGGAGCCCAGCTTCCTTGAAGTGTAATTGACGGTGCAAAGGAATGAGCAATTTGCATTTTGATAGATATCATCCAATAGTCCTCCAAAAAGTTGCACTCAATTGTACAAAAAATCACTATTTGATCTCTACCAATCTGAGATATGAAAAAAACAGTATCTCATTTTAATTTGCATTATTTATGATGAGCGATGTCAGGTTTTTTTTTTTCATGTTTCCAAATCATTTGTATTTCTCTCTCCCTCTCTTACTTCTCTTCAACAATATTCAAGGAGCCACTCTGGGCCAGGCTGTTCATTCTTTAAGTTGCATAGGCAGTGTCTGGGGCCTATGGAAATTTTATGGTCCTGCAAAAAGGTTTGAGATTTGAAGGGTGGGAGAGGATGTATTGGTTTTGATTTTTTTTTTTTTTTTTTTTTTTTGAGACAGAGTCTCACTCTGTTGTCCAGGCTGGAGTTCAGTGGCGTTATCTCTGCTCACTGCAAACTCCACCTCCCAGGTAATAGTGATTCTCCTGCCTCAGCCTCCTGAGTAGCTGGGATGACAGGTGCGCACCACCACGCCTGGCTAATTTTTGTATTTTTAGTAGAGACAGGTTTTCATGTTGGCCAGGCTGGTCTCGAACTCCTGACCTCAAGAGATCCACTCACCTCAGCCTCCTAAAATGCTGAGATTACAGACGTGACCACCGCACCTGGCCCAAAATATTTTTTAAAAACCAGAAAATGAAAATGAAAATTATGTCATTTAATGTCTATAAACCATAATCATGTGATAACTTCATTAATTGGAAAGCCTAGAAATCATGAACATTTCATTACATTTTAAAGCTGTTGGTTGGTTTAGATGTTCTCATTTCAAAGAAGTCTCAAGTATGCATGATGCTTTTTAAGAAATTAGAATCAATCTTTTTTTTTTTTTTTTTTTTTGGATGGAGTTTTGCTCTTGTTGCCCAGGCTGGAGTGCAATGGCACAATCTCAGCTCACTGCAACCTCCGCCTCCCGGGTTCGAGTGATTCTCCTGCCTCAGCCTCCCAAGTAGCTGGAATTACAGGTGTGTGCCACCACGCCCAGCTAATTTTTTGTGTTGTTAGTAGAGACGGGGTTTTTCCATGTTGGTCAGGCTGGTCTCGAACTCCTGACCTCAGGTGATCAGCCTGCCTTGGCCTCCCAAAGTGCTGGGATTACAGGTGTGAGCCACTATGCCTGGTCCAGAGAGCTTTCTGTCCACAAACAAGCCAACCTTTCAACAAAAGTAGGAGACAGTGAAGGAGATCAGCTCTAAGTCTCGTGCTAGCCAAGAACCCCTGACTTCCCTCCCAACCCCCAAGTGTCACAGAGAAGAAACCCTCTTGCGCGTCACCTCCCAGCCCCAGCCTAGTGGCTCAGCACTGGACATCGGCATTTGGGGAAAGCTGGTGCAGGGAAGGATGGGTGCACATGATGCTCTCTGTGGTCTTAGGACCAGTCTGGGTTGAAGGTGAGGGAGGAGGCAGATAGAGATAGGGAGGAAAAGGAACAAATTGCCCCCAAATGACAACTTGAAACTGCAGAACAAAACGTTTTTCTCTTTCATACCCTCTCCGTCTTTTAAAGGGAAGTAGAGCTCATTTCTTGAAAGGGACCATCTGGGGGTCTAAGTCACAAGTGTGAAGGTTTTAAGACTGGGAGGTGACTAATTCAGCACCTACCACCTCCTCCCTGTCTGCTTTCCCTCCCATCTGAAACTCAGAAGGGAAAGGGCAGAGAGGACCAAAGGTTATCCCACCACCTGCCAGCGGGAAATGGTATCAGAACCACGCGCGTGTGTGTGTATGTGTGTGTTTCCGTGTGTCTGTGTGTGTGTGTCTGTGCATGTGTGTCGGTGTGTGTGTATGTCTATATGTGTGTATCTGTGTGTCTGTGTGTGTGTGTGTGTGTGTCTGTGTATGTGTGTTGGTGTGTGTCTGTGTGTGTCTGCATGTGTGTATCTGTGTGTCTATGTGTGTATGTATGTGTGTCTGTGTGTCTGAGTGTGTCTGTGTCTGTCTGTGTGTGCATCTGTGTGTGTGTGTCTGTGTGTGTCCGTGTGTGTGTCTGTGTGTGTGTCTGTGTGTGTATGTGTATATGTGGGGGGACACGTGTGCACATGCATGCGTGTGCATATGCATTATCCCTCTCCCCTAATAGTCTGTATCCCCAATCCTTAGCACAGGGCTTGGTACTGGGTTACATTCAGAAAAGATCTATGAAATGCGGCTGAACTGCATGCCACACTGCAGTCAGGTGAGCCTGCTTTGGAATCCCACTTGTGCTCTTTACTAGCTGTGTGACCTGGGGCAAGTTGCTGCCCTCTTCTGAGCTCAGTTTCTTTGTTTCTAAAAAACAAACAAACAAAAATGCATACGAAAACCTAGCCTGTGGGGACATTCTGCAGATTGAATGAAATGAAGTGGGTAAGGTGCCTCAACTTGGGGCAGTAGGGCAGCGAGAGTAGAGGCCACGGGCCACGGGCAGAGCAGGAGTAGTGTCTGCCTGGGTGAGAGGGTGCTTGTGGGGAGGAGGAGAGGGAGGCAGTGCAGGCAAGGCTGCCTGCTGGACAGAGGACTTGGAGCTGCCCTGGGAAGCGTCTGTAGGAAGCTGTTGTAGGATCTATAGCAGGGGAGGGACCAGAGGATGGGAGGTGGCTGGGATCCCCTGGTTGCCACCATCTTTCATGGCTACAGCCTGGACCCCACATGTACTTATTGCTCCCTCCTCCCTCTGTGCGCCCACACCTCAGTCCAGGGAGTGCACAGAAGGACGAGGAACCAATAAAACACATTTTAAAAAATAAGTCACTATTATTACTTTAATTTGGCTTCTAGGTACCTTCTTATTCAAGACACAGTTGTGGCTGGGCTCAGTGGCTCACACCTGTAATCCCAGCACTTTGGGAGGCTGAGGCAGGTGGATCACTTGAGGTCAGGAGTTTGAGACCAGCCTGGCCAACTTGGCGAAACCTTGTCTCTACTAAAAATACAAAAATTAGCTGGGTGTGGTGGCGTGGCCTATAGTCCTAGCTACTCCGGAGGCTGAGGCAGAAGAATCATTGGAACCCAGGAAGCGGAGGTTGCAGTGAGCTGAGATTGCACCACTGCTCTCCAACCTGGGCGACACAGCAAGACGGTCTTAAAAAAAAAAAAAAAAAAAAAGACAATTGCATTTCACAGTGAAAACCACAAAACCTCTCCAATGTATTCACACACATTTAGAGCAGAATTTGATTCCAACACTCTAATCAATGAACATCTAGCAAAGTGTGGCGAATATTACTGATGCATTCCCATTACTATGGGAAAATGCTAAAGTAACAGTCTGAATAGTTTCGTGTGTCCTAAGTTTTCTGAACCAATACTTTATTTAATTAAAAGCAAAACTTACATTTTCTTTTCCTTTTTTTTTTTTTTGATACAGAGTCTCACTCTGTCATCCAGGCTAGGTGCAGTGGCAAGATCTTGGCTCACTGCAACCTCTGCCTCCTGGGTTCAAGCAATTCTCCTGCCACAGCCTCCCTAGTAGCTGGGATTACAGGCGCCTGCCATCATGCCCTGCTGATTTTTGTAGTTTTAGTAGAGACGGGGTTTCACCATGTTGGTCAGGCTGATCTCAAACTCCTGACCTCAGTTGACCCTCCCCGGCCTCCCAAAGTGCTGGAATTACAGGTGTGTGGCACCTCGCCCAGCCAAAACTTACATTTTCAAAAGAAGTTTGCCTCTCCAAAAAAAACAGATTGGATAGCTTCTAAACTATATTAAATAAGACCAAATAAAGATTGTAATTATTATAAAACAAAAGTCAGTAATCCAGGGAAACATCACCTCCACGAATGTCGAGCCCATTCAGGTGTTGCTTGTAGAATCCTAAAGAGTGAGGTCTCTGGTTCCTGTGAACAATGTTCACAGTCCACAACCTTCAAGGACACAGCTCAGCTCCCACCAAGGGACCACGGCTGGGAGGAGAGCAGCAGAGCATGATCCCAAGGCCGCAGGACAGCTAAGTGCTCTCCAGAACCTGGACAGGAAGCCATGCTCTTTGCCCTCCTCACTGGGCGAT
This sequence comes from Macaca mulatta, assembly GCF_049350105.2. Classification (NCBI taxonomy): domain Eukaryota; kingdom Metazoa; phylum Chordata; class Mammalia; order Primates; family Cercopithecidae; genus Macaca; species Macaca mulatta. Next base: position 81,683,494 of record NC_133418.1, on the reverse strand, counting down.
GTGGATGCATCTGAGCTGTGGCTTTCTCCCTTCTAGTGGAATAACAATTGCTGACCTCACAGGGTCGTTGTGAGGATTAAAGGAGAGCGTACACGCAAATCACTTAGCATCATGCCTGCTAACAGATCAACGCATGACTGTTATTAACTCGGAGTAGTGATGAGGGCGAGAGAAGATAAGGTAAATGGGACACACAGTAGAGAGAGTAAGGGAGTGTCAGAGGCGGTGGGGGTGACACCCAGGCAGCCCCAGCTTCTACCTACCCGGACTATCCACTTGCAGCCAGGGAAGAAGACCCCATGGATGGAGGGGGTGACGGAGGGGCTCAGATGTTTGATAAGATGGGAGGTCATCCTTGATCTACTTCCCTCCTCCCCTCTCACCTCCAGCCCTGCCTGGCCCACTTCCCAGGGTGATCAGGCGGGGCACCGTGGGCCAGCAGAGCCCTGGAGGGTTCCAGAGCTGTGCCTCACACACAGGGGCTATGCTGGGAGGCAGGAGGTAGGGCTGCAGGTGTGAGGCAAGGGAGCTGGGATTCCTGATCGATCAGCAGGGCCCCAGGCACACCCCACCCTCGTTACCTGGGGGCCAGAGGCTGCTCCATTTGAAGTGTGGGCTCTCTCTGCAGATAGGCCAGCCGGGCCCTCCCCAGAGGCTAGGCACCTGAGCAGGTGTGGGGTAGGGATGGTGGGGGGCGGGGATTTGCAGGTTGTCACTTCTTAAAATAGAGCCCCGCAGCCTGGGAGTCAGCCAGGTGTGATTGCCACGCAGCCTCCCAAACTGACTGATAGGCACATTTCAACTCTGGGCCTGCACAGACACATAAACTCCTTGGCACAGACCCCAGGGGACACTCTTATCCACCAAAGACAGACACTTGAGTCTGTACACCCATGTCCTGACTTAGACCCGGCCCTATTCATGTACGGGCCCCTTCTCCACAGGGTCTCACCCCCCTCACACTCACTCACACTCCCTGACACTCACAGGCCCTGCAGCCTCCTAGGTCTCCCTGGCTGGGACATCTGCCTCCTGCGGGCGGAGGCCATTGGTTTTTCCACTGCTATCTCTCCAGTGCCTGTAACGGTGTCTGGCACATGCCAGTGCTCAGGAAATGTTTGTTCTGTAAATGAATACCACACACACTTGCACACACACACGGAGACACACATGCCATGATTAATTACACCACCCTCACCCCTCCCCACCCTGGTGCTCTGAGTTCTCTGAGGCCCTGGAGGGAGCGGCACCTGGTGGTCTGTCCCTCTCTGACCAGGTCAGCCCCTTGCACCCATTGTCCAGCCAAGGGAGGGTAGGAGGTGGCCCAGGGAAGCAGAGCTTTGGGAAGCAGCAGCTTTGAACCCATGTTTGGAAGGTGAGTGGGGATCCTGGTTTTCTACAGGAAGGACCTCCCGCGGGGGCCACAGCAACATGCTGGAACTCTGAGTGGGAAAATGTCTAGCTGGGTCCATGTCATGGGTAATCTCTTTTGGGAGAAAGGCCGGGTTTCCCACAGGCTGAACCCGGCTGTGACAGATTGAGACATATGAATAGAGCATGCGGTGGCCGCAGAGCCCATGGATGGGTGGTCAGGCAGTCCTCCCTGGAGGAGAGGAACCTTGTCCAGGTGAGAGACAAGAGGACCATCTGGGAACAGAGCTGGAAGGGGAAACTGAAGCTGTTGGTGTGATTATTCCAGGACTGGCAAGGCCGCGTCGGATCTGTTTTAGGAGTTCACGACACCCTCTGGAGTGAGGCGGAGGCTCGCCGGGCAGGCTCACTCACTAGGGATTGGGCAGGCCCAAGCTGCAGCCACAGGGGCTATTGGGGGGCCAGAGTGAAGCCCCTGATCATAGCCTGCATTGGACGACTCGAGAATGAGGTGCCTGGGGGAACAGGCAGGTGGCGGAGAGGACCAGAGACAGACAGGTGGCCAATGGGAGACCAAATGGATAGACTAACAGATGGACTGAAAGATGGAGGAGGATGGATGGACAAACAGATAGACTAACAGATGGACAGAAAGGCAGAGGAGGACAGACAGACAAATGGATAGACGGACAGACAAATGGACAGACTAACAGATGGACTGAAAGATGGATGAGGACAGATGGACAAATGAATAGACTAACAGACAGACCGAAAGGCGGAGGAGGACAGACGGACAAATGGATAGACTAACAGACAGGCTGAAAGGCAGAGGAGGACAGACGGACAAATGGATAGACTAACACATGGGCTGAAAGGCAGAGGAGGACGGACAGACAAATGGAAAGGCAGAAATGGGTGGATGAAGGAATGGACATTTGGAGTGGGGGTGGATGGGGGCTGGAGAGGCAGGGAAAGAGGGCTACTGGACCTCTATCCCCACAGTCACCCTCAGGAGCCTTAAGAACCAACTACTCCCACTCCAGACCTCCCACCCCTGCACATCCCCAGGCCAGGCTCCAGGGAAGCCAACGCCTGCTTGACCTGGTGCCCAGAGACGCACCTTCCAGCCAGGTATGATCCTGCTGCTGTTACTACTGCAAGCCCAGATGTGGAATCACCTCCAGGTGTTCTCACCAGAGCAGCTGTGCCTAGGATGGGATTGGGGCAGGCTGTATCTATGGACTAACACTCGTCAGCCCTCCAGCACCTGGGGAGTGCCCCAATCACGGCAGACACTGCACCATGCACACACACACACACACACACACACACACACACAGTGGCTGAACCACAGCCCACAGACACTCGCTGACACACACAAATGGGCACGGTCACAAATGCCCAGATACCAGGCCCCAGATGCCACAGAGATGCAATGCTGCACAACTCCACAATGACCCAATCATGTGGTCTGCACTGTATAGGGTAACCTGGACCCTCAGACCCACCCAGCACTCGTGCTGCCATTAACTAGCCAAGGTTCACTGAACAGCTCCTGGACCAGGCCTTGTGGGATGGCAGGAAAGCCACCTTCAATCTCTGGATATTTGAAGTTGCACCTTCAAGGGCTCCTTCCAGAAGATGCTGGACCCCTGAGCCTGCCTCGCAGGGCCCTTCCTCATCTCAGCCCCAGCCCTGCCTCCTGCCCTGCCCTCCTCCCATCTGCCCTCCCTTTGGCCACATTTCCCACCTTGGGCAGGCTTTCCCTTTCCACTGTGCCTTGGCGCACACAATGCCTGTAGCCAGGAACCCCTTTCTCAGTGCAATGATCCAATCCTTCAAGACAGAGATCTCTGTGTACCTCCACTTTAATGGTGTGACATGCAATAGGGCCTCCAAAAATGTATGTTGACTGACTGACTGACTTTCTGGATGAAATCATTAGAAGTATAAGTTAGCTCAGAATTAGTGCCAGACGGACTGGCCTGGACTTGCTGCTATGGGTTCTAGTCAGAGCAGGAAAGTGCCCGTGGGCTGGAAGATTTTGAGCCCCCATAAGCACACATATGTGACTATAGCCCCCCTGGAGTAAGTCCTGCACCCTCGTACCCTCCATATGCCATGGAAAACACGTGCCACTGCCCCGTGCCAGGCCTGGCCACACAGCGAGGGCTGTGGGAGGGTCTCAACCACGGTTAGGGGCTCCCAATCTCCTGTTCCCTCTACCCACTGACACCTAAGGAAGCCCCAGTCTCCTTTCTAGGATGTTCTTTGGGGCTGGGGAGTGTCAGGGCAGGCCCTCTGCCAACTCAGCAGGCCGGGGGACTTTGGATGTGCTGACACTGGCTGCCCTGCCACACCCTGTGTGGGCCCAATAGGCCAGAGCTCTGACCAGCCTGGGCCTGGGCCTGGCAATAACCGATTGACTGACATGGAATTTCATTCCTTCAGCAAGGACCAATCATACCTGCATAGAGTTGACATGGAGTAAGGCCCATTTCTAAACACTTCATTCATATTTGCTCATTTCATTCTTGTAATGACCCTGTGACGTAGATACAGTACTGATGCCCATTTCACAGTTGTGGAAACTGAGGCACAGAGACAGATAAACTGACTTCCCACCATCAAAGCAGTTAGGAGTAGACAGTTATGGTCCACACCCAGGTTATTGGGCTCTGGAGTCTGCACTTACTTTCCTTTTTTTTTTTTTCCCTGAAATGGAGTCTCACTCTGTCACCCAGGCTGGGGTGCAATAGTGTGATCTTGGCTAACTGCAACCTCCGCCTCCCGGGTTCAAGTGATTCTTGGGCCTCAGCCTCCTGAGTAGCTGGGATTACAGGCACCCGCCATCATGCCTGGCTAATGTTTGTATTTTTCTAGAGACAGAGTTTCACTATGTTGGCCAGGCTAGTCTTGAACTCCTGACTTCAGGTGATCTGCCTGCCTCAGCCTCCCAAAGTGCTGGGATTACAGGTGTGAGCCACCACCCAGCCTGGAGTCTGCACTTTCAACCACTACACTCTACCATGTCTCTTCTTTAACATTTTTTTACAAATAACAACAAAAAAAGTGAGGCTGGGCATGGTGGTTCTTGTTTATAATCCCAGCACTTTGGGAGGCCAAGTTGGGAGCATCATTTGAGGTGAAGAATTTGAGACCAGCCTGGGCAACATGGCGAGATTCCCGTCTCTACAGAAAATTCACAACTGTGATCCCAGCTGAGGTGGGAGAATCACTTGAGCCCAGGAGGTTGAGGCTGCAGTGAGCTGCATTCACGCCCCTGCACTCCAGCCTGGGTGACAGAGTGAGACCCTGTCTCAAAAAAGAAAAAGATCCTGGCTAACACGGTGAAACCCCGTATCTACTAAAAAATACAAAAGCTAGCCAGGCGAGGTGGCAGACGCCTGTAGTCCCAGCTACTCGGGAGGCTGAGGCAGGAGAATGGCGTGAACCCGGGAGGCGGAGCTTGCAGTGAGCTGAGATCCGGCCACTGCACTCCAGTCTGGGCGACAAAGCGAGACTCTGTCTCAACAAAAAAAAAGAAAAAAGAAAAAAGAAAAAGAAAAAGTAATATTACTTGCACCAAGCAACCTTTGGCATTGGGGGCATGGACATGTGACATTCCAGGTCCCTTCCAGCCCTGTGTCTCACTTGCACACACACGCTACCTGCCTCATCCTGATGTTGCCAGGTGCACCCCTGTGACCTCCCGGTTCCTCCACAGCCAGGCATTGGCTCGTGGGAACTCGGTGCTCTCGGGTTTGGGTCCCAGTGGATTCTGGAACATCCCACCCCACGCCTGTCCTTCCCTGCCACCCCTGCTCCGCCCCAGGCCAGCATTCCTGGAAAGCTGAAAGGCACTTTGTTCAGGGCAGATGTTTCCACACTGCTTCTATAGCTGGAACTGGGCTAGGCAGAGAGGGGGTCCACCCACAGCCCCACGGGGACTGCATCTTGAGAACAGAAAACTTGGAGTGGCCCTGGGGGATCAGTGCTGTTCCCATTCTCTGTGGCAGGGGCCTTGGCAGGTGCAAGACCCAGAGTGTCCCCCCACAACCTGAGAGGGCTGCTTCTGGACACAGAGAGCTCAGGCCTCAAGTGCATCTTTTCATCGGCCTTCCGGTGTTCACTACGCTCCTAGTGACGGAGTTCACTACGCTCCTAGGCATGTGCTGGGTGCGGGGCGAGCCCCAGATGGCTCCCCGACAAGAGGTGCAGGCACAGCCTCTCCATGAGCCATCAGGGACTCGGGATTGCATCAAATCCCCAAAGACTTTCTTGGGCCCACACTGGCCATCAACCTGGGATTCACCTCCCAGGCCTCCACCAGCTGCTGAGCAGAGCGGAGGTGGGGAGGCAAGAGCATGTCCTATCCTGCCTCCTGGCCCCCAGCCCCAGTAACACAGACCTGGGGTGCCTATTGTCTCAATAGCAGAAATCGCCCTCCCCTCCGACCCCGGGCCCCCTGCAGCCCTGCTCCCCACCGCCGGGCTTAATGCGTGACCCGCCACTCAGCAGGTGATGACCTGCTCCTCCTTGGCTGGCCCTTCCAGCTCCTCCTCCTCACCCATCCTGACTCAGAGGCCTATCAGCTGCCACTGCCCCTTGGGTGGGAAGGAGCTATCAGGATGCCAGGGCCTGAGGGGCTGGCCATGCCCTCACTCCTTACTGACCTGACCTTTAGCAGGTCCTCTATGCATTCTCTGATCCAGAAACGCCACATGTACACGCATGCATGTGCACACACACACAAACACCCACACACTCACACCCAGCTGCTCTATGACCTGATGAAACAGTCTGGGTGCAGGGTTAAGGCAGGCCAGGGAGGAGAATTAGACTGAGCAAAAACAGGGCATGTGCTGGGCAGCCTCCTGCTCTCCCACAGAGGCCCCTGTACCTCCTAGTACTGGAGGGCAATGCAGCCCGGCCTGGGAAATAGACCTGCACTGCTTGCTCCCTCCCCAGAACGGGCATGAATTCTGGCTGCCCCTTGGTACTGGCCTCCGACCTTCTAGTTCTCTCCCTTTCTTTCTCTCTCTCTCTCTTACACACACCCCTCTAGATTCCTCTCCTGCAACTCCTCAAAATTTCTCACCCACCCTCACCCCACAGAAGGAGCATCAAAGCCCCACACAGCCTCGGGCTCTCTCAACACCTAGGAGTTGAGATCAGGCCCTTGTGGCCCAGTCCTGGGGACTTCTCCCTACCAGGGTTGTCCCTGTTGGGTCCACGCCCCTTTGGCTAGACTTCTGATCACTCTGGCGTCCACCCCGCAGCTTCACCACGCCTGCTCTTGCCTGCAACACACAGAGGTTGGCAGTGGCTCTGCACTGCTCCCAGCACCCTGGATGGCCCAGGGCTGTGGCATTTCGTTTTCTTTCATTTTTCGCCTTCATGTCTGTGCTGTTCACTGTGCCTGAAATGCCTTCCCCACTAACCCTCCTGCCCATTGCATCAGTGGCCCACATGTCAGCACCTAGCACTTAGCACCAGTGAGGCTGTGTCCTATCCTCCTGATGAGGCCGATGAAAAAAGTCCCATTAATTATACCCACTGTTGGCCGGGCGCGATGGCTCTTACCTGTAATCCCAGCACTTTGGGAGGCCGAGGCAGGAGGATCGCTTGAGTTCAGGAGTTCAAGACCAGCCTGGGCAACATGGCGAATTCCATCTCTACAAACAATGCAAAAATTAGCTGGGTGTGGTGGTGTGCACCTGTAGTCCCAGCTACTTGGGGGGCTGAGGTGGGAGAATCGCTGGAGCCCTGAAGGTGGAGATTGCTGTGAGCTGAGATCATGCCCCTGCACTCCAGCCTGGGCAACTGAGGGACCCTGTCTCAAAAAAAAAAAAAGAAAAAAAGAAATGATACCATTGTTCAGAGGAGGAAGCTGAGCTGACAGAGGTCAAGGAAGATGCATTTCTACCCACCTTTCAAGATTCACTTCGGGCACCACCTTCCTCAGACTCTTCCCTCTTCCTCTTCACCACCCTACTATGCCTGCCCCCTGTCCCAGGCAGGAGAAACTGCTCCCAGCTTAGAGCCACTGCCCCTTGTAGTGACTTCTGTTTGAGGCTGAGACCTCAGCCCCCAGGTCCTGATTTGTGCCCTCCTCCCTCGGTCTTGGGGCCTGTGAGAGCGGGCCCTGGGGCTGAGTCACTGCCTGGCCTTGCCTGCCCAGCCCTAAACCAGGCAAGCTTCGGTGCAGGTGACCCTGCTGCCCAGAGAAGTGGGTGGCAGGAAGGATGGTCAGGCCCTCCTCCCTTTTCTCCTCCCTCCTACTCACCCATCTCCTGGCCACTTTCCTCCCTGTCTTGTCTTTTCTTTTTTTTTTTGAGATGGAGTCTCACTCTGTCGCCCAGGCTGGAGTGCAGTGGCACAATCTCAGCTCACTGCAAGCTCTGCCTCCCGGGTTCAAAAGATTCTCCTGCCTCAGCCTCCCGAGTAGCTGGGACTGCAGGCATGTGCCACCATGCCCAGGTAATTTTTGTATTTTTAGTAGAGAAGGGGTTTCACCATATTAGCCAGGATGGTCTCGATCTCCTGACCTCGTGATCCACCTGCCTCAGCCTCCCAAAGTGCTGGGATTACATGGTTGAGTCACCGCGCCCGGCCCCTCCTTGTCTTTTCATGTCTACTTCTCTCTCTGCCCAACCCCGTCTACACCCTTCCTGCCAGTTCCCAGGAAAAGTGGCTTGGACTTTGCTGATGGGAAGCAGAATCTGGGCTAAAACCAGGACAGGAGCGGGACTGATGCCTCCAGCAACTCCCCCAGCTCGAAGGAGGCCCAGCCTGGACCACATCGCCAGGAGCCCTGGCTCAGCACTGGGGGTTACCTATGGGCGGCCATTTCAACGTGTGTGTGTGTGTGTGTGTGTGTGTGGTGGGCAGGACGGGGGAGGTGTATATTGATGAGGGAGGGGAAATGGACCACTGAGCCCCAGCCCCAACACCGCATTTATTTACTGGTTACCGAGTGAAAAATAGACCCTGAGTGCCCCTAGAGAGGTGCAGAAAGGGAGAGGGATTCCAGGACCCCTGGGAGCTAGCGGTGCCTCAGGGCCTCCACATGACCTCCCTCTCCCTGCGGGGTGGGCCTGTGATTCTGTCGAGTGTCACACACACCCCTGTGTTGCTGGGCGGCACCAGGGCAATGTTTTGTGCACTTCGCAGATTGCAGTGTTGTGTCGCAGAAGAGCATGGACTTTAAACCTAGATGGGATCCCAGCAAGGGATGACTGCACACCTGCCCCACTCTGGCCTCCATTTTACAGACAGGGATACTGTGGCTCAGGGACAAATGACCAGCTCAAGGGCATGCAGAACCAGGCTGGACTCAGGTCCCTTGGCTCCCAACTCTTTTTTTTTTTTTTTTGAGATAGAGTCTTGCTCTGTCGCCCAGGCTGGAGTGCAATGGCCCAATGTTGGCTCACTGCAACCTCCGCCTTCCAGGTTCAAGCGATTCTCCTGCCTCAGCCTCCCGAGTAGCTGGGACTACAGGTTCCCACCACCACACCTGGCTAATTTTTCTATTTTTAGTAGAGACACGGTTTCTCCGTGTTAGTCAGGCTGGTCTCAAACTCCTGACCTCGGGAGATCCGCCCGCCTTGACCTCCCAAAGTGCTGGGATTACAGGCATGAGCCACCACACCTGGCCCCAAGTCAGGATTCTTTCCACTGCATTATATGGCGCCCATCACATTGGATTCTGTTTTATTCCATCTTGTTTCATGTTATGTTATATAATGCAGGCAGAGGGGTGGGAGGTAGTGGTTGGAGGTGGAAAAGTGGCCAGAAGATGAAAAAACAAAAAAGCAGTAGGCTAAGGTCCAGGCAATGAGCCCACATCCTCCCCTACCTGAGAGTTCTCCCCCATCAGGTGTAGGGGGCGGGGCTCGCCCGGCACCCAGTGCCCTAATTAGCTCCTGTTGACAGTTTCTGGTTGATGTGTTATCACCTTGGGCCTGCTTATCTTTATCAGAGCCAAAGGTTGATTGGGGCATTCTGGCCAGAGCTCAAAGCAACTCCACTCCAATTTCACAGGGCATTTACGACTACTGTGAATAATAACCCTCTTTCCTCAAGATAGCAGCCTGATCCATTCAAGACCTTCCCCGCAGAGTCCTTGGTGTGATCCTCACCACACTCACCAGGAAGACAGCACAGAGTCCTTCTCCCACTGGCCGAGGAGAAGAGCGATGCCCAGCCCCAGGGTGAGCTGGCCCGGGACCCAGGTCTCCTGAGCCCTGTCCTCAGCACCCAGCCGCAATGCCCCAAGCTCTGGAACCTGACAAAGTGAGACTTCCCTACCAGGGCCATGGTCCCTGCTTCTCCAGCCTTGCTCGCTGGGACCAAGGTTCCCAGGCCTTATCAACCAAGGAGGTAGAATATTAATCTGGCCATCTATGCCCCAGCCCTGACCCGCATAGCCCAGCCGCCATCACCCAGGTGGTGGGAGTATCTGTGCATCGGGACAGAATGAGGTGGGGCTATGTAAGGGGCCCCTGTGAGGGCAGGGCCCTGCACGTAGACTTTGTGGCCGCTGGAGGGGCTCACCCTAGGTCTTTTCCCGACATCAGCCTCGGAGCCAGGTCTTTAGGTTCTCACCAGCTCCCCTCTGAGCCCCAGGGGAGATACCTTGTCTGAGAAGTGACACAAACCCTTCCTGACCCTGATATTCCTACCTGGACCCCCTTGGGGGCAGTGGCCAGAGGATTTGTCACTGTCCAAGCGGACCTGGGTCCTACTCCCAGCTCGGCCATCATCTCCATCCTTGGTACTCCAGGCAAGCCACTGCATGCACAGACCTCAACTGCATCTCCTGTAAAATGGGAGTAGACTTTGATCTGTCCCAGAATACCCTCCTTCCCTGGAGATGTGGCACCTGAGTCTGGGTGGCGACCCCTTCCCATCTGCATAGATACACCTCGAATAGGATCCAGGCCCCTGGATGTCACTCGTTTGTGTTTTACACTTCACTGACCTCACTTATGGCCACCTAAACCCCTTAGCTCCTGGGCCAAGTCTTCAGGAACTCCAAGGGAGATGGAGATGCCTTGCAAGGATGTCTTCGGAGACCTCAATCGGGACAGTCCCTGCCTGGCAGTTGTGTGTGTGTGTGTGTGTGTGTGTGTGTGTGTGTGTATACGTCCACCCTCCCGAGGCATTGTCTACAGGGGACATTGTCCGGAGGGCTGGGCGGTTGCCTTTATGGCCAGGCATAAAAGGTAATCATTGACCACATCAATGCCGCCCTGCACGTCAGTGCCCGCCCAGGCTCGACCCTGCCAGGCCCTAGATTACTTTACAGTCACATAAAAGGAGCCTCCAGACTGGCCCCTGGGGACTTTGGCCCTCAAGGGGGAGTGGGAGGGGAGCCGTTCCCCGGAGACAGGCTTTTCTTCTAATATTTACTTGACCAGAGAAGAGCCCCTGCCTTTTATCAAACACCACTGGGATGTCTCAGCCCAGCCTGCCTAAGTCACAGAGTCCCTGTCACCTGGTGCAGCTCCTCTTCCCCTCTCTCCTCTGCCTCTCCTGTCAGGACCCTCCAGCAGCTTGGACGCACCAAACAAGGCTCTGCCCAGGCTGGAACTCAGACACATCTGAGAGGCACCGATGTGTCTGAGTTTTATCCAAGCTTTATCTTACCGAGGCCCCATAACCTCATGAGGTAGGCACCAAGATAATTCCCATTTTACAGGCAGGAAAACTTGAGCTCAGAGAGGCTGAGTGACTTGCACAAGTCACACAGCCGGTAAACAACCAACTTCAACAACTCGTGTGATCTGCACAGCAGTGGTTTCCAGACCTGTTTGATTATGTTCTGCTATCAGGAAGAAACAACTCTTGGCACACACCTTCAGGATAATTCTGCTTCCACAAATCATATACACGTGTGGCTGAAATCTGTGTATTAAATATTAGCAAATATCTGCACTCCTATTTTCATCCCATCATTCAAACCAGGTCATTCAAACAGAGCACACTCCCCAAGTCTCCTTTCTAGCCGGTCCATCTCAACAAAGAGACAAGGGGGGAATTGCGCTGAGCTCAGGAGGAAAAGTAGGCCTCAGGCAGGCGGATATATTTAGGAAAGGGCATTCCAAACACAAGGAACAACTTGAGCAAAACTAAAAAAGCAGGAAATGGGCTGGGCTGGACATGGTGGCTCACGCCTGTACTCCTGGCACTTTAGGAGGCTGAGGCAGGAGGATCACTTGGGCCCAGGAGTTTGAGATCAGCCTGGGCAATATAGTGAGACCCCATCACTACAAAAAAAATAAAAAAATTAGCCGAGTGGGCTGGCATATGCCTGTAGTCCCAGCTACTGGGGAAGCTGAGGTGGGAGGACGACTTGAGTCCAGGAGGCTGAGGCTGTAGTGAGAAGTAATCACGTGACTGTACTCCAGCCTGGGCAAAAGAGAGAGACACTCTCTTGGGAAAAAAAGAATTTGATGCAAACAACAGCAACAACAAAAACCAGTAATACACTCATCATAGATATTGTAGATCCGACAGGAGGGGAGAATTGGAGAACGACCTGATTCAATATCCGGCACACAGCAGGGGCCCAGTACATGGCAGTTGCTCTCATTATTAGAACGCTCCATTCTCCCTGCTCTGCCTGAAGAAACCGAACTCACCCTTCGATATCTAGTATCTCTAGTTCAGACTTCACTTTTGAGGACCTCAATAAACATATTATCCCCTCCCCTGGGCTTGCCTAGCTCTGGACTCATAGTGGTAATATAGCACTGAGCACATCACACGATGGTTACTTGCATACATGTCTGTCCCCCGAACCACCCACCACTGCTGTGCTCCTATACTATTATACATACTTAGTGGACCTGGAAAACTTCCTGTGACCTGGTTCAAAATGGCAGAAAAAGAGAAATAACATTAGAAAAGAAGGGAAAAAGGAGGAAGAAGCAACAGCGTATTTCCAGGCACTTTGCTCTTCACTTGTGTTATTTAGTGAATAATCTCATCACTAGATAATCTCTTCAACCCTATAAGGTAGGTGTATCAGGCAGGAGAGGCTAGTATATGCTGCAGTAACAAACACCCCAATGTTTTGGGGGTTTGGTTTGGTTTGGTTTTAGAGACAGGGTCTCCCTTGGTCGTCCAGGCTGCAGTCTGGAACTCCTGGCCTCGAACAATTCTCCTGCCTCTCGAGCAGCTGGGACTACAGTCTGCGCCACCAAACCAGTCTAATTTTTTTTAAATTTTTTGTAGAGACAGGGTTTTCTTATGTGGCCTGGAACACACAAATCCTAGGCTGCTCTCAAACTCCTGGGCTCAAGTAATCCACCTGCCTACGCCTCCCAAAGTGCTGGGATTACAGGCATGAGCCACTCGGCCTGGCCCATCCCAATGTTTTGGTGGCTTAAAACAGCAAAGATGTATTACTGTCATGGCAAATGAGCGTTGCAGATGACTTGGAGGACCCTGAGCTCTGCTGTGCTAGCCCGGAGACCCGGGCTTAAGGAAGCTTCATATCAACGGCATTGTGGATGACCATATGGTGGCAAGAAGGGGCTATGGGGATTCACACATTTGCTCTTATTGCTGCTACCTGGAGGGGAGATGTGTCCATTCTACTCACATTTCTTTGGCCAAAGCAACTCACATGGCCACAATTACTTGAAGGGGGTAGTGAAGTTACCAGGCGAGTGAAGTTACCAGGTAGTGAAGTTGCCAGGCCTGCACCCCCAACTCTGTGTCATGAAGGCCACCATCCCCAGGTGTGCCAGTAGCCACTCCCAACTGTGCCACCCAAAGCCTCCTTGTGGCAAAGAGTGGACCCCACCCCTCCAAAGGCTACCCATCTCATTTCCCTGGAATACTCCCCCCATAGTATCAACACACAAGAATCTGGGTCAGTCCTTATCTTCCAGCAAAACTGAACTCATCAAGGAATCCAGCCTTGACTTTGGTTCGGCATGAAAATCACAACCATATTTCACAGACACTGTGGGTTTGGCAACCAGCAAGGGGGAGTGGAAAAAAACCAAGGACAGCTGGCTTGGGGTTGGAATGCGATTTTTTATCAAATAATTACATGCTATGTGCAGGCTGGGATCACACGCTTGAGGTTGTGCCTCGAAGAGAGTCTGCCGCCTGCATTTCCCAGCACCCTTTACCTTTTTTCCCATCATTGCTTGCAAGGGAGATTCTGTTGTCTCTGAAGCCAAGTCAGCTATGGTACGTGTGCGTGTGAGGGACAGTCAACCAGAGAGGTGCAAACCCACAAGGAGAGCCTCTGGGAACACAGCCCCTGCTGGTCCCTGGAGAGGGAAGGACAGGTTTGTGTCTAGCTTCTGAGTCCAAGGTTCAGAAAAGCCTTGCACACTTTGGGAGGCCGAGGCGGATGGATCACCTGAGGTCAGGAGTTCGAGACCAGCCTGGCCAACAATGGCGAAACCCCGTCTCTACTAAAAAAATACAAAAATTAGCTGGGTGCATGCTTGTAATCCCAGCTACTTGGGCGGCTAAGGCAGGAGAATTGCTTGAACCCAGAAAGTGGAGGTTACAGTGAGCCAAGATCATGCCACCGCAGTCCAGCCTGGACAACACAGCGAGATTCTGTCTCAAAAAGAAAAAAGGAAACAAAGAAAGAAAAGCCTTGTAGCGGCTCACACTCACATCCGTAATCTCAGTACTTTGTAGGTGGATGGATCACTTGAGCCCAGGAATTTGAGAACAGCCTGGGTTACATGGTGAAACCCTGTCTCTATTTCTTTTTTTTAAAAAAAGCCACTGCATCTGGCCTACCTGTCATTATTATTATTATTATTATTATTATTATTATTATTTTGAGACAGAGTCTTGCTCTGTCACCCAGGCTGGAATGCAATGGCACGGTCTCAGCTCATTGCAACTTCTGTCTCCCGGGTTCAAGTGATTCTCCTGCCTCAGCCTCCCAAGTAGCTGGGATTACAGGCATGCACCACCACACCCGGCTAATTTATGTACTTTTAGTAGAGATGGGGTTTTGCCATGTTGGTCAGACTGGTCCAGAACTCCTGACCTCAAGTGATTCGCCCTCCTCGGCCTCCCAAAGTGCTGGGATTACAGGCATGAGCCACCATGCTCAGCTCCTATTATACTTTTTTTAAATTATATTTTTAAATGAAAAAAAAGAAAAGGTTTCCACATCCAGGAGTGTGTGCTAAGCCTCTGAGAAACAGTGCACAGAAATGCCCGCAGCCGTGGACCTTCTTCCTTCCTCTGCTCCAGGGGCGAGTCAAAGGAGGTGCAGTTAGGCAAAGGGGTGGAGGCTCAGGAGAGCGATGGGAAGAAATGAGCAAAGTTTCAGGAGATGAAACAAAGCAAAAGTTTGAGGTCTGAGACCAGTGAGATTCAGAGGCAGGGGCTGCTGGGGGCAGGGGCAGTGGGGAATGGAGGAAAGATCGTGGATCTGGGGCTCTGCTGCTTACCAGTTAGGTGACCTGGACAATCCCCAGGCCTCTCTAAGCCTCCGTTTCCTGAGCTAGTGGAATCACCCAGGCCACAGGGCTATTGTAGGGGTGGGCGCGCTCCTGAGGAAAACTAGCATGAGCTTGGCACCAGGCAGGTGAGGTCACATGCTGCTCTCTGGGCCCCCAACTGCTGTCCCCCAGACCCTGGTGTCAGACAGGGCCTGGTGAAAAATCCTTGCTGCCCTAGCCTGCCTAAGCTGTGGAATGGGGAGGGGTTTGTTCAGGAGAATCAAGTCCCAAGGGAACCAGCTACCTGCCAGGCAGAGGCTGCAGAAGGGCTCACCTGGCCTTTTCAGTCCCTCTCAGTCCCTTACTGTTCTGTCTCTCAAGAACATCCTGGCACTGCCGCTCCACGGCCCTGCTGGGGTCCCGGGTAGGACTTTCTGGGGGCAGAGGAAGCAATTCCAGGGCCTGCCCTTGGCAAGCTCATCGTCTAACTGGGAAAAGAGTAGTGGCTCACTATCCAGAAAACATGGGAAAGAGACTGTGGTATGGGAAGAGCAGGAAGCGTTCAGAGGCAGGAGGCAGAGCACGGGAAGGCGCTGGAGCCTGAAGGATGGAGAGGACCAAGAGTGGAGGGGATGGAGGGCTCTGCAGGCAGGAGGCACAGCAGGAAGAAAGGCCTGGAGGGTTGAATGGGGAGCAGCTGGGTGGGGAACCCGCAGTCCTAGAGATAGGAGCAGGGGCCAGGCTGTGAGTGGTGGGGCCGCCTCAGCTGGGGAGTTATGGTAAGGATGAACAGAAAGGCTCTGGGGCCGCCCAGAGTGCATACCCCCCAGGGCGCAGACAGGGGAACAGCAATTGTCTCTGGGGGGGATCCTCACCTCCCTATCTCATTGTCCTAGGAGACAGGACCTCACTTGACTGGCCCCCAGCCAGGCCTGGCTGTGTTGACAAATGGGCCCTTCCCCCTGACCTGGGGAGCTGAGATGTGGCATTGTTAAGCTGCAAGTGAGTCACAGAACTTTTCCTTCCCTCTCTTCCTCTCTGTTCTGCTTGCCCCACACCCTGCTCATTCTCTCTCTCTCTCTCTCTCTCAACACACACACACACACACACACACACACACACACACACACGCACGCGCGCGCACGCGCACATACATACACACTCACCTTTCAGAACCTGTGAACTATAAATAAGTGGTTTATCAACATAAATGACTTGATTCAGGCTGGGGTGGTGAGGGGCTTGGCTCAGATTCCTGGGTGTGTGGATACCTGCAGAGTGGGTGCGTGAGTGCGTGAAGGCACAAGTGTGCAGTCTCGGACAAAGTGGCGTCTCAATGTGTGACCTTGCTGAGGCCAGGGCAGTGTCTGGGAAGGGAGTGGAGCCATCTTTGTGTCCGTGTGGTTGTGGTGGGAGGGAGGTTTCGGGGGCTGTGGGGCGGGCACAGGCATGTGTGCTGTCTATGCCCCCAAGGGGACAGGGCGTGGGTGGAGCACGTATTTGTGCCCGAGGTGTGTCGGCAGGGATATCCGTGTGGTGAGTGTGGGAGCTGGGGGTGCTGGGCATGAGGAAGTGTTTCTGTCTGTCTGTGTGTGTGTTGTGGGGGCGGCGGGGGTTGGCGGAGAGGCTGTGCCTGGCCAGCCAACCTTTGCCTCTGGTTCTGCAGGATGTGAAAGGATTTGTGACTGAGGCCAGTGTCACACCCTCCAGTTGGATCAGAGGGTTGGAGATAAACCCAAGTGAGCAAGCGTTGGTGGCTGTGGTCGGGGTGGTGTCCCATTCCTGGGGAGCTCCAGGAGATAGGGAAGCTCATCTGACTTCCTGAGGGCCTGGCAGCCCCTCCTGCCCTCCTCAAGGTGGCCCACCTCCCACGCCAAGCCCAGCCAGAGAGAAGGGGCACCAGGAGCACAGGAGCACAGGGCCTGTGACCCTGCAGGCAGGGCACAGCAGGGCACCCAGGGAGGACATGCTCGGTTCCCACTCACAAGCCCCTCCCACCTGATGTCGCCACAGCTAGACTGAGAATCCCAGGAGGTAGGGCTTGACTTCTCTTTCTTCTCCCAGCCTCAGTCTCCCCAGATGTCAAAGGAGGACAATGATCTCTACAGAGAGTAGCTAACTGCACGGAGGTGAGCTTGGCGTCGTGGCTGGCAGGGAACCGAGGCTCCCTTCCTTCACCTCCCAGCCTCCAAAGAAAACGTTCAGTTGAGGCCTCCTTGGGGGTGGGTGCGGGTCCTTGGCCCATCTCTAGGGGGCGCTGACAGGCAGCCAGCATGTGCCTGCACCTGTCCCTAGATTAAATGAGCAAAAGACAGCTGAAAAAAAAAACTGGGCAGGCCTTGGGGTTGGGGAGAGGGGCTTGAGGCTAAGTGTGAATGGGGGATGGAAGTTCAGTGGGGCCTGACTGGAGGGTTTGTCTGTGGCATGTGAGACTTCTGTCACCCACTGGCCTAAGAAAGAGCACCAAAGGCTCTTCTGAGAATCAATTCTCAGGCTAACGTGGGCTGGGCTTCATGGAAGGGATGGAAGGGAAGGTAGTCCCTGGATGCTTGGTTGAGGCCCCACTCCTTCTGGGATGGTGGAAGGAGGGCAATGAGGCATCACTGGGGTCTCCTTCTTTCCCTCTCCTTTGCGAGCCTCACCAAAGCAGGCCTGCCGCCTCAGGCCCCTCAAGGAGATGAGAATCCACAGTCCCTGTGCCAGGAGGTGGCAGCAGGCAGGGTGATGGGCCCTGGAGGGAGGGCTTACTCGGGGCACTCTCGCCTTTCAAAAGTGGCTGCTTTCTCCTGGGATTATCCCCATGCTTTGGGGTCCCTGGGGGCAATGCCATGGCCTCCATGCGACCAGGCCTCCTGAGTGGCTGCATCGTTGGCAGGGAGGCAGTTCCAAGGTCAATTCTGAATTCTGTGGGGTGGTTCCAGTCCCAGGAGGACCTGCCTCCCTCCAGCACTGCCCATCCATAAAGGGCATTTGTGCCCAGGCAACACCCAGCCACCTGGGGCTGGGGGAGCCGGGGCTGCTGCGAACACAGTGCCGCAGTGAAAGTGGGACAAACGCGCCTGTGTGCACCCTGGCCGAGGTGCCGGAGGAAGTGTGGTCGGGGCAGAAGTGTTAATGGGCCTCCTTCCTGCTGTGCCCTGCCCGTGCCAGCTCCTCGGTGCTCATCCCAGCTCCCTGAAATGCTCGCTTCTGCTCAGGGCCAGCGCACTCCCTCCACATCCCTGGCCGCAGATCTGTCCTGCTTTGACAAACATCCCGCTCAGCCTTCGGGTTTATGGTTTTTCCGTGTGCCTTCCTTCATGTGGTTGGGAACCAATCTCTGGTCCCCAGAACTGTGTGGGGCTGGGCATGGAGCCTGGACCTGCAGGGCTCCCCAAGCAACAGCACAGGGGGACTAGAATCCTGCTCTCAGGGAGACAGGGCCCATCAGGGAACCATGTAGGAGGGCATAGTTTGTAGGGCCAGTGCCGCGTGCCAAAGGGGCACAGGCAAGGGAAGGGGTCTGTGGGGACAGCCTGCAGGAGCCAGGAGTGCTTCCTGAAGAAGGCTGAGCTTGAAGGATAGAGGGGTCAGAGGAGACTGTTGCAAAAGCAGACAGCACCAGCCCACAGGATGGTGAGCAGCAACTGCAAGAAGAGAAGCTTGGGCACTCGTGGGTTTGTTTTTATTTTTGCTTTTAAATGTAATATTTGGGCCAGGTGCGGTGGCTCATGCCTGTAATCCTAGCACTTTGGGAGGCCAAGGTGGGTGGATCACCTGAGGTTAGGAGTTCGAGACCACCCTGACCAACATGGAGAAACCCTGTCTCTACTTTAAAAAGTACAAAATTAGCCAGGCGTGATGGCGCATGCCTGTAATCCCAGTTACTTGGGAGGCTGAGGCAGGAGAATCACTTGAACCCAGGAGGTGGAGGTTGCAGTGAGCTGAGATTGCACCATTGCACTCTAACCTGGGCAGCAAAAGTGAAACTCTGTCTCAAAAAAAAAGAAAAATAAAAGTAATATTTGTTAAGCAATAACTGTGCCCTGTGCTAAGTAAGTCTCATGAGTTCATTATCTCATTAATTTTCATAAAAACTCACAAGCACTATCAACCCCATTTTATAGGTGACAATGCTGGGGCCCACGAGATAAAGTGGCATACCTTGGCAGGAGAGCTGGTTAGTGGCAGAGCAAGGATGGAAGCCCTGGCAGGCATCCAAGGCAGGATCCACATGTTAAAGAGAAGCCACTACACTGTACATTCTGGTCAGTCACTGTTGAACTTTGAATTTGAGTCAGGGACTACCCATTTGGTGTCCCTGAGTCCCTCGGTCTGCCCCGGGAGGGCCAAGGAGAAATCAACTAATTCCAGGGCTATCCGTCCCCTCAAAGACACAAATTCACGCACGCCGGGAGCCTCAAGCCCCTTAGGAATCTGCATCATCCACAGGCTGATGCCTCCCACATAGGGAACACATTTTCTTTTTTCTTTTTTTTTTTTTTTTGGAGTCAGAGTCTCACTCTGTTGCACCACACCCAGTCAAGGGGACACATTTTCAAATGTATTTAGCGCTGTTGAATAAAATATACACTCATCTAAAAGCATTGCAGGCCGGGTGCAGTGGCTTATGCTTGTAATCCCAGCACTTTGGGAGGCCAAGGTGGGCAGATCACCTGAGGTTAGTAGTTTGAGACCAGCCTGACCAACATGGAAAAACTACTAAAATGCAAAAAGTTAGCAGGGTGTTGTGGTGCATGCCTGTAATCCCAAATACTCGGGAGGCTGAGGCAGGAGAATTGCTTGAACCCGGGAAGTGGAGGTTGTGGGGAGCCGCGATCACGTCATTGTACTCCAGCCTGGGCAACAAGAGTGAAACTCCGTCTCAAAAATAAATAAATAAAATTTTTTAAAAATTAAAGCATTGATGAAGGTATCCTTGCAGATGACCATTTGTCTTCTTTTTAATCAAAGGATTTTTAAAGTTCAACTACTGTCACAGAGTGCAGGTCTGCAAAGTGTTTCAACTCTACAAAAGAGTGTATTTTAAAGGTTCAAGAACCATTTTATGGACTAAAACACTGAGGCCCTAGGAGATAGGGTTTCTTGGCCAAGTTGTAGAGTCAGCTGGGGCCTGGGGAGTTTAATCCAAGTGGTGTGGGTCTCCCTCTCTCTCTGTTCAGGGAAGTGCCCCCTTCATCCCCTCAGAGAAGGGCCCCTGCCCCAGGACTGCAGGGCAGGCCCTGGGGGGTGCAACCTTGGGAGGCATGAAGCTGGAGGAACTGAAGGGCTAGGAGAAATTCAAGGGCTGGCACAGTGGCTCACACCTGTAATCCCAGCAATTTGGGAGATCGAGGCAGGTGGATCACCTGAAGTCAGGAGTTCAACACCAGCCTGGCCAACATGGTGAAACCCTGTCTCTACTAAAAGTACAAAAAAATAGCTGGGCGTGGTGGCGGGTGCCTGTAATCCCAGCTACTTGGGAGGCTGAGGCAGGAGAATCGCTTGATCCTGGGAGGCAGAGGTTTCAGTGAGCTGAGATCGTGCCATTGCACTCCAGTCTGGGCAACAAGAGGGAAACTCCATCTCAAAAAAAAAAAAAAGAAAGAAAAAGAAATTCAAAGGAAAGTTAGACTGCCTCTTAACAGACTGGGGACAACCCCAAGAAATTAGAAGGCACCCCCAGCCTCACCTGTTATTTACTTCTCAGAGCCTTCCGTGAGCCCAGCATTTGCAGGTCCTGTCATGGAAGAAGCCGGCTCTGTGTGGACAAGCAGGAAGACAGGAGGGTGGCCCTGGGTATACCATACCACTGGGCTCATGGTATAGACCCGCCAGTGGAAGGAAGCAAAGGAAAGACATTTCTGGGGCATTTAGTATAGGCCCAGCACTGTGTTTTTACAAGCGAGTATTTTTGTTTTTAATCTCAACAACCCTATGACTTCCATTTATACAGATACACCTCAGACCAGTGAAAAGCAGTTAAAAAGCAGAGCCAGCACTTAAACTTGACCCCACAATGCGGCCTGATCTGTGTTCTGGGGGTCTCCCCAGGCCCTGAGCTGCCAGGAGAAGGGTTGCCACAGGGAAAGAGGAGGAGGTGTTGGCCCAGCCCCCACAGCCCCAGCCCAGGCGAACATGCCCCAGCCAGGCGAACATCCTCTCAGCCTGCCTTTATTGTTCACAAAACCGAAAAAGTGATGATGGTTTTCCTTCCTCTCTTTAAGAAAACAACAGAATCAAAACAAACAGAGAAGGGGAACTCCCCTCCTGTAGCTTTTGCCAGAAATAAAAGGAAGAAATAGTCCCAGTCATGACCTGGGCCACCCCACTGCTGGAACAGGGTCTGGGAGGGGAAGAGAAAGACCCTCCCCACCATAAAACCAGAGTTTTTGCTTCCTGATACTGATCCAAGCTCAACCTCACCCCCAGCAAATCCCCCACTCTCCTTCTTTGTCCATCCCCTCACACTCAAGATCTGACACACACACACACATACACACACACACACAGCTGAAGCAACTGAAACTTCCCAAAGAGATTTAGTAAATCCTAAGGAAGGGCAAGGAGGAAATAAAAACATATAAGTCCAGGAAACAAAAACAGCCCCCAAAATACATTCCAGTATGTTTGACCTCCCATAGTCACTTCCCACTTGAGGCTCCCAGGTCCTACCCCATTTCTCACTCCGGAACTACCTGCACTGAGGCCCCCAAAGGACTAGAATAGCCTCACAGGGTCCCTTCCAAGCTCTAGATTTGGGCTTGCCTGTATCTTAGTTGCCTCAACAGTCAAAGTCTAGAGCAGTGTTGGGCTTATGGTAATACAGGACAACAGATCCCATCCTCACAGGAGCCCTCTCATTCATAATTTAATACAACTTTTAATTCCAGATAGCTTGTGCTGATTGGCTCACTTGGAGTGACTGGCAGCCTTCAGAGATCACTCTGTCCACAGTACACAGGGTTGTGGCCTTAAAGGCTCAACAAGGTCATCATTTCTGAGCCTATAGTAACAGCCCCGTGGTCTCACAGAATGGGCCCACTTGGTCAGCCTCATTCTTTGACAGGGACTCTAGGGCCAATAGCACCTTTTGAAAACTGTCTGGATAAATTAAGGAATTTGTCTGTGGTCTGGATTCAAGGTCAGTGGGAAAATAGTTTTTCTCCATTATTACTAATTAGCCTCAGCAAATACTAAATGACTACTTAGCAATGGACTCAGTACTGTACTTGGTCCTGTGGGAAATGTACAGATGAAGACAGATGAGTCTCAAAGCCTCTCAGGGACAAGAGAGGGATGGTGGCAGGGAGAGGTTTCTGCCTAAACGATCAGAAAAGAGTCCATATGAAAACACCTCTAAGAGCTGTTGGAGGGTTGGAGGGGAGAAAGCAGCATGTGTGACATTGCTAATTGTTTGCGGATTATGGACTACAACGACCTGAGCTCCCTGAGGTCAGGGAATGTCTTGCCCCTGTTGGGTCTCAGGGCTGATAGGTCCTGCACTTAGAAGGGGCTCAATTGGCATCTGTTGGGTGAATGGCCATTGTCTGGCTTCACTGGCAGCAGATGGTCAGAGGAGGTCAAGCAGTGATTATTCTCCTGAAGAAGAGACCAGTCCAGGGCTGAAGCCAGATCTTCTACCTCTCTGAGCAATCCCTTTTCCTCACACCCCCAATGCCCTACTCAGCCTTCATCCTTTCTCAACTGAACAGCAAGATAGTTACCCTCCTCTGCATTGTGCTTTTTTTTTTTTTGAGATGGAGTCTAGCTCTGTCACCAGGCTGGAGTACAGTGCTCGATCTCAGCTCACTGCAACCTCCACCTTCTGGGTTCAAGCAATTCTCCCACCTCAGCCTCCCAAATAGCTGGGATTACATTAAGATTCTGGCTCTACTCCCTACCAGGTATAACTTAGGACAAGTTACTGATATTTTCCGAGCCTCTGTTTCCTGTTTATAAAATGGAAATAATAAGAATGTCCACCTGTGAGGATTAAATAAGGTATGTTTTTTGGTTGGTTGTTTGCTTGTTTGGTTTTTGAGACAGGGTCTTGCTCAGTCACCCAGACTAGAGTGCAGTGGCTCAATCTCAGCTCACTGTAGCCTCCCAGGCCCAGGTGATCCTCCCACCTCAGCTTCTGGAGTAGCTGGGACTACAGGCATGAACCACCACATCCAGCTAATTTTTGTATTTTTTGTAGAGACTGTTTTTGGCCATGTTGCCCAGGCTGGTCTTGCACTTCTGGGATCAAGCAATCTGACTGCCTCAGCCTCCCAAATTGCTGGGATTATAGGCATGAGCCACCACGCCTGGTAAGCTCTGCATAGAGATACAGTAGGCCCTCCCTATCCTCAGGTTCCACATCAACGGATTCAACTAACCATGAATGGAAAGTATATTAAAAACATGATAAAAATAACAACACAATAAAAAATGATACAACATTTTAAAATACAGTATAATAAATATTTACATAGCACCCAGGCTGTGGCTCAGGCCTGTAATCCCAGCACTTTGGGAGGTTGAAGCAGGAGGATTGCTTAAGCCCAGAAGTTCAAGACCAGCCTGGGCAACATAGAGAGATCCCAGCTCTACAAAACTGTTTTTAAATTATCTGGGCATGGTGGTGTGTCCCTGTAGTCTCAGCTAAGCCAGAGGCTGAGGTAGGAGGATCATTTAAATCTGGGAGGTCAAGGCTGTAGTGAGCCATGATCGAGCCACTGCACTCCAGCCAGGGGCCACAAAGGAAGACCCTGTTTCTACAGGAAAACAAAACAAAACAAAACAAAATAGCATTTACATGTATTAGATATTATAAGTAATCTAGAGATAATTTAAAGTATACGTGAGTCATTCATGCCTGCTTAGCCAAAAATAAAATATGCAAGAAACTATGCATAGGTTATACGTAAATACTATGCCATTTTATATCAGGGACTTGACCATCTGTGGATTTTGGTATCCATGGGAGTCTTGGAACCAATCCCCCCAACACAGTACCCCCTAGGATACAGAAGGAGAGATGACTGTTCACAGAGGAGCTCCCAACACTTGTTGGCTTTCCTCAACATTGCAAGGATGATAGCTTTGTCTTTCCCAATGGCCCAGGAAGCTTCTCGAGGGCAGGTACCATGTGATAGTTGCCTTGTGTCCACACCCATGCCACCCTCGTTGTGGACCACTGGGCCATTGTGGGAGCTCAGTACTACTGACTGAGTGGTTCCATAGACCCAACAGCAGGCAGAGCCAAGACAGGGGGACTGGGAGATTGTGGATATCATCACCCCCTGGCCTTGCTGCACTCATACTCAGTCTTAAGACCCAGCTCTTTCTGACTCCTCCAGCAAGACTTCTCTGTCCTTCAGGCTGGGTCAGGCCCCTCAGCGTCCCACTGCACACGTGGCAGATAAGTCTTGATCGATGCACTGTGATGGAGCAGTTATCTGTGTGTGCAGCTGGCTCCCCAAGAGACGGTGCCCTCCCTTCTCACTCTTCTCTAGAGTCAGGCTCTGTAGCAGCCCAACACGGTTTTGATGAATGAATTAATAAATTTGCTCTGTGATCATGAGCAAATTCCCTCTGTCCTATTCTCAACAACGGGAAGGCACTATCTTTACTAGATAAGTGAGAGGAAGGGGCCTGGAGGTGGGGGGGGCAGGGCCAGGGGAGGAACGGAGTGGCTTGTGACACCCACTGTGGGCAGATGGGATCTGTTAGGAGTGGCTACTTTGGCTCATTGGGGAGGGCCAGGGTAGAGAACTGTCACATACCCTGGTGTGCCTCTGGCAAGGAGCTCTGGTGCCATGTGGGAATAGAAGTGCAAGGCTAACGTTTTGTTTTTAAAGGAAGTCTGTGTTTCTAGCCTCTTCCTATCTAGGGACCTGATCCCTGAGACCTGCCCACCCTCCCGGGCCATAGCACCAGCCGTGTGACCTTGAACCGGTCACCACTCATTCCTGGACCTCCAAGTTCTCATTGATGGGGCTGCAGTGCCTTCATGGGCTGGTGCCTGCCTGGGAGGGAGCCCAGGGATGGAATCCTGGTTCACTGGCCACCTCCCGCTGGGGCGTTGGCCCAGGCTGCCAGGTTTCACATTTCAGCTTTCAGAGTGTTTTCCTGTCTAGGGCACTTTCTATTTTTCAATACTTTTCCTATCACAGCCAAACAACAAGAAAGGAAATTGGTCGAGCCTTCTGAAGACCAAGGGCTAGGAGGGTGGGGGTGGGCACAACACACCATGGGAAAAGCTGGAGTCAGGGCTGGGGGAGGAGAGGCCTCTCCACCCGATTCCCCAGCACCCCCGCTCCCCTTCCTCCGGGGCTGACTCATTGTTTTGCAACAAACAGCCGGCAGCCAGGTCCCAGCAGTTTCTCAAGCCTGGCCCCCAAGCTGGCTGGGCTCAATCCCGGCCCTCCCAACTGCCTGGCCAGGCCCTGAACGATTGGGTTATCTCCACCCACATCCCCTTTGTTTGGGGCGGCTACTTGCTCACTCGAGGTAAACAAACTCTGGGCCTGTGTGAAAAGAAAGGAACGGTTATCTCTGAGGCCCTCAGTGGCCTGGCTGGGGAGCAGGACTATCAGAGGTCTCTGTCTCCAAAGAGAGGAGGGATTTTGGAGCATGGCCTCCAGAGGCCAGCTGCCTGGGTTCAAGCTTCACCTCTGCCACTGACTGCTGATGACCTTGGGCAAGTCCCTGACCTTCTTCTGCTTCAACTTTTTTACCTGTAAAATTTGGGCACAATAATACATATATCATAAAGTTGTTCTGAGGATTGATGAGTTCATATTTATAAAAGGCTACATAAATGATGTGAGTTGTTTTTGTTTTTGTTTGAGACCAAGTCTCGCTCTGTCACCCAGGCTGGAGTGCAGTGGAGCAATCTCGGCTCACTGCAACCTCTGCCTCCTGGGTTCAAGCGATTCTTGCCTCAGACTCCTGAGTAGCTGGGACTACAGTCACACACCTCACACACCACCACGCCCGGCTAATTTTTGTATTTTTAGTAGAGACAGGTTTCACCATGTTGGCCAGGGTGGCCGCGAACTCCTGATCTCCAGTGATCCACCCACCTCAGCCTCCCAAAGTGCTGGGATTACAGGCGTGAGCCACGGCACCCGGCCTGATGTGAGTTTTTAAAAGACCTAGGTACACGGGATGTTAAATGGGGAAAAAGGTGGGGCGGCTACAGGTAACATTAAATAAAATAAACTCAACACCCAAGGCCAGGCTCAGAGGGATTTTCCAGTGCCCCCTCCTCCACCCCACACCTGGTCCCACCCCCGCCCCCTCCCCAGCAGGCCAGGCTCCTCCACTCTGCATCCCTGAGCCAGGGCATCGATGGGCCCAGCGGGGTGGGTACCCAGGCCCTAAGCTCCTTTTCAAATGGAAGCCGTGCAGGGGAAATCCTCCAGGGAGGTAGGCGCCAGCCTGGGAGGATCTGGCCACCTGAGGGCTTACTCAGAGAGGCTTTGGGGTTTGCATCTAGAGCTTTTGGAATTTCAAAAAGATGTCCCCACAGACCATGGGCCTGCAGGGGTGAAATGCTGGAGGGAGGATGGCCATGTCACCACCTCTCACCCACAGTGGGCTTTATCCTACCATTTTCTTGTCTGGACTAATTTTTCCCAAATAGCTGATTTCTCAGGCTCCAGCTCCAGATTCCAATCTGGTCCTGACAGTTACTAGCTGGGAGACTTTGAGCAAGCTACTTTTTTCTCTCAAGCTCCATTTCCTTGTTTGTAACAGGACATATTAATCCCTGCCTTGCAAGGTGGGCAGGGTAGTAGATGAGGCAGCACAGGCCAAGCTCTTCATGTGGGGCCTGGATGTGAGGCCAGGGTTCCCTTTGTGGTGTCCTCTCCATCTCCCCCCACCCCACCCTTGTCTCCACCCCCAGCTCCATCCCTAAGCCACACTGTGGCCTTGAATAGCTCCTGTCTCAGCTTTTGTGCTGAGTGCCTGAGAATCTCCTTACCCCTAATCTGACTCCATTTGGTCGCCCCCACCCCACTCTACCTCCAGCATCCTCTCTGGTGAGACCTGGGGCCTGGCTCCTCAGCCTCTCCCTTCCTGGTTCTCCCAAGGGTGCCAATATTGCACAAAGCTAACAGAGTGTACTTGAGAGCCCAAGAGATTGGGGTGACATCTAGGCTCCTCCAATCACTGGCAGCGTGACCCTGGCACAAGCCATGAGTCCTCCCCAAGCCTCTGTCACTCACTCATTTATTCAGCACATGTTTCTGAGCATCTGCTCTGCGCCTGACACTGTGCTGGGTGCCGCAGTTAGAATGGTGAATAACACAGACCCAATCCCTGCCCTGGGAGAGTGAATCATCTAGCAAGGGAGACAAATATTCAATACACACCCAACGCCTAGTGAGTACTGCAGAGTCAAGGGTGCGATGGGATCAGATTTCCCAGCGGGCCCAAGAGAAGGCATCCATAAAGCTTACACCAACAACTGAAGGATATCCAGGAATGATAGGAACCGGGGGAGTAGAGACGGGGAGAGCACTGGACAGACAGCAGAAACAGCATGTTCAAAGGCCCTGAGGTCAGAAGAGCTGGGTACTCCTCGTACTGAAAGGAGGCCACAGTGAAGGAGCAAAACACAGACCCAAGATGAGGTTGGGAAGTAGACAGGGCTGAATCTGGTGAGAATGCACAGGCCTTGGGAAGGACTCTGGATCAGAACCAGTGAGTGGTTTTCAGTGGTGGGAGACATGATTGCAGCTCTTGCTGTACTCCAGTAGCTGAAGGGGTAATGGCTTAGAGCGGGTTTCAGGAGACCAGGGACGAGGCTATCTTCCAGGGGAAGAGTGGTTGGACTGCGGGGCATAGTGGAGCCGGAGAGAAGAGGCAGAGCCAAGATGTGCACAGGGAGTGGGTACAATAGGACCCGGTGATAGGGCAGTTATGGAGGTCAAAGGAAAAGATGTCAAATATACCGCTCATGTTTCCGACTGGGGAACCTGGGTGGGGCCAGTTACTGAGGTGGGAAACCCCAGAGGAGGGGAAGATTTGTTGGGAGAAGGGAGAGCAGGAGTTTAGTTTTGGAGATCTATTTTCGAGATATCTCTAGCAAATAAGCAGCTGGATATATCAGTCTTTTTTTTAAAAAAAAAAAAGAAGAAGAAGAAGAAGAAGGATTCTCACCATGTTGGCCAGACTGGTCTTGAACTCCTGGCCTCAAGCAATCTACCCACCTTGGCCTTGAAAAGTGCTGGGATTACAGTCTTGATTTTAAAAGAAAGAGGCTGGGCACTGTGGCTCACACCTGTAATCCGAGCATTTTGGGAGGCTGAGGCAGGTGGATCACTTGAAGTCAGGAGTTTGAGATCAGCCTGGCCAACATGGCGAAACCCTGCTTCTACTAAAAATAGAAAAATTAGTCAGCATGGTGGCACATACCTGTAATCCCAGCTACTTGGGAGGCTGAGGCACGAGAATCACTTGAACCCAGGAGGTTGCAGTGAGCCAAGTTCAGGCCACTGCACTCCAGTCTGGGCAACAGAGCGAGACTCCATCTCAAAAAAAAAGTCTCGAAAAAAAAAAAAAATGCTGGTGTGGTGGCTCATGCCTATAATCCCAGCACTTTGGGAGGCTGAGGTGGGGGGATCACCTGAGGTCAGGAGTTTGAGACCAGCCTGGCCAACATGGTGAAACCCCATTTCTACTAAAAACACAAAATTAGCTGGGGGTGGTGGCGCATGCCTGTAATCCCAGCTACTCAGGAGGCTAAGGCAGGAGAATCACTTGAACCCGGGAGGTAGATGTTGCAGTGAGCCGAGATTGCGCCATTGCACTCCAACCTGGGCAACAGGAGTGAAACAGTGCCTCAAAATTAATTAATTAATTAAAAATAAAAGAAACATCAGCTGGGTGCAGTGGCTCACACCTGTAATCCCAACACTTTGGGAGGCCGAGGAGGGCAGATCACTTGAACCCAGGAGTTTGAGACCAGCCTAGGCAACATGGCGAAATCTCATCTTTACAAAAAATTATAAACAATTAGTCAAGCATGGTGGTGCAGGCCTGTAGTGCCAGGTACTCGGGAGCTTCAGAGGCTAAGGTGGGAGGATCACCTGAGTCTGGGAGGCGGAGGTTGCAGTAAGCGGAGATTGTGTCACTGCACTCAAGCCTGGGCGACAGAGTGAAACGCCATCTCAAATAAATAAAAGAAAGAAAATTTCTAGATTGAAAATTGGAAATCATAGAGGTGGAATTAAAAAGATGGGAATGGGAAGATTGTCTGGGAGAGAGGAATCATGGCTCTCAAGTAATCAGCCAAAGAGAACTCAGCCCAGGGCCTGAAGACCACCCCACTTAAGTGTCCGGTGAAGTCGGAGCCTCAGTTTAATTAAATGTAAAATGCAGGTAGGAGCACCCGCAGCTCACAGCATAACTGAGGATTCTATTAAGTAATGGACGTAAGGCACTTATCAGGTGCCTGGTACACAGCAAATGAGCAATAAATGATGGGGAGGGATGCTGTGATGATGCATTTGGTCAGGAACTTTCTTTAATTGCAAGTGATAGAAACTCAAACTCGCTTTAGAAAAGGAGGCATCTGCCAGGTGCAGTGGCTCACAACTGTAATTCCGGCACTTTGGGAGGCTGAGGCAGGCAGATCACCTGAGGTCGGGAGTTTAAGACTAGCCTGACCAACATAGTGAAACCCCATCTCTACTAAAAATACAAAATTAGCCAGGTGTGGTGGCGCACGCCTGTAATCCCAGCTACTTGGGAAGCTGAGGCAGGAGAATTGCTTGAACCCGGGAGGCAGAGGTTGCGGTGAGCCGAGATCGCACCATTACACTCCAGCCTGGGCAACAAGGGCAAAACTCCGTCTAAAAAAAAAAAAAAAAAAGGCCAGGCGCGGTGGCTCACGCCTGTAATCCCAGCACTTTGGGAGGCTGAGGCGGGCGGATCACGAGGTCAGGAGACCGAAACCATGCTGGTTAACACAGTGAAACACCATCTCTACTAAAAAATACAAAAAATCAGCCGGGGGCGTGGTGGTGGGCGCCTGTAGTCCCAGCTACAGGCGCCCGGAAGGGCGTGAACCCGGGAGGCGGAGCTTGCAGTGAGCCGAGATCACGCCACTGAACTCCAGCCTGGGCGACAGAGCGAGACTCGGTCTCAAAAAAAAGGGTGGGGGGGGGGACGTTTATTCAAAGAATTTGGGTAGCTCCTACATCAGAGGAAGAACTGTCGCCAAGCCACACACCGTGGAAGGGCAGGAACGCAGGCCTCTCCTGACTCTCACTGAATCCCTTCCTGGTGGGATCAACCTCATTCTCCTCTGAATTTTCGGACTTCCCTGTGGTAGGGAACACAGCTGCTGGCCGGACCTGAGGTTCACATCCTGATGTTCCTGCTCACAGAGAGGGACTGTTACTCTCTCTAATCCCACGTGAACAATACTCTTAGGGAAGGACCCCGAGTGGCTGGGCTTTGCTCAGATGCTACTCCTGCACCAGTCAGTGTGGAGGAGCAAAGGGACTGCCGTGGACCGTGACATGACGGTACCATGGAGGGTAGGAGGAGGGAAAGGACAGCTACTTCGTCAGCAAAACAATAGGCAGCCCCTTCACGTTAATGGGGAAATGTGCTTGCAGTAAAACTGCATTTAGTGCCTGCAGGCACATTCCCTGGCGCTGTTTCTATCTACAGATCCTGGCACTCCTGGTAACCCCCACCCCACCACCCCAAGTCCCAATCACAGGGGTTCACCAGCAACCTCCTCACATATCTCTAGTCTGTGGTGTCTTCCCCTACCATCCCCCCACCACAGTTCCCCAGCCCCCAGGCAGCATCTGTAGATGAACCTCCCCATGGCCCTACTTTGAAGGGGGCCCCTTCTCAGAGCCTTCAATGTCCAGACCCCAGGATTGAGTTTTCTTGGCCTGACCTCTCCAAAGTTTCTCTCTCCTTCCATCACTGCTGGTCTCATATCAGTCCAGCTCACCCCCAACTTCCTCCAGGAAAGGACCCCTGACCTCATTAGGTTCGCGCCCCCTCTCGCTGACCTCCGAATGGGCTGCTACAAGTTCATGGTTCACCCACAGGGAGTGACTGTGCACACCAGTCACTGAGGTAAGTGCTTTATGTGCTTCATCTCTGTCAATCCCGGAACAGACACCACCATCCCCAGGTGACAGAGAAGAAACAGAGGTTCAGAGAGGATCAGTAATGTGCCATGACTCACACCAATGGTTGATTAAATAACGAGGACTTGAATCCAAGGTTGACTTGTTGACGGACCTGTAAAACTTAGCTCTGTCTCATGGGTCGGCAAACTATGGTTTGAGCTCCCCAGTAGCTAAGGCTACAGTTGGCCTGTGGGTCCAGTTTTACCCACTGTCTACTTTCGTGCAGCCTGAGAGCTAGAATGATTTTTTACACGGTTGCAGGGAGAAAATCAAAAGCATCATAACCCTCTGGCACATGTGAAAATCATATGAAATTAAAATGTCAGTGCCCATTAGAAAATGTTATTGAAGCACAGTTGTGTCCAGTCAGGTAGGGTAGTTGTGACAGTCAGGTTGGGTAGTTGTGACAGAGACAAAAGACCCCAAAGCCTTATTATTTTTACATCTGGCCCTTTACAGAAAGCATTTGCTGGGCCCTGTGCTAAAGGGTTCTCCCACAGCCCCAGGGGCCCTAAACACACTGTCTGCATCTAGGGGTTGCTGGAAGACGCTGGAGGGAAGGTAAGGTGGATTTCAGCCCTTTGTACACTCAAGATTTGCTAAACACTCGAGACTTGAAAACATCCAGGAAATGCTTCTAAACCAACCCCTGCTGGTGTTCGCCACCGAGCCAGACTATCTGTCCCAGGGTCTGTGGTGGGAGACCTTGGTCCCTACAGGATCTGACTCATCTGGTGGAGTGCTCTTTGGGTCTTGTTTGGTTTTCAAAGAACCAACTTCCAGGAAAACAGCAGAAGGAAGAAGCCTTCATGGGAAGAATGAGTCAGAGAGTTGTTATGGGGACTACATGGGGCCCAGAAAGAAAATACTAAAGCCTGAAAGGATAGCAAGTGACAGGTGCTGATGACCTGCAACTCTTAGTGGGAGGAGGAGGGAAATAGGGAATTCTGGAAACCTGTGTGGGGACTTTTGTGTAAATTAGAAAAAGGTGGCCGGGGCCAGGCGTGGTGGCTCATGCCTATAATTCCAACACTTTGGGAGGCCAAGGCAGGTGGATCACCTGAGGTCAGGAGTTGAAGACCAGCCTGATCAACATGGTGAAACCCCGTCTCTACTAAAGGTACAAAAACTTAGCCAGGTGTGGTGGCAGGCACCTGTAATTCCAGTAACTGGGGAAGCTGAGGCAGGAGAATCACTTGAACCCAGGAGGCAGAGGTTGCAGTGAGCCGAGATTGCACCATTGCACTCCAGCCTGGGCGACAAGAGCAAAACTCCATCTCAAAAAAAAAAAAAAAAAAGAAAGAAAGAAAGAAAAAAAGAAAAAGGGCGGCTGAGTGTGGTGGCTCACGCCTGTAATCCCAGCAGTTTGGGAGGCCGAGGAGGGTGGATCATGAGGTCAGGAATTCAAGACCAGCTGGCCGAGATGGTGAAACCCCGCCTCTACTAAAAATACAAAAAAATTAGTCGGGTGTGGTGGCGGGTGCCTGTAATCCCAGCTACTCGGGAGGCTGAAGCAGAGAATTGCTTGAACCCAGGAGGCGGAGGTTGCAGTGAGCGGAGATCGCGTCACTGCACTCCAGCTTGGGCGACAGAGCGAGACTACATCTCAAAAAAAAAAAAAAAAGAAAGAAAAAGGCTCCCCTTCCTCCAGCAAATGTGGCCCTGCCCAACAAGGACACCGTTGGTGAGTGGAGAGGGAGCTGTAGTTCAGTCCCACCCCGCGCCCAACCCCCAGGCCAGACACCCTTGTGTAGCGCTCCCACTTCACAGCTGTCTGTGGCACCCTGGCTTGACCTGAGAGTAGGTAGGTCCTGAACTGGGTTGGGTTTCCTGAGTTTCCCTCTAACTCTGCTCCTCACTCAAGCCAGTCCACCAGCCTTCCTGGGCTTGTTTCTTCTTCTGTATAATGGGAAGGCCTGTTCTGTGTCCCTCCGGCAGTTCTGGGTATGCAATGATGGAGCAAATGTGGACACCAGGGTGGAGGGTTTTGATGTCAACCACATGACCAAATGGAAGCCTTCCATTTGGGGTCCTCCAGAAGCTGCTATTTACAGAAAGGGCTTTGTTGTCATTTTTAAAAAGAGATATGGTGAAGAAAATGTGGAAAACAGAGGGGTATGTTGCTCACAATCTACCATGGCTACCATCATTCCTACACTCTATCTTGCTTTGGGGACCAGGGTGGGAAGACACTTGAGCATTACTTCTCAAATGTCTCAAGTTTCCCCCGGGGAAATTGTTAAAAAGCAGGTTCTGGTTCAGAAAGTCTGGAGTGGGGCCTGAGAGCCCTGGCTTCTAACAGAGTCCCAGGTGGCGCCCATCTGACACTGGAGTCTCATGGGAGCGAGAAGACCTTAGCGCAGGCTGAAGAGCTGAGGCCAGGGTGTCCTTGCCCTGAGGGGCAGTGGGAGCCCTGGAAGCTCCTACCCTCTGGCAGGCCTGCGTCTTGAGTAAGGCGCAGGGCAGCCTCCCAGGACCCCAGGGATCTGCCGACAGGCTCCACACTGGAAACTGTGGGAGTGAAGACCTCAAGGGCTCAAGCCCTTGGGCGGGGGTGGGAGGAGGTCTTGAGCTGAGGAGGCTGGGAAGGGCTGGGTTTCCCCAGATCAAAGCAGCTTCCCCAGCCTTTGATTCCCCAACAAGCAGCCTCTTTGGACTCGGACTGGAGTTTGGGGCCCGCTGGTCTTAGGGCCTGGGGAAAGCGGTAAGAGGCCCTGGCCCACTCTCTTTTTGCATAACAGCTTGGCTGCCTAACAAAAGGGCGGTCCTTAAAAGGCCTTATGGGGCTGTTAAAAGCTTCCGGCGATGGTTTAATTGGGGGCGATTAAAGTGTCCTCCCCAGGAAGGCCTGCCCTTCAAAGGCCAGCCAGGCCTGGCTCCCCTGCCCTCAGCACCTCTCCCCGAAGCCTCTCCCGGAGTGGTGGCCTGGCCCTCAGCCTCTCCTCTCCCCAGCCTCAGCCACGCCTAGGAGGTCTAGGGCCGGACCCTTTGGCCAGCCTGTCTGTGGGGATTCTGTCTCAGCCTGGACGGCAGCACCATCTGCTCACACAGTTTGTTCTCTTGGCTGAGTCTGGTGCAAGAGGGCGGGAAGGCTGGATTAGAGACACAAACAGCCTCAGAAACTGGGGACCCCTTGCAGCACTCTCTCCCCACAGGATACCTCGACTGGCCTTTGGGCCCCTCCTTGAGCTCTGGGTCACCAGCCCTTCCCCAGGACCCCCGCCTGTCTGGACCTTCTTGGTCAGTGCTGGGGGCCCCATCTCCCACCACACATGACTCTTCAGGTGTGTGTGGTGGCAGATGCCTGGAAATGTGCAATCTTCTGAGCACACTACCTGGAAGGTGCTGGAGATTCAGAGGTGACCAGACAGGCACACCTCCAGGGAGGAGGGGATAGTGGAGGCGTGAGGAGGGGATAGTGGAGGCGTAAGTAGGTGAAAGCGATGGGGTGTGATTTGAGGTGGAAGGAGCCATGGTGGGGGTGGGTCACAGAGGGCCAGGAAGGACTTTCTGGAAGCAACAGCGCCTACAGTTAGAATGTTACCAGCTTAATTAGGCCCATTTGCCAACCCTGATGTTAACAACAGGACCACATCCAGCTTTACTAACAGACTGTCCACACCACCAACTCCAGGCTCCTGGGAGCGAGGTGGGGTAGACGGCCCATCCAGTCTAGAATAGCCACTCTGGGGGCATCTAATTCTTCTTTTTTTCCTTGAGGCAGGGTCTTGCTCTGTCACCCAGGCTGAAGTGCAGTGCTGCAAACATGGCTCATTGCAGCCTCCACTTCCTGGGCTCAAGCCATTAGTCTTCCTCAGCCTCCTCAGTAGCTGGGACTACAAGCAAGTGCCACACCTGGCTAATTTTTGTTTTTTTGTGGGTGTGTGTAGTGACAGGGTTTCACCATGTTGCCCAGGCTGGTCTCAAACTCCTGGGCTCAAGCGATCCACCCAAAGGACCGGGATTGCAGGTGTTAGCCACTGCGCCCAGCTAGCATCTGATTCATACATTTCCCCAGAGCCCACCACGTCTCTGAGATGTTAATATATTCTTTTGGCTGGACCTATAGGGAAGTGTCTTAGGGGCTGCTTTGGATGCAACTTGCCTGTCCCATTCCCTCAGGCCCATCACACAAGCAAAATCCAGAGCCTTCTCCCCTGGGGTGCTCTGTTCCCTGCACGAATCTTGCTCTCATCTCCTCGTCCATGCCCAACCTAGATGGGGTGCCAGGGCCTAGGGTCTTTGGGATTTTCACCTCCTGTGTCAGCACCAAGGTAAGGAAAGCCCTTTTGTTTTGTTTTGGTGGTTTTTTTTTTTTGTTTTTTTTTTTTTTTTTTGAGACGGAGTCTCGCTCTGCCGCGCAGGCTGGAGTGCAGTGGCCGGATCTCAGCTCACTGCAAGCTCCGCCTTCCGGGTTCACGCCATTCTCCTGCCTCAGCCTCCCGAGTACCTGGGACTACAGGCGCCCGCCACTGCACCCGGCTAGTTTTTTGTATTTTTTTAGTAGAGACGGGGTTTCACCGTGTTAGCCAGGATGGTCTCGATCTCCTGACCTCGTGATCCGCCCGTCTCGGCCTCCCAAAGTGCTGGGATTACAGGCTTGAGCCACCGCGCCCGGCCTGTTTTGGTGTTTTTGAGATGGACTCTTGCTCTTGTTGCCCAGGCTGGAGTGCAATGGCACAATCTTGGCTCACTGTAACCTCCCGCCTCCCGGGTTCAAGCGATTCTCCTGCCTCAGCCTCCCGAGTAGCTGGGATTGCAGGCATGCGCCACCACGCCTGGATAATTTTTGTATTTTTAGTAGAGACAGGGTTTCGCCATGTTGACCAGGCTGGTCTTGAGCTCCTGACCTTGTGAACCGCCTGCCTCGGCCTCCCAGAGTTCTGCGATTACAGGCGTGAGCTGTTGTGCCGGGCCAAGGCCATGATTTTACACGGTGAGTGTGGGAGGAAAGCAAGCCCAAGGCAGGGGGCAGGGAGGCTTAGGCCAGAAGAATAGGCCACAGAGAGTCTCCCTTCTGAGTGCCCTGTGGGGCGGTGTCCCCAGGTATCCCTCTGCCCTCCTGACAGCTTTCCTGTCTGGTCCCAGCAGCCTGTTCTGAACCTGTCATCAAGCACTGAGCCCCCAGCTGCGGTGACTCCCTCACGCAAGGCTCCTGTCTCCTGACAGCCTTCTGCTTGGGCTTCTCCCTCCAACAGGGCCTGCTCTTTGCTGCCAAGCTCAGCCTGAGCAATGCTGGGGCTCCCCTCACGATCCTCCAAGCGCTACCTGCTCACTCCAGGGCAGCTGGACATTGCAAACCCTCCCTGACCACTCCCACCCCAATCAGCACCCTCACTTCCATCCTCCAAGCAGGGGCTATGGCCTCACAGGCTCCTGGTGACCCCAGCCATGCCGTTTTCCTTCCTGCCCACACTTGCCCTGGCCGCTCTGCAGGGAAGTGGTACCTTCCCTCCCTCTGGATCTCTGAGGACCCTGCTGGTCCTTCAGGGCTCTGTTTATATGTCTCCTCCTCCAGGAAGCTTCCCTAAACATGCCAGTCAAAACACATTCTCAGCTGGGTGCGGTGGCTCACACCTGTAATCACAACACTTTGGGAGGCCAATGTAGGTGGATCATCTGAGGTCAGGAGTTCGAGACCAGCCTGGCCAACATGGTGAAATTCTGTCTCTACTAAAAATACAAAAATTAGCTGGATGTGGTGGTGGGCATCTATAATTCCAGCTACTTAGGAGGCTGAGGCAGGAGAAATTGCTTGAACCCAGAAGGCGGAGGTTGCAGTGAGCCGGTATCTCGCCATTGCACTCCAGCCTGTGACAGACAGACTCCATCTCAAAAAAAAAAAAAAAAAAAAAAAAAAAGAGGCAGATGTAGTGGCGCTCACCTGTAGTCCTAGCTACTTGGGAGGCTGAGGCAGGAGAATCACTGGAACCCAGGAGGCGGAGGTTGCAGTGAGCCGAGATCTCACCACTGCACTCCATCCTGGGTGACAGGGCAAGACTCCATCTCAAAAAAAAAAAAAAAAAAAAAAAAAAAAAAAAATTTAAAAACAAACAAAAAACTATGGTTATCTTTCAAATGGTTGTAGCACTTGCTATGTGCTAGGCACCGTGCTGAGTCCTGGGTCTCATCTAACCCTCACAGCAACGACAAGCAGCAAGTTTACTCTACTATCACCTACTTGTTGTAGTTAAGAAACAGAGGCAACCAGGTGCGGTGGCTCACGCCTGTGGGAGCACTTTGAGAGGCCGAGGCGGGTGCATCACTTGAGGTCAGGAGTTCGAGACCAGCCTGGCCAACATAGTGAAACCCCGTCTTTACTAAAAATATAAAACTTAGCCGGGCTTGGAGGCAGGTACCTGTAATACGAGCTACTGGGGAGGCTGAGGCAGGAGAATCGTTTGAACCTGGGAGGTGGAGGTTGCAGGGAGGTGGAGGTTGCAGTGAGCTGAGATCGTGCCACTGCACTCCAGCCTGGGTGCAAGACTGTCTCAAGAAAAAAACAAAAAACAAACAAGCAAAAACTGAATGGCTGGCCCCAGCAAACCTTTCTGATTAGCTCAGGACTGAGGGGTTTCCCAGGACAGGCTTTCTACTCCGAAACTGGGAAAGCCCCAGGAAAGCCAGGGCAAGTTGGTCACCCTTCTGTTACCCCCAGAGACTGGCCTCTGCCCCCATCAGTTCCCTGAAACAGTGTCCAAAGGCCACCACCAACCTTCAGAGGCCTCTCCCTCCTCCTGCCCATGGGGTGGCATAAGGCTGGGCAGTACCCAGCTGCCCTTCAGGGATGCAGTGGGGCTGGATGAGGGGCAGGGCAGTGCCAGCCTGGAGCAATGCCACCCCCTAGCCCAGCCTCACTGGTCGCACCTCTCCCTAAGCCGGCTGCTGGGCCTGAGCCCTTTATCATCCCCTCACACTATCAGGCCGCAAAGGAGTATCTCCTCCACGCCCACCCCAGCTCTGCCCTGACCCAGATAAGCTGAGGGGCCAGCCCAGGAGGAGACGGGCAAAGCTGTGGCCTGGCTCTTTCCCAGCCCTGAACCTCCCTGCCTGGCCCTTGACTGGAAAGCATCAGAGCCTCCTCTTGAGACTTCTGCATCCCAAGATCAGACAGCCTCTCCAACCCCATGGGCAAGGACGGTGGGCGGGAATTCCTGTGCCCACTTGGCAGATGAAGAAATGGAGGCTTGGGGAAGTGACCTGCCCAAGGTCAGCGGGCCAGGCCCATAGGAAGTCGGGGCTGGATGGGGCCTCAGCATGTCCCAGGGCTCTCTGATGGGGCTTCGTGGAGGATGTTTTTTTGAGTGAGTCCAGCTGGAGAGGACAGCCTGCAGATGAGGCCTATGCACTGCCCCTTCCACAGTCTCCGGCCGGCCTCCCAGCACCACCTGAGCCCAGAGCCCTCGTGCCTCCCTCGTGCAGGGCTCCTGTCTCCCGACAGCCTTCTGCCTGGGTTTCTCCCTCCAAGAGGACCTGCTCTTTGCTGCCAAGCTCAGCCTGAGCAATGCTGGGGCTCCCCTCACAAGCCTCCAAGCGTTCCCCTCTCCAGGGCAGCTGGACATTGCAAACCCTCCCTGACCATTCCCCACCCCAATCATCACCTTCACTTCCATCCTCCAAGCAGGGGCGGTGACCTCACAGGCTCCTGGTGACCCCAGCCATGCCATGTTCTTTCCTGCCCACGCTCACCCTGGCCCCTCTGTAGGGAAGTGGTACCTTCTCTCCCCCTGGATCTCTGAGGACCCTGCTGGTCCTTCAGGGCTCTGCTTATATGTCTCCTCCTCCAGGAAGCTTCCCTAAACATGCCAGTCAAAACACATTCTCCTTCAAATGGCTGTAGCACTCACTATATGCCAGGTACTGTGCTGAGCCCTGGGTCTCATCTAACCCTCACAGCAACCACAAGCAGCAAATTCACTCCACTATTGTCACCTCCATGTTCTAGATAAAAAACAGAGACACAGAGAGGTCAGGTAACAAACCCAAGGTCACACAGATCAAGGCAGGATTCACGTTCTGGCAGTTTGGATCCATGGCATCCACTGGACTAGCAACTCCTTGGGGCAGGGACCATGGGTCAGGATGGGCTTCCTGTAGGAGGAGTCTTAGCATTTGCTTAGAGAGCTCAGAGCTGGACCCCTCCCCGAGACCTCCAGTCCTCAGAGCCCCCTGTAGGAGGCAGCACAGGGAAGGACAGAATTTTGTTTTTATTACCACTCAGCCCAGTTTCTCAAAAGTCACTGCCTGGGCCTAGCAAGGTGGCTCATGCCTGTAATCCCAGCACTTTTGGAGGCTGAGGCGGGTGGATCATAAGGTCAGAAGTTCGAGACCAGCCTGGCCAATATGGTGAAACCCCCATCTCTACTGAAAGTACAAAAATTAGCTGGATGTGGTGGCAGGCACCTGTAGTCCCAGCTACTCCTACTCGGGAGGCTAAGGCAGGAGAATCACTTGAACCCGAGAGGCAGAGGTTGCAGTAACCTGAGACCGAGCCACTGCACTCCAGCCTAGGCAACAGAGTGAGACTCTGTCTCAAAAAAAAAAAAAAAAAAAAAAAGTCACTGCCTGGCTTCTTTTTGGTTCTGGTAGCCTGGGCCCAGCCTAAGTGTGGGATGTGAGTGGACCACCCAGAGGAGGGCTGGGGGCTTGGTTCCTGGGGGCTCCAATAGCTCCCTGCAACCTTTCTCTGCCCCTCAAATCCCTCCATTCTAAAGGCCAACTCCATGCCCACCTCCTCCAAGAAGCCCCAGCTGCTGCCCCCAGGCCAGCCTCCACCTGCTCCCACCGCCCCGTCCTGCCTGTCTCCTGTCCCAGGCAGAGATGTGTCCTGGGCTCAATACCAGCTCCAAGCTCAGGATCCTCTCCCCACCCTGCCTCAGCCTTAAGGCCTGCTCTGACCCTCCAGCCCATCCCACTGACCTGCTGACCTTCATCCCAGACACTGCCGGGTTCAGCCCTGGAACCTGGTCACCCTTGCCCCCTGAGGGTGAGGTTGACTCCTTTTTAAATTACCCCTAAAGCCCCGCTTAGGGAGACACAGCCTTATCAATCAACACTCGTTGAATGAATTAAACTCCAAGGAAAGGAACTGCATTTGGGTGGATGGAAACAAGAGCTCGCAAGCCGTTTTCTTTCCTCTTTACCCTTCGCTCTCTGTCTCTTCCCATCTGTACTTTCTCTAACTTGTTTGCTAACTTAATCGTCCGCTTAGAAAGTACTTCCTTGTATACCCTCCTCTCTTGAATGAGAGATTTGAATATCTCATGACAATCCTCCAAGACACGAATAATTATCCTCATCGCACAGATGAGGAAACTGAGGTTCAGGGAGGCTATGTGAGTTGCCCAAGGTCACACGGCCTGGAAGGAGGGGGCAGGGACTAGAACCCTCACGCCTGAATGGACGCCACCTCCCACCACTCCCCACCAGTAAATAGAGGGTAGAGGGTAGAGGGTAGAGGGCGATCCAGGGGCTTGGAGAGGATTGGCCTCTCCAAGCCCTCTCCTCTCCATGGCCCAAGGTCACTGTGGGAGGGATGATGCACCAGGGCCCTCAGGGCCAGGGGTTACCCCACCCGGCCAGCAATGGGAGAGGCCGTGAGATCTGTGGACATTGTTCTTGGGCCTGTGGTTACTGATTTGACAACAGCCCTGTTCCTCCCCAGTCAGCTAGGGAGTTAATGATTAAGGAGGGGATTAAATATTAACCACCTGTCGGGCCATGGCGTAAAGTCTCCATCTGCACCTGAGCCTACCTAAAAATCCCTCCCACCTGCCAAGGGCCAGTCCCACGCAGGGCCTCTAAGCCCCTTGCTTAGAGATACCACTTCCCCATACCCCCATCCTGCCCTGGCCCACGTCCACCCCATCTCACTCTCTCATACCCGCAGCACAGGCCCCAGGACTCTTCCTGTCGCTCGGAAGCTGCAAGCCATACCACTGGAGGAACTGCTGGTGGGCTTTCTGGAGAAGAGGGTCTGCCTGAACCCAGCTGCTCCTGGGGCTTGGCGAGTCTGCAGGTTACATTCCTACCTGTGACCTCATTTATCAGTGCTCTTATCTCCCAAGTCGTTCCTCCTAAAGACCCCTCTGAATCTACACCTCCCAGGCCCCAACACCCTGGGCTACAGCGACTCCCCAACCCGCCATTCTTTTCTTTCTTCTAGCAGTTAGAATCTGGGTGTGTTCTGCCTGCAGGAAGCCTCTCATATTAACCTGCCCTAAGCTCTCTGTGGGCCTCTGCTCCCCAGCTTCCCTTAGGCCAGGGTGATTCAGGCTGGCATTGGCTGCTGCGAGGCTGCAGGAAACCAGCTGCATCTGTTGGAAGGCGCTTTGAAGTTTAAGTGCACAGCCTCCGAGGGCTGGGGCGGGGACTGCTCTATCGCACCTAAGCCTGGGGCCTGCCCCTGGGTGAGAAGGCCGTGGTCAGCCTCCCCACAGCAGGAACCACAGACAGTATGCCACAGGGTTCACCTGTGTCTT
Source organism: Macaca mulatta (assembly GCF_049350105.2). Taxonomy (NCBI): domain Eukaryota; kingdom Metazoa; phylum Chordata; class Mammalia; order Primates; family Cercopithecidae; genus Macaca; species Macaca mulatta. The sequence goes on along the minus strand of NC_133418.1, from coordinate 81,642,064 downwards.
TTTCTATAAATACAGAAAAATGGAATTATTTATTCAAGTAACACCTAGATTGATATGCTCTCATTCCTGCTCATGGGGAAGCCCCAGGTGACTGTGCGGGTAGGCTACTATGGTGGGTAAGCCCCACCGTAGCCTGGGCCTGCACTGCTCTCTCTGCATGTCTCAGTGAACTGCACTGACACTGCAGGCCTAGTGATAGGCATTGTCATCCCCATTTTACAGATGGGGAAACTGAGGCTGGGTGAAATTAAAGGACTTGGCCATGCTCAAACAGACAGGAAGTGGCAGAAGCTGGCCTGCCTGATGCAAAAGCCATACAAAACTGAAAAGGACCTAACACCGTTCTTGCCACAGCTGTCTAGGCCCCAAGCTCAGCTTCTTTCCAGCCACAGTTCCCAACCGTGTGTTTTTTTCTTTCTTTTGTGTGTGTGTGTGTGTGTGGTTTTTTTTTTTTTTTTTTCCCAGACAGAGTCTCGCTCTGTCGCCCTCTGCCTCTCAGGTTCATTCTCTTCCTGGGTTCAAGCCATTCTCCTGCCTCAGCCTCCCATGTAGCTGGGATTACAGGCACACACCACCACTCCCAGCTAATTTTTATATTTTTAGTAGAGATGGGGTTTCACCATGTTGGCCAGGCTGGTCTCAAACTCCTGACCTCACTCAAGTGATTCACCCTCCTCAGCCTTCCAAAGTGCTGGGATTATAGGTGTGAGCCACCACGCCCAGCCTTTTTGTTTGTTTGTTTTTTGAGACATGGTTTTGCTCTGTCACCCAGGCTGGAGTGCAGTGGTGTGATCATAGCTCACTGCGGCCTTGACCTCCCGGGCTCAAGTGGTCTTCCCGCCTCAGCCTCCCAAATAGCTGGGACCACAGGTGTGCGCCACCATGCCTGACTAATTAAAAAAAAAAAAAAATTTAATCCTAGCACTTTGGGAGGCCGAGGTGGGCGGATCACGAGGTCAGGAGATCGAGACCATCCTGGTTAACATGGTGTCTCTACTAGAAATACAAAAAATTAGCCGGGCATGGTGGTGGGCGCCTGTAGTCCCAGCTACTCAGGAGGCTGAGGCAGGAGAATGGCGGGAACCCGGGAGGCGGAGCTTGCAGTGAGCCGAGGTCGCGCCATTGCACTCCAGCCTGAGCGACAGAGCGAGACTCCATCTCAAAAAAAAAAAATTTTTTTTGTAGAGATGGGGGTCTCATTATATTGACCAGGCTGGTCTCAAACTCTTGGGCTCAAGCAATCCTCCCTCCTCAGCCTCCCAAAGTGCTGGGATTACAGGCAAGTGCCACTGCGCCTGGCCCCTTTCTCCCTTCGACTTTCTTTCACCTGTATTGATACCTGAACACTTAACCCCTTATGGCCTCCATTACGTGGGAGAGATGACTTTAGCTCTTCCAAGTAAAGGTGCCCCTGATCTCCTCAGAACTGAGGATGTGACCCAAGGAGGCTCCATATGGAGACCCACTGGCTCTGGATGGGGATTTCTCTGGGCCTCCTAAAATGGGGCTCATTCCTTTAAGATGGTTTACTAAGTTTTTTGCAGAGACGTCTAGAAGGACCTGCTATTTTCATTCTTCCTGCATGTTACAAATCATCTTACCAGGGCAGGATGGCGTAGAATCAGCATTGCACTGCGGTTTCCTCACACCAGCGCTTGTGTTAACAGATGAGGAAAGCAAGGCCCCTGAAGGTCAAGAGCCTCGCTGGCCCGGTGGCTCCCACACGAGTTCCTCAGGGCAGTAGCAACACTAAAGAAGCGGATAGCCTCTGACTGGCACCGATGGGGCTTCCAGGCCCATACCTCAGGGGCTCAGAGGTATCCTCTGGGGCCCCAGCCCCTTGTCTCAGACTCAGAGCTGAACCCCCAGTACATCCTTGACAGCCTCAACCTGCTCCCCTTTGCCCCTCACCCCTTCCTGGACCACTGCTCCCCACAGTCCAGCTCCCCCATCCTTGACAGTGAGCCCAGCGTTTGTCAGAGGGTACTGGGGAGCCTGGGAAACATACACGTGCTTCTCAGCCATAAGCAGTGTTCCCATATCCCAGCACAGCTCACACACTTTGAGCCAGGTTTCCCGCCCGGCCTGCCATGCTGTCTTTCGCCCTATGTTTTTTTCTCTCACACACACACTCACTCATTCACACAAACTCACAAATCTTGATGAATCAGGCAAAGCAGAGACGAGGGAAGCAACACTTAAAGCCCAGATTGGCTTTAAATGGGGATGCTCACATTTCTATTTGCATCTCTTTTGCATGTATTTGCATGGGCTGTTTTGGACCATTCCCCATGTTCCAAAGGGCACAAAGAAGTAACGGATTTGTGGTCCTCAGGGGGCCCCAAGGCCTCCGTGAGGCCTCCAGATGCGTTAGGTGGGCCCTGGAATGCAGGGAGAATAGGGAAGAGACAGGACATCTGGTTAAATTGTGGGGGCAGGCTAGAGGAAATAGGGGAGCTGGGGCCTGGAGGAACCTCCTGGGCCTTGGCTGCCTTCTTTTTTTTTTTTTGAGATGGAGTTTCATTCTTGTTGCCCAGGCTGGAGTGCAATGGCATAATCTCAGCTCACTGCAACCTCCACCTCCCGGGTTCAAGTGATTCTCCTGCTTCAGCCTCCCGAGTAGCTGGGATTACAGGTGCCCGCCACCACACCCAGCTAATTCTTTGTATTTTTAGTAGAGACAGGGTTTCATTATGTTGGTCAGTCTGGTCTCAAACTCCTGACCTCAGGTGATCCACCCGCCTCAGCCTCCCAAAGTGCTGGAATTACAAACAGGAGCCACCACGTCCGGCCCTTGGCTGCCTTCTTGTCACATGGTCACAACGTCCCCCACTCAGTGCCCCTGAAGGCCAGGCTGGCGGTTGGGTAGGGGGTGGGGCAGGAATTTTCCAAAAATCCAGATGCCTGGTGAGGCTCTGCTCCTGGGCCAGGTACTGAAGGCAGCAGAGAAGCAAGAGGTTGGATCCCAAGTGAGGGGGACACAGGAGACCCTGAGACAGGGCCAGAGGAGAAGAGCACCCAGGAGAGGAAGGTCCCGGCTCAGAGGTGCTGGGAGGGCGGGTCCTACTCCTTAGGTGAACACAGACACCAGAGGCCCGCACCAGCCGCCCTCCTACCCTGCACATCAGCTCTCAACTTAATTTGCCGCACAACCTGAGACAGATTCTAGGCAGCCAGGGCTCTGGCCCGGCTCTGCACCCTTTGCTGGGACCTTGGGTGGGTCTTGGTCCCTCTCTGGGCCTCAGTCTCCTCTTCAGGAAAGGGCAAGCAGCTGAGTTTCAAGGGTCTTCCCAGGTCTCATGTCTCTGCTGCCCTGACCCAGCCTCCTTGGCCCACTTCCCTGTGGCTCAGGAATCTTCAGTGTCTACCTCTAGGATCAGGGTCAAGTTTGAGCGTTCAGGACCCTCTGCATCTGGTGCCATCCAGCCTCATCAGCCTCACTTCCCTTGTTTCCTGGGAGTCCAGCAGGGACAGTTCCTCCCTGTCTCGTGGGTCCTTGCTCCAACCTCCTTTTGTTTCCCCACCAAGGGTCCTGCTTCTAGAACACCTACCCCCTCCTGCAGGGCTGGCTTCATGAACAGTGACCTATGCAGCCCCATGGTTAGTTTAACGCTCTGTTAATGTCATCCTGGAATGTAAAAATTTTGAACAAGGGACCCGGACTTTCTTTTTATCTTTTTTTGTTTTTTATTTTTATTTATTTATTTTTTTGAGATGGAGTCTCGCTCTGCCGCCTGCTACCACGCCCGGCTAATTTTTTGTATTTTTGTATTTGTAAAAAAAATTTTTTTTTTATTTGTAGAGACAGGGTTTCACCGTGTTAACCAGGATGGTCTCCATCTCCTGACATCGTGATCCGCCTGCCTTGGCCTCCCAAAGTGCTGGGATTACAGGCGTGAGTCACTACGCCAGGCCTTTTTTTGTTTTTTGTTTTTTTGGAGACAGAGTCTCAATCTGTTGCCCAGGCTGGAGTACAGTGGTGCGATCTCGGCTCACTGCAACCTCAACCTCCCGGGTTCAAGCAATTCTCGTGCCCCAGCCTCCCAAGTAGCTGAGACTATAGGTGTATGCCACCACACCTGGTTAATTTTTGTATTTTGGGTAGAGATGGGTTTTCACCATGTTGGCCAGGCTGGTCTCGAACTCCTGACCTCAAGTGATCCGCCTGCTTTGGCCTCCCAAAGTGCTGGGATTATAGGCGTGAGCCACCACGGAGCCCTGACTTTCCATTTTAGACTGGGTGCCACAAATTATGCATCAGCTCTGCCTTCTTCTCCTCCCATCAACCCCTCCTCAGCCCTACCTCCCCTCCAAACCTTCATGGACCAGGGAGAAGGTCTGGCGTGCGATGGCCAGCCCTACAGTCCAAGGGGAGGAAGCAGAGACCCTCTGACATCACAGACCCAGGCCATATGTCACCAGAGAAAATGGGCACAGAACTGCCAGGGGACATGGAGAACAGAAAGAAGGAGGGCCCCCGGTTCTGTCTTGGAAGGAGACTCAGCTTCCACCCCCAGGAGGCCCCATTCTAAAGGGGGAGGCCAAGCAGCTGGCCCCGGAAGGCCCTCATCTCCTAAGGGAGGCAGTTCTCTGCCAGGGCACTGTGGGATCAGGGGCCAGCTCACACTTTGGGCTCACACTCTCCTTTCCTGGGACCCTTGCTGGGACCAGCGGCAGGAGGATGTGGCTGTGCTGGGGCTGGAGAAGCAGGAGCTGGGTACCCCTCTACTCCTAACCCCAACCCTGCAGAGCTCCGACTCCCAAACATCCCTTTGTGCACCCACAAAGAGAAGCTTCTCTGCGACACACTCCACTGAAGGAAGGCATTGCCTTTCCTGTTTGTAAATAGCCTTGCTGAGGTGGGGCCCACAGGGGCATGCCCCTTCTGGCAGCAGCCCCTGCAGTGCCGTCCTCCCTCCCTGGCTCCCGGGTGTGTGGTGTGGCCTCCCCGGGGGCAGGGCCGTCCTTTCCCAGCCGCAGCTGGAGGGCTGTGTCCCGTGGGCCCTGTGAGTCAGGCCCCACCCCATCCCTGTAGCCAGCAAGCACTACAGTGACCTCAGCCTCTGCTCACCTGGTGAGCCTGCTTCTCTGTGGGGGCAGACAGAGCCAGACCTGCAGGGACTATGATCCTGCTGACACCTTAGGGTACCTGAGGCCTTTGGTCAGTCTTGGACCCCAGGGAGTAGAGTACAGGTGGCAGGATGAGTGGGAGCCTGTCCACATCAGGTACCCGCCTTGCCTCTGGGTATCTGCTAATGGGATCCCTTTTCCCAGCTTTCTTTTTTTCTTTATTTTGAGATGGAGTCTCGCCCTGTCACCCAGGCTGGAGTGCAGTGGCGCAGTCTCGGCTCACTGCAACCTCTGTCTCCCAGGTTCAAGTGACTCTCCTGCCTCAGCCTCCGGAATAGCTGGGATTACAGACGCTCGCCACCACGCCCAGCTAATTTTTCTATTTTAATAGAGACGGGGTTTTGTCATGTTGGCCAGGCTGGTCTTGAACTCCTGACCTCAGGTAATCCACCTGCCTCGGCCTCCCAAAGTGCTGGGATTACAGGCATGAGCCACCGCGCCCGGCCCCCTTGCCCAGCTTTCTGTGCCAGGCTATCTCCACTCACTCTGAAACAACTGACTTGAGACTCTCTTCTTCTTCCTTTTCTTCCTTTTTTCTTTTCTTTTCTTTTTTCTTTTTTTTTTTTTTTAGGCAAGGTCTCCTCTGTTGCCCAGGCTGGAGTGCAGCGGTGCCATCATGGCTCCCTCAGCCTCCTGTTGGGCTCAGGTGATCCTCTCACCTCTCCCACCTCAGCTTCTCCAGCGGCTGGGACTACAGGTGTACATCACCTGGCTAATTTTCAAACATTTTTGTATAGACAGGACCTCACTATGTTGCCCAGGCTGGTCTCAAACTCCTGGGCTCAAGTGATCCTCCCACCTTGGCCTCCCAAAGTGTTGGAATTACTGGCGTGAGCCACCATGCCTGGCTGAAACTCTCTTTCCCTGAAACTCAGCCTTCCCATGCTGCTACCTTGAGTGAGTACTTAGCAAAATGTGTCTGTCTCTAGCCTGAACCACTCTGGGTTTTCTGAGGGTGGGCCTGTCATCTACTCCCCAAGACCCCTGGCAGGTCTGGAGCTAGCATCAAGTTTGCGGTGTGAGGGGCCACAAGGGGCAGAGGGTGAGGGGCAGGTAGGAAGGAGTAGGGGACAGGCTGGGTTTCCCTGTCTTCTGACATGTCCAAAGTATGGGCTCCATCTACCATAAGAGTAAGTGCTGATTAACAGCCTGTGTGCCTATGGAGTGGGAATTCACGGATGGTGAACCTGGGGCTCGGCTGGACAAAGTGGCCTGCTCAAGTCACACCAGTAAGAAGGTGCCTGCATGGCTGTAGCAGGCTAAGGTGATGTCCATGGCTCAGCAGCCCAACCCCAATATATACTGCATCCAGGTAGGGGCTGAACTAACTGAGATCTCAAAGGCTCCAGGCCTGAGGATTTGAGCCTCCAAATGACTTTAGTTGAGGCTCCAACTGACCCCCAGCTGCTGCCCCCCGGGCTGGCAGCCCCTCAACCCACTCCTCAGCAAGTATCCTCCCTCCCACCAGTTCAACCGGCTCCCAGTTCAGCTGCAGAAACGGCCAAACGTCTCTCTGGAACCCAAACAGGAAGCCGGGGAGAAGGGAGCCAACGGCCGAGGATCTTTGAGGCTCCTCCAGGAAGTGTGAGGGGAGACGAGAGGGGTGAAGATGGGCCTGCTGTCTTGCAGCCCCCAGCAGTGGGAGCCCACCAAAGCCTGTCTCACTTCCTCATGCTGGGAAGGAGCTGCATATCCCTCAACCCACCTCCCCACTGGCAGGGACCAGAAGGGGCCTTGGGGAGAGTGTCAAGAGGGGCTCTTTGGCCGGGCGCGGTGGCTCAAGCCTGTAATCCCAGCACTTTGGGAGGCCGAGACGGGCGGATCACGAGGTCAGGAGATCGAAACCATCCTGGCTAACACGGTGAAACCCCGTCTCTATTAAGAAATACAAAAAACTAGCCGGGCGAGGTGGCGGGCGCCTGTAGTCCCAGCTACTCGGGAGGCTGAGGCCGGAGAATGGCGTGAACCCGGGAGGCGGAGCTTGCAGTGAGCTGAGATCCGGCCACTGCACTCCAGCCTGGGCGGCAGAGCGAGACTCCGTCTCAGAAAAAAAAAAAAAAAAAAAAAAAAAAAGAGGGGCTCTTTGGAACCCTTGCTCCTGGGTCACTTTTTAAAAAATAGACTTTCTGCCGGGTGTGGTAGCTCATGTCTGTACTCTCAGCAATTTGGGACCCCAAGGTGGATAGATCACTTGATCCCAGGAGTTCGAGACCAGCCTGGGAAACCTCATCTCTACAAAATATACAAAAATTAGCCCAGTGTGGTGGTGCATACTTGTAGTCCCAGCTACTTGGGAGGCTGAGGTGGGAGGATCACGGGAGTCTGACAGGTTGAGGCTGCAGTGAGCCGTGATCATGCCATTGCACTCCAGCCTGGGTGACAGAGCAAGACCCTATCTCAAAAAAAAAGGTTTTCTTTTTTTAGAGTTTGGAGTTCTCAGCAAAATTGAGCAGAAACTATAGAATGCTCATATACCTCCTTCCTCCCCCATTATCCGTATCTCCCACCAGAGTGGTTCATTTGCTGTAATCAATGAACCTACACTGACACATAGCATCACCCAAAGTCCATAGTTTACATTCGGGCTCACTCTTGGTCTTGTATATTCTATGGGTTTGGACAAATGTATAATGACATCATACACTGTTGTTTCACTGCTCTAAAATCCTCTGTGCTCCATCCACCCATTTCTCCCTCTTCCCAACCCCAGATGACCACCTTCTTACTGATCATCTGTTTAATGTCTCCATAGTTTTAACTTTTCCCAAATGTCGTATAGTTGAAATCATACAGCATGCATAACTTTTCAGATTGCCTTTTTTCACTTGTGATATGCACTGAAGTTTTTCCTGCATGTCTTTTCATGACTTGATAGCTCATTTCTTTTTCTTTTTCTTTTTTTTTTTTTGAGATGGGAGTCTCACTCTGTTGCCCAGGCTGGAGTTCAGTGGCGCAATCTCAGCTCACTGCAACCTCTGCCTCCTGGGTTCAAATGATTCTCCTGCCTCAGCCTCCCTAGTAGTTGGAATTACAGGCGCCCACCACCACACTCGGCTAAATTTTGTATTTTTATTAGAGGGGGTTTTGCCAGGAGTTTGGCCAGGCTGGTCACGAACTCCTGACCTCAGGTGATCCTCCTGCCTTGGCCTCCCAAAGTGCTGGGATTACAGGCGTGAGCCACCACGCCAGGTCAATAGCTCATTTCTTTTTAGCACTTAATAATATTTCATTGTCCGGATGTCCTACAATTTATTTCTCCATTACCTACTGAAGGACATCTTGATTGTGTTCATGTTTTGGCAATTATGAATAAAGCTACTGTAAGTATCTGTGTGCAGTTTTTTGTGCAGCAGACATCAGTTTTCTTTCCCTTTCTTTCTTTCTCTCTTTCTCCTTCATTCCTTCCTTCCTTCCCTCCCTCCTTTCCCTCCCTTTCTTCCTCCCTCCTTCCTTCTTTTTCTTTCTTCCTTCCTTCCTTCCTTCCTTCCTTCCTTCCTTCCTTCCTTCCTTCCTTCCTTCCTTCCTTCCTTCCTTCCTTCCTCCCTCCCTCCCTCCCTCCCGCTCTCCCTCTCTCTCTCTTTCCTTCCTTCCTTCCTTCCTTCCTTCCTTCCTTCCTTCCTTCCTTCCTTCCTTCCTTCTCTCTTTCTCTCTTCTTTTCCTTCCTTCTTTCTTCTTTTTTTTTTGAGACAGGGTTTTACTCTGTCTCCCTAGCTGGAGTGCAGTGGCACAATCTTGGCTCACTGCAGCTTCTACCTCCTGGGCTGAAGTGATCCTCCCACCTCAATCTCCTGAGTAGCTGGGGCTACAGGCGCGTGCCACTACACCTGGCTAATTTTTGTATATTTTTTTGTGGAGACAGGGTTTCACCATGGTATTCAGGTTAGTTTCAAACTCCTGAGTTCAAGCAATCTGCCCATCTCGGCCTCCCCAAGTGCTGGGATTACAGGCGTGAGCCACCGCTCCTGGCTGTGGGTCACTTTTAGGGCAGGCTTTTCCTCACATAATCCTGAGATCCTATTAACTTCATTTCTTATCAGCCCGCCCTTGAGGGGCAAGCACCGGGATGGAGAGACACCTGGCTCTCAGGTTCTGTGCTGTCACCAGCTCACCATGTCCTCGGCAAGTCACTTTACCAACCTGGCCCTCAGTTTCTCAGCCTGTGAAATGGAGCTCACAGCACTTTTTCCACCTGAGGGATGTGTGGGGAGGTCTCTGTCCACTAGGGATGAGGGGCATGGCTTGGCGTAGTGGTCAGTGTAGGGATGATTGACACCAGAAACTACAGCTTGCCCCATCTGGGGCTGGGCCAGCAGCGATGGCAACCTAGGGAGCCCATCTGGCCAGACCACGGGGAGAAGTAGGGTGTCATTTTTGCAACCCCTGCAGTCCCAGCTATCCCCAGGCCCTCCAGGAATAGCCAGCAAGGTGTGGCTCCTGCCTGGTCATCTGCCACAGGGATGGAGGGAGGCAGCTGTGAGCAGACACGGCAGGACTCATCAGAGAGCTCCTGGCCCGAGATCTCCTTCGCCTCTGCCTTCCATCTGCCACAGGCCACGGCCAGAGGCTCAGGAAGAGGACAGGCAGTGAGGGGACATGCAAACTGGGGCAAACCTCAGGCACACAGACAGAGGTCTTGCTTCGTGTCCCCTAAGTAAAGGAGCTGGTGCTTTGGGAGGCTTAGCTCAACGGGGAGAGAGTGCTCCAAAGCCTGAGGCCCTACCCAGGCGCCTCAGAGGCCGCCCAGCCAGGAGGCGGATGGGCAGGACCCCCATGCAGTGACTCCTCCATCCCCTTCTGGGGTCCTTGGGCCTTTCAGCCTCTTGTTCCCAGTCAGGCTCTGCCCCCAACAGCAAGACCCAACAAACCCATAGGTGTTTCCTGCCAACTTCCATTACCGTTAATTCTTTTTTTTTTTTGATACGGAGTCTCGCTCTGTCGCCCGGGCTGGAGTGCAGTGGCCGGATCTCAGCTCACTGCAAGCTCTGCCTCCTGGATTCACGCCATTCTCCTGCCTCAGCCTCGCGAGTAGCTGGGACTACAGGCGCCCGCCACCTCGCCCGGCTAGTTTTTTGTATTTTTTAGTAGAGACGGGGTTTCACCGTGTTAGCCAGGATGGTCTCGATCTCCTGACCTCGTGATCCGCCCGTCTCGGCCTCCCAAAGTGCTGGGATTACAGGCGTGAGCCGCCGCGCCCGGCCTCCATTACCGTTTTCTTCTTTGACACCACAGAAAAAGAACAGAAAGGCCCCTCATCCCAAGTACTCAGATAACATCTGTTGGACATTTAAAAAAATAATAAAAGGCCGGGCCTGGTGGCTCACGCCTGTAATCCCAGCACTTTGGGAGGCCGAGGCGGGCGGATCACGAGGTCAGGAGTTTGAGACCAGCCTGACCAACATGACAAAAACCTGTCTCTACAAAAATACAAAAAATTAGCCGGGCATAGTGGCGCGTGCCTGTAATCCCAGCTACCCAGAGGCATGAGAATTGCCTGAATCCGGGAGGCAGAGGTTGCAGTGAGCCGAGATTGCGCCACTGCACTCTAGCATGGGTGACTCCGTCCCAAAAATAAAATCTAATAAAAAATAGTAACAATATATGCACATGGTAGGAAAGTCAAACGAAAAGTATAAAATGAAGATAAAACTCTCCCCTCTTTTCCCAACCTTTCATTGAAGGTGCCCGCTTAATAGTTTCTCATGTAGCCTGCCAGAAAAAAATGTCATGCCCACACTAGTGTATATGTATCCATGTGTGTCTGTTAAAAGAGAATGTTCAGCCAAAGAGGAGGTGCTGTAACACATGGTTCTTTCCTTGCTCTTTTTTTTTTGGGACAGGGTCTTGTTCTGTCATCCAGGCTAGAGTGCAGTGGTGTGATCAAGGTTTACTGTAGCCTCCACCTCCCAGGCACAAGTGATCCTCCCACCTTAGCCTCCTGAGTAGCTGGGACTACAGGCATGGAGATGGGGTCCCACTATGTTGCCCAGGCTGAACTCCTGGGCTCAAGTGATCCTGCTGCCTTGGCCTCCCAAAGTGCTAGGATTACAGGCGTGAGCCACTGCACCTGGCCTTTTTTTTTTTTGGACAGGGTCTCGTTCTGTCCCCCAGGCTGGAGTGCAGTGGTACAATCTCTGCTCACTGCAACCTCCGCCTCCTGGGTTCAAGCAATTCGCCCACTTCAGCCTCCCAAGTAGCTGGGACTACAGGTGTGTGCCACCATGCTTGGCTACTTCTTGTATTTTTGGTAGAGATGGGTTTCCATCTCTATAGAACCCCGTCTCTACCAAAGTTCTTTGGCCAGACTGGTCTTGAACTCTTGGCCTCAAGTGACCCACCCGACTCAGCCTCCCACAGTGCTGGGATTACAGGCGTGAGCCACCACTGCGCCTGGCCTTTTTGGTTTTTTTTTTGAGACTGGGTCTTGCCTATGTTTCTCAGGCTGGTCTCGAACTCCTGGCCTCAACAATCCTCCTGCCTCAGCCTCCCAAAATGCTGGGATTACAGGCATGAGCTACCTTGCCCAGTCTTTCATGCTCTTTTAACTTTACCTGACAGCTTAAACATCCTTCTGACCACACAGAATCTATCATTTCATAGACATGCTGTCATGGGGCTGGTCTCCTGCAAACAGGCCACCTGTGAGCAGGCTCTTGTTAGGGAATTTTATTTTATTTATGTTATTTATTTTATTTTATTTTATTTTATTTTAGACAGAGTTTCACTGTGTGGCTCAGGCTGGATTGAAGTGGTGTGGTGCAGTCTCAGCTCACTGCAACTTCCACGTCCCAGACTCAGATGATCCTCCCATCTCAGCCTCCCAAGTAGCTGGGACTACAGGCACGCACCACCATGCCCAGCTAATTTTTCTATTTTTTGTAGAGATGGGGTTTCTCCATGTTGCCCAGGCTGGTCTCAAACTCCTAGGCTCAAGTGATTCTCCCACCTCAGACTCCGAAAGTGCTGGTATTGTAGGCGTGAGCCACTGTACCCGGCTGGAGGTAGAAATTTTAAAAAGACAGTGTGGCCTAATACAGGGCTTCTTATACCCCTCTGGAACTCGGTGACTATTTGATGAGCACATTTCCCCTCTTGTATCTCCAGGGAAGAGTAAAGGTAAGGGAATAAGAGATGAGGAAACAAGGTAGTGATTGAGGACCTGGCCCAAGAACACACCAAGCAGGACCTCCAGGATGGAAGGGAGCAGCCCAGAGACTGTGCTCTGGGACATGGTGGGGGACGCGATTGCTGTGGGAGGGCAGGAGCCTGAAGGAGTTTCCAGGGACAGGAGGGTTGGGCTGGAGGAGGCTGGCTGAGAAGGAGCTCGGGGTGAATAGGGGCCTAGGGAAGTGAAGGGACCTCCCAAACTGGATAAGGTACAGGTGCAAGAGCTCACCCACCCCTCCTGGGCAGCGCGAGGGGTCTCAAGCCCTCTGCATCCCTCTTCCTCCATGGAGCCCCATGCAGAGAGGCTCTCTGTGGACTCCGGCTTCACTAGAAGAAGTGACCATGGGAAAATCTCCAGGGATGGTGCCCACCAGGGGTGTGGGGCAAGGCCCTGACATGACTTAGTGCCACTGTGTGCCAGGCAAGGTGTATTTTATGTATTGTATGCCATTTAATCCTTGCACAAGAGACTATTTTACTGCTGAGGGAGGCTGGCCGTTCCAGTTCATGGGACTCATTCCAGTTCCCATTCCCCAGGATGCATGAAGGTGGGGACTGCATGGGCCCGTGAAGGGGAGCCAGAGGGAAGAAGACACCACCATCCTAGGCCCTGAAAGACCTCTGAGGCAGGCGGCCCCGGCTTGCTCTGAGGAGGACGTTCTCCACCCAAGGGCCTGTGACCCCAGATCCAGCCTCAGGCCACCTCTCCCCTGGACTCCCAGCTCCCCTGCTGCCCTGTGCTTGGGCCAGGACCAAGTAACTCCTGAGTCATCTCACCTTCTATCTCTCTGGTTTTCACTCACCTGCCTCCCTGGCTTGGGTTTCTTTGAGAAGATAATTTTCTATCTCCCTCCCATCTGTGCGCTCCCCGGCAAGCACAGCCTGCCTGGTGACAGCTTCTCTCAAGAATGCTCAGGGATGGCCAGGCGTGGTGGCTCACGCCTGTAATTCCAACACTTTGGGAGACCGAGGCGGAAGGATCACTTGAGGCCAGGAGTTCGAGACCAGCCTGGCCAACATGGTGAAACCCCATCTCTACTAAAAACACACAAAAAATTAGCCGGGCATAGTGGTGTGTGCCTGTAATCCCAGCTACTTGGGAGGCCGAGGCAGGAGGATGGCTTGAGCCCGGGAGGTGGAGGTTGCAGTGAGCCAAGATCGTGACAGTGCACACCAGCCTGGACAAGAGAGCAAGACTGTTTTGTGTGTGCTCAGGGAAGGATTCCAAGGTCAAGGGGGTCCTGAACCTCCAGCTCATGAGAAGCCACCAAGGCAGAGCCTTGGCTGCAGGGTCTCTGGGTCAGAGCCTGGCCTTCCTAGAGCTGAGCAGCCCACCTGGGTTACAAGACACCTCCTACTTCAATTGTGGGCTCCCCTGCCACAGGTTTAGCTGAAGTTGAACTTGGAGTGAAAGGCTTTTAGGGTCAAAACGGGAGAAAGTATAGGACTCATCTCCCACCATTGGACAAAGTTGGTGGGTTACAGGAGCCCTGGCCTCCCAAGCCTGGGACTATGCACACGTGGTCCCTGCACTGTCCCAGGCAGCTGACCTGCCCTGTCCACCTTCTTCCTCTGAAATCCACCTGAGCTTGGGGAAGGAGAGAACAACCCTCTGCACTGTAATGAGGTCAGAGAGGGGAGGCTGGGCTGTGGGCAGGTATAATCCCGGAAGCCTTTCTGCAAGAGGTAGCATGATTCAGCCAAAGGCATCGGGAGGACACTGGGGCAAGGGCATAACAGCGTCACGGTAAAGGTGCCTGGCATGAGTGTGCGATGGCAGGAGGCTGGAGATCATGCAGTCATCCCTTCAAGTATTTGTTGAGCACAGTGAAAAAAGACCCCTCCTCTCCCCCTCCCCAAATTCCTGTAGCTGACATTTTAGCGGGAGACAGACAATGAAGACAAATCTGTAAACTCTATAGTGTGCTGACTGGTGAGGAGGCTGTGGAGAAACAGCAAAAGAGGGGAGGAGTGGAGGGCGGGGGAGCTGCTGCAATGTTAGCTACGGGTCAGCAGGGGCTGCAGGAGTGCAGGGCCAGGTGCAGGGGCCTAGACTGGGATGCCAGGTGCAGAAGCTAGGACTTGACCATAAGGGCAGACAGGAGTGAGATGACAGAAGTGGGCTTTGGGGGCCAGGCACGGTGGATCATGCCTGTAATCCCAGCAGTTTGGGAGGCCAAGGAAGGTGGATCGCCTGAGGTCGGGAGTTTGAGACCGGCCTGGCCAGCTTGGTGAAACCCCGTCTCTACTGAAAATACAAATATTAGCCGGGCACAGTGGCAGGCACCTGTAATTCCCAACTACTCGGGAAGCTGAGGCAGGAGAATCACTTGAACCCAGGAGGTGGAGGTTGCAGTGAGCCAAGATCACACCACTGCACTCCAGCCTGGGAGACAGAGCAAGACTTTCTCAAAAAAAAAAAAAAAAAAAAAAAAAAGAAGTGGACTTTGGGGGAGATTCTCCCAAAGCCCTACGTTGGAAAGGGATGGGGGAAAACAGGGGGATAGAGGTACAGTGCTCAGGTACAGCCTGTGGACCCCAGGCCAGGCCAGGCTGGAGGTCCTCCAGGATTGGAGGGCTGATAGGGCAGGTCACCCTGAAGAGACAGGCTCAGCCTCCCTTGAAGGGCCTGGAGCCTGTCTGAGACAGGGCAGGAGGGCCCATCCCTGTGGCTCCATGTCTGATGCCTGAAGGAAACCCAGCATGGAGGGAGCATAGATGCCCAGGCCAAATTCACCTCCAAGCATTTGGAGCCTGTGCCACAGTGTCTTCCTCCTTTAAGGAGACAGGGTTGATGCTCACCTCTTCCTAGAAGCCCTCCTTGATTAATCCCTCCTTCACAGGGGTAGAAAAATGAGAATATTATCTTTCCAAGAGGACACTGCCCTCTTGCTGATCAGAAATGTTTGTAAGGTCTAGAAAAATATTTTCCTCCACTGACTCCACTGCCTCTGTCCACACTGACCTGGATAAAAAATGCTGGCCTGTTGTTAATGGTTCCAGGCTGGGAATCAGCAATTTGCAGGTGCAGTCCAAGTCCTGCAGGAATTTGGAAAAAGGGTTTCTCTGGGCCTCAGTTTTCCTCACCGTTAATATCGGGGGAAATACTTGCCCCAGCTCTACCCCGAAAATAGAGCAGCAGCAGTTGACATTTGTGACTGCAAAATGTGTGCCAGGCACGGAGCCAAGCCCATCACACCCAGCGTCGCAGGAATTCGCTCAGTAACCTTGTGTGGAAGACACAATGGCGATTCCCATCTTGCAGATGAGGAAACTGAGGCTCAGCGGGGTCTGTCAGTTCCCTAAAGTCATGCAGCTGAGTGACTCCAGAGCTCCTTCTCTCAACATTTCACTCTATTGTTCCAAGTAAAAGATTGCGTTCAATCCTGTTCAGTTACTCAATCAACTAGCATTTAGATGGCACCAACTGCATGCAGTCACTGAGTAAGCCACAGCCTTGATTTGAGTATCTTGTGGCCACCCAGCTGGCACCATGTTGGGGAAGGTGGGGGGCGGGAGGCAGGAGAGTTGCTGCTTCCCAAGAGCCTAGAGGTGTGGGGAAATGGGGCTCAGCCACAGGAGACTGTGAATATAGGTTCTGCCACCAGCCACTTCTAGGTGTGGCTGCATAACTGTGGATGATTCACTTAACCTCTCCCTGCTGGGGTTCTGGCTCCCATAATGGTTAGAACGCCGCCTTCTAGGATTGTTTCAAGGATGGCATGGCATAATAAGAACACCTTGAGGGAGGGGATTTCACAGAGTATACTCCATAAATTATGGCCACTATTATTATTATTATTCTTGTTATTATTATTATTGAGATGGAATCTTGGTCTGTCACCCAGGCTGGAGTGCAGTGGCACAATCTCAGCTCACTGCAACCTCTGGCTCCCAGGTTCAAGTGATTCTCCTGTCTCAGCCTCCCAAAGTGCTGGGATTACAGATGTGAGCCACTGCACCTGGCCATGTCCATTATTATTAAAATGAGCAACTGAGGCCGGGCGCGGTGGCTCACGCCTGTAATCCCAGCACTTTGGGAGGCCGAGGCGGGCGGATCACAAGGTCAGGAGATCGAGACCATGGTGAAACCCCGTCTCTACTAAAAATACAAAAAATGAGCCGGGCGCGGTGGCGGGCGCCTGTAGTTCCAGCTACTCGGGAGGCTGAGGCAGGAGAATGGCGTGAACCCGGGAGGCGGAGCTTGCAGTGAGCCAGGATAGCGCCACTGCACTCCAGCTTGGGCGACAGAGCGAGACTCCGTCTCAAAAAAAAAAAAAAAAAAAAAAAATGAGCAACTGGAGAACAGGGGGTATTGAGCTTGGCCAGATGTCCAGTTATGTGTCCACAGGAGCCTCAGGAGTTTTCAGAGTGGGGAGCAAGGCCCCTGGCCTGGAGCAGACAGGGCTGCGTCCTAGAAGAGGGAGCCTCAGGTGCCAGGCTGAAAGGCTGGAAACTGGGAGCTGGTGGGAAGGAAGGTGTCTGGACCGGGATGTGGAGCAGAGCAGGGAGGAGGTGCACCTTTGAGTGTGCGTGACAGACAGAGACAGCTGGCCCTGAGGCCACCGTACAGGTGTGAACAGGTGAGCCGTGAGCCCCAAGCTGGTTCATTGCAGGGCAAGGGGCTCCTATGCCAGGCAGAGGCCTCTGGGACACAGGAGACCCTGGAGGCTTTAAAGAGAGGAGTGCTGTGGGGTGGGGAAGGCTGCACACCTCACTCGTAGGGAATGCATGACCTGCAACTGACTAGGAGAAGCCCAGTTAGGCCCTGGCTGGGCTCTCCTTTGGTGCTATCGCTCAGGCCAGGATCAAGAGCTGCAGGCCGGGCGCGGTGGCTCAAGCCTGTAATCCCAGCACTTTGGGAGGCCGAGACGGGCGGATCACGAGGTCAGGAGATCGAGACCATCCTGGCTAACACGGTGAAACCCCGTCTCTATTAAGAAATACAAAAAACTAGCCAGGCGAGATGGCGGGCGCCTGTAGTCCCAGCTACTCGGGAGGCTGAGGCCGGAGAATGGCGTAAACCCGGGAGGCGGAGCTTGCAGTGAGCTGAGATCCGGCCACTGCACTCCAGCCTGGGTGACAGAGCGAGACTCCGTCTCAAAAAAAAAAAAAAAAAAAAAAAAAAAAAGAGCTGCAGATGTGCACACCTATGGAGCTCTTGGGACCCTCGGCCTCAGCCCGCACACCCCCAACATCACCCTCCAGCCAGCCCATGGGGCCTCAGGTGGTGGGAAGGCAGGACCACAAGGGCCTGTGGCAGGGCAGGGAAAGGCACAGAATGGTGTTTACATTTTCCCTTCTTCCCTGCTGGCCTGGCGGTTACACCACTGCGGTTTGTTGGCCCTAGGGAGCGCCTCCCTTACATAACGCCTGACACAACCGCCCCAAAACTCACGCAGAGCGTCTCCCACGCACCACCGCACATGCTGTCATGCCGGCTCACCCCCACTCACAGAGCCACACGGAAGCCTCACGCACTCTGTCACACACATCCCTTCCCACACATGCTCTCATCCCAACGCTGTCGTTACAGAAAGGATTTCTTTTGCTCCCACCACCCATCACACAGGCGGGGCCTCCCTGCCGTGGCTTCAGTGCCTCTGGTTCCTCAGGCCCCAGGAGCCCTGAGCCCACTGGGACTGCTCCAGGCCTCTCCTGGGTCTCCCAGGTGACAGCCTCAGACCGTGGTGCCAGCCTAGGCAGTGGATGACAACAGGGGGACTTGAGAACAGGGTAGGGACTTGCAGAAAGACCAGAGTCCAGGCTGGAGCCCCTGAGACGTGGACTCTAGAAACTCAGAACAGGCAGCGGGGAGGGACAGACAGGGAGGGACACAGCCTCCGAGGCATTATATTTAGTGCAACATGTTACTATGAGGGCAGGCTTCAAGCATTTAATTGCATGATGGGCCAGGCACGGTGGCTCATGCCTATAATCCCAGCACTTTGGCAGGCTGGAGGATGGCTTGAGCTCAGGAGTTCAACACCAGCCTGGGCAACATAGCGAGACCCCCTGTCTACAAAAAATAAAATAATAATATAAATGAGGAAAAATGCATGCGACCCTCCCAAGAAACACGTGAGCCACACTGTGACCCATGCATACTACTTCTCAGGATTCATCTGATGGAGATATTCGCCCAAGGCCCTGAGTAAAAAAAAGTTCATGCTGCAATGTTGGTAAAAGCAAAATAATGCAGAGCCTCCCTGTCCATCCCCTGGACCCTCAAAAACAGAGCCACATGCAATCGTGTTCCAGTGCCCTAAATGATAGGCCAGGGGAGAGAATGACCCCATTTTTTGACTGAAACCATATATGAATGTGTGTGTATAAATATTTGTAGATAGCTGCCTCACCAGATCTCTGGAATGCCTCACACAAAGTGGCTACCAAGTGGTCACCTTTGCTGAGTGGGCCTGAGGAGAAAGGTTAAGGGGGACTTTTCCACTTGCACGTATTGGGATTCACTGCAGCTGCTAGAATATTAATAGCAAGCAGGCATGAGTTCCGAATAAGAGGAAAAAAATCGTCCAGGAGTGATGGCTCACACCTGTAATCCCAGCACTTTGGGAGGCCAAGGCAGGAGGATTACCTGAGGTCAAAAGTTCAAGACCAGCCTGGCCAACATGGTGAAACCCCGTCTCTACAAAAATACAAACAATTAGCTGGGCATGATGGTAGGTACCTGTAATCCCAGCTACTCGGGAGGCTAAGGCAGGAGAATTGCTTGAACCCAGGAGGCGGAGGTTGCAGTGAGCTGAGATAGCGCCATTGCACTCCAGCCTGGCAACACAGTGAGACTCTGTCTCAAAAAAAAAAAAAAAAAAAAAAAAAAAGATAAAAAAGAGGAAAAAATCAATACGAGCTTCCTTGTACCAAGGAATAATGCATTTTCCCTCTTCTGAACGGCTGGGACACTCCGCCCTCTCTATGGGGGCCTGAGGCGGCATCCTGGTGCTGCCACTTATGCACTGGGAGACCTCGGGCAAGCATCTTTCATTCTGTGAGCTCCACTTTCCTCATCTATCCAACGGGAGTGAACAGGGCCAGTCTCACAGGGCAGGTTGGTTTCGTTGTACAAACAGTTATTGAAGCCCTTCGAGGAGCCAGGCTTGGGGGCTGCAGGGAGGAACACAATGTTCTTGCTTTGAAGGAACTGACAGGGTAGAGAGGAAGACAGACATAACCAGCCGTTGTGGGATGCTGTGATATGTGCTCTGATAAAGGCCTGGATGGGGCCCCGGGTGGGCCAGGGTGGCGTGGAGAGGCTAGATCTGAGGTTGAGATTCAGCCTGGGCTGACTGCTGAGGGAAGAGGCGAGGAAGCAGGGGGTCACAAGGGGATGTCCCAGGCAGGGGTGGAAGGGAAGTTAAGGGCCAGAGTGTGAACAGCATCTTTAGGAATCCTTGGCGCTCCCAAGCAGCTGAGAAGCAAGGAGCATAGGCAGAGGGGGAGGTTTTTCTGGATCCCAGAGCCCCTTGGACTTGAACAGTGGGTGGTGGGACCCTGTGTAGCGTCCTGGGGCAGAGAGGGGTATGATCACCCAAGTGCTTTAGAAGCTTGCTCTAGACGAGTGGTGGCCTGGAGGAGGATGAGCCAGGGCTCCTGGTTGATCAGGTGTCCGGGCGAGCGTGGGGGAGGCCTGAGTTGCAGAGGAGCTAGAGACAAAGGGGGCAAAGTCAAGGCCTGGTTAGAAAGCAGAGTCATGATGTTTGGGCAACCTATGAGGGAAGGGGTAGAGGGAAGTGAGAGAAAAGACTGGGGAAGCATGCCAGGTTCTGGCATGGGTTCCTTGAGAGATGTGGTGTCACTTGCTTGGGGACAGGGGCAACTGGAAGGGTTGGTATGAGGTGCATCTGGGAGGAGGCGGGTCTCAGACTGCTGGGTGGGGCTGAGAGGTGCTACCTGTGTGGACAGTTAGACAGAGCTCAGTCCCTTCCCTTCTCCAGTGGCACTTTCAGTCTGCCAGGTAGAGCAGTAGTTTGGGAATATTCTGGAGTCTCTTGGCTTTTGGAAGGAAGGAGAACCAGCAAGGGCATCATGGGGGCATCCTAGGACCTGCTGCTGGAAGCGTCTTTCCTTCAGCTATTGGCATTTTAATAGAACATTCTAGACTCACAGTGCTGTCCAACAGAACTTTTGTGATGACAGAAATGTTCTGTGCTGTTTAATGCAGTAGCCCCTAGCTCTATGTGGCAATTGAATACTCTAAATGTAGCTAGCTAGTGTGGCTGAGGAGCTGAGCTTTATATTTTGCTTAATTTTAATTAATTTAAATCTGAATGGCCACATGCACAACTACAAACCCTGGGAGTTTGGTGGGGGCAAACCATGGGGCCTTCCTGATGCCCCTCATATTGAATGCCTCCTGATTAGAAGTGGAAAATGCCCCAAAATGGTAATAACAAACAAACCATAAATACTGCACTTTTTTGTTTTTGAGACGGAGTTTCACTCTTGTCGCCCAGGCTGGAGTGCAATGGTGCGATCTCGGCTCACTGCAACCTCCACCTCTCGAATTCAAGCGATTATCCTGCCTCAGCCCCCGAGTAGCTGGGATGACAGGCATGCGCCACCACGCCCAGCTATTTTTGTATATTTAGTAGAGATGGAGTTTCTCTGTGTTGGTCAGGCTGGTCTTTTTTTTTTTTTTCTTGAGACAGGTTCTAGCCAACATGGTGAAACCCCGTCTCTACTAAAATACAAAAAATTAGCCGGGCATGGTGGCACGCACCTCTAATCCCAGCTACTCTCGGGGCTGAGGCAGGATAATCACTTGAACCTGGGAGATGGAGATTGCAGTGAGTTGAGATCGCGCCACTGCACTCCAGCCTGGGTGACAGAGCAAGACTCTGTCTCAAAAAAAAAAAAAAAGGAAAAAGAAAAAAGAAAACTGAAGTTCAGATTTGCTCGAGGTCATGCAGGTAGGAGGCAGCACTGGGCTGAGATTTGAATGCAGGCCTATGGGAGCCCCTGCTTGTAAACCCTCATGGCCAGGCCCTTCCACAGCCATGGAGGTGATGCCTGCCCAAGCCCCCTCCGGTCCCAGCCCCTGCAGCAGCTCTGGACCCACAGGGCTATTGTTGGCAAGCTCCTGCCCGCCAGCACCAGAGACTCTCTGGGCCCTCTCTGAGAAGCCTGCTGGATGGAACATCCAGGGACCAGCCACGCTGAGCCTCTCGGCCAAGAAGGATTTGGGTTTGCTTTGGTGAGAATTGATACCAACAGCCCTACTGGCACAGCACATGCTCAGAGAGGTGTCCTGGGTTCTTTCTTTTCCAAGTGCTAGGTAGAGACCCAGAAACTGGCAAGTCTCCAGAGGGGTACGGCTACCCCTTCTCAACCTTAGTTTTCTCATCTATGGAATGAGAGGGCTACACGAAGTCAATGTTTATTTTTTTTTGAAATGGAGTCTCGCTCTGTCGCTCAGTCTGGAGTGCAGTGGTATGATCTCAGCTCACTGCAACCTCCGCTTCCGTGTTCAAGCGATTCTTGTGCCTCAGCCTCCCAAGTAGCTGAGATTACAGGTGTTCACCACCACGCACGCCTGGCTAATTTCTGTATTTTTAGTAGAGACGGGGTTTTGCCATGATGGCCAGGCTGGTCTCAAACTCCTGACCTCAGGTGATCCATTGTCTTGGCCTCCCAAAGTGCTGGGATCACAGGTGTGAACCACCATGCTCAGCCTTCAACTTTTTTGGAAAAAAGGAAAGAAAAGCAAAAGACCTGAGAAAGAACCCTGATTGGATCCACTTGAATCATGTGCCCAGTTCTGGGCAATTGCAGTGGTCAGAGGTCATTTTCCCAGATTGAGTCCCTTGCCTGCACCCAGCTGTGTTTTAAAAAACACAGATGAGGCCGGGTGTGGTGGCTCCTGCCTATAATCTCAGCACTTTGGGAGGCTGAGGCGGGTGGATCACTCCAGGAGTTTGAGACCAGACTGGGCAACATGGCGAAACCCTGTCTCTATTAAAACAAAACAAAACAAAACAAGAAAACACACAGATGAGGCAGGACACAGTCTACCCTGGAACGAAATCCTGGAGGGTTTCTTAAAGGATCAGGGCTTTATAGACAGGTGGGAGTAAAGCAGGAAGAAAGGGGTCAGGAAAACAGCCTGTGGTATTTGAAAGAGCAAAAGTTTAAATTCCTTTAGATTCTGCCTTGACATTTCCTAGTCCATGGCCGCAGGCATGTAACAACTCCTCTGAGCTCAATTTCCTCATCTTTGAAATGGGAATAGCAATAGGACTTCGGTGTTGGGTTGTTATAAGGACTTCATTAACATATGTAAAGCTTTAGTATGTAATAGGAACTCCATAAATAGTAGCTATTAGAATTGTTAAGGCATTCTGACCTGGAGAACTGTGAGCTTGGGCTAGGGGAGGAAGGGCAGCAGAAGGGGATGAGGCCTTCTACTACTAATAATAGCAGCCAGCCCTTGCTCCTCAACACACCACCTCCAGGCCCTGGGCAAGGCACTTTACATGTATTATCTCACTTAATCTTTATAACAGCAACTATGGATTAACCCATTTTTCAAATGAAGAAACTGAGTCTCAAAGAGGCTGTGAACTGTGCTCAAGGTCACCCAGCGAGTAATTCGCAGCACTGAGGATCCATTGCCCCCATCTGACTCCAGAGTCCCAGCTCTTTCCACGTGTGATAACCTTCTGCGCTCTGGCGTGAAAAAAAAACACACACACAACTTTTTTTTTTTTTTGACACAG
This sequence comes from Macaca mulatta, assembly GCF_049350105.2. Lineage (NCBI taxonomy): Eukaryota > Metazoa > Chordata > Mammalia > Primates > Cercopithecidae > Macaca > Macaca mulatta. Next base: position 81,619,037 of record NC_133418.1, on the reverse strand, counting down.
AGTCTTGCTCTGTTCCCCAGACTGGAGTGCAGTGGTGCACTATCACTCCCAGCTAATTTGTAAAGAGCCAGGCATGGTGGCTCATGCCTGCAATCCCAGCACACTGGGAGGCCGAGGTGGATGGATCACGAGGTCAGGAGTTCAAGACAAACTTGGCCAACATAGTAAAACCCTGTCTCTACTAAAAACACAGAAATTAGCCGGATGTGGTGGCACGCACCTGGAGTACCCAGCTACTTGGGAGGCTAAGGCAGGAGAATCGTGAACCCGGGAGGCGGAGGTTGCAGTGAGCCAAGACTGCGCTATTGCACTCCAGCCTGGATAACAGAGCAAGACTCTGTCTCAAAAAAAAATAATATTTTGTAGAGAAGGGGTTTCACCATGTCCCCCAGGCTGGTCTCCACCTTCTGGGCTCAGGTGATCCTCCTGCCTGGGCCTCCCAAAGTGCTGTGATTACAGGTGTGAGCCCCCATGTGTGGCCCTTTCTTGCTTCTTCAGGCGCTTTCTGGGCCCTACGTGTGGTCAATTTCCCTGACAGATGTTCCCTTAGTACCTTGTTCTTCCCCTTTATGGCCTGGACTTCAGCTTGTGATTGTACTTTTTGGAAAAACTAAGATGGGCCAGGAGCGGTGGTTCATGCCTATAATCCCAGCACTTTGGGAGGCCAAGGTGGGTGGATCACCTGAGGTCAGGAGTTCGAGACCAGCCTGGCCAAAATGGAGAAACCCTGTCTCTACTAAAAATACAAAAATTAGTCGGGCGTGGTGGCGCTATAATCCCAGCTACTCGGGAGGCCGAAGCAGGAGAATCTTGTTCAGTTTGGACAAGTGTGGTAACACCACACTTGAACTTGGGAGGTGGAGTTTGCAGTGAGCCGAGATTGCACCACTGCACTCCAGCCTGGGTGACAGAGTGAGATTCCATCTCCAAAAAAAAAAAAAAAAAAGTTTATGTTCACACATGGACTTGTATACTTGTGCATAGCAGGATTATTCAACATTCAACAGTAGCTAAAAGGTGGAACAACTCAAAGTCCCATCCACTGGAATATTATTCAGTCATAAAAAAGGAATGAAGTTGATTTCTGCTACAACATGAATGAACCTCGAAATCATTATGCAGACTCCCTGAAGGCAGGAATAACACCTGTCAGCTCCCCTCTCTTAGCCCAGTGCAGGCATTTACTAGACAATGGAGAACTTTCTGTGGGTTGAATGAAAGGGCAGGGCTGGGCCAACAGACCAAGCGTCCTGCCCCACTGCTGTGTGGGCTGAATGCGGGGGACCATGGAGGGGGATCCGCCTGCAAGTCTGAATCCCACTGGCTCTGGCCCTCAGCAAAATCTGCCTCCACCCTGCAGCCTCACCGACTTCCATCTGCAAAACATGTGGCCCTGGATGTCAGTCAAGTCCCACTCAACTCCGGGACTAGATGTCGGTCTGGGATTCTTATAGGTGCTCAATAAAGTCCTGGCACATTGACCTGGTGGGAACTGAAGCCTCCACAGCTGCCAGGCCAGGGAGAAACCACCAGGTAGCAGAAGATCACGTGGCCACATGCCTCAGCCAAGTTCCTTTCCCCTGACGTGCACCCCCTACCCCCCGCCCCGCTCAGGTTATTAGTGGTGCAGGGGAAACAAACAGCAGGTTTCCAATTACCCCGCAGCCCCTTCTCAAGTGGTGCAGGATTCGGAGACTGTCCGCCTGCAAGCAGTCACCACGCCAGCAAGCACTCACCACGGGGGCGGAGGTGGGATTTAGTAAGACAAGGCCCTGGGTCTGCATTTCAAAGGCCCGGGTTCCCTCTCCCCATAAAACCAACACTGAGCCCAGTGGAGGGGACACAGGCGGCCCCACAGCCGGGCCCGGCCCCCTGCAGAGGGGTCACCGGGAATTCTGTGTTTCATCAAATATTGCTGGGCTATGGAGTTTTATTTGAAAATAATTTTAATTAGCCGGAAACTAGGAGTTTAATAAATGGAAAACAGAGAACTTTCCAAGGCCACAGCTGGGAAACACTTGGTTTTTTAAAAATTCCGCCTGGCGTCCCAAACCAGCTAAGCACCCTGACACGAGGGCCAGAGGAATCCACAAGAAAAACAAAGCTTATTTTTAGAGAAACATTTTAAACTTGGTTTCAGCGAGCTCAGGAGTTTTCTTGTCTGTCTCGAGTCCTTAATATCTTTCTTTCTATTTCAGAGCTGCCTCTCGCCCCAGAGGGCACAAGAGCTGCTATCTGACAGGAGCTATTTCTGCCCAGATGAAAATAAAAGGGCCCCTCCCCCTTCCCCCAGAGTGAGTTCTTTCTAAAAATGTCCCTGCAGACAGCCAGGGGCACCGAGGCCTGTCCTTGGCAGGTGTGCCCAGCTATGGAGGTGAGTCTGGGGTCCCTGCAAGGCGGGGGCCCATTGGCCACCCTCCCACCCAGCCCTGTCCGGCCTGCTGCCCTGCAGGAAGCGGATGCCAGCCTGGCGGTCATTTCCGGGTTTTGAAAGCAGTTTTTAAACTTGAAAGAGCCATGCTAAAAAGGTCTGCTTTTCCTCCGTAGGTGTTGGTAACACCCACACCCACATACAGACACACCCACATGCACACCGCAGCAGACACATCCAGACCCAAATACACAGCAACACCTACAGCTGCTCACCCCCCACAGAGCCACACACCTACCCACACACAGCGGCAGCTACACAGAGGCACACCCAAACCCCACTCCCATAGATCACACACACACCCACCCCCAGACCCAGACATACCCCAAAGACCCACATACCTACCCACACAGCAACAGACATACCCAAACCCACACCAGCACTCACCCAAACCCACACCAGCACTCACACACATCCACACACACTTACACAGACACACCCACGTACACCAACACACACCCCTGCATACACACCAACCCCATCACAACAGACACATCAACACACAGGCACACCCCAAAGACCCACATACCTACATAGCAACAGATACACCCAAACCCACACCAGCACTCACATACATCCACACACACACTTACACACAGGCCCACACACATCCAAACACAGCCATACCCACAGACCCTCCCCCCACATAACCTCCACATGCAGAAGCACACAGATCCACACACCAGTACTCCCCTAGGGCGACCCCTGAACACCTGCACACGGAGCAACACCGACACACCTCTGCACACCCATAGACAGAAAAGGACACAGAAACAGGTACTAATACACTTCCCATGCAGGCACACCCCTCAGACCTCCACACACGTGCACGGCATGCATGCGCGCGCGCGCGCGCACACACACACACACACACACACACACTTTCAAGGTCTAGTAAAGTCCATCAGGAGAGGCTGGGCCCTGGAGGCGCTGTGGCTTCCTGCTGCCCTGCTCCCTCCCGCCTCCTCCCTGCAGGGCTCGGCCTGGGGAGGCCTGTCCAACCGCCAGGCCCCGCCCCGCCCCAGCCCCCGCTCTCCTCCTCCCTCCCTCAGCCGTGCCAGCAGCAGCACAGAACTGGAACTGCCCTACGCGGCCACAGCGTTACACATCCTCCAGGAGTGTGGACAAGAAAAAATAAACACAATTAGAATTCACGACAATGGGTCCCTGATGGAAGGTAAGCCCGGCTAGCCTCTAAGGGCTGTGCCGGCTCCTACGAACTTCCAGGGCCGAGGACGGTGCCGAGACCCAACTTCCGGTCTCAAGAAAACTTGGTGAGAGTCACATCCGCCCTCACTTGTCACCACAAGCAAGACTGAAGGAGAGCGGGTGTCTGGGGACGCTTCCCTTCCGAGGCTCAATGCTCTCTAGCGGGCTTCCTCCCTGCACGTGGCCACCCTGGGGTTTTTCGGAGACCCCCCAGGCAGGTTTTAGCACCGAGCATTCTAGTGCGGAGCCAGGCTGGCGGCCAAGAGCTAGGCCTGCTTGTTTTTCCTGCGTCAGGCCCACCAGGCCTTGCTCTGTCATCCGGGGTCCTGAGCCACTGCAGGGCTCACAATCCTCCATCTATTCCCTGGGGCTGGTGCAGAGCTTTGGCCTTCTGAATAGTGTGTGTGTGTGTGTGTGTGTTTTTTTTTTTTTTTAACACACCCAGCAGTAGATTCAGACAGCTTGAGGGGTGGAAAATGTGTACGTGCACACATCCTTTCTCTGAAATAGAATCAGAAGGTGGCACACACTAATTGAGCTACTTAAAAAATACCTTAGTCTTCAGACATCCAGTGGAAACGCCACGATGAAGACATTCTAAACACCATCACATTCTGGGCTCATTTTCACAACTGACTACGGAGGAATTTTCTCCCACAGTTTCTAAGTGTAACTCAGAGTCACCAGTCCGGGATGGGAATTTTGGTTTGTCATTACTTGCAATCTTCTAATTCCTTAATTTACAAGAAAACTTTTCTTTCTTTTTTTTTTTTTTTTTGAGACGGAGTCTCGCTCTGCCGCCCAGGCTGTAGTGCAATGACTGGATCTCAGCTCACTGCAAGCTCCGCCTCCCGGGTTCACGCCATTCTCCTGCCTCAGCCTCCCGAGTAGCTGGGACTACAGGCGCCCGCCACCTCGCCCGGCTAGTTTTTCGTATTTTTCAGTAGAGACGGGGTTTCACCGTGTTAGCCAGGATGGTCTTGATCTCCTGACCTCGAGATCCGCCCGTCTCGGCCTCCCAAAGTGCTGGGATTACAGGCTTGAGCCACCGCGCCCGGCCACAAGAAAACTTTTCTAAGGGTGATCAAGCAACGGTAGAGGTTTTTTTTTTTTTTTTTTCCTGTTAATTTCCAGGTCCTGCAGGAAGACAGTGACCTAAGTACCCTCCATTGATCTGCGGCAAGAGGAAATTTCTGAATGATCCCCCCTAGCTTTCCACGCTCCACTGGGTCTGGGATACAAAACTTCAGATCCTAACAGTTGGGCTTTTGAAACAAACCAGTTTTTAAAAATGAATGTGGCATACCCCAACATTCCAGCTGATCAAAAGTACTTGTTTAGAAAAATAAGTTTAGGAATGAAGTGGAAACAAGGCCTTTGAAATGCAGCTTAACCTAAATAGCACCACATTTTAGACTTTTCCTCCCCACTGCACATTCTTTATGGTGCAGGGGCTGGGGAGCCTGCAGAGTCTTCGCCCCTCCTGAGTCCTCCTTGGCCTCGGGCTTCCCCTCCCCCGCTGCTGAGGCCTTCAGTCAGGGGCTGGCATCTGGGAGAACCTTGAAACTTGTTTCCCATCCCCTTTGGCAGCACGCAACAAGCACCAAAACGCTCCAGTTAACACCAGTGCAATCATCGTTAACGTGAAACAGCTGCCCGAGGCCTGGTGTATCCATCAGACCGCCCCCTCCCCTCCATGCTCAGCTGTGAGTCACCAGAGACCCTGACTAAGGCAGGGCCCCGGAGGGAGCGGGGATGCGAGGATTGTTGATGGAGCCCAGCTGTTGTATATGAGAAAGCAAACTATTGCTAAATCTCTTACCTACTTTGGAAAAAGTGTCTGAACTGTGTGTATGAGGGGCAGCGGTGGAGGAGAAAAAACCTGAATTGATTTATGAACCCGATTTAAGTTCCTAAAATGATTGTTTTAAAGTTAGAAACAGCCAGAGTCACTATAGTAAGATTTTGTTCAACTGTTTGCGAAATCAGCAGACAAATCAATGTCTTTTTTTCTCTTTCTAGAGACCTGGGTTGAATTTGCTTTCTGGTCACTTACAGTCCTCTAAAGCACAGACATGAAATATTTTTGCATAAATAACTTGAATGTGTTCATTCCCAGAGGAAGTTGTTCACATAAGCAAACATCACTCAGATATAAGTTTAACCTGTTTTATCGTTCCCTCCACCCTGAACAAGGACATACCAGGCTTTTCAAAATCCAGGCAAAACTCCAGTTCTCCCATCCAGAAAAAGCCTGGCCTCACTCTCCACCTCCAGCTCAGCACTCAGGCCTGGCAGGCCACCGGCTGCAGAAAGATCCTCCTCCCCTTCCCCACCCAAGCAGTTCTGTTTCCCAGCAAAAAATCAGACCCTCAGCTGCTACCGCAGCCACATGATCCACCCGGTGACTCACAGGCAGGCCACACCCCTTCAGGCCTCCTGGCCAGGCCCTGCCACCAGCCAGCCAGCCAGCCAACTCTGGGATGCATCTTATTACCAAAGGGAACAGCTAACTAATGCCCTTGACAGTCCAAATAATTACTTTCTTTCAGCTAGAAGAACTTGCTTATAAAATATATACGGGCTGAGAGGACGCAGGTTCTTCTGAACTCTTGGCTCTGCCAGCTCCAAGTCCTTCCCGACCGTGCCAAGACCTGGGGAATGGCAGACATGGTTAGCTGGGAAGCTAGAAAGCTAGACATTCCTGTTTAAAAATAAAGCTCTTACATGGTAATACCTTTTTTTCCCAAAAATTTTATTGGGGGAAAACTACAAAACATTTACAGTACAATGTTTACAGTCACAATTTGTAGTGAACTGATTCCCCAAAATATATTACAACTCAAGTTGACTTATCTTGTTACATTCAAAAACCTACTTCTGTCAAAGTAGTCCAGAGAGTACATATAGTGCTCCAACTGTACCTACGTACAAACTAAAGCTACCGCTCATTCATCTGCTGTCCAGGAAAGCTTAGGAAACATTCCTACCTTTCTACACGGAAAAAAAAAAATAGTACAAGTTTTGGAATTTTCTGTAATTAAACAAGGCATATTTGTGTACTACATATTTCAGCACTAAGAGGCGGTCGCTTCACTTTATATCTATATAAAAAAAGTGGTAAAAGTCTTTTCCTTTTGTGCAGTTGAACCCATCCTACATTCAGATTCTCTCAAGCACTAATAAAATACTTATTTGGTTGAGGAAGATTTAAGGCAAGTTCGGGCCCTTCCAAAGGCACTGTGAGACTCCCCCCCACTCCCCATTATTGCTACATGTCTTAAGATACTCCAGTATGTCACAGCAGAACTGGTGGAATAAGCAAACACTTTTTTGCTAGTTTATAAAGTTGGAATTAGAAAAGCATGCCACATTTCAACCTGATTGCAAAGTATGTGGTCATTTTTTTCTTTAAAGTTGGATGGGCTACAACCTTTATACATTCTAAGAAAACTCATAGGATGTTCCTCAAACTACTTCCACAGCATCAAGATAGATTTCTGTCAAGAAATCATGCAATCTTTCAAAATTTACGTAAACAAGGAAAGAAATTAATGAAATAAATATTACATACAATCTCTTAAATTAAGAATTTTGTACTCATTTACAATAAAATAACCAAGTGAAGTTACAAAAGGCATATATTACTGTGAAAAGAACATACACTCCACATTTTGCCGATTAATAATGGCAATCATAATTTAACATAATAAAAGAATATATATCTATTGCTTTTCATCATACTTGATAAATACAGTATGAACAAAATTTTCATTGTATACTTTTCACAAGATAATAAATAAGTTAAATAGTTTTTTTCATATTGAGTTGTGGTGCAGTGGTGCGAATCAACTCAAAACAGCTAAAAATTCAGCAGTTATTCTCCAACAATTACAAAGTAAGCTCTGCCCAAGGCTTCCAGAGGGAGCAGACAAAATGGTTCTAAACTAAACATCCACTAAGTGGTGGCGATGAAACCAGTAACCAGTATGGACCTTTGGAATGCAAGGGTTTGTTTTTCACCCCCAGACATATATAATTGTTAAAAAACAAAAAACACCTATGGGCTGAGGGCTAACTATCAAGGCATATTCTTGGCAGAATATTGGATTCTAAAAAGCTTATAGGTTTAGCAAGGTGGTGGCTGGCTGGTATAACACCGATCTGAGACAAACAATTAGGAACTTCTTAAGGGTTCCCACATCTGGACTTAACTAATGCTGTTCAAGTGAAGAGATGGAATGGTGGTTGATAGCTGCTGGTGCTGGGTTGATTTTTCCTGAAGTCCCAAACTCACTGGAGTCCTAAAAAAGTTTAAGTGTTTGTTTTTTGTTCTATTGGTATCACAACTGCCCTGTTGTGAATATTTTGTTCAATAGAAAAAGTTCCTCGACTTTTTTGCTCAAAAAGAATGAAACTTCGTAATAATAAAAAAAAAAAAAAAAAGAGGAAACCGAAAAGGAGAGGTGGGGGCCCCTCCAGGCACAGAGTTCGAGTCCAAGGGCTCGGTCGGGCTTGCAGTCTGCCTGGGGCCCATGTCACCCCCCGACTCCCGGGCCCCCAGCAGGGGCGAGATGGCGAGGGGTGTCCTCCAACATCTCTGAACCGCCTTCCCTTCCTCCTCACTGGCGCCCTCTTGCCTCAGTCGTCGGAGATGGAGAGGCGGCTGAAGATTGGCAGGCGGCGGCCGGGGTCGAGGCTGGGGGACTCGGAGCCGCTGAGGCTTCCAGAGCTCAAGGAGCCGCTCAGGTAACTGTCGCGGTCCGACAGCGAGTCCGGGGGGCTGGGGGGCGCGTCGAACACGGGCGAGTCGGACAGGCGGCGCGGCAGCTGGAAGCTGAAGGGCGGCGAGGGAGGCGCGGCGGCCCCGGCGGGGAGGGGTGCGCTGGGCGGTGCCGGGGGCTGCGCAGGGGGCGCCAGGCCCTGCTGCTGCTGCTGCTGACTGCGGTAGTAGGCGGCGGCGGCCACGGCGGCAAAGTTGTGGGTCTGGATGGCGAGCGGCGTGATGAGGCTGCTGAGCTCCGGGCCGAAGGCGAAAGCGTTGTTGGCGCACGAGGCTGACGAGCAGGCCGCGCACGGGGCCCCAGGTGCCAGCAGGTCCTCGGCTCCCCCGCTGCCGTAGAGCAGAGCGGCCGCAGCCGCGGCCGCCGCAGAGGCGCAGCATGCCGGGGCCGAGGGCGTGGAGGCCGCGGAGGCCGAGGAACAGGAGGAGGCGGAGGAGGAGCAGGACGAGGCCGAGGAGCAGGAGGGCGGCGGCGGCGTGCGCGACGTGGGGCTGTCGAGCAGCAGCGGCGACTCGAGGCCGCCCGGGGGCTGATGGTGGCCCGACGGGAAGCCCGAGAAGCTGAGGCTGTGGTGCAGCTTGGGCCGCGGCTCCCGCGGGAAGCCCAGGTGCAGCGCGTCGCGCGTGCCAAAGGCACGCAGGTCCCCGGAGGCGCCCCCCGACGGCGCGGGCCGCCGCTCGTCCGCGTTGTGGATGAAGTGGCAGCGCGGCCCGTAGGGACAGAAGCCGATGGTGTGGAAGGTGCGGCACAGCTCGGTCTTGTACTTCGGGTGGCGAGTCAGGCTGCGCAGCTCGTGGAAGCCATGCGCGAACTGGCACTTCTCGCCGTACTTGCACGTGCCGCTCTCCTCGAAGGGCCGGCACAGCTCGGTCTTGTAGCGCGTGGAGTTGATCTGTGAGCCGCCGCCCCCCTTCTGCTGCTGCTGCAGGTGCAGGAGGTGCTGGCTGCGGTCGCCGTTCTCGCTGAACGAGCGGTCCCGGAATTTGTTCTCCTTGTTGAGCAGGGCTGTGCCGCCGCCCCCCGACGGCTCCTTAAGGGTGCCGTAGGAGGTCGGGCCGCCGGCCGCCGCGCTGCCACAGCTGCTGCCGTTAGCGGCGCCCGGGAACTTGGGCGAGCAGCTGCCGGGGCTGGGCGCGGGGTGGGCGAGTGCGTGCAGGTTGCTGGCCGAGTGCCGTCGGAGGAAGCCTGGCGCGAAGCCGGAGCTGGGGGCGGCGGCCACGGGCGTCCCCACCGCCTTCTTGTCCAGCATGTTGTTCAAGTTGAGGTTGGCCAGGGATTTCTCCGTCTGCCAAAGGAAGGGGAGCGTGGAAGGGATGAAAAACGGAAGGGGAAGGCAGACTCGGGTCGAGCCACAGAGAAACTCCCAGCCTGATTCTTTTCCTCTTTTTCCCCCACTCTTGGCGGATCCCGACTCGGCCTCCACCCTCCACCCATACACACGCAAAAGCAGCAAGATCTTGCTGGAGGGAGCGGGAGAGGGGAGGACGCCCACCGCGGGCCGCGCTGGGTTTCGACACGTGATCCTCCGCCCCGGCCGCCGAGGTGGGCGGCGCGAATCCCGTCCGGGAAGCCCCGGGCAGCGTGGCCGCGGTCGGCAGCGGAGAAACTCAACCGCGACACCAGCGCCCTCCCTGCCGCCCCCTCCTCCTCCAGGGCGCTCGCACACACTTTTGCAAACCCCGGGATTTTCCCGACCCGAAAGGCAGGGCGGGAGGGGCGTCCCCCAGGGCCAGGGGACAGAGGCAAAGTCCAAGAACTGGAACGGCTGCTGCCGGCCCGGCCCGCTCCCCGGCGTACCTTGCACAAGAAGTCGACATCGTAGAACGCGGACAAAAGTGTGGTCGACATGTTTCTGGATCCCGCAGTGGCCGGAGCGACAGGCCGGGAGGTCGGGAGGAGCCCTCGGGGTGGCGTGGCCGGGCTTGAGCCACGACGAATAACGGGCGAGGGGCGGGGAGGGGCCGAAAGTTTGCCGGGGGGCGAGAGGAGAGGGCGAGGGCAGCGGCGCGGGCCGGCGGGAGGGTCCGGCGGAGTGCGGCAGGGGGGAAGGAGAGAAGCGAGGAGCGCTCCTCCGCGCCCCGGGGTGCCCGGCCCGCCCCCCCCGCGGAGCCGACGGCAGCTCGCGGACTGCTGGAACTCTGCAGCCCGCGAGCGCGCGCCCTATATAGAGCCCGGGAGTGCGGCTGCGGCGGGGCGGGCGCGCCGGGGGAGGGGACAGAACTGGGCCCCCGCCGGAGTCTCCAGGCAACGCCGCCCGCCAGCTCGCGAACGTCAGGCGCCTTCTCGGCCTCCCATTGGCCGCCGCCAATTTTTTTTCTCTGGGGAAGGGGGCGGGAGGCCTCGGGGCGGGGCCAGCGACCCGGGCGCCCGGTGCGGCGTGTAGCTTTCGGCCCCGGTGGGTGCCGCCGGGTGGCGGCGGGAAGGCACGGCTTTCCTTTTCTGGCACTGCGCGGTCGGAGAGCCCCGGTACATTTAGCGTGGCCGGGATTCTGCAGTCCTGGACGTGTCTTTCCCTGCCCTGTTCGCCGAGGCGGACCTGTGGAGCTTTTAGTTCCCACCTTTGGTTTTGTGCTGGGCGCGGGAATTGCAAAATGCCAGAATATCGCAACCATCCGCGCGGCCCGGCGGGTTTGCAAAGGGTGCTTCGGCCAGGAGGCGGGGGCTCGGGGACTGCGTCCTGTCGGTGGCAGCTCCAGCCCGACTGCACGTGGAGTCGCGGTGGGGGTGGGGGTGGGGGTGGTGGTGGCCACGCGGGCGGCCGCCGCGGCAGTCTTGCCGGTGGAGCCCGGGCTCGTTTCTCCGCCCCCTCCCCGCCCAGGCTCAGTAAACAGGGCTTGAGCGCCGGGGCCTGCCGGGCAGGGCTGAGTGTCTGAGGACAAGGCGCTGGCTTTGCTAATCACATCACAAGACCTTGAGCCAGGGCCAAAGGCGCGGAGTGGCGCGGGACGTCCCGGGCGGGGGAGCTGACTCTGAGGACAGGAGGAAAGGCCGGGAGAGCCGTGCGGGCTTGAAGGCGACTTAGCGCCACCCTTTCCGTCTGCTGGTCGGCCCGGCCTCCCCCAGCCCTCGGGCTGGGGGCGCAGCTGCCCGCCGAGGCTCCCCGCCCGGCACAGCCTGGGCCTGTTGCGTCCTCTCGGCTCTTCTCTCCCCGGCCGTAGGGGCGCCGCGCCCAGCCTTAGCTCGATGAGGGCGGCAGGATCCGGCTGAGACCAACCCGCGGCCCAGGTGGGGCTGCACAGACGCTGTTGGTGGGCGCGCCCCCCCTGTTTTCCCTCTCCCGCCAGCCCCACACCCCAACAGCTTGCGCTGGAAAATGCGCTTTGCCAGCGGGCGCCCCGCCTTCGTCCGGGTACGGAGCAGACACCCCCACCTAGCGCCCAGTGAGGCTAAAGCCGCTGACAGCCCCACTAGGAACGATCTGGAGTCTGGTCTAGGGCACTTCTCGCTCCGCGCTCATACAGGTTGCCAAAAAGCTTGGACCTGAAGCTGGAAGGTCCAGGACCCGCTGGGGAAAGAACTAGGCCTGCCACTCAGGGATTCGAGTTCCTGGAGTGTAGCCTGCATTTCCCACTACTGTACTCCCCTCACAGCCCAGGGAGCCAGAGTCCAGGGTAAGGATCAGGAATGCTGGGCTGGAGTTCAGGCCCTGCCCCATAGAAATCATGTGGTCTTAGGCAAATCACATCATCTCTTTGGTACTTGGGTTTCCTTGTAAAACGAAGGTAATATTCCTGCTTTATTCATCTCTCACCTTTGTCAAGGTGCAAATGGTATCTGTGAAGGTGTTTAAAAGACAAACAAGAACTAAACCATCTTTATGTATTAAACCAAATTGACAAAGCATAAGGGTGGAGAAAGCCAGGCTTCTGAACTATGGCCAGATGGACAGAGAGCCACAGACTCATGAGTGCAGAGCTGTGGGGGTACCCAAGTCCTGGACCCTAGGACTCAGAGCCAAGAGTAGGTGACCTCAGAGGGACCAGTTTCACTTTTAGCACCTACCCTACACTGATCCCTTGATATACCTGGGCAACTGTGGTCTGGTTTGTTCTTTGGTGAGATGACCCCAAACATCTCACCAAACGGTGTGAAACAGCCACTTCCCTAGGCACTTTTATTAGGTTAGTAACAAGATTTCAGATACAGAACCAATGGAAACATCTGTTTGAATCAACGTCCAAATCTGGGGTGAGTCCCAGTCAAGAGCTGTGAGAACACCCACTTTGCAGATTAGGATTCTGGAGATAACATGTGGACATATTATGGGACATGCTGTGTACAGAGTACCTGCTAGTATAAAATGTATAATGTAGCTGCTTTTATTTCATTTTAAATGGAGGAAAAAAGAAGTGCTGGCCATTTCCATTGAGCTGGGCTTTGTTGGGCCAGTTTCATAATTCTTCTTCTGTGGTTATCACCACATTTATGTTACCAAGTCCCTCACGTCTCACCAGCTAGGTCTTAGAACAAAAAGTGTTAGGTTGGCAACTTTCCCTCAGGTGTGGGCTACACAGCTGCCTAACTAGGTAATTAATTCAGGATCACAGAAACCACATTTGGGGCCGAGTGGTTGCAAAACCACCCAGGGAATTTCCTGTTCTCTTTAGGACAAAACTTTGGACACTGAGTTGACTTCTTTCCTGCCTCTTACAAAGCCCCTTTCCTATACTTCCAGTATGGCTGCTTTTTTGTTCTTAAATTCCTTTCTTTTAGTGATGGGGTCTTGCTGTGTTACTCAGGCTGGAGTGCAGTGGTCTTTCACAGGCATGAACTCCTGGGCGATCCTCCCACCTCAGCCTCCTGAGTAGCTGGGATTACAAGTGTGCACCACCATGCCTGGCTTACAGCTGCATTTTTAGTGTTAAATGTATCTCTCAAAGAGAGATGAACTACATTTGAAATATGAGCTTTTCTGCAGTAGAAAATGATTGTAAACTCACTCTCTTCTAACCTGCCCCTTCAGACTCTGAAACATCAATAAATTACTCTAAGTGATCATTCACCTGAGTATTTAGGTTTTTTTTTTTTTTTTTTTACAGACCCTAAAATCTGGAGCAACTTTATATACTATGATTGAAATGTTTTTTCAGATCAGTAGGATGAAAAATGGATGCGGATGAGGCTACGACCCATCCAAAGCTATGATTCTCAAGATAACTGTTAGTGGGTAACACTTACTCTGAAATTATAAATAAAAAATGGTGAGCCAATGAAAAACTGGACCAGAAACAAAACGTATGCAAGAGCGCCACCTGCCGGGTGTGTGAGGAAGAGGGCTGGGCTGGGCTTGAAAAGGCAGAAAATCATTAAGGTTTCTAGATTAAAATCACTGCAAAGGGGGTGTGTGTGTCAGAGTCTCGCTCTGTCACGCAGGCTGGAGTGTGTGTGTGTGTGACGGAGTCTCACTCTGTCGCCCAGGCTGGAGTGCAGTATGTGTGTGTGTGTGTGACGGAGTCTCGCTCTGTCGTGCAGGTTGGAATGCAGTGGTGTGATCTCGGCTCACTGCAACCTCCACCTCCTGGGTTCAAGCGTTTCTCCTGCCTCAGCCTTCTGAGTGGCTGGGATTACAGGTGCGCACCACCACTCCTGGCTAATTTTTGTATTTTTGGTAGAGATGGGGTTTCACTATGTTGGTCAGGCTGGTCTTGAACTCCAGACCTCATGATCTGCCTGCCTCAGCCTCACAAAGCGCTGGGATTACAGGCGTGAGCCACCGTGCCCGGCTGATAAATGTGTTTAATGGCATCTTAAGTGAGAATCTTGTTACTACCACCAAGCAAGTGATAGGTAAACAATGTAGGCATAGAATAAGTCATTTTCTCTGCCTCTCCTTTCCCCAGGTTCCTCCTCACAGCTAAGAGCATGGATATACTTTCACTGGGTGGCAAAATCAGGTTTCCTAGCATAAGCATACTTTTTTGGGGGTGGGGGAATGCTCAATGGCTCTTTGAATAATTAAGATGGAATGTGTAGGTCACTGCAGGACTTACACATGCAGACAATAAAAATAAATTATTTGTGCAAGGTTGATCCTGAATTCTCCTAGGATCCAACATTTGGAACATATTTCTGCTTTGCTAAAATGGAACAAAATTTATGAATCAGACCAAATGGGCTGTTTGCCAACTCATCCAGCCCCTACATAAAGCCAGAACAGGGGAGGGGGAGGGGTCATGTGTGTGTGCTAAAATCCAACTCTGTGTAGTCCCTTCACAGAGAATGTAGGGAGGCTATGGCAGGGCATTAGAGGCCCTGGGGGATGAAAAAGGCTCATTCAGGCCTGCAGGTGGCCTGCACCTGGGGACAGAGGAAATCTGCAGCAGAGTCGCCTCACTTCCTACAGTAGCAGCAATAAAGTAGGCTGCCCTGAATGAGTGAACTGAAGAACAGTTTCTCTGTGAGGAGTGACAGACGACCAGACTCACAGAACTAGGGGAGGCATGAATGGGATAACATTTTTGAATTTATGTTCAACATGTTTCCTGCAGATTTGTGAGGAAAAATCCACACATACCCCCATCCCAATCCCCCAAATTTTCTTCAACATGCTGCTCTGTTCTTGGAAGAGTTAACTACCTCGCTTCTGCAGAAGAGTCCCAAACACTGAGAACTAGGGTGTCTTCCCCTTCCTTTCCTTCCAAAAAGGCCAGCAGCTTCAAGCAAGCCAAAGTCCTTTCCTCTTGAATGCGTAGTCTTGTGAACTCCACCGTCTTCACAAATTCTGCAGCTGGTGGAAGCTCTCTGAAGAGCTGAGACAGGAGGCGGCACTGCTCTGACACCATCCTTTGAAGGTGACAGAGCATCTCAGGGCTTGGAAGACGCCAGCCAGACTTGGAGAGGAGACAGAAGAGGTGCTTGCAGAGGTATTTCACAAAGATCAGGGTCTCGGCCCAAAAGTTGACTTCTGCTTTTTCAAACAGGTAGTCTTCTTCCACCTAAATCAGATGAAAAAGCCAAAAGTCAGTCTTACAGGGAATGGTGACAAGCCCCAGTCCAGATCAAGCAGTACCCTGCCAGGTACAAGAAGGGTGTCATGTCCCCTCCCCCACCGGACAGAGGGCGCACTCTCGCCTGTCAACACCCATGGACACACACCACTTGCAGCCTTGAAGGTCACCTTCTATTTTTACTCACTGTATTTCTCCAGCAGAGAGGAATTTTTTCCCCAGACTTAACATGACCTTGATAAAGATGTGTTTGTGGTGCAAAGTCAAGATACTCTAGGGGATGGATGCTGAAAAGGGGACTTCAACAAGGGAGCTTAAGGTGCAGCTGGAAATTGGAGAGGAGGGAGGAAAGGTCATCTCTGCAGCAGGCCAGAGAAGGAATCTCCAAACAGAGGACACTAGGCTGCGTCCTGTTTCTATAACACCATGATTCTCAAGGTCATTTTATCAGACACTTACCATGTCTCCAAATTTCTCATAAACAGGGACAATGCTTTTTGAACCCTTGGCCTGCTGGGGATGCCATTCTTAGAAGGTCAGCTAAGTCAGATACTGGTGGCGATCAATTTCAGTTCTCAGGAGGCTTTTGCTGCTTGTCTTTGTCCTCAGTTTCCCTATCTGTGACTGCACCCACTCTGGAGGGGGCTAGTAATAGTTTTTTTCAAGCAGGAAGTTCCCAGCAAAGATCCTAATTCTCTGAAAATGCTTCACCCTCAGACCTAACTTTGGGAAGCTCCAGGCTAACTCCAATACCGACTAACAAGCAGTCTCCATAATTAAACTCTCCGCATGCAGGGGCTTCTTTGCGAGTTCTCTCCCCTGGCTAATCTGGAGGCTGAGCATCAGCAGCCCAGAAGTCAGCCTGAGAGTGTCCCTGTGCCCTCGGCAGCACCCGGTGGGTGGCTTTCCTAGTGGTTACTGCTCTGTGTGTCAGCACGAACAAGCCCAGCTGAGGCTGTAGGTGCTGCATCCAGTGGGTTTAGGACACTCCAACCCTGCTTCCCACTCCCCTGACACCCCGGGATCACCTGATGCATGCTCTCCACACAGACCACGAGGTCATCACCGTCTCCCAACAGCCATCCCAGCAGGATGGGCAGTCCAGGGGCCAGCTGGTTCCACTGCTGGAGCAGATCACACAGGACGGCCAGGGCCAGGGCCAGAGCGATGGAGGCATCCACCTGGCAGAAGGCAAACTCTGCAGAGACAGGAGAAAGGTAAGCAATGAATATACTGCTCAGGGCCGGCCCAGGGCAGCCTGCAGGACCCTGGGAACATGAAAGGCCTCAGGTAAAATCGCTGCCACCAGCCTGGCAGGGAAGCTGGTATGGTGGGCTCACTGGAGACTATTAATCACCTTTTGAATCCTGCTATCTGTACTGTTAGAATAAGTCATAGGCCTGAACCCACTGTTTCCATGCCCCCTAACTCAGTGTGGACAGAAGCAGTCCCATCTGTAGGATTAGAGAGTTATCTCCCCTCAGCTCCTCCAGTGTCACCGGAAGGATCAGGAAGGCTTCCCCGTCCGGTGTCTCCTCTGCACATCTGCCTGGATTTGACTGGTTTGCCCTTTCCTTGGAAAGCAGATCTCCTGGGTGCAAGACACATCCTAGAATAGGGCATTGTCAAGCTTTTCCTTAAAGGGCCAGAGAGTCAATATTTTAGACTTTGCAGGCCTATACCTCCTCAACTCAGCTGAAAGCAGCCATAGACAATTTGTAAACAAATGGTTGCGGCTGTGTTCCAATAAAACTTTATGGACACTGAAATTTGAATTTCATGTGTCACAAAATATTATTTTTTTCAACCAATTAAAAATGTAAAAACCACTGATAGCTCACGGGCTGTAAAAAGTAGGTGGTGGGCTGCATTTGGCTCCTATTTTGCTGCCCTTTGTCTTGGAGTTTTTTTGTTTTTGGACCCTTGTTTTCCCGGGTGCTTGGAGGAAGGGCACTGAAAGAGCAGAAGGGTGCAGAAAGAGGAAGCAGGGGGCCCTGGGGAAACCAATGGCCTTATTTCACCATTTGGCCTTAGACAATCCTAAATATGGGTTTGGAGGGAGGTTCAGGGGTGTTGTCCCTTCCCCTAACAACTCTGCCCCTCCCATCCCAAACCTGGAGGATGTCTGAAACATGGGACTGAAAGCCCACTGCACAGACAATGGACCTCTGTAGGCCCATCCTGCACCAACGCCTGTCTTTCAATGATGCATTTCTGTGGAGCCCTGATCACTCCCAAATCCACATCTCCAACTTCAGCACACAGACTTACTCTGACCATTTGGCCCCTGAAGAGACTTCTCGGCACACAGACAGACGGTTGATAATCTGCAACAGCAGGCTTAGTTCCCCTGGGTGTTGAACCAGGCTTACCGGGATGGCCCCACTGAGGGCCTAGTGAGTGCCAGGCCCTGATCAAGTGCTTTCTCCCCAGTCCTTCTTGCATCCTATGGGTTGGGTATTACATAACCCACTTGCACACATCAAGAAATTATAGTTGGCAACAAGTTTCATGGTACATGGAAAGCACAGATTTGGAGAACTAGCATCAACATTCCAGAGGTTTTGATGGTGGGGTCAGCAGGGTGTACACCTGGGGCCCTCCTGCAGTAGGGGCAGGACTATCCAGAGGTCACACAGCAGCACCTAGTTGCATGTAAGCAGACAAAAGGACTGATCTTACCATCTTGACAGCTCCAGATAAGTCCCCCAGGACACTTGCCCTTTAGTGTCCCCGTTCCCCATGCTGCTTGCTCTGCAGCCTGGAACCCAGATTTACACCAGGAAACAGAAAAGGAGAGGGGGCGAAGGTGCACTTTGGCTGTGGGTCTGAGCCATGTGTTGGCTGGACCTCTACCTATAATACAATCTCTATTTTTACCTCTACCTAACTCCTTTGTGCAGTTCTCAATTGCCTGAGAATCTGTATAGAGAGGGGATAATTAAATGGCCTTTTTCTTTCTTTTTTCCCTTCAACTTTTATTGATTGATTGAGACAGAGTCTGTCGCCCAGACTGGAGTAGAGTGGCGTGATATTGGCTCACTGTAACCTCCACCTCCCGGGTTCAAGCAATTCTTGAACCTGCCTCAGCCCCCAAGCAGCTGGGACTACAGGTGCGTGCCACCACACCCAGCTAATTTTTTCTGTTTTTGCCCAGCTAATTTTTGTATTTTTTGTAGAGACAGGATTTCACCATGTTGGCCCGGCTGGTCTAAACTCCTGACCTCAAGTGATCTACCCACCTCAGCCTTCCAAAGTGCTCGGATTACAGGTGTGAGCCACCGCACCTGGCCCCTTCAACTTTTAGAGTTCTGGGATACATGTGTAGGACGTGCAGGTTTGTTACATAGATAAACATGTACCATGGTGGTTTGCTGCACAGATCAACCCATCACCTAGTTATTAAGCCCAGCATCCATTAGCTGCTCTTCCTGATGCTCCCCTGCACCCCACACAGGTGGCCTTTTTCAAACCCCCCAAACAAAAACACACATGAGGACCAGCATAGGATTCAATACAGAGCAGATGCTCAGCACATACTTGTTTATGGCTGGAGATCATGAGATCTCCTCCTTTATTCCATCTGACCTAATCTGAACACTAACATAGAGAATGGCACAAAGAAAACATTCAGTAAATGGTAACTAGTGTTACCAATGATAATGAACATTTTGCTCCTACTGAATTCTTAATTGCTCCTGCCATTCTGCCATCCTATAAGGGAAGTATCCCTATTTAGCCAACAAGGAGACTGCGTTCATGAAGGTTAGATAACTGGTCCAAGTTTGCAGGTAGCTGTGGTGCTGGGCTAAGTATCTCCAGTGCACAGACTGCCTCCTACCCTGCAGGAAGGCAATGGAGATGAAGAAGTCAGACTTGGTTTTATCATTTTTTTTTTTTTGAGACAGGGTCTCACTCTGTCACCCAGGGTGGAGTACAGTGGCACAATCACAGCTTATTGCAGCCTTGACCTTCCTGGGCTCAGGTGATCCTCCCACCTCAGCCTCCCGAGTATCTGTGACTATAAGCATGTGCCACTATACCAGGCTAATTTTTGTGTTTTTTTTTTTTTTGTAGAGACAGGGTTTTACCACGTTGTCCAGGCTGGTCTTGAACTCCTGGAGATCAAGTGATCTAACCACCTCAGCCTACCAAAGTGCTGAGATTACACGCATGAGTTACTGCACCCAGTGGGTTTATCACTCTTTTTTTTTTGAGACTGAGTCTTGCTCTACTACCCAGGCTACAGTGCAGTGGCATGATCTCAGCTCACTGCAACCTCTGCCTCCCGAGTTCAAGCGATTCTCCTGCCTCAACCTCATGAGTAGCTGGGATTACAGGTGCCTGCCACCACGGCCGGCTAATTTTATATTTTTACTAGAGACGGGGTTTCTCCATGTTGGTCAGGCTGGTCTCGAATTCCTGACCTCAAATGATCTGCCCCCCTCGGCCTCCCAAAGTGCTGGGATTACACGCGTGAGCCACTGCACCTGGCCTCCCACCACTTCTTTTATGGTCTCCTTAAGGCAAGGACTGAAAGCCCAACAGGGAAGAAAAAAATTTCATCATCCATCAGCAAAATCAGTACCTGCAGCTCACGTGACATTCCTGTTGAGTCCATAAAGAACCTATGGGGGTGACCAAAGATGCCACCAAGGAAGGCCAGGCTGCTGCACTAGCCCCACCTGACAGGACAGATAGCTTCTATCCTGCAGGATTTTGCCATGAATCATGGTTAGGAAGGGGCAGGAGAGTGGTGGGATGACAGGCACATGGGAAGAGCTGGTGTGATGTGGCCAGAAGTGAGTCTAGATAGAGCTCTAACTACCCAGGCTCCAAGCCTGCAAGGCAAGGACAGAAGAGGAAGGAATGCTGAGATGTTTTGGGGAGGGTGGGGGAAGGATGAGTTGGATTTAGATCTCCTGCTTGGGGAGCCAGCTGCAACCTGCCAAATTCTCTTTTACTACCTTGCCCTGGACTAAGGCAGCTCAGCCAGAACTGCCTAGATCTCTACTGGCCAAATGCCTTATGAAGGGAGGCTGCAGTAGGGAGAGGAATTTGTCACTTAAGCGTGCAGGCCAGCTAGGCTCTCACAGTCTGGCCAGTCCATCAAGGAAACAAGAAAACAAGCAGCCAATCAACAAGTGTATTTTAAGAATCTGTTGAGAGGCTGGGCTCAGTGGCTCACACCTGTAATCCCCAAATTTTGGGAGGCTGAGGTGGAAGGATCACTTGAGACAAGACCCTGTTGCTACCAAAAAAAAAAAAAAAAAAAAAAAAAAAAGAGTCTGCTGTGTATCCAAAACAATCTTGAAAAAGAAAACAAAATTGGAGGACTCACACTTCCTGATTTCAAAACTTACTACAAAGCTATAGGAATAAAGACAGTGCGCTACTGGCACAAGAATAGACATATAGATCAACAGAATAGCAAGGGCAGATTACACAAATCAACAGACTGAGAATCCACAAACACACCCTCACATTTATGGTCAAATGATTTTTGACAAGGGTACCAAAATAACGGGGAAAAAAAGTCTTTTCAACCAGTAATCCTGGGACAACTGGATATACACCTGCGAAAGAATGAAGTTGGACCCTTACCTCACACAACATATAAAAATTAAAATGTACCAAAGATCTAAATGTAAGAGCTAAAACTAGAAAACTCATTTCATTTTTTTTTTTTTTTGAGACCGAGTCTCTCTGTCACCCAGGCTGGAGTGCAGATCTCAGCTCACTGCAACCTCTGCTGCCCAGGTTCAAGCAATTTTCCTGCCTCAGCCTCCCCGAGTAGCTGGGATTACAGGTGCCTGCAACTGTGCCTGGCTACATTTTTTATATTTTTAGTAGAGACAGGGTTTCACCATCTTGGCCAGGCTGGTCTTGAACTCCTGACCTCATAATCCACCTGTCTTGGCCTCCCAAAGTGCTGGGATTACAGGTGTGAGCCACCACGCTTGGCCTTGAGCTACTGCGCCCGGCCTTAGAAAACTCATAGAAGACAGAAGTAAATCTGTATGACCTTGAATTAGGCAACTATTTCTTAGATATGACATCAAAAACACAAGCAACATTAGAAAAACTGGGCTTTGTCAGACTGGGCACTGTGGCTTATGCCTGTAATCCCAGCACTTTGGGAGGCTGAGGTGGGTGGATCACCTGAGGTCAGGAGTTCAAGACCAGCCTGACCAAATAGGGTGAAACCCCGTCTCTACTAAAAATACAAAAATTAGCTAGGCGTGGTGGTGGACACCTGTAGTCCCAGCTACTCGGGAGGCTGAGGCAGGAGAGTTGCTTGAACCCGGGAGGTGGAGGTTGCAGTGAGCCGAGATCACGCCACTGCACTCCAGCCTGGGTGACAAAGCAAGATTCCATCTCAAAAAAAAAAAAAAAAAAAGGAGGGAGGGAGGGAAGGAAGACTGGGCTTTGTCAAAATGAAAAACTTTTGTGCTTCAAAGTAACACCAAAAAGAAAGTGAAAGGATAATTCACAGAAAGGGAGAAAATATGAACAAATCCTATCTCTGATAAGGGACTATACCTAAACTACATAAAGAACTCTTAACACTCAGTAATAATAAACACATGAAAAGATGCTTAGCATCATTAACCATCAGGAAAATGCAAATCAAAACCCCAGTCATATTCCACTTCACACCCACTGGCATGACTATAATAAAAAAGAAAAAAGTTAAGTTTTGGCAAAGATGTGGAGAAACTGGAACCCTCATACATTTTTTGTGGGAGTGTAAAATGGCGTAGCCACTTTGGAAAACAGTCTTGCAGTTCTCCTCAAAAGATGAACCCTATGACCCAACAACTGCACTCCTAGGAATGTATCTAAGAGAGAGAAAAAGACACATCCACACAAAAACTTGTACATAAACGTTCATAGCAGCCTTGTTCATAAGAGCCAAGATGTGGAAGTAACCCAAATGTCCATCAGCTAATAAATGGATAAATAAAATGTGGTTATAAATTCATACAGTGGAACAGTAATCAGCTACAAAAGGGAACGAAGAAGCAGGAGGTCTAGGTGGGAAGGTAGACAAACACCCAGGCAATAGCAGGGACATCAGGTGCTCAGTGGAGTGGTCCACATGCCAAGAGCTGTGGGAGCTGGGAGTTGGTGGGAGGAAGATGTCAATGTGGGGAATAAATAATCTCCGAGGCTCTTCCTCCCACCAGCTACACTGCTAGGGCAAGATGAAATATGCCCTAGAATCTTCCTGGAATGCTTCATATGGGTGAGGTTTGCTGGTACACATTCATGTCTGTGGTAGGCCTACACAAGTGGGATTAACATGCGGTCATTGGGAATCATGTTGGAAATGCAATGGATCAGCACTTAGAATTGGTTAATCTGGTGCCTTCCATCCCTGTGAAGGGATAACTCACTGGGATTGCAGAGGAAGCAAACCAGAGGCTTCAGGGCTGCTGCAGTATAGCCTTCATCTTGCTACTGCCCCAGCCTCATCAGGGCTCCCCATCCGAGGCAGATGCCTAGCTATCAGAAACCCTGTTATGTGCCGATACTCCCTGGTGCTGCTTCTCTGCCTCCATGAAGAGCGCCGCCCCTGCATCCCCCACCGTCCAGCAGGGTTAGAGGTGAAGACTCAGGCCTCGCACAGTGTGCTGGCTCCACCACAAATCTCAGCCTCTGATTCCCCCCACTATGTGAAGTGATTGAAGTGATTATTAATTTCTAGGCAGGTAGACTCATAAGTCACAGGCTTTGAAGTTGCTTTCAACTACTGATTGAAAGAAAGATGTCAAAGTGGATGTTTTCCAGGTGCCAACCCTGAAAACTATTTCAGACCACGGATTAAAAAGCCCATGGTCTGATTTTAAAGTATTATGGGGGAGATGCCTTCCAGAGTAAGGCCATTGGTCAAGTCTGCCTTCTAGTCCTTCTCAAGAGAGGGCAATCAGCACAGTAAGTGCTGTGCAAATGGCGACGGGTTGAATTCTCCCTGCCCCTAGCTCTGGAAAATCCTCCTTCAGGCATCTGAAAAATCCCTCAGCTTTAGGGGACTGGCCAAGGTGTTGGGTGGCCCTGCCATCCAACCAATTCACCATCCATCCACCCACTCACCCATTCACCCGTCAATCTGGTATTTTATCTATCCACAAGTATTTATTGATCACCTGTGTGTGGAGAACACTGTGTGAAACATGAAGAAAACCACCCAGTCCCTTCTCTTAGAGAGAGAAGAGTTGTCAGAGGCAAGCTGACCCACACGACGTGTGAGGAAACAGTTGAAGACGGTGTGTGACACAGACCAATTATATCATGAGTGGGGGTAACCAAAGGACAGAAAGGAAAAACAAATGTGGAAGGGGGTGGAGGCTTCACAGAGGGGCCAAGCAGGGTGGGTGAGAGGACACACATAACCGGGAGGGAGGGAGGAGCCTGAGCTTGGGCTGCAGGGAGACAAGCTGCGTGCTGAAGGGAGGACTGAAGGTGAGGCCAGACAGGCTGGGGTGGCCTGGGCAGCAAAGGCAGCGTCTGACGGAGTGTTACTGCACTTTCTTTTTTCTGAGCAAAAATACGTTCAGGTTTCATGAGGCTGTTCCCAGATAACCTCATTATTTCTAGTCTTCTCCATGGTCTTCTTCACTTCCACTTAGCAGGGGAAAAGCCTGAACTTTAATTAGTCATGAAAAACAAGCTCGGTTCGGCTGACTCTGCCACTCAACATTTCCTAGGGCTGCCAGAAGCCTCTCTGTCCCCTGCCTCCCCTTACCCTCTACTCCGAGACTAGCCAGGGCTCCCCACCCACCAGGGCCATCAGAGCCCAGGCTCAGAGCTAGGATTCCAGGCAGGGCACTCTGTGAGTACATTCAGGGCCATGCTATCAAATGCCATCATTTCAACCTTTACCACCAATCAAGAGCTCCCAGCTGACCCCTACTGGAGACAAATGGCCCAGAGGAAGGTCAGTGTTCTAGGAAATGGAGGGGGGTCGTCACCCCAGCTTCAAAGAACCCAGTAGGAAGTCTGGGTTGGAGAACATGGGTGTTTATGGTTAATAGTCTCTGTTCTTTATCTGAAAATTTAAAAAATTTCATCAAAGAAGAACCAAATGTGCTCGCCAGAGCTCTCAAGGGCAGCCCTAGTCCCAGCATGCACTGGGCCAAGTGCCAGGGCTGTGTGCAACCCCAGGACTATGGCCCACCCTCTCTCTGCCCTGTCTGTGCCCTCGTCCACAGCCGTCCCTTCCCCCAACACCCTACCTGACCATGGTATTAAGTCTGGGGGGAACTCAGACTTCACTGGGTCCAAGTGGACCCCTCTTCCTCCTCCTCCTTTTTTTTATGTTTATTTTTTTGAGACAGGGTCTCACTCTGTCGCCCAGGCTAGGGCACAGTGGCCCCATCACAGCTCACTGCAGCAACCTCCCAGGCTCAAGTGGTCCTCCCACCTCAGCCTCCCAGGTGGCTGAGACTACAGGCACAAACTACCATGTCCCGCTACTTTTTGTATTTTTTGTAGAGACGGGGTTTTGCCATGTGGCCCAGGTTGGTCTTGAACTCCTGGGCTCAAGTGATCCACCCACCTAGGCCTCCAAGGTGCTAGGATTACTGGTGTGAGCTACTTTGCCTGGCATCCTTTTTGTTTTAAGTCTTAGCGCCTACTGTTTAAGGTATATATGCAGAGGCAGAATCCAAACACACACAACTCGGGTTCTAAGCTGAGTTGTCTCAGCTAAACTGTACTCAACAATCCCTTTGCACCCATCTGGACCCATTAGCAGTGTCTGGACAGGGGTGCAAAGGGACCGTTTAGTACAGCTCACATGGATTTAAAAAACATCAGGACAATTCTCAAAAAGATCCAAATTTCTATTATCTTTTGAAAATTCGGAAAATCAGACTCTGCTGTCTCTAGGCCTGCATTAGAAAATGGCAGCGGCTGCTGGAGCAGAGCGGTGGCTACGCCTACATAAGGCGCCTGCTTCCAGCCTGGGACTGCCCTACTGCCTCCCATCGCGCCCCTTTCACACGTGTGCTCACTTGCGTGGTCTCTGTGGACAGGTGAGTTGGTGAGCCCTATGTAATGGTACTGAAGAAGGCAGCTGGCCCCAGGCCCTCCCCTTACTTTTACAGAAGAGAACACTGAGTCTCTCAACCAAACCTCTTCTCAGTGGTCTCCCCACACTGCTATCTCCCCACACTGCTATCTCCCCACACTGCTATCTCCCCACACTGCTATCTCCCCACACTGCTATCTCCCCACACTGCTATCTCCCCACACTGCTATCTGGGCCTTCCCCTCCCTCTCACTCTCTCGGCTTTGATTCACTCAGCATTCCCTGCTCTGGGATCCCTTCTTCCTCCTTTTCACTTAGCCTGCCGGCCTGTCCCTCAGGACACAACGCAGATCCTGAGGTGTTGCTCAGCCCACTGGAGCCTCTTTCTCTGCTGTATCTGCACAGTGCTCAAGGTGTTCACAGATGCTGAGGGGGGCACTCCATGCTGAACCCCGTGTCTTTCCTTTCCTAGGATTGTCTATAAAAACAACACTGGGTACTGCCCAGATACCACCCGCTTACACTTGATTGTGGTCTTATACTATGCAATTTACTTGTGACTTGCATTTTCCCATTGGGGAAAAATCCAAGATTGCGAGAATAAGGTCTAGGTAGATAGAATTATTGTTGCCATTTTATACTCAAGGTGACTGAGATTTAGATAAACAACTTGTTCAAGATCATATAGGATACAGGTAGCAAGTGGTAGGGCCAGATACAAATCCAGGCTTATCTGACTCCAGCACTCCAGCACCTATATTCTTTTTTCTTTGTTTTTTCCTTTGGAGACAGGGTCTGGCTCTGCCACCCAGGCTGGAGTGCAGTGGTGTGGTCTCAGTTCACTACAACCTTTGTCTCCCAGGTCAAGCCATCTTCCCATCTTAGCCTCCCAAGTAGCTAGGACTATAGGCACACCATCATGCTTGGCTAATTTTTGTATTTTTGGTAGAGACGGGGTTTCACTGTATTGCCTAGGCTGGTCTTGAACTCGTGAGGTCAAGTGATCCACCTACCTTGGCCTCCCAAAGTACTGGGACTACAGGTGTGAGCCACTGTGCCCAGCCCAGCACCTACATTCTTGACCACTTTGCTACGCTGCTCATAAGTACTGAATAAATGGATGGATGGATGAACAGACTGATTATTTTCCATTTTACATTCCCTGCCCTTCTCCTCCACCCTGCTCAGTGCCCCAGGATGCTGATCTCCATAGACTGCCTTACCCAGGTGTCCTTGCCACTGGGCTTCTAGCTGGCTTCTCCTAATGTGAAGGGAGCACTGGTATACTGGAGGGTAGAATAGAGAAGAGTGGGTGGTATTTCTTTCTTGGACCCTCCCCAGAAAGTTGTGAAGATTCTAGCAGTGGCTGCATCCCCCATGGCTAGGGCACCTGCCAGGCAGCCCCTCCTCCCTGACTTCCGCTATCCCTGGGGTCTCCCTTTCAGTCAGAGGGGTGGGGAGGGCTTCCTACTGCTCTTGTCTGTAGGTGCCTCAACATCATGACTGCCTCCCTTCACCCATGGTTCTCAGCCAGAGGGCACATTGCTCCCAGGGTACATCTGCCAGTGTCTGGATACATTTTTGGTTGTGACAGTCAGAGTTGGTGGTGCTACTGACATGTAGTAGGTAGGGGCTAGAGATGCTACTCAACATCCTACAGTGTTCATGACAGCCCTACCACCCCAATCAATGTCCGCAGTGCCAAGGATGAGAAGCCCTGCTGTAGGCCTGCCTCCAATCTTACACAACTGCAGTCCCTCTGTGAACGTCTCTGCAAGTGCTCAGTCTAGTACGCCGGTCTCTATTTGGGGCAGATGCGGAGGGCCTCATCTCCTCACATCCTTTTTTCTGAAAGGCATCCCCTAGTTCACCCCTCCTCACCAGCTCCTGGGCAGAGAGGGGGCCACAAGTGAGAGGCAGCTCCTTCCCAGGCACAGCTTGCCGCAGAGCCCTTTCTGTCCTGAGGGGAAAATGTGATTCCAGGTCTGAAGGGAAGGGATAAAACACCATCATTTGAAAATTTAAAACTACTTGACAGAAAACCCTTTACAATTTTAAGAATTTGCCTTTTCTTCATGTTTTAGCTATTTTCAAATGGAACAAATGGCCTGGGTTCCCCAGAATACCTGCAGGTCCAGCTCCCAAAGAATACAAACTCCACAGAAGTGTTATATGCTTAAAACCTGTGACTCCCTGATGTAAACATGTTTCCTGGTGACCTTTTATGAAACCAGAAATACCCTAGCAAATCCTTTGTTTTCATTTTAAAGAAAAGATAATTTCAAAATCTTTATTATTATTTTTAATCAACAATACATTCCAAAAAATCTTTATTTTTAAAGTTAAAATAACTATGATTTTAAAAATGTGGGCCGACCTCAAATCACTGGGTAAATAAAAATTTTCCCCTAATTTAAAAAATGGATACAGCCAATATGAATGAAAATAAGCATTTCAGTAAGTTAAAAGTGTGCACTTCTTATTCAGTAGGGACACACTTCACCAAAAAGGGACTGATAAATTATAGCCAGTTAACAGTACACTCAGCTTGAACCCTAGAAAAATACTTGCATTTGTTCACTTCAAACCACACCAACAAATAAGGAATGGATTCAAACAAATATTGCTCTGAGAAAATACCATCTGTGAAAAAGACCTTGTTCTCCAGGGGGCTTACAGCCTGGAGCTGTCCCACCAGCTTCCAGCCCTCCAGGGTGCTTCCATTATACCCAGTTTTGTGTGCACGCCACTCCTGTTTCCTGTGGCTATCTCCGGAGCTCAGCAGGAAAGGGTACGGCACCCACGGGCTGTGCATGTGGGCTTCGTGGCTGTTCTGAAGCAGGTAATAAAGGCCAGTCCTTGGGGCCCTGGTGTGTGAAGGGACAGCAGAGCAAGCAATGGGCCCTGTCCAGCCATTTTGGCCTGCATTTGGCATTCTTGCATTTGGTGACGATTCCTTTGGGGCCTGAACTGTGTCAGCCCCTTCCTGTGAAAAGTGTAAAGCCAGTCCCTCCACAGCAGTGAGTCCCTCCCTCTGCCTGCTCCTTGATGGTTTCACTCTTCAGAGCCTCCCAGAGGGTTCGATTGCCTCCAACTCTGCCCAGGTGGTAAGTGCCTTGCACTTCATTCCTATCTATGTGGCCACTCACCCCAGAGCACTCCTCCTAGACATGGCAGCACCCAGCCCTCTTCTTTCCTCCCTACCCCTGCTCTTCTTTCCTAACCCTGTGTCATGAGCCAATGAGGGAGGCTTCCACAGACTGGTAAGTGCTGGGCAATTTTAGGTCTGCCTTCCATCAGTCTCCTCTTCCTCTGCCTGGGCAGAGTTCACCAGCTCTGAGGACACATTCCACATTCCTCACTGATCAGCCTGGATCTTGAAACTTCTCTTTTTCTTTTCCTTGAAGTCACTTCAGTTTTCTTTAGCTTATTTCACTACTGGAACTTCTTTCTTTCTTCTTCTTCTTTTTTTTTTTTTTGAGATGGAGTCTCACTCTGTCGCCCAGGCTGGAGCGCAGTGGTATGATCTTGGCTCACTGCAACCTCCGCCTCCAGCGATTCTCCTGCCTCAGCCTCCCTAATAGCTGGGACTACAGGCACATGCCACCATGTCCGGCTAATTTTTGTAATTTTAGTAGAGACAGGGCTTCACCATATTGGTCAGGCTGGTCTTGAACTCCTGACCTCAGGTGATCTACCCGTCTCAGCCTCTCAAAGTGCTGGGATTACAGGCGTGAGCCACCACACCCGGGAACTTCTTTCTTTTCTAAGAAATTTCTTCTCAGCCTGAGCTCCTAAGACTGACTGGCTCCTTCTGAGTTCTTCAACAGAGCTGTCATGAGGAAAAGGCACTGTACTAGCCTTGAAAACATGCCCAGTTGAGGTACTGTAAACACCGCACAGAGCTCAAGACGGGGGACTGCCTGGCTCCCAAAACACATTGGTGGGATATGAGTGGTAGTGGTGCAGATGGTCCTGAGGTGTAACTGAAGACTAGAATTTGAAAATCAGAAAAACTCAAGAAGATAATGTTTCTTTCCTGAGGACTTTAATACTACTGCCTCCCAGCTTTATGCAGAATCCAGAAAGTTCCCTTACTAGGCGCCCGCCTCCCAGCCTTACCCAGAATCCAGAAAGTTCCCTTACTAGGCGCCCGCCTCCCAGCCTTACCCAGAATCCAGAAAGTTCCCTTACTAGGCGCCCGCCTCCCAGCCTTACCCAGAATCCAGAAAGTTCCCTTACTAGGCGCCCGCCTCCCAGCCTTACCCAGAATCCAGAAAGTTCCCTTACTAGGCGCCCGCCTCCCAGCCTTACCCAGAATCCAGAAAGTTCCCTTACTAGGCGCCCGCCTCCCAGCCTTACCCAGAATCCAGAAAGTTCCCTTACTAGGCGCCCGCCTCCCAGCCTTACCCAGAATCCAGAAAGTTCCCTTACTAGGCGCCCGCCTCCCAGCCTTATCCAGAATTCAGAAAGTTCCCTTACTAGGCACCCGCCTCCCAGTCTTATATGGAATCCAGAGGCTGGACGCGGTGGCTCACGCCTGTAATCCCAGTACTTTGGGAGGCTGAGGCAGGCGGATCACTTGAGGTCAGGATTTCGAGACCAGCTGGCCAACATGGTGAAACCCTGTTTCTACTAAAAATATAAAAATTAGCCAGGCACGGCGATGGGTGCCTGTAGTCCCAGCTACTCAGGAGGCTGAGGCGGGAGAACTGCTTGAACCTGAGAGGTGGAGGTTGCAGTGAACTGAGATTGCGCCACTGCACTCCAGCCTGGGTGACAAAGTGAGACTCCGTTTCAAAAAAACAAAAACAAAACAAAACAAAACAAAAAACCCAGAATCCAGAAAGTTCCCTTACTAGGCAGCCTACCTCACTCCCTAGGCTTTTACGGCTCTAAATAGAACACACACAGTTTATGGTAATGCAATGACCAAATCAAGGTATAAATGACTTTTAAACTCACAACATGATTTTAAGATTTATAAACAGTGTTCAAAATGAAAATGCCTGCGGTTTCAAAGTTTCTGGGAATTTTATATCTTGAAATGGAGTTTACTCCCAGCCCTCTCAAGGTCTTTCCTATCTGTCCCCTGTGGCCAACACTCCCCAGCAGTCTTCTGGAGTGATGACACTTCCCAAAGGCATGGGAAACCACCACTGACATGGCCTTAGGCTGACGCTGAGTGTGGAGAAGCCTGGAGGGCAGGCAAGAGAAGGGAGAGGTCCACAGAAAACCTTTCAGGAACAGGCCAAGGAAGCGAGAATAATTCAGAGCTTAGAGGGCAGCGAGACTCTGGGTTTTGGGCCAACTAAAAAGGAGGAAAGCTCAAACTGTTGCAGGATGGATTTAAATTACCTGCCAAGAGAAGCATCTGAGTCTTAAGGGTTTCAAGACTCCAGGGGTCTACTGCCCAGAAAACTTCCCTTCCTTTAAGCACCAGGCCTTCGGTGGAGAAGTTGGGAGGAGGGACTCTGGGAAGAGGCAGGCTGTTTTCTACTTTGCAGTTAATGTTACTAGTGAAGATAATCGGACTACACTGAAAATGGCAGCACATGAAAAAAATTCACAATAACCGACCCCCAGGAGTCATTTTG
Source organism: Macaca mulatta (assembly GCF_049350105.2). Classification (NCBI taxonomy): domain Eukaryota; kingdom Metazoa; phylum Chordata; class Mammalia; order Primates; family Cercopithecidae; genus Macaca; species Macaca mulatta. The sequence goes on along the minus strand of NC_133418.1, from coordinate 81,588,033 downwards.
CTAGTAATGCTGAAAACCGCAAATAACAAGACAATGACTGGGGGAAATTGTGACTTGGTAGAAACAAACACAAAAAATAAAACAAGTTCTAAAACTGGGCATGAAATGTCCTACTGACTAAAATTGCTGAATAAAAATAAAATCACTATTAAAGGCTGAGCATGGCCAGGTGCAGTGGCTCACCTCCTGTAATCCCAGGACTTTGGGAGGCAGAGATTGGGAGATCACCTGAGGTCAGGAGTTGCCAACATGGTGAAACCCCCTCTCTACTAAATATGTAAAAATTAGTTGGGAGTGGTGGCGGGTGCCTGTAATCCCAGCTACTCGGGAGGCTGAGGCACAAGAATCACTTGAACCCAGGAGGCGGAGGTTGCAGTGAGCCGAGATCACACCACTGTACTCTAGCCTGGGTGACAGACCAAGACTGTCTCAAAAAAAAAAAACAAGGCCAGGTGCGGCGGCTCAAGCCTGTAATCCCAGCACTTTGGGAGGCCGAGACGGGCGGATCACGAGGTCAGGAGATCGAGACCATCCTGGCTAACACAGTGAAACACCGTCTCTACTAAAAAAATACAAAAAAACTAGCCGGGCGAGGTGGCGGGCGCCTGTAGTCCTAGCTACTCAGGAGGCTGAGGCAGGAGAATGGCGTAAACCCGAGAGGCGGAGCTTGCAGTGAGCCGAGATCGAGCCACTGCACTCCAGCCTGGGCGACAAGAGGGAGACTACGTCTCAAAAAACAAAACAAAACAAAACAACAACAACAAAAAAACAAAAACAAACAAACAAAAGGCTGGGCATAGTGGCTCATGCCTGTAATCCCAACATTTTGGGGAAGCTGGTATAGGAGGATCACTTGAGCCCAGGAGTTCAAGACCAGCCTGGGCAACGTAATGAGAACCTGTGTCTACAAAAAATTTAAAAATTAGCTGAATGTGGTGGTACATGCCTGTGGTCCCTGCCACTTGGGAAGCTGAGGCGGAAGGGTCACTGGAGCCTCAGAGTTCAAGGCTGCAGTAAGCTATGACCATACTGCTGTACTCCAGTCTGGGCGTCAGAGCAAAACCCTATCTTAAAACAAAAAAGGAGTTGATATTTAAGAAAATAAAGGAGAACTTTAGGAAATGCCTTCACTGCTCTGTACAGAAATATATATATTTTGAGACGGGGTCTCGCTCTGTCACCCAGGCTGGAGTGCAGAGGTGCGATCTTGGTTCAGTGCGGGTCAAATGATTCTCCCACTTCAGCCTCCTGAGTAGCTGGGATTACAGGCGTGCACCACCATGCATGGCTAATTTTTTTGTATTTTTAGTACAGATGGGGTTTTGCCATGTTGGCCAGGCTGGTCTTGAACTCCTGACCTCAGGTGATCAGCCCGCCTTAGCCTCCCAAAGTGCTGGGATTACAGGCGTGAGTCACCACACTTGCTCAGTATAGAAAATTGATTAAAAGGAATTAAACTGGACTGTAGGAGTTACAATGGAACATGATTTCTTGATGAAATGAATTAATGTTCATATAATTCGGATTAGAAATTTGCATTTACATAGAGTCACAGTGTCCTCCAGGTAAAAATGCTGAAATCAAAACACACGGAATCTGTTTTGAAAGTTTTGTATCTGAAGGAAGAAAAAGGAGGCAAGTCTCCTCCATACTTAGCCCTCACTCATAAGGAGAGGCCTGGGCCACCTCCACAGCCTCCCTGTCGCCACACTCGGCCTCACTCCCAGTATGACTGGGCTCTCTCGGCAGTGTGTGCAGTGCTCTGGAGCTCTCTGGAGCTGAGGCTTCCTCCTCTGCTGCTTCCTGGTTTACCCTTTCTTTTTTGTAGCATCTCATGCTCCGCCTTCACCTCTGTATCCACAGCTACCCGCCCTGACAACTGTGCCCCCTTTTAAACACCTCTCAAACTTGTCTCCTCCCCATCCCCACTGCCACTTCCTTGGTCTATCCTCACCACCCTTCCTCTCAGAACAACGGCAGCCTTCTTTTTTTTTTTTTTTTTTTTTGAGATGGGGTCTAACTATGTTGCCCAGGCTGGGCAGAGTGCAGTGGTGCAATCATGGCTCACTGCAGCCTCAACCTCCTGGGCTCAAGTGATCCTCCTACCTCAGCCTCTTGAGTAACTGAGACTGCAGGCACACGCCACTACACCCAGCTAATTTTGCATTTTTTTGTAGAGACAGGGTTTTTGCCATGTTGTCCAGGCTGGTCTTGAACTCCTGGGCTCAAGCATTCTTCCCACCTTGGCCTCCCGAAATGTCGGGTTATAGGTGTGAATCATTGTGGCCGGCCAATGACAGTAGCCTTCTAAGCAGGTTCCTTGCTTCCAGTCTTGTCTTGACTCCAAGCTTTCCCCTTCCCTGTGGTCAGGGTGACCTGTCTAAGACAACTCTGACCTGATTATGTCTCAGTCTAAAAGCCTTCAGTGCTCCCACAAGGCCCAAATGTCCTACATCCTTAACATTAAAGACTCTTTCTACATGGCTTCCCTGCCCCTTGTTGCAGGAAAAAATAAGTTTACAGCTCTCTTATATCCCTCCCTCATCACTAGTGGATTGGCTGTACCAGCCATGGGTATTTTAGGCTTGAAATTTCCTTCATTCTGGGTGGCTGAGTCCCTTTTTCTTAAGTTCTTCCTGGGCCTTAGTCAAATCTTTTCAAGTGACCCTAAATCTTCTCAGTACCCCATCCCCTTCCCACCCCCATCCAAGCTGTCTGTCTTCTGATTACCAGCATCCCTGTGGTGACCATACTCTTTTTTCTTAAGTTTATTTCCAGATCTAACAGAATGATGACATTGTGCCAATTCTCACTGTCTCGGGAGGTGGGGATAGGTTGGAACATGCCTGCTATTCCTTGTCAGAGCCGACCTGGTGAGGATGTCCATCACGAAAGGACCTCCAGTTCCTCAATAAGTCAAAGAATTACCATGTGACCCACAATTCCACTCCTAGGTACATACCCAAGAGAACTGAAAGCAGGTACCCAAACAAAAGCTTATACATCAATGTTCATAGCAGCACTATTGACAATAGCCAAGAGGTGGAAACAACACAAATGTCCATCCATTAATGGATGAATGGATAAATAAAATGTGGTAGATCCATACAATGGAATATTACTCAGCCATAAGAAGAATTAAAAGTGCTGATTCATGCTACAGCATGGATGAACCTTGTAAACATTATGTCTAATGAAAAAAGCCAAGCACAAACGGTCATGTATAAATCCATTTATATGAAACAATGATAATAGGAAAAGTCAGAGATAGAAAGCAGACTGGTAGTTGCCAGGAGCCAGGGGCTGGGGGTACTACTTAATGGGTACAGGGTTTTTAGGGGAGTGATGAAACTGTTCTGGAACTAGATAGTGGTAATGACTGCACACTATTGTAAAAGTACTAAACGTTACTGCAACTGTATACTTTAAAATGGTTAATTTTATTTTAGGTTTATTTCATCTCAATAAAATATAAACATGAAAAAAGAAAGGGGCTGGGCATGGTGGCTCACACCTGTAATCCCAGCACTTTGGGAGGCCAAGGTCAGAGGATCCTTAAGCCCAGGAGTTAGAGACCAGCCTGGGCAACAGAGTGAGACTCTTTCTCTATAAAAATAAAATAAAATACAGTACAATAAAATAAAATAAAATAAAAGGACCTTCATGGGGATGGAGCGGGAGAGTGTGTCAAGAACAGAGGACAATGGGTAATTCAATTCTGTGCGCCTGAGGCGTTAAAGCAAATGGAATGGGCAGGAAAATGGGCCCATTTGCTTTAAAGGGATTGGGCCTCTTCAATGAATATTTCTCCCCAGGATGCATTCTCCAAAGACTAACCCTAAGAAGGGAGGTGAGGGGTAGACAGATGAAGGTGAACAGAGGGGTTAAAACGAGAGTAAAAAGGGGTCAGGCCTCCTTCCCTGTTTGCTGGGGCCTGGGCTCACACAAGGACAAGAAGACTAGAAAGGTTGCAGCCTGAGAGGGGTGGTCTGCACAGCCACTGAGAAGGGAACCCTTGCTTTCTGGTAATAAAGCAAGACATTTCACATCCGAAATCACCTGCATGGTAAGACTCAAATGTAAGTGGATCCTGTGAAACAGTTTTATGCAGAGAGCAGAGATCAGATCAGATCACAAAGCTGCAAAGAGAAATCTCTTTACCCAAATTACACAGACCCACTTGTCTGGTTTCCATTTCACTGCCTGAGTCTGTTTTATAGTTGTGCTTTTTCATGAAGGCTTTTAAGGGAGGCTATACCCTGACATCATGTGGAAAAAATGTCCAAATACAATTACATTACAGAGCAGCACTCTTGGAAGAGAAGGCAGCCTCGAAGCGTGCTGGTGTCCTGTTTCCTCTCCTTTAAACCCATTTGTTGCTCTCTGCTCTCTAAAAGCAGAAGCCCCCAATCCCAGCTCACCTGGTCTGGTTCCTCTCTCTGTCAGCGTGTGGAGCACCCGTCTGGGAAATACAGCAATCTAAGGTACTGTGGGACTGTGTACTCCCGAGTGGGAGATGTGGCAGGGCCACAGGGAGCTGTGTCCAGCTGGGGCATGCCTAGCACCAGCCCACAGGCCTGAGCCGGCTTGTCTCATGTCACATACCTTACAATCATGGTGAGGAAACAGGCTTTCTCAGAAATCTACTCCAAAACGTCCTTTCTACCTCCTTCCCCATCCTCATGCCTTTTTTAGATGTGTCCTCAGGTTCAGGGAATAGTTTTTCTCAAAAGTTCTTATGAAAAAATAGTTACCCTCAATTAAGATTTGTTGTATTGTGAGCAAATTCTCCATACATGTTATCTTTTCCGTGTTTCTTCCTCCTCCTGGCAGAAGCTACCATTCTCCTGACTTTCCAGTCAGGGCTGTTCCTTCTGTCCCTGAGTCTCTGACTTAGACGGAACAGCACACTCCTTCTGCCACTCCTAGATAGTCCCCCTGCTACCCCCACAATCTCTTTTTTGAAGTCCATACTAACCACCTCCCCATTCTTGTTGGCTAGAGACCTGGTCTTCTTCAGTGACTGCGTCATGGCCACCCCATCTGGGACTTCCACATCCATAAAGATGCCCCTCCCAGTATTTGCTTTCACCATTCTTCAACCTCTTCAATTCAAATACTCCCCATCTCTGATTTTACTCTACTCCCAATTAATTAACTCCCAATTAACCAATTACTCTACTCCCAATGACATCTGAGAACTTGTCATTATTTAGAACTGTTTCAACTCAAGATCTCCAATTCTAAGTTTTATCATCACTTTGAAATGAACATCAGTATCATTGTGAACGTTTAGTGGGTACTTATGTACAAGGCACTATCATACATACTTCATATATATTAATTATAATGACGTTTTAAAGTAGGTTTCATGAGCCCCATTTTATAATGGGGTATAACAGAGAGACACAGTTTAGGATTTGGGATTAAGCCACATAGTCTATACACTATGGCTCCCACATCATATGGCCTCTTTAATATTCCTAACACGACTGTTTAACCTGCTACCTTTTCCACTGAAACTACCCACGCCCCCCAATCCTGACCACATCCTTGACCTTGCCCTCTCTCCCAGGCTATTGTTCTACATTATACAGGACTCCCCACGCCTGTGGTCATCTTCCTAGTCCCCGATGCCCTTGTCAATCTGATCTGACACGAGGCTCAACAATGCTCCCTAGCCACCTCTCCCCAAATGCAATCTACTGTTCTACTTTGAGCCACCAATTCCAGCTGAGTAGCAGCAGTCTGCTGATGAAGCTGTCTATAAATTCACACTGTTTAATCTCAGCTGGACTCTCCATGTCCCCTGGTAATTCTTTCCTTCCTATTCTGGTGACTCCTAACTGATCCTCTATATAAACTGTTCCAATCTTTTCCCTGTCCCTACATCTTACTCCCTAACCACTCATTCTTGACTTCTTGACTTGACATTCTTGATAATCTTGACTTCTACAAGGACATTCAGCATAAACTCAAACTTCCGTCCCCCTCAAAGTCAAAGCTTCTCTAATGACTCTTTTGAAACATTGCCTTGAAGACAGATCAGGGTCTAGGAGATGTGGTTTTAGGGCAGGGGAGTGATATAAATATTTGTATGAGAAGGAGCCACTGGAGGTAGAGAAGGAGAGCCTGAAGACGCCTGGGAGGAAAGGGAATCGTGGCTGGATAGAGGTGATGGGGGAGGCAGAAGGTGGTGTGTGAAGGATGTGTGCAGGGGAAGGAGCACCTTTTTTGCTGAGTTTGAATTGGGGAGGATGAGAAGACAGATGATGTAGCAGAGTGGTCAACACTTGGGCCCTTTGCCTACCTCCTACTTACTTCTAAATTCCTTAAAGGTGGCTCTAACCTCCCACTATTGAACCTTCTCTCTCAACTCTCACTCATGACATTTTCTCAATCCTCATCGTCCTTAACTTGACCTATCAACAGTGTTTGGCATGGGTGACCAAACCTGCCCTCTTGATAGTTTTTCCTTATGTGGGTTTCATGACAATGGAACCTCTTGGTTTTCTTGATGGGTCTTTGTTATTCCCTTTGCTAGCTCCCCTTCCAAACTGCTACGATGGCCTGAAAATGCTGCCCACCTTTAATTTCTCTCCCCTCTTCCAAGCTACCCATCTATCTCTCTTTTTGCATTCACTCATTCAATATGTAATTATATTAAGTACCTACCATGTGCCAAGCACATGGCAGCTATTAAATTGTAGCTGAATTAATGTTAATGTGTAGCTCTGATCACGTTGCTTATTTGTTCAAAAATCTTTACTGGTTCTCTGAGGTAAATGATATCCAGATTCTCTGGCCTGGCATTCCAGGTTTTAGCAGACATCTGTTGTTTTTGCTGCCCACCTTCCATTCACCCTTCTTTGGATAGCTGTCCCCAGTCTCCCTCCGGAGACCCAGCCCTTCCACACCTCAACTCCAGGCATGGGTACCTGCTCCAGATAGGTTCCAGGCCTATCCCTGAACTAATCTCAGAGGCCAAGAATATGATGCCATCATTGATATCTGGCCCCTGAGATTAGATCAGGGATAGGCTTGGACCCCAACTAGAGCCAATAAAATGCAGTGGGGTTGTACTGATATAGGACTTGAATAAATGAAGATGTAAAGGCTAGAGCTGCTGTAGCCATCTTAAACCCCAAGAAAAGTGTGAGCTGATCGAAAACAGAACCAACCTAGGAGAAGAAGGGAGAAATGGCAAGAAACCAGGTCCTTGGGACACTGTTTGAGTCCTTGAATTATGTCATGTCTTAAGCCAGTCTTAGCCTTGGAATTCTCAGTTACATGATCCAATATGCCTCCCCTATGCTGAAGTGGGCTGCATCAGACATTCTGTTACTTGCATCTGAAAGAATCTATTTGATCCAAAGGTCTTTTGTGTCATCCTGCTTCATCTCACCCCACCCTACTCATGCACTTGACGCTTGTACCACACTAACATTCCTTTCTTGAACAGGCCTCACACTCTGTCACCCATGTCTTTCTGGAATGTTCTCCATCTTTCTCATCTTTTCCTCTTGAAATTCTGCCCATCCTTTAAGGTTTGGCTGTAATGAACTTTCCTCCAAGCAGCCATTCTTCTCTAATTTCCTCCAATGACAAATGTTTGTTGGATAAAGTCTAACTGAACACACACTGACATCCTGGATCCAAGGTTCCTCAAACCTGATGCAGAGACCTGGGCCTCTGGCAAACTCATTCGTCTCCCCTCAGGGCTTGGGACTTGCTTCTCGGTCCTCCCACTGGTCCACCTCCTTGTTTCCTGCACTCTTTGGTCATCACTTCCCAAAAAGTTTTTCTGGGGACACTGGCTTTTTGGAACGTTAGCAGATATTTAAAACAACACAAAACACTCCAAACTTCAAAACCAACCAAAGAAGCTTTACCCCAGCTGGAAACTGAAGAGTGTAACTATCTAGTAAGTTTGGGAAATTCTGGGTTAAACAAATATTTCTATTTTAAAAACCTGGGGAGGTGGGGATGGGGGCAGAGTATGTAGCTTTTCTCCAACTTACTCATTACTCATAAAGCAGGTACCAGAGCAGAGGGACGTGCCACATTCTTCTCTGAAAACATATTTAGGTTTAAGGTAGGTGCAGGTTATTTTATATACACATATAAATATCCTACCCTTTGTTCAAGGTGCCTATTTGCTCTGCACAGTGACTATTATGAACACAGAAAACTGTTCATTGTTAAATATGGCATGCTAAGTGGTTTTGCTTTCTGGCAAATCTCCAAACCATAATTATTAAGGGACTGGAGCTGCTGAGGAATTCTTGGGTTACAAGAGGCTTTGATCCTGTTCCCTGCCTTCTTTCCCCGACATGAATTTCCACGGGTGTGGCTGACTTTCATTGTTTTTCACTGCTGTGGTGCTGCTGTGAAGGTGAAGGATTAAACAGGACTTCAAGGGGACAAGGGATTGGGCCCCCCAGAACGGCTGAGAGGAGGCTCTGGCTAAACCTCTCTGCCTTTTGGAGCCCCAAATGGCTGTAACCAAGGGAATGCACAAGCTTCATCCAAGTATTGGAGTCGGGGAATGCTGTGGCCTCCAATATTTGGTTTCCCACACACTCTGGGAAGCTCAGATTCTTCGGCCTCACTCATTATCGAGTTTCCAGCTGGGGTGAAGCCTCTGTCTGTACTAAATGGCTGACAGGACTTTGCTTAGCAAAAGGCAACAGGCCCCGGGTGGGTGAGGCTTTGTAATTTCATTCCCATCAAAGGTGAGAGATCTGATCCAAAATTCCTTGGGCACCTACAGCCATTCGACACGTGTAGCCCTCAAACTCATGTAGCTGCCTCCTTTACAGGGTCAAGAAGAAACCTCAGCTCAGTCAAAGATAATTCGGTGAACTTTTGAGAGAGCCAATCTGCTTCCTACTGAAACATTTGCTGAAATGTCAAGGGGCACATAACCATTCTTTCAGGCTCTTTTAAATTCTCCCCTGCCTGTAAGAAGAGCTAAGAAAGCACACCCAGATGTTCATGAATCCAAGATAGAAGGAATAAAAACACTCCTCCCAAAATGAAGTGGTAAGGTCCTCTTAACTTGGTGAATGAAAAGGCTTCTTTAACAAACAGCAAGTTTCTGGTTTTCCAGCATTTAAAAAAACCCCGCTTATGTCTGGGTGCGGTGGCTCATGCCTGTGATCCCAGCACTTTGGGAGGCCAAGGTGGGAGTTATCACTTGAGCACAGGAGTTTGAGACCTGTGATCAGATCAGCCTGAGCAGCACAGCGAGATCTTGTCTCTCTTCTACTTTTTTTTTTTTTCTTAAACCAGTTAGCATTTGGATCGGGGATAGAACCTTGCTCACTTTTTGACATTGTATTTATTTATTTTTTTGAGTCTGTCTTCCAGGCTGAAGTGCAGGAGCATGATCATGGCTCACTGCAGCTTCAACCTCCTAGTGGGCTCAAGTGATCCTCTTACCTCAGCCTCCGAAGCAGCTGGAACCACAGGCGCACGCTACCATTCCTGGCTAATTCAAAAAAAAAAAAAAAAAAAAAAATTATTTCCCCCCACCCCCCGCAAAGACAGAGTATGTCATGTTGCCCAGACTAGTCTCAACCTCCTGGGCTCAAGTGATCCTCCTCCCTCAGCCTCTCGAGTAGCTGGAAGCACAGGTATGTACCATCAAGCCCAGCTAATTTTCTTATTTTTTGTACAGATTAAATCTCACTACATTGCCTAGGCTGGTCGTGACCTCCTGGGCTCAAGTGATCCTTCTACCTCAGCCTCCCAAACTGCTGGGATTATAGGTGCGAGCCACCACACCTGGCCAACATTTGTTTTTATTCATATTTTAATACAGACAAAATCACCTTCATTTGATAGAGAAACTGAAGGCAAATAGTTCAAGAGAGGACTCCCTGATTCCTGGATCAGTATTCTCTCTCCAAGACGGCAGCTGTCCTTCAGTTTTCTTCCCAGATGAGAAAATGCCTCCCTGGTTATGGGTAGAGGTCCCTCTGCTGATGGGTGGAGAGGGGGGATGGAAAAACAAAGGCAGACAGAGAGAATGGGAAAGAAAATAGACATCAGAGTCCTTGAAGGCAGCAACTAGAAACCAGAAGCTTCTAACACAGGGGACGTCAGAAAGTTGTCCAGACTACCTGTTTTGGGAGGGGCCAGAGTGGAGTTTCCTTCAAGTGTCTGCTCCCACTGGGAGAGGTGGAGAGGGAAGGCACGAGGCCCTCGGGGCGCTTGTCTCTAACCCCAAACCCTGCGCATCCCTATGAAAGGCTGCTTCTCACTGGAAAGGAGCAGGCGATCAATCATAAAGGCAAGAGAGGGGGCTTCTCCAGGGCCAGCGGGGCCCAATTCCAATAGGCTGGGCTTCGGGGTAGCACAGGAGGCTTCTGAGTCTCCTTCTCTCTTGACGGGGTCAACCTAGTGACATCTCCCTTCACTCCACCACCTCAATCTATCCCACTCCCCACCTCCTCCATTGGCATCTGTTCTAGGAAGATGTGCATAAGTTCATTCCAGATATGGAAGGCCTTTCTCCCGGCTCAAGGTGAAGGTCAGTGACTCACATGGCTAAAAATGAACTTAAGGCCACCTATCAATAAAAGCAAAATGAAACGCACACAAAAAGTTAAATTCCCCTGCTATTTAAATTACAGCAAGGAACATACAACCTTATTTAGTAATTACAACCAACACTCAAATATGTAAACTTTAATTACATGTTATGGATCAGTGAGAGCAAAATGAGGAGAAAAGAGGAGAGGTGAGGGTGGGGGAAAGCCACAGACTGAAAGAGAGAAAGTCCAGAGGCAGGCAGCTCAGCAGCAGAGAAGCCAGTGGGAGGAGGGGCAGGTACAGAAAAGCAGGAGTTGGGGGTTTAGCAGGCTCTGGGGCTGAGGTGACGTGTCATGCCTTGGACAGTGCTTATTAGGGGTTATTACTGACACCTCCTACAGCTCTTGATCCTCACACTTTCAGGTGCCTCCCTTAGAAAGGGAGAGCCCCGGTGGCCCATGGAGCAGGCTTGCAGGATTAAATACGAGACACTGAGTAGGTCTGAATTTCAGGTAAACAATAAATAACCTTTTAGTATACGTATTCCCAAATATTGCAATGGGGCATATTTATACTAAAAAAAATATTATTTGTTAGCTGGGTGCGGTGGCTCACGCCTGTAATCCCAGCACTTTGGGAGGCTGAGGTGGGCGGATCACCAGAGGTTGGGAGTTCGAGACCAGCCTGACCAACATAGAGAAACCCCAACTCTACTAAAAATACAAAATTAGCCAGGTGTGGTGGCGGGCCCCTGTAATCCCAGCTACTCGGGAGGCTGAGGTGGGAGAAACACTTGAGCCTGGGAGGAGGAGGTTGTGGTGAGCTGAGATCGTGCCATTGCACTGTAGCCTGGGCAACAAGAGTGAAACTCTGTCTTGAAAATAAATAAATAAAAAAAAATTTTGTTATTTATCTGAAATTTATATAACTGGGTGTCCTGTATTTTTATTTGCTAAATCTGGCAACCCTACACAGGAGACCAAATCATTCTTTGGACGACCTCAATGACCAGGCCAATATTTACACCGAGGGCCGGGGGAAATCAAGTTGAAGGTCACTTTCAGAAATGAAGAGTGAAACAGCACAGAGACTTTGCTAAGCAGGATAGAACTTGGCAACTGGAGGATATCGACCCTCAAGTTTTCCTTGGCTGTTTATTTCCAGCTGTTCTCCTCCAGTACAGCTGAGGCTGTTTTTGCCCCCTCTCCGCCAAAAAGGTTAGGACTAAAAAGAGTAACTACACAGGGCTCACATTGGGACTATGGGTAACCTGGCCTGTGTGAGGCCTCCTGAAGAGTTTGGAGGTTCGGTGGTGGACAGTGAACCTCCTGGAGCACTAAGGAACCAGCAAAGCCAAAATGAAACACAGTCCGTAAGTTCTATGGCGTTAAAAAAAATCTTAATGTCAACTGCTGTCAGTTTCAGGGTGACATAGAGCCCATTTCACCATGTCAAGGGGAGAGGGGCAGTGAAGCTGCCATCAACTAAAAGCTCCAGGTTCACCCAGCACTTGCTGAAGAGGGCCCAAAGTGATGATGATAGGGGTCACTACTACTGCCCTTGCTAGGGGGCCAGGAAAGGCTGTCTTGGGGCTGAAACAAAGAGCTACTGCTCCTGAGTCCTGGTCCATGAATGCTGGCCAGGGAAACCTGGCAAGGTCAGGAATCACAACCATTGGCTACAACTGAGACAGTACATGATTGTCTGCTCCCTGCCAGTCCCTCCTACTCTGACTGCACGTCCTGCCAGTTCATGCATTTATGCTCCCTGCCAGGCCCCTGTAGGCAGCAGAGGCCCTATAGGCAGTAATTCATAATATGGAGCTTTCTAGACTTAAAACAATTACAGAGTTATAGAGAATAATAACTTCTTATAGCTGACAGTGGAATCATTCCAGATGTTCTGTTCTGACTTGCTTTTTTCAGTTAACAATATATCATGGATGCCTTTGCACGTGGGTTCATACCGATTTACTCCATTTTTAACTGCTGCATAGTATGTGGAGGTATTAACGTTTACTTAACTAATCCTCTGATGAATATTTAGGTTATTCCTTTTCCTGTTATAAACATCACTGAAAGGAATACCTTATACATATATCTTTGTGCCCTTGTGCACATATTCCTATAGGATAAATTTCCTAAAAGGGAATTGCTGGCCCAATTGGCATAAACATTTAAATTTCTATAGATACCATTAAACTCTCTCTAAAAATATACCAATTTATAGTTCCACCTGGTAATATCATGCCTGTTTCTTCACAGCTCTCACCCTAGTGACAGCAATTATTATTATTATTATTTTTTGAGATGGAGTCTCGCTCTGTCGTCCAGGCTGGAGTACAGTGGAATGATCTCAGCTTATTGCAGCCTACGCCTCCCTGGTTCAAGCAATTCTCCTGCCTCAGTCTCCCAAGTAGCTGGGATTACAAGTACCTACCACCATGCCCAGCTGGTCTCAAACTCCTGAACTCAAGTGATCCTCTAGCCTCGGCCTCTCAAAGTGTGGGATGACAAGTGTGAGCCACCACACCTGGCCAAGAGTAATCTTTTTATTCTGTGCCCATAAGATACAGGGAAATGACAGGGTGCTGATGTTCTAATTGGTATTTCTTTTTTATTAGTGAGGATGAGCATTTTTTTCATGCGTGTACTGTTCACATCTTTTTTCTTCTACAGAGTGCTTGGTTTTTATGTTTTGCCTCTTTTTCTATTATCTTCATTTACTGACTTTAAAGACTTCCTCGTACACTATTCATAAAAATTTAATTGCCTAATATATTGCCTGAAGTCCCAGCTACTTGGGAGGCTGAGGTAGGAGGATCACTTGAGCCCAGGAGGTACAATGCAAGTACTTCCTCTGAGGAGAGTCTCATCTACTGAAATCTTGATTGTGTTTTCCTCTGTATGGGCCTATGAGGAGTCTTTAATTTTTTGTGTTGTCATTGGCATAACGGATTTAGAAGAGTGTGCTTAAATATCTAAGTGGCATTTTGTTGTTATATTTTTATTTTACATTTCTAGTGTGCTTGCAATTTGGTCAGAATGTGGCCTAGGAAGATTTCTTTATGAAATGGAAATTTTTTTGGTGACATGAAATATGATCAGTTTTTGTAAATGTTATGTAGCTGTTTGAAATGGATGTTTATCTTCTGTCAGAGTACAAGGTTTATACCTATACAAACTTTTAAGTCTGGTATTTAAATCCTTTAAGGCCTCATTCATCTTTGGTTGGCTTGACCTTTTACATTCTGAGAAAGGAAAGGTATCCTACTATGGCTGTATTTTAATAACTTTTGCCTAATATTTTGTAGAGCGTCTTTTGGTAAATCTGGATGCTATTTTGCCCGATACGTAAAGGTGCATGCCTGTTATTTTGTGGATAACTTTTATCATTATCCAGTGTTTCTCTTCCTGTCCATCTTCATACTTTTTGTCTTAAATTTGTTTGCCTAATATTATTGCCACCCGTGCTTTCTTTCTGTTACCATTTGCCTGAAACAAATTTGTGCATTTCTTTTTTCTTCTCTCTTTTTTTTTTTTTTTTTTTGAGAAGGGGTCTTGCTGTGTCACCCAGGCTGGAGTGCAGTGGTCCAATCTTGGCTCACTGCAACCTCCACCTCCTGGGCTCAAGCAATTCTCCTACCTCAGCCTCCTCAGTAGCTGGGACTACAGGCATGCACCATCATGCCCAGTTAATTTTTGTATTTTTGGTAGAGATAGGCTTTCGCCATGTTGCCTGGTTTGTGCTTTTTTTTTTTTTTTTTTTTTTTTTTTGAGACGGAGTCTCGCTCTGTTGCCCAGGCTGGAGTGCAGTGGCTGGATCTCAGCTCACTGCAAGCTCCGCCTCCCGGGTTCACGCCATTCTCCTGCCTCAGCCTCCCGAGTAGCTGGGACTACAGGCGCCCACCACCTCGCCCGGCTAGTTTTTTGTATTTTTTTAGTAGAGACGGGGTTTCACCGTGTTAGCCAGGATGGTCTCGATCTCCCGACCTCGTGATCCGCCCGTCTCGGCCTCCCAAAGTGCTGGGATTACAGGCTTGAGCCACCACGCCCGGCCTGTGCTTTTTTTTTGAGACAGAGTTTTGCTCTGTCGCCCAGGCTGGACTGCAATGGCACGATCTTGGCTCACTGCAACCTCTGCCTCCCTGGTTCAAGCAATTCTCCTGCCTCAGCCTCCCAAGTAGCTGGGATTATAGGTGTGTGCCACTAATGCCTGGCTATTTTTTTTTTTTTTTTTTTTTTGAGATGGAGTTTTGCTCTTTTTCCCAGGCTAGAGTGAAATGGCATCATCTCGGCTCACTGCAACCTCCACTCACCCAGGTTCAAGCGATTCTCCTGCCTCAGCCTCCCGAGTAGCTGGGATTACAGGCGCATGCCACTACACCTGGCTAATTTTTGTATTTTTAGTAGAGACAGGGTTTCATCATGTTGGCCAGGCTGGTCCCGAACTGTTGACTTCAGATGATCCACCCGCCTCAGCCTCCCAAAGTGTTAGGATTACTGGCGTGAGCCACTGCACCTGGCAATTTTTTGTATTTTTAGTAGAGACGGGGCTTTGCCATGTTGGCAAGGCTGGTCTCGAACTCCTGACCTCAGGTGGTCCACCCGCCTCGGCCTCTCAAAGTGCTGGGTGTGTATTTCTTCATTTTCAACCATTCCTTGTAAATTCAGGCTTATCTCTTTATCAAAGTGAAATATAGCTGGATGTGTTTCCTTCTTCCTTAGTAAAAGAACTCTAGTAATGTGCTTAGCCCAAAAGATCATGTTTCTTTGCACATCTTGCAGCAAAATATGGACATATTACTAGGTTACAGCCAATGAGAGGTAAAGGGAAGTGTTTTATGGGACTTTGGGGGTACTCTTTGAAAGGAGAGGATGTACACTCTTTATTGTTCTTTCTTCTTTTCATCTGTTATGAGGATGAGCTAGCTAATGCTTTTGGCAACCATCACGGATAAAGAGGTGACCTTGAGAATTGAAGCCACATGCTAGGAGAGTGAAGCAGAAAGACAGAAGAAGCATGGGGCCTGGGGCCTGCCAATTAGCCTGGACTCCCTCATATGGAATGGACTACAGTCACTTGAGAGAGAGAAAAACTTCCATTGTGTTTAAACCTCTGTTTGGCTTTTCTGTTACGTGTAGACATCAGGATTACCAAAAGACACGCCAGATTTTGCCTTTCTTTAAAAAGAACACTCAATCTAAGTTTGTCTTTTTTTCCCTTAGTGATTTGAGAGAGTTAATTTCTATTTCATTTATATTAGTAGTTACTATAAAATGCCTAACAAACATATTTGCACATTTATTTTCGAAGAGCATTAGGACCTTGCTACTCCAAGTATGATCCCTTGATCAGCTATGTCAGCATCACTGGGGAGTTTTTAAGAAATGTAGAATCTCACGCCTTACCTAGGCCCACAGAAACAGAATCTCATTTTGACAAGATCCTCAGGTGACCTGTGTACATATTGCAGTGTGAAAACCACTACTCTTGAGACTGGCGTCCCCTCCCCATTTCTGTATAATGTGCAATCATCTCCCACTTTCCTTCTTATGCCTGTGATGGCTTCCACAGAGAGCCAAGTCAGCAGCAAGGCATCCCTGGCCTTTGAAAATCTGGTCCCCATCTACCTCTAGCTTTAGTGTTTGTCCTTCTCCCACCCTACCCCAACTCTCCACTCCTCATGCTGGACTAAATGTGTCAGTTCCCTAAATGTGTCACGGCACTTTCTGGGTATACACTAATCCCTCCCCAATATCCCACCCAACAGCTATCCTACTTCTTCCTTGCTAATTAATAGAAGGTCGATTTTGTTCTGGGAGATGATGGTTCCAGTTCCAAGTGATATGCCTAGACGCGTCTCATTCTCCATTGCATGATACTTTCCCCTTCAGCCTACCCTCGTATCTGGGATGGCCATGTACCTGACCTGGCCAAGGATGCATACAGAAATACATGCTGGGGCGAGGGGGGCATTTAAAATACCTGGATAAAAAGAACCCTGTGAGAAGAAAAATGTATGTTCTTAACCCTTCTTTCCTACCTAAAATGTTGGGGTGTATCTGAGGTACACAAGCTATCCTGTAACCATGAGGACAAGCATGGGGTCAAAGAGCCAACATGCTAAGGATGAGAAGCAGAAAGACCAAGCCAGGTCCTCAAGTGACAGTCTGTTTCTCTCTCCCCCCATTCCTTTCTCTTTAATTTGCTCCAAATTCACCCTCCTTTCATCTCTCCTTTAGTTGATGTAACATGGAACTGAGGTATGTTCTAGCCTGTTAGCTATATTACACTATAATATTTATTTATTTATTTTTAAGTTCCAGGGTACAAGTGCAGGATGCGCAGGTTTCTAACAAAGGTAAATGTGTGCCATGGTGGTGTGCTGCACCTATCAACCCATTATCTAGATATTAAGCCCAGCATGCATTAGCTATTTTCCTCATGCTCTCCCTCCCCGCACCCCACCCCTCAACAATACAGCTAAGCTTTTCATTATAAATATCACCCTGTCTCCCTAAATCTCCCCACCCACCAAATCCACCACTCTAAAATAAGAACAGTGGGTTTTTAGTTCCCTGAGACTGAAATTATTTTCCCCCATGGGCTGAGCCAGCTAGCCCCCATCTAGGCAAACCTACCCTTCCTCTCACCTTCTTCCCTGGTTCCAGTTGGCTATGTCATGGGGCACCTTGCCTATTGGGGACTGATCTTTTTTTTAAAGTCTGTGATTTCAAGGGAGTGGATGTTGTGAAATAGAGTGAAAAGAAACTGAAGTCTGAATGTAGTGAACTTTTCCCTGCCCCTACATGTGAATAATGACTTGCTGATAGAAGTAGCTTTTTCTTTTTCTTTTTTTTTTTTTGAGATGGAGTTTCGCTCTTGTTGCCCGGGCTGAAGGGCAATGGTGCGATGTTGGTTTACCAAAATCTTCACCTCCCGGGTTCAAGTGATTCTCCTGCCTCAGCCTCCCGAGTAGCTGGGATTACAGGCATGTGCCACCACACCTGGCTAATTTTGTATTTTTAGTAGAGATGAGGTTTCTCCATGTTGGTCAGGCTTGTCTGGAACTCCCGACTTCAAGTGATCCGCCCACCTCGGCCTCCCAAAGTGTTGGGATTATAGGTGTGAGCCATCGCGCTGGGCCAGAAGTAACTTTTTCAAAGATGAAAAACAATCTAAGATTTATGGACAAGGCTGTTCAAAGAGACTCAGTGCTGTTTGTAGCCAAGGTGGAAATTTCAGATTCCTAGATCTATTGTGGATAGGGAGAAAGGAAGGAAGGGAGGAGCTGAGGGTGGGGCGGGGGAGGCGGGGGAGGCGGGGGAAGAGAGCAAGAGGATAGAGGGTGGAGTTAGAACTGGCTGGAGAAGAACACAGGAAGGTCAGCGCTTTGGAAGATTTCTTGTGCCCGTCTCTGAGTTCTAAAGTAGCGTGAACATGACAACCATTTCCAACAAATGGTGGTGACAGAAACAAATGAACCCACTTTGCTGGCACTGTTTTTCCCTAAGTGCCATGCTGCACACACTTTCAGCATGGATGGAAGGGCGATGGGGACCAGCACTGCACATTGGAGATGAATGAACATTTTATCTGAAACTGGGAATTCTGCCTCTACAGGTTCTGACCCACCCCTCACTGTGTGCTTGGGAAGCCACCAGAACAAGATTCCTGCTAGTTTCTCAGAGTCGAATCTGAAATATTTGGCCAGAAGCTAGATTGTGGTTGGACCAATCTCTTACAGCAACTCCTGCCCATTTCATCCGTCCCCAAAGGCCAGCGGTGGCGGCGGGGGCACTGAAAGGTTGCTGGGAGCAGTGCCGGACCCCGTGCATCTGGACAACCTCCTGGGCCTCGCGGGTGCTGAGCCAACATTTTTGAGTGTATATTTTAAAACCACAGCTTCAAAAGTATAAAAATAGTGTGAAAAATAAAAACAGGACTCACAATCAGAGCCTCAATCACTCTGCTAGTTAGAGAAGTTAGAGAAATAATAAAATTAGAGGAACCAAACTGAAAGCTTTAAGAGCGTTCCCTTGCTTGGCAAGGAGAATCCTGGGGCCAGACTCGTGCAGGGCCCTTCCCTAAGTGCTTAAAGCAGCTCGGCTTCCACTTAAAACGTCTGTTATCACTCCTGTCTCCTCCGAGGAGTTATTTATGAAG
Source organism: Macaca mulatta (assembly GCF_049350105.2). NCBI lineage: Eukaryota > Metazoa > Chordata > Mammalia > Primates > Cercopithecidae > Macaca > Macaca mulatta. The sequence continues at coordinate 81,569,325 of NC_133418.1, read as the reverse complement.
AAGGTTTCCCAGCTAGCCTGCCAAGCAAGGCATCTCTAACAGGGGCTGGGCAGGCAGGAGGAGCTGAATGAGAAGCCCACAGAGGCTGTGCTGTACGATCCCACTTCTTCCAACACTCCCAGGCTGTAACTCAAAACTTGAAAACAACCCGAATCCTTTTCCAAACACAAACCCAATGTCTTCTGTCAGGTTCCATATATTTTCCTAACTCCATTCCCCACCCCGACCCACTCCACAGCAGAAACCAATTTTCTTAACAGAGCGGGTTCTTGGGAGTTTTCTAAGTGTTCTCATTTGGAACAGATTAAGGGGGCGAGGAGGATAACCTGATTTTTTTTTTTTTTACTTTTGAAAACACACACACACACACACACACACACACACACTTGAGGGTCTGAAGCAGAACCACTACTATGTTCTATGAGTGGCTTTTAAAAGAGGGGGAATTTCATTTTCTGGTGTGATGGGACTGGGTTGCTTGGGGAGCCCTTATCAACTTGTCCCAGTGTAACCTGACCCCACAGGCTCATTGTTGGGGCCCTTGGGCTTGCCAGGAGGCTGAGCAGGGCACTGACTGAAGGGAAGCTGCCCATCTCAAACCCCATGTCTACATTCAACTCCAAAACCAGGCTGTGCTACAGAAACAATAGGTCTCCCTGTCGTGAGCCACTCTAGAATGTAACATGCTCCACTCTGCTGTGATGGAGGCCTCAGCCCTTAAAAAGCTTAGTGTGGGTGAGAGGAGGAGACTCATAAAGAAGGAGCAATGTACGAGCTAAACTGTGTGGCTGTGACTTAAGTAGAGACACGAAGACTGGAAAGGCTTTGTGGGGAAGGAGGGCATAGGGCTGGGTAGAATCGCGACACTTAACCAGGTTGACCGGCTCAGGGAGGACCTGCCACGCGTAAGCACAGTGGCGGAACAGGCACTGGGTGCCGAACTGCGGCCTCCCCTCTCCACTTCCCCATTCCTGCTCCCTTCTGAGTGTGGCTCCCTCCCTCCTGCCATTGCTCCATTTTTTTGGTCTCTACTAAGTGTATTCTTCCTCCCCAGTCCCCCTCAATTAAAAAGTTATCTTTCTAGTAAATTCTTGCTACCGGTAATGCAACTGCAAAGCTTGTGGGCTTGTTTCCTAAGGAAGTGTCTGCATTTTGGGTGATGTGTGTGGTCCTAAGAGATGGAACAGGGATCAGCAACCAAACTTACCAAGTTGGTGAGTACGTTTTGAACAAAATTCTTATTATTAATGGTTACTTCCTTATAAAATTAGCCATGTAAATTGCTAACAGAAAACATGATTTGGATATATGTAAAGGAAGGTCTGTTGATTTTAGGTGGCATACCACCTGAGAGGGTGGACTCCCAACAGTTTAGGAGCAGACGCTCTATCTAATTCATCCCTGTGTCCCCAGCTGTTAGTGCCCATGCAGCTGGCACTTTCCAGAACCTCAGTGATTAGGACCTGGTAAAAATAAGAAGATAGCAGATTGCGAGAAATGAAGTTCCTGTCTCCCAAAACCCAGTCCTCCCCACTTACATAGAAATGGGCTTTTTAGCTGAGCGTGCGTCCATTTAGCTCAACACATGATTTCTGAGCCTCTTCGGCTGAGACCTGTGGCAGATGACGAGGGCCTGGCCGATGAGATCCATGGAAGTGGTGCATGTGACTTCCAGGTGGGCCCCTCCCTCCTGCCTTCCTGCTCACCAGATTGTGGACATGGAAGTGGGAGCTGGCACTGCCATCTGGGGCCATGTGAGGGATGGTGTGTCTTGAAAATGTCAGAGCACTAAGAAAGAAGGTGTGGGCCCCTTACCATATGGACCATCACGCCAGTCTACTGAGTGCTCTATGTGAGGAAGAAATAAGCTACTGACTTGTTGAAGCCACTACTAACTTCTCTCACAGATGCCAAATCTATACCCTGACTAAAACATCAGCTGTTTCATGCTTGAAACCCCAGAAAATACTTCAGAAAGTCCATTTCAAGATACGCCCCAAGCTGACAGCCCTGGTTGTACTCCAGTAACTTCAGTACTTCAGCTGGAGGTGGGGAGGCAGGAGAGGGGAAAGGAGGGAGGGGAGAGGAGGGAGAGAAGGAGAAGACAAGCTGCTGTCAAGGCCAATTCTTTGTGTTTGATTCCCACCTGCTGTTCTCTGCCTCTGCTCCTGTAGATCAGCCTCACAAGAAATTCACTTCTGACAAACGCAGTGACTGAAGTACAGCAAGGATTTCCTGGCCATTTTGACATTGAGGGAGGGATTTCTTACTTTTAGCTCATCACGATGCATCAGTGAACAGGTCAGAGCACATCTCTCGAATACCATTCTCCTCCTGATGCTCATACACACATTCACATCCAAACTGGGGCTGTATACTCCTTACAAACAGACACTCTGAAAGGTGCACAGATTCCCAACACACCTTTCTATCTCAAAGTACACACCCTGCCCCATGTGTGCAGAGAACCACCCTCCCTGTACTGACCCACCATCACCAGAGCCACTCTCCATTCTGCTCTTCTGCCCATGAGAGGTCTTGCATGGGGACTCCTGTAGTCAAAAAGAGAGCAGCAAAAACAAGGAAGCCCAGGCTTTCACAATCCACCAAGCATCTTCTGGGAGATCTGAGAACAGAACTGGAGAGTTTGGTGGGTTGGATGAGGGCTTCCCAGGTCTCTGGTGTCACCCTTTATGCCTCCTTGGATAACCGTAGGATGGTGAGGAAGGAGGGGCCACCAGCTTGGCCAGTGAGGAGGCCTCTCCTGGGCCCCACCCTTGCCCTGCAGAACTTCTCAGGCAGCACTGTCATGACAGCCTGGGTCTGACCTTCATCTGGCTGTTGGGATGGAAGAAGTCTGTGGCTGAGTGAACTCAGGAGGGCAAAGGGCAGGTGCCAGTGCTGGCTGGGATGCTCAGGAGGGGTGCTCCCGATAGAGTCAGGCCTGAAGCTGGGGCTGGAGGAGTCATCCTCCTTGAACCAGGGATGAATGAGAAAGCAGTGGGGGGGCCCATCTTGCCACCCCTGACAGAGCAGTGACCCTAACACCTGAAACTGGCTTAGGTTCAAAAAGGAAGCCTGCTCGCCACAGTGAAAAGAGAAATCCTGCATTGTGATATGGCCTTGCTGAGGAAAGCGGAAGTTCCTGAGGAAAAGGAAAGCAGAGGAGAGCTGAGGCCATGAGCTGGAGAAGGAAGATCACCAGGCACCAGGCTTGCCCTAACAGGGAAGACAACAGCCTGCAGCGGCGTCAGCACCAGATGGCCTAAGCCTCAGACCGAGGGCTTATCATCACCCACAGGGGTCAGTCGCCGTGGCCAGAGAGCTCGGCTTTCAGAAGCAGCAAGAGTCGGGGCAAAATGATGCAAAAATGACCCTCATTTCCTCGAAAGGAGCCTGTTGTTGTCTCTCTGGGGATTAGTCACTGGGAGGCCATGGTAACAATCCCATCACCCCAGCAACCAGGCCCAGCCAGGGTACTCACTGGCACTCGTAACTGGCCAGCAGATCGAAGACGTTTGCACCTGCTTTTGCACATCATGGGAGCCGCTGCCAGTGACGCACTCGCTGAGACGCAGGTGAACGTCAGGGGGCCCAGGCTCTCTGGAACAGCAACTGACAGCACATGCAACTTGGAATGCGGCAACTGGAGCTCCGCTGTGCTCGCCCACTGCAGCTGGCAGGAATGGGGGTGGAGGTGCGGACGATGGCCTACCTTGGTCAAATCTCTTTCTTTTGAAGAAATAAATGAGAAAACAGATAACTGGCTCCCACATAACTATCTTCCTTCAAAAGCCATTTCCTCTCACCCTCCACTGGTTCACAGCGGGGTAGGACCGCAATTCCTAGCCTCTTCTGTTTCCTCCCCTGCAGCCCCACTGACAATAAGAGGAAGACCCAGTCAGCCATGGAGAGAGGCCCAGAGAGACCAAGGCAGTGGAATCCTGGGCTGACTCAGGGTGTGGTTTGATTGCTGACTGCTGAGAGATGGCTGGTTTCACAGAACACTTAGTTCTTCCCACCCCAGTGTTGCTGGAGTTCCTCCAAGCCCTCTTCTCAAGGCAGTGTTCCATCTTCTCTGCCCTTACCCTACACCACCCCATCTCACCCTGCCAGCTCCTCTCTACCCTCTGAGTCTGGATTATTCTCAGGTGGGTATCCCTACATTTCTGTCACTTCCTCTGTAAAAATCAAGGCTTGGGGGACAGTAGAGGTACTGTCCTGGGCCTCAGGAGACAGTGTCATAGACCTCGTTTTTCTACTCATTATGTGACACTGTGGAAATCATTTACCTTTCCTGGGCTTCAATTTCCACATCTCTAAGTTAGAGGCTCTAAAACCCTCAAGTCATGGGATTCCCTCCCTCCAGGAGGGGCACTGGAGAACAGGAACAGCAGCAGCCTTAACAGAGGACCACCTGCCACCTCTTGCTGCATCTGCCCTCTATTCCCTTTCCCCAGGGCACACTCTGGTATCTCAGCTCTGGTCCCCAACCCATTTTCTTATGCTATGACTCCAGTGTCTTCTTTCAAACACAACAGTGAGTTTAGAAGACCTTCAGTGCATCCCTTTCTCTTAACTCCTGGGTTCTAAACTAGATGCCAGGTTTGGACTCCTTTCCCTGACTCAGAGAGGCTCGGAGAGTGCAAGGCCTCTGTCACCAGAGCTCCAACTCTGGCTCTGACACTTATCTGCCTTGGGACTTTGGGCCCATTCCTTCAACTCTCTGAACTTCTGCATATTCACATCTAAAATGGAGGAAGTATAGTAGGTCCCTATAATCCCAGCTACTCAGGATGCTGAGGTGGGAGGATCCCTTGAGCCCAGGAGTTCAAGACTGCAGTGAGCTACAAGCGTGCCTGTGAACAGCCACCAGTATTCCAGCCAGAGTGATGCAGTGAGAACCCACCTTTAAAAACATAAAAATATAAATAAAATGGAGGAGATAATAAAGTATCTCACAGTGTTGTGAGGATCAAAGGGGATAAAAAGAAACAGGAGCATCAAGAGGGAGGTGATGAGGTTCTCCTTCCCCTGTCCCCCCACTGGCCTGCTCAGAGTGGGAAAGAGCAGACAGGGCTCTGGGAGGAAGGGGCCACCTCCCCTAGGCCTTCCAGATCGATTCATGCAGCCTTGGCTCTTGTCCCTCACCTGGGACCTGATGAGCAACTGGCAAGTATCCCCCTGCTGGGCACTTCCCAGGGCCGGCCCTGTGCTAGGCATGTGGGCCCCTATGGATGAAACTCTTGCTCAAGAAATTTCATCCTGCATGATCCAGTATGCAATGACAAGGGAGAGAAGGAGTTAGTCCAGGATTTTCTACAGTGCCCAGTCTTAGTAGATGTTCCATCAGTTCCTCATCAGCTGTTGAATTCATGTCTCTAGGAAGAGGTGAGGACTAAGGCAGGCGATTTAATCTGCCATAACAAGAAAATGCTGTGACCTCAGGGCAATTTCACAACACAGAATCCAAACAGTTTCCCCCACCAGATAGATCTGAAAAACACTAAGGTTCTTACTGGGTTTAACTACTTTGACAGATGCATTTCTCGATTCATTCATTCAGTTGATCATCAAACAGTGATTCTTATTGAACATCTATTATGTGCCAGGTTCTGAGAATATAGCGGCAAACAAACAAGACAAAAATCCTACTTTCTTGGAACCTTTTTTTTTTTAAGATGGAGTTTCATTCTTTCACCCAGGCTGGAGTGAAGTGGTGCAATCTCAGCTCACTGCAACCTCTGCCCCCTGGGTTCAAGCGATTCTTCTGCCTCAGCCTCCTGAGTAGCTGGGATTACAGGTATGTACCACCACGCCCAGCTAATTTTTGTATTTTTAGTAGAGAGGGGGTTTCACCATGTTGGTCAGGCTGGTCTCGAACTCCTGACCTTAGGTGATCCACTTGCCACGGCCTCCCAGAGTGCTAGGATTACAGGCGTGAGCTACTGCGCCCGGCCTCTTGGAACTTTTATTCCGGTGGAGAGAAACAAATAACAAATAAATAAAATTATGCAGAGAATTAAACCAGTGGGATGAATGACAGCAAATAACTGGGTGGTTACTGTAGTCTGAGAGGTCAAGGCAGTACCCCTGTGCAGATGACACTGAAGCTGAGATTGGAATTATATGAAGGAGTCAGCCATGCGGGACGAGGGAAGAATATTCCAAGCAGAGGGAACAGCTATTGCAGAGGCCCTGAGGTTGGAATGGGCTTCGGAGTGGGAAAACCCGAAAGAAGGCTGGAGTGGCTAGGGGAGGAGTGGCAGGGGCTGGACTGGTTAGGATTTTGTATGTTACGTTAGGAATTTAGGTTTTACCCAGATTAAGATGGGAAGCCAAGACAAGAGTTCTGAGCAGGACAGCAGTACTATCTGTTTTACTCCTGAAGAAGCGAGCCTGAATTTCAGCAAATAAAAATAGAGGCAGGAAGACCAGGCTGCAGAAGTCTGGGGAGAGATGGTGGTGGCTTGGACTAGCACATGAAACAAGCCTGGTGGACAGGCACTGTGTAAGTATTTGTTGAATGAATGAACAAATGAATGACTGAATACCCTTATCTGACCACTTCTCATCTCATACTTAAATAGTAAGAAAAATCTCTAGACTATCTTAAGTAGGAGTAAGAGAAGGGGTCAGAAAACAGTTTAGAGTTTTGGTTTTGTTTTGTTTTTTTGAGACAGGGTCTCACTTGTTGACCTGGCTGGAGTGCAGTGGCATGATCATGGCTCATTGTAGCCTCGACCTTCTGGGCTCAAGTGATCCTCCCACCTCAGCCTCCTCAGTAGCTGGAACCACAGGCATGCACCACTACACTTGGCTAATTTAAAAAATTTTTTTTAGAGATAGGATCTCCCCATGTTGCCCAGGCTGGTTTTGAACTCCTGGGCTCAAGTGATCTGGCTGCCCCGGCCTCCGAAAGTGCTGGGATTACAGGTATGTGCCACTGTGCCTAGCCCCAACTTAGAATTTTAAAGTAGACACATATAAATGATGAATGGCCAGGCACGGTGGCTCACGCCTGTAATCCCAGCATTTTGGGAGGCCAAGGCAGGCAGATCACTTGAGGTCAGGAATTCAAGACCAGCCTGGGCAACATGTAGTAGCCCCATCTCTATTAAAATACCAAAATTAGCCAGCCATGGTGGTGTGTGCCTGTAATCCCAGCTACTCGGGAGGCTGAGGCAGGAGAATTGCTTGAACACAGGAGGTGGAGGTTGCAGTGAGCCAAGATTGCACCACTGCACTCTCGCCTGGGCGCCAAGAGTAAAACTCCGTCTCAAAAAAAAAAAAAATAAATAAAAATAAAAATAAAAGGAAATGATGGAGGCAAATAAGTGTAACTCATCTGAAGAGGAATTTAGGCCAGGCTTGGAGATAGGCAGGAGGATATATTCTAGTATAAAGTGATTCTTAACTTTTTTGGGTCATTCTTCTTTAGAAAAAGGTACTTGGTACATCTATAATATTGAGTCTGGGGCAAGGCTCTGGCACCACAGAGCAGAAAAGGCACTTTGAAGACGATATACCTGAGGTGATTAGGAAAGAGCCTATGGAAGGCAGGAGAAGGAGGGAGGCAGTCAGTACTTGCGGAGCCCTTCTAGTGCCTGACCCTGTGATCTGGCAGGAACTGAAAAAAGCACAGGGCCTGCTGCAGGTCTGAGACTGGTGGGCAGACTTAGAGGTTCCAGGGGTGGAAGCATCTGTGACTCAGTGTGAAGTCCCACAGGCCTGGGGCTTTGTTGACTGAGCTGTCTCACTCCATGGGGCCACTGGAAAATGTCACAGTGACCCAGGCCTCCCTATCTCTCTCCTCCCAGGCTTCCCTCCCTGTTTGCTCAAGGGTCAGGGCATATGAGAAGTGTTCATCCTTTCATGCTGGCTCATGGGTTCTGTGTGGGTGACGATGATGCCACATGTATATATGTGTGCAGATGTTGGTTTTTTCCTTCTTTGCCTTGCCCTGGCTACATGGCTGCTTGGACTCAACCTTACAATGCCACTTGCCTACTGCTCCATTCTCTAACCTCTGAGTCTCATTTTTCTACATCTCACTCCTACTTCCCTTCTTCCACCTCCCTGCTAAACACCATTGTTATTCCAGTCTCTACAGGTCACCATGCCAAGCACAGGAGGCTCCTTTGGTGTTTCCCAGGTAACCCAGGGCCATGGTCCCTGCAGCCCCAGGCTGGCTCTCTGGTCCTGTAATCCAAGACCCAGACTTCAGAGGTAGGAGTGAGGAGGGACCCAACACTACAGGCTGCAAACTCAGCCTACCAGACCCGGACAGTGCGCGAGTCAGCAAGACTGCCACCCTAGTTGGTATGAATCAGTGAAAAACGCTGCCCCTTGAGCTGGTTCCAGCAGAGAGGGTCTGCCTGCTTGTTCCGGAGTTTCCTTATTTCAAAGCGTACTCTTATGCTTCTTTTGCCACCTGACTGTGGTGAAAAGTCAATCCATTAACACAAATTGAGCACCCACTGTGTACCTAATAGAAAACAGTCTCTAAGTTCATGAGAGCTAGTTGGGAAGAGAGAACTAAAGCACAGGAAAGGGAAAATGATAAAAGTGTAAAACAGCAAAGGCTCTGTGATGATACAATAACCAAATGCTGCAGCGGTTCAGGGAATGGGGAGATCCCGGAGGGCAGGGGTGCTGTCGAGAAGATGGGATTTAATGCATTCCCACTAAATGTCCATATTTGGCAGGACAAGCAGAAGTTTTACATGACTTTTTGTGGGCAAGGGGCCTGCTAGGAAAGAGGGACCAGAATTACTTGGAGACAGTATTCTAACAAAAAGAGCTACAGCTGATCTGCCTGCTTGCCTACCCACTACCCCCTTTAAAGGTCTTACATATACATTTTTCCATAATAAAGTTTCTACCAAGAAGTCATCCTTCTTGAACCAAAACACTAACAACAGGCATGAAATCTGGCACCCCTTGCTCAGTGCCTTCGCTTATCCTGTATCAACTCAAGCAGAAACTGTTTTCCCTTTTTTTTTTTTTTTTTTTTTTGAGATGGAGTCTCGCTCTGTTGCCCAGGCTGGAATGCAGTAGTATGATCTCAGCTCACTGCATCACTGCGAAAACTCTACCTCCGGGGTTCAAGCAATTCTCCTGCCTCAGTCTCCTGAGTAACTGGGACTACAGATGCACACCACCATGCCCAGCTAATTTTTATATTTTTATTAGAGATGGGTTTTCACCATGTTGGCCAGGCTGGTCTTGAACTCCTGGCCTCAGGTGATCTGCCCACTTCAGCTTCCCAAAGTGCTGGGATTACACGTATGAGCCACCACACCTGGCCGGAAACTGTTTTCTGAGCCTTACAAAAGGAGACGGGAACGGGAGCAGGCCATCTAAATTAGGTGGCCAACAGTGGCTGAAGCTGAAAGAGCAAGAGAGGGAGATCCAGTGCCAGGAAAAGCAAGAAGCCTGAGGGAAGTCCAGAAAGCCATCCCCCTGCCTGCCCTGTCCCCATGGCCCATCCAGCTCCCAGAAGCACCCTGCCTCCGCTAAGTGGAACATATGGGGTTCTGCCTGGCGACCTCCTGATCTAGCCGTCCTTAAGTCCATGCTGGAGTCCTTCGGTCTAACTCTCTGCAGTATTTCCAGCTAAGCCACACCAGATAACTTGCATCGGAGTGAAAGAGCTCTACAAAAAGAAAAGGCTCAGGTCCCCCTGGCTTGTAGGAAAGGCTATGGAAGAACCCCAATCACTGGATTCTTTCTTTTAGCCCTTCTAACCTTCTAAGATACCTTTCTTATCTTCTCTTCCTCTGAAGGCAGCTTCACAAATTTGTACCTGCATGGGTTCCTCCCCTGCTGCTCTCACCCAGAACTCTGCCTAACTTAAGAATCGTACAAATGCCGGGATTTAAAGTTAAATATTGTCCAGGTTGTTTTTCCCACACAGAGGCCTTTGTTCAAATGAAATCTGACATTAAATCCCCGATGTGGTATATAAAACAGATCCAAGTGGCCGCTTGGTGGAAGAGGGTGGGGAGCTGCAGAGACAGCCTTGAGCATCTCCTGCTCTTTCATTAGAGCTCTTTCCTCAGCATTTCAAGGCCTGAAGTCAGAGCAGGGAAAGGAGGAAGGCGGAGCCTTGCCTGGAGTCTGGCCCACACATTTTTTTTTTCTCCTAGCTGCGAATTTCAATCCTTTACTCTTAAGTCCTGGAAATGTCATTTCTTCCATTCCCTTCTGCAGGCTCCATGATTGGTACAGAGTGGGGAGGGAGGGGCAGAGAGGGTCCTGCAGCTGGGGCTCCCTGATGTCCATACTTCTAAGGGCTGAGGGTGCTTCAGACATTGCAGGGAGAAAGTTGTTGACAGGCTGTGAGTTTCATGCTTCCCTATGCGGGGTGAAGCATGTGCAGGAGATTCCAGCAGGCAAAAAAGGTGAGTAAGAAATCCATTCTCAGGAGGGCCGGCTAATCATGGCATTATTTTCCCCAGGCCTTCTAGAATCATTAACTAATTCAAATCTAGACCTAAAGCCAATTATTCAAAACGATATCTTAGGGTGAGGAAGTCTGAATGACTGCATTTAACGCTTGCCTCTTCTACAGGTTCCAGAAAGTGCAAGCATTTAACGCTTGCCTCTTCTACAGAAAGAAAGATCTGTTAAGGAGCACTGGAGATCCCAGGATAGCTGTGCTGCGTTCTGAGGAAGGCAGGACAGAGCCCAGTCTATTCTGTTCCCACAGAAGATGAAGGTCTCCCTTTGCCCTCTCCATTTCTATTGTCGAGCTCTCCAAGACCTAAGGAATACTTTGTCCTGGATCTCCGTGACTTGTGGCCTCTGACTGCCTTTCCCGATTTCCTGGTAGTTTCACTTCCTGGAATGCCACGGTCTGACTTCTACATCAGTGCCAGAGGCATGCCTTGGTATTTTTCCCTGGACACCTCATAGGTTTGAAACTCTGAAGTCACCTCATGCTTTCCCTTCTCTCCCACCTCCCACAGCAGTACTCCCCATGTGGAGATTACCCAAACCCCAACCAGTACTCTCACACATCAGTCCTCTCCTCTCCACCCCATCCCTACTGAGAGCAGCTGGAGAGGACTGTCGCTGCCAGCCCCCAGCTGATTTCCCTGCTTAATAAATCCCCTTACTCATCCCCAGCCCTGGCCCATCTCACACACTGCTGCAGAGATCCCACAAGTATGTTTCCTGTAACACCAGTCTCCTCTGAGTACCTTCCCACCTCATTCCTGCTTTAAACCCTCTCCAGCTTCCCATTACCTGCAGAAGGAGATCGGGGCTTGGTACTGAGCCATCCCATAAGCGGGTGCCCCTGCCTTGCTCAGTTCATTTCCTGCTCCTCTTCCTTTCCTGGCCTAAGCCTGTGTTCTGACCACAGAAGTCCACTCACTGCTGCCAATCAGCTCCCAGGTTCTCCCCAACTCCAGGCTTTGGCTCCAACTTCTCTTTCTGCATTGACTGTTCTGCTCTCACTTGTGGCACATCTCTCCCTTCCTTTGGGCCCACTCCACTCTCCAGACCCTTTCCAGAGAGACCCCACAGAATGCACCTCCTAATTCCTCAAGCTCCTCCAGCAGGCTGCTAGAAGACAGTCTGAGAGCAGAGCTCCGTCTGCATCCATCCCTCACTGACAGTGGGAGATCTCAGAGGTGTGGAGCTCTTGCGTTGTATTTCTTTCTTGGAGGAAAACTGAGAACTAACTTTAATTTTTTCATTGTAATTTTAACTTCTCAAAGAAGACGTTAAATATTAACACAACTTAATAATGTTATTTTACTGTGGCATTTAGCCAACCACTGATTTGGGGACAAAAGAAACAACATGTACTTTTAAGGTAGTTAAGACTCAATGATAATTAACGTGGAACACCAAAGAGGAAAACATCAGCAGTGATTCTACAAAATCCTTGTATGTTGAATGAATGTGAAGTTACCACCAGCACTTGATATCCTTGAGAGATGGTAAAACAAGACAATATTGTTCTTTTTTTTTTTTTCTGAGACGAAGTCTTGCTCTGTCACCCAGGCTGGAGTACAGTGGCACTATCTCAGCTCACTGCAACCTATGCATCCCGGGTTCAAGAGATTCTTCTGCCTCAGCCTCCCGAGCAGCTGGGATTACAGGTGCCCACCACCACGCCAGCTAATTTTTGTATATTTAGTAGAGATGGGGTTTCACCATATTGGCCAGGCTGGTCTTGAACTCCTGACCGCAAGTGATCCACACGTCTCAGCCTCCCAAAGTGCTGGGATTACAGGCGTGAGCCACTGCGCCTGGCCTAAAACAAGACAATATTGTTCTGATGAATCAGTTGCCTAACTTCTGATTAAAGAAAAAAATCAGGGTCCTGAAAAAATTCTCAGTCCTCAGCTACTTTTCAGTCTAAAGAAAAAGATCTATATTTTATGCTTAAGAAAATCAAGCTGGGCTGGGTACGGAATCTACTGTGTATTATATTCCAACAAATGTTTACTGAGCACTCACTGGGCTTTCTGTGTGTCCTTCTAAGCAAATGCTGCAATTGGAAAAATGAATAAATTACCAATGGCAGAATTTTAGCTATTGGGGAAGTCTGGCAGGTTGGAGGCTGAGGCGAGCCTGCTTGCATATCACTTGTGGCTCCGTTCCAAATGCTATCCTCCTGAGAGGAAAAGCTGATCTAGGCGAAACCTGCCCTGGTGCAGTATCACTGAGAGATTATTCCAAAACTAGCTTCTTCCACATAGGCAGAGAAGCATGCACAGACCATTTAGACTGCGGATTCAGATCCTGGAAGGTTCACACATCTCGGGAGGCTTCCAGGGAACACAGTCCTGTGTTCTGCCTTGGCAAGCAGCCCCAGCCAGAGTAACTGATGTGGGGCCTTGCATCAATTACAAAGGCTATCTGGCTTCCTCTTCTCTCATTCTGTTGTCTATTAAGGTGAACTTCTTTGCTCAGCTTTGATCCCTTGCCTCAAAACAGTGTTCTTGCTTCTCATTGGGACGGCTGATCCAGAGACCTTTCCTGACACCCAGCCCCAAGAGAATCCAAGTCCACTAAAGCAGGCATCCTCCTAGATGGCCGCTTGTCCAGAGGTGTGATCTTACGTCTACTCCATCTGCCCCCTGTCTCTTCCATCCAGCAGCCCATTTTCTACCCACAGCCTGAGTTCCTTTTTGCTTTTGTAGCATTTGCCATTACATGCACATGACCCCGGGCCCGGGGCTGTAACCGCTTATACTATGGCTGTGACCTCAGGACTACCCAGCTAGGGTGCTCTTCTTTCCACTCCCCTCTTCCCTCCTGGGTTCATGTCATTATCAAATGAGCAGCTAGGACACAAAGTAGAGAAACTTAATGTACACATAATCATTTGTCGCTTTCTGTCACACACAAAAACTCACACAGGAACAAAATGATGGTTTTGTGATTCCTGAGTTATGGAACCACACAGATAATAGAGACTTGGCCTTATTTAAAACCGATGACAATGTAACTAGCAAAAGACCTAACAGTTTATTAAATTTCTACCTTTAAAAATAATTTTTCTCTAGGATGTCCTAGAGCAGGGGTCAGCAAACTATGGCTAGTAGATCAAATCTGAGAAGCTGCCTATTTTTGTAAGTACAATTTTATTGGAACACAGTCATGCCCATTTGTTTACCTACTGTTTGTGGCTTTCCCACTAAAATGGCAGAGTTAAGACAGAGACCAAATGACCAACAACGCCTAAGATACTATCTGGCTCATTATAGAAAAGTGTGCCAACCCCTATCCTACAGCAATAAGGCAATGCGAAAGGATAAGAACGAGGTACCTGTTGACTGGCAGGTATTTTCTTGTGACATGGCAGTTGTCACAGTTTCCGTGGCTGCATCTCTAACAGCTTGCTCCTCACTCTGCAGAAGGGTAAGGACACACTTCCAGAGAGCAAGTGTATCCTGCAACTCTAAGAAGACCAAAAGGAATCTGAATTACCTAGAATGCAATTAACAGGCAGGTGCAAACACTGCTTCAAATCCCTGGTGGAAGAGAGGAGCACTGAATGAGTTGCAGCTATTCCTTTTTTTCTGGGTATTGTTAAGATAGAAAGAGTGTTAGACAAATATTGGCAAAGAGAGACTCCTAAGGGAGCAGATTTGGAAATGTCTTTTTTGGGAGTGAGGAGGTAGGCTTTCTGGAGGCAACCAGCCCTAGGCAAGGCCTCCAGAAGATGCTGCCCAGCTGACAAAGACCTGGTGCCCTACTCTTCTAGTTGAGTCCTGATTCTCTAGAAGAAAACTTTATGCATAAGACTGCTTTGGAGAAACTGGCCCAGTGTTGATTCAAGTGTCTGAGCCTATAAATTCTGAAAGTGAAGCATCAATCAAAATTATGCTGTGGGGGCATGAATAAGAAGAGGCTGGGTACGGTGGCTCACACCTGTAATCCCAGCACTCTGGGAGGCTAAAGTGAGTGGATCACGAGGTCAAGAGATTGAGACCATCCTGGCCAATATAGTGAAACCCCATCTCTACTAAAAATACAAAAATTAGCTGGGCGTCATGGCAGGCGCCTGTAGTCCCAGCTCCTTGGGAGGCTGAGATGGGAGAATCGTTTGAACCTGGGAGGCAGAGGTTGCAGTGAACTGAGATCGTGCCACTGCACTCCAGCCTGGTGACAGAGCGAGACTCCATCCTCGCCCCCAACCAAAAAAAAAAAAAAAAAAAAGAGAAAGACCCATGATAAAGGCAGCAACTTGTGTCCCACGTATGTAGGGGGTCCACTATCTGAATGCCATTATTACTCCTGGACACTGATCTGTCTATTCAGCCTGTGCTAGGTGCTGCTGTGGACAATGAACAATAAAAGATAGTATCTTGTCCTGAGCAATCAAAAGGAATATAAAGTCAAAAATACAAAGCAATGAGTTGTCAAGAACAAAATTGCGTGGCTGTGACTCATAAGAGGAAAAATGAAAGTGGACTGCTGTAACTGACATAGAATTCAAGATGAAAGTGAGAGGTGAGCATGGCCTCCCAGAAAGGGTACCTCCGGTCCAGGTGGGGTGGGCCTGGGCTTGTGGAGGGTTATCACTGGAGAGCCATGGAAGACCACCACGCAGCATCGCCATCCTTTCAATGGAGAAACTACCCTGCCCTAAGAACTCCCCTTTGTCTATTCTCTCCCTCATCTGTACATGGAGAACCTGGTTTCAGAGTCACTGATGCTTTAGTCATACTAATAAAACAGTGGCTCCATTTGGGGTTTCATTCTCTTCTTTTCATTACAGATCTGATTTTAAATTTTACTCAGCCTTTCAGTCTCCAACCTTTCTAGCTGTTCTGTAAGGGTTCAATACCTTCCTTTCTTAATATTTTCCTCTTTTAACATGGTCATCATTTATATCCTTCAAATCCTTCCCTCTTCAGTCCATTTCAATTTTTCTTTTTCCTTAAATGACTTTGCTGTGCCCTTGACTTTTCTCATGTACTTCTTTTTTTTTTTTGAGATGAAGTTTCACTCTTGTTGCCCAGATAATAGAGACTTGGCCTTATTTAAAACCGATGACAATGTAACTAGCAAAAGACCTAACAGTTTATTAAATTTCTACCTTTAACAATAATTTAAAAGGCTGGAGTGCAATGGTGCAATCCCGGCTCACTGCAACCTCCACCTCCCAGGTTCAAGTGATTCTCCTGCCTGAGCCTCCCGAGTAGCTGGGATTACAGGTATGCACCACCACACCTGGCTAATTTTGTATTTTTAGTAGAGACAGGGTTTCACACCATGTTGGTCAGGCTCAAACTCCTGACCTCAGGTAGACCCAGCCTCCTCAGCTTCCCAAAGTGCTGGGATTACAGGCATGAGCCCCTGTGCCTGGCCTCTCATGTACTTTTACGTCCTTTGCTTCTACCTATTCAGTACCTTTTTTCATTGTGATGGGGTCTCACTATGTTGCCCAGGCTAGAGTACAGTGGCACAAGGGCTCACACTACAGACTCGACCTCCTGGGGTTCAAGGAATTCTCTTGCCTTAGCCTCCTGAGTAGCTGGAACTATAGGTGCGCGCCACCACATCTGGCTAATTTTTAAATTATTTGTAGAGAGAGGATCTTGCTATGTTGCCCAAGCTGGTCTCGAATTCCTGGGTTCAAGTGATCTTCCTGCCTCATCCTCCCAAAGTGCTAGGTTTACAGGCATGAGTCACTGCGCCTATTTTTCATGTTCTTATAGGCACAGGACCCAGTTTCACAAAGGAATTCCAGGTTATTCCATACACATTTTACCTGTTATGAGCTAGGGTTTGAGTAGTTAAAGTCACCCAGAAAATGTGCTGCAAAATGGTATTAACTTTACTGGAGAAGCTTTACTAAGGTTTGTCATCCTTTGCTCTTATTCCTCCGGGTCTAATGATTAAATCACAATCACAGAAGGTCCCTTCTCAATATATATCTCTGGCTGTAAGAAAAATGCCTGAAGTCACTAAGAAGAAAAAAGTTAAAACCATATTGAAGAAAACATTGTATCCTAGAGAGATACAGGGACATGAGACCCTTTATTGGTCCGAACTCCTACAACATTTAAAATTTGAATCTCACTATCTAAAAAACAATTCCCTCCTTTATTCTGTAAATCCTTTCTCCACAACTATACTGAAAGCTTCTTGGAGGCAGTGACCATGTCTGATTCTTGAGGGCTGAGCATGGAAGAGGTACACAAAAATATAACTCTACTAATAGATGAGAAGAGAATCAGAGCATGTTAATATGGGATTAAACGTGGCAGGAGAGGGCAGGGCTGGGGTTGAAGATGGCTTTAGAACCTGGGTTTTCCTTTTATTAAACCCTATGCTTAAAAGCAAAACAAAAAAACAAAATAACACCATTTAAAAATTTTTAAAAAAAGAATTATGCTTTTCAATTCCTTAGGGTTTTCTCAAGCTTGGTTCTTACACATCATTGACATGCTGCCCTTTCCTATTACTCCTGACACACAGAGTAGCAGTCAGGAGAGACAAGGAGGTGTACAACATGCTGGAAACCAGCTAAGATCTGTACATCCATTTAATTTCAAAATATCTCCACCTTTACGTCCCAAAGATCCTAATATGGTTTGGATTCACAAATCTCACGTCGAATTGGAGTGGATGGTGGGAGGTGAATGAATCATGAAGGCAGATTTCCCCCTTGCTGTTCCCATGATAGTGAGTGAATTCTCACAAGATCTGATGGTTTAAAAGTGTGTGGCACTTCTCTCTGCTCTCTGACTCTCCTGCTCTGCCATGGGAAGCTGTGCCTTGCTTCCCCTTTGCCTTCTGCCATGATTGTAAGTTTCCTGAGGCCTACCAGCCATGCTTCCTGTTAAGCCCATGGAACTGTGAGCCAATTAAACCTCTTTTCTTGATGAACTGCCCTGTCTCAGGTAGTTCTATATAGGAGTGTGAGAATGCACTAATACAGAAAATTGGTACTGGAAATGGAGCACTGCTATAAAGACATTTCCACCTGAAAATGTGGAAGCAACTTTGGAACTGGGTAACAGGCAGAGGTTGAAACAGGGCTCAGAAAAAGACAGGAAGATGTGGGAAAGTCTGGAACTTCCTAGAGACTTGTTGAATGGTTTTGACCAAAATGCTGACAGTGATATGTGCAGTGAAGTCCAGGCTAAGGTGCTCTCAGATGGAGATGAGAAACTTATTGGGGACCGAAGTAAAGGTCACTATTGCTATGCTTTAGCAAAGAGACTGGTGGTATTTTGCCCCTGCCCTAGAGATCTGTGGAACTTTGAACTTGAGAGAGATCATTGAGGGTATCTGACAGAAAAAAACTGTAAGCAGCAAAGCATTCAAGATGTGACCTGGCTGTTTCTAAAAGTATATACTCATATGCATGAACAAAGAGATTATCTGAAACTGGAACTTACATTTAAAAGGGAATCAGAACATAAAAGTCTGAAAAATTTGCAGCCTGGCCACGTGGTACAAAAGAAAAATCCATTTTCTGGGAAGAAATTCAAGCCTGCTGCAGAAATTTGCATAAGTAAAAAGGAGCCAAGGCCGGGTGCAGTGGCTCATGCCTATAATCCCAGCACCTTGGGAGGCCGAAATGGGTGGATTGCCTGAGGTCAGGAGCTCAACACCAGCCTGGCCAACATGATGAAACCTTGTTTCTACTAAAAATACAAAAATTAGCCAGGCATGGTGGTGGGCACCTGTAATCCCAGCTACTGAGGAGGCTGAGGCAGGAGAATCGCTCAAACCCAGGAAGCGGAGGTTACAGTGAGCCAAGATCGTGCCACTGCACTGCAGCCTGGGCAACAAGAGTGAAACTCCATCTCAAAAGGAAAAAAAAAAAAAAAGGAGGAGCCGAATGTTAACAGCCAGGATGACAGGGAAAATATCTCCAGGGCATTTCAGAGACCTTCATAGCAGCCCCTCCCATCAAAGGCCAGGAGGCCTAGGAGGAAAAAATGGTTTCTTAGGTCAGGCCCAGGGCCCAGCTGCTCTGTGCAGCCTCGGGACACGGCACCCTGAGTCCCAGCAGCTCTAGCTCCAGCTGTGGTTAAAAGGAGCCAAGGTACAGCTTGGGCCATTGCTTTAGAGGGTGCAAATCCCAAGCCTTGGTGGCTTCCATGTGGTGTTGGGCCTGTGGGTGTGCAAAAGGCAAGAGTTGACGTTTGGGAACCTCTGCCTAAACTTCAGAGGGATGATGAAAACACTTGGATTTCCAGGCAGAAGTCTGCTGCAGGAGCAGAGCCCTCATGGAGAACCTCTATTAGGGCAATATAGAAGGGGAAATGTGGAGTTAGAGGCCCCACACAGAGTCCCCACTGGGGCACCACCTAGTGGAGCTGTGAGAAGAGGACCACCGTCCTCCAGACCCCAGAATGGTAGGTCCACTGACAGCTTGCACTGTGTGCCTAGAAAAGCTGCAGGCACTTAACACCATCCTGTGAAAGCAGATGCAGGGGCTGTACCCCTTAGAGCCACACGGGCAGAGCTGCACATGGCCTTTGGGAGCCCACCCCTTGCATCAGCATGCCCTGGATGTAAGACATGGAGTCAAAGGAATTTATCTTAAAGCTTTAAGATTTAATGACTGCCCTGCTGGGTTTTGAACTTGCATGGGGCATGCAGCCCCTGTGTTTTGGCCAATCTCTCCCATTTGGAATGGGAGCACTTACCCACCACCTGTACCCCCATTGTATCTTGGAAGTAACTAACTTGCTTTTGATTTTACAGGCTCATGGGTGGAAGGGACTTACCCTGTCTCAGATGAGTCTTTAGACTGTGTACTTTTGAGTTGATGCTGAAATGAGTTGAGACTGGAGGACTGTTGAAAAGGGATAATTGTATTTTGCAATGTGAGAAGGACAATAGATTCAGGAGGGGCCTGGGGTGAAATGATATGGTCTGGATTGCCCAAATCTCATATCGAATTGGAGGCGGGGCCTGGTGGGACGTGATTGGATCACGTAGGCAGATTTCCCCCTTGCTGTTCTCATGACAGTGAGTTCTTATGAGATCTGATGGTTTTAAAGTGTGTGGCACTTATTCCTGCTCTCTCTCTCTTTCTTCTGCTACCATGTGAAGAAGGTGTTTGCTTCCCTTTTACCTTCTGCCATAACTGTAAGTTTCCTGAGGCCTCGCAGCCATGCTTCCTGTTAAGACTATGGAACTGTGAGTCAATTAAACCTCTTTTCTTCATAAATTACCCAGTCTCAGGTAGTTTTTTTTTTTTTTTTTTTTTTTTTGAGATGGAGTTTTGCTCATTGTCCGGACTGGAGTGCAATGGCACCGTCCTGGCTCACTGCAACCTCTGCCTCCCAGGTTCAAGCGATTCTCCTGCCTCAGTCTCCTGAGTAGCTGGGATTACAGGCACATGCCACCATGCCCGGCTAATTTTTGTATTTTTAGTAGAGATGGGGTTTCTCCATGTCGGTCAGGCTGTTCTCAAACTCCCGACCTCAGGTGATCCACCCGCCTCAGCCTCCCAATGTGTTGGGATTACAGGTGTTAGCCACTGTGCCTGGCTCAGGTAGTTCTTTATAGCAGTGTGAGAACAGACTAATACAGATACCTTCAACTTAAAACAAAAATCACTGAATGCAACCAGCAGCCTATCCAGTTACTTTAGCCAGATGCCTAGAAGTCATTCTTAAATTTCCCTTTTATATCAACCTCAATACCACCAAGTCCTGTTGATTCTACTTCCTAAATCTTTTGAGCCTGTTTTTTCTTCCTTGCTGTCAAAGCTTCACACTCACCCATTCATTTCTCACCTAGATTATTGCAATAGGCCTCCCGGAAGAAAGGACAGTTAGGCTGAGTCTTGAAAGACAAACAGAAGTCAGTCAAGCAGTGGTTTGTTTAATTTAGAGAGCTGTTCCCTACTGATGACACATAGGGCCTGTGTTAGGGAGTGGTGGATAAGGCAGGAGGAGTGGGTTGGGGACAGAACAGGAAGGGCCTTGTGAGCCGTGCTAAAGGGTGTTTAGGCTTTATACTGAAAGCAGTGGGAATCCACTCAAAGGTTTTAAACAGTAGACTGAAATTATCAGACTTGCATTTCAGAAAGATCTTTGTAGAAAAAAGTTT
Source organism: Macaca mulatta (assembly GCF_049350105.2). Classification (NCBI taxonomy): domain Eukaryota; kingdom Metazoa; phylum Chordata; class Mammalia; order Primates; family Cercopithecidae; genus Macaca; species Macaca mulatta. Next base: position 81,548,772 of record NC_133418.1, on the reverse strand, counting down.
AGGGTAAGGCTGAAAAACAAGAGGCTGGTTTTTGTGTGTTGGTGGTCTGGGAGCAGTGGCCCATGCCTATAATCCCAGCACTCTGGGACGCTGAGGCAGGTGGATCATCTGAGGTCAGGAGTTCGAGACCAGCCTGGCCAACATGGTGAAAACCCGTCTCTATTAAAAACGCAAAAATTAGCTGGACATGGTGACGGACGCCTGTAATCCCAGCTACTCGGAAGACTGAAGCAGGAGAATTGCTTGAACCCAGGAGGTGTAGACTGCAGTGAGCCAAGATCATACCATTGCACTCCAGCCCGGGTGACAAGAGTGAAACTCCGTCTCAAAAAAAAAGAGTGTGTTCGTGAAAATGATAAGAGCGTGAACTAAGATGGCAGGAATATATCTGAAAGACATAAAGGTAGGTTTCATGTTGCCATCTTTCACCTTCCCTTTTTTTAGGCAAGAGTATCTATTCATATTTTAAGTGAACAGACTTCCATCTCAGCACACTTACCAAGAATAGGATGGGGGTTGGTGAGGAAAAGTGGTGCAGTACTGGTGAGGACTTCAACGACGGCCAGCCTCGACTCTGTAGGAAGATGGTCTTCACAGGACAAGATGACCAGCTGAACCCACTGCTTCAGCTCAGCAGCTATTAATTCCCTGTTCTAAAAGCACAAAATATACCTATCAGTTCAGAAGATGCAACAAGGGCTGACATGGAATCAGGGGTGACCTACACCAGACTGGGCCTGCAGATTAGCTCTTAGCACAGTGGGAAGAAAGTTGTTTTTTAGTTGCTTTTCTATTCCAACTAGAGAGAAATATGCCCAAGGAAGAAAACCTGACTTGTCTTTCGGTAAGATGGAGTCACTATGACTAGACAGCAAGTTGTTTTAGTCTTTTTTTTTTTTTTTTTTGAGACAAGATCTTGCTCTGTTGCCCAGGCTGGAGTACAGTGGTACAATCTTGGTTCACTGCAACCTCCACCTCCTGGGTTAAAGTGATTCTCCTGTCTCAGCCTTCTAAGTAGCTGAGAGTACAGGTATGCGCCACCACACCTGGCTAATTTTTGTTAGACAGGGTTAAAATGAGACAGGGTTTCACCATGTTGGTCAGGCTGGTCTCAAACTCCTGGCCTCAAGTGATCCGCCCACTTTGGCCTCCCAAAGTGCTGGGATTACAGGCATGAGCCACTGCTCCCAGTCTTCCTTTAGTCTTTCTGGATGCAAATCAGGTTATGAGAACACTGGCATACATTTGGTCTCGTAAAGACCAAATTTGTGGGGAAAGACTGTCCAGCAAATAATAACGTGTTGTCACCAATAACCAGATGCCCCTCCTATAGTAACGGAACCCCAGATTTTTGGCTGGGCCCACGGGCATCCAGCTAGAAACTACATGTCCCAGTCTCTCTTGCATTTGGGAGTAACAGGTGATTAAGTTCTGAAGACTGGGATGACACTAGAAGTAGTATCTGTGCACTTTCAAGTCATACCTTAATAAATATCCATGATCTTTATTTCCTGGGTTTCCCCTTCCTGCTAGCTAAACAAGGACAAGATGGTGGAAGCTGGAGCAACCAGGTGGGGCCCTAAGATAGAAACTATGTGTTTAGGACAGAACAACAAAGTATGAGAACCTGGTGACTCAACACTGTCAAGCTACATTTGCTTTGGACTGCTTCTATCTGATTTAAGCCACAGTATTTATGAGTTTCTGTTAAAACATTTAAAGCAGAATCACAGGCCAGGCACAGTGGCTCACGGCTGTAATCCCAGCCGAGGCAGGTGGATCACCTGAGGTCAGGCGTTCAGGACCAGCCAGGCCAACATGGTGAAATCCTGTCTCCACTAATATACAAAAATTAGCTGGACACGGTGGCGCACGCCCGTAATCCCAGCTACTCAGGAGGCTGAGGCAGGGGAATTGCTTAAAGCCAGGAGGCAGAGGTTGCAGTGAGCCAAGATCACGCCACTGCACTCCAGCCTGGGAGACAGAATGAGACTCTATCTCTAAATAAATAACTAAAGCAGCATCTAACACTATTGTTTAAACAAAGCAGTGTTGTTTTTATTTTTTAGAAAACTAGATTATCAGTTTATTACAAAGGCTAAAAGATACAAATGAACAGCCAGATTAAGAGAAAGATACACAGGGAGAGGTCCGGAAGGATCCCAAGCACAGGACCTCCTTTCCCTATGGAGCTTTGGGGTGTGCCACCCTCCTGGCACTTGGGTGCATCCTGTTCACCACCCAGAAGCTCTATGAACTTTTCATTCTTCAGGGCTTTTAAGGAAGCTTCATTGCAACAGCATGATTGATTAAATCATTGGCCATTGGTGATCAACTCAACCTTCAGCTCCTTGTTGTTTTTAATAGTAACAGTTTTACTGAGATACAGTTTACATACTGTAGAATTCAATCATTTAAAGTGGCCAATGCAGTGAACTCTGGTGTATTTACAGACATGTGCAATCACCACCACAGTCAATTTCAGAACATTTTCATCACCACAAAGAGAAACTCTGCACCCTTTAGCTATCACTTCCCTATACTCCCATCTCCCCAACCCTGAGTAAGTACTGATCTACTTTCTGTCTCTATCAATTTGCCAATTCAGGACATTTCCTATAAATGGAAATTTCCTATAAATGGAATCAGATAATATGGCCAAATAATATTCCACTGTATGGATATACTACATTTTGCTTACTCATTCATCAGTTGATAAACATCTGGATTGTTTTCATCATTTAAACTCTGTTCTTTCATTTTCTAACAGGGACTGTTGTTCCACATGTACTTTACTTCTCCTATCAACTGAACCTCTTTAAACGTTCAAAATGTAACTAATGATTCCTTTGATCATCTATGGGCATCTATGCAACTAACATGATGCGTATTTTAGACCTTGAGGAAGATGCTAATTCCCAATGCACCAAGAAACTCATATTTCCCCAGGAGCTTCTTTTATCTATTTCTCTACAGTTCTGTTCATTTTTTTCTCCCTGGAAAATTCCCAATTTTCATTAAATATCACTTTATTCATGTACTGGACATAACTGGTTAAAAACAGCTTTGGATAAGAATAATGCCTTGGCAGTCTTGCTAGGCTGCCTGGTGACTTCTGTCTTAGAACTTGGTGGTTTTTTTTTCTTTTTTTTGAGACGGAGTCTTGCTCTGTTGCCCACGCTGGAGTGCAGTGAGATGATCTTGGCTAACTGTAACCTCCACCTCCTGAGTTCAAGCGATCCTCCTGCCTCAGCTTCCTGAGCAGCTGGGATTACAGGCGCATGCCACTACACCTGGCCAATTTTTGTAATTTTTGGTAGAGATGGGGTTTTGCCATGTTGGCCAGGCTGGTCTCAAACTACTGACCTCAAGGTGATCTGCCCACCTCAGCCTCCCAAAATGCTGGGATTACAGGTGTGAGCCACCGTGCCCGGATCTGGTGTTTTTTGTTTGTTTTGTTTATTTTTGAGACAGGGTCTTACTCTGTTGCTCAGGCTGGAGTGCAGTGGCATGATCTCAGATCACTGCAATCTCCGCCTCCCAGGTTCAAGCAATTCTGCCCCAGCCTCCCAAGTAGCCGGGATTACAGGCGCCCACAACCACGCCCATCTAATTTTTGTATTTCTTGGTAGAGATGGAGTTTCACTGTTGGTCAGGCTAGTCTCGAATTCCTGACCTTAGGTGATCTGCCTGTCTCGGCCTCCCAAAGTGCTAGGATTACAGGTGTGAGTCACCATGTCTGGCCATTTTTTTTTTCCCCCCTGGGCTATAGTTTTTAGCAAATCATCTCTATTCCTATACTCCCTCCACCCCACCTGACTTTTTTGGGGGCTTTTTTTTAATCTCCATGGCTTGTGCTTGTTAATTCTTACCCTCAGTTTTATCTCTGCCCAGCCCCATGCTCTCTGAACTTCATGATCTCCTCTATGAAGTCTTCTTCAGCCTCTGAACTCTCGCTCCTTCCTCTGGGTTCCCATGGCCCTGGCACACCTTCCTACTAGAGCATGTAATGTAATTATCTAATGTTCTCTTTCTCTCATTAGACTATACCTCCAGTCTCTGTTCATCTTTGTATCTGCCGTACCTACACATCAGTGCTAGGTTTATTGTAAGGGCTCAGGGTACACAATGTTATGCCACCACCATCAGTGTGGCTGTGTGGAATCCGGATCTTCAGGTAATTTTCCTGTGGTATTGGTTGCCTTCTACTTGTGATTCTGTGATGGTGCTATGTTTCTTGTATGCACCTAAATGGCATGTATTTGTCTTAAGACATCTTCCCAGGAAGCTGTTTTTCTTACTTTAGTTCTACTTCACTACCAAAGGACATGTAAAACAGGTGGGGCGTATCTGGGCCTCTATCCAGAGCCAGCTGGGTCATGTTCTGGGGGGAATATTTAAGCCTTAGCAATGTATTTTCATACTTAGTTCACTAGGTTGCAATCCTAAATATTTTTGGAATTGACATGCTTATGCATCTTTAAATAAAGAGTCCAGCTAGAGAAATGGGGGAAAACATAAGGGGTTTGGGCATATGTGTTTTGGGGGGAAGGTTCTGTTACCCCCATGAACTCTAATTTTAAAAATGCCTAAAACAGGCTGGACGCAGTGGCCCACATCTGTAATCCCAGCACTCTGGGAGGCTGAGGCAGGTGGATCACCTGAGGTCAGGAGTTCGAGACCAGCCTGGCCAACATGGTGAAACTCTGCCTCCACTAAAAATACAAAAAATTATCCGGGCGTGCCAGCACATGCCTGTAATCCCAGCTACTCAGAAGGCTGAGGCAGGAGAAGAATCGCTTGAACCCAGGAGGCAAAGGTCGCAGTGAGCTGAGACTGTGCCACTGCACTCCAGCCTGGGCAACAAGAGCAAAACTCCATCGCCAAAAAAAAAAAAAAAAAACCCAAGAGAAAAGAAAGGTGGCATCCAAAGAAGTCTTCTCAAGTTAAACTCAAACTGAAAAACCAGCATGAACAATATTTTTGTAGATGTTACATATACATGTCACAGGGGTTCTGTCTGCTGAGACTGTTCACTTTTACTGATACCTTCTGAGTAAATGACAACACAAAACCCTAGGTCCCAGAACAAGATCAGAACTAGCCTTACCTCCACACATGTCTGCATGTGGTGAGAAATGACTTTGGAAGCAAGTCTCAGAGCTACACTCTGAATTTCAGATCTAGAAAAATAAACAAACAAAAAAACACAAAATTACAATCAGACGTATTTCATACACTGGCTTTCACAGATAGTCTGTAATCCATGCAGAGGTGAACACTGAAAATCTCTACTTCCTGGTTACAAAAATGCCTCCGGAAGCTATCACCTTGTTGTTATTAATGCGAATCGCTGACATCATTCTATTGCTTGAGTTTAGAACTCTTAGGCTGAGGCTTAGAATGAAACACAGGACCTGAGACCTGAGGCCAGGACTGTGTGCAAGTTCATTACATAATGACTGATGGGACCATACATCTTACCAAGGTTGTACAGGAGGTATTGGGGGCAAACCTTTCATTGGAAGCAACATCCATCGTCCAGATCAAGAACTCCTTTGGGGTCAGATGGACACAGTGCTCCGTCTGGGGAAGCCACTCACCAGGGTCCATACAGTGGAGAATTTTCAGTATCTGTGTAAGCCAAATCCACACACAAAAAAGAGAAATACATACTCAGGGAAACGTCTCTAGAGGTTACATAATAATCAATTGTATCAACAAGAGGTCTACCTTTCAAAAGGCTCCCACTGACTTCTTATTTCCCCCATAACACATTTGGGAGACTGAGGCAGGGTGATGCAATGACTAACCAGACGGCCTCTAGTGACTTGGGATGGGAGCCAGATGCCTTGATTTCTAGGCCAGTGTCCTTTCCTTTTGATTATGCTTCCCAGGTGGCCATCTGCCCTCAAATAGCCATGTCAGCAAAGACTACCTCTAACACACTCTACAGTGAATTTTTAATAACCTGTTTCCTAAACATCCCAAAGTGGTTTGCTCTGTCTTTGGTTAATCTCTGCTATCAATACCCCTATCATCAAAAGCTTTTCTTGGTGCCCTTCTAGGTATGACGCCATGCCAACCACCATATAAAGAGAGTCCTTATCCACTGGATGCTGGATCTACTTCCTATTGCCCCTGTAGAGCCCAAACTCAATCTTGCCTTCATGATCCTACCATTCCAGTGGCTCACACAAGAATGCGGGGAATGGAAAGGGCCAGTCAGTACATTGGAGACTTTACCTTGCAGAAGCATTCTGGGTGATTTTCCTTCATGGCCAACAATAAGAACTTCTCTCCCATGTTGCACAGCAAGGGTGGCAGACCCTTCTCTCCAAGTCCAGAGGCTGCTGACAAGAACTTTTCCAAGAGGGCTTCCAGTGTCAGTGAGCGCACTTCAGGGAAGGCAGATTCTAACAGCTGAGAGAAAGAGATGGGGACATCCCTCTCCCGCTCTCCACTCTTGGCTGCTGCAGCCCACACTGCAGCAATGGTTAGTCTAGTGAGGCTCTCGAGGTACTGGGGCAGGCCCGGCGCCTTGAAGGCACAAGGGAATCCTGTTATCAGCTCTGATCCTGAGATAATCCCTCTGACTTCCTCCCAGAAGCCAAGACTCTCCAGAACTAAGAAGCAAAAAAAGCAAAGGGAAAGAGATAATCACTTTAATTTTCCACAAAAGGACATGACAGAATGAAGACTGAATCCACTGCGTGAGGCCATCAGATATCTCCCATAAGCAGATTTCAAACACTGTCATAAGTGAGTGGCCCTCGAAGGTTCAGACTTCTAGTCCACAACAATTTCCATTTAGGTAATGTATAATTTTTCCAATAGGGGTACAAAGGAATTACCATTAGAAGATGCATTCCTGGCACCCCTCCTCAACATTCAATAAATATGAACTCAGTGACCTCTTATCACTAAGCCTCAAAGCTGACCAAGAGTATAAACTTCCTTCAGGGGCTAAGCTTCCCTCTGTAACACCCCTTCCCAGAAGCTCTTGGTTGAATCCTACGGTACCCTGGAGCTCATGAGACAGCTTATTCCATTGTCAGTAGATCTAATTGTCAAAAAGTTCTTTTTGTGTTTTTACTCATTAGCCTAATGCTATATTTTGAGGCTCCCAATGACAGCTCTTTAGGCATTTGATTACAATTCTTGTGTCCCCTCTGTCTTCTCCAGATGAAACATTCCTAATTCCTTCCCCAAATGATGGGGTCACTGTCTCTCATTATTCTAGCTGCTTTCCTGTGGACATGCCTCACCCTCTCTTAAAGGATGGCCCATAGGCTGGATCACAAATCTCCTGCATGGTTTGACCCACAGGACTATTACTTTCCCTGTTCTGAACTGGAGTTGCATCACACTGTTGACTCATATGGAGCACAAAGTCAACTGAAACCACAGCCCTTCTTTTTTGACATGGTCTACTGATGGTGGTGAGTCATCTTTCTCCCACTTTGTACTCAGTACTTAGGCCAAGATGTGTTTTCTTTGTTTGTTTACTTTAAGCCCAAGTATATCCCTGTTAAATTTTAGCTTCCTGTTAAGTTTTATGGTCTGCCTTTCATTTGCCGAGATCTTTTCATATTCTCAGTTCTGATTAAAAAAATAAAAAAACCCAAAAACTTATTGCCTGCTTACTATGTGGTAGGAGCTAAATAAGATCACTGCCCTTAAGGAGTTTATAGTCAGTCTAGTTTGAGAAAGAGAAATGCATGAACACGTAATTCCAATATAGTGGTATAAATGATAACCCAAGTCTCAAAGAGGAAGAGAGGTGACAATGTGTTAGGACCACCAAAGGCAGGGGAACCAGCTGAGCAAAGGCTCAATGAAGGCGTGAAACAGAATGGACCATGTGAGGAACTACAGGCCATCCCATAACACTGGAGCATAAAATTAGAGGTGGGAAAGGGCAGGAGATGAGGCTAGGGAAGAAATGTGGCTAGAGTACGAAAGCCTCCTAGACAATGTGAAGCAGCTAGTTCTGTATGCAAGGGAAAGCCACTGAGGGGTTAGTTTAAGCAATAAGGTCAGGGGCCCATTTTCACTGAAGTGCTCTTATTGTTGAGGGGGCAATATTAGAGGCAGGGAGACCAGTTACAACACTACTGCACTGTAGTCCAGGAGAGAAATAAATGACGAGGGCCTAAAGTTCAGAAGGAATCGGCAGAAGGTGGGTTTAAGAAACACTGAAGGTCTGAAGCCAAGGTGATCATTTAAAAAGGCAGAAAAGAAAGAAAAAAAAACTATGGAAGGGATAAAACTGGCAGGACTAGGGAATGAGGGTGCGGACTAGGGGAGGAGTCTTGGGTACCTCCCAGCACCCAGTTCTTCACACATGTTCATCATCTAATAGAAGTTGGGTAAACCAGCTGGGCCTGGTGGCTCATGCCTGTAATCCCAACGTTTTGGGAGCCCAAGGTGGGAGGATTGCTTGAGCCCAGGAGTTTGAGACCAGGCTGGACAACATTGTGAGAATCTATTTCTAAAAAAAATAAAAAGTCAGCTGGGTGGGAGATCACTTGAGCCCAGGAGGTCGAGGATGCAGTGAGCCATGATGCTGACACTGCACTCCAGCCTGGGCGACAAAGTGAGACCCTGTCTCAAAAACGCGTACAAATACACAGGAATGCCTAAATGCCCACAATCAAATAATTACTAAAATTTATGTGGGTAAGGTGGAGGGCAGAGGCCTTCGGTGAGCAGGTTCCCTGCTGGCCCTTGCTTCAAACGCTCTTCGAGGCTCTCACCAATTCATTAACTAGCCCTCTTTGGTTTGAGTCATACCTCAGTTATGAATCCTCTTAATTGTACCATTCTGTCCATGAAGTTTTATCTACAAGAACTCAGGACAGATTTCACCAAATGCCTTGCCAAAATTTAGATATTATATTCACAGCATTCTCTGATAAACCCTGACAACTGTACCCAAGATGTTAACAAGTTTATCCTGGATTGGCTTACCAGACAGCATTTAAGTGATACGCATTTACAGCTAATAAAACACTGTTTATATTTATCATCTCATTATAACTCAGAGAATTCTGCCAACTTCTAGAAAACTAACATAAACATAATGCAAATGTAAAACATTAAGGTAACAGAAAAATTTATTTGAAACTGAAAATTTGCATAGACTTGCAATAATTTGAGATTTAAAAATATACAATATTTATGTAACACATCAAATTGTTTCAAAGTCTGCCACAAGGGGCAAAACGGGGACTGGACTTGGGCTCCAATATGATGGGATCCCAGGGAGGCCATCATCTGGGGTTGCAGACAAACCTCTTTTTTTTTTTTTTGAGACAGAGTCTCACTCTGTCGTCCAGGCAGGAGTACAGTGGTGCAATCTCGGCTCACTGCAACCTCCACCTCCAGGGTTCAAGCGATTCTCCTGCCTCAGCTTCCTGAGTAGCTGGGATTACAGGTGCGTGCTACCACGCCTGGCTAATTTTTGTATTTTTAGTAGAGACAGGGTTTTGCCATGCTGGACAGGCTGGTCTCGAACTCCTGACCTCGTGATCCGTTCGCCTCAGCCTCCCAAAATGCTGGGATTACAGGCGTGAGCCACCATGACTGGCCACACCTCTACTCTTAACTCAGACATTGCAGAATTCCCAGCTCACAAGGAGGCACCTTTTTATTTTTAAATTTTTTTTGAGACAGAATCTCCCTCTGTCACCCAGGCTGGAGCACCGTGGCACAATCTTGGCTCACTGCAACCTTGGCCTCCCCGGTTCAAGTGATTCTCCTGCCTCAGCCTCCAGAGTAGCTGGAAATACAGGCATGCGCCACCACACCCGGCTAATTTTTGTATTTTTAGTAGAGACAGGGTTTAACCATGTTGCCCAGGCTGGTCTCAAACTCCTGACCTCAAATAATCCACCCACCTTGGCCTCCCAAAGTGCTGGGATTACAGGTGTGAGCCACTGAGCCCAGCCAGGCAGGCATCTTTATAAAGCAGTGAGGGAAACCCTGGGCAGTTGGGATCTTCAACCTCTGTGTCATCTCTGTTTCAGTGTCTAAAAACCGAATCTCATAATAATTTAATAATAAGAAGAGCACAGTACTATCGTCTCCAGGTACCATTTCCCTATCCTTCCTACCCACTGCTGCTAGAGGACAACATTATATTCAAAAGGAATTTCATTTGTTTGGCACAGTCAGAAATACGGCTCAGAAATCTGCTCTTAAAATTATAATTAACAACAGGAAGAACTATCTGGGTTGTTCTAGATATAGTCCAGGCTGAGTGTAAGTGTAGTCTGCTGGACTTGAGCGGTGGACACCCAGACCCACTTGCCTGGTCTGGGGCCTTAAGAAGGGATGATATCACCAGGAAGCCAGGGAATGAAGGCACTACCCAAAAGAAGGAGGAGATGGGGAGCAAGCACGCTGATGAGGTAAATGAACGGAGACATTCCTTAGGGACTTCTTGACCTACACTGCCTGTGACTTCAGTATTAACTTTGTAAGTATTTCCTAAGCATATACAGGTTGAGCATCTCTAATCTGAAAATCTGAAATCTAAAATGCTCTAAGATCAGAAACTTTTTACGTGTTGACATGGTGCCACAAGTGGAAAATTCCGCATCTGACCTAATACAGTCAACACACAGATGCAGTTTATTCAGTGTCCCCAAGGGAAAAATAAAATCACCTTCCAGTTATATGTATAAGGTATGTATGAAACATAAATGAATTTTGTGTTTAGATTTGGGTTCCATCCCCAAGGTATCTCATTATATATGCAAATATTAAAAAAAAAAAACCCAAACCTGAAATCTGAAACATGTCGGGTCCCAAGCATTTTGCGCAAAGGATGCTTAACTGTATTAGGTACTTGGGAGATGCAGAGATGCAGAGCTGAGAAAGAAAAAGATCTGCTTCAAAGAGCTTTAAGACCAATGGAAGGACAAAGAACAAGTACACAATAATAACTATAAAAATCCGGCTGGGCGCAGTGCCTCACACCTGTAATCCCAGCACTTTGGGAGCCTGAGGCGGGCAGATCACCTGAGGTCAGGAGTTTGAGACCAATCTGACCAACATGGTAAAACCCCATCTCTACTAAAAAAATACAAAAATTAGCTGGGCGTGATGGCAGGCGCCTATAATCCCAGTTACTCAGGAGGCTGAGGCAGGAGAATCGCTTGAACCCAAAAGGTGGAGTTTGCAGTGAGCCAAGATATGGCCACTGCACTCCAGCCTGAGCAATAGAAGAGACTCTGTCTCAAAAACACCACCACCAACAAAAACCTATAAAAATCACAAAATGTTTAGTGTCCTAAAATTGTTATTAATAAAAGCTGAAATTTGGGCTGGGCGCGGTGGCTCACGCCTATAATCCCAGCACTTTGGGAGGCCAAGGTGGGCAGATCACCCAAGGTCAGGAGCTTGAGACCAGCCTGACCAACATGGCGAAACCCCATCTCTACTAAAAATACAACAATTAGCCAGGTGTGGTGGTGCATGCCTGTAATCCCAGCTACTCGGGAGGCTGAGGCAGGAGAATTGCTTGAACCTGTGAGGCGGAGGTAGCAGTGAGCCGAGATTGTGCCACTGTACTACAGCCTATACAACAAGAGCAAAACTGTCTCAAGAAAAAAAAAATGCTGACATTTGTTGAGTATTTACGTGTCATGTACTGTTATGTAATTATAACATATTACATACCCATGATTTAATGCTATGAATAAAAATTACTTCTATTTTATTTATTTTTTTGAGACAGAGTCTCTGTCACCCAGGCTGGAGTGCAGTGGCACCATCTCGGCTCACTGCAGCCTCTGCCTCCCAGGTTCAAGCAATTCTCCTGCCTCAGCCTCCCAAAGTGTTGGGATTACAGGCGTGAGCCACTGTTGCCCGGCCAAAAATTACTTTTAGAATTTATACTTGTTGATATTATTCGGAGCACCTAGACAAGTATTAACTCATTAATGAGGTAGGCTCTATTATTATTATTATCATTCCCATTTTACAGATGAGGAAACAGAGAGGTTACTTGCTCAAGGTCACTAAGGAAAAGGTAGGTAAAGAGAAAACACACTAAAGCCATACGAAAGACCAAAATGAATGTGATGGCACTGATATTCTACTGGAAGAAATGGAAAATGGGCTTTCAAGAGGGAACACAATCTAAGGTGGGCCCTGAGGTTGCACAGGTGCCTCACTGGGAGAGGAGAGGAAAGGGCAAAAGTGCCAGGGAGAGTTAGGAGAGAACAGGCACAAAGAGACCTTTAAATAAGTTTGCTGAATTAATGTGTCAACAGAGGAGCACCAGGAGAGGCTAGATCTAGAGCCCAAAGGGAGACAATTATCAAGTGATATTCATTTAGGCACCTTCTCCAAACTGCTGCTTGGAAAAAATATTCTGTTTGTGCAGCAACTCTGACTCAAGGAGATGCCCTGAAGGGCTTGTGAAACCACGAACTGCTACCTCGACCTCACCCCAGAGTTTCTGATTCTGGAGGTCCTGGGATGGGGCTGATGATTTGCATTTTCAACAAGCTCACAGGTGAAGCTGCTGCTGCTGATCCAGGTATTTGAAACACCACTGCCCTCAAGTGAAGGTAATGACTAAGGATATTAAAACCACACATGCCTGAATCCCACTCTTGTAGATTCTGATTCAGTTGGTTTCAAATTGGGTGCAGACAGCTGTAATCTTAAGAACTGGCAGGTAATTCTGCTCTGCACCCCAGCTGAGAACCACACTCCTCAGGGCCAACTTTCACGCGGGCTGGCAGGGTTTATGGGTGGGTAGGGCGCTGGAGTTCCAAGCAGAGCATGGCTGATTCCAGCGCAGGACTTCACAGTAGTGAAGAACTAGAAAATTCACCATGCCCCAATTTCTCTTTCAAATAAAAACACCAAAGGAGAGAAAATAACCAAGAATTCAAAAGAATGAATCTGCACTATAAATGTTCCTGGCAGGCAGGCCGGCCACCTGGCCAGACCTTCAGCAATGTAAACACTGGCTCGCTATGTGCAGGTTCTGGTCTAGGTCTAGATGTAGAAGTGAATTAGACCCAGCTTTGCTCTCATGGAGCTCCAACTGGGTGGGGACCACAGGAACCACATTCCCCTATTCCATCTCAGTACCCAGAGTGAGAGGGTCTCTAGGTGGAACAGAAGGTTGGAGGCAGGAATGTCCAATACTTCAGCATAAGCTACTGCAGCAACTAACAAAGAAATGCTGCTTTTCTCTTACACAGTGGTTCCCAGCCCAGGAAGCCACTACATTCATCTGAGAGCTTTAGAAAAATACTTATGTCAGGGGACACTTGACCACATCTCTGGGGTGAGATCTGGCAGTCTAATTTTAAAGTGACCTAGGTACAGCAGGGACTGACGGCTACTGTTTCAGTGGTAAAGTCTGTTTCCCACTGCAGGGAGAGTTCATCAAAGGGTTTTCACAACCAAGACTTTTCCCTGGTGCAACAACATTTGTGTCCTGCCATAAAGAGTCTAGATGAACATGTGGTACTTATTTTCATTTCTATGAGTGCCCTTCGTTGTAGGACACAAATAACTGAAGTTAGATCCAGTCTGAAGTTTAGCAGCCTTCTTCTTTAGCAGACTGTAATTTTTCAACCTTCTTTGCCTTTTTATTAAAAAAAAAAAAAAAAAGAAAAGAGACGGTTTATTACAAGCTGGTCTCGAACTCCTCGGCTCAAGTGATCCTCCCACATCTGTCTCCTGAGTACCTGGGACTACAGGTGCATGCCACCACACCCATCTGAAATCTTACCTTTTCTACTTGCAACCTCAACTTTGATTGATTTGGGTTTCTTCTTTGTTGGAAAGTCCAAATGTTTGAGTGAAAGAATGAAGTTTCTGTTTTAATGGCCCCATCATATTTTTCCTAAGTTAGAGTGATTTTTTTCTAACTCTTCCTGGCTGGAGCTTTTTTCAGCCCTCCTTATTTGGAAAGTCTTTGCACTTTCCCACCAGTGCAGTCATCTCAGCCACTCAAGTATGTGTGACTGATTCTTGCATCCAATTTGATTTCATTTTTGGAATTAACGTTTTTTTTTTTCACTCTTCGGAGCAAGTATATTTCTGGCCTTCAAGGGAATGGCTGAATGGCTGGATTCACATGGAAGGACAATACCTCCTACTGTGCCATGTCCTGGTTCCCTGGAGAAGTAATTCCTAAAGAAATGTCACAATGTGGCAGACTGGTGTAAGCTGCCAGCTTATATTTTGCAAAGGATGTTAAAAACCTACTATTATCATTTCATGAAACAAAGTCTCTTATGCTCCAAAAGGGAAAAAACCATAGTGTCATCATAAAAGATAATTTAAAGAAATTTGTTTTTAAGAAAAAGATGTAGCCAGGCATCGTGGCATGCACCTGTAGTTCCAGCTAGCTGGGAGGCTGAGGGAGGAGGACTGCTTGAGCCCAGGAGTTTGAAGCTACAATGTGCTATCAGCACACCTGTGAATAGCCATTGCACTTCAGCCTGGGTAACGTAGTGAGACCCCATCTCTAAAAACTAAAAACTAAGGAAAAAAAAAAAAGACAAATTTGCTATAGTATCATTTTGCTATAGTTTCCTTGTGCCATGGGCTGGTGAAATCACCAGGAAGCAGCACTAGTGAATTACAACTTTGAAGAAGTTGATAAAAGCTTCTGGAGGCTAGTCTGTTTGGATGGCATAACTATTAGGAACCTCTGTTCTCAGGAACAAACTGAAGGAACTTTGCAGAGTCCTTCGTGGCACTAAGGAATGTCTTGCATGAAGGAGTATGGTGGCCCACTCACACAATTCCTTTGGTAATATCACATGTGTTATCTTAGTAGTTTTTGGTTCTTTGTTAGGTTGGAGATTCCAGTGTAATGTCTGCAACCTAACAGTCACTGTGAAAGTTAACTTTAGATATCAAAACTGCCACTCCCTAACTAACCAAGGGAGAGTGCTAATTCAACAGGCTGCTGAAAGAGGATTTAACAGTAGCACAGACCTTGAGCAGGGATGGCATCATACTTAGCATGTTCTGTTCTATTATTTAGGGCAGTCTGTCTCCTCCCAAGAGGAGAAGCATAACCCCAAAGGGAAGGCCTGTGGGCCATTCACCTTTGCTCTTCTGAGCTATTCATATAGGTTTGTTAAATTTAAAAAAAATCAATATAATTTTTCAAAGGTGCACGTTAATCTAAATAGCTTTAGCAAGGGCATTCTGAAAAAAAAAAGTAAATAATATTACCACATAATTATGGATACAGTGAAGTTACACCATAACAGCATTTAATTTAGGTGAATTTAACTTTAGGTGTGGCCAGGGGTGGGGGAGGAATAATAATTAGAGAGGGCAGTTTCCCCTGGCATTCCAATCAGTGATCAATGTCCCATGTAGGGTTGCTGTACTGTTACCTCAGACCAGCGGTTCTCAAACTTTAGCTGCTCACCCCGAGTTTCTAATTCAGTAAGTCTGGGGCAGGGTCACCCAAAAGTTACATTTCCTAATTAAATTTCCAGATAATGCTGATGCTGCTGGTGCAGGGACTGCACTTTCTTTTTTTTTTTTTTTGAGACGGAGTCTTGTTCTGTCGCCCAGGCTGGAGTGCAGTGGCGCGATCTCAGCTCACTGCAATCTCCGCCTCCCAGGTTCACGCCACTCTCCTGGCTCAGCCTCCGGAGTAGCTGGGACTACAGGCGCCCGCCACCACGCCCGGCTAATTTTTTGTATTTTTTTTAATAGAGACGGGGTTTCACCGTGTTAGCCAGGATGGTCTCGATCTCCTGACCTCGTGATCCGCCCGTCTCGGCCTCCCAAAGTGCTGGGATTACAGGCTTGAGCCACCGCGCCCGGCCAGGGACTGCACTTTCAGGGCCTCCACCTCAGACCATCTGAGATCATCCATGCTTTCCATAGTGCAAACATCTTGCTATGCATTGAATGTGTGTAATTCAAGTGTTTAATGGTATTTGTTTTTGTACACCATGGCCCTTCATCATAAGTCAACCCCTTCATCTAGTATTCAACCAAAGAGCTCCTGCATATTATACAGTTCCTGGCTTTCTGATTGTCTTGTGCCAAAATAAAAACGGCAAGAAAGAAAAAATGTAAGGCCCAGAATGACAACATTTTCTTGGTCCCAGCAAAGACGGCTATGGGAGAGGCAAAGTCCCAGTAATCAGACACAACTTGTTCTATTTAGAAGCAGCAGTCAGTATCCGTGAAGGCAGAAAGATCCTCCTCAGGACTGAAAAGACCAACCCAACAACAAAAAAATGGTTTCACTACTACAAAGTGTCACTTATAAGGATACTGTGCAAATGGCAGTGATACTGGTTGTGCCACCATGGAAGGTCACCTGCCACTAAGTCTCAGAAGAAGATTCCTCATTCTGTCTGAACTTGCACATGTTGCTCCCTCTGCCTCAAAGGAATGAATGAATGAACAAACGAGTGAATTTCTCCTTTGCAGACATAATTGTTCTAAAGTTTTCTCTGTCTTCTCCTTTCTCTCCCAGTATCTCCAACCTCCTTTAAAAAATAGCAGATGAAAAAATACAGAGCAGGCTTCATTTTTTTTTTTTTTTTTTGAGATGGAGTCTCACTCTGTTGCTCAGGCTGGAGTGCAGTGGCACAATCTTGGCTCACTGCAACCTCTGCCTTTCGGGTTCAAGTGAGTCTCCTGCCTCAGCCTCCCGAGTAGTCGGGATTACAGGCGCCAGCCATCAAGCCGGGCTAATTATTGTATTTTTAGTAGAGACAGGGTTTCGCCATGTTGGCCAGGCTGGTCTCGAACTCCTGACCTCAAGTGATCCGCCCACCTCAGCCTCCCAAAGTGCTGGGATTACAGGCATTAGCCACTGTGCCTGGCCCAGACTTCACTTTCAATGCATAGGGAGACAGCCTGCTTTTTCTATTTCAAAGAATTGTAGCATTGGTCAGAGCTCTGTAATCAGATACAACGAAAGTTTTTATCTGAAATGGTGGATAAACTGGTTCTAAAAATAATCACACATGATAATTTGTACACTCTTAATGTCGATGTCCTGTTATGCAATTTCTCAGTTAAAAAAATTATATTTTTAGAGAAAAGGAAACCATAGGAACAACAACAACAAAATAAAATGACTTAATAAATCTTGGCTTCTCCTTATCAAAGGGAAATTCCATTTTTCCATTTAATCCTTGACCCGCCCAGTAAACTGTAATCCTGACCTCAGGGGCTCTTCCAGTTACAAACATGTTGAATGACCTGGTGGAGGGATTTGGAAACTAACTTTGTCTCACCCTGAACTAGTACTGGTTGTTTATTTCTTGCCCAGGTTTGTTTCTGGTTCTCTGAACCCCATCATCTCTGCTTACACAGGTGCGGCCCCCATCACACACACTCCTTGGAAAACATCCCTACTTTCCCTTGTCCCGGCATATTCTCAAAGGCATGTATTTTTCAAGTGTAGGATTCCCAATCGGCTGCTGAGGAAGGAGGATGTGCTTCCGACGATACTCTGAAGACTATCCTGGTAGCCCACAAAATCAAAACACATCCTCTCTGGCTTGGGAGACAGCAGAGCCAGAAGAGCTCAAAGGATCTGGGTAGGCTAAAGATGAGCTCACCAGGCCCTGGGTGGGACCCACAGCTTTTACTATTGCCTCCACCTACCATCCCATCTCAGCCTTTGCCCAACACAGAGAGGAAGTCCAGAACTACTGTGGACAAACACATGACAACTCAAAGACACAAACATAGTTAATTCAAAGCATACACTACTTCTGGTTTCCTTTCCTCTTTTCTTTCTCCTTTCTCCTTTTCCCTTTCCTTTCCTTTCCCGTCCCTCCTTCCCTTCTCTCTCTCTCTGTCTCTCTCTCTCAATCTTTCTCTTTTTGAGACAGGGTCTTACTCTTGTTACCAGGCTGGAGTGCAGTGGTATGACTGCAGCTCACTGCAGCCTTCCCGGGCTCAGGAAGTAATGGAAATGAGCCTGGGAGGTGATTCTCCCAACTCAGCCTCAGTCCCAGGGAACTGGGACTACAGGCACAAGCCCCCATGCCTGGCTAATTTTTTGTATTTTCTGTAGAGATGAGGTTTTGCCATGTTGCCCAGGCTGGTCTTGAACTCCTGGGCTCAAGCAATTCACCTGCCTTGGCCTCCCAAAGTGTTGGTACTACAGGTGTGAGGCATTGCGCCCAGCCTCCTTCTGGTTCTTTCGGTGAATTGGTCCTAAGAACAGGATTGGGAATCAGAAATTCGTCCACCATGACCCTGTTTAATTTAAACTCTAACTCACAAAGGACCTGGGGCTTCTCTTCCACACTTAGTCCATGGGATACTGCAAAACCAACTTGGGAGTCAATTGCTAACTGGGAAGATTCCTTTACATAATGGGCTTACTTCTGTTGCCTCACCTGTAATAAGAGACACTAGGATCACCCATCTCAGTCCCTTGCTGGTGCTACAATTTAGTTCTGGGAATGCCCCTGGGGTTGAGGGTCTGTAGAATCTAAGACTGAAGAGGTTCCTGGCACCAGTGAATTGTAGACCAAATCATCAGTGATGTTGCAAGGTGTAGTATACAGCTGCTAGCAAAATCCAACAAAATCTGGTTGTACTAGGAGTGTTCCTATTTTAATGTGAAGTCCAGCCCCAATATGGAGAGAGGACTCAGGTTAATTCTGCCAGGTAATCAATGGAAATGAACCTGGGAGTCAGGATCCAGCTGCTTCCACCCGGGATATGATGGCCATTCATTTCTTTGTTCTTGCTATCAGTTTTATCTCTTGATAAGCTGCTGTTCTCCCAATGTTGGCTTTTTCTTGTAATGTGACTTTTCACAATTTTTATGACATTTTCCCCAATCCTCTGAGTGTATGATGCTCACTTTACAGTTGAAGAACCAAAAGGCTTCAAGACAAGGTGATAGAAGTGATTTTTGCTTCTGCCTATGAAAGATTAACCATTACAGGAATTGTCCTTCTACTATAAACAATTAGAAAACTGAACAAAATGTATGAAATTATTGTTTTTAATCATTGGATATGAGCAATGCAAGACTCAACAAGAAGACAACAATAAGGCAAGCTTTACAATTGCCTAAGCTTACTGCCAAGAGGGAATTTCTAAGCCCCAGTACAGAGAGGAGAACTCAGAGCCCAGAGGTCTTGCTCAGTTGAAAAGATGAGAGATCAGAGTTTGGGAAGACTCAGGCAGCTGGAATTTGTGGGGTACAATACCGGAGATAACAAATCTGTATAGTGAGAGAGCTCTGGAGATCTGTAATCCAACCAATCCTAAGTAACTCAACTGTGTGCTAAAACAAAGTCCAACACTTTAAAGAATAAAACAAAAATCCAACACCCAACGACATAAAATTAACATTGTCTGGTATCTAATAAAAAATTTTAAGCGTGCAAAGAAGTGGGAAAGTATAATCCATAACCAGGAAAAAATTAATTTAAAAATATCCTAAAATGACAGCAATAATGAAATTAGAAATAAGAACATGAAAACAGTTATGTACGCCTGCTACATATGGTCAAGAATCTAGAGGAAGACTGAACATGATAAAGGGAGATATAGAAGATATAAAAAGGACACAAATGAAACTTCTAGAGATGAACAATACAATATCTAAAATTAAAAAAAATTCACTAGATGAAAATAGCAGTAGAGGCTGGGGATGGTGGCTCACATCTGTAATTCTAGCACTTTGGGAGGCCAAGGGAGGAGGACTGCTTAAGCCTAGGAGTTCAAGACCATTTGGGCAACATAGTGAGACCCTACATCATTTTTCTTAAAAGAAAATAGTAGCAGGTTATACATTGCAAAAGAAAAAGGTTGTGAATTTAGAGTCACAAAAGTTGAAGCTATCAAAAGTAAAACAGATTAAAAAAAAAGAATGAGCATCAGCGATGTATGGGACAACTTTAAGTGACTTAATTTACATTTGAATGGAATCACAGAAAGAAAGGAAAAACGAGAAAAGATGGAGGAAATATTTAAAGCAATAATGGTGTTGGGGGCTGGGCACGGTGGCTCACGTCTGTAATCCCAAACTTTGGGAGGCCAAGGTAGGAGGAGTGCTTGAACCCTGGAGTTCAAAACCAACCTGGGCAACACAGCAAGACCCTGTCTTTACAAGAAATTTAAAAATTAGGGCATGGTGGCATGTGCCCGTAGTCCCACTTACTCGGGAGGTTGGGGTTGGAGGATTTCCTAAGCCCAGAAGTTTGAGGCTGCACTGAACCATGATCGTGCCACCGCACTCCAGCATGGGAGACAGTGCAAGATCCTGTCTCTAGAAACGAACAAATAAACAAAAAATGATGCTGAAAAACTGGATATCCATAAGAAAAAAATAAAAAAAGAATGCCAACCATATCTCATGATACACATGAAAATTAACTTGAGATAGATTACAGATCTAAATGTTAAATGCAGAACTACAAAACTTTAGAAGAAAAAGGAGGGAACATCTTTGTGACCTTGGAATAGGCAAGGACTTCTTAACTAGGGCATAAAAAGTATAAAACACACAAAAAAATGGATAAAGTTGACCTTATCAAAATTAAAAATGTCTGCTCTTCAAAAGACACTGTTAAGAAAATGAAAAGGCAAGTCACAGATTCACAGCCACAAATTCAAAGGAGTCCACAATAGAGCCTATTAGAGCTAATAAGTGAGTTCAGTAATGTTGCAGGATAAAAGATCAACATACAAATTATCAATTGTACTTCTATACAGTAACAATGAACAATCCAAAAATGAAATTAGGAAAATAATTCTAACAGCATCAAAATAGGAACAAATTATTTAATGAAAGATGTGCATGACATATATGTGCCATGAAAACTATAAAACACCCACTGAAATAAATTAAAGAGACCTAAATAAATGGAAAGACATTCAGTGTTCGTGGATTTAAAGACATCATATTGTTATGATGGCAGTACTCTTCAAATTCATCTACAGATTTAATCCCTATCAAGATTCTAGGCCGGGCGCGGTGGCTCAAGCCTGTAATCCCAGCACTTTGGGAGGCTGAGACGGGTGGATCACGAGGTCAGGAGATCAAGACCATCCTGGCTAACACGGTGAAACCCCATCTCTACTAAAAAATACAAAAAAAAACTAGCCGGGCGAGGTGGGTAGTCCCAGCTACTCGGGAGGCTGAGGCAGGAGAATGGCGTGAACCCGGGAGGCGGAGCTTGCAGTGAGCTGAGATCCGGCCACTGCACTCCAGCCTGGGCGACAGAGCCAGACTCCCTCTCAAAAAAAAAAAAAAAAAAAAAAAAGATTCTAGCTGGCTTTTTCTTTCCTCCCTCCCTCCTTCCCTTTTTTTTTTTTTTTTTCAAAATAAGCTGATCCTAAAATTCATATGAAAATGCAAGGAACTCAGAATAGGCAAAGCAGTGTTGAAAAATGAAGAAAGAGGACTCACACATCCTGATTTCAAGTTACTATGAAGTAATGGTAATCAAGACAGTGTGCTCCTGGCATAAGGACAGATATATAGATCAATGGAATATAATTAAGAATCCAGAAACAAACCCCTAATTTACGGTCAACTGACTTTTTGACAAGGGTGTCAAGACAATTCAATGGAGAAAGGATAGTCTTTTTGAAATACAGTGCTAGGACAAATGGATAGTCACATATGCCAAAGGAATGAGGTTGAATCTGTACCTCATACCAGATATAAAGATTAAGTCAATATGGATCATAAACTTATGAACTAAAACTATAAAACTTCTAGAGGAAAACATGGGTGTAAATCTTTGTGACTTTGATTTTAGACATGAAATCAAACGCACAAGCAACAAAAGAAAAAATAGATACAATGGACTTCAAAACTAAAAACTTTTGTCCATCAAAGGACATTATCAAGAAAGTAAAAATCCACAGGAAGGGAGAAAATATTTGCAAACTGTGTATCTTATAAGGGATTAATATCTTGAACATAAAAAGAACCCTTACAACTTGAGAATAAAAAGACAAATAACTCGGCCGGGCGTGGTGGCTCATGCCTGTAATCCCAGCACTTTGAGAGGCTGAGGCGGGCAGATCACCTGAGGTAAGGAGTTCGAGACCAGCCTGGTCAACGTGGTGAAACCCTGTCTCTACTAAAAATACAAAATTAGCCGGGCGTGGTGATGCATGCCTGTAACCCAGCTACTTGGGAGGTTGAGGCAGGAGAATCGCTTGAACCCGGGAGGCAGAGGTTGTAGTGAGCCGAGATCATGCCATTGCACTCCAGCCTGGGCAACAAGAGCGAAATTCTGTTTAAAAAAAAAAAAAAGATAAATAACTCACTTAAAAATGCGCAAAGGATCTGAAGAGACCTTTCTTTGAAGATATACAAATGGCCAACTAGCATTAGAAAAGATGCTCAAGCTCATTAGTCATCAGGGAAATGCAAATCAAAAGCACAAAGAGATCCCAGCACTAGGATGGCTATTAATAAAACAGATGGACAATAAGAGTTGGTAAGGATATGGAGAAACTGGAAACTTCATACACTGCTGGTAAAAATGTAAGATGGTTGCAGACTCTTTGGAAACAATTTAGCAATTCTTCAAAAAGTTAAACTTAGAGTTGGCATATGGCCCAGACATTCCACTTCTAGGTAAATACCCAAGAGAATTGAAAACACAGGTCCCAGCAAAAACTTGCCCATGAACACTCATAGCAGCATTATTCATAACAACTCCAAAGTGAAAACAACCCAAATGTCATCAAACTGATGAATGGATAAACAAAATGTGGTATCTTATACTGGAATATTATTCAGCCATAAAAAAGAATACAATGAACAACATGGATGAACCTTGAAAACATGTTAAGTGAAAGAATCTACACATGAAAGGCCACAAAGGTATGATTCCGTTTACATGAAATATCTTAAGTAAGCTTTCAAAAACTACTTGCATAAAAATTTAACTGACACGGGCAACTACTTTCAGATTATCTGTGATGAGCGGCTAGAGTTGGGAAAGGCAGGAACAGAGAATACTGAAAACACAGATGTGGCTGGACATGGTGGCTCATGCCTGTAATCCCAGCATTTTGGGAGGCCAAGGCGGGAGGGGTGCTTAAGCCCAGGAGTTTGAGGCCAGCCTAGGCAACAAAGGGAGATCTCTCTCTACAAAATCAAAAATCAAAAACAAAAACAAAAAAACCACTAGGTGGGCATGGTGGCATGTGCCTTGTGGTCCTAGCTACTCAGAAGGCTGAGGCAGGAGGATCGCTTGGGCCCACGAGGTTGAGGCGGCAGTAAGCCATGACTGTGCCACTGCGCTCCAACCTTGGGTGACAAAGCTGCAAAAAAACAAACAAAAATGAAATAAAAAATAAGAAATCACAGATGTTCTGAGACCCTAGTTGTTGACTAGAACAGTATTTCACTCTTGGGATGAAAATGTGGGTAGAAGGTTTCATGACACGGTTCTGCCACAGATACAACTCTCACATTATATGAGGGCTTTAACTTTGGTCACAGAAATGGACAGGGAATAGGGAGTCAGGAAAGCTCAACCTTTTCACTAACCAGCTGTGTAATCTTGGGTAAGTCACTTAAATTGCTATGATCTCTAAACTAAATTTCTAAAGAATTGTGGGTCTCTGTACCCAGCATGAGGTTTGGAATTAACAGAGTAAATACCACGTTAACCTAGCAATCTAATAACACAACCTATATTATTCTGACTTCTGAAAGACAGTTAGGAATCATCTGTTTATTTTAGAAGCTCACTGTTCCCTGGGAAAGATAATTTTGGCACAAGCAGCAGGTCAGATGACAGTTCCAGTGTTTTGGAGAAAACCAACTAATTTATTGACAACAAAGCCTTTTTTTTTTTCTCCTTAAAATTTCATAGCTATAGGCCCAGAAATACAAAGTCCCCAGAAGACTCTCAAAATATGTTCTCAATTCCTTTTTATTTCCCACCCAGAGCTGAGAGAATAGCGCCAACTATGTCATATTAAACACATCTGCATCCAACACTGATAAAGTGCATGACCGAGGAACAGATAAGAATTGTTTTCAATTTGTTCAAATGGAAATAGTTAAATTTAACCTAATTAGACCAAATAATCAAAGCAGGTGTTTTTAAGATGCCAGTTTGTTTTCATTCTCTGTAATTGTTCAGCTGTATTTCCCAGGAACTTAGGTAAAGGAAATTAATATGTCATAAAAATCACTGACCTATTTATTCATGTCACACATGTATTATTCATGTTTTAGGCAGTACAAATACAGGACATTGCTGAACATTTCTCACAGATTTTACCATTTAAGCATCATCAACATCTAAGCTGGCCTGCAGGGGGGCTTATGTTACCTAACTTCCATTATAGAAACACAAGCAGTAATAAATGAGAGCCTGTCTTCTAATCGTACACTGATCTACAGAGCACACTGACTTGGCATTTAGACTATTTAGGGTTTCTGACTCCACTTGCACAAGTTGGTCACTTTTAAGACATTTAAAAGAAAAATAATAACAATAAAAGTTATATTCCAGTTAAAACAAAAGTTTATTGCACTTGGCAGAATGATGAGATCTGAGCTATAAATTCCAACTAACAAACCACAAAATGTAGTCACCAGCAGCCTGGTATTAGGAAGTGTTTTGTGCAGTGGCCATAGGTCCACTTTCCAAGGGAAAAAGGGCAGGTGGCTGCCCGGGAGCAGTCAAGCGTGCTCTTTCTAATACCACGCTCCAGTCCTGGGTAGGCTCTCGTATCATTCCACACACCCTCAGGATGGGAAACAGAAACACAAGCAAGAAAGGCCCCATAAAAGCCTGTGATGTGGAAGCTCCTGAAAAGGGGATCCCTCTCTGAGGCCTCAGGGTTCTGCAGCAGGGACAGAAGCCTGGGAAGCTGAGTCCACAAAGAGGGTTCTCAGACTCCCTTCCCTAAGTGAGTGACTAGTGTTTCCTGACTGTGGCCCTGGTTGTGCTGCGGGGCCACAGTGCAGGCAGCTGGAGAGCTCAGGATCCGCCACCTTAGCACACATGGAACACTGGGCACATCTTGCTATGCCCCAGTTTCTGTGTGTCTATGATGAAGGAACATTAGTACTTTCTTCATTAATGCACATAAAATGCTTGGCAGTGGTTGGCATAGAGACAGATGCTCAATAAATGTTGGCCATTATTATTATAACCCCCTACAAGGAGGATGAGATTAAAAACAATGTTTCCTAAAAATGAGAGTATAATGGGCATTCTATCCACATTTCAGGGGTAGGAAAACTACCTTCTGAGGTCACTTACATGAAGTGTATGGATGGACAAATCCTTATCAACCTAAAACATTTCTATCTATGATTGCTAATGTCATTTCTTTTAGGATTAATTAATCCTCACGAGTCATATTTCAATATATTATACATACACGTAATTATAAAAGAACCAAGTTGCATAAAATTTATAAAATGGAGACTAGGAAAGGAAACACCCACTCATAAACCCACCAAGAGAGATTAAAATGAAAGTCTGAAAGTGCAGGTAGGTATTTATTTAAATACTTGGTAAAAGAAAATGTTCAATTCAACAGTTGTGACAGACACAATTTCAAGGGGTGTGGGCATAAGAGAAACAGAAAGTCCATCTCAGAGTAAAAGGGGTAAATATTTAGTCAAGTCTTAGATGGTATTTCTGTAAACAGAAATTTCAATGGAAACTTTCCAACCTGAGAGCAAATAATTTAAGATGGGTTTAAAATAAGAATTAAAGCTCTTGTCTCCATGTCGTTGCCCAGCCTGAAACCCAGCCCTCTGAGTCCTTGTGGCAGTTCGGCTTTTTCTTCCTTGTTCCCTCAACTACAACTGGACACTATAATTTTCTTTCCATTCCAGCAGGAAACTGATATATACTAATGATGACAGCTGGATTCAGAAGAGGAAAAAGAATACAGGGGACAGAAAGTCCTTGTGGGTTTAAAACTCAAAACAAAACCCCCAGATTTGAAATTTTAAAACCTAGTTAATGGCTGAGGAAACCTCAAATGATTGGGAAGCACTAAGATTAAAGTTTGAATTACACAAAACACACCATTATCTTAAGCTTTTCTAATCATCTTCTCTGCCATTCTCCTTCACTGTTTTTCTCCTTGTTTATGCCCCTAGCCCTTCAATGTGGTTCTCAGATACGTTAGAGGTAGGAAAAGCCTTCCAAGGTCATTTACAGAATAGGATTGGAGAGGGGATGAGCAGATGCTCCTCCATCCAAAAAAGTTTCCCTGAAATTGTTATTACTACATTTCCTTTGGAATAATCAATCCCTTTCAAGATTCACATTTAAATATACTTAATTTAAACATATGTATATACACATATATGAACGAAACAGAATTATGTTTCATAAAATTAGTAAAATAGAAAATAAGAGAAGGAATCTCCCCTGTAATCCCACCATTGTAAAATAATTACTTTTACCATAGCGCTGCCTTTAATTCTAGTCTGGTCCTGGTCCTCCATTCCCCACTCCCTACCTCGCAAACCTCTAATACTGATTATCAAAATGGCTGGGCAAAGGCAAAGTGAATGAATTTCTAGTTACATTCTTTTTTTTTAGAGACAGGATCTTGCTTTGTCACCCAGGTTGGAGAGCTATGGTGTGATCACAGCTCAATGCAGCCTTGAACTCTTGGGTTGAAGGGCTCCTCCTACCTCAGCATCCTGAGTAGCTGGGATTCTACAGGCACATAATACCATGTCCAGCTAATTAAAAAAAAAATTCTGTAGAGATGGAGTCTTGCTATGTTGCTCAGGCTTATCTTGAACTCCTGGCGTCAAGCAATCCTCCTGCTTTGGCCTCCCAAAGTGCTGGGATTACAGGCGAGACATTGCATCCAGCCAGTTACATTATTTTGGAGTGACACTAGGAACTTGGTTCCATAAGGGTCCTAAAAATCTGGTAAGGATGAGGACAGAGAAAGAAATGTCACATTGTCTTTAAAACCACACAGTCCTACTGTCTGTCTTATATTGTCCAATGAACTCCTTTGTCTACGGGGTCAAATTCAGGCTCCTTGGACTTTGGCCTATGAATGAGGCCTTCCATGACTGAGTTTCTGCCTCCCTAGCCTCACCAGTCACACCTGCCTGGCCTTGAACCCAACCCTCCAGTCGCCATGTCCCTAGTGCTTTGAAGGCTGTGCTGATTTGTACCCTTACAGCTTTGGCCATACTTCTACCTCTCTCTGTAATACCCACCTCCACCTTGCCCATCCTGGTGAATCTCTACCCACTGTCAAAACTCTGTTCAACCATCTCCTCTTCAAGGAAGTCTTTCCTGTCCTCTCAAGTAGAAATGATGTAACTTTCTTTAGTGCCTCAAATGTGTCCCATACATACTTCCTTTAATATAGCATCTGAAAAATCCTTCATTGCACCTACTTATAAGCCCAAGGCATATTCATCTCTATCTCCAGATATAAGTGTGCAATGTATCCCTGAGGCTAGCAGGTCTGATGAATGAAAAAATAAATAAAAAAGAAAAAAAAATGATCTTTTTCTGGATCAGAGGGACAGGGGCAACCCTAATTGAGTGGACTCCTGACATTCTAAGTCAGGTATTTCCCAGTGCTTTCCTAGGAAAGCAGGCATTTCTTCTTTCCTGAAGATGTTTAAAAATATGAGAACAGTGAAGGTGAGGAGGTGAATACAATGCTGCCTGGCTACAGGAGACTGGATTAGATGCATAGCTTCCAGTGAATAATAATGACAATAGGCCGGGCGTGGTGGCTCACACCTGTAATCCCAGCACTTTGGGAGGCCGAGGCGGGTGGATCACCTGAGGTTGGGAGTTCGAGGCCAGCCTGACCAACAAGGAGAAACCCCATCTCCACTAAAAATACAAAATTAGCTGGGCGTGGTGGTGCATGCCTGTAATCCCAGCTACTTGGGAGGCTGAGACAGGAGAATTGCTTGAACCCAGGAGGCGGAGGTTGTGGTGGGCCGAGATTGTGCCGTTGCACTCCAGCCTGGGCAACAGGAGTAAAACTCCATCTTAAAAAAAAAAAAAAAAAGACGATCATATTAATAAGTTAATATTTACTGAGCATTTATTCTGTGCCATGCAAAGCACATTCTTCACATAGAGCTTTACATGTATAAGCTGACAACCACTCTAAGATATAGATCTTACTGTCCCCTTTTACAATGGAAACAATGTGTCTTAAAGCAGCTAAATAACTTGCCTAAGGTCACAAACTTAGTAAATGGCAGATCTAGGATTCAAACCCAGAGGTTTGGCTTCAGTCTATGTGGTATACTTCCTACTGTGGGCTTTGTGAGCTAATAATGGAGGCAGATATATATTTACATACACACATAAACATCTTGCTTGAATTCAGAAAATGAATTCACATCTATTTGATACATGAGTTTAAATAAAATCTATATTTTCATAACACCTGTTACTATTTTAAAAACTGAGGAAAACTGAATTTCAATCAAACAGTTAATAAATTCATTTAATGAGGGCCTACTATGTGCTTAGACGACAAATAATCTAAGACATGGTCCATTCTTTCAAGGAGCTTATATGCTAAAACTATAATATCATCACATTATTTTGAAAGCATACTGAAATCTACACATCCAAATAAGTGATCGACTTATTTGGTGATATATTTATCTATTGCTCAACCTGTTTTGGGGAACAATTTATAAAACACACAAGAATACATTTCACTATATTAAACACAGTTTATTTTTATCCCAAACGGTGCTTTCCATCTCAATTGCCATTTTATTTGGTATTTGGTTATTTCCAAAAATCCATTCCATCCTCAAAGAAAGAAAATACGCTCCCACTGTTTGTGGATGTATTATATGAACATGCACATTCATACATATACATAAATACACACATATACAGTGATTTTATGAGGGCAATTCCCTGAGGACTGAATATAATTTGTGCTGTCTGATAAAAATGAGTCATATATATACGTAATTTAAAATGTAAATGGCCACACTTTCCATCATTAATAATGTTACTTAATGTACCTTTTGAGTTCTTATGATGTCATTTACAATTCTTCCTATCTCGCCATTTGACAAAGTTAAATACATATATTTCAATGACAGTTTTATTTTTTCTTTGTTATTTTTCCCATTCTAGTTGCCAAATTTTATTTTTCCTTCTTCTTCTTCTTCTTTTTTTTTTTTTTTTTTGAGACAGGGTATCGCTCTGTCGCCTAGGCTGGAATGCAATGGCATGATCATAGTTCACTGCAGCCTTGAACTCCTGGGTTGAAGTGATCCTCCAGCCTCAACCTCCCAAGTACCTAGGCCTACAGATGAATGCTACCACATGTGGCTAATTAAAATTTTTTTTTTTTCAAGATGAGGCCTCACTATGCTGCCAGGCTAGTCTCAAACTTGTGGCCTCAAGCAATCCTCCTGCCTCAACCTCCCAAAGTGCTGGAATTATAGGCTTGAGCACCACATCTGACCTTAGTTGCCGCATTTTAAAAAGTAAAAGAAACAGGTAAAATTAATTTTGATAGTACATTTTAAATTTAATCCAATATGTCAAAAGCATTATCATTCCAACACATACATAATACAAAATTATTGAGAAATTTTATTTTTAACTCACACTAAGTCTTTGAAATCTAGTATGTATTTTATACTAACACAACATCTCATTTTGGACCAACCACATCTTCAGTGCTCAAGATCCACATGTGGCTAGTGGCTGTAGTACTGGATAGTGCAGGATAAAATATTTAGAGCTATGGTTGTCATACTAGAATAAAAACATCCTGTCCTTACATCTTACTCTGCAGAGTAACATCTTTAAGAGTAATATACAGATGCAAGTGAAATACTGTTATTAAACACAGCTTGTGAAAACAAGCTGTGATCTGTTTAATTAGGGTATAAACTCTAAATAATGTTAACAGCTTGGAGAAATGGATGGTTCAAAAAAGTTAAAGTCATCTTCAAGGAACTCAGCTCATCAGTAAAGGATGGGTAGTTGGGGAAGAAAGAAGGTATTTTACAACATATAAGGATTAACCATTCTAGGCAAAGAATAATGACACTAAATGAGCCAAGAAAAACTCAGTTCAAATAAACTAATGATTACAGTCAACCATAAACTGTCAGAATCCCAGTGAGTAGATTTGTAAGCAATGAATAAATCTGTTATGGCCAAAGCCCTTTAGATACATGGCAAGGAGGTATTATAAAGCTATATGGAATTTGGAACTGAAAAACAGAAATGGTGGAAATCTAAAGCAATTTACTTGGTAACATTGAATTCATAGTCTCTTTACAAACTTTGGACTCCAGTTAAATCAAGGGTTAGCTAAAGTAGATGCAACTCTGGGGTCCCTTACAGCCAGGGCGACCAGTAATTTATTATGCAAACCTGACCACTTTCAAGAGTAAAAGGGGGCACTATTAATAATTATGCTGGCATAAGAGGCATAAACTGGGATTCCTTTATAGCTATAAAGCCATATGATTTTACACTACAAAGAGGATACAACAGCTACCCCTATCCAGGGATGTGGAGTTGATGAGAGTCTAGCATGTTCTTATTACCTCTGCATGGCCACAGGGGTTTTGTGGGCTAATATACATTGATCCGGATGAGACGGTTTTGCATGCTCCCACCTCCCCCACCTCCCTCCTGCAAAGCATTTTAAATTGGTTTGAATTTGGGAACAGGGTTCCATATGAACAGAGCTGGACATTGACAGCCTGAATGTATTTACTGAAGACAACAAATCATTGACAGACTAAATGTAACAGAGGAAAGGTCTGGTCTGCTTGCACTCAGAATCTGACTTTGTAATTGTAGCCTCCTTTAGACAGGCCTAATCAATTAGAAAAGGCTGATTTTAACCAGTTGCAGGCTCATTACCCTGCATTCCAGTTTGTGTTGATGAAAATCAGTTTCAGTCCGTGGCCTGGAATTCATGTACAGCACTTCCTGCAGCCTCTTATATAAACACATCAAAAAAATTTTATTTAGAGTTGCCGTTTTCCCTTAAAAAAGAAAAACCACTTTGCAAATCATGATTAAAATAGAACAACTGTATGTGGATCTGGGGTCCATCCCCAGAAACATACATGACCAAGAAACATGTGGAAAGTCAGACCCTAAGGCAGCAACTCATAAGTGCATTGGTGTAGGGGTCGATTTGAGAAGAGAGTCTCAAATACCCAGCATCAAATGAGCCCAGCTCAGTTATCTCCACAGAATGGAACAGAATGAACTCGCAGCTATTCAAAATAATGACATTTCAAAGAAAATACGTAAAATAGAAAAAAGCCAGGGTTAGAGAAGCACAGAGAGTATCTGAGTAGAGTTCACTCTTCCCTGAATGACCAACTAGAAAATAAACGGCAAACTTCCAAATAAACAAGAACAAGTTTTCCCAAGAAACTTCCATGAGGGAACTATATAACACTGTTTAATTTTGATGTGTGGTTAGTCTTACAAAAGTAGAAGGTGGAGCAGTGTGTGGCAAAGCCACTCAAAACCCCATCTACATTTCAAAGATGTGTAACCATTCCAAAATATAGTATAACTATGAATCATACCTGGCTGGTTGTCCTTTACAGATTTGTTGAGGCAGCAAGTCAACAGGAAGAGAATATCAATATATACAGCTCTGGTCACCAAACATGGATTTTGCCTAGAAAGGTAAAGAACAGAATATAAATTGAGATTTTCTCTCCCTTAGGTCTGGGTGTCAGGAAGGAGAACATGGGTATTTTCTATGGTATAGGATGGGGCTTAAGCAGCTATGGCAAATGGTAAGAAACGATGTACAATCATTGATGGCAAGAAAATAAGCAACTAATGTGAGAAAATGAAATCCTCGACCACATGATGGAGGCCAAGGCTATGTGTAGACAAAATAGATAAAAACTCCATGCTCTGGCTTCAAATAAAATAAAATGAAAACAAACACCAAGATCCTATCCTAGTTAGTTGAAGATGGGACAGAAGGGGTGGGGAGATGGTATTCTATTATTCTACACTCTTAAGTGTAGAAATTTGGGGAAAAAAAAATCAGTCATGAAAATCAGATTTAGTATTTTGGAGAAGGAAAATTACACTCACATATTAAAAACTGTATCTGTGGACTTGAAATAACGAGCTGAACAACAGACAAATGGCAAGATTAACAAACACTGGAGATGACATTTTTCCCCAATAAATGGATTTTTTTCTTCATTCAATATATGGAGCAGCTCTTTGAACCACATAGTAGAAATAGTAAGTGGGCTCAGATTTGGGGATCTGTATACAAAAGGAAGAAGAAAGACTTTGTTTTTAAGAACAGCACTGAAGGGCCTTGACTCTTGAGTGTCTTTGTCCATGAAAAGGCCGAAACATCTTTGGTGTACTAATAATACACTGTGAGTAGTAGAGACAGTAGGGACAGACCTACATTTGAGTCCTGGCTTTCCCACTTAGAATCTCTGTGACCTGAATCAGATTCCAGACCTGTAAAATGGGAACTATATTCTCATGTCTGCTATGGTCTGACTGCCCCTGCTAAAATTCATGTTCTAATGTAACGCTATTCCAACACTGTTACTAGGTAGAGCCTTTAAGAGGTGGTTGGGTCATGAGGGTGCTGTCCTCATGAATGAATTCATGCTGTTATCTTGGGATTGGGCTAGTCATTTGGAGACTGCGTTTGCTATAAGGACAAGTTTGGCCTGATTTCCTCTCTGTCTTGCGTGCTCTCTTCTGCCTTCACCCTTCAACCATGGGATGACCCTCACCAGATGCCAGAGCCATGCTCTTGGACTTCCCTGGCTCCAGAACCATGAGCTGAATAGACTTCTTAATAAATTATTTAGTCTGTGGTATTGTTATAGCAACAGAAAATGGACTAAGACAGCCTTACTGTGAGTCACTGTGAGTGTTCAATGTGGCACAGTAAACTTAAAATGCCCACCTCAGTGCCTGGCCATGGTAGATGTTCCAGAACAGTTCTTTCCCTGCCCTTCTCTACTTCCAACACAGGATTAGGGGATGGCATTCAAATTGGCACAAGTGTTCTGGCTAGTGAGTTTCCATGTGTCTTAAACCTGAAATCCATCCTTCTCATTTCCTATAAATTAACAGTTTAAAAATTTCCCTAAAGTTTATTCACACCTCTATCCTGAATTGTCTATATCTGGAGCTGGTGTATGTCTAACATGAAAAATAGGTATCAGATACTTTTTTTTTTTTTTTTTTTGAGACAGAGTCTCACTCTGTCACCTAGGCTGGAGTGCAGTGGCATGATCTCAGCTTACTGCAACCTCCGCCTCCTGGGTTCAAGTGATTATCCTGCCTCAACCTCCCAAGTAGCTGGGATTACAAGGGGTAAGACTGAAAAACAGAGGCTGGTTAAGAGTATGCTGGTGGTCCAGGCGTGGTGGCTCACGCTTGTAATCCCAGTACTTTGGGAGGCCAAGGCGGGTGGATCACTTGAGATCAGGAGTTTGAGACCAGCCTGGCCAACATGGTGAAACCCGTCTCTACTGAAAATACAAAAATTAGCTGGGCATGGTGGCGGGCACCTGTAGTCCCAGCTACTCGGGAAGCTGAGGCAGGAGAATCACTTGAACCTGTGAGGCAGAGGTTGCAGTGAGCTGAGATCACGCCACCATGCTCCAGCCTGGGCAACAGAGCAAGACTCTGTCTCAAAAATAAATAAATAAATAAATAAATAAATAAATAGGTAACACATGCAAAAATAATTGAAAAAGTACAAAAGGACATGCAATGAAAATGAAGCCCCTTTTCCACAACCCTACCCCCTGCCCATATACTGTTCCCCTGAGGCAACCGCTACTACTACTTTCTAGCATATCCTTCCAAGCACATTCTATTCTTTTATAATCATCTATCTGCTACCCACCTTTTTATATAAATGGTGGCTTACTATATACTAGGTTCTGATCATCACTCCTTTTCACTAATATATTTCGGGATACCATTCTATTAAGAACATAGAGATTTGCTTAATTTTCTTTTCTTTTTCTTTTCTTTTTTGTTTTGTTTTGTTTTGAGATAGGGTCTTGCTCTGTTGCCCAGGCTGAAGTGCAGTGGCATGATCATGGCTCACTGTAGCCTGAACCTTCTGGGCTCAAGTAATCCTCCCACCTCAGCCTCCCAAATACTTGGGACTACAGGTGCATGCCACCATATCCAGCTAATTTTTAAAATTATTTTTGTAGAGATAGGGTCTTGCTATATTGTCCAGCCTGGGGTTCTTTTTAACCCTGCCCCTACCTTTTGTCTCTAGTTTACCCTGGAACTCTCAATCTTAACTTCTTGCTGTTACTCTTCCATCCACTATGGAAAGCCCACAGTCTATGAAAACTTCAGTGATCTCATTCCCAATGGTAAGATTTCTACTGTTTCACAGTGGGGACTGCCCCCTGCTAAAGCGAGAGCCACTCAGGGAGGAAAGTCAGTGGCCTGAGAAAGCAGACAGGATGTCTCCTGTGCATCCAGCCTTGAGCTAGGTGCAGGGAAGACATGCACAGGAGATGGCTTCTCACCTGAGAATTTTGTCTAATTTTGGAGACAAAAACAAAGACAAACTTTAGAACAGGATGTAAGGAGTTAAGCCAACAAACAAACAAACAAACAAACAAACAAAACCACCAGGGTGGATTGGGGAAATGAAATTATACTTCCAACTGGGCCATGTAAGATGGGAAGAATTTAGAGACAAAGTTGATAAAGAAGGGCATTTGGAAAGAGGGTAAGAGATGTGACAGGGAATTCATTTGGCTTCTCCAGTCCCGAGGAGAGGCAGCTTGGGAAGATTAGAGAATGCGTTGAGAAGGTGGAAACGAGGGGAAGGCAGGTCAGGCTTTTAATTGATGGGATACTTCATGCTAACTGGGTGTTCCTTAGTGTAATAATGGACTGCCTGCTCCCATGTGGCCTCACAGAGTCATAGCTTTTTGCCCCAAATGCTTTTCTGGTTTTCTGTGGAGCCATACAGAGCCATAAAGAGAAGTTGTTGAGAAACCGGTTTGACTTTCAAGTCTCATGAGGAGCCTGGTTTCCATGAAATTTTCAGTTAAGTTAGCATATGTTTAAAAATTTCTAAATGAACAGAGGAAAGGTTGACGATCTTTAGAGCCTTCTGCCAGGCTGAAGTGTTCTGCATCTTCCCTAGACCTGGTACAGGCTGGTGACCTTACTGGCCTCCTGGGACACTTCAGGAATCACTGACTGCTCCCACAACTGTGAGGCTTGGGGCCAAGTATGATGTAGTCAACGAGATCATGGGAGGATCCCTCAAATGCTGCTGCTTTGGATTCCAGGAAACAGAAGATTTGGGGCCACAAAGGAGTCCATCCATGGCTTCTCCTTTGAGATGACTCTCAGAGAAATTCCGGCCTGGAGCCCACTGTTCGTGACTCCACCCTTGAGGACAGCCAAGGCCTCATAACATCCCTGTCTGGAGTCACAGAGTTGGGCTTCACTCTGAACTGGCTTCTAAGTCAGGAAAATAATTTTTTTTCATTCTTTTTCTCTTGCTATTACTTGGTGTTTGTTCTGACTTGGAAATGGTGCACTGTAAGTTCAGGGTGAGCCAGAGGTTTGTTCTCAGTCTGTCAAACCACTTTGATGATGGGAACAAAATCCCAAAGAGCAGCACGCCAGCTGGACAGGAAACTAAGCCACAGGGTTTTGGTGGGCTTGGGGATTTTTTCTACCCCCAAATGGAAAAATCCTGGCTTGGACACAGCATAACGAAGATTTATAGTGCTTGAAAAAAATCAGAAGTGATCAGCGTCTAGCAGATGCACTGAAAAGCAGCATTAATAGTGGCTTTCGAAGGAGGAGAAGCACTATGCAGACGAAGTTGACATATAGAAGACGAAATGAAGGCGCAGTTAAGAATCTTGTTTTCTTCCACTCTTTTTTACATTTGTCCTTTATGAATATCCACTTTAGAACCTGATTAATATGTTTTTGCCTTGGGAAATCTCTGAACTTCTTTAAATCTCCTGCCTCTCTCCTGGAAGTTGGGAAGCAGCAGAAGGCAGGCAGAGAGCCGGGCTTCTCAGACACATCCACAAAGGCCCCAGTGTCTAGAGGACAGCAGGAATCTTGGGAAGTCTGTGATAAATTATTCACTTTTCCTGTCCCTTCCGGAATCCCAGTGGCTGTAGGTTTTTTTTTTTTTTTAAACTGAGGTCTATTCATTCAGAAAACATTTGTTAAGAGGCTCTTGAGAGCCAGGAATAGTGGTGGGTTTGGAAATAAGAAGATGAGTGATTCAGTGACAAAGTCACTGCCCTCAAGGAACTTAGAGTCCTGAATAGTGTTTTCCAAAATGCAGGTTATGATTCATTTAGTTGGTTATAAAGTCAACTGGTGGGTGGTGACCAGCAATAAGGAAGGAAAGAAAGAAGGAAGGAAGGAAGGAAGGAAGGAAGGAAGGAAGGAAGGAAGGAAGGAAGGAAGGAAGGAAGGGAAGGAGGGAGGAAGGGAAGAGGAGAGACATGGGGCAGAGGAGGAAGGGAGAGAAGGAGCTAGGAGGAAGACAGAGGGGGAAAGGAAGAAAATATAATCAGAGTGTATCAAAGTAGTATAGTAAGGAGAGAGGGCAGGAAATTTAAAGTTCAGAGATTTCCTAATGCATTGTTTCATTAAGGTTTTTGTTATACATCAGCTTTCCATTAAGTCCTTGCTAAAAATGATTTTTAAAATAAGTTATCTTTAAGATGTAAATGACCATTAAAATGCAACAAGTTTAAGTAAAATAACTGATTGGCCTAGCTTTTTTTTCTTTTTCTTTTCCAGGTAATAAGCTACCCTACATTATACTGAATGGCATCAATAGGGTTATGCTTTGTATCCAAAATGATACTGGATATGTTGAAAGCAAACATTCCTGAAATTAAATATGCTCTATCCTGAGCAAATTCCCTCTCTGTTCCATTTTTGGCAGACAATTTATATCTTACACAGTTATTAAAATTTCAGACTGTGCATGATTTAATGTGTGTTTGCACAGTATATACACACAAAGATACGCATTAGGTCATATGTAAAAGTTATTTCTTGTTGTCAATGTCAAAAAAACAAACAAACAAACAAACAAAAACAAAACACTTGAAAACCACTAGTGTAGTTGGGAAAACACACAACCAGTCACACTAGAGTATGATGGGTGCCCCAAAAAGAGAGATTAACAGAGTAACTGTTTGTCTGGGTGAGTCAGGAAGGGCCTTGGCAGAGAGCTGGAGAATGGGGAGGAGGTAGACCATGGGCAAAGTGATCCCAACAGAGGAAGTAGCATGTCCAAAGACTTGGGGACATGACATGTTTAGAGAACAACAAGTGCTAAAGGGACAATGGTATGGGGGGGCGGGGATCGGAATGGCAGAAGTGGGTTCTTTTTATTTAATTTATACTGCCACATTTACATGGCTTAATGTGGCCTCCATCAAAGAAGTACCTCCTAACTCCTATCCACAGGATATAACCAAACATAAGGAGAGGAGTGTCTGGTCCATGGACAGCTGTCACAATGATGTGAACTGCCAAGACTACAAAGATGGCCAGTGGGATTAGCAGGAAATGATATGGGATGAGTCAACAGGGGCCCAAAACAGAAGTAGTCTTTCAGAGCTCTAAAAGTTCCAAAGAGTGACGACCGCAGAGGGACCCCATCAGCTCAAGTCACAATGGACAGCTGGGGTTCCCACTCAACATTGTGAAGCCTTGGTGGGCTCCCTAGAAGAGAGAGGGAATTCACTTTGGACTTACCAAGCTCTACCAGAATTCACTGCCATCTTCAGAGGGCTGGAAACTGCTGTTCTGGCTTTAGGTTGCTAGTGTCTGTTAAGGTCTCTAAGACACATGGCTTAACTTTATTAATACAGAAACATTTACTGAGCAGTATGGGGGATATCCTACATGGGGTGGGAAGGGGAGGGAGAGGAAAAGGTTTTGGCTTTGCAGAGCTTATGATCTTGTTTGGGGAGGGGTATATGCGGAGAAAAAAATACACATAAAAACAATCACAGGATTGATTGTCATGATTGTCATGGAGGAAGGCTCTAGAGGCACTGGAGGGGTTTGAGCTGGTGAAAGAGAAGGAATTCCAAACAATCAAACAGGTGCAGCTGGCAGGCTCATCCCAGCCCATCTGGGGTAGTTCTCTTATCTTAGCCCCTATATAAGCAGCTCAGATCACTTCTGTTCTCAACCACAATAAACAAGAAGTACTAGAAGCTTCTTGCTATGGAGCCAGCACTGGAGTTAATGAAGCAATATCCTAGGGACCACCAGCAGGCCCATAACCGGCTGGAAAGAAGGAAACCAGGTTGACAGGAAAAGCAGGTAAGGGGCAAAGGGAGAGAAGGCAGGTGAGAAAGGGAGTAGGGGGAGAAGGAAAGAGGGAGGGAGGTTAGAAGAATGGGAGAGGGAAAATGGTAGAAGAGGGAAAGGGGAAATTAGTCTATAACATGTTTCCACATCCCGTTATGAT
Source organism: Macaca mulatta (assembly GCF_049350105.2). NCBI lineage: Eukaryota > Metazoa > Chordata > Mammalia > Primates > Cercopithecidae > Macaca > Macaca mulatta. The sequence continues at coordinate 81,510,297 of NC_133418.1, read as the reverse complement.
CCCTCCACTTGACACATGTCCACCCACCTCATGCCCTTTATTTAAAATTCACTTCAAGCTGGGTACAGGTGGCACAGGCGCCTATAATCCCAGCTGCTCTGGTGGCTGACATGGAAGGATTGCTTGAGATCAGGAGTTCAAGACCAGCCTGAGCAACATAGTAAGATCCTATCTCAAACAGCAATAACAACAGCAAACCCCCTAAAACCCAACTTACTTCAAAGTCCCTCCTCTTTCTAGAAGATTACCTTCCTAATTATCCAGAAAACTACCTCTAAGGATATGCTGAATGACTGTCTCGACCCAGGATATTTCGTGGAGCTTCCCCTTCTCCCAGAGATCCCACTGGTCATCTCTGTAGTCTTGAGCACTTTACATCATTGTAACAGATGTCCATGGACCAGACACTGCCTCTCCTTATATTTGGTTATATCCTGTGGATAGGAGTAAGGAGGTACTTCTTTGATGGAGGCCACATTAAACCATGTACATGTGGAAGTATAAATTAAATAAAAAGAACCCATCTCTGCCATTCTGATTTCCATTTTTTACCATGGTCCCCAGCCAAGTAACCAACATATGGCACTCTTAGAGAAACAATAGGGGATTTGTTTAAACCAAAATGCAAAATGGTGATGAACTACAGAATATATATATTTAAACAAGTTATTTCCCCTTCTGTAACATGGAGACTTTAGCTGTGCATGCAGGGCCAGCTGGCGGCAGCTTGCAGGGCCTGGCTGGCTACCAGGACTGCTCGTTTACCTTGCCCTCCCTGGGGGAGGTGTGACGGCAGAGCTGCATTTTTATGGTATGCCCCAACATCCATCCTGCCTTTCTTGGTCTGGAGGTTTGCGAGTGTTTATACTCACAGCCATATGTAGACGCTGCCCCACAGCCCTCCTACTTGGATTTTCCTTTTAAAGTGAAGCCATCCTCCATGCCCTGCTCTGGTGGTGGACCAACTTATAGGGAATTCTTACTGAGCGACCATGCACAAAGTGAGAGACCGTGAGCTGTGAGTCTGTCCAGAAAGTGACTGAAGGTCCAGCTATGCATTGCGAGCATAGTGCGCGTTCTCTGGAAGAGCAGGTTTTGATCCTGGGGAATGTAATCTGTGAAAGCAGAGGGCCTTACCCACTCCACCAGGGTTCTGGGTAGGCATTCAGCAAGGCTCCAGCAGTCTGCAGAAGGTACTGGGGTCCCCTTTTTAGATTAGGGCTAAAGCCACAGCCTCCTCTGTTTCCCTTAGGAGTGCTGCTGCTCAAGGAAGTCCACAGCTTCAATGCCATGGCTTTGCGTTTCCCTCCTAATATTAATCACCTGCCTTTTCAGAGAGCCCCCAGGGAGCCTCCAGAATCCTCATATTTTTCCATCTTTGTATTAGGCATCTTGTTCTCATTACTGTACTAACGCTCAAGCTATGTGCCGAGAATGATGAAAAAGAGACCTTGGTGTGGGGCTTGGGATTTGTTCAAAGCCTGGGGAAACTGTTTTAGAGGGTGTATGTTTTTTATTCCTTTTATGAGAGATGCGTGTTCCCCTCCCTCTGTGACTTGTTTAAAAGTAAAGTTTAATATGCTGCCAGAGTAATTGCTGGTTAATAACTTAATAAGCTATGTGCTAGGAATTATGGGAGAAAAGTAGTATCCAAGAAAACTTTTATTGTACAGTTTGGGGCTTGGAAGATATATAGCTTCAATTCTTATACAGAATGTTAATGGAAGTTCCCTTTCTTTTCAAACCTTACTTTCTCCCTAAAAGCATAAAAAAGGATAAATAGGTGAGGTGGATGAAATCTTCTGGATGCTGCCTGAGCTATGTAAATCACAAGGTGAGAATTTCTAACAGCACTGTCAACAGGACTGTGGTCATGTGAATTTGGCAAGGCACACCCTTGGAAATTAGCCCTGGCAAAAATAGCAGTAATGATAATAACAATATCAATATCTTATTACATTAAAAGTTTTCTCTTTAAAAAGTATTCTTATTTTATCTTTATAAAATTCTTAAGGAAGAAAAATAGAAATTATTATTCCCATTTTTACAAATCAACAAAGTAGCTGAAGTGACCTAGCTAAGATAAGGGCAGAAACCAAGAATAGAATCAAGGTTTTCTAGACAACAAATTGTATCTATGTGTCCCAAACACACAATCAAGTGAAAAGTGAGACACTGGGCCAAGCAATGAGAAACCAGTAGACTGGTGTTACATCCTGGCAGCCAGTCTGGTGAAAAGCAAGGCTCCAAGTGCAGCTATTTCTGTGAGGACCAGCATAAAGGCACATTTTCAACGTGGCGACTATGTTGACAGAGACTTCCTTACTTGACAATAGAGAGTACCTGTATCTTCTTAGCACTTTTATGTTTACACTTCCATTACTCATTATGCCCTCCCCTGCTCTCTTCTATTTCACACCTTCATTTTAGAGATTCCCAATTCACAGATAAAAACTCAGGCCTAAGGAAATTACAGGCCACACCTTGCTAGCCAGTAGTCCAGCAGGGGCCAGACCCTTGGCCTCCTAACCTTGAGTATTCTCTGCCTCTCCTCAACAGCAGCACACTGTGTTTTCTGGCTGGAGGCTTTCCATTCACCAGGTGCCTCTAGACGTGACTCTCCTTATGGTTACCCAGGAATGCAGAGCCTGCGGACTGGTGAGGGCCCCTCTGACTTAGGGAGTTCTAGAGGGAGCCCCTGAACTTGCATGGGAAGGTGTTATTCTCAGAGGCCCCGGGGCTAGTCTAATTGCTGAGGAAGCCTGGTCATCACTGGCAGCTGAGGGGAAGCAAAGGATAGCGAGACTTTGGAGGGCCTCTCTCCAAGATGCTCCCTTGGCCCATTCATGTAAGACCAGCTCATGTTGCCCACAGCCCTCCTGGAGGTGGCCGAAAGCCTGGCCACACGGGACAAACATATCAGGGCTGAGCAGCTTAATATGAGGGCAGATGTGCTCCCACCAGGCCAGAGCACTGCCGTCAAGCCTGCGTCAGTTACTGACTTCAGTTAGAGGTGCTGTCTCTACCAGGTCACTATTAGAAAACAGCTGTGTGACCCAGGAGAACAAACTTATTTACGTATTAAAAGTTAGGGCCAGCCAGCCAGCTGAGAGTGGATTTCTGAGGAAAAGGGATATAGAATAGTTAAGTTTTGATGGCAAGAAGGTCTGCAGCATGAAGCCCCATCCAGGGAAGGCAGCTCCTAAGAGAGGGCCCTGGCAGCCCAAGGACATGGAGTTGCAGAATTTTCCACAAGGATGATCAGGCCCCAGGAGAGGAAGAAAGCAGGTCAAGAGGCAAAAAACAAACTTGCTATTTACATCCCTAACTTGAGCCATCTTGAGACAGCCACATCTTTCAAGTAAGAAGAAGTCGCCTGCCCCCGTGTCTATTACCTCTTCTACAAATATTGGCTTAGATTAGATCACTGTTTTGAAATAGGGAGTCAGGGTGCTTCTCTTAGTCCCTTCTGGGGCTACCAATAGGAGGGAAGCCATGCAGGTGGGTCTCCGGGCCCCCACCCCAGTTTAGACCATATTGAAACCATCTCTACTATCTTCAATATCTTGAATTTCCACATAAGCTTATTTGAAGAAAGAATTCCATTGGATTAGACAATCTCTAAATTCTCTTTACTGTTATAAATTCTGTGGTTCGATGGTAGTCTTAACAATGTTGGAAAGACAAAAGCCATGTGGTCTCAAGTGCATACAAATATCTTTATTCCCATTACTAGTTGCCCAGGCAGGCAACAGAGGCTTCCAGGTGACAAGGACTGCTACTAGAGAGATTTCTGTTAATCCTTAGGAGAGACTAGAAACTCTGATGACCACTGAGAGAGGCTGGAAAGATGTAAAGCATTTAGGGTATTTCATGTGCATATCGATAGCAGCCTACTTACCAGTGTCAGCCAGAGCTCACTAACTTCCTCTTAACTCCGGATCAAGTCCATATTCCTCTGGCTGACTGAGGGCTTCCATAACTGGTCTCTTATCAAATCTTGCACTGCTCTCTAAAGCACAGCACTTCTCCTTCAGCCCCATCTCCTCACTGGCCCATGCTATATCACATGCACTCCTTCCAGTATCCCACTGCACATTTTGTCCACCATCTTGACATGCTCTTTTCCTATCACTTTTTGGTGTTTCCAAATCACACCCTGCTCTACCACCTCTCTCAAATATCTAACTCCTCTGAGAAGGCCCTCCTTGACTATCTCAGTCCACATTCTTTTCTGAACTCTTGTACTTACTGTATGTACTTCTATGCACTTCACTGTCTAAATTTTCATTTAGATTCAACCATAACTAAACTCTGACAACAGTGACTCCATATATATCTAATACACACACACATACATACACACACACAACACACACACACACACACACACACACACACAGTTCCCATAATGCTGGGTGCTATACTAAGATTCCTTTTGTGTGCTTGGGCTATGAGACCTTCACAATTTACTTGGCAACAAAGGTACTATACAAGCACAACTTTACTAAGTCTCCAATCTGAGACAATTAATCTTATCTTTTTTTTTTTTTTTTTTGAGACAGAATCTTGCTCTGTCACCCAGTTCAAACAATTCTTGTGCCTCAGCCTCCCAAAAAGCTGGTATTACAGGCCCATGCCACCACGCTAAAAAATAAACCTTATCTAATAATTAAACTCACCTATCCTTTAAAGACTTCTCCCTCCTCCTGAAGACTTCCTTGACACCCCCACCCTGACAAGCTGGCATTTATTTCTCCCTTCTCTGCTTCTGCAACACATTTTGACTCATTCTAGCATTGACACAATCTTGTTTATAGTTATTTAAATCCATACTTGTCTTACTTGTGGGGTTTCTGAAATAGAGACAATTATCATTCATTCATATATTTCCCACTGTGCCTACTACTATTGTCTTGTAATATTTGTGACTCTGAATTGGCTTTAATTCACTGGGAATGGCTCAATGAAAGTAACAAAGGTGTTAATTTATCCAAAAGATAGAAGATGTTACATGCTCAAGGAAAAAAAACCAACCCACTACATTAGGGCTTTACGTAATATTATGAGAATGTGCTGAAGACACTTAAAGCCTGCACTCCCTTGCAAGCTGAGCAATGACAACATTGCCCAAATCTTCCAACAGCAACACCCCAATACGCCAATAGCTACAAGTGGAACAAGACAGAGATTTCTGAGCCCTCTATTGAACTAACTGCCATCTCTAGGTTAGGTTTGCAGATTTCTATATTTAAAAAGTAGAAAGCATCAGCAGTTGGGGGTTGAATTCTTGATGTGTGTGCAGTTGCGTAAAAGGACTATTTTTATTTCTCGCTGCAGTATGAAGAAGCTTTGATCTTGGGCGACTTGCTCAAAGGCCCGTGTAATATATTGATCACTTCTGACTGCTTTTACCCAGACTAGTTTCCATAAGCTCAGTCTGTCAACAAGAACTACTTCATATATTTTCAAACTTCACTTTTCCTCAAACAGCTTATTCCTTTAAAACTTGAGGCTGTATTTATAAAAGGGATATTTAATGAAGAAAATGTTTTGCACCTTGTCCCATTGGCTTGGGTTGAAATGTGATAATGTTTCCTTTTGTATTTAAAAAACACAAACAGGATCTCATCCAAGAGATATCATGACCTTAGACATTCCTGAGACGTCTGAAAGGGAGGCGAACATATGTCAGCATGCTTGGGTTTAAAATATACCAGCTTCATTTATCTCGTCATTCAAATCTGCATGAGGCTCAGGTGACTCCGCACAGGCTGTGCTGGAGGATTAAAGAGGGGTCTTAATAAGAAGCTGTCTCTTCCAGTAAAATCTAGGAATTGAAAAGCAGTTACTACCTCTTCCATTTTTCTCCTTAAAAAAAGACTTTTTCTAAAATTAAAAAAAAGGAGGATACTTTTTTTGTGAAAGAGAAAAAGAAAACAAAGAAAGAAGAAAAAATGAGAGAAAGAAACAAACCAAAAGGCAAAACATAACCCCTAGCAATGCCTGGAAACTTGCTGTGTGGCTAGCGATCCCTGTTAAGACTTGCTTCCCTTAAAGTTTTGGCATGGACCACAAATGATAGCCTTAAAATGCCACATGATCATCTGAATATTTTAATAATCATCCTGGACTGGATTCATTTCAACAACATGGAAGTGGAACAGCAACTTGCAGCTGTGGCAAAGGGCTGTGGCCTCTTTTTATTGCAAGTCATTGTGAAAGCAGGATCTCTTTCTTCGGGAGAGGACCAACCCATGAGGGATTTGGGAAGGAGCTAAAGGACAGTGGGAAAATGGAAGCAGACCTAAAACCCAGTATTTCTGCCTGGGAAGTATAGTCTCTTGTGTGAATAAATTTGGTGGTTAGAAAATAAATGCTGTTTTCAGCTGTTGTAAAGCAAAACAGAATCCTAAACCAGAACTTCTGCAGCTGGCCACAGACCCCCTAGGGAAGAACTGGGATTGCCACACAAAAGCCTCAGCTTTGTCTCTATAAGCATATTTTCCTTACACATTTAAATCCACAGGCCCTCCAGGAGCACATCACTCAGCTCAGTGGGGTCCAGTAAGTAAGAGAAAAAAGGGAATAGATGGGAGTATGGATAGGGGGTGACAGGGGAGGAGACAGGAAAGTGACTGGAGTATGGATGAGGGGGATGGAGAAGCAGACGAGGCGCACATGAAAGGGCACATGGAGGACTGCATGGGTGTGTGAGGCGCACTTACAGGGAAGCTGGACAGGGAAGTGGATGGATTACTAGAATTAACTTGGGGTAGCAAGTCATTAGGTCTGGTACACTGAGAAGGCTTTCAACAAACATTAGCTCCCTCTACCATCTCTTCCCCTCATCAGCACTGTTTTATGCAAAAAATTTATTCCCAAGGTTGCTTTCCTTGTAACCTTGGAACCTGGTCTTGTATTTCTGAGAGCCTGTTTTTCTCACCAGAATATGAGACTGTTATTTTTCAAAATGATAAACACACTGCATGTCAACAAAGCACTGGTCCCACACAGGGCACTGAGGCCATTGGGATGGCTGCCCAGACAATGGAGTATGCACTTCCCATAGAGAGCCCTGGGGCCATGAAGCCCCTCAGCACAGGTCATCCCAACTGGGTACGGAGAGAATCTTGGGCTGATCCCTTCAGTAGCCTCAGCCCTCTCCTGTTGCTCCAAGCTCAGTCACAAGCCCTTGAGAAAGGGAATGGGGATGGGAGTATTTCTTTTTTTTTGAGATGGAGTCTTGCTCTGTCACCCAGGCTGGAGTGCAGTGGTGCGATCTCGGCTCACTGCAAGCTCCGCCTCCCGGGTTCACACCATTCTCCTGCCTCAGCCTCCCATAGCTGGGACTACAGGGCGCCTGCCACTATGCCCAGTTAATGTTTTGTATTTTTAGTAAGACAGGGTTTCACCGCATTGGCCAGGATGGTCTCGATCTCCTGATGTCGTGATCTGCCCGCCTCGGCCTCCCAAAGTGCTGGGATTACAGGAGTGAGCCACTGCGCCTGGCCGGGGATGGGAGTATTTCGAACGGGGGAGTTGGATGATCACAGAACCTGGCACTCTGACCCTGGCTCTTCAAGGTATGTACTCTGTCCCCTGGGAGCTGGTCAAAATGGAGGATCTCAGGCTCCACCCAGACCTAGTGAATGAGAGTTTTCATTTTAATAAGATTCCCAGGTGATTCACGTACACATTTTCTTTCTGAGAATCACTGTTCTAGAGAAGGCTTAAATTACTGCCATTCAAAACCCTCACATAAAAACACTGTCTGGACAGATGGAGGCAGTGTGGTCAAGTACAAAGAGCCCAATAAGGTGCCGGGAGCTAAGCCCTCAACAAATGTTAGTAGTTGTCAGGTAGGATGTTAATTCTGGTGAACTGTGAGAAAACGGATAAATCGTCCAACCTCCTACAATCCTCTGTGGGCTGTAGTACTCCACGTGCACAGGGGTGAGAGTAGACTCTTAATACAATAAACTTCATGATTCCTTTCAGTTCTAAAATTCTAGGTCAATGATTCTATTTGAGAAGACTCTGTTCTGTTGCTCTCTTTATACTGAAGTAGTGGTTTTAATATACAGTTGTAGTATTTGATATGGCCTGGCATACAGCAGGGCTCAATAGGTATTTGTTGAATGAAGTAATACAGGGATAGTTATTCTATTTAAGCTTCAACTTAATAAAACTGGGCTGAGTGTGGCAGCTCATGTCTGTAATGCCAGCACTTTGGGAGGCCAAGGCAGGAGGATCACTTAAGGCCAGGGGTTCTAAACCAGCCTGGACAACAAAGCAAGCCCCGTCTCTACTTTTTTTTTAAAAAAGGGCCAGGTGCCAGGCGCGGTGGCTCAAGCCTGTAATCCCAGCACTTTGGGAGGCTGAGACGGGCGGATCACAAGGTCAGGAGATCGAGACCATCCTGGCTAACACGGTGAAACCCCGTCTCTACTAAAAAATACAAAAAACTAGCCGGGCGAGGTGGCGGGTGCCTGTGGTCCCAGCTACTCCGGAGGCTGAGGCAGGAGAATGGCGTAAACCCGGGAGGCGGGGCTTGCAGTGAGCTGAGATCCGGCCACAGCACTCCAGCCTGGGCGACAGAGCCAGACTCAGTCTCAAAAAAAAAAAAAAAAGGGCCAGGTGCGGTGGCTCATGCCTGTCATCCCAGCACTTTGGGAGGCCGAGGCGGGCGGATCACGAGGTCAGATCGAGACCATCCTGGCGAACGCAGTGAAACCCCGTCTTACTAAAAATACAAAACATTAGCTGGGCATGGTGGCAGGCACCTGTAGTCTCCGCTACTTGGGAAGCTGAGGCAGGAGAATGGCAAGAACACGGGAGGCAGAGCTTGTAGTGAGCCGAGATCGCATCACTGTACTCCAGCCTGGGCGACAGAGTGAGACTCCATCTCAAAAAAAAAAGGAAAAAAAAAAAGTTAGCCAGGTGCAGTGGCACATGCCTATAGTCTCAGCTACTTGGGAGCTGAGGTGAGAGGATCACTTGAGCCCAGGAGGTCAAGGCTGCAGTGAGCCATGACCATGCCACTGCATTCCAGGCTGGGTGATAGAATGAAACCCTGTCTCTCAAAAAAACAATTTTTTTTTTTTTTGAGACAGAGTCTCACTCTGCTGTTCAGGCTGGAGCACAGTGGCGTGATCTTGGCTCACTGCAACCTCTGCTTCCCGGGTTCAAGCGATTCTCCTGCCTCAGCCTCCCGAGTAGCTGGGACTACAGGTGCATGCCACCATGCCTAGCTAATTTTTGTGTTTTTAGTAGAGATGGGGTTTCACCATGTTGGCCAGGCTGGTCTCGAACTCCTGACCTCAGGTGATCCACCCGCCTCAGCCTCCCAAGTGCTGGGGTAACAAGCGTGAGCCACTGCGCCCGGCCTCCAATTTTATTTTTTTATGGAGGTCATAAGCCTCCACAGCAATCAACCATTAACCACATCACAGTATCAGGTTTAAATGGTACTTCTGAGGGCCAGTGAGATAACTCAAAAAATCTCTCCAGATGATTCTAAAAACGCAGCCACGAACATTAAGAACTAGCATCAGCCAATCTGCTACTTAATAAATGCCAATAGCAAGGGACACAAACTCCTGTTTCCATGGGAGTGCAGGTAACCTATGAGAGACGCGGCCAGGCGTGGGCCGTGGAGAAGCACAGAGTATACCCATCAAGGGAAGATGGCTGGGACTTAGCTCTGGCCCATTGTGGCCACATGGGAATTTGAGCCTGGTGGTGCCAGATCTTCGTTTTTCAAAAGAAGCTGTAGATCTTGATTTACTATGAAATTTCCTCAGTTTAAAATGCCAGCAAATTATTTTAAAAAAGAAATGTAAATCCTGCACAAGTCAAACAAAACACAACTATGGCCAATCCGACCTGAATGCACTGTCAGTTTGAGCCCTCTAGCTGAGAGTGCACAGCAGGCCTGGGCCTAAGCAGCACCCCAGGGAGGGCCCAGGGGAAGACTCCTTCTAAAGAAGATAAAACAAAATGCTAAAGCAGGGCCATTTCTGTGTGGTAATATAGAAAGTAAAAACCGAAGAATGACCTATACCTGTTTGACTTATCTGTTAACTCATCATGCCAAGCTGAAATATTAACTAAAATGGCTGTCAGACATGTGGTGTGTCTCCCCAGTTGTTTTCACTGTAGAAAAGATTTTTTTAATATTAAGGCAGTTTTGAGAAGAGTTAATGAAATAATATTTACAAATCTCCTCATACAAAGCTTGGCACAGACAGTAAGCATTCAAAATGTAAAAGTTTCCTCAAATGGATTTTTTATATCTTAGTTAAAATTTTGGTGGAGGTCTCTCACGCACTGCTGGTAGGCAGATGGACTTTTGTAGAAAACAATCTGGCAGTGTATACCAAGACTTTTTCCATTTCTCCTCGACCAGTTTATTCCACTTCTGGAAATCAAACCTAAGGCAATAACCCACAATCACATACACTCATACACACACACACAAACACACACACACACACAAACACACACACTCATGCACAAAGATTTTTCTGAAACAACATCTATGACACTAAAAAAATGGGAAACAAACTGAATGCCAGCAATGGTTAGATAAACTTAATGACTAATTATTCAGATGACAAAAATATGCTACCTTCAAAAATGATGTTTTCAAAGTTTTTTTTTTTCTTAATTCAAAAAGAGGCAAAAATATTTTATTTTTAGAGATGCACAGGTGGTAATACTAGGAAGAAAAGCAAAGAAATAATTATCATAAAAAGTCAAGACAATGATAACCTCAGATGAGTGATGGGGTATATATTTTCTTTTAAATATTTTCCATTACAATGTTTTAAACTGTGGTGAAATATACATAATGTAAGCCCTTTACCATCTTAACATTTTTGAGTGTACAGTTCAGTAGTGTTAAGCACATCCATACTGTTGCATAACCAATCACCAGAACTTTTCTTTCTTTTTTTTTTTGACACAGTCTCCTTCTGTTGCCCAGGCTGGAGTGCAGTGGCATGATCTAGGCTCACTGCAATTTCTGTCTCACGGGTTCAAGCGATTCTCCTGCTTCAGCCTCCCAAGTAGCTGGGACTACAGGTGTGCGCAACCACACCTGGCTAATTTTTTGTATTTTTAGTAGAGACGGGTTTCACCATGTTGGCCAGTCTGGTCTTGAACTCCTGGCCTCAAGTGATCTGCCCACCTCGGCCTTCCAAAGTGCTGCGATTACAGCTCTAAGCTACTGTACCCAGCCTCCAGAACCCTTTTCATCCTGTAAAATTAAAACACTTTACCCATTAAACAATGCCCCATTCCCTCCTCTCCGTAGCCCCTGACAACCACTATTCTACTTTTTATCTCTAGGTCTTGACTACTCTATGTACTCTGTATTAGCAGAATCATATAATATTTATCTTTTTGCTATTGGCTTATTTCGCTTGGCATAATTTCTCCAAGGTTCATCTATGTTGTGGCATATGTTGGAATTTCCTTCCTTTTTCAGGCTAGGTAATATTCTGGTGTACGTACACACCGCATTTTGTTCATCCATTCATCATTCATCAATGGACACCTGAGCTGTTTCCATGTTTTAGCTATTGTGCATAATGCTGCTATGGATACCTCTTTGAGACTCCGCTCTCAAGTCTGTTGGGTATATACTCAGACTTGAGTATTGTTGGATTACACAGTAATTCTATTTTCAATTTTTTGAGGAAATATCATAGTGTTTTCCACAGCAGCTGTGTCATAAAGAGTTTGAAATAATAACAAATGCTCTCATGATACTGTCGACTGAAAAAAGGAAGCTATAACGTAATTACATGTACAGTATAACCTTGACAAGGTTTAAAAAAGCATAGGAAAAAAGACGAAGGAATTACATACAACTCTTTTTTTTTTTTTGAGACGGAGTCTCGCTCTGTCGCCCAGGCTGGAGTGCAGTGGCCTGATCTCAGCTCACTGCAAGCTCCGTCTCCCGGGTTCACGCCATTCTCCTGCCTCAGCCTCCCGAGTAGCTGGGACTAAAGGCGCCCACCACCTCGCCCGGCTAGTTTTTTGTAGTTTTAGTAGAGACGGGGTTTCACTGTGTTCACCAGGATGGTCTCAATCTCCTGACCTCATGATCCACCCGTCTCGGCCTCCCAAAGTGCTGGGATTACAGGCTTGAGCCACCGCGCCCGGCCGGTTACATACAACTCTTAACCAATAATAGTGATTTATGGATTGTGGTAAGAATAGACTTTTACTCTCTTCCAAATTTTGTACTTGACTAATTTTCTATGATAAGCATATAGCACACAACAATGAAGAGAAAAACAGTGAAAAAATTTTAGTAGGGCACATATTTATTTCTGGTTATCACATCCACTACATGCATGCATTCATTCATTCATTTTCTTGAGACAGAGTCTTTTTCTGTCGCGCAGGCTGGAATGCAGTGGTGTGATCTCAGTTCACTGAAACCTCCGCCTCCCAGGTTCAAGCAATTCTCATGCCTCAGCCTCCCAAGTAGTTGGGACTACAGGCATGTGCCACCACTCAGCTAATTTTTTGTATTTTTAGTAGAGACTGGGTTTCACCATGTTGGGCCAGGCTGGTCTCAAACTTCTGGCCTCATGTGATCCACCCACCTTGGCCTCCCAAAGTGCTGGCATTACAGGCATGAGCCACCGCACCCAGCCCTGACTAGTCCATTTAGTTCACTAAGTTTACTAAAAGAAACACTCATGCAATATACAAACATACACATATACACTTATTTTTTTTTTTCCTTTTATAACCAAAGAAGGAGAAACTAGATAACCAAATTTACTTCTGAAAAATTTAAGCCTAATATAATACTAATTACAACTCTCAGCCAAAGTAAATAAGTGATCTAGCTGGGACAGCTGAGCTGGAATCTGCAAATAGCAAGGGTGGCAGGGCATGGGGCTCATGTCTATAATCCCAGCTTACTTGTAAGACTCTGGTGGGAGGACTGCTTGAGCCCAGGAGTTCAAGTCCAGCACAGGCAACACAGCGAGACCTCATCACTAGAAAAAAAGAAATAAAGAAAAAAAAAACTAAAAAAAAAAAAAAGCTTTTATAATTAGCATGAGTGTCAGACTGGGTGATTCCTCTCTCATGATGCCCACTGCCATCCTTTCCAGGCCAGCAGCAGACCCCTACTAGATGGCTATTCTCATTTCGTTTCTGGTCTAGGTCAGTTTACTTTTCTTTCAGTAGTTAGGAAACTGCCTTAGACCCATGAGAGAGATAGTAAACTGGATCAAGAAGGGAGGGGTGGAGGAAAAGGGGAAGGAAAGGACTTGAAGGATTAATGAGCTGATTTTCATTAAGGCTTTGACATCTTGGAATGAAAAGCAGCCTGTAAGAGCAGAAGCCCAGTCCTTTCCTGAAGCCATGTTGCCAGCTGACCATTCATCACCAAAAATTCCCCAACAACTCCATGGCTATTGCTTAATCACCTCATATAAATCCCCATTAATCTTGCAAAGTCAAAACACAAATATATGACAAAAGTCTTCATTTTATGTCCCTCAATTTCAGAGTCAAAATTTAAAAACTGAATTGGTTATCCAATAGCACCAATGAATTTTTTAAAAACCTTCTTTGAGAACAAAAGGACAAATACATATCCACTAGCATTTTTGTACTTATGGGACTGAACAAACTCAGACTAATGATCAAATAAATTATGGAAGGAAAAGGGTGTCAGTGTTAAAATTTCAGCCAACATTTTTTTCTTTGCAAAAACATTAATTTTTCATAGCTTACATTCAAAAGATACAGAAAATCCTTAGTAGGCTCAAAGGAACATTTAGTCTTCTTTCATGTGTAAATTACCAGGGACATAAAAAAGCCTCTTCAGTAGCTGAATTTGGACTACTCTGCACTGTAATATCTTCATGTAAAAGGCAGGTGAGAAAGTAAAGACAGGAGTCTGTTCTGAGAAGGGATCGCTAGGACCAGAGGGGGTTCTTCTGAGCATGGAGTTAACTAGTATAGACAGACAACTCTCGGAACAAGAGGACCTCAGGGACAAAATGAGGCTTCATCACTTATACCCAGTTCTATAATTTGCTATTTAGGAACCTCAGAGTTATCCTGTCAATGACGTGGATAATATAGAAAAACTGATACATTGCTTTGGAATGCATTGTGCTGTCTGGCAGTATGTTTTCCTTCCAAACTCTATTCCGGGCTCTGAACACATCCTGATTAACACTTGTAAAAGTGTGCTGGGGAGCAAAAGGAAGCCTGGTGTTAGGAACCATTTACAGACCACCCACAAAGCGGAAAGTTCACACTTGGATAATAGAGAGTTGACTGTACTGGAAACAGAAAAGTGGCTTTCCTAGATTCTGGGCAAGGAAGGTGGAAACCCAGTAAATTGCAGTGATTCATGCCTTTGTCTTCTAGAGCTGGAAAATCATGGAGAAAAATCAGAAGTAGGGTGGGGAGTGGAGGGAAGGAGAATGGAAAGCCCAATTAGAAAATAGCAATAGGGACCATAGGACAGGTTTAAAAAGGCCTGGAGGACTTCTCTTTCTCTTAGCTGCAGAGGAAGCTGATGGCTTGTCAGCCATCTTCAGGCACCGCACAACATGAAGGTCCACTCAATGGCTGGCTTGCCGCTCCATCTCCTCTATCCCATTCAACAAGAGGTAATGGACTCAGGAAGCCAGTGGATAATGACTTTCTATGAGATGCATGAAGGAGTAGCAAGATAAGGGGGCAGAAATTTCTTCCTCAAAGCACTTTAAGAACTGGAGTGTTAGGATACTTGGGACAGTCCTGGCTAGAAGCAGGGTTTCAGAGGATAATTTCTGGACAGCTCTGACTTCTTTATCTCCAGAAATAACAGGTAGGAAGAAGTGGCCTATTACCTGGCAAACAGCTGAAGAGTACTGATGTGATATGTATCTTCGGGATGCTAAGAGCCACACAGAAGGCAAATGGTACTAGGCTTGGGTAAACACTTTATGGGTAAGCGACTCCTACTCTTTAAATAAAATGGAGAAAACAGGTTGGGTGCAGTGGCTCACATGCCTGTAATCCCAACACTTTGGGAGGGCGAGGCAGGTGGATCACCTGAGCCCAGGAGTTCGAGACCAGCCTGGGTAACCTGTTGAAACTCCTTCTCCACGAAAAAACCCCACAAAAATTAGCTGGGCATAGTGGCATGTGCCTGTAGTCCCAGCTGCTCAGGGGACTGAGGCGGAAGGATCACCTGAGCCCCCAGGAGGTCAAGGCCACAGTGAGCCGTGGTAGCGCCATTACACTCCAACCTGGGTGACAGAGCATGACCCTGTCTAAAAAAAGGGAGAAAAAACAGACTAATAGACTAAAAATGAGAGGCTCCCAATAACTTTACTGGCATTTCAGACACGAGATAATTTCTCCATCAATATCCCTGTCCAAAGCTATTAATGTTGAGACAATAATTGAGACACACACATCCACACATGGGGAAATCCACCACTGGCTCCTTCACCAAAAGGTTTCTTTCAGAAGCTTTCACTGTGTGGCCTGGGCATATTTCCTCAGCCCCATTCTCTGTCACTTGTGCCTTACACTTTAGGTTCCAGAGGGCGAACTTCCTTATGGTTCTGCAAGCCTACAGTGCCATTTCATATTGCTGTGTCTCTGCCTATGCTATTACCTAAGCCTGGAATTCCCCTACCTGTGTGGATCAGTTGGCAAAATTCTGGCTCACTCTTGATGGCCAGTTTGATGTCAGCCCTCCCTCACCCCTCTTCTGGGGTACTGCTGTACCTATTACAGACATTTGTTATAACACTTAATATACCAGAGGAAAATTATGTATTTACACATCTTTCCCACTTCCTGGAAGTCCCTGAAGCCAGGAATAGTTCTTTTATATTTTTGTGTCCCTACATCTCCTAACACAAAGGCTGGCAGGTAGCCTGTGCTCAACAATGCTTTGTCGAATTAAACTGATTTGAGAGCCTCACACAGCCAATTACTTGACTTGCCATAGAAGGTAGAGAGCCCAACAAAAGTGACCAGAAGCATACTTTCTGAAAAATAAAAAAGAGAGGCTTCTACCTTAGACAGCCTATACATATATATATACACACACACACACACACACACACACACACATATACACACACACACACATATTTTTAACTTGTTTGTTTCTCAAACTCTAAGCATCAGAAATTTATTTATTTTTGAAACAAGGTCTCGCTCTGTCACCCAGGCTCGAGTGCAGTGGTGCAATCATAGCTCACTAGGGCCTTAAACTCCTGGGCCCAAACCATCCTCCTGCCTTAGCCTTCCAAGTAGCTGGGACTACAGGCATGTACCACCATAACTGGCTAATTTTTGTTGTTGTTGTTTTGTAGAGATGGGGTCTTGTTATGTTATCCAGGCTGTTCTTGAATTCCTGGGCTCAAGCAATCCTCCTGCCTCAGCCTCCCAAAGCGCTGGGATTACAGACACGAACCACTACACCTGGCCAATATACTGACTCTTAATCAAATGCGTGCACTATGGCAGGAAAGGTGGTAACACTAACACATGCGCCTCTTCTGGAGCTACTCTGGTGGAACTTAGAGAGGACCTACAGGGGCCTTTGCAGCTAACACTATCCTGTCACCACCAGAGTCCTGCAACACAGATTTTGAACACGGCGCTACAGAGAGTACTCCCTGTATATTAAATGAGAAATTCTTTTTACTCCTTTATCTTTTACACAATAAATGTTTTAAGTTCCAGGATAAACTAACAATGGCAAGGATGAAAAATATGTTTCTACTCTTTTTTGCCTTGCTTATTCAAGCTACCCTACTTCCCACCTAAGAATGGCAACTTCCATCCCCTCTTGCTATTCACACCCTATCTGTCTCTCAGTGCCTGCTCAAGTCTACAGCAATCTCTAATCTCTGAGTTGCCATGGCACCTAAGAGTTTGTACCACATGATTTAGTCAATCACTGCCTTTCATTGTTATAATATCTAACACAGGACTGGGCACATAGCAGGTTTCAATAAAAACAAGCTGATTGGTGGGCAGATAAAAAGCCATGTTACATGCCCCTTAGTCACTTAGCAGTTTTAGAAAAATTGTCAAGAAAATATTTTTCTTTCTTTACCACAACCCGAAGTTCTAAAAGGATAAATACTCCAATAAGTTTAGAAAACTCATGCCAATGACTTTTAAAACTCCCCACAACTAGAAACAGCAATTCTCAAATGTATTCCTAACCCCTGATAACTCCTTGCTCATGTGGGATTTTAACATACCTCTTGGCCAGCCAGAGTTTGGCTTTGGTACAAACAGTGATGTCAGTCAGCTCGTGCTGGAAGTCTGAATTCGTTCTGTGTTTGGAGTCTGAGTAGGCTTGCAACAAATGAAAAACCTAAACCAAAAAAGAAAAAAAAATTCCTGCTATGAAAATATATTTTTCCTAAATGCTCAGTTCCTCCCTTTTAAGTTTCCTTAAAATATTCCCCTCAAAGAAAACAGACACCTGCAGAATGCAGCTCTGGTCTCTTTGCAGAAAAGCATGTTGGTTTTGGAGGATGTAGCAGTGGTGAGAAACCCAAGTCCTTTTTTTTTTTTTTTTTTTTTTTGAGACGGAGTCTTGCTCTGTGCCCCAGGCTGGAGTGCAGTAGCGCGATCTCGGCTCACTGCAAGCTCCGCCCCCCTGGGTTCCCGCCATTCTCCTGCCTCAGACTCCCGAGTAGCTGGGACTACAGGCGCCCGCCACCTCGCCCGGCTAATTTTCTTGTATTTTTAGTAGAGATGGGGTTTCACCGTGTTAGCCAGGATGGCCTCGATCTCCTGACCTCGTGATCTGCCCGTCTCGGCCTCCCAAAGTGCTGGGATTACAGGCTTGAGCCACCGCGCCCGGCCGGAAACCCAAGTTCTTAATCCATACCTGTGCTATGGGTTTCTCACACAATCCCCAAAACCGATGACTGTGGCCCCACAATCATCAGCGACAAGAGCTGATTAGTTACAAACCACCTACACATTGATTTCAGCAGAGAAATGCAAACATCTCTATGTTAGCTGTCTCACAGGAAAACAAAATGTGCCTTTTAAAGTCAAAGTCTTAAATTTAAAGAAAGATAAATTGTTTGAGAGTCTAAACTGGTTTACATGTCTGGGTTCATTAGAACAGTCTTGGCTAAAGAAGTAGGCCAAACTAATTCTTGCCTTAGCAAATACTGGGCAGTGATGTTTGTAACTATTAAGGTTGTTTTTTTTTTTTTAGCAGATCTTCCCTTCGATGTCAGGAGTGAATGCAGCAATGCAGACGTGCCCCAATTATACAAGGATACTCGTGTGTATGCACGTATGCATGTATGCATGTACTGGATTCAGCAATGACATCCGCAAGGCCTCTGTGAGGAGTCCAAATCTATAGCAGACAAAGAATAAGGACAAGGGCAAACATGAGATCTTTTGACCTTGGCTAGTGCCAAGGAGAAAAATGCATGTCAAGAGAAATCCTTCAGTCTCCAGCCTCCTTATCTAAATCAAGAGGAAGAGGTGGGTAAAGCAAAGTAAGCACAGATAAACACACTAAGAACTCTGAAAGTCTACTTTAATAACATCTGTTTTCTTTCCCTATTATATCCTTCTCTAGAGCTGTGAATGATTCTTTCTGTGTAACCAGATTCAATGTTTTCCTCTCGTTCTCTCCTATCAACAAGGGGCTAACAATAGTGAAACAACTGAGAGTTAGATATGGAAGGGGGTAATGAGAAACAGAAAAGGCCAGATAAAATCAATCCAGAGTCATCAGACCCTAAATGGGTAAGCTGGCAGGTTTTACTAGGTCAGACGTCTGCAATCACCAACAACAAATACATGCCAAGTACCTTCTGTTTAGAGAATCAAAATAAATTTCTTCTGAACAGAAGTAACTGTACAGGAGAGAGAACACAAGTCCCAATGTGGAGACTGAAAATGCTTTCTCTAATAATGGATCTGTTATTTCAGAAGCAACAGATCATATGTCGTGCCTTCACCACACCCCCGCAGGGACCCAAACCGCCCGTCGTGGAGTCTGGAGCAATGGGTCTGGCTGGAGCTTCTGTTCTTATGTGGTGACTGCCAGAGGGAAAAAATACCTCCCTCAGCCTGAATCCCCACTGTCCTGAAAGAGCTGGCAAAGTCACTGGGCTTTGCTTTACTTTTCTCTACAGCTGCACAAAACCAACCACCAGGGCTTTTCATGGTGTCACAGGATTGCAATTAATCAGCAGACACCAGCAAAATACATGACTTTGGAATTTACTTGTAAAGAAACCTGTGAGATTTTCAAATGCTTCTCATTTAGAAGCAATCACTTCAAAAATAACTCCTGGTGGATGTTTAAACTTAGTCCTGTATTTGCTCACCTTACTTGGCAAAAACAGTAACTGTTTTTGAAACGCTTGGTAGCTCTGGTTTATGAAAATCAGCCTACAATTCTGTCACATTGGATACAAACCAGACAATTGTGATCCTGGTTATTCACCAGGAATGGAGAGCAATCTATTTACACAGGACAAATGGAAAGACAGGTATGCTGAAAAGAACCGTGGTGGAAATAAGCATGTGGAAGGGCCAGGGTCAGAGCAGTCAAGGAAAAAATGGGGCAGGGAAGGAGACAGAGAAGAGAAGACAGGGGAAGGAGAAAGGAAAGAAAGTTTTATAAGCAAATGTATGAAACAGGTTAATGTTTTTGAGATATTTTTCTTTAAGAAAATTAATTTAAAAATTTGAATACACAACTACCCTCATAAGACAGTTAGTGTGTTGGGTTCAAGAAAAATGAGACCATCCTTTGGCATGAGGTCCAGGTACAAGGCCAGGCCCTCTGAAACTAGGATTTGATCAAGGTCAGACTCAGGAGCTCCAGGCAGCTCCCAAGACGGGCAGTTTGTCCATCAGCTCTTCAAGGATGGCAAGAGCAAGGCAACTCTTTCTTCCCCACTTTCCTAAAGTTCTGGAGGCTAAGAATTCTGAGGCTAAGAAAGTAGTCAGGCCCAGGCCTGTACTGAACCAAGCACAGAGAAACCAAAGCTACCAGATCCAAGGAGGATGATTAACTGAACACACATGAGAACTCAGAAGTTCAGTGTCATTTTAGGTGTCCCAAATTGGCAATTGAATCCAAACATTGTCAACAAGTATTTATTAAACAACTCTTATTACCAGACACTGTCCTAGGGGCTGCAGCAGAGACCTGATAGTTCCTTGCTTTCCTGTAGCTTACATTCTAGTCATGGAGACATGAAAAATCATTAGCTTTCCTGACTCTGCCTGGTCATGATTTACAACCTGCATGGCAGCATCGTCATCACTTTCCTTTTTATGCTTGACCTCCCCCTCCAATAAGTCTGGATGCACTGTAGGAATTCAATAAGCATTTGCCAAATAAAAACAATGTCGGTATTTGGTGCTTCTTCCTATATTCACTCCTTTAGGACACATTCCCTTGGGTCTGGTGAGCTATCGTAGGTGCCGACTTCTGTGTCTGGAGTGGAAGAGAGAGCTGAATCATGCTGTGCTCCTCATCCCAGTGGATGCCTCATCTGATAGTGGAGGCAAGAAGGCTAGATTAGCGCTAAGAATCTGGCCTCATAGAAAAGTCGAAGAGCACGGATTCTGGAGCCGAGCAGAGACAGGTGTAAACCAATTATCAGTTTTGGAGCTTTGGGCAACTTAACCTCTGTTCCTCCATAGTAAATGGCCTACAATAATATCTAACTTGTAGGACTGTAGAGAGATTTAGAAGAGAATATATACTACTAGGATGCACTAGGGATGTGATAACAACGTTGATTCTTTTCCGTGTTCTGTCTGCTCCCTCCCTTGCAGCCCCATTCCAAAAATAAACAGTCAGAGAAGACTTTGCAGAAAGAGTGATATGCATATGTGGCCTTGAAAACAGTCTTGCCAGAATCGAGGGAAGGGTATGCAAGCAGTGAAAACAATTAAAACACATTTTAAGGGTATTAAAATATTGGTAATGCCAACAAAAGAGTGAACCTTAAACTATGGACTTTAGTTAATAATAATGTGTAAATACTGCTTCATTAATTGTAACAAATGTACCACACAAATACAAGATATTCATAGTAGGAGAAAATTGGGGGAAGCAGGTAGGGAGGAGAAACCTTCTGTATTACCAGTTCAATTTTTCCGTAAATTTAATGGTTCTAAAAAATAGTCAATTAATTTTTTAAAATATTGGTACTATTCAGGGGAGAGCAAGTGGTCCTGTGTGAGCAGAGCACAGCCAGGGTGTGCACAGGGTGGTGGGAGACACAGCTGGAGACAGGAGTCGGGTCTGGTCAGAGAAAGCCCTTAAGGCAACATTAAGGAATGTGTACTTTATTCTGCGGATGGCAAAGATTTCTTCAAAGAATGCTCTTGGGTGATGAGATCTGTAATTTGGAGAGGAAAGCCAGGGGCAGTGTGGAGGTCACAGCAGAAGGCGTGGAATGCCCAAGACTACTGCAGTAGTCTAGACACGAGGAGGTGAGGGTTGAAACCAGCAGCTCAAAACCAATAGCCTGTGGGCCAAAAGTGGCTGCAGATGTTTTGTTTAGCCCACGCAGTACTTTTAAATCAACCCTTACGAATTGGGAGATTTCACATTAAAGTCATCCTGATTTCCATTTTGAAAAATCAGATCTGGCTATAGCGGCTCACTTTCCTGCAGGGCTAACAGTCACCTGGCTGGAGCTGAGCAGTAGGACCTGGCCTCGGAGACGAGACCTGCACTCTCTAGTCTACTACTGTCACCACTATTACTACTGCCTGCTACTCTAGTCACTAAGACGGAGGGTCAATGACATTTATCAAAGCTCTTAGGTTTTTTTTTGTTTTAAACTTTTGGAGAATCAAGAAAAAAATAAGATACTTACTGAACCCAAATCTCTATTAAAAGTTTGAAAAGAAAGAATGGGCAGAGAGCCCCTGTGTTTATACTCATCCCCCTCTGGTTCACTTACCCACCTGGCACAGGTAGGATTCTGATTTTATGACATCTCCACCCCACCCCAATCTAAACCACAGCAGCAATGGAAGGAGAGGAAAGGATACATTTGAGAGAGCTTCTGCGGGCTGCAGAGGCAGGGCTTGGCAACTGCTTTAGACATAGAGTTAAGCCGCAGGAAAGAGCCTCTTAACTTGGGCAGCTGGTGAACAAGGGGCATCTTTCAAGATGGAGATCATAAGAGAGTCTACAGCAGACTTGGGAATGAGGGAGCGGAATTAATGAGTTTGGTTGGGAATATCCGTGTGATGACTGCTTTAACTTAGGGTAATTTATCTCGCAAAAAAGAATTCTTCAGGGACAAAAGGGAGCTCTATTAATAATCACACTGGGAAGAACAGAGGACAGATGCTTACCCCCTAGCTGTAATAGGTCCCTTGGAGAAGGGTTAGAGGTGGACACAGAGGTCATCAGCAAAAGAAACAGGAGAAAGCTTTGTTGCCTTAAGATAGTTACGACCCAATCAGAAAAAGACTGAAAGCACATTATGAAACAAACAAGTAAAAGCCAACAGCATCACCCATGACTATCACAGGCATGGATTTGCCAAGAGATGGGACTGTCAGCCCTGCCCTGAGGAGGGGGTGGTCACAGAAGCAGCTGGGAGAAGCAGGGAACACATTGCAGGAGGGTGTCAGTGAGTAGGCTGATTTCTTGCCCCTGAGATGCAAGCCTTAATGAAAGTTTGAGGGGAACTGAGAAGTCTGGAGAACCTGGAAGCAGTTACCCTCTGTCCCCCACCCCTCCACTCTAAACACAGAGAGACTCAGGGGAACCCCAGGCATCTGTGCAAAGCATGGGGTCCATTTTGGCAGCTTTGAAATGCTCTTTGAATAAATGCCATGGGCCTAAAAAGAGTCATGAGGCAGTTTCCTGAAAAAACTTGCACTGCACCAGTAAAATATGTCTAGTTTATGCTGCTGGACTAAAATAGCAACTTGTGTTAGACAAGATCAAGATGATATATGGTTGTTTGGGAATGCAACGCTGAGATGGGTTTTCCTCTTCACCAAGCATGGCTTCCAGGCAATTTTCCCCCTTATAAAATCAACAGCAGCTGAGCTCCAGAAACCAGCAGAATCCAGCAATAACAGGACAAGGTTAGACAGGCTATAAAAAAAGACAACTCCAATAAGAAAAGAGATGCTCATTTCAAAGGTCAGATATAAATGGGGTAAACGTATCATAATCATTAAAAACCTCAAATTCTGAAGATCAAAAAACCTGTCTACTTTTGCAACTGTGGTTTCTTTTTTTTTTTTTTTTTTTTTTTTTTTTTTTTTGAGACGGAGTCTTGCTCTGTCGCCCAGGCTGGAGTGCAGTGGCCGGATCTCAGCTCACTGCAAGCTCCGCCTCCCGGGTTTACGCCATTCTCCTGCCTCAGCCTCCCGAGTAGCTGGGACTACAGGCGCCCGCCACCTCGCCCGGCTAGTTTTTTGTATTTTTTTAGTAGAGATGAGGTTTCACCGTGTTAACCAGGATGGTCTCGATCTTCTGACCTCGTGATCCGCCCGTCTCGGCCTCCCAAAGTGCTGGGATTACAGGCTTGAGCCACCGCGCCCGGCGCAACTGTGGTTTCTTTAAAGCAAATTGTTTTTCCCTCGCTGCATGCAGACTACAGGTGAATATTTTTGACCCTATCACCTTCAGCCAAGTATAAAATTTCTGTATCTGCCGTTTTGCCTAGTTTTCTCCCTGCATTGCTCCAGCCCCCAAAGCTAAGCCAGTGCCACATTTTTCCAAGCTTACTGTTTACCCAGGATTTTATTTCGACTGGTAAAACATCTGTATTTTTTCAGGGACTTAAATAAATGATCTATGCCGGGAATGTACAGTATAGGGTGATGTCAGGCCCCCTTTTTTTCTCGACTCACTGGGCAGAACAGGCAAACATTGTTTCAGCCTGTAGTTGGGAATGTGAATATTTATCCTGTCGACTTAATTCATACAAACAGAACTGCAGGCAGGCAGGCAGAAGTATTTTATGGCTGTAAGTCAGACTGAAAGGGGGGTAAAAGGGTAAAAGAGAGATGACTGAGGGAGGAATCGAAACTTTCTAATTCACAGAAACAAGCCCAATCGCATCATTGCTGGGAAACATATACAGCAAAAATTATTCAAAATGCAGATTGTGTTTGTATGTTAAGTGGAGGACAGGGTGGGAAGGCAAGAGAAAGATCTCTAACAATACAGTATGTCATTTGCAGTCATTCCAATGTGGCCTAGGATTTGTTTTCCATTTCAGGCATATTAACTGGAACCCCAACTAGGCCGTAGGCTTCTCAGGAGCACCCCTCTTGCCTCTGACTTCCACAATGCAGGGTGCCATGTTTATTGGGTATAAGTACCTAATCATCTGTACAGAGCTCAACATGTTTTTTATTCACAGCCCAACTGGGCTAGAGCCAGAACCTTGGGATACCTGAACTCCTCGACCTGGTCATTCCCCAGAAGAAAGGCTTGGTGGGCATGTGCTGTCCATATTAACCCATCAATCTGCTAGAGGGCCAGTCAGGAAGCATTTCATGTGGTTGCTCGCCTAAACTTCAACCTGTTTACTGGGTAAGAACACATCCTTAGGATGGTCTTGCTAAATTCCCAAAACATGACACCTTACTGTGTTGTATGTTGCTGCCAGGAAAAGGATGCTAATTACAAAGTGTAATTACTTCCTAGTTGATTCTGGTTTGGGAAGAGAATCATAGGAAACAGGCCGTGAACATCTTTAAGGACTACAATGTACAAAAACACAAAGCCTGTTGGGGACTGGAAATTCACTTTGGGCCTCAAATCCATCCCCTCCTTTCTATTAACACTCCCACTATTCTAGTTCAGGAGCAAGAAGATCCTGCACCTAGACGATAAAAACAACTTAACTGCCTAGTCTCTGCCTCCAGCACTTATTTTACACATGGCCAGCAAAGAAATATTCCTAAAGCCAAGCTCTGAGGACATCACTCTCAAGTTCAAAATCCGTCAATGACTTTCAGCTTCCTAAAGAAAGTGCTGGGCACTAAAGGCTCAATCTACCTTTCTAGATTTAATTCCTATTTCTTCCACTTTATGAACCTATTCTGTGGCCACAAAGAACAATTTCCCATTCCTAACAACTTACAAATGCTTTCCTGGCCAGGACGTTCCATCATTTGTCTCCCCACCTTCTCCAACTCCACCTACTGAAAATCCATAAAGTAATGCCCAGCTTAAACGTCACCTTCCCCATAAAACCCTTCACAGCTTTCCTCAACTACCCCCACTCCCACCCTAAGACTCACGTTTTTCTCTTCAGTGCCCCAACATCTCCTTTAATTTGATGATTTTAAAAAACGGTTTAATCCCGTCGTCATGGTTATCAATCTATACTACCCTTTTCTAGAGTATAGAGCTCTTTATCTGGCAGGCAGAGGGGCTCAAAACAGAGGATTCATTGATTCGGAATTCTACCATGGTCTTGCTAGGGGTGGCAGAACAGAAGCTGCATTTGCAGCAGCAGCTGGCGTGCTAAAAGCCACCTCTGTAAACTCTGGTCACACCAAGATGTTGGGGGAAATAGTACTGACAAGAGAGAAAGTATACATTTGTCTTGGATCATCTCTCACCTGTTGTTCTAAATTCTACAAAGTAACTACGAGCTCCTTCACAGGGGAGACTCGTCAAGGGTCCCCAACAAGGGCCCCCAAGCTGTTGGTTAAGGGCAAGGTTTGGACAGTGACATCAGATAGTCAACCTTAACCCAACATACAAATGAAGGCCTGCACATGAAGAATTTAAAATTAACTAAACACTAACATAGTATCTGCTCTAACTAAAAAGTTCCTAATTTTAGAACACAGATACATTTCTGAAAATCTAGCTATAAAATTATTTGTAAAATAAATCTGTTTAAATCCTTTTAGGAAGAGCTGTATTATATTTGATAATTTATCTTGCTTATATATTTGGATCTTCAACTACTGAGTTTTCTGAGAAAGTATCGAGATCAATAAGAAATTCTTAATGTTGTAAAACTTACTAATGAAAAATAATACATGGCACAGTGGCTCATGCCTGTAATCCCAGCACTTTGGGAGGCCGAGGCAGGCGGATCACCTGAGGTCAGGAGTTTGAGACCAGCCTGGCCAACATGGCGAAACCCCATCTCTACTAAAAATACAAAATTAGCCAGGCGTGGTGGCTTGTGCCTCTAATCCCAGCTACTTGGGAGACTGAGGCAGGAGAATCACTTGAATCTGGGAGGTGGAGGTTGTGGTGAGCAGTGATCGCGCCACTGCACTCCAACCTGGGCGACAGAGTAAGACTGTCTCAAAAAAAAAAAATAAAAAAATAATAATACAGATAATTTGTTCAGTCAAGACAAAGTTACTTTTTTAAAATAAATTTTATTGTGTATATTTAAGGTATAGAACATGTTATGAGAAGGGAGGGAGAGGGAGGGAGGGAGGGGGAGGGAGACAGAGCGGGGGGAGAGAGAGAGAGAGAGAGAGAGAGAGAGAGAGAGAGAGAGAGAGAGAGAGAAGGAGAGAGACACAGACTGACTATAATGAAACAAATTAGCATACTCATCATTTCACACAGTAACCAGCATCCCTACCACCACCTTCCAGGGCAAGAGTGTGTTATTAACTACAGTCCTAATACTGTAGTTAGATCTTTCAACTTGTTCATCCTACGTAATTGCTACTTTGTATCCTTTGACCTACATCTGACCTACTCCAACCCTGGTAACCACTAACCATTAGTTTATTCTCCAGTTCTATATATTTGACTTTTATTATTTTGTTAAAGATTCCACATATAATTAAGATCATGCAATACTTTTCTGTGTCTGGCTTCTCTCAGCAAAGTGTCTTCCTGGCCCATTCATGGTGTAGCAAATGGCAAGATCTCCTCCTTTTTAAAGGCTGAATAATATTCCACTGCACATAATCTATCTCTCTCAGTTTCCTTATTCATTCATCCATTTGTGGATACCCAGGTTATTTCACTTCCTCTGGATACATACCCAGAAGAAGGATTGCTGGGTCTTATGGTAGTTCTATTTGTAATTTCTTTAGGAATCTTCATACTGTTTTCCATTATGGAGGCATCAATCTGCATGCCCACCAACAGGGTACAACAGTTCCCTTTTCTGCACACCCTTACCAACACTTATCTCTTGCTTTTTGATAACAGCTATCCTAAGAGGAGTGAGGTGGCATCACATAACGGTTTTGATTTCACTTGAATGCAAATCAAATGATTAGTGATGTTGAGCACTATTTTATATACCTGTTGGCCATTTTCATGTCATCTTTTTTGAGATATAAAAGAGATGGGCATTCAAGTTCGTTGCCCGTTTTTAAATTGGGTTATATATTTTCTTGCAAATGAGTTTATGAATTACTCATAAATCTTAGATAATAACCCCTTATCTGATATATGGCTTGCAAATACTTTTCCCCAATCTGTAGGTTGCCTTTTTTCACATTTTATTTATTTATTTATTTACTGAGATGGAGTCTTGCTCTGTCGCCCATGCTGGAGTGTGGTGGCACAATCTTGGCTCACTGTAACCTCTGCCTCCCAGGTTCAAGCGATTCTCCTGCCTCAGCCTCCCAAGTAGCTGGGACTACAAGCATGGGCCACCAAGCCTGGCTAATTTTTTTTTTTGAGACAGAGTCTTGCTCTGTCGCCCAGGCTGGAGTGCAGTGGTGCATTCTCGGCTGACTGCAAGCTCCGCCTCCCGGGTTCACGCCATTCTGCCTCAGCCTCCTGTGTAGTTGGGACTACAGGCGCCTGCCACCATGCTCAGCTAATTTTTTGTATTTTTAGTAGAGATGGGGTTTCACCGTTATTAGCCAGGCTGGTCTCAATCTCCTGACCTCGTGATCTGCCCACCTCGGCCTCCCAAAGTGCTGAGATTACAGGCGTGAGGGAGCCACTGCGCCCGGCCAATTTTTACATTTTTAGTAGAGATAGGGTTTTGCCATGTTGACCAGGCTGGTCTTGAACTCCTGACCTCAAGTGATCCATCAGCCTCGGCCTCTTAAAGTGCTGGGATTACAGGCATGAGCCACCACGCCTGGCCACATTTTATTTTTTAATTTCTTATGGGTATATGGTAGGTGTATATATTTATAGGGTACATAAGATACTTTGATAGAGGCATATGATGTGTACTAACCATTTATCATTTCTTTGTGTTATGAACATTCCAATTATATTCTTTTATTTTTAAATGTACAATAAATTATTGTTGACTGTAGTTACCCTATTGTGTTATCAAATACTAGATATTATTCATTCTATCTAACTGTATTTTTGTACCCAGTAACTATCCCCCATTCCTTTCCTCCCCAGCCTCTGGTAAACATTTTACTCTCTCTCTCCAGGAGTTCAATTGTTTTAATTTTTGGCTCCTACAAATGAGTGAAAACGTGAAATTTGTCTTTCTGTGCCTGATTTATTTCACTTAGCATGGAACCTCCAGTTCTACCTATATTTTTGCAAATGACAGGCTCTCATTCTTTTTTATGGCTGAACAGTACTGCACTGTGTATACGGACTATGTTTTCTTTACCATTTGATATGGTTTGGTTGTGTCCCTACCCAAATCTCAACTTGTAGTTCCCATAAACCTATGTATTGAGGGAGGGACCCAGAAGGAGGTAATTGGATCATGGGGGTGGTTATCCTCATGCTGTTCTCATGATAGAGAATGAGTTCTCACGAGATCTGATGGCTTTACAAGGGTTTTCCCCCCCTTTGCTCGGCACTTCTCCTTGCTGCCACTGTGAGTAAAGAATGACGTGTTTGCTTCCTTTTCCGCCATGACTGTTAAGTTTCCTGAGGTCTCCTCAGCCATGCTGAACTGTGAGTCAATTAAACCTCTTTCCTTTAAAATTACCCAGTCATGGGTATGTCTTTATTAGCAGCGTGAGAACAAACTAATACACCATTCATCTGCTGATGGACACTTAGGCCTTGGGTTGATTCTAAATCTTGGCTATTATGAACAGTGCTGTAATAAACAAGAGAGTGCAGACATCTCTTTGATATATTGATTTCCTTTCTTTTGAGTATATACCTAATAGTGGGATTGCTGGATCATATGGTATTCTAGTTTTGCTTTTTCAGGAACCTCCAAACTGTTCTCCACAGTGATTGTACTAATTTACATTCCCACCAACAGTGTACAAAGGTTCCCCTTTCTCCATATCTTTGCCAGCATTCATTATTGCCTGTCTCTTGGTTAAAAATCATTTTAACTGAGGTAAGATAATTATAGGCTGCCTTTTCATCTTGTTTATTGTTTCCTTTGCTTGCAGAAGCTTTTTAATTTGATATCGTCCTTTTATCCATATTTGCTTTTGTAGCCCGACCTTCTGGTGTGACAGTCAAGAAATCATTGCCAAGGCCGATGTCAAGGTTTCCCCTGTGTTTTCTTCTTAGAGTTTTATGTCTTAGGTCTTACGTTTATATCTTTTATCTATTTTGAGTTGACTTTTGTGTACAGTATAAGGGTCCAATGTCATTCTTTTGCATGTGGAAATCCAGTTTTCCCAGCACCATTTACTGAAAAAACTATCCCTTCCCCATTGCAGACACAGTTAATTTTAAGGCAATACAGAAGAGGAACTGATAGTGGCATAAATGAAACAAAATTAGTCATTGATTGATAACTGTTTGAAGCTGAGTGATGGATACATGGGGATCCATTATATTATTTGTGTGTATCTAAAAATTTCTATAATATAAAAATGTGAAAAATATTTAGTGAGGGAGGGTAGAAGGGAAAGATAAAATAGCTTAGTGTATAGGACACAAAAATAACCAATATAGGAAGAGCTTATGATGTAGTGCAGAAAGTTAGATGTACATACTGAAATTTAAGGTAGAAAACAGTTAAGTGCTATAAG
The DNA here is from genome assembly GCF_049350105.2 of Macaca mulatta. Classification (NCBI taxonomy): domain Eukaryota; kingdom Metazoa; phylum Chordata; class Mammalia; order Primates; family Cercopithecidae; genus Macaca; species Macaca mulatta. The sequence continues at coordinate 81,480,375 of NC_133418.1, read as the reverse complement.
AGAAATACAGAACAGAAGGCCTAGAAACAAACTCATTAGAAATTCTGCACATGGAAAGTAAGTGGATTATAAAAGTACATTTAAGCAGTAGTGAAAAGATTAATTCATTCAATAAATAGTATTAAGACAATCAACCAGTCCTTTAGGAAATGATATAGTTGGATTCCTATCTAAAGCCTTAAACTAAGATAAATTCCAGATGTAGAAAATAATCAAATGTAAAAAAGAAACTATAAAAATGCTAGAAGGGAATGAAATATGTTCTGTATCATGTTTTATAATCATCAGGTAAAAATGTTTTTTAAAATAATAAAAAGCCATGAATAGGGGAAAATAAGATGTATAAATATGTCAACATAAAAACTGAAAACTTTCATATAGCAAAAACTAATATGAAGATTCAAAAGTAAAGGGAAACCAGGGGTAAAATATCTGCTAATTCCCCTAAGGAACAAAACTTGCAAATCAATAACAAAAATGAAAGTAACTGAATGAAATATGGCAGGGATTCTCAAACTTTCTCAATTCAAAGCACCTTTAGTACCTCACTAATTTTTTCAGGGTACCCTAAGGCCAAAAGAAATAGCTAAGAGTTCCATTTATTAAGTAGTTAGGTCCAAACAATCCAATAAGTATTTATGCCTTAATAACTTCGTGGCTGTGTGAAAAAATAAACAGAAGTTGAAAGAAAAAATATTTTCCTTTCATACTTAAAAAGCCACAATTACTCACTAATGGGATGCATGTGCCTATTGGATACTGTATGGCTTCCCCGACTTGGACTCCACCACTCATTCCTGTTCCACATAGATTTTCTCAGAGCACTTGCTTTTTTATCACAGCAACTACCAAATGCTCAACTTTGCAAAGATACAGCATCATCAAAAGGAATGTAGTATGAGCTAATGTTAAAAACTATAAATTACTTTGTGCTAGTAATTCCACATAATGTCTGACAGATGGCAAGTGTCACTGTGCTTCTCCCTAAAATTGAAGATATCCCATGCCTTGCCACATACTTTGGGAACTGCAAATATTTAGCAAAGAACATAAACAATTCACAGATGAAATACAAATAGCCAATAAATGTATCAGAAAATGTTTAATTTCATTAGTGTTTAAAGAAGTGTAATAAAACAATGAGGGTTTTTTTTTAACCTATGTATTTGGCACACAATTTTTTTTTTTTTTTAAAGTAAGACGCAATTGATAGATGGACAAGAAAATAAGACACTCTCAGTCATCACTGGTGGAAGTATAAATTGTCACAACCTTTTTGGAGGGTAACCAGCAGAGTCATGTTGTATACATAACATATTCTATGCAAATGGTACCCAATGGAGTTGGGCAAAGCCACAACTTGAAAGTCCAGCATTTGCTATCAAAATGGAAGACATGTGCTTTCTTTAATTTTGCAATGCCCACTTCTAGGAGTTTATTTTACAGACAAACAGATATGGTCAAAGGTATAGATGTTCAAGGATCATCTTCAGCAGCACTGGTTGTATGGAATAGGAAAATTTAGAAACAACCATTACAGGACCAGTTGAAAAGAGTAAGGGATAGTCCTACATATATCCTGTCATGTACAGCCAAACTGTACAGCCATTATAAAGAAGTTGTAGGTTTATATAGACGCAACTGGAAATTTCTCCAAGTCATACTGTAAAGTGAAAAAGGAAGCTACAAAAATACTATGATCCCATTTTTATTAATGCCAGGTTGTTAACAATGGGGGAATGAGGTTTTTACATTCAATGTTGTATACTTCTGTAATTTAGAAAGCTTTACAGTAGAAATGCATTACTTTTCAATTTTTTTCAAGTTTTGAAATTGTAGACTCATAGCAAATTGCAAAGCCAGCAGAGTCAGTGTACCTTTCACTCAGCTTCCCCTAATGGTGATACCTTATATAACTATAGTTCTAGATCAGAATCAGAAAACAGACATAGGTACATTATTATTAACCAGACTGCATACCTGATTCAGCTGTCACCATTTTCTACATGCATCCATTTGGTGGGGGAGGAGGGTGCCATTTTATCCCATATATGAATTTGTACAACCACTACCAAAATCAAGATACATGACTGTCCTATCACCACAAAGCATATTACTTTTAGAGTCAGAAACAATAAAAGCTAAAATATATTCTTTTTTTGGTCATATATTCTCTAACTCCCTACTCAATATGAAAATTCACATACTAATTATTGGGACAGGTGGCTGTGTGGTATTTTCACTGAGAGAGAAATCAAAGAAAAGAAACTTTGGCATTCCCAAGGCTCCTCCTCTCTGGTCTCTTCCTTTGACTTTTCAGTTCTGTGCCCAGTGTGGCTGGAAAAGCAGGTCACAGGAGAAACTCACTGAGGGCAGAGAAGGCTGTTCATGGGGGAGATAGTTGGCAGCCTTCTTAAGAGCCCCAATTGTATCTCCAATGTTGCCTCTTCAGCAAACGAGGCCAAAGGAAATGTAAAGTTATATTAATTTGCATTTTCCAGATTTTAGAGTGGCTATAAAATTTGCCTTGTAAAAAGAGATTGGCTTACAAAAACTGCTTGGCATCCAGCATCTGGTAATGCACGTTACTCTGAGCTGCCCAGTGAAGGGGCTTGAGGCAACTGGACTTAACTGTACCTAAAGGCCCCACAAACCTGAGCCTGGGCTGGAGCCAGCCTCAGGAGTTTGCTGGCTTCCAATGCACTGTGGGAACAGACAGACTCCTCTTTTAGAAAAATAAAGATGGAATTTTTTTTCCCTCTTTTGGTTGCAGCTTATTTCAAAGGTCATCAAAGTAAACAAAAGGAAGACTGTGAATCTTTAAAAGTCAAAAAGTGACAACTGTTTACAAAGTGGCTGTTTATATTTTCACATGGAGGAAGGGAAAAAATGATTCCTCTAAGCCCCTAGGAATGGAGATTTGGGTGGCTGCCCTTCCCCCTCCATCTAGTTTGTTTGTTCATTTGCCACTCAAAACCTCCAGCAGTGAGGTCCAGGAACATCTGTTGCATCCATTTTATGCATAATTATTAAAGTCTACTAGACAGCTGGGGTTTGTGGAATAAACCAGGCAGTGTCTTAAGCAAAAGCCTCTGTAGCCCTTATTGATAACTATGCCTCCCACACTCCTGCAATTATGTGTAATATCCAAAATCATAGAGAAAGGATTCAGTAAGGCCTCTCCAAATCTTGAGCCCTGTTTCCTAAGATGGCACCTTTGTTCAGAGAATGGTGATTCTGTGAGATCTAACTGAGCCAAGGGGCCCGTGATATCAGTCCTTATGAGCCTCCTTGGATCCCTGAGAGTCATCAAAAAACGTTTTTATGGCTTGGTGCAGTGGCTCACACCTGTAATGTCAGGACTCTGGGAGGCTAAGGTGGGCGGATCACTTGAGGTCAGGAGTTCGAGACCAGCCTGGTCAACATGGCGAAATCTCGTCTCTACTAAAAATACAAAAATTAGCCAGGCGTGGTGGCGGGCGCCTGTAATCCCAGCTATTTGAGAGGCTGAGGAAGAAGAATTGCTTGAACCTGGGAGGTGGAGGTTGCAGTAAACCGAGATTACGCCACTGCAGTCCAGCCTAGGTGACAGAGCGAGTCTCAAACAACAAAAAAACAACAAACAAACAAAAAACCCCTTTACTCTTAGGCATTTTCTTGGTTGATCTGACAATAAACTCTGGACAATCGTCATGGATAAGCTGCTAACTGGATTTTTTTTTTTTTCTTTTTAAGAGATGGCATCTCCCTTTGTTGCCCAGGCCGGACTCAAACTCCTAGGCTCAAGGGATCCTCCTTCCTCAGCTTCCCAAGTAGTTGGGACTACAGGCATGTGCTACTGTCCCCAGCTCCAACAGGCATTTTTTTTCTATTATTAGATATACTTCAAGATAATGAGATGTAGGTGGTATTAAAATAACCAACCTAAAAGGTACCTTCTAACATGGTGTGCTGGGCAAATTAATCAAAGTTCAATTCTCAGTCTATTACAAAGATTTCATATTATTGCTACACATCCATTTAGGCTCAGCTCACCAATTCCCTTTGCAAAGTTCTCCCTGACAATTCCAGGTCACGGCAATCGTTCCATCCTCTCATGCCATAGCACTTATCTGAACCACTCATTTGGCACCTAGGATATGTTATCTTAATTGCTATTTATCTTTTTATGTAAACCATGTCGTTTTATCTCCTACAGAGCCTTGCTGGAGTGCAAACGTTTGTTGATTTGATTTTAAATTTAAGGCAATTACCATATGGGTTGAGATAAACAGTACTTGTAAGGCAATAGTTAACTCAACAGTGAAAGTAAACAGCAAGACTGCTTGCAAATAGTTTGGCATGCAAAGTAAGATGACCAATGACTGTAAGTCCTCAAGACTGGAATATGTTTGTGTCATGGGCCACCAGCCTTTTAAGTCCTAGCCTACTGACATGTCAGGTTATTTACATGAATTAATCTTTCCCCAAGCTCACCTTGAGGAAACTAATAATCTTCCTTCTAAACCTACTTCAGCTCAAACACTGATGCCACTATGAAACCATTCCCAGGAACTGTTAAGTTTATTTGTTGAGTCAATAGCTGAATGAAACAATGACTCTCTCTAAGCAACCAGTCACCCACTCATCTGTCCGTAAACCATTTTGGCCGTTCCCTTTCACTATATTGCTGGAAGGCTATGAGGATTGTTTGGGAAAGTTCAAAGAGAAGTTGTTACGGATTTTCCATATAAACAAGCCCTTTCAGTCAATTATTGGGACTGAGGACAATGGGACAATAGGATATTTCTCTTGGTGCCCACTAGACTCATATTGATACTAGACTGATACTTTAGTCCTCAGGTTAGGAGTTCTATATGTGGAATGAGTTCATCCCCAGGAGACACCTGACAGTATCTAGAACATTTTTAGTTGTCACAACTGAAAGGAGGTACTACCAGCATCTACCACAACTGAAAGGGAGTGTTACCAGTAGACAGAGGCCAGGGATGCTGCTAAACATCCTACACGGCACAGGACTACTTCTTAAAACCAAGAATCCAGCCCAAAATGTCAGTTGTGCTGAGGCTGAGAAACCCTGGCCTACTATAATATTACAGGCTTTGTAGTCAAGACGTAGCTGGTAGCCTTAGAAAATTATTTAATCTTTTTGAGCCCTAAGTTCCTCATCTATAAAACAAAGCTAATAATACAACTCCTCTCACATCTCATGAGGCTGCCATGAAGTCTAAAAGATAACTGATATACAAAGTGCTTTGTAATTTCTCTTTAAAAAATTAGTCACTCTTAGACCACTGGACTTCTGCCTTTGGCAGTGTTGTTTCTTAGCAGCATTTTTCTTAGTGGTCTGTGATGATTGTCCCAGAATCTGTGCTTTCTGATGAATCATCTTACTACAGCTCATCACAATGACAAATATATGGCAAGGATAAATAATGATTATCCCTCAGGTGCTTTAAGAAATACAGTATTTGGCCGGGCGCGGTGGCTCAAGCCTGTAATCCCAGCACTTTGGGAGGCCGAGACGGGCGGATCACGAGGTCAGGAGTTCGAGACCATCCTGGCTAACACGGTGAAACCCCGTCTCTACTAAAAAATACAAAAAACTAGCCGGGCGAGGTGGCGGGCGCCTGTAGTCCCGGCTACTCGGGAGGCTGAGGCAGGAGAATGGCGTAAAAACCCGGGAGGCAGAGCTTGCAGTGAGCTGAGATCCGGCCACTGCACTCCAGCCTGGGCGACACAGCGAGACTCCGTCTCAAAAAAAAAAGAAATACAGTATTTGTTATCAAGGTTGCCATTTTTATCATACGTTAAATTTTCTGCATTTGTGATGTACATCTAAGAATAAGTTGTACCACTCAGTGTCTTAGAAAAAAATAATGTGCTGACCCTTGAAGGTATTAACTCTATTAGTTATGACCCTCAAGAGGTTTATTCTTGATATTCTTTCCAACTGAGACTGTTCCATAAATTCACATATCCAGAGGTATAATTTCTAGCCCCTTTGGACTGCTCTGAGAGAGGAAAACTCTTTAAAATACGCTAAGAAAGCACATTCTTATTTTCTTTAGTATTTCCCAAATGACCCAAATCAGGTAACACTTGAACAAATACTTTAGCTCCCAACGTAGGTCATTTCCTGGGTGAATCTGGCCAGTTTGCTTTTACCTTATTCAAAGGAAGCAAAGTGTTTTTCCTGTGTGTATTAGTCTCACAAAATAGATACCTGGATGTTTATATAATGAAGCATTATGATCTTACATTTGCAGTCCTGCTTCAAAGGGTATGAATTATGTGTGCATGTGTTTAAAATTCCCTAATTTTTTATTTACAAGAAAAGGCAATATAACACAGTCACATATTATTTAATGACGGGCATACATTCTGAGAAATGTGTTGTGAGGTGCTTTCATCACATTACTGTACTGAATACTGTAGACAACTGTAACACAATGGTAAGTATTTGTGTATCTAAACAGAGAAAAGGTATGGTAAAAATATGCTATTAATATAAAATATTTCAAATGGTGCACCTGTTTGGAGCACTCATCATGAGTGGAGCTTTCAGGACTAGAAGTTGCTCTGGGTGAGTCAGTGAGTGAGTGAGTGTTGAGTAAATGTGAAGGCCTAGGACATCATTGTACACCACCGTAGACTTTACAAATACTGTACACGTAGGCTGCCCTAAATGGATTTTAAAAATTTTCTTCAATAACACATTAACCTTAGTTTGCTGTTAACATTTTTACTTTATCAACTTTAAATTTTTAAAAACTGTTTGTTTTGTAGTAACAGCTTAAAACGCAAATACTTGCATAGCTATAAAAAATAATTTCTTTATATCCTTATTTTATAAGCTTTTTCCTATTTTTTCTATTTTAAATTTTATGTTTTTACTTTTTTTAACTTTTTTGCTAAAAACTAAGACACAAACACACACATTAGCCCAGGCCTACACAGGGTCAGGATCATCAAAATCACCATCTTCCACTTCCACATCTTGGTTCACTGGAAAGTCTTCAGAGGCAGTAACACACATGGAGCAGTCACCGTATATAGCCACAATCCCTGAGACTGTTTTACAGTTAACAATTTTTTAGGTAGTCACCTCCTATGATAATAATGCCTAAAGCAGGAATATACTCTAAAGTAACAATAAAAAGCACAGTAAATACATAAACCAGTAACATAGTCATTCATTGCCATTATTGAGTATTATGTGTTATATATAATTATATGTGCTATACTTTTATTTGACTGGCAGCGGAGCAGGTTGTTTACACCAGCATCACCACAAACACATGAGTAATGCATTGTGCTACAGGCAATAAAAATTTTTTAACTCCATTATAATCTTATGGGACCACTGTCACATGTGCAGTCTGTGGTTGACTGAAACACTGTTATGTGATGCATGACTGTAGTTTATCCCAATCTTCTTGAAATTAATGGTGAACTCTATGTAGAATGAATCATATCTCCATAACAGGCGGTTTCCTGGCTATCATGAAAACTGTTTTTTTTTTTTTTTTTTTGAGACAGAGTCTCGCTCTGTCGCCCAGGCTGGAGTGCAGTGGCCAGATCTCAGCTCACTGCAAGCTCCGCCTCCCAGGTTCACGCCATTCTCCTGCCTCAGCCTCCCAAGTAGCTGGGACTACAGGCGCCCGCCACCTCGCCCAGCTAGTTTTTCGTGTTTTTTTTTTAGTAGAGATGGGGTTTCACCGTGTTAGCCAGGATGGTCTCGATCTCCTGACCTCATGATCCGCCCGTCTCGGCCTCCCAAAGTGCTGGGATTACAGGCTTGAGCCACCGCACCCGGCCTATGAAAACTGTTTATTCAAAAGCCTTTGAAGTGGCAGAAGAGAAAGAGGGAGATTTCTCATCTGATCCAGAGGGATGTCTTCAACTTTGGTTATCACTGGTCATTTTTATTATTGGAAAAACAAATGGAAAGACTGAGTTCGGCTTAGCATTATGAGGAAGTGAGCAGGATACCCACCAATAGGAGAAGTTTAGTTCATAAGTCTGTGGAGCAGGGGCATTCACCCTTATGGAAATAACATACAGTTCCTGAGGATGAGAAAGTAGTCTCCAAACACAAGGATTCGTTCTAGTATTTAAATAAGCCAGCCACTCAGGAGGCTGAGGTGGGAGGATCGCTTGTGCCCAGGAGTTCAAAGCTGTAGTGAGCCATGATGGCACCACTGCACTCCAGCCTGGTAGACGGAGCAAGATCTTCTCCCTGTAAAAATAAAAAAATTAGGCCAGGCGTGGTGGCTCACACCTGTAATCCCAGGACTTTGAGAGGCCAAGGAGGGCAGATTGCTTGAGCTCACAAGTTCGAGACCAGCCTGGGCAACATGGTGAAACCCTGTTATCTACCAAAATTACAAAAAATTATATGGGTGTGATGGTGTGCACCTGTAGTTCCAGGTGCTAGGGAGGCTGAGGAGGGAGGATGGCTTGAGCTGGGGAGGCAAAGGATGCAGTGAGCCAAGATCTGCTACTGCACTCCAGCCTGGGCAACAGGACCAGACCTTGTCTCAAAAATAAAAGAAAATAAAATAGAAAATAAAAAAATTTAAAAAGCTGTTTATGTAATATGATAGACCTGAAGGGCCAGCAGTGCTATTAAAATTGACTTCTCCTAACTCAAATGTATTACTCTAAAACGATTTTTCAACCCCAGCACTACTAACATTCCCCAAATGTTATTTCTTTGTTGTCAGATAATTCTTTGTTGTGGGGGCTGTCCTGCATGCTACAGGATGTTTCCTAGCCCTTAGCCGCTATCCATCTTATGCTAACAGCACACCACCAATAGTGACAACCAATAGTATTTTCAGACACTGCCAATGCCCTCGTGGGGAAAAATGACTCACAATGGAGAATGATTGCACTAGGCGTTCTATTATATACACTGACATCATGTACTCTATTTACTTCTGGGAGATGACAGTACAGTCTACGTGCTTATGACGCGCCTGACTTGTTTATTCATTCAGCAAATACTTGTTGACATCTGCTTATGTGCCTTCCAAGCAAAATGAACAGCACATATCAAGGCCCTGGGGCAGGACAAGGTCTGGTTATTAGAGGAAGGTCCATGGAGTTAGGGATGAATGAAAGGAGGAAAGCAGCATGAGATGAGGTTGGAGAGGTAGGCTGGGTCAGGTCATTTTGGTGCTTATAAGCAACTGTTAGAGATTTAGATTATTTTAATTATGATGGTAAATGACTAATGGGTTTTAAGTAGGGAATTAAGTGAATCTCATCTGTTTTTTTTTTTTTGAGATGGAGTTTCACTCTTGTTGCCCAGGCTGGAGTGCAGTGGCGCGATCCTGGCTTACTGTAACCTCCACCTCCTGAGTAGCCAGGATTATAGACATGCACCACCGTGCCGGGCTAATTTTGTATTTTTAGTAGAGACGGGGTTTCACCATGTTGGCCAAGCTGGTTTTGAACTCCTGACCTCAGGTGATCCACCTGCCTCGGCCTCCCACAGTGTTGGGATTACAGGCGTGAGCCACTGCGCCTGGCCTCATCTGTTTTTTTAAAAGGTCCTTCTCCCTATATAGAGTATAAATTGAAGGGAGCAAGAATATATGTAGACTTGGTGGCTCACACCTATAATCCCTGCACTTTGGGAGGCTGAGGCAGGCAGATCACTTGAGGCCAGGAGTTTGAGACCAGCGTGGCCAACACAGTGAAACCCCGTCTCTACTAAAACTGCAAAAATCAGTAAGGCGTGGTGGCAGGCGCCTGTAGTCCCTGCTACTTGGGAGACTGAGGTGGGAGAACTGCTTGAACCTGGGAGGTGGAGGCTGCAGCGAGCTGAGATCGCACCACTGCACTCCAGCCCAGGCGACAGAGCAAGACCCTCACACACACACACACACACACACACACACAAACAACATATGCAGACAGGCCAGATATGAGGCAAATGCAGTTGTCCAAGCAAAAGATGAGGCTGGCTTGCACAAGTATAGCAGTGTAGAGAATAAGGGTACAGAAGTTGATGATATCAGTAGATTAGAAAGCAAGTTAAAAAAAAAAGGTGGGTTCCTTGATCCCGAGGTTCCTCTTGAGAAACTGGGTGAATGGTAGTCTCATTTGCTGAAGATGGAAAGGCCAGGACTGTGCATAGGCCAGGGGGTAAAATTAAGAGTTTACAATTGCTCAGATGGGAAGACACTGTCTCCTAAACTAATGAGGGGTGCAAGGGAGATAATCTCGACTTCCTAGAAGCTTATGATTTGAGGCAATAACATATAATATGTGGGAGCAGGGTCTAAAGCAAGTGACTAAGGTGAATATTGTGTAAAGTAAAAAATGACCCTTGAATTATGTTCAGCACAGAGATACTAAAGAGACAGTACCTTTGTGTCCCCACTAAACAGTGGGACACCATTTCACTGTTCACTGCAGGGCACGTCCTTATTGAGAAAAAGTCAACATTTGAATTGCTAATAGTTTCTCTCTCTTTCATTTCTTAACTTGGCACATATTTAGCAAGTTAAATGGGTTCTATGTGCAATGAAATGAAATTAATTTCACTTAAAAAGTAAAATACTGACCAATAAAAATTACTGTCTAATAAACTGTTACACAGATGCATAGGGATTCAGTCAATGAAAGATCTAAGTAAGGTGGAGTGAAGAAGAAAAAGCTGTCTGAAGAATGTGGAGTTTTCACAGGAAGAGGTCACAGATTAAGAGGTCAGAGTGATCTGTGATCACCTGGATCTCCAATCTCCAATTTCTCAGATCTTAAAAACAATTCAGTGAAAAAAGTAGATTTAACTCCTTCAAAAGGATCGACATATGAAGATGAGGAAGAGAGGAGTAGGTAGCCAAAACACAGTGGAGGAATATAAATAGGAAAGCAAAAGTTTATGTATAATATTTCTTAATATCGGAGGAAACTGAGGCCAAGAAGCAAACCAGCAAGGTTCCCAATGAAGTTGCCATCTAAGTGAAACAAGAAATCAAGATTCCCTATATTTTTATGGAAAATAGTATGGTAGCTCCTCAAAGCATTAAAAATAGATTACCAAGTAACCCTGCAATACTACATATAGGGATATATCCCAAAGAATTGAAAGTAGGGTTTCAAAGAGATATTTGTACAGCCATGTTCACAGCAGCATTATTCACAATAGCCAAAGGTGGAAGTAAACCAAAAGTTCATTGACAGATGAATAAACAAAATGTGGTATATCATGCAAAGGAATATTATTCAGCATTAAAAATTCTGACATATGCCACAACACAGATGAACCTTGAGACATAATGCAAAGTGAAGCCAGTCACAAAAAGATAAATACTATATGATTTTCCTTACATGAGGTATCAAAAGTAGTCAAACTTATAGACACAAGGAATAGAATGGTAGTTGCTAGGGGCTGAGGGAAAGGAGAAATAGGGCAGTGTTGTTTAATGGGTATAGAGTTTCAGTTCTGCAAGATGAAAAAGTTCTGGAGACTGGCTGCACAACAATGTGACCACACAACATTACTAAACTGTGCACTTAAAAATGGTTAAGATAGTAAATTTTATGATATGTGTCTTTTATCACAATTAAAAAAATTTTAATTAAAAATTCCCTGCATTCAAGTCAGTATTATTCAATATTGTATACTGTATTCAATAAGATTTTGGGGGCATGTTTTGAATTTTCTGACTACAGGATTCTTCCTGTAGTTAAAAAGCCTTGTGGGTGAACTACACATTTACCTAACATTACCAACTGGTGTTGTGAGTCTGCATTAATTAAATGTTCTGAAAAATCCATTTTGACTTCTTTTAATCCTTTACCAAAACAAAAAACAAAAATCTAGCAACAGGTGCTGGTTTGAAATAGCAAAGTCTATCATTAGAGGCAAGCTACAAGACTGTAGTAACTGTGGGGAGAGGAACAATTATCAAGTGACGTTGCAACACTGGGATGGTAAAGACCTACTTTCCCGCTTTTCTAAAGTTCACTTCTTTTCCAGTCTCTCTACTATTATGTTGAAAAGAAAAAAGCCTATAGACCAAAATCCTAGGCAAAGTTTAATTTTTTAAAAACCTTCTCCATTGCAGACTCTTTAAAAAGTAGGCTTATCATTAAAGATATGGTTAGGATGTAGATAATAATTATCAGTGTGTCATCTATCAGTCATCTTAAGGAGGTACAAAAGTTCATATAAAATATCATATACTTGTGCTGAACCATCAACTTTACTTGCCATACAAATCTAGTTTATCTTTGCTCAAAGCTAAAAGCCCTCTCAACCTCTTTAGCCCCTTATCTTCATCAGCTCCACTCCATACCACTTTTTGTTTTTGAAAGAGGGTCTTGCTCTGTTGCCCAGGCTGGAGTGCAGTGGTGTGATCACAGCTCACTGCAGCCTTGATCTTCTGGATTCAAGTGATCCTCCCACCTCAGCCTCCCCAGTAGCTGGAACTGCAGGTGTGTGCCACCATGCCTGGCTAATTTTTTTTTTTTTTTTTTTTGTAGAGACAGGGTCTATGTTTCCCAGGTTGGTCTGGAACTCCTGGCCTCAAGTGATCCTCTTGTCTCAGGCTCCCAAAGTGCTGCCAGGGTTAAAGGCATGAGTCACTGTGCTCGGCCCACACCATTTTTTAAATCTGTTGATAACTTCCTTTTAATTTACCTATACTGAAACCCACTTAAAATTTAACAATTAGACTCACCACCTCAACTCAACATAGTTCTTTTTTTCTCTTCTCCAGTCCCCCAACATCTATCCAACCTAACATCACAAGTCAGAAAACCTATTGGCTCAAATTCTCTGACGTTTTTCTCTAGTTCACTGTCTATAGCAATGACACCTCTCTTAACAGTAGCTTTCCAGCTGTGAAACTGAAGTAGTACCACCACCCTGCCCCTATCTTTTAGGATGAGAATGTCATGAGGCCCAAGAGTTTACACGTACTGATGACCTAATTGATCTTCATAAGATGTATCATGTGCAATTACAATTATTATTGTTATCTCTGCCCCCGTTTCCCACAACTCTTACTTCATGCCCCTTGATCTTGACCACAAAACATTGTGTTACTAAATTGCTCAGTCTCCTGCTTCCTTCACTCCTGCCTTTGAGCAGTCTCGCCAGCTGCCCTTTAAACTTGGAAGAGTCTCCTGTTGTGTCTGCCAAGCTAATACCACGAGCTATTTCAAACGTGTCCTCCTTACTCATGTCTCCCTGCCCACTTCTCCACATGAATGACCAGGAGCACCCTTCCTAGAGTAGAACAAGTGATAAAATGAAATCCAGAACACTTTTTGTCCATTAAATATTTGAGCTTAGAAATTTCAGGGTCTTCTTAGGGCTCGTCATGGTCCTTTAATCTCAAAAGCAGATTACTTTGTGACATACAATATCTATCACTTGGGGGATACACCTTTTTATCCTTTAGATCTGAAAACAATAACTTATCTCTCATATTAACTAGGTTTTGTACATTATGTCCCTCTCTTGCACACTTAAACCAGTATTGTTCAAATATGTCTGATCACAAGAATCAGCTAGGTTGCTCATTAAGAAGGCAGATTCTGGGGTCCTACCTCAGGCCTTCATGACCAAAACCTCCAGGACAGGCACTTGGGAATCCATATCCTCATCAGTGCCCCAAGTAACTCTCCTGTCAGGTAAGGCTGGGAAACACTGACAGCCTATAAAATCTTCCTGTTTTTGTCAGTGCCCTAACAACCAGAGATCTGAAGACATAAAGGCAAATGATGTAACTCTTCAGAATTCAGTCATGAAATTTCTATATCCTCCAGTCATGCTGTGAGTATGGACTGAAAATTAATTTGGACTTAAAATTAACACTATGTGATTTTTGTACTCCAACGTTTCTATTTCAGGTTTGTTGGTTGTGTCTCCCCAGCCATGCTGTAAGATCCCAGTGAAGAATTTATAGTGCTTTATATCTATTCAGTGCTTAATTAGCAAAGTACTGAGCATTTAATTGAAACTCAATTAAAACCTTACTGATTAATCAGTAAAGCCACCACCCAGTTAAAAAAAACTCCATGTCTTAAAGCCTACCTGAATAGCACTGAATCCTTCCCATATCATCAGTTAATGAGGAGAATCAGAATGCAAACTTAGGGTTTGCCTCTTGGCCTGAAAGAGGAAAGTAATTATTTGGCGATTTGGCCAGATTTCTAGAAACTTTTGTTATACCTTGTCTGACTGCCTGGATTTCTCATAATAGAGTCAACTTCCTTTCATCCCTCATGTATTACTGCTTTGACCCTGTGTTCTTTCCACCATCACGCTGGAGAGATCTCAGAGTTAATGATTTGCATCTGACAGTGCACCATAAAAATTCAAGTGGCAGGCCGCTTTTGGGAAAGGACATACAGCAACACCCTTCTCACAGACAAACAGAAGTTTCATGTTGAACACTGCAAATGTTCAAGGATGCTTATCTGAAAACATTCAAAACATGAAGATCATTCTAGATTAAAATATATCAAACAAAATGGAATATAGGCCCCTTTTTAAAACAGTGAAAGATCATCACTTATATAATATCCAAAAAAATAAAGTTAAGCAAACAATAGGAAGCTAATTTACTCAAGAAGTTAATACTGAACACAAAAGTTTCAATAAGGGTGTATCACAGCTATGTTCAACATTACATTTTTCTAAAGGATGAAACTACTCTCTGTGAAATAAAAAGCGTCAAATGTAAGTAATGAATGGTCTGAATAATGAGATTCATCCCTGAAACTCAGTAGATTTCAAAATCAATGCACAGGGGCAAGGCTATTTATAAACTCTACTTCCCATCAACCTCAGCAAGATGTCAACTAACAATAACAAGTTAATGTTTTCCAGTAATCTTCGCTGTGCTATTTAATTGCCAGCACTCAGGCCAAGGTAAACTCCGCAGTAACAAAAGAGCTAACATCACAATCAAAGAACAAGATTAATGAATATTACATTTCTGCTTTGAAGTGAACACTGAAAAACATGCCCACAACATTTTCTTTTTCAGCCTCTGGAGTTTGAATTGTGCCAAATAATTAACATAGTAACTTGAAGGTAGATTTTTATAATATTTATTCTATTTTTAATTAACCATAAAGCTTCAGTCCTTGGGGAACCTTTTTAGATAAAGAATATCCTCTTCATAATACAATAAAGCATATAATTCCTTAAATTATCAAATATAATTTTTAAACGCTGACCACCACTCCTAATGCAATTTTTTAAAAGTAGCAATACAACTTGAAGTTCCAAATCTGAAATGTATAGCTTGATGAGTTTTTACATATGTCTAATTATATATTATAACATTCTTTTGCAGTGGTGGTTAAATGGTAGAATTCCCACACTGATTAGAATGTTAATAGTAGATACTGACTTTTCATAATATAAGAAAGAGCAATGCTCACTTTTTGTTGAGAGGGGAATGAACTTTCACAAGTAAATTGTCTCTTTATGTTAAACAATATTCAGTAAGAAAGTGCTCTTATAAAAATAAAGACAAAGTAAAAAACAAAACATGCATTCTTTTCTTTGTCACAAAGGGGAGAGATCACTGACTTGATTTTCAAACTCTTTGATTCTTTTGTGAACTCACCCCTGAATGCATCAACTCCTTGGCAAATAAAATAAATTAAACCTTCACAGTTTCTTCAACTAAAAACTATTTTGCTGTCCATGGACTGAATTACTTTGGTCTGTTTGTCAAACCTCCACAAGCAATTTGGCCACTTTATTGCTAAGAGGGTCCACTATTTCCCTTTTCTGGTGCACTAAAAAAAAATCACTTGCCATTTTAGCAGCTAGGTTCATGTGCTAACTTTCCCCACTGTTTAAATATCTACTCCCCAAGTTAGTGATGGATTATAAAACCCAGGCCCCACGATATTCACCTCATGCTGGATTTCTGATGGTTGGGATAACTCGTTCCTGGGCGCTGAGTTTTTGTCATCATTCATCCAAATGTATTCTCCCATCTTTGGGCTGCCTGTTGTCACCCTCTCACAATATAAACTTCTTTCTTAGTAGTCTCCAAAGACTATGTGGTCAGCTAATCAATTTTTAAACATCAGTGGCAAATGTCTAAGAATGTGCATACAACAAACTAACTGGGAAAAGACTAATCTGAATGCATGAGAAATCTATTTAAACAAAAAAATAAGTTTTAAAGAGCTGCTACTTTTATTACTTAAATACGATGAGTAATGTGAACTAAAACACACAACTGTCAAGTACTGTTTCTGTTCTGAACCTGATACATTCAGAAGATTCATTAATAATAAACATCATGGAGGAAGGTACATTTTTGTAGTCCATGTGTCAGAATTACACAAATAAAACAAAACCCTAAAATAGTAAAATTCAAATTAATGAGATTTCTTCTTTATTCTAGAAAAATCTCACTCTTTTTAATGATGAAGTGATAGGTGAAGTGGTCATTAAACTTGGAGTTCTAGGGTCAGGAGTTTCTAACTCCTCCGGGAACTTTGTATTGTAGGGTGTGAAGGTCCTCAAATCCCCACCCACTCAACATAGCCAACAGAAGAGGGTTTCTGCAACATGAGTTTTCTTGTTCTGCTATGCAGCATTCCTGTTCATGTCACCAAAAAGGAAACAGGCCATACAAACTGCATTTCAAAGTGGCTTGACCTCCAATGTGACAAATATAGAGTATTAGTCTAATAAGTATTTATTATTATTTTTGAGACAGATTCTCACTGTCGCCTAGGCTACTGTGCAATGGCGCAATCTCAATCTCCTCCACAGTAGCTGGGGTTACAGGTGTGCGCCACCACACCTTCGCTAATTTTTTGTATCTTTAGTACAGACGGGGTTTTACTATGTTAGCCAGGCTGCTCTTGGACTCCTGGCCTCAAGTGGTCTGCCCAAACTGCTGGGATTACAGGCGTGAGCCACTACGCCCAGCCAAGTCTAGTAAGTATTTAAACTCTCCGTTGGAATACCCACCCAAAAAACTTACTTCTAATGCTGCCAATAGGAAAAGAAAGAGGAAAAAAAGAAAAGAAAACACTATCCCTATCACACCCTTTGAATTACTCAAAAACAACATTAATTCATTCATTTAACAAACATGTATTGGGTGTTTAAGGTTAAATGTTATGGGAGTGTACAAAATAACAACAAGTTTACATGGTTATTTAAAGTACAATATATAACACACAGTTTAAATCATAAATGATGTTCAAGAATTAAAAACAAAAAGCCCAACATTTTCACTATCCCTGTGAAAACTCAACTTTAAAAGATTACTAGAACTGTTTATTCTCTTGATGCAAGTTATTATTGGCATCCAATTATTTCTATTTTCTCTCTAAAATAATTTGTGTTAGTAACATGACCAGGTTCTCTTAAGGAAAAAAATTAACAGCTTGTAATAAATCTCAGTTGTTAACTTTTATTTATTTATTTATTTATTTAGACAGGGTCTCACTCTGTCTCCCAGGCTCGGAGTACAGTGGCACAATTTTGGCTCACTGCAACCCCCACCTCCAACCCCCTCACTGCAACCCAACCTACCGATTCTCCTATCTCAGCCACCCAAGTAGCTGGGATTACAGGTGCACACCATCAGGCCCGGCTAATTTTTGTATTTTTAGTAGAGACAGGGTTTCACCATGTTGGCCAGGCTGGTCTCGAACTCCTTGGCCTCATGTGATCTGTCCACCTCAGCCTCCCAAAGTGCTGGGATTACAGGCATGAGCCACTGAGCGTGGCCAAGTCTAGTAAGTATTTAAACTCTCCATTGGAATACACCAGGAAAGCTTATTTCTAATATTACCAACAGATTTCTTTGTATTGATCATAACATCTTTCTAGTTCCCTTATTAATGAGTTAAATAAAATCTTATATGCATGTTTATTTTATATTTGCCTGAGAGTGATTTTACCTTTATGAAATTATACTTTAACAATGTCAATTTTCCCCAAATTGCTCTACAGATGCAACACAATCTCAATCAAAAAAATTTCATCTATCCTTACTATTTATTGCTGCACATCAATTTTCGAATTTTGGAATTACACTATCAAGTGAAAGTTTAAAAAGTTAAAATTTTTGTTGGACATGCATTAAAGCCTATGTTTAGAGAAAACTGACATCTTTATAATACTTAGTCTGATCAAAAACATGTAATATTCTTGAGGAAAGCCCAAGAGAATCAATGGAAAACACATTAGTGCACAAAAGATCTTTACAAATGATATTGCAAATGAGAGTTAGGTGACAAGGTACAGTATGGTACTGAAGTTAGGAATATAGGCTCTGAACTTTGGATCTGCCACTTTCTAGCTATACGAGCCTCATTTTCCTCACTGTAAAACAGTATTCACTTTCTAGAACCGTTATGAGAATTCAATTAGCAAATATATGTAGGTGCATCTAAGTGTTTGACCCAGAGTTAGTGCAATAAAAGTGATGACTAATAGTATTATTACAAAGCAAATATACAGAAGTCAATCATTTTCAAAAGTAAAACAGCACAATCAAAAGATACAACCAATAAAAGTACCCACTGATAACAGCAATAAGAAATATTTTAAAAATGCATTCTATATGAAGGAACCTTTAAAATGTAATGCTGTTGACATATAAGGATACAAAAAAATGGAAAGGCATAAACCATTAAATAACACAAAATTAAACATGTTATATACAGTTAGTAAGTTAACAGTGAATGTGATCCTAATTTTAAAAATGACAATAAAAGGTAGGGGACTATACAAATTGATTTAAAGTTCATAAAATATTGAAAAAGTAATACTGAAGGGGAATTAGTCTCCACCAAATTGTAAAACACATATTATAAAGCTACTGTGAGCAACTGGTGTGTGAATAAATTGTTCAAAGGAAAAGACTAAAAATCTGGAAAATAATAGCAACTACATACTGAAACTCAGTATATGACAAAGACAGCTTTCAGTCTGGGGAGGTAAGATTTATTTTCTAATAAATGGTCGTGGACCAAAAAGAAAAAAAAAAAACAGAAAAACCATGTAAATGATAGTTACCATTTATTAAGAAACTATACCATGCCAGCCACTATACTGCGAATTTGTACATGTAACATCTCTATTCCTTACAGCATCCTTGCCAAGTATGTGTTATTATTTCGCAGAGGGGTAAGCTTCAGTTCAGAGTTTAAGTGACTTGCCCTAGACCAAGTATCTAGAAAATGGGGAAAGAGAATATCAAGTTCAGGTCTGCCTGGATCCAAAACTTCTTTACATTGTATCATCCTCTAGCCACCACATAATCCAGTTTGTCAATGAAACTATCAATGGAGCAATAAACACTGCAAGATTACAAACTGTGTATACCAAGTAGGAATGAAGTAAGTATAATAAAACACAGTATTTTATCTCTATTCTTCTTAATTTTAAAATGATAAGTACACTTGGGGTCCCTGTGTGATTTATACTTTATCATTGTAGCTTCTTAGCTTTTCAATTACTGGATGACATCTAAGATGAATGCACCTTACACAAAATTATTTCCAAAAGAGGAGCATTAAAGTGAAGCTAGCATGCACTTCAAAATAATTTTACACAGAGGAAAATTTCGTAACTGTTTTCTTTTTCTAAACACAAGGTCACAATTTTAGGAAACTGAAAAATCTGTAGGCCAAAAGAATACAATGCTGGTTATTCTGACTTTCCTCTGCTGGGCAGTAAACCTCTTGCACTTCTATTTTTGAAAACTGAGGTATCCCTTTAATCTTGTTACAGAACTGCTGACAGTGTTAAGACAGCAAAGGAAAATTGGCCCGGGGCCTGTACTAGGAAGGTCTCCAAGAAAAGGAATAAAACAAAGCACAAACATGCAAAAGCATTTTGCAAGATAATTTTGTGAAATCAGTGTCAGTGTTCACAACCCAACACAAGAAACACCACCCAACTGCAAGCCATTTCAGACTAAAAGGGGCCCCTGAAGCCAGATCAACATTGTGAAACCCTCAGAGCCAATATTTACAACACGGTTAAAGTTGTACCTGTAGAAAACAGAACATCCCTCCTCTCTGGCCTCTCCAAGGATTCTACACATAACTAGTAACACTCTCTTCTATTTTATTCAGTGTATATAAAGATACAGTTCAGAATGCACACGGCTTCCCTTGTTTTAGTACATTCAGATGGTCAAGACACAAGGACACCCTGCTGTATGCACTCCTGAAATAATACCCTCATTATGATGATTTGTTTTCTACAAACACCTGAGACAATTGAGCCAACATTTTTAAAACAGAGAACCATCTGCTCTTCAAAAATGGCTTCCATTTGGCTCAAGTCATTTTCAAAATTTTCTTTAATTCTATAGCTGAAAATACACAGAAGCAATGTCTCTTTCCCAAACTACATGTGGTGTTAGAGATTTACTAGGATGCCCTCAGACAATGATAAAGATCCATATTCTAAACATTCCGTCTCGGTTACTGAAGGCCACATGTTAAATGAATGAAGTCTATTTCTGTCTCACTTAGAAGCAAAACACTTAACACCTGCTTGGAATCAACAGCGAAGACTCTTACTAGGTTTCTGAGCCCCAAATACCACACTTGAATTAAGTCAAATGTCAGTTATGACTGACATTCAGAAGGGCTTCGCAGAGGCTCTGGCAACCTAGATACATGCAGCTCACTTATCTCTATCCATCACTACTCTGAGGCAAACAAAATCTGTTTTTTTATGTGAGATGACTAGAAAGGAGGGTGGCCTAGAATGAGTTTGTCCAGGGAATTAAGATTCATGGGGTCTGGCTCCTAAATGACTGTGTGACTTCACATGCAGCCAACATTTCAGGAGCCCCTACTATGTGCCAGAGCCAGTGCCAGACACTGGGAGTTTAAGTAGTGAGTGAGGCACGGTCCTCAGTCTCAAAAAAAATCAGGTCACCTCCTCAGGTCTGTTTTCCCATTCATGGAGTACACAGCTCAAAGGCCACCTACAGGTTTAAAATTCTATGACTCAACACAACCTATTCTTGGGCAGAACATAGCCCTGGGAGTGGCACAATATCGCGGAAAGAGAAGGCGGCAGTGGGGAGTTGGGATAAACAATAGCATCTCCTCTGAGCTACCTGTGGAAGAGTCTGCAAATGCCTTTGGCAAAATTATAAATTGTTTAGAATTGTTTAGAGTTTAGATAATGGTCCTTTCCTACTTGAATATTTAATATGCTCCTATATGTGCCATTACCACAGGCCTGGAAGAGGGATCAACCTGATAACTCATTCACAACAAGGGATTTGAAAATTCAGTCAATGCTTGACTGAGGTGACACATGACGTTTCCCCCCTCCTCTTTAGACATAGATTTTGTTTTTTTTAAAGGAAAAAATGTGTTAAATATACAAAGCTCAATGGCAAGAAAGGGAATCTCCAAATGCCAGATATGAAGAAGGAACTTCGAGCCATGGTGACCGATGAGGTGCAGTGACCCACAGGGGAATTAGATGCTGAGCTGAGAGCACTGCACAAAGCTTACAGCGATGAAAAACTGTTTCACTCACTAGAAAGCTCCATCATCTGATTGGGGATATGGCAAAGAATCTGTTACCTTGGGGCCAGAGGTGAAAAATTTGTTCCTTATAAGGAATCAGAATTTCAGGTTTGAGAGAGGCATATGGAGTACAGGAACAAGAAATTTACAAAATGCTGGGTCTTGACCTATGATATCTATAGGAAGGACCCTAAAAGGTTAAACGCAAAACTACCAGAGACAACTGCCTCTACCATCCAGTGCACAGGTGACTGCCAGGAAAAACGGTTCCTGAAGACGAGCTAAAAAACAATTACAACCCTTGGGAAAGGCACCAGACACAGCAAAAGGCAGAATTCACATTCCAGGAACTACAGAAAACCAGTAACTTGAAAAAGACTAAGGTAAACAGATACCTTGTAGAATGTCCCTCAATTTGGGTTTGTATAGTATTTTCACACAATTAGATAGAGGTCATAGGTTTTGGAGAAAATATTGCAGAGGTGATGTTGGGCATTTAAGAAGAAATGAATAGAAAACAGTCAAAGAGATAATGAAAAGACTAAAAGAAATAAACAGAATTACCATGAGAAAATAAGAGGCAGATCTCAGGGTGGGATGGGGAACAGACACCTTCACTGAAGTAGAAAATTTCATGACAGAATGAAATACTTATTTCACCTGCGTCACTATAGGCAACTGAAAATGGAATCAGTGAACTAGAAAATATATCTGAAGAACTAATCAAGAATAAAGTCGAGAGATAAAAATTGGAGAGAACTGTGAAATGACAATATTCAAAGAGACGGAGATAAAGAATATTCTGGAATTTAACAAAGATATTAGTTCATATCAAGGGACTTCACCAACTCTTGAGTATAATAAATACAACCAATGATCACCTAGGAACATCATAATAAAACTGTAAGCCATCAATAACAGAAAAATCTTAAATGCCACAAAAAGTAGATAATCTACAAAGGAATGACAATCAAACTGATGATAGCTGTCTCATTATAATAACAGATGTCACAGACAATACAATAGTATCTTCTTTTTTCTTTTTGAGATGGAGTCTCGCTTTGTTGCCCAGGCTGGAGCGCCGTGGCATGATCTGGGCTCACTGCAACCTCCGCTTCCAGGGTTCCAGTGATTCTTTTGCCTCAGCCTCCTGAATAGCTGGGATTACAGGCACCCACCACCAGGCCTGGCTAATTTTTGTATTTTTATTAGAGATGGGGTTTCTGCATGTTGGCCAGGCTGGTCTCAAACTCCTGACCTCAGGTGATCCGCCTGCTTTGGCCTCCCAAAGTGCTGGGATTACAGACGTGAGCCATCGCACCAGCCTAATAATATCTTCAAAGTGTTGAAGGAAATAAGTGTCAACCTGGACAACCTCAACTACAGGATAAGACAGAAACTGAGTAAGACAGAAACAGAAATCAGAAGAAAGGAGTGGAACGCAAGAAAAAATAATGAACAGAGAAATTGGTTAAATATGTTAGCAAGCATAAATACTGAGTGTAAAATAATAAAAATAATGACTGATTAAAACCAAGGTAGGCCCAGCAGACAATAATAATGTAGAAGACAGGAAAAGCAAATTCAGTTACAGTATTCTAATGTCCATATCTTCTGGAGAGGAGAAAATAAAGATAATATCTTTAAGATTTTATGGACAACCTCTTAAAAAGATAGAGATGGAGTCTATAACTTCCAAAAGAATAAGGAAAAAAATGAAGAGAGAGTTAAAAAAACACACAACTATTTAATACAATTGTAAAAGGAAAGAAAACAAGCAGCAAAGAAAAATGTGTTAAAGAGAAAATGTGAAATAATAGAACCAAAAAAGTTCAATATCAGGAATCATAATTAATGTAAATGGATTAAAATAGCCTACTAAAAGACAAGAACGATAAAAACCACAATGAGCTATTATAATTCTACACACTTACTAGAACAGCTAAAACCCAACAAGCTGGTGACACCAAGTGCTGACAAGGACTGAGAGCAACAGGAACTCTCATTCACTGCTAGTGGGAATGCAAAATGGTACAGTCATTTTGGAAGATAGCCAGATTCTTATAAAGTTAAACACAGACTCACCACATGACCCAGCAATCTGCTAGGTACTTACCCAACTGATTTAAAAACTTATGTTCACATAAAAACCAACTTACAAATATGTATAGTACCTTTCTTCATAACCGCACCAAAGTGGGAGCAACCAAGATGTCCCTCAATAGGTGAACAGGGTAAACAAACTTGGTATATCCATAAAATGAAACAGTATTCAGCAATACAAAGAAGCTGTGGCTTCAATATGGATGAATATTAAATGTATTTTGCTAACTGAAAGAAGCCAGAATGAAAAGGTTATACATATTTTATGATTCCACTCACATGACATTCTAGAAAGGGCAAAACCACTGGATGGAAAAATCAGTGGTTGCCAGAGGTTTGTGGAAATAGGAATGCTTAGGCGAACTACAGGAAATTTTTTAGGGTGTGGAACTAACCTATATGATATTGTAGTGGTGGGTACAGGATCCTATATACTGGTTAAAATGCACAGAACTTTATAGTACAAAGATAAAGTTTAATGTATGCAAATTTAAAAAAAATCAACCAGGAGATCAGTACAAAAGAACCCAATTGTGGTGAAAGAATCTAACTGTGCTCTATAAATAACTTTGAAAAATGATGTTCTAACTAGAAGCTGTAAGACTAAAGACAAAAGAAATGTATATACAGTATTCTAGTAGGTAAGGTTTTTTTCTCCCATTAGTATGGGTTAAAAATTCTGAAACATCTGTGCAACTATACTAGGACTCGAGGAAATAAATGAGTAGTAGATGACAGGAGCTAGGTTTCTCACTGTTGGACAAAGGTTACAGATAATGCAAGTCAGAAAGCTAAAATGAACCACGTAGTACTGGAGTAGAGTCAAAGACATCAGTATGAACTCTTGTTTAGTTTAAATACAGTTGCAGAAGGACAGAAACAGAAATAGACATGTGTGCATAAATGGGTTAGTATACATATATGGATTTCCTAGCTCTGTCCACTGAGAGGGCCTAGAAGAGATAACACCCCAGTAGCCATGAGCATACTCAGTGCCCCAATCTTGGTTTCGAATATCATTCTCCAATAAAAGAAACCAGGTATTGACTATTTCTGTATGTAGAAAAGGGAATATACAAGGTGAGACTAGAACATCTTGTGCCAGAAAGGAAGAAAAATGGCTGGGTGTAGTGGCTCACGCCTGTAATCCCAGCACTTTGGGAGACTGAGGCTGGTGGATCACCTGAGGTCAGGAGCTCGAGACCAGCCTGGCCAACATGACGAAACCCTGTCTCTATGAAAAATACAAAATTAGCTGGGTATGGTGGTGCATGCCTCTAGTCCCAGCGACTTGGGAGGTTGAGACAGGAGAATCACTTGAACCTGGGAGGCAGAGACTGCAGTGAGCTGAGATCGCGCCACTGCACTCCAGGCTGGGCAAGACAGAGTGAGACTTTGTCAAAAAAAAAAAAAAAAAAGGAAGAAAAACAAACTGAAAGGATGAAAGCATGTCAAAGGCACCCAGGAGCCAACCTGAAAGAGCTCCCAATAGCTAAAACTGAAGCTGAAATAACTGGAGCAACAAAATAAATAATGTAATACTGGATTACAACCCAAAATACAAAATAAATATCTGTGAGTCCATACTGATTGAAATAAATGATTGAACAAATAAATAAATGGGAGAGAAGAGATAAATTTTCCACAGAGAAGAATTCAAAATAAGTAATGTCAATACGCCCCCCACTCAGCTTCAGGAGGTGAAGCTCAACTTCCTTCTCCCAACCCCCTGAGTGTGGGCTGCACTTAGTGATTTGATTCCAAAGAGTAGAGTATGGAAAAGACAGGAGAGGAAAGTAGCTCCACAGTGGAGAAATCTGGCAAACACAACTTCTCAGCCATGTGATTAATGTTAACATCAACAGTGATAAGTCTTTTTTTTTTTGGATGGAGTCTTATTCTGTCCCGCAGGCTGGTGTGCAGTGGCATGATCTTGGCCATCAGTGGCATGAACCTCCACCTCCTGGATTCAAGTGATTCTTCCGTCTCAGCCTCCTGAGTGGCTAAGATTACAGGTGTGTGCCACCACGCTCGGCTAATTTTTGTATTTTTAGTGAAGATAGGGTTTGACCATGTTGGCTATGCTGGTCTCAAACTCCTGATCTCAAGTGCTCTGCCCGCGTTGGCCTCCCAAAGTGCTGGGATTATGACGTGAGCCACTGCGCCTAGCCAGTGATAAGTCATATTGATAGTATGTACCCTGGATATGACATGAAGATAATGGCAAACCACCTCAGTGATCTTTCTCCCAAAAACCCATACTCCTAGTCTAACCATTAAAAAAACAGATAAGCCCAAATTGAGGAACTTCCTACAAAGTATCTGACCAGTAGTCCTCAAAACTGTTAACACCATCAAAAACATGAAAAAAGCATGAGAAACTGTCACAGACCAGAAGAGTCTAAGGAGATATGACATCTAAATGTAATGTGGTAACCTGGATGGGATCCTGGAACAGAAAAATGACAGCAGGTGAAAACTCGTGAAATCTGAATAAAGCATGTGGTGTTAATAGTAATGTACCAATTACTTCCTTAGCCATGACAAATGTTGCATACTAACGTAAGACAGTAACAACGGGAGAAACTAGGTGAGGGGGGCACAGAAACTTTCTGTATTATCTTAGTAACTTTTCAGTATATATAAAACTATTCTTAAGAAGTTTATTTAAAATGAGACAGTGACTATCAGATTGCATACTGAAACAAAATCAGATATATGTTCTTTACGAGAGACAACTAAAACTTAGAGAGACAGAAAGAATGAACATAAAAGATAAAAAAGATATTCAAGAAATACCAAGCAAATCACCATACCAGTACCAGACAAAACTAGAATTTAAGCCAAAAGGCATTAACAGTTATAAAAGAGGAAAATACTTAATGATAAAAGGAACAATTCTCCTTAAAAAGCATTACAATCATAAAGATTCTAGCCACTTCACGGATACTGCTTCTAACTGCTGCACCAAAATGTATAGAATTAAAAAAGAAATAAGACAAATTCATGTATAGGAGCTTTTGACACACTGCTTATAAAATGACAGATTAAGCAGGTTTTAAAAATCAGTAAGAGTATAGAAGATATAAGTAACACAACAGTCTTCCAAGCACACAATTCACAAACTACCACACTACCATACCACAAAAATGGCTTCAAAAAATTCTCAAAGAAGGAATATAATTGTAGATTATGTTCTCTGGCCACAAAATAACATTATAACAAAATTTAACAATAAGACCTCAACATCAATGTTTAAATTTCAAAAAATAATCAATGGGTTAAAAATAAAATATGAAAATTCTCAACTATTTAAAAGTGGACAACAATGAAAGCACCATGTATGAACTTTTATGGGATGGGACTAAAACGGCATTAAATGAACATTTATGGCTCTAAATATACATATTGAAAGAGAAGAAATAATAAAAGATGCATCTAACCACACAGAGATGACTGACAATATCAAAATTGTTCTTGGAAAAGCGAATCAAACCAATCAACCTGGGGCTCACTATATGCTTAGTAATAGGTGATTTGGAGACAGCGTAAGTAAGACACAATCCCCGCTCTCCATGAGTTCACCATCTTCTTGGTGAAACAAAGAATTAGGTGATAGCTAGAACACAAAGCTATATATCACTTACAGTATTAAGGGTTATCATCAGCATTTTAAGCTAACATACCAGATAATTAGCATCACACCAATCTCCCTGTTGGTCATAGAAACAAAGGCATAACCAATCACTGAATGTTAGGTTCAGTTGGTCCAACCAACTAGCTACTAGCTGGGAGCCCCAGTACAGCATCCTGAAAAAGGCTCATCTGAATTAGTACTTAAACATTAATGAACATAGGAGTTTAACTGGGGATCTTGTGAAAATGCAGATTCTAATTCAAGAGAGTTGAGGTGGCCTAAGATTCTGCATTTCTAACCAGTTCTAAGCAATGCCGATTCTGTGGTCCAGCACCACACTTTGAGTGACAAGGTTCTCTAAACTGTGCCTGACCTCGGGAAATGAGTGCTTACTAACACTCCACAACAACCTATTGCACCTGTGAAAGGTCGATCATTTTTTTTTAAAAAGTGAAAGATGTTGTCAATTCTTAAATATATACAAAAATACCAAAAATATTCACTTGAACACAAATTCTTTGGCGGACTTTTTGGAGTTATTTTGCTTCTTTTTTTAACTGAAATTTTAGATGTTTTTAGGCCTCTACCATCACTCCTGGTCTAACTTCTAACACACACACACAGGTTACCCCCCATCTCAGTTTCTCTATATGATTTTTAAAATGACCAAACTTACTCTGATCAATGCAGTGATAGTAAGAGTTAACTTCTGAAATGGATAGACAACTGAAAATTATGCATCTCTACTCATGCTCTCATTCGGGAGGGAGAAGTAAAAATTTAGAGAAACAACAAAGGAGGAAAAGCTAGGACAAGGGGAGAGTAACAAAGTAAATCATACATTTTTCCAGAATAGATGAAATGATGATCTTCAAGACACGTTTACTGAACAATATAGTCCTTCTTCTCTAAAGAGGCCGTTGAGCTCTTGGGGAGGGGCAAGGGCATGAGTAAGAGCCTACCACAGCTTAGGGATTACAGGCCAGGGGACACTGTTACTGATTTTCTTCAGAAACCTACCCAACTCAGTAAACCTTTGAGTTGGTGGGTGTGGATTGTAACTACATTTCTAATTTACTCTAAGAGTTTCCTTTGAAGAACATCAACTCAAATTTCTAGCATCTTTTTCCTAAATGTACATATTGAACACACTATCTGTATGTTCAATCATGAATTTTAATAAATTACTGCCTTGTATCTCTGTTCTCTATATGCACATCTAAGAAACAGACCTGATGACTATTTCAATTTTCTCTCAAACTGATCAATGCATACTTCTTTTCAGTATAAGAAAAATTTGCGGCTGGATGCAGTGGAACATGTCTGTAATCCCAGCACTTTGGGAAGCTGAGGCGGGAAAATTGCTTCAGCCCAAGAGTTCAAGACCAGCCTAGGCAACACAGTTGTGACTCCATCTCTATGAAAAATTAAATTAAAATAAATAAATAAACAAAATTAAAAAACAGTTTGGAGGCCAGGTGCAGTGGCTCACGCCTGTAATTCCAGCACTTTGGGAGGCCCAAGACAGGCAGATCACCTGAGGTCAGGAGTTCTAGATAAGCCTGGCTAACATGGTGAAATGCCATCTCTACTAAGAATACAAAAATCAGCCACGTGTGGTAGTGCACGCCTGTAGTCCCTGCTATTTGGGAGGCAGAGTTTGCAGTGAGCCAACATCTCACTACTGCTCTCCAGCCTGGGTGACAAAGTGAGACTCTGTCTCAAAAAACACGAAAAACAAAACCAAAAAACCCCACAAAAAAAAAATCCAAAAAACAATTTGGTAATTGGACAAGTAAATGTCTCACATATTTGAAAAAATCAATTATAAAGCAGGAAACTGAAACTGCATTTCAGAAACATGTTAGATATAAAAATGACTATATATCCTGTAATCTAAGAAGAAAGGGCAAGCATAAAGTCTAAAAGTCTATCTGCTATAGATGGACTAAAATTTA
Source organism: Macaca mulatta (assembly GCF_049350105.2). Taxonomy (NCBI): domain Eukaryota; kingdom Metazoa; phylum Chordata; class Mammalia; order Primates; family Cercopithecidae; genus Macaca; species Macaca mulatta. Next base: position 81,451,152 of record NC_133418.1, on the reverse strand, counting down.
CATGTAAAACTCATCTTACTATCTAAAATTTTTTTTAAAGGCTTAAGAAGTGAATAAGAAGAAAAAAGTGTCAAACAGCACATGTAAAATGTTAATTATACTGATCTCTTTGAAGATTAACAAAGGTGATGGAATTTTCTGGCACTTGTAAACTCTTCAAAGTCACAACTTTAAAAAAACCTCTTAAATCCATTTGATATTAAAAAAAAAAAAACTCCAAACAAACAATCTTAGACTCCTTTTTAGAAATATAATTCTCAGGAAGGTAATGAAAAATGTCCCCCTCACCAGAAATTTTACTTTGTAAAGATTAAAAAGGCATCCCAAATAGAAAAATGAGCAAGATTCTAAACACTTATTCCATATGAACGTGGGTCCATCAGTAAAACATGTGATATCTGATGCCTATACGCACCTCAACAACTGCTTCAGAGAGCTACCAGTTCAAGACTATAACACACAACCCACTAACTAATAAGGATAAAAAAGTGGAGGACGAAGCAGGAAGGCAACATTTGGCAACAAAGGTGAACATTTGCAAGTACAAATTCATACCTCAATAATCCCATTCACTTGATGTAGAGAAGGCACAAAATACGCATGCTATTGACAGTAACAAGAGAAATTCAAGTAAGATTTAACTTATGTTTTTTTCAAACATATGCCTTTGTCCAAAACAGAAAGAAATATAATTATATTTAATATAATAGATGTAGTTTTCCTTTGTTTCCCCAGACAGACAAAGAAAAACACGTGTAAGAATGATTTGAAAATTTCTAAAAGCAATAATAAGGATATGTTTTTAAAAGTCTTATTTGTATGCGTCATACTACTTTCAGAGTCAAGCGCCAGATTTACTACTGACTTTGACATTTACATATATGACATCTATATAATATTTAAGGTCCTTTCAAAAATCTTAACATAATTACGGGCTGGGTGCGGTGGCTCACGCCTATAATCCTAGCACTTTAGGAGGCTGAGGCAGATGGACTACCTGAGGATGGGAGTTCAAGACCAGCCTGGCCAACATGGTGAAACCCCATCTCTACTAAAAAATGCAAAAAATTAGCCAGATGCAGTGGCACACACCTGTAATTCCAGCTACTCAGGAGGCTGAGGCGGAGGCTGCAGTGAGCCGAGATCACGCCACTGCACTCCAGCCTGGGAGACACAGCGAGACTCCGTCTCAAAAAAAAAAAAAAAAAAAAAAAAAGCAAAAAAAGCATAATTACTATCTCCACCATGTATTTTCAGTACCCATTAGATTTATCCACCAGTTTCCTTTCTGAGGTCTGAATCTGGGAATATGGACAAAGTTTTATGCTTAACTCAAAGAAAAAATTTTTATGTTCTGGGTTAAGTTTTCAGCAGAACCTCTTGTTCTTAGAGAAGATTCATTCACACAGCCTCTTGTCCCCAACCCAAGAGAGGATCAGTGAAATAGATAGCAACTGTACCTGGCAATTCATCAGTGCTTCAAGTAAAGAAGTGATACAATTTTAATTATGTGTTATTTTCCGAAGCTTCCTTAGGTAAACAGAAACTAGAATTTTATTATGCTTTCTGACTCTGGGGAGGGCAGAATTCAGTTTCAGCTATATATCATGAAAGTGGATCAGAAACAGGTTGGAACAAGGACATGAAGCACGCTATAAGACGCTACGATTTTAAAAGTGAGCTGGCTTATACGTTCACAACACTTTTCCAGTAGAAAGAAAGAGAGAGGAAGGAAAGCGCCTCCTTAGTGATTCCAGTCTGAGTTTTGTATCCCCCCACCTTTTCATTTATGCCTATGCATGGCTCACTGTAGAATGCTGAGCCACAACTTCTGCCTGGGTCAGGAACGGTTTCTTTTGTGGTTGCTGGTATTTAAAAGAGCTGTATCATGCCTTATCCCACGGGATGATGGGGAAAATCCATAGGTACCATGGAACAAAGGTTCTCAACAAGCTGCCCCCGCCTCCGCCCCCTGCCTCCCCAGAGGACATACGGAAATGTCTAGAGACATTTTTGGTGGTGGTTGTTGTCACAAATGAAGGAGGGGTGCTACCAAACACACCACATTGCACAAGGCAGCCACCCACAACAAAGAATGTCAAGAGTGCTGAGGCTGAGAAACCCTGCCACAGAAGCAAAGGGTGAAGTGGGTAGCAATACAGAGAAATGCAAGAATGTCATGAACAGTAATATGGTCTAAAATAGGAAAAGACTTGTATTACTTATTTAAACTTTCCTTTAGGCCTGTGTGTTGATTTTACTTCAGGCCTCAGGTGGCTGCCAAATTGGCTATACTCAACCACAGTGCTTTTAAATGGTCAGCTGTGTCCTTAGTAACTCAAATATGTTGGGTGCCATAAATATATCTAAGAACTACAGCACAAGTACATAAACCGTGCAATCTCAAATATCCTACCCTAATAAAAACAAAGGTATTGCTTTTTGCCTATTCCATCTGCATATACTAAAAACACGTAACAACAAATAATACTATTTTTATTGGATGAGAACCACCAAACAAATCCCTTCACATTATGGGACCACATACCATCAGATATTTTACAGGGATTCTAGGAAATGACAAAAGTCTGACAGTGTGCCCACTGTGAGATGTTTCGTTGTGTTGCATAATTTTTAAAGTATACTCAGAATTATCTTCAGTCATATGAAGTCTCAGACAATAAGAGTGGAATGGCTTGGAGGGGATGGAAAGCATGACTTCCAAGATGGAAAAAAAAACTTGGAATGTGCTAGATTAACCTATCTAGGAGGATCCTGTATCTCCTTTCACTTTATGAACTTCAAATTTCTCCCTTCCCATGATAAAGAGTCCTTTGTCTCAGACAGCATGAGACACTGATTTCTCAGGTTTCCGTTGGGGTCTGAGGGAGAGGATGTAATTCAAAACAAAACAGGTGCAAGGAATAACAACCTGATAGGCAGGAACTCTGCTCTTAAAAATCTGAGCTAACCTCAGCTCTTATAATCTTTAACATGATCTACAGGAAGGCAGAGAACACAGTGACTGACTGGAGGAACCTCTCTGTGAAATATGATAACAACGTAAAGTCAAAATTGCTGAAAATGGACTTATTTCTCTTATGCACTCACTTATCAATAGGAATCCTCACGTTTTACAGTATTATTTCAATTACAACATTAATTTTTTTAAACACAGTTTTCTTTAGCTCAAGGTCTTTTACTCACCATCTACATCAGAGATTCTTACTTTTTTTTTTTTTGAGACGGAGTCTGGCTCTGTCGCCCGGGCTGGAGTGCAGTGGCCGGATCTCAGCTCACTGCAAGCTCCGCCCCCCGGGTTTACGCCATTCTCCTGCCTCAGCCTCCCGAGTAGCTGGGACTACAGGCGCCCGCCGCCTCGCCCGGCTAGTTTTTTGTATTTTTTAGTAGAGACGGGGTTTCACCGTGTTCGCCAGGATGGTCTCGATCTCCTGACCTCGTGATCCGCCCGTCTCGGCCTCCCAAAGTGCTGGGATTACAGGCTTGAGCCACCGCACCTGGCCGATTCTTACATTTTTAATCATAACTCCCTCCACCCCCCACCCATAGCAGTGGTGGTGGCAGCAGCAGCAAGTATTAATAATAGCAACTAACACTTACTGAGCATTTACTATATACCAGAGACCTTGCTACCCACTTTCCACATATTAACTCACTTAATCTTCACAGCCACCCTATGAGGTCATTTTATTTTCCCATTTACAGAAGAAGTGGAGGCACAGAAATTAAGTAACTCACCCAAAATAGCACAGAAAGTAAGCAACAGAGCTAGGATCTAGAGGGAGACAAGCTGGCTCCAGAGCCCGCTCTTACCTACTACCTGAAAGGACCTCTCTGAGCACATGCTTCCAGCTTTTGTGTACTTACTAACTTAGAAATTATATACTATTCTATGAATACATTATGTACATTACATATCAAATGTAAAATAATAGCTAAAAGCCAGGTACACCTGTAGTCTCAGCTACTCTGGAGGCTGAGGCAGGGGGACCACTGAGCCTGGGAGTTCAAGGCCAGCCTATGCACCACAGCGATACCCTAGTCTCTAACAATAACCATAATAATAATAAAAAAGGATGCGATAAAATAAATAACACACTAACGTATTCTTCCACATATGTTATTGTCTTGCAAACCCCACTTTGAAAGCTACAGGCCTACAGAGCCCAAACTGCTTGGCCCAGCATTTGTGGTCTCTCACATGTTGACCTGCACCCACCCTGCCATTCACACATCCTCTCTCCTTGACACAACAGGCTGGTTTGCTCATTGCCTCCTGCAAACACTTTCTGATGCCCTCCTCCATGCCTGGGCTCATACCATGTCGCTTGCCTCAAAAACAGAAAGCTAGTTTCAAGGTTTATCCCAAGGCCCAATGTTCCCCTGAAACCTCTGATCTCTCCAGTCCATCCTGGTCTTGCCTCTCAGATGTGTGATCTCGGCCACATGCTTGGTGCACGTAACATGTAGCCATGTATTTCTGGGTAACTGTCTGCAGTGTCAATGGTTTATTTTCCAGGTAGCTCATAAGCTTCTTGAGAGCAGGGAATATGCTATAAATTTTCTTTGTATCCTCCATAGTACCTGACATAGTATGTAGTATGATGTACTTAACTTCTCAATAAATATTTGCTAAACAGAAGAATAAACATTCTCCACATTTACTCTACATCTCTAAGGCCCAGGTCCAGAGGGTTAAGGTAAATGTCATACTAGAAAGCAGAGAAAGTAATATGACGGATACTTTGCTCTTTGCCTAAGCTCATCAGAACCATGACAGATTGACCTTATTCACTATGATTCCAGATGAAAAGGACCTCAGAGTCCCCAGCAATTCTGGCATCTATAGTGTGATGAGCTCACTTTAGGGAGCTCTTAAGTTTCTAAAGTAATGGCATCCTTCCTGGCCTTGTTTATCCACTATTGCCCACTCTATTGGCACTTTCCTATGGGTAAAGATAGTCTCAAACATGCACTTGGTATACCTGCTTACAGATGTCTGCAGCCAGCAGTTTCAGACGGAAAGACGTCCACCCTTTACCTTTATTCAAAAAACAAGAAAGTTTTCCCATGTCCTGTGATGTGATATAATTTGCTCAAACGTTGTTTCCAATGATGACTATTCTGACATGCCAACTGCCCTCCTCTCCTATCTATTCCTGATTCCCCTTAGCCTACTTGTTCTTTTGTCTGCAGCAACAATTACTTTCTAACAAACTATCTAACTTACTTATTATATTTACTATAATAAGTTCTGATATGTTTTACTCTTGCTGCTGGAATATAAGTGCACTGAGAGCAGTAATCTTGGAGGGCAAGGATGTGTCTCTTCTGTTCTCTGATGTAGCCTAAGCACCCAAAACAGTGCTTGGCACGTGCTCAATTAGCAGTTGTCAAATGAATGAATAAACAGATGGATATCAAGTCCCATTTTGCCCACAATCCCGAAGGCCCCAGAGAGAATCCTTCTCGCCTGACAATATTCCTTGTCTTCACCCAGAGAAGCAGTGCACAGAGAAGCAGTATACAGAGTTTCTTATACAGAGAAGCAGTATAGTACAGTGGTTAACTACACAAGCTCAAAAGGTTCAAACAACCCTGAGCTTGAATCCCAGTTTTAATCTTGCATAAATTTAGTGAAATCTCACAACCCCTCCTGTTCTCAGTTTTCTCACCAGTAGGATGGGAATAACACCTATCCTCCAGAAGAGGCTCTGGAGGAACTCAGTGACTGGTACATCACACACACGCTCTCACACTAAATATATATATATATATATATATATTTTTTTTTTTTTCCTCTTTTTGCTATTAATTCCCCTACTCTAATCAACTGACAAATCTCTAAGTTCCACATGCCCCTGACTGATACTCTGAGTTCTGAGCACTTCAAAACAGCAGTACATTGCCTGGGGAATAATGACAGTGCAGTACAGTCAATGCTCCAGAACCTGGCAGCTAAGAGCTGTCTCCAACACCCAGCAAAAGCTCCCTAAGTAACAGACACTAAATAAAAGCTTTTGGATGTTTATAAGGAAGGGATTAATTCATCTTCAAAAGTAGCATTTTAATTAAAAATGACTTTTCTGGGCTTATATCCAGAAAGGAATATATTGCCAAAAGGTAAGATTTAACAAGGTTTAGTTCTTTCTTTAGGTTTGTTTTTTTTTAAGAGTCCAGTGCTTCCCAATCCTTTTCACATCAAGGCACACATAGAAAGTAATCTTTCTTTGGCACTCTGGGATAAAACCGACGATGCTGCTCCCAGCTGCAGGTGACTGCCTAGAGGCCCCAGCCCTGCCAGGCCACACTCAGACTCCCTGAGAGCTGAAGGAATCGATAAATACCTTGGCACATCCATAGCCACACCACTGGAGAAACTCTGCCTTAACACTTTTTGGACTGGGGACCTTTCTAGCAACTTAGATTTTTCTCCTTTCACACTAACACAAGTTCTCAAAAAGAAAGAATAAATCTGGCCACCTGACAAGAGTGAGCATTTTCTTCAAATGATGACTCATTCCAGAAAAAAAGCACACAGACCAGAAATCCACCTATAACTTATAACATCAGCATAGTTTCACGCTTTTCTTTTTGATTTTCCATTCTGAAACAATATTTTCGAGGCATAAAACAAACAACAATGGAGATGGTCAACATCTTAGGTCGCCAAATGGAATCTATCAAGAAATGTTCCATTTCTGGACAGCTGGACCATTTTTATGTTTCACAATTTTGTACTTTTAAGAAATACAAATGATATTAAAATTCTTAAAGCACTAAGACATTGTCTCATGTGATTACATTTTTAAAAGATGGAAATGATAGTTCTTTTATATTTAATCACAAATTTTGATGTAACAGCAATATTAATAGAAATATATATACATATCTTTTCTATAAATGTTCATTTGCTTCCCTATTTAAGAAACTCCAGTAGAGTTGACACTTAAGGCTACCTCTGTCACTGATTTTCTACTTGCTTCCACTGCTCCCGTCTGTAGCATAGACTGAAGGGCGGTTAGTACCATCCCTGCTTCTTGCACAGTGATTCCTTCATACAACTAGCTGGCCGAAATAGCCTACCTTTACTTCTTTCTTTGTTTTCTGGTTTTCTTCCCATAAAGGTAATGCCAAGGTCTAGTCCAATTTCGGTCTTCATGTGTCCCATCCAGCCCAACACTACTGTTCCCATCATGTAAAGATTCTGACCCTATAGCAAACACAGAGTATATTGGGATGTTCCAGACTCAAGCAGAAATGGCCTCAGTTTCAGTCTCCTTTTATGCCTGATGCCCTGTCTGGCATTGTATCTTCTGTCTCCTCTTCATTTCTGTTACTCATATGATCCCTGGTCCCTGAGGGCTCACTTGGCTTCTAATCCACAGCTCTCTTTAAGTTTGCCTCAAAGGCAAACTCCTTATGTTTTCACCAGTGCCTAGAACAGGGTAAGCAAGCTACAGTGTCTGCTGAATTAAATTTAGTCCTGACCAACTTCTCATGGTCCTATCAGTTCCTAGATCTAGGATCTGTAACTCCTATGGTTACCCAAGTTTGAGAGGTTTTGTCAGACCCTTAAGGATGATAGAAGGTATGGCAACTATGGACTTGGCTATAGGCTAGGTCCCAAGGGAGGATCTGTATTTCCAGATACAGATTTAGTAGCATTAAATGGAAGACCAAAGAGAAATGATGACAGAGAGATGAGTGGAGAGGGAAGGGTACAATATACCTTTTACGGGTCACAGCTTCCCTGGGTTTCACTGACTTCTTCTGTCTCAATAACACAAATAGATTTACTTTGTTTCCACTGTATGATAACATACTAAATTAGATTTAAGGGGAGCAACTGAGTGATAAAGTTTATCTTTAGATGGATTCTTGGTTTCTTCTCCTTAGCCATAAAAAGTTGTTATTCGCATCAGAGGCAGCACATTCTAAAGAAAATAGGAACACAGGCTTTGGAGTTTAATATGTTATCTCAGCCGGGCGCGGTGGCTCATGCCTGTAATCCCAACACTTTGGGAGGCTGAGGTAGGGGGATCACTTGAGGTCAGGAGTTCCATACCAGCCTGGCCAACATGGTGAAACCCAGTCTCTACTAAAAACACAAAAATTGGCCAGGCGTGGTGGCGGGCGCTTGTAATCCAAGCTACTTGGGAGGCTAAGGCAGGAGAATTGCTTAAACCCAGGACGCAGAGGTTGCAGTGAGCTGAGATGGCGCCACTGCACTCCAGCCTGGGCGACAGAGTGAGACTCTGTCTCAAAAGGAAAAAAAAAAAAGAGCTAAATTAAAGAGCAATAGATCACCTTTTATTTGTATATAACAACAACAACAACAACAACAACAAAAACCCAAAATAGACAAGAAATGAAAAAGCTGAAAATTCAAACTCTTATTTCAAATGGTATACATTTTCTTATGAATTACCCAAAATGTGAGTTAAGTACCCAAGAATCAGAATAAACCCTTCCTCATGATTGTTGGCCTCTTATATTGAGCTCCTCCTCAATATAAGAATTTTCTGAACTCCAATATGATCTCTTGAGAGTGATAAGCAACCTAGTAATAATGTTAAGTCCCCAACATGAAGAGTTTCGGCAACAAAAACAGAAGGTTAATTCTACTTAAGAGACACAGCAGCCCTGCTAGTGATGTTCCCAAATGAGGTAATGTCCATGGCTCTTATCTAGCCTTTATTGAGATTTAATGTCATTTACCCCTGGCTCTCATGAATCTGCTGCATAACCTCACCTTTTCTAATGTGTGTTACTTCTAACCATCTCAACACAGCAATTATGAACCTCTGGTTTTTAAAATGATTAAGAAATGAATCCCACATGTTCTTTTTTTTTGCAAGTGTTATAATTTGAGTCTTTCTTCCATAGTCCCAGAAAATTCAGAGATCAGCATATTTCTTGTTTTGAAGGTATACTATAGAAATACTCTGAGATTTGATATATTTATGTAAACATTTTCAAAGCGGTCAAAATGTATAATTCAAGAAAATGTTCTGTGAAAGAATTTGTTTTCTGACTACAAAATGATTTCCTGCTTTTGAAAAAAATAACAACTTTATATTTACTTAGCTGGCTCTGGAGATCCCATGGAGATGATCATTCCTTTCAATCTCTAACACCTCTTTTCCAGGTGCAGGCTTTTTAATGATTTCAAAGGTAGCTTTATGTGGAGAGGAATCTATAAGATGTAGAAAGGAAAAAGAAAAAGAGCCCTTCCCAACTTAACCCTTTATGCTTTCCCCAGAAAGAACCACAGGATGGACAGAACTAGGACAACACAGGTGTGACACTCAAATGGACACGCCAGAAAGACTTTCCACATCCCTTTGACTTCTTTTTCTGAACCAGGGTAAACCAACCTTGATAAAGGTAGGAATCTGCCTGACAAACATGAATACGATACCCAACACCCACATTTGCTGGCTTTTATTCAACAAGCCCTTCATCTCACCAACACTTAGGAACAAGAGCAACAACCACAACAAACCCAGAGTTCTAGGGTTTTACCCTTTCCACAGGATTTCACATTTTATCTAGCAGAAGAAGTAAACTTGAGACTATCAAAAGCAGCCCAGAGGCAGAGCAACAGACCATGTTTTGTTGCTGGGCAGACTGGTGAAACTCAGCCAGAACTGTCAGTAGTGTGTATGGGGAACAAGGCTGGGAGGCTCATTTGCACAACTGATGAGAGAGCCCAAGAAGCAACTCCAACCAAACTATTTGGACAAAGTTCAGCCAAGAGTGGATCTTCAGTAAAGAAAATCTGATGGCTTATCCACTTGACAAGCTAGGCCTTCCTTCTAACTCAGATACACTTTGTAAAGGCTGTTCTGTATTCCTCATCATTCCAGCCCTGCTCTTTCGAAGAATCAGCAGAGTCTGACACAATCAAGAGATATAAATTTTGAGGCAGAGCAAATAATTTTTGGGTCACAATGGTCCATCTTTAAGACCAAGACAATAACCCCTGCCCCTCTCTTCATCACAGGGATGTAGTGAGAACTCAAGGGAGATGAGTGCTCAAGAGCTGATAGTAAAGAAAAGACCTAAGACCCATAATGTATGTAACATAGACTAGATGATCTCAAACTGCAGTCTGGGGCAGTGCAATCTTTTCAAGAGGTCCCCAAGACAAATTATTTTCAAGTGATGCCAAGAAAATAGTTTCCTCTTTTACTCTCATTCTCTCATGAGTGTACAGTGGAGTTTGCCAGAGGCTACAAGGTGTGTGAGGATGTCATTATTTTGATGACTAATGCAATATGTACTTGTGAGTCCTCGTGTTTTAATATTTTCTCAAGTTTACTTTTTTTTTTGAGACAGAGTCTCACTCTGCCGCCCAGGCTGGAGGGCAGTGGCATGATCTCGGCACACTGCAACCTCTGCCTCTGGGGTTCAAGCAATTTTCGTGCCTCATCCTTCCAAGCTGAGTAGCTGGGACTAAAGGCATGTACCACCACACAGTTAATTTATGTATTTTTAGTGGAGATGGGGTTTCGCCATGTTGGCCAGGCTCGTCCTGAATTCCTGGCCTCAAGTGATCTGTTCAGCTCAGCCTCCCAAAGTGCTGGGATTATAGGCATGAGCCATCACACCGGCCTGTCTCAAGTTTACTTTCTAATTGAATATTGATAGAGAAAACTCTCTGGGAGCCGTAATAGCTTTTAAGAGTCTAAAGAGGTCCTGAGACAAATTTGAAAACTGCCAACCTAGAACTTCAGTCCCACCCAAACCAGTAGGTTCCCACTCAGGGGCTACCTTCTCACCCACTGGGAGCCTTTATGCTGCTCTCTTTGCATGGGAGACTCCTTCCCTTTCTTTACTTGGCTAACTTCTTCAGTCTCTGCTTAGATGTTGCTTCCTCTGGGACATTTTCCTCGATTTCCCAGAGGAGCCTGGTGGCCCTGCTATGTGTTCACCCAGCACTTAGCGCACTACATTGTGATTGCCTATTTTCTGGTACTTTTTTGTCCTTGGCTCCTTCAAGGCAAAAACTGACTTACTTGCTATTATGACTGTGACACAGTGGTATGTAGTAGGCATTCAGTAAATATTTGTTGAATATAGAAAACAATCAAGGAACGGCCAGGCACAGTGGCTCATGTCCATAATCCCGGCACTTTGGGAGGCCAAGGTGGGTGGATCATTTGAGGTCAGGAGTTCAAGACCAGCCTGGTCAACATGGTGAAACCCAATCTCTACTAAAAATACAAAAATTGGCGACTGTGGGAACAGTGGGGGTGCAGAAAGCTCGTAATTCCAACTTCTCAGAAGGTTGAGGCACAAGAATGGCTTGAACCCAGGAGGCAGAGTTTGCACTGAACCGAGACTACACCACTGCACCCCTGCCTGGGCAACAGAGTAAGACCCTGTCTCAAAAAAAAAAAAAAAAAAGAAAAAGACAAAGATAGTTCTACCTTGCATTCTTATTACCTAGGGAGAATGAGTTATGAAATAACTAGTTTTCATTATAGTACAGATTTATTAAAATTAATAATAATAGACTATCTATATATCTTGTGGTGTACCAGGCACTATTCTAAGCATGTTGTATGTATTAACTCCCTTAGTGTTCACAGAGTTCCTATGAGGTATATGCTACTATTATCCTTATCTCAAAAATGAAGACATGGATGTATAAGTAATGAGGGGTAGATCTGAGATTCACACCCAGGCTGTCTGGCTCCAAAGTTTCATCTTGTTAATCACTCCAGCCACTGCCTGCCACATCAGCAGTGTCGATCTCAGGCTTATAACATGTATTGAGATCTCAAGGCCATCTCTCAACTCTGTTCATAAACCGGGAACATGACCTGACATTTATATTCCACCCCTAACCCTATGCCCATGTGAGCAACTATAGCAGCCATTTGAACACAAGACCTCACCAATACTACCTGTCCTCAAGTTAGGGTTGAAATAGGGCAGTTTCAGCAAAAAGTCTCTTTCTCGTTTATTTTTTGTATGTTACTTTTTTCTAGAAGAAGTGTTAGGTTAAAAACAAAAAACTTGTACATTTGTTCAAAATAATAAGGTTTTTTGGTAGCACAGAGAAAACAGGAAAGGTTCAATACTTCCATGTACTAAGGTGCTGTGCCACAGGGCAAACTCTCCCTGATGTGTCTAACTCTTCCTGTGCCTCTTAGGTTAACCTCTCTCAAGGTAGCTTCCAGTTTTACTCTGAATAGGTAGTAGCCCAGAATGTTTTGCAGGCATACTTGATGGAAAAGACAAAGTTTTATCTGGCTCACAGAGGTAAGGCCAAGTGGGAGAAAGTATACTGTAGAAAACACGGGATTTATTGCAAAAGATAATCTGAGAGAATCACAATGTAACACTGTAGTGATATTTGGGATGAAAAAGCATAACTAGGAGATACCTGATCTTTCAGAAGTAGAAAAAAAGTTCTACAAAGTTAAGAGGCTGTGTATCAAATCTTCACCAGCTAACAGTACATGAGAAACCAGAGTTCATCTTATGGTGTTTGACAGAAGTCACACAAAGCAACTTTACTTACCTGGAGAAGTGTCCCATGAATATGGTTTTGCCGGAAACACTGGTCAGTGCAGCTGGGGAGTGTGGCCAACAGAGTTCGAATGGTATTAGGAATGTGATCTATCATAACAAATGGGACCAAGGCACGAGCTGCCATTTCACGGGAGTGATAGACAGGTGAGTGACCACACCTGGGGAGAAATAAAAACACAAGACCATTCAACAGTCATCTCTACATCTGTCTTTGTATATACTTACATTCTATCTAGCATGGGCTGGAACATTCAGGGGTTACGGGGAGACAGGAGTTGCTCCTTATTCCAAATGATGTTTTGTATCTGCATTAGTTCTACAGGTGACTTTGCTTTGCTTAAAAACATCGTTAGCACCTATAATTCTTTATCATGGAGATTAAACATAGACAGGCTTGGGAATAACACAATAAACAGGTAGTATCAAAAAACAACTTACTCGTTAACTATTTATTGGGTATTTATGATAAGCAAAAGCACCATGATAAGTGCCATAAAAAATAAGACAGTCACCATTGTCTTTGAAGAGCCCATACTTTGGTTGGCCAGAGGAAAAGTATATTTGAAAAAATGACCAAAAGTACGAGACAGTATACGAAAAGTGAGAAGCAAGTGATCTTGACATTATGACTATAGAAAATCTGAAGAAGGATGGAACTCAGGAAAGCAAGCATGATTCAAGTAGGCCAAGAAAGATCTGAAGTCATTTCAACCAAGGGCAAAGTGGTATAAAGCAAGACTAGAAATACTCAAGGTGTAGGTAGATGTGTAGAATGCAGAGGTTCATGAATAACAGTAAAAGTTAAGGCTGAGAAGTGGGATAGGCCATACTGGGGAGTGCCACAAAGAGCATAGTCCATGGTCTGAACTAATTGTTAAGAGAACAAGAGATGGACCTTCAAATCACCAAATCCTTGCCTCTGGGCTGACTCATACCCAAAGAGCTGGAATAAAAGCCAGTTCTTAAATAGTGAAAGTCGTGGACAAGGGTTATTTTGAGATTCTAGAAAGGTCATTGTAAAGGCAGGTCATCTACAAGTCATCTTCATAAACACTCAGAACCTGAAAGGCCATAACCATTTTGTTGAAACTGTGCACTTTAAAGCCTCCACAGATATGAGATTGATTGATTGAGAGTAAAGTAAAAGTCTTCACAGATATGAGATTGAGAGGAAAGTCCAATATGCTAAGTACCAGCTTAAATAAGTTCTTGACTAGAACACTCAAGACTTCATCATTTTTCATGCAATTAAAAAGTAACTCAACTTACAGAAATGTCTTAGATGACAAGAATAGGGAAGGTCAGAAGATGGTAGACTCTGCAGGGGAAAAGAGATGGCCTCTTGACTTTCTTCAAAATTAATCTGTGTACATGAAGGAATTACTTGGTAAGAATCAGGCCATTAGGGCTACATGGCCATGTTGGCTCAGGAGTAGAGGGACAGGGCCCTACAATAGCAATGTTTCTAATACCTTAGAGGTTATCGCCAACGTTTATTCTAATATGCCAAAAGAAATACAGATACAATTTCTGTACAACTAGAATAGTCGGAGCAGAATTTCATCATGGTGTTGGGGGAGGTAGGGGAAGAGGAGAAAGAAGTATGGGGTGAGTTTAAAAAAAATATATGCTATTTTTCCCCCTAAGACAGTTCTGTCTGTCAGGTAGGTCCTGCAGCACAGTTTCAGGACGGAGAAGAGGTCACCCCACATTATCTGTGGGAAAACAGAGAGCTATGGTTACAGTAGTTGTGACAGTTTCCACAACTCATTCATTTTCTCACTTATTCTTTTTAAATGATTAAATGTTTAATCTGTAACTGGCAAATGCAGAAAAATGTTTGCTTTGGTCTATAGGAAATGATGAGGGAGGGGTCAGGGAGAAACTTCACTTGATTAAAAAAAAAAAAACTCTGAAAATGTTTTGAGATTTAATTAGCAAATCACCTCACTTAGTATGGCACAGTCATTTGTCGGAAGCTTCCCTTTCCGTCTGTCACCCACCTCTCCAATGCACACACTTTGTGTTACAGTGTGTTTTATGTTACCGAAAGGGCTCTTGTATATAAATGTTTCTTTTCAAATACAAAGAACTCTGACATGGTTACAGATGTTTAGTTTCCAATTAGCAGTGACTGTACACTAAAGAGTGCCCCTCCTTTTGCTCCTGACTTTTGTAGATGATGATTTCCCAAAGGATTCTGGCATCCATACAAGAGGAAGAATGGAAAGTGGGAAAAGTGCCAGTATTTTCTGCTTTTGGATACCCTGTGTTAGGGTAGTTTCCAAATGCACACAACAAGGTTAAAAAGCAAAACAAAACTTCTCCTCAAAAAAGTAACACAATTACCAAAAAAGAAGCCAATTCTTGAAGTAATATTTAATTAAGTAACATTCATTATAAAGCAATGGTTAAATATTCCATCACAAATTCTTTAGATGGAAAGATTAGATCATAGACAAATTTATACATATATATGTAAACACTAAGAAAAAAATTTCTAGGTTACTGTTTTGTCACCTACTGCGGGCAGGGAGGGGGTCTGAGGAGCACATTTAGAATCTAGTAGCTATAAGAATAGAAAATTAGAACACCTGGATTTTCATTCTGCTTTGGACACTGAGTTCTGTGACTTGCAAAAGTCACAGAAACCTCTCTGAGTATCAGTACAGTTGAGAATGGTGGCAATGCTTTCTACCCAGTGGTCTGACGTGATGTCTAAGAGAACACTCCAAGTAGGAAGGACTTCAGAAATTCCAAGTTTTTACAGTGCACTGTGCCTGTGTCTAGTAATAGCATCAGTATATTCAAGAATTGCAGGCCTATAAGTGGCCCCAGGAAGAGAATTAAGAACATGTGGTGAATTCTATGCTGCTTTAAAAAGTTAAGACAACATGTTGATAATATGAAGGCAAAGAAGGTCTTTTTTTGGCCACCATTAAAAGCGGTGAGGAAGAGTCTCAAGCCCTTCTGAAATAAGTGGGATAGCCCCTGTCTCTCTAAGTTTCTTCCATAAAAGAAAAAAATACACTTAAGGTCTCAAAGGTCATTTCTACTTTTAACATTCCTTGAAAATCAGTCCCTCTAATAGCCCTAAGCTGTGTTCTAGGCCTGAATACTAGGTCCTCCACAGAATCTACAAGGTACAGACACCAGTGTCTTAAAACTTCTAGCCCTCTCACGTCAATAAACCCTTTCTATGTTCATTTTAATCACATATTTATTGACTGCCTACCATGTCCTCGACACTGTGTAACATAACACATGACACTTTTATTTTTTTTTTTTTTGAGACAGTCTCACTCTGTCACCCAGGCTGGAGTGCAGTGGCGCAATCTTGGCTCACTGCAAGCTCCTCCTCCCGGGTTCATGCCATTCTCCTGCCTCAGCCTTCCGAGTAGCTGGGACTACAGGCGCCCGCCACCTTGCCCGGCTAGTTTTTCATATTTTTAGTAGAGACGGGTAGTCTCGATCTCCCGACCTCGTGATCTGCTCACCTCGGCCTCCCAAAGTGCTGAGATTACAGGTGTGAGCGACCGCGTGCCTGACCGAGACATGATACATTTTTAATAAGAATACTTGCATCCCACAATTGTACAGCACTTGACAGTTGATAAAATACCTGCACACTTGTGATCTCTTTACTATGCAACTTCCCTGTAGGACAAAAGGGCATTATGAACCTAAATTAACAGATGAAAAATAAAATGAAGCTCAGAAGGGCTCAGTGAAAACTCCGAGGGCTAAGTCCAGGATGTGTAAGTAGCGCTCAGGCCAGACTGTGACCCAGAGCTCTCTGGCTACTCAACCTGTAGCTCACACCTGGAAATCAAGGGAGCATAAAAATATCTCCTAGCTAACAAAAACACAAACTGTAATTTATACATATGTGGAAAATTTCTAAATGAGTGTTTTGTTTTTTTTTTAAACATTTTAAGGATAACGAAAATATTTCAGAAACTAATGTAAACTATGAACTCTCTCACAAGAGGAATATATTTATGAACATATACACACAATTTCCCATACAGTTTCAGGTTCGTGACACACATCCAAAACCCTTGAGGAGGGAGTTTCCCAGACCCAGGTGGGGAACCTCCTGCTGCTCTGTCGCATACATCAATGACAACACAATGTGGCTGTCAGGTGTGTGCTCTGCTGCATGTGACATAGCAGTGGAGAACACTGCTCACAGGGAACCACCAGCTTAGAGGTGACATACAGTCTGCTCATCACAAATCAGTGTACCCATGCAGACATACACAGCTGTAGAGTGGCACAGAAAAGTCAAGTGGGAGGCAGAGCTGAAACAACTTTCTGGAACAGATAAAGGACCTTCAAATGAGGGTGAAATACACACTTGAGCTTAACACTTGAGGAACCCAGAGGAGTTCAGAATGCAGTACTCTCAGCAAAAAAAAGGACCATTGAGCTGAGATCATGCTGACTTCACCACCTTTCACAGAGTGAGGGCTAAGCTTTTTCTACGTGTTCTTGTTTCATATCTACCATCACAATGTGTTCTTTTTTTCTGAAAGATTTCAAAGGAAAGCGGCTATACATCACCAAAACTGCCTCTGCCCACCCACATCTGTAGGGACGTCTACTGAGTACCTAGCACAAGCACACACTTGGTCAGGTACCAGAGAATCGGAGAGAAAACCACTGCCTAGGCCACAAGGAACTTAACAGTCTAGTGTGGAACACAGAAGAACGAGCCAATGATTCTCAGGCCATGAGAAGTAAACACAAGCTGCTGCTGCTGTGTAAGTGCGACACCTGTGTGTGCGAGTACTAGTCTAGGTGATCATGCCCAGCTCTGCCTAAGTGGGGAGAGGTGGGGAGAGGCAGAGAGCGCTTGGGTTTGGCAAGAAAGAAGTCCTTCCCCAGACCTGTGCCTTTCCCTATGTGAACCCAAACTGTCCCTCAGGGCATCCAGACAAAAGGAAAGGAACTGAGATTAAGTTACTAGTATGTGCCGGGACTGGCTAGGTGCTTTAGATACACTATTTTAATTATTTCATTAATCTGCATCCCAAGGTCAGTGTCATTATCCCTATTTTAAGATGAACAGAGTGAGGTTTCCCAGCATACTTTGGGTCATAAAGTTAGCATAAAGTCCGCATTTTAATTAGGGTCTGTCTACCTACAAAATTCAGTCTTTGTAAGACTTTACAATGCAGTTGCCTCAAAATCCCCAGAGCCTTGGAAAAGCCAAATGTTTCCAAACATTCAACCTAATCACACTAAGGTATGAACGACTTAGAGAACCAACCAGTCTCTAATTTGTAGACCGCGAAGCAGAACAACAAAGACGATGCTGATAATAGCTAACATTTCCTGAGCATTTATTAAAGACCAGGCTCTGTAGGTGGTACCTCATTTAAATCTGACAAGCCAGAGTAGCTGAGAGAAACTTTGTAGGCAACATGGGGGAGGTGTTTTTGAACTGAGGGAACTTTAAGTCTCAGTAGCATTGGGTGAGTCCCCGTATGTCACAGGAACCAGAGGCTTCAAAGTCTCCAAATGGCTTCAGGATCCAGCCAATATCCCCTTCCATCCTACCTCATTAACATAATTAACATTCCCCCAGTTCCTCCCCATTTCCTGACCCACCTCCAGTCCTGATTCTTATTTTTCAGGTGAGGCTATATCATGTACAAAACAGAGGCCCCCAAACTTCTGTCAGTGATGAAAAGGGCCATCCACTTGCTCTAGATGGCCCTACTTAACCAAGCAGTTAGCATCTTCCAAGGTGGGGTGAGTTCAAAAAAGCTATGTCTGACCCTGATCCCACCCTGCCAACACACCCCCTAAAACCTCTCACTAAAGTTACTCAAGAATGCCAGCCATACCACTATGGTCTGTTTGTCCTACAGCACAGCTGTCAGCTCTTGGGAAATGGTCATCTACTGACAAGCCAAAGTTGAGACAACCCTATTTAACAGGCCATCTCTAAAGGCTGGGTGAGACACAGCAGGCTGAGGCTCTGGATTATACTACTTTCAAAAAATCTTTCTTTCTATATATGTTTTGGCAAGCCAACTAGCGTTTGCACATTCCAGTTCATTCTCACTAGAGTAATGTCCTTTTACTCTTGTGCTTTTACTCCTGTACTGAAGAGGGAATTCCTCTTCATCTTCTAACTATGCTAAGGTATTACATTTTTGTTTAGAGACAGGGTCTCACTCTGTCACTCAGGCTGGAGTTCAGTGGCGAGATCATAGCTCACTGCAGCCTTGAATTCCTGGGTTCCAGTGATCCTCCCACCTCAGCCTCCTGAGTAGCTGGGATGATAGTCATATGCCACCAGGCCTAGCTGATTTTCTTTTTCTTTTTTTTTAAGTAGAGACAGGGTCTCATACACCTGGCCTCAAGTGCTCCTCCCACTCTGGCCTCCCAGAGTGCTGGGATTATAAGCATGAGCCACCATGCCTGGCCTCTGCTAAGGTATTACCTTTTTTGTGAAACTTTACTGTACCTCCTGTGATCAGAATCAATCACTTCCTTCCCTCTGCCTACTGCAATTGCATATTTAGCTCTGCCATAGCAGCCAGTGCATCTCACTTACCTTCCCAACAGTAGCTCTCAGGCATCATCATGTCTGCTAGACTGAAATGACTTTGAGAACAGAAACAGGGTCTTCATAGTTCTTTATCACAGAGCACATAGGACAGGGACTTAAGAACATGCTCTGGAATCCAGCAGACCTAAGTTTACATCTGACTTCTGACACTTACTAGTGTGTGACTTTAGATAAGTCAGTAAACCTAAGTTTGTACCTTCTATAAATGGGGAAAAGGAAGAATGCTCATTTCATAGGGCTGTTGTGAAGTTTAAATGAAATAATGCATGAAAATAAAATGTCTAGAAGACAGGCAGGTGGAATAATTTGAAAATAAAACCTTTATACACTTTACAAATTGTTTTTCTCTAGTGCTCTTTGTCTCAACAACTGGCTGAGGAAACAGGGCCTGGCCTGTACCAAACAGGCTCCAAGTGCTCACAAAGGCCTGCCCTCCTCCTTCCCCTCTAAATGAGCTGGAAAGGAGAGGAGGCTTGAGTTTCTCTAGGGCCTATTCACTTGTTTATGTGAAGCCCATTAGCTTTATTCTCCAGGTCCAGGGCCCAAGTCTATTTTCTGTCTACTCTACTGCTATTATACCAAGATTTCTTTTTCCTTTTTGTTGTGTGTGGTTCATAGTTTTAAATCTCGCCTTCAGGAAAACATGTATGTGTGGGTATGTGTGCGTGCATAAAAGAGAGAAACCACACACACACACACAAAGTTTGTATCCAGTGAATTGGAAAAAGCAGATATTTCTGCATGTCCTGTAACTATTAAATATGTTTTTGTTATAAATGTGGCATTGCTGAAGCCCTTTTCCACACTCTCAGGTGAGTTCAGTGATGGCCAAGGTTGCCAGATTCTCTAGTTGTTCTTCCTATGCCAATATTTCACTCATCAGAACTAACTGCTCATCAGAACTAGCTGTTCCTCCACCACCACCCGAACTAGCTGCTCCTTTTCTTACAACTCAAATCACTAGCACATAAAAATTGCATTGACTATAATCTTGCCCTCTGCATAGCTCAGGGATTTCTTTATTCAAATATATTTCCTGGAAGAGTAATGAGTTCGGGGCTTTTAAAGTTTGATTTTTTAAAAATCCTTGGTTTGGGTAGTAAGGAGAAAACAAGAGCCGTGGACAGTAGCTAAGCTAAAAACTGCACATTTCCAGACACACAAAGTAACTTCAAGTAGAATGTTTAAATACGTTATCTATCGGGCAGCTCAAAGCTCTTTGCAAATTAATTCTAAGCAACACATTAAACCCTTAAAAAAAATTATGAAGAAATGCCAACAATAAGCCACAACAGAACATCTAAAAACTGTACTGTGTGACCACTTGAGACAAGCCCAACCACAGAATCTAAGCCTCAGAGAAGCATGCTTTTGAGGTCACCTTCACACTGCCTCCCAGTGACCCAGGCTGACAGGCCACAGGCTAATAACTCCAGACTGAAATGTCAGCTGCTGGGAGCTAGAAATCAGCCTCCATCATCTGGACATCCCTCCACTTGCCCCTGCAAGAAACAGGCACAGCACTCAGCAACCTAACGTGGCAGAAATACAGGCCTGGCAGGTGCAATGGCTATGGCTACTTGATTCATACCATCCCTTTCAGTGCTAGGAAATAAGGCAAGGAAATTTTCCAGCACGGAGGGGTGAAGGTATACAATTTGGTTGTTACTTTAAAAGCTCTCTAAACAATGTGCTTTAATTGTTCACAATTATAAATATTCTTAAATAAACGAAAAGATGCATGATTTCTGAATGCTAATTTCTGGTTACTTGCTGATCAAAATGTAGAGATAAAGTATGAAAATTACATTTCATCTGAAATTTCATTTAAATGTTTCGTCATTTTTTGAGACGACAACAAATACAATTTGAAACTAAATTTTTCAGATCCCAACCAAATGTTTTAGACAGCTGGGAAGGAGATTCTTCTCAGGGGCACTAAAATGTGCTATACCTTAGCAATAACTCTTTCCCGACTCTGGGAAAAACATGGAAAAGACTTTATAGCAAAGTACATACAAAGACATTGGGAGCCCTAGAAAATAAAAAGGAATCATCTTTCCTAAGCAAATAAAAATAACTGCTAGACTTAGTTTGAAAATTTGGCATAATCTTCCCTCCCAGTCTATCTGAGGGGTTTCTCTCTAACCCTGTACCAATGAGCCACACTCTGGTCTACTGTTCTCCTCATGCAACAGCTGCAACAGCATTCCGGATCTACCCTCGCGTTTCTTGGGCTGGGATGAGCTGCATGTAAGGGCTGCTGCATATGCAGACTGAATGAAAGAGCTGCACATTCCTCCCAATCGCGAAACCCTTCACAATGTTTCTGCTTAGCCTCCACAAACAACCAAGAAATGAGCACATTCAGGCAGCCACTGACTCTTTAAAGGGGGCTGAACACAATAACACTTGACCTCTCAGCATGTCTCCTCCTTTCCTTGCAGGCAGTGGATGGGTCTGAGAAATCAATAACAGGCTGGCTTTCTTTTGGTGTCGACTGCTCAAAGGCCAAGTTCTCAAAGTGATTTAATACAGTTGAAACTCACACCATTATCCTTTAGCGCAAGAGATTCCATATTTACAGTGATTGATTTTTCAGTTCACAAACACAGGAATGGGTAGTCATTTTAAGATACTATACAAAGGAATAGAGAGAATTTACCATCTTATTTTTTAAACCCTATTATATATAACCCTACTATATATAGATAGAAGGTTTAGAAAGGAATGTTTTTATTGCCATTAAAAAACTTTTTTTTTAGCTTTCAAATTTTCTAGAACCTATGATAGCTCTCTATAGTCACATTAAATACATATTTTTATTCTGGTATTCAAAGTACTCTAATTCTAGTCCAAGACTGACTGGACAAATCATAGGTGCTGAGTAAATTTTTCTTTGACCAATTTAACTTTTCAGGTGATTATCTCTGAAATGTTATTAAAATCTTAGACAATCTAAATATCCTGTGAGTCAAGGGAATGCTCAACATAGACCAATTCTATTAACTTCCCTTTTTGACAATAATCTGTTACATTTCTAAAAGATTCTGATATCCATACTAAAAGGAAGGAAGGAAAAAAGGAAGTGAAGGCAGGAATATTTACTGAGTGCCTGCAAGACGCCAGGCAATGTGCTAGGTACTTGAAAACATTTTCTCTCATTTTTAGTACTCAGATAAACCCTTTAAAATAAAGTACATAATATTATATAAATGTATGTGGGTTTTCACTCTAGATAGTCTAGTGGGAACATAAAAAGAATGATGAATTCCCAAATACAATGTAACCACAACCAACTAAAATGCCTTGTGCCAATTCTTTTTGTTGTGATAATGAATGAGGAAACCTTTAGAGGCAATTTATCCCATGAATTTTAATGGCTGGAATGCATATTTGCAGGTCTCATACATAAGGAACTATCTAAATATGTTTCCTACTGCTCTAACTAGTGTTAAACAAAATAAAGCCTAAAGCTTTATTCAATATTAACTTTAACGAAGGCAAATTAGTCACCAGGACTTTGAAGTAAGTCATCCACCAAGTTGCAGCCATCAACCAACAGTTTATGAAGAACCCCACGTCAGACTGCGACAGGTTCCACAAATGCTGTGGCAGTGTCCCCTGATGTCCTCTCTCAGTACTGATCACCTCAGGTCAAATAACTTACAGTCATTCAAAGTATAGTATTAATTTTGTGCTTGCCTCGGCAGCACATACACTAAAATTGGAACGATACCGAGAAGATTAGGTTGGCCCCTGAGCAAAGTATGGTATTTATTTAAAGACAAGTTTGAATTGCCCAAGAATAAAAATCTTGAACCATAGTAACGACAAGAAAAGACACATACATGTCAGCACATTGGCAGAATCTTCTTGGGCTTAGAAGAAATACACAGTCATCAGCTTTAAGCGACTTTTTTGGTGAAGTGAAACCTGCTGTGAAGCAGAAGCACTTACACAGTTTCCTTTGTGTCTCTTACGCAAGGCTACTTTTAAGACATCCTCAGATTAAAATATGAGTATCTAACAATGTGGCCACAGCAAGTTACGTAATGTCCTTTCACATCCTCATCTGTAAACGCATATTAGAATAAATGATCTCCGAAGTCCCCTTCAATAACAAAATTCAATCATGGACATTTAAACATTCCAGGCAGATAGCTATCTTTTTTATTTTACAATATCATTATGACCTCTCTTGCTCCATTGCTTAATCTCATAATATTGATGATAATAATAAAAGTTTTCTATCTAACACTAACCATACTCAATCTTTCTATAGTTGGAGCCAATTTTCTCTAGTTTGAGCCTCTGTGGAGTTGGAGAACAAATGACCAGTGTTTTCTACACACAGGAAAACCCTTCATTAACTCTATTGGAATCCCGTCATGAAAGCACCCTTTACTCTTCTGAGGGCTACAATCACTCCAACCCCTTTCATCATGTAGAACCTCTTCTCTAGAATCTCATTAATTATTTTGCATCTACAGAGGGTTAAATGAATCTTCCCAATGCCATCAGCTAAAACGATTGGTGCTACTACTATATGAGAGAAATTTGAGTATTTCTTTTAATTTGATTGCTTTGCAGAGACTGCAATTTGTTTTTGCTAAAGCTAATTAATGCCCCTGAATGACCCTCCTCATGTTTCACAGAAACACTTCAAGCTAAAACCAGAAAGAATGAATTTTTAAAAATAATAA
The DNA here is from genome assembly GCF_049350105.2 of Macaca mulatta. NCBI lineage: Eukaryota > Metazoa > Chordata > Mammalia > Primates > Cercopithecidae > Macaca > Macaca mulatta. Next base: position 81,427,290 of record NC_133418.1, on the reverse strand, counting down.
AGGAAAGTTTTCAAAAATTCCAAAAAACTGCTTTTTTTTTGGCCTGGAAAAATGACACAAAAGAGCACAGATATTGGGATACTAGCAATAGATTCATTCAAGGTACCTTTTCTCAAATGAAAATTGCAATTAGGTAAGTTGAGTCATATTTCAGCATGCCTACAGTATCCCAATAGACTATTGCCAGTCAGTTTTTAAATACCCCCTGAGAAAGTCTGACATCCTCCTTTGGTTATCCCTGTGCCCATGTTTACACTGCCAGTCAAAAAAATACTTCCTTATACAGTATAATTATACTTGCTGCAATTTAATTTTGTTTTTCTGGTTCTACATGCCAGGGAAAAGAGAGAAATCTATGCCTAAATGACTTGCATCCAAAATATATTCAGAATAGTAAGAAAACAAAACCAGGCATGATGGCTCACACTTGTAATCCCAGCACTTTGAGAGACTGAGGCAGCAGGATTGCTTGGGGCCAGGAGTTCGAGACCAGCCTGGGCAAAACGAGACCCCGTCTCTACAAAAAATAAAAAAAATAGCCAGGCATGGTGGCATGTGCTTGTAGTCGTAGCTACTCAGGAGGCTGAGGTAGGAGGATTGCTTGAGCCTGGGAGGTTGAAGCTAAAGTGAGCTGTGACTGTACCACTGCACTCCAGCTAGGTTGTCAGATCAAGATCTCATTTCTCTCTCTCTTTTTTTTTTTCCAAGATCTCATCTCTTAAAAAAAAAAAAAAAGAGAGAGAGAGAGGAGAAAAGAAAGCAAACAACCTAACAGAAAAACTGCGTCAAAGTTTCAAACAGACACTTCAGCAAAGAAGATATATGAATGCCAAATACATGTAAAGATGCCCAACATCCTTAGACATTAGTGAAGTTTAAATTAAAACCCCAGTGACATACTACTACATACTCACTAGAAAGGCTAAAGTTAAAAAGACTGAGCATACCAAGTGTTGGCTAGGATATGCAACAATTAGAATTCTCATACTCTTCTAGTGCGAATGTATAATCACTTTGGAAAACAATTTGGCAGTTTCTTAACAAGTTAAATATACACTCACCATTTAGCTCACCTGTTCAATTCCTGTGTATCTACACTAGTGAAATGAAAGCCTAAGTCCACAAAGAGACTCGTGCATGATTGTTCCTAGCAAGTTATTTGTTACTAGTTGATGGATACAACACAAATGTCATTCAACAGCTGAGTACACAAATTGCAGTATATCCATATAATCGAATACCGTTTGGCAATAAAAAGAAACAAGCTACGGATACACCTAACAACATGGCTGAATCTCAAAATAATTATACTGAGTGAAAAAGCCAGACAAAATAGAATGCATCCTGTATGATTCCATTTACTTAAAATTCTAGGAAATGCAAATTAATCTATAGTGACAGAACATAAAACAATCATTGCCAGGGAGGTGGGGAAGGGGAGGTTGAGTAAGGATTACAAAGGGCGATGGCTATGTTTCTTACCATGACAGTGATGATGGTTTTATGGGTATATAAAAATATCAAATTGTATACTTTAAACATGTGCAGTTTATTTTACATCAAATTATACCCCCAATAAAGTTGTTTTTAAAAGAATAACCTTTCATATACATTAGATAAGTTAACTTACACATCCTGTTGTGCTTTCGTAGCCTCCAGCTCCATCTCCAAAACATCTCAAGTCTTCTCTTCCTCAAATTAAACAAGCCCAGCTATTTCCTTTAAACTTTTACAATCAGAATTAATGTTTCCTTGTGCTCTTTTAAAAAATCAAATCAATAAACATTTAAATCCTAACAATCACACAAGAATTAAAAAATATATATATATTTTTTAGGACAATGTTCTGAATCTTTCACATGTTCTAGACAGGCTCAGAGAAGTTAACTGACTTGCCCAAGCTCACAAAGGGAATGAATGTGTAAGCTGGAATTCAAAGTCAAGTCTGTCTCACTGCAGAGCCTGTGCTAGTTGCAAAAATGAGTGTTCCCCATCTCTGATATTTTTACCACCATAGAAGTGAAGAACAATAGCACATATTAAAAGAAATGCGATTTTATTAATTTTAAGGACAATTGACAGCTCCAATTACTCAACCAAGTGATGCCAAATTTGTTGGGCCAGCTTTAATAAACTCACCTGCTGTATTGAGCGGTATGATTTTGTAGTGGTTATTAAGGTAAAAGATTCCCCTCCCACATTCTTGATTAGATTAAACCTGCTTTCTAATATTTTGAACAGCCTTTTAGTTTGCTTATTCCATCGTGTAAAGGTAATTTTCAACTCATACCAGTTTTAGTCACCCTAAATTCTGACAAACACAAGCTAAATCAGTGGATTATTCTTCAATATATTCCAAATGAATGCACAATGGAGACTGCTGTGCAAAGTTAGAAGATGAAACAAAACTGATTACACACACCTATACCCTGCCACTAATTAAAAATATACTAGTGTTACAAGTATACAATTTCCATGGTGGTGGTATCTTTGTTCAGAAGCATGGTACCTTACCATATAGCTGAAGCCCTCTAGCATTTAATTAGGTTACTAATTATGAGAAGAGTCACATTACCTTCAAGTCTTTCCCTGGATTGTGACCAAGACTTAGTATATTAATTTCATGGTGATTGTGTTTTAAGATGGAAAACATGTCAATAAAGAATACTGATCACATCTTTCAAAGTGTCCAGGTGATGAGATTTTAGCTGTGGCAGAGTTTGAAACATTAACTAGAAGAAAATACTGCTAATTCCCACTGCCAATTTTGATGATCAGATGGTATTTTATGTTGGATTTTAAACATGAGTAGCATTCAAAGTCTTCACAGGGGATATACACATGAATATAAAAAGAAGAAAATTAAGTGACATTCATGACTTCTGAGTTCGATCAATTAACAAATTTAGCCTCAATTCGGTATCATCTTACTCCCCGGCTTTCCTCCTTGCCTATCAAAATAATACTACTACTAATAAAGTCAGTGCAAAATGTATGAGTCACTCTTCAGTCATGCCAAGTGCATAACCTTCAACCTACGATTAAAAATAAAGTGCTATGTGTGAAATTCAATACTGTTTAACTTTTGGGTGCTAAAATCTAATAAATATAACATTTCAAAAGAAATTAAACAATCTGGATCACTTCTGTCCATTTTCATGATTTCATCAGGAGATTTCTATGTCTTTGACTACATTTGCTAGTGTTCAGATCCTGGGTAAACTGGTGGAATTTGGCGTCACTTAGTTTATAATCTGTATCACCAGTTCGTACAAGTCACAGAAAAGTTCTCCATTCCCCTATATACTTCAAAGCATTTCATTTATTATTCAAATGATTCTTCTGACAAAACTATTAGTCAAGAAGAAAATAAATCTTATTTTTTAAAAGACACACTTTCCACACCAGACTGCTTTAACTAACCATGCTATTCTTGGCAAAGTCTTTATTTCCTAAAGAATACATTTACTTTCAACTTTTCTTACCTCTGAGAAGGTCAGGGCTTGTTTTTACTCGTTTTCACTCAAAGTGAGCTTTTATATATTTTAAGTTTACCTTAACTTCTTCCTAAGTCCCTATATTTTCTAGCCTTTTCTAAAGAAAACACTAAATTTAAGTATGTGAAAGGTATTGAAGTCGTAATGAATGGCTCATAACTACCTTCAAATGACGCTAGGAATGAGTGCACGAGTTTAGTACACACTTACAGGGAACCTTCAAATGACGCTAGGAATGAGTGCACGAGTTTAATACACACTTACAGGGAACCTTCAAATGACGCTAGGAATGAGTGCACGAGTTTAATACACACTTACAGGGAACCTTCAAATGACGCTAGGAATGAGTGCACGAGTTTAATACACACTTACAGGGAACCTTCAAATGACGCTAGGAATGAGTGCACGAGTTTAATACACACTTACAGGGAACCTTCAAATGACGCTAGGAATGAGTGCACGAGTTTAATACACACTTACAGGGAACCTTCAAATGACGCTAGGAATGAGTGCACGAGTTTAATACACACTTACAGGGAACCTTCAAATGGCGCTAGGAATGAGTGCACGAGTTTAATACACACTTACAGGGAACCTTCAAATGACGCTAGGAATGAGTGCACGAGTTTAATACACACTTACAGGGAACCTTCAAATGGCGCTAGGAATGAGTGCACGAGTTTAATACACACTTACAGGGAACCTTCAAATGACGCTAGGAATGAGTGCACGAGTTTAATACACACTTACAGGGAACCTTCAAATGGCGCTAGGAATGAGTGCACGAGTTTAATACACACTTACAGGGAACCTTCAAATGACGCTAGGAATGAGTGCACGAGTTTAATACACACTTACAGGGAACCTTCAAATGGCGCTAGGAATGAGTGCACGAGTTTAATACACACTTACAGGGAACCTTCAAATGGCGCTAGGAATGAGTGCACGAGTTTAATACACACTTACAGGGAACCTTCAAATGGCGCTAGGAATGAGTGCACGAGTTTAATACACACTTACAGGGAACCTTCAAATGACGCTAGGAATGAGTGCACGAGTTTAATACACACTTACAGGGAACCTTCAAATGGCGCTAGGAATGAGTGCACGAGTTTAATACACACTTACAGGGAACCTTCAAATGGCGCTAGGAATGAGTGCACGAGTTTAATACACACTTACAGGGAACCTTCAAATGACGCTAGGAATGAGTGCACGAGTTTAATACACACTTACAGGGAACCTTCAAATGACGCTAGGAATGAGTGCACGAGTTTAATACACACTTACAGGGAACCTTCAAATGACGCTAGGAATGAGTGCACGAGTTTAATACACACTTACAGGGAACCTTCAAATGACGCTAGGAATGAGTGCACGAGTTTAATACACACTTACAGGGAACCTTCAAATGGCGCTAGGAATGAGTGCACGAGTTTAATACACACTTACAGGGAACCTTCAAATGGCGCTAGGAATGAGTGCACGAGTTTAATACACACTTACAGGGAAAAAAGAGACATCTTTAGTCAGAGTTCTGAGTTAAGGGCATTTGGGGTTAACGATAAAAAAAGCTTCATGATTTGAAATAAGGTTATTTTCTTTATTTCCCTCTCTCCCCTCTTCTCTTCTATCCTAAAAATTCATACTGTAGCTATGTCATAGGGTTATTTTCTTTATTTTTCTCTCTCCTCCCTCCCTTATTTCTTTCTATCCTAAAATTCATACCGTAGCTATGTTACCAGGTAACATGTTTGCAGGGTCTGAGAAGTTTCTTGGCTTGATGAGAAAAATACAACAGTCTAGTCCAAAAACCCCACCACCACCCCACCCCATTACCAGAGAGGCTGAGAGGGCTGGCTGAATCATAAGTCAGCAGTCTTATTAGTAAAGATGGGTTGGGTTTTGGACAGAATCTAATACAGCAGCGTAAGGTGAGATACAAATTTAATATGGTCAAGAAATATATGCTTGGCTACTTAATGGCTGCCAGATACCACAGATGTACTACATCTCTATTCGTGGAACATTTCAATACCACTATTTGATAATCGAAGCCTTAGGCACTACTATTTCAGGCATCAAGAGACCCATGGCCACTTCTTTCAGTTCATTTGTAGAAAGAGGCGGCTATCACGGTTCAGAGTCAATCATTTTTAAGACAGAAAGGGCTCTTTTCCAATCCCAAACTTCCTAGTATGTTCATATGATGGTGACAAAATGGTCTTTTCATCTTTTTCTGTTCATTAAGGTATTCGGTACTCACAGTCCCACGGTTCTTAAATGGATACATAATGCTTCATATGCAACAGCCATCCCATTCAAAATAATGCAGGCCATGCAGCCCACCCATGTTGTACAGCTGGCCCTCAGAATCCTCAGAGGATTGGTTCTAGGATCCGTGAGATGCTCAAGTCCCTTATGTAAAGTATGCACAGTATTTGCATATAACCTATGTATATCCTCTGGTACACCTTAAATAATCTCTAGAATACTTATAATACCTAATACAATGTAAATGTTACGTAAGTTGTTACGTTATATTGTTTTTACATTTGCATTATGTTTTATTGCTGTGTTTACTTTTTCTCCAAATGTTTTTGATCTACAGTTGGTTGAATCCATAAATGACTGGATGAGGTCCAACTGTATTTCCAACTGTGACTGAAGTACTGGAGCTGTCAGGAAGCAAGTAATATTTATTTTTGTTGTGGTAAAACCTACATAACCTAAAATTTACCATTTTAACCATTTTTAAGTGTACAGTTCAGTGGCATCAAGTACATTTACCAAGAAGTTTTATTTTAGATTCAACTGGACTCTGGCCTTGATGCGTGGATATCTAGTCATTCATTGGTTGATACTCACGGCTTCACAGAGATACATGTCATTCTATTTCCAGGTAACCTCTTGGCTAGGTATTCGAAGTCAGATTTCATCTAACGTACTATGGTTTGTATGCTTGAGGTGAGGAATGAACCACCAAAATGAAGCATTTGTCTATTTCCTTCCAGATGAAAGATAGAAACTTTGATCTTCTCTTCCTTGCCATTAAACCTTTCAGAAAATAAGGAACCCACTATTCCTTGACCTTTGGGATTTTTACAAACTTCAGACTGCAGTTCAGAACATAGACTAGAAACCATCCAAGGAAAACATGCCCCAAATGAACAGGATATAAACAAAACTGTAACTAGGTAATTAATGGTAGGGATTTGACTCCCCTCACTGCTTCTCTGATAACAATCTGGCATTTTATCAGCAGGGTCTTTTATCTGGAAGGATTCACTGTGTTCTGCTGCTTGGAACTATTCCGGGAGGGGACAAAGACAAGCTTTCATCTTAGAAAGGAAATGGAACTACATCTAGAAGGGGTAAGAAAGAGTCAAACCCGTAAAAAGAACTCCAAGTCTTTCCCTGCCAGAAAGTAGAGGTAAATGGAAAACACGATGCCCTGTTTCACTAAAAACACGAGAGCAAATTCTAATGGGAAAGAAATCATTGCAGTCTTCCAAAGGTGGCAGCTTGCTTTCTCCCTTTGTTTTGAGTTCTACATCTTCTCCCCAACGTATTCTATTTATCTTCCTGTCAAAACCAAAGAAAAATAAACTAATTCATACTATGGCATAAATGACTACTAATAACTTTAAGTAATTTGTGTCCCACTGAGATGTTCATTTTAGAAGGGATCAAAACCATATACCAAAAGAACGAAAATCTCCAAGGTTTAGCTCACAATGGAGGAGGCATCTGAGAAAATTAAGTGGATAGAGGGCACTGCTTATGACCTGTCAAATCATTTAATATAGGTTTCAATTACCCTAGGGGTAAAGCTGGTCTGGGTCAGTGGCTACGGTGGAGTCAGATCTGGCCCTTCCAGTGGCATCATTCTTAGGGAAAAAGGGACTGTTAACGGGAGTATGTATTCATTAGTAGCAGCAGAATGTGCTCCCTTTATTCCCTCTCCAAACATGGGCACTCCACTCAGATCTCATAACAATGTCATGGATTGGTTATGGAAGAACTTAGGAAAAAACAGGGATTTAAATTCCTCATCCTACTTAGAACTCAGAAATATTTATCCTAGGTTGGGCCAGGGTGGGTGGCCAATTACAAAATCTACAGCCTGGGGCTTCTGTGCCAGATCATGGATTGCCCAGTGATACTAGTTCTCTTCTGTCAGGCTGTGGAGCCCCCGAGGTTCACATCTAGGGCCCTCGTGACACTTCACGGTGGGTCAGGCAAAGAGGAGGACACAAGGAAGCTGCTCTGCTGGCTAGCTTTCAACGGGGAATTCTATCAGGACATGGCATTCTAAAGCTGCTACTTTAGAGACATGTTCAACCATGCAGCAGAATGCAAATCTCTCTCTAGTCTTCTCAAGTTTTTCCTAAGTCCAGTTTTCATTCTGGCTACAAATTAAATTCTGATGTCTTAAATCATGCAGAAAAAAAGGGTGGGGGGGATAATAAATGATTGAATTATAATAATTATATGACCCTGAAGCTTAACTAGAAAAAATAATTATATTTCTTAAGTTTATCTTCAGTAGACTCATGCAGGTTATAACTAGTATTAAGTCAATTTTACTTTTCATTTTATCCAAACCAGAAAGAAGTTGAGCAAAAGGGATTCTCCTGGGAAAAAAAAAAATGAATAAACATTTAAGCAAGAAACAAACCAATGCTACTCTCACATCACCCAAAAAGACAGATTAGTGTCTGAAAATATTTTCTGCCCACTGCTTTGTAAATTCTTTTCTTGTCTGTGGTGACACATCCTTCAGTAACAATTTAACTTTTCCTGGGCTACCTAGATATATTTTTCCACAGTTTCTGCTAAAACAGATGCTTCTTTCCTGTATGGTTATAATAACCAAAAGGCAGCAGGCTTATTTATACAGCAGCCTGTAGATTTCATACACATATATATTTTGTGAATGCTCTGGATACTATAGAGACTGAACAGAAAAATCTCATTAATGTGGGCACACCTAATTTTGGTTTTGTGATTATTCAGACTGAGATCTACTACAGCCTACTGTAGGACTGAGAGTTTCCATCTAAAGTAGACAGAAATGTGGCATCTCTTGGGGGCTGGTGGTCAGGGCACAAATGTCCCAGATCAGGAATTTTCCCTAATGCAAAAAACCCCAAGGGACACATCTCATCCTCCATGTACCATCCACACAGGTTTTGGCTGGTAACCTTTGGATAATAATGAAAAGTGAGAAATAGGGCTACGTACACAAAAGATATAAAACTGGCAAACAAAGGTGGGTGTGAACCCACTTCAGAAGCCTTGAAGTACAGAAAATCAACTAACACCTTAACCAGATACTATTGTTATTTACCCATTAAAGCAGTTTCCTAAAGTTATTATATGCAATCTGAAGTAACAAAACCTTCCTTTCATACTATTCAGTAATGTAAACACTTCACAGATTTATATTTCCTTTTTTTCCAAATCAGTTTACAATTACTATGTAAGAAAACACTGGCAATTTAAAAAATTTTCAACACGAATTGATATCCTCATGACTGTTTTGTTTATAAGATAGTAAAAAGAGAAACCATCAAGTTACTATATGTGAAAGTACACTCTAAACTTAAATTCTTATGTAAACATTTGCTATTATTGTTTTTTTTTCTAGCAACCCTAAAGATTTTCAAAATTATGTAAAGCAGTGGAAACTAAGATGACATACTAAAGACAGATAGAAAACATATTTTCTAAGAGTTTAAAAATTATGCATAAATAGCAGCCCACAAATAATCTCATTAAGATTTTATGCTTCTTAGCCTCAAGCCACATTCCCTCTTTACTAAGACACTTATAACTGTGCAATGACCCATGATTTTCTACAATAAGGAAAATTTCTTTTGTAAGAAATTCTCAGTGTTTCTCAAGAATCTCAAAACTTCAGTTGAGCCAGTTTTATTTAGCAACCTGTCACAACCACTTAAGCTTTATTGCAAGTTTTTCTTCCTTTTCTCCTGATTTCAGATTAGAAAATGAGACTACTGCCAACGAAATGCCCAAGGGGGGAAATATCTCAAGAAAGCAAAGTCAGTCCAAATGTTTGTTAGGTAAAGCTGCAGGTTAATTTTGGCATGCTGAGAACTACTACAGTTGAGAACTCTACAACTAGGTTCTAGAGCCAGATTGTTTGGGTTCAAATCCACGACTTGTCACTAACTAGCAGTATGAGCTAGGTAGGACACATTTCAAAAGTTCTTACTGCCCAACATTCCCCCACTCTGTGGAATGGGATAATAAGGACAATGACCTGATAGTGTTGTCATCATGATTAAATGAGTTAATATGTGTAAAGTCCTAAAATATTGCCTGGCTCATAGTAAACATTTGCTAATTATTACCATTTATCATTAATCAGATGGAAAAAAATAGGAGCAAAAAAGATAGAGATAAGAAGCATCATCAAAAAGGATACCTCATTATGCCAAAAACCGTATCTGTCTGATTCACCACCGTATTTCTAGTGCCTGAAACATATTGTTTTCAATAAATATCTGTTGAGTGAACGAATAAATGAATTTGCGCTGACTCCTTAGGGAGTCACTTTTTGACTGTGGGCATATTATGTCTATTCTTTCTGGGCCTTGGCTTTTCGCCTCCAAAGAAAGGTACCAGCACCTGCTACTTGCTACCTCAAACAGATGATAATCAATGTAAGAAGCAAAGCAAATAATTTCAAACTTACTGGAGGGCTTTTGGAAGTCACGGATTTTTTAAACCAATGCTCCTTTGTTACTGGGCATGCATGAACACAGTCACTGACAATGGGAGGAGCCTCTGTGTCACCCTGAGTCCTGATTCTGATATGCTTCCCTTAAAGAAGTCCCCTGACTGCAGCTAGCCAGGTAGAGCAAGATATCAGACATTGTACTAGGCCCTAAAAGAAGGCTGCTCAAACGTCAGTGTGCAGAGTTAACTGAAATTCTCAACTTTCGGATGTGTGTGGGACGCGCAGAAGGAGCTGTCCAATCGAAAGTTGAACTCGTGATTCTACATGAGTTCTAGATCTAGGACTAGGTAAGTGTAAGTGAGTAGTAACCCCAGAAAGAGCATGCAAAGTGAAAAAGAAAAGGTTTGAGGACAGGACAAACAGGTAGTAACCCCAGAAAGAGCATGCAAAGTGAGAAAGAAAAGGTTTGAGGGCAGGACAAATAGGTAGCAACCCCAGAAACAGCATGCAAAGTGAAAAAGAAAAGGTTTGAGGGCAGGACAAACAGGTGCATCAATGTTTGAGAGGCAGCAGGAGGAAGGGAGCCCTCCGAGGAGAGAAAGAAATAACGGCCAGAGAAGTCACAGAAGAAAGAACTCAAGGAGAAGGGAGTTTGCAATAGCATCAAACTCCACAGAAAAAGCAGAAATGAGAAGGAATGAAAAGCACCCAGTGGCTTTTTTAACAAGAAGGTCACTCCTAGTTTACCTTTGTTTGTGCAGTTTAGTGAGGCGGTGGAAGAAGCGGCCAGGCTGCAGTGGGTTAAAGGAGGGGAAAAGTGGAGAATAAACCCAGACCCCCTTTTCCAAGATCCTGGCTATAAAACAAAGGAGAGAGCTGTGCATGGGCAGAGTGGGTATCTCCATGGAGAGAGCTCACACCTGATGGCCTCCACATCTTCTCTTGCAAATGAGAGGTGATGAGAGTAGGGGTGTTGGATTGAGCAAGGGCACAAAGTAGGCCCTCAGTAAATACAGTTAATGGAAGGATGAACTGGTGATGAAGAGTGATCACAATATAAAGTGACAGAGAAGAATAAATGGTGAAGAAGAGAATGTCTGTAACTGGTTGGAAGGGAGGCAAGACGAACAGTCAGAAGTCACAATGTTCAAAGTGAGTGAGGAAGGAAAAAGTAAAAGGACGTGAGGGTGAAGGTATCCTGAGCAGCTGATGTAACGTATGTAGCTTGTTTTTACTAGAAGACTAGAAAGAAACAGAAGGGTGAGGACCAAGGCCCAGAGGGAAAGGGAAAACCTATTCCAGCCAGAGAAAGCTAACCGAAACATGCTATGTCATTATTTTTCCTTGTCCTCATTTGAAGCCTTCTATAATTTATCTTTACCTTCTTATTCTATTTCCCAATTCGTATTTTCTTGTGGAAGAAAAAAAATACATTTTTGATCTAAAATGCTCCCTGCTGTGTAGGATGACTGCCTATTAGTCAGCATTTGGGGCTTGGTAATGTGAAATCCTTTAATTCAGCATTAAAAATGCCTGCGGAACATCTTTGCTACAATTTTTGAGAAACAGTTTAAGAACAAGGTAATAAAAGTTCTGTATGGAAAAACACTGTTAAGATACTTTAAAATGTTAAGTATTACTAAATGTAAATTTTTTTCCCACTACAATTCATTACTTTCACAAGACTTAAATGCAACACTCAGGACAAATGCTGTTTTTTATTAAAGTTACCAAAGATGCACCATCAATGGTTTCTCCTGTTAAACAGCAAACCATTTATTTTGTGAATTTCCTGGGTCGCCCTTGGTTCAAGTGGAAGCAGAGCTCTTTACGATGCCTTCCAAGTTATGAATCATAAAACTCTCCATCACAATCTTCCCCTTGTTGGATTCCCCCTGACTTTTCACTCCTCTCACATGATTTGTTAATCACCAAGGGTGATTTCTAAAAGTCCCTGAGATGGCCGACTGAACTCCCACATTTCTTCCTGCCTTGCTATTTGGGAAAGCCTCCTGGACTTCTCCAACCCACTGATGCTCTTGCCCTTCTTTGCAGGCCTCAGTCCTTAGTGTACATGTCATATAATTAAGTGGTTAATATACACGACATCAGGTTCACAAGCATGTATTTTACCTTATTAGCTAGACGGTAAGTTCTTTAAGGATAAAGACCTTTTTCTTTACTTTGCATCTTACCCAAGACCTAACACTAGCTAGGTATACAATGAATGTTTAACAAACACTTGGTTAATCAATTAACTGATGAGCTTCTAACTTCTAGTATGAATGGCAGCAATAGGCCACAGATTATCATCATTGTCAGAAATTTCATCTAAGAATGGGACTGTGTGCTGATCAAATCACTTGTTCTAACATGACCTGAACTGGCCTACTGGCATAACAGATAACACTGAAGAAAAGCTGGTCCCTACAAGTTCTGTTTTTCTAGTTTGCTTTGTCAATGCATTCCATAGGAGGTGAACTCCTCATTCCTTCTGCTCAAAAACGTATTTAGAAAATGGTCTTAAAGAGATCTGGCACCAGAAATGAAGTTGGCCAGGTCCCTATCTGGGAACTAACAGATAAAAACTGGTGACAGATGACGCGGTATCTTTTTATGCCAGAACTATCTGCAAAAAAGACACATAATACAAAACATAATTTCATGCTACACGCTAAACCTCAGCTACCCTGGGTAGAATTCAGAAATTCAGAGGGCCCTGAGTACAGCCCTCCAAATAAAGTGCTACTAGGCACAGTAAAAAGGAGGCAGAGTACGTAGCTGCCCAAACAATGTGATTTCCCCAGCATTAAGGAACAACTTTCCAATCTCTGCTTCTAGATCCTCCCTATATAAGGCCTAAAATGCCACCATTAGAGTTTTACTGCTTTATTTCAAAATGTATGTATTTATAATATACAAATACCCTGTGGAAGATAACACTGGGGGCATTTACATGTTTTACAATTTTGGCCTATAAACCAAGAAGAAAACTGAGCAGCACTGAACACCTGTGCCTCAACAATCTGGTCCCAAGCCTGACCTGGTATCAGACGTCACACTAGTGAAACCAAGGGGCCAGGGTTTCCACAGATTGATGGGGTAGCAGATCCCTTTTTTCACCCAACAACTGTTAGCAGATTAGGATGGCTGGGCAGTGGGGGAAGGGTGGGGGCATACTCCTTTCCTATAATTCCCTTCTCTGAACCTCATGGAATTCAGCAGTAACCACAGACCAGGTGGAGTGCTGGCCAGGGGAGGAAGTTCTATGTTAACAGTACTGGCAAAGCCCTATTTCTCAGGGTGTTTCTACTTGTAATGAGCAAGGCTTGGAGACTCCTGTACTCTCTCTCCAGGCAACTCTGTTCAAGATACTTTGGGAAATTGGGACAATAAAAAGTTATCTATTATAACCATTCTTTAGGAAAGCATCTCTGTTTATTTTCTGACATGTTTAGGGAATCCTTATTAGTGCACAGTGAATAAAGTGCAAAGAACTCCCAAGTGATATATTTTAATAATTCAGTAAAAAGCAGTCAATATCAACACAACTCTCTGGTCACTAATAAAATATGCCTTTATCCCTCTCTTCTGAAAAATCCTTCTGTAGGCTCCTGGCACAACATTCCCAACCCTCCTTTCCCAAAAATTACTGAAATGGTACTGGGCTCACTTGCCTCCAAGGCTGTCATTCATCTGGGTGCAGGGATGTGTCCTCCCTCACAGGACACAATGCTCTTTTTCTATTGCCTCAACTACATCTGACTTCAGGGTCTTTCCTCTGGCTTACTGACAGAGACAAAGCATGGCTTGAAAAAGTTTCTCTCTCTATCACCATTATACTGCCTATCAACCCCTTCCTCTTGCTAGCATTTTTCTTAATAAGCAAACCAGGAAGCTTTTATTTTCTATTTTGTAAGCAGAATTATCCCCATTATATAGATCTATGGCCTGAAACACACAGAGGCTGCTCTCCTACATGGCTCCTCCATTCACCCTACGTTAACCTGGGAGGCTTTCCCCAACATGTTTTGGCTTGTCTGTAATTCCATAACCTTGAACAGAAAAATGGCACCTCCCCTCTACTTGTATTCTTATCAATCCAGGGTCCTCTCATTTGGTTCTAAAGCCTGCAACAGGGTAGTTGTAAGGTGGGCCTCTATAGTGGCTCACTGGAAGGCAGTCAGAGGAGGCAAGTTCACAGTGCAGGAAGGCAGCCAGAGGTTCCTGAGGCCAGAGAGAATCCAGGTAACATCCAGTTCAATACCTTAATGCGATAGAAAAGGAAATGGAGGGTCAGAGAGGTGAAGTCACAATAAAAGCAAATGTCAGAGCTCTTATTCGAACCCAAGACTCCTCAAAGTCCAGGTAAAACACAGAACCCAGCACAGCCTCTTTTCTATAAAAATAGTAACTGGTGGGATACAAAATGTGGCTCCAATATTGTAAGACAAGAGGTCCCTTGAGTACTTCATAGATACATAGACTTATCCAACACAAAAAGTCTCTTTCAAATTAATTTCATTTTTCTGTTACTCAATTTAACTCTGTGCCCAAACTGGGGCAAGGCAGAGGAAGGTAACAAAAAATAAACAAATGAAAGAACCCCACAGCTGCTTCTGCATGGAAGGAAAGTAAGATTTATTTTGCAAGAATAAGCATTGAGTATTACAGAATGGCATAGTAATGGTGAATGGCAAGATAAGGAGATTAAGTAACAAACGTTACAGACATTCAAAGGGAGAGGTGATTAGGAGCTGAAGTAGAGAGAAAGTGATGAGGGCATTACTTCTCAGCAGTTATTTTAATCACTGTTTGCCCCATTTATCTCTCTATGAAGCAAACTTGTTCTCTATTCATCACAAGGATTCTGGGAAAACAGAGCAGATAGAAACGTAATGTGAAGCCTTGAAGAACAGTTTCCAGTATTATAATCACAAATGAAAGTAGAAGGCAACTATTGTCTACTGCAAAAACCCCAACTCTATGCCATGGAAAATAAGGTCTTTCAACTTCATAATTTCAGGAGCAAAGTGATAATCTCTCAATTTTTGTAACTTTCAAGGAAAAGGAAAGGAGTCAATGTCATTTCCCAATGCCATAGGCTTAAAAGGATCAACAAACTCTTAAGTTTTTGCACCCCCAACTCCCTCTTTTTTAAGGCTGGTAAAAATCAAAAGATTCCATTAAATATTTTAAAAATACATAAAACATATTTTCCAATGCTGTGATTACTGGCTAGAGTTCCATATTTCAACCAAAACAGTTTCCATTGAATAGGTTCCTCTGGATGATTTCTACTGCCACATGTTTAGTTAAGATTGTATTGCTGGCCAGGTGTGGTGGCTCACACCTGTAATCCCAGGACTTTGGGAGGCCGAGGCAGGTGGATCACCTGAGGTCAGGAGTTCGAGACCAGCCTGACCAATATGGTGAAACCCCATCTCTACTTAAAAAAATACAAAAATTAGCCGGGTGTGGTGGTGGATGCCTGTAGTCCCAGCTACTCAGGAGGCTGAGACAGGAGAATTGCTAGAACCCGGGAGGCAGAGGTTGCAGTGAGCCGAGATCATGCCACTGCATTCCAGCCTGGGCGACAGAGCAAGGTTCTGTATATATATAAAAAAAAAATTGTATTGCTATTTGTATTTCAACATCGGTGGCTCATGCCTGCAAGTAAGTCTAGCACTTTGAAAGGCTGAGGTGGGCTCAAGGCTGGGAGTTTCAGGCTAGCCTGACCAATATGATGAAACCCCATCTCTAGTAAAAATACAAAACTTATTTAGGTTGACACAAAAGGAATTGTGGTTTCTGCCATTAACTGGGCATGGTGGCATGCACCTGTGGTGGCATGTACCTGTGGTCCCAGCTACTCAGGAGGCTGACGCACGAGAATCACTTGAACCCAGGAGGCGGAGGTTGCAGTGAGCCAAGATTGCGCCACTACACTCCAGCCTGGGCAACAGAGTGAGACTCCATCTCAAAAAAAAAAAAAAAAAAAAAAACTCAGAGAAAAGAAAAGCAAGCCAGGCACAGTAGTGTGCACCTGTAGTCCCAGCTACTCGGGAGGCTGAAGCAGGAGAATCACTTGAGCTCAGGAATTCAAGGTCCATCTGGGCAACATAGTGGGATCCTAGCTCTCTAAAAAAGCAAGAAAGGAAAGGAGAAGGGAAAAGGAAAGGAGATTTCACTGAAAACTTGTCTAAAGAGAACAACGACTAAATGGATTGGGGTAAAAAAAATGTACTAAAGTCATCTGCAGTGAAAATAAACAAACAAAAAAGGTGGGCAGGGACAGGGAAAGGGGGCTACAAGTAGGAGAGATCCTTTAAAAAGTGCCTCAAAGGGGGCAGTGAAGGGATTTCTCCTACAAGTATTAATCAGATCTCAGTTATCTGCAATAGAAGGCACTTTCCGTCTTAACTGAAACTCTCATACATACAAGTAACCACACTGGTGTAGAGAGGGTAAAGAGCCTTGTCCAAGTGTCACAGTTAGTGACTAGAAAGTATTTTCAGAGGCCAAAAAGTCCCTGGGCATGCATCTCTGAGTTCCCTTTCATAAGCAAGTTTCAAGTTCCAATCGAAGAGCTCTAGGTAACCACATATGCCTCAAACCTAGGGCGATAGAGTCCTGAACAAGGGCTCAGGACTCAGAGACCTGATTCGTCTAAGTTCTCCTGGGTCTTTGTTCAGGACTCAATGGTCCTAGGTTTGAGGCATATGTGGTTACTTAGAGCTCTTCGGTTGGAACTTGAAACTTGCTTGTGAAAGGGAACTCAGAAATGCATGCCCAGGGACTTTTTGGCCTCTGAAAAGACTTTCTAGACTCTACAAAGCCCAGAGAAGCAGGCCTTGGTGAGCTGCATTCAGAGAGCCAGTCAAGGTTCTTTGTAAAGCATGAATCACTCTGCTTTGTGGTATCTGAACTGAAGAATGAATTAATGGTCTTAAATTGAAGGCATTACATTCACATGGTAAAGGGCTGTGTATCTGGATGCAGCACAACATCAGAACATAAAATACACTGGACTTTTAAAAAGTTGTATACAAGATGTTGGGATTGACATTATAAATTCTGACCCAAGAGGATGCAACAATCATAATGCCATACATGTATAACTTTGGAAAATCCAAATCAGTAACTTCTAAGACTTAAATCAATGAAGAAAATCAACAGAGAAATAAGCTTAGACATACTCTTAAACATGGGATAAAGGAGTAAAACTACATATAATACTTTCAAATACCTTACAGAGAGGAAGGAAATAGCAGGTAAGTAGACAAAGATCAAAGGGAAACAAAAAGCTGTCGTTGGCGCTTTTAATCTTCTTCTCATTGTGCAATTCACTTTTAGCAGTCAGAGCAACCTTTGCACTACTCCCACAAACTGAAACTTTTTTCTTTAGCCAAACTCATAGTATCCATGAGCCCGATGAGAACTCTTCGAAGTACATAAATTACCCTTAACAATGGTACAAAAATAAAACACTGTTGATCCACTGTACATACACCCATCCATCTTTTTAGCTATTACCCCAAGTCAAAACAGCCCACCCTTCATCACAATCAGGATCACAAACACTGCCTGGAATGATAGGTTTTATGATCAGCCTTTCACTTTCTTCATGAATAATTTTCTCAGAGGTCATCTAAATCAAATGCATACAGTTTTATCACATTCACTCTTTTTAAAAAATCTATTTATAGTTCACCTCACCAGTGAACATTTTGGGGTAGCAGGAGTTGTCCCTGTGGTAGGTTGATGAAACCCCAAACTAACTAAATCTAGGGCCTTCCACTTTACCATAGAAGGTGGCCAAGAAAGAAGAGTCAGGCTTCCTCTGTATCTGGCCACAAACCAATCCTATAGCCACAGGCGATTGTCACCATGTGCCACATGTGGTTAACCAATCCAATCAGCCACTTTTCCTACAGGAAAAGCAAAATAAGGAACAGATCCCACCACTGGTAGAGACATTACATCTATATCCAGAAGACAGCCTGTATTCAGATGCACCAACTGTGGATATAGGCTCCTCATCTCTCCCAGTTGCATCCATTTCAGACCCTATAGGTCATTCAGTGTAGCTAAGTTGCTGGCTATTCAAAAGGCAACCAAAATACAAGGTTATTTTGGTGTAACAGAAAGAGTACATCTAAAACCCTTGACAAGTTCTGCACTCTTGGGTTCAAATTCTAGCTCTGTAACTGCCTTGCTCTGTGAACCTCAATTTCCTCAACGGGCAAATGAAGGTGATAACACCTCAGAGTCACTGTCAGCAAAATGCCCAGTTCACTACTTGGCAAAAAGATGGGGCTCAACAAAGGTTGGTCTACTTCCTACTGACTTCTCTACTCAGAACACTTTGTTTTCTGCATTCCTGGGTCAAAATCTACTTCTTAATAAACCCCTTAAATTGCCTAATCAATTTTAATAAGCTACTGCTGTCTAGCTTGTTGAAACTGTATGTGTGCATGTGTGTGTGATGGTATTAAATTTAATATCCCAAGTTTAATTTTGCTATTCAAAATGTGATCTACAGACCAGCAGCACTGGCATTACCTGGAAGACCATTTGAAAGTTGGACTCTCAGGCCTCACCACAGATTTACTGAAATCAGAATTTATATGATCGCCAAGTGGTATGTTTACATCTTGAAGTTTTAGAAACACGGTTCTCTAACACACATGGACACTCAATAAGTCAGAGCCAAGACTCTGTACTTAAGGAATCAATGGTGGTACTTCTGCTTACAGGGCATTTTGGTTACAGTGACTCTGAGAAGAGGTGTTACCACCCTCATTTGCCCATTGCGGAAATTGAGGTTCAGAGAGCAAGGCAGTTACAGAGCTAGAATTTGAACCCAAGAGTGCAGGGCTTGTCAGGAGTGCTAGATGTGCTCTTTCTGTTACACAAAAATAGCCTTGTATTTTGGTTGGTGGCACTTCTGCTGTTGGTGATGTTCTATGAATCTACTTCATAGAGCACCTTACTTACTGGAAGAAAGCAACTACAAACCGCAGCATTTTCACTGGAAGAATAGACTGATTGCAAACTTCTTACTTTGTATTTTTAGAGGTTAACAAATGATGCCCTATGTACACTGGCTTCAAAGCAATATTTAAATCTTCTATATTAATGCAATCTTTGTTTTATATAACAGATACTTTGGGCCGGGCGCGGTGGCTCAAGCCTGTAATCCCAGCACTTTGGGAGGCCGAGACGGGCGGATCACGAGGTCAGGAGATCGAGACCATCCTGGCTAACACAGTGAAACCCCGTCTCTACTAAAAAATACAAAAAACTAGCCGGGCGAGGTGGCGGGCGCCTGTAGTACCAGCTACTCGGGAGGCTGAGGCAGGAGAATGGCGTAGACCCGGGAGGCGGAGCTTGCAGTGAGCTGAGATCCGGCCACTGCACTCCAGCCTGGGCGACAGAGCGAGACTCCGTCTCCAAAAAAAAAAAAAAAAAAAAAAAAAAAAAAAACAGATACTTTGAACATAATTAGTATCAGCATTCTGGTTATACGTAAACTAAGCAACATTTTGGAAAGGTACTTTCGATGTAGTAATATATTATTTCTAGGATGCAATGAACAACAGATTGAGTAGTAAAAAGCTTCTACAAATTCAACATTCTTAAGACAGAGGACAGGTTCTAAAGCAAATCTCTGTTTCTAATGTAAACTGCAATGCTGTGCACATGCCTTTCCTCCTTGCATCAACTTTCTGAAAACATTTCTTAGTTCTTTCCAGTTATTCATGAAAGAACAATTTTTAAGGCCCCTGAAAGTAAAATTTACCACCCAAATTCCCAAAATGAATCACCAAATGCTAGATGAAGGAGATTGGTAACTTTGTATATCAGGAAACAAAAACCAGTCTGCATGAGTCATCTCTGTGATCAAAGATAACACAGCCACAGCCAGGGCTTGGGGCAAACAAATAGCTCCAGCAAGCACATGCCAGAATCTCATGTTTAATGGTTTTCTCACATTAAAATGCATAAGTCAGCTCTGTGAAACAAGGAAGTGGAACCCAGGACACCACATACATAAGAAACACTCTCTTGAGTTTAGTTTCTTACGCTTCTGCCCCAAAGCCATTTCAATTTTTGGTAGAAACACAAAAATGAAGGTACTGTTTTGTCAAGAGGTAAGCAGAAAGGTAAGAGCTAACTAATATGACAGGTTTCTGAAAGGTTTCATGAGAAAATTTTAATACTTCTTGGAGGCCTACATATTTAGGCCTTTGATCCAAAATGAACAAAGTAATCAGAAGATGGCAAATGCCTGAAAAGATGTAACACAAGAAGTGGTAAAAGGCTCTAAAAGAAGAGAACTCTGTTATATTATTCCATGAATACTCTATATTCATGGCTTTTTTCAGGTACTACAAGCTTGAAAGAGAAGATGAGTTGGAATTCATGCTACATGGCATTACCATTTACATGCCACCCATTGCACCGCCTCGCAGACTCCTCCAGAGTGAAGAGTCAGATGTCCTGATGTCCTCTTGAACCCATGGACAGAAGATATATACCAGAACCAAGCCTGCCCCGTGCTGGCCAGGCTCAACACAGGAATAACGCAAACACGGGGCCATGTTTTTCAAAAAGAGTATCTTCTATCAACACCATCCACCCACCTGCCTTGGAGCAGACAGGGCTCAAGGAAAACATTACTTACACAGGTTCTAATGAGATCCTGTACCCATGATATAAGCACCGTCCTCTGAAATACTGGGGGCAATGACAAGAAAACCCAAGCCTCTGCTTTCACAAGACCCCGCTCAAAGTATTGTGTGTGTGTGTGTGTGTGCGCGCGCGTGTGTGTATAAAATAGTTTTTTATATATATGTATATATAAAAAATACTTAAATACAAAAGTTTTATATATAATATATAATAGTTTTATATATAATATATACAATAGGTTTATATATACATTAATAAATATATATATAATATGCCCGGGCGTGGTGGCTCATGCCTGTAATTCCAGCACTTTGGGAGGCCGAGGTGGGCGGATCACAAGGTCAGGAGATTGACACCATCCTGGCTAACACGGTGAAACCCCGTCTCTACTAAAAATACAAAAAATTAGCTAGGAATGGTGGCAGGCGCCTGTAGCCCCGGCTACTTGGGAGGTTGAGGCAGGAGAATGGTGTGAACCCAGGAGGCGGAGCTTGCAGTGAGCTGAGATCGCACCACTGCACTCCAGCCTGGGTGACAGAGCGAGACTCCATCTCAAAAAATATATATATATATAAAAAATATATATATATGACAGTTATATATACATACATATATATATATATAAA
The DNA here is from genome assembly GCF_049350105.2 of Macaca mulatta. NCBI lineage: Eukaryota > Metazoa > Chordata > Mammalia > Primates > Cercopithecidae > Macaca > Macaca mulatta. Next base: position 81,405,760 of record NC_133418.1, on the reverse strand, counting down.
ATAGCTTCTGAAATAAGAACAAGATAAAATATTCCCATAAAACTTCCACGTCCACCTTGACCATTTCCACACAGCATGACACTACCTCATAATGAAGGGAACAAAAGGTCCCATGCTGAGAGCAGAAGAAGTACCATCCATCGGAGAAGGGTAGAGTCTCTCCAACACCAAAAGTAAGAGAAACATGCTTGGATGACGATTTGGTTCTCCCATATCACTGAAAAAACAATTATTACACATAAAAGATTTCACATTTAGGTAGTGAAGCACTCCTCCTTCAAACATGTCTCTCATGAAATAATTATGTATATGGCCAGGTACGGTGGCTTCTGCCTGTAATCCCAGCACTTTGGGAGGCCAAGGCAGGTGGATCACCTGAGGTCAGAAGTTCAAGACCAGCCTGGCCAATATGGTAAAACGTCATCTCTACTAATACAAAAAATTAGCTGGGTGTGGCGGCGCACACCTGTAATTCCAGCTACTCAGGAGGCTGAGGTGGGAGAATCACTTGAACCCAGAAGGCGGAGGCTGCAGTAAGCCAAGATCGTGCCACTGCACTCCAGCCTGGGTGACAGAGTGAGACTCCATCTCAAAAAAAAAAAAATATGTATATAAAGTGAGACTCCACAATCAAGGGGATAGTTTTCCCTTTTTCTTTTCTTTTTTTTTTCTATGTTCACTTCTTATCTCCCAAATGTACATAATAAGAAAAAACTGCTAGCAAAACAGGGAATTGGGCTTTTGTACAGGATCCTCTTCTCAAAGCTAATCATTTGCATAATTAGAGTACGCTACTTTAATTAGAATTGTTCCTATAGTAGAGAGGTGCCTGTTCCAGGGTATGAAATGTGAAACTTTCAACATCCAAATGTATTTAAGAAAGCATGAACAGTCACTAAATGTCAGAAAAGCATATTTGCATAAACTACTAATGTGAGCAAATACATCATAAACAGAAGTAAAATTCATTACTTTTGTTTTCTAATTATAGACAATTAGTGTACATTCATACCAAGTGCAAAATTATAGGAAAAATACAAAACACATGCTTTATGAAGTACATACTAAAAATTCCACTACCAGCTTTAGAATGTGTGTGTGTGTGTGTTTTTGTTTGTTTTTTTGAGATGAAGCCTTTTTCTGTCGCCCAGACTGGAGTACAGTGGCAAGAACTCAGCTCACGCCAACCTCTGCCTCCTGCGTTCAAGTGATTCTCCTGCCTCAGCCTCCCAAGTAGCTGGGATTACAGGTATGCACCACCACGCCTGGCTAATATTTGTATTTTTAATAAAGATGGGGTTTTGCCACGTTGGCCAAGCTGGTCTCGAACTCCTGACCTTAGGTGATCCACCTGCCTCGGCCTCCCAAAGTGCTGGGATTATAGGCGTGAACCACTGCGCCAGCTAGAATGTGATTTTTAAGACAATGGTGAACTATAAGACTGGAAGCCCTCGTAATGGCCTTGCTCTGTGTTTCCAAGGACACTGGCCAGTTTCGCTCAGGTAGACCAGAACCATTTCTGAATACAAGTGATCATATTAGTCAGCTAATTGCTATAGTTTCACAATGGTAAGTTGCAACAAGCCAGTAATATAAAATGACAGGTATGCATAAAGCAAACTCAATATGTAAACACAGATTTTTTTAAAAATTGGAAGAAAATAATTCATAATAGAAGAAATCACCATGTGATTTCTAGTTTCTATACCACTGAAAATGGAATTAAGTTTGATAAAATTTAACATAAAATAGGATTTTTAAAATATAAAGACAGGATTTTACACAACTTTTCAGGTACAAATTTACTACAGAGAATCAAGCAATATGATATAATTATAAAAAAGTACTTTAATAAAAAGTCAATTTTATTACAAGGAAGCAGTCTGACCATGCACAGTGGCTCAAGCCTGTAATCCCCACACTTTGAGAGGCCCAGGTGGGCAGACTGCTTGAGCTCAGGAGTTTGAGACCAGCCTGGAAACATGGTGAAACCCTATCTCTACAAAAAATACAAAAATGGGCAGGGAGTGGTGGCCACCACTGTACCCCAGCTTGGGTGACAGGGAAAGACCCTGTCTCAAGGAAAACATTTAAACAAATTTTTAAAAAGGGAAGAACTGTATTAAAAGACAGGGAAAGACCCTGTCTCAAGGAAAACATTTAAACAAATTTTAAAAAGGGAAGAACTGTATTAAAAACAGTTGCCTAAAGGGAAAATCTCAATTACTAAGGTAATTCACATCCTTGAGTTCATTTTGCCCCACCCAATTCTCTTCTTACCTGTCTACTGCATTGGCTACAGTTTCCAACTGTTTGAGAAGAAAAGGATAGAGTTCTGGGAAACGAGAGAAAAACTCTCTCCCTGTCATTCTGGGAAAGAAGGAGGAAAAAAGTTATTACCATTTATTCCCTTTGATCTGATAATAAAGCCTTTTTTAAAAAAAGGAAGATAAGTACAGTTATTTGTTTAACAATCAACATAAATGATAATTTTGATTTCTGAAGTGCTCTCAATCCATGAACTTTTATCTCAAAATTTATGCATGTTTACAAATATTTGATACGAAATTCTATCAGGGAAGAAATATGTAATCTGTGCAAATGCCAAGTTTCCACAATTGATTTGAACCATAAATAGAGTCAACACCTGATTGACTGACACTGACTCAGCTTCAGTTATAAGGGCAGGTCTAGAACAAACTTTCCCAACCCTGGCACCAATGACAGTTTGGACCAAATAACTCTTTGTTTCAGGGGGCCGTCCTACGCATTGTGGGATGTTTAGCAGCCTCCGTGGCTTCTACTCACTAGATGCTAGCAGCACAACACCCCTCCCCAACAATCATGACAATGAAAATGTCTTTAGACATTGCCAAACATACCCTGTGGGACAAAATGGCCCCTGATTGAGAACCACTGGTTTGGAGTACGGTTGTGAGAAGCACAGTCTTGGCATGTGAAGTTCTGGAAATCCAATGCTTGCTGAACTTGTAAGAATTATCTTTTTCAACTTTATAAAAACTTCTCTTGAACTATGAAAGTAAAATAGCTCCTCAGACTGCACCACTGACCAAAAAGCTCAAGCTAAATATGGCATTTAGGAACATACGGTCTCCGTAACTATTAAAGAATTACTCTGAAGGGGTGACATAAATATTCCCTAACCTACCCATTTTTATCAACTCTACATGTTATGTTCCTATTAATTGAAATCCAGAGTATTGCATTTTTAAAAAATTGAAACGTTTTTACACACAACAAAATGCTCTGATCAAGTGTACCATTCGACCCACAAACACATACACTCGTACTCCACACCCCTATGAAGACTCAGAAAATTTCCATCATCCCACAAAGATCCTCCATGCCCCTTCCCAGCAAACTCCTGCCCCACAAAGGAACCTCTGATTTGCTTTCTATCATCACAGTTTGGTTTTGTCTATTCTAGCATTTCGTATAAATATAATAATACATTTTTTTGTCTCGCTTTTTTCACTCAGCACAGAGTTTATGAAATTTATCCATGTTATTTAACATATCAATCTGGTTCTTTTTCTGTTGAGTAGTATTCCACTACATGAATCTGTATGTTTATTGATTTCCTCTTGACAGGCATGGGTTCTTTACCTTTTTTTTTTCCTTTTTTCTTTACTATTATGAATAAAGCTGCTATAAAATTCTTATATAAGACATTTTAAGAACATGTTTTCATTTCTCCTGAATTAATATCTGAGAGTAAAACTGTAATACATGTCTAATCATTTAGGAAACTGACAGTTTCCCAAAATAATTATACCATTTTACACTCCCAAAAATAAGGTAGATTTCTGATGGAGATTTCTACATTCCTTTCAACATTTGCTGTTGTTTTGTTTTTCCTTCCTTTGTAGCCATCCTTGTGGGTATACGCAATGGTGTATCTCCCATTAATTTGATTTGCATTTCCTTGACGACGAATGATGTTGAACACTTTTCATGTGCTTTGGTCATTGGTATGACCCTTTGTGAAGTATCTGTTCAAGATTTTTCCTCATTTTTAATAGGTTGCTTTTCCTTGGTCATACACATGCATGGCATACACATTCTTCTAGTCTGTGGCTTGCCAACTTATTTAATAATGTCTTTTGATGAGCAGAATTTTAAAATTTTTGACAAAGTCCACTATTTAATCAATTTTTTTCTTTTATGATTCATGCTTTCTATGGCCTAAGAAATCTCTACCTAAGAAACATATCGTATGTCTTCTTCTAGAAACTTTATGGTTTTAGCTTTTACATTGAGGTCTATGATCCATTTCAAATTAATTTTTGTGTATAATGTGAGATAGAGATCAAGGTTCTTTTTTTTCTACATTGGTATTTCATATTTTTAATAGGGAGATGTTGTTTTAAAAAAAAGATATGCCCTAAAAAGGAGATGTGGTGCTGGGTGCAGTGGCTCATACCTGTAATCCCAGCACTTTGGGAGGCTGAGCTGGGTGGATCACCTGAGGTTGGGAGTTCAAGACCAGCCTGACCAACATGGAGAAACCCTGTCTCTACTAAAAATATATAAAATTAGCCGGGTGAGGTGGTGCATGCCTGTATTCCCAGCTACTCTGGAGGCTGAGGCAGGAGAATCACTTGAACCTGGGAGGCAGAGGTTGCAGTGAGCCAAGATCGTGTCATTGCACTCCAGCCTGGGTGATAAGAGTGAGAATCTGTCTCAAACAAACAAACAAAGGAGATGTGCTATGCTCATAGATTAGAGGATTCCATATTATAAAGATGACATTCTCCCCAAACTGATTATAAATGCAATGCAATTCCAATAAAAACAGTAATTGTGTGTGGGTGTGTATGTGTTTGTGTGTCTGCAAGTGACCTGAGAAGTTGATTTTACTTCATTTTATTTATTTATTTTTTTTGAGACAGTCTTGCTCTGTTGCCCAGGCTGGCGTGCAGTGCTGCAATTTCGGCTCACTGCAACCTCCGCCTCCTGGGTTCAAGCAATTCTCGTGCCTCAGCCTCCCGAGTAGCTGGGATTACAGGTGTACGCCACCACATCTGGCTCATTTTTCATATTTTTAGTAGAGACGGGGTTTCACAATGTTGGCCAGGCTGGTCTCCAACTCCTGACCTCAGGTGATTGGCCCACCTCAGCCTCCCACAGTGCTGGGATTACAGGCAGGAGCCACTTCGCTCGGCCCTGAGAGGTAGATTTTAAAATGTATATAGACACATCAGGGACCAAGAGTAAGAGTATCAAAGATAATCTTAAAGAAGAATGAGGTTGGAGGACTCATCCAGATAGCTAAAAATACCATAAAACTCAAGGACTCTGGGTATGAATAAGCCAATAAAATAGGATAGAAAGCAAAGGAGCAGACATACATTAATACATGTATAAAATCTTGATTTGTGAAAGAGTTAATACCGCAGATCACAGAGAAACGTAGTGTGGTAACTGATTATCCACATAGACAAAATTACAATTGGATCCCAATCTCCCACCCATATGGAAAGCAGGCAGGGAAGTGCTGGGAGGAAGAGGGCAGGTTCCTGGTGAAGGCTCCACCCCTGGCCTATGCCCATGGACCTAGGTGAAGACGGGCACTCCTGCCTTCACGCCCAAATGTTGCATTTCCCAAGACCACCCTGGCCTCCCATGCCCCTATCCTGTGCCTATAAAATCCCCTGAAACCCTAGCACGCAGGCACACAAGTGGCTGGACGTCAAGAGGAGCACATGGGCGGAGGAACACACAAGCAGCTGGATGTCAAGAGTATACCAACAGGCACCAGCAGGCCGGCATGCCAGCAGGCCATCGCCTGGCGAAATAATGCGGAGTTTGGTCAGGGCAGTCAAAGAGACAGGCCGCCGAGTGGCCCAAATCCAGGGGAAAACCATCTCCCTTCTGGTTCCCCCATCTGCTGAGAGCTTCTTCCACTCAATAAAACCCTGCACTAATTCTCCAAGCCTACATGTGATCAAATTCTTCCAGTATACCCAGGCAAAAATCTTGGGATACAGAAAGCCCTCTGTGCTTGTGATAAGGCAAGGGGATCTAATTGAGCTGACGAACACAAGCTGCCTATGGACAGTTAAACTGAAAGAGCACCCTGTAACACAAACCCACTGGGGCTTCAGCCGTAAACATTCACCCCTAGACACTGCTGTGGAGTGGGAGCCCCACAGCCTGCCCGTCTGTATGTTCCCCTACAGGTTTGAGCACGGGGCACTAAAGAAGCGAGCTACGATCCCATCACACACCCTGTGAGGGGGGCAAGGGAACCTTTCCTGTTTCACTACTATGTATAAAAATTAAATTCCATTGACTTCAAGGCTTTAAAACAGCATAAAGAAATAGCCGGGGCCGGGTGCAGTGGCTCACACCTGTAATCCCAACACTTTGGGAGGCCGAGGCGAGCAGATCATCTGAGGTCGGGAGTTCAAGACCAGCCTGACCAACATGGAGAAACCCCATCTCTACTAAAAAAAAAAACACAAAATTAGCTGGGCCTGGTGGTGCACGCCTATAATCCCAGTTACTCAGGAAGCTGAGGAAGGAGAATCATTTGGACCTGGCAGGCAGAGGTTACAGTGAGCCAAGATCATGCCATTGTACTGCAGCCTGGGCAACAAGAGACTCCGTCTCAAAACAAAAAAAAAAAAAAAAGAGAAAAGAAATAGCCGGGCGGGGTGGCTCACGCCTGCAATCCCAGCACTTTGGGAGGCTGAGGACAGCAGATTACTTGAGTTGAGGAGTTCCAGACCAGCCTGGCCAACATGGTGAAATCCTGTCTGCACTAAAGATACAAAAATTAGCCAGTTGAGGTAGCATGTGCCTGTAATCCCAGCTACTTAGTAGGCTGATGCAAGAGAATTGCTTGAACCTGGGCCTCGGAGGTTGCAGTGAGCTGAGATCGTGCCACTGCACTCTAGCCAAGACTACAGAGCGAGACCCTGCCACCAAAAAAAAAAAAAAAAAAAAAAAAAAAGACAACGACGAAAAAGAAATGCATGACGGGTTTTTTTTTAACCTATTTTGAAAATTTGGGATTCTGCCCTGAGCATTCCTGGCATGATGCTTCTTTCTTTCCCCTAATGACAAATCCAGGCAGCCTAGTTAGTACACCTTCCATGTGGAAACCTGGGCAAAAGCGCCCTAGGAAATTCTAACTTAATTCTATTTAGCCACCTGGATTCTCTTAAAAGGATTAACCTGGTCCTAAATCATAAGATAATGACTACTTGCTTGAGTACACAGCTTGCTGAGTCTTCCTAAGGTGGCCCATGAGTATATAAAGGGTCTCTGTAAGATTTACAAAAATGCCTTGTCCCTCTTGCACCTGACTATTCTAGACAAAATGTCTAGTTGCAAGTAGGGAGCAACTGGAAAAAAGACAAAGTTATAAATACTGAAATGGGACAACTGATTTTGAGGAAGTAGAGAGAATAACCTTGACTCCTGGGAAGAGACTATCTCAGACCCCGGGAGGTACAATGGAAGGAAGAACATTAATGGTGTCTGTTTTTTGAAATTGCCCCTAGAGCCTTCCTCACCAAGGAAAATGCTCTGCTCTTCCCCCAAACTGTCATGAACACATTGAATTTAACCAACTGCTGGGTCTGTGAGCCTACCTCAGATGGCTTGAAGCACAATTTGATTGCTTTCCCCTTAACCTTACTGAGAAGTCTATCAGAAACTATATGTTATGGCCTTGGCTCCAAGCACCTGACCCTTCCTTGCAAAACACCCATCAATATCTCTGAATGTCCTTCCCTTTTCTATAGCCATAGCTCAATCATTGCAAGGGACAGCTGAACGCCACTCAGCTGTTGGTGTGGGCAAAACAGGATAGGCTGGAATGACTGCACTTAAGCAGTCCCTCCAAAACCAAGGACTAGAATACATTCTTTGGACTAAACTAGAAACTTTAAGATTTACCAGCCGATTGTTAGACCACGATGAAGGCACTGTTAACATATGCTCCTCGGCTGATGTAGGGAACTCCCCAAACTGTAAACAAATGCTTTCTTTACAGGGGTACTAGGTATGTGAAAGCAGGCATTAACTCTCCCCCCAACCAAACACGGTGATTTGCACCTTAGGGGTGGTCGTAGGCAAATTTCAAATGTTTAAGGAAATACCACCAGGAGGTCATATAGCTCTCAGATGACTATGAAGATCTCTCCAAAATGGGGTTAGGCTTGGCTATTCACAGAAGCTTGCCAGAGGTATAAGCAACTCATTATTTTTGCACACCCTGTGGTTGGTTAGTCCTGCTATAAGAGTCATTCAATTAAAAACATGGTACAAAATGTATCAACTGATTTTAACTAAGGTCATCACTGATAGCACTTCAGCCCATAAAGCCATTCAGATTTGCTTCAATTCACAGGGCAAGTCATAACAATATAAATGAAAAATTTTCTTAGACTTCTAATCTACAGGTTAAGATAAAGTCTGTACAATCACTAATACATTCTGCTGTACCTGGCTTAATGGCTTGGGCTAAATGGAAAGGTCAATACAAAAACTTCAAAAGACAGCCATTTGAGTTTCTACCACAGACCCTGTTGATTTGTGAGATTTGTACAAGTGATTGGATCTGAGGTGCTGGGAGGCATAGTTGATGTCAATACTGAAAGCTGAGCTCATCCTGCTGCTTGGTGTCCTATTGGTAGTAACCTTAATTAAATGTTGTATGAGACGAACTGAATGGATTTGGTGCCAACTTATCTCTTAGATTAACTGAAGGAGCCAACAGTGTGATGTATTCATGGGAAAATTCACCCGAATTTTCACCAGAAATGGGAGACAGATGCTGTTGAGAGACAAGATGAGTTACTGCCACTGTCACTATTGCAAAGTGAAGCACTGACTGCCCTTTGTTCTGGACTTTCTGGACTCTATTCAAGTATGTTTATATAATGAACAGCACTGGAAGATATAGTGTCTCCCTCTGGATAACAAGGTTCTTAAATTTAAAATAAAAATATAGGCCACAAATGGGGAGAACATTTGTATGCATATATCTAAGAATTACATAATCAGTATCCAGAATATACAAAGAACTCAAGTGATCACTGAATAAAAGACAAATAATATAAAAATAGACACACCTATCAAAATACAATTCACAGAAGATAAACATGAGTGGAGAAGAAACAGTAGAAAGGATGCTCAACTATACCAAGGGATGCCCAGGCATGGTGGCTCACGCCTGTAATCCCAGAACTTTGGGAGGCCGAGGCGGGCAGATCACGCGGTCAGGAGATCGAGACTGTCCTGGCTAACACGGTGAAACTCCGTCTCGGGTGGATCACGCGGTCAGGAGATCGAGACCATCCTGGCTAACACGGTGAAACCCCGTCTCTACTAAAAACACAAAAAAATTAGCCGGGCATGATGGCGGGTGCCTGTAGTCCCAGTTACTCGGGAGGCTGAGGCAGGAGAGTGGCGTGAACCCAGGAGGTGGAGCTTGCCATGAGCTGAGATCATACCACTGCATTCCAGCCTGGGTGACAGAGCGACTTCCTCTCAAAAAAAAAAAAAAAATACTATACCAAAGACTATTGGCAAAGCCTAATAAGTCTGGTAATACCACGTATTGAATCTTTCAGACACTGTTGATGGAAATGCAAATTACTACAATTCTGAAAAATAATTTGGGATTTTCTTGAAAGTCAGAGATGTGTTTACTCAGTGACTCAAGAATGCTACTCCAAGGTAAATGGCCTAGATAAACTCTTGAACACTGGCATCAGAAGGCTTGTACAAGCATATGCATAGCAGTCACATGTTCATCAACAAAACATGAGTAAACTGCAGTATAGCAGTCCCCATTGTGTGTGAGCTTTAAAGAATAATACAATAAACACTTTGGATCTACCACCTAGCTAGAGAAGTGGAACACTACAGTAGTCCCCCCTTCTCTGAGGGGATACATTTCCGTACCCCTAGTGGATGCCTGAAACCATGGACAGCACTGAACCGTATATATACTATGTTTTTTCCTGTACATTAGTCATTTAGTAGCCAACTCTTATCAGATCAACTGTCCTGGTGTCACAGAGCGTGTGTTCAAGGAACTTTTATTTTACTTAATAATGGCCCCAAAGCACAAGAGTAGTGATGCTGTCATATTGTTACAGTTGTTCTATTTTATTATTAGTTATTGTTGTTAATCTCTAATTGCATCTAATAGATAAACTTCATCACAGCTATGTGTGCATAGGAAAAAATATAGTGTATATATGGTTCAGCATTATCCATGGTTCGAGGCATCCACTGGGGGTCTTGAAAAGTATCCCCCACAGATAAGGGGAGACTACTGTAATGTTCTATTTCTTAAACTAGGTGTTAGATCCAAGGTGTTTATTGCATTGTTATTCTTTAAACCTTATACATTTTTTATACACATTCTGTTACCTATTTCATAAAATCAAAAGTCTTTTTAAAAAAAAGAAATTCTTACTCCCTTCCAAATTACAGACCCATTAAATATTTATTGAACATTTTATCCGAAATATGTTCCTTTCCTTTTTTATTTATTAGATATTTTAATGGAAAAAGTAAAAATGCAAATGTTAAAAAACACACTAGACTCCCCACAGTGCCCTTCCTCATAGAGAACTGTGTAATAGTATTTCAGCTTTCCTATTTAAAAAAATTCAATGCATACAGGTACATACTTTTAGTTTGTAGTTTTTTTCCTTACAAATAATCATATTATATACACTTTTCTGCACCTTGAGTTTTTTTCACCTAATCTGTAAAATTATTCTATGTCACGCACACTCATCTATTCTCTTCCATTTAATGGCTACAGAGTAATCTACTGTATGATTGACTGTAATTTACTTAATCCCTAATGACAGGCCTTTCGGTTATTGCTAGTCTCCTGCAGCTACAAATGATTATATGTACATTTCCTTGTTAATAAATTACAAACTTGAGTTTTACAGGATCACTGTTTTACACAGGGAGAAAGCAAAATCACTCCGCTACAGACCATTGTTATATTCTTGACCACCTCAGAGCAAAACTGGTCAAGAACATCAATTTCCACTGTTAATGTCCTTTCCTTGGCTTTTGATTCTGTGAAGAGGAGTCACTTAAAGGTAAATCTTTGAGTTTAGTATTGGGATCCCTGAGTATATTTGCTCATTCCGAATCTCTCACTATACAAACAGAAAGGCAACGGATATGTCTTCTTGAGGAATCAGTTATTAATTTCCAGAGAAATAAGTGGCCTGCTATCTCTTAGTTGAGTAAGAAACACACGTATTCTCACTTATGCACAACACATGATTCTATCACTATGATCTAGAAACTGCCTGATAGATAACTGGCTCTGCTGACCATAATACCACTGAGAAAAGGGCAGTGGAGCTACTATTCTAGGATTAAAGTCATTATTTTAATTGAATTAAGCTAATTGTCCCAAACAGCAAGTTATGTCATGCAGTTACCTTAGCAAATATTTACCAACTAGTCTATCTTGGAAGGTATATAAAGAAGGTACTTACTGAAAATTAAATTTCAGTGAACGTTTTAACTAACTGTTTTGTTTTTAGGAGCAAAGTAGGTTTTTGACTACATCTTTTCAAAAGTATACTGTTAAAATTATTGTGGCCATGCTTGATGGTGCAGACTTGGAAGTATCAACTACGCATCTGTCAGGGTTTAAAAACACCAAAATTATTTTCTACAGTAAATTTCAACCTTGTTCAAGCACTGAGCATACAGGAGGTATCCTTCTAACATTCTTAGGTTCCTCAACACAGAAATGTCAATCCTATTTCTGGTTTAGCTTAGCTAAAAGGCCAGAGTTCTAATTTACTACAAAGACAAAAGAGCTGACTGAGCTCCATGTACTCACCAGGGAGCATCATCTCAACTCTGCATTAGCCAAACGCTAGTAAAGACTTGGTTAAATATTTACATAGTATGTCTGAAGGATATGCAACATTAACAATTCTTGTGTATTATAAAACAGACTCTCAAGAGGTAGAGGGTAGGAGAACCAGAATTATCTAAGGGGCTTAACTTCTGATTCTCAATTACACCAAAAGGTCTACTGCAGACTCTACAGCATCTTGAATCCAGAAATTAGGTTGATATCAACACCAGCCTTCAACTAACCATGACCATATTAGTTTTCATGGTTGTACTGAGTGAAGAATCACCATTTGTAATAGTGCCTCTATATGAAAGAATTTCATAGGTTTTGGACTGCCCATGTAAGGTCTGTAATCTAGCCTTACTTTAAAAGGCCAAGAGCATAGGACCATTTTAGGTCATATTTGAATCTCCCTGCTCTGAATCCTAGAATATGTGAGTCTTCTCTCTCACTTGCTACTTAATCAAAACTGTAATGTGATCGTATTTTTTTCACAAAAGTAGCAAATATTTTTTTAAAGTACCTACATGCTTCATGTTGGGCTCAATCCCATGGGAGATACTAAGAGTAAAAGAGAGTCAGTGCTCTTGGAGCTTAAAACCTGGTTAAGAAGACAGGTATTCACATACAATATAACTAATAGCATAAGGCAAACCATTGTAAGAGTCAAGTGAATGATGTTTACAATAAGAGTTCGGAGTTGGAAAATACATCATTTGGGTTGGAGACATTATGGATAGTTTTGTGGGGAAAATGGAAAACAAGGCAGGTTGCAGTGGCTCAAACCTGTAATCCCAGCACTTTGGGAGGCTGAGGTAGGCGGATCCCTTGAGGTCAGGAGTTTGAGACCAGCCTGGCCAACATGGTGAAACCCCGTCTCCACTAAACATACAATAAAATTAGCTGGGCATAGTGGTACGTGCCTGTAATCCCAGCTACTCCAGAAACTGAGGCAGGAGAATTGCTTGAACCCGGGAGGTGGAGGCTGCAGTGAGCCAAGATCGCATCACTGCAACCCAGCCTGGGTAAGCGACAGAGGGAGACTCGGGGTCTCAAAAACAGAAAAAAAAAAATGGAAACCAAAATGGGTCTTGAAAAATTAGTAAGACTGGATTAAAAAGGAGATAGGACAGCATAGAAGGGAAAAGTAGTTAAGTTGACTGAAAGACAAGAGGACTTCACGACAAAAGAAGAAAGAATAATTTTTTTTTCTGGCATAATTTTATTTTAGAAATTTGAATGCCAAACTAACAGCTTTGCTGTCTTATGGGCTTTCTAAACAGGAGAGTTTCTAAACAGGAGAGATACAAGAGCAGATGGACTAGGCTAGAGAGTAGAAACATGGTGACCCCAAGCACCTTCACTAAATGTGTCCCTTATCACTTCAACTAGAGCACGGATTTCTGTAGGTTAAGGACCATGTCTTTCAGTTCCATCAACGTTCCATGCTCTCTCTACTGTCTAGATTGTGGCAAACATTGTACCTTCTTCCAGGAACACCTCCACTCTCTGTCTCTGCTGCCCACCGCACCCCTCTTATTGGACTAACTCCAAATAATCTTTCAATTTTGGGATTAGGCAGACTTCTTCCAGGACACATTCCCTGGTATCTCAAGTCTAGCTTAGGTACCTGTCCTCAGTTGTACACTACACCCTGTGCTTTCCCTAACACAGGTAGCATGTCATATATGAAACTTCCTGTTTTCTTGCTTATTTTGCCCACTAGATAATACACTCTGCACAGGAAGAAACCATAGCTAACTTCTTTTTCCCCACAATATTTAAGATACTGAGTATAATGCCTAGTTTACAGCTGGTGCCCAATAAACAGTTGCCGAGTGACTGAAGCGAAACGCAAGGACAGAGTCCTTAAGACAGGCAAGGAGGAAAGGAATTATGACCAAGATAGTAACACGCTAGTAATTTCACAAAATGCATCATCAGCTATAAATGTAGTGACATTCAGAATCATCATTTGAGTTAATAAACTGAGTATCCTGCCAGAGCTTGAAATGTTCTTAAACACAAATAAATAAAGCTTATCTCACTGGTTTACAAACAGTTCAATTTTAGTTCATCCAAACAAGCAAACAGGCTAACAAGTTACCACTGCAGATATAGCGAGCCCTGGGGGTAAATTCTTCAGTGACAGGCATTTCAAACGTTTACCTATGTGATCAAAAACTAGCCTGGAAAACAATAAAAGTGATAACCAGAAAGGAAAAACTGAAGCTCTGTAAGTTCAAGCTCCTAGGAAGAAAAAAGAAGACCACCAAAAATTGTGAATGGGATAAAACAGACATTAGTGAAAACAAACAAATCAGGATAAAGAATGAGAATCAAGCAGCTTTAAATTCAGAACTGTCAGACTACGCAAAAGCTGAGTTATTCCCTCTCCCACCAGGTAAGGATATGCAGGCACAACGGATGAGAGGCCCTTGGGGAAACACAGAAGCTACTTGCAGATCTCTATTTGCCTAGCACCAAGCATAAGGTGCAGAGAGCAAGAGTGGCGGTAACCTCCACCAACAAGGCAACCCTTGGCATGATCCATTCATCGCTAGACTCCACAGAGCCCAGTCAGGGCCTGGACAAAACAGGTCAGCAACGGAGGTTTACTGAATCAATCAAAATACCTGCCAGGCACCATTCTGTTTTATTTTAAAAGCTTTATAAAAATTATTCTAGCACTATATTTTTATTGAGGAAAAAATAGACAAAAAAGAATACTGCAAAGAGAAATCTAAAAATCACCACAAACTTACCAACCAAATTTAGCCACCAGTTTAATGTTTTGATGTATGTCCATTTACACCTCTCTCCTCATACATTGTTCTATAACCGGCTTATTGCACTTACTAGTATATCAAGAGTGGTTCCCTATCAATCTGAAGCCATTTTAACATAGTAGTCTCTGTGTGTTACACTCTCTGTGCCTCTCCTGTGTGTGAACATTTGTCTGGCCATACATTCCTCCGGGGCACTACCCTTGACACCAAGAACAACTTACTCCCATTTGGGTTAAGCCATATGTGGAATGCTGCTACTCCAGCTACGTCAATTTGTCTACACATTCCACATCTAACCTTGGTAATGCCAAGTGTCTAGTTCTTGAGTTTTTAGAGCATCTGGACTTTGGCCATTTTGGTAGGCTTTGAATCCAACCTGACATCTAACAGCCTAGAAAAAATCTGAACCAAGCTCCAATTTCTGATAGAAACCCTGTCTTCAAGATCTGCCACACATAAGAAAAGTTGCAATGCCAGAAGCACATGCTTCTGAACAAAAAGTATACCAATGAAAACTATTGTGTAGTGAAAAAAGGCATTTGGTGAAATGCGTTAAAAAAAGGTGGGGAGGAAGGTATCCACACACACCCATTTCTCACACACACATCCCATATCATTCTCGATCATCTCAGGAATAGGGATCAACAGAGTAATGCACAGAGATATAAAAAGAAAAGCTAGCAAAGGCAAGCAAAGCCACCATGCAGGAATAAGGAACTGCATAGGAAACAGCAGTAAAGGTGTGGGTTGTGTCCAGTTTTTAAAAACAGGACTTATTCATAGGCCATGGAGCAAACACCATAAATCTGGTCACTGGATGAAAACAAATGCTGAAGGCAAAAGCCTGGGGGTTTTCAGTTGGTATTTCAATTGGGAACCCAATAAACTATTAAAACGGAGCTATTCCCTAGATTCTGGCCTATAAAACCACCCCACAGGAGAGAAATCATCTAAGGGTCTGTGTCTCCTCACCACAGTGATTGCTGATAAAAACAGCAAGCTCATCTTAAGAAAAATAATACCCCACCCCCCACCCCCGCAAAGGAAACAAACCTACAAAGAAGACAAAGCATGCATATGCGTTTCAAAGGATATGATCAAATGCAAACTAATAAAACAGAAACAACTAATAAAAAGAAATCTCAGTTTGAAATCCCATCAGGAAGTCCATCTCTGATTCTGTTCATGGAATCTTCTCCCTACCTAAGACTGGACTGACACTAGCTTTTCTCCCTAGAGTAGTTAACAAAAGAATGAGGGATTAGAAAGAGATGTCAGGAGTCCCGTGGTCAGAATCTCACACTCAGGAAGTCTGTGTAATCACAGTGATGGATCTACCAGGAAGCCCTTTCAGGCAAACCATGTTTGAAGGAAAGCATCCTCCTCAGGGCCTCTGTTTTGAGCACACTGATCAGGGCTCCTACCAGTATCCTTGTTTCCCTGCCAATCCTCTGCAGGTAGCCATGGGATTTTTGGACTTTTGTTTTTTGTTTTATTGAGACAGAGTCTTGCTCTGTCACCCAGGCTAAGAGTGCGGTAGCACAATCAGAGCTCACTGCAGCCTCAAACTCCTGGGCTCAAGTGATCCTCTTGCCTCAGCTTCCCAAGTAGCTGAGACTACAGGCGCATGCTGCCATGCCTGGCTAATGTGACTTGTTGCTTTTCTAATCCTTCCCTTTCAGAAGTTGCTTTCAAGGTGGAGAATTCCCAAATCACTAAACTGCCTATTACAATACCATCCTGAGACAGGGAAGTGAAAGGTGTTGGTTCTGCAAGAGCCCTGCCATGCCCCCTGTGAAGTCACTGGCCCAAAGGTGAGCCAGGAAACACATTTCTACTCCTTTACACAGCGAGTTGGTGAGTAAATATCAATCTCTTGAATTCCTCATGTGTGCAAGGTCCCATTTGGGCAGCTTACATGGATATTTTTTAACTAGGAATTATTTTTTAGAAAATGTTTCTAAAAATCATTTCTAAAACCTCAGAATCAAATAATCTCTTATAGTTTAATTCAATAATCATTTACTAAACACTTTGTGATTGACTTTTTCCAAAGATGGTCAACAAACTTCTAACGTTCCTGATACGTAAATGCCTCCTTCCTTTGAAGAGGTGGGTCTGCTTCCCCTTTTCTTGACTGTAGGATGCCTTTTGACTTGCTTTGATCAGCAGAAGGCAGCGGAAGTGACACTGTGCTAGCTCTGGCTTAAGCTTTACAAAGCATGGCAGCTTCTGAGTTCACCCTCTTGAAGTCCTGACTACCCTCCTGGAGAGAGGCCACTTCAGCCCCCAGTCATTTATGCTTCTACTGCCAGCCCCAGAAATGTGAGTGTGAAGCCATGTTGGTTGTATCAGCCCCAGCTGAGGTCCCAGATGAAAGCAGCCACCTGAGTGATCCCAGATGACAACACAAGGTGAAGAAGGACTGCCCATCTAAACACGGCTGACACACAGAATTGTGAGAAATGATAAATTGTTATTTTAAGTCATTAAATTTTGGGGTTGCTTATTATGCAGCAATACGCAATTGAAACACAGTTACAATACTGAAGGCACTGAGACTCTGTGGAAAAGGTAATACTAAATAAAAGATGCTGATAACAAGGAGCACACAATTTACCTTCACTATATTGATTCTCTCACAGTTCTAGAGGTCAGAAGTCTGAAATCAGTATCAAGGGTATCAAAATCAAAGTGTCAGCAAGGTACCTCTAGAGACTACAGGAGAACCCATCTTGAACTCTTCCACCTGCTGGTGGCTGTCAGTATTTCTTGACTTATAGCTGCGTATTAGTCCGTTTTCATGCTGCTATGAAGAAATATCCGAGACCGAGTAATTTGTAAAGAAAAGAGGTTTAATTGACTCACAGTTCTGCATGGCTGGGGAGGCCTCAGGAAATTTACAATCATGGTGGAAGACACCTCTTCACAGGGCAGCAGGAGAGAGAATGAGAGCCAGGCAAAGGGGAAAAAGCCCCTTATAAAACCATCACCCCCATGATTCAATTACCTCCCACCAGTTCCCTCCCATGATGCATGGGGATTAAGGGAACTACAATTCAAGATGAGATTTGGATGGGGTCACAGCCAAACCATATCAAACCGTACCGATATTACTCCAATCTCTGTCACTGTGGTCATACTCTTTTCTTCTGTCTCCCAAATCTCCCTCTGCCTCCTTTGTATAGACAATTTCACTAGGGCCCACCCAGCTAAGCCAAAATAATCATCACCCCAACTCAAGATTCTTAATCACATCTACAAAGATCCCCTTTTCCTTACAAGGTAGCATTTACGGATTCCAGGAATTAGGATCTGAGATCTTTGAAGGGCCATTAATCTGCCTGTCGCAAATGCTAAAACACAAGAGTTAAGGCACTGCAAAAACTGATTATAGGAATTGGAGTTATTCTTGTCATATTCAGGTAAATCAGAGTCAAGGAACCCGGGGAAAAAGCACTCAGGACACAAAGTGCCAGCTCCAGGAACTGTCTCACAAGCCCAGCCGCTGAAATAACTTCCCATAGCCTTAAGACTAGTCTTACCTAGTAGCTGCTGAAACGACCTGTCATTTTACCTACCACCATGACTCACCAATCGGAGCTTTCTAGCACCAATAAACTTTGTTTCAAAACATTTTATGTAACATTTCCCTTTCCCAACAAAATCCCAACCTTTTCCTTTGTTCTTTGGACATACCAAAAAACCACTCTGGTCTTTGCGTATGTCCCCAATTACAATTCTGTTTTATATATATATTCCTAAATAAAACTTTCTGCTTAGATATTTGTCTCTATGTTATCTGATTTTTGATAGCACTAAGGGGGAAAGAATAAACATAACTAGTTTTTTCCAAGGCAATTGTTTTTCCAAATCTTTAAAGCAATGGATTACTTATTTCAAATATAATACCAATTTTTATTAATAAAGCATCAAAACAAAACAAAACCAGAGAAAGGATTCTGGAAAGATGACTAAGTAGGAAGCACCAGGAACCTGTGTTCTCACAAAGGCAACAACTGCACTGTCAGAATGGGTCTAATGTAACCATTTTGAAATTCTGCAGTCTGTCTGAAGGATTGGACAGTAAACTGCAGTAAATTTTGGTCAGTTTCAGCTCCTAGCACTGTAGCTAACCAATCCCTGGCCTCATGGCAACGATGCACATGCTCCAAGATCAGCTTACGCAAAGCTTGTAGGATAAGGATCCTATCCTCCAAAAATTTGGGGATCTGTGCTTTGATCAGTGGTTGTTGTTCTGATCTTGGAGATACAAACACATAGGCAGGCAGCCATTGTTGCAACCCTCTTAGCACAGTTACAAACCCCTTCCCCGAGGCGGAAGCAACTTCCAAGGAATTTAAAGGGTAATTCACTTTTTTCTTTCTTTCTTTCTTTTTTTTTTTTGCTTTTATTTTCTTCTTCATTTTTCTCTTTTCCCACTTTTAGAAGCCAGATATTTAAAGTCTAGGACATTCAAAAGTAACCACATATCAGGAGAATGTAGAAGGTTATCACATACACACCCAATGAAAGGTGCAGGCTCAAAAAAGACCTGAGAAAAACTTAAGCTTACACATCAGGCAGACACCTGACACAGACAGAGCCTACCACAATCAAACAACAGAAATAAAAACAGAAATCAGCAAACCCTGAGAAAGAGGGAGAATCTGATTTCCAGAGTTACTACACTATTAGATTCAAGCATCCTGTTTCCAACAACAACAAAACAAACAAACAAACAAAACCCTACTAGGCATACAAAGAAACAGGGAAAGATGGCCAATTCAAAGGTGGCGGGGTGGGGTGGGGGTGGGGGTGGGGTACCCACCAGGAACTGTCTCTGAGAAAGACTAGATGGTAGGCTTGCTAGACAAAGGCTTTAAAACAAGTTTCTTGAAGCTGTTCAAAAAACTAAAAGAAGACATGGAGAAAGTCAAGAAAATGATATATGAACAAAATGAAAATATTAATAAAGAGATAGAAACCTAAAAAGAAACATATATAAATACCTACAGCTAAAATGTACAAGAACTGAAGTAAAAAATTCATTACACGGATTCAAAGGCAGATTTGAGTATGTAGAGGAAATAATCAATGAACCTGAAGATAGGACAATGGAAATTATTGAGTCTGAGGAACAAAAAAGAGATTAAAGAAACATGAATAAGTCCAAGGGACCTGTGGAACACCATCAGGTGAACAAACATTATGGGAGTTCTAGAAGGAGAAGAGAGAGAGAAAGAGGTAAAGAGATTATCTGAAGAAATAACGACCAACACCTCCCAAGTTTGATGAAAGACACGAATATAAACATCCAAGAAGCTCAATAATTCCAGATAGGATGAACTGAAAAAGACCTACACACATTAAAATCAAACTGTCAAAAGACAAAGACAAAGAGATAAGCTTGAAAGCAGAAAGAGAAGCCCAGGCAACATGGAGAGACATCGTCTCTACAAAAAATTTTAAAAATTAGCTAGTCATGGTGGTGTGCTCCTGTGGTCCCAGCTACTTGGGAAGCTGAGGTGGGAGAATCACTTGAACCCAGGAGGTCAAAGCTGCAGTGAGCTGTGATTGCACCACTGCACTCCAACCTTGGTGACAGGGCAAGACCCCGTCTTAAAAAAGAAAAAGTGACTTGTTACATGCAAAGGGTCCTGAATAAGATTATCAGCCATTTTCTTACAAACTTCGGAGGCTAGAAGGCAGTGGGCTAATATATTCAAAGTGCTGAAAGAAACAAACAAAAAACCCCATTAACCAAGAATCCGATACCTGGCAAACTGTCCTTCAACTGTGAGGGACAAAATAAGACATTCCCAGATAAATAAAAACTAAGTAAGTTCATTACCACTAGACCTGCCCTGCAAGAAATATAAAAAGAGTCCTGCAAGCTGAAATAAAAGGACACTGGACAAGAACTTGAAGTCATATGAAAAATAAAGATCTCAGTAAAGGTAAATACATGGGGAGTTATAACAGCTAGTATCATTGTTAACTCTGGTTCATAACTCCACTTTTTGTAATCTACAAAAACTTAAGACACTAGCATATTTTTAAAAACTATTATTAGATTAAAAGCCAGTATTATTATAACTTCATACTTTGTTTTCTACATAAATTGATTTATGCACAAAAACAAAACAACTAACAATGTTTTGGACACACCTGTATAAAGATACAAATCTGTGACATCAGTAACTGAAAGGGGGTAGAGACGCAGCCATATAGGAGCAGAGTTTTTGTATACTATTGAAGTTAAGGTTGCACAAATTCAAATCGGAATGTTACCACCTTAGAATATTACATTTAAACCCATGGTAGCCACAAAGAAAATAGCTATAGAATATACACATACACACAAAGGAAATGATGAGGAAATTAAAACATTTCACAGCAAAAAATAAACTAAACATAAAAAGAACCCAGTACTGCAGGAAACAAGGGACACACACAAAAAAAAGCTGTAAGGCATATAGAAAACAAATAGCCAAATTACACAAGTAAGTCTCTCATTAGTAACCACTTTAAAAATAAAGCATTAAACTCACCAACCACAAGACAAAAGATTGGCAGAATGGATAAAAAAAAAAACATGGCCCAACTATATGCTGTTTACAAGAGACTTGCTTTAGATCTAGGGACACAAATAGATTAAAAGTAAAATCATGGGAAAATATATTCCATATAAATAGTAACGGAAGAGAGCAGGGGTGGCTATAAATAAGCCAGTCACAAAAAGACAAACACTGTATGATTTCACTTCTATGAGGTGGCTAGAATAGTCAAATTCATAGAGACAGAAAGTAGAATGTTGGTTACTGGGGCATTGGAGGAAAAGGGGAATGAAGAGTTATTAAGGAGTATTGAGTTTCAGCTTTGCAAAATAAAAGGAATTCTGAACATAAATGGTGGTGATGGTTACACAAGAATCTAAATATAGTTAATATCATTGAACTATATACTTAAAAATGGTTAAGATGGTAAATTTTATGTTATGTGTATTTTACCACAATAAAAAATATGCTATTAAATTAAAACAAACAAAGAAACCAGAGCTGTTCTGGTTGAAGCAGGATTGAGGCAAGTGATCAACAGTTTGGCCTCCCTCTTATCCTTAGGCAAGCACAGACTCTGAACTGCCACCATGAGCTCCAGAGGCAAAGTTTAGAGTTTGATGGCTTTAGAGGCTCTAAAGTGAAACTCTGAACAGCTATCCACACTCCTGATTTCCTCATTTCCTATTATCCCTATCTTTCCAACCTACAGAAGCACATTCCATCCACCACTGTCCATTATACCCTACAATACCAATTTTACTTTTTCGTAACATTAATGGTTACTGTTGTTTTACTGAAACATGTTTAAAGTCCATCTCCTCTCACTAGGAATGTTAGCTCCCTAAGACTAAAGACTATTTAATTTCTGCTCTGATTCCAGCACCCAGAATGGTGTCTACTACATAGGAGGCATTAGTAAATATTTGCTACCTTCTTGCTAGTTTTTAGAACTTCCCACAAATCCTGCTCCTTCTTTTCAGCCACGGGGTCCCATGTTAATCAACCTGACTCTAAAGATATGTGCAAGATTACAGAAACTCTTCTTTGTTAATTCTAAAAAGCATCACATAACCTTAGTCAGGAATGTGTACTAAACATGCAAACAGTTCAAACAGTACTACATTTGTCTCATCTACTATGCTATCAAGAAATCATAGGCTGGGCACGGTGGCTCACATCTGTAATCCCAGCACTTTGGGAGGCTGAGGCAGGTCAATCACCCGAGGTCAAGGGTTCAAGACCAGCCTGGCCAACATAGTGAAACCCTGTTTCTACTAAAAATACAAAAATTAGCCGGGTGTGATGGTGCATACCTGTAGTCCCAGCTACTCGAGCGGCTGAGGCAGGAGAGCCACTCGAACCCAGGAGGCGGAGGTTGCAGTGAGCTGAGATAGTACCACTGCACTCCAGCCTTGGTGACAGAGCGAGACTCTGTCTCAAAAAGAAAGAAAGAAAAAAGAAATCGCCCAACAATTCCTCTCTTCTATTCATTAAAAATGAATAGCCTAATTTAGCATAAGGTCCAATATTCTCAAATAATTTTTTTTGTTTCTATTCTAACATTTTGTTCAGTTAACTCTTTTAACTAAGATTAATATTAATATGCCAACTCATATTGTTCAAGTGAGGGGGTGGTGCCAACAGTCCCATATTTCAAGGAACATAATAAAAGTAGAAGTATTTTCAAAGATCTACGACTCTACTCATTTTCTTTTACAGATGAGAAAACTGATACCCAAGGAAATGAAGTGAGTCTCCCAACATCAAAATACAGCTTGGAGGTAAATACACAACTAGAACCCAATTCTCTTATTTACCAATGTAGTCATTAGATAGTCCCAGGTTTCTATTTTACAGGTAATCCAACTACTTCTGTGTCAGGCATCTTCTCAACAAGCAGAGGACACACTGTGACCCAGACAGGCCAGTTTTCAAAGGAATTCATGTGTCCCCATGGTTTGGTTGTATGGCAGTCTCTCCACTGCTGTCAGTCAGCCTGGTCAGGTTAGATTAAGGGTCCTCACCTGAGCCTCTACTCCCACACACTGAGCCAGGCCCACCCACTGAATTTATGGGGGTAGATGAGCAGGCAAACTGCCAGCTAAACTAATCTTTTAAAATCTAATCATCTGCTGTTACAAAGCATTTTTGGAGATCACTGGACCACAGATAATTCCGTTTGGTCCAATAAGTTTCCTGTCTCTCCTGTATTCAAATTAAGAAACTCTTACTAATATACTAGAATATCCCTTACTACCCTCCACCCACCCCCAAAAAACATCTAACTCCCATGCAAATCAAACTAGAAAAGACTGTGTGTATTTGTTCTTATTCAGGCTAAACGCTTCACTTTTCCCCAGTGAACCCATGTTTTTTGTAAGTCTGAGAACACTCAGGTCAAGACTTATTTACAAGAAAAATAAACAAACAAAAAAAACCCAAGTAGTCACCAGGCAAATGTTACACTCCCAATTAAGACACAATGCTGTCTATAGGTATGATGTGATGTCTGGTACACATACATTTTCCCAAATTCACAATTAGAAGAAATAAGACTCAGAATACAAGGTGTGATTTTCCTCAGCTGCAGAAGTATGGAAAAGAGTCCCTTATGCAGTGGACGTCCATCTCAGACTGCAGGAATTAGTCTTCCTTCTGAAGAACTGCCTAGAAGTACTCAAAGAATAGGATAATTTGCAACAGATTGGCTGGATTTCCAGACAGAGAGGGAAAGCCAGCATTTGGCAGAGTTGTGAAAAGAACATTTTGGACATCTTAGCCATTTGTTTCTTGGAAAGCTAGAAAACTAATCTGGAATAAGTATAACTCATTATTGCTATTATTATTAGAAACTCTAACCTCTGGCTCCTGAGACTGGCAACAGTAAGTAGGTTGGTTTCTGTATACATGCAAATGAAATTTATTAAATTAGATATTCCAAGATAAGAGTCCTGTGTTTGATTTTCTCACAAATGCTGGTTTTTAAAAATACTCTGAAGTTAGTAGACTGCCACCTCCTGCAGACCCTGGAAAGGAATGTTCTTGGCCCCAAGAGCTGCCTGTACATTGAAATCACACAGAGTCAGACTTTCAACATGGCTGAGAGTCATTCCCTTACATGTGTGTTTCCCCTTAACAGCCAGACCCCAAATCGTTCAAAGATTGAAGCTGTGTTTGCTACTTCAACTATATTTCTTATAGCACCAAGCAGAGGAGAACAACATAGCATGCACTTTCTACATTTTGTTTTTAAGAGACAGTATCTCGCTCTGTCACCCAGGTTGGAGTGCAGTAGTGTAATCATGGCTCACTGGGCTCAAGTGATCCTTCTGCCTCAACCTTCCAAGTAGCCAGGACTACAGGCATGCACTACCATGCCTGGTAAATTCTTTATTATACAGACAGGGTCTCACTATATTGCCCAGACTGGTCTCAAACTCCTGGCCTCAAACAATCCTCCTGCCTTGGTGTGCCAACTTTTTCCTTTTAAATAAATGAAGAAATAAATTAGGTCTATATTCTTCCTTTCTCTTTAGCTATATTCTATTAATTGCAATTAATATGCACTCATTTAAAAAAAAACAAAAAACAAAAAACAGGCAATATACAAATAAGTAAGTAGAAAGAGAAACTCCACTTTGCCCATTCTAGACCTTTTATATGCACATATAAAAACATTAAATTAGCCAGGTTCAGTGGCTCATGCCTGTAATCCCAACACTTTGGGAGGCCGAGGCGGAAGAATTGCTTGAGTCCAGGAGTTTAAGACCAGCCTGGGCAACATGGTGAAAACCCATCTCTACAAAAAATATAAAAATCAGCCAGGTGTGGTGACGTGAGCCTGTTGTCCCAGCTACTTGGGCGGCTGAGGCGGGAACATCTTTTGAGCCCAAGAGGCTGAGGCTGCAGTGAGCCAAGATCGCACCACTGCACTCCAGCTTGAGTGACAGGAGATCCTGTCTAAACATACACACACTCACACACACAAAATCACACATACATAGTTATGTTAAACAATATTGTTTGGCAACTAACTTTTAAAAAATACTTAGGTGCTGTATTAATGTATGTCTGGGAAAGATGCTGTATTTATGTATGTCCAGGAAAGAAAGAGAAAGACGTTTTCCTTGTCTTTAATTTAAAAGAAAACTTTTAAAATAAATAAAAGTACATTCTATTTTAGCTCCAAGTGTTATTAACAGTTTAGTTAAAAACAGAATAAGAAGCAAATCATATGCCCTCAGAATTTTGAAGGCAATGCTCCATTAACTTCTAACTTCTAAGTCCATTGTCCTTTTGATTCTTAATTCTCTGTAAGTGAGCTGTTTTTGTTTTTGTTTTTGTTTTCTTTTTCTCTTACTTCACAAAATTTTGGAAATGATGAGTCTTGGTGTGAATCATTTTTCACTCACTGTACTAGGACTCATGTTCTTTAGTTCTACATTTTCTTATTTTCTTATGCTGCTTGATAACTTACTGCCCTCACTTTTCTCTGCTCTCCTTTCTGAACTTCTGTAAGTTGAATGTTGAACTGCCTGATAATCTTCTAATCTTATTTTTTCTTTTCCATGTTCCATCTCCCTCTCTCTAGGTCAATCTCTGGCAGTGTCCTTTTACTGTCTTCCCTACCACGTACTGAAATTTTTACTTGGGCTATCGTATTTTTTAATTTTCTAAAGCTCCTTCTTATTCACAGATTGCTCTTAATTTCATCTCACCTCCCTGAGAGTGTCACTTACTTTTTTTCCATGTGTTCCTTATATTACAGTATACCTGCTTCTACGGAATTCCCTTTTTTAAAAAAACCTCTATTTTTCTTTCTACTGTTGATTATAAATTTTAGGAGGCAGCTGCTTCCTTGGTATGCTTGCAGTACTTCTCTCCATCATACACACTTTCTCTCTTGCATGCGCACACGCTCTCGTTCTTTCTCCCTCACACACACACTACAATGCAAAGAGTAATTCTGTCAGTTGAAAACAAGAACATATTAAATGCTATAATGTGTGAAACAAGAGTGAGAAAGCAGGCTAACAAGAAGAAGAAACAAAAGAAGCCTATCCTGAATAAGCAGTATTGCAGAAAGGCATTTATGCAAAGGATAGGTTAGATTCTGGCTTATACTCATCCAAACACACTTTGCACTATGTAAATCTGAAAAACATCAATTCTAAATGCAGAATTAAAAGATGTTTCTCTTTTTCCCAATGCAGCTATGACTAAGGAGACAGAGACACAATAGTTACTAAGGAGGCAGGAAATCCTTCCAGCTAACCAACTTTTACATTCTGTTCCTTATGGTCAAAACGCTGACCACACTGCGGTAGCTCTTTTTGACTTTATGACCTTATTACTAAGACCATCAATTATATTCACTGTTATTTGTGCAGAGGAACTGCTCGATTGCCAGAAGACTACTCTACAGTGCTATTTAACCTTTCCCAACAGAGACTCATTGAAACTCATTTGGTAAACTGTTTTACCTAACCTTGCAAAGATACTTCCTAGTAAATATTTGAAGTATATAAATACCTCCAAGTAGTCTTAAAAATCTGCAAAACTCATCATTGTTAAGGCAAATACCCATCTAGATTATATAATCACATTAAAAGTTTAAAAAATCTCATGCATTCAGACAAAGGTAATATTCCACATACACTAAAGCAGTTCAAATACTATTTATCTGCCTACATTCAGCCTGTTTCCAATGGCAATTAAAAAATAATAATATGCACAGCATTTCATTTTAGAAAAGGCTGCTACTACATCATGGAATAGAATGTGAAACCATGTTCCATAGATTATTTATTCTGTGGTGGTGTGAGAATGAGGAAATGCAAAGTAGAGAAAGAGCAAAGGTCTAGAACCAGCCTGATCAGAGGAATACCACACAGTGGCAGTGTAACCTTGGGTGATTCGTTCAACCCTGCTAAATAATTTTACATTTTTGTTTCTATAAAATGGGAATAATAATGCCTACTTAATGGAATTACTGTGAGAAATGAGATAATGCATCAACAAATCACAAATCTAACTTTGTACCTTCTGAACAAATTACACACACATTGTTCTTTTGTCTTGGTTCTTGCCACCCAGTCCTCTTCCTTTCCCTCAGCACTTTAAAGATGAGATGAAAGGAATACAGAGGAAATTAGTATAAATTACTATTAAGTTCAACACACTCGAGATACTAAGAGTACACCAGACAACATAACTCACTTTCAAACTTACAATGCAAATAGCTTTTAAAAATACACAAAGTACAGACATTGAAAACATGATTAAAATTTAGATCTGGCATAAAAAATTTTACACAGTATTCTGAATACGTTAACACCTATACTTTGAAGGAATCAAACACTAAATTTTATATACATGTGTGTGCGCGCACACGTGCCAAAGGCCAGGAAGACAGCTAGGAAGTGGGATAGAATGTTCCACATCAGTAGAACAAACATATTTAGGATATCTACACACCCCCTCCCACACACACGCATGCACGCACGCACGCCCACAGTGAGTGAGGTGATTAAAGGAGATGAAAATGGCGGTATACACAATGCTACTCTCACTCTCCTACTCACACATAATAAGAGAACAATATTTGGTTTTGATGTGCCCATTCTAGTAGTAAAAGTAGACCCTTCTGTGAACATATACACAAAGAGGTGCAGATGCTTCAATAACAAGTTTATTTGCTTCTTGGAAAAGGAAACCATATTTCTCATAATTATTTGTAATTACAACAGACTTGCTAGTAGTTGAGTCTCTACTAAAATAATTTAAAGTCACTCTTAACAGTTTTCCAAAAAATCTTCAAATTTGCCAGGAAACTAGGAGCCTACAAAAATGACTGATACAAAGACTAAGTAACAACAACGAATTGAAGGAACAGTTACTGATAGTTTTCGTATGTAAATTCTGGCATTCCATCTTATTTTTAATTAATTCCATTACACTGGTGTTTCATAGGTCAAAGGATTTTATGACTATACACCAAAAATATTGTTTAAAAGTCAGTTACAAGGAACCGCCCACAAATATTTTCTAACACTTTTTTTCTTTTGTCCAATTCAAATTGTTTTTGCTTCACTTTTTTCTCCTTTAAGTCCAATTTCATTCTTTTTATTCACTTCCACTTCCTGTCTTTGCCCTTCAACAAGGAATACTCCATTATAAAGTCTATTCCATTCTTTCTGGAATCTACATAGCACCAAATTAATCTGCATGTACACTAAGGAAGAGAAAGGAAAAAAAAATCCCAGGTGACAGGGGATATCCTTACGTACACACACAGTCTCACTGTCCTCCACCTCTTGACAAAAACAAAACAAAACAAAACAAAACAAAAAAACCATAAATAGAGTGGCCAAGGCTTATTTATAGAAAGGAAAAAGGGTAGCACACAATAACATGAAAATACAGCCAAAGAAGCCTTAATCTCCTCTGGCCTAATTTAAATAGGGTTACTCAAGTTCATGGATTGGTAATGGATGATGTTGCAAGACAAGATGAATCAAAGAGTCATCACTAAAATATTATTTTATTCTAAGGGCAGACTACATTGTATGTTTTGACCTAAAAAATATGACTCACAGGGAGCCCAGGATTCCTTTTCCTGTCTTCCCTGAAATGTGAGCAAAAGCAAAAAGGGGTGAAGGTGCCACATACCAAGAGTCCAACGCCGCCTGCATGATGGTTTCAATTGCGCTATTCATCAGATATGTAACTTGGGTAAGTCACCTACCTTCTGAGCTTCAGTTTCCTCATCTATTAAATGCAGACAACTATACCTAACCAAATTAACTTCCTCACATGGTTACCATTAGGATCAAATGAGATAAGAGATCTGCAAGTACTTTGAAATCACCAAGTTCTGCTGATTTGACCACCTATCTCTCAATTCTATTCACTTTTTTCAATCCCTACTGTCACTATCCTAATTCTGACCACCAACATTTTCATCCTAGCCTACATCTCTGGTTTACAAATATCAGATCACACACCAGTGTCCATTCATGAAGAAAATGAAAACAACAACAACAACAAAAAACCCCACAGTGCAACATAGTAAATTCTGCATAAAGCTAAAGGTATTCTATTTAAATATCTAATATTAATTTGAGATTCCTAAGGGGGGATGTATATATGTGGTTATGTATGTGAAAATGTCCTTTAATTTATGAAATGATTCTGACATGTAATATGCTCTTTAATGTACTTATTTAACAAAATTAAAGGGTTGATAACTGTATTTTGTTGATCCTCAAAATTAAAAAAAAATGTTGCTGGTTCACAAAATAGAAAAGTCTAGGTACCACTTGTCTACATTATCCTAGCAAACAAATTATTCAAACAAACTGATCTCCCAGTCTTGAGCACTACTTTTCAATCCAGACACATCAAGGCAAAATGATTATACTAAAGCAAATCCTGTTATACTTGTGTTTAAGATACTTTCTTTGCTCCCATGTCCTTGAGTTGGCTGACAAGGTCCCCAACTCACTTCAGGCTGTTCTCTCTATATCCTGTGCATTTTCATCCGGACTTCTGCATGGGAGCAGTCACCCTCACCTCCACTCCTTTTTCCCAACTAAATATTACATATCCTTCCTCTCACCCATTATCTTTCTTGCTCTGGGTGTTTTCCTTGACTCCCTCAATCCCATTTTATATGCATTTCCCATGTGCTTTTGTAAGTGTTTACATCCCTTGTTGTAGACCTTCTTTCATACATTTGACTAATACTGACTGAGCTTCTGCTATGTGTCAGGCACCTCTCTAGGTGTTGAAGATACAACACGGAATGAGGCAAATACCCACCCTCCAAAGAGCTGATATTCTAGTAAGAGAAAACAGACTAGAAACTAAAAGTCAAAATAATAATAAGGCAGTAAAATATCCAGTGATTACTCATCACTGTATCTCATGAACCTAGTACAATGCCTGGGTCCTAGGTGGTTCTCAAAAAATATTTGTTGAATGAATAAATACACACGTGTCATACACTGTGTGAATGTGAGGGACTCACTACTGTGGACATAAGTTCATATTGGCTATCAAAATCTCTCCGAGGCCAGGCGCGGTGGCTCAAGCCTGTAATCCCAGCACTTTGGGAGGCCGAGACGGGCGGATCACGAGGTCAGGAGATCGAGACCATCCTGGCTAATATGGTGAAACCCCGTCTCTACTAAAAATACAAAAAACTAGCCGGGCGAGGTGGTGGGCGCCTGTAGTCCCAGCTACTCGGGAGGCTGAGGCAGGAGAATGGCGTAAACCCGGGAGGCGGAGCTTGCAGTGAGCTGAGATCCGGCCACTGCACTCCAGCCTGGGCGACAAAGCGAGACTCCGTCTCAAAAAAAAAAAAAAAAAAAAAAAAAAAATCTCTCCGAGTCTGGCCCAAGCTTCCAGAAGTCAAAGCATGCTGTGTCAGTTTGACAGGGCATTCACTACTGTAGACTTGGTTTTTAAAAAACCAAGTTTGCCTACTTTAAAAAAAAAAAAAAGTTTGCAAAAGTAGAAATTTTATCAGTAGTTTTCAGACCAAATGAGTTCAGCACTGAAGTCTCAAAAGCCACAACTTGGTAAAATATGCATCTTCCTCAAACTCAAAACACATAAAATCAAAAGAAAGTCAGTTCCTTATATAGTTCAGACACAAGGACGCTGGTTTCATGCTATATCTAGAAGGTTAATACTGGAAAAGTCAATAACTACCCTGAACAAGGACCTTGTCAGATCACTGTCAAGGCATAATCCCACCTGAGTTATCATCTGCTGAAGTGAATTAAAGTCAAGAAAGTAAACATTTAATGAACATTCACTTGCCTTTGCTCCAAAAAGGATCTCAGAAATAAGTTTTCTCTTAATTAAAAAAAAAAAAAAAAAAAGTAAGCCAGAAAGTTGAAATGAGATCCGAGGAACACTTCAGCATGGGTCAGCCAGTCAGCATAAGAAAGAGTTGGCAGTACCCAGGTGAAACTGCTCCAGATTGTGACTGTAACACCATTCTATTCATGCAAAGATTTGGAAAATACATTTTCTGGACGGAACTGGGCCTAACATCTCCACTACCAAGTTGAAAAGCCAAAAAATGAACCTGGTACAAAGGTACTCAGTGGTTCTGAAAACAGCTTGCTGTCTTTAGAGACTGCAAAGACATCAAGCCCTGGGCCTGAGACAAGCACCAATCAATCAAACAACTGACAGATATATATTAAGCATTATGCTAAGTGCTCTGGAGGACACTCGTACATAAAAGATACAATTCTAAGCCTCAAGGAACTTTATCAAGTTTACAAAACAAGACAGAAATGAATGGGAAAACGAAAACACAAAAACCAACCACAAATGAAGGGTTGGTGTGGTAAGAGTCAGAGACGTGGTATAACATTGCTCTGGAGGTCAAACTGGTGGGGGAGAGCCCGCAGAGGAATGCCCCAGGAAAGCCAGTTTCACAAGAGGTGGGATTAACCAGGAAGTTGACAGATTTGGAAAAGCAGAGGTCCTAAAGTATTCTAGGTGAAGCTTGGCCTTGCAGAACAGTTAGGATTCACCTGTCTCAGCAGTGTGGGGAGGCTGTAGGAGGAGGAGAAAAGTGGGTGGAGAAGGAGATGGCACAAGGACACTGCTGAGGCAGAGGTATGTAAGGCTTGCTGGGGACAACAGCGAAGGCTAGAGCAAAAACTCTAGTAGAAAGTAGGCTGGACTGTGGAAGGCCTCAAATGCCAAGCTAATGAATTTGAACCTTATTTCTCAAATACTGGAAAGCTACTTGAAGTTTTGGCATAGGAGTAACATAATGAACTGTGTCTGGGTCTGTGCTGAAAAGTTCCACCTAAGTCTACACTGCCCACACAAAATATTAAAGACAGAATTTTTAAACAATGTGCCAAAAGTTTAAAAACCAACACATTTTCATAGATATCTAAATTAAAATCACTGTGACTAAGTTTTAGATCATTCAGTAAATCACATATACTTGAGTAAGTGCAGGAACCACTGAAAGGTCCATTTTAAGCACTAAAAAATGATTTCTGAAAGGTAAACCCAGTTCTAACTACATCCACTCCCTGACTTCGCCCTCCCCCAAACCTGACTAGGGTCTTTATTTTGCTTTAAGCATTACAGATTTCCTTATGTACCTGGAAGGAAGAGCTGTTAGTCATCAATCTGGATGGTGTGGGTTAACAGAGTCTTTGTTCAGAAAATTTAATTATAGGTTTGAACCTTGGATGAATGCAAAATGAAAATACTGGAGGGGACTCGGCTAATCTGCCAACTCAGCAGTCCTATGGAACTTCAGAGTTGTCCCTTGCGCATCGTTTGGAGAAGCAGTTTCTCCCCCACTATCTGTGGCATGGCCGATCCTAGTTTACTCCTTCTTGCTTCTCTGGCTTGATTTTTGGCTATCCTGCACTACTGCATTCAGCAAAGGTTCTGCAATCAAGGGCCTGAAAATGCTCAAATGTAATTTTGGCCGTTTCACTTCCCTCAGAGGTTTCTGCCTTCACACAGGCAACACAACCGTGTTAGTTTGCGCTGGCTCCAGGCAATACCACAGCTTTACCACCTCTGACCCCCAAAAGGTGCCCAGAGAGAACAGAGTTCAAACCCAAGCTTTAATCTACCTTAACATTTACCAAATGATTTCACTCTGGCAAGTGGGTATCTGAGGAAGGCTGTTGAATCAAGGGGATTTCGGGCTGCATTTTACACTCTGTTGATTATTATAGAGATGTCAGAATTTAAAAACCATAAATAAGGAACCAAATAACATTTTAAGATACTAGATGTTGAAAATTTTCTGAGCAACAAAAGAGAAAACTCTGGTTAATAAAACACCTGCTTTCCAAACCATGGGCAACGTTCTGGCGTCTTTCCACAGAAACTCTCAGATTCCTGCCAATGTCACAAAAGGGGAAGGCGCTGACCAAAAAATGTCCATAAAAGCCGTTTGAAAAGTATAAAGAGAATTTCCCAAAATAGTAAGGTGAACTTCAAGTGCCTGAAAATCTCTAAATCAGGCTCTCCTAAAACACTGCAAAGTCAAGGTAAACATTTCCAGTTTAAAAAAGATAGGGGAGGCTACATTTTGGTTTGATGTTTTCATTTCAAACTAAAATAGAAGGTAACAACCTCTAATATGTTCAAACATTCAGATTCCTAGAGAAAAGTGACATTTAAACGTAATACATGGAAATGATTAGGGCAACATTTAATTGAAAAGTGAAAGAAACTAAACTCAGAATAGGCCATTTTGGAAGGAAGACCAAAGAATTTTGGTTTCTCTTCATTTCTATCCTTCTCTCATACACTGAGCCCCATGGCTGGCATTTGAGGGGATACAAAGATGAATTTGGCTTTCAGCTCTTCCTCAGTGTTGAAGGGGAACCCCAAATCAAAATCACAAAACAAAAAGCCATCTTTTCTGGAAAACTGTCTTAAATACTAAAAGGCATTTCCAGTTCAAAATATAAAGGTAAACACTCTCACAGAGACTCAATTATTTGGGTAGAGACATGTGGTTAACATTTCCTAGGGAAGAAGCAAATGAGAAAAGGTCAAAGGCAAAAGTCAACTGAGAAAAGCTGCAACATCTCAGCAATTTACAAATTTAAAGGAGAGCAACAGTTTGAGGGTGAGAGATACACATACCACCTCCATTTGTTATAAGCTGATTTAAGGGAAAATCTCTTGCTTCTCTAGGGTGAATACCACAATGTCTGTTCTCTGGTCATAATAGCAACTAAGTTGATTTAAAAAAAAAATTCTCTCCCTCTTTTTTAGAGCAGTTCATTCATAATTACATGATTTCTCTTGAGTCTTAGTTTCCTTAAGATGTGTTTATTCTGCACATCTGCTGTCCCCATACCTGATTACACAAAGGTATCAGAAAGAGCAAACCAACAGGTATAGAGAGACCAGCCCTCAAAACAGATCAAAGCAAACAGCCCGTGGAGTCCTTTGGAAATCTTGGCTGGCAGCTCTTGTAAATAAAAGTGCTTCTAAAGCAGAAAGCATTCAACTACCGTATTTATATAGGGCGTGATTGACAGGTCAGTTATTAACTTCATAAAAACACAGGCAATGTTAACTAGCAAGAATGTTTGTTCTAGCTGTTCTATCTGAAGGAAAATGAAATCCAAGATAGAATGGCTTGCTCTCTGTTTCTTTTAAGTATTTATTTTAGAACCATGCAGTATAAAAGAATGTTTTTTCAAGTCAGTGAACTTAAGCTATTTTGCTTACTGTTCTGGAATTTAAGTATGTTGTTATAATTCTTTAGAAAACAAATGTTACATTTACTAAAGGCAAATTCCAATGGTGCACCATGATCTTTTCAAGCCCTCAAAAAATTTTTATTCTTTTGAATTACTAAAAGTAAAGAAATTTTACATTAATTCATCTTTTTCCCAGTAACTAAAGTATATGAAATTAGGGAAGGAAAGAACAGGATGGTTTCCTCTCAGTGCTCCAGACACAGGCATGTGCTCCTTGAATTGCTTATAGTAGCAAGTCTAAAATTTGCCAGAAGAAGCTAAGAATAAACTGATGTCTATTTTATTAGTTATTTTGAGAGTTTTTCTTTATTACTAATATATTCTACTATGTAAGATCATTTACAACAATATTATACGGTAATAAAATTTATTTTTAAAGTTATCTCAGAAAATCTCAGTTATATATTGATAGAAAATTCGGCAGAAGAACTAAAATCCACTTTTGCATGCAATAGTTTTCATCCCTGAGGCTTAATATGGTTAGCACCCACTCCCATCCCAGTGGGTAAAAACAAAAATGTCAGTCTGTGTTTCTCCAACTTGAAGAGCAACTTCTATAATAGTAGCTTTGAGCAACTATATAACAAAGGAATCTAAAACTTTTGCTTCTATCCATCAATACTCTTACTCATTTATAAAACGAGTAACTTAAAAAAAAAAGTAACAAAAAAGAAGTAGAAGAAAAACAAGTTTTACTTCTTTGAATCAATCAATGAATACTTTCAAGACTGGAATTGTAAAATGTTGGCATTCCTAGCCAAATCAATGCTTATGAAGTTGACTGGTATTTATGTGCATCTTTGTTTATGTGTGTTTAGTATCCTCGGGCCTCGGTTTTTTTCCATGTAAACTAATAAGTTTTGTTAAATGCCTCTTGAATTAAGTTAAGAAGGCTATTTGTTAGCAAAATGTATCACTCTCAGCAAAGGCTGTCATCACATGAGCTACATAACAAGCACAAGAACAAACCAAAATTCCCCAGAAAAATCTTGTTCATCAGTACATTTAATGTACCACAATCCCGCTTCCTCCAGCATTCCTACAAACAACAGTCTTTCAGAACACAGAATTCTTATGAAATAAATACTCAGCCTTAGAACATGCCCTGGCCTCCTCCACTATCCACTCCTCCCGCTTCCCCCGCAGGACTATATTTTCAAACTAGAATATTTGTTTTGACAGACTTCTGCTTGCTTAATTCTCTGGCAAAAGATTTCTGTGCACCCCTAGTCAGTAATGAATATTTTGCCAGAAATATGCAACTGTTGGCATGACAAGAATAAGGGGAAAAAACCCTGCTGGCAAAGACTTCCAGAATTGAAGATAAAAGCAGGTATATTTGGATGAAAAGAATCTTTTCCCTTAACATATTATAATTTCCTCTTGTTTTCCCTGCTTCTCACTATCACGAAGAAAACCTTGATTTGGCAGTTTCACATACCTTCTCTACACTATGTAAAGCAATAGGAACTATTCTCTAAATCTTGGTTTCTAATTAAAGAACTATTTATCCAAATGAAAAATGTAGGTTAGCTAATCCTACTCAAAGAGTAAATCTCCAAAACAATTTCTTAATAATAGTTTATCAGGAAAATTAAAAACCATTGAACTTGTTTAATCCAGTGGAATACTTCCCTTTCATTATTTCTCAAGTTACATTTAAGGACTTAACACTCCAAAACTTAACAATGCAAGATGGCTCCACCTTCTCTGACTGAGTTCAGAAGGGCTGGGCGGGGTCTCACACAGCTCTCCTTGGAGAGCTCAGGGTGTGGGTGAAGTGCCTCCTTCTACAACTACCCAGATTCTTGGGAGGAAGAGCCCACAAAGTAGATTTTCTGCATGGGTGGATTCAGACACTTTCCAGAAAAACACAACACAACAAAATACTCACAGATCTTGAAAAGAACAAGCCTGTCCCAAAGAATATCAGATTACTAAAATACTCAACGTCTGCTGAGGGACCTTCTTCCTTCATACATCACTTAAATACTGATGCTTCCCCAAGTCTACCCTAACCCCTCTGGGTGATCTCATTCACTTTCCTGCCATAAAATACCACCTACGGATGACTCCTTCATCTGGCCTATACCTCACTCCTATGCTCCAGACCCTACGTATCTAACTGCCAAATAGATGTCATTTTAGATCCGCCATTGGATGTCCCCCAAGCATCTGAAAACACAGGGGCAAAACTGAACTTGGTATCTTCCCCCACCAGTCTGTTCCTCCTCCTAAATTCTCGCTGCTGTAAATGGCACCATTAGCCCCAGAATCTGTCTAAGCCACAAATCTGCTGCCATGCCACTATGTTTCCTCTTCCCTGGCCCCTTTGTTTTTCATCAAGTCCTATCAAATCTACTGTCTTAGTATCTCTAATCAGTATCTGTCTCTCCATCCTCCTTGTCTGCCTCATTTCCAACCTGAACTCATGCTCCTCTCTTCTCACCACTTGGTCCATCCAGAATTTCCCAAAGTGTGTCCTATAAAACACAGCTCTTCAATGGATATTCTATTAAAAGGATTCCATGACTCAATATTTTAAATGAGTAGTCAATGCTATGACTGGAGAGTCATAATGCATAGCAGTGTATTAACGTCTTCAAGAAATTCTGAATTGAAAAAACATGTTCACACCAATCTTTCACTACCATCATCTGTCCTCCTGGTTCCCTTTGCCCCTACAGTTTTCTTCACTTGGTTAACTTCTACTCATCCTTCAAGCTCAGACCCTGACTCTTACAGGAAGTTTTCCCTAACAGTCCCTACTCATCCCTACTCTGTGTGTCCACACCTCCTTGCACACCTCTGTATGAGAATATTCATGCTGCTAGCACACAGTTTGGGGTATGTCTACTTTACTTGATGCTGAGACCTTTGTGGGCAAAGACTTTGACTTATTTATCTCCTAAAGTCCAGCGCACTACCTGGCACATAGCAGGTCAATATACCCTACTGAGTAAATGAATGCTTACAAGAGCTAATTGTATTGTGCATTTACTCTGTGCCAAGTACTCTCCTAATCTCCAGGCATGTATGAACTCACTCAATTGCACAAAAACCCTAAGAGATATTTTCCCCATTTGAGACATGAGGCAACTGAGGCAGAAAGGATAAATATGTTTCATTATTCCTCCAATATGACCTTATTTTCTTATCTTCAGCAGGGTAAATGTGAGTAATTTTATTCTACTTCTAAGGAAAGTGGATGTGATTAAACACCACGGGAATGCTGCTTGGCAGAACTTTGTTACTTTAAGAAATACTGTATATTATTTAACAAGAAAAAACTTTCATGTAGTGCAAAAATAACTGAGCTAGAAGTTATATCTGAATTTGAACACCAGCTCTACTTCACACGAGATAGGAGACCATGTAGCAAAAAAATAATCCAAATTCCAAGTGTGCCATTTAGAAAAGGGACAATAATACTTACTGAGTATTCCTACCAGGAATAGAGGACACAGTGTGTAAAAGCTCTTTGTAGCACTTAAGGTTGGTATGCTGATGCTATTACCATCATGAACAGTACAATGGAATAGTGTTTACCTACCCACAGAGCAAATATTTAGGACTGATTACTAGGTATTTCTATTTTTATTTCCCTGTGGGTAAACTGTTCCAAATAATTGGAAAAGTTTTCAAATCTGCAGAGATTTCTCCTGAAAGTTGAGAAAATTTCTACTAAATTGAACCAATCAAACTACATCTGTTTTGAGGCTCACAGTATAAACTGGGAAATAAGAAAAATCATTGACTATTATTTTAAAAAGCTTGACAACAGTCTTAAAAATTTCAACAAAATTATGACTACCACAACTGACTAAACTATCTACACTGTAGAGACTGTCTACACTCTTCTGTCACTAATGGAATCTTATATAATATAGCCAGTGCTCTCAGCCCTACAAACTATGAACAGCTCAGTAGATAAATCTCAATAAGCCTCCACATCAAACAGACTGGAAGAAATCAAAAGACCGCTGAGCTAAGCCAGACCAGGCTGATATTTTGGTTTATTGGTTAACTGTTATGCTTGGAAAGGCATAAAGCTTAATTGCAAGGCTTGAGGTGTATGTAAAAAATGCCTGACTTAAGTAAAAATACTGATCATAGCATCTGTCACTAGTTAAAATATGTGGAGATCTTTATCCAGGATATTTTTTGTTGTTTATATTTTAAATAAATGAAAATAGCCAGTCACACGGTGACTAAACATGAATCATTGTTTCAGCTTTTCGAGAATGCTTGGTGTAAATTAGGGAGTAACGCTGTTGTTAATCCAAGTCATGTGAAAGTTAAAAAGGGGAAAAATCTGGTTTGGTTTATGACTTCTTGTGGTATTAACCATAGGTTTTTGCACAAATATTAATGAATACAACACTTTGAAACACTATATGGAAAAGTGAAATCCGGTGGAGTTATTTGGATCTTTTTACCATTTTCTACTGAATAACTAACTCCATTTGGCTGAATAAGCAACAAAATTAAATATTTTTTAAAGGCCCTAAGAGAAAGTTCTCCAATAAAGGGTCAGTAAAGCTTTTGGTGAAAGACTGAAAATGAGGTCCTCCTCACTGCATTGCCCTTGTTTTCACTGCTACCAAAGCTACTCAATTATACTCAATCAGTATTTACACAGCGCTTTAGGATGGGCAAAAAATTTAAAATACAATCCCCCACCACCTTAAGAACTTGGTATCTGAGAGCATACAACAATTCACAAGAAGCAATATCAACGCACGAAAGAGATGGCATACAGAATCTGGGGCACACCAGGAAGAGTCCTAAGGAAAGGAAGACCAAGTGCTGGGACGACCATTACCGCGTTTATTGCTCAAAACTCTAGAAGCAGGTACTATTATCATCCCCATTTTATGACTGACCCTGAGATGAAGAAACTGGGGCCTGGAGGACTAAAATAATTTGCCCAAAGTCAGAGCCAAAAGTTAAGTCTAGGTCTGCCTATCTCAACATGCATTTTTAAAGCTACATCATCGTTGCCTACCTACTACATTAGGCAGATCCTAAATAAGGCACTGGGATACAAGGGAGCATGAGCCCCAGACCCTGCCCTCAAGCAAGCCAGTCAGGTCAGGGAAGATTTCCAAGAGGAAAAGAGCTTTGGGTTGAACCCAAAGGATGGGGGAAATCAGCATACTGTAAGCAAAAGAGGAGGGATAGGCATTGTAGGAGTAGAAAAAGCATGAACAAAAGCATCAAAAGGAAAAAAGCCTGACAAGTTCAAGGGAACAATAGGGAGACTGGCTTGATTAGAGTGTGTTTATTTGTGGGGGTGGGAGAAGTTAGCCAGCAGGGGCTTAATAAATATTTGTGCATTTGAATAATAGCAGATAAGGTGAAAAGGGCAGGTCCAACTAACAGAGGGCCTTGAAAGCTAAGCCGAAGAAAACACAATTAACCACCAAATAACGTGGACAAATCTGCAATCTCACTAGTAATAAAAACAATATAAATTGAAAAAACATGGAAATTTCCCCCTCACATTCCCTTAAATGTGCATTAAAAAAAAATAATTATTCTCACTACTAGGAAGACTATACATAACTGGTAAATTTGTAAACTGATATAATCTTATTTTTTTAAAAAAGCTTGGTTATTAGTTTCATTGAATGTTTATATTCTTTAATCCAGCATTTTCGTTGCTGATAACTTATGCTCCCCAAAAATCCAAAAAAGCATGCCTCTCTCTGCATAAGAGAATATTCCCTGCATCACTTTTTATAATGTGGAAAATTAGATGGAATGTAATGCTCAATGATAAGCAGGTGGTTAAAACAAAAAAAGTTTCTTAGAAAGTGTTTTAAAAATGAAAAGGACCAATTAGATGGGTACGACTTTAGACTGCAGGCAACACAAAGCTAACAAAAATTCCTGATTAGGAAAGTGACATGGGGAAAAGTGCTTTTCAAGAAATCTGACAATGGCCGGGTACGGATCATGCCTGTAAACTTAGCACTATGGGATGCCGAGGCAGGCAGGTCACTTGAGCTTAGGAGCTCGAGGCCAGCGTGGGCAACATGGCGAAACCCCATCTCTAAAAATAACACAAAAATTAGTCAGGCAGGGTGGCACGCCTGTAGTCCCAGCAACTTGGGGGCTGAGGCAAGAGGATTGCTTGAACCCAGGTCGAGGCAGCAGTGACCTGAGATCGCCCCACTGCACTCCATTCTGGGTGACACGGTGAGACCTTGTCTCAAAAAAAAGAAAGAAATCTGACAATATGTAAATAGAGTCTGAGGCCAGTTATACCCTTTGACACATAAATTACACCTAGGATAATCTACCTGTAGGAAATAACCCTACACATTAAAACATTTTATACGTAAAGATGCTCACCATATCATTACTAATAATATTAAAGCTGGGGGGAAATTAAATATTTAATAGTAGTAGAATTATCAAGTAAACTATGATTTGTCCATTATAAGGAATGTTACTTAAGCACCTCTCAGAAGATAAATGATTATATAACTACATGAAAAATGCCTCCTACAAGCGAAAAAGGGAGCTTACAAAACTATGTGTATATAATAGTTAATAATATACCTTATAAAACCTGAACACTCACGAATGGGAAAATGGCAGGAAAATACATCAAAATGCTAACAAAAATTATATTTGGGTGACAAGAATAAGACTCTAACTTTTTCATATTCTCCATTATTTAAAATAAGCATATATTACTTTTCAACATAAAAGGAGGGAACAAAAGTGAAATGGATAGAGACAAGACCTAGCCTAGACCACAGCATAATCCATTCATCCACCTGGGTGTGGAAGACTCTGCAGTTTCACTAGACTTAGCTAACCTAAAAAATCAGCAGTGAACTGGTAGCAAGGAAAAGATCATCTCAGTTGAAGAATATTCATTTTGAATATAAGGAAACAGAGCTCATCTATGGGATGGGTACTGTTTATGGGGAGGACCTGAGGGACAAAAGACTGATCGTAGTAAGAAAAAATAAATGTAAGAAAAGAGTTGGAGTCTATAGGCTTACTGAAAACATACAGGTGTTTTTCTTCAATTCACATTTGGACTCAGGTCTCTAAATGTCTATGGTTCTCCTAAGTAAATATATCAAAAATTACAAATTTCAGGGGAATAGAGAATATTGCTCAATACTCATTTACCATCACCCCTCAAAATAAAAATATTGACAATTATATCACAGAATATCTCTGATTATACAGAATACACATCTGGCTGGGCATGGTGGCTCACACCTATAATCCCAGCACTTTGGGAAACTGAGGCAGGAGGATCACTTGAGCCCAGGACTTTGAGACCAGCCTGGGCAACGTAGTGAGACTCTATCTCTACAAAAAACTTAAAAATTCGCTAGGCATGGTGGTGTACATCTGTAGTCCCAATTACCCAGGGGCGGGGCTGAGGCGGGAGGATCACTTGAGCCTGGGAGGTCAAGATAGCAGTGAGCTGTGATTGTGCTACTGCACTCCAGCCTAGGCAACAAAACAAGAACCTGTCCCAAAAAGCAAAATAAATATAAAGAGTACACATCAAAAATTGGTAAGTTTCTCTGAGAAGTAGGGAAATCTCTTGTAAATAGCAAACACAACTCCAAGCAATTCCTAACACATAGGCTACGGTGTATACATCATAGACAGAATATATAATGATAATCAAACACTTACTTCTTGGGTTATACTAGAATAATACTAAAACATCTGGATCCTAATTAGTGATCATTCCCGCTTCTTCATTCTTATCACTATTGTTACTTCACAATAAGACTTACCTGTTCTGTAATGATTTTGTGCCTGTTGGTTTTTGTTTTGTTTCATTTCCAGCACACTGTATGCTCCCTAAAGTAAGTTGCTCTCGTGCCTTCCTAATGCCTGCACTAAGTCTGGCATACAGTTGATCCTTAATACATAATGAAGATATTAGATCATGCACACAAACCCACTCAAGACTAAGATAAATGAACCAATAAACATGTTTCCTTTTGCTATTTTGATTAAAGAAATTCTACAAAGTGTGATATTATACACAAGGCCCTGAAAAATCATTAAACTTCGATTTAACAGGGATTGGGGGAAGAAAAGTTTCCAGAGAAAGAAACCTCCACAGAAAATGCCATGGATCTCACGGAATTCGATTTTCATGGGAAAGCCAACCCGTTTGGCAGTGCATGACGGCACAATTTTGAAGGTAGCCAGGGCTGAAAACAGAAATGATAAAAACAGGCAAGTATTTAAGAATGATATGTCCAGGTATGAAAGGCCGCGACTTATAGTCATATGGCAATTGAAATACATTTTTCCAAAGACATAAATGCTATAAATGGTGGCAATGCAGAGAGCCCAATGGGAAGAAATTACTTACTTCACCATTGAAACACTATAATTTTACAACAAGGAAAAATTGAAACCTATGCTACTATAATATTGATAACTAATCAAGACAATCATTGAAAGAACCTCTTTTATTTCCTTGAAATGTTTGCTGAAGCTAAACGAAAAGTTGGCTTAATTAAAGCATAAAAGAGATGGAGATGATGACCTGGTGCTAGGTTTCTGGGGAAAGCTGGGCACTTGCCACTCTTAAAGGTCAGTGACAATGTGCTTTCAGTACATGTAACTTTATTTCCAAATACAGCCACCTGTCACTTAACAACAGGGATATGTTCTCAGAAATGCGTCATTAGACAATTGCATTGTAGTGTGAACATCACAGAGTATACTTATACAACCCTACATGGTATAACCCATTACATACCTAGGCTATATGGTATAGCCTATTAGCCCTATGCTACAAACCTGTACAACA
Source organism: Macaca mulatta (assembly GCF_049350105.2). Taxonomy (NCBI): domain Eukaryota; kingdom Metazoa; phylum Chordata; class Mammalia; order Primates; family Cercopithecidae; genus Macaca; species Macaca mulatta. Next base: position 81,362,420 of record NC_133418.1, on the reverse strand, counting down.
TGTTATTATACTAAATACTGTAGGCAACGCTAACACAGTAAGTATATGTGTATCTAAACACACTAAGCACAGAAAAAGAATAAAATATGCTATAAAAGATTTTAAAAAGGCACACCTGTCTAGGGCAGTTACCACGAATGGAGCCTGCAGGACTGGAAGTTGTTCTGGGGTGAGTCAGTGAGTGGTGAGTCAACATGAAGGCCCAGAACACTACTGTACACTACTGGAGACTTTATAAACACCATATCCTAAGGCTACACTAAATTTATTTAAAAATTTTTTCCTTCTTCAATAGTAAATTAATCTTAGCTTACTGTAACTTTTACTTTTTATAAACTTAAAAATTTTAACTTTTGATCTTTTGTAATAACAAAGGTTAAAACACAACACATTATTCAGCTGTACAAAAGTATTTACTTTCTTTATACACTTATTCTATAAGCTTTTCCTATTTTTAAAATTATTTTACTTTTTAAACTTGTTTGTTAAAAAGAAAACATGAACATTAGGCTAGGCCTACACAGGTCAAGATCATCAATATCCCACCTCTACATTCTGTTGCACTGAAAGGTCATCAGGAGCAATAACAAGCATGGAGCTTTTGTCTCCTATGAGAATGACGCCTTCTTCTGGTACCCCCGAAGGACTCGCCTGAGCCTGTTTTACGGTTAACTTTTTTTTTTTTAATAAGTAGGAGTACACTCTAAAATACCAATAAAAGATATATTATAGTAAATACATAAACCAGTAACATCATTGTTTTTTTATCAAGTATCACATTATGGTACATAATTGTACATGTTAGGTTTTTTTTTTTTTTTTTTTTTTTGAGACGGAGTCTCACTCTCACCCAGGCTGGAGTACAGTGGCGCGATCTTGGCCCACCGTAACCTCTGCCTCCCGGGCTCAAGCGATTCTCCTGCCTCAGCCTCCCGAGTAGCTGGGATTACAGGCGCCTGCCACCACACCCAGCTAATTTTTGTATTTTTAGTAGAGACAAGGTTTCACCATGTTGGCCAGGATGGTCTCAGACTCCTGACCTCAGGTGATCCACCCACCTCGGCCTCCCAGAGTGCTGGGATTACAGGCGTGGGCCACCACGCCTGGCCCATGCTTGACTTTTATACAACTGACAGCACAGCAGAGGTAGGTTTGTTTACACCAGCATCACCACAAACATGTGACTAACATGTTGTGCTGAGACATCATAGAGGATAGGAACTTTTCAGCCCCAATATAATCTTATGGAACCATCGTCATATATGTGATCTGCCATTGACAGAAATGTTATGTGGAGCATGACTGTACAGGTAGGAGAGGCATATCATCAATACTGCTCTGTGGTTGTCAACCATGACCTGAATCACTTACTGTCATATGGATAGAGCAAAAGAAGGAAGAAAGATACAGAAATAGGTGACATTTTGTCACCTTAATGGAAGAAGCATTAAAGAGATGGGAATGAGTAAGGGGTTTAAAGAGGATGTGTGTTTTAGGAGTGTGAGAAAGAGCTGTGTTCCAGGTACAATTACACAGTGGAGCTGAAGCGAGGAAATGGGAGGAGTGGAACATGCAGGCTCTTCCCCTGAGAGAGAGGAAAGGAGTTCAGAGTACTGACAGCTTTCCACTTTGTTTTACAGTTATGTTTACAGTTGAGTTCCAGTGTTATCTCTCCTCCTCCACTGTTGTCCAAAGATTTCGACCATATTTTATAAACGTCTGTACTCCCCTCAGTGCTCAGATCCTTGAACCTAGCAAACATCTATGCTGAATGAATGATGAAGAAAAAAAGTGTTGAATCACCTAAGCAGGACACTAATCATAGAAAATGGAACCAGTGGCATAGGAAGGCTTTGCTTACAGGGGGCAAAAAACGGAATCAAGTGAATTAAAGGAGGGAAGTATGCAATTGACCATTTATATGTATCTAAATCAACTTTAGGTATTCAGATTTGAGTGATTACATAGAGATAAATAAAAGAAAGATGAAGATGTCTGAAAAGCATTAGATGCCTCTAGAATTGTACTTATAGAGTGGAAAATTCTAACCCTCCAAGATTTAGTAACCTGTTTCTTTCTCAAGTTAGTTTGACCCCATCTTCTATTGAGCCTGAGTGATCGGACCTGACCCAGACCGCCTCATGGACCACGTCTATGGAGGCAGTATGTGCTGAAAAAAAAACATTTAGAGTTTAGAGGACAGAAAAGAAAGAAACCTAGCAGACAGAGAAAGAAAGAATGTTCAGGACAACCGGTCTAAGTTGAGTTCAGAGACCAAAAAGTTACATCAAAATACTTTGGTTCATAAATAAAAATAATTAAGTAATAATTCCAACAAATTTAGAAGACAGCTGGGCATGGTGGCTCACACATGTAAATCCATCACTTTGAGAGGCTGAGGCGGGTGGATCACTTGAGCTCAGGAATTTGAGATCAGCCTGGGCAAATGGCGAAACCCTGTCTCTACAAAAAATACAAAAATTAGCCAGGCACGGTGGCACGCACGTGTAGCCCCAGCTACTTGGGAGGCTGAGGTGGCGGGAGGATGGCTTGAGCCCAGGAGGCAGAAGTTGCAGTGAGCCAAGGCTGTGCCACTGCACTCCAGCCTGGGCGACAGAGCCAGGCCCTGTCTCAAAAAAAAAAAAAAAAAAAAAACAACCCAAAAAATAAAAAAACCTAGAAAGACTATTCGACTTCACATTATTTGGCCTCACAAGAAGAAAATCAATGTTACAATACAGAGGTGAAATTTCAAAGTGAATTAGAGTTTGTATTAAAAAACAATGTTAACATTCTGTTAGCTTGTTAGAAATTAGCTCTGAACCAGGGACACATTTCATATTGTAGAACAGCATTTTCTTGGTTAGGAACTGATTACATTCTATTCCGAATCTCTATTTTAACATTCTATAAAACTTTGTAAAGTCATGTGTAAAGACACAGACTTTGTTCCTGGGTGAAATTTTTATAATGCAAGCTGTTTACAGGAATGAATTTTATGGAACCATATATCCAGACACTTGTACTACTTCACATCTTTTAATAATTACATAAAGGAAAAATATATTTTCCTATTAAGCTAAAATACTACACATATAGTCTTCTTATTTAAGTCACTGTCCTTAACACAAACATTTTCAAAGCTTTTCAGATAGCCTAGAAGAATGCAGCAGCACACATCATTAGTTGCCTAATTAATATTTATTCCTCTATCTCATCCTTCCTTTTAACAGAATTGATTTTGGTTGGGTATTCACCCTTCTGAATAGTCACGTGCTTTGGGGAGGACCAGCACCAACTCCAGACCTAACTGATGAATCCCGATTAGTCTAATCATAGTGGATCTATTTCCCTCACCAGGGATAAGCTGGGGCATGCTAAATGTTAACTCTGGCCAAAAAGATACGAAGAAAAGCGTGTAGAGTGTGTGGAGGTGGGAACATGGGAACATAAAGAAGAGGAAATGTTGTTGCTCTTAAAAAGAAACAGAAATGCACAAGGCCACTGGGTATTGTGCCTAGACAGTGCAGTGTCTGGATATGATGGCTGGAACTGATGCCATCTTGCAACCATGAAGGAAGTCTGCCTGGGGCTCATGGCATCACATCAAGGATGGCACAGCAGAAACATGAGGGGAAATCCGAGTCTCTGACGATGTTTTCAATTTCAAAAGAATCAATCCTCTTTAAAACTTCCTGGTTATACATGGGATAGTAAGTTGTCTATATTTAAATTTTGATTTGGGTTTACTGTTACTTGCAGCCAAAAGCATTCTAGCTGCATAAGTCTGAATTATTTCAAGCCTCTGGGTAAATGTTAACAGATGGTGCTATTACTGTGGGGATTAGGAATGACAACAACAGAGTACGCTACTTAATTTACTAGCAAGACTGTATTTCAAAGCTGGTTACTATGTTATGTCCTTCTCCCTGTCCACACTCTTCACCCACCCCACAAACAGATACATATATCACAGTACTACAAGTTAGGTACTAATCTTGCTGATCAGTTCATCAACTGTATTATAGGCACTATCTTCCCCATACTAATGGTCAAGTTGTTGGGAAAATGGAAATTTCTTCTGACAAAATGGTAGAAGATTCTAACACAAAATATAAAGTTCATTATCTCAAAGAGGTATTTTAGTTATTACAGAATTTTTAAAGGTCTATAATTAGGAAATTTTCCTAGATTCAAATGTATTGACTCCTACTATACGTAGGACACTATTTTACATTTTTATCTGACAACTTGGGATAATTTACAGTATATTTAGCTGTAACTAAAACTAAGCCTTTCTGTTGCTGCCAAGATATATCTCGAATATGTATCTCTCTCAAAGTAGATATATCTACTGCTCCTAATAATCAGAAACATGCCTTTAACCTGCCTTAATCAGTATCCCTACAGCAGTATTCCCCAAACTATTGGATGGAAAACAAAATGGCAATATATGTTCTTCGAGAGAGAGAAGAGAAGAGAGAGAATCTCCATGGTCAAATAATTTAGGGAAATGTTCATACTGCATGCTATATCCCACTCTTGAAGATTCTCAAAACACATTATATAGCACATTAAATGGTCTGAGAAACCTGTCATTATTTAATTCAGCATTTCTAGTCAGTGAATAACAGAAAAATCTATTTTTCACTAAGTATCTCTTAATTTCTTGAAAAAACTAGTATTCCTTAAAACATAGGACATATATTCCCCACTAACATAACTGCTACTCAATTTAGAAGTGGCACACAAAAACTAAACGCAGAAATAATCACACCAAGCTGTAACCATGTTTTAAAATCTACACAGAGAGCTACTTATTCATGAGCAACTCCCTTCCAAGGCCTTGCAACACATTCTCCATGCCCACCAGCCAGTGGTACAGAATGCAATCACCTTTCAAATAATTCCCAAAGCAATGATTTTATCACAGAATACTCTGATACAAAGACTTCTAAAGGAATCCTAATGTTCTGTAAAAGTCAAACTTGTCTCCCGACATGTCTGTTTTCCTCACTCACTGATGGTCTCAGAACCTAGTACAGTGCCTATGCAGACTAAGTGACCATGAATCCTTGCTCTAGGAATGAATGACTGAATGAACACTTCCATCATGTCCTCTCTTTCCTCATCTGATTCATCTTTTAATTCTTAGTCATGTACAGTGTGTGTTCCACCTTCTACATCTCTGTTTATGTTACATGATCCCATATGCAACACCCTCTTCTCTACCTATTCAAATCCTGACCATCCTTTCAAGTCCAGATTCAACCCAGACTGCTACATGGAGACTGGCCTCATCCTCCGCCGACCTCTTTTCCCCTGACAGTCAGTACCAGAGAGTCTGATACTCACATTTCCTAAACTAGTTTCCATGTTGGTCTTACGTCTCAGTAAATGGTAAACTCCTTGAAATCTCAGACATGTTATAAACTACTTTTGTACACACTAGGATGCCAAGGTACATAAGGAATATTCAATGGAAACATTAAGAGTATATTTTATTTAAAAGTTCAATGTATAACAACAATAGCTGGAAATTCCTGAAATTTCCAAACTGTACGTTACTAAAATCAATAGTTACAAGGACCAAGTTCTGAATAAAGAAATATTATCCAGGTTCTAAAGAAACTATTCCCTCTGGCTTTAACCTCTTTGACTCCATTTTCTCATTTGGAAAATAGCTCTGTGGTGTTTCTCTACAGGTACTGAATGAGCAAGAAATACTGTTTGAAAACCCCCTGATAAATGAAGACTTTATCTCATAGTCCTGGAAGCAATCCTGACGTCTTAAATTATGTAATCCTGGTATTACATTATATTAGTCTGGCTCATATAAAATGTAAGCTACAAAAATACCAAAGCTAAGAAAAAATATTTACTCATGCTTCTACTAAGATGCAGAAAGAGGATGCATGCATTGCCAAAATTCCATAGAACATGCTCAAACTAAAGCAACAATGTCTTAGTTATAAAAGAAGGCAATGGCCTGAAGCAGTACTTAGAAATAAAGATTACTTGGTCCACGTAAGAGTCAATATTTAAGAACACAATGACTAATTCCCACTTCAAGTTCATGAAAACATTTCTTTTTAAGAACTTCTTTTCAGTTAAAAACTTTATTTGTGGTTTTCCTACCTGTAATCTATAAACCTAAGAATGAACAAAAACTTGAAACATGAAACTCTCTAGTAGGCCAAAGTGTCAGTATAGACTTAATTCTGACTTTAGGAACATCTCAACCAGGGTTACACAAAACTTGTACTTTATCTCTCAGTCTCCAAAAATACTCATTTATCTACTCTGCCTAAAGAGTAGATAAATGATTGAATGTTCATTCTACAAACAACTCTGGAAAATGCATGAATGACACTCCAGACTATATCAAAACACTGGAGCTCTTTACTTTCAAATCATTCATATTTATAATCCTACAATAATTAAAGTACCTCTTTAAGAAAATCAACTTCATATTTTAAACTAGAATCATCTGAATCCAAACTAGTATTATTGTTGCTAACAGAAACTTCATTTCTAAATAATTGGCTGATTTTTTAAAATGTTCTAGTTGAGCTTATTGTGAACGAAAAATAACCATTAAATTCTATCACCAGCACTAGCTCTGTGGCCTTGCACAAAATGCTTAACTTTTCTGCACCTCAATTTTCAGATCTGCAAAATGAGAATGAGACTGGATGACTTCCTAGGTCCTCTCAAAGATAAAAACAAATAATAATAATGGTTATTAGTATCATTTTAATTGAAGATATCAACGAAAGATATAAGCACAGACTCTAAACAAGTTTAGGTTAAGTCTAGAGAAATCACATCATAAGCAAGAATTGTCATAAACCTCAAAATCCTCTATCAATAGCACCAAACTATTATCAAATATAAGAGTTTTATAGAGACAAATGTTAAAAAAAAAAAAAAAAAGTTAACTTCTTGCTAGCAACATTGATATCCTTACTGGGGTAATTTCATTCATTCTCTACTTTCTAACCAGAAAACTAGGAGTTCTACCTTCGTAGTTTTACGACATTCCTGGTTAACATTAGAAACCTGAGCCTTGCTCCTCCCTCACCTCTGTCTACATGAGAACAGCGAGGGGCTCATTGAGGTAAATAACATTCATGCACCAGAAAGTACACAATCCTTATTGTCTTTCATCATCCAGATAAAGAATCTTAAAGTCAACTCAAAACAAAATTCCCCTCTGGTCCGCTCCTACCTTTCCTGCTAAAATCAACCTACCGTGTGGGAGATTTGAGATTATTGGGCAACATTCAGACTTTGGGTGAAGTGGCTAATTTCCCAGAGTCTGACAAAATAAAATCTAAAGCCAACTCCAAAAAGGTGACACCCTGCCCATGTGGGAATCCGTTGTTTGGTGTGTAACAGGATGTGCTTTGCAGATGAACTCACTTTGTGTTCTAGTTCTGCCACTTTCTGGCTGTATGGCCACAGGCAAGTAGCTAAACCTCATAAGCCTTAGGTTCCTCTTCTGTGAAACGAGAATGACACCACCTACCTCGCAGAACTGCAATCCCGGCTAAGTTAGACATGTATAAAGGGACTGGCATGGCCCATGCACTAAAGAAATGTTAACTTCCTTCACAACTTCTCCTGTCCTTCTATACAACTGAACAGAGACTCCACAACCACAGATAACTGCCATATTCTTCATCAGACTTGGAGTCCCCTAGGGCAGAGAGTATTTCTGATTTATCTTTGGATCCCAGTAACTAGCAGAGGGCCTGGCCCAGAGTAAAAACACAATAAATGCTTGTTCAGTGGAGAAAATTAGAACTGTTTGGGTTTGAGGATGTTAATATTACCTTGGCTGCACACGCCTGTAATCCCAGCACTTTGGGAGGCCAAGGCAGGCGGATGAAAAGGTCAGGAGTTCAAGACTAGTCTGGCCAACATAGTGAAAACCCCATCTCTACTAAAAAAAAAAAAATTGCAAAAAATTAGCCAGGTGTGGTAGAGTGCGCCTGTAATCCCAGCTACTCAGGAGGCTGAGGTAGGAGAATCACGTGAACCCGGGAGGTGGAGGTTGCAGTGAGTTGAGATCCTGCCACTGCACTCCAGCCCGGGCAACAGTGCGAGACTCCATCTCGGGATTAAAAAAAAAAAAAAAAATTACCCTGGCCACAGTCAACAGAAAATTCTGTTTTTCAATTTGGCCAAATAGGGCTTGCTACAAGCTACTATGTAGTTCAAAGCAAATAAGCTATTCTGAATTCTAATAATTACATTCTCTAAAATATGAAAACCCAATTGCCCTGCAGCTTTCAATTTTAGTTTTGAGAATTCAATTCTTTCCCAAACAATAGAGTGGGTAACCACAGAAACTTGTGGAATCTCTTTTCCTAGAAAACATGAAGAACAGGAGAGAAGCCAGTCTGTCTGGAAACTGCTTCAAAATCTCTCTATAAGCAGGATGCTGGACTGGATTAGATGCCCCTTGAAGGATCCTTCCAGACCTACACACCACTAAAATGTTAAGAAAAATATCTAAAATAATTCTCTATCACTTATACCCTGGAAAATAAAACAAATACAATTTAACATCTCCCAACATAGTCACTAGAAATAATTTTACTTGGATCTTCCCATGATTTTAGAAGCACATTTTCTTCTTAAATTGTACTAAATTACCCTAAGCTATTAATTTGAATATGAGCTCTCTTTAATAAAATAGAACAGAGATTGTACTTAACAAAGGAAACAAGACTACTATTTTGTTCCTCTTTCAATCTGCCTGTTTCCATGTACCCCAAATCTACTCATTTCCCAAAGCCTTGTAAAAAATACTACTTCCCCCCAACATATACTCCACTCAATTCTCCTGTTTATAAATTTCTAATGTGTTCATTACTCATATTACATCGTACAGGTGATTTTTATATGGTGTCTCTTATTTGTATCTGACTCACATGTAACAATTTTTGTCTTCCTAACGGAACTGTAAACTCCTTGACTAAGATTCAAGTTTTATATTCCTCATGTACTCCCCTATTATGTTAATATTGAGTTCATAAGTGCTTTCAAGTTCTCATTGGCTCACTGATTTAAGGTGGAGAGAGTGTGCAAAAGCTAGATGACGCTGTACATTAAGCACCTGTATGAAGCTTTGGCAAAGCAGGCACTCCAAGAAGTCAAAAATAAACCTTTTCTGATTGCTACATATTGACATGTGTCATTTAGCTAGGACTCACAGGTGACAGTTAATACACACAGATGCTAAAGGGAAGGACCTAGAGCTAAGCGCCATATTAGTTTAGCTCCTGTCCTATAAGAAATGAGGAGCTATGAAGGTGAGCCCACTCACATGGAGATGGAGACTAAGAAAGCATGCATATTGCACAGGTTGCAGAGCTTTGCTGGTTCTGATTTTACATAGAATCAGTTCTTCATTCTGTCAAGACAAGTCAGGCAGCAATAAACAGAAAGGAAAAGAGCTTTACAAATTAAAATGTAATAACGTTATTTTAAAAGCACAAGTGAAACTTGTGTTTTCTCATTCTTTAAAACGCAAAAAACACATCTAAAATAAGATTAATGGGTGTAAAAATTCAGTCATTACAAGTACACTCTACACACTTAAAAAGGATCCTCTGCTCCTCTGCTTCTTATCTCTACTATGCAGCAGGGACTGTTCTATGGCACTGGGAATACATCATTTTACCAAACTTACAATGCCAGAAACATTATGTAAAGCTTGACTTTAGTATTTTAAAGACAGAAAAGACCTCAGGGATATTCCAAACCTTATTTTACAGAGAAGAAAACCAAAGCCCAGAGAGGTTGGCTATCTTGTCTCAGTTGATTATAGTGGTTATATTGTAACAAACGTAGGAGTAGAAACCAGACTTATTTCTCCTCTAGTAACAAAATTTACTTACTCATTAGGCAATTATTCCTATATGCCTTCTATATGCCAGATACTATGCTAGGCTCTGAGAACCCAAGAATGGTTAAGACACTGACCTTCTCCTCAAAAAGCATAGTCTCAAGAGCAAGACAATCAGATGAGTACAATCATAGAAGTGGTAACAGAAAGAAAAACCAAACTATATCTCTAATCCCCTAGGACTTCCAATATTTTAAAGAAAATGAACTTCTAATAGTTTGTTTTATCCTCACAATAGCCCTAGCAGTACACAGCACACATCTTATTATTCCTGGTATACAGATGGAGAAACTGAAGTGCAAAGCGGATAAGGGGGCCTATTAAGTTCATCTCCAGTGGCAGCAAAATGCCTAGAAACCAGGTTTGTTTACTCCAAGTTAGACCTTTATTTCCCATTAGATGGAAAAAGCAGATGTTCTTTTTATGTTCAGTTCCCTCTGACCAAGAACACACATTTCCAAATTGCGAGCAGGACAATCTGTGGTTGTGAAAGGAAACAACTGACTTGTGAGGTGTGTCACCAGCTGAGGTTAGTTATCCAATCGGTAAGTAACCAACCAAGACATCATCATTACTAGCCTTTTTAAAGTGCCCATTACGTATACAGAACAGATGAAAAAGGTCCTTCCATCAGGAAGTTAATATTGTAAGGAACAGGCATATAAACATTTCAACAAAAAGTGACATAATTAAACAAACTACAACTAAAAGAACCATCACAAGCAACTGCAAATTTAAGACACTAAAGGTTTTGCAAAGCAAACCTAATGGGAGCTGCCAAGAAATATATCTTCATGGGTTAAACAGGGAACAGAAGCCTTGTACGCATAATGGTCCATACCGATCTTCAGATTACTAAAATTAAAAGCTCTCACGAAAAACATTCTTCACATTTAAAAACTTAACTGTCTCATTCCTATTTCCTTTTTTCTAGAAACCTTATATATTTTGTAACCTTTCCTATCCAAGAGGAATAAATTTATAATGGAGGTTTCCATCAGTGTGACTTTTTTAAGTATAAAATTAAAAATTTTTTAATTTTAAAAAATTAAAATTGTATGGTGTTACTGCCATATTCTTCCACTCTCAGTACAACCTAAATGAGGTTTTCTCATTTTCTGATCATTTTCTCCTACACATAGTAAAATTTATATGTATTTATACATACATTCAATAATCACTTCATAAAAAACAAAAAAAAATTCTTCAAGTTCAGTTTTAAACATTAATTTTACTTGTTTGATGACTTCCTATCATATTTTATTTATACCGTGTTTATCAAGGCCTTATAACATGACCCAACTGTTTTAAACTATGGCACACTGGAGAATTACTAACAAAATAGACAAAGCTAAGGAGAAACAACTATTAGTGATTTCAAGTTAGTGACAGGAAGAATATCTTTAAGAACAGGCTCAAAAATAAAAATTATAATCATCCTTCCAAAAGTGTAATGTTTTATTTATTTAAAAAATATTACTTAGTTAAAAAAAAAAATTAAAAAGCTCTCTGGTGTCGCCTGAACATGCTCAAGGGATTTATACTTACAGCCAGTTACCTTCCTTTTAAATATCTGGTGAATGTTACAGGGTGACAAGAAGCAATTTAAATGATAATTCGGAAATACCATAGTAGGTTTCATTAGAATTATCACTAGTACATCACAAAATGATTTCCTATTTTTTTAATTCCTAAGATTTAGTTCCATCACACAAAAATGCATTTCAATAAACATTAGCTTAAAACTTAAATATGAAGCATAATGACTTTTTTAGTTAAGAAGGGAATAAGGCTTTGAATATAACTCTAGATCCTCAAGAGAAAGACCACTGGGCCAAACTGGATCCTAAATAAAATTAAGGAAGTAATTAAACGTGCAGCAACAGTGACATCTAGTGTTAGCAACTGCAAGCCAATTAGATTACTATTAAATCCTATTAAGTGCTAAAGAACAACTATTCAAAGCTTTTCTTCTTTAAAAACAGATCTTGTGCATTTTTATCTAAAAACTACCCAAAATCAAAATGGTTCCACAGGTTTCTTTCCAGGCATAACAAAAAAGCTGTTTTTTTAAGACAAAAACAAATTAGAGGGTAAACATAAAACTAAAGACCAAAAGTAAAAAGCACTGTTTATTACTTGTGGTTAACACCTATAGGTGTTCCTCTTAGTACCAGAGTTTAATGCAAAGGTAATCTGAGAGATGTTCTAATGAGAGGATCATAAACATTTAAACTTCCACCTATAAAATTAAAGATATTATACAAGCTAGGATAATACATACAAGTAAAGTTAGGACATTTCAGGAATACTTAAAGAAGATGCAATTAAAAACAAACAAACAAACAAACTAGCTTTTGCACAGAGAAACAGGCTCTACATGTCACCCCTTGCTACCCTGCTCAATTTTTGTTGCTTTGAAAGGTCCACTTACTGATATTTTTGCCCAAGGGTTTATAACTTGGCAGCATAGGCTAATTCATTATAGTATTTTTATAGTCTTATGATCTAGATGAATCTGTAACAGTAGGCACAATTTCAAAAATTGTTTTTGGCCAGGACAATATTGTATTTTTTAAAAAAGTAAAGTCAGCCTTAAATGGAGCTTACCTATTTGTTTTGGAAAGTTCATCCTTTGCCCTTTTAACTCCAAAAATTCTTGTGATCAAGGCACTAAAGAGAAGTGTGGATGAATTTCGCACCTAATGTACAAATGAAAACACAATAAGGGTTAAACATTCTTGGCATGAAACCAACATTTACAATATTCAAACTAGATGATTCAAAATCATTACCTAACTGGCTAGTATGAGGCTAAAAAGATATGTCTGTGTTCATAAAATAATTTTTAAAAAACTTAATGTAATCTATTCAATGACTTAAATTGAGCTCTACAACCCAATCACATGCACAAACACAGCCTTTCCCCATATTTCTAATATTATCATCAACAGTTTTCATTATATCTCTGCACTTAGAGCATCAAATAACACTTCTTTTTTAAAAATTCATTTTTCCATATTCTTCCTGACAATGAATATCCCAGTAAAATCTCAGCTCTTTCCACTTATTTTCTGAAATCCTTTTACCTATGAGAAAATACTTATAAAACCTAACTTCAAAGAACCAGGCACAGTGACTTACACCTATAATCCCAGCTACTCGGGAGGCTAAAGTGGAAGGAGTGCTTGAGGCCAGGAGTCTGAGACCTTTGGGCAATATAGTGAGACCCCCATCTCAAAATATATATATATTTTTTTTTTGAGTTTTTTTTTTTTTTTTTTTTTTAGAGCCATGGCACATGCCTGTAGTCCCATGTAGTCAGGAGGCTGAGGCAGGAGGATTGCTTAAGCCTAGGAGTTTAAGGCTGCAGAAAGCTATGACTGTGCCACTGTGCTCCAGCCTGGGCAAAAGAGTGAGAACCTGTCTTTAAAAAAACAAAAACAAAATCCAAAAATCCTAACTTCAAAGAATCCAGGTAATTAATATGGCCAAGAAAATAGTTAACATCCAAAATGTTGCTTATCAGCTTCACAATACAAGTAACTTATCAAGTAATTTCAATACTGAAATTATCTGATAACTTAGTAAAGATAAGAGGCAGGAATTATCCTGAATAAACACAAATTATTTCTCCAAGATGATAATAATCTTTTCCCTATCTTTTCCCAACCAATGTGTCAAGATGCTTTGGAAGATCATAAAAGGGTCTTGACTGTTGCAGCACTACAGGCTTCCTCAATTACTCTGTCAAATCAGTGTAGAGATGTATATGTACTCACTTTGCTACAGTGTGTAAGGCCCTATACCAGCACCATGGATAAGATCCAGAAACAGAAAACACATACTTACTGATATTACAGACCTTATACTCTAAGTAAGTGACACAACCATATGGTGTGTTAAATAGCAATATAAGTAGAAAGATCACTAAAAGTAACAATGTTAAGATTTAGAAAACAGCTTCCTGAAAGCGCTGCCCTTAGAGTCACAAGCTCAAACGCCCACAGGAACAGTGAGCGACAGAGGCAGCAATGTACTTTGTCTAATGCAGTCAGTGTCAGCTGAGTTGCTGCCATGAGGAAATATAAGTTCAGTTTTGCCAGATCTTCTGCTTTTTCAAGAGAAGCCAGAAACCCTGGTTTTTATGTGAAATCTATTTTGAATGCTGGCAGGAAATTAAAGGAAAAAAAAAAACCGCAAAACTCACCATGAAAGCCAAATAAAACAGTGGTGGGCTAGTTTGTCCTACTGGCCACCAGTCTGTAACCTCTCCTCTAGAAGCCCAGAACTGACTCAAGTCATGCATGGTAACCATAGAAGTAAATTTTACAGATATACTGGCACAATTCATACCAAAGCTTCAATAAAACCCTAAATCTGAAAAGACCACTTATGTTCATTCAAGAGTCATCAAACATCCATGGAGGCCCTACTATGTGCCCTGCCTAATTTAATCCCCAAACAACAAATCAATCCATGCTGTTACTTTATCAATATAATCTCTGCCCTCGTTCAGGTCTGGATCATCTTCTACCTGATCTAGTGAGGTAGTTTCCAAAGACTTTTAGGTCTAAGATGACTTGGTAAAGACATCTGGGACCTTCTCTCCTCTTAGAAATCACACAAAAACACAAAAAGAAAAGGAAAACAGAAACACACACTCCATCTTGCCCTAAGCCATACTTTCTGACAAAGGCGCCAGATGCAGTAAAATTAAAACAGGAGTGCCTGGAGATGTTGAGAAATGCACACCTTAAACAAAACTGTAGAGGACCATTTTACAAAGTGAATGGGCACCACCCTCAGAAACAAAACTCCTCTGATTCAATAGACTGATGGCAGGAGACACATAATGTCTTTTTAGTAATATTAAGATGGACCAGATGGTTCCAATCCTATCTGCCTGACCCATCCTGATATGGTCTGAATGTTTGTGTTCCCCCGAAATTCCTATGTTGAAATTCTAACCTCCAAGGCATTAGGTGGTGGAGGCCTTTGGGAAATAATTACGTCATTGGGGTAGAGCTCTCATGAATGGGATTAGTGCCCTTATAAAAGAGACCCCAGTGAGCTGCCTCACTTCTTCCACCATGTGAGGACACGGCTAAAAGGTGCCATCTATGATCAGAAAGTAGGCCTTCACCAGACACCAAACCTGCCAGCATCCTGATCTTGGACTTCCCAGCTTCCAAACTGTGAGACATAAATTTGTGGTATTTTGTTATAACAGCCCGAAGGGACTAAGATATCCCTTATAAAGTGTCCTCATTAGCAATCAGTGATGATCATTATCTTTTCCACTAGGTGTAGCAAAATCACGATAGGCCTTCTGCATTAATCATTTACATCCTCAGAAAAACTTTTTTTTTTAAAAGCTTTTCCTCATCTGCTATTTGGTTACCCTGTTCATCAGTTAGTAAATAATTATTTCCATACATTGACCATTTTAAGAATAATTAGTTCATGCCATACAACCTCCAAACGTGACTGAATGATTTTGTTTTAAAATCATTTTTAAATTACTTTTTAAAATTGAGGTATAATTCACGCATCATAAAATTTACTATTTTAAAGGATGCTATTCAGTAGTTTTTTACTATATTCACAAAACGTGAAGCTATCACAACTAAATTCCACGATATTTTTCAATACCTCAAAATGAAACTTGGGAGCCGTTAAGTCGTCACTCCCTATTCTCCTGCAGTAGGAAAGCACAATCTACTTTCTGCCTCTATAAACTTGCCTTTTCTGGATACTTCATATACATGGGATCACATGATATGTGGCCTTTTATGTTTGGCTTCTTTCACTTAGCATAATTTTCTCAAGGTTCCCCCATGCTGTAGCATGTATCAGTATGTTATTCCTTTTTTACGGCTGAATAACATCCCGCTGTATACATATACCATATTTTAAAAATCTGTTCTTCATTTGATGGACATTTGGGCTATTTCCAATTTGGAATATTATGAATAATTTTGCTAAGAATATTCATGTACAAGTTTTTGTGTGAACATGTTTTCATTTCTCATGGCTATATACCTAGAAGTGGTATAGATTGGTCATATAGTAACTCTATGTTTAACCTTCAAAAGAACTGCCAAAGTGGTTGCACCATTTCATAGTCTCACTAGCAATGTATAAGAGTTCCGATTTCACCAGTTCTCCAATTTCTCCACATCCTCCCCAATACTAGTTATTTTCCATGAATTTTATTTTAGTGGGCATGGAATGGTAACTCACTGTAGCATTTCCCTAATGACTAATGATGTTAAGCATCTTCTTGTGTGCTTACTGGCCATCTGCCTAACTTTTCTGGAGATATACATTATTTGTCCATTTTAAAATTGGGTCGTCGTTTATTATTGAGTTCTAGACACTCCGCTCTTATCAGATATATAATTTGCAAATATTTTCTCCCATTCTGTGGGTTGTCTTTATACTTTCTTGATTGTGTCCTTTGAAAAATATTTTTTTTTCTTGATGCTGGTTAAGTTTTATTTAAAAAAAAATTTTTTTTTTTAAACTTTTCTAGCGACAGCTTTCTGCTCTGTCACCCAAGACGGAGTACAGTGGTGTAACCATAGCTCACTGCAGCCTTGAATTCCTGGGGTCAAACAATCCTCCAGCCTCAGCCTTCTGAGTAGCTGGGACTACAGCTGCATGCCACTACGCCCAGCCATCTGATTTTGTTCAAGTCCAATTTATCAATTTTTTTCGTTGCTTGTACCTTAGGTGTCATATCTAACTAAATATTACCTAATCCAAGGCACAAAAATTTACACAGGTCCTCTTGTAAAAGTTTTATAGTTTTAGCTTTTACATTTAGGTTTTTAATACATTTCAAGTCATCTGAATATGGTATGAGATGGGGATCACATTCATTCTTTTGCATGTGGATATCCAGTTGCCCAGAACCATTTGTTGAAGGTTATTCTTTCTCCACTGAATTGTCTTGGCACCTTTGTTTATTAAATGTGGAGGTTTATTTCTGTACAATCAATCCTAATCTGCTGATTTATACGCCTATCCTTATGTCAATGCCACAATCTCTTATTTACTGTTGCTTTGCATTAAGTTTTGAAATTGGGACCTGTGGGGCCTCCAACTTTGTTCTTTTTCAATAGTGTTTTGGCAATTATGGGTTCCTCACATTTCCAAACGTACTTTAGGATCTGCAAAAAAAAAAAAAAAAAAAAAAAAAAAAAAAAAAGCCAGAAAGGATTTAACAGGGGTTGTGCTGAATCTATAGATTAATTTGGGGAATATGTCATGTTAACAAGAGTAAGTCTTCCAGTGATGAACACAGGAGATCTTTCCATTTATTTAGGCCTATAATTTCTTCAAAAAATGTTTGATAATTTTCAGTGAACAACTCTTGCAGTTCCTTTGCTAAATTTATTCCTAAGTATTTTATTCTTTTTGATGCTATTATAAATGAAACTGTCTTTTTAATTTCATTTTTAGATTTTTCATTGCTAGTGTACAATTTCTGTATGACGACCTTGTGCCCTGAAACCTTGCTAATAGACAAGCTTTAATTTGCGTGTGTGTGGATTCCTTAGGATTTTCTATATTTAAGATCATGTTATCAGAAAATAGGGATAGTTTTGCATCTTCCTTTACAAACTGGGTAACTTTTATTTTTTATTCTTCTCTAGTTGGTCTACTAGAACCTCCAGTACAGTGTTGAATATGAGTGACGAGAGTAGATTTCCTTGTCTTGTTCCTGATTTTAGAGAGAAAGTTTTCAGTCTTTTACCATCAAGTATACTGTTGGCTATGGATTTTCCATTGAGGTTGAGAAATTTCCCTTCCATTCTTAGTTTCTTTTCACATAAAACAGCACTGGATTTTGTCAACTGTCTCTTCTGTATCTGCTTAATCATGTGGTTTTTGTTCTTTAGTCTATTCACACGGTATATTACATTACAATGGTCCTTCTCGTCTGCAGTTTTGCCTTCTGTGGTTTCAGTTACCTGTGGTATAGTACACTAAGGTATTTTGAGAGAGATCACATTCACTTAACTTTTATTATGGTCTATTGTTATAATTGTTATCTCTTATGATATCTAATTTATAAATTAAACTTTATCACAGGTATGTATGTATAGGAAAAAGCATAATCTATAGGGTTTAGCACTAACCACGGTTTCAGGCATCCACTGGGGGTCTTGGAATACATCCTCCTCAAATTTGAGGAGGGGACTACTGTAACTGATTTTTTTTTTTTTTTCAGTTTTACTATTTTTTTTTTAATTTATTTATTATTATTATACTTTAAGTTGTAGGGTACATGTGCATAACGTGCAGGTTTGTTACATATGTATACTTGTGCCATGTTGCTGTGCTGCACCCATCAACTTGTCATTTACATCAGGTATAACTCCCAATGCAATCCCTCCCCCCCTCCCCCCTCCCCATGACAGGCCCCTGTGTGTGATGTTCCCCTTCCTGAGTCCAAGTGATCTCATTGTTCAGTTCCCACCTATGAGTGAGAACATGCGGTGTTCGTTTTCTGTTCTTGTGATAGATTGCTAAGAATGATGGTTTCCAGCTGCATCCATGTCCCTACAAAGGACACAAACTCATCCTTTTTGATGGCTGTATAGTATTCCATGGTGTATATGTGCCACATTTTCATAATCCAATCTGTCACTGATGGACATTTGGGTTGATTCCAAGTCTTTGCTATTGTGAATAGTGCTGCAGTAAACATACGAGTGCATGTGTCTTTATAGCAGCATAATTTATAATCCTTTGGGTATATACCCAGTAATGGGATGGCTGGGTCATATGGTACATCTAGTTCTAGATCCTTGAGGAATCGCCATACTGTTTTCCATAATGGTTGAACTAGTTTACAATCCCACCAACAGTGTAAAAGTGTTCCTATTTCTCCACATCCTCTCCAGCACCTGTTGTTTCCTGACTTTTTAATGATCGCCATTCTAACTGGTGTGAGATGGTATCTCATTGTGGTTTTGATTTGCATTTCTCTGATGGCCAGTGATGATGAGCATTTTTTCATGTGTCTGTTGGCTGTATGAATGTCTTCTTTTGAGAAATGTCTGTTCATATCCTTTGCCCACTTTTTGATGGGGTTGTTTGTTTTTTTCTTGTAAATTTGTTTGAGTTCTTTGTAGGTTCTGGATATTAGCCCTTTGTCAGATGAGTAGATTGCAAAAATTTTCTCCCATTCTGTAGGTTGCCTGTTCACTCTGATGGTAGTTTCTTTTGCTGTGCAGAAGCTCTTTAGTTTAATGAGATCCCATTTGTCAATTTTGGCTTTTGCTGCTGTTGCTTTTGGTGTTTTAGACATGAAGTCTTTGCCCATGCCTATGTCCTGAATGGTACTACCTAGGTTTTCCTCTAGGATTTTTATGGTATTAGGTCTAACATTTAAGTCTCTAATCCATTTTGAATTAATTTTCGTATAAGGAGTAAGGAAAGGATCCAGTTTCAGCTTTCTACTTATGGCTAGCCAATTTTCCCAGCACCATTTATTAAATAGGGAATCCTTTCCCCATTTCTTGTTTCTCTCAGGTTTGTCAAAGATCAGATGGCTGTAGATGTGTGGTATTATTTCTGAGGACTCTGTTCTGTTCCATTGGTCTAGATCTCTGTTTTGGTACCAGTACCATGCTGTTTTGGTTACTGTAGCCTTGTAGTATAGTTTGAAGTCAGGTAGCGTGATGCCTCCAGCTTTGTTCTTTTGACTTAGGATTGTCTTGGAGATGCGGGCTCTTTTTTGGTTCCGTATGAACTTTAAAGCAGTTTTTTCCAATTCTGTGAAGAAACTCATTGGTAGCTTGATGGGGATGGCACTGAATCTATAAATTACCTTGGGCAGTAGGTTGAAAAATACATACTCTGTTTTAGAACTGTGTAAGTCATATAGAAGAACATTTAAAAGACTTATTGTAAATATAGAGCAAAATAACTAGCATGAAAGCCTACTTCCTACTTAAGACAGAAGAGTGTCCCTTAGATTTCTGTGTGATAGTATGAATGGTTCAAGGATATCTGTTTCAGGTATTGCTTTTTATGTTTTAGTATTTCATCCATATTTTCTGTTCCACCCACTATAAATAAAGTTAACGAGGAGACTGAAGTAGACAAAGAAATGAGAAAGAGGTTGTGATTAACAAACTGCATTATCGACTCCTAATTCACTGACAATAAATGCTAATATGAATCATTGATAGCAATCTTAATATGAGTAATACAAAAGGTCATTAACGGGGCTAATGTATTTTGAAAAATTCATAGTAGTAATGGCAATAAAAACATGTCCGTTTTTGGAAGGATGGATGGAAAACATTAGGTTGGTGCAAAAGTAACCGCAGTTATTGCCATTAATAAGTAAAAAGGAGAGCAAAGACAGAAAAGGGTAAGTAGTAGTAAAGTTAAAAATGGAGAAATGATAATAGCTGTAATGAACCACGAAATGATGCTGTGGTCAACAATGGACCACATATTTAATGATAGTCTCATACGATTATAATACCGTATTTTTACTGTACTTTTTCTGTGTTTAGCTATCCAAATAATTATTACTGTGTTACAACTGCCCACATACTCAGCATGGTAGCATACTCAGTATAGGAGCATGCTGTACAGTTTATAGCCTAGGAATAATAGGCTCTATCATACAGCCTAGGGGTGGAGTAGGCTATACATCTAGGTCTGCACATGTATATGATATGATGTTCACACGACAATGAAATCCCCAAACAACAGATTTCTCAGAATGAATTCCTGTCATTAAGTAATGCATGATTTTAATCCCAGCTAAAATCCATCCTTCTCACAAGGGAAACACTTCCTGCTCCTGACCTCCTTCTCCATCAAGCCCTGAATATATGGTTGATAAGAACCTGGAATTTGACTGCAAACAACTGTTACCAAAATTTTTCTCTTCTATTCACAGAGTGTATAACTTTTTCTTTCCTTTCTTGCATGAAAAAGCTTTCATGTAGACTTGTTTAAGATACAGAAGAGGCTGGGTGCAGTGGCTCACACCTGTAATCCCAGCACTTTGGAAGGCCGAGGCAGATGGATCACTTGAGGTCAGGAGTTCAAGACCAGACTGGCCAACAGGGTGAAACCCCATCTCTACTAAAAATACATCTGTAAAATGAGGATTATAACAGAACCTACCTGATAACAGAACCTACTAAGATAATCAATGCAATGTAAATTATGCCAGGTACATGAGAAATACTCAATAAGACAGCCATTATTATGATTATGTATAATCTATCCTTGTATTTCTAGTGCTTAATATAACATCTACAATATATTAAGTAGATATGTCTAATGCTGAAAATATTTACATAATACCTTTCTCTGCATTTTAAAAATGCTTATTAGGTAGCAAAGTTTGAGAGATCTGTATGGTTTCAATACAAAAGACTAAGGAATCTGTAAAAACAAATTAAATATATACATGAATGCTTTCTGAAAACTATTTCTTTACTGCAAGTTAAAATTAAGTTCATTTTACATGTGTATTTTCCCTAACTTATCAGGAAAAACAATTAAGTCAAAAGTACAGATGTAGCCAGCTTTAAGCACAGTTATATTCCTAAGAGGATGTGTACAAATCAAAGTTCTGCAAATCAAACCATATTTCGCATGCACTAAGGAAAAATTACACTTAAAATCACTTCAACAGAGAATACTTTCGTAAATCGCTTTTGTAAGTGAATACTTCTTTACATCCATTAAGTAGGTTGACTTATAAATTTTATCTTAGATTAGACTTTTATACAGCAGAAAATATAACCATTTATAATATTAAGTAACAGTGTTGATCATTATAGCTATGATATTTATTTCCTCTAGCAAAGCAAACTAAATAGAAATGTTTCCTTCATAAAGTGTTAAAAAGGAAGATTCCAAGAAATGAAATTATTAGTATTATGAAATTAGAAAATAAAAGCACTTATATATATTTATGTAGCCTTTTGTGGATATGTATGCATACATGTACTACGCATATGTAAAGCCCACACATAAAAAAAGAGAAAGAAAATGAATCAGAATGCTCATATCTGTACGGTAATTTAACAGGTGACTTTTACCATTTTTATTATGCTTTTCTTTATTTTCAAAATTTCTGCAGTGCACATGTATTACTGTTTAGGGTCTCAAAAACAGTCTTTTCAAAACAAAATGAATCACTCATTTCTGATAGTTTCAATTTTACTAAAAAGTTGGACGAATCACCAGGCTTCACTCTCTGAAAGTCCTTTCCTGGAAAATATTTCTTGGTTCATCTGGAACTAATGGCTTGAAGAAAGCAATATTGGTAATTCTGACAATCACTTTTATGATCTCCAGTATTCCTGATGGTCAAGCCACATTCCTACCTCTCTGACTCTACTGACAGCATAAAGGCATTGCTCTACTTCCTGTAAGTGTAAAAGGTAAACTCTGTGACCTCAAGAGTAGTTATGCAATGCTCTTAGACAGAACTCCAGAAGTGTGTATCTCTTACAGGAAGATGCACAATTTTCTAGGCAAGAGTTGGCAACCTCAAAGGATTCCTCTTCACAATGGGAGTCTGTGCCTTTGGCTTCCACTGCAAAATACTTACTCTCAATTAGAGGCTTATCATACAGGTAAGAAATGGTTTGTGCAGCTTACTAACTGGAAAGCCTGACTTTCTAGTAAATACTCCACTCTGCAGGCAATGTATTAAGATCTAGCTTCTTTTCTCCTCTCCCTTTGCCAGACTTTTTACTTTAAGCCATATTTCAAGCATCTATAAACCAGAGGTTATTCTCCTTATTCTAGAAGACACAATGATATAGGAAAACAAACTATAACATTTCTCCCAGAAATCATAAGAAAACACATGAAACAATTGTACTGGGTATTGTCCACTATCTTTAAGATTTTGAATCAAGATGCTTCTGGACAGTGACCATATTACAAAAGAAAATGCGACTCACTATTTAACCTCTTCCATTTCAATGTTTTGTGAGTGTCTGTTTTTTCAACTTTTGATGGAGTTTATTTGTAGCACTAACTCAACACACTAATACTAGAGTCCACAGCATCCAAAATACAGACACATTTAAATACTCAGAGTTGTTTTGTTTCCAGATCAACATAATTAATCATTAGGGAAATGCAAATCAAAATCAGAATGAGATGCCACTTCACATCCATTAGGATGGCTATTATCAAAAAAAAAAAAAAAAGATAACAAATATTAGTAAAGATGTAAAGAAACTGGAACTTGTGCATGGCTGATGGGAGTATAAAATGGTGCTGCTGCTGGGGAAGAAGTTTGTTCATTCCTCAAAAAGTTAAACATGGAATTACCATATGATATACCCAAAAGAACTAAAATGACTCAGATAATTTGTACATTAATATTCACTGCAGCATTATTCATCATAGCCAAAAAGTGGAAACAACCTAAATGTCCACCAACAGATGAACTGGGATAAAGAAAATGTGGTAGCTCAACATCACTGATGATAGAGAAATGCAAATCAAAACCACAATGAGATACCATCTCACACCAGTCAGAATGGCGATTACTAAAAAGTCAAGAAACAATAGATGCTGGTAAGGCTGTGGAGAAATAAGAGTACTTTTACACTGTTGGTGGGAATGTAAACTAGTTCAACCATTGTGGAAGACAGCGTGGTGATTCCTCAAGGATCCAGAACCAGAAATACCATTTGACCCAACAATGCCATTACTGGATATATACCCAAAGGAATAAAAATCATTTGACTATAAAGATACATGCAACGTATGTTTATTGCAGCACTATTTACAATAGCAAAGACATGGACCCAAACCAAATGCCCATCAATGATAGACTGGATAAAGAAAATGTAGTACATATACACCATGGAATACTATGCAGCCATAAAAATGAATGAGATCATGTCCTTTGCAGGAACATGGAAGAGGCTGGAAGCCATCATCCTCAGCAAACTAATACAGGAACAGAAAACCAAACACTGCGTGTTCTCACTCATAATTGGGAATTGAACAGTGAGAACACATAGACACAGGAAGGGGAACAACACACACCAGGGCCTGTTGGAGGCAGGAAGGGAGGGAGAACATCAGAACAAAGAGCTAATGCGTGTGGGGCTTAAAACCTAGATGACAGGCTAAGCCTGATGGCTCACGCCTGTAATTCCAACACTTTGGGAGGCCAAGGCGTGCAGATCACGAGGTCAGGAGTTCCAAACCAGCCTACCTAACATAGTGAAACCCTCTCTCTACCAAAAATACAATAATTAGCTGGGCGTGGTGGCACGTGCCTGTAGTCCCAGCTACTTAGGGCTGAGGCAGGAGAATCACTTGAACCCGGGGAGCAGAGGTTGCAGTGAGCTGAGATCATACCACTGTACTCCAGCCTGGGTGACAGAGTGAGACTCCATCTCAATTAAAAACAAACAAACAAAAAACCTAGATGACAGGTTGGTAGGTGCAGCAAACCACCATGGCACGCTTATATCTATGTAACAAACCTGCACATTCTACACATGTATCCTGGAGCTTAAAGTAAAATAAAAATTAAAAAAAGAAAATGTGGGATGTGTGTATACCGTGTATACTGATAAACCAACACACACACACACCCTACCCCCACCGCACAGTATGGATCAACCTTTCATATACTACATGAAAGAAGCCAATAACATAAGGACAAACATTGTACAATTCCATTTACATGAGGTATGAGAACAGGCAAATCCATAGAGACAGAAAGAACAGAGGTTACTAGGGGTGAGGGAGATGAGAGATGGGAGTTAGTGTTTAATGAATACAGAGCTTCTGCTCGGAATGATGAAAATGTTCCAGAAAAGCACAGTGCTGATAAACGCTGTTGTGAATGCACATAATGCCACTGCATTATGTATACTTAAAAACAGCTAAAGTGGTAAATTAAAAAGAAATATAACTGGCTGTTTAAAGAAAAATAACAACAATGTAGTGTGAGTTTACAACACACATGAAAGTAAAATGTGTAACAGTAACAGCACATAGACTGGGAGGAGAGAAACAGAAGTGCACTATTATTAAGTTCTTATACTTTAAGTGACATGGTGTAATATCACTTGAGGGTAGACTGTGATAAGTTAAAGATACATATTGTAAACCCTAAAGCTATCACCAAAGTAAAAAAAATTTAAAAAAAACAAAGAAAGACGGTTAATCAGCCAACAAATGAGTGAAAATGGAACCATCAACAATCAAAAATGTAGCTTGATCCAAAGATTTCTAAGAAACTTCACGGTAAAGGGCAGGAAATATTTTTTATCATCCAGTGGAAGATTAGTTTATTAAAATCTACTCAGAAGCATAATTAAATCAATGAAAATGAATAGTAACAGCACTTACTGCCCAGACCGGTGATGTAAAACCCAGAATTGCAGCCTTAGCTCCATCAGCAACATAAGGAATAATATTTTCTCCCAGGCGTGTATCTCTGAACAACGCTCTAAGGATATTTAAAGCATGAACCTAAAACAAGAAGTTCAAAATCAGTTGTAGGTTGAAAACCGTGGCAATTCTAAATCTACACATATACAATAGCACAGCCTCAAAACAAAGAATTTACAGAATTACAAGCAATGGATAATTCACAAATGAAACAGCAGATTTAATAAAACACATCCAGTAACTGATAAACCATTTTACAAAAAATTAGTAAGATCCAAACAATGCTATAAAAAAGCTTGATCCAATGCACATATGTAGAAGCCTGCACCTAAATACAGAGAACAACACGTTATTTTCACGCACACATGAAACATTTATTTTCTAAAATCCCTCAAACTTAGCCACAAATAAAGTCTCAACAAATACCAAGTAACTAATAACTTATAGATTATGCTCTGATCACCATGGAATTAAGAAACTTAAAAAAAAATTTATTTTTTATTTTATTTTATTTTTTTAGATGGAGTTTCACTCTTGTTGCCCAGGCTGGAGTACAATGATATGGTCTCGGCTCACTGCTACCTCCACCTCCCAGGTTCAAGTGATTCTCCTGCCTCAGCCTCCTGAGTAACTGGGATTACAGGTGTGTGCCACCGTGCCCGGCTAATTTTTGTATAATTAGTAGAGACAGAGTTTCAACATGTTGGCCAGGCTGGTCTTGAACTCCTAACCTTAGGTGATCCACCTGCGTTGGCCTCCCAAAGTGCTGGGATTACAGTCGTGAGCCACCACACCCGGCCTAAAAAATGCTTTTAAAATTGGCACGTTTTCAAACACATTAAACGCTGGTCAAAATTTTTTTTAATATTTTGAAGATGCTACCTATATACCAATACTTGTAGGATGCAGTTTAAGTGAAATTAAAAAAAAAATGTATATCTCAAATGCTTCTATTTTTTTAAAT
Source organism: Macaca mulatta (assembly GCF_049350105.2). Taxonomy (NCBI): domain Eukaryota; kingdom Metazoa; phylum Chordata; class Mammalia; order Primates; family Cercopithecidae; genus Macaca; species Macaca mulatta. The sequence continues at coordinate 81,336,108 of NC_133418.1, read as the reverse complement.
GACTAGAATGATTGTGGTAAGTGACCGATTAAGTCAACAGAAAGAGAACAATAAACTTGAAACACAGAAGGAAAATAAAAATTTAGAGCAGAAACTTTTAAAATAGCAAAGGCACAACTAAGAGCATTAACAAACCCAAGAGGTGATTCTCTGAAACAGAAATAAACCTCTGACAAGACTAACCAAGAACAGAGGAAAGAAGGCACAAATAAATAAAAAATATTATGAAGGAGTTTGAAGCTACAGTGAGCTATGGTAGCACCACTCCACTCCAGCCTGACTGACAGAACAAGATCCTGTCTCTAAAATAAAAAAATAATAATAATGTATGGTCTCATTTATGTAAAACTCAAAAAACAGATAAAACTAAAACTAGAGTGTTGGAAGTTAGGCTAGTGGCTACTCCTGGAGAGAAGGGTGTGGACTGGAAGAGAGCAAGAGGGGGCTTTCAGTTGCTAGAAATGTTCTGTTCCTTGATGACTGCACAAATGTGTTCACTTTGTGAAACCGTACTGAGGTACACATATGATTTGTACATTTGTCTGTATATGTACTATAATTCCATCAAAAGATGCATATTTAAAAAAAGGACAGAAACAGTATGAAAAGGAAAACCACAGGCCAGTCTCACTCACAAAACCAGTGAGAGATACAAGAATGCAAAGATAATATTAAATTGAAAAAATCAATACAATTCATGACATCTGCAAATTCTAGAAGAAAACATATTTATCTCAAAAGATGCAAAAAATATTCAATAAAATTCAATTTCCTTAATAAGATAATGGGTAGCTTAAAAATTGCAGCAAATTGATCAGAAATAACCTAAGGATGCCTGTTATCTCTCTTTCTATACCAAACTGTACTACAGGTTCCAGCAACAAAGTGCAACAAAAACTGTTTTTAAAAAACTAAAAATTAGAAAGTTAAAACAAACTTAGCATTATTTGTCAAAGATATGATTATCCATAAAACAAATCCAAAAGAATTTATAGATAAGTCATTTGCTGTATTACAGCAATTCTGATAGGCTGCTGAATACAAGCATGATAATAATCCAAAAATTAACTGCAATCTTCTCAAACAGCAACAGATAATATAAACTTTTAAAAATACCATTCATAATTGCAAAAAAAATAAGACATTGGAAATAAATCTCAAAAATAATCTGTAATACTTTTATGGGCTGGGCACGGTGGCTCACGCCTGTGATCCCCGCGCTCTGGGAAGCCGAAGCAGGTGGATCACCTAAGGTCAGGAGTTCAAAACCAGCCTGGCCAACATGACAAAACCCTGTCTTCACTAAAAATAAAAAAATTAGCCAGGCGTGGTGGTGCACGCCTGTAATCCCAGCTACTTGGGAGGCTGAGGCAAGAGGGTTGCTTGAACCCAGGAGGCGGAGGTTGCAGTGAGCCGAGATCGCGCCATTGCACTCTAGCCTAGGCAACAAGAGCAAAACTCCCAAATAAATCAATACGTTTAAATTCTAACCAAAATTCCAAAAGGGCTTTTTACTGAGTTTAACAAGCTAATTCTAAATTTTTTATAGAAGAGCAATAGGCCAAACATAGCCAAGGTCATTCTGAAGAGAAAACAAAAAAAGATTCAACTTGCCAGATATTATAACTTTTTATAAAGACACAATAATTAAAATAGTGGTTTTAGGCTAGGTGTGGTGGCTCACGCCTGTAATCCCAGCACTTTGGGAGGCCCAGGCGGGCAGATCACTTAAGGTCAGGAGTTCAAGACCAGCGTGACCAACATGGTGAAACCCCATCTCTACTAACAATACAAAAATTAGCCGGTCGTGGTGGCACAGGCCTGTAATCCCAGCTACTTAGGAGGCTGAGGGGGGAGAACAGCTTGAACCCAGGAGGTGAAGGTTGCAGTGAGCTGAGATCACACCACTGCACTCCAGCCTGGGTGATAGAGCAAGACTCCATCTCAAAAAAATAAAAACAAAAATAAAATAGTGGTTTTGCTCCAGGGATAGATTAATAGACCAATGAAAGGCAGCACAGAAACAGAACCACCTATCTATGAAAACACATAATAGAGGCAGTACAAATCAAGAAGAAAAGGATGTATTATATCAGAAATGTCTCTGTATCAGTCATCCAAATGGCAAACATTAAATTATTTTATTTTACACTAACAAAGACAAATTACAGGTAACATAAAGACTTGCATGCACTCCAGCCTGGGTGACAGAGCAAGATCCTATCTGTAAAAAAATAATAATATGGTTTCCTTTACATAAAATTATGACAAGTGTGACAAGTAAAACTTCAAAACTTTTAAAAGCAAATATAAAATATCTTTCTCAGTCGGGTGCGGTGGCTAACACCTGTAATCCCAGCACTTTGGGAGGCCGAGGTGGGAGAACCACCTGAGGTCAGGAGTTCAAGACTAGCCTGGCCAACAAGGCAAAACCCCGTCTCTACTAAAAATATGAAAATTAGCAGGGCATGGTGGCAGAAGTCTGTAATTCCAGTTACTCAGGAGGCTGAGGCAGGAGAATCGCTTGAACCTGGGAGGCGGAGGTTGCAGTGAGCCGAGATCTTATCACTGCCTTCCAGCCTAGGCCACAGAGTAAGACCTCGTCTTGGGAAAAAAAAAAAAGAAAAAAGAAAATATAAAATATCTTTCTGATCTTGGGGTGAATTTCTGAAATAAGATCCAAATGTACAACCCATAAAGGAGAAAGCTAACCTATTGTATTTTATTAAAATTAAAAATGATCTATATAATAATAGAGACCACAAAGTAAAAAGAGAAACCATAGGTTGGGAGAATATATATGTAATTCAAATAATCAAAAAGAAATCAATATCAAGAAAATATTTCTGAAACAACAACAAAAATCCAGCTCCTACAAAACAAAAATGAAGGGACAAATAACCAATATCAAAGTAAGCAAAGTCTTTCAACAGACAACTCTCAGAAGTAAACCAAAAGGCTAATAAACATATGAAAAGATGTTAAAGCTGACTAGTAATAAGAGAAATGCAAAATAAAACTAGAAAACAGCATTTCACACTAAGCAGAAAGTCAAAAACTGTAAAAGTCTGATAATACAACGGTGTTGATAAGCAATGGAAAGTCTTATACTCCGCTGGCAGGAATATTAGTTCAACCACTTTGGAGACAACACAACAGTATCGAATTGAATACGTGTGTACCCTACAACACTGCAATTCCTCTAGGTATATAACCTGGAGAAACACTCACATGTGTAAGGAGACACACAAGAATGTTTGTTTCGGCATTGTTTCTAATACAAGAAAACTGGAAACAAAGCAAATGTCCATTCACAGAAGAAGGGATGAAATGAAATAGAATAAAATACTGTTCAGAAATGAAAGTGAACAGGGGCTGAACAGGAGCTTACTAACCTTAAAGTATAATGTTGATTGACAAAACCAAAGTATAAAAAGTGTGAATAACAACATTCATGTAAAAGGAGATAAAAGTATGATGAAAATGCTTGGGAATGATAGTCACTAATTTGGGTTAGTGGTTATAGCTGAGGAGGAATAAAGGGGAATGAGATGTGGAAGAATCCACAGCATAACTAACAATCTCTGTAATGTTTAATTTCTTAAACTGGAATTGGTTTCAAATATGTTCATTATTCACTATATATTTCTGTATGCTGAAATATTTCAAAAGATACAAAATAAAAATAATAAAGAAATGAACCATGGGAGGGGAGAAGGAAAGCAAATTATCAACTAAAAAAGCTTAGAAGACTGGTCACAGACAAAATTTTTAAATCTCACCAATTTCATAAAAATGATCACTAAAATGCCATCACCTTGAAATACAGTAGGGCAATAATTATCCAGCACTCGTTAAAATCAACCCCCATTATTTTTAGATGTTCTTATAAAAATAGCACAGGTTCAGCATCCCAAATCCAAAAATCTGAAATCAAAAAAGCTCCAAAATCCAAAACTTTTTGAGCACCGACATGACATTCTAAGGAAATGCTCATTGGAGCACTTTACATTTTCAGATTAGAGATGTTGACCCGTTCAGTATAATGCAAAAATGCCAAAAAAAAAGAAGAAAAAAAAATCTGAAATCGGAAACACTTCTGGTTCCCAGCATTTCAGATAATAGATACACAGCATCTGCTTTTTTAAAGTGATAGTTTAGGAAAATAGAACCAATTATATCTTTTTCACATTTCACTGAAAAATGCCTTGAAATTATCATTTTTGAACGGTGATTAACAACATTTTAGTCAATTTTTTAAAGAAATAAAGACATTTCATACCTATGGGCACTGGCCACTATATGCCATATGACTATGTTCCATATGATTGTGGAAAGAATCCCCATTCTTTTCCACAGTCCACATTCTGGCCCGTGGGCTCCCTTTAACACCTCCCACAGGCTCTAAAATAAAATCCTATGTACTTATTGTACTTGATTGTAAACTTCAGCTCTCAATCTGTTCCCTGACCTAGCATGGGCCTTTATAGTTGGGTAGGAGTGTCCTACTATAGGCTGGGCACAGTGGCTCACACCTGTAATCCTAGCACTTTGGAAGGCCAAGGCAGGCAGATCCCTGAGGTCGGGAGTTCAAGACCAACCTGGCCAACAGGTGATTGGGCCCGGTCTTGAACTCCCAACCTCAGGTGATGTGACAGGTGTGGTGGCCCACACCTGTAATCCCAGATACTGGGGAGGCTGAGGCATGGGGACTGCTTGAACACAGGAGGCAGAGGTTGCAGTGAGCCAAGATCGCACCACTGCACTCCAGCCTGGAAAACAGAGTGAGACTGTCTCAAAACACAAACAAAAAAAGGAGTGTCCTACTATGAAGCATTAACTGAGGAAGCCCAGACTATAATATAGCAGTACTTGACGGGTATTAATACTGACTCCCTAGTGGTGAAGTGAAGCTATGAGGAGTGCTTTAACTTCATACATATAGGTAGTGACTACAAGGAACTAAATGTGAACATCCCAAAAGTCAGATACCATATTTAAAGGAAATTTTCAACGGCTGAGTTACAAAATGTACATCAACTCAAAGAAGCACACATGAAATTCTCAAGTGCTAGCATATACACTTTCAAATTTGTGGATGCAATAGTATTATAAAATAGCTTATATAAGCTGGATGTTTTCGCCAGAGTTTAAAAATTGTTTGTTTTGATTAATATATTCAACTAAAGCAATGGTTTATTTTGTGGATGGTAAAGACAAAAAAAATAAAATAAAAACTATTCAAACAAGCTTCAAATGTCTGTCCAACGTTCAAGAGTTCTTTATCTCTAGCAAATAATTTTTGTTAAAAAATAAAGCAAAGATTTAAAACCACTGCAGGAGGCTGAGACAGGATAACTGCTTGAACCCAGAAGGCAGAGGTTGCAGTGAGCTGAGATCACGCCACTGCACTCCAGCCTGGGTAACAAGAGCGAAACTCCATCTCGAAAAACAAGAAAAACAAAACGAAAAAAACAACACTGGAGGGTTTGTGTATTTCCATGATTACCTGGGGGACTGTGCTCTGTAAGTCATCTGTAGGCCCAGCCAAAGAGATTAACTCTTTCATTGTTATTTTCAACAAATCCATTTTGCCTTTCTTTGGTTCAGATGCCAACAGTGCCTATGAAAAAGAATGCAAAAATTAACAGGGTTCTTAGTTTACATACACTTTTTTGCTGCTTTCCTGGATCAATCCCAAAATGCAAAATCCCCTTAATAAAAATATGTGGTTATCAAAGAAAGTTAATTAAGTCATGTGGCCCTGGACAGGTGGTTTAGCCTCACAGTTTAACCTACAGATTCTTCATCTCTAAATTTAGGTGAAGGTGAAATCATGTCATCTCTAAGGTCACTTCCAGTTTGCTCATTAAATTTTACAATTCTAAAAGGCTAAAACTTATTGACAACTCCTTAAGAACCCTAAGTAGGTGGCAGTTCTCAGACACAATGAACACATCAGTTTTAGTAACAAATTTATCTAACAAGAAAATTCTCTTCACTTAAAAAACAAAAAATCTCTGGATTAAATTTCTTGTAAGAATGTTAAGGCTCCCTGAAGATGAAGCAGTCAGTTAATTCTTCACAAAAGAATCATTACTTGGAGGACTAATCAAAGTATTTGAAACTTCATGGAACAAAAAGAAATACTGCAAACACCAAAGAGGTCCTATATTTAAAATTTTCAGTAGCTTACTTACTTACTTCGTATCTAACACTTTGCCGATGTCCAATAAACATAAAAATAGGGTAAAAATAGGGTATTAAGTCACGTGAGGCAATAAAAAGGAACGAGGTACTAACATATATTACAACATGGATGAACTCTGAAAACATTATGCTAAGTGAAAGAAGCCACATACAAAAGATCATACACTGTATGATTCCATATGTATGAAATGTCCAGGATGGGCAAATGTATAGAGCTGGAAGGTAGATTAGTGATTGCCTAGGGCTGAGTGGCAGGGGTAGAGAGAAATGGGAAGTAACTGCTAATGAGTATGGGAAGTTTCATGGGTTGATGTTCTAAAACTCAATAACGGTTGTACAGCTCTGTGAATATACTGAAAACCACTGAATGGTACACTTTAAAAGGGTGAATATATAGTATGTGAATTACAACTCAATAAAGCTGTTTAAAAAAATCACTTTAGTCACCCTTCCTCCATGTCTACTTTTCATGTTTGTAGCTACTGGCTCTCAAAAGTGAAAGTTTCAAGTTAGTCAGCTTCTTCTGAAGCATTTCAAATTTACAGAAGAGGAAAATAAAGACATACAAAAAAAAGTTTGGTTTAGAAGACATTTCTCATAGTTTATTTATGCTCAGATAACATATATTTTTTAAATGACTATTCAAAAAAAGTTGTCTATATTGAAAACAATTTTTAATCTGTCTACGCAAAAGGCAAACTCACAAACTAAGTAGGCAGTTCTTTTCCATGGCTAACACTATGCAGACTTCCACCAAAACAGGAATATAACTTTATTAGTAAGTCATGTTAAGAGAAATGAAGACTTAAGCAGATTTTTTTTTTTAATTGAGACTTTATTCAACTAAAATAAAGTGAAAAGCTACATTCAATTACTAAAATGTCTTCAGGGAACCATGGCTTTTTTCTCCCAAAGAGCTGGGTAAAGTTTTGGCATTCTTGCCAAGGCTAGGGTAAGAAAGTACACCTTCTGATTACTCATTATAAGTTAGTACAAGTTGGGCACCAGAGCTGAAAGAAGCACACTGTACAAATATGCAGTGAGACCTTGATCCTGTCTTAACATTGGACCTCAGACAGACAAATGACATGTAAAAACACAAGGTCAGAGTGAATTATAGGCAGGAGAATGAAACACACTGATCCAGAATGGGTCAGATCAAAGAAAAGTTGATTTCTGAAGGTCACCAAAATCCGTACAGAACTACTTCAATGATCTCTGTCAACAACCTCTGCAACTGATGCCCACTGTCACCAAAAAAATCATAAAGGGATTTTAGGAATTTGAGGGAGGAGTAAGAAAGAGAAGGAAAAAACGTAGGGGCACGAAAAAAAAGACAGACTTCATTCCATTTATTTTCAGTGCTTTTATTATACCACCACATTCCTGGATTTAATCTTACTATGCATTAAACAAAGGCCTTTCAGGATGGAGTCTGATTTAGTATTGTGAAGACACTGGTTTTTATTCTTTGGGTTCATGAAGGTAACAGTCTTAATTTCTAAATAAAATATTTTCCCATCAATAGCCGTATCTAAATGTGCTGATATGAAGCAATCTTTAAGGTATAATACTAGTGAAATCAAAGAGGAAGCAGTGTATATGTTTTTGTATGTGTTTAAAGGGAAAACGGACTCGCACACACATATTCTCATATGCAGAGAGGTTCAGGAGTCAGGCTGCCTGGGCTCAAGTCTTAACTCAGTTCTTACTGTCTCTGTGGCCTTTGGCAAGTCACTTAACATACCTAAATCCCAGTTTCTTCATCTAGAATATATGGATGATAATAGGGTACAGGGAAGGAGTTAATGAGGTAATGTATACGAAATAACCACTGATAAATGTCAGCTACTATTATGATTATGATTATTTTACGGATGGATGTTTTATAGGAGAATTGAAAAGAAAATATTAACACTGGTTGCCTACAGAGAGTACTGAAGGTCTTGAGATGAAGGGAAGACTTTTTTTTTTTTTTTTTAATACAGTGGGGTGGTGGGGCAACATGTACACTTCCCGGAAGTGAGCAATGACTGTGCCACAGTGATGTCTGCCTGCTTAATACACAGACAGAAATGTATACCACCCTCTGTTGATACCACAAGATTGACCTTTTAGAGGGTTTGTTCCAAGAACAGATCTTGTCACAGGAACACACCATCCCCACATTAAAACAAAGCCACAAATGCTATGGTGCTGAAAAGACAGAAATGTTCTTCATGTAATATGCTCACTCACATGTCAAACAGGTTAGGATACACTATCATCAAAGACAAATATAAACAAACAACTAGGGTCCTACAGACAAGTACCTGTATGTAGAACGGAATTCCAGCACTGCGCCTTGTAGCACAGAGTTTAGATGAAGGATCACTGCATTTGATTTCCTCTAAAACACTCCATAGCCACTGCTCCGGCAGCTTTTGCAGACTCACATTTGGGCACCTAAAAGGCATACATAATCAAACATTCAGAATTAGGTATCAAAGTTCAAAGTACAAACTACTGATGTACATTTACACTGTTAAGAAAATAATAAACATCCTTATATTGAGAGGGGATGAAACAAAAAATATCTCATACTTTTCACCTACTTTCCTCTTCATTATGGGTCTTAAGATCTAAAGATTTCATTTCTAACAACTGCAGTGTTTAAAGCATGTGTCTTGTCCGTAAAATAAATTGTAATATGTGGGCTTGCATCCACACTCAAAATATTCAGGAAAAGGTTGATCATGGTCTCACAGATATTTCATACTATACAACTCAAGATTTCCAACAAAGAGAATATAAGTTTATCGTTTACTATAATTTATGTTCTGTTTATAGGGATTACACATATTCAAAGAAAACACATTTTAAACTGTATTTTAGCAATCATTTTCATCGCTCTCAAAATGAGGCCTACCACAAATAAAAGTTTTAACCAGATCCTCTAGAGAATTAAAGCAATGTATCTGGGAAGAGGCATAAACATTTTGAGGCGATTTGAACATTACATCAGTGAGCTTCTGCATTATCACATTAAGCGTTATCTTAGAGTGCTCAAGAACATTTAATTTTTATAAAATTTTTCAATGTATGCCCTACTAGACTAGACTGTATAACACTGCCCCAGGAATACCATACTCAGTGGTAGGTAGACAAAATTATCTTAGCAAGACAGTACCTGGTTTTAACTGAAATTAATATATGAAAATTTGCAGATAAAGTCCAAAGGAAAAACACATTTTTAAGTTGAGAAAGAAAAGTTGCAGAAAGATAACTGATTTCTAATTGATAGTGAATCTCTTAGGAACACATTTGGGATTTTTTTTTTTTCTTTATTCTAGTTTGGCGTAAAATAGATAATTTCAGTTACTGACTAAACATTCTAAATAGCAACTCAGATTCAGCTGTACGTTTCACATAGAACAAAATATATAAATATTACTACTTTAAAGGAGGCATTTTTTAAAGTTTGACATGGACCTAAAAAATATTATTTCAGCCATAAATGTTACAATTACATCTCCCTACTCCTAGCAGGCTCTGTGATTCTAAAGATTTCCTTTTAGCATATCTTAAAATCCATCACCTCACCCTTGCTTCTTCACAACACTCCTGCCCTTGGCCACCAAAACCAGCTATCAAAACTCCCAACCACTAGATTAAAGAGATTCAGAGACATAACAACAAAATGCAGTGTGTGAACCTTGTTTAGATCCTGATTTGAGCAAATGAAATGTAAAACAGACACTGTCAGGTAACAGAGGAAATTTATATACATACTAGATATTAGATAACACCAAGAAATTCTTTATAAAATGTGCCATTGAACTGTGAACGTGGAACAAAGGGTTCATATTTTTAGAGATGCGTACTGAGTACATAGGAATAAAAATCACAAATCGGGGATGTGTTAGAATACTTCAGCAAACAATAATAAAAAGGAATAGATGCAGCAGTTGTGACTCAACTTTGATCACTATTGAAATTGGATGATGGGTAAAGGTGGTTTATTATTCTTTCTACTTTTAAATATATGTGATATACATCCACACAAATACACACATTTGGAATTTTTCATAATAAAAATAATTGCCCCACACTTTTGTATTTTTAAGGATTGAGGTTACTTCCCAATCACTGGATTTTATATCTTTTTAAATTAAGATAAATGTCTTGTGTTTTGTGAAATAATTTACCTACTTTATTAGTAATATTGCCAGCTTGATATAATCCTCATACAGTTGCCCAATCAAAAACTGAAATCCAAATTTCTAAGAATAATTACTTAAGTGCTAATGATATAGATTACTGCCTGCTTTTGTTCCTTCTTCACTGTAAAAAAAAAAGAAAAAAATGGGCCAGGTGAGCATGGTGGCTCACACCTGTAATCCCAGTACTTTGGGAGGCTGAGGCAGGAGGATCACCTGAGGTCAGGAGTTCAAGACCACCTTGGCCAACATGACGAAACTCCATATCTACTAAAAATACAAAAATTAGCCACGCATGGTGCCAGGCGCCTGTAATCCCAGCTACTCAGGAGGCTGAGGCAGGAGAATCGCTTGAACTCGGAAGCCGGAGACTGCAGGGAGCCAAGATGGTGCCACTGCACTCTAGCCTGGGTGACAGAGCAAGACTCCATCTCAAAAAAAAAAAAAAAAAAAAAAAAATTAAAGCAAAAACCTCTTTTTGTAGTGATTTAGCTACCCAAGAAGCAGCTGGAATTATAGAGGTGAATAAGGTAAAGAGTACTTGATCTAATATCTGTGGGTTTAATTTATACTTGTATTTTCTTCCTAGAACCATGGGCAAGTTAAAACCAGCTTATAGATAATGCTACAGCCTAAGGTCAAGTCTCCTGTAGGGGATTCGATACCTAGGAAAAACTAAGGGGAAGAAGGAACTGCAGGACATGAGAGGTACTTTCCTATTTCCTTAATTTCCTAAGTGTGTTGAAATATAAATACACTAAATACTAGTTCAATAATGCTCCTCAACTGTCAGTGGGCCTCCCCTGGGCCTCCCTGCATGAGCCCACAGAGTCTCTGGCAAAACCAACCACTCCAAGAAGGCAGGCAGGTCTGGAATGAGAGTGGAACATCTCACTATGCATCACCCTTCCTTGCATGAACTTTCAATGGCTCTTGACTATTAACCAAATCATTTAACTCCTCTTCTAACTTGATCAAACTCTCCCAGCTTGAAAGGTTGCCTATGACCTGGACCCAACCCTCCTACTTAAATCTAACCTAACTTTTCCAAGTTCCTACACAAACTCCTCTGGTCTAGTAAGATTGTTTTTTGCTGGTTCTCATACTAACATACAACACACACGCACCACAAACACACACACCTCATACTCCCAACTAAGCATTTGTTTATGGTCTCCACACATATCCCTATTCATCCAAATGATGAAACTTCCTCCAAATACTGCATCTCACGAGGACTTTTCCTTTCTCTAAACTTTTAATTAACTTGAAGCAACTACTAGGTATATAGGCATACATGGGATCAGTAGTGTCATGGAAGGGCTGGAATCTGAACTAGACTTTGAAAGACGTGTAGGTCGAATGGTGGAAGGCCCATATATGAGAGCTGAGGAAGTAAAAGATGAGATGACTGGGGAAAGAGCTAGGTCAAGGCCCCAGAGGCAATTCCCTAATTTAGATACTTGGCTAGTATAACTGTAAACAGTTAACTGAGCCTATTTATTCCCTTGAGTATTACATACTAAGAACCAAATGCTCCTTGTTAATTTGCGGAATTTGAAAACAGAGGCCAGAAAAATGCTCTACAAGGTCAAGGCTGGCAGACTGCCATCGATAGAGCCCTCTCTGCCCATTGCACCATGAACCCAGGAACCTCAGGAGCTCTGGGAAACGCTCAAGGCACCAGCTCCTACCATCTAGTCCGAACCTTCTTATTCTGCTCTGGAATTCCCCAGCATCAAACCAGCTTTTCTGCAGAATTCTTTACTTGTCTGGTTTCCAATGTGAACTCTGCCACTGGATCCTATTCCTCTGATTCCCTTGCTTCTTAGCTCTGCACCTCTCCCAGGCAAGTACTGCCTTCAAAGCCATACAAGGGAATTTGGTCCAATAATGGAACTCCCACCCTCCCTTTTTACTAAAATGAAACATACTACATTTTAGACAAAATCTACTTACAAGTTTTTTGTTTGTTTTTGTTTTGTTTTGTTTTTGAGACAAAGTTTCACTCTTCTTACCCAGGCTGGAGTGCAATGGTGCGATCTTGCCTCACCGCAACCTCCACCTCCTGAGTTCAAGTGATTCTCTTGCCTCAGCCTCCCGGGTAGCAGGAGTTACAGGCATGCGCCACCACGCCCAGCTAATTTTGTATTTTTAGTAGAGATGGGGTTTCTCCATGTTGGTCAGGCTGATCTCGAACTCCCGACCTCAGGTCATCCGCCCACCTTGGCCTCCCGAAGTGCTGGGATTACAGGTGTGAGCCACCACACCCGGCCACAAGTTTTATTTAAACTATCATATTGGAAATATATTTGCCTGCCACAAAGGAAAGAAAAACAAATATTTGTTGAATGTCTATTACATGTCTGGCACAGCATCAGGCTTTTCGCAGCTGCTCTTACTTCATTCTTAGAACAAACTATAAGAAAGTTATTTTTCCCAACTAATAGATGAGAGGGAATATATCACAGTGGTTAGGAACACAGATTATGGATCCATGTTATCTGGTTTAGAATCCTTTCTCTGCTACCTAGTAACTGTACAATCCAAGGCAATTTACTAAATTTCTCCATTTTCTCACTTTGCTGTTTTATAAAATGAAGGTTTTTGGGGGAGGATTGAGTTTGTTCTTATGTCTAATAAGTTATTAATGGCCATTTTCTAAAATCATCTGTTATTATGAGAAAAGCAAGCATTAAAAGAGTTTCAATTGAAATAATAGAGATGAAATAGCTGAGTTTCCATTTTGACAGGACATCCCCCTACAATGCAAGTTAATATTAACAATATGCAAAATATACAAATAGAAACCCCAAAACAAGCTGAGTCCAAAAACAAGATAATCATCCTGGGTAAAAAATGAAGAGAAATGCAAAGCAGTGAGTGTGCCAATACCAGAGACCCACAGGGTTACAGATTTAGAAGCAGTAGTGGCAGCCAAAGAATTTCAGCAGCCTCATCTCTTTTGAAAAGAATCTGAAAAAGCGACTGCCGGAGCTGCCTGAGGCTGTAGCAGTAGGAAAAGCCATGGGCACAGGGAGCCTCTGAATCAGGCTGACTACTAACTCAGTGACTAGATCTACAATATCCCCAATTTCACTGTGAGGTGGGAGACCCAAAATGCCACTACCTAATCTAGTTCCTCTGATAAGAGAGGAAAGAGCCTAGAAAGAGATCAATAAAGAATACAAAAGGCTCCCATCATAGCCAGCAAGCCAAAATTCAAAATATGGAAATAAATTTTATATTAAGAAAGACAATCTAAAAAAAAATCAGTAATAAGAACACAGTTTCACTCCATATGAAACTAATTTTATGGAGCAGTCTGACAAAGACCTTAAAATAACTATATTTAGGATACTGAAGTGATAAATAAGAGAATAATTTCTATTTAAGAGTGAACTGGGCATGGTGGCTCACATCTGTAGTCTCAGCAACTCAGGAGGCTGAGGCGGGAAGATCACTTGAGCCCAGGAATTCAAGGCTACAGTGAGTTATGATGGCACCACTAGACTCCAGTGTGGATGACACAGTGAGACTCTGTTCCTTAAAAAAAAAAAAATAAAGAGCATGAAATCATGAAAAACAAGCCGAACTGAAATAAGAACAGGCATGTATAAAAATAAAAAAGATTAGAAATATCAGAAATAAAAGTATACTTTCAGCCAAGCATGGTGGCTCACACCTGTAATCCCAGCACTTTGGAAGGATGAGGCAGGCAGATCACTTGAGCTCAGGAGTTTGAGACCAGCCTGGGAAACATGGTGAAACCCTGTCTCTACAAAAAAAGACAAAAATTAGCTGGGCATGGTGGCACTTGCTTGTAGTCCCAGCTACTTGGGAGGCTGAGGTGGGAGGATGGCTTGAGCCCAAGAGGCAGAGGTTACAGTGAGCTGAGATCATGCCAAGGCACTCCAGCCTAGGTGACAGAGTGAGACCCTGTCTTAAAAACATATATCTATTTTTTAATATACATATATATATACACACACACACACACACACACACACACACACACATACACATATAAAACAGATGAGATGAATTCTAAAGAATTAGTGACTTAGAAGACAGTTTTCTGGGAAATTTACCCAGAACAGTATACAGAATGAAAAAACCACAAAGCATGTGTGTGTGTATACATATGATAGCTCCACACCTGGACACAGCATAGCAAAATCGTGATTAATAAAAAAATGTAAAAGCCACAGGAGATTTAAAGAAAAAAAAAATTGGAGATCTACAAAGGAACATCAATTATACCAAACACAAATTTCTCACTGGCAATAACAAAAGCACTGAAGGAAAATAACTGTCCACCAGAATTGTACACCCCATTAAAGTATATTCAAAAGCATAGGTAAGAAAAAGACAGTCTGAAATACACAAAGAGTAAGTCTGCCTTCCGGAGACTCTCACTAAAAGAAATTCTAAAGGATGTACTTCAACAAAGTACACCCACAGTAGTTTCAATGGGGTGTCTACTAGATTTGCCAAACTTGCCCCAAACTAAACTCCTGATCTTCCTCCAAAAACCTACTCTACCCATAGTCTTGCCCAACCTAATAACAAATAGATCTCTTCAGGGGCTCAAGCCAAAAACTTTGTAGTTATGCTCTCTCTCTCAAATAGCAAATCTAATCTGTCAACAGACCTTGCCTGCTCTATCTTCACGTTATATCCAGATTCAGATCACATTTTACTTCCTCCACCACTTTCCAAGTCATCACTATCTCTTTTCTGTAGTATAGCAATATTGTAACTAATCGGTCTTTCTGTTTTCACTATTATAGTCTATTATCAACACAGCAGTAAGTGTAATCCTTTTAAAAGACCAGATCATGTCACTCCTCTGTTCACAAACACGCCAATGGCTCCCCCTTTTACTCAGAGTAAAAGCCAAAAGTTCTTACATAATGTCTTAGGCTGTCTAGTCCTTGTAACTTCTCTGATCTCATCTACAACTCTTTCCCATGCTTACACTACTCCAGTCATAAATGGTTTACCTGATGTTCTTTAAATACCTACCCCAAGCCCAAGCCTCTCAGGACTTTTTCACCTGACATTCTCTCTGCCGTGAATGCTCTTCCTCCAGGTATTTACATTCTGGTTGTACAACTGCTAATTTTCGTATTCACTATACCTTCCAGTACATGCAAATATCTCACACTAATGTTTAAAAATTGGGTAAAATAAGGGGTAGATGAGAGGGAAGCTAAATAATTTGCTCAAGGTTACATAGCATTTAGGTGGCAAAGAGAGAATTAAAATGTATATTGACACCAAAGCCCTTGCCTAATAAAAAGGCATTATTTCAATGTGCCTGCCCTAAATGCTCAGATCTGGCTCATGATGAAGATGCTAGCAACTCTCTATTATTTGTTTTAGTAAATTTCACTATTTTATATTTTAAAGAGATCTATCAGGTACCTAGTGGTTGCTTTGCACTCTGCTATGTCCTAAAAACAGAACCGTAGAATAGAAATTCCAAAGGGCACATAATTGACAAAATGTTTTCATGTGGCTTTGGAATGTATTACCAGAGAATACTATTTTTAAGATATTATCTTCCTGATCATGTTTTATTCAGGTTACTTTTATTTCATTCCCTGAACATCTACCATTGGGGTGGGGGTTAAAGTATTAATAGTTCTAAATGAACTGGGTGACATGAATGGAGAGCTAGCTAGAAAATTAAAATACTCTACAGAAAAGTCACTCAGTGGATAACCTCTTTGGGACTGACTTGAATTGAATTGTGTCTCACTTGTTTTCGAGGAACCCCCACTCCCTTAGGGAACTGAGGAAGTTTATTACTATTAATAAACTGTTTTCTTATATTAACTGAATGATTCATGGTAACCTAAAGAAATGACTTCACCTGCAAACACAAAGCAATTCATTTCACATTCAAATATGAAGTACATTTAAAGCCAACATATTGAAGCAAAATTCCCAGAAAAGACTCAAACTGCCAGGAAGGTAGTTATGTATAATCTCCACTGAGTAAGGTAAGCCTCTGCCAATATCTTTATTTACCAAACAATACTTTACCTACCAAGCATAAGAAGGAAGAAAAGCCTTTCCCTTTCCCATAAACATAGGCTTCCACTTTGTTAGGTTTAAGAACAAGTGGCAGCTTAGAAAGGAATCATACACTTTCTGGGAACAGAAACTTTATGTCCATTTATTTTACACATCCATGAAGTTCCTCTTTTTTTCATCCAGTCCCCTCCCCAGTTCCATGCAACTCTATCACACACGTGTACTTCATTTATTCATCATCTTAAAGTTACCTACTAGGGTCCATAAATATTAATGTATGTACAATTTCCAAGATACCTTCTATTTTTATATCCATGTGGTTGGAGACTCTCAGAAAACACAAAGATTTCCCAGGGAGCACAAAATCCAAACTCCTCATCCTGGCTCACAAAGCCCTACGTATCTGGACAATCTCATTAAACTTCATCTTATACCATTCTGTTCTTTAATACACCATGGACTCTGGCACTAGTGGATCTCATTGCTTGGAAAGCTCTTCTCCAGAAAAGGTGCTGCTTCTTGCCATTCAGGCCTTGGCTGAAATATTACTTTAGTCGGAAAGAGCCTTCCTTACCACCAAACTTTATCACATCAAAATACACACTGCTGGCAGATAGTTTATTATTTTCTACATCTCCATGTATCAAGGACACATTCCTTCCTGTTATTTCTCTATTCCCAGGGCCTGGCACCCTATAGGGAGCTCAATAAATATTTGTGGAATAAATGAATGACATATAATTTGCTAACTCCATTGAGTATGGTAGTCTAACAAATCAGGCCGACAAAGAAAGAGGGTACAAAAACTGGAAAAGAAAGTATAAACAAAAATGTTTTCCAATGAGAAGTGCCACTGTTAGAGCCAGCAATTGATGCGGCTGCTTAGCTTCCTGTAACAGGTACAAACACATTCAGCAAATCTCCACATATCAGGGTTATAGTATTCATACAGGAATGTTTCCTACTGAAATCCCCAAACAGCCTACCAAAATCAACTCTATTAATCTAACTGCTACCCCAGGAGATCATTTTTTCTCCAAGACCCAAGAACAAAACCAAGTATCGGGTTCAAAAGCAAGTATAGTTCAGGTTCATGTAAGAGTGTTATTTAACCGAGGTTTGTACACTTGTGAACACAGAGTAGAAACTATATTTCATATGAGAAATGTCTCTGAGTTTTAACAATAGTTATAAAATTTAATTCAAGATGATAACTTTTTCCTTTCTTTCTTAGGCTCTTTAGGAGATCTCCTCTAGGCCCATAGCTTCATCTATTTCCTCTGTTTGGCTGACTTTCAAATATATACCTCCAGCTGGAGTGAACAACTGTCCCTATTTGCCTGGGACTAAGGGATTTCCCAGAATGCTGGACATTCACTGCTAAAATACTGGGGGAGTCCCAGGTCACGCGATCTCCAACATGAACCCCTGTGTCAATCTCCTGACCTGTATTTCCAACTGTCTGCTATCCCACTAGGCAGCCTCCCAACACCACCTTTAACTCAGCATGTTTAAAGCATTGTTCTCCCTCCCATCGTGCCCTTCTTCTTGCCTTGCTTTTTTTTCCATTATTGGCATTAAGTATTATTCCCATCACCTAGGATAGACAGTTCAGGGAGTGGATCTTTGTCTTGGTCTTTAATGTCTGTCTTGTAAATTATGTGACTTACTTATCTAATCCCAAAGATTAAAATGCTAGGTTGAAAGTTCCTCTAAGAACAAGGCCCATGTTTTACCAATATTTTTATCCTACCTATCACAATTCCTTATAGAAAGCAATATCAATAAACTTGTTAAACTGCTAACCTCTGAAACACTATGAAATTCCAGAAAAACATTTACATTCTAGTGCTGGCTCAATCACCAACTACATGTGTAGTTATAGATAAATCACTTGATTTATCAGTGCTTTCGAATGCAAATAAAATAAAAATGCTTTGAAAATTCAATGAACATTCTCTGGGCTATATAGAGAAGACAATGACTCTAAAATACATAAGCACCAAAGTTCCTGATGAGAATGTCCCCAAAACTCCTCATCATGGTCCCATACAATCCTTAGTCCCTTGTTCAAGTCCTCACACCCCCCTCTTAGTTCCACAGAGTTGTATGTTTCCTATTTAGACTCTGGTAATTATTTCTAGGTTCACAGTAACTGTGGCCTACCATATCATATTCTCAATGGTCAAAAAGAGCTCAATCAAACACAGCATCTGGCACACAGTAGATGTTTAAGAAATCTTTTCTTGAATAATTAAATAAGGAGCAACTAGTGCTGGTGCCAACTGGCGCACATTAGCTGTGCCTGCAGGTAGGTATAAAATTGACAAACCAGGTATAAAAAGCAGGGAGCTGGAACTCTAAGTCTTCTCAATGGTGAGGTCACTGTGCCTATAAAAAGCAGAATAGAGTTCTGACTATTCAATGAACCTTCTGTCTGCTCCCTAGCAAGGAATGATTTCTTTATAAGGAAGTGATCCAAAACTTCAGTGTTGCTGGTGTTTATGATAATGAAGGAATTGAGAGGTAAAAATGAAACCATGCAAGGTTCCCAAGAACAATACAGCAAACCCTAGTTGTTTGTTTTGGTTCTTCATCACACAATCCAGGGCCTAGCAAGGATATAAAAAGAAAGGTTCTTGAGTGAAACAGTCTTTGGTTCTTTGAGCCAACTCTGCGTAGGCACGAACCACAGCCATGGGGAATTCCAAAATCCTGCTTTTGTTAGTGAATGCCTTTCCACTAAATAAGCAGACAGCCTCTTGTCTGAAGGCATTTTGTTTTTATTTGGTTATCTTGTCAAACTAATACAAAATAATCAGTGTCTTTAGCCTCTGAGTACATTGTAAAATTGCAACCTTCTTAAAAGGGGTTCAAGGTTCATCATAAACAACTCAGTAATACAAAATGTTATTAATCTACAAAATATGGCCAGGCGCAGTGGCTCATGCTTGTAATCTCAACACTTTGGGAAGCCAAGGCAGGAGGATCTCTTGATCTCAGGAGTTGGAGACCAGCTTGGGCAACACGGCACAAGCCCATCTCTATAAAAAATACAAAACAATTAGCCAGGTGTGGTGGTGCACACCTGTAGTCCCAGCTACTCAGGAAGCTGAGGTGAGAGGACTGCTTGAGCCCAGGAGGTTGAGGCTGCAATGAGCCAATATCACACCACTGTGCTCCAGCCTGGGCAAAAGAGCAAGACCCTATCTCAAATATTTATACACACATATACATGCATATATCAGCAACAACAACAACAAATGGTTTACCAGTTCTCAAGGAAGCTTACTAAAAATGTATCCAGCTTCTCTCGGTCTTTTATATCTGAAATCCTGACTTTCCCAATCAGAAACTAGAAAGCGGCACTGTATGAAGAGTAGAAATTCTTAAAGAGGGAGGGAGGGAGGGAAGAAAAAGGAAAGCAAAGGAGGGAGGGAGGGAGAGAGGGAGGAAGGAAGGAAGGAAAGGGAGGGGAGGGGATGGCAGGGGAGCTGGGAGGGGAGAAGGAAGGAAAGAGGGATGGAAAGAGGGCAAGAGGGCAGGCAGGTAGGCAGGCAAGAAGGCAGGCAAGAAGGCAGGCAGGAAGGCAGGCAGGCAGATGCACAAAAAAGAGGTAGGGAGGGCCAGGCGTGGTGGCTCACTCCTGTAATCCCAGCACTTTGGGAGGCCAAGGCCGGTGGATCACCTGAGGTCAGGAGTTCAAGACCCACCCGGCCAACATGGTGAAACTCAGTCTCTACAAAACACAAAAAAATTAGCTGCGCATATTGGTGCACTCTTGTAATCCTAGCTACTCAGGAGGCTAAGGTGGGAGATTCACTTGAACCCAGGAGACAGAGGATGCAGTGAGCCGAGATTGCACCACTGCACTCCAGCCTGGGAGACAGAGCTAGACTCCATTTGCAAAAAAAAAAAGGTAGGGGGTTTGTTGTTGTTGTTTTCCTATGCTAACTGCTATGGCCTAAGCCCCTGCTAAAAGTAACAGAAATGAACAGGCCAGGCTATAGCTGGTATTCAGGCCTTTGTATTATCTTGAGTAGATAACTGAAGCAAATTATTGTTCCATAAACAGATTACTCCAACTTCTATCCACAGAGCTACCTCACTCCCACTGGATAAGTATTCTAAGATAAGAATAAAACCCGCAGACTAAAATCAAATTACATATGCTGTATACCCAACTAATTGGTCATTAGACAATGATTTTGTACCAATAAATCCGATTCCCTGACTATAAAGTGGCTTTTCAATGGCTTCATCCATCCAACTACATGTAGTAGCAAGGAGCTATTTTTAACTTATATTACTATTGCTAACTGAGAAATGTCACCTTCATTTCCTCAAACTCTTTCAGTAAGATTTTTTTTTTCTAACTTAGAAATTTTCCCAATCTCTAATAATTTCATAAGCTAAATTCCCCCACTCCAATCTTTGGTCAAGTATTATATTCATTATTTCAAGGTTCATGTTTATTATTTCGATGAAACTAAATACTAACGTACGTGTGCAGGAAGGTTGTGTGCATGTACGTTTTAAAAAGGGAACATAACCCTGAAGCACCAGGAAACTTTAAGCCTGAAAAATGATTTGCCCAAATGAAATCCTGTTAGAAAGCTACATATCAAGAGAAGCCATCTTAACCTCCCTCACCACTATCATCCATTATTGAGGCTTACTGCAGGCTAAAACATTAGGGGGCTATTTTGAAGACTTAGCTGCAGGCACAGGCAATAATACAATGACCAAATCTAAATTGAATTACCAATCAGAGGACCATGGGGAGAAGGGCAAGATACAGTGGATTAAAAGAAGTGGTTGGAAGATGTACCAGATAGTTGGTTCTCTCAATGATTTAATATAATCATTCCCTAAGATCTAAGAGAAAAAATTAATATTAAAAAAAATTCTAAAACTTTACTTAAAAAGCTGGCATAGAGGTTACTCACTGAGAACAAGGTCCCTCTGCTATTGTATCTAAATGACAAGTATTATTATGAAAACTTTTTAAATGAGTGTTCAAATATTGAGGAAAAAACAGTAATATCTGACTCAACTATTATAGTAGGCTTAAAACTGAAAATAAAAATGCAGGAGTCACTAACAAAGACTTAGAATTTATACATCAAGACATTCGAGTTTTCTCCAGAGTCTTTTAATCCACAATAGAAATGGGAAATTAAAACGATTTTTCTCTATATAAAGAATATGGCTCCCCAGGGTGGCTCATCTCTTATTCTTTATTTAAGTATTCATATTTCAAATAAAATTAATAGGACACTCAGTGAGAAATAAGTGTCTTATTTAGATACATTTGCCAAATGAAATGTAAATAAAAGTTTAGGCTGGGCGCGGTGGCTCATGGCTGTAATCCCAGCACTTTGGGAGGCTGAGATGGGGATACTGCTTGAGCCCAGGAGTTTGAGACCAGCCTGAGCAACATGGCGAAACCCCGTCTCTACAAAAAATCAAAAATTAGCCAGGCGTGGTGGCAGGCAGCTGTAAGTCCTAGCTACTTGGGAGGCTGAGACAGAAAGATCACTTGAGCCAGGAGGCAGAAGTTGCAATGAGCCAAGATCATGCCACTGCACTCCTGCCTCAGCAACAGAGAGACACTGTCTCAAATAAATAAATTAAATTAAAAATAAAGTTTATACAAGATTGTATATTCTTTCATTCAAAGTTGAATGACTTTTCCCCAAAATCTTATACATTACATTTTGCTTTTATTTCTTTCTCAACTGCATATTCTTTAGAGACTTGGTATTTCATTCTCCAGAAAGGTAGAAGAAATTATTTTTTCACTATTATATTTAAATTGCTCATTAAAAGTTTTCTGTTTAATTTGAATCATTGCAGTTATAATTAACTGATGAAAGTTTAAATACATATTTAAATGATTTCTGTCCACAGAATTTTTGATGTCCATGAATAAGTACTAGTATTTTATGACAAAAACTGCTAAATGTCACAATTTAATTTTTTCAGGCCAATAATGCGAAAATGATTATAATTACTGCAATAAACATCTGAAGATTAAGCTACATTTCAACAAGTAAAGCAATTCAAATATTTGAAGAGTAAGACAACACCAAGCACTAACAAATCTCCCTTCTAGATTCAGAATTATAACCAATGATTCTGTCCCCTTATAGTTAAGTTTGTATCTTATGGTTGGAAAGTTAGATTCCCAACTTAACATCCTAGAAGTCTGTTCATTTTCATCAGAAGAACGATTTCAAATAATAAAATCATAGAAAGTAAACAAGCAAATATGAATGTCATCAAAAAGTTGAATTTAGAGTTTTATGACATTAACAAACTTAAGCACTCCAATCAAATGCTTAGACAAGTAATTACGCACAGGTAGGCAATTACGTTTTTCAAGGACAATAGGAATATTTCACTGACTTCTAAATAGAAAGCACTACATGAGAAAATCAGATTACAGAAAATTAACTCAACACACTATTGGTGTGTTATGTGTGTTCCAAGTGTTGCTTTCAAAATATTCCCAGAAAAAATAACAATGTCTCCATCCTTATTTATTCTTAGATGATTGTTTAATAGTGAAGTCAGTTTACATTTGAAGACATTTTGCATAATCCTATTAAAAACCAATTCAAACAATGTGGGTCATGTTTAACTCTTCAGTTATTTATCCATTAATCTCTTTAAGTGCTTCCTTCCTTAACACAGCTGTAGCTCAAGAGGTGGACAGCAGTTGGCCTCCATTTCTGTGGATTTTCATGAATGCCCAGATTTCTCTTTGCAAACTTTTAAAATGTTGTATACCTAAACAACTTTTTCATAACTTAAGAGCTTATAAAACGCTTTCAAAAGGACTCCAAAAGAAACATTTTCTTTTAAAAATAAAAACCAAACAAAAGGAAGCCACACACACTGTAAAGATGTTCTCTGCAAAACATTCTGTTCAGCAGACTTGAAATGTCTCTCAAGGGATCAAGAACTACTTGGTTTGAAAGCAACAATTGAGAACTCCTAACAGGTTGGCTAAAAGCCAACAGTAACAGCCATGAGAACATATTTAAAGTAGATGAGGAGTGGCTAAGATACCAGGCATTGGGCCTTCCCTAGTCTCCCCACTCCATTTATTTGGAATGCCTTCAACTGTACCATTCAACCACAGTTATTCAAAAGCCTCTGTCCTTAGTCCTCTGTTCTTTCTCCTTTCATGCTCTCCATCAAAGACTGCAATCTTACTATGATATTTTTGGAGAAAACTCACAAATCTACATCTCTGTTATATCACCCAAACTAATCCTCTAACAGCTGACTTAAATATTTCCATCAGGGTATGCCGTCATTATCTCATACTTAACACATAAAAAATCAAAAAAACTTACTCATCTTTATCAAACCATTCCCTCTTTCAACTTCCTTGGTTTTGTTAACATCAACCCCATTTGTCTGGTGACCAAGACTTAGAATCACAGAAGGAACCATGAACTCCCTGGTAACCTCCACTACTCACATTCAGTTGGTTCATGTGGCAGATGGCATTTTTCAAAGATGGCTACCACAACATCTCCTATCTACATATACTTCTACAACATGATCTTGCCACTTTGCCATCAAAAGGTGGATTGAATCCAGGCTGACCCTAAGATGCACTTAAAATCAAAGGAATGTGACTAAAGCAATGCAATGAGACTTCCAAGGCTAGGTCAGAAAAGATCATACAGCTTCTGGCTGATTCTCTTGGAATATTCTCTCTGGGGGAAGCATGCTGCCATATAAGAATTTCAACCCCAAGACTGCCATGCTGAGGTGAGAGGCCACATGTAGTCCCAATTAGGCCCAGTCTTCTAGCTAGTCCCACCAAGGTGCCATAAATGTGAGTGAAGCTGTCTTAGGTCCCTTGTGACCAGTTTGTCTGCCAGCTGAATGCCACCAATTGAACTCAGTAAATACCCTAAGGAAGAATCACCCAGCTGAGCCCTGCCCGAATTCTTGAGATACAAAATCATGAATGTAATAAAATGTGTCCACAGCTTTCCTTCTAAGCACTCAATACATCATGTGAGGAGTTGTTACTATCTATGTGTGGCCAAAAGTTAACTAAAACCCCACGTTTGTCTCTACTCCCAGAGCCATCACCCAAGAGGAAGCCCTCATCACCTCAGATCTACTTTGTTATAACTGATTCCAGGCTCTCCTTACTATAATCTGTCATTACAATCTATCTAACCTAACATTTCCAACCAGAAAACTACTTTTGCATGCCAACCCCACAACCAACATCAATCTCATGTTTTACATTTGTAGGAAATTCTATAATGCAAATGGGTCTTCACAAATATCTATTTTATTTGATTCATACAACAAAAGCCAGAGAGATCTGTCAATAGGGCAAATACCCTTTTCCTTAAAGATGAAGAGATCAAAGGTTAGGGAGGTTAATTTTTGTACAATCTCACTGCCAGTAAATGGAATGAATATATACAGAATTAAGAGCCTGAGTCACAGATTTACTGCTATTCCTCCATTCTATAATGCCTCCTATGATCTATTTCAGAGCAAAAATGTTTGATGCTTCTCTCCATCCCTGCTACAGTAAATCTATTTCCAAGACACTCTATAATTTGGCCTCAATCTATCAACTTGCCTGGTTATTTCCTACTAACTCCACCTCTACAGGAAGGTTGGCTTATTTATTCACCTTGCCAATTCTAGGCTCTGAACATTTACTCACAATGTTTCCTTCTTTCAACTTGTGCATTAGCACAAATTCCACCTCCTCCATGAAGCCCTACCAGCCTATCCCCATTGCTTTCTCTCTCTGCTATATGATTTATATATAAATATGATTTATAAATTTCACCCAAAATTGCGCAGTGCTATCTTTTTCAAGTGTGTTGGTCTTACTTCTAGGCTGGTATTCAATCCATACACATCCATACATAGAGAGATGCTGGGTGCTGCATATACCCAGTGTTGGTTCTGACCAGTCAGTGCTCACAACATACCTTTTGTTAAATATTTTGAATTTCATCTCTACTTATTTCTCAAACTAAACCATAAGCTCTTTAATAACAGGAACTTCATCTTATAAAAAACCATAATATCATCCAAACCAAGCACAGTACTAAGCACACTGCTGGTATTCATACATTCTTGTTAACTGATTTGATGGGAGTGGAGTGTGTTTTGAGGAAAAAAAAAAAATGTTCATAAGTCATGTCTACACTGGAAACAAAAAGTTGAAAAGATAAAATATTTTCAAGATCAGCAGTTTAATGTCAGGGACTTTTTAAAAAGTATCATTTAAAGACATTCTGTGCAGCTCATAACTGCCAAAATGTTTCATAAATGTTTTTACCAGGCATGTGAAAAAAAAAGTTTCAAAAATATTCAAGGAATAGATGTCTTAACAGTCCAAAATAAAATGTTTGCTGAGGCTACAAGGCTGGCAGAACTCTGCTTCATTTCAAAAAGTTTCCAGGCAATGGAAATGTTTTCCTGGAAAATACTACCTTTTATTTAGAGAACACTTGCCATGAACACTTAGTCATTAAGTAATTTAAGGTTTCCTCACAAGCTCTTTGGAGGAAATATATTACATGAATGAATGAAATTATCTGTAACTATAATGTCAAGAAATACATTTGGTTAAATATATGAACTCTATCTAAATATTAGCTTTCCAGGTAAAAGGAAAAAAAATCTTTTCTACTTTTCAGTCTACTTACTGTTCTTTTAAACTTTTCTATAAGATAAATTTATGAAGAAAAAAAAAAAACAAACTCTCTAAGTGCTTCTCTAATACAAACCCCAAAAATTGCAAGGTCTATTTTATTCCAAACACCAAGTAATTTTCAAACAGACAAAACATTTATTTCGTTCAAAGAAAAAAAAAAAAAAACAGTAATTTCAAAGCTATTTTTAGCAAAATCTTTTGAGTTTGCTTCAAATCACCTTTCAATGAGAGAATAATAACTCAGTTTGGACATTTCAATCAATCATCTGCAGTAAATCATACAACGAAACCTAAGAAAACAATTTCTTCCAAGAGTTTTGTAGTCAACCAGGTCTTATTCTTTTAGACATCAAAAGACACAACTAAATTCTACTCCAAGCACATGCTTTGTATATTTAGTCTTTTTAAAACGTACACAAAAGGATATTTGTTTTACCTGTTTAGTACTTCAGTTAGTTTCACAAAACCAGTATAAGCCAGTTCAAATGCTCCTCTGTGCCTGGACTGCAAAAGGTGTTGTTTAAAGTAATCTCCTATTTCTTTTACCTTTAAAAAAAAAAGCAAAAACAAATGTCCAATTTATGTTTATATTTGCAAGTGTATTTATATCAGTAACACTGTCTAGAACCCAGGTCTAGGGGTCCATTCATTTAGCACTCACCATGTGACAGAATGTTTTAAGCATTTTTTTTTTTTTCGAGATGGATTTTTGCTCTGTTGTACAGGCTGGAGTGCGGTGGCGCAGTCTCAGCTCACTGCAACCTCCACCTCCTGGGTTCAAGCAATTCTCCTGTCTCAGCCTCCCAAGTAGCTGGAATTACAGGCACCTGCCACCACGTCCGGCTACTTTTTGTATTTTTAGTAGAGATGGGTTTCACCATGTTGACCAGGCTGGTCTCTAACTCCTGACCTCAGGTGATCCACCCCTCAGTCTCCCAAAGTACTGGGATCACATGCGTGAGCCACTGTTCCCGGCCGCCACTTTAAGCATTTTTTTTTTTTTTAGTAATAGCTCATCTAATTCTCACAATAATTCCATGAAATAAGTACTATCATTATCTCTACTTCACAGCTGAAAAACTGAGGCCCAGAAAGGCTAAGAAACTTATCCAATGTCATACAGCAAGAAAGCAGTGGAACCAGAACATGAAGCCAGGCAGTCTGGCTCCAGAGGTGACCATCTTTAACTATTACACTAGAACTGCCTTCCTATGTCATCGTCACAAACCTCAGTGTGTTTTGTTATAGCTCACACCATTCAACTCCAATAGAAAAAAATCACACAAAACGACAACACTCACACACACAGGTCTAGGTGAAATAATTACCTTTTTTCCTTCTTTTAAACATTTTTTTCTTTTATATTGTGATAAAATATATATGATAATTATCATTGTAACCCTTTTTTAAGTGTACAATTAAGTGGCATAAGTACATTCACACTTTTGTATGACCATCACCATCATGCATTTACAGAACTCTTCATCTCCCCAAATGGAAACTCCATACCCATTAAAAAATAACCCGTATTACCTTTTAGAGACATAAAATTGTTAATGACAATGCAAGATGTGGTGTAAATGACCTCCTGAAAAATTACTAGGCTTCACTTCAAAACAGAACCATGGAATTTGCCAGAATGTCACCCAGTGGCTTTCCTACATGATGTCTTTCTCCACACAAGATTAGACCAATAATAAATATGACTTTTAATTTTTTTTGAGACAGGGTCTGGTATTGCTTTATCACCCAGGCTGGAGTGCAGTGGCGCAATCATAGCTCACTGTAACCTCACACTCCTAGGCTCAAGGAGTTTGAGGTTACAGTGATCCTCCCACCTCAGCCTCCCGAGCAGCTAGGACTGTTAAAGTGTTATGTCACCATACCTACCTAATTTTTTCATTTTTTGTACAGACAGGGTCTTACTATGTTGCCTAGACTTAAGTACAGTGGCTATTCACAGGTGTGATCATTGTGCACTACAGTCTCCAACTCTTGGGCTCAAGGAGTCCTTCTACATCAGCCTCCCGAGTAGCTGTAACTACAGGCATGCACCACTGTGGCCGGCCAGACTATTTATTTTAAAGAGAACAAAACTGACAATTTGTTGTTGACTAAGGTTTTGAAAAGAATTAACTTTTAAGCCAATTAGGCTTTCATACCATTAGATTTGGTGACTACTGTCTTTTAAAAATTAAGATTTTGTATAAAACTTAGGACCAAAGCTGTAATCAGCTATCTCTTGATCCAGGTCTCCCCAGTAGATCACAGGATGGTAAAAGACAAGTTGTCCCAAGATAGCTCAGATATGCTTACCTAGAAACACCTCCTACCTCAGCATAGGGACTAAATTAGTATTCTGCACACATTAGAGACAATAAACAGTAGAATAAGTAGTTAAACATGTCATCATGGGCAAGTACCTCAGTTTCCTCATCCATAAACTAGGGATAATACCAGCATTTAGGACATAGGTTGTTGTATTAAAATAAGTAATAAATTGAAAAGCTCAGAACAGGTCTATAACCTATAATCCAATTCAGTTCAATATGAGTTCTGACTAGGGTTCTAAATAGAGGAAAACCAAAGACGTAATCCACATCAAAGTACATCTGATTACAAAGACATAATAAGTGATGCACATGGAGAAACAAGAATCAGATAGAAGACTAACAAAGAACCATTATATACAAATAAAGCAGCATATAATACATTTTTTTAAAAAAAATATAACTCTTTAGTAGCCCAAAGAGTGACAGGTCATGTTCTCCAGTTAGTTTTCCTAAAGATCTGATGATACTCTTCATAGTATCTTTTAAAGACCACATACTACTAGTTGTCAAGAGCCACAGTCAGGTAAGCCTTATTTTATCTTCAATATGGTAATTTCAGAGCATAGTTTGAACAGAATTATCAAAGCTTAAATCCGAATTAAACCCCTAATACAGGACTGAAGCCCAATAATCCTATAAAATGAGTAGCTCATGATAGCCAGCTTAAAAAAATAATACTAATACAAAAAAAGGACTAGAAGAAATACCAGTTAGCTTATTTGTAATGACCATCATTTCAATTACTAGAGAAACAAGAGATTTCTAAGAAGGTACTTAAAGACATAGAAAATAAAAACAGAAAGTCAATGAGATGAGGTTTCTCAAACTTCCTTAATTTTTTTCCCAAAATGCTGCAGATATTAAAACATACTTCAGGAAAACATAAACTTCGTCATTACTGACAAAGTGCTTCTCTGTGGATTTACAACAGTTCATAATCTACTCCTTAGGCAAAGATCAGATTTTCATTGCTTCCTTTATTCAAACTCCCTTCGAAGGGGTCTAAAACGAAAAGCATATAATAAAAATCAAAGACCTCAGAAGTATGACCAGTGGGTGGGCTTCTCAAGGATGGACCTAAACCCTAGGTATTCCTGGCACAGAAAACATAATGACGTTCTAAGGACAAAACTGAGATGTAGGCAGTATTTCCTCGTTTCATTTGGCACTTAATAATTTCTGAATAAACCCACATAGCTAATACCTAGGCTTATTATCTTTTTTCCTTTTGAAGACAATACAAAATTCCTGTTAGACAACGGTCTTTCTTTAGCACCATGTAAAATGCCTCACAGCTTAACACTGTGGTAGACAGAAAAGATGAAAACAAGATGCCTGTCCTCAGCAGGCTTTTAGTTCACTTTCGCAAAGAAAACCAACATGCTGTCTGGTGCCCAGTATGAGTATAAGTTCCAAAAAATGAAAGATCCTTCTCACTGGAATAATGAGAAAAGACTTCACATCCAGAACTTGAACAAGCTATTACAGTACTCAGGTGGACCAAAATGAAAGAGGGTAATTAACATGAGAAGACGCTGGGAGACTAGAATGAATACACCAACATTAAATAAGTGCATGCTAGCTATCTGCCAGATACTTTGCTAGGTCTTTTTATATCAATGAATGAGCACACACAGACAAGGGTAAGTAAACCTGGCTGAATGACCTAGAAGTTTCATGCTAGAAAACAGTAAGGACAAGCCTACAAGGAAGAGATGAACCCAATTACAAATGACTAGTGGGCTTGGCAGTATGGTCTATGAGCTGCTGAACAGAGAAGAAAGGCCAGGCTGACAGCCTCCCAGTGGATAATCAGACTACATGAAACAGGTTTAACTCAAACCACTTACAAAGTTAATAACAATAAAATCAGAAACAATTTCAAAATTTGATTTTTAAAATGAAAATCTCTGAATTTTCATTTTAAAATGAAAACCTCTGAAAACTCCAACTCACTTACCTATTAGATAACACTGAGTTTCTATTTAAAGTTCACAAAATGGATAATGTATGTACAAAATAATTTTTTAGAGGTAACTATTTTTATTGCATTTCTTTCTAGTCTTTTTCTTTTTTTCGACTCACAATTTAAAAAAAAAAAAATTTCTTAGCAAACTTGGAAGAGACAAAAACTTCCTTAACATCATAAAGAATACCTACAAAAACCCAACAGGCAAACATCACAGGCAATAGTACAGGTTTTTTTGTTTTTTTAATCCTCTTTAAAATCAGGACAAGATAAGGATTCCTACTGTCACGACGTCTACTGAATTCTGTTCTGGAGCCCCTAGCCAGCACACTAAAAGAAGAAGAAAAGTGTAAAAAATATGAAAGAGGCTGGGTGCGGTAGCTCACACCTATAATCCCTGCACTTTGGGAGGCTGAGGCTGGCGGACTGCCTGAGTTCAGGAGTTTGAGACCAGCCTGGGCAACACAGTAAAACCCCCGTCTCTACTAAAATACAAAATACTAGCCAGGAGTGGCAGCGTGCGCCTGTAGTCCCAGCTACTCGGGAGGCTGAGGCAGGAGAACTGCTTGAATCCGGGAGGCAGAGGTTGCAGTGAGCCAAGATTGTGCTACTGCACTCCAGCCTGGGCAAAAGAGCGAGACTCCACCTCAAAAAAAAAAAAAAAAAAGCTGGTTCCACATACACAAATCAATAAACATAATCCATCACATAAACAGAACTAATGACAAAAACCCCATGATTATCTCAATAGATGTAGAAAAGGCCTTCGATAAAATTCAACACCCTTCATGCTAAAAACTCTCAATAAACTAGGTATTGATGGAACATATCTCAAAATAATAAGAGCTATTTATGACAAACCCACAGCCAATATCATACTGAATGGGCAAAAGCTGAAAGCATTCCCTTTGAAAACCGGCACAAGACAAGTATGCCCTCTCTCACCACTCCTATTTAACATAGTATTGGAAGTTCTGGCCAGAGCAATCAGACAAGAGAAAGAAATAAAACCATAAAAACCCTAGACGAAAACCTAGGCAATACCATTCAGGACATAGGCATGGGCAAAGACTTCATGACTAAAACACCAAAAGCAATTGCAACAAAAGCCAAAATTGACAAATAGGATCTAATTAAAGAGCTTCTGCTCAGCAAAAGACACTATCATCAGAGTGAACAGGCAACCTACGAAAGGGGAGAAAATTTTTCCAATCTATCCATCTGACAAAGGTCTAATATCCAGAATCTACAAGGAACTTAAAAAAATTTACAAAAACAAACCACCCGATCAAAAAGTGGGCAAAGGATATAAACAGACACTTCTCAAAAGAAGATATTTATGCAGCCAACAAATATATGAAAAAAAGCTCATCATTACCAGTCATTAGAGAAATGTGAATCAAAACCACAATGAGATACCATCTCACGCCAGTTAGAATGGTAATCATTAAAAAGTCTGGAAACGACAGATGCTGGAGAGGATGTGGAGACATAGAAACGCTTTTACACTGTTGGTGGGAGTGTAAATCAGTTCAACAATTGTGGCAGACAGTGTGGCGATTCCTCCAGGATCTAGAACCAGAAATAGTATTTGACCCAGCAATCCCACTACTGGGTATATACCCAAAGGATTATAAATCATTCTACTATAAAGACACATGCACACATATGTTTACTGCAGCACTATTTACAATAGCAAAGACTTGGAACCAACCCAAATACCCATCAATGATAGACTGGATAAAGAAAATGTGGCATATATACACCATGGAATACTATGCAGCCATAAAAAAAGAATGAGTTCATGTCCTTTGCAGGGACTTGGATGAAGCTGGAAGCCATCATCCTCAGCAAACTAACACAGGAACAGAAAATCAAACACTGCGTGTTCTCACTCGTAAGTGGGAGCTGAACAATGAGAACACACGGAGACAGGGAGGGGAACATCACACACCAGGGCCTGTCGGGGGGTGGAGGGCAAGGGGAGGGAGAGCATTTGGACAAATATCTAATGCATGTGGGGCTTAAAACCTAGATGACAGGTTGATAGGTACAGCAAACCACTGTGGCACATGTATACCTATGTAACAAACCTGCAAGTTCAGCACATGTATCCCAGAACTTAAAGTAAAATAAAAATTTAAAACAAAAAACTCTCATTGTTTGAAGGTGACATTATGGACATATAATCTACAAATAATTCACAAATGATTAAAATAATGGAGTTTAATAATACGGATGAATATAAGACAAATATTTTAAAAGCAGTTGTATTTTTATAGCCCAGCAAGTTAAAGTTCAAAAATGTAATTTTTATAAAGATGCATTTACAGTAACATCAAAAATTAAAATGTACCTTGAAATAATTTAACAAAGACATGTAAACCCTTTTATGGAGAGAGATTTTTTTTACGCATTTTTAAAAATTCTTTTTCACTGACAAATAATTATCCATATTTATGGGGTACACAGTAACGTTTCAATACATATAATAAACAGTGATCAGAGTAATTGGCTTATCCATCATTTCAAACATTTATCATTTCTTTGTGTTAGGAACATTCAACATCCTGCTTCTAGCTATTTGGAATTATTAATATATACGTTATTGCTAACTATAGTCATCCTACTGTGGTGAAGAACGCTAGAGCTTATTGTCCTATCTAGCTGTAATTTTGAATCTTTTCACAACTCTACCTATCTCCACCCTCTCAACTACTCTTCCCAGCCTCTAGTATCCTCTGTTCTACCTTTTATTTCTTTGAGATCGACTTCTTTAACTTCCACATGTGTGAGAACATGCAGTGGTTAATTTTCTGTTTCTGGCTTATTTCACTTAACATGATGTCCTCCACTTCCATCCATGCAGCTGCGAATGACAGTTATTTCATTCTTTATTATGGCTGAATAGTATTCCACGTTGTATATATACCACATTTCTTTATCCATTCATCTGTTGTTGGACACCCAGGTTGATTAGGTACCTTGTCTATTTTGAATAGCGCTGCAATAAACATGGGATTGCAACACTATTCAATCATGGGGTTGCAGCACTCTCTTCAATATACTGATTTCCTTTTCTTTGGATAAATGCCCAGTAGTGGGATTGCTGGATCATATGGTATTTCTATGTGTAGTTTTTAGAGGAACCTCCATACTGTTCTCCATAGTAGCTATACTAGTTTACATTCCATTCAATAGTGTGTAAGAGTTCCCTTTTCTACACATTCTTGCCATCATTTGTTGTCTTTTTGGTAACAGCCATCCTAACTGGAATGAAATTATATCTCACTGTGGTTTTGATTTGCATTTCCCTGATTTGTGATGTTGAACATTTTTTCATATATTTGTTCATCATTTCTATGTTTCTGAGAAATGTCTGTTCGATCATTTGTTCTTTTTTTTTTTTTTTTTTTTTTGCTGTTGCGATGTTTGAGGTCCCTATACATTTTGGACATTAATCCTGTCAGATAAATAGTTTACAAATTTTTTCTCCCGTTCTGGAGTTTGTCTTTGGCTCTGCTGTTTCCTTTGCTGTGCAGAAGGGTTTTAGTTTGATATAATTCCATTTATTTTTTCTTGTCTATGCTTTTAAGGTCTTATTTATAAAAATGTTTTCCCAGGCCAGGCGGTGGCTCACACCTCCAATCCCAGCATTTTGAGAGTCCACGGCAAGCAGATCACCTGAGGTCAGGAGTTTGAGAACAGCCTGGCCAACATGGTGAAACTCCATCTCTACTAAAAAAATACAAAAATTAGCCAGCCATGGCAACAAAAATTAGCCATTGGCACATACTTGTTTGTAATCCCAGCTACTCAGGAGGCTGAGGCAGGAGAATCATTTGAAGCCGGGAGGCAGAGGTTCATTTGAACCCGAGACAGCGACACTGCACTCCAGCCTGGGTGACAAAGCGAGACTCAAAAAAACAAAAAAAGAAAAGAAAAGAATCTTTTCCCAGATCAAAGTCCTGAATAAATACTACTATTCAAGTAGTTTTATAGTAGTCTTTACCATTTATTGTTTTGAGTCTTACATTTAGGTCTTTTATCCATTTTGAGTTGATTTCTGCTTTTTTTGGGGGGCGTTTTTTGTTTTTTTTTTGAGACCAAGTCTCGGTCTGCCACCAGGCTGGAGTGCAGTGGCGCAATCTCAGCTCACTGCAACCTCTGCCTCCTGGGTTCAAGCGATTCTCCTGCCTCAGCCTCCCGAGTGGCTGGGACTACAGGTGCACACCACATGCCCACCTAATTTCTGTATTGTTAATAGAGACGGGGTTTCACCATGTTGGCTAGGATGGCCTCGGTCTCTTGACCTCGTGATCCGCCCGCCTCAGCCTCCCAAAGTTCTGGGATTACAGGCATGACCCACCACACCCATTATAAGTTGATTTTTACATAGAGAGAGAGGTGGGTCTAGTTTCACCCTTCTGCACATAAAGAAAGCATACTCAGTTTTCCCAGCACCATTTATTGAAGAGACAGTCCTTTACCCAACGAGTGTTCTTGGAGTCTTTATCGAAAATCAGTTGGCTGTAGACACATTAATTTCTGGGTTCTCTATTCTGTTCCACTGGTCTATGTGTCTGTTTTTATGCCAGTACCACACTTTTTTTGTTGCTACAGGTTTGTAGTATATTTTTAAGTCTGGTAGTGTGTTACCTCCAACAAAATAATTTTTAATAACATACATCTCAGGATTTTTATAAAGGAAATTAAGATCAAAATGTAAGAACAATACAGTGATTTCTGTTCTTAAAATTTAAAGAACAGAAATTTAAATTCTAATCACTTATCTTTTTAAAATTAGCATATCCTGCTCCTAACTTTTCATAAAAAGTGTATCTATAGGGAAAATTAACATGTTTTATGGACTTACAGGGTATAAATTTCCACAGGGGAAGAAGCTACATGCCATGTTTCCAGGCACCTATAATTCACCAACAGACTAATTAGGGGATCTAAATGCTCATCTAAAGCATAAAACCCATAAAAAACAAATATAAATATATTTTAAATCTACCCTTTATCTAGAGAAGGCAAATTTTGAAATATACTACGAATGAAAAGTAATTAAATACAGTTCTCTTACTTATGAAAGGGAGCTAACACTAGAACCTACTTCACAGGATTATTGCGAGTAATAAGTAAGATTATGCATTTAAGTGTTTTTCAGAGTACCTGGCAAAGAGTAGCAAACAATAAATGTCCACTTTATTTTTATTTTATACTATAAAGTAGTGAGACTTAATCCCTAAGCCTTAATTTGAATTCTGACTCTAAGACACAGCCACTTCTAATTTCACTTTGGTTAAATGGGATGTTTTACAAAAGTTTACACTCCAGTAAAACAGTTAATGTTTTAAACTGTACCTTCTCTCCTACAACGATTTCTTACTAACTTTTGGGATTTCTTCAAAGCTCAAATACTGTTCTCCTACATAACAACAGAGGTAATAATTTTCTACCACTCAGATATCATCTTACCAGAATGTTTATTCTTTGCTTTCTAGCAAATTCTTAACCATGAGCTATGTTAACTGTTGCCCTGTAGTCTGACTTTTTAAAATGAATTTCTGTCTGGTATCCCCATTGTATTTCTAAGTCCTTTGAGGTCACAGAACCACATATTATGTACATCTTTATTTTCCCACGATATCCTCGTAGTAAGGCAGTCAATAAATAGGATGTGGTTACATGCACAACTTCATCTCAAAGCTTAAAAATGGGGAAGGTGCATTGAGTGCAATTCAATGAAATTATTTATAATTTCTAAAACATAAACTTTGGCAAAAGAAAATACAAAAGGCAATTTCTTTAAGACTTGTGAATAAACATATATCCCATTTGTAGTTCACTGCAGAATATCTAAAATAATAACAGAAGACACTACTGAGGGAATATATCAATGTAGTTAGCTCTGGGCATCATAAAAGTTACAACAGAATCTAACATAGAATTTTTAGGCCGGGCATGGTAGCTCATGCCTGTAATCTTAGCCCTTTGGGAGGCTAAGGTGGGAGGATCGCTTTAGTCCAGGAATTCAAAACCAGCCTGGCAACATGGTGAGATCCCGTCTCTACAAAAAATATAAAAATTAGCCAGAAGTGGTAGCACATACCTATAGTCCCAAATATTTGGGAGGCTTAAGCCCAGGACGTTGAGGTTGCAGTGAGTCGAAATGGAACCACTGCACTCCAGCCTGGGCGCAGAATGGGACCCTGCTTCAAAAATAAATAAATAAATAAAATAAAAGAGAATGTTTTAAAATAGCAATTTCTATAATTAGCAATTTCTAATAGCAATCTTACTCGTGATTTCTGTGGCGATAATTACTGAAGGGGAAAAGCATGAATGAAAAATCTACCTGGTAGTTTCTTTTTAGGCATATTAGGGAAATACATATAAACTTAAGTTCATATAGTACTCCAGGTGGAGGAAGCTGTTTTAAAAAATCAGTAGGCACTGGGTATCAGATAGCCCATGAAAAGAGAACCAACAAAACGTAACAAGCAAAAGCTCTACATCAGCAAAACATCAAGTTTGAAAACTCCACACACATCAACCAGTCAGGAAGTTGTGAGATAAGGTTGTGTGTACTGCTTACTCTTGAAGGGTCTCCACTTACATCCCTCAAAGTTGGTTTTATCTCTGCCTCTTGTACAGGGACACTATGAAAGAACCTTTCATTATGTGATCAGAGCGAAGGAGGAAAGTCAGACATGCCTCTGAGTGAACACATTTTCCTCCTGGAGAAACTGGTGAGAGCACACGCTTCACATGAAGTGCTCTAGGGAATCAACTATTTGAGAAAAAGTTCAGTAGCAAATCATCTTACTGTCCTGAGGCTTATGAAAATTTACCTGGATATGGGAAATACAGAAAATTAAATTTAAAGAAAAATTAAATGAGCAGCTCAAAACAAAGGCAGCAGTGTGCCATGTCAGAACACAGGCTGGCAAGGAGAAGAACCGGGTTCCTGTCCCAGAGCTGCCACAAACTAGCTTTGCAATCTTGGGCAAACCAGGTGACATCCAGGGTTCAGCTTCCTCTTGTCCAAGAAAGCTCGATAATATCATCTCTATGATCTTTCTAGCTCTAATGGTTTGTGAATACAACACTGAAAACTCAGAATTATAAACAAGCCCCATTTCTTCTCCCCACACAGCAACAAAAAACCCCAAACTGTAATCTCCCTACCTGTTATAAACTATATTCCTATATGGGGGATTTAAGAGGCCACCCGTTTAAACAAGGAGCTGTAAAAAGAGGATGATCTTAAAGGGACTGTCATCTACATTCAAGTCATCAAATTTCAAAATAGAATAGAATTGTATTTTAGACTGTACGGAATGGCTTTCTTCATCCATTGAGAGAAAAGTAGATCACAGTTATTACTTTGAAGAATAAGAAATGTAAGTTCCACATTCTCCCCTGTAGCTAGGGTTGCATTCTGCCTGCAAGTCACTTCACTGCCTCCGTGTATTCAGGTCTGTGGCAGTCACATTCACCTAAGATCCGACTCTTAAACTCATAGTTTTGCCACTAGGCACAGCATATCTAGCTTTGCCAGGGCAACTATGCCCTTGGAAGGGTATACTTCAGGTGTGGCGCAGCCATTCCAATGTAAATGACGTTCTTCTCTGTCATTTGTATTTTTAACTCTTAAAGGTTTTAAACACACGTGAGTATATTTAATTATTATTAATTTAAAGGAAGTTCATGGGGCAAAATGTTATGTTTAAAAGCAGAAATCCTCCAGTAATGTAAATAACACTAATTTCTTGATGACTTTGGATTTTTATTGACTCCTAAACTGAGACATTTCTTTAGTTAAAGTCAGCAATATGAAGAATCAAGTTTTTCACAGAGGGTGGGGTTTCACTGTTAGAATACTGCTATTACATATAAATTTCATCGCTCATTCAGTCATCAGTTTCTTCTCACACCTATGTATGTGAAGTTACCATGTGAATGGCAACATGGAAAAATGACTGGACCTCATTAGAATGGAAACTAATGTTTTACAGAAAAACAGTCAGGACCTTATTTTGTATTCAAGCAGTCACTGGAAGAATTCTTTGGTTTATAAGAACCTGTCTTTCTGTGATAATTATTGTTTTGGTTTGTTTTTCTTTTACAAACATCTCTTTTATGTTACATTAATTCCCAATTTTATCACAGTTGTCACACATAAATTAAATACGTAAGATTTGGGTGCTATGTAAAAGGTGTCAAGGCAAAACAACGTTCATAGGAAGCTTTCAGGTCTTTCTCAGTTACAGTAAAAGCAAAATACATTTCCCTTAATTTGTTTTTTAAACACTACCCAACAAACTCAAAAAACTAAATGTTTTAACTTGTCCTTGGAAAGAGAAGTTGGGAAATCAAAGGCCTCTAGCACATGTTTACTTCTTAGCAAGACAGTGAACATCAGTGAAGTAATCATTAATCATAGCTGGATTCCTCAGCAAAGATGTTGGCATTGGCACTATAGCCAGTCACCAGCAATGACTGCAAGTAACTCTAGGACACTAACGCCTATTTGATTTGGAAAAGAATAAGGAACATAATGATGCCTGAAGTGTCTTGTGAGCTTTTGCCTTTCTTCATCTCAGGGCCTTGCAACATCACAAGCCCAGCTGTTAACCAGATGCATGCAACATAAGCCACAGAGTGTGAGAAAAAAAAGCGTTAGCATTATTTCCATGGAACTAGTCCTGTGGTTATT
The DNA here is from genome assembly GCF_049350105.2 of Macaca mulatta. Lineage (NCBI taxonomy): Eukaryota > Metazoa > Chordata > Mammalia > Primates > Cercopithecidae > Macaca > Macaca mulatta. The sequence continues at coordinate 81,296,903 of NC_133418.1, read as the reverse complement.
ATAGAAATAATCAGCATTAGCATACTACAATATTTGTTTTGTTCTTGAATTGTAACACCCTAGGGACAAAGTTGTCTTTATTTTTAAAAAGTTAAAAATGAAAGTACATGTTATATATCTTTGCTGAAAAATGGTGGGAAATGGATTTGTCAAAACCATATGGAAAGGAAGAGGGAATCAATTAAAAACAGAAATCTAATAAATCTAAAATATTTCCAAATGAAATGCTTGTGGTAAGCTAATTTCTTGTAAACACAGAACTCAAGTCACTTGAACAGTCCCAGATGGTGAACTAACTTTGTGGTCTTAAAACAAAAGTCAGCCAAAAAAACCAAGACTACAACTTTACTATCAATGCAGTGGGGAACATGAGATCCATAATCAACCAACATGTTACTTTTTTTTCTTTCCAAAATTTAAAGAGATTTGCAGAGTTTTACTAAACACACAATTTTAAGCTAAAGTTTAAGTCTGTGTATGTAAAATGGAGAAATAAAAATTAGAGATAATACTACAGTTAAAAGTGAGGTAAAATCTACAGTTATTTATACACCTTAGAAAAATATTTCCAAAAATGCCACAGTTTTGAAATGTATTATAAAGTCTAACATTCTAAATTACCATGAACTTTCTTCAGTTGACATCTGTATGATTTTATTCAAGAAAAATTTTAAACCTTTTTTAAAGTTGGGTTATAAAATAAAGTTTGTGATTTATGGGTTGACCAGAAATTATACATGGTGGAATAAACATCTGCCTTACCTGCTCCACTGTCAATAATCCATCAGAAGATTCTGGCACAGGCTGCATGGGCAGAAGCTGGCACAACGTGCCTAAAAGTAAAGCAACTTCCTTCATACTTCTCCAACAACATACCAGCACCATCTGCGCGGTTACATCACATGTTTTTACTTCTTTACCTTAAACAAAAAAAAACACAACTATTGCAACCTTGATTACTCACATCCCAGGTTTCTAAAAACAAGCTTATTCATAATTTCCCCACGAATAATCTGGTTGAACAAACCCAATTTGTCATGCTATATTTATTCAGAAGGAAAAAAGCTAACATTTGTCAAGCATGTGTTATGAGAAGAAATCATGCTAAGTTTTTTTTTTTTTCTTTTTTGGAGACAGGATCTCACTCTGTCACCCAGGCTGGGGTGCAGTAGCATGCTCACGGCTCACTGCAGCCATGACCTCCCAGGCTCAAGCAATCCTTCCACTTCAGCCTCCTGCATACAGGTATGCGCCACCACACCCAGTTAATTTTAGCATTTTTTTGTAAAGACAGGGTTTCACCACATCACCCCCTGGACTAAAGCGATTCTCTTGCCTGGGCCTCCCAAAGTGCTGGGATTATAGACATGAGCCACTATGCCAGGTCCAGTATTTTAATTTATTATTTTCAAATTAAATTTTAAAATAAAACACAATATTGTTCCAAAACTTAAGTTTAATCTTTAATTTCCAAAGATTAAACAAACTCTGCCTCTCTATCATAAAGTATGATATGGATGTCTATAATAAATATACTCCTTATTTATTTTGGTGAGGATGTCTGTTGCATTAGTAAAGGAGCAGAGTATAACTTTTAAAATCAAAGGAAAATACAAATTATCTTTCAAAATATATTTAATTCCCGTGGCCAATAAGCTATAATTACCCTTACTTACTCTCTTATTCTAGTTTTAGGAGTATTTTGGTACTGACATTTTTTTAAAATACAAGATGAACTATTATATTAAGTAAAAGAGCACACTAGCAAAAAGGTACTTACAGGGTAATCTCATTTGTGTTTTTATTTAAAAAGCCCAATGCATTAAATGGGTAAGTGTACATACACATAAATATATAGAATAAGTATAAAATGATATATTGCACTAAAGAGGGAAGACATGGAATTGGAGAGGAAACCTAGGAGGAATTTAATTTGTTTTTAATTAATATTTACCTCTGTTGTTTGAAACTATTACAATAGGCTATAATTACATTTATATTTTATTTTGTGTAATTTAAAAATTTAAGTGTGGAGATAATTTTTTGCAAGACAATATCCCCACCTAGTGGAGAATGTAGAATATGTAATACATCACTAAGAAATTGCTGCTTCTGATGATGTTTTACAGCACTACAGAAAATTTAGTAACAACTAATGATCAAACAAGATGTAAGAACTCGAATTCTGGAGGCTTGATACAACAAAGCAGCTCCCATTTTACTAATAAGGTTTGTTTCCTTTAAAAGCCTGCTTGACTTGAAGAACTCCCACAGCAGACAATGAACCACATTGCTGGGAGAAGTTGACTGCTACCCAAACCCAGGTACATCATAGCACTGCTCTTACATCACCTGGGCTGTCAAGGCAGGTTTCACCACTCCAAGGCTTTTTGTTCTAACAGCTTGTACACTGCACAACAGCACCTAATAGTCTGGTAAAAGTCTTATAAATGCATTCCTAAACCCAAATCTTTCCCAAAACCAAATTTTTAAAAAACTTTATTTTCTAGAAATGTTCTGCACAGATTTGCAACCTCTAATTTACTATATAAAAAGGGCATTCTGTACATTTTACTTGTTAAACACGAATTACAGTATCCATTTCATACAAGTTACCTTTGATTTCTGTAGAAATATCAATATTCACCACACTGGCATTCAAGTCCTTCATATCAAAGCTATCATGTTCTTTCAATATTTTGGCTTGGTTAAAATAATCATTAGTATCTCGAGGCTGAATCTCATTCAGAATCATCTGTAAGCGGCTTGCTGACTCTGAGGGAAAGAAATTAGTGTACATGAAACCCCAGTAACACATCACATGTCAGATTTCTCTTGGGGATACTTAACCTCAAAAAATCTGTAATTTTCAATACTTAATAATCAGCTCTATTAGAAGGGACTCACAGGGTAGATAATATGAAAATTATTTATAGAGTTTTCATGATGCTTGAGTGTACTTTTAAAATATGGCAATTTAGACTGAAATGTAACAACAAAAAAACCTAACTGAAACTGTCCACAGGACAAAGGCTGCCATGTCATCTACACTGCTTTTCTTAGTGTTGTCTAAATATCTCAAATATGGTGCTAATCATGTCAAAGAAGTGCAATAAACTTCAATAAATTTAGTTTTAAGATGCTATTTCTCTATGAAGGAAAAATGAAGCAGGCAACAGAAAAGTAGAACAAAATCAGTATTTGATTTAAAATATAAATAAATAACAAAAAATAGGAGAGGTTATCTCCCTATCTATAATATAAGGTATCAAAGTTTAAAGATAGAAAGGTAAAAAGACATTTTTAAAAACCCATCAACAACAAAAACAATCTTTTATAGGACAAGAATATCATAAAGACTCCACAACTTTGAAACACATTATGTAATATGATTTAATTATGATTTACAGTCTTCATATTACATTAAGTTTCATTTTTATTCCCTAAGCACTCACTGGATTAGGAAATGTAAGCTCCATGAATGCAACACTTTGTTCATTACTGAGTGACCAGTGCCTATAACAGAAACTGGCTCATGGCAGAGGTTCAGAAACATGAGTTGAAGGAATGAATGGACGGCTAGGTAGTAAGGAGTTAGGCTCAGATTTTCAAAACTAGCCATGGGAAATCATCTGAAATCAATTAACAAATCAAAGAACCGGTATTTATTGTACATCTATTATATTTACATCTATTATTTAGGTACTATGGGAAATACAAACACTCAACTTACTATCATGATGATTCAATCAACATCTTATGTTCCTTCCTGGAACAGCCATGAAAAACTAACAACGACCCCCAAAGAAACCCCCCACAGACCAAGAAAAGATGAGAATAAATTTGTAAGAATCCCATCCATTCAATTTTACAGCTTTCAGGGGAGACTTTTCTCAAGAAATTCAGAATGTATGGCAAATAACACAGGGAAGAAGCAGCAAAAATGAAGACAACCAGAGGTAAAAAGGCAGGGAGAATGAAGGAAAAGTCTGTGGGGCAAAGACAATTTTTGAGACCAACTGATACCTTAAAACTCTTCACTAATAAAGATAATGTTAGCATTCTCTGTAGGATCTACCCACAGTAGGTAACAGAAATATTCAAGATTTCTCATCCAGAATATATGATGGGTACTTTGCTGACCCAAATATTAGCTATAAGACTCCATGTTCCTTATTCTTATGCACTGCTCAAGTAGAAAATCTAAAGCGTCAAAATTTGGTATTTAAGGCCGGCACAGTGGCTCAGTCCTGTAATCCCAATGCTTTGAGAGGCCAAGGCAGAAGGATTGCTTGAGGTCAGGAGTTCAAGAGCATCCTGCACAACAAAGGAAGATCCCATCTCTACCAAAAAAAAAATAATAATAATAAAATAATGTGGTATTTAGACTACCATCAGGCTAAATAAATGTGTCTTACTATCATGAACCATCACCAATCTTCTAACTCATTTTTAGGAAAGAACAAAGCCTAATATTCTCTATGCAAAACACGTAACTCCACATTACCTCAATTATCAGCCCAAGGTATTTCAGTGTATGATACAGTGCGTGTTTATGACACACTCAGGTTTTCTAATACAAGCCTCTCATTTCCACTCTAAAATACATTTACAAACTTTATTTCAACACAAAATATAAATATATTTCATGATTTTTCTGTGTATTAAAAGGAATACTCCATTTTAGTATAGGTTAAGTATCCCTTATCTGAAATGCTTAGGACCAAAAACGTCCCGAATTTATTTTTTTGAATATTGGAATATATGCATTGTACTTAATGGCTGAGCAGCCCTAATCTGAAAATCCAAAATCCAGATGCTCCAATAAGCATTTCTTTTGAGCATCCTATTGGTGTTCAAAAAGTTTCAAATTCTGGAGCATTTCATATCTTCAATTTTCAGATTTGGGATGCTCAAATTATATAGTATTATATAACTCAATTAACCTGGGGTAGGAGGTACCTTGCTCATCCCCTGGTTTGGGATTTTTTTTTTTTTTTGCTACTTTTTAATAGTTAAAACTATTGCTAAAAGGCAGAAATGCCACAAATAACAATAATTCTTTTCTCCTCAATTTAGCTTTATATCTCCCCAAAGAAATACTTAGGAAAGGCCAGGCGCGGTGGCTCAAGCCTGTAATCCCAGCACTTTGGGAGGCCGAGACGGGCGGATCACTAGGTCAGGAGATCGAGACCATCCTGGCTAACCCGGTGAAACCCCGTCTCTACTAAAAAATACAAAAAAAAAACTAGCCGGGCGAGGTGGCGGGCGCCTGTAGTCCCAGCTACTCAGGAGGCTGAGACAGGAGAATGGCCCGAACCCGGGAGGCGGAGCTTGCAGTGAGCTGAGATCCGGCCACTGCACTCCAGCCCGGGCGACAGAGCGAGACTCCGTCTCAAAAAAAAAAAAAAAAAAAAAAGAAATACTTAGGAAAAAAGAGGTAAAGACATAATAATCAAACCACAGCACTCTAGCCTGCCTTCTTCTTTTGCTAACCTGAATCAGTGTCCATTGGTATGAGGCCTTCAGGGGATGAGCTCTGAATGACTGGAGATACCACAGTGGAAAGCCTGTAGGACATCAAAAGGAGCTTCTCTACCACAGGTCTCCACTCGCTCACCAACTGCAGGCTGCTGCAACAAGAACATTAGGGAAATTTATACTAAAAGCAAAAATCACATTTTAAAAATGAAAATTAGATAAAAGGAGTTGAATTCGTGTTTCAAAACTGTTCAATATATAAAATATGTGAGACATAAAAATATACGCAGATATGTATGTTTTTAAATCTGATTTTCAATTATATTCAAAGCAATAGACTGCATGCCTTTCCCAGAATACATTCCAACAAGAGGTTAAAGCTCAGAAATGAATGGATTTCTGAGACAGGAAGGTAGCTATGGAAATCCTTACTTTAGAGATAACTTCTGCAAAGCTCCTGTTATACAGTGGACACGCCCATACATTGGAAATGATGCTGCTGCCTGAAGCAGAGAATTTTCAGCCTGATACACTTCCTCCTCAAGATTTTCCATCAAGCATTTGATAACTAGAAAAAGCAAACAAAATCAAAGTAATGTCAATTTTAAAACATTTGTAAATGTACGAACAGCAGAACAGTTCCCATTAATATGCCCAACTCAAATGAACTTTACACTAGAGTTTTTTTAATCAAAAAGAGATCTTTCAAGGTTATCCAACAGGGCTGCTCATTTCTAGTTAAGGCAGAACTCAGTGTCTTTCCCTAAACTGCCTGTATCCATTACAGCATCCACTCTTAGTCCTTCCTCCTAAACATCCTCTCACTAGGATATCAAACCCGAGGCTGATGTGGCATCTGCTCACTGGACAGCAGATGGCTTTCAAATTAAAAAAGAAAAAAAAAGAACAGTTTTTTTGAAAAGTAATTCATATACCACAAAATTCATACATTTGAAGTATACAATAGTTTTTACTAGTCACATATGTACAACCATCACCATAATTAATTTTAGAACATTTTCACTGCCCTCCTGCCACCAAACCAAAAAAAAAAAGAAACTTACCTGTTAGCAGTCACTGCTCTCCTTGCACCTCTACCCTTCTCCAGCCCTAGAGGATCACATATTGCATGATTCCATTTATATGATCCGTCCAGAGCAGGCAAATCTATAGACAGAAAATAAACTAGGCAACCACTAGTTTATTTTCTGTCTATAGATTTGCCTGCTCTGGACGGATCATATAAATGGAATCACACAATATGTCATCTTTTGGAACTGGCTTCTTTCACTTAGCAAAATGTTTGCAAAGTTCATCCATGCTGCAGCATGTATCAATACTTCATTCCCTCCTATAGATGAGTAATAGTTCACCGTATAGCCATACCACATGGACATACCACATTTTATTTATCCAATTATCTGTTGATACACATGGATTGTTCCCACTTTTTGGCTACTATGAATAATGCTGCTATAAACATTCTTGTACAAGTTTTTGTTTAGATGTATGTTTTCATTTCTCTTAGGTATATGCTTGTCGTGGACTACATGTTTGTGCTCCCTCCCCCACCCCAATATTGGTATGCTGAAGCCCTAATCCCCAACGTGATAATCGAAGACAGAGACCTTGGAAGGTAATTAGGTTTAGATTAAGTCATGAGATTAGGACCCTCCTAATGGGATTAGTGTCCTTATAAGAACAAAGACCAGAGCTTGCTCTCTCTTCCTGCCATGTGAGCACACAGCAACATGGCCATCTGAGAGTCAAAAAGAGGCCCCTTATCAGGTACTGGAAACTTGATCTTGGAATTCTCTGCCTCTAAAATTATGAGAATAATGGTCTCTGTTTAAGCCACTTAGTCTATGGTATTTTGTTATAGCAGCTCGAGCTAAGAGTAGAACTGCAGGGTCACATGGTAACTCTATGTTTAGCCTTTTGAGGAACTGTCAGACTATTTTCCAAAGCAGATACAGCATTTTAAAATCCCACCAACAGTCTATGCGGGTTCCACTTTCTCCACATCCTCATCAACACTTGTCATCATCTATTTTTTAAATTATAGTCATCCTATGGGCTGTGAAGTGCTTCCTCACTGTGATTTTGACTTGCACTTCTACAAAGGCTTTTGATGCTGAGCACTTTTTCATGTGCTTACTGTTCATGTGTATACCTTCTTTGGAAAAATATCTATTCAGATTCTTTGCCCATTTTTAAAATGTGGTTATGTCCTTTCACTAGTGAGTTGTAAAAGTTCTTTATATATACTAGACAAAAGTCCCTTATCAGACGTAGGATTTGCAAATATCCCATTTTTCAGGCTTTTTCAATGTCTTAATGGCATCCTTTCACATACAAGTTTTAAATTTTGATGAAGTCCAATTTATTTTTTGTTTCCTTTTGTGGCTTATACTTTGGAAGTCATGACTAACCACTGGCTAATTCAAGATCACAATGATTGACATCCATGTGTTCTTCTAAGTTTCATAGTTTTAGCTCTTATATTAGGTCTTTGATTTCTTGTGAGCTACTTTTTGTATATGGCGTAAGGTAGTGAATCTAATTTCATTCTCTTGCATGTACATGTCCAGTTATACCAGTATAACAGACGTCTCCCCTCATGCCTTGGAAGGAGAAGGTTATATTCCAAATATTAGATTTGTGTAAAAACAGCAAATCATTATCAGTCAGAATGTATTAAAAACTCCTAAAAATCAATAAGAAAAAGACAACCCTACAGAAAAACTGGACAAAGGACATCAAAAAGGCATTGCATTGAGGGGGAAAAGTAAATGGCTTATAAACATGGGAAAAAGTAATTATATTAGTAATCAGAAAAATGTAAGATGAAACCACAATTAAATAGTATTTTATATTACACAAAATTTTAAAATCTGACAACAGCAAATTATGGTGATGATGTGATGCAATACAAGTCTCAGAATTTGCTGGTGAAAGTGTAATTTAAAAGCCTACTTGGCATCATCTCATAAAGCTCAAGATGCACATACTTTGTGACCAAATTATTCCATTTGTTTACCACAAACTCTTAGATATGTGCATTAGAAGATATATTAATATATAGGCTGAGTACCCCTTATCTGAAATGTTTGGGACAAGAAGAGTTCAGATTTTATATTTTTTCAGATTTTGGAATATCTGCACCATACTTTGAACACCCCAAATGTGAAAATCTGAAATTCAAAATGCTCCAATGTGCATTTCCTTTGAGTGTCATGTTGGTACTCAAAAAACTTTGGATTTTGGACTATTTCAGATGTTGGATTAGGGATGCTCAACCTATATGTAAAAGATCTATATGAGAATGTTTACATTGGCATTATTTATTTAGGGAAAAAAATCCATCAACAGGAGAACAGATTCATAAATTGTGGTAAATCTGTTTAATATATACAGTAAGTACTACTGAGAAAATTCAGTGTCATGTAAAACTGAATAATATATAATACATATGCCAGAGGCAATATTATAAAAAAAAACAAAAACAAAAACAAAAACAAAAAAAGATAAAAATATAAAATACAGCTAGGATAAAGGAAAGGCTTCAAAGATATGGGTGTTATTGTATGACTACGGTAAGTGTGATCACCTAGCTTGTGAACAAAACTTGTGAACTTTTTACATATTATTTATATATATTACATGTATATATACTTAAGTCTTCTATATTTAAATATTCTTTGTATGTTTGAAATATCTCATAAAGTCCTAAAATGTCTTGAATTGAAAGTCTTTATGTGAGGCATGTACTCCCTATTCACCTCAATTGCAGTCCTCTTCCCACTGTCTCAATACGGTCTCCTTTTAAATCCAGCCATGAAGCAATTCAAGTAGGCAAGTATCATCCTCCATGGTACTGTCATCTCTCTATCTCCAGATATCTGGCAACAATCCCATCAGAACTAACCATGGCCTCCTCTTTTCCTCCCATTACTAGTTCTCTTTTTTGTGGCTGTTTCTACCATCTTGGAAATAATAATTTTTAACTCTCTATATCTGATCTCCCTTTTCCTATTTAAAAAAAAAAAAATCCTTATCTGTCCTTATTTCTAGTACAATTCCAAAATGAAGACTGACTAGCATAAAATTAAGTACATGAATCCCCAATAAATATTTGTGGAAAATCACTAGATCTGAACAATCTCAGACCATAGGTTTTGGAACTGGCTATCTGGGAAGAGAGAAAGACAGGGGTATGACAGTCAATTAAAACATAAACCCTGACAGACAAAGGAACTCTGCCTATATAGAAATAATAAAGATGGTCTGTCTCTAGTCACAGTATAATTTATGCAGGAAAAAAAGCAAACTTTTGGTGGAGAAAGAGGTCATTCTCATTTAAAAAGAACTTTATTAATAAATATTTGTATATGTGCTTATTCAACATAAATCTTCTGTTTAGAAAAAAGTATTATAGCTGAGTAAACTGTTCATTTGCATAATAAGAACCCACAGTGCTCTTATATGCTGATAAACTTTTAAATAAAAAGTCACGGAGTATATGTTTAACCATTAAATATTCTAGCCAAATGAATACTGACAGAGTAAGATACCAGTTTTGATAAGAGCAAACATCAATACAAACCCATTAATGTGTTCCTTTCCACCACAGTAGCTGGTCTATCTCCATCACCACATGCAACTTGCTGAGTTAAGTAGGCAGACAAGGATGACGGTAGAGCATCCTGCCAGATTAAGAAGTTCAGCAGGTAGGAAGCTGTCACACAGTCGTATGGTTTGGTGCTTGTGCTGAGCGCCAATGCTGCCTGAAATAAGCCTTGCAGTTTCTCTGAATCCTAGAATAAAGCACAGACTCAGTAACTGTCAAATTAAAGATTTCTTTAATTTAAAAAAATAGTAAATTATTTAAAACACAGCCTGGTGCTGGGTACAGTGGCTCAAGCCTGCAGTCCCAGCTACTCAAGAGGCTGATGGAGGAGGATTACTTGAGGCCAGGAGCTCAAGATCAGCCAAGACAACATAGTGAGACCCCATCTCAAAAAAACAAAACAACACAGGCTGGGTGCAGTGGCTCATATCTGTGACCCCATCACTTTGGAAGGCCAAGATGCGAGGATCGCTTGAGGTTAGGAGTCTTGAGACCAGCCTGGGTAGCACCGTGAGACAAAAAACTTACTCTACAAAAACACTTAAAAATTAACTGCGTGTAGTGGTGCACACCTGTAGTCCCAGCAAGTCAAGAGGTTGAGAGAGGAAGATCACTTGAGCTCAGGAGTTCATGGCTACAATGAGCTATGACTGCACCACTGCACTCCAGCCTAGGCAATAGAGCGAGACTCTGTCTCTATGAAAAAAAAAAAAAAAAAAAACAGCCTGGCATACAACTGTAACTCAATATAAGTATTAATTTCCTTTCTCCCTGAATATAGGTAAGTTTTTTATTACAGTAATTAATGATTATTAATCGGTTGGAAATAATTTCAATTGGGAAATTCAACACTGATAAAACCTTTTTTTAAAACTGCTTCTTTCTTCAGCAAAAGTGTACTTTGTCCTTTAGAATTTTGCTATGATTACAGCCAGACTATCTTCACTATTTCTAGACAGGGCAGTTCATAGTCTCTCTGGGCTGATGTTTCACCTGGGCATCATATGGCTGCCCTTCTCCCTTCCTCCTTCCTATACAGTTAGTTCACTGGAGAAAACTGCAAATCCCCTGGGAAGCTGTACCTGGCAAAACTTCGTGTGTGCAGAAAACAAAGTGATCAATTCAGCCTCAGAAATTATACATCAGTGCTCCCACACCTATATCTCATAGAAACATCCACTCACATCGCCTGTCCTAAAGAAGACAGAACAAAGGACAGTGTGCTGTTGTAGTCACGGAAAGGCACTGGGTTGACAACAGAAGACATGAGTCCTAGTCCCAACTTCAACAACTGGCAAGCTGTGTGTTCACCAGTCTGGAAGTCAGGGTTTGGCTGCTCAATAATATTCTGATTCTACTAGGATTATGCCCTATCTTATGTCAGTAGAAAATAATTATACACTCAATTTTGAAGTAGATTACAGGTCTACAAATATTTGATGATGTTTTATAATTTCACAACAGTAGATATCAAATGTGCTGATTTAAATATGTTTATTCCAATTTAAATTCTTTACCATTTGATATGTTTATTTTCTATGACCTAAATAAAAAACTTAAAAGTAGTGGCCAAAGTTCAAGTATTAGAACCAACTAAGCATCTACGCCATTTTTTAACTGACAATTAAGTCCCAGAACTGTTTTATTAACCATTAGTAAGAAAAATAATAGCCTTTAAAGTCTAAAATGTCTTTGTTCCATCATCTTAGGTAAATCAAAGTATAATATGACAAAAGATCTAGGATATGCAGCTCCACAGAAAGAAGGGGAGTAAACTAGGTGAACAGGGTAGTCAAGCTACTTATGAGAAAAATATGCCGTCAACAATACGTACGTACGCGTCCTTAGAGAAATCAGGTTAGCATTCAAAAACTGCTGTAAACTTAACTATATTAAAAAATTAATTATATATAAGGCACACCCAAAGAAAGACTTTGGAAATATAATATTGTGATGGTTAATACTGAGTGTCAACTTGATTGCATTGAAGGATGCAAAGTATTGTTCCTGGGTTATGTCTGTGAGGGTGCCAAAGGAGATTAATATTTGAATCAGTGGACTGGGAAAGGCATCCTCTATCTGGGTAAACACAATCTACTCAGGTGCCAGTGCAGTCAGAATAAAAGCAGGAAGAAGAACATGGAAAGATTAGACTGCTTTAGTCTTCTGGCCTACTTCTCCCATGCTGGATGCTTCCTGCCCTGGAACATCAGACTCTCCCAAGTTCTTCAGCTTTGGCTTCCTTGCTCCTCAGCTTGCAGAGGGCTATTGTGGGACCTCACCTTGTGATCGTGTGAGTCAATGCTCCTTAATAAACTATCCTTTAGATATACATCTATCCTATTAGTTCTGTCCCTCTAGAAAACCCTGATACAAATATATAATTAATATTTTTAAGTCTTGAATGCCTATTCCTTTAACTATTTTACTAATCTGCAAGCCAGACAGAGAGTATAAGCAAAATCCTATAGCAAACCACATGTGGTACTAAATTTCTTGAATTCTATGGCTAGTGTCACTATACCAAGCACAGGTTTATCAAATTTAGAGATGCAGAGGTCCCCTAAGCCCCTTAGTGATGCAAGGGCCAAGTCTTTCACATTTATGCCATAATATGCCTTCTCCATCCAGGTACTCTCAAAATATTTGCCAAGAATGAGGCATCACTATTGACAAAATATGAGGTGACGTGATGAAGGATAAGGTGAGGAGGGGCAGACAGAGGAAGAGAAAATCTCCTCTTTAAAACCTGTGTATGGTAACGAAAGTTAGCAGCCTGAGCACCAGGGAACTTTCTGCTCACAAGGGCACCTGAAAAATCATAGGCATCGGTAGATGCTGTACAGCAACTTCCAATATGGACCCAAGTCAAAAAAGATAGCTGTTCTGATAGATAGATAGATAGATGTTCTACATAGCCATCTAGAAGCCACAGAAACAGATACTACCCTCTCTGGCATGTGATCCTACAGAATCTCACTGCATCTACAAGCTACCATGCCCTAAACACAGCTGAACAACCACAGCCTAGACCATGGCTCAGCTGCAGCAGGCACCCTCAGCCTTTATAGAGCTCTAATAGAAAGCCATAGCTAAGCTCCAGAACCAGTATTCTGCTGGTGACCCAACAGCCCCAGGAGAAGCCTCAAGGGCAGAGAGCCTGGGTCTGGAAGTCCCCTGCAGACTCATCCCCATGCAATGTGTTCACTTCCAACCCCATCTTTAATTCCTACCCCAAAGTGGGAAGAGCAATGTGTCAGGAAGAATGGAGGGGCTGGGGATGAGGTAGAGCACCCAGGGACTGTTGTTAACCTCAAGTACTTGGTAAGTTTCAGTCTCAGTTTAGCTATTGCTGGTTGAAAAACCAGAAACATCCTCTCTACCTCATTTACACTCAGTTTCTCAAGTGTATGAAAAAGGGAGATTATCTCAAAAAATGCAAGTTACTGTAAGCGATGTGTTCTAATCGAATATTACATGTCCAAGGAAACAGGGGAAACCACAGTTAACTAAAATCTACCAATAATCTGGTAAACAATAAAACCTACCACCTCCTACACCTCCCTTTTTATGAAAGCAATAAAAACAGCAAAGCTCACTGATTTGGGCCTTATTTACTTTTTGATATTTCCTCCTTTCCCACCAACCCCAAAATAGTAGGGAGGTGTTAATGATAATTGAAAGAAACAGTCCAAAAACATGAGAAGGCAGACGCAAAGTGCATGAAAAATCCTCAGATTGCTTTATCTGCTGATAGAAAGTTTCCATGCATATACCACATTTATACTAGAAAAGTCCTGATACCTGAAAATGTACAGCTGTTTTTGATAACTTCATCAGAAGATCAAATGCTAACATTTTCACATCTTCAAAAGTGCTGGTAAAACATTCCATTAGTGCTTGGAAACGACCAACATCAATATCATGATTCAGCTGATATACTGTATAAATTCTACCTAAAAATATTTTTAAAACAAAAAGATTTAAAAGTGAACAAAAGAAAATCAATCTTCTGAAGTTATTTGACCAAATTTATAGAAAATTAGTACCAAAAAACCACACTTCATACTTTACCCATGATAGCACAAAACAGTAACTTTTCCATCAATTTATTTCTTAAAATGACAAAATAAGTACCCCAGTTCTCCAAATTAAAAAAGATTTTAAACCATTCCATTATCTTTCGAAAGATATTATATAAAAGATTCCTAAGTTATTGTTAAAAATAAACAAAAACAAGTAAATTTAGAAACACATCTTTTTAAAAATCTTAATAAAACTTCTTGACCTAGAATACAAAGTCCTGGCCGGGCTCAGTGGCTCACGCCTGGAATCCCAGCGCTTTGGGAGGCCGAGGCTGGTGGATCACCTGAGGTCAAGAGTTTGAGACCAGCCTGGTCAACAGAGTAAAACCCCATCTCTACTAAAAATACAAAAATTAGCCAGGCGTGGTGGCACATGGCTGTAATCTCAGCTACTTGGGAGGCTGACGCAGCAGAATCACTTGAGGCCGGGAGGTGGAGGTTGCAGTGAGCTGAGATCACATCAGTACATTCCAGCCTGGGCAACAGAGACTTGGTCTCAAAAAAAAAAAAAAAAAAAAGCAAAGTCTTACTGTATCTTAGAATGAACTAACACAGAATGATCAGTATAATGACATATCCTGACAGTCTTACTGGGAGTCAAGGATAAAGAAGGAATCTACTGGCCATTCAGGGAAGAGCTCAATTCATCTACAAAATGGAAAAAATTAGACTGGCTGCATTCATCCCTATAACAACACGTAGTGCTAAAAGATAATGAAGCAATGCTTACAAAATCCTCAGGGAATGAAGGTGTGAAGAACTTTGCCTATCAAACTCTTATTCAAGTACAAGAACAATGGAAACATTTTATAATATGCAAGAAATTAAGAACTACTTATCTCCAGAAACTTTTGGTGAAAAAGAAATTTCAGCCAACCAACGGATGAAAAGAAAAATTATCCTAAAGAATGATGGCGGCCGGGCGCGGTGGCTCAAGCCTGTAATCCCAGCACTTTGGGAGGCCGAGGCGGGCGGATCACAAGGTCAGGAGATCGAGACCACAGTGAAACCCCGTCTCTACTAAAAATACAAAAAATTAGCCGGGCGCGGTGGCGGGCGCCTGTAGTCCCAGCTACTCAGGAGGCTGAGGCAGGAGAATGGCGGGAACCCGGGAGGCGGAGCTTGCAGTGAGCCGAGATCGCGCCACTGCACTCCAGCCTGGGCAACAGCGTGAGACTCTGTCTCAAAAAAAAAAAAAAAAAAAGAATGATGGCAATCACTGACTCCACTTAACTCTAGGATGAAGACTCAAGAACTGTGGAAAAATAGGGTTTCACAGCAAAATGTGAAGAACACTTAAAAACATTTCACAAGTGAACTCCTAAGGAAAACGGAAACATTCTTATGCTTACATAATTTGAGGAATATAAATTGGGATACAAATTTCTCATTTAATCTTAATTTACAAGTTAGCACAACCCTATGAAATTCCTAGAGCCGACACCTGAGGTTTTTGTTACTTCCTTAACAACTCTGTTCAGATTTGCTTCTTGTTTTCCAATCTGACTGCTTTTTATTTTTTTCTTGTATAATTGCTCTGGCTAGAACTTTCAGTACAACAGTGAACAGCAGTGGTGACGGTGGGCATCTGTGTCTTCTTCCTGATCTTAGGGCAAAAGCTTTCAGTTGCTCACCAATGAGTGTGATGTTACCTGTGGTTGTGTTACAAATGTCCTTCATCATCTTGTCCTTCCTATTCCTAGTTTTGCTGTGTTCATTTTTTTAATCATAAAAGGGTACTGAATTTTGTCAAATGCTTTTTCTGCATAAATTAAGATGATCACATGGTATTTCCACCTTCATTTTAATGTGATGACACTGACTATTATTCTTAAGTTGACCCACCCTTACATTCCTGGGATAAACTCCACTTACTCGTGGTATATAATACTTTTAATATGCTGCTGGATTTGGTTTGCTAGTATTCTATTGAGGGTTTTTGCCGTCAATAAGGCAATAAGGGATATTGGTCTTTCATCTTCTTTTTCTTTTCTTTTTTTTCTTTTTTTTTGAAATGAAGTCTCGCTCTTGTCACACAGGCTGGAGTGCAATGGCGCAATCTCGGCTCACTGCAACCTCAGACTCCCGGGTTCAGGCGATTCCCCTGCCTCAGCCTCCCGAGTAGCTGGGATTACAGGTACCCGCCACGACGTCCGGCTAATTTTTTGTATTTTTAGTAGAGATGGGGTTTCACCATGTTGGCCAGTCTGGTCTTAAACTCCTGACCTCAGGTGATCCACCAGACTCGGCCTCCCAAAGTGGTGGGATTACAGGCATGAGCCACCACACCCAGCCGGTTTTCTTTTAAGTGTCTTTGGTTTTGGTATCAGGGTAATGATGGCCTTATAAAATGAGGTAGGAGGTGTTCCCTTCTCTCTAATTTTTTGAAAGAGTCTGAGAAGGACTGGTGTAATTCTTCTTTCAATGTTTTGTAGATTTCACCGGAGAAGTCACTCACCCTAAACCTTCTCTTCTCTCCTTCTGTGAACCTTCTGAATACTGATTCAATCTCTTCTTAAAGGTCTGCTCACATTTTCTATTTCTTCTCAAGTCAGTAATTGTCATGTTTCTAGAAGCTTGTCCATTTCATGTAGATTATCTAACTTGGTGTTACAACTGTTCACTGTATTGTCTTATAATCATTTTTATTTCTGCAAACTTAATAGAAATGTTCCTACTTTCATTTCTGATTTTAGTTGTTTGTACTGTCTTTCTTTTATCTTAGTCAGTTTAGCAAACTTT
This sequence comes from Macaca mulatta, assembly GCF_049350105.2. NCBI lineage: Eukaryota > Metazoa > Chordata > Mammalia > Primates > Cercopithecidae > Macaca > Macaca mulatta. The sequence continues at coordinate 81,279,965 of NC_133418.1, read as the reverse complement.
GTCTATTTTGTTGATCTTTAAAAACACAACTTCTGGTTTCGTTATTTGTGTTGTTTTTCTATTCTCTATTTCGTTTATCTTTGTTCTAATCTTTTTGTTTCCTTCCTTTTAAGTTCATTCTTCTCTTCTAATTGCTTGAGGTAGAAAGTTAACTTGGTTATTAATTCAAGATATTTTAACGTAGGCATTTACAGCTATAACTTTCCCTATAGGCACTGCTTTTGCAGCATTGTGTAAGTTTTGGTATGTTGTATTTTTGCTTTCACTCATCTCAAAATATTTTCTAACTTCCTTCATTATTTATTCTTTCATCCATCAGTTGTTTAAGAGCTTTTTTCAAATTTGAAGCCCTTTATGACACCACTGTATGAAGCCACTAACACTCTCCAGCCTCCTAGGTCTTCTATATATCCCCCTTATCTTCTTGAAATACTTTTCATAGAACTTATCTACATCTTGTACATACATAATCTACATAATCTTGCATCTACATAATGTAATAATGTATACAAATTCTATGTATTACTTGTTCATTCCTGTCTCCCTTCACTGAAACATAAGCTCCAAAGGAAGAAGCACCTTGCTTGGGACAGTGAATATCCTTGGTTGCTTGACATATAATAAGCACTAAATTAATATTTGCTGAACAAATCCTTTTAATCTAATTGTAGAATTTTATTACCATCAATATTGTGGCATTTGATTCCACATAAGAAAGATGCATGCAACTTATTCTTCTTGGTCTAGGAAAGGCAGAAACCATTTGACTAATCTCAAATCAGAGTCCTATCACTGAAGTTCTTGAGATGATAATGAAGGATGAATTTACATCTCCTATCCTGTACTTCACAGTCAAGGTTCTTAAGTCTCCTTTAAAAGCAATGGCTACAGTATGGCTTGCTCCATTTGCATTACCTCCCAGTTGTCTAACATAATTACAATGGCATAAGTCACTGCCCAATTACATGAAACTCATACATTAGGAAGATGACTCAGGGTTTTCATTTTTAAAGTACATTTAAATGTTTTAAATTACTCTCTTGACTGAAAAATTATAGGTACGCTTCAGCCTAGTTTTAATTCCCACACACTTAGGTGCAGCTACAACTACATCAAATGCGCAGGAAACGTTTTGTTATATGATTGAAGTAATCAATCACTCTGAGGTAAAAACTTATTTTCTAAATTAAGTTGAAGTACTACTGAAATTTTATGAACTGACGGGAGACTCCTGCATTCACTGAATGCTGTAACAAATTACCACATACTTGGTGGCTTAAAACCACAGAAATCTATTCTCTCACAGTTCTGGAAGCCAGAAGTTCAAAATCAAGGTGTCAGTAGGACCATGCACTCCAGAGCCTCTAAAATCTGTTCCTTGCCTCTTCCAGCTTCCAGCAGCTGCAGGCATTACATGGCCTGGAGCCATATCACGCCAATCTCTACCTACGCCGTCACACTGCCTCCTCTTTCATTTGTCAAATCTCTCTCTGCCTCTGTCTTGTAAGGATACTTGTGATGACATTTTTGGTCCATCAAGATAATCTAGATATCTCACCTCAAGATCCTAAACTTAAGAACATCTGCAAGGACCCTTTTTCCACGTAAAGTTTGCATTCACAGCTTCTTAAGGATTTGATGTGGATGTGTTTTGGAGACCATTTTTCAGCCTGCCATCCCCACTTGAGTAAGGTGATCATATTTCTTACACAAATACTGTAACAAGCCAATATCATCAATACTCTAATAGGATGCCCTGTGAAGAACACCATATCACCCATACAACATTGCTGCAAAAATGTACAGCATGAATCAAGTCATCAGCAAACAATGAGACAAACCCCAATTGAGACATATTCTTCCAAAACGTTAATATCATAAAACAAGAAACTTTCCAGATTAAAGGAAGCTAAAAAGAGGCATAACAACAAAACGCAATGCATGATCTAGGGTTGCTTCCCAGATTGTGGGAAGTTAGTTTTTTGTTCTATAATATAAAAGGCCATTTGTTGGGACAATTGGCAAAATTTAAATATGGACTGCATATTCGATTAAAGCATTGTATCAACATTCTATTTCCTGAATTTGATCGTGTTATGGTTATAAAATTAATAAAAGACACAGATATAGCAAATATTGCAAAATATTAATAACTGATGAATCGGCCGGGTGCGGTGGCTCATGCCTGTAATCCCAGCACTTTGGGAGACTGAAGAGGGTGGAAAACCTGAGGTCAGGAGTTCGAGACCAGCCTGACCAATATGGTGAAACCCTATCTCTACTAAAAATACAAAAATTAGCCAGGCATGGTGGCGGGTACCTGTAATCCCAGCTACTCAGGAGGCTGAGGCAGAAGAACTGCTTGAACCTGGGAGGCAGAGACTGCAGTGATCACGCCACTGCACTCCAGCCTGGGCAACAGAGAGAGACTCCGTCTCAAAAAAAAAACAAAAACAAAAAAAAAACGATGAATCTAGGTAGAGCGTACATGGCTATTCATTGAACTAGTCTTGAAACTTTGCTGTTGATTTAAATTTTTTCAAAATAAAAACTTTTAAAAACTGATTTTCCCCAAATGAAGCAAGCCTCTATTACATTAGCTAACTGTCCTGTCAAAAAATTACACTTTGCCCAATACTTTAAAATAAAAAAGAATCCAATGATAGCGTAAAGCTCCTCGTACTTCGGCCATTCCCTGTGAAAGAGCAGCTGAGCAGGATATTTTCCTGTTTGACCACAGTCAAGGAAGACTGAGCACAAGCAAGAAATCCCGCATTATAACACATATACACACATGTACACGGAAAAAAGAATCATTTTGGCAGGGCACGGTGGCTCACGTCTGTAATCTTAGCACTTTCGGGGACCGAGGCAGGCAGATCACGAGGTCAGGAGATCAAGACCATCCTGGCTAACACGGTGAAACCCCATCTCTACTAAAAACACAAAAAATTAGCCAGGCGTGGTGGCACGTGCCTGAAGTCCCAGCTACTTGGGAGGCTGAGGCAGGAGAATCACTTGAACCCAGGAGGTGGAGGTTGCAGTGAGCCGAGACCATGCCACCACACTCCAGCCTGGGTGACAGAGCTAGACTCTGTCTCAAAAGAAAAAAAAAGGAATAATTTCTTGTCAAAAAAGGAAAAAAAAAAAAAAAGATTTGAAGAGGGAACTGAAATTTCACCCTCTTGAGAACCACACAGAAGGAAAAACAAAGGGTATCATTAAACCAGAACACTTGGAAACTACAGCCTCATGTTGTCTTTCCGAAACCAGATTGAGGCATATGAAACAGATAGTATGTAAGGGAAACCACATTTTAACCACTGAGCTCACTGAGAAATATTAAATATAATAGAAGCTATTATTATTTCAAATTTTAAAACTTAAAGAACAGATTGGATACTATCTTAAAACAGCAACAAACAAATTAGGGAGGTAAGAGCTGGAACTGTTTCCATAATAAGCATAATCCATGAAAATTACACTTTGGGGTTGGCAAATAATGATCAATGAAAAGGGAGATAGTTTCTCTTCTGTCCTTTACTGGCAAATTTCATTATGTACAAGCAAGAATTATATGGTAAGAATAAAACCTCAAAGAAAGGCAACAAAACTGAAACTTCAAATAAAGCAAAATGTAGAATAAGTATGTTTTGAAAGAAAAAAAATTATTTCCCATAACACTACTAAACACTTACCTTCTGGGACATGAAAAACTTCAGCTATTGAGCCTAAAATGGTTAAAGCTGAAAATCTAGTTGAGTAGGAAGATCCAGGAAACAATGCTTCAAAAAGACTGTTACAAATGGATGACATGAAATTCTTAAAAAAAAAAAAAAAAATTACAGTAAGTATAATTACGTCACAATAGGTTATATTCATAGTATTAAACACCCTTTTAGAGTGGGTGTTTTTGTTTTTAACGTAAAAATAAAAAATTTCAAAAACGATACTGGTTGTTCACTTTGCTTAATAATTCAGGTTAGTACCCTTGACCATAAGCTATATCATGACTTTAATAAACCCTATATTTGCAGAGTCAACAAGAAGTACAATTTCTATTGTAGCCCAGACAGATACGTACACTTTTTTTTTTTAAGACACAGTCTCACTGGGTTCAACAGCCCTAGTCTTCACTGCCTCTACCGAAGATCCCCGCATTCATTTCCAGGGTGAAGAACATGCAACCTTGGGGATTTATCCTTTAGGTCCCCACAAGCCCTAAGAGTTTATTAGGTTATTAATTCTATTAGGTTTCAAAGGAATAGGGCCATTACTGAAAAATATCCTAGTTAAACTACTTTTAATTATAAGTGAAACAGGATTCACATTAAAACACAACAAGGGCCAGGCGTAGTGGCTTATGCCTATAATCCCAGCAATTTGGGAGGCTGAGGCGGGCGGATCACCTGAGGTCAGGAGTTCGAGACCGGCCTGGCCAACATGATGAAACCCCGTCTCTACTAAAAATACAAAAATTAGCCCGGTGTGGTGGCGGGCACCTGTAGTCCCAGCTACTCAAGAGGTTGAGGCAGGAGAATTGCTTGAACCCAGGAGGTGGAGGTTGCAGTGAGCCAAGATCACGCCACTGCAGTCCAGCCTGGGTGAAAGAGCAAAACTCCATCTAAAAAACACAAGATCATCCACTAGGAGGTATCATTCAAACTGTATTATCATTTATATGCTTAAATATAGTTCTTCTTTCCTGCAATCAGACTGTAGCCATGATGAAGGTAGGGACCACATTTTTATGTTTGCATCCCTAGTGCTGAGCACACTATCCTACATACATATTAACGCTCAGTATATGCTCTAATCACTTTTAATGGTTCCCAGTGAAGCTTCCAAATCTTCCTTGGCCTATCACTGAAAGCTATCCATTTTCAACTTGATTCTTTGGATTCACTTCCCATTACTCAAGTCCTCCATTCCCTAAGGTATTTTACGTCATTCACACCACTGAATTCACCATTCCCCGAGTTCTCCCTGTACTTTCTTATCTCCAAGCCTTCATTAAGCTAGTACTGGGGGTTGCAGGGAGAAAATACTGAGATTTTGGAGTCAAGAGCAGGTCTGGACTGGAGTTCTGACTCTACCACTTACTAGCTGAGGAACCTTACACAGGTTATTGCACTTCACTGAGCTTCAGCTTTCTCACTTGTTAAGTGGGGATAAGAATGTTATCTCACAGCCTTTTTATTAAAGGTTAAATGAGAACATGGACATCTAACATTTTATAAATGTAGAAGGACTCTAGTTACTACAGTTATTTAGGTATAAAATAATCTCCACTAGACTAGAAGATGTCTTTTTCAACTAATAGCCTCCTCTTCTCCCCCAGCACTTAAAGTCTATCGATTGGCACTGAGCACACCACACACTGTGCTCGGCACCCACTGTTCTGACGATGTGACAGTCATGACAATATAGTGCCAAGGTCACAACCTCCAAAAGCCACAGGTGTGCCAGTAGGGGAAAAGTACCACAACCACGAGACTGACTCAGATTAAGACTCTAAGCACTAATTTTCAAAACATGCATACTTATAAGCACAGACCAAGAAACCATGCATACACGAAAATTCAGAATCTCAATCCAAAAAACAGCTTTTGTATTTCCAAGTACTTAACTGAGTTTTCACAAATCGTCATTTTACCCCTTACAAAAAGAAAGTAAACGAGAAATGCATTGTTAAATCTACCAATGATCTAAGAGAAACTACAAAATAACTAGGCTGGGCATAATATCCAAAATAATCCATAATAATGTTGAGAGTAGGTAGTATGTCATGCCTGTAATCCCACCACTTTGGGAGGTGGAGGCGGGGGAATCACTTGAGGTCAGGATTTCGAAACCAGCCTGGGTAACAAGCAAGAACCCACATCTACAAAAAATTAATTAATTTAAAAGAAATTTTTTTAACTGTCCCACACGCACACTGGGGGCTTCAGTATATATTCTAGTCACTTTTTAAATTTTTATTTATTAATTTTTTGAAGCAGGGTCTCACTGCTCTGTTGCCCAGGATGGAGTGCAGTGGTACAATTAAGGTTCACCGCAGCCCTGACCTCCTGTACTCCAGCAACCTTCAAGCCTCAGCCTTCTGAGTATCTGGGACCACAGGTGCACACCACCATGCCCGTCTCAAGGTTTTTTTTTTTTTTTAATAGAGATGGGGTCTTGCTATGTTGCCCAGGCTAGTCTTGAAGTCCTAGGCTCAAGTGATCCTCCTGCCTCAATCTCCCAAAGTGCTGAGATTACAGGCATGAGCCAGCGCCAGTCGCTTTTAATGACTCCCAGCAAGGCTTTGTAGAGAGATAGTTACATCACTTCTTGGCCTTTTGGCTAAGATCAAGTGGAGAAATACATAGTCTACAAAGAGCTTTTTCATTTAATCCTCAAATCAATCTTTTGAGAAAGGTTACTAATTCTGCTTATAGTTGATGAGACTCAAGTCAGCCAACTAATAAGTGGCAGAATCAGGAGTAAACCTATGTCTTTAAAATTCAGGTTGTGACTTCCCAATCTTAGTCATTGAGATTTTAAGAAGTCAAGCTGATTTTAGCCTTTGAATAGAAATATTCTTTGTTTGATGGCTTTTTATCTTTTAAATACAAAACTTAAAACCAAGGGCATCCATAATAATGTTTAGCGTAAGTAGTGAGCATGTCATAGTTCAAATGTATCATCAATCTATTTATCTACCTCTTTCTCAAAATAAATAGGTAAGTTCTGTCTTCTATCTGGGCCTGAGGAGAAAAAAAGGGTCTGCTTCTCAAAGGCTAGATTTGGGGGAAGAACAGTGAAAAGCTCAATCTGTTCTGCTGAAAAGAAATTCAAGATTGTCAAGCTAAGCCCTGGCCCAGACTGGAGCTGCTGTACCTGGGTTTCCATCCATTTCATTAACACAATGCCCTAAAATCCAGCCCTACTCTTCAAGCTCACTCCAATGTGAGACAGACAGCAAGCTCCCTCCACAGCTGGACCATGGGCCAAGAGTCATTAATACCAAGCCTCTGTAAGTCATCTCAATCTAACGAGAAAACAGCCCAGCAACAGCAGTCTTCTGCCCTGGAGAAGGACGGAGTTCAGTACTATCAATTACCCTTCTGTTAAAGTACTAAATTCATCTGGCCCACATGAGCTGAAAGTGACTGGGGTTAGCCCACTAACGTCATTCTGTAACAGTCCTCCAGTACAACACTGGTTCCATAACCCAGGCTACATCAAGTAGAGCACCAAAGCAGCAGAAGAAATAGGTAATACTCAGCCTGAAGGAAAAAAAGCACAGAAACACAATTTACCGAAAGACTTCCATTTATTTCCCTTTAATGCTTATTCATTATACTTTTTAATTTTTAAAAAAAGTCTATGTTTAGAAATATATCACCTACCTTATACTGCTGTAAAGAAACAGAAGGGTGCTGTTTGGTTAACTCCTTCTCTGGTTCATGTTTGGATTTATTCTGCTCCAATTTATAAAGTACCTGAGAACTTTCCTGTATTCTACAAAACAACTTTTGAGACAAAGGAAATGAAGCAAAGGTGAGCCACACATTAAATTTAAATGTCAGCCTGAGAGGCAAATTCTTTAGAATAAAACGTCAGGCAAGGAGAGCACTGATTTTTAATCTCTTAATATTTTATAATGTTTCTTTTTGATGGAAAATAATTTTTATACCAAAAACAAAGTTGTTATTGCAAAGCAGAATACTATTATTAAACCACAGTTCTATTTCCTTTAAGTTGGCACAAACCTGAAGATGATATAGTCATTTCCCTACTTTACCAATTCTTCACCCCATAAATGTGTTGCGCAATTAATTCAAGTTGGATTATTTGATAATGATCACTTTATGAGGTGCTTAAAACTATAAAAATGCAAGGGCATTCTTTCTCCTGTTACCAATTTTTCTTAAAACTACCTTAACTCCAGCATTAGATTTTTTCTTTACAAAAAAGAACCCAAGGTTGATTTACTACACCAAAATGAAAGGCCTTTTGGCCATGTGTGGTGGCTCATGCGTGTAACCGCAACACTTTGGGAGGCTGAGGTGGGAGGACCACTAGAGCCCAGGAGTTTAAGACCAGCCAGGGCAACAGAGCGAGACCCTATCTCTAAAAAAAAAAAAAAAAAATTAAACATTAGACAGGCATGGTGGTATGCCCCTGTCGTCCTAGCTACTTCAGAGGCTGGGGAGGAAGAATTGCTTGAGCCCGGGAGGTGGAGGGTACAGTGAGCTATGATCACACTACTGCACTCCAACCTGGGTGACAGAGCAAGACCCTTTTTTTTTCTTTTTTTTTTTCTTTTTGGAGACTGAGTCCCACTCTGTCGCCCAGGCTGGAGTGGTACAATCTCGGCTCACTGCAACCTCCGCTCCTAGGTTCAAGCAATTCTCCTGCCTCAGCCTCCCAAGTAGCTAGGACTACAGATGCACACTGCCACGTGCGGCTAATTTTTTTGTATTTTAGTAGTGATGGGGTTTCACTGTGTTGCCCAGGCTGATCCTGAACTCCTGAAAAAAAATGGTGGGGGGAGGGGTGTGTGCTTTCCACTCTGGATTTTAATCCCAAATGTAAGCTTTATGGAATCAGAGAAAAGGTCATAGAAGGGCCATCATGAACAGATGCGGTAGCCCAATTCCATGACCATTCCCACATGCTCCCAAAATCTGGGCTCTTTTTAAAAACCATTTCCCAAACAAAGTTCACCACTTCCCTATGCCTTCTGATGGGAAATTCTACCTTTTTAAGAAGTGAACAGATCTGTTGCCGCACTCCTGGAGACTGGCTGTTAAGATTGTATGTAATAAAGAACTGAATCCACTGCATTTCTTCCATGGAAACAATTTCTGTGCTTCGATTACTTTCACAAAGCAAGCCTAATGTATCTATCCTTACCTAAAAAACATCAAGCAATAAAACATTAATTTTCCAAGAAAAAAGCAAAACCTAAATCACTTGAATTGTTTAATTACTTACATAGGCTACAAAAGGAAAAAAATAAACTTCAGTTCACCAATAGGTACCTCAGAAAGGTTTCTTAATCTCAAAGATCCTTGTGTTATTTCCTATACAATTTTTTTATTAAACGTGTAAATTGGGGATTTATAAAATGCAACAATCAAAGATTTTTATTCCATGGTAATGCTCAGCTTCATTCCTTTTTCTCTTTTTTTCCAGTGACCCCCTTTACCCCATCACCTCACTCTTAAATTACTGCCAGGCACTTCTAACTGGTTTCCTGGTTTCTTTCTGCTCCCACTCTGGAAATTCATGTTTCCACTAATGTAATTCCTTGCTGAAAACAGAGTGGCTTTGGTTTAGCTTCATAAAACCAGCTGGTGTCTGGGAACCAATGAAGTTTTTAGCCTAACATTAGACCTTTCCAAAAAATGTCCAAAACACTCCACCCCGATAAGCAATGTTCTTAATCATCCTCCAGACCTTGCTCATTTGGGTCCCTCCATTTTGTATGCTGCTCCAAGGCTTCCTCTTTTCTAATCGTATCTATCACTTTCCTAATCAAGCACCACCTGCTCTGATCAGTCTCTTCTGAGCCTCCCAAGCAAGTCCTTATGTATTTAAGGGCACATGATGGCATGCTTGTATCTGTACTGTCAGTTCTAAGAGTTTCCAGTTGTTTTATGCAAGTTTTCTTACATCCTCAACGAAACCTGCAGTAGCTTGAAGAAAGGGTCTACTGAAAGTTTAGTTGGGAGACTAGGGTTTCTACTCATTCTCTTTATGAACTCCCTAAAACAGTGTAGGACATAATGTAGGGGCCTCTACATTGAACTGCTACATGAAAGGGATCTACTGCACCTACAAATCCAGGTAATTTTCTTTACTTACTTGACAATGCTGATGAATTAAGCCTTGCTTTATTCTTGCACCAGACACGAGGTTCTCCCAGGTATCAGTAGCAGACTGAAGATGTCCATGAGCTCTAGCTATTCGCAGACATGCCATCAAAGCTCCCAGAGCCCCCCTGCTATTACAAGACCCTAAGGATGGGAAAGATTGCTCTTGTCCTGAAAGCACAGTAACAAAGACCATTACCATATTATGCAATGACTACTATAATTATCAGCTGCTAATTTTCGTGTTTCCAATTAACATTTTATTTCAATAAATGAAAATCACATTTTAAACTCATTTCTAACATAAATTAAAGTTCCTATTCTAAAATAAATCATTATTTAAAATGATTTGTCCTTTTGTCAATCGTTTCAGGTAAGCATAATTCTCTTATTGTTAACATAAACAAATCATTATTTACCTGCTAACATTTTTACTTTTTCCCTAACACTTAGAAAATGAATCAGGAAGTAAATCAGGAAAAAAAATCAGGTGGAGAAATAAACACATCAGTGGCTACAGACTTATTATTGCTCTAAAAGTAAACACTGAACCTCTCTGCACATTTTAGAGTGACTGTTTTTCACTAGTAAAGAAGATTTAAAAAGGAACACAAACAGTCTGCTGGTTTGAGACGCTAGCACATCAGCCATTACCAGGAAGACAGGGCAACTTGATATAAAAATAAAGACAACCTTACTTCAGAACAGATTCTTGAATCCTGAATTTCAGATGGCTTTTCAAAAAGTCAAGAACAACTGTTGTCAAAAATTACAAAAAATGGCTTATTTTCACATACAGGAATCAAATTTTCCTGCTACCTCATGGCTACTCTTTGAAGTACTGAAAGTTTTTAACAATTTTAGTTGAAAATATTTCTTAAAATCACACTGTACAATACATTTTTGCTTTGTTAAACAATATAATAATTTTAAGATTTATACAATGTGTCATGATCATCACTTTACACATCCTGAATTATGCTTGAATTTGCAGTGATTCCTGTAGGGTTTGTGAGTTTCAATGGGATGTCTACCCCTATTGTAAATAACTATAGATGGCTATTTCTTGAGATCATGCCTCTGAATTTTGTCACTTCCCCAGAGAAAAGAACTTGCTACTGCCAAGTTACCTGTCTTTAACCTTGCCTAACACAGTTTTTAATTATTGTTTCAATCACTTGAATAAGCACATTATATAAGACACACAAACTTTTATTCCAGTAATACAACAAAATAAATTCAGAACTTGAAAAAATGAATTAAAACCCTGTAATAAAGGAAAGTTTATCATTGTAAGTGGAATTATTCTTTAGCTTGTAGAAATGACTTCAGCCAAAAAACTCCATTCAGCTTTATACAGGAACATTCGTTTCAAACTGAGACATCTATCATTAATCTCCTCCTTTACTATTTATAGAAGTGGTATTTAAATTTAAATATGATTAGCATCTGCATAGCTACCTACATTTAAGTATTATAATTAGAAATTACTAAAACAAAAATGCATTTTTCTTACCAGTTTTAGCATCAATAGAAGTCTGAAGAATCTTTACCATGTACTGTAAGCTTTCAGGGCTGTAACTTAGTAATTTTGGCAAGTAATAATCAATCACGTAAGATTTTTGATCCAAGTTTCCTTCACACAGTATAAAAAGGAGAGGAGAAACCCAAGTCTCATGCCACTGGTCAATCCAAGAACTCTCAGCAGTCTGGGATTTCAAATGACTCTTATGATTTTTAAACATGGTTTCCAAGAGGTCACTTGCATAAGGTACCAATGACTGGTCCCCCATCACCTCTAAGATTTGAGATGGAATAGTTTTATCTATAGCCAGAATATGTTCAATTCCTATGCACTCTACCAAACAACCAAGGCACATGTACTTTCCTTTAATATGCCATTCCAATCGCAGAAGACACTCAGTCAGTTTCACAAAGAAAGGATCAGGGACCAAACCTGCACCTTCCACAGTGAGCCGGTGCATTTGGAGAAGGTTTTTGAACATGATTTTGGTTTGGTGTCTTAGAGCATCCAATGGATGTTCCCAATGGGTATAGACATATTCCAAAAGTCTCCCAACTATACTTGAATTCCCATTCAGGCTGTCCCTTAGGCTGGGGGAACTTGATTCAAGGACTTGTATGGCTGAATTAGTCCAGGATGCCATGATTCTAGACAGAAACATTTCCAGCGTTGGCTCTTTAATCCTGAAGAAAAACAAGCCATGATCCATTATTGTAAACTGATTAGTAAAATAAATTTCATTTTAGAACAATTTAGACTTTAAAAATATTAAATACAAAGAATGAGCACAAATTTCAATTATTAAATTTACAAGAACAAAAAACTACAAGTAAAGACAAAATCGATCTCAAATTTGTGTATGAATCTTTTTACCTTGTAAAAAGTAATCCAGAAAGGAGTTCAAGACCAGCCTAAGCAATATAGTGAAACCCCATCTCTATAAAAATTTTAAAAATTAGCTGGGTGTGGTGACACACACCTGCAATCCCAGCTACTTGGGAGGCTGAGGTGGGAGGATTGCTTGAGCTCACAAGTGAGACTGCAGTGAGCTGTGCTCACACCACTACACTCCAGCCTGGGTAACAGACTTTGTCTCAAAAATAATGATAATAGTCCAGGAAAGGACATAGGGAAATTTGGGGGATGATGGAAATATTCACTCTCTTGATTGTGATGATGATTACATGTGTAATTTATTTATTTATTTATTTATTTATTTATTTATTTTTGAGACGGGGTCTTGCTCTGTCACCCTGGCTGGAGCACAGGGGCACAATCTCGGCTCACTGCAACTCCTGCCTCCCAGGTTCAAGCGATTCTCCTGCCTCAGCCTCCCCAGTAGCTGGGATGACAGGCACATGCCACGACACCTGGCTAATTTTTTGCATTTTTAGCAGAGACGGGGTTTCACCATGTTGACCAGGTTGGTGTTGAACTCCTGACCTCAAGTGATCCACCTGCCTGAGATTTGCACACCTGGGATTACAGGCGTGAGCCACCATGCCTGGCCTATACATGTAATTTAAAACATAAGGAAAGCCAAGGGTTGGAGATGGTTGGGGGAATGGGGCTTCTCTGTGATAAAAATATTCTGAAGTTGTTTGAATTAACTTTTATGTTTAAGAAATTTTAGAAATGTTGACAGTTTATCAGACTTGTGAGGATCACTTTAGATTACCTATGTTAATGTTCTTCATAAATTCTAAAGCACTACACATGTAGAAATTTTTATAGTTTTAAAAAACGATGGTAAAAACAAATTTGAAAAAATGTTTTAAAGAAAAAAGATAGCATGAAGAATATTAAAAATTAATTTTTGAAATGCTGGTGGTTGTACAACTCTGTGAATAAGCTAATAAAGTGAATTGTACACTTTAAATTTATGAATTGCATAATATATTAATTATGGCTCCAGTATGTAAAAAATTATTTTAATTTTCCTCCTTTATTCATATGTTTATTATTATCAAGCTGTATATATGTTTTGACATTTCATATATGTGATCACTTTCAGCTATTATGGCAAAAACACCACAAAAATACAAAATACAGCCCCATGAAGTCAGAAGACCTTCTAATATTGCTGTCTCAGGTTCTTATTAGCAATATGCTCTTAGGTAAGCATTTACTTTTCTAAGTCTCCCTTTGCCCATTCAACAAATTAGATTTCTTATCCTACATAGTAGACATATGAGGATCACGTTAGATTACCTATGTTGAAGTTCTTTATAAATTCTAAAGTACTATACATATAAAACTTTTATAGTTTTAAAAAATGATAACATTGAAAATGTTAAAAATTAATTTTAGAAATGTTCCTCACTGGCTAACCTACAGCAATAATTTCATTTATTTATTTTTTTGAGATAGGATCTCACTCTGTCACCCAGGCTTGAGTGCAGTGGCACAATCATACCTCACTGCATCCTTGGCCTCCTGGGCTCAGGCAATCTTCCCACCTCAGCCTCCCAAGTAGCTGAGACTACAGGTGCATGCCACCACACCCAGCTAAGTTTTAAAAGTTTTGTACAGAGAGGGTCTCACTATGTCACCCAGGCTGGTTTTGAACTCCTGGCCTCAAGTGATCCTCTTACCTCAGCCTACCGGGACGGTAGCTGGGATTACAGGCACAAGCCACTCTAGCTTTTGGACTACATCTTTTAAATGTCTTACAAGTGAAACAAAATATGAGACAATAGCATCAAAACTCACTGTGAACTCAAGGTGAACAAAACATGTGCGGTATCCAAGAGAAGGGCCTCCCCACTCCGACCCATGCTCCCATTCTGCCAGTCCAACATGGCAAGTGTCCCCTGACATAGGAATAAGACAGCTGACCCAGAGACGTTACCACAACAGAGGCTTCTGCAACTGCTCATAAACCACTCGGGGACGCTGGTGCAGTCCACTGAATGAAGAAGCACACTGCTAATCTGGAAAAATATAGCAGAGCTAATACACATAAAGCTTTTAAAACTTTTCAGAGATATTTCAAAATACAAACCCAAACATCTCTTTCCCCTGAAAAATCCTAGGAAAAATGACTAAACCCAAAGATAAAATACCCACAAATGTCATTATTATTATATTAGTATTAAAGGAATAAAATTACATCAAGTACGTGAATGATTTTGCTGGTTGGAATGTACTGGCAGAGCACAACACATCGCCACCTGCAGGTGGATAAGCTTAACAACTCTTTTTTTGGGGGTTTTTTTTTTTAAACAAATGCTTTTAGAGGTGATTTGAGAAATAAACATCTTCATCTTATTCAAAGATAATTACTTTGTGTGATCTCATAAAATAATGCACATATATTTTTCTAAGGTAAGGTAAAAAGATAAAATAAGTTTCCATATAATATAGCAAGCAAAAAAAGAAACCTACTAGTAAAAAATACAAGGATTGTGGCCTAAATTATCAAATTATACTTTCTATAAGAAGCAAATTTACTGAAAAATTGACTCTATCTAGCATGCTTCCTGTCTAAAGTACATGATTTGGGTTATACTTAATAAAAAACACATTTATCAGAAAAGTTATTACTGTGTATGTATCTATACATTAATATGCATAATTTTAACATTAAAAATATCTTTTAACATATTAATGAGAGATGACACTGAACAAACAGCACTAGAAAAAACTAAAAGAATATACATCAAAAATGTTTATAGTGATTATCTTTGTGAGATGGACTTACAGGTGACTGTTATTGTCTTCTTGTTATTGTCGCTTTATCTGAAATTTTGGAATTGTCTCTTATAAGAGAAAAGGGTCATCAGAAGGAACCAGACAATGCAAAAAAAATTCTTTTAATTCCCTTCTTTAAAAATATTTTTAATTTTTTTTTTAAGTCTCACTCTGCTGCCCAGGCTGGTGCAATCTTATCTCACTGCAGCCTTAAACTCCTGGGCTCAAGCGATCCTCCCACCTCAACCTCTCAAGAGCTGGGACTACAGGTGTGCACCACCATATCCAGCTAACTTTTTTATTTTTTGTAGAGACAAGGTGTAGCTAAACTCCCCAGGCTAATCTCAAACTCCTGGCCTCAAGTGACCCGCCTGCCTTGGCCACCCAAAGTGTTGGGATTATAAGTGTGAGCCACTGCACCAAGCCAAAAATATTTTTTAAACATACTCTAACTCTCAATAAAGTACAATTCTAAAAAGGAGATGCACTTACCAAATGAGGAATCTTTTCAGATGGGTGAAACATAGTCTTAATAAAAAGAATAATAGCTAATCCAGATGTGCTCTGTACAGTCTGTAATAGATCATCTATTTGGCAAAAAAGAAGACAGCTTATGTTAAATAATGAATATTCTGTTACAGTGGAAAGAGCAGATGCTGAGCAGCCAGATAGGCCTGGCTACAATTTCTAGTCTGACCACTTCCTGGGTGAATAGGTCTTACATAAATTATTTTAAATCCCACAAGCTCTGTTTTCTCTTCTGTAAAATGGGATAACTCTTAACTGACACAGTGTCAGGTTTAGATGAACAATGAATATAAAGGCTTTTTAGAAGCAGTCTCACTCTGTTGCCAGGTCGGAGTGCAGTGGCATGATCTTGGCTCACGGCAACCTCTACCTCCCGGGTTCAAGCGATTCTCCTGCCTCAGCCTCCCGAATAGGTAGAATTACAGGCGCGTGCCACCACACCCAGCTAATTTTTGCATTTTTAGTAGAGATAGGGTTTCACCATGTTGGCCATGATGGTCTCAATCTCTTGACCTTGTGATCCGCCCGCCTCGGCCTCCCAAAGTGTTGGGATTACAGGCGTGAGCCACCGCGCCTGGCCGAATATAAAGGCTTTTAAGCCCAGCATATAGATACTCAATAAATGTGATTCCTTCCTCTCTCCTCTAACATACACTTTCTTCCTCTCCAACTACTGCTTCCCAGAACACCTAACAGCAACACCACCTGTCCCTTCCTCTCCACCAATGCCTCTGTATCCCAATCACCACAGACATAGACTTTTTCAAAAAGAGATTTCAGGGCTTGTGTAAAGAATGTACATAAGTGCTAACTACAAACTTTGCTAGCACTGACACTGTACCCATAGCAACCAGTTTTGACTTGGTATCTTCTTTTTGTTTTATCTCTATTAGCCTCTAATACCATGGTGAATTGTTCAACCTGGGGAAAGAAGTATGACATCATAAACTACGTACTAAATATCCATTCTGCCCTTTATCCCTGATAACAAAACTGTGACTTTGATTGGGGAAGCCACATGCCCAGCCAAAAGCTGGATACCTGCTTCTTCAATCTTCTTTGCAACTAAAGGTAAGTATATAAGAGGGTTCAGGCCAATTGGATGTAAGCCAGTCACTTGAATATCCTGATTAAAAGTAAAGACGCAACTGGCCTTCCTTCTTCCTGCCTTGAATACACATCTGGAGCTACAGCAGTCATATGGCAATCACAAGGCAATAAACGTGGGAGAAAGCCAACCTGCTGAAGATGGCACAGCAGAAAAGCAGAAAATGTGTGGGTCATACACTGCCTATACCAGTTCAGGATCAACTGTCTCTGAACTTCTTATGTGGGAAAGGAGGTTTGGTTTTCAGTTACTTGCAGCTAAACACTTTACTGATCATGAACTTCAAAATGCTAGAAAAGAATAGTACTGATTAGGTGCCATCAACTTTTCAGAAAAGAAGCTATTTCTTTTTTTTTTTTTTTTTTTTTGAGACAGAGTCTTGCTCTGTCACCAGGCTGCAGTGCAGTGGCATGATCTTGGCTCACAGCAACCTCCGCCTCCTGGGTTCAAGTGATCCCCCTGCCTCAGCCTCCCGAGTAGCTGGGACTACAGGTGCATGCTGCCACATCCGGCTATTTTTTTTTTTTTTCGTATTTTAGTGGAGACGGGATTTCACCACGTTGGCCAAAATGGTCTCAATCTCTTGACCTTGTGATCAGCCCGCCTTGGCCTCCCAAAGTGCTGGGATTACAGGCATGAGCCACCACGCAAGGCTGAAGCATATTAAAATCATGTATTCTCTACATTTCATTAGTTAGAGAATCTTTTTTAGACTAACACAGTCCTCTTTTAAAAAGTAAATAACCTCTGAAAAGTTTTCTGTAAGTTACGTCTTAATAAAAGTAACTTCAACTACTTTCCTTTCAATACCTGAGAACTCAGGCAAAAAGAAAAATGGAAATACTAATTGGACAAAATATAGCTAAGACTTTCGTTACCAGGGTTAAAAACACAAAGAGGCTGGGCGCGGTGGCTCACACCTGTAATCCCAGCACTTTGGGAGGCCAAGGCAGGCAGATCACCTGAGGTCAGGAGTTCTAGACCAGCCTGGCCAACATGGTGAAACCCCATCTGTACTAAAAATACAAAAAAAAAAAAAAAAAAAATTAGCCAGGCATGGTGGTGCACACCTGTAATCCCAGCTACTCGGGAGACTGAGGCAGGAGAATCACTTGAATCTGGGAGGCAGAGGTTGCAGTGAGCCAAGATCGCGCCACTGCACTCCAGTGTGGGCAACAGAGACAGAATCCATCACAGACAAAAAAAAAAACACAAACAATGAGATGCTATTGTTTTCCAATCAGCCTAGCAAAACCAGAGTCAGTTATTGTTTTTCACTAACAAGAGCTCTAAAGAGATCCATTAGCATGTTTTTAATTAAGTTACATTCATACATATATTACCATATAGAATGGGAGGTGAAAAGAGAATAATTCAACTTTTTATATAAATACTTGTGTTAGGTATCACTTTTTGTTAATCTTATAATAATAAACCACAGATTCAAAAAAAGTGACAGAAAACAAATTTATAGCTTAATAAATTATTTAAAAGTGATCACCCTTGAACCTATCTTCCAAGGCAAGAAATAGAACTCAGCTACTCAGGCTAGGCACAGTGGCTCACACATATAATCCCAGCACTTTGGGAGGCCAAGGTGAGCAGATCACTTGAGGCAAGGAGTTTGAGAACAGCCTGGCCAACATGACGAAACCCTGTCTCTACTAAAAATACAAAAAATTTGTCAGGTGTGGCGGCACCCTCCTGTAATCCCAGCTACTCAGAAGCTGAGGCACGAGAATCGCTTGAACCTGGGAGGTGAAACCCAAGATGTGGAGGTTGCAGTGAACCAACATCACGCCACTACACTCTAGTCTGGGCAGCAGAGTGAGATTCGGTCTCAAAAAAAATAAAATAAAATAAAATAAAATCATGTAATGCAGGGCCTCCCTCCATTTTGGGAGGCTGAGTAAGGATACATTCCACACCTTAGTTAAGTATCACTTTTCATACTGTTAGTAGGAAAAGCTGATTGGCACTCAATTTTAACTGTCAATTATATATCATTTGTATATAATTTGTTACACTTACCATCGCTTAAAAACTTGGTAAAAATACTCAGCAATCCACACATATTTTGCCATATGGGAGAATTGGAAGCCTTCCAAAGATTTCCCTGGAAATCTTGTACTTTCTGTACTAACATCATTGAAACTCTAATGCCTACCAATAAGTCATTCATCAACTGTGTTTGAATAATATGATTTCCAGCACATTTTCTATAAAGAAGAAAAGACATTATTACAAAAGGAAATTCAAACAAAAATGTAAACATTTCTAATTCCCAGCAAAATAAATACATTCCTCAAAGGCCCGAAATCAATTTTAAATTATGATAATTTATTCCTCTCTCTTCCATTCCTACAAACATTCCAATTATGTGGATACTAACTGCAAACTTTCAACACCCTTTACTTATCAACATGTCCCTCTTTCTCAGCCAACAACTAACTTTACTTCTTCTAGGGCAAAGGTAAGAAATCAAGAATGAATGACAGAACTTGGGCTGGGTGAAGTGGCTCACACCTGTAATCCCAGCACTTTGGGAGGCCGAGGCAGGCAGATCATTTGAGGTCTGCAGTTGGGACCAGCTTGGCCAACATGGCGAAACCGTGTGTCTACTAAAAATACAAAAATTAGCCAGGTGTGGTGGTACATGCCTGTAATCCCAGCTACTCAGGGGGCTGAGGCAGGAGAATCACTTGAACCCCAGAGGCAGAGGGTGCAGTGAGCCAAGATGGCACCATTGCACTCCAGCTGGGCGACAAAGCAAGACATCATATTTAAAAAAAAAAAAAAAAAAAAAAAAAGAATGACATAACTTACAAACTTGAACACTCTCTCAACGTTGATATATTTTCCCTCCCTGGCTTTTTTTTTTCTTTTTTGAGATAGAGTCTCGCTCTGTCGCCCAGGCTGGAGTGCAGTGGTGCAATCTGGGCTCACTGCAACCTCCACTTCCCAGGTTCAAGCAATTCTACTACCTCATCCTCCCAAGTAGCTGGGATTACAAGCAAGCCATCATGCCCGGCTAATTTTTATATTTTTAGTAGAGACAGGGGTTTTGCCATGTTGGCCAGGCTGGTCTCGAACTCCTGAACTCAAGTGATCCGCCTGCCTCGGCCTTCCAAAGTGCTGAGATTACAGGTGTGAGAAACCATGTCCGGCCCCTCCCTGACTTCTAAAATGTCAGGCTCTCTCGCAGATTTTCCCCTACTTCACCAGCACTCCTTCTCAGATACCTTCACTAATTCATCCTCTTCTCCCTAATCTTTTTACGTTAGGAAAGTCCAGGACTCAGTCTTTATTCCTCTTCTTTTCTCCATCTAATTCTCTCCCTTGCTGATCTCTTTAGTTCATCAGCTTTAAATTATAATCTACGTGCTGATAATTCCCAAATTTTTATCTCCAACCCAGACCTCTGTCTAATTCCTTTCTGGCATATCTAACTTCCCGATATTTTTACTTGGATGTCTAACAGACATCTCTAAATAAGTGAACTTATCTTCAACTCCAAATCTGCTGTACCTGCTGCATCTTTATCCTACAAAAACACTGTAATCATCCTTGCCGCCCCTCCTCTCCATTTCATCTATAGGAAAATCCTGTTGGTTCTACCTTCAAAATACATCTAGAATCAGACCAACTCCATTGCTGTATCTTGGCCTGAGCCACTCTCATCTCTCCCTTGGGTTACTGCCATAGCCTCCTAACTGGTCTCTTGCAGCTTCTGTCCTTCCCTCTCAGTCAGTTCTCAACACAGCAAAACACAGAATAATCCTATTAAGGCAAAAGTTAGGAAAAACAACTTGGTAGTTTCTCAAAAACTTCAACATAGAATTATCTTATGAGTCCACTCTTATGTATATACCCAAAAGAGCTAAAAGCAGAGACTCAAAGATATACTTGTACATCAATGTTTATAGCAAAATTATTCACAATAGCCTAAAGGTAGAAACAGACCAAATGTCCATCGACAGACGGATTAACATGTGGTCTACACATACAATGGGATATTATTCGGCCACAAAAAGGAATGAAATTCTGATATATGCTACAAACGTGGATGACCCTTGAAAACACACCTGTAATCCCAGAACTTTGTGGGGCTGGGGCAGGGGCACTGCTTGAGCTTAGGAGTTTGAAACCAGCCAGGGCGACATGGTGAAACCCTATTTCTACCAAAAATATAAAAACAGGGCATAGTGGTGGACGTCTGTGGTCCCAGCTACTCCAGAGGCTGAGGTGGAAGGATCGCTTGAGCTTGGGGGGCAGAAGTTGCAGTTAGCCACGATCCTGCACTCCAGCTTGGGTGACAGAGCCAGAACTTGTCTCAATAAAAAAAAAAAAAAAAAAAAAAGGAAACATAAATGAAATCAGCCTGATACAAAAGGACAAATATTATATGATTCATAAGAATCACCTAGAATACGCAAATTCAAAAAGACAGAAAGTAGAATAGAGATTACTTGGGTCTACAGGAAATGACTTTTTTTAAAAAAATAAAATTTCCTTTCTTTTGGACACACTGAACTTGAGGTACCTGTAGAACATCCAAGCTGAGATGTCCACAAGTCAACTGTCAACTGATCTCCATCAGTCTACCACTCAGGAAAGAGATCTAACTTGGAGTAATAAATTTGGGAATCCTGAGTATATAGGTGGTGGCTGACACCAAAGTGGACGTTATTAAGCAGTTCAAACAAACAAAATGAAAAGGACAGAACCCATCTTTACATGATGACCATAAAAAGAAGAGCCAAAAAGGAGAAGAAGAGACAAAGAGCTCCTGCTATGGCAAAAGGCTACCATGAGTGAAAGACGATGATGTACAGGTATTATTTCTGCTCTCTCCCAGAACCTCCTCAAACCAACAGCCATGGGATTTAAAATGTAAAAAGATAAATTCTAAAGGCAACCAATATGCAACAAGACAATAATAATAATATTTCAGAAGTTGCAAAGCAGATGATGAGTGATAACTGACAGCAGAATCAAGAAAAGTGGACGCTCAGCCAGGGAACAAGCCCAGAAGCCATTTGATTTGTAGTACCAAATGGCTCAGAAACCATTGGCACTAGGTACTCCTTGATGTGGAGGTAAACATAGGATTGAAAACAGGAAGATTAAATACCTCTGAGCCAGAAAACAACTTATCTTTAGAAAAGGTAAAACAGGTGTCTGGCAAGGAAGATAGCACACACAGATAAGGCAACAACATATTACAAAAAGGAGAATTAGGTAAATATATGCACAATGCAGGCCAAATACTGAGACCTCAGCCTTCTTCCCTCACTCAGCAACCAGACTATTAAGACAATGGTTTAGAAGATTCTTCCATGGCAAATCCAGTATCTAAGCAAAAAGATTTAAACATACTGACATCTTTAGGTTTCCTCAAGGAAGAGTTCCCCCAAGAAACAGCCCAGCTAGACTAGCCTACAATAAAATCTGCAGTCAACTCCACCCATAGGCACAGGCATTCAAATCAATCCTCAGTGTCCCATTATTAAATATGACTACCCGAGCTGGGCACGGTGGCTCACGCCTATAATCCTAGCACTTTGGGAGCCAAGGAGGGAGGATCACTTGAGCCAATGAGTTCGAGACTAGCCTGGGCATTATAGTGAGACCTCATTCCTACAAAAAATTAAAAATAAAAAAAAATTAGCCAAGCATTGTGGCAGACACCTGTAGTCTCAGCTACTTGGGAGACTGAAGTGGGAGTATAACTTGAACCCGGGGAGGCAAGAGGTGCAGTGAGCCAAGATCGTGCCACTGCACTCAAGCCTGGGCAACAGAACAAGACCCTGTCACCAAAAAAAAAAAAATTTATATATAGATAGATAGACAGATAGATAGAAAGAAATACGTAATTGCCCAGCCAAGGATCACCAGACTTCTAAGGAAAGCTTCTAATAAGAAATATACTGAACAAAACCAGCAAACAGAAACAAGCAACTTGGAAGAAACAGAGACTATGTAAAGATGATAAAAAACAAAAAACTATCATGAATATATCCTCAGAGAAATAACAGAGGATATTTCACTCACGAAAAAACAGGATGCTATGAAAAAGGAACACACTCAGGTGAGGAAAAGAGTTCTTTCACTTACTCTCATAACAATTTATTAAATTTTTAATTTTTCATTTAAATATTTTAATATAGTTTAAATATTAAAATTCTGTATTTATTAAAATTAAGTATCAAACCTCTAAAAAATAGATTTAAATAATTGGGTCTAATATTAATGGAGAAAGGGGCTGGGCATAGTGGCTAACGCCTGTAATCTCAACACTTTGGGAGGTCAAAGCAGGTAGGTTACTTCAGTCCAGTAGTTTAAGACGAGCCTGGGCAACATAGTGAGACTCTGTCTCCAAAAAAATACAAAAATTAGCTGGGTGTGGTGATGCATGCCTGTAGTCTCAGCTACATGGGAGGCTGAGGTGATAGAAACACTTGAGCCCAGGAGGTTGAGGCTGCAGTGAGCTATGATCACACCACTGCACTCCAGCCTGGGTGACACAGCAAGACCCTGCCTCAAAAAAATGTAATAGTAATAATATTAATGAAGAGGGATGAAAAGATCACATTCTGAGACTTTCAAATTTTTCTTTGTACAAAGACAATGTACAACTGCAAGTATGCACACACAAATGCCAACATATAGCACTTGCCTATTTTCTTCCACGATTTCAATTAAACTCTTCTGCAGAAAATGAAGCACTGAAACAAAAGAATATGACAAACCAGAATTTAAAACTGTGAACTTCAACTTCGATAAAATATTTTATATCACTGTTATATAAAATGATACCATGATATAGAAACAAAAATTTAAAAGGAAGGCGCATGATGTACCTGAGTTATCTACAATGCTCTACCTATTGCCAAGAAACTTAAAAGAGCCAGTTCCAAAATGACTCATAGAAGCCATCAACTCATGGAACAAAATAAAATAATAGGACTTACCATTTTTAAGCAGATTATTAACACCTGCTCTACCTGTAGAGGAAAAATTGAACGCTGGTAAGGAGTTTCATGACCAAAATTAGTATCATTTAAAACCTATGATGTGACGAGAGGCGTTAGCCAGAAAAAGGACTAGAAAAGTGCTGCCTTACCCAAGTTAAAGTTCTCCATACAGGAAGATATATTGTCAATTACTTTCCTATAAGAGTATAAGTCAGTAGTATTCAATTCTTCCTGAAGACGAGAAGTAAAACGGTGTACAGCTTCAGGTAGAAAAAATTCAGGTAGGCTATTTAGTGAGCTAGAAAAAGAAACAAATATTAAAAATCTGACAATCTAATAGCCCCAGAATATGTGGGGAGGGAAGAGAATCATACAAATGTGGGAATACTGAACTAAACCTTCAAAATACAGCCAGAAAATTACAACTCCACACTACCATCACTGTAATTCCCTGACCTATCAGCTCATCTGGTCTCCCTGCTTCCATCTTGCTTCTCTCCCATCTCCCAGATTATTCTCAACAAAGTAGGCAGAGTGACGCTGTTAAAACACCATGTCAATTCTCTTACCAAAGCCTCCAACAATATCCTTCTCGGTTAAAGTACTAGACGACGTGTTTGCAGTGACCTACAAGGTCCACCCTACACAATCTGGCACTACCGTAAGCTCCTGACCTCATCTTTTTTTTTTTTCTTTTCTTTTCTTTTCTTGATTTTTAAACGGCATCCATCGCAATCCTGACCTCATCTTGATCCTTGTTCACTTAGCTCTAGCTAGATGGCCTTGCTCTGTTCTGACATACCAGTCTTTGCTCCTGCTGTTTCTTCTATCAAAAAGACTCTTCTTTCAAATATACTCAACAATTATTGCCTCATCCCTTTCAGGTCAATCTCAATTATCTTATCACGTCTGAGCAAAGCTATATGAAGTGACCATAGTATTTTAAATTGTAACCCTCACCCTATCCTTTATGTCCCCTTTCCTCCCTCCCCGCTTTTAGACAGCACTCATGCCATCTAATAGCCTATAAATGTTACTTATTTACTTTGTCTATTTTCTATCTTCCCCTTAGAATGTAATCTCCATTCTGGACTGTTTCATTCATTCTACCCCCAATTCCTAGAGGAGTGCTGAAACACAGTAGGCAGCCAATAAAAATTTATCAAATGAATAAATTAAACATATCAATTTTGCCTCAATTAATATAAATCAAAACTGATAGGCTTTGTTTTAAATATAACTGGACAGTTCAAAGTTTTTCTGGAAGAAAAGAATTCAAAAATGGGAATATTCAGAGTAAGAAAAGTCACTAGAGGGATGACTTAACACTGATACATAATTAAAACACATTATCAAACTATAGTAAATAAAAGTGTGGTATTGGTGTATGAACAAATGGACCCAAATCAGAAATTAAACCCATGTATATACGTGAACATATAACACAATATGGTGGTGTTCCAAATATGCGGGCAAAAATGGACTATTCAACAGTTTGGATAAGTGGTTCCCCATATAAAAAAGAAAACTAAATTGAATCCCTACCTCATACTACATTCAAACCTTAATTCCAGATGGACGTAAGGGTTGAGCAAAAAAAAACAGTATAAGGCCTGCAAATAATATTGTAAATAATCTTGTATTACAGAAAGCATATATAGTAAGGTATAAAACTCAGAAATCTACACACACAAAAATTAGCTGAGTTGATAACCAAAATAAAATTTTAATTTTTGTAAAGACAAGACACCATGAGAGAGTTTAAAGACAAGTAACAAAGGAATGTATTTAGCATATCATCTATACAGAAGTCTTATAAATCAAGAAAACATTCTAACAAGAAAATGTACAAAGGATATGAAATAAAAAAAAAATAGTCACTCAAACTCCACACATTGAAAAATGTTCAATCACATGTTCAATCTGGGATACATACAAATGTGGGAATACTGAACTAAACCTTCAAAATACAGCCAGAAAATTACAACTCCATACTACCATCACTGTAATTCCCTGACCTATCAGCTCATCTGGTCTCCCTGCTTCCATCTTGCTTCTCTCCCATCTCCCAGATTATTCTCAACAAAGTAGACAAAAATGTTCAATCTGGGATACATAAATTATAATGATAGCATCTTCACTCATTAGATTTTAAAAGATTTAAAGATTCATATTATCCAATGTTGGAAATATATGAAGAAGAAATAAGCATTCTAACTCAATTGGTAGTGTGGGGGAGTACAATTTAACAAGAATTTCAATAGGCCTAATTTTTGGTCCAGAAATTCTACTTCTTGGAATTTATCTCAGAGAAATACACATATATAATTATATACATAAGAATATCACTGCAATGGGGAAGTGATTACTTTAAAACATATAATATAAATCATGCAATATGTACCATACATAGATACATATATGTCATATATACAGTACATTTAAATTTTGGTATATTCATATTACAGATTATTTATAGCTGAAAAAGTAAGGACTGTTGGCGGGAATGTAAAATGCTGCATATTGAAAACAGTATGACAGTTGCTCAAAAAATTAAAAATAGTATGACCATATGGTCCAGCAAACCCACTTCTGGGTATATATCCAAAGAACTGAAAGCAGGATCTCAAAGAAATATTTGCACACCCATGTTCACAGCAGCATTATTCACAACAGCCAAGAAGTGGAAGCAACCCGAAGGTCCACTGAAAGATGAATGGATGAACAAAACACAGTATATACATACAACAGAACATTAAGCCTTTTAAGAGAAGAAAATCCTGTCATATGCTATAGCAGGGATGAACCTTAAGGACATTACGTTAAGTGAAATAAGTCAGTCACAAAAATACAAATATTACACTAATATGAGGTATCTAAAGTAATCAAATTCCTGAATGGGAAGTGACTGCCAAAGCCTGGGCAGGAAATGGGGAGTTGTTACTTAATGAGTACAGAGTTTCAGAGCTTTGCAGATGACAAGGTTCTAGAGATCATTGCACTGCAATGTGAATATACTTAATACTGAACTATATATAATTAAAAATCATTAAGACTCAAACATCGTATGTTCTCACTCATAAGTGGGAGCTAATCTATGAGGATGCAAAGCCATAAGAATGATACAACGGACTCTGGGGATTCAGGGGAAAGGGTGGGAAGGGGGTGAGAAATAAAAAGACTACAAATTGCTGGGTACAGTATACACCGCTCAGGTGATGTGTGCACCAAAATCTCAGAAATCACCACTTATTCACGTAACCAAATACCACCTGTTCCCCAAAAACCTATGGAAATAAAAATTAAAATTTTTAAAAAAGAATTCATGTAAAAAAAAAAAAAAGGTTAAGACTGAGGTTTTACGTTACGTGTCTTTTACTACGATTTTTTTTAAAAGGATTATATGACATGGAAATATCTCTAAGACATTCTTTAGTGAAAAAACAAGCTACAGAACATTATGTAGAATACAATCTCGTTTCCAGATACATTAAAAAAAGTAGAATGTAACACACATATGCCGACCTCAAAGAAAAGGTCTACAAAGATAAATACCAAAATGGTAAGTGACAATCTTTATTAAGAAAAGATAAGTCCTAAACAATGAAATGGAAGCCTTACCTTTTGTTTTGTATACTTCTATATAGTTTGAAATTTTTACACCAAGCCTATATTCCTGTGTTATCTGTGTAAATATATATTTAAACCAAGAACAGATAGGATAAAAAGACGAAAAAACAGCAAGATGACATTTAAACATAATCAATAAATGTAAATGGATTGAGGGAGGAGTTAGAAAACTACAGCCCACAGCCTGTTTATTAGTCCGTGACCTAAGAAGGCTTTTTATATTTTTAAAAAGTTGTAATTAATCAGTGAAAACAGAGAAGAAACCGTATGAATGAACTTTTTGTGATCTATATCAGTTCAGTTTTATCAAACCAAGGAAGGAATTTTAGTTACTTTTCAGTCAAATTCAACACTTTTTAACACCCGATTTCCCTTCCTTTTTTTCTTACCTTGCCAATACTTTCTTCAAGGGATTCTTTAGACTCAAAGAAAGATAAATGCCTGCTAAAATATCCAAACAACTTTGAATAGTGGGATCACACACGCCATTTTCATCTACTTTCTCCAGCAGAGGCACAATCTATAATACAAAACATTGAAGTAATTTTTCTCATATCAAGTATAGCAAAGTAACATGGTTCTAGATACTCTTTAAAGTCTCAATTGCTGGGCACAGTGGCTCACCCCTGTAATCCCAACACTTTCAGAGGCTGAGGTGGGCAGATCACTTGAGCCCAGGAGAGTTCAAGACCAGCTTGGGCAACACTGAGAAATCTTGTCTCTAAAAAAAAAATACAAAAATTGGCCAGGCATGGCGGTGCATGCCTGTAGTCCCAGCTACTCAGCTACTCAGGGGGCTGAGGCAGGAGGATCGCTTGAGCCCAGGAGGTTGAGGCTGTGGTTGAGCTAAGATTGCACCAGTGCACTCCAGCCTGGGTGAGAGCGAGACCCTGTCTCAAAAAAATAAATAAAACAAAGTGTCAATTATAAGGTGAAATATTTTCCATACTCCACTGTCAAGGATACCAATTTAAACACCTATTTCACTATTTATTAACTTTTTAAACTCATGTCCCCAGCTCTCTCTTTACCCTCCAGACCCACCTCCACAGAGAATCACAGACCTGTTAACGGCTTACGGTAAAGAACAGCTGTAGCACAATTTAAAAACCAGTAACAAACTTACTTGCTTTCCAAAAAAAAAACTATGTGTGCTCAAATGGTAAATCCTAATACCGAAATACTAATTAAGTATAATATTTATATTTTAAATTAACTTTTAAATGTGCCTGCTAAAAAGTTTTGAAGATTCATATATTTTAAAATTTATCTTCACAAAAGAGGTATGTACAATTATCTTCTACCTTATCTATTTACAGCTCAATTATGATAGAAGCCTGAATGTGGCTTCTATTGCTGTTTTGAATACGAGGATATTATACAATAAACAGAAAAGAAAAAAAATACCTATTTGTTAATGATAAACTGATATGCAATAATTAGGGGCCAAAAACTGTCAGTGATTTTTTAAAATCCTTAACAGCATGATACTCTTAAAAATGTATTCATGAATATCAATTCAGACTTACTTGTTTAACATAATGGATTTGTGACACTCCATCCGTGAGTTGTACACAACGTAACAGCAAAGAAGCTAGATTTTTCCCTTCCACATCAGCAAAAGCTACATAACATATACAAAAAAATTTTTTTCAATGATTTAACAGTAAGTTAAATATAACTTTGCCTTTGTTGTCCATTCTACAAAATTTTTTAATTATAAACCAAAGCAATAGGTGGAACATAGTCTGAAGACAGAATTTTAAGAAAATTTTTACATCCAAAACATAAGGAAAAACATAAAGAATTTGAATATTATATGCTAGGGGTCCCAGTGATTAAAATACTCTGCTTACAAACTAGAAAAAAATATATTATATAAGGGAAACCAGAAGTCACCTACATTTCAAAGTTTCAAGGTCCTGATGGCAAATGGTCAACACAGTAACTTGCATTTCTTTCTTCTTCTTTACACCCATTTTAAATAGAATTAACAGTAGTCACTGCAAGAAAGAAGACTTTAAGGCATTAATGTAATGTTTCTCAACCTCAGCACTATCAATTTTTGGCTGGGTTCATTCTTTGTGAACAGTATCATCCTATGCATTATGTTTCATGCATCCCCATCTCTACCCGTTAGATGCCAGTGGCACCCTCCTCCCTCCCAAGTTGTGATAACCAAAATACGTCTCCAAACATTGCCAAGTGTCCCCTGGGGGGCAAAAGTGCCCCAGAATAAGAATCACTGTCTAAGAATTTCTGATGTGAAGAAGAAAAATGTTTTAAGCTCAAGTTTATTACTGACTGAAGTTATTTTACCTACTATGACTCAGTCTTTGTATTTTAAAATATAGCAAACTTTCCTTTTAGTGAACACACACACCAAAAAAACCTAGCATAGTTTTTCCAAAAATAAAGTACTTCAAACTAACCTCAGTGACTTGTTAGACTAACAGGAGGTACCACCATGTACTGATTTCTGCAAAAATGAAAAAAAAAAATTTTTTTAATATTATTCTCTTGAGTTTGCTTTTATTGATACTTAACAAATCAACTGAAAGACTACACGACTACACACTAATAGTACCACGCCATCTGGAAAGAAGTTGGTAGCGAAATGTCATAGGGCTCTTTTCTTGATGCAGTTAGCATTTTTAGCAGTATTTATGATGAAAATATTAGAGGATATAATGTAGTACATGTATAAAACTAATCTGAAAGGACATGTTGAATGATGCAATCAGGAATAAAAACAATAAACTGAAATAATGAGCAATACGAAATTTACCAAGATGAAATAGAAATAAATGTAAAGGGCTGCATTTAGTTTAGGGGAAAAAACTCAGAAATAGAGGCTGGGGAGGCAAAACGTAGTTTGAAACAGCTCAACAGCACAAGATGACAGCCAAAAACCACAGAAGTCAGCCATAACAGAGCGCATGATTTTATCCAAACAGGTCAGGTGACATGTATAGCGCATTAGGTGCAGCGCTGGTGGCCATACTTTAAGGAGCCGTAACAAACAATGTAGCTGATTTCTGAAGGACCTAGAGAGAACCTCCTTCAGAGAACAGCTCAGTTAACCAAAGGTGTTTGGCCTGGAGAAAAGTCAACAGGACAAGAGCCTTAAAACAGCTACTAGACTGTTTTGGAGAAAAAGGGAGTAGATTTATTTGTATACTATAGACTTATTGTCTTGCTATTAGTAAAAGTTAGTACAAGCTACAGGGAGACAGACTCCAGATCAATACAAAGGAAAAGCTCTATGTTCCCACTAAGGACTGGGCTACCTTTTAAACAAAGAATTTCCCAACACCAGGAATATTCGAAGAGAAGATGACTGAATATTTTGTCTTGGACTCCTGAAATAGCCCCCTAACTGGTCTCCTAACTTCTGCACTTACCTCCAAAGAGCCCATTCTGTTTACAGTCATCAGAGCAATCTCTTTAAAAAAAAAAAAGCTCTCATCAAATTGAATTACTTACTCTCTTCCTTAAAACTTTCCAAGGGTTTCTAAATACACTTAGAATAAAATTCAAACTTGAGGCTGGGCATGGGGGCTCGTGCCTGTAATCCCAGCACTTTGGGAGGCCGAGGCGGGTGGATCTCCTGAAGTCAGGAGTTCAAGACCAGCCTGGCCAACATGGTGAAACCCCGTCTGCACCAAAAAAAAAAAAAATACAAAAATTAGCCGGGTGTGGTGGTGGGCGCCTATAACCCCAGCTACTCCGGAGGCTGAGGCAAGAGAATCGCTTGAACCCCGGAGGCAAAAGTTGCAGTGAGCCGAGATAGTGCCACTGCACTCCAGCCTGGTGACAAGAGCGAAACTCCGTCTCAAAAAATAAATAAATAAATAATAAAAACTTGAGATTTTGCCCTTCCAGGCCCTAAATAATCTGGCCCTGCCTTCCTCCACTCTTCATCTCAAACCAATCTCCTCTTCACCATCTCAAGAGCTTTGCACTTCCTCATGCTCTTATTCTCACCTAAGAGGCTTTACACTTCCCAGTATCTCTGCCCCTTAATGTTCTTGCAAGACTGACTCCTTCTCACCATTCATGTTTCTGCTGCAATATTACCTTCTAAAAGCCTTCCATGACCACTCTATCTAAAATCTCACCAATCCAACACACGTAGACACCATTTCCGTTAATTTTCTTCATAGCACTTACTAGTACCAGAAATTACCCTAACGTGTACATTTGTGTATTGTCTGTCTCCCCTAGTAGCAAACTGAAAGAAGGCAGCAACTTTAATCTGTTTTGTTCATGTTTCAGTCCTCAATTCCTAAACCAGTGCCTGGCACATAGGTGTTTAACAAACACTTGACGAAGAAACAAATTAACAAACATTTGTCAGAGATGTTCTAGAAGAGATACATGTCTTTAAGGGCAGGAAGGTGGACTACCTGGTTTCTAAAATCCATTCTACACCTAAGTGACATTCTACATCTTAAGAACCTATGGTCTGTTTGGGAAGTAAGAAATCAATACAGTAATGGCAGGTGAGCAACCACTTAACCAAAAATGGACGCAGCTAGGAAAGTGT
Source organism: Macaca mulatta (assembly GCF_049350105.2). Taxonomy (NCBI): domain Eukaryota; kingdom Metazoa; phylum Chordata; class Mammalia; order Primates; family Cercopithecidae; genus Macaca; species Macaca mulatta. The sequence continues at coordinate 81,248,089 of NC_133418.1, read as the reverse complement.
CAACAACAGAGTAATTTGTAAAGGGACAGTCAGATCTAGCGGAATTGAGGCACGCTTCCTAAGAAAGTAACCACTGTACAAATCCAGAAGAGATTGGGAAACGTAACTAGGGAGACTATTCTCTGGTGAAAGGTAAGCAAGTTTGCAGGAGGATTTGCTCTTGCAATTCTGAGGGCTCTACAAAAGCAGACTCGGTAATTATGCCTGCTCAAACGTGTGTCTTGAAGAACCTGGGTCCCCCAGGGGGTAAATCCCCTGTCTACCGCAAGGCCAGAAGGTGCCCAGTAAATTACACTCCTCCTAAGTCCCACTTACTGCTTCCCTTTAGAACGCTGCTTCACTCTACACCTTCCTGGCTGACTCCCACAAACATTCTCTGGGCGATTTCTGAACCACGTGGAGTTGAGGAATGACAGTGGGAGAAAGGGGTTAAAGTGCTGTCTCCATGGAGACCTTAGCGACCGGAAATCAGTTTCACAGCCGCCGAATCCTAGCGATACCAAAAATTGGGAATTAGTGTGGCTCGCCAGACGGCCCTAGCAAAACTGGCCGAGCCGAGCGCAAAGTCACGCGCTACCGCGGGTCTGGCAGGCAAGACACCTGGGAGCCAAACCTCGTGCCCGTCGGCGTCTGAGAAGAGTCGGAGGCGCCTGGTCAAGTCTCGGAAGCAGGTCTTCTTCTACGGCGTCTCCGAGACTCGTAACGCGGACCGCGGTAGACTACCGGGTCAGGGCGAAGAGAGGGAGGGAGGGGTAACCTGGGGGAGTCATCGCGAGAATTGACCAAACGCAGCTCCTCCAATCAGGAGTTCGACGGTGTCGTGACGTCACCGGGGTGGGCGGTAGCTATCGGGTCAGCGCAGCGCGTTCCTCGTGGTGTTGGGGCTGACCGGCCGTCTTGCGCACACGTGATTCTCTTCACATGCTTGGACGCCTGGGAAGCGCTTTTGTCCTAGTCCAGACCTTCCACCTTTCTCCCACTCTGTTGGCCCAGTGCAGAGTCTAGGAGAAATCTACGTGAAGTTTAGAGCCTGCGAGATGGAGCAGAGGGTTGGGCGGCGACTGAACGGAAGCCATGAGAAGAATTCGGACTAAAATGAGAAGTGCTGTACCAACGTGTGCCAAAGCGCATTTGTTCATTCAATGGATAGCGAGCTTTACTGTCAGAGCGTCTCCAGGCGCTAGCCTTGGAAGTTATCCCCTACTGAGGATACATATATTACGCAGCACATACAAATTGTCAGATGGTTCAGTCCTTGAAAAATACAACAACTTGATGTCACTGGGAGTTGCGAAAGGGGCCAAGATCAGGAAATAGACCTGATACTATCATCAGGAGGATTAATTTGGAAAATAGAAACATGTCAGTTCCCTAAACGTTAATGACAAGTTTTTAATAATTATTTTCCGAATTTTTTATTATTACCTTGCCTTGGTTTTCTTTGTAGCTTTACCACGTATGTATGTATCACTATCTTGTTTTGTTCAATTTTGAACTTTTTGGAATTGTGTATGTATTCTGCAGCAATTTGCTTCTTTCAGCATTGCTTTTCGTATTCACCTACATAAAAGCAGGCGGCTGTGGTGCTCTTCGCCCAGGCTGGAGTGCAGTGGTGCTATCTCGGCTCACTGCAACCTCCGCCTCCCAGGTTCAAGCGATTGTCCTGCTTCAGCCTCCTGAGTAGCTGGGATTACAGGCGCACGCCACCATGCTTGGCTAATTTTTGTACTTTTTTAGTAGAGACAGGGTTTCACCATGTTGCTCATGCTGGTCTTGAACTCCTGACCTCGTGATCTGCCCGCCTCAGCCTCCCAAAGTGCTGGGGTTACAGACGTGAGCCACGGCGCCCGGCCCGTAATTTTGCATTGTTTAATATACTTCATTATGTATCCATCCTGCTGCCTCTTATCGTGGATTATTTGCAGTTTTTGCTCTAACATTGCTGCTGTGAACTATGTTGTGCATGTCAACTGGTGAGTGTGAGCAGACGGTAAATATGTTGTACATATCAGCTGGTGAGTGTGTGCAGATGGTTCTCTACCATAATTTTTTGTCATATTTTTGACTCGGACTGATAGTAAGAAATACATTGTAGACTTTGAAACTGTGGACATATAAGTATTCACACATAACTGAAGTAAACATTTCTTGAAATGCTACTTTACAGGAGCTGTGAGATTTTATTTCCTTTTTTTTGTAAATTATGGTAAAATACACAACAAAATTTATCATTTTAACTATTTTTAAGTTTTATGCTTTTTAAAATATGTATATTGTTTCAGACCTACTAATTATATAACTCAGTGGGTCTGAACCCTTTTTTTGTTCTGACCAAACCATTTTAAAGGGGCAGACACTGCAACTCTTCACCCTACACAGTGAGAGGTGGGCTAGGAGGCAAACATAATAAACATATGTTGAAAGGTGAAATTACTGTTAAAACTTAAGACAAATTAACAGGGTTTAACTGAGCAAGGGGAAAAATGATTCTCAAATCGGGCAGCCTCCAGAATCATAGCAGATTCAGAGAGACTCAGAGAGACTCCAGGGATGCCTCGTGATCAGAGCACGTTTATAGACAAAGAAAGGAAAGTAATGTACAAAAAACAAGTGAGGTACGGAAGCAGCTGGATGTGTTACATACAGCTTGGCGTTTGCCTTACCTGAGCACAGTTTGAACAGTCAGCATTGTATGAATAGTTGAAGTATGGCTGCTGGGATTGGCTGAGACTCAGCTATTGTTACAGAAGTACACTCCTAAATTAGGCTTTCAGCCTTGTCTACCTACTAAGTTAAGTTATGGTTCATCCATAAGGACTCAAATATGGAAGTACAGAGGCTTTCTCAGGCCATATTTAGTTCAATTTAACACCGCCATGGAAAAAATAGGGGAATGGAAAGTGAGAGTATAGGGGAGATACGTTGCAACATTAAATGGGATAGTCAGAGTAGGCCTAATTGAGTCAAGATTTGCAAGAGACATAGACACTTGGGGAAGGGGAAACCTTCCATACAGAGGGAACAGCCAGTACAAAGTTTCCAGGGCAGGACTTGCCTGTTCGGAGAATAGCAAGGAGGTAAGAGTGGCCGGAGCCAAGCAAGGTTAGTAAGGAGTGGGACAAGGGGCTTTGGATTATGTAAGGCTTTCACGTTATTTTATGGATTCTTTCACTCATCAGTGAAATGAGGAGTGATTTTGAGCAAAAGAATAATAAGATTTAATGTACATTTCAAAATAATCACTGGAGCTACTTTGTTAAGAAGAGACTGTAGGTCGGACGTGGTGGCTCACGCCTGTAATCCCAGCACTTTGAGAGGCTGAGGAGGGCGGATCACCTGAGCTCAGAAGTTCAAGACCACCCCGGGCAACATGGTGAAACCTTGTCTCTACAAAAATACGAAAAAATTAGCTGGGCATGGTGGTGTGTGCCTGTAGTCCCAGCTACTCAGGAGGCTGAGGCATGAGAATTGCTTGAGCCCCGGGGGCAGAGGTTGCAGTGAGCTGAGATTGTGCCACTGCACTCCAGCTTGAGCTGCAGAGTGAGACTCCATCTCAAAACAGAAAACAATAAGAGACTGTAGAGCCTGCAGGAAGCCCAGTGAGGCTGTTGTGGTAAACTAGGCAGGCAGGATGCTGGTGGAACTGGCCAGGGTGGTAGCAGTGGAGAATGGGAAGTGGACAGATATTGGATGTAATCTGAAAGTAGAGCTAACGGGATTTTTTCTGAAGGATAGAATATGGGTATGAAGAAATGAAGAGTCAAAGATGAGTCCAAAGTTTCTGGCCTGAGCACCTGGAAGGATGAAGTTGCCAAAGTTTACTTGGAGCAGATTTGAATGGGTTTAAAAGAGACTGGGAAGAGAGGAATCGGCAAGATCAAGCAAAGGCAACTCCTTCTAGTCCTTCTAATACACAAGGGGTAGATAAATGGAAGGTAACACGTGGAGGAAGTATACTGCAAAAGTAATCTACAAACCCAATGCAATCTCCATTGAAATACCACCATTATTCCTCACAGAATTAGAGAAAACAATTCTAAAATTCATATGGAACCAAAAAAGAGCCCGCATAGCCAAAGCAAGACTAAGCAAAAGTAACAAATCTGGAGGCATCATACTACCTGATTTCAAACTATACTACAAGGCCATAGTCACCAAAACAGCGTAGTACATAGGCACATAGACCAGTAGAACAGAATAGAGAACCCAGAAATAAACCCAAATACGTGTGACCAACTGAACTTCGACAAAGCAAACAAAAACATAAAGTTGGGAAAGGACACCCTTTTCAACAAAAGATGCTGGGATAATTGGGTAGTCACATGTAGGAGAATGAAACTGAATCCTCATCTCTCGCCTTATACAAAAATCAACTCAAGATGGATTAAGAATTTAAATCTAAGACCTGACACTCTAAAAACTCTAGAAGATAACTTTGGAAAAACTCTTTCTGACATTGGCTTAGGCAAGGATTTCATGACCAAGAACCCCAAAACAAATACACTAAAAGCAAAGATAAATAGTTGGGACTTAATTAAACTAAAGAGCTTTTGCACGGCAAAGAACAGTCAGCAGAGTAAACAAACAACCCAGAGAGTGGGAGAATGTCTTCACAATCTATACATCTGACAAAGGACTAATATCCAGAATCTACAACAAACTCAAACAAATCAGTAAGAAAAAAACAAACAATTCCATCAAAAAGTGAGCTAAAGATATGAATAGCTAATTCCCAAAAGAAGGGCCAGGCGCAGTGGCTCACACTTGTAATCCCAGCACTTTGGGAGGCTGACGCAGGCAGTTCACCTGAAGTCAGGAGTTCGAGACCAGCCTGACCAACATGGAGAAACCCTGTCTCTACTAAAAAATACAAAATTAGCCAGGCATGGTGGCGCATGTCTGTAATCCCAGCTACTCAGGAGGCTGAGACAGGAGAATCACTTGAACCCGGGAGGTGGAGGTTGCAGTGAGCCGAGATCTCCTCATTACGCTCCAGCTTGGGCAACAAGAGCGAAACTCCGTCAAAAGAAATTAAAAAGTAAAAAAATAAATAAGAAGAAGATACACAAATGGCCAACAAACATATGAAAAAATGCTCAACATCACTAATGATCAGGAAAATGCAAATCAAAACCACAATGCAATACCACCTTACTCCTGCAAGAACAGCCATAATCAAAAAAATCAAAGAACAGTAGATGTTGGCATGAATGTGGTGATCAGGGAACACTTCTACACTGCTGGTGGGAATGTGAACTAGTACAGCCACTAGGGAAAACAGTGTAGAGATTACTTAAAAAACTGAAAATAGAACTTTTGATCCAGCAATCCCACTACTGGGTATCTACCCAGAGGAAAAGTTATTATACGAAAACGACACTTGCACATGCATGTTTATAGCAGCACAATTCACAGTTGCAAAATCTTGGAACCAATCCAAATGCCCATCAATCAACGAGTGAGTAAATAAACTGTGGTATATATACAATGGAATACTGCTTGGCCATAAAAAGGAATGAGTTAACAGCATTTGCAGTGACCTGGATGAGTTTGGAGACTATTATTCTAAGTGAAGTAACTCAGGAATTGAAAATCAAACATCATATGTTCTCACTGATAATTGGGAGCTAAGCTATGAGGACAGAAAGGCATAGGAATCATACAATAGACTTTGGGGACTTGCGGGGAAGAGTGGGAAGGGAGCGAGGGATAAAAGATGACAAATAGGGTGCAGTGTATGCTGCTCGGGTGATGGGTGCACCAAAATCTCACATCGCACAGACCACCACTAAAGAACTTACTCATGCAACCAAATACCACCTGTACCCCGATAACTTATGGGAAAAAATAATAAAGTAAGTCAATCAATAAATAAAATCCCCCCCCCGCCACCACACACACACACACACACACACAAAACCACCACCAACAACAACAAAAAAACCCTACGTTCTCATAGAAAATCATCTGTTACTTTCCAGACAGACAAACCCCAATTATTTCCAGGTAACAGAAGTTTGGTTTTAAAGGTTGAAATAGCGACATCTTTGAAGAAGATATCCTCTTTTTTGCTAGACATCTGGTGGCATTACCAACTTGAGACCACTTTAAATTCTCTGCTTGAAGTTTTTCAGGACACAATAGCATTAATTTGAACTACAAACTTTCATAAAGTATGTATTTTATTTGTGAAAATGTGTTCCAAGGAAATTTTTAAAGGATCCTTAGTATATAAAAGTGTAAATGAAAACACTTGACAAGGCCTGGTGCGGCGGCTCATGCCTGATAATCCCAACACTTTGGGAGGCCAAGGCAGGTGAATCATTTGAGGTCAGGAGTTTGAGGCCAGTCTGGCCAATATGGTAAAACCCTGTCTCTACTGAAAATACAAAAATTAGCTGGGCATGGTGGCGGGCACCTGTCATCCCAACTATTCAGGAGGCTGAGGCAGGAGAATCGCTTGAACCCCAGGAGGTGGAGGTTGCAGTGAGCCAGATCACACCACTGCACTCCAGCCTGGGTGACAAAGGGAGATTTCATCTCAAAAAAAAAAGAAAAAGGAAAAGAAAATACTTGGCATACTAACAGTGGACTAGATAAAATCATAAAAAGTAATCCTTGTGTCAACATTTTCTTCATTGTAGTTTAGCATTGCAAATATGTACCTGTAAAAATAATATTTTCCACTCAATTAGAAAAGGGAACTAAAAATAATTATTTAGAGCTGGGCACAGTGACTTCTGACTGTAATCCCAGCTACTTGGGAGGCTGAGGCAAGAGGATTGTTTGAGCCCAGGAGTTCAAGGCTGCAGCATGCTATGATCACAGCTAGCCACTGCACTCGAGTCTGGGCAACAGAGAGAGACCCTGTCTCTACAAAAAAATTATTATTATTTAATGACATGATTTTATATGTAATTATTAAGATTCTTTTACATTTGAATGGACATTTGAGTAAGTAAAAATTGACCTTTTAAGGCCACAAAGAAAAGGCTTTAATTGCCTACATAATTACTACCTGTTCATTAAGGTCTGCAGCAGCCAAAACCTCAGAAGCAATGTGACTGACCAGTCAAAAGTAAGGTTCTATCGCAAGTATTATTTTCCATACGGAAAAACGTGGTAGTGTCTCACAGTTTCATAGTCATTTTTATATCTCCCAAAATTATCACGTATGGTACTCTGCAAACAATGCATGGTGCCATGTACAATTCAGCAAGCCCCCATTAAAAAGCCTTATTGGTTTGGTTTTTTTTTTTTTTCTTAGACGGAGTTTCGTTCTTGTTGCCCAGGCTGGAGTGCAGTGGTACGATCTCAGCTGACTGCAACCTCTGCCTCCCGGGTTCAAGCGATTCTCCTGCCTCAGTCTCCTGAGTAGCTGGGATTACAGGCATGTGCCACTACGCTCGGCTAATTTTGTATTTTTAGTAGAGACGGGGTTTCTTCATGTTGTTCAGGCTGGTCTTGAACTCCCAACCTTAGGGGATATACCCACCTCAGCCTCCAAAAATGCTGGGATTACAGGCGTGAGCCACCGTGCCCGACCTGAATAGTTTTATATCTAAAATGAAGCCCAAAAGTATATACTAGACCTATGAATATGAATATTTTGTATTTAATATGTTTGGCCCCAAGTCAGTGAAAGAAAGCAAAGTACTGTACTATTACTTATATATCTACTTATCTGTCTTAAAACAATAAACATGTATTATCTCTTAGTTTATGTGGGTTAGAAATTCAATTTGGCTGAATGTGTCTGACTAGGAGTTTCTCATGAGGTTTCAGTGGAGATGTTGGCTGGGGCTATGGTCACGTGATGGCTTGGCTGAGGCTGGAGAATCAGCTCCCAAGATGATTGACTGACTTCTTGGTGCTGGTTGCTGACACAAGCCTCCAGCTCCTCTCTACATGGACCTTTTCCCAGCTGCTTGGGCCATCTTACAACATGGCTGCTGACCTTCCCAAAAATAAGCAAGAGAGTACAAGGTGGAAGATTCAGTGACTTTAATGGCCGAGCCACAAAGCAACACAGCATCATTTTGACAGTATCCTAACGGTTACAAAGGTCAGCTCTATTCAGTGAGGGAGGCTCTACACAAAAGTGTGCATACCAGGAAGCCAGTATCACTGGAGGGCCATTTTAGAGGCTGCCAACCATAGTGTATTAGGCCATTCTTGCATTGCTATAAAGAAATACCTGAGGCCGGGCACGGTGGCTCACGCCTGTAATCCCAGCACTTTGGGAGGCCGAGGCAGGTGGATCACCTGAGGTCAGGAGTTCGAGACCAGCCTGGACAAGATGGTGAAACCCCATCTCTACTACAAATACAAAAATTAGCTGAGCGTGGTGGCATGTGCCTGTAGTCCCAGCTACTCAGGAGGCTGAGGCAGGAGAATCACTTGAACCCAGGAGACAGAGGTTACAGTGAGCCAAAATTGCACCATTGGGCTCCAGACTAGGCGACAAGAGCAAGATTCTATCCAAAAAAAAAAACAAAAAACAACAAAAAAAAAACCAGAGCCGGCTGTGGCGGCTCACGCCTGTAATCCCAACACTTTGGGAGGCTGAGGCGGGCAGATCACGAGGTCAGGAGATCAAGACCATCCTGGCTAACATGGTGAAACCCTGTTTCTACTAAAAATACAAAAAATTAACCGGGTGTGGTGGCGGGTGCCTGTAGTCCCAGCTACTTGGGAGGCTGAGGCAGGAGAATGACGTGAACCTGGGAGGTGGAGCTTGCAGTGAGCCGAGATTGCGCCACTGCACTCCAACCTGGGTGACAGAGCGAGACTCCGTCTCAAAACAAACAAACAAACAAACAAACAAACCAAATAAATACCTGAGGCTGGACAATTTAGAAAAAAAAAAAAAGGCTGGGCAATTTAGGGAAAAAAAAGTTTAATTGGCTCATAGTTCTGTAGGCTGTCCAGAAAGCACTGCACAGCATCTGCTTGTAGGGAGACCTCAGCAAGCTTACAATCATGACAGAAGGCAGAGGGAACAACCACATCACGTGGTGAAAGCAGGAGCAAGAGGGAGAGTGGAGTGGGGAGGTAGGTGCCCCACACTTTTGCAAAACCAGATCTTATGAGAATTGACTCACTTATCACCAAAGGGATGGGCTAAGCCATTCATGAGGGATATGCCCCCATGATCCAAACACCTACCAGGCCCCACCTCTAACATAGGGGATTACATTTCAACATAAGACTTGGTGGTAACACTGATCCAAACCATTTCACATAGTAACGATAATACCTTTGCAGATTTCCTTTGCTGCCTAAAATGCACTAAGGGATCATAACTAAGGAATGACTTATTTATTATTTAATTAAATATAATTTCCATAGAGTATCTTAAGGAAATGGTAATTTTCATGTTTCCTTACAAAGTTATTTACCTTTAATGACATACATTTTCATGTAAGTCAGCACAGAATTTAAACATAAAACTAGGTTAATTTTAAGAAACATTTTAGATGTTCTTCAAACTTTCTCTTCCTAAACAATCCCTTCCTGAGGGGCTGGGCGCTGTGGCTCACGCTTGTAATCCCAACACTTTGGGAGGCCAAGGAGGGCAGATTACTTGAGGTCAGGAGTTAGAGACCAGCCTGGCCAACATGGTGAAACCCCATCTGTACTAAAAATACAAAAATTAGCCTGGCGTGGTGGCAGGAGCCTGTAATCCCAGCTACTCAGGAGGCTGAGGCAGGGGAATTGTTTGAACCTAGGAGGCAGAGGTTGCAGTGAGCTGAGATTGTGCCACCACACTCCAGCCTGGATGACAGAGCTAGACTCCATCTCAAAAAAACAAACAAAACAAAAAACAAAAACAAAAACACAACTCCTTCCCATATAAGGATATGTTGTGGCTGTTGTCTGTGTGACACCACTCTCTTCCTTCCCCATACACAGAGTTTCCACTTGAGTGACCTCAGTATTCCCTGAAAGCATTGTCCTTTCATCAACCATGCTCTCTGCTGGGAAGTCCTTCTTACTCCCACCTGAGAAACTTCCTCACACTTGAGGCTCCATCTCAAATTTTACCTCCTCAATGAAATCTGACAAGAAATTCCTATTCTCCATCATACTTAGATTTCTGTCTCAGTGATAGCATTATCAGTTTGTTAGTCCATGGTAATTATTCTTACGCTTGTCAGTCTTCCTACTGATTTATAAACTTTTCCACATTGGGCACCATCTTTAGATTCCTAGTGCCCAGCCCAGTGCCCGGCATGAATAGCTCTGCAAATTGTTGAGTTAGGATAACCAGGCCAGCAAGCCCTCCGCAGTGGCAGTGTGCAGTGGTGCTTACTTTACCACTGTGTGGCAGCAAACTACAGAAGTATTTCCACCTTTTTATAAGGAGTAGAGCTGAGAAGAGTATTCATAAACTATAGACAATGTTTCTTCTGGGAGTGGAATTACAGGGGACCCTCGTTGTCCATGCTGTTTATTTCTGGATTGTTTTAATAATAGCATATTTTTAATGTGAAATACGGCATTGATACAGAAAAGTACACAGAACAAATATTTACACAGAGATGCAAAAGTATGTTAGAATAATTTGCCAGCTCAGTTGAAATAATGTGCTGAATTTATTATGAAATACAACTATCAAATAGAAAATTACTTTGTTCATAACATTGCACAATACTGTTTTCAAATTCATCCATATTGTTGCTTGCACTTTTTATACCAAATAAATAAATATTAAAACTTTAAATGAAAATTTAGTAATAAGTAAAAATAGTTGTAAAATAATATGACCTAAAAATATTAGAACAGAAAATTGTATATACATTGTATTTTCAGCTTTATAAAATAATGGATACTATGAACAAGGTTTGGAAAAGAATGAGTTTGGAAAAGCAGTTTGTCAGGCCAGTAAGATTGTGAGTGAGTTTTTCTTTCTTAAATTTTCTTTACTGTTCTAACATGGGCTTAATAAACCTTTAAGACCTGTTTTTATAGGTCATAGAGTTGCTAACTGGAACATGCCCAAATTACCACAAACCTGCCATATTTTACCATTTGGATCATATTACTGTCATCTTAAAGAAAGCTGGTGGTTGTGTTGGGCACAGATAGAAAACTGTATTGTTAAATTGAGTTTGGCCTCCCTACATATTTTAAGTTTGGCTTACTGTTTTCTCCATACTTAGTTGGTTGCAACCTAACTTGATGTTAAACAGACTGTAACCTGATCTCTCAAGTAGCAGAGTCTCAGCCAATCACAAGCAGCCAGCTGTTCAAACCAGGTTCAAATAAAGCAAATGCCCAGCTGTAACCAATCTAGTTGTTTCTGTACATCATTTTTCCAGGTCACTTTCCTTTTTCTGTCCATAAATGTTATCCAACCATGCCAAAGCCCTGGGGTCACCCTGAACCTGCCCAATTTGAGAATCGTTTATTACTCAAACTCTGTTAAATTTAATTTGTCTAAAGTTTTTCTTTTAATCATATAAAAATTTAAAATGCATAGCACCATCTTTGTTTGATTAAAATGCTTTTGAAAAGAAAGGTTTTTTTCATTCTTGTTGCACAAAGCATTCTCGTATCCCCACATTATTCCCCCACTCAAAAACATCTGTCCGTATGGCAATCCTAATTCCTAGCCCTCTCCATAGGAGACAGGACTAGTAGCTCACTACTGTGGTTTTTGGGGGACATCTAAAGAAGGAATCCCTGGGACAGGAAGAGATGGAAAAGTTTGATGTCCACTTTTGACAGTAGGGTTCTACCAGAGTTCTGCAAAGGGAGAAGATCATGTATAAAACACAGTTCCAATCTTTTGAAAAAGGTAAATATTGTGTTGGGGTTTGTTGTTGTTGCTGTTGTTGAGACAGGAAACTCACAATCTTACTCACCTGACAAACTGCTTTTCCAAACCCAGTCACTCTGTCACTCAGGCTGGAGAGCAGTGGTTATGACCATGACTCACTGCAACCTCGACCTTACTGAGCTCAAGTGATCCTCTCACCTCAGCCTCCCAAGTAACTGGGACTACAAGCAGGTGCCACCATACCCAGCTATATATATATTTTTTACTATGTAGAGATGGAGTTTCACCATCTTGCCCAGGCTGGTCTCAAACTCCTGAGCTCAGGTGATCCGCTGGCCTTGGCCTCCCAAAGGGCTGGGATTATAGACATGAGCCACCACACTTGGGCATTGTGTAAAGTTTTTACTATCCATATTAACTAATATTATCCTGTGTGCACACATAAGGTTTCTGGAGCAGAGCAGATTACTGTTATTTACTTATAAAAAACAACCCCATGAATCCCCCATACCCAAATTCTTATCCCTTAATGATACAATGAGAGGTGGTTGAACAAAACTCTACATGTAAGTAATATGTATTGTAAGCGAGGAACCTCCCTTCCCCCAATTTAATCTAGGTGTTGATGTAGACGGGAGAGGCAGCTATACTTCTCACTTCTTCCTAGAGTTTTTTTGGAAACATAATGGGAGGATTCCTGAGTTTTTACTTTAACCCTTTGGAATATAAATAAATTTCTTCTGGGGAAAGGTAAGCCCAGTGTCACCACTTTACCACCCTGGGATGTCTCCACAATCCAGGTCTCATCCCCCGGTGTTAGTCCCTTTGTGTTGCTATAAAGGAGTACCCAGGGCTGGGCAATTTATAAAGCAGAAAGGTTTATCTGGGCTCACGGTTCTGCAGGCTGTATAAGCAGCATTGCGCTGGCATCTGCTTCTGGTGAGGCCTTGGGAAACACAATCACGGCGGGAGGTGAAGGGGGAACCAGCATGTCACATAGCAAGACAGGGATAAAGAGAGAGTGAGGTGGGAGGTGTCAGGCTTTTGCATAAACTAACTGAGCAAGAACTCATGTATTACCATGTGGAGGGCAATAAGCCATTCATGATTAATCTGTCCCCATGACCCAAATACCTCCACCAGGCCTCACCTCCAACTTTGGGATTACGTTTTAACATGAGATTTGGAAGGGACAAAACGTCCAAACCATATCACTCACGCCCCTCGAAAAGTAAACTCGTACCTCCAGGTCCAGCAGGAGGTAAATCTCTCTCCAGAAAGTAAATCTCCAGTGGAGATGTGTATGTTATAAAGGTCTCCTGTCTATGTCTAGTAAATCTCTTTTGTGCCTGTTTCAGGTTTCTCTCACTATCTGATCCATAAATTACTGTCCAGGTCCCTGGTAAAATTTGCTTAGAAAGCCCTAACTTGCAGGAACATAAAAGTATTTGCTGCCTGATTGGTTAAAACTATGCCCCCAAATTTGCATGTCCAAATTAGTGTGACCTTTCACACTTCTTTTAATTTTCTTGTAATTACTTTGAGTATATAAAACTCTTTTTTTTTTCTTTTTTTTTTTGGCCAGGCTCGGTGGCTCACGTCTGTAATCCCAGCACTTTGGAAGGTTGAGGCAGGCGGATCACAAGGTTAGGAGTTCAAGACCAGCCTGACCAATATGGTGAAACCCTGTCTCTACTAAAAATACAGAGAAAATTAGCCAGGCATGGTGACACATGCCTGTAATCCCAGCTACTTGGGAGGCTGAGGCAGGAGAATCGCTTGAACCCGGGAGGCAGAGGTTGCAGTGAGCCGAGATCACGCCACTGCACTCTAGCCTGGGTGACAGAGTGAGACTCCATCTTAAAAACAAACAAACAAACAAACTCTTTTTTTGGCATTGTTTTGTGTATTTTGATGACATAAGAAAATCAGCCTTACTATTTATGGCCTAGTCTTGCTTTTGTCTATTTGATGAATTGATCACCACCACCCCCTCTTAATCATACCTGCCAAGTCTTAAAATTACTGCTGGTGGTTTCTAAAAATGAAATACAGTTCCAAAGAATAAAGATGTCTATGCCATTGAGGAAGCTGAAGAAAATGTTTAAAAAGCAACATCCAAAAGGATTTCCAAAAATATCAGAAACTATACTAATTTTTGAAGAAACAAATATATGGCCCCTAAGGTGATTTTTCTAAAGGGTCATTTGAATGTGTGAACTCTGGGATGTTCTGGTTTGTTAAAAAAAAATCATATAGCTTTATATAAGAAACAAGTAGATGAAGATGTGTCCTAGTCCTGACCTGATGTCACTAGTACTAACACTCAATTTAGTTAGGTGACCTATAAAATTCACCCTAGTTCTACTGTGCTTCCCACCTTGCCTACAAGACAATGGAGTATTTTTTTTCTAAAATCTGCATTGCAGCATTCCAGGAGTTGCTATTCTATCTTTCCTTTACCCCAAGGTCTGAGCCTCAAGACAGCCTAGGAACCCAGGCAGGGCCCCTCCACCTACACAGACTTGATCCCGCTTCCCATACTCGGAGCTCTCCTGGACTAGGGAGAACTTCAATCAGGCCCTTTCCTCCAACCCCGGTAATTTTCATTTATTCCTCACAAAAGACCTGTGAAGCATGCAGGGCTGGAATTCTCTGTCTTTTTTTTTTTTGTTTTAACTGATGAAGAAACATGTTCAAATGGAGAAAGTGGCTGGTGTGCAGTGATTCTGATGCTCAGTCCTGGGCTCTTTCCATTATGTTCCAAACCCTCCTTTTTATATGCAGATGAGCCAATTGTGGCAGTGACACTTTCCTGCAAAATGAAACAATGCCATAATTACAAGGGCTTGGGAATTAATGGCACTAAATGGGTAATTTGGGTTTAATGTTAAATCCTGGAATAGGCAACCCAGGGCCAGAAAGAGAGGCTTTCCAAGTGTCACCTCTGCCATCTGGTGGTCAAATGACAATATAACTGCAACAATTCAGTATCGATACTGTCATCATATGAAAGTCATGCATGACCCCAGGGTCGGGTGAATTATTTGAGGCTGGGCTCTGACTTTTAGGGCCTGAGATGAGAAAATAAAATGTTGAATACACAAATAAAGGTCAGAAGTTTTCCACTGGATCTCTGCTCAGGGTGAGGAACTGCATAGTTTACAATGGAAGAGCCCATTCATCCATTTATTCAACATATTTATTAAGCACGGTCTTAGGCTGGCTTCCTAGGAAATAGATTCTAGGTAGATATTTGCTTAAGGAGGGTTACTGGGGAGCATTCTTGAGGATCACCCTTGTGAGGGTTTGAGGGAAACAGAACTGGTCAGAAAGAGTTGAACTGGAATGAATTTGCAATAGTGGCCTCAGCCGATCTGGGAGCTCTGGTGTTGGCTTGGCAAGGGGACTGAGCCTCTGTACTTCTTTATCCACCAGTTATTGGATTCCTTGTGAGCTGTAACAGAGCTGCACCTAGCGGGATGAGTGCCTTGGTCCTAAAAGGGGGGATCTGGGCAGTGCCCTACAGCCTCCACTAGAGACACCTACTGTGTTCTGGTACTGTGCCAAGGTCAGGTGATGTAATGTTGAACAAGATAACACCTCTGCCTTCAAAGGCACCCAGGGGTGCAGTGTGATAGAAAATAAATATGTGGGCAAATGAGTAAAGGAATAAATAATTAAAAGGGGGTTAAAAAAACCCGGGAAATACAAAGCAACTGTCTTAGAGCTAGACCATCTATCTCATAAGAGTAAACAACAAAGAAAATGCTCGCCAGAAATGTTGGCTCACACCCGTAATCCCAACACTTTGAGAGGGCAAGGCAGGAGGATTGCTTGAGGCCAGAAGTTCAAGACCAGCCTGGACAACAAGGGAAGACCCTGTCTCTACAAAAAAAAAAAAATTAGCTGGGCATGGTGGCATGCCCGCAGTCCTAGCTACTTGGGAGATGGAGGCTAGAGAATCACTTGGGCCCAGGAGTTCAAGGTTGCAGTAAGCTATGATTGCACCATTGCACTCTGGCCTGGGCGAGAGAGTTAGATCCTGTCTCTAAAACAAACAAACAAAATCTTGCCTTTTCTTTTTATGTTTGAGACAGGGTCTCACTCTGTTGCCCAGACTTGTTTCAAACTCTTGGGCTCAAGCATTCCTCCCATCTCAGCCTCCCAAAGTCCTGGGATTACACAGTGCCTGGATCCTTTCCTTTTATTATATTATTATTATTATTTGAGACAGGGTCTCACTCTATCATCCAGGCTGGAATGCAGTGGTGTGATCATGGCTCACTACAGCCTTGACCTCCCTAGGCTTAGGTGATCCTCCCACCTCAGCCTCCCAAGTAGCTGGGACTACAGGCGCACCCCACCATGCCTGGCCAATTTTTGTATTCTTTATAGAGATGAGGTTTTGCCATTCTGCTCAGGCTGATCTCACATTCCTGGGCTCAAGCAATCTGCCCACCTCAGTCTTCCGAAGTGCTAGGATTGCAGGCGTGAGCCACTGTGTCTGGCCCTTGTCTTTTATCAACGACGATAAAGAAAGCTGAAAACATTTGGTATGAAAACTGAATTTACCCTCTGCTGATATAAAAACTGAAAAAGAAGAAAAAGTCATCTAGAAACAATTCTAGAGAAACACCTATGAAACTTAACCAAAGCAGTGGGAGATTACCTTGTCATTCATCCGCAATGGAATGTGGCACCCTTCAGTGCTACCTAAGAATATGTGTTGGGGCTTTCCCTATATCCTGGGGCCTACACCTGTTCTGAGCTATTGGGAAGGAGGGCTGCCCATAGGTAGGTGTCATTCCTGGGGAATATTCTGGCTGCTGATCTTGTATTGATATCCCCAGATACAGCACCTTGGAAAAATCAGAAAAGACAGCTCCTGGGTACCTGCTTAGGTGGAAATCAGAGAGATTTTGGTGCTGATTCTGCCTGTGGCCACATGATGCACCCCAACCCAATTCTGTTGTCCCAAACATCTCTTTCTCTACATCCTTTGTGTTTTTCTTCTTCCCATACCTGTAGAATCTTTATTTCCTCGCAGGGAAAAGGGAAAAGTACTTGGATCCTTGCCTGTTGTCCTTAGCCTGTTACTTAGAGCATTACAATAAACTCCATCCTATGAGCTCGTTAGGCTTAAATATTTGAAATGTACAAAACTATTTCTCCACCATGAGTTTCAGAAAAATCATTTGGGGACTTAAAAAACCTAAAATTGCCTTTCTTGTCTTCTGGTTTTGCTGTGGCAACCATTCTCTAAGGCAGAGGGAATAGAATTGCCTCTGGTGTTGGGCACCAGAGGTGTTGGGCAGGGCAGAGGTCTACGATAGAGGTACCTGTTGACAGTTCTAAACTCTCTTTAGAACTTCAGATGCTTGCCCTGAAACAAACACCTCCATTTGATGTCCAGCCTCAAACTCCTATCTCTTTTTGCCTGCCTGCCTGCATTTCTTTTTCTTTCTTTCTTTCTTTCTCTTTCTTTCTTTCTTTCTTTCTTTCTTTCTTTCTTTCTTTCTTTCTTTCTTTCTTTCTTTCTTTCTTTCTTTCTCTTTCTTTCTTTCTTTCTTTTTCTTTCTTTCTTTTCCTTCCTTCCTTCCTTCCTTCCTTCCTTCCTTCCTTCCTTCCTTCCTTCCTTCCTTCCTTCCTTCCTTTCCTTCCGGATACTCGCTCTGTTGCCAAGCTGGAGTACAGTGGCATGATCTCAGCTCACTGCAACCTCCACCTCCCGGGTTCAAGCAGATTCTCCTGCCTCAGCCTCCCAAGTAGCTGGGACTACAGGCCCGCACCACCACACCCAGCTAATTTTTGTATTTTTAGTAGAAATGGGGTTTCACCATGTTGGCCAGGATGGTCTCAATCTCTTGACCTTGTGAGATCCGCCCGCCTCAGCCTCCCAAAGTGCTGGGATTATAGGCGTCAGCCACTGCGCCCAGCCTTGCCTCACTTCTTTCTGCCTCTTTCTTCCCCTTGAATTTGCTATACTAACTTATGCCCTAAACAAGCAAAAATTCTGAAAGTCTTTTTCTCTCAAATTCCACTTCCTCCTAGCTGATTAATCATTGAGTTCTAGGTAGTTCCATATTTGCTATTACTGCCCCATTTTAAGACACTGCTAACAACCTCCTTTCCCTATAGATCAGAGTTTATAAATCTCAGCACTGTTGACATTTTGGATGGCATAACTCCTTGTTGTGGGGGACTGTCCTGTGCATTGTAGGGTGTTTAGCAGCATCCCTGACCACTCCCCACAGATGCCAGTAGCACCACCAAGTTGTGATGATCACACAATGCTAAGTCACACTGGAGCCCGCGACAAAAGAAAAAAAATGTGTGCCCTATGTACACTTACCAAAATGTCACCTGGTAAGTTAATAAAAGTTCTACAACAACAATAAAAAGACTGAATTTACACTATGCTGGTATAAAATTTGAAGGGAGGAAAAAAAGATGCCCCCCCAAAAACAATTTCACAGAAACTTTGAGGGCCCAGTGCCAAACGAAAATGCAGGTCCTCTTCTTCAAAACTTACTAAGAATTTCAAAACAGTGAAAGCAGAGCATTAAACCAAGCATAGAGCCCTTCTAGGTATGGAGGGTGCTGTGCTGCATGGCTCTCAGCAGCTGGCCCTGACCCATGTCACCCAATCTGTCCACTCGCCTTTGTCAATCCCCGTAAATCTGCCTGATGGGGAATGTGACAGCCATGGGAACTCTGGGAACCCCAAGCTGACTGAAAACAACTGTCCCCATTGCGCAATAATGCAGGATCTAAAAACAAACAGCCTGCCTTTATTTAGAATTTTGGGTTGGGTGCAGTGGCGTCTGTAATCCCAGCACTTTGGGAGGCCAAGGTGGGAGGACTGCTTGAGGCTAGGAATTTGAGAAAAGCCTGGTCTAGGCCGGGCACGGTAGTGCATGCCAGTAATCCCAGAACTTTGGGAGGCCAAGGTGGGTGGATCACCTGAGGTCAGGAGTTCGCGAACAGCCTAACATGGTGAAACTCCATCTCTACTAAATACAAAAAAAAAAAAATTGCCATGCGTGGTGGCACATGCCTGTAATCTGAGCTACTTTGGAGGCTGAAACGGGAGAATCACTCGTACCTGGGAGGTGGAGGTTGCAGTGAGCTGAGATTGCATCATTGTACTCCAGCCTGGGCAAGAACTTAATTCCATCCCAAAAAAAAAGAAAAAAAAAAAAAAAAAAAAAAGAGAAGGGCCTGGTTAACAGACCAAGATACCATCTCTACAAAAAGAAAAATTTTTTTAAATTAGTCAGGTGTGGTGGTGTGCACCAGTAGTCCCAGCTACTTGTGGTTACTTGGGATGCTGAGGCGGGAGGATCACTTAAGCGTGGGAGTTCAAGGCAGCAGTGAGCTATGACTGTGCTACGAAAAATAAGTTTAATTAATTACTTTCTTTTAGAGATGGAGTCTAAAAGTCTTAATTGCCTTTTTTTTAAGACATGGAGTCCCCTCCACCAAAAAAGTAATTAATTAAACTAGAATTTTGATGGTTTATCATGGATTTTTTGTATTAATTTTGATTTTAAAATATATTGTATTAAAATGCTACTTCTTCTGATTACTGAGGATTTTGGAGCTTTTTAAATTTTGCATCTTGCTGTCTTGACCCTAATCTAAGCCCTGTTCCAGACATTGTCAAGTGTTTCTTGCTGATTTAGAGTAGGGGTCCCCAAACTTTGATCAATATCAGAATCACCTGCAGGTCTTGTTAAAACACTGACAGCTGGGCCCCGCTTCCAGAGTTTCTGATTCAATAGGTCTGGGATGGGGCTCGAAAATTTGCATTTCTAACAAGTTCCAGGAGATGCTAAAGCTGCTGGTCCAGGCACATTGAGAACCACTGCTTTAGAGTCATCCTTCATGTCATGCCAGTGCAAATATTTTTCCAAAATCCAAGGGACTTCTCTGCTTAAAACTCTTCAGCGGGTCCCTATGGCCTATAGAATACAGTAGCCGCTTCTTGGTGGCATACATTACCCCCATGGGCTACCTTTCCAACCTCCCCTTGTGACCTGCACGTAATACTCTAGTAATATCAGCTGTTATTGCCTCTAGAAACCTTCCTTAACCCCTAAATTGTGCTAAGTGCCTGTTATTGTCCTCTGATAGCACACTGTATATACCTCTCTGTTAACATTTACAACTTAGTATGGAATGATTTGTTTGTATGAATGTCTACCCCATTAGATGGCAGGATCCTGGAGGGCCGGTACTATCTTTATTCCTCTAGTTCCTGTTATAATGTCTGGCTAACAAGTGCCCCAGTAGCATTTTATGAACTGACCTGAATGGACCTGAATACAATTCTGTAGTCTCATAAAAAGGCAGAGAAAAAGAATACCAGCTTGAGTGAGAGTTAGAGATGTAAGTGCATAGGGGTAACAGATGATACAGCTGATACCTCAAGAGCCTTGAGGTTTGAGGGCCTGGCAGACTATTTTTCAATTGTCTATAAGAGTGTAATTCTTGGCCAGGCATGGTGGCTCACGACTGTAACCCTAGCACTTTGGGAGGCTGAGGTGGGTGGACCATTTGAGGCCAGGAGTTTGAGACAAGCCTGGGCAACATAGGGGGACCCTATCTCTACAAAAAATAATACAAAAAATTAGCCAGGCATGGTGGTGCATGTCTGTGGTCCCAGCTACTCAGGAGGCTGAGGCAGGAGGATTGCTTGAACCCAGGAGGTCGAGGTTGCAGTGAGCCGAAATCACACCACTGCACTTCAGCCCGAGCAAGACCCTGTCTCTTAAAAAAAAAAAAAAAAAAAAAAAAAAAAAAAAAAAAGTTTAATCTTTTTTATGCAGAATTAGCCCTTAGTATGTTCTATGTGACCTCTGGATCCTATTGGTAGCAATATCCATGTAAGGTGTGAAAGAAAAGAGCTAAGAAAGAAATCTTGAAGCATTGGCTAGAGCAGATAAGAAATGCGGTCCTGAAGAAAGAGCAACAATATTAGGTTGGTGCGAAAGTAATTGTGGATTTGCCATTAATTTTAATAGCAAAGAATAGGATGATGTAGGGTGACACAGGTAAGAAAAAAGGAGACCAAGAGGAAAAAATCATTAGATGCAGAGGAAAACTGATTTTTTTCAAATAAAAGGTATTTTTTTCCCCTTAAGTAAGGAAACAAAAAAGAAAGACTTGTAAGTAAAATTCTTCAATATTATATTAAACAAATTTCAAGAAATCAGTTGGTTTTGTTGCTTTAAAATAAGTTCAAGGAGGCTGGGCGCAGTGGCTCACGCCTATAATCCCAGCACTCTGGGAGGCTGAGGCAGGTGGATCACGAGGTCAGGAGTTCAAGACCAGCCTGACCAATATGGCGAAGCCCCGTCTCTACTAAAAATATAAAAATTAGCTGGGTGCGGTAGCAGGCACTTGTAATCCTAGCTACTCAGGAGGCTGAGGCAGGAGAATCACTTGAACCAGGGCAGCAGAGGTTGCAGTGAGCCAAGATCGTGCCACTGCACTCCAGCCTGGGTGACAGAGTAAGACTGTGTCTCAAAAAAGAAAAAAGAAAAAAAGTTCAAATATTTATTTATTTATTTATTTAGTTAGTTAGTTAGTTAGTTAGTTAGTTTTGGAGACAGAGTCTCACTCTGTTGTCCAGGTGGCAGTGCAGTGGTGCAGTCTTGGCTCGCTGCAGCCTCAACCTCCCAGATTCAAGTGATCCTCCCGCCTCAGTCACCCAAGTCACTGGGACCACAGGTGTTGCCACCACACCTGGCCAATAGTTGTATCCTTTGTAGAGATGGGGTTTCATCATCTTGCCTAAGCTGGTCTGGAACCACTGAGCTCAAGCAATCTTCCTGCCTCAGCCTCCCAAAGTGCTGGGATAGGTGTGAGCCACCGTGCCCAGCCGAATTATTTTATAATATAAAATATTCCAAGGGTAGGGCTACCATATGAATCAGTTTAAGTATGATTTGTTTGGATAGTTGGCTCCTGGTGTCATGGAAAACGGATGGGAAAAATGAAATTCATAGGAGAGAGTGATCTGCAATCTGCCATGGAAAATGTTAGATGTTTTGTGGGATAAAGTAAACCAAAATTCTGGAATAAAAGTATTGCCCATCAATAACTTAAAGGAAGCTACATGGCAATGGCTTCAAATGCCAATAGTATCTCTGAGAAAAATGTATTTTTAGTATATTTCCAATATACTGACGTCTATCATACATCTTTGATGTTTTTCAAACCGTTTAAATATGTACATTCTTGTTAGAGAAATTTGAACATAACCTACCTCCTTTGAAATTATGACTGTATGTTTTTGGAGTAAGGCTTCAGTAGATACAGGGATCCTACTTCAAGGAAGGGTTTGTTGCCCTGGCTGCTGGGAATGTGGTAATCAGACAGCTTCCAGCTTTCACTCCCATTAAGGTTTCCCTAAACTGTTGTCACACCCAAGCACGTGCCCTTCCTAGGAGGCCTACATTCACTTGCTGATGTACTAATGGCATCCTGGGCATGAAGGCCTGGCTATTTTAGGTCACTGTGGGACAATTCTGAATGAGATCGTATGTGCCTAGGACTCCTCAGGACATTGGCTGAGGCTTTGAGGAGTCTACATTACAGTTTTCTTAAAATCCTACATCCTCTCCTTCCCTTCACAGGAGGTAGTCACTAAGTATCTTACATGCCAAGCCAATCTCAGCTTCTGCTTCCACAGAACTAGTAGGAGACAAATATCAACACGTTTATGGAATGAAGTTCATCTGTGGTTCTTTACCTTCTTTACTAATCAGGCAAGAACTAGAATACGGATAGACATAATAGATATCACCTGTATCTATAGCTACACCCATCTTGGTTTATATCTATAATATAAATATATATTTATATCAGTAACATAGATATAAATTGAGATGTTGACTCTGCAGACATATGGCGCTGTTCTTTTCTTGATGCAGAAAAGTCCTGGGATTTCTCCAGTCTTGTCCAAGTGAAGCAGAAGCAGAATTAATAATCCACTCATTCATTAAACAAATATTTAGTGAGCATCTATGCCAGCCCCTTTGGGTTCCTGGTGTCTAAAGATACAAAATACGTAAGACATATTTTCTGTTCTCTAAGGAATTTCATGTAATGTTGAAGAAAAACATTGATAAGGGATATAATGGAGGAAAACACTATAGTAAAGGGATGAGAAGGAAGTGATTATTTTGGCTTATGTGAGACAAGAAGATCCAAGTAGGGCACAGTGGCACACACCTGTAATCCACCTACTGAGGAGGCTGAGGCAGGATAATCCCTTCAACCCAGGGGTTCAAGGCTGTGGTGAGCTATGATTGCACCACTGCACTTGAGCCTGGATGACAGGGTGAGATCATATCTATAAAAAGAGGGAGAGAAAGAGTTTGGGCATGGTGGCTCATGCCTATAATCCCAGCACTTTGGGAGGTTGAGGTGAGAGGATCGCTTGAGGCCAGGAGTTCAAGACAACCTGGCCAACATAGCAAGACCCCATTTCTGTAAAAAAATTTTTTTAAAAGAGAGAAAGAGAAAAAAAAAAGCCACATAGTAAGGGATTTTTCAGGATGTAGAGGTGATGAAGTGGTAAACAGGGTGGCAGTCCATCCATTCCCAGCAGAGGGAACAGCATATGCAAAGACTCAATACAGGAAACAAATCTCCACCTTGGAGAGTGGGGAGGGGTAAACTTTTAGGTCTAGCAACATCCCCTCACTGCTCGGCCTTTCTGCAGATTGTTCTCTTTGCATGAAACTTTTTTTTTTTTTTTTTTTTTTTTTTTTTTTAAGGCAGGGTCTCACTCGTTGCCCAGGCTGGTCTGGAATTTCTGTCCTCAAGTGGTCCACCCACCTTGGCCTCCCAAAGTGCTGGGATTACAAGTTGAGCCACCATGCCTGGCATGAAACACTTTTGACTCTCTCCTAATTTTTCACCTGGATTAATTCCTTGTCTTTCATGCCTTTGCTAGGACATTGCTTCTTCCAGGAATTACCCTGATTCCCTCAAGACTGAGCTAGATGAGTCTGCTATACAGTCCCACAGTATCTGTCACAGCATTATCACGCCATGCTTTAAATTGCCTGTTTACTTGTCAGTGTTTCCCTCTGGCTAAACCATAACTTCCTTGAAAGCAGGCATTAGTCACTGTTGATCAGCAGATGTCAACACAAGTGATTGAAAAATAAAAGGTAGTGTTTGTTGAATGGATAAATGAATGCTGCCAAGCGCAGTGGAGTTAGGAAAGTACATTTTATTTATTTAACGAACATTTATTCCGTACTATTATGTGGTAGACCTTTCTAAGTACTGCGGGTAACAGGAATGAACAGAACAAAAAGCTTCATGGAGCTTACATGCTAGTGAGGAGAGACAGAGGATAGGCAAATTGCTGTAAAGTACAAAGCAGTGTGGGAGAGAAGAAGATTATTATTTCATGTAGGGTGGTCAGGGAAGATGTCATTCATAAGGTCATATTTGAACAAAGACCTAGAGGAATTGAGAGAATGAGATATAAATATTTGGCATATAGGGGATACATTGGAAACATCAGCAATACTTCTTAAAATTGCCCCACCAATTGTGGTTCCATATTGTGGCTAATTTCTCTCTGCTATTGTAGGTAATATCATGAGGATTTTGTTAAACTCTGACTTTTATTTTGGCTATCTCTTTAGATACTACCAAAACATTTCAAGTTTCTTTAATTCCCTATCCATTTTATAAAGATTCCTGTAATGGTTAGGAAATCCTTTTGTTTCTAAAGCATTTTGAAGTCATGGACTAACCCAAATAATGCCTACAATCAGTACAAATATTTTATCTGTCTGTAGTTGGCAGGTCTGGGCAAGAGCAATAAATATGGCCATCTGGACTGATTTTTTTTTTTTTTTTTTTAATGAAGTCTCACTCTGTCTCCCAGGCTGGAGTGCAGCAGTGGGATCTCGGCTCACTGCAACCTCCGCCTCTGGAGTTCAAGCGATTCTCCTGCCTCAGCCTCCCAAGTAGCTGGGATTACAGGCACACACCACCACACTGGGCTAATTTTTGTATTTTTAGTAGAGACGGGCTTTCACCATGTTGGGCAGGGTTTCATCATGTTAGGCAGGCTGGTCTCGACCTCCTGACCTCAGGTGATCCGCCCACCTCGGCCTCCCAAAGTGCTGGGATTACAGGCTTGAGCCACAGCACCCAACCCATGTGGACTGATTTAGTTTCTGTGAGAAGCTTTTATTTCAAGGGTAAATTCAAGCTTGTGATGGCCTAGCCTCCCTGACAAGTTTTAGTTTTTCTTTTTAAGTAGGAACAATCACAAAATTTAATCAGGGATGCCCAAGGGAGTCTCTAGTAGGTCCATAAAGGAATGGAGAGTTCCCTGATAGGGGTTAAGTAATCACGGAATTCTTTTTTCAGGTGAAGGAGGGGAAGGTGGTTGGTTAGTGCTGCAGTAATATGGGAAAGGCAAACAATAACATTTTATTTATTTATTTATTTATTTATTTATTTATTTTTTGAGATAGGGTCTCACTCTGTTGCCCAGACTGGAGTGCAGTGGTGCGATCTTGGCTCACTGTGGCCTCAACCTCCTGGGCTCAAGCGATCCTCCCTCTTCAGCCTCCCAAGTAGCTGGGACTGCAGACATGCGACACCACACCTCGCAAATTTTTTGTAGAGACAGGGTCTTGCTATGTTGTCCAGACTGAACTTGAATTCCTGGGCTCAAGCAATCTGCCCGCCTCAGACTCCCAAAGTGCCAACATTACAGGGAGGAGCCACTGTACCTGGCCAATGATATTTTATAAAGCTTAGCTGACTAGCTGAAAAGTGATAGAAGAGCCTATATGGTGTGGGAACCATTAAGTTTAGAGACGTTAAAACAAAACAATTGAAGGTTTTGGTTTTTTTTTGAGACAGAGTCTTGCTCTGTCACCTAGGCTTGAGTGCAGTGCTGCGATCTAGGCTCCCTGCAAGCTCCGCCTCCCGAGTTCACGCCATTCTCCTGCCTCAGCCTCCCCAGCAGCTGGGACTAGAGGCGCCAGTCACCACGCCCGGCTAATTTTTTTGTGTTTTTAGTAGAGACGGGGGTTTCACCGTGTTAGCCAGGATGGTCTCATCTCCTGACCTCGTGATCCGCCCTCCTCGGCTTCCCAAAGTGCTGGGAATACAGGCGTGAGCCACCGCTCCTGGCCAATAATTGAAGTTTTTACACATTGTATTGTTGCTGCCACACAGACAAGATGGCTATGTCTTACTTATTCAATGAAATTCTGAAATTCAAGCAATAGGCCTCTAAGGATTATCATCTATTTGAATTATTACCACTAACAGTTATTCAGACTTCTTATGAACAAAGAGAGAAACACAGATTGTGAATCTAGAATCCTGAAAATAGTATCTTAGTAGACAGTTAATATTACCAGTTTACACACGAGCATGCCTTTTTAAAATATCAACTTGAGAGCAGTCATAGAGAGACTAGAGAGACTATTTTTTTTTTTTTCCTTGAGACAGAGTCTTGCTTTGTCACCTGGGCTGGAGTGCAGTGGCACGATCTGAGCTCACTGCAACCTCCGCCTCCTGGGTTCAAGCAGATTCTCTTGCCTCAGCCTTCTGAGTAGCTGGGATTACAGATGTGTGCCACCACACCAAGCTGATTTTTGTATTTTTAGTAGACATGGGTTTTCACCATGTTGTCTAGGCTGGTCTCAAACTCCTGACCTTAGGTGATCTACCCACCTTGGCCTCCCAAAGTGTAGGGATTACAGGTGTGAGCCACCGCGCCTGGCTGGAAAGACTATTTCTTTAAGACTAGTCAAGTGCAAGAGTGAGAAGTGGAGAAAGTAAAACAAGGAGTTTCATCTGTAACTGTGAATAATCAATTGAGATAACTCATTATCTTAAGACAGGCCACAATATATTGGTATTAACATGCGTATGTAAATATAATTCGCCTAAGAAGATAAGGTCTTTTTTTAGTGTCAGGTGTTTTTTTTGGTGTCAGGTGTTTGGCGAACAAAAGACTACTCATGCAAATATTGAATTAAAATTTGAAGAGTTTTAAACAAACCTAATTTATTTATATTTTCCCTTCTTTTATAGTGTGATGGAGCAGTCCTTTGTGTTATTTAATGGTCACTTTAAGAAACTGAACTATACTTTAGGTATAAAAAACGTTGTAACAGTTTTTTCTTCTGAATTTGAAGCTTAATTTAGGAAAGGCAACATCAGGAATGGTTAAAGAAGACAAGGGATAAGTTGCAAATATCTAAAGATGAAACTGCCACAAAACTGTAAAAACACGGGGGAATAAACAACAGTTATTAAGAGCTTTTTTTTTTCGAAAGTAAGGACTCCATCCAAATTCTAATTTTACTCTCCTTTGGCATATTATTTACATTACAATTTGCAGTTAAGAATGTATTGATATACCTTCATAGGTATGCATTTCATCATCTATATAAAGATATATAAATATACAAAGATATTAATTTAAAGGTTTTATAATTTTAAAATATAATTAACATCAGTATAGTAAATAAAACATTGTATATATCATACTAAGTTTACCATCTGACAATACTATAACTTTCCTAACAAACAGAAAATCATACCCATTGTCTTGTATATATTTGTATCATAAAACATTACAGTATTGTATTTAGTATAATAAAATATTTATATTAAATGTTAAATTTAACAGAAGTAACCAACTTTTCTTTTCTCCAGACAAGAAAGAAAATTAGAGAATTGAAAGCCAAAATTTACTTAGTTATTTTCTTCTCTTTGACACTTATTTAATATTATTCTAAAAAGTTTGAGGAGGCGGAAATAACTAACTAAAAATATAGATATAGATAATGTTATTCAAATATATTTTCATATTTTGTTAATCAATTGTCAATTTAAGCAATAAATATAACTTAAAATTGTATTTAGTGACCAACGTTTCATATTTGTTTCTCTTTTGTAAACTGTCTGCTTATAAATGCACATAAACGTATTTAAGTATTAATTGTTTGTCTAAGGTTTTAAAGTTGGTTAAAGATCTGGAGATTATAATTTAGCTAACACACAAGTTCTTATGATTTCGAACATTGAAGAATTTTATAAAATTAAATCCTTTGACCAGACATTCATTATCATTCCCTTTGGTTGAATATAGTTTTACACATATACCTTTTTACTTGAAGCAAGTAGTAATTGGTTTAATTTATAAAACCAGTATAGGAAATTTAAGAAGTTTGTATTATAAGAAATTTGATTCTGGTCTTGAACAAACCAAACTATTATGCAGACACTATTTTAATATGGTAAATTAATTTTTACAGACTCTCAATCATGACAAAATATCTTCTTTTATTTTAGAATTAAAACCTTTTCTTTTTATCTCCTTGCTGTTATGTAGGCTATTATGTAAATATACCTTTATTAGGGTCAAAAATAAGAAACACAATTTAATAACTTTTTATTTCTTTTAGATAGTATTGACTGCTTATCTAGACTATAATCCTAGAGTAAGTACATAACTGAATGCTTTTTAACAATTAATTAATCTTTAAAGTATCCCAAGAGAAGAGAAATGAGAGGAAAAAGAATAGGAAAAAAAGTAAGGAAGCCAGCTTCACACAAATGTGAAATTATTTTTTGTAAAAAGCTAATTATGCTCCCTCTGTAAGAAAAGGGAAGGAAGTTTTGATGTAGAAAAATAAATTCCACATATATACACACAAAAGAGAATGACATACAGTTGGTTTTGACATAACTTGAGTCCTTGATAATTTTATGGAGACATACAATTAAAATGTCAGGTCTTATTAATTCCCAAAGTACAAAAACCAATAAGGGGATGTTTCCTGGGTTAAGCAAAATCTTCTCTCTTTTAGACAAACAAGACATCGCCTTGTAAGGGTTTCTTCATTCTTTTGTCTTGAGATACTACTCAAATGAACAACCTTGTTCGTGTCATAATTTCCCCAAATTTGGTTATTGCAATTCCAAACTTTCCCTGATAAAATTGTGCCAGTTAGAAAAGTAAGTGTACAAGTTATCCTATGAGGGGAAAAACATGAAGGAGGCAGCTGTTAGCTTGGAAGAGGTACAGTGTTATATTGAGAAAGTGCCTGAGAGCTGAGTGCTCTATAAGGATGGTGAGTGACTAACTTTGTGTCTCTGGAGCTTGGCCAGAGGCCAATTGCTGCTAATCCACAGCTGGACAAAATCTCCCGATTTAGTGCAGATGAAATTAAACAGAGAAGTTCTCAGGAAAACAAAGACAAAGCCTGAGGTTTGTAAAGGTGACCCAAGGAAAAGTTTATTGAAACTTTTCAAACTAGTCTGTGAAGACTTTCGAACACAGCCTTTGAGGCTGACTCAAAGATGAACTTCTTAGACTTGTGGCATCCTCTCCCTGCAGAATTTTCTTTTTGCAGATAACATGCAAAATGCTAGTCAACTAGCAGCAGGTGTTGTTAGAGGGATAGAAAATAATTTTGCCAAGGAACAACACAAATCTGCTTAGATTTGTTTCTTTAAACCCCAAGGGATGTTATTCCTATGAAAATAAATCCAACACTGGGCTTCAATGAAGGGTTTCAGTGAAATATTAAGAGTCCAATTTAACATGTGCAAGTAAAACACAAAGGGTCTTAGATGTGCACATGACTGAGTTGAAGGTCCTGCTCCAAAGTGGTGAAGGCTTCAGCTGAATCTCATTGGAACTTCTATTTGTGTCCGTTTCCTCCAGACAAAACCACCAGACTTGTAGTTGAACTTATACATACATTGAAAGTTAACTTTAACCAGATATTGGGGGGATAAAGGGGACTTCAAGGAAGAAGTGAAGTTTTGCTCTGGATCATATGCTGTTAAGAAGTGAAGATAATAGATAATTCTATGATTGGGCATTGTAATGACTCTTTTTTTTTTTTTTGGAGACAGAGTCTCTGTTGTCCAGGCTGGAGTGCAGCGTAGTCGCAGCTCACTGCAACCTCCACCTCCAGGGTTCAAGCGATTCTTCTGCTTCAGCCTCCTGAGTAGCTGGGATTATAGGCACCCACCATCACACCCGGCTAATTTTTTGTATTTTTAGTAGAGACAGGGCTTCACCATGTTGGTCAGGCTGGTCTCTAACTTCTGACCTCGTGATCTGCCCACCTTGGCTTCCCAAAAGTGTTGGCATTACAGGTGTGAGCCACCACACCCGGCCTGTAATGACTCTTATCTGAAAGGAGGCAAGACTACAGTGAGGCTAAAGCTATCATTCATAAAGAGGCAGTGGTCACTCATATTAGCCAGGACAGGAGTATACTTTTGGGACGTTTGCATTGTGAAACTTGCTTTTGTCTATGCTTAGTCAAAATTGTGCAGTAGTGAGGTGTTTTGTTTTGTTTTTAATCTCATCATGGTAACAGCATGACCCTATCTGATATTGATAGTCTGTGAAATTGTTAATGTCCAATAGAACACTGTGGCCTAGCTGTGACACCAAGTGCTAGCTCCTTACAACCCTGAGAATGAGCTGTAGTGCCAGGCTAGTTCTCAGATTTTAAGGGCTGCTTTTCTCTCTTTCAATTGGGAACAATCAACCATGTCAAATGCTTCTGTTCCATCAACTAAGGTTAGAAGTGAGAATTGAGCATTGGATTTTAATGGTGTGAAGTTCATATAGGATTCTTTCAGCGTGCGGTGGCTCAAGCCTGTAATCCCAGCACTTTGGGAGGCCGAGACGGGCGGATCACAAGGTCAGGATATCGAGACAGTCCTGGCTAACACGGTGAAACCCCGTCTCTACTAAAAAATACAAAAAACTAGCCAGGCGAGGTGGCGGGCGCCTGTAGTCCCAGCTACTCGGGAGGCTGAGACAGGAGAATGGCGTAAACTCGGGAGGCGGAGCTTGCAGTGAGCTGAGATCCGGCCACTGCACTCCAGCCTGGGGGACAGAGCGAGACTCCGTCTCAAAAAAAAAAAAAAAAAAAAAGATTCTTTCCTCCTAGAGTGTTAAATCCAGTTAGACTTAGAACCCAAAATGAAGGACATTCGCATAAAGGCAGTTCAGAGGTGAGAATCTCAGTGAGAAGAGCCCCAGTTGTCCAGGGAGTAATTAACGAATTACCTGTCATCAATTAGTGTGCACTTACTGACTTTCCTTCCATCCCTTTTTCACTTCCCCATTCCCTCCTGTAACCATTTCTCAGATAGACTGCTTACACCCAAATCCTTGTCTCGGAGAATCTCTAGTGGGAACCTGAACTAAAAGAGATTGTTCTCAGACTGGTTATTTATCAAAGAAAGTAGTTTCAACCACATTACACTTATAATTTTGGAAAGCCTGAGCAACTGTATTTTTAAATTGTTGTTTCTATAAAATGTTTTATTAATATAAATTACAAGATAAAATGTCCTATGGACTTAATACCAACATCCAAGAAGATAGAAAATAGAAAGAATAGAAAAGGGCGGCCAGGCACAGTGGCTCACGCCTGTGATCCCAGCACTTTGGGAGGCCAAGGCGGGTGGATCACGAGGTCCGGAGATCGAGACCATCCTGGCTAACTCGGTGAAACCCCGTCTCAACCGAAAAATAGAAAAAATTAACCGGGCGTGGTGGCGGGCACCTGTAGTCTCAGCTACTCGGGAGGCTGAGGCAGGAGAATGGCGTGAACCCGGGAGACGGAGCTTGCAGTGAGCTGAGATCACGCCACTGCACTCCAGCCTGGGTGACAGAGTGAGACTCCTTCCGCCCCCCCCCCAAAAAAGGAATAGAAAAGGGAAGAGAGTATTAAATCAGACGCTTAGGTTCTAGTCTGGGGTGTGTTTTCAGTTGATGCTACGGCCTTGGGTGTAAGTATTTATCTGTAAAAGGAACCTAAAATACTTGCCTTATATCACTGACCAATTGTGAGAAATTAAGAACATCATATTTCTGAAAATTTTTGAAAGTTGTAAGGCTCATATAAATAGACATTATTGTTTTCTGCAATTAATTTTATGTATTAAAAGCCATCATTTGGAAGACTCTTTGCAATTTTCAAAGCTTACTACAAAGTTAGTTATCAAGACAATGTGATACTGACTTAAAGATAGACATAAATATCCACGGAATAGAATTGAGAGTGCAGAAATAAAACCTCATATTGACAGTTAGTTGATCTTCAACAGGATACCCAGAACTTTTAATGGAGAAAAAGTAGTCTTTTCAACAAATGATGCTGGAACAACTGGATATCCATATACAAAGGAATGAATTTGAACCTTTATCTCATTCCATATATAAAAAATAATGGGGAAAAGGAATCAAATACCTAAATGTAAGAGTAATAGCTCTAAAACTATTAGAAGAAAATAGGCATAAGTCTTCATGACCTTGCATTAGGCAACTGTTTCTTAGATATGACAACCTAGAGCACAAATGACAAAAGAAAAAGCTGATAAATGGGACTTTGTCAAAATTTAAAAATATTATCCTTCAAAGGACACCATCAAGAAAGTAAAGGCCAGGCGCAGTGGCTCACACCTGTAATCCCAGCGCTTTGAGCCGTTGAGGTGGGTAGATCACCTGAGCCCAGGTGTTCGAGACCAACCTGCGCAACATGACAAAATCCTGTCTCTACCAAAAATAAAAAAATTAGCCAGGCAGATCACTTGAGCTCAGAAGGCAACAGGTCAAGGCTGTAGTGAGGCAGAATTGTGCCACTGCACTCTAGCCTGGGCAACAGAACAAGACTCTGTCAAAAAAAAAAGAAAAGAAAGAAAAAGAAAGAAGGTAAAAAGGCAACCCACAGAATAGGAGAAAATATTTGCAAATACTGTATCTGATAAGGGAATTGTATCTAGGATACATAAAGAGCTCTTACAACTTGATAATAAAAAACAGATAACTCCAGCCGGGTGCAGCGGCTCACGCCTGTAATCCCAACACTTTGGGAGGCCAAGGTGGGCAGATCACTTGAGGTCAGGAGTTCAAGACCAGCCTGGCCAAAATAGTGAAACCCTGTTGCTACTAAAAACATAAAAATTAGCTGGGCATGGTGGCAGGTGCCTGTAATCCCAGCTACTTGGGAGGCTGAGGCAGGAGGATCACTTGAACCCAGGAGGCAGAGGTTGCAGTGAGCTGAGATCATACCACTACACTCCAGCCTGGGGGGGACAAGAGTGAAACTCCATCTCAAAAAAAAAAAAAAAAAAAAAAAACCTCAAACCTCAAATGAAAAATTAGCAAATGACTTGGATAGACTTTCTCCAAAGAAGATATACAAATGGACAATAAGTACATGAAAAGGTGCTTAACATTGTTAGTCATTAGGGAAATGCAAATAAAAAAGACAGTGACATACTACTTCATGACCATTAGGATGACCATAATAAAAAAGACAGATAATAACAAATATTGGTGAAGATGTGGTGAAAGTGAAATCCTCACTCACCGCTCAGGGGATTATAAAATGGTGCAGCCACTTTGAAAAACAGTCTGGAAGTTCCTCAAAAGGTTAAACATAAAGTTCATATGACCTAGGAATTCCACTCCTAGGATATACCCAAAGCAATGAAAACATATGTCCACATAAAAATTTGTACACAGATGTTTATAGCAACATTAATTATATAGCTAAAAAGTCAAAAGAACCCAAATAAGTGCCCATTAACTGCTGAATGGATAAACAAAATGTAATCTATCCATATAATGGAATATTATTTAGCCATAAAAAGGAATGTGTAACAAGTACAGAATGCTCAATGGGGAGGCAGGACTTGAGCTTGTTAATCAGAAGGATCTGGTTATTGCATTGTTAGGGTCAATTCTACAACATGGATAAACCTTAAAAACAGTATGCTAAGTGAAAAATCCAGTCACAAAAGACAACATATTATATGGTTCAATTTGTATGAAATGCCCAGAATAAGAACCGATAACAGCAGGAAGTGGATTCGTGGTTGCCTAGGGTTGAGGGGAATGGGAGGATTGAGAGGTGATGGTTGAAGTATACAAGATTTCTTTTTAGGTTGATGAAAATGTTCTAAGATTGATTATGATAGTGGTTGCACACTTCTGTTAATATACTAAAAACTATTAAATTATACACTTTAAAGAGATGAATTGTGTAGTATGTGAGTGATATCTCATTAAAGCTACTATTAAGAAGTCTTCCAAAAGACTACTAGGAAAACATGAAAGTTTGGAAAAAGTTATGACAATTTTACACTAGTTAAAAATGTAAAATGATCTAACTGTACAATAATAAATGCTTAAATACATTAGGATAAAATCTTAGGATGGACTATTAACCAATCATGAAAAACATTTTCAAATAATACTTAATGACAAGGAAAATGCTCACAATGACATGTTAACTATAAAAGCTTGATAAAAGTAAGAATTCAGCATAATACCATATTTTAAGGGACATAAGTGTATGTATAGAAAAAAGACTGAAAGACAACAAAATGTTAAAGTGTTTATGAAGATTGCTTGTGGATAGTTTAGGTTTTCTTTGTTCTTTCTATCTTTTTATATTTTCCAGTTAAAATGAGTTTATATTGCTGTAGAATCGGGAAACAAAATATTGTGAAGTAAATATGGCTATAGGAATCTTAAGAAAAAGGTTTTTATATTGATTTGAGTGTATACTAGAGTAACATAGCACTAAAGTTCAAAGTACAAGACCACCATATGAATTTGGTTAAGTAAAGGAAAAGACATTGAAAACAAGGATGCAAGTAATTACTTTTTCATTTTGATTGTTTGTTCAAAATGTTGCTGCCAAGTTATCTCACTTTATTTCAGCTAAGCTCAGAGGGAACCCAACCTCCTGAGTTCAGTATGTCCCTTGACTGGTTCCTACACGTTGCCCTCTTGCATTTTTTCATTTCCCTGGCTTCAACTGCCTACTCCTTCTAACCTTAACTCTTGGGATCATCCTGCTGTATATCTGCTAGTTTTCAAATAAATGCTTTATGCAAGTTTCGAATAGCCACCAAATACACTAGTACTGTACTTCATTCAGTATAGTACAACCAAATACAAGTTGAGTATTCTTTATCTAAAGTGCTTGGGACCAGAAGTGCTGCAGGTTTGGGAATTTTTTGGATTTTGGAATATATGCATGTACATAATTAAATATCTTGGGGATGGGACCCAAGCCTAAATGTGAAATTCACTTATGTTTCACATATACCTTGTATACATAGCCTGAAGGTCAATTTTATACAATATTTTAATTAATTTTATAAGATATTTAAAATAACTTATACAATATTTCAAATTCATGAAACAAAGTTGGTTTACATTGGACTATCAGAAAGCAAAGGTTGCTCCATCTCAGTTACCTGTATGGACAATCTGTGGTTGTTTGGCATCACCATCATTCCTGACTCTGAATTTATATGCTACAGACAGGCAATCACTTTCTTATACTTATTTTCACGTACTATTTGAGAGGAAAAAAATGCCATGTCACTAATACATTGAAAAAATGATGTGTTCAGGGTAACTAAGCAATACAGTAGCCTTACCAGAATACCTGGGTCAGCTGTGAAACAACAGCAACAACAAACGATGGTGGGCTTGCAGCCTCCACCTGCTATGCTGTGTTTGATTAAAAGGTTACCGTACACTGTACTTTATTATTTTTTAGGTGAAAAGAAACATGGCTCCGTGTGAGGCATTGTAGGAAACCTGCTATTGGCATGTTCAACCTGAACATGTGCCATTTAATTACCCTTTGTGGGTATGTTTGCATGGGGGAATCTGTGTGTGCACAGGAAAGTTATATCATACCTGAAGAGGGCTGGGAGGGTCGTTTTCCCTTGGGGAGGCTAACTAAACTGTGTTGTACACCTGCATTTTGTCTGAGACTCGAAACATAAGGTCAGTTGTGGAATTTTCCACTTCTGATGTCATGCTGGCACTCAAAAAGTTTCAGATTGTGGAGCATTTAGGATTTTGAATTTTGCATTTAGAGATGCTCAACTTGTATCTCTTCAACCACTCTGCCAAGTTCTGAAATCTCCATAGTATATTCCACAGACAATGATATAATAGAAGAAACTGTTACAGTCACTTCTGATTATGTTGTTTTGGACCTGCTTCCCAATACTTCGATGTCATCTGTTAGAACCGGATTATCAGCTGATGCCAAACTTCTTTCCCTTCCAGCTGGGCAAGATGGCTCAATCTCCCTCGTGGATACCACCATTAATCATTCATTCGTTCATCCATTCACTTGTGCTCACAGGCTAGTGCCTCCTGTTGTGGTCTTGGCTCAGTTGGCTTGCCTCACTCTGACCCTAACAATGCAGTAACCAGATCCTTCTGATTAACAAGTTCAAGTCCTGCCTCCCCATTGAGCATTCTGTACTTGTTACCATCCTGTTGACCACAGCTTTCTCTGGAGTCTTTTGAAGATGCAGTTTCATTTTACGATTATTACACAGCGCATAATAATATTCTTATAGTGTGTCTTTTCTCTAACTGTTAGTGTCAGGGCTGCATTTTTTGTTCCCTTAATTCTGGCATAAGCTGTCTCTATGCACTATATAAAGAGCAAAGGAAGACTATTAGTTGTCAGCCGTAATAAGATTCTGTACCAGAATGGCTGCCTTTGCCTCGTAGGTACTAACCCCAAGCAAGAAAAATCATCTGTTCACATTTAACACTTTTATACTGTCTGGATCACGTTTTCTTGTGTGATTTTCTTTTTCTTTCTTTCTTTTTTTTTTTTTTTTTCTTTTTTTGAGACAGAGTCTTGCTCTATCGCCCAGGCTGGAGTGCAATGGTGAGATCTCAACTCACCGCAACCTTCACCTCCCAGGTTCAAGAGATTCTCCCTGCCTCAGCCTCCTGAGTAGCTAGGATTACAAGTGCATGCCACCACACCTGGCTAACTTTTTTTCTATTTTTAGTAGAGATAGGTTTCACCATGCTGGCCAGGCTGGTCTCGAACTCTTGACCTCGTGATCCGCTAGCCTCGGCCTCCCACAGTGCTGGGGTTACAGGTGTGAGCCACTGTGCCCAGCTTTCTTGTGTGATTTTAATGTCTAGGGCCTTTTTTTTTTTTTTTTTTTAACTTCATAGGTCCTGATCAAACTATTACTGGTTCTCCCTCAGTCAGGTTCAACAATTCTTTTCCTCTTTTCAGTTGTCTTAAAATAAGTGATGCTCAAAGTACCCACCTCAGTGCTTTTGTTACACCTCTGCACATACTTGTTTTCTTTTCGTGACCTTAGCAATGCCTGTTAGTCTCTCACCTTTACCAGTTCTGGCCCTGGCCTGGCACCACCTATGCCACCCACACCAATTGGTGATAGTGGGGGCCCAGCTCACCTGGGGA
Organism: Macaca mulatta; assembly: GCF_049350105.2. Lineage (NCBI taxonomy): Eukaryota > Metazoa > Chordata > Mammalia > Primates > Cercopithecidae > Macaca > Macaca mulatta. The sequence continues at coordinate 81,210,979 of NC_133418.1, read as the reverse complement.
GGTGAGATTGAAGCAAATCCTGCCTTCATTGCAGATCCAAAGGACTGAGCAAGCCAGTTTGCCCTGGATACTGGGGACACATCAAGCAAACTGTTTTCCTGGTCCACCCCCACTGGGAGGGCCAGGAGGCTTGTCTATCTCCTTGTTTGCAGGGCCTCCTTCAGGCCAAGGCTTTGCTGGTCTCCTGGGTCGCAGGTAAACAGCCTGGAGTGCCCAGACCTGTACCCTACTCAGCTAGAGAGAGTTGTTCCTGCTGGCTCTATTCATTTTTCCCAGTCTTCTTCCCCTTGTCTTTGATATTTTTTCCCAAGTGCTGGGGTTTATACTTTCTCCGTGCCAGAAACCACAGTCTTATTCTAGTGGAGTTAGTGTCTCCGCCCTCCTTGTTTCTTTTTGCATTTTGTGTGTGGTGGATTAAAGGATCAGACACTTATTCTCTGATATTTACGCAGCTCCATATCTCTTTTCCCTTCAACCCCTCTGTCCTTGCTCCCAATGTGCCAAGTGGCCACGTGGCCAGCAATCATTCCATGGTATACAGTAATCTCCCGCTATGCAGAAGTATACCTTGAAATGTATACCCAAATTCAAACCGTTCTCCCCGACTCAGCCTGACTGATTTTCTGCTGGCTCTCTCCTGGATATTTCACTCTCCCCTCAAGTTGTTCTCAGTACCTCCAAGCCAGATCTCATTCTTCTTGTTTCCTCTCCTTGCTTCCCTGCTTTTGTAAATGGCACCATCATTTCCCAATAATGCAGACACAAAACCTCCCTTCTAATCCCCCTTCTAGTCGGTTGTTAGACCTTGTAGGTTCAATTTTTTGAAAGAAGTTGAGATGTATAAACAGTTCCTGATTTACAGTGGTTTGACTTATGATTTTTGCTAGATACTGGATATACATTGAAGAGCAAAAACAGTTTTTCTACTTCTCCGGCACTTACAGTCTTGTGGGGGTTAAGCAGACAATAAAATAATCACAAATGAACATAATATCACAACTGAGATTAATGCTTATAAAACAAAGGTACTTATTGCTACTGACATTCATGATGGCTGGTCAGATATTTTCTATCCCTGCTACCTAATATAAAAACACAAAATTCAACATGTATTTTTCTTTTTTAAAACAGCTTTATTGAGATATAATTCACACAACATACAGTTTATCCATTTAAATTGCATATGTCCATGGCTTTTTGTCTGTTCAAAGTTGTGTAATCATCACCATGAATTTTAGAATGTTTTAATTATCCCAAAAATAAACCTCACTCATCTTAGCCATCACCCTTATCCTTCCTAGCCCTAAACAACCACCAATCCACTTCTGTCCCTATGGATTTGCCTATTCTGAACATTTCATATAAATGGGATCATACATACAGTATGTGCTTTTTAAATGACTGGTTTCTTTCATTAAGCATAATGTTTTCAAGGTTTATCAATGTTGTAGCATGTATCAGTACTTTATTTCTTTTTACCACTGAATAATATTCCATTGTACCATGTGTTTTTCTCAGCACAGACAGAGATAGGATGCTGTTCCGCTGTATTCTCCACACCCAGACAAATTCAGTTTGTCATGTTTCTAGAAGAGGGTGACAGTAAGTAAATATTGGCTGAACCTTACAAGGGTGGCAGCCGTGTTTACAAAGGGGCTTTTCATGAGTGACTTTATTCACTCAGTTCTTTTAGTCTAATTAGTATTTCTGACTCGCAAACGGAAGTGATTCTATTTTGGCATTCTTTCTCTCTTTCTCCTGCTTGGTCTCTACTGACTTGCTGTGTTAAATTATGCAAGTTACTGAAACTCTGTTTGTTTAACTCCTGCATGCTCTATAAAATAAGCCCAGTTCAGTCTGCTTGTTTGCAAAAGCTGTTTGGAGACAATTTTTCATATGATATGCATCATCAGCTCCCACAGAAGGCAAAAGGAATTTGATGTGTGGGGGTAGTCTGGGATCCTGTCCAAAATTAGTGTTCATCTGGAAGAAATATGGAAGTCTGATACTTGCTTACTGACCTTTTAGTTGTATTCACTTATTGCTTTTCCTCTGAGGAACTTTGAAAATCTTTATCTCTTTTGTGGTTTTTTTCTTTTCTTTTCTTTTCTTTTTGAGACAGAGTCTTGCTCTGTCACCCAAGCTGAAGTGCAGTGGCGTGATCTCAGCTCACTACAACCTCTGCCTCCCTGGCTCAAGCAATTCTCCTGTCTTAGCCTCCTGAATAGCTGGGATTACAGATGTGTGCCACCATGTTTAGCTAATTTTTGTATTTTTAGTAGAGGCGGGGTTTCGATATGTTGGCCAGGATGGTCTCAAACTCCTGACCTCAAGTGATCTGCCTGCCTCGGTCTCCCAAAATGCTGGGATTACAGGCATGAGCCACTGTGCCCATCCTCTGTGTGTGTGTGTGTGTGTGTGTGTTTTATATAAGATGAGATAAAGCTTTAAAAAAAAAGATTGCAGTAGAAAAAGTTTTCTGATACCCTCTATTGGCCAACTGTGAACCAAAGAGAGTAATCTGTCTGACCTAGCTTTGTGACCTGGGGAACGATTATTCATAACATTCAGAATTCTCTTTATTTTACCCCGAGACTGACCTCTCCAGACCCTAAGCTGGGATGTAAAATTCAATTGGATTTAAACTGTCACTCATTTACTTATGCAACATGCTCTGTGCTGAGGAGAATGCAAAAAAAAAAAAAATAACACAGATCCTCATTTTCAAAGTGCTCACAGTCTAAAAGAGATGTGAGGAGCTGTGCATAAGGCAGAGGGAGCTAAACCTCAAGAGAGGTGAAAATCTAGATGCTCAGGGAGCAGAAACCAGAGAAGACATTCCTTCCTTCCTTCCTTCCTTCCTTCCTTCCTTCCTTCCTTCCTTCCTTCTTTCTTTCTTTCTTTCTTTCTTTCTTTCTTTCTTTCTTTCTTTCTTTCTTTCTTTCTTTCTTTCTTTCTTTCTTTCTTTCTTTCTTTCTTTCTTTCTTTTCTTTCTTTCTCTCTGTCTCTCTCCCTCCCTCCTTCCCTCCCTCCCTCCCTCTCTCTCTCTCTTTCTTTCTTTCCTTCTTTCCTTCTTTCCTTCCTTCTTTCTTTTTTGTCAGAGTCTCGCTCTGTCACCAGGCTAGAGTGCAGTGGTGTTATCTCGGCTCACTGCAACCTCCCCTTCCCGGGTTCAAGCGATACTCCTGCCTCAGCCTCCCGAGTAGCTGGGACTACAGGCACCTGCTACCATGCCCAGCTAATTTTTGTATTTTTAGTAAGGACCAGGTTTCACCCTGTTGGCCAGGATGGTCTCGATCTCTTGACCTCGTGATCTGCCCTCCTCAGCCTCCTAAAGTGCTGGAATTACAGGCATGAGCCACTGTGCCCAGCCCAGAGAAGACATTTCTGCTAGATAGAGCGACAGACATAGTTACATGGAGAAAAAGAAGAAGATGATGATTATTATTATTTGAGACAGGATCTCACCCTGTGGCCCAGGCTCCAGTGCGGTGGCATGATCGCGGCTCACTGCAGCCTCGATCTCCTGTGTTTAAGCAATCCTCCAGCCTTAGCCTCCTGAGTAGCTGGGACTACAAGTGAGCGCCATCAGGCTCAGCTAATTTTTATACACACACACGCACACACACACACACACACACACACACTGTTTTTTTTCTTTTTTTTTTTTAGAGACAGGGTTTCACCGTGTTGTCCAGGCTCGTCTCGAACTCCTGGCCCCAAGTGATCCACCTGCCTCTGTCCGCCAAAGTACTGGGATTACAGGTGTGAGCCACCACGCCCGGTGAGAAGATTATTGTGAACTTTATAAAGTGAGACAGGAAACAGCGTGTAAACGCTCCCAGTGCACTTACTTCGAGTGGCGAGGTGCACAGCAGTAGTCTCAGGTGTGTGAAGGGCAGCTGTGAGAAATCTGGAAAGACGGGATGGAGACCTTGAACACTAGACTAGGGAATCTGTTCTTGATAATTTAAGCAAACGGAAGCCAATGAAAGTCTTTGGCACACTGTTAATCAAAACTGCTCTTAAGGAAATTAACCTGGCAGGAAGATGAAGGGTGGATTGGCAAGAGGAGAGACTTCAGACTAGGAGACTAAGGGAGGGTGCTGCAACAGTCCAGGCAAAAGGAGTGGAATGAAGGTGACCGGCCGCTGCTAGGAAGCTCTGGAGTCTCTCAGTGGGGACATTAGAGGTACCACTCCAGGACAGAGCTCCCTCCTGGGGCAGGGACTGGGAGGAACCAAAGTTATAGCCACACCCCCGGTGACGCCAGGTGGTCGGCTATGGCCTCCCATTGGCTACACCGGCTGCCAGTCCCTGGAGGAGGCGGTGCCCTTCCCTGCCCTCTCTGAGCTCGGCGTTAGGAGTGCGCGGGCTAAGAGCCCGGGGAGACTGGGGGCCAGCCGCGGCCGGGACGTCGGGCGCTGCGGCCGGGGACCCGCTGCTGAGATAGGCAGGTGAGAAGACCCGGGGACGAGGGGCCACCCCAGAGTCCCTGCCACCCTGGGATCCCGCCCCCTTGAGTGCGCGCCATCCCGGGGGGCTCGCGGGGCCAAGGTTTGGGGCGCTGGGAGGAGCGGGCTGGCAGGGACTAGGGGGATGGAGCGGACTGACTCGGGATCCGCCGCCACACCTCCCGTCACAGCCCGGAGTCGGCCCCCAAGTCTCGATGTCGCCCGGAGAGGTGGGCAGGGGGCGGTGGCCGGCGGTCCCTCGCCCCCTTGGGCTCCCGTGACGTTCTGTTTGGAAACATCGGGCCCGGGCTTCTGGCGCGGCGCGAGCGGTCCCGGGGGCGCAGCGGGGCAGCCCAGGGTTCCCGCGCCGAGGAACCCGCGCGGTCAGGGATGCCGCGCTAGTCTTCGGCTTCGGGAGATCCACCAGGATCTCCGGGGCGAAACTTTAAACTCAAACCTTTAAAGAGGCATTTTGTACACCTGGAGTTGCTGGCACGTCAAAGCACCCTAAGGTGACCTACCCTGAAACCACTGTCCCCAAAGTTAGTGGGACACTGTTTAAAGGACAGCACTTTTTACCCGTGGATTTTATTGTGCGTAACGCTGTGGAAATAGAAGTCGAACCACTTAACGTTGGAAAAGCGCTGGTGGTGGGCTACCTGAGGGTCACTGCTTTCTTTGTGAAAATGCCAGTCTTGGAAGCCTGGCCCGCACAGCGGTGTGTCCCAGAGGAGTGTGCAGCGAGGAGCTCCGGGCAGGGCCACCGAAGGGCAGGCGTTGCCCAAGTGGGGCTAGGTGGCGGTCAGAAGGTTCCTTAACCAAGGCATGCCTCAGTCTCGTCTAGAAAGATCTTTTACACACACACACACACACACACACACACACACACACACACACACACACGATTACCTAACCAAATTAAGGTGTCCCTTAAGAGCCAAAAACTAAAGAATATCATAGAGGCTAACGCTGCGCTTCATCAGGGTAAGCCTAAGTAGAAGAATTATTTCATTTCTTTTTCTTTCCTTTTTGGGATTTGGAAGAGAAACAGGAAGTCAGAGATTCAGAGAAAAGAGCATTCACTCCACAACTGTAAACAGTTTATCTTATGTCAGTAAATATTTCCAAAAGTCACTGGGGGTATTTGGAACACCAAGACTTTTTCCTGTCCCCTGAAGTGAAGATAGATTACTTTCAACTTCAGAATCTAGACATGATAGATTCCTTTCAGGTTCAGAATCTAAATGTGGTATTTTATTTATTTAGCAGTCGGCTATGTTATATAGTTACATATATAGTCTCAATGTTATATAGTTCTATAATATTAGTGGTAATGAAAAGGATGGTGGATATTGTTTAAAATTAGAATTTTTAATGGCCCAACATGGTGCACTAATACAACAGTTGCTTTGTACTTGTTACCTAACTGAAATTACAGAATGAAATGAGGGAATCAGGTGTCTAGATCTCAGTGCAGACCATTATCCAACCAATTTGCAGTTTTGATTTATTATGACCCATTAATAGGGAATGTAGATGTTAAATGCCAATTTAATAATATTCTTAAGGCTTTGCTACTTCACTATAAAATATATAAGTAGCATAACTAAAGAAATAGGTATGTTTAACTTTGAATTAATTTATTTTGTCATTATCATAGCAAAGTGCTCTAGGTAAGATATATGTATGATACTTTTCATATTTGAGGTTGACAGTTACCTCTCAATTTTTTGAGTTAATGGTGAAATTCTTGGCAGGGATAGCCACAAGTTATGGTTCATTCAATTTGTAAATGCGGTCCTAGTATACATCCATTTAAACGGCGACTTTTTCTTTAGTCATTTGTAAATACGTGATTTTTAAAATTGAGATCTTAATATAAGTCATACACTGTAAGATTTTTCCTTTTAAAGTATACAGTTCACTGGGTTTTGGTATATTCACAAAGTTGTGTAGCCATCACCAATATCTAATTCTAGAATATTTTCATCACCCCAAAAAGAAACCCCATATCCATTGTAGTCAGTCTCCATTAGCTTCTCCTCATAGCCCTTGGCAACCACTAACCTACTTTCTGTCCTTTGGATTTGCCTCTTATGGACATTTCATATAAATGGACTCATACAATATGTGGCCTTTTGTGTCTGGTATCTTTCATTTAGCATAATGTTTTCAAGGCTCTTTCATGACTATAGCATGTAATTAGTACTATATTCCTTCTTTATGGCTGAATAATATTCCATTGTATGGATACACCACTTTTTTTTTTTTTTTTTTTGAGACAGAGTCTCATTCTGTTAGCCAGGCTGCAGTGCAGTGGCAGGATCTCGGCTCACTGCAACTTCTGCCTCCTAGGTTCAAGCGATTCTCCTGTCTCAGCCTCCCTAGTAGCTGGAATTATAGGCCTGCACCACCATGCCCAGCTAATTTTTGTATTTTTAGTAGAGATGGGGTTTTGCCATGTTGGCCAGGCTTGTCTCGAACTCCTGACCTCAGATGATCTGCCTGCCTTGCCCTCCCAAAGTGCTGGGATTACAGGCGTGAGCCACTGCACCTGGCCAGATCTACCACATTTTATTCGTTCATCTGATGGTGGGCACAGGCTGTTTCTACTCTTTGGCTATTATGAATAATGTTGCTCTGAACATTTATTTACAAGTTTTGGTGTGGACGTGTATTTCATCCCTTGGCATATGACCCCATCCCTTGACATATGACCCAGCAACTCCAATGCCAAGTATAAAGTTACCAATACTTTTTATTGGTATACCAAATATAAAGTTACTCCAGTAACTTGGTAACTTTATATTTAAACTTTTTTTTTTTTTTGAGACGGTGTCTCATTCTGTCACCCAGGCTGGAGTGCAGTGTATGATCATAGCTCACTGCTCAAGTGATCCTCCCACCCAGGCCTCCTGAGTAGCTGGGACCACAGGTAAGCTCCCCCACGCCCAGCTTATTTTTCAATTTTTTGATAGAGATGAGGTCTTGCTATGTTGCACAGTCTGGTCTTGAACTCCTGAGCTCAGAGATGAATTCTCCCACCTCAACCTCTCAAACTGTTGGGATTACAGGTGTGAGCCACTATGCTGGCCTGTTTAAACTTTTGAGGAACTGTAAAACTGTTTACAAAGCAGCTGTACCATTTTTACATTCCCACCAACAATGTATGAGGGTTCCCATTTCTCTACATCCTCACCAACCTTGTTAGATGTCTTTTTCATTAGAACATCCTATTTGATGTGAAGTGGAATGTTGTTGTGACTTTGATTTGCATTCTCCCTCCTAGCAAATAATGTGCTTATTGGCCATTTGTTTATCTTCTTTGGAGAAATGTCTATTCAGATACTTTGCCCATTTTTATCTATTTATTTATTTTTGATTTATTATTATTATTGTTTTTAGAGATGAGGGTCTCCCTCTGTCGCCCAGGCTGGAGTGCAGTGATGGGAACATGGTTCACTGCAGCCTTGACCTCCTGGGCTCAAGTGATCGTCCCACCTCAACCCCCAAGTAGCTGGGACTATAGGCATGCACCACCATGCCTGGCTAATTTTTTTTTTTTTTTTGTATTTTTATAAAGACAGGGTTTTGCCACATTGCCCAGGCTGGTCTCAAACTCCTGAGCTCAGGCAGTCTAACCGCTTCGGCCTCCCAAAGTGCTGGGATTATAGGCATGAGCCACCATGCCCAGGCCTTTGCCCATTTTTTAATTGAGTTATCTTTTTTTTTTTAATCATTGAGTCCTGAGTCCTTTATATATTCTAGACACAGATCCCTGAGATATATAATTTGCAACTATTTGCCCCATTCTGTGGATTATTTTTGCACTTTCTTGATAGTGTCCTTTGAAACATAAAAATTTAAAAATTTTGATGAAGTCCAATTTATCTGTTTTTTTCTTTGATTCCTTGTGCTTTAGGTGTCATATCTAAGAATCTGTTGCCTAATCCAAGGTCATGAAGATTTATACCTGTTTTCTTCTAAGAGTTTAGAGCAAGCTTGTCCAACCTGTGGCCTGCAGGCCACATGCAGCCCAGGATGGCTTTGAATGTGGCCCAACACAAATTTGTAAACTTTCTTAAAGCATTATGAGATTTGTTTTGCAATTTTTTTTTTTTTTTTTTTAGCTCATCAGTTACCATTAGTGTTAGTGTATTTTATGTGTGGCCCAAGACAATTCTTCTAAAGTGGTCCAGGGAAGCCAAAAGATTGGACACCCCTGGTTTAGAGTTTTGGCTGGTACCTGTAAGTTTGTGATCCATTTTGTGTTACTGTGTATATACGGTATGAGATATGGGTCCACATTTATTCTTTTGCATATGGATATCCAGTTGTCCCAGCATCATTTGTTAAAAGACTATTCCTTCCTCCATTGAATGACCTTATCACTCTTGCCAAAAATCAATGTGAGGCTTTAATTCTGGACTTAATTTTGTTCTGTTTATCTATATATCTATCTTTATGCAGGTACCACACTGTGTAATCAAGCTACTGTATACTTTGTAGTAAGTTTAGAAATGGTAACATGTGAGTCCTCCAACTTTTCGATTTTGTTTTGTCTATTCTTCAGCCCTTGAATTTCCAGGTGAATTTTGATCAACTTGTCAATTTCTGCAAAAAATGCAGTTGAAACTTTGATAGAGATTGCATTGTGTGTGTATAGTCATTTGCAAGTATTGCCATCTTCACAGTATTAGGTCTTCCAATCCATGAATATACAATTTCTTCCATTTATTTAGGTATTCTTTAACTTCTTTCAGTGATGTTTTGTAGTTTTCAGTGTACGCATCTTGCACTTCTTTTGTTAAATTCATTCCTAAATATTTTATTAGTTTTGATCCTATTGTAAATGGAATATTTTCTTATTTTCGTTTTTGGATTTTTCCTTCCTAGTGTATAGAAAAACAGTATGTCGATCTGATTTCCTAAAACCTTGCTAAACTCTATAGTTTAGTAGTTTTTTGTGGATTCCTTAGAATTTTCCATGTACATGATCACGTTATTTGTAAGTAGAGATAGTTTTATTTCTTCCTGTCCAATCTAGATGGTTTTTATTTTATTGTCTTGCCCTGGCTATTATCTCTGTTACAATGCTGAATAGAAGTGGTGAGAAAAGGCATCTTTGTCTTGTTCCTGATTTCAGGGAGAAAACTGTCAGTCATTTACCAGGAAGTGTGATGTTAGCTGTGGGCTTTAGTAGATGTCCTCTATCAGGATGAGGAAGTTCCCGTCTATTTGTAGTTTGTTGAATATTTTTATCATGAAGGGGTGTTGGATTTTGTTGAATGTTTTTTTTCTGTGTCTATTGAAATGATCATCTGGGTTTTTGTTCTTTATTCTAGTCACTTGGTGCATTACATTGATTGATTTCAATTTGTTGAAAAACATGCACTCTTCATATTATTTTTAAAACTGTAGACATTTTACTGTAGGACGTAAGCAAGTTATTTTACATGTAGAGCAAAAATTGACCAATATTAACCTTTTGTCCTTTATATTATTCACATGGTGCATTACATTGATTGATTTCAATTTGTTGAAAAATATGCACTCTTCATGTTATTTTTAAAATTGTGGACACTTTACTGTAGGACATAAGCAAGTTATTTTACATGGAGAGCAAAAATTAATCAATATTAATCTATTAACAAATGGGTAAATAGACTCCTCTTATTGCTTAAGCTGAAGAGTATTCCTACATTTCTGCGGAATTATATGATAGTTCAAGACTTAAAGATGCCCCTTTCAGGACTACTTTTCATTTTCTAGTATTGCATCCATATTTTCTTTCCCTGTTCACTGTAAAGCTAATAAGGAGAAAAATGAAGCAGCCCCAGAACTGTGAACATGTTTGTGATCAACAAACTGCATTATCTACTCCTAAATCATTGCTAGTAAATGCCAGTGTGAATCATTAATCATAAATGCTAATATGGGTAATGGAAAAGGTTATTAAGGTTAATCTCCTTAGGAAAAACCTCAGAAAACAATGGGGCGAGGATTCTATGAAAACAAAGAAATGAAAAGAGAATGACTTCCAGCTCTACAGTAATACGTTTCCTTTAAATTAAGGCTAGAATTTAGGGACATCTGAAGGCTTTAACAGGTTGGGGTGCTCTTAATAAATGTTGTAGTCTTTTAAGAATAATTCTGCTTATATTTATTTCTCACGTACTGAATGATATTGTCAGTATTAATGTGAAAATTTAAGTACAAAACAGTCTTTATGCTAGGAAAATAATCTTTTAGTGGGTTTTTAGCAGCATAAAGTTTTTAAAAACTGGTATAGGATTAGGGAGGGTGCTATATTACACTAAATACTGGGAAAATCAATGTGGTTATATTTTTAGAAAACAAAAGAATAGTATACTTCAACTGCAGTTCCATTCCAGGGCTCTGAGAGTTTTGCTGTCACAGTTCTTCGTAACAGAGGCTTTCCATTCCTAATGTAAATTTCATAGCAGGGCAGTTCATAGCAAGAGGAATTCAGAAATACTTTATTAGGCTGCTTATTAAAAATAGCCTGATTAAATATTACCAAACATTTAAAACTAGCTTTATGAATCTCAGAGCCAGAAACCATCATGCTTCCAAAATCAAGTAACACTTCAGAATTTTAGAACCAATTCCCTTGCATCTTGTCGTCTCCCTTACGGTGCTTCTCCCTGCAATTAATCTCCTCCAAAAGGAAAGTTAATATGGAAAACATGAATTCCAGATTTACTTCATATGGCTAACTCCAAATTGCATGTTCATATGCCTTCTCTTACGTCAAATAAAAATTATGCAAACTTGTCAGGATCACAACAACTTACCCTTAAATACGCCAAAGGACCTCTGGCTTGAAAGACTTAACCTGGACCTGGCCAAATTGAGAGTGGTGATAAGGAATCATTATAGTAAAAATCCAAACTGTAAATTGTAGCAATTGAATCAAACTGTAATACTTCCTTAAATTTCAGAATATGGTAAATTATGAGCTGATAGATTCAAACAATCTTATCTGTTAGGCACAGCTAAAATAATAACACCCTGTGTTTATGTGGTGGTGTTATACTGTCTGTTGTTCTACTAGAAATAGCAGTACTTCATTTGTTCCTCACTACATATCCACAAGGAATAATGGTTTGTTGTCAACATGCCCCTTTTTCTGGACTGGCTAAACTGAGACCTAGAAAGGTTAAGTAGCATAGTTGGGCTCCAGCCTTAGTCTCCTATTTCCCACTAAGTTCTTTCCGTAAGCCCTCACCAGTTCTGGAATTCGCCTTAGAATTTAAAACTTGTACATGGATCACACTAGACAGTGATTAGAATGTGTACATCGGATAATTTAACAAATTATCCTGCATGTTAATTGTGTTGTACCATTTGAATGTTTTGCTTCTTTTTGTTATTTTGGGTTTTTTTTTTAGAATAAATATGGCAGAGCTTTCTGAGTCAGAAGGACCAGTAGATTGGAAAGAACGATGCGTAGCTCTGGAGTCCCAGCTCATGAAATTTAGAGTTCAAGCGAGCAAGATACGAGAGCTCTTAGCAGAGAAGGTAAGCTTTCTCCCTAAGCTTTGTTATTAAATGTCAGCTATTGAGGGCCTGTTTCATATATATTAAATAATCTCAGTACTTTGGGGGTTGGATTTAATTTTTATCAAGTGTTTGAAGCTATATTTGGCATATTCTTTGCCAGTGTTAGGGTAGATTGAACTTTAAGACAAAAAATATTTATTTGCAAATGCTAGTGGCGTATGTGAGGACTGTGTGTGTTTGATGACTGTAGACTTCATTCATTCCAGAGAGAAAGCTATAATTTATTTGATTTTATTAGAGGAGTATGACAGCTTTGATCTACTAAATGTTTATAAAAATCACATTGAGGGGATTATAGAAAAAATTATCTATTGGTAGTAAAATGTGTTTATACCGTATTTGAAAGATGTATCTACTTAGGAATCTGTGTTGACTAAGTATATATTACTAAATTCTCGCCTGGGCTAGAACTGAGTTTAACATAATTGTATGCTTTTCTAATCATGTAATTAGAATTTCATTTATATTACAGGAACTTTTTTGCAAGTATGTGTATAAAACCAATAGATTTGTTCATTTATTCATTCAACAAATATTCTTTGAGGGCTAATTATGTGTTAGACACCATTCTTAATACTACAGTTACATATGTGAACAAGACAATCCATATTCCTATTTCCAGGGAACTTGCATTCTAGACCTGTGCTGTCCAATACAGTAGCCCCTAGCCACATGTAGATGGATGTTCAACACTTCAAATAAGGCTAATTCGAATTGAGATGTGTTGCAAAAGTAAAATAAATACTGGATTTCAAAGTTTTAGCATGAAAGAAAGAATGTAAAATATCTCAGGAATAATTTTTATATTGATTATATGTCAAAATGATATTTTGGATATTGGGTAAATAGGCAATATTAAAATTAATTTTACCTACCTCTTTTTACTTTTTAAATGTGTGTATTAGAAAATTAAAAATTACACCTGTGGCTCATATTATATTTTTATCGGACAGCACTGTCTGTATGAATGGATGAATGATATTAGTGGTTATTCAGAATTGATCAGAGGAACTTACAGGTGGTTTCTGAAACAATAGTCTGCATAATCCTTTAGGGATAGAGACTGATACATATATCATATTTCCAAAAAAGGTATTAAATATTATTTTCATTGCTAGCCAAGAATCTCTTAGTGCAGAATTATTCTAATAAAATTCAGTGAAACATCATTCAGTCTAAGCTTGCATATATATCATCTCAAACTTTTGGGCTTTAACATCTTTTATGTGAAAGACTAAAGTTATCCTTACTCACTTTGGGTCAAGGATGACTCAGTAGTCAATCAATGAATCAATCCTGAACTTCAGTGTGCTTTATTTATTGATATTCCAGCAAAAGTATAGCTTATAAAATCCCAGTTTGAGTATCGACAAGTTGGAGAAGTTTTTTCTAACATAACTTAGTGACTCATCTTTTATCTTTTGCTCTTCTCTCAATGAAAATCATTTTCCATGTTGTACTATGATTTATCTGGTTATTTTCAACAACTCCAACTGCCCCATACAGTGATTTTTGTCAAGATTCACCAATTATGTCCTTGTTACTAAACCTCATAGACACTTCCCAGTTGTTGCCTAAGCCTCTCAGCAGTTGACACTGTTGACCACAGAATCCCTCTCAAAATTTTCCTGGTTTTCTTGACTTCTGTACTCATTTGGCTTCCTTATGAACTAAGTAGAAGGTATCACCTTATTTGGGTTCCAATTAGTTAACCTTTAAATTCTAAATTTTTTGGCAACATTTGTTCTGTTCTTTAGAAAGCATATTGCAGCAAGTTTCTCAATGAGTGCCCATTTTAAAAATAATACAAGTGTTGTTATCTCCAATAATTTCTCTATAAGTAAAAGAGCTTTTTTATTATTAATTTTATGCTATTAAATTAAATGTTTTCTTTGTCAGTGAATGAGCATTGATAGGAATATTATTTCAGAATTGCTGTTCTAGTTGTGGTTTCTTTTTCTTTAATTTTCTTTTTTCTTTTTTTTTGGTCTGTAGTTTGTATCTGTGACATAAATTCTTTGGCAGATCTAAGAAATGGAATTATTCTGATGTGTTTTACACATTGGAAAGTAGATAAATGTGCCAGGTTACTCATGGCTTCCCAGTAAATATATTCAACACAAGAATAAGGATTTTCACAACATTTTCTATTATATTCTATTATGAATATTTTTCTCAGGTTTAAAAATTTATTTTGGTCTCCATCCATGTTTTAATGAAAATACCTAATATTTATTGATTTATTATGTATAGGATAAGCACTGTATAGGTATGATTTATTTAATTCTTATAACAACTTGTGAAGTAATACATTTTGTTGTGCTCATTTTATAGATTAGGAAACTGATGCTTACTATGCCAAGAAATCTTCTAAGTGCTTTAAATATATAAACTTTTAAATCCTTTTAACTATCCTACGAGGTAGCTACTAATATCCACATTTACAGAAGAGGAAACTTAGGCATAGAAAAGTTATTTAACTTGACTGAGTTCACACCAAAAAGTGAATAAGGGAGCCAAGATTCAAACCCAGGCATTCTGCCTTTTTAAGCCTGAAGGCTTAGCCATCACCCTCTATGGCCTTTCTAATTTTCACCTTCCTTGCCTTCTCTGATATATCTATTCACTCATCCATTCTGTTCTCTATTCAGCCATGCAACATAAAAATCCACTTCTGCTTGGGGGCAGGTACCTGTGTGTGTATGTATGTATGTATGTATGTATGTATGTATGTATGTAATATTAACAATTTACATAACATTACTTAAGCAAACCCCATGGCATTACTTTTAAGTGCCAACTTCAGTCAAATGTTGCATTCCAGAGACTGGTCTGGTCCTATCCACCTCTTTGGTTTTGTGTTAGCACCAGTCAGCCCCAGGGCTTCTCCCTAATAGTGCTCTATACTTTCCCCCTAAATGGATGCAGGCCCAAGGCTGAAGATTCTTGAGAGAATACTAATTTGGTTCTTTAGCTCTTTGCCAGGAATTGTGGCCAACTTCTCTTTCCTGCAACAGTTCTAGTTCTTAGTTCCACTTTATTGGTTATGGGTATAGGACGCTGACCCTTGGGGCCAAATATGGTTCCTAAGTCTTTACTGCAACCATCAACTAGTTTAAACCCCACAGGAACTCTATGAGGTGATTGTTATTATCCTCAATCCAGAGAATTAATATTAAGGCTGAGAGTAATTGAGTAGCATGCCCAATATCACACAGCTAACAAAAAGCAGAGCTGCCGTTAGACTGTAGATCTTTCAGACTTGTGATGTAGCTAGTAGAGTGTCTGGCACATAGAAGTAACTCATTATTATTTTCCTATGTCTTTCTGTTTTTTGGTTTTGTTTGGTTTGGTTTTTTGAAATGGAGTCTTGCTCTGTTGCTCAGGCTGGAGTGCAGTGGCGTGATCTCAGCTCACTGCAACCTCCACCTCCCAGGTTCAAGTGATTCTTCTGCCTCAGCCTAATGAGTAGCTGGGACTACAGGCACATACCACCACGCCTGGCTAATTTTTGTATTTTTAGTAGAGACGGGGTTTCACCATATTGGCCAGGATGGTCTTGAACTCCTGACCTCGTGATCCGCCCACCTTGGCCTCCCAAAGTGCTGGGATTACAGGCGTGAGCCACCGTGCCTGGCTTTTTTTCCTGTGTCTTTCTGAATGGACACACTGGTTAAGTGAATGGGGAGGTGACCTAAATGTAATTACATTTGTGTGTGTGTGTGTGTGTGAGAGAGAGAGACAGGGTCTCACTCTGTTGCCCAGGCTGGAGTGCAGTGGTGCAATCTCGGCTCACTGCAACTTCCACCTCCTGGATTCAAGTAATTCTCCCACCTCAGCCTCCCAAGTAGCTGGCATTACAGGCACGGGTCACCACATCAGGCTAATTTTGTATTTTTGTTAGAGACGGGGTTTCACCATGTTGGCCAGGCTGGTCCTGAACTCTTGACCTCAAGTGATCTACCCATCTCGGCCTCCCAAAGTGCTGGGATTACAGGCATGAGCCACCATGCCTGGCCGTAAATGTAATTACATATTTATAGCAGATGTATTTCTGAATTTTTTACAGAAAAATATGTGAGATGATCTAGGTGTTTTTATGATTAGAGATGAATTTCAATTATATATGCCCTATATTTTTGGAGATGAAGTTGGAGAATACATGGGATCTTTTAGAAAAGTTGTTTTGCACCTATTTTTTTCATCACAGTTTCCAAGTAACTTAGAACATTGAAGCTTGTGAAGAAAAAGGCCTTATTGAAGTCTTGGGCAAATGCTGCTGTAAGTGGGAGAGGTCTTTAGAGGAATTTAAGGAATGGTGTTGGAAATATCCCTAGTATGCCAAATATAAACTCTTCAGGGAAGCTGAGATTTAAGTAGTTTTCCTACTTTACAATATTACTAGTTAGTTTTCTGAGTCAGGGAGGGAAAAGGGAAAGTTTCTTTGTAAGTTGAAGTGAAATGTTATTTCCTATGAGTTAGATTTTCAGTGAAAAGGAAAGGGAGAAAAATATGAAGAATTTTCCTTTTGGACATCAGCATGGCTCGCATAACCTCATGCTACCTCTACCTGATGCGGCATTGCCATTTGGAATTTCCTGCCACTTGGCATTTCTTTTGTGATTGTGATCCCCTTGAAGCAGCCTTGGATTGTGTCACAGGAATAAGGAGTCCTTGGACAGCATAGCATATGCTTTTACCCAACAATCCAGTACAATATCATGATTAACCTATTTAAATTATACATTCCCTCAGTTACTCTACTGGCTTGCCTAATGTTTCACAGTGTCTAATGGAAATTCTACATATACTAACAATGAGACTGTACAGGCTAATTTAAATGTCACATCTTTGGTTACTGGTTGAAGATATTTATTATAAAAACATAAAATAATGTTTGGTGGTAGAATGTTTCACGGGGTCTGTGGGGGAAAAGACAGGAAGAGAGACACGTGGCAGGGAACTGCTGTCCACATCAGTGGATGTGAAGATCCTACAGGATTCCACCTAAATTAACCAATCCATTAAACAAATTTATTTGTGTATGATCCCTTTAACAGTGAGAGGCTCTGTAAGAATACAGGCTCAATGGCAAATTTCCCTCTGCCACTTGTTGCTAAGTTCACTTTGGCTACAGAGGGTACTTCTGTAGTAGTAAATTAAGCACTAGGCTTAGAATTTGCTGCTTCATTTTGTTATTACATAATTGGCCTGTTCATAAAATACTTATTTTTGTCCAAAGCCTGATATGGGACAATAGATCATTTCAGGTTTGTTTTTCTTTTTTTTCTTTTTCTTTTCTTCCTTTCCTTTCTTTTCTTTTCTTTTCTTTTTTTTTTTTTTGAGACGGAGTTTTGCTTTGTCGCCCAGGCTGGAGTGCAGTGGTACCTTCTGCCCCCGGGTTCAAGTGATCCTCCTGCCTCAGCCTCCCGAGTAGCTGGGACTACAGGCATGCACCACCATGCCCAGCTAATTTTTGTCTTTTTAGTAGAGAAGGGGTTTCACCATTGTTGGCCAGGCTGGTCTCAAACTCCTGACCTTAACTGATCTGCTCACCTTGGCCTCCCAAAGTGCTGGGATTACAGGTGTGAGCCACTGTGCCCGGCCATTTCAGGTTTCTTTTACTGACTTAAGATAGATTGGCTATGGAATTGGCCCAAGGGTTACATCATATTCTCTATTGTGAAAGTATAAACTTACATGAATATTGTCTGCGTTGCTTTTTTGAGTATTTTGCAAAGTTATTGTCCAGCATGAATGATTATATTAATATAAACAATCACTCAAAAACAAAGCATTACCTTTCTTCTTTTCTTTTTCTTCTTTTTTTTTTTTTTGAGATAAAGTCTCACTCTGTCGCCCAAACTGGAGTGCAGTGGTGCGATCTCGACTCACTGCAGCCTCTGCCTCCCGGGTTCAAGCGATTCTCCTGCCTCAGCCTCCCAAGTAGCTGGGACTGCAGGCTTGCACCACCATGCCTGGCTAATTTTTTGTATTTTTAGTAGAGACAGGGTTTCACTATGTTGGCCAGGCTGGTCTCAAACTCCTGACCTCGTGATCTGCCCACGTTGGGCTCCCAAAGTGCTGGGATTACAGGCGTGAGCCACTGCGCCCAGTCAGCATTACCTTTCATACTACTCTTATATTTAAACTGGTTTTAAAATAATCTAAGTTTTATTGGATATACCTAATGTATATTTACATTAATACAATGTGAAGTGTTCAGAATTTATAATCTGTAACATAGATTGTGAAAATGTAGTGATTACCCTTTATCAAAGTTTATCCACACATCATAATTTTTTGGAGTTAAAATCTTTTCATTCATTCGTTCATTCATTCATTCATTTTGTTCAGTAAACATTGAGTTTCTGTTATATGTATTCATTATGCCTTCTTCAACCATTGTTGTATAAGTAAATCATCCAACATCTGGAGAGAGAGCACTTAGTTTTTTCTAGGCAGTGGCAGAATTCTGTTAGAATCTCAGATTTCTTTTTTCTTTTTTTGACATGGATTCTTGCTCTGTTGCCCAGGCTAGAGTGCAGTGGCGCTATCTCGGCTCACTGCAACCTCTGTGTCCCAGGTTCAAGTGGTTCTCCTGCCTCAGCCTCCCAAGTAGCTGGGATTACCGGTGCCCACCACTGTGCCTGGCTAATTTTTGTATTTACGTAGAGACAGGGTTTCACTGTCTTGGCCAAGCTGGTCTTGAATTCCTGACCTTGCGATCTACCCACCTTGGCCTCCCAAAGTTCTGGGATTACAGGTGTGAACCACACACCCGTCCCTTAAATCTCAAATTTAGCTTCTCTTGGTTATATCTCTATCCCTTTGTTTCTTTCTGTGATAACTTCCTTGATAACATGTAACTTGCATTGTTCCTGTTATGAATGTTATGCCTTTAAGTTACAGATAGAAGATTTCTAGGCTGAACGAATAGCAGACAAAGGACAGAAATCAAGACAAATGCTTTTCAGCTAAGATTTTGTGTGTGTGTGTGTGTGCTTTTTTTTTTTTAATTTGGGACTCTGATTTTCATATAGTTCTGTATCACTATACACTGTGTGCATCTGGCTTATAAATTCTATAGCACCTGTGGTTCAACTAAAGGGGCATTAGGGAATCAGAACATGAAGACTGAAATCCCAGCCATGTACAAGGCATGTTCATTCTGAACATCAATTTTCTAATCTCTGTAATGGGAATAACAATTCCTGTCTCACAGCATAGCTGTGAAATAGTGTATTTGAAAGTTCCTGGTTCCTAAACACTAATTTGAATTTTTAAAAAGTTATCTTCTATTCCCTGAATTATCTTTCTTTCTCCTAGGATTATTTTCCTGTTTTTATGTTTGTAATTACTTTTCAGGTTGCAAACTTTTCTCAAATGCCTGATGATTTTTAGTGGTCTATTTATATTTAAGAATAGGACACCTGCAAAGTGGCAGTTATGTATAACTGGTCAGTTGCTGGTTAGCAGTCAATTTTTTCTTTAGTGTGAGTGGGTGGGAGAGTACCTGCTGGGCGGTGTGCTCATAGATGGCATAGCTGTTGGACTAGTGCACTCCAGTTCATTTATTCAATTTCGTAAGAGAAGAACTTTTCCATTTTTTTAGCAGGAAGTAAATGCTTAGCTGCTAGACATTTGGCAGATGGGGAAAAGAGAGAAGGTTTCAAGGAATTAGTTGACTCTAAGGGCCACAGATTTTTCCATTAATACCTACTGTTTTCAGTCCGACATATCACTCCACCTCTAGGTCTTTGCAGGGCTCTGCAGGGCATTTGGCCCTTAGGAGGAGAAGCTCAAGACTTATTCTCCAAGCCTTATTCTAGGCTATGCTACCCAGAACTCTGCTACACTAAAAATAGGGGGATTAATTGACTGTATGCATATTTAATGGTAAGCTGACCCTTCACCCCCAACCTCCTTTATCCCACTTGGCTCCTA
The DNA here is from genome assembly GCF_049350105.2 of Macaca mulatta. Taxonomy (NCBI): domain Eukaryota; kingdom Metazoa; phylum Chordata; class Mammalia; order Primates; family Cercopithecidae; genus Macaca; species Macaca mulatta. Next base: position 81,190,991 of record NC_133418.1, on the reverse strand, counting down.
AAATGCTAGCAGCCACCCTTTATTCTACAGGAGGAGATAGAAGTCTCTAGGGACTCCATGAGTCCAGGAGGAAAGAAACAGGGATGCTGACATCAGTAGTTTCCCATCAGGGAGCATCCTGAAGTTTTTAGTCAGCTTTTAACCTAAGTAGCACATCATGGGTGACTGGACATCTGAAGAAAGCCTCTACCATGAAAGATAGGGCACAATCAGAAAAAACCAGCATTGCCTATATGGGGAAAAGTAAGCAAAACAAAATGAGCAGAACTCTATCACTGAATATTCTCAGAGAGAAAGGAAAGGATAGTGCATCCATGAAACAGGGAGTATTCAGAGAATAAATAAGGGCTTTTAGAAAACCAAAAACATCGTAGAAAAAAATGGCAAACTTAAGAGCAGGGTTGAAATATAAACTTAGGGAAAGTTCCTGGGAAGTAAAGCAAAACACTAAAGAGATGGAAAACAGGAGAGAAAAGATGAGAAATTTAGAGGTCCAGTTCAATATGTCCAAGATCCAAGTAATAGGAAGACTAGAGGGGAGAAAATAAATGAAACAATACAAGAAAGTTTCCTAGAATTGAAGCATACAAGATTCCAAGTTGAAAGTGTCTATCAAGCACCTACCATAACAGATTAACATAATTTCCACCTCAAGGTACATCATAATGAACGTTTAGAATATAGAGATCAAAGAAAGGATTCTGCAAAGCTTTCAGAGAGAAATAACAGGTCACATACAAAGCCTCAGGAATTGAAATGGCTTCAGACCTTTCAAATGCACCACTAGAGATTAGAAGATAATGAAACAATGTCTTCAAAATTCTGAAGGAAAATTATATCAAACCCAGAATTCTGTACCGAGGCCAATTATGAATTTTATTTGAAGGTAGAATGAAGATATTTTGAAGACATTCAAGGTCCCATGTAACTTCTCTGAGGACTCCCCAAAGGGAGTGCTTTATTAAAAGGAGGAAGTAAACCAAGAACAAGGAAGGCGTGGGATACAGGAAACAGGAGATTCTATAGGGGAGAAAGTTGAGGGGTCTCCCCAAGAAGTCAGCTGTGCCCAGGCAGAGAGGGGAGCCAGTTGAGCCTCCTGAGTAGCTGGGACTACAGGTGTGCACCACCACATCCAGCTAATTTTTTTGTATTTTTAGTAGAGATGGAGTTTCACCATGTTGGCCAGGATGGTCATGATCTCTTAACCTTGTGATCTGCCTGCCTTGGCCTCCCAAGTGCTGGGATTTCAGGCATGAGCCACCGCGCCTGGCCTTCTTTATGTTATTCAGTAAGGCTCTGAGAAACATAAAAACAAACACAAAGTAAATCCAGTTGCGAAGTAAATGGGCTTGTTTAGTTTTCTCAGGGGAAATGTTAATAGGATGTTTCCATGGAAATAATTATCTAAACAAAATAACAATTGTGAGTTTTCAGAATGCGTCACAAAGCATTTGCCACATATATTTTGATGTTAGATGTGCTTGGGATCAGGATTGTTATATCTTCTTGATGAATTACTTCATTTATAATTATTGATTCTCTTTATTGCTAGTTTTGTCTGGTTTTAATATTGTTTTAAATTAATATTTGGGTCTATTTTTCTATCTCTTTAATTTCAACCTCATAGTGAAATGTTTTAAATATGCTTTTTGGTTTTTTGAGACAAGGACTAGCTCTACCACCCAGGCTGGAGTGCAGTGGTGAGATCTCAGCTCACTGCAACCTCTGCCTCTCCAAGCTCAAGCTATCCTCCTACCTCAGCCTCTTGAGTAGCTGGGACTGTAAGTGCATACCACCATGCCCAGTTAATCTTTGTATTGGTTTTTGTTTTTTTTTTGGTAGAGATGGGAATTTGCCATATTGGCCAGACTTGTCTCGAACTTGTGAGCTCAAGCCATCTGCCTGCTTTGGCCTTGCAAAGTGCTGAGATCACAGGCGTGAGCTACCATGCCTGGCAAAATTATGCTCTTTTAAATAGTGTGTAGCCAGATTTCTTTATCCAACTATGGAAATAATATCTTTAAATATATCTGAAATCAAAATAAATGCATTCTATTTTCTGTATGTCATGTTGATCAAGTTTTCTTTATCTCTCCCTGTTTCCATCCTTCTTCCCTCCTGGCATTTTTGGAAGCTCTAGATTGAATTTCTTTTTCTTTTTTCTTTTCTTTCTTTCTTTTTTTTTTTTTTTTTTTTTTTTTTGAGGCAGAGTCTTGCTTTTGTCCAGGCTGGAGTGCAGTGGCGCGCAATCTCATCTCACTGCGGCTTTTGCCTCCTGCATATAAGATTGGCATGCTCAAAACAAAAAACGAAAACAAACCACATTTCTATATGCCAATAGCAACTGACTTTAAAAAAGCATAATAGAGATGAAAACAGCAATCAGAATAGCAACAAAATTTATACCAGTCTAGGAATTAACAGAGATGATGACTTTTTCTTTTTTTTTTTTTGAGACTGAGTCTCACTGTGTCGCCCAGGCTGGAGTGCAGTGGCGTGATCTCGGTTCACTGCAAGCTCTGCCTCCCGTGTTCACACCATTCTCCTGCCTCAGCCTCCCGAGTAGCTGGGACTACAGGTGCCCGCCACCATGCCTGGCTAATTTTTTATATTTTTAGTAGAGACGGGGTTTCACCGTCTTAGTCAGGATAGTCTCGATTTCCTAACCTCGTGATCCGCCTGCTTTGGCCTCCCAACGTGCTGTGATTACAGGCGTGAGCCACCGCGCCTGGCCAGATGACGACTGTTATACACTGAATTTCTGTTAAGTGTAACCACTTAAAACTCTTGTCCCCTTAACTTTTTTTTTTTTTTTTTTTTTTTTTAGTTGCCAGCATTGACTGGCACAGTGGCTCGTGTCTATAATCCAAGTGCTTTGGAAGGCCAAGGTGGGATGATTGCTCGAGGCCAAGAGTTCAAGACCAGCCTGGGCAACATAGTAAGATCCCCCCCCATCTCTACCAAAAAATTAAAAAATAGGCTGGGCGTGGTGGCTCACGCCTGTAATCCCAGCACTTTGGGAAGCTGAGGTGGGCAGATCACTTGAGGTCAGGAGTTCGAGACTAGCCTGGACAACATGGCAAAACCCCGTCTCTACTAAAAATACAAAAATTAGTCAGGTGTAGTGGCACATGCCAGTAGTCCCAGCTACTCAGGAGGCTGAGGTGGGGGAATTGCTTGAACCTGGGAGATGGAGGTTGCAGTGAGCCAGCCAAGATCGTGCCACTGCACTCCAGCCTGGCAACAGAGTGAGGCTCTGTCTCAAAAAAATTAAAATAAAGAAATCAAAATTAGCCAGGTGTGGTGTGCACACCTGTAGCCCCATCTACTTGGGAGGCTGAGGCAAGAGGATCGCCTGAACCCGGAAGTTCTGGGCTGCAGTGCTATGATATGATGCCTGGGGGGGGTGGAAAAAAGGCTCGCACAAATACTTTATAACATTATAATAGAACTTCAAACTGGAATGCGGCAAGGAAACGTGGGGGATGATTAAAAAACAAATCTGTATAGGGTAGTGTAGTGGTGGGGGATTTGGTGAAGGAAAGGTGAGGAAATCAAGAGCAGTGGAGAGCAAGGTATCAAAACCAGGAACTGCTGAAATCCTTACAATAGCTGGGATTGATTTTTCTTTAGATAACACTTTAGAAACTAGGCATTTTCTAGAACACAAACCAGCACCTTCAATTTAAACTTTCAGGAAACTCTTGAAATGTAGGTAATTATGTATCTTTGATGGACAATGGAAGATGCTAAATGCTATGTGAATCCATTAGAAACCGTAAAATGGCAGGTAACCAGAAAGACTTCAGATGCCTCACCTTGTCCTAGAGAAAACTAGTGGTTTTTCCAACATTGCCACAAAACGACCTACTTTGAAAGCCTAAGGTGGTGTGGAGACGGGTTGGAAATAACACTTGGAGTAGGATGATTATTACAACTGAATGAGATTTTTCGTCTTGGAGAGTAATTCAGCCCTCAACAACCTCTTGAGCTTTGCAACAGGAGCAGACTTTTAATTTGTAATATTAGATGCATTTTCATGAAAAGGAAAAAATACACATTCTTTGTTCAGAAAAATCTTTCTCTGAAGGTTAACTTATCATTGTACCATTAATACTTTATCATCTATTTAATTTGGAATGTATCTTAGTGATTTTTTTTTTGTTTTTTTTGGGGGGGTGGGGGATAGAGTCTCGCTGTATTGCCCAGGCTGGAGTGCAGTGGCATGATATGGGCGCACTGCAACCTCCGCCTCCTGGGTTCAAGTGATTCTCATGCCTCAGCCTCCTGAGTAGCTGGGACTATAGGCGTGTGCCACCATGTCGGCTAATTTTTGTATTTTTGGTAGAGATGGAATTTTGCCATGTTGGCCAGGCCGGTCTCAAACTCCTGACCGCAAGTGATCTGCCCGCCTCAGCCTCCCAAAGTGCTGGGATTGTGGGCATGAGTCACTGTGCCCAGCCTATCTTAACGATTTAAATGGACTTTTTTTTTTTTTTTAACTTGAAAACAAATCTGTGTAATACATTTATTTTTGGCATATGTTTATATAGTTTGTGGAATGGAAAGTTAGGAAAAGCTCCGTACTTTTTTTTTTTTTTTTTTTTTTTTTTGAGATGGAGTCTCGCTCTGTCGCCCAGGCTGGAGTGCAGCGGCGCGATCTCTGCTCACTGAAAGCTCCGCCTCCCGGGGCCATTCTCCTGCCTCAGCCTCGTGAGTAGCTGGGACTACAGGCGCCCGCCACCACGCACAGCGAATTTTTTTGCGGTTTTTTAGTAGAGATGGGGTTTCACCGTGTTAGCCAGGATAGTATCGATCTCCTGATCTCGTGATCCTCCCACCTCGGCCTTCCAAAGTGCTAGGATTATAGGCGTGAGCCACTGCGTCCGGCCGCTCTGTACTTTTTATGAGTATACTTCTTGAGTATACTTCTTGAAGCGGAGACACTGAATTTCTCCATTTCACATCCAAGGACTGAGAGCTAAGAGAAGATATTCCTAGAAGCTGCATGTCAAAATGAGAGTGGCTTCCAGTGGAATGATGACCAGATAGATGATCACAGGAATAGTCAGAGGATTATCTTTACAGGTCGACACATAACAGGGTAACCTTGGGGTTATCTATTGCTGCATAAAAAACTACTTCAAAACTTAGCAGCTTTATTGATTTAGCCATTCCACGATGTATACATATTTAAAAACATCGTGTTGTACACAATAAATATATACAATTTTTGTCCATTAAAGAAAACCGTAGTGGGCTGGGTGCGGTAGCTCACGCCCATAATCCCAGCACTGCGGAAGGCTGAGGCGGGTGGATCACCTGTGGTCAGGAGTTTGAGACTAGCCTGGCCAACATGGTGAAACCCTGTCTCTACTAAAAATACAAAGAATTAGCCAGGCATGGTGGCAAGTACCTGTAATCCCAGCTACTTGGGAGGCTGAGGCAGGAGAATCGCTTGAGCCCAGGAGGCAGAGCTTGCAGTGAGCCGAGATCATGCCACTGCATTCTATCCTGAGCAACAAGAGGGAAACTCCATGTCAAAAAACAAACAAACAAACAAACAAAACAAAACAAAAAATCCTTAGTGGCTTCAATTAACAATCATTTTATTTGTTCGTGATTCTGTTGGTGGTTCTTTTACTCTGTTTGGCGTGGAATGGGATCACTCATGTGACTGCATTCAGTTGGCAAATCAGCTGGAGGGTGGACTCACTGTGGGTGCTGGGACAGCTGGGTCTGGATATCCAAGATGATTTCACTTGGATGTCTAGGTCTCCTGGCCTCCTGTCTCTGCCTTCCAAGTAGTTGGGATTACAGGTGTTTCCAAGAAGTTGGGATTACAGGCGCACGCCGCCACACCTTGATTTCACTCACATATCTGATGCCTCAGCTGGGAGTGGTGAAACAACTGGAAACTATCCTAGCCACCCTGCTAAACCGATCCCAAGGCAGCCAGATCTTTTTCCATGGTGATTGAGGGCTCCAAGAAACAGCAAGTGGAAGCTGCAAATCTCTTCAGGCCCAGTCTCAAAAGGTACAAAGCACTCTAACAACCAAAGCCCATCACAGGGTGGCCCAGTGTTAAGGGAAGGGGAAATATTCTCTATCTCTTGATGGAGGACATCCCATGGAAAAACAGCACGTGGGATAGGAGTTACTGGATCACCTTCTGGTTGTCTAACATAAACTTGTTTCTGTCTATTGAGAAATTGAATTGTTTTCAAGTTTCACATGTAGTGCACCATGCAGGTCTGTCTGTACTTCAAGAGGGTGGACCCTGCAGAAGATGATCTCTAAATGTATTCCCAGTATCTGCAGCATTGATAGACACTGGGCAGACTGGTGTAGGGTAGGGCAGATAATAATTTATATTAAAGGTGTGTCTTAAAATTTTAAGGGTAAACACTGTTTTGCCCTCCTTCTTCCATGTCTACAATTGTGCCTACACTTTAAATTATAACACATACATATATAAATTGTCCTTGCAGAAGCTAAAGTTAATACAATATCATTTTCTGTCTTCTGAACAGTGATCTTCACATTATTCGACTACCCATTGAATATTTCTTCATCTTCCTTTGTATTACTATCTTGAGCTTTCATTTCATTTTTTAAAATAAAACATACAGGCCTTAGGCAATTATTCTGCATTGTACAGGGAGTGTACTTTTATCTTTCAGCATAATTGTGCTATTCCTATTTGCTCACTTTTTTTCTTCTGCTTCTTCCCATTACTTTGAAGTCTCTGTATATCTCTTAAATCTGGTAATTTATATTTTTCACATTCATACGTATTAAATAATACGTGAATTCTTTGTACAATTTTTCATGTTATGAGCTCTCTCTTCTCCTGTGTTCAGAGTAGAGTTTACTTCATCTGTATTATCTATTGCTGTATTAACAACCCCAAAATTTCATGGCTTAAAACAACTGTAAACATTTATTATCTTGCACAGTTTCTACGGATTAGAAATTTGGGAGCGACTTAGCTTATGTCTTCGATGAGGTTGCAATCAAAATGTTGGTCTGGGATGTAGTAATCTGAAGGCTTGACTGGAGCTGAAGGGTTCACTTTCAGTGGTTCACCAAAATGGTTGTTGGCAAATTGGTATTGGCTGTTGGTAGGAAGCCTCAGTCCCTAAGTGTATGGATGTCTCCACAGGACTGCTTGAGGGTTCTCACAGCATGGTGGCTGGCTTCCCCCAGAGCAAGTCATCCAAGAGAATGCAAGGTGGAAGATGCAGTGCGTTTTATGACCTACCCTCAGAAGTCATACTTCATCATTTCCACAATATCCTGTTGGTTGCAAAGGTCAGCCCTATGTTGTGAAGGAAGAAACTACACATGGGTGTGATTACCAGAAGGTGAGGATCGTTGAGAGCCATTTAGAAGCTGGCTACTGAACCATCTATTGAGTTTTTTCTCTTTCAGTGACTGTGTATTTCTAAATTTTTAAGACTTTTTTTCCTTTTTTTGAAACAGAGTCTCACTCTGTTGCCTGGGCCTGAGTGCAGTAACTTGATCTCATCTCACTGCAGCCTTGACCTCCTGGGCTGAAGCGATCCTCCCACCTCAGTCTCCTGAGTAGCTGGGAATACAGGTGCATGCCACCATGCCTGGCTAATTTTTGTATTTTTTTTTTTTTTTGGTAGAAGTGATGTTTTTGCCATGTTGCCCAGGCTGGTCTCGAACTCCTGGGCTCAAGCCATCCACCTGCTTCAGCCTCCCAAAATGTTGGGATTACAGGCGTGAGCCACCAAGCTTGGCCAAGACTTTAAACTGGTTTATTTTCCTGCCTGCTTGTTCTTGTTTAATACCTTCCTGCTGTTTTTCTTCTTTTTTTCAATTCTTGTCTTTTAAAAAATAGATGTCATTCTCATTTCATCTCTTTGACAATCCTAAACATAAGAAATCTAAAGTCTTTCACACGGTGTTATCATTTTTATTTTACCAGACTAAATTGGTCTTTTGACCATTGATACTGTTATCTGTATTTCTTAGTTTTCTTTGTATGTTTTGGAATTTGGGGTTGCAAGGTACTTTTTTTTGTTTTTGTTTTTTTGAGACAGACTCTCACTGCATTGGAGTGCAGTGGCGTGATCTGGGCTCACTGGCAACCTCTGCCTCCCAGGTTCAAGTGATTCTTCTACTTCAGCCTCCCAAGTAGCTGGGACTACAGGCACGCACCACCACACTCAGGTAATTTTTGTGTTTTTAGTAGAGACAGTGTTTCACCCTGTTGGCCAGGCTGGTCTCGAACTCCTGACCTCAAGTGATCCACCCACCTTGGCCTCCCAAAGTGCTGGGATTACAGGTGTGAGCCACTGTGCCTGGCCTGCAACGTACTTTTAAAAAAAAATTTTTGGTCAAGTTAATTGAGTACATATGTAAAAGTCACCCTTTTGGGTGTTTTTGTTCAGAGTTTTGGCAAATATACACGATTCCGTAACCACTACCACAATCAGCATACACACTATTTCCATCACCTCAGAAATTTCCCTCCTATGCCTTAACAGTCTGTCTTCTTCTCAAACTCTAAGCCCTGGCAATCACTGATATAGTTTCTGGACCTTTAGTTTTGCCTATTTTAGAGCATCAGTATGACATAAGGTGTATAGTTTTTAGTGAATGGCCTCTATCATTTAGCTGTATTCTTTATTTCTCTTAAGTAGAACTTCTGGGTCAGCAAAAGAATTGATAAACTCAACACATAATGCTTTAATGAGAAATCAAGGTGAAAAGGAAGAGACTTTTTTTTTTTTTTTGAGACGGAGTCTCACTCTGTTGCCCAGGCTAGAATGCAGTGGTGTGATCTCAGCTCACTGCAACCTCCACCTCCTGGGTTTGAGTGATTCTCATGTCTCAGTCTCCCAGAAACTTTTAAACATCAAAGTGAGGAAAGGTAAAAAGGATTTGAAACAATGACTAGTATTGAAGATAAGCAAAGAAGATACAATATACAGATAAAAGAAGCCCCTGAAGAAAAAAATCAAAACAAGGGAATGAAACAAATGCAAACAGTATAATTTAAGAAAAGTTTACAGAAACTTAAAAAAGCAAAATGTTGCATATTGAAATAGGGGATCATGTGGCTGAGAACATTAACCTAGAATGACCTACTTCAAGGCATATTTTTCATCAAAATACTGAATGTTAAAGAAAAAGAAAACATTCTTTAGGTATTTAGGCAAAAATAAAAACATGACCTTTATATCATTAGGAGAATAAAATTATGTTGTTACACTGATAGTAATGCTTTATGCCAGGAGAACATGGAATACCATGTTTCAGATATCAAGGAAAGCACATATGATCCAAGGATTTTGTGTTAAGCAGAACTGGCTTTCAACTATAAAGGGCATAGGAAGCAGCTATTAGCAGTTAAAGAACTCAGAAAATATTGTTCCTAGGAGTTCTCCCTAAGAAATTTAGAGAATGAGGTTCAGACAACTAGAGTAACTAGGGAGATTGTAGTATGTGATGGCTATATGATCTGACAATGAAGATAGAGTAAACCAATAAAAATTGGGGAAAAAATTGCATATTTTAAAGTATATTTCTGAACCCTATTTTGTTCTATTCATCTAATATGTCTGTTTTTACCCAAATATCATTCTTTTGACTACTATTGCAATTTTATAAGTCTTGATGTCAGGTATTATAAATATTCTATTTTCTTTTTCTAAGTTGTTTAAGCGATTCTAGGTCCTGTGCATTTCTATGCCAATTTCAGATTCTTCTTCTTAATTTGTGCAGAAAGGCCTGCTAGGATTTTGATTAGACTGGGTGGAATCTATAGGTCAACTGGAAGAGAACTGACAATAATATCGAGTCTTCTGACTCATAGTTTAACTCTCCATTTATTTAGCTCTTCTTTAATTTTCCTAATCAGTATATTGTGGTTTTCAGCATACAAATATTGTGCTTATTTTGTTACATTCGTACCTAAGTATTTTATGGTTTTGATACTTTTGTAAATGCTACTGTTGTTTAAATTCTAATTTCAACTGTTTATTGCTCTTATTTTCTTTTAACCTTTTTTTTTTTTTTTGAGACGAAATGTCGCTCTTGTCCCCCAGGCTGGAGTGCAATGGCACGATCTTGGCTCATTGCAACTTCTGCCTCCCGGGTTCAAGCGATTCTCCTGCCTCTGCCCCCGACTAGCTGGGATTATAGGCATCTGCCACCATGCCCAGCTAATTTTTGTATTTTCAGTAGAGACAGGGTTTTACCATGTTGGCCAGGCTGGTCTAGAACTGACCTTAGGTGATCCACCCACCTCGGCCTCCCGAAGTGCTGGGATTATAGGCGTGAGCCACCACGCCTGGCCGTTTATGGCTCTTATATAGAAATACAGCAGATTTTTGTATATTGACCTTGTATCCTATGACCTTAATAAACTCATTTATTAGTTCTTTTGTAGATTATTTGGGACTTTATGTGCAGATAGTCATGTCATCTGTGAATAAATATTGAATTATTTCTTCCATTGCAATATATACGCTTTTTATGTTTCTTTCTTGGCTATTACATTGGTTAGCACCTGCAGTAAAACCTTGAGTAAAAGTGGTAAAATGATATTCTTGTCGGGGAAAGCATTCAGTCTTTCCCATTAAGTATGATGTTAGTTATAGGTTTTTTTGTAGATACCTTTTATTAGGTATCAGAAATTCCTTATATTTTTAGTTTGTTAAGAGATTTTTATTGTGAATGGATGTTGAATTTTGTCAGATGATTTTTCTTCGTCTATTGAAATGATATTTCTTTTCTAGCCTCTTGACATGATGAACTACATTGGTTTATTTTTCAAATGTTAAAACAACCTTGCATTCCTAGGATAAACCCCACTTAATCATGACATATTATCTTTATTGTGTATGTTTAGATTGGATTTGCTGATATTTTGTTAAAGATTTTTGCATCTGTATTCACAAGGATATTAGTCTAATCTTTTTCTAGTTTTGGCAATACTGGCCTTATAAAATGTGTTAGGAAGCATTCCCTTCTCTTATGTTCTGGAAGAGTTTTTGTTGAGTTTCTATTCATTCTTCCATACATTTTTGGGTAGAATTCACAAGTGAAACCGTCCAGTCCTGGAGTTTCCTTTGTGGGAAAGTTTTTAACTACAAGTGTGATTTATTTAATAGACATTGGGCTATTAAGCTAACTTATTTCTTCTTAAATGAGCTTTGCTATTTTATTCAATTTATGAGCATGAAGTAGTTCATAATATTGTTATTTCATTAGCATCTGTGGGGTCTGTGGTGATGTCTCCCTTTACATTACTGATACTGATAATTTGTGTCTGTTTTCTTTTTTGCTTTATTAGTCTGGTTAGAGAGTTATCAATTGTATTGATATTTTTAAAGAACCAGCTTGTTTTATTGATTTTTCTCTGTTTTTATGTTTTTAATTTTATTAATTTCTCCTCTAATCTTTATTATTAGTTTTTAAATTTCTGTTGGCTTTAGGTTTAATTTGCTCTTCCTAATGATTTTAATTCATTCAGACTCTTGCATTTCAGCTTATGCCCTCACTTCTCCACAGTGCAGCTGGAATCACAAAAGTCACTAATGACCTCCTGATTAGCAGTGGCGTCATCACCAGTTGTCACCTAGTTTGATTCCACTTCAGCATTTGAACCCTTTTTCTATGTACATTTATATATAGCCTCTCTAATTTCACAGGTCATTTGAAAATCTTCCTCTTAATTTTCTACTCATTCCCTCTAAGGGAGCAGAATTACCTTTGATTGACAATTGGCTACTATTTCTAATGCAAGGTTCTAACACCCTTTTTTTTTTCCTCCCTGCCATTATTCTCTTACTTTTTTCAGCTCCATAAAACTCCCTGTGGTGCCTCATCATGTATGATACAAACTACTTTATCCACAATCCTGTCACTTAGATATAGACAACTCCTTTTTAATTCCATAAAAACAGGCACACATAACATTTTAACACAAATTTGATTGCAACATTCATTACTGCTTTGCAGTCCCTTTTTCCTCAGTATATCATTTATGTATAATATCATTTTATATATCATTTACACTTATTTTTTAAAATGTCATTTATATCTTCTCATATATATTTAAAACTTTTTATTAGAGAGATTTTCAAACATACAACAGTAAGCAGAATGTTATAATGGACCCTCATGTACACATCACCCAGCTTTCATGGTTGTCAACTCAGGGCCAATCCTGTTTCATCTACACCCTGACCTACTTCTTTCCTCCTGTGTTATATTGAGACAAATATATCATTTCCTCCATCCATGTAAATTTGTAATGACTGTATGGTATCTAACTGTATGGATGTACCATCATTTATATATTTGCATAATCCTGTTTTTGGACATTTGTGACTTTTAGTTTTATCATTCAAATTATAACAGTACAACTGCTACCATAATATTTTTAAATAAATGAGATACCACCAGCTTTTCACATTGCTTGAATATATTTTCTTATTTTTATCCCTATAACATCCTGTAAAGTAGTTAGAACAGGTTATATTATCCACATTTTATACACAAGAATTTTAGAGTCCAGTGGCAAACTATTGGTGAATAGTAGAGTTTCCTAAAATTATTCATAAAAATAACACATATATATGGTAGAAATAGGCTGCTTTAAAAATTTCTATGTAAATATTCATTGTACACCTATTAAGTATTAGATACTATGTTGGATGCTTTTCTGTTTAATCTTCACATAAATGCTGTGAAATAAGTGTTGTATCATTTTGCAGGTAGGGAGCAGAGACTCAGATAAGTTAAATAATGTACCCATCATCACATAGCTAGTAAGTATTGGAATCTGGGTTCCAATTTAGGTCTTGCCTTTAATTTCAGTATTCTTTCCAATTTTCCCTATATTAATATTTCAAGGATTACCTCCTTTTCATTAAGAAAGCAAGTAACTTTTGAGCCAGATTCTGCCTTCAAGCAACTTACAGTGTAGTTGGGAAGATAGTACAAGATAGGAAGTCAGTGCCATAGGAGCAGAAAAAAAGTTATTTGGCAGTGGTAAAGATAATGATACTGTCCTTAATATATGCGTGGTACTTTAGGCATGACAGCTTTGTCATTTCATCAATAATTTGTGATATATTAAATACCTACTATGTAGAAAGACCTGTATTCGTTATGTAATAGTGAAGCAAGCTGACTTTTGTCCTTCCTGTTATCACTAGAAACTAAACATTTGAGAAGGAGAAATCAGACAAGATATTTGCATAGTCCTCTTAAGAAAACTATTTTTTTCACTAGCAAAATTTTGTGCATTCTTCTGTTTCTCCTGGCAATCCTGACAATATTCAAAATCCAGGCTAAGGCTCCAGAAAAACCAAATTTCCCTGAAAATAGAATATAGTTATATTGTAGAAGTGACAATTGTCAGCATATTGCCAGTAGTGGAAGAATGTGGTATTGGCATGTGTTTGCTAGTTGGTTTTTGGTTTAGGGAATATTCTAGAGACATCCAAAAGACATAATACTTGTCCAGTTGCTTCTATATAGTGCCATAGTCTAAACAAGTAATTCAACAAAATGCTTTGAAACCACAATACTTGCTCATTCAACATTTGAAATATTTTCACAGAAATTAAATGAGGTACTGAGAATGCACTTGCACGGTATTATTTACATATCCAAATATTTGAAACCTCTTCCAGAATCTAGATCCCTGCAATAAACTGCCTTTTAAAATGCTGCCATGGGGCTGGGTGCGGTGACTCACACCTGTAATCCCAGCACTTTGGGAGGCTGAGGCGGGTGGATCACCTGAAGTCAGGAGTTTGAGACCAGCCTGACCAATATGGTGAAATGCCATCTCTACTAAAAATACAAAAATTAGCTCAGCATGGTGTTGTGTACCTGTAGTCCCAGCTACTCAGGAGGCTGAGACAGGAGAATCACTTGAACCTGGGAGGCGGAGGTTGCAGTGAGCCGAAATTGTGCCACTGCACTCCAGCCTGGGTGACAAAGCAAGACTCCATTTAAAAAAAAAAAAAAAAAATGCTGCCATGTAGACAGGCAGTTAAATATGTGGCCATACATGGTGACAACAAATGTTCTACACCTTTATTAACCAGTAGAAATATGTAAGCTACATGTGTAACTTAAAATATTCTAATAGACACATTAATAAAATTAAAAAGCAGGTGAAATTAATTTTAATAGTATATTTTATTTAATGCAAAATACCCAAACAGTTCAGTGTGGTGTCAATATAAAATATTACTAATGAGATGTTTTATGTCTTCATACTGTTTTCAAATAATATATGAATTATTGAATGAAGTGTGTATTTTACACTTACACTGTATCAGAATTTGGACTAGCCACATTTCAAGTGCTCTTGGACAGCACAGGTCTATAATTCTCCAGCCCTCAGTCATTTTCTGAACCAACTGGAGGCAAGAAAACGAGTGTGTCATTGAAATAGTGTCCAAATGCCCTGAGCCGGTACAGGCCATACATCATTACTTCCATCTTTTGCGGCGTCAGTCCATTAAAAGTAACAGCCAGATCTGAACAGCAGCCTTCTACTACTTGCTGAGGGTTATTAGACAATGCCTCTTCAATAAGCTGTGCGATTGGTTTTGTATTAAATACATCTCTTCCTTCATAATCCTCTGCATTTTCTGCATGAACTCCTGCATATTTCAGGCATATTGCCAGCTGCTTATCTTCAGATAACTTCCAAATCACACTTTGATCTGCACAGGTCTCAGAGTTATTGAGAAGTCTGTTAAGTCTTTTCATCGACTCTGTACTTAAGACAATCCCTCCTTCCACAGTCACGTATTCGAGGTCTCCAGATACAACAGTGTGACCCAGATAGAAGGGTTGGGATGCATCCCTTGTAAACAAAAGATACTTTAAATTTTCAATGACGGCAAACGTAGTGGGAAGTGCAAGAAAGAACCAGTTGTAGTTGTCACCATACTTTTCAAAGACGTATTTGTAAGTGGTCCTCATCTGTACCCACCTGTCATTGCTTTCTATATTGAACAAATTATCATTTTTAGTATTGTAGAGCTCTGCTTTGTCACAGTGTTTGGTCCAGGTCTCTTTCAGTACAGCCCAGTAACTCTTATCTTCGGATTCTCCAAAGATGATACAGAAAACACGAATACTTTTACTGAGTTCCACGAGTATCACTTTCGAAGTGTTTAAGAAATCGTTCCTGTTAGCTGGACGAAGGTGATGGTGCTCGTGGTCTTCAGTTTGACCTCTGTGTCGAATGTGAATTTGGCCAAACATAGTTATCAAAACCCAGGAAATGCTCCCAAGCAACATACCCTTAAAAAATGATGTCCCACTAGCGGAAACCATTTTCCAGGCGTTGAGGACAGTGCCCTCGGGTCAAAGGCAGCCTGGGACCGGGTCCTGGGGGGGTCCCGCGCCTTCCGGAGCTCGCGGCCGCGCTCCCGGTTGGGCCACTCTAGCTGCGGAAGGTCGCTTCTCGGTGGCGTAGAGAAGGGGGCGGGGCAGGAGCCGGACGCGGCCGGCACTGTGGGTGGGGTCCGGGCTGCTGCGAGTGAGAGGTGTGCTGGGAGTTCTGCGCGCCTGGCCTCCCAACCAACAATAACGTTGAAAATGAGCAGAGGTCGAGTCACAGACGGCTCTGAAGTGGGCCAGACATCAGCACTGAGCCAAAAAGAATAAAATTGAGTTTTACCTCACGATTAGTGTATTCAGCCCCTGGTACAACACATCCCTATGTTGATTAGCATCGGGTCCTTCTTAAGGCTTTTAAAATTCTCCTTATATTCGTTTTAGTATTTGTGTATCTGTATGTTTAATCAAAGAATCTCTTCTATACTCTCTCCATCAATCTGTAAGAATGTAAAACAACTCAGAGTTTTTAATTGAAATATAGCACCCACGGAGTTTAGGAGAACAAGTCGCTTCCCTGATGTCATTATGACTTTTTCATCAACCCATCAAATAGGACATTTGAAGCCTTTCTTTCCTCTTAGATTTATTTTCTTGTTCTTAGTATGTGTTAATCAGTAATTTTTAGTTTACAATCCACTGAAGAAAATTTTACTGATGAATACTCTTGAGGTATATATATAGTCCTTGTATTAAAAGTACCAAAACTCTGGCATTTTGATCAACTTTTAAACATGCAAAGAGCCTTTAATGTGCTAACTGTATTTAACTCATCTCCAGTGAACTACTTTAAAATATCCAAACTGATGATGACATGATGAGATTTTTTTTAAGCCTTTTTCAGAAAGGCTTATTTTTCAAAAATAAATTTTTGTATTTATATTTTCCCTCACTTTACAGATGCAGCAGCTTGAGACACAAGTTATTGATGCTGAACGTCAAGCAGAAAAAGCTTTTCAACAGGTAGAGTAAAATTTTAGTTTAAATGTTTTTTCTGCCTCTACTACTCACATAAAGATTGTTTGGCTCATAATGGAAAGACAATCATCAGCCTGCCTCTACATCTTATCATTTTGACTGTTCATAGCTTGATCCATAAAGGAAATGGAGAATCTAACTCTATTTTGTCCATTAACAAATTTTCAAAGGAAAAAAAGGCTGTTTTAGGAAGTTTTATCTTCTGAGAAAACTTTTATGGTAATACTAACTATAATGGTTATGGTAATACTAACTATAATTAAGTTTTGTATATAAATATGTTAGTAGCAGCTTTATTTGTAGTCATAAAGAGTTGGAAATCATATGAATGCCATATTATAGGAGAATGAAAAAGTAAACTATTATCAACTCCATGAACCATTAGACAACCATTAAAATAATTGTTTCTAAGGCTATGCATTAATATGTAAAAATGCTTCGAGTTATATTAGGAAAAGTCAAACCTAAGAGTTAAAAAAAAGGCTGGGAGGAAACACCCCAAAATTTTAATGAAAGTTTAAAATTGTTCGAATTATGGAATCAGGAATTATTTTTTCCCCTATTTTCTTTTTCTTTCTTTCTTTCTTTCTTTTTTTTTTTTTTTTGAGAGGGAATCTTGCTCTGTGCCCCAGGCTGTAGTGCAGTGGTGCGATCTTGGCTCACTGCAACCTCTGCCTCCCAGGTTCAAGAGATTCTCCTGCCTCAGTCTCCTGAATAACTGGGATTACAGCTGCACACCACCACACCCGGCTAATTTTTATATTGTTAGTAGAGATGGGGCTTGTTGGCCAGGATGGCCTCAAACTCCTGACCTCAGGTGATCCGCCCACCTTGGCCTCCCAAAGTGCTGGGATTACAGGTGTGAGGTATCGTGCCTGGCCCCCTGTATTTTCATACTTTGAGTTTTTAAATATAACTTTTGTTTATTAAAAATTTTAAATTTTGTAATGACAGGGTCTCACTGTGTTGTCCAGGATGATCTTGAACTCCTGGCTTCAAGTGATCCTCAATGTCCCAAAGTGTTGGGATTACAGGTGTGAGCTCACTTGCTCAGACAGCTTTTATTATTTTTAAAAGATGTTTTGATAAGTCATATAACCCTTTCTGGGCCTTGCCAGCAGTAAAATGAGCAGTAAAATGATGGGTTTGGACGGGCCCACCCAGCCTTAAAGTTTAATGATTCTAAATCCATAGCTTCTCATTTCATGAAAAGATCTCAGTCATATTCAGTTTAATCAATGAGTTCCAGTGAGTTCTGGTGTTCTGCAGCACTATAGAGTAATATGGTTAACTATAATTTATTGCATATTTACAAAAAGCTAAAAGAGCCAGCTTTCTATATTTTCATAAAGCCAAAGAGAGGATTTTGAATGTTCACAACACAAATAAATAATAAATGTTTGAGGTGCTGGACACACTAATTACCTTGATTTGATCATTACACATTGTATACACACATGGAAATATCACTCTGTATCACACAAATATGTACAATTATTTTGTATCAACTAAAAAGGAAAAAAAGGCTTAAATACAAAATTATTTTTCCTAAGAAGCGCATATGAAATTCCTTATGCTTCCTCTAAGTTTGTCATGTTTCCTTCCTTCAACTTGAGTACTACCAAATCTTTTTTCTTTTTAATTTTTATTTTAGAGGGGTAAGGAGTCTGGCAACGAGGCTTTTCCCCTTGCCGCACTGCCATTCTTTCCACTAATTTTGGAAGTTGCAGTATCTGTTTGTTTAGTGGTTTGGCTTTCTGGCTGCTCAAAATTGAAGTCAAGTAAGCCTTCTGAAGGAAATTTATCACTTGTAAATCCTTCAGAAGGACCTCTATATGTGGCAGCCATACCAAGTTTCTCATTTTCTTGCCACTGCCAATTATCTCTCTCTCTTTTTTTTTTTTTTTTTAAATTGTTGAGGCGGAGTCTCGCTCTGTCACCCAGGCTGGAATGCAGTGGCCGGATCTCAGCTCACTGCAAGCTCCGCCTTCCGGGTTTATGCCATTCTCCTGCCTCAGCCTCCCAAGTAGCTGGGACTACAGGTGCCTGCCACCTTGCCCGGCAATTTTTTTGTATTTTTTTTAGTAGAGACAGGGTTTCACTGTGTTAGCCAGGATGGTCTCCATCTCCTGACCTCGTGATCCGCCCGTCTCGGCCTCCCAAATATATCTCTCTTAATTGTATTTGCTTGACTTACTATATTTCTTGTTTCACAGCATAGTCACATCTTCCATTTGACAATCAGAATTTCTGTTTCTGCCTCGTTGAAATTTGTGTCCAGGGCCACTTTAGTTGCAATTATTTTTACTACATACACTGGATTTCTAGTTTCTGTTACTGTTGTTCATATGCCAACTGGAAAAGCCACCTGTTCCTTCAGAATGCCAACTGGAATTCCTTCCTGTACCATTATGATTCCAATCTACTGTTCCACTGTTTGAATGCCAACCAACTCCAGAATTACTATGGTTGTGAAACCAAGTCAAGGAACCTCCTGCAACACCCTAATGCCACGCAGGACATCCTTTTTGTCCACCACTATTCCTCAAAGAATGCAGAAAGCTGTTTCTCCACGTATTATTAAAGCCATCTTTTTCCCAATTTCAATCCTGCTGTGGAGGTCCAGGGTGATGCCACGCTGGCTGACTGTAACTTTCTCTGTCTTGGTGAGGAATTTGGTGTTCTCAGCTCCATTAGGGTCACCTGTCATCAGAATTTCCTTCTTGGCTGCTACTTGTCGACTTTGTTCTTTCCGTTGTTTTATTAATTGAATGAGTTCCTTGTCAAAATAATCTTCTTCCTCTTCCTCTCCTTTTCCATCATCTTCTCTCTCCTGGGCATCAACGTTATCTTTGTGCAACTGGCCAGAAATGTGATTAGCATATGCAGAAAGACCCACTTCTGTGGCCCCGCACATTTGACACTCATGACTCGTGCCCCTTTTTGGAGCTGTACACAATGTGACACAATATGCATTTTTGTTCTCCTACCATAGTGATCAGATCTGAAGCACTCAACCAAACCCTCTTACTCCATCAGGCCACTGAGGGCCAGGCAAGGGAGCTCCCTGATGCCCCAGACACCCCATTCAGTTTTGGGTGGGAGAGCCCACTCTGGACCTGCTCCCTACCAGACCCCATCACCCTCAATTTTCATTTTAGATTCAGCGGATACATGAAAGATTTAATTTTATAGAATAGAGTAAGTACCTAATAGATTTCTAAATAAGCCCAATGTAGCCTAATCTTTGATTTTCTTAATTATGCTTGAAAAGGAAATCTTATAACTTTATTAGGCAAGACTTCAAGCGCATACAAGAGTCGAGAAAATAGTATAGTGAACCCCTATCACCCACTTCAACAATTAGTCAAGTCATGGCTCATCTGTACCTCCACCCACTTCCCCTGCCCCCCTCACACTGGACTATTTAAAAGCAAATCCCTGACATGGTATAATTTCATCCACTATTATATACTATACTAATCTAAAACCAAACACTCTTAAAAATCATAACCACAATACCATCATTATACCAAAAAATTACCGATAATTCTTCAGTATATCAAAGATCTAGTTAGTATTCAAATTTTTCCAAATAGCTAATAATTGCTTCTGTGTTTTGTTCTTTAATCAAAGTGGAATTCACATAACATAAAATTAACTTTTTTTTGGAGACAGAGTCTTACTCTGTGGCCTGCGCTGGAGTGCAGTGGTATGCTGTCAGCTCACTGCCACCTCCGCCTTCTGAATTCAAGTGATTCTCCTGCCTCAGCCTCCCGAGTAGCTGGGACTACAGGCACCCACCACCACACCTGGCTAATTTTTTGTATTTTTTAGAGAGATGGGGTTTCACCATATTGGCCAGGCTGGTCTCGAACTCCTGACCTTGTGATCCACCCGCCTCAACCTCCCAAAGTGCTGGGATTACAGGCGTGAGCCACCGCACTCGGCCAAAATTAGCATTTTAAAATGAACAATTCAGTGTTGTGTACAATCATCACCTCTATCTAGTTCCAAAATGTTGAAAGGAAACTCATCTCAAAAGGAAACTGTATTCATTAAGCATTTAGTCCCATTTTCCCCTCCCCCTAGCCCCTGGCAACCACCAATCTGCTTTCTGTTGCTATGGATTTACCTATTCTGATATTTCATATAAATGGATTTATATACTATGTGATCTTTTGTGTCTGGCTTCTCTCATTTAGCAGAATGTTTTTGATATTCATCCATGTTGTAGCATGTATCATGCTTTATTCCTCATTATGGCTGAATAATGTTCCATATATATATACACACACACACACACACACACACAAAATTTGTTTATCCATTTGTCTTTTTATGGACATTGTCTTTTTATGAACTTTCACTGTCCTCAATGTTTCCCGTGCCCTACCTATTCTACCTTTTCATCTTTTGACTATTGTGACTAGTGCTGTTAAGAACATACATGTATTTGTTTGAGTACCCCTTTTTAATTCTTTTATTTATATACCCTTTTTTTTTTTTTTTTTTTTTTTGAGATGGAGTTTCGCTCTTGTTGCCCAGGCTGGAGTGCAATGGCACGATCTTGGCTCACTGCAACCTCCGCCTCCCAGGTTCAAGCGATTCTCCTGCCTCAGCCTCCCGAGTAGCTGGAGTTACAGGCATGCGCCACCACGCCTGGCTCATTTTGTATTTTTAGTAGAGACGGGGTTTCTCTGTGTTGGTCAGGCTGGTCTTTAACTCCCGATTTCAGGTGATCTGCCCACCTTGGCCTCCCAAAGTGCTGGGGTTACAGGTGTGAGCCACCTCGCCTGGCCCTCTTTTTTTTTGTTTTTAATAGTTGATTTGTTCAAATTGGGATCTACACTAGATTGACACATTTCATTTGATTCTTAAACTCTTTTAATCTATAGGATCTTTTTCCCTTTTTTCCTTCTTTTTTTTCTTTCAATTTACTTGTATGGGTTAATTTGTTCTCTAAAGCTTTCCACATTCTGGAGTTTGCCGATTGCATACCTATGATGTGATTTAACAAGCTCCTCTACCCCTATATTTCCTGTAAAATATAGTTAGATCTAAAATTTTGACCTTTTTTCTTTCTCTCTTTTCAAGACTACTTCTTGGGTGATATTGTTGACTTCCGCCAGAAGGTATATAATAATGTCTAGTTATCTCTCTTTCTCTTTTTTTTTTTTTTTTGGTGGTATTAGTAGCCATTGATTACTTTGTTTAAATGAATGATTTCATCAGGGAGGTTATTGCTTTTTTAAAAATAGACTTTAATATTTAGAGAAGTTTTAGATTTACAGCAAAATTGATGGTATATGAAGTACAGAGCTTTCATATATCCTCTCCCCTCCAACACACGTTCAAGCTTTCTTCACCGTCAGCATCCAACACCAGAGTGGTACGTTTATTACAACTGATGAACCAACACTGACACATCATTATCACCCAAAGCCCATAGTTTACATTAGTGTTTACTCTTGCTGTTTTGTGTTCTATGGATTTTGACAAATGTTTTATGATGTGTATCCTCTTCGATAGTATCATATAGGATAGTTTCACTGCCCTTAATGTCTCCTGTGCTCTACCTATTCAGTCCTTCCCTCCTCTTACGTCCCGGGAAACCACTGATCTTTTTACTGATTTAATCATTTTGCCTTTTCCAGAATGTCATATAGTTAGAATCAGACAGTATACAGCCTTTTCAGATTGGCTTCATTTTCACTTAGTGATATGCATTAAGGTTTCTCCATGACTTTTCAATTAGCATTCTTTTCAACACTAACTTATCCAGAATGGCTAAAATTAAAAGAACAACAATGAAGTGTTGGCAAGGAGATGGAACAACTGGAATTTTCATACACTTCCAGTAGTAATGCAACTTCGTACATTTATTCACTTTGGAAAGCTGTTTGGTAACATCTACTAAAGTAAACATTTGCCAGCCTGTGACCCAGCAATTCTACTCCTAGGTGTATACCAAGAAAAATAGGAACACGTATCCACCAAAATATAGGTATATGGACATGTGAAGCAACTTTATTCATAACAGCCCTAAGCTGAAAACAAGCAAATCATTTCACCAAAAAAGACACATGCAATTCTATGTTTATCACAGTGCAATTCACAATAGCAAAGACATGGAATCAACCAAGGTGCCCATCAATGGTGGGTTAGATAAAGAAAATGTGGTATATATACACCAGAGAATACTACACTGCCATACAAAAGAATGAGATCATGTCCTTTGTAGCAACATGGATGCAATTGGAGGTCATTACCCTAAGAGAATTAATGCAGGAACTGAAAACCAAATACCACATGCTCTCACTTATAAGTGGGAGCTAAACATTAAATACACAAAAGATGCCATTTCCACAGTTTGAATCTATCTTGATCAGAATTCTTTTGACATCTAATAATGATCCCTGCCTAGAAAAATAAACAAGTTTTTCTTATTGTGAAATGCCCAATAAGTCTTACCAAGATAGGAGAAGATAAATGTAGGATATAACATGAGGGAAAGCCAATCTAAGACAACTGTAGAAATTGCTAAGAAAATTATGGGCAGGGCACATTTCAAGGTTAATTCCAACCCAGCTCTTCTCCAGGATTCCTAGAGGACAGTTATTTCAATTAGCATACAATGGTGTTCTAGACATATAGAATTAAAGTCCAGAGTTTGGAATAAGCAGTTAATTTTTCTTTTTTTGAGACAGGGTCTCACTATATGCCCAGGCTGAAATGCAGTAGTGCGACCATGGCTCGTTGTAGCCTTAACTTCCCAGGCTCAAGCAATCCTCCTGCCTCAGCCTGCCAAGTAGCTGGGACTACAGTCATGTGCCACCACACCCAGCTAATTTTAAATTGTTTGTAGAGATGGGGCCTCATTGTGTTACCAGGGCTGGTCTCAAACTCCTGGGCTCAAGTGATCCTTCTGTCTCGGCCTCCCAAAGTGTTGGAATTACAGGCGTGAGCTGCAAACTTGGCCTTTTAAAAATTTTGTTGTTGATTTTTTTTCTCCTCTTCCTCCTTCTCCTCCCACCTCTTCCTCTTTTTTCTTTTTTGAAGGGGAAGGATGAAGACAGGAGAGGAATATGAAACCTGTTTGGCAAGGTAAAGTCTGTATAGCCAAAGAGAAATCAAGGTGAATTCATGTTTCTCTGCCTTGGGAACAAACTTAAAATTTTAGCTGGATTTAAATCTAAACTCTCCCACTTAGTTGACTGAAAAAGCTTATTAGTTTCTTCAAGTCTTAGTTGTGTCACTTATGGAAAAGAGCTAATTGAGCTCATAGTCTCTTTATATTGTGTAGAGGTGTACAACACAGTGATTAAGAACACAGACTTGAGCCAAACTGTCTGGGTTCAAAGTCTGTCTCCATCTCTTATCACCTTTTCAACTTGGGCCTCAGCTTTCTATCTATACAATGTAGTACTATCTAATACCTAGCTCGTAGGATTTTGGGGAAATTGAATAGTTACTATGAGTAAAGTACTTGGAATATTTCCTGCCACATAGAAGTGTTATTTAGCCATTATGAAAATTGACTCTGATTTAAGTAAAGTGCCTGGCATGCAGTCAGCCCTTAATAAATGGTGGTGGTGGTAGAAGTACGATTAGTAATGTGAGGATCTATGCTGTGCCTGTGTTTTAATACTCTTTGGCTGATAGTACCAAGTAGTGATATTCCCACTTACATGTCTACAAAGGCAATAATTAACAGTAAAATCATAAAAGCCTACTTAAATTCTGTGAAAGAAGTGCAGCATTCTCTGTCACTGCATGCCAGATGTCTTAGTCTTTTTCTGTAGAGGTGTACTGAGCCGTATATGCATGTTCCTGTTCAGTCGTGCACCTTGCAGCACACATTTGTTGGCTTTGTCTGCCTCTCTGACTTTCACCACTAAAAATAGTACTCAGCTGAAACCAGCTCAACTCTACACTTTAGCATTGTACATTTTTCTCTTTGTATATTAATGAATGGCATCACTTCTGTATCAATTAATGAAGTTGTCTGCAGAAAAAGTCACACATTTGCCAGATAAATCTTATACTTAATGTTCTAGTACATCCCCTTCCCCTCCCCTCCCTTCCCTCCCCTCCCCTTCCCTTCCCTTCCCTTCTTTTCTCCTTCCCTTCTTTTCCTCTTCCTTTCCCTTCCCTTCTTTTTCCTTCATTGTCTTGTGTTTTCTGACTTTGGCCTTCCTAGTAGCATCTCTCTTTACCTCTGTACCCTGGCTGTCTCTATATGTCTCTCTATCTGTTCTTCCCTATCTTTCCCTTCCCTTCCTTTCTCTCTTTTAACTGCCCATATTATGGGAAAAAGAGAAAGAAATTGAGGATGGTTTTGTTTTGCCTTAATTTAAAATTCTTAATTCATAATACGTGGCAAATTTCTTTGTTTGTGAAAATTAAACTAAATTAAGTATTTTTTATTTGTGATTTTCAACTATCTACGCCCCACCCCCAGCACTGCTCTGCTCCGATTCCTTGGGTCTTACGAGATCCAGTGAGGATTCTTTAAAAAAGGATCCTTGTTCCCGATTCAAGGGAAGCAAACCACAGAGGTTTGTTGTCATCCGGGCCAACCACTGGTCTTGGTAAGTTTGACAGGAAGGACTTCTCTCCTTTGAAGTTGTTCTTTGAGGATGTTGAGTATAAAGTTATTTAATTCTATGTGCTACATCTTTAAGCAAAAAGACACCAGGATTGGTTATTTTAGACATACTGCTACCCCCATCACCAAAAAAAAAAAAAAAAAAAAAAAAAAAGAGAGAGAGAATTACAAATCTCTCAGAGTGTCTGTAAGTTAGCAAAACCTGTAGGCATTTCTTTTTGTCACACTTTAAATTTATTTAGTGCATATGTTGTTACACTTCAGAAGGACTTTTTTTCTTTACGTTACCTCATAATCTAAAAGTTGACAGGAAATACAGAGAGCAGATGAATTCTCATGCACTGATGAGGTCACCTTTTTGGCCTTTACAAGACTAAGTGTTAATAACTCAGAGTAACTCAATCCTTTGCTATCTTTAACAATTTCCATGGGACTGTGGCCTATCTGATGTTTATGTTGCTTAAATCAGCTTGCCTTTTCTCATTTCACCATGTCCTAAGACTCAAACAACTGTATTTATCTTAACCAAAAAGGAATGTTTTGCCACTAAAAGCAGTACTCAGCTAAAACCAGGTCAACTCTATAGTTTAGCTTTGTACATTTTTCTCTTTGTTTATCAATGAATGGCATCACTTCACTTCTGTAACAATTAACTAAATTCTCTGCAGAAAAATGTCACAGATAAATATTTTATTGCCAGATAAATCTTGGTAATCTTTATACTTAATGTTCTAGTACATCTTTTTTTTTGTTTGTTTGTCTTTTGAGACAGGGTCTTGCTCTGTCAGCCAGGCTGGAGTACAGTGGTGCGATCTCAGTTCACTGCAACTTCTGTTTCCTGTGCTCAAGCAATCCTCCTACCCCAGCCTCTGGAGTAGCTAGGACTGCAGGCATGTGCCACCACATCCATTTAATTTTTTTTTAACCTTTTTTTGTTGTTGTTGTTGAGATGGTGTCTCACCATATTGCCCAGTGTAGTTTCGAACTCATCAGCTCAAGCAGTCCTCCAGCCTCAGCCTCCCAAAGTGCTGGGATTACTGGCATGAGCCACCACACCTGGCCCTAGTGTATCCTTATTGTTGTTGTTCACAAGTTTTGAAAGCAATATGATCAAATTAACCCAGTTCTACTTATGAGTACTCCTGTGAGATAGAAAAGCAGCAAAGAGCATATTTGGAAAATACTGACATATAGGATTCATTCCCAAGTATCTGATTAGGTGAATACCTTAATATATTACATTTATTTATGCTAACCAAAGAAGGGTAGATTATTGCCCTATAAAAGTATGTGTGTTTTCATTTTATCCTTTGGGGCTTGATCTCTTGCCTTTGTGTGATTCAGGCATGGTGGCAGCATTTAAAGTTGCCTCTGACCATTCTAACACATGAGCTAATCTTGCCTTACTGTAAAGTTAGTTCTTAGTATTATTATTATGATTATTATTATCATTATTGAGACTGAGTCTCACTTTGTCACCCAGGCTGGAGTGCAGTGGCGTGATCTTGGCTCACCGCAACCTCTGCCTCTTGGGTTCAAGAATTTCTCCTGCCTCTGCCTCCGGAGTAACTGGGATTACAAGCGCATGCCACGATGCCTGGCTAATTTTTGCGTTTATAGTCTAGATGGCGTTTCACCATGTTGTTCAGGCTGGTCTCAAACTCCTGACCTCAGGTGATCCGCCTGCCTTGGCCTCTCCAAGTGTTGGAATTACAGGCATGAGCCACCATGCCCAGCCTGAAGTCATTTTTGACTCTTAATAAATCCATGCTGCTCAGTCATTCTAATATCCATGACCTTGTAATGGATATTACATTGCAATGCTTTGCTATATGAGGCCCAACCTTCATTACATGGAAAGCAAATTATTTAATGATCTTGATTTTCAACTTCTGCAAGAAAAATCCTACTTTATAATCATGGAGTACTATGCCAAAATAATTGTGTTGTAAATGTGATTCAAATGATTAATTAATTTGCAGTAAACATATAAAAATTATAATCAACTTGCTGATTTCCTTGATAACATGTCAGTAAATTTTGACACATTCTTGAGTTCAAGTTTTCTAAGAAGGTTTAAAAAATATTTTATAAACATGTGGCCTTCCCTTTCTTATGAGATCCCATCCAAGTAGTGTAGCATGACATGCAAAGATCTGTGTGTCCCTCTCCTTATTTGCAGCCTTATATCTGGCCATGTCCCCCATTCTCATATATATATATGAGAATGTATATGTATATACATTTTTTAATGTGTGTATATATACACATTTATATATGTATACACATTTAAAAATAACTTTAACTGTTATTTTAGACTCAGAGGGTACATGTGCAGGTTTGTTACATGATTTTATTGCGTGATGCTGAGGTTTGGGATATGGATGATTTCCTCACCCAGGCAATGAACATAGTCCCAATAGTTTTTCAGCCCATGTCCCCATCTCTTGCTCCCTGTCTCATAGTCCTCAGTGTCTGTTGTTCCAATCTTTATGCCCTTGGGTGTTTAATGTTTAGCTCCCACTTATAAGTGAGAGCATGTGGTATTTGGTTTTCAGTTCCTGCATTAATTCTCTTAGGATAATGACCTCCAGTTGCATCCATGTTGCTACAAAGGACATGATCTCATTCTTTTGTATGGCAGTGTAGTATTCCCTGGTGTATATATACCACATTTTCTTTATCTAACCCACCATTGATGGGCACCTTGGTTGATTCCATGTCTTTGCTATTGTGAATTGCACTGTGATAAACATAGAAGTGCATGTGTATTTTTGGCAGAACAATTTATTTTCCTTTGACTATATACCCAGTAACTGGATTGCTGGGTCAAATGGTACTTCTGTTTCTTTGAGAAACCTCCAACTGCTTTTTATACTGGCTGAACTAATTTACATTCCCACCAACAGTGTATAAGTGTTCCTATTTCGCCACAGCATTGCCAGCATCTGTTATTTTTTAATTTTTTAATAATAGCCATTCTGACTGGTGTGAAATGGTATCTCATTATGGTTTTGAACTTCATTTCTCTGATGATTAGCAATGATGAGCATTTTTTCTTATGTTTCTTGGTTGCTTGTATGTCTTCTTTTTTTTTATTTAAGTATTTTTTTCGAGACAGGGTCTTTCTCTGTTGCCCAGGCTGGAGTGCAGCAGCATGATCATGGCTCACTTGCAGCCTTGACCTCCCAGGCTCAAGTGATCCTCTCACTTCAGCCTTTTGAGGAGCGGGGACCACAGGCATGTGCCACTACACTCAGCTAATATTTTAGAAATTTTTTGTAGAAATGCGTTCTCACTGTGTTGCCCAGGCTGGTCTCAAACTCCTGGGCTCAAGCTGTCCTCCCTCCTCGGCCTCCCAAAGTGTTGGGACTATAAGCATGAGCCACCACACCCACCCAGCCTGTATCTTCTTTTGAGAAGTGTCTGTTCATGTCCTTTGCCCATAGCTTCTGCACAGCAAAAGAAACTATCAACAGAGTAAACATACAGCCTACAGAATGGGAGAAAATATTCACAAACTGTGCATCCAACAATGGTCTAATATCTAGAATCTATAAGGAAGTTGTTATTGTTTGAATCTGAACAATCTAAACAAATCAACAAGTAAATTTTAAGTAACTGGAAAGTAGTCTGGGATTTAAAATACTCCGAACAATCTATTTTGTCATTCTGTTTGGAAACAATCAGGAATCTTTGTCATGCCATAGCAATTTATATATAGAAATAGAAACTTTTAATTCCCTCTCAAAAATACAGTCACATCTCGATTATGTATAGTGGACAGGAATAAGGTTAGAAGTGGGAAGAAGGAAATAGCGATATGGATAATTACAATGGGAGTAATATTTGCAGCTCCTGCTTTCTCCTATGGGAAATAGCACTGGAAGCTGTACTGGGATCCCCAACAGTACTCTTGGGTTCTGTGATTTGCTAGAATGACTCATGGGACCCAGAAAAGCTGTTTTGCTCACGATCACCATTTATTACAGTGAAAAGATACAGATTAAAATCAACAAAGGAAAAGGGCACATAGAGTGGTGTCCTGGAGAAATCAGATATGAGCTTCCAGTTGTCTTTCTGCTGTGGAGTTGCACAGGGATGCACTTAATCCTTCCATCAATGTGTGACAAAATATATGAAATACTGCCAACAAATAAGCTTACTCAAGCCTTGGTGTCCTGGATTTTGATTAGAGGTCGGTCATGTAGGCCTGAAATATCCACTTGACTGTTCTTAGTCAGTCTCCAGCCCACCCAGTGGTCAAACTGATACATTTTGGCCCAGGACCCCAGGCGAACAAAAAAACAGGCATTTACCATAAGTCACACAATTAACATAAACTATGTGGTATGGCCCAAGATCTCAACTGTATTACTACAAGGGCAGCCTGAACAGTCAAGATATTCCAGGGCATCAGATGTTGTCTCCCAAGAGCCAGTGAAGGACCAGTCCTTTCTTTGGAATGTGGAGGATCTGTGCACCCAAGTCTACTGAGTTAACCCTTTGCTGAACAGGAATTTAGGGACCTTGGGATCAAGAATGTTTGGGGGAAGTAGGTGAGGAGTGCGCTGAGGTGGGTGGATACAACCAGAGGCTCTCCTAGAAGTAAAGAAGCAAAGTAGCCTAAAAACACAAAGCATTCCACACTGGAGGCTATACTTGTATACAC
Organism: Macaca mulatta; assembly: GCF_049350105.2. Classification (NCBI taxonomy): domain Eukaryota; kingdom Metazoa; phylum Chordata; class Mammalia; order Primates; family Cercopithecidae; genus Macaca; species Macaca mulatta. The sequence goes on along the minus strand of NC_133418.1, from coordinate 81,161,319 downwards.
ATTTGTGAGAGTTTATTTAACAACCAATTTGAATTCACAGGTGTTTGTTATTGGCCAGTCTCTGAATAGTTAAAATTCTTAAATGGTTCTGGTTAAATGAATGGAAAAACAAGTGAGCTGTTTTCCATATGGTTGTGGTGAGATGTTTTAAAAGGCATCTTGGCTTTTCTGTGGACCTCTTAGCTTTTCTGTAGACCTCTTATTCATATTAATTACCAAGGAAGGCTGAATCCTGTCTACAGAACTTGGTCTTAATAGGACCAGTTGGTAAGTAGGTTGCTTGTAACTACTTTGTGGTCTCTCTCTCTAAGAGATTTTGCCCCTTTTGCTAATAGTTTTCTTGCCTAGGAAAGTTGTTTGCCTAAAAGTAATGGTCGAATTAAAGAGCTTCAGACGGGAAGGATGCATCCAAGGAGCTCTGTAGCATTCATTCATGTAATAACAACTTCCAAATTGAATGTGTTATTCAGGGTAAAAGAACAGTTCCAAACCATAGTTTTCCAGGACTATAGACCTTTCCTAAGCAATAATAGGACTATTTTATGTGGCTGCCCAATGTCTGTAGGGTGGCTTGCTTTAACTTAATAAAGGGACACTAGATGTAGGTCTGGTCGCATTTATTTTTATTCTTACTCAATTACTTTTGTTTTTCTTGAGGTTTACTTCTATTAATCTGTGCCCAGATGAGAACTACCATTTTGGACTTGGGCTCTGCTCTTCTCTCCCTGCTTCCTCAGCTTCAGAATGCCATATGTGCAACTGGCTATCCCATCTTAAGATTACTGTCCAGCTCTCTGTCCTGCTCGGGCGGTTTTGCATGACATCATCTCTGATGCAGACCTTTGTGCTTGATACAGATCTTTGTCCTTCAGCTCATGCAGAAAGCCCGCTATATTACTTAGAATCTAAGGTAGCTTAAATTATCATTTGGATAGTGGAATACATTTTTTTTTTCTTCTTCTTCTTTTTTTTAATCTGCTTTTATTTTCCTAGTTTCCAGCCATGTGGTTGGTATTTAAATAGAATAGTTTTGGCATCCGAGTTGGTTTACATTTATGCAGTGAACCCACTGCATTCATGGTTAAAAAAAAGAAACCTGGCATTCATGGTTAAAAAAAGAAATCCAAACTAATCTTTATACCTTTCAGGAGAAAATCCTCATTAGTCAAATATTTTTTAGCTTTAAGTAAGGATTCCTTGTGACTTTTCAGAAGTGTTTTTAATAATTTCAGATTTTCATCTTAACTGTCATCTTTAATTTCTCAAATGCTTTCACATTATTTTTTTCTCTTTGCCTGTATAATCTGAAACATTGCTAAAATTATATTCTTACCTATTTGGAGTATATAGAATGAAAGTCTTAATATTGTATACAGTCCCCAATATTTTATTTTCCTTCATACTACCATTAACATCTCAAACATCTCTTACTTGGATCTCCTTGTGAAGTTTCTGCTGAGGCATCCAATCAACTCAACCATCTACAATCAAGGATCAAGTTTGTGAGTCAAAGTGAGAACTAAAGGAGAGAAAAGTGAGAACTAAAAGGTGTTGATAGGAAAATCTAAACTTTACTATAAGTTGAATAGACTTATATAATCCATGTAGGTTGGCAAACACAATATGCAGATATGCCTTTCTGAGATTTTATATGCCTGGATGTGTTTCGCAGAAGATCCAAGCAGGGCCAATCTATCTTAGATATTAAACTTGCAGCCGGGCGCGGTGGCTCAAGCCTGTAATCCCAGCACTTTGGGAGGCCGAGACGGGCGGATCACGAGGTCAGGAGATCGAGACCATCCTGGCTAACCCGGTGAAACCCCGTCTCTACTAAAAAATACAAAAAGCTAGTCGGGCGAGGCGGCGGGCGCCTGTAGTCCCAGCTACTCGGGAGGCTGAGGCAGGAGAATGGCGTGAACGCGGGAGGCGGAGCTTGCAGTGAGCTGAGATCCGGCCACTGCACTCCAGCCTGGGCGACAGAGCGAGACTCTGTCTCAAAAAAAAAAAAAAAATAAAATAAAATAAACTTGCAGCACCACTCAACCTCCAGCCACACACTCAGTCTCTTTTACCCTGTTCTATTTTTTTCCCACGACCCTTATTTTTTACCCTAAGAGGCAGGATTTTTTGCCTCTTAGCTCAGCTGGATCTGGGTTCTTGTCTCATGACCAGGAAGAAGTAGTCGCATGGACACTCAAAGAATGAGCAAGGCAGGAAGTTTTATTGAGTGATGAAACAGCTTTTAGTGCAGAGGGGACAGGGGTGGGGGTGGTCCCCCTACCCGAAGCAGGAGAGTTCCCAATATGGCTGAGCCCGGGGCTTTTTATGGGCTCAGAATAGGGAGTGCGTGCTGACTGGCTTGCGAGTATGCAAAAAAGGTTAAAGTAAAGACATTACTCAAAAGTGGGCATGATAGTGTAGAAAACCAATTAGGAAAGGATAGGTATATGTAAAATAGGTGGAGGATGGGGATCAATCGAAAGAAAGTGCGCCAAACAGGAAGGCAGGTTCTCAGTCTGGTTCAAGGATTTACCCCGGACTGTTTCCAGCTTGAAGGTTGGATATTTCACTGGGGACCTGCCCCATCTGCCTAGGCATTTGTCTGCCTCCTGCCTCTATCATTATCACCTGAGTAATGTAATGTACTCTTCTTTTTTTAAAACATTTATTATATTTGTGATCTCTCTCACCCACTAGAATGTAATTTCTCAAGCTCCTGGACTCAAACTGTCTGCCTGCCTCGGCCTCCCAAAGTGCTGGGATTACGGGTGTGAGCCACTGTGCCAGGTCTAGAATGTAATTTCTATGCAGGCAGAGATGTGGGGGTCTAGTTTATTCACTGATGCTTTCGCAGGGCCTGGAATAAGTCGGGCACTTGGCAGGTTTTCACTGAATATTTGTTAAATGAATGAATCAAGAAGCCCTCAGTGAGTCCTACCTATATCTAGACTCTAATACATTTTTATTTTTTATGATTCCATCATTTGGGGCTTTAAGCTTCTTCCCCCACGCCCCTTTCCATAGTGTATATGCTTCTTTTTCACCTAAGTTCAAGTTTTTTCCCATAATACATTATTATACCAGGCCATCCAGTCTGGGTCTCATCTCACCACTAATCTTTCTTAATTTATACTTTGTTTAAAATATGAAAAAATGAGGGCTGGAAACTTTCTGTTTCTATACTCATATAACACTTTGCTTATTGTCATTGCTCTAGGAAACATGTACATTACTTTATATGATAGCAATATTCTGAGAATTTCTTATGTTTGTATGTACCTCAAAGGTAACACCACTTGGTGAAATAGGCTTCAGACTTTATAATCATTAAACACATTAAACCTTGCTGTTTAATGTTTTCCTTTTTGAAGTCTTTTAGGAATCTACATAATATTAAGGTAAAATTCTAGGTTTAATACTGTGATAACCTAAGTACACACACAATTTTAATATTTTATCCTTTGAATTTAGGTACAAGTTATGGAAGATAAATTAAAAGCAGCTAATATTCAAACCAGTGAATCAGAGACAAGATTATATAATAAATGCCAAGATCTGGAGTCGCTAATACAGGAAAAAGATGACATCATTCAAAACTTGGAATTGCAACTTGAAGAGCAGGTTAGGAAGAATTTGATAAAGAGTTGTAAGTGTGTGCACTCATTTGTGCATAATCACAAAGATTAAAAAGAGAGAGCCTAAATTTCTATATTTGGGGAGGAATCTTGCTTATTCGGTCAACTCATAGGATTGCATCACATTTATTGGTGAAAGGTGCAAGTAAAATGGCATTCCTTTAAGTTCAGAGTGATTCCAGGCAAGATCTAACACTTTTTGGATGTGAGAATGCTCCTTAATATTCAAACATTTGAGTTTATTTATTTATTTCAGATAGAGTCTCGCTCTGTCAACCAAGCTGGAGTGCAGCGGCTCGATCTCAGCTCACTGCAACCTCCGCAACCCCCCCGCCGCCAGGTTCAAGCGATTCTTGTGCCTCAGCCTCCCGAGTAGCTGGGTCTACGGGCATACACCACAATGCCCAGCTAATTTTTGTATTTTGTTTTTCAATAGAGACAGGGTTTTGCCATGTTGGCTAGTCTGGTCTTGAACTCCTGACCTCAGGTGATCCGCCCACCTCAGCCTCCCAACCTGCTGGGATTATAGGCGCCAGCCACCATGCCCGGCCAAAAGTTAGAGTTTAAATGTAATATTTAAGTTGGGAGCATCTGGTTATCAGCAGGTATGTCTGTAAATTGTTTGCAACCAATCTTTGCTTCAGACTGTTAGTGTTGGAAATGTTCATAGAACATTACATTTTAAATATTTATATTTGATGCCAATCCTTCTGCTTAGAAACGTGTATACCATTTTTGAACCACTTTATTGGAATCAAGTAATCTAGTTTAAAAAATGTACTACTCATGCCTGTAATCCCAGCACTTTGGGAGGCCGAGGTGGGCGGATCATGAGGTCAGGAGATCAAGACCATCCTGGCTAACACGGTGAAACCCCGTCTCTACTAAAAATACAAAAAATTAACCAGGCGTGGTGGCGGGCACCTGTAGTCCCAGCTATTTGGGAGACTGAGGCAGGAGAATGGCGTGAACCTGGGAGGCGGAACTTGCAGTGAGCCGAGGTCAAGCCACTGCACTCCAGCCTGGGCAAGAGAGTGAGACTCCGTCTCAAAAAAAAAAAAATAATAAATAATAATAATAATAATAATAATAATAATAATGTATTAGGAAAAAATTGCTTTGGGGTTATGTACTTAATGGTCACTTAACATCATTTAAATATGACCACTATGAAATCGTTTTGTTAAATGTGTTGTTTATTTTCAGCATTTTTTTTTCCCATTTCTTGATAAAGACCAGTGTTTCTTTAGGTCAGTGGTTTTCAGCTTTCTACCACCCCTAGACCCTGCCTATTGTGATTTATTTGGTAGTCACATTCTCAGTAGTTTTGTGACCATAGCCAGATTTTAAGGCTGGTAAATGAGAGCTAGAATTTCACTATGTTTATTTTTCTTGGATCTTTGAAAGCTAGTATTTGAGGGGGAAAAAAAAGCCATGCCCCTAAGGAGAGTCTTATTCTCTTCTCCCCAACGTGGTTGACCCCTGTGTTACTGCTCTAAATCCTAGAACATTTCCAGAAAATGGCTTATTTTGTTGATAAATTCAGTGGATTGACTTCAGTGTATGATCTTTCAGAGAAAGAGAATAGCGGTTGCTAAAACTAGTAATACGTGCATATGGCTTTGTGGTTTCTTTTTGTATCTACTGAATAATTTTTTCTTTTAAAAATTTATTTGGTAATTTGAAAGTAGATATAGTAACTTGGAAACAAGTTTTAAGTGGATTTGCCTTGTATATTTATGGTATAACATTTCCAGACCATTGCATTTATGTTTGAACTAAACAAATTGCTATTGTTATTTCAGAAACAAATAAGAATACAAGAAGCTAAAATAATAGAAGAGAAAGCAGCTAAGATCAAAGAGTGGGTAACAGTTAAATTAAATGAGGTATTTATTGCTATATGTTTTCCTTTTCTTTACCTTTTACTTCTTTTGAATTGATACATCATCAGAATATATGATTACTCTGAGTAAAACAAAAAATTTTGATCGGTTGGTGATACTGTTGTCTTTTGATAAACTTGAGATATAGGTAGCTTTTGTTTTAATATCCAGTGTATTTTTAAAATTAAACATATTAATAGACTCATGATGATGTATAATAAACTGTAAATAACTTTATTCTGATAAGTTAATTTTAGTTCTGATTAATTTCAAATAATAATAGGACATATGTCTATATCTCATAAAATTAATGTATTTGGTAGCTGAGAAGCACACATTTTCATTTTTATGGCAGTTTAAAGCTGAAATTGTTTCCTTTAAAACAATTTTACAGTGGAAAAGGCATAAGGGGTGAAAACATTTAAAACTCTTAGTTCTGAAAAATGTAAATATTGATACCATAATTATCTAGGTTGATAGCCTATTCTGATAAATTAATCTGATATTTGTTTATCATTTCCTTTGTATTTTGCTTACACATGTAGAGAAACTAAATATTAACATTTTCTAATATTATAATTTATTAGTACATTTTTATAATGTTATCTCTTTGTGAAAAGAATACCATTATGTTCTTTTAGCTGGAACTGGAGAATCAGAATCTTCGTTTGATCAACCAAAACCAAACTGAAGAGATAAGAACAATGCAGTCGAAACTACAAGGTACAAATACTTTACTAAGATAGCTTAGTTGGATTTATTTGACTATATAGGCTTTTACTTTTTTTGATGTTTTAAAGATGCAATTATGGATATCATCCAAGAAGCTGTTGTCATAAAATGAAAGAGAATTTCTAAACAAACCAGAACTCCTGCACCCAAGCGAATGTTGGGCCTGAAAGCGGAAGGCAAAAAAGAGATGGAATTGATGATGTCTACCAAAGTGGTCACTACACAGATCAGAAAAACATGACCAAATACTAATTTCGCCCCTCTCTATTCTAAAAGGCCTTCCATCGCTACGCTTTTTAGAAGCACACTAAGTTCCGGAGAGTCCGCCTTGCTAAAAGTACTGTATAGTGACATTAGCCTGGGAGGTCAGACATCATGGATGATGGGTACTAATCTCTAATGGTGAGGACATTTTGCTCCTTCTAAGTGATGTAGTGCTACATATCCCTGTTTTCTTGAAAGAATATAGGGGACTTTACCAGACAAGATAGTGAGTTAGAGGTAGTCGTATCAGAGAGACATGTACTCCAAAAGTTCAAGAAGACTTGAATTTTGACCTTAGAGAATAGACCTTTTAATGGGGATTAGGAGAGTCACAAATATACATTTGTAGCTGCATTGAAGACTTTGGAGGAGGCTTCTTGGCATCACACATGCCGAACACATTACTGAACTTGGCATTATTTGAGGGCAGCTCTGAGGCACTTCTGTGTGTTCTTAGATGCCTGAGCTGGTGGTTACTTGCATGCAAATGTCACAACTCAGTTCGTTCATGGATCACCAGTGTTCTAATCCTTTCCCCATATGGATCTTCTAGATGAGGGTTTGAATCCAGTCAGTTGGGAGAATCAATTGATAATCTGCTGATAAACTCAAGAATATCAGTGGTGAGATTGGTCTATTTTAAAAAACATGTATCTCCAAAATTATTTCTAACTTTTGACTGGGTCACTGGGCTGGGTGCAGTGGTTCACTCCTGTAATCCCAGCATTTTGGGAGGCCAAGGTGAGAGGACTGCTTGAGGCCAGGAATTTGAGACCAGCCTGGGCAATATAGTGAGACCCCATTGCTACAAAAAAATTTTTTTAATTAGCTGGCCATGGTGGCACACACCTATACTCTCAGCTATGTGGGGGCTTGTTCGGGAGGTGAGGTGGGAAGATTGCTTGAGCCCGGGAGTTTGGGGCTGCAGTAAGCCATGATCATGTCACTGTACTCCAGCCTGAGCAACAAAGAGAGACCCTGTCTCAAAAATAAATAAATAATAATAAAGTCCAAGAGATGAATTAAATTCGTGATTAGGTGCTGACCTAATCACTTCACTAGCTATCTAAATTCTTTACCCATCTCCTCTTTTATTTTTTTCTCCAAAGAAGTGATTAAAGCTCTTTATATTGTGGTTACCATAGACCAAACCTCCCCATCTGCTTTTTTCTCATGACTGAAAACTAAGATAAGCAGAAGTCATTACAGTTATCATGGGTTGGTTTGCCCCAAGGATGATCCAAGGTTCCTTTGGTTGTTTCAGCAACCAGGTCCTCAGTTTCTTTTTCTTCACAGTGGCATACTGTGCACATTTTACCAACACTGAACTGGTATTTGTCAATACTTGACTCTGCAGGAAGCTAGAGCTCTCTAGTTATTTATAATCTGTTTGTGTTTTGTTGTTGCTTAGAACTAACTACTCTTAAAGGGATTAGATATTTTTCTTTCTTCAGTTAAAAATATTTTGAACATTCAAAATATATAAAACAGAATTTAAACATTGGGATGTGATACTTGTCATTGAAGGTTCCATGTTATTGTACATCAGTAAAGATGACCTTTAGGCTTTTTTTCTGGCAGAAAGAGTGATTTGTTCAAGTTTTTATATGCCTTGGTTCTATGTGTAACAAACTTTCATAAAAAATTCAAATCTTAATTTTGATTAATGACGTTGTAGAAGTTCAAGGAAAGAAGTCGTCCACTGTCTCTACACTAAAGCTTTCGGAAGGCCAGCGCCTGAGCAGTTTGACCTTTGGGTGCTTTTTATCTCGAGCAAGGAGTCCTCCTCAAGTAGTAAAATCTGAGGAAATGAGCAAGATATCATCGAAAGAACCTGAGTTCACTGAAGGAAAAGACATGGAAGGTATTTATGGACTACAGGAATTGATTGTGGCATTTTTTAAAAAGGAAAAATCATTTGCTAAGATTAATCCAAATACAGCTTAATTTTCCTTATTTTTTTCTGACAATTTGATATTTTATCAGAATGTTTCTAAAGAGAAATACAGCATTTAACTTTGTGTATCTAATTACTTTGTGTTTTCTGAGAGCCTTTGCCAGTGACGCGTAGGAGAAACTGATTTTTCCTTCTTAATATTTATTTCCTGCTGTAGGTGGAAGGGGGTATTTAAAATTAAAAAGTTTACAGTCCCGCCTACAAGATGCTGTACTTGTTTTAGCAGAGTTTCAGATTAGAACTGTGAATTTCCTATTCATTATTTATTTAAAATATAAAACATTACCTAATATTACACATGAAATTAAACATTGGCGTAGCAAACTTATAAAGAAAAAACCCTAGAGGATAAATTAATAACTGCTTTGGTTTTCCTTTAATCCTTCAAAGAAGAAAATGTTTTCCTAGATATTTAAACCCTGGTCCTGTATACAGATTTCTACTCTTCTTCTTTTCGTCTTGAAGCACTTCTACCAAAAAAAAAAAGAAAAAAAATCTCTCTAAATTTTGCTTCGTTGCAGCTGTTGGCTTTGCCACCTCTAGCACAATCTCTTTTGTTGACTTTCCCCAGATATTTTAGAGAGACCTGAGTTTTCATCCTCTCTACTTTCAACTCCAAGTTCCTTCCCCCAGAAGAGAAAAAGTATAATGGTAAAAGTTGTGTCTATGCTTGGTTATGAAATTCTGAAAATGATATATTTTCCAATCAGAAGGCTCCTTTGCTCCTTGCTTTCATGCCATTACTTACTTTGCTCTTCTCTTCTGTCTCTCTTTTTTTTTTTTTAGACAGGATCTCACTGTGTCTCCCAGGCTGGAGTGTAGTGGCATGATCACAGCTCACTGCAGCCTTGACCTCCCGGACTCAAGCGATCCTCCCACCTCAGCATCCCTAGTAGCCGGGACTATAGACACATGCCACCATGCCCAGTTAATTTTTGTATTTTTTGTAGAGATGGGGTTTCACCATATTACCCAGGCTGGCCTTGAACTCCTGGGCTCAAGCAGTCTGCCAGTCCTGGCCTCCCAAAGTGCTGGATTTACAGGTGTGAGCCACTGCACCCGGCCTACTTGCACCTTTTTTCCTCCTTTGGAGAAGCCATTTTCATTTCCTTCCCTTTTTCTAACAGTCAAGTACAGCTGAGGTTGCCTGTGCTGATGCTCTTGCTCATTTGCAGATTTAACAAACTGCCTAATACCAAATTTTAGAGTTTATTTGTTCAGCCTCTAGTTCCTTAATTATGAAGGTCCTGTCTATGTTTTCATGTTTTCAGTTTCTTTTCTACACTTCAGTCTAAAAGTTTAATTCCTTGTTTATGAAGTCAATGGTTCATTCTGTTAATTATGTTATACATAAAAATAAGCCGTATCTAAAGATATTTTTAAAAAGTGTTATTCTTATTATAAAAACACATTTTGTAGTTACGATTAAACCAAAAGTAGAGCAAGGAAGGCTTTTCTGTGTTTAATTTTCTTCACGATTTTACATATCTCAGTGTACCAAAGTTTGGTGCAAGGTTTGTTTCTTAAACTATAGCTTTGTATTTATTATGCTTAAATTTACTTTATTATAATTTAAATATTTAGTTGAAAGGAGGTGTCATTTTCTTTGCTTCTAAAATAGAATTCATGCTATTCATTTTTTTGGTGATTGCTTTCTTTGATAGTCAAAGTTGCCCTGTTTCACATTTTGCTTCTTGTATTATCTCTCTTTAGACTCTCTCAGTTTTTTTTCCCCCAACATGTTTTTTTTTTGTAAAAACCAATTTGGAAACTATTATATTGACATGTTAGGGTTCTGAGTTTTATATAAAGCTTATAGTTTTCAAAAACTTATGTTTAAAAAAGATGTAAGACTAACACAGGATAATGTAAATGATTTATATGAAATTTTTGGTTTATTCCTTTAATAAAAAAGTAGAGGCAGGGTCTTGCTCTGTCACCCAGGCTGGAGTGCAGTGGCTGATCATAGTTCACTGCAGCCTTCAGCTCCTGGGCTCAAGCAATCATCCTGCCTCAGCCTCAGTGGTGTAGTACCTGTGCTACAGGTACACACCACTGCACCCAGCTAATTTCTACAGTGTCAATTTCTACAGTGTTTCTACATAAAGCTAAATGTACAGAAATATTATATTCTTAAAGGCAGCATGCTGATATGATGTATCCTTTTCTAGAAATGGAAATTCCAGAAAAGTCTGTTGATAACCAAGTTCTAGAAAACAACAGAGGCCAGAGAACATTGCATCCAACCCCTTGTGGCTCGGAACAGAATCGGAAAACAAGAACAAGCTTTGCCACAGAGGGTGGTGTCTCCCAGAATTCTGGGGCTCCAGTGAGTGACTGGAGTTCTGATGAGGAAGACGGGAACAAAGGAAGATCCAAGTCCAGATGTACATCCACCCTCTCTAGTCACACATCTGAGGAAGGGGTCCAGTGTAGCAGGATGGGGAGTGAAATGTATCTGACAGCATCTGATGACAGCAGCTCTATATTTGAGGAAGAGACTTTTGGCATAAAGAGACCAGAACACAAGAAGCTATATTCTTGGCAGCAGGAGGCACAGTGGAAAGCTCTAAATAGTCCTCTCGGAAAGGGAAATTCTGAATCGAGTAAAAAGGAGCAAGATAGTTCCTCGGATGAACTGAATAAAAAATTTCAATCTCAGAGACTTGATTATTCATCTTCATCGAGTGAGGCCAACACCCCAAGCCCTATTTTGACCCCAGCTTTAATGCCAAAGCATCCTAACTCACTCTCTGGAAAAGGAACACAATTAGTGCCTTCATCACACCTGCCACCCCCAAAGTTAAGGATTCCTAATGTTTTCAGTATAAGTGTAGCACTCGCCAAAAGGCACTTAAGCCAGCCACAGTTAAGCTCCGACAGGATGTGTGGTACAAATAGAAATGCTATAAGCATGATACGACCACTGAGACCTCAGGAAACTGATCTTGATCTAGTTGATGGTGACAGTGCAGAAGTTTTAGAGAATATGGACACGAGTTGTGATGATGGATTATTTTCCTATGACTTCTTGGACTCTCCAAATTCAGATGACCAGGAAAACTGTGACTCAGCAAAGAAGGCGGCGTGCAGCAAACCTCCAACTCCTCCCCTGCACCGTTTTCCTTCTTGGGTAATTATATCGCTGCACGTAGCACATACACAGTAGTTTTTTTCTCAACACTCATTTTTCTTTCTTTCTTTCTTTCTTTTTTTTTTTTTTTTTTTTTTTGAGAAGGAGTCTCGCTCTGTTGCCCAAGCTGGAGTGCAGTGGCGCAATCTCAGCTCACTGCAACCTCCACCTCCCGGGTTCAAGTGATTCTCCTGCCTCAGCCTCCTGAGTAGCTGAGACTACAGGCATGTGCTACCACGCCTGGCTAGTTTTTGTATTTTTAGTAAAGTCAGGGTTTTGCCATGTTGGTCAGGCTGATCTTGACCTCCTGACCTCAAGTGTTTCTCCTGCCTTGGCCTCCCAAAGTGTCCATACTCATTTTCAAGTTTTACTTTGTCTTTTCTTGTTTCCTTTCAAATCCAGCTTTGTTCTGACATTTTCCAGTTTTTAGACTACAATTTCTTCTCTTCCCTCACTGAGTTCTGAATCAATTAAGAAATAAGATAATGACAAGACAGATGGGAGATCAAGATATTACCTTATTTACTGATAAAACTAATTTTAGAGAATTAGTGGGCAAATGAGCTTTCTAATACTGAACCAAAGATTCACCCATTCCCAGGAAGCCCTGGACCACCACAGGATTCTGCCAGTGAAGCCGTGTCCCTCTAAAACTTACCACCTTGAAAAACAGAACAGATGGTTGTTTTCTGCAGGCAGCTATTTCTCAAGAGAAAGGGGAGAGGAAGCTGCCAGGCTCTGCGTGCCCAGTTTCTCCTTCTCAGCTTACCAATCACATTAAGCCACTCTTCCTCTTGGGGAGGGGAAAGTGAATAGGTAGAGAGGGATCAGCAGTGTTCAATTACTGGAGGTTCCTCCATGTGGAAGAAAGCGTTGGGGGTAGGAAAGAAGGGTTCCCCCTAACTGTGATATTTTGGGTGAATTCTGAACCAGGATACTCTTGTTAGTCATCAGTTTTTGAACTTAGTCATTTATCTGATTGGCTTTAAGATAAATTTAATTTCCTTTTTGAGCTTATATAGCCATTGGTTTCCAAAGCATCTTTCTACAGACCTAGTATAGATTAAATCTTCTTCCATTGAAACATTGACTATTAGTAGGATAACATTGTTAGACTAAAAAAAAAAAAAAAAAAAAAAAAATCCTATATTTGAAATAAAATGAAATGATCTGTTTAATTTTAATTTTAATTTTTATTTATTTATTTATTTATTTTTGAGGTGGAGTTTCACTCTTGTCTCACAGGCTGGAGTGCAATGGCACCATCTCAGCTCACTGCAACCTCTGCCTCCCGGGTTCAGGCAATTCTCCTGCCTTAGCCTCCCAAGTAGCTGGAACTACAGGTGTTTGCCACCACACCCGGCTGATTTTTTTGTATTTTTAGTAGAGATGGGGTTTCACCATGTTGGCCAGGCTGGTCTTGAACTCCTGACTCCAGGCGATCCACCCACCTTAGCCTCCCAAATAATGGGATTACAGGCGTGAGCCACTGCACCTGGCCTGAAATCATCTGTTTTATAGATTTAAGTTTTTCTTCACATACTGGCATAGTTTAACCTTTGACCTAAACTTTGACCTCCAGAGAAACATCTGGGTTGCAAGACTTTTTTGGTTTTTGGTGTCATGTTCTTTTATTATTATATTTTTTAATTTTGTGACTGATGCAGTTTTAAGCAAATTAGGGCAGACATGTTTTTCTAATATAAATTCAGACCTTAAGATATATGTGTTCTTATTTGCTTTCAAGAGGACATTTTATTTCAATATCCACATGAAACCTTCTGTAGTTTATTACTAAATTTTGGATAGCACAGGAAAGGGGAAGTTAATGTCATGTGAATCTCTGGAATTCCAATTATGTTATACTTTAGGCAGTGAGAAATTGAAATCTTGCCTATCTTATGATGTTGAGATTTTCAGAGATTTAGATTAGGCTTTTAAGTTCATTTTATTTGGCAACCCATTCTACTACTTTTTTTTTTTTTTTTTCCCACTTTGTCTTCTCTTACTCTCCTGAAACTATTCAGTCCTGAAAAAGTAGTATTGCTTTTCAAAAGCCTTCCAGCAGACTGGCCAAGTCTAAGATTTTATTTCTGTGTTTGTTAGGTATTTTCAGGTTTCAAGGAAAAGAGATGTATTCTAGTTACCTCAATAAATATGTTTGTTTTAAGAATTTCTAAGAGTTTATTTTAAGGCATAGCCTATCCTTATTGAACTAGAATACCATGCAAATTACAACAGTCACTCTAGAGGGACAACTTGTGATGAGTCAGCAGTACCTCTGCCAGAAACAAGTGACATCCATTGCCCCTGTTCCCAGTGAGTCATCTTGTCCTCCCAGGCCTCCAGTCCCCTCTCTTGAATTCCACTACTAACTACTTTCCCCCACTCTCCTAGGGCTTCAGACTGCCTCCCGTCTCCTGCTTACTGCCTTATTGTTATATGTCTTTCTGTTGCTGTCTGTGTGTGTGTGTGTATCTCACGCTCAAAGAAACTGCATCTGATTCATTCAGCCAGACATTTTTCAATCTAAAATGTCCCTGATAGTCAGCGATTTCATGCCAGTTACCTCTTAGGCCAATGGCTGTGCTGAAGAGGATGGCCTTAGTTGCCCACTATTTCCTGGACGGTCAACTGTGTCCGAGTTAGACCCATTACAAAATTCAGGACATGTTGCTATATGCATTAGGAACCGCCTGTGGTCCCTTTTCTCAAGGGGGCAGGGCTAATAACCTGTCCAGTACCTGTTTCAGAGATTTCTCAGAAGAGAAGAGAAAACAAAATTCTACTTTTGGAACAAGATAATATAAATTCCATTGCAATTCTCATATTCATTTCTTGTTTGACTTTAGGTATCGCTTCTACTTGAGTGAAATGTACATTGATATAGGAAGGTGATAGCATTTAATGCTACTCTGTGTATGACTTCTGACTTCACGCTTTTCCTTTCTTTGTTTAACCATGTTCCAGAACAGTAGAATATTAAAAGTGGCGTTTATGTGTAATCAATTATTGGGAGTGGTTTCTAGCTTAATGTTATAGCCATTCATGGTTTTTCTCCCCACCGCCAACCATATTCTAGAATGCTAAGGATATTAAAGGTGGTGTTTATGTGTAGTCAGTGATTGTGAAGAAGCTTTCTCTTACTTTTTCTCACATCTTCAAAAGAATTTATAAAACAAAAATGTGGGAAAAAGATAAATAATGGAATAATTAACAGATGGAGAAAAATCTCTGCAGTACTATTCACAATGGCATATTTTAGTTGGCACCGATGATGGTTTTATAATAATGCTGTACTCTAGTGAATCTTAAATGAAGAACAAATGAAAAACATGTGTATTGAACATAATCATTTTTTTTTTTTTTGCTTTAAATACCCTGTTCAAACTCTGTCTTTTACACTAGGAAAGCAGAATTTATGCTGTAGCCAAATCAGGTATTCGAATGTCTGAGGCCTTCAATATGGAGAATGTTAATAAAAGTAAGTGCTTTCACATGCTGCCACCTGGATGAACCTTGAGGACTTTGTGCTAAGGGATAGTATAATACAAATACATGGTACAGTCACAGAAAGAGAAATACTGTATGATTCCACCTAAAGGAGGTATTTAAAGGGTCAAATTCATAGAAACAGAAAGTAGAATGGTGGTTACCAGGGGCAGGGTGTGCGTGGAGAAGCGAATTTATTGTTTACTGGGTATAGTGTTTCAGATTTGCAAAATGAAAAAGTTCTATAGGTCTGTTTTACAACAGTGTGAATACACTTAACATTACTGAACTGTACACTTCAAAATGATTAAGATGGGCCAGGCATGGTGGCTCATGCCTGTAATCCCAGCACTTTGGGAGGCTGAGGCAGGCAGATCATGAGATCAGGAGGTCAAGACCATCTTGGCTAACACAGTGAAACCCCATCTCTACTAAAAATACTAAAAAATTAGCCAGGCATGGTGGCGGGCGCCTATAGTCCCAGCTACTCGGGAGACTGAGGCAGGAGAATGGCATGAACCCGGGAGGTGGAGCTTGCAGTGAGCAGAGATAGTGCCACTGCACTCCAGCCTGGGCGACAAAGCAAGACTGTGTCTCAAAAAAAAAAAAAAAAAAAAAAAAAAAAGATTAAGATGGTATATTTTATGTTCACAATAAGAAAAGTTTAGAAAAGTGATTTGTATTGCTATTTCATTTGCTAAGAACTTCCTAAATGTCTAAATTCATTGGAGTAAAGAGTTGTATAAACTTTCAAAAAATGATTTCTAGGGTTGCTGATTTGTCTTTTAAAATTGAAATTCGTCTTAGTGTAGGGACTCAAATACACTCAACTCTGATGTGTATTTTTTTACCTGAGAGAGACTAAATCAGAGAAACTGTGGCATTTCAGCTGTTTAAAATGGTAAAAATATAGCCTTCTATGTCCTTTTTTGCCAGGATTTAAAACACATTTCCCCTTTCTTTATTTCTTCCAAAAAATTCTTATTGAAACAATGCATGCTCATTATAAAAAATGAAACCAATCAACAAGAACTGTCTGGAATAAAAAGAAATTTCCCTGTGGTTATTTTTACTACCTCCTCCCTATTCCACCACTAATTCATATGTTAGAGGTAACTATTGATATTCAGTTCCTGTTCAGCTATCTGCAGTTCTTTCCATTCAGGAAATTGTTTTTTTTTTTTTTTTTTTTGAGGCAGCGTTTTACTCTGTCACCCAGGTGGGAGTGGAGTGGTGTGATCATAGCTCACTACAGCCTTGAACTCCTGGGCTCAAGAGATCCTCCCTTCTCAGCCTCCTGGTTAGTTAGGACGACAGGTGCACGCCACCACGCCTTGATACTTTTTAAGATTTTTTGTGGAGATGGGGGTCTCACTGTGTTGCCCGGACTGGTCTCAAACTCCTGGCCTTAAGCAATCCTCCTGCCTCAGCCTCTCATGGTGCTAGGATTACAGGTGTGAGCCACTACACTCAGCTAGGAAATTATATTCCAATATTTCAGCATCAGATTTACCTGACAAAGGCTTAAGAACAGTGGTTTTGGTTTTTGTTTTTGTTCAAGACCAAGTCTCGCTCTGTCGCCCAGGCTGGAGTGCAGTGGCATGATCTCGGCTCACTGCAACCTCCCCTTCCTGGGTTTAAGCAATTCTTGTGCCTCAGCCTCCCAAGTAACTGAAGTTACAGGTGTATGCCACCATGTTCGGCTAATTTTTATTTTTAGTAGAAACAGGGTTTTGCCATGTTGCCCAGGTTGGCCTCAAACTCCTGGGCTCAAGCGATCCACTGCCTTGGCCTCCCAAAGTCCTGGGATTACAGGTGTGAGCCACCATGCCGCACCAGAACAGTGGTTTTGATACCATGCTGGTAATAGCCTTATGAATAGTCAGAGAATATCTTCCTATGTACTGCTCACTGAATTGGTTGGTAAGCAGTTGCCAATACTTAGTTCTGCCCAGCCTGAGCAAAGCATGCATGGAGATTCCAAGGAAATAAAAGCTATGGTTCTTGCTCTCAAAGAGCTTACAGTCTAGTTGGGGAACTAGCACACATGAGGAAATAATGAACCATGTAAAAAAGTGTATAAATAAACCTGTAAATGCCATTATCTATAAAGTAGACTATACAGTTAGTAATCATGTATTAATCCAATTTCTCTTTAAATGGAAATTATACTAATTTGTATTCATAAGAAAAAGACCAATGTGCTAATTAGATTTTTTTAAAATGTTGTTTCCTGTTTTTCTGTTTCAGATTCTGTTGCAGCCCTTTCCTATACCACATCAGGGCTTTATACATCTCTGATATACAAGAACATGACCACCCCAGTGTATACAACTTTGAAGGGGGTAACTCATTATTGTTATTGTTAAAACATGTGCTTCTCTTCATGCTGGATCAAGGAAATTGTTAATTCAAGCTCCAGGTTCCATTCTTAACATTTTACACAGGCTCTCCCTTTATAGAGAGTTTTACAAGTTCACATTAACATATCATAAAAAAGAAGCAATGGAAAAGTCTGGAGAAGACACTTATCAGAGTATTAGAGGTCTGAGCCAATTTTTACTGTGTCCCGTGTAATTGATTCCCCCACCTTCCCATGGCCATGAATTGTTTAAAGGAGACATATTATTAATAATGTAAATGAAAACTCCTAATTTAGGCAGATCTTTGTATCAATGCCAGGGTACCCCTTGCTTGCTTGAAGTATTAATTAAAAGAAGGATTGTCAGGTATTGACAACCTTATATTTTCAGAAATCTTTTATAATTGCTAATTAGAATTCAGGGTTTAACAACATGAGTTTGATAACAGCAAAATACATTCCCGAACTCCTTTTAAAAATCATATGCTAGCCGGGCACGGTGGCTCACACCTGTAATTCCAGCACTTTGGGAAGCCGAGGCGGGCGCATCACGAGGTCAGGAGTTCGAGACCAGCCTGGCCAACATGGCAAAACCCCATCTCTACTAAAAATATAAAAATTAGCCGGGCGTCGTGACAGGCACCTGTAATCCCAGCTACTCAGGAGGCTGAGGCAAGAGAATCGCTTGAACCTGGGAGGCGGAGGTTGCAGTGAACCAAGGTCGTGCCATTGCGCTCCAGCCTGGGCAACAAGAGCAAGACTCCATCTAAAAAAAAAAAAATCATATCCTGTGACTTCTTCCTGTAAAACTTTCTGTTATCTAAAAAGAGTGATAACCTTAGAGATTGATACAGGGAGGTTGTTCCGCTTTTCTTTAGGAGGCGACCCTAATAACTAGCAGCCTTTTCTTGGATGAGTGGTAACATTAGGGATGAATACAGGGAGGTTGTTCCGCTTTTCTTTAGAAGGCGACCCAAATAAGTAGCAGCCCTTTCCTGGATGACTCATCTGGGTCAGAGGAAGAAGACAGCTCCAGATCCAGCTCCCGGACGTCAGAGTCAGACTCACGCAGTAGGAGTGGGCCAGGCAGCCCCAGAGCCATGAAACGAGGTGAGGGAAAATCACGGGCATATGAGGCAACTCCAGATCGTTCTGAATATTAATTGGGAATTTTATCTCCATAACAGGATATTTTTTAAATTAAAGAACTTGCTTCAGACCCTAGTGAAAAGAACTTTAGCCTATGACTGATATGTTTACAGTCCTAATTCTCTTCTTAATTCTCTGTGATTTCAAATAAATTATATAGTCTTTTTTTTTTTTTAGCCTTTTATTGTCTGTGAGAGGGAGATCACTTTATTGTTGGAATAAAGTGAGATAATTGGCCAAAATGAGGTTTCTCTCTTGGCATTTTGGATAATTTGTGAAATAGACGTATTTCAGCTAAATTTGTTACATTGCTAACTGGCAGAAAATATACCTTAAAATTTGTCAATTAATCTGATGTTAAAGTGAAGAACAACCAAAGCTTTACTTGGGATATGTCTATGATTTTTAGTGGATTCTGTGTGTGGGTAGCGGTTACAGAGAGATCTACCTCCACTAAATGACATCTGTATTTTATGAAAAGCCCTTAATGCAGCATGGTGTGTCTGTTGGTTTTCAAACTGTGTTCCGTGGAACCTCTGGGTACTTCCAGTCCCCTCGACTTCAACTGGAGCTGCTCAGCCTTCCTAGGATTCACATTTTGAGCTTCCACTGGTCTTCTTGCTCTCAACTTGCCCCTCTATGGCCAGAATCAGGTTATGTCACACTTTTGCTGGAAACACTGCAGTGGCTCCTCACAATGGATATAAGGATTCGGTCATGTACTTGACCCCATCTCCTTTCTTCTGTGTACTCAGCTCCAGCCTCACTGGCCCTCTTGCTATTCTGGGACATGACAGGCATGCTTGCATTTCAGGACCTTGGCACTGCTGTTTCCTCCAGCTGGTGTTCTTCCCCTAGATGTCTGTATAGCTGACTCCCTCACCTCCGTCAGCAAACGCTGCCTTCTCAGTGAGGTCCACCCTGACCACATCACTCAAATTGCAGCCCTTTGTCTTTCTTCTGTTGCCAGATCTTTTTATTCCCTTTAGTCTGCTGTTGTTATTGTTCCATAGCACCTACTGCCTGTTTGTCAGTGGTCTCCTTCCACTAGAATCTGTTCCATGAGAGCCAATATTTTTGTTGTTTGCTCTATCCCTAGCATCTAGGACAGTGCCTGGCACACTGGCCCTGGTCCTGGGAGCCTGAGATTTGTGTTCCAACATTGCCCCTGCCTAACTCTTTGACTTTGGACAAATCCTTTAATCTCTGGGCTTTAGTCTCCTTAGGGCATTAGCCATGACAATCTGTGAGGTCCCTATAGGTCTAAATTTTTGTTTATTCTATGAAAAATAAAGATAGAGCAACTGTTACTTGTCTGAGTCAAATAAAAAGTAGTGTCACAAGAGTGACATTGTTCTAATATGCCCCTTAAATGTTAATATATATTTTGAAAAATTGCTGGATACTTTTATAAATAATTACCGAAGTCCTCGATTTTATTTAATATATTCTAAATGTCCAATTGTAGTGACCTACGAAATGTGGCTTGCAACTCCCAAGTCGTTTTCTGTAAAGGCAAATGAATTATTGTATAAATGATCCATTGAATTTTATGTTATAGCCGCTGGCAAGTGAAAGAAATTGTTTATATCTTTCAATCTTATTGCTTCTCTTTTATGAAAGATTTTAAAAATCTGTAAACTGCTTAGTAGTTTATGAAACTTGAATGAAAAAATACTACTGAATTGTGTTTTTTTTAAATGTGAAGTTACTTTAAAAGTGATTACAGAAGTTAAGAAATTTGAAATGTGATTGTGAAAATCTTGATAAATTAAGATTCAACATTTGTTTGCCTATATATCAATGTATAAATACACATATTTTTAATTTTTAATAAAAGATACATGAGTAGACTCTTGCATATATTTTATATGTAAAATAGCTGTGATTGTAATCATACCAAAATATGATTCCTGTTCCTTTCACTTCCTTAGAGATTTATGTGACAGTCCCTACCCCTTAGTTCTGTTTTCTGCTTTAAAAGTTATTCATGTTGGGAGGCCAAGGCAGGCAAATCATGAGGTCAAGAGATCAAGACCATCCTGGCCAATATGGTGAAACCCCATCTCTACTAAAAATACAAAAATTGGCTGGGTGTGGTGGCGCGCACCTGTACCCCCAGCTACTTGGGAGGCTGAGGCGGGAGAATCACTTGAACCCAGGAGGCGGAGGTTGCAGTGAGCCGAGATTGCACCAGTGCACTCCAGCCTGGCAATAGAGTGAGACTCTGTCTCAAAAAAAGAAAAAAAAAAAGTTATTTATGGCCAAGGGAATGAGAATAAATCTAGTCTAGGGAGGCTTATGGTTTAGGAATAATTGCATTCTGTAGGAACACTCAGAGCCGGTGTTTGGCCCTCCCTAGTATTAAATACTGACTTGATTTCTTTCTTTGTTCTCTTAGGTGTGTCTCTGTCCTCTGTGGCTTCTGAAAGTGATTATGCTATTCCTCCTGATGCTTACTCCACAGACACGGAGTACTCACAGCCAGAGCAGAAGCTCCCAAAAACTTGCTCATCTTTCAGTGATAATGGGAAAAATGTAAATATTGAATATGATTTTTAAAAAGTAATGAGTCAGTTTGAGCCTCCAAAAGGAAACTGAAAATGCTTTTTTCTATCTTTTAAAAATTAGGAACCACTGGAAAAATCTGGTTATTTATTAAAAATGAGTGGTAAAGTCAAGTCTTGGAAGCGGAGGTGGTTTGTTCTTAAAGGTGGTGAATTACTTTACTACAAATCTCCAGTAAGTGAAAAATGTTTTCTGTTTAGAACGTTAATTCCTCAAACTATAAATCAGACGCCTGGTTGATTTCCTTCCCATAATGCAAGTAATGATACAAAGCATTTCTTATTTTTACTGTTAAAGTTAATCACTTTCCATTTGTTTTTCTCTTTGATACAGAGTGATGTAATTAGAAAACCCCAGGGCCATATTGAACTTAGTGCATCCTGTAGTATTTTAAGAGGAGATAACAAACAAACAGTTCAGGTACTTAACTTTTTTTTTTTTTTTTGTATCATGCCAAACTCGATTCTCAATTATCCAACCTAATGGAAAGGAGATTGGATAATTCAATGTTTCTTTATTCACTTTGATGCCTGGAAAGTATGTGAAACTCCAAGGATTTTTGTTAAAACTATAATGTAAGTTAGGTTTGTATTGGGTGACTCCCACCACACTTTACCTTTCTTCCTTTATACTCTTCTTTCTTCATATTTAATCTCCTAGGTATTTTCAGCTATCAAACTGTGAAGCTATTTTAAGGAAGGGTTATCTGGTAAATGAATTCTCAATAAGATGTTAGTTATATAATGTACTATGAAATTCAAGAATGTTTGTATTTTAATATAGAATCTGAAAATGATAGTTCTTATATGAACTTCAGATGCCATAACACCTAAGTGGGAAATATATTGGTGAGCAGAGGGACTGTACTGCCAAGCAAGTCACACTGTAGGGGTAGCTGCTGCCCATTTTACTCACACGTAAGGCCAGTCTTGCCAGAAATCTGTTAAATTTAAAACACAGGCTGTTGAGATATTCTAGTATGTGTAATTTAAATTCAGACACTTTATTTCTGAAATGTCTTCAATAACCATTATTTTCTTATATTGCTTGTTTGGAGGGTGGAAGACAACTTTGCCAGAAAGGTACATTATCAATGTTTCCAATGAATTGTACCTGAAAACCCCTCAAAAATTTAGAAAGGAGAATCAAGGAAAGATTTGGCTTTGGTCATGGCAGTTAGGAATCATTTGTAAGCTTCTGAAATATTTGGAAAATTTGCAATGTGGCTAATTTGAGACTGGAAAATTCTGAGTTCATAATATCTAATCACATGTTAGTTCCAAGAATTTCTCTTCTTATATGCAAGATCTTATTTGACTTATAGTTGATTTCTTCATTTGTATTAAGAAAGCTCTTGTTTAGTTGCTAAAAAATGTGTTATTTTATTATAGTCTTTAATCATTCTGCTCCTCATTTCAATAAGTAGGAACCTGGCCGGGCATGGTGGCTCACACCTGTAATCTCAGCACTTCAGGAGGCTGAGGTGGGTGGATCACAAGGTCAGGAGATCGAGACCATCCTAGCTAACATGGTGAAACCCCGTCTCTACCAAAAATTCAAAAAAATTATCTGGGTATGGTGGCGGGCACCTGTAGTCCCAGCTACTTGGGAAACTGAGGCAGGAGAATGGTGTGAACCCGGGAGGCGGAGCTTGCAGTGAGCCGAGCTTATGCCACTGCACTCCAGCCTGGGCGACAGAGAGAGACTCCGTCTCAAAAAAAAAAAAAAAAAGTAGGAACCTGTAGCACATTTAAGCGAGAAAGGGAAAATGTGACAAATAAACAAGATATAAAATCATAACCCCAAAATTAAGTAAACTGGAGTAACAAAATTATTTCCACAAAAATTTAATTGCTGTAATTCTCACAAAGTGGTTAAAATGTTCTAAATGCTATGGAGTCATTTATTTAGAACCTGGGACTTGAGGTTTAGCATGTTTGCTTCCATGTTAAGTGATGACGTTCGAATAATGAACAAGGAAATGCTAACAATCCTAAATCTTCACAATTTTCTTTCCTATACCTTTCTCGTTGCATTCTAGTTGACCACTGAAAAACACACATACTATCTGACTGCAGATTCTCCCAATATATTGGAAGAGTGGATTAAAGTGTTACAGAATGTCCTTCGAGTACAAGCTGCCAACCCACTTTCCCTGCAGCCTGAGGGCAAACCCACCGTGAAGGGATTGCTCACTAAGGTAGGAACCTCCTGTGTATAGCAATGTCCCGGGCAACTATGGGCCCATGATCACTGAAAATGGGATGTCAGAGCATATATATATTGAATATTTATATGATCCTGGGGATAGGAAAGGGTGTTTTTAAGTATGATGCCCAAGGCAAAAGCTATAAAGATGAAAAGAAGACAAATTTGACTATAATATGTAAAAATGTAAAGGCTCTATTAAAAATTCTATGAGCAGAATTTTTAAAAGAAGGATTGAAAAACTTTGAGGAGGTATTTGAAACATGTGAAAACTGGTTAATATCATTAATATTTAACACTTTTTTCTAACCGGTAAGCAAACAATGAATACCAGTTGGGGGAAAAGGAACAAAGGACTCAATGGGAAAGAAGGAGAGATCATCGAGATTGGAAGGAATACAAATGATCAATAAGCATATGGAAAAACATTTTACTGTCACTCAGAATTTTTTTAAAAGCACAGATTGAAATAATAGGTGTCATTTTTTAAAATCTGGTGAAAAGTAAGACATTTTTACAAATTTTGAAATCTAGTATTGACAGATTAAGAAATCTGCTAGTTTCTGCAATTATAGAGGCAGTAGAAAACAAATCTGCTAGTGAGAGTATTACTCTACAAGGCAGTTTGGCAGTATGTTGGCTGAAGTGTTAACTTAGCCAATAATTTTGAGTGAACAAATCAATATCAAATATTTTAAACACACACACACACACACACACATTCATATATATCTCCTTTGATCCAGCAATCTCCGTTTTAAAAATTTATCCTTAGGAAATGGTCTTAATTTGCGAAAGATTTAATTATGAGATGTTCCTCGCAGCATGTTTCTTTTCCTATTTTAAAAAACGAGGTATGATTAATATATCTGAAATGCACAGATCTTAAGTGTAGAGTTTGATGAGTTTTGAAAGCTATTTACTGTTGACTCTATTAAGATGCAGAACATGACCATTACCCCAGAAAGATTCCTTGCACAGCATGATTCATAATAAACAAAAATTGGGACCAACTTAGACATAGGGTAAGGTATAGCTTAAAAAAAATGTTTGTACAACCATATAATGCTTTACTATGCAGCCTTTTAAATGTTGTAAAAGAATATCTAATGCTATAGAAATATGATGTATTGTTAGGTAGTAAGTAGAGTGCAGTGTTACATTATTATCCCTTATTTGTTGTAAGTATTTATAGAAAAATGTCTGAATGGGAAATATACCAAGGTATATTGGTTATCTCTGTAATTTTATTTTATTTTTGCTTAATTCTGTTTTTTTTTTTTACAATAAGTATTGACTTATACTTAATATTATTTTTAAGTTTTAAAAAGTCCTATTGGTCACTTTTTAAAAATACAATAAAATATTTATACACACATAATCACTCCTCATTCATGTACTCTGATTATGTAAGAGGTGGAAAATTAGATGGAAAGGAACAATGCTACTGTGTAGTTTATATTTATTAATAATGTGGGAATGTAGGTGGGAGCTATTCCATAATATTTAAAAAGACTGACAACTATAGCAAAGGTAAAAAATAATTCACCATTGCATTAAACAAAGAGATATACTATGTACTATGTTTTTTCTAAGATACAACTGTGACAATGTTTTCTTAGTTACTGATAGGTTAGGAACAAAATATTTGCACAATACGTTTCCAGTGAACACACTGCTACTTTTAATCACATTCTTACTGTAATTCATAATAATGAGCTATGCTCTTGTTTCGAGGACCACATATGTATATCAAACCCTGAGAATTTAAGATGATCCAATGGCTAAGGGTTTATTACTTCCCCCACAATTAGGTTTTTGTTTGCTTGCTTGTTTTTACTTTATCAGCATGGCATGTCAGTTTCTGCTCCTGTAATGTTTCTGTGATTCTCCACTTCCCATTTCACAATTGCATTTTAAATGAGCATGAGTCAATGGGATTCTCAGATGACTAAATCATTAGGGTTTATAGCCAGGATGCTTATTAACTTTCCTTCCTGCCATTTGTGCTTGTCCACCCCCATGTTTTCACCCTCAGAACCTTATAAGACAACAGCTTCCCTCAGTTATTCTAAGTGACTTGTTCTGAGCTCACGTTCAGGCTGCAATATGAGATACTATCGAATTGCATTTGAGTACCTTGGAGGGGAGGAAGTTTTCTCAGGTTGTCACGTTGTTATTAGTGAGTACAGAATAATATAGGTAGATGCTAAGAACTTGACTAATTTGATTCTAGACATTCACTCTTACAATTTTCATTTTAATGCTTAGGAAGAACATTTTCTATATAAAAATTCGGTTCTTTAAAAAGCGAAAATTTATTATGCAGTTACCACATGGAGCACAATGTGCTGAAAGATACTACGATGAATAGGCCATTGTCCCATTCCTCAGAGAGCCTCATAATCTGTTGAGAAAGAGGGAGACAAAAGCTTATTTATAATGATATATGTAAAGTACAATTATTGAGATGTGTCAGGAATGACTTCTGAGAGGAAATTTACCAGTGCTGAGACTTCAAGGAGGAGTAGGAGAGTTAGTTATACCAAATGGGAATGGGCGGAGGGGTGGTACTCCAGGCTAGGAGACAGCATGAATGAAGGCTTAGAGTCTCGAAGCAGTGGCTCACACCTCTAATCCCAGCACTTTGGGAGGCCGAGGCAGGCAGATCACCTGAGGTCAGAAGTTGGAGACCAGCCTGACCAACGTGGTGAAAAACCGTCTGTACTAAAAATACAAAAATTAACCAGGCGTGGTGGTGGGCACCTGTAATCCCAGCTACTTGGGAGGCTGAGGCAGGAGAATTGCCTGAACCTGGGAGATGGAGGTTGAAATGAGCTGTGATTGCAGTACTGCACTCCAGCCTGGGTGACAAATGAAAGTCAGTCAAAAAGAAAGAGAAGAGAAGAGAAGAGAAATCTCTAAGCAGTGCCAGCTGCACTAAGAACAAATCCTTCGGAGAAAAAGCTATTTTTTTCTCCGAAGGAGAAAGAGGAGTGGAGGAGTGGAGAGCTATTTTTGTCTTTTTAAGGACTTTGTTCTTTATCCTGAAGGATATTTGAAATCCTTCAGGGTTTGTAACAGGAGCATGGGCATATTCCTGTTGCTAACAGATTACTCTGCTAAAAGGAAGATGAATTAGTGGGAGGCAAGGTGGAGGTTCTAAGAACAGTTAAGGGAGTGGTTCCCATGAAGAGGATGAAACTCTGAAGGGGTTACAGGAAAAGAGAGGAGAAGATGAATTTAAATAATGGTAAGAAGTAAAATCTTTAGTTTGATTGAATTTGGGGTTAGGAAGTAGAAGAGATAAAGATGCCCGGTAGAAAGATGATAGCCGATAAGAGAGAGCTCAGGAAAGAGGAGCAGTTTTAGGAAGATTAGAAGGTTATTTTGGAAGACATCAGGAGCTGGTAGGACGTCTTAGTTAAGAAACCCCGGCCAGGCGCGGTGGCTCAGGCCTGTAATCCCAGCACTTTGGGAGGCCGAGGCGGGCGGATCACGAGGTCAGGAGATCGAGACCATCCTGGCTAACATGGTGAAACCCCGTCTCTACTAAAAAATACACAAAACTAGCCGGGCGAGGTGGCGGGCGTCTGTGGTCCCAGCTACTCGGGAGGCTGAGGCAGGAGAATGGCGGGAACCCGGGAGGCAGAGCTTGCAGTGAGCTGAGATCCGGCCACTGCACTCCAGCCTGGGCGACAGAGCGAGACTCCGTCTCAAAAAAAAAAAAAAAGATTTAAGAAACCCAGCAGGCAGCAGACCACCAGTCTACATCAGAGGAGAGTGCTGGAGGGCTGGATTGGAGAGCGGGGTTAGAGGAATCATCAGCATACATGTGGCAATTATGGGAAATTATGTAGGGCAGGGGAGAGCAGGGGAACACTTGTAAATTTCAGGGCACAGTAAGGAGATGTGTGCAGAGATCTGAGAGTAATGCTGTGACTGATCTAGTGTCACATGTGCTCAGAGAAGAAGGTACATTGCCTTCAGTGGGTTGAAGGGTAAATGGGAGATTAGTAAGTGAAGTATTTAAGTTTCAAGGTCTATCTATACCTTTCAGTGCATTAGAATCAAGCTGGAGGGAACCTGGAGTCAGGAGAGGCATTTTTTAGGGTGGGAAAGATGTGCCTTGGGTTAACAAACTAAGGGGCAGGCATCTGGAAGAGGGGAGGAGGGAGATTAAAGACAAAGCCCAGAAGAAGTGGGTGGCTGGACGTGGTGGGAAGGCATACTGGAAGGACTGAAACTGGAGGATAGGTGAGGAAGGGTGTAGACAAGTATCTTAAGTTTGTGGGACATTGAGTGATATCATGTCTAATATCCTCGGTTTTCTTGATGAACATTATCCCGTAAGACAATGTTATTTACTAAGAGTGGGGAAAAGGATGGAGAATAATCATTCAGGAAAGTAGGATGTACCCAAGGATAAATAGAAGGCTTGATAAGTATTATTGAAGGCCCACCAGACTTCCTGATTTGAGTTTATATTGATTATTTTTCTCTAACATCTTCAGATGCCCAGGAAAAGGAGCAGAGAATTTACATTGCAGTCAAGTGAGGATAGTGGTTTTTTTCTAACATTTTATTATATAAATTTTCAAATATGCAAAAAAACAGAATAATTTTACAGTGAACACCCATATTCCCATCACCTTGTTTCTGTAATCAACATTTTACTTGCTTTACCACCTATCTATCAAGATGATATTTGAAATTAATGTTTTATTATGGGCATTGCCAACATATGTGAAAATAGAGGGAATAATATAATGAGCCCTCATATATTCATCATCTAGTTTCAACAGTTATTAATTATGGCTAATATTATTTCCTATAACCCCCTGTAACCATCTGTGTCTTGTTACATTCTTCACTAGATTATTTCAAAGCAAATGGAGATGGAATTTTGTTGAGTGGATTTGTTAGAAGCATAGGAATACAGCATAATCACAGGCCCTGGAGCAAGAGTTGTTTCATGATCAAACATGGAAACCCAGGTTGGCAGAGAAGGACATGGGGCCAGGAGGGGACTGATAAGCTAGAATAAAATGGAAGGATCAAGGGGCTTAAAATTATGAGTGAGGTCAAAGAATAAGAGCGTGGGCCAAGCATGGTGGCTGTAATCCCAGCACTTTGGGAGGCCAAGGTGGGAGGATCACCTGAGGTCAGAAGTTTGAGACCAGCCTGGCCAACATGGTGAAACCCTGTCTTCACTAAAAATACAAAAAATTAGCCAGGCATGGCAGCACATGCCTGTAATCCCAGCTACTCAGGAGGCTGAGACAGGAGAATCACTGGAACCCGGGAGATGGAGGTTGCAGTGAGCCAAGATTGTGCCACTGTGCTTCAGACTGGGCAACATGGTGAGACTCCATCTCAAACAAACAAACAAAAAAACCCAAGAATAGGAGTGCGGTAAGTGAGAGGGGGAGGGAAGCAGGAGGAACTGAGAGGAAGTTGTGATCAGAGAGCAGAAAGTCAATTGCAGAAGTGGGATTTTTGTCTGTAAATCCCAGTGAAGAAAAAAGGATTAGGGTATGGCTGAGGGGATGGGTGGCAAAAGTGGAAGGACAGCAAAGGTTATTAGAAGTGAAGAGCGGGCCGGGCGCGGTGGCTCAAGCCTGTAATCCCAGCACTTTGGGAGGCCGAGACGGGTGGATCACGAGGTCAGGAGATCGAGACCAACCTGGTGAACATGGTGAAACCCCGTCTCTACTAAAAAATACAAAAAACTAGCCGGGCGAGGTGGCGGTGCCTGTAGTCCCAGCTACTCGGGAGGCTGAGGCAGGAGAATGGCGTGAACCCGGGAGGCGGAGCTTGCAGTGAGCTGAGATCCGGCCACTGCAACTCCAGCCCGGGAGACAGAGCGAGACTCCGTCTCAAAAAAAAAAAAAAAAAAAAAAAAAAAAGTGAAGAGCGCAAGGATGTGGAGACAGTGTGGCAAGAGGCAAGGGCCAGGGTGGGAGCCAGACTGCCTGGGCACAAGTCCTGGCTCTGCCACTTACCACCTGTGTGACCTTGAAGAAGTTACTTACAGGCTCTGTGCCTTAGCATCCTCACCTGTAAAATGGGGGTAATAATAGAGCCAACCTCACAAGGTACTGGGAGGATTAAATGAGTTATTTAAATATATAAATTGTGTTAGAACAGTGCCTGGCATATCATAAACATACACACAAAAAATGCTAGCTATTATCATCTGAGAGTTTCACCTTGATAGTGAAGTCAGCAAGGCTGGTGGCAGGATTTGTGGTGGAGAGCACTACAGGGATGGGCTTATGGGGAAGGAGAGAATACCGTAGGGGCTTATGGTTTGTGCTGTGGCAAGGGCTCATTAGGATATGATGTACTGTTTGTCTTCAAAATTTCAAACAAAACCAATAGGAACTACCTTTGTTATGGAGGCATGGTAAAAAAAATTACTCTTTTAATTAGTTCACTTTGAGATTTGAGGTTGCCTTTAAATTTTCATGAGGATTCTTCTAGTATAATTTGTTTTCTAATTTTTTAAAGAGTAAGTCAGGGTTTTAAGAAATTCTAGGCTGGGTGCGGTGGCTCACACCCATAATCCCAGCACTTCGGGAGGCCGAGGCGGGCAGATCACGAGGTCAAGAGATTGAGACCACCCTGGCCAACATGGTGAAACCCCATCTCTACTAAAAATGCAAAAATTAGCTGGCCATGGTAGCAAACGCCTGTAGTCCCAGCTACTCGGGAGGCTGAAGCAGGAAAATAGCTTGAACCCGGGAGGTGGAGGTTGCAGTGAGCCGAGATTGCGCCACTGCACTCCAGCCTGGGTGACAGAGCGAGACTCCGTATCCAAAAAAAAAAAAAAAAAAAAATCCTAATGCAAGATTTATGTATAAAGATAGATTGTTAAAACACAGCTTTTACAGTGAATTGGCAAAGGTCTTCATTAATTTGCCATTCTTCAAAGGCATACATTGTTCTCTTTTAAAGACAAATCATTTCAGAAGCACACTGTCTATAGCCAGATGCATTATACTTCAGTTTTTATGAGACTTCTTTCTGGAGATTGTTTAAAGAAGAAAAGAAAAAAACACCCCACACAACGCTATTTAAAGCTTCCAGGATATTTGTCTGTAAATATGTTTCTAAATTTAATTAAATTGAAACATGTCTCAAATGAAACATTTTTTGTTTTGTCTCAAACAGTATTCTAAATCCATCAAACCGTTAGGTGGTGGAGTTACTTGTTTGCTTAAACCGTTTGAAAAGCCCAAAGGCTGACTGGGTTTATGAGTTTAAAAGAAAACGTGTTTTCCTTCTTATTCATAGTGAGGACAGAAGCATTCATTGAGTAACCACTGCTATCCTTTATTTATGTTTTCGTATTTGGCTCTCACCATAGCCCAGTTGTGAGCCTCTTTGCACTCTTGATGAAAATATTTAGCATACTGCTAATTGTCTGTCTTCCTCACAAGGCTGTGAGCTTCCTGAGAAAGGAGACTGTATCTTGTTCAAATCTGTTTCTCCAGGACCTATATCACTTACTGACTATTCAAAGTCAAGAGCTAGATTCAAATTATGTCCCAGTCACTTAGCTTACTACCTGATATGTAGGAGGTACTCAATTTACAGCAATAGCTTTTAACATTATTTTATTACTTTATATGATTACTTCTAAGAAGGCATCAAATGTTTTTGAATGAATGACTGTTTTACATTTGGGAAATTACTAGAATTCTTTAGGTTTTCATCTTCTCAGTTCTTTTTTATTTTTATTTTATTTTATTTTATTTTTGAGACGGAGTCTGCTCTGTAGCCCAGGCTGGAGTGCGGTGGTGTGATCTCGGCTCACTGCAACCTCCGCCTCCCGGGTTCAAGCAATTCTCCTGTTTCAGCCTCCCGAGTAGCTGGGACTACAGATGTCCACTACCATGCCTGGTTAATTTTTGTATTTTTAGTAGAGATGGGGTTTCACCATATTGGTCAGGCTGGTCTTGAACTCCTGACCTCAGGTGATCCACCTGCCTCGGCCCCCCAAAGTCCTGAGCTTACAGGCATGAACCACCGTGCCCAGCCTTCATCTTCTCACTTCTAACGTTAGAGTGTTAATCTAGAGAGCCACAGGACTATTGGAAATCTGTGAAATATGGAAGCTGTGAAATATACTTACTGGTGAAATTGCACTTTCTCTTCATTATGTTAATGCATTTATGGGGTACAAGTTCTATTCTGTTACATGCATTGATTGCATAGTGATTCTGTCAGAGCTTTTAGGATACCCATCACTCGTAATAACATACATTGTACCCCATTACATAATCACAATCCACCCCTCCACTCCATTCTTTATCCATCTGTGAAACCTCAGTCCTAGGCATAGTATTTGGCATAGTATTTGATGCACAGTAAACATTCATTATATGTTGAATGGTGAGCACTAAAGCAAAACTTGCCATTCTACTACTGTTAACAGTAGTAGAATGTTTTTTTTTTTTTACAACTTTTATTTTAGATATAGGGGTACATGTGCAGGTCTGTTACATGTGAATATTGCATGATGCTGAGGTTTGGAGTACAGATCCCATCACCCAGCTAGTGAGCATGGTACCTGATAGGTAGTTTTTTAACCCGGCCACCCCGGTTCCCTCTACCCTGGTAGTCCACAGTGTCTGTTGTTTCCATATTTATGTCCATGTGTGCTCAATGCGTAACAGGTAAATCTTAAACAGCATTGGACCATCTATTTGGAATATCACTTATATCTGGGCAAACTGAATACCTATAGAAACTCGAATAGAGTATATAAGCTATACTTTAAGGTGTCAGAGTTCTGGGCTACATTTGTAATTCATTGAAATATGATTTCAGGTAAAACATGGATATTCCAAGAGAGTCTGGTGTACACTAATAGGAAAGACATTGTATTATTTTCGGAGTCAAGAAGATAAGGTATGTATGTATTTTTAATATGCCAATTGAAATAACTTTTTGTTTGTTAGGGCTTAAACTTTTCCTTTTCACTCTTCTCTTACTTTGTAAAACTTCAGAATCTTTATGAGGTTGAAATTTGGTATAATTTCACAAATTTATGTAATTATACAAAGATCTATCACCTACACCTACAAGGGTCTTGATTCTTAATTACAAGCCTTAGCAACTTTTAATTAATGCATCTTCTAAGACCTAGAAAAGTCTTCTTCTACTCCCTCCCCACAACCATCAGTTTCTTATATTTTCCCAGGTTCTTATAGACCAGATAAGGTTGACAGAAGGAAGCAGCAAGTTAGGAAAGAAAACCTAAAAAGGAAAAAGAATCTAGTTCTGTGCCAGGCCCTCAAATTCCCGAATACCACTTATCTACCCATCCATCTGCCTGTTTATATTCTGTTTATTCATGTTTAATACCCTCCACAAAAGAATCTGAATTATTTTTAATTTCAGAGTAAAAAGACGGGGTATCTACCCAAAGGTAAAATGCATGGCCAGTCATCACTGCGGGTATTCTGTGTCACCTTCGGGTAACTGAAACTATAAAAGTTGAACCAACATGGGCCATGAGTACTTATATGATACAATGATGTCCGTTCCTCTGAAGAGCAGCCTGTGACTGTTACTGTGTTAATGAGACTAAACTTCTTGGTCTAGTGACCACGTGGGACAGTTAGTTTTTCTCCCTCCCATTTAACAGACTACACTCTCAGGTCTGACCAGCTATATTTAAAATACATGCCGTTATACTCAATATTGCTAATGGGGTGGAGATTAACACAGACAACCATTAAAAACAATGCTGAGGCCAGGCACGATGGCTCATGCCTATAATCCCAGCACTTTGGGAGGCCAAGAGGTGGGAGGATTGTTTGAGCCCAGGAGTTTGAGACCAGCCTGGACAACATAGCAGGACCCTGTCTCTACAAAAAATTTAAAAATTAGCTGAGTGTGGTAGTGCGTGCCTGTAGTCCCAACTACTAGGGAGGCCAAGGTTGGAGGATCACTTGAGCCTGGAAGGTGGAGGATACCAAAGTTCTTGTTCTCACGGCCAAGGAGATCTAGGTTGTGGACACACACAGACAGAGTGAGTTTAGGACAGGAGTTTAGTAGACAGTGCAAAAGGAAAAAACAGCTCTCCATCACAGAGAAGGGTCCCGAGTGGGTTGCCAAGTTGTAGTAAAAATATCAAGGTTTTCATAAATGGGCTAGTGAGGAGGGGGCTCGTAAGGAGGGGATATCTTATCCTCCTGATGGTTTAGTTGGGACCAGGTGTGCTATCTGTACAGAGCAGTTTTTTTTGTTTGTTTTTTGTTTTTTGTTTTTTTTTTTATCAGCTGTGTCTCATTCCCTGACCACATAGGCTGACTCTTAGTCTGTGTTTCTTCATCCTGGTTATCTGGGAGGGAGAGTTTCTGTGTTTGTTCCCATCTTCTTGCAGCGGTAGGCACCCCCCACCCCCAAGTCTGCTTTTAGCTTCCCTATCTTAGTGTGCCCAAAGGGAAAAGAATGTGCTTATTAAGGCCCACTGTTTTATTGGGGCCCATTGTACAAGTGTGAAGTTTGGTAATTACCCAGGAGACCTTCCCCACTCCTGTGCCAAAGCTGTCTTATCCGTGTTTTACTGTCTGCTCTTTCAGGCTGCTTGTTGTGAGAAGAGAAGTGATTTCCTTGAACTGCATGAGGTTAGAAAAGGAGCTATCTTTGAGCTGCTTTTTTTTTTTTTTTTTCCCCAGGCTTAATTCACTTTATTTTTCTTGTATAAAAACCCTATGTTGTAGCCACAGCTGGAGCCTGGGTCCGCTGCACGGAGACTCTGGTGCGTGTCTTGACAAGGTGGTCAGTGAATTCCTGATAGGGAGACTTGGTAAACACAGTCTCCTTCCAGAGGTCAGGGGTCAGGTAGCTGTAGGTCTTAGAGATGGCATCAAAGGTGGCCTTGGCGAAGTTGCCCAGGGTGGCAGTGCAGCCCCGGGCTGAGGTGTAGCAGTCATCGACACCAGCCATCATGAGCAGCTTCTTGGGCATAGGTGCTGAGACGATGCCAGTGCCCCTGGGTGCAGGGATGAGGTGCACCAGCACAGAGCCACAGCGGTCTGTCACCTTGCAAGGGACGGTGTGGGGCTTGCCAATCTTGTTCCCCCAGTAGCCTCTGCGCTCAGGGACAATGGAGAGTTTGACCAGGATGATGGCCCCACAAATGGCAGTGGCCACCTCCTTGGAGCACTTAACACCCAGGCGGACATGGCCATTGTAGTCCCCGATAGCAACGAACGCCTTGAACCTGGTGCGCTGGCCAGCACGGGTCTGCTTCTGCACCGGCATAATCTTCAAAACTCGTCTTTGAGAGAGGCCCCCAAGAAAAAATCAATGATCTCAGATTCCTTAATGGGCAGGGAGAAGAGGTAGATCTCCTCCAGGGGCTTGATCTTCATGTCCTTGACCAAGCAGCCCAGCTTGGTGACGGGCATCCACTCCTTATCCTCAGCCTTGTCTCCGTGGCCCCTCGCGGCCCCGGATGCCACTGCCGAAACCTCCGCGGAAGCCACCAGGGCCACCAGGGCCTCCAGGCCCCCCCGCTGCACCAGCGTCATCCACCATTTGGTGTTTTCTCGGAGAAGCTGAGCTGCTTTTTTTAAAAGGAAAGTTTTCTGCTGGGGACTCACTTTACCCTAACTGTCTATCTAAATAATTTCTTTCTGCCTCCTATAACAATTTTAGTACAGCTGAATCATCTGAACTACTGTATAGAAGTAGCACCTTGCTTTTTCCTCAAAAGTTAAATCTCTAATATGTATATGGTTCTTTCATATTACTCTTGGGCTCTTTGGTTGTTGCCACTACTTTTGTTACACTGTGGATGATCAAATTGCCTCTAGGCATCATTTTTAAAAAGATATGTTATGCTTGTGTGGTGGCTCACGCTTGTGATCCCAGCACTTTGGGAGACTGAGGCAGGAGGATTCTTTGAGCCCAGGAGTTTGAGACTGGCCTGGGGAATGTAGCAAGACCCTATTTCCAAACAAAAAAAAATTTTTTTTAATCAGCTGGTTATGGTGCCATGTGCCTGTAGTGCTAGCTATTTGGGAGGCTGAGATGGAAGGATCCCTTAAGCCCAGGAGTTCGAGGTTACAGTGAGGTTACTGATTGAGCCACTGCACTCCAGCCTGGGAGACCCAATCCCATCTCTAAAAAAAAAAAAGGAAAATAAAAAAATTTAAAAGTATGCTTTATAAATTTAAAAATGAAAAAGACTATGAAACATTTTAGTAGGAAAAGATTTAGAAAATGCCTTCCTCATAATTACTAACATTTACTTTAGTTTCCTTTAGGTCAGATCAAACTCTGGGAGGCTAAAGTGGAAGAGGTCGACCGATCTTGTGATTCAGATGAAGATTATGAAGCCAGTGGACGCAGTCTGTTATCCACACATTATACTATTGTTATCCATCCCAAAGACCAAGGTCCAACTTACCTCCTAATTGGATCCAAGCATGAAAAGGTATTCAAAGACTTATTGGTTGATTTAGAATGATGTAGACTAATATTATTCAGATATTTGTAATAATTGTCAAATCAATTTAATGGAAATAAGGAAGAAAATTTTGCTATAGACTTTCAACTCTGTTTTCAGAGATTATTTACCTCCCTGGAAATGAGCCTTGTTCAGATATGTCATTTTCCAATCCTGTTGGTGAAAGTGGTATCAAGGCTGAAATTAGTGCATGGAAGTGGAGGGCTAAAGGACCTTATGTTAAAAATGTGAATCTCTCAGACTGAGTATTTTTTGGTAAATCTAAGGACTCCATTTTATATTTTTGACTAATTTTATTAAAATTTGGGCTTAGATACATTGGAAAATTAATTATTTTATGTATTATATGTGCATGTAGTCATTTATGATAAAGGAGGTATCACAAATTAATGGGTAAGCAATGTATCATTCAATACATAGGGTTATGTATTTATTATATATTGAGGAAATTGGCTACTTAGGAAACATTAGTTTTTCATCTCATACAGATAGCAAAATAATTTCCAGATGAATTTAAAGAGTTAAAAGAATTCAATGAAATTATTTTTTAAGAGGGCCTTTATCTGATTTCTGAATCAGAAGTACTTTCTAAGAAAACAAAAAAGTGGACCGGGCGCGGTGGCTCACGTCCATCCCAGCACTTTGGGAAGCCGAAGCAGGTGGATCACAAGGTCAGGAGATGGAGACCATCTTGGCCAACATGTTGAAACCCTGTCTCTGCTAAAATACAAAAATTAGCCAGGCAAGGTGGCGCGTGCCTGTAATCCCAGCTACTTGGGAGGCTGAGGCAGGGGAATCACTTGAACCCGGGAAGCAGAGGTTGCAGTGAACCGAGATCGCACCACTGAACTACAGCCTGGTGACAGAGCAAGACTCCATCTCAAAAAAAAAGAAAGAAAGAAAGAAAGAAAGAAAGAAAGAATGAAAACAAAAAGGCAGTGTAAGAAATCAGAGTGCTAGGCCGGGCGCGGTGGCTCAAGCCTGTAATCCCAGCACTTTGGGAGGCCGAGACGGGCGGATCACAAGGTCAGGAGATCGAGACCATCCTGGCTGACACGGTGAAACCCCGTCTCTACTAAAAAATACAAAAAACTAGCCGGGCGAGGTGGCAGGCGCCTGTAATCCCAGCTACTCGGGAGGCTGAGGCAGGAGAATGGCGTGAACCCGGGAGGCGGAGCTTGCAGTGAGCTGAGATCCGGTCACTGCACTCCAGCCTGGGCGGCAGAGCGAGACTCCGTCTCAAAAAAAAAAAAAAAAAAAAAAAAAAAAAGAAATCAGAGTGCAAATGGTTGATAGATTTGACTATAAAAATTGAAATAATTCTTTCTGTCAAATATTATCATAAATATGACTAAAAAGATAATACAGAAAACAAAATATTTCATGGATGGCTACTGTATCCTTAACATATAAACAACTCTTTATAGATTATTATTGTTACTATTGGTCATTGTTTTTGAGCACATGTATCAGGCCAAGTGCTAAGTATATCTCTTCTTCATCCTTCCAATTACCCTCTGTGGGAGGTGACCTTATTCCCATTTGTAGGTGGAAAGACTGAAGCACTTTTTTGTGGTCACACATCTGGCAAGAGGCAGAGTTGATATTAGACCCCTGTCTCTAACCACAGTGCCTGTGTTCCTGAACACTTGCCTCTGCTACCTCTCATTTGATTTGAAAAGGACTATGTTTCTAGTAGAAAAATGGAAAGAGGGCCTGACGAACAACTTACTGAGGAATTTAATGGCTAATGAACACTTACACTCATCTGTAATCAAAGATATGCACATTTAAAAGTGATAAAGCTTTTATTGTCTCTGAGGTTATCAAAGATTTTAAAAATTATGCTAGTGAAGCTATGAGGAGGGAAGCACTCCTATACACTACTGGTGGGAATAGAAATTAGTGTAAATGCTTTGGAAAGTACTTTGAAAATATGTTTCAAGAATTCCTGAAAGTTTTCACGCCCTAGTAATGACTCATAATTCTATTTCAAAAAATATATACTAAGAAAATGTTGGCCAGGCACCGTAGCTCACGCCTGTAATCCTAGCACTTTGGGAGGCCGAGACAGGTGGATCACCTGAGGTCAAGAGTTCGAGGCCAGCCTGGCCAACCCGGTGAAACTCTATCTCTACTAAAAATACAAAAAGTAGCTGGGCGTGGTGACAGGTGCCTGTAATCCTAGCTACTCAGGAGGCGGAGGCAGGAGAATCACTTGAACCTGGAGGCGGAGGTTGCAGTGAATCAAGATTATGCCGTTGCACTCCAGCCTGGGTGACGTAGCAAGACTCTGTCTCAGAAAAAAAAGAAAAAGAAAAAGAAAGAGAAAGAAAATGTTAGTAAATGCAGCCAAACATTTATGTATAGTTTGTTCGACACAATACACATTTTTCTAAAAAAAAAAAAAACAGAGTTTCACTCTGTCACTAGGCTAGAGTGCAGTGGCATGATCTCGGCTCACTGCAACCTCCGCCTCCCGGGTTCAAGAGATTCTCTTGCCTCAGCCTCCTGAACAGCTGAGACTACAGGCGTGCACCACAGCTGGGACTACAGGCATGCACCACAATGCCTGGCTAATTTTTGTATTTTTAGTAGAGACAAGGTTTCACCACATTGGCCAGGCTGGTCTCAAACCCCTGACCTCAAGTGATCCACCCTCCTTGGCCTCTTAAAATGCTGGGATTACAGGTGTGAGCCACCATGCCCGGCCTACAATACTCTTTTTCAAATAATTTTATTTTTTAAGGATTTTAAACATGGAAAATATAACATTTCCTTTTCAGTTAACAGGTGATAGCTGTCACAGTATTTTTTATCAGTGAGAAGTTAGTAACCATCATAACGTTCAGCAATAAGAATTTGCTTAAATAAATATGGTATGTCCATATGTGTAATAGAATATCCTGCAATCATTAAAACTTGTTTATAAAGAATTTCTAGCAACAAGGGAGTGCTTGTACTATATTACTAAAATTCAGAAATTATCCTCTACTTTTAGAATAATTCAACTATGTAAAAATTTAATCTACATATATATTTTCATAGAGAAAAAAAGACCAGAAATCTCTGGTGAATGGGATAAGATGGATATTATGTTTTCTTTAAATTTTCTGGATTTCCAAAATATCCTGTATGTATCACTCTGGGAGCCAGATTTTTAATTTCATAGAATTTATTTATTTTATAAAAGAATATCAGCTGGTTGTATTTAGTCTCTTAACATGTGTTATTCTTCTTAATTTTGTCATGCTTTTCTAAGACGCATCTGAAGAAAATAAGAAAAATGTGAATAATGGGAAAAGGTAATATAAACACAGTTCAAGTGAGCATGCCTCAGAATGGTTTGAATAAATGGCTTTTCATTATTATTTAAAATTAAAGCAAGTGGTTCGTTTCCATCTCAAAGTTTTCTACTGTTTATGCAAGTTGTTTTTTTTTTTGAGTAATCAAAACTGTGTCTTCACATTTCTGTTAATATGTTCTGGTTTTCAGGACACCTGGCTTTACCATCTGACTGTTGCAGCTGGAAGCAACAATGTCAATGTTGGATCTGAATTTGAACAACTGGTTTGCAAATTGCTAAACATAGACGGGGAGCCTTGTAAGTTCATAAATATATAAATAAAGCTTTATGGTTTATGAAATGGACCTCAACCCACTTAGCCTAATGGAGTTTTCACTTAATGGGTTCCTGTTTCCCTGAAATATACGCACCTTTTCACTGCCTTTGTTCATCATGGGAGAGAATTCTCTCTGGCTCTTTGGCTGCAGGGACACCATCATTCCTTATTAGGCTGTGTCAGGTCACCTCCCTCTGCCTTTGCTTCCATTGCTCCTCTGCTTGGAATGCCCCCTTCCCTGGCAGTCCTCACCAACATAATGAAACCCCACCTAGCCTTACGAGATCCCCCAGCCAGCCCCCTCCAGCTCAGCATCTGGCTCATAAAAGGTGCTTCATCAATGTTAAAATTATGTCCTAATACGCTTTCTCACTTAATTCTTTTATAGCAAGCTTGTCCAACCTGCAACCCACAGGTGGCATGCAGCCCAGCATGGCTTTGAATGTGACCCAACACAAATTCCTAAACTTTCTTAAAACATTACGAAATTTCTTTCTGAGGTTTTTTGTTTTTAAGCCCATCAGCTATCATTAGTGTTAATATATTTTATGTGTGGCCCAAGACAATTCTTCTTCCAATGTGGCCCAGGGAAACCAAAAGATTTATAGCATTTGTAATTTTGCATTGAAATTAAGTTTTTGTTTTGTTTTTGAGACGGAGTCTCACTCTGTCACCCAGGCTGGAGTGCAGTGGCATGATCTCAGCTCACTGCACCCTCTGCCTCCTGGGCTCAAGTGATCCTCCTGCCTCAGCCTCCTGAGTAGCTAGGACCACAGGCGTGCACCACCATGCCCAGCTAATTTTTGTATCGTTGGCAGAGATGGGGTTTCGTCATGGCAAAGGCTGGTCTTGAACTCCTGAGCTCAAGTAATCCGCCCACCTCGGCCTCCCAGAGTGCTGGCATTCCAGGCATGAGCCACTGTGCCTAGTCTGAAATGAATTTTTATGGCTAAGGTTTCCCCACTGAGAGTCTAGATTCTATCCTATGCTTTACACACTAAGAGAGACCATATTTTATTTGCCGTGTCCAACACAGGAATTTAATAAATATTGATTTTAGGAATGCCTTCAAGTTCCTCTTTATCTTTATATCTCTTTCTACTTTGGCTTCTCCTCTCTAGAGAAGTTCTAGATCTTTCTCCAGCTCTTTCTCATATATAGTCATGCCCGCTACCTAGGTCACCAATCTTTAGCACATTTAAGCAATGTGTTAGTGCCCTGGTAGACTTATTACAGCCTAGTAAATTAGGACCCAACTCTTCAAGATTATCCAAAACAAGAACATGTCTCACTCATAAATGGCAGCTAAACTGTGAGGATGCAAAGGCATAAGAATGACAGAATAGACTTTGGGGACTCAGGGGGAAAGGGTGGGAAGCGGGTGAGGCAAATCAGGTTCAGTAGATACTGCTCAGGTGATGGGTGCACCAAAATCTTCCAAATCAACACTAAGGAACTTACTCATGTAACCAAATACCACCTATGGAAATTTTTAAAATTAATAAAAAAAAGAAAACAAACAAACAAACAAAAAAAACAGTAACATGAGAATCCCAATGGCCTGGCTACCAAAATAAAATAATGTTGCCAAAGAGTTTTTTTCTGACCTTTGTGACTTAAAGTTGTGAGCCAAGCCTGAATGAGCTAATGTCTAGAGGATGAATTTAATGGGAGGCCGAAATAAGTGGTTTATTCAGTTTTCTCTTCATATTTTATTCTGCATTTAGCCTCTCAGATATGGAGACACCCCACTTTGTGTCACAGTAAAGAAGGAATCATTTCTCCTCTGACAACTCTACCTTCTGAAGCCCTACAGACAGAAGCTATTAAATTATTTAAGGTAAAATATTTATACGTTGTTAAATTATTTAAGGTAAAATACTTATATGTTGTTAAATAATTGGAAAAAAATTAAAAATAACATTTTGGGTTACAAAATTTTACTCCAAGAAAATTCAAAATGTGTTTATTATTATTAAGAATATTATTGAAATAAAATTGGTGAATTTAATATGCTTTCTTAGTGAGGATTTTGGATTTACTGAAATAAACTATTAATATGTATGGTTTGGGCAAT
Organism: Macaca mulatta; assembly: GCF_049350105.2. NCBI lineage: Eukaryota > Metazoa > Chordata > Mammalia > Primates > Cercopithecidae > Macaca > Macaca mulatta. The sequence continues at coordinate 81,119,740 of NC_133418.1, read as the reverse complement.
GTGAAATACTTGGTATCAGATGAATCATTTCCCCTTTAACTTCTAATTTTCCACATCACACCAGGCACAGCACTGGGAGAGGGGTCAGCACTGTCTTTCCTCTCTAGTGTTACTCTCAGTTTCTTATTCCTCAATCTCTGTTAGAAATCCCTGATCACTCAAAACTTGCCATGCACCTTAGCACTCTTTATCGTTCTATCCCTATCATCAGTTACCTTCCAGTAACTCTTCAGATTTCTCTAAGGGCCAGGCGTGGTGGCTTAATCCTGTAATCCCAGCACTTTGGGAGGCCGAGGAGGGTGGATCACCTGAGGTCAGTTCAAGACCATCCTGGCCAACATGATGAAACCCCATCACCACTAAAAATACAAAATTAGCTGGGCGTGGTGACACATACCTGTAACCTCAGCTACTTGGAAGATTGAGGCAGGAGAATTGCTTGAACCCAGGAGATGGAGGTTGCAATGAGCTGAGATCACGCCACTGCACTCCAGCCTGGGCAACAAGAGTGAAATTAAGTCTCAAAAAAAAAAAAAGAAAAAATTATCTAAGGATTTTAGCTCCCAACTCACATTCTCTACCTGAACTCTTGCAAATGACTGTTATCACTTCACTCACCAATGCCATGATTTTAAGATTCTTGACCTTCTAAATTCCAGTAAGCTTCATCTCTGGTCTCCTTCATCATCCCATTCTCCATGTCCACACCTGACTTCACCATTCCTCACAAGTACGTCACCTCTAAAAGCTTCAGTTCGAACATCTCTTTCTTTAAGCAGAATCCTAGCCTACAAGCTCTTATTTTTTTTTTTTTTATTCTTCCATTTTTTTCTTCATCTCTAAGACCTTTGTTTTGGACCATTTGCTTTCTTTGAGATCATAAGAACTGCATCTTGACTTTTCTTCCTTCCTTATCCAGTCTGGTTTGTTCCTATTAATTGTCATAGTTCCTTGGGACCCATACTTCCATGCACTCTTCAGCCAGATCCCAACCTAGATCAGTGCTATGTTTTCTGCTCCCAGCATAACCAGATGTGCAATGCTGCAGAGCATCAAACCGCCATGCAGTCTGATGTCAGTATAAATTCAGGGTCTTCCTCTGTCACAGCCAACTTTCTGCCTTTGTGCTTGTCTTTGGTCACATCCCCCTCAAACTCTCTACTTAAGAATACAGCAGAGAAACTTACCTTCTATTTCAGTGAGAAAATTAGAGGACATCAGACATGACATGACCACTTCAAAGCCCTCCCCTTGCAGCTGGATACGGTGGCTCACGCCTGTAATCCCAGCACTTTGGGAGGCCGAGGCGGGCAGCTCATGAGGTCAGGATATCAAGACCATCCTGGCTAACATGGTGAAACCCCGTCTTTACTAAAAAAATACAGAAATTAGCCGGGCGTGATGGCACGTGCCTGTAGTCCCAGTTACTTGGGAGGCTGAGGCAGGAGAATCGCATGAACGTAGGGGGTGGAGTTTGCAGTGAGCCGAGATCACGCCACTGCACTCCATCCTGAGTGGCAGAGCAAGACTCCATCTCAAAAAAGAAAAAAAAGAAAAAGAAAAAAGCCCTCCACTTAATAGACAATCTTTCATCTCTTTTCTCCTCCACTCCTCCAGCCTCAGAATATGGTGGATCTTCTGTGTTTCCAAGTCTGGACTCTACACCAGGATCTTGGTACTTCATTTTCCCCTAGTCTCTTGGAGCTCAATCTCTTTCTTTTGGCTTTGTCTTGCCTAAGTTTCTCCCATCTCAAAAAATCTATTTGTTTATTAGATAATATTATGTATGGAGTTATTGTTAATTGCAGGGTCATGGATGGCTATAGAAAAAAATCTGTATCAACTGGACATCCAGCCTGAAGTATTTATTGGTAAAGTAATAAAGTAATATGATATACATTAAAATACCCCAGAGGAAAAGAAAGTAGAGGTGGGGAGGTGGTGAAGTTTGGCAAAATGCTGATAATTATTGACACTGGGTGATGGGTACATAGGTGATTATTATGCTGTTCTCTACTTTTATACATTTTTAAAATTTCTATAATGGAAAGTTTAAAAATATCCACCTGTAGAGTACGCCAATACCTAAATCAAGAAAGACTACACAAATATATTTGAAAATCTAGATGACGTGGCCAATTTTATAAGAAAATATAAATGGCCAAAATTGATTCCACAGGAAAAGGAAAATCTAAAGAGGAGTTTACCAAACTTTATGTGTAGATAATTTCAATGCTGTTTAAATTGTCCCAAAGCATAGAAAAAGAAAGAAATTTTCCAAATTCAATTTTTTCTTTTACTTTTTACTTGAGACAATTTCCAACATATATGAGTAGAGAGAATATTACAATGAGGCCTAGAGTGCCCGTCTTTCAGATCCGCAGTCATCAACACATGGCCAATTTTGTTTTATTCTCCCATTCCCCACTGTACCCTAACTTTGGATTATTTTGAAGCAATCCTCGATCATTATATCACCATATTCTCTTTGTTAAATAAGTATCACTTTCATACAAGAGTGCAGCAAAGATTGTACAAAAATAATAAAATATTAGCAATCAGAATCCAGCATCATTTTAAGAATATTAAATCACTCAACTCAATAGCAAAAAACAAATAATCCAATTTTAAAATGGGCAAAAGATCTCAATAGACATTTCTCAAAAGAAGACACTCAAATGGCCAACAAGTATATGAATCAATGCTAAGCATCGCTGATCATCAGGGAAATGCAAATCAACATCATAATGAAGTATCATCTGACCCCAGTTAAAATGGCTGTTATCAAAAAGACAGAAAATAACAAATGCTGTCAAGGATGCAGAGAAAGAGGAAAACTCATACACCATTGGTGGGAATATAAATTAGTACAGCAACTTTGGAAAACAGTGTGGAGGTTCCTCAAAAAACTAAAAATAGAACTACCATGTGATCTAGCAGTCTCACTGGGAGTATATCCAAATGAAAGGAAATCAGTATATTGAAGAGATATCTGCATTCCTATATTTATTGTAGCACTGTTCACAAGAACTGGTATATGGAATCAACGTAAGTGTTCATCAGTAGATGAATGGATAACGATAGGCCGGGCCAGTGGCTCAGGCCTGTAATCCTAGCACTTTGGGAGGCCAAGGCAGCCAGATCACTTGAGGCCAGGAGTTTGAGACCAGCCTGGCCAACATGGGTAAACCACATCTCTACTAAAAATACAACAATTAACTGGGCATGGTGGCGCATGCCTGTAATCCCAGCTACTAGGGAGGCTGAGGCACAAGAATCACTTGAACCTGGGAGGTGGAGGTTGTAGTAAGTCGAGATCGTGCCACTGCACTCCAACGTGGGTGACAGAGCAAGACTCTGTCTCAACAAAAAAAAAAAAAAAAAAAGAAAGAAAATGTAGTATATATACACAATGGAATATTATTCAGCCATTGAGAAAAACAAAGCCCTGTCATTTGCAGCAACACAGATGGAAATAGATGGAATTGGAGAACGTTATGTTAAGTAAAATAAGCCAAGCACAGAAAGACAAACATCTCATGTTTTCACTCATAGGTGGAAGCTAAAAAAGTGGATTTCATAGAGGTAGATGGTAAAATAGAATGGTGGTTACCAGAGGCTGGGTAGTAGGGGGTGGAGGGATGAAAGGAGGTTGGTTAATAGGTACAAAAATACATTTATATAAAAAGAATAAGTTCTAGTGTTCAAAGCACAGTAGGGCAACTATAGTTAACAAGAACTTAGAGTGTATTTCAAAATGCTTAGAAGAGAACATTTGGAATGTTCCCAACACAAAGAAATTATAAATGTTAGAGGTAGTGGATATCCCATTCCCTTGATTTGATCATTACATGTTGCATGCATGTATCAAAAAACTCATATACTCCATTAATATATGCAGCTATTATGTGTCGATAACATTTTCTAATGTTAAAAAATGTTAAATCATGACTGAAAGGGATTTCTTCTAGGAAATTAAGGATGGCTAAGTATTAGGATATCTATTAATATTACTTACTATTAGGGAGATAATCATATCTGTAGATGCTGAAAAGGCATTTGACAAATTTAACACTTATAGATAGCAATACATATATACCTCTTTAACATGACAGAATATTCCTGTTTTAGCTAAAAGCAAGCATCATGCTTTATGGAGAAATTTTGGAAACGTTTCCACTAAAGTGAGAAAAAGACAAAGATGTTCCCCATTATTTTTAAAATTTTTCAATTAAAGTATAAATTTTATAAGGTTTGTCATTATTATTATTATTTGATATTCTCTTAGAGAACTAACCTATGTAATTAGGCAGTAAATAAAAATATTTACAGATGGCATATTTGTATACCCAGAAAACCCAAAAGAACAAACTAAAAAACTGCTACACACGAAAAGAGAATTTGATAAGATAGTGAGAGGTACAAAATAAGCAAAAAACAAACGCTTTTATGTGTGCAAGCAACAACCAGTTAGAAGACAGAAAGGAAGAACTACTTTGGGCCATGATGAAGTTACAGGACTGGATTTGTCCTGCCAGTGGTTTTTAGACATTGAACGCAGGCAGTGCAGGACAGATTCTTCAGAAAACTAATGACATAAGCTCTATGATTGCTGCAGCTTACTGTCTGGAGAGATTCAAGACTGCTGTGCAGAGAGGGAGCACCCAAATAGAGCCTGGCAGTCTTCCTGAGTTGTGAAGACAGAGTTCAGAATTTGAGAAGGCCAAGGTAGACTTCACGGGGCTGATCGGGCATGGTGGCTCACCCTGTAACCCCAGCACTTTGGGAGACTGAGATGGGCGGATCACCTGAGATCAGGAGTCCAAGACCAGCCTGGTTAACATGGGGAAACTCCGTCTCTACTAAAAATACAAAAAGTAGCCAGGTGTGGTGGTTGGAGCCTGTAATCTCAGCTACTCGGGAGGCTGAGGTAGGAGAATCACTTGAACCCAAGAGGCAGAGGTTGCACTGAGCTCTGCACTCCAGCCTGGGTAACAGAGCAAGACTCCATCTCAAAACAAACAAACAAACAAACAAACAAACAAAAACAGGGCTGAGAGGAGAGAGCTAAAGAGAGGGAGGGAGGGAAAGCTCTGGAGATTTGAGTTTTCATCTGAGAACTGATAAGCATGTGTGTGTTTGAGGAAAGTACCTGAGGCTGAGGACAGAAAGACACAGGCAAGAACATTCCAGCTCACACAGAGGTGGAAATAGTTTTCCCATCTTCTAGAATGGAAAAATCTCTGATACGCTGGACATCAAATAGAGTGCACAGAAGGTGATTGCCTCTGGAATGGGGCCCAGATAGTACTAAATATAAGGCTGTTCTGGTCCACTCTAAGAAACTTAAAAGAGACCTTGGAAGAATCAAACCGTTTCCAAGTAATTTAACTATCATCTGAGAGCAAAACTAAAAACTATTTAAAGCATCCCAAAAAGTCCAGTGCCCAAGAATATAACATTTACAATGTCTGCATCCACTCAAAGATCACCAGGCATACAGAGAATCAGATCAAGTATGACATACAATGGGTAAGAAAAGGTAATCATAGAAACATATCTAGAAATGATGCAGGTGATGGTAGGTAAGGACATCTCTGTGTATCTGTTGTCTATTGTTACATTTACAATTTCCCCAACACTTAGTGACTTACAACATTTGGTTTTGAAGGGTCAGGAATCTGGAAGCAGTTTAGCTGGGTGGTTCTGACTCATAGTCTCCTGATGGTACCATCAAGCTGTCAGCGGGGGCAGCAGGCATCTGAAGATTGGAATGGGGCTGGAGGATTCCAAACTCTCTCACGTGGCTGTTGGCAAAGAAGCCTCAATTCCTCACTACATGGGCCTCTCCAAATGACTGCTCAAGACATGGCAGCTGCCTTCCCCAGAGCAAATGATCTAACGGGGAAAGAGAGAGAGTGACCAAGATGGAAGTGCATTGTTTTTTATAAGCTAATCTTAGAAATGGCATGCCACATTCTACCGTTCACACAGACCAACACTGGTAGAATACAGGAGGGGATTACCTACGGATCTGAATGTCAGGATGTGGAGCTCACGGAGGACCACTTTGGAGATTGGCCACCATACTTCACGTGTTCAGGAAGGTAGAGGAAAGCATGAGCATTTTAAGAAGAGTAAGAGAAGAGATTTAAAAGACTCAAATTGAATTTTTAGAGATGAAAAATGCAATGACTAAAATGAAAAATACACTGGATGAGATTCACATGTCTTTGGAAGCTCTGTTAATAAGTATGTAGATGTTTAGGACTGTTATGTCTTCTAGATGAACTGACCCCTCTATCATTATAAAATGACCCTCTTTATCTCTGGCAGAATTCCTTGCTCTAAAAATCTACTTTGTCTGCTATTATTGTAGCGATTCCAGATTTCTTTTGATTAGTGTTATCATAATATATCCTTTTCCATCATTTTAAACAAAAACTACTGCTGAAAAGAGAATCTATATAATTCATGCAGAATAAATCTACTCACTCCTCACCTTGAATATATCTGTTTTTGTTTAATTCAGACCTGCCAGCTTTTTATAAATGCTGCAGTTGACTCTCCTGCAATTGATTACCACATATCTCTAGCCCAGAGTGCTTTGCAAATCTGCCTGACACATCCTGAGCTGCAGAACGAAATTTGCTGTCAGCTTATTAAACAGACAAGACGAAGACAGCCACAGAATCAACCAGGACCATTGCAGGTAGATATTGATATTGATACATATACATGCAATTTAAAGTGATACTGTTTTTCTGATTGTAAGAATGATACACATTCAGCATAGACATTTGGAGAACACAAAAAGTGCAGAAGGAAAAATAGGTATTAATATTTTGATGTCTACCTTTTTGGTTTATTTATATATTTATATGTTTATATATACATGTATGTATGTTGGTGTGTGCACACTCACAGATTTTTATATTGCTGGCATTACAGTGTGCATACTACTTTTTTAAACTAGAAAATAATCATTTCCCCTGTATCCTTAGACATTCTTCAAAACATTAATGGTCATGTTAACATTAAGTACTATATATTTAGGTTTTTCCAAATTTTTTCTATAATACATACCTCTGCAGTAGACATCTTTGAACCTAAATGAGATGGAGTTTCACTCTTATTGCCCAGGCTGGAGTGCAATGGCACAATCTCGGCTCACTGCAACCTCCACCTCCCGGGTTCAGCAATTCTCCTGTCTCAGCCTCCCAAGTGACTGAGATTACAGGCATGTGCCAACACTCGTGGCTAATTTTGTATTTTTAGTAGAGATGGGGTTTCACCATGTTGATCAGGGTGGCCTTGAACTCCTGACCTCAGGTGATCCACCCACCCCGGCCTCCCAAAGTACTGGGATTACAGGCATGAGCCACCGCACCCACTAGGAACCTAAATCTTGTGGACAGGTCCAGCAAATTCCTTTGAACTCATTTTTAGAATTTTCTTATATCTTCAACAACATTCAGTATATTTTAAATTCTTAACAGGTAAAAAATGTTATTTCACTATTGAATCAGGATGCTTTCCTTTATTACTGCAGTTAAATACATTTTTCAGGTGTTTGGTAGTCATCTGTGTTTACTCTTCAATGAACACCTGTTTTTATCTTTGTGTTTTGACTCCCTGTTAGCCACAGGATAAATCAGAAATTTCTTACCTTAGCATATAGGACTCTCAGGGTTGGATCCAGGTTTGTGAGACTTGAAGCTTATACAGTTTGGGAAATGCTCTTTAAGACAAAGACTTGAAAATGGATTACTTTTGCACATTTTAGAAATCATATGACCATGTAAACACAGTTAATAAGGCCTTTCCCAGGACCTGTGCCCAAGAGGGAATCTGAAGCTTAAGCTTCATCTGCATCAAGAACACTTCATAATCTGGCTCCACTGGCCCCTCCTTCTCCACTTCCTGCCTCCAGCAGACAGTGAATGAATAAATACGCCCCATCCTTCAAACACACTCTGCCTTTGCAATATTCTCCACCTTGCACCTGATGGTATTCCTGTTACCTGGATCCCTCCTCTTCCTTCCCTCCCATAGACTTTATAGCCCAGCCCAAGCAACATATTCCCTGTGATCCCTTCTCTGACTCCACAAGAAGTTAGTCATTCCTTCCATTGGTTATGCTTTAAAAAGTTAATACATGGTATTACCATGTTGTATTATAATTTACTGTTTAAATATGTAACTGTCTCCTACTAGACTGTAGGCTCCTTAAGGGCAGGGACAATGCCTATTTCTCCCTCTTTTTTAATATAACGTTTTAAAAATGACTGAAAATTATATATAACAAACAAGGACAAAGAAGATCTGTATCCTACTTTTACATTTATGTACTCTAAAGAGTTTGTCTAATGCTTAACATTTTTTAACAAATGCAGTGCTTTATAGGATAAAGAAATAAAAACTTTGTTGTTGTTGTTTGAAGACATTTTTTTACCTTGTTTAGTGGTCCAGCATTAACCACCATGTTCTTCAGAAGAGAATTCTGCTGTAACATGTTTTATACTTCCTCAAAAAATATATAGAAAGGAGAATACAGAACAGAGCAAAGGAAAAATAAAAATCACATATATTGCTGTTACCTAAAGATAACCTCCGTTAATATTTTTATACTTGTCCCTTATTTATGTACGTAGATACGTATGTATGTGTAGGTGGCTTGGTTTTGATTTAGGGCATGTGTTTTTTACTGTTTTGCAATCTGCCTTTCTCAAAACTATTACTTGTATTTCAATGAATGAGTAAATACATAAGTGAACAAAAAGAAACAATGTTTCTAATCTTTGAGTGTGATGTCAAAAAGGAGCACCACGTCTGCTTGTGCCTTGGTTCCTCTGTTGTAGATAACCATATACACAACTAGATGGATCATAGATCTGACCCAATGTAGAGTTTTTTGTTTTTAACCTATAATAAATGCTGTAAACAGATCATGCATATGTGAAAGAAACAAAACGTTTTTGCATTAAAAGAGACAGTCATCAGCCCATTACACTCACTCTGATGTGGATCTCTGACTGGCACGTGGTATCTAACCTATGGTGCTTCTTCCTGCCCAGGGCTGGCAGCTCTTGGCACTCTGCGTTGGGCTCTTCCTTCCCCATCATCCTTTCCTGTGGCTCCTCAGGCTTCACCTAAAGAGGAATGCAGATTCCAGGTGTGCAGCATACTAGCCAGCTGAACTGTTTATGTGGTCTCTGAAAGTCTACGATAAATCATAAGTATTTAATGATCTGCCAGGTACATTTTTAGAAGAATGTATGAAACAAATATTGGTACAGGAAGCCTTTGGTTATTAATGTGGAACTAGGAAAATACTTCCTTTGTTATGTTAAATCTCTTAGGGAAGATTGCAATAAATACTTGAAAAACTGACAGAGAGTATTTTTAAGTGAAAAGTGTATTTGCATCGCAAGTATGAATGACTTAGCATTAGTGGGTGTTCATTCAATAAAAGCAACTATTTTGTTTCCTTAGTTTTCCCTTTTACTATTTTTCTCCACATTAAATTCTTTTATGTGAACAATTTCCCCCATGGTCTTCCCTCCTTTTCTAATTGGATGTATTTGAGTTACTTCAGAATTGTTACTCCTTTGAAAAACACATTTAAAGTTCAACTTCCAGAATGGCTTTCTTACTCTGGGACCCAGGTCACTCAGCCAAGGCTTATCCAGGGTCATTTTGTCCACCAAGAGGTTTGCGTCAGGTTGCTTAAATAAACTCTTGGACTGAAACAAACACAGTAAAAGAAACAAACAAATAAACAAACCGAACTTGGAAGCAATAGGAAAATATTCTACAGTTCATAATACATTTTGGGGCCTCTGTGATCAAGGTCATCTGTGATCAAGATCATGTCATTTCAGTTGCAGTCATTGAGGAGCCCCTAGACCAAGGATCTGCCTAAAGGGCACTTGAATACAAACATATTTGACAGGTGTTATCAATCTGCTTGAATAAGCAGTAAAATTTATGTATAACAAACAAGGGCAAATAAGATCTCTATCCAACTTTTACATTTATTTACTCAAATGAGTTTGTCTAATGCTTAACATTTTCTAACAAATGCAGTGTTTTTTATAGAATAAAGAAAGAAAACATTTTTATTTTTGTTTGAGGATTTTCTTTTTTTTTTTTTTTTTTTTTTTGAGACAGGGTCTCGCTCTGTCACCTAGGCTGGAGTACAGTGGCACATTCTTGGCTCACTGCAACCTCCATCTCCAAGGTTCAAGTGATTCTCCTGCCTCAGCCTCCCAAGTAGCTGGGACTACATGCGTGTGCCACCATACCTGCCTAATTTTTTGTATTTTTAATAAAGACAGGATTTCACCATGTTGACGAGGCTGGTCTCGAACTCCTGACCTCAGGTGATCTGCCCGCCTCAACCTCCCAAAGTGCTAGGATTACAGGCATGAACCACCACACCTGGCCTGAAGGCATTTTCTTTTTTTCTTTTCTTTTCTTTTTTTTTTTTTTACCTTGTTTAGTGGTCAAGCATTAACCACCATGTTCTTCATGGTGAACCACCATGTTCTTCATGAATTCTGCTGTAACATGTTTTTATAGGTTACTCTCTACTATTCTTCATGCAATTGCTTTCTTTATATTTGTTAATATTAAATCACTATATATTGACTTATGACTGGTAATTTTAAATTCAGCTTGTGACTATAATAATACAGTAAAGATGAAGAATGCTTTTTGGGGAGGTTTGAGTGAGGCAGTTACAAAACTAAAGTTGGAATTTGAGGAAAGTTACAGCAGTTTAGTATTATCATTCTAAAAAAGTTACTGTCAAAGTTAGCCTAATACATTGTGATAATGTACAAGGGATGCTTTCTTAATGGTTGCATATATTAGGTTGTCAATTAAATTTATTCTTAGATTTTATCTTAAGTTTTGTATTACAGGACAGAATTTGGAAAATATGCCATTTACTGCCAGCGTTGTGTAGAAAGAACGCAACAAAATGGTGACAGAGAAGCAAGACCCTCAAGGATGGAAATTCTTTCAACTCTTCTCCGAAACCCTTATCACCATTCTTTGCCCTTTAGTATACCGGTGCACTTCATGAATGGGATATACCAGGTAGGTTACCTGATGAAAATATGCTTAGCCGACAATCCTATGTGCAACCTCTGTTATAGGGAACAGAGACTTCTCTGCCTACTTTTGTCAGCACCTGGCAGTGACAAACATGAAAATACATTAGACTTACTATCAGAACAGCTGAGTTTTGAAACAGTTTTGCTACAAAGGATTCGCACTTATAACAAATCCATATTGAACTGAATAAGGGATGGGCTTCACTGCCACTATGATTCTGATGGACAGAAAAATCAAAAACATTTTGGTTGGGGCTTTTTCCCATCAGTACACCTGCTAGGTGTGGAAATAATTACTGATACTGGGTGTGTACAATTTTAGTCTCTTTTAAAATCTCCAAATCTCAGAAATTATCTGGGAAGACTTCACTGGGCCCTTCCAATTCTCAGATCTAGATGCTTGCTTATTAATTGAAGCAAACATGTTCCCAAACTAGCAATTAGTCTTTGTAACCATATGCCTTTTATCACAGAATTCAGATACTTAACTGCCTATTAAAGAAACAAACATTAAATACATAAAAGTGTTCATTTATTTAAACGTATTTCTGGTTTATTTTCTTCCATTTGATTAAAGATTGCATATTGTACTATAGTTCTTGGTTTGTTTCTAATGAGTAAGCATCATATCTTTGCAAAATATTTATAGCTGTCAGTTGATCATTCTATTTTAGATTTGTGTCTGTTTGCTGAAGCCAAGATTTTTGAGTTCTTCAGCAAGCTAATTGCTGAGGTAACCTTGTTAATTTTCTCCAGAGGAGCTTTGGAAAAAAAAGTTAAAGCACCTAGAAAAATATGTTGTCATTAATCATGCATCAAGCATGCTCTGTTTCATCCTCAAAATCTCAGTTTGAAACTATATATTTCTTATTAAGAGAACTGTTTTGTTACTTCTGTCTAGGTAGTTGGTTTTGACGCATCTACCACAGTGGAAGAATTTTTGAATACTTTGAACCAGGACACAGGAATGAGGAAACCAGCACAGTCTGGATTTGCATTGTTCACTGACGATCCTTCTGGCAGAGATTTAGAGCACTGTCTTCAAGGAAACATCAAGGTGAAACCAAGTCCTTTTTAGGAGCCAAGCCCAATGAACAGCAAAGAAGCTGCTCTTTACAAGAAGAGTAGTACACTTTGCAAGAAGTTTAGTTTAGGAGTTTTCCAAAAATTTAACCAATCTAATCTCCACGATAAGAAAAAAATACAGGACTTTGTTAAACTCATAGAATTCTTAATATACAATCTCTACATTTATACATTCCATATTAAAGAGAGGAAAAGTGTTAGTAATGGAAATGATACTCTAAATATTAGGAGACTAAGGGTAGATATGTAGAAGTGCTAATAAAATGACTTTCCTTTTTTTATCACTTATTTAACAATACTTACTAAACTGTTTTATCTCTTACCAAACTATTGTTATCTCAGGGGCTGACTGGACTCTGTGGGGAATACAAAAGGACCAGAAATAGTCCCTGCCCACAGTGAACTTAAAATTTGCTTAGGGAAGAGCAACGTTATACACAGATAACCTTGAACTAGTGTTGAAAGTGATGAGTTTTAAGAGTGCTATGAACTTTGCACAGAAAGAGGGAGATTAAGTTCAGCATTGGGAGTTAGGGAAGGCCTGAGCTGGAAATGAAAAATGGTTTAGGAAACAGACCTGTGGTCGGGTGCAGTGGCTTACACCTGTAATCCAAGCACTTTGGGAGGCCGGGACAGGTGGATCATTTGAGGCCAGGAGTTTGAGACCAGCCTGGGGAGCATGGCAAAAACCCATCTCTACTGAAAATACAAAAATTAGCCAGGCACGGTGCCGCAAGCTGTCGTCCCAGCTACTCTTGAGCCCATGAGGTCAAGGCTGCAGTGAGCCGTGATCACACCCCTGCACTCCAGCCTGAGCGACAGAGCAAGACTGTCTCAAAAAAAAAAAAAAAAAGAAAAGAAAAGAAAGAAAGAAAACAGACCTGTGGAAATGAAAAGGGAGGGATTTTAAAAGAATCTTTTCCAGATCATAGTAAAATAACTTTAATAGAGCTTCCATTTAGTAATGGCAATAATATATATAGAATTAGGCCAGTGGGGTGGATCACGCCTGTAATCCCAGCACTTTGGGAGGCTAAGGCAGGCAGATCATTTGAGGTCAGGAGTTCAAGACCAGCCTGATCAACGTGGTGAAATGCTGTCTCTACTAAAAATACAAAAATAATTAACCAGGCATGGTGGCGGGTACCTGTAGTCTCAGCTACTCAGGAGGCTGAAGCGGGAGAATCACTTGAACCCAGGAGGCAGAGGTTGTAGTGAGCCGAGATCGTGCCACTGTACTTCAGCCTGGGCGGCACAGTGAGACTCCATCTCAATTAAAAGAAAAAAATAGAATTATAGAACCACAAGGGACCTTAGAGAAACAATGCACTTATTTTGCAAATGAAAAAACTGAGGCCTAGAGAGGGAAATGAGTTATCCAAAATCGAATAGCTAGACCTGGGTCTAGACCCTTTCCATAAATTATATTTCAGATTTCTTTGGTATAACTTTACTTATTACAATCTTTTTGAACTCAGAAGATGAAAAAGTTACTTCTTTAGTGACCAAATCATGAAAAAATCCCTGGAATCTTCTTGTTTCCAGTTTCAGGCAGTCATACACTAAGATTCCTTTCTGAGTAAAAAATGCATGGCCACAGTCCAGAGTTAATGTGTGTCCGAAAGGGTAAGTGGACCAAAGAGCAATTTATAATGACATCCTAAACTCAGAGCTGCATAGAGGCTGAAAACAAAAAGCTTGAGTATATTTGGTTTGATCATATTAATGGAAAAATTTCAGTCTGCAGCACACTTGTCTTCAAAAAATGTTGATTTGAAAAGTACTGTAAATCTCAATTTTCCACTTCCTTTCTAGATTTGTGACATTATTTCCAAATGGGAACAGGCTTCCAAAGAACAGCAGCCTGGAAAATGTGAAGGTACAAGGACTGTTCGTCTGACATACAAAAACAGGTGTGTAATACGCATCCAGATGCCGAAGCATGAGTATACAATATGTTCAAATAATACAGGTGTGTAATACTGCATCCAGATGCCGAAGCATGAGTATACAATATGTTCAAATAATACAGGTGTGTAATACTGCATCCAGATGCCGAAGCATGAGTATACAATATGTTCAAATAATACAGGTGTGTAATACTGCATCCAGATGCCTAAGCATGAGTATACAATATGTTCAAATAATACAGGTATGTAATACTGCATCCAGATGCCGAAGCATGAGTATGCAATATGTTCAAATAATACAGGTGTGTAATACTGCATCCAGATGCCGAAGCATGAGTATACAATATGTTCAAATAATACAGGTATGTAATACTGCATCCAGATGCCTAAGCATGAGTATACAATATGTTCAAATAATACAGGTATGTAATACTGCATCCAGATGCCGAAGCATGAGTATGCAATATGTTCAAATAATACAGGTGTGTAATACTGCATCCAGATGCCGAAGCATGAGTATACAATATGTTCAAATAATACAGGTGTGTAATACTGCATCCAGATGTCTAAGCATGAGTATACAATATGTTCAAATAATACAGGTGTGTAATACTGCATCCAGATGCCTAAGCATGAGTATACAATATGTTCAAATAATACAGGTGTGTAATACTGCATCCAGATGCCGAAGGATAAGTATGCAATATGTTCAAATAATACAGGTGTGTAATACTGCATCCAGATGCCGAAGGATAAGTATGCAATATGTTCAAATAATACAGGTGTGTAATACTGCATCCAGATGCCGAAGTGTGAGTATACAACATGTTCAAATAATGCACCTACTATTTACCTTTCTATTGAATGCCTTAAAAATTATTTATTTGTAAGTTTGTCTTTCTATAAATGATAACTCTGTTTCTATAGGAAAAAAACTTGTCACATAAAGTTTTGTTTCTAATTCTAGTCTCTTAATGTCATAAAGAATTGTATTTTATAAAAATATGCTTTTAGACAAAGATTAGAAACACTAGGTCTCAGCTGAGCACGGTGGCTCACGCCTATAATCCCAGCACTTTGGGAGGCCAAGGTGGGCAGATAGGTCAGGAGTTTGAGACCAGCCTAGCCAACATGGCAAAACCCCACCTCTACTAAAAATACAAAATTTAGCCAGGTGTGGTGGCATGGGCCTGTAATCCCAGCTACTCAGACAGCTGAGGTGGGAGGATCACCTGAGCCCAGGAGGTTGAGACTGCAGTGAGCCATGATTGTACCACTGTACTCCACACTCCTGCCTGGGCAACAGAGTGAAACCCTGTCTCAAAACAAACAAAAAATACACACACACACAAGCATAGAAACTATGGGAAAAAATAGCTGCTCTCTCAGAGTAGTTGATACAAGGATGCATTTTTCACTTTCATAATTTCCTTTAACAGTATTATTACATTTTTCATAAAGACTGAATACTTCAATACCCTACTGCAGATCTGTAGTAAGAAGAGATACCTATGTTTCTTCGGGAGGCCGAGGCGGGTGGATCACGAGGTCAGGAGATTGATACCATCCTGGCTAACGTGATGAAACCCCGTCTCTACTAAAAATGCAAAAAATTAGCCGGGCCCAGTGGTGGGCGCTTGTATTCCCAACTACTCGGGAGGCTGAGGCAGGAGAACGGCGTGAACCCGGGAGGTGGAGCTTGCAGTGAGCTGAGATCCGGCCACTGCACTCCAGCCTGGGCGACAGAGCAAAACTCCATCTCAAAATATATATATATAAATAAATAAATAAATAAAAAGAAGAGATACCTATGTTTGCCTCAGTCTTCTGGAAGTCATATACTCTTTATACTCATATTTATTCCTTCTCAGTCTTTCATTCTCATTTTTCTCTTTCTTTCTGCCTCTCTGTCTCTCTCTCTCTCGATGTTCACCAAGCTTCAACTATAAGGCCTATCACTTAGCTAGATGCTATGAATAAAATTGTAATAAATACAGACAGACGCAGTCCCTGATCTTTTGGAATCTACGGGTTAGCGAGGAAGACAACTGTTGGGCATATCCTCACTCTAATGAGTGTGTAATGACACAGTACATTCTCTGAAGGGAGAGAGAGGTACTGTGAGGGCACACAACAGTGAGCCTGACCTAGACGGGAGACCTCGGGAAACTCCTCTGAGGAAATGATGTTTACACCAAGTTCAGAGGGAGATGGGAGTGGGAACATCAAAATGCATGGAAAAGAATGTACAAAGGCCCAAAGGCCTGTTGAGGGAGGCTGCTCAGCTTGTGTCAGGAATTGAGAAAATGCCAGAGAATCCAGAGCACACACCGTCTCTACGGATAAAATGGTAATGTACTTTGGCACGTAGTCAGGAACCAGATTTCCTTTCTTTCTTTTTAAATATTTTCATTTCTTTCATGTATTAGCAAAAGGTAGTACTTAATGAACACTATTAACTGACCAGCTCACATTAATTATAACAAAATAATGGTATTTTGCTGGTTTTATTTGAGTCTTATACCCTGTCAATTCAGGAATCTATAAAATGTTAGACCCAGAGCCTGGTGGAATTATTGGAGTCATGCTCAGAGGCCTCTTTTTGGAAGATGTTCAGACTTAAAATTGGAAAGTAAGAATTGAAGGCACTATGTACCATAAAGGATGTAATAGCCATTGATCCACTTTAAAAGTTCTTGTTCTAATAGTCTATCCCACAGAAATACCCAGATAAGTGGGCAGAGTATTCCAGTATGTCCCAGTATCTTCCTTGTCATATTTTTGTCATATTCTTTGACAATGTTTTTGTGAAAAATTTGGGACAGACACTTACATGTTTATTAATAGGGAGATCAATTAAATAAATATGGCACATTCATATTTTGGACTCTTCTCTCATCCAGTTGGCCACTTAAAAGGCCACCCAGTATTTGAACAGACTCTGTTGATCTGAATAAATGGTGGTTGTGAACACTGGAGCTTCTTTATTCAGGGGCTCATGAGCTGTGATAATTTGCCAGAGGTTCAAGTAACAAGAAAGTGACTATTAATCTTTGGTATCTAAGATTTTAAAATCATACATTCCTAGAGATAACCAATATTGCATAGATATTGGAAATCTAATAGGCATCACCTCTGGAGGGACCTGTTTCCCTTGAGGGCAACCTTTATCAATGTATCAATGGCCCTTTGGTGACTGGTGAGGACAGCAGGCTAGGAGACTTGGACCCTCTAGATTATTATTGTAGTTCTGTTTAATGTGGAGCAGTAGTTCCCAACGTGGGCCCCACACTAGCAGCCTCAGGACCACGTGGAACATGTTAGAAATGCAAATCATTAGGCCCCACTTCAGACCCACTGAGTCAGAATTTCTGGGGGTGGAGCCCAGGAGTCCGTGTTTTGACAGCTCTCCAGATAATTCTTCCATGTGCTGGGTTTTGAGAAGCACTGACCTAAAGGTCCTCATCGCTGCCCCTGCCTCTTGACCTCAGCCTTTGTGGAAGGAGCCAGCTCCTGGACCTGGCCTGCCAGAGACATTTATGGAGAAGAGGTTCAGGCATTCTCTTTTATTTTATGTTTTATTTACTTATTTTTTTTTTTTGAGATGGAGCTTCCCTCTTGTCGCCCAGGCTGGAGTGCAATGGCACGATCTCGGCTCACCACAACCTCTGCCTCCCAGGTTCAAGCGATTCTCCTGCCTCAGCCTCCTGAATAGCTAGGATTACAAGCGCCTGCCACCACGCCCAGCTAATTTTTGTATTTTTAGTAGAAACAGGGTTTCACCATGTTGTCCAGGCAGGTATCGAACCCCTGACCTCAGGTGATCCACCCGCCTCAGCCTCGCAAAGTGCTGGGATTACAGGTGTGAGCCACCGCGCCTGGCCAAGACTATTCCTAATAATCTTATGAATGCTTATGAAATCTTATGAATTCCTAAACCTTATGAATGCTTAATACATACCAACTCTGATGATGATGGCTATGACTGGAACTAAAGTGAAATTTGGATACAATTTGGATATGAAAGACAGATTTAAAAAATGCTTCAAGTCTAACAAACACCACAAGGAAGGACAAAGAGAGTCGTGAATAAAAATTTTTTGGTTGACAATTGGTTGAGTTTATCCAAAGACCTGGGATCAATAGAAAGGAATGTCTGGGTTGCGATAAGAGGTGGTGGAGTCCTCACTTCAAGTTGTTCTGCCTTTCTAGACCAAACCAATGGATTTCTTAAGTGTATTTGACTGATGTCTCATGCTTCCCTAAAATGTGTAAAACCAAGCAGCACCCCGACCACCTTGGGCACGTGTTCTCAGGACCTCCTGAGGTCTGTGGCAAAGGCCATGGTCACTCATATTTGACTCAGAATAAATCTCTTCAAAAAAAATTTTTTTTGAAAAAGAGAGAGTTGTGAATAACAGATGATGATTACCTTGTTTAAAAATAAAACCTCATGACAATGTCTTTGACATCAGGAAAAAAAGTAACTCAACTGAAAGGCTTAATTTTTAACAGAACTCTGAAATGGCTGGATACCCACAGCTGTGAGAAAGTACTGTTTCTAAACATGGCCATGCTTTGCATGTGTTTATAAGTAGCTTAGACAATGAGCCCTAATTTCTAGTGATACAGTTAGGAGGGAACCTTGCTGTGACCTGTCACACAGCCAAGGACCTGATTCTTCATCTGCCAAGCATCATGGTAATAAACAAAGCTAAAATATCAATCCTCTTTATCATGGAATTTTAAATTGATACTTAGCAAGTGATAGAATTTTAATGATTTAGATTCAGGTATGAAAGATCTAATTAATCGGTTTTGAACTTGTTCTCATAGACAATCTTTGGCAACTAACATTTAAATTCTATTCACAGTTAAGCTTCTTATTTAATTTGATTTCTCACTGTGTTTTTGAAGTTGTAAGAGCCATGGCATGTTTTTAACAAAACTGGCCACAGCCAAGAAGTTTAAGCCAAGAAATGGAGTTTATCCCATTTCTCCTAGCTATGTTCACACTAAAAAAAATTGCAGGATCAAGAGACTTTCATGTGGACTGGGCACGGTGACTCACGCCTGTAATCCCAGCACTTTGGGATCCGAGGTGGGCGGATCACCTGAGGTCAGGAGTTCAAGACCAGCCTGGTCAACATGGTGAAACCTTGTCTCTACTAAAAATACAAAAATTAGCTGGGCGTGGTGGCATGTGCCTGTAGTCCCAGCTACATGGCAGGCTGGGGCAGGAGAATCGCAGGAACCCAGGAGGCAGAGGTTACGGTGAGCCAAGATCATGCCACTGCACTCCAGTCTGGGTTGTAACAGAGCAGGACTCCATCTCAAAAAAGAAAAGAGACTCTCGTGATTCCAGAGACCTCTGGAGAATACTACTACTAGTACTACTAGTACTACTAACCTGCATTTGTTGAACATTTACCTAACATCAGGCCCTATTCTGAACTCTTTGTATGCATTCTTATATAATCCTTACAACTCTTCGAGGTTCTATTATTATTTCCATCTCACAGATGAGGTAACTGAAGCTTTAGAGAGTTAAGTCACTTGCCTAAGACTATGAAAGGGAATTCTTCAGGCTTTTTTGGCAAATTCCTGTACTTAGCAATTCTCACATACCATTTATTTGTCCATTCATGCCATCTACCAGTGCCAAGCCTTGTTTGAAGCCTTGGGAATTCCAAGGTGAATAGAGTTTCCTTACCCTTTAGAATCTTCCAGTTTATAGGGAGAGGCAGACATGAAGTCTTAGAAGTGCAATCAATGCTATAACAGGAAGAATGTAGCACAGGAGTGAAGACCATGGGCTGGAGACAGGCTGCCTGGGTTAGAATCCTGGCTCTACCACTTACTATGTGGCCCTGAGCAAGTCACTTAACATCTCTGTGCCTCAGGTACCCTGTATGTGAAATGGATGTCAAAATGATTCCCACCTCTAGGGTTGTCTGAAGGATTAAATGTTGGCAATTGTAAAGCACTTGGTTCAGAGCCTGCCACATAGTAAATGCTTTGTAGATATTTGTCATTACCATGAATATGACGTGCATGTCCAAGAGGTTGTAGGGACATAGAGGAAGACTGCAGAGTGGTGACTTCTGAGCAGATGACTGGAGGTTGGATGCCACTGAGGCAGGAAGAGAACAATTGCAGTTTTACTAGAGTATAACCAGTAGACATGGTGGACTGAGGAGTGAAGGAAGGGTGAACGGAGAGAGATTGCAGGCTGTCCCCCCAGTAAGTTTACAAGAGGATGGGAAAGGGAACAGTAGGAAATAAATGCTCTGAAGAATGAATATGGATCCAGTTGAGGGCAAACAAAAGGATTACCCAGCGGCGCTGAGAGCCCTGCTGAATTTGGAAGCAGTGTGTTTGTTTAATGGTACTGGTCCACAGTGATGTGATTTCCATCCCACAGTATTCAGCTTTCTGGGTGTGCAGTGAGGAGGTGGAGATTTGGGAATACCCCTGCGAGCTAATCCAAGCCTTGCCTGCTGTCATAGAAGCCCATTCTGTCTGCTCCAAGCCTCTTTAGGATTTGGAAGCAGCTGAAAGCTGGCCATACTGTGAGAGGCTTAGATCACATTCCTGTAGTGCCTTTCCTATTCAAGCTCCACGGATTTGATATTTATGACTTCTTGGTCATTTTTGTTCCTCTTCAAATTCTCCCCAAATCCCTAGATAGCTGTTGGAGCCCAAACTGTTTCATTAGGGATTTGAGTCAATGGTTCATGTCCAATATAGTTTTTCTCTGTTTTTTTATTATTATTTTTATTTATTATTTATTTATTTATTTTTGCTAATGACACTTCCTTTTTCCCTCTCAGGCTCAGTCGTGTTGCCTGCCGGGAATAACAGAAAATGCACTTAAGCTCTTCTTGCCTGTAGCCATTTGGTTCTTTTTCTCCCCTTAGCCGTATTACCAAACCGTCCAGTGGTAACACTTAGCTAAACTCTAGTGGGTTACAGTGATGGGTATGATATACTTCCTAACTTCCAGTAGGGAAAATAAGCTGTGCATACCAATGTAAGCATGCCAGAAGGGAAGGCTTTCATCTTAAATGTTCTTCTCTTTGTTTTATATGACTTTTCTGATATCACTTTGGATTTGGCATCTGTTTCTGTTGCCCAGCCGTATTCTACTACCAGTTTAACAATATAATCCTGCATTATTTGTCATGGTGTAGTCATCGTAGATTAAAATGGAGCTTAGGATGTTTCTGATTTGTAAACTGGGTAGAGAGGAAAGAATGAATAGCATCATGGGGTAGGAGGAGCTTTTCAAAGTATACCCACCCATGCTTGCCCAGAGATTCAGACCTGCTGCCCTCCCCTTCCCTGCTATTTGAGAGAATTACTGGGAGAGATACTGTAAATGATAGGGGTGTGTCCTCTCCCTCAAGTGTGTAGGAGGAAAAAAGGCTTAAAATGCAAAGTTTTAGCCACTTGAGCACACACCTAACAGCTAGTGTATCTAAATCTCTCTTTTCCAGCCTCTGTGTTGTCATGGCAGGATTCAGGTATGTCAAGATGTTGCTCACCCACCCCAATGTCACAGCATTTAGAGCCCTTACAGCACCTGTGCCTGATCTGCAGCCTGGAGTCAGAGCCCCACAAATCTCACATATGAACAAATGACACAGTGAATATATCGAGTTGCTGATTTAATGAAGACCTCCCTAGGCAGACAAAAGCCATGTTGTGTTTCAGCAAGTCATAGTGATAACATGTAAACTATTTTTGAGCCCCTAAAGCTGCTTATCAGATTGTGGCCAAAAAGTCAAAACACACTTACATATATAAATATTATCTTTTAGATTCCCAGAGAAAACTCACCTTCTCCCCCTCCCCTTATTTGATGTTGATTTGGGGGTGATTTTGAGTTGAAACCTTCACTTCCTTTTCCGTGCTGTGTCCAAGGTATTCAGGAAGGATCATGAGGGTTTTGAAGACTGGGTTTACACAGCCCATTGAAATAAAGGCCTGTATCATACATTCCTTGCAAGAGAGGGCATATTTAATTTCGCTTGATGTCTTAGGTCTTTCCTCAGGAACATTTAAGGATTTGGTGTTTCAAGGCCTAAAAAATTGCTTCATCTCTTTACTTCTATTTATGTATTTTTATTAAATTTAAAGTGGATTTCTTATAAGCACCATATAGTTGGGTTTTATATTTTATCCACTCTGACAATCTCTGTCTTTTCATTGGTATATTTAGACAATGGACATTTAACGTGATTCAGCCTCACCTCCAGCAGTTCCTCAACCTCAACCTCAAAGCAGTTTTTTCTTATTTTGCTGGAAGTACTAAATAGAACAGAACAGAAGTCATTGACAGTAATAGTCTAAGTTCATACCACTTAGAGTACTGTGTTAAAACAACCCCATCTCGGTTCCCTGGATTTATCTTTACTTTATTCCTTTGTAAGAATATAATTTAATGAGAAATTTACTCTTTTTTTTTTTTTTTACAGACTATATTTCTCAGTGCAAGCTCGTGGAGAGACTGATAGAGAAAAGTTGCTGTTAATGTATCAGACAAATGATCAAATCATAAATGGACTTTTTCCTCTGAACAAGGATCTGGCATTAGAAATGGCAGCTCTTTTAGCTCAGGTAACTTCCATGTTATATAGAGTTATATGTTGAAATAATAAGATACTAATTTCTACATTGAATTAAATGTAAAACAATATACTTCGGTAACTCTTTACATTCATTTTGCTATGATTAGCACCTTAAAAATTACAGGCACTATAATTGCAGTTAGCCTCTAAAGTGCTGACGGTTGCAATGACATAGAATGAGACAGTATTCCATAAAGAGAACCCAGTTTCTTAATTATGTTGAAAATATATCTCTAGGCTTTGTATTTAATAAAGGAATTGGAATGTAGAGCTGTGGGCTTGAAGATGTCATGCTGAAATCGCTTGGTAATCTAACAGGAATAAGACCTTGAAAAGGCTAGAGCACTTTCTTTTATTTACCTATTATATTAGTTATGATTAAGTTCAACCTTCACACACACACACACACACACACACACACACACACACATTAATACTGACTTAATCAGAATAGAAGTATATTTAGCGCTCACATAGAGAGAGAGGCATCCTGGCACCTCTGAAACCATTAGGGGCATGGACTTTATCCTCTTCTCTCTTCTGCTGTCCCTAGGGTGTCATCATCATGGTCCTGGGAGTCTGCCAGAGCTCCAGCTAACGTCAGTGTTCCAGGCCTCAGGGTGGGGGAAGGGCTGAAAAGGGCATGCCCTCCTGCACTTGAGAAAACTTCTCAGCAGTTGCATAGAACCCTTCCATTCATGTCTCTCCCATCAGAATTTAGTCACATGGCCTTGCCTACTACCTACCAGGGAGTCTGGGGAATGTGGTCTCAGCGGGGTGGCAGTGTGCCCAGCTAAATTTAAGGTTTTTCTTAAGAAGAAGGAGAGAATGGTCATAAGATGCAATCCATAGTCTCAACCACACCTGAGTCTTTGCCTAGGTTAATTAAGGAAAAAGTTAAAGCAACTCTGTGATATGGCATCTGGACCAAGGCTTAGATTCCCCAGGGTCTTTGGTCTATGGCTCCTCACACTACACTCTGTCCCAGGACATCTCAATCATTCTTTTTATTTTAGGCACCACCTATGCCAAAGTTTCCCAGATCTTTTCTCTTCAGTTCGTAGTTCTTTTGTGGTCTCCTTAAAGTCAATCTTTTTTTTTTTTTTGAGACGGAGTTTCCCTCTTTTGCCCAAGCTGGAGTGAAGTGGCACGATCTCGGCTCACTGTAACCTCCACCTCCCAGGTTCAAGCGATTCTCCTGCCTCAGCCTCCCTAGTAGCTGGGATTATAGGTACCCACCACCATGCTCTGCTAATTTTTGTATTTTTAGTAGAGACGGAGTTTCACCGTGTTGGCCAGGCTGGTCTCGAACTCCTGACCTCAAGTGATCCACCTGCCTTGGCCTCCCAAAGTGCTAGGATTACAGGCATGAGCCACCGTGCCCAGCCAAAATCAGCATATTGAAAACCAAACTAATCATCGTCCCTCCTCTGTGTTCACACTCTGTTTCCTCTTTATGATACTGCCTCCACCCGGTCCCACAAGCAAGCTTCAAACCCAGGAATTATCATGACTCTTCCCTCACTTTGGCCCTTTCCCACCAGTCACCACATCCTGTGAATGTGAATTCTTAGGGATGTTTTACTCAGTTCTCTCCTCTGTATGCTGACTCCTGTTGCTAAGGTTCGGATCATTGTCTCACACTGCCTGCTGTCCTACAGCAGGCTCCTAAGTAGTGTGCCTTTCTGTGGTCTCTTCCCTCACAAATTTATCCTTCACACAAATGCTAGAAGAATTTTTTCCACTTATCTATTGCTACATAACAAAAGACTCCAAAACTCAGCTACTTAAGACAGTAATTTGGGCAGGGATATGAAGGGACATGTGTGTCTCTGCTTCAGGTGGTATCAGCTGACATAACCTGAGAGTCAGTTGTCGCTCTATGGCTGAGGGCTGGAATTATTTGAAGGCTCCTTCACTCATGTCTGGTGGCTGATTGATGCTGGCTGTTTGTGGGGACTTCTGCTGGGACTGTCAGCTGGAGCACCTTACACGTGGTCTCTTCATGTATATGACTGCTTGTGCTTCCTCCAAGAATGGTGAATGGGTGACAGCAACAACGTCCCAGAAGAAAGACAATAAGCAGAAGCTGCTATTTTCTTAAGGGCTGAGCCTGGAAATTGGCACAGTGTCACCTGTGCATGGAGCTTTATTAGGCAGCACTAGTAACTGGGATAGAGATATAGCAAAAATGTGAATCTAGCTTTCTCATTCCTTTTTTACATGCAAGGACTTTCACGATCTGAACTCTGCCTGCCTCTCCAACCTCAACTTTCCCTTAATACTCCCTACCTTGAGCTTCATGCTCCAATAAAGTATAAACTGTGGTTCCATACACAACTCCCTGCCTTGTGTGTGGTGCACTTTATCTTGCCTCTTATGATTGACTAGTTTGTCTCCTTTACCCAGATCATCTCTACCCCATCCCTTCACCTGTTAACTTCACCTGTTAACTTTCTGAATCCTGTCTTGGAGGGTTAAATGTCCCTCTTGGGGTTTCTGTAATGTTCTATTGCCGTCCTGACCTCAGTGGTTTATAATCATTGATTTATCTTTCTGCTTTGCACTACTGACTGCAGCCCCCCTGAGGCCAGGGCTGTTCTTGTTCATCTTTGTCACTAGCACAGCCTTACACACAGTTCCTTCTCCATAACTGTTCTTAGAGGAATGAATACTTGATAATTTAGTTGACTTTTTAAAAAAAAATTTTTGTGGAGATGGGGTCTTGCTATGTTACCCAGGCTTGTCTTGAACTCCTGGGCTTAAGCAATCCTCCCACCTCAGCCTCCCAAAGTGTTGGGATTACAGGCGCGAGCCACCGCGCCCAGCTTCCTTTTTTTTTTTTTTTTTTGGTAACTATTCTTCGTTAGACTGTCGTATCCTTGGAGATTGAATATGATGTCAGGTTTCCCAGGTAGCTGTGGTGAATGCTGCTTGGTGATAGATGGGAACAATGCATAGCTTGCTCTAGGGCAAGGATTTCAGTATGGTTGAAGAGCTGGTAGACAGCTTTTATTTGGAGTGAAGAAATTTGGAAGGATACTTCACTAAGTAGGAGATGATGGGGATTGATAGAAAAAAGGAAAAATGAAGAATGGGAGCTGAAAAGCAAAATCAACCCAAGTAACCAGCAAGTAAGAAACTGGGTCAAGGAACCTAGGACGTTGTAAGAATAGGCTGTAAGCGCAAAGCTCAGCTGAGGACTTTAGACAGTAAGTGATCAGATTAAGAACTGGAAAAGAGGAGCCCCAGGGTGGGAGTCTCAGAGGCTGGTTGTGCTAAGGAATAGGGCCCATTTGAGATGCAGAGCTGGGGCTTTCTATGAGACCATTCCAGTTTTGATGGAACCTTTGATCCCCTTTTTGGGGAATGCTGTAGGTAATGATGTGAATGATCAGTAGGATATTCACCTGAATGTCCCCTATCCTGTCTTCCTCCCTAACCCTCTTTGATATCTACATACCTACATGGCTCTACAAGTCACCTAACACAGTTTACCACAAGTATTTATGCCTCAGTCTTCTCTACTTGATAATAAACTCTTTGAGGGTGGGGCTATGCTCAGCATTTTCCTTTCTCACATCACTTAGCACAGTGCCTGACTTACAGTGGGGACTCAGAATGGGTTTGTTTGAAGGGATGAATTGGTGAGTTCATGGAGAGATGGATGGGTGGATAGTTAGATGGGTGGATTGAGGATGGCATCTGTGCAGCCTATTAGTAGAGATGAAAGCTGAACATTCTTTCATTAAGGGATAAAGGGGAATGAAGGACTCTATTCCCAGGATTAATGCTAGTAGAATGACAGTATGAACACAATAACATGGAGAAAATCTAGGAACAAAGTAATGAGAATATGGTTCTTGCTCCCATTACATTCAGGAGAGACCCTCAAAAAAGTCCAACTAATAGTTTTTTGAAATTTCTTATAACTTTTTTTTTTTTTTTTTTTTGAGATGGAGTCTTGCTCTGTCACCCAGGCTGGGCAGTGGCACGATCTCAGCTCACCACAACCTCCGCCTCCTGGGTTCAAGCAATTCTTCTGCCTCAGCCTCCCGAGTAGCTGGATTACAGGTGCCCGCCACCATGCCCATCGATTGCCTTTTATTTTTAACATCCATTTCATCTTATTATCAGCAATCAAAATAGTGCCTTAAAAATGAAAAATTGTCCTTGTGTTACAGACAATAACAAAGTAGTGGCTTTTAGCAAGTACTACTAAATGGTGATAGTAAACTAGGAAGGTTAATGTAGAAATGGAACGCAAATGTTTAAATTACAGATTTTTTTCAAAATTAGAATTCAGGCCAGGCGGTGGCTTACGCTTGTAATCTCAACACTTTGGTAAGACAAGGCAGGCGGATCACTTGAGGTCAGGAGTTCGAGACCAGCCTGGCCAACATGGTGAAACCCCGTGTCTACTAAAAGCCCCAAAATTAGCCGGGCATGGTGGTACACACCTGTAGTCCCAGCAATTCAGGAGGCTGAGGCAGGAGAATCACTTGAATCTGGGAGGCAGAGGTTGCAGTGAACCTGGGTGACAGAGCGAGACTCCATCTCAAAAAAAAAAATTAGAATTCAAATGTAATTTATAAAAATTCCTAAATGTGATTATAAATTTCATAATCACATAATCATGACAAATAGATTTATGTATTATGTGTTAAAAAAGAATGTTTAGGAAAAATAAAACTAACTGATTTTCTGTCTTAAAACTCTTTTTGATATATTTTCACTTTTTTGGATTTCCAATTAGGTAGAGATTGGAGATTTTGAAAGACCTTTTTCAACTCCAGCAGGGCATGTTACCCATCAGTGCAAAGCGAATCAAACTCTAAAGCAAGTCATAGAAAAATTTTATCCTAAAAGGTATAGAGATGGCTGTTCTGAAGAGCAGTTAAGGTAAGGACATCTTTGTAACTCTTTAGAGGGTAGGGTCTTGCGAGTTTTTTGGTAATATTTTTCTGTTCAAATTTTAAAGGTGAAAAACATTTTGACAGTTTTCTCAAGATTTTTTAATACTATTGAGCCACAGGAGATTATAGATATTTTTATTTAAGATAAGCCCAGAAGCTTTAGAATCTATATTTAAACTTTCTTTAATTAAAAAAAAAAAAAAAAAACCTTTAGATGTACTTTTCTTTTTTTTTTTTTTTTTTTTGAGACGGAGTCTCGCTCTGTGGCCCAGGCTGGAGTGCAGTGGCCTGATCTCAGCTCACTGCAAACTCCGCCTCCTGGGTTCCCGCCATTCTCCTGCCTCAGCCTCCCGAGTAGCTGGGACTACAGGCGCCCGCCACCTCGCCCGGCTAGTTTTTTGTATTTTTTAGTAGAGACGGGGTTATCACCGTGTTAGCCAGGATGGTCTCGATCTCCTGACCTAGTGATCCGCCCGTCTCGGCCTCCCAAAGTGCTGGGATTACAGGCTTGAGCCACCGCGCCCGGCCTAAATGTACTTTTCAATTGATCTTTTTCATTCTTGTCCAGCACAACCCTGATAATAAATAAGAGAAAAAAACTGGCCAATAATATGTTTAATTTTATGAAGTGTCTACCAAAAGATCATATGTTGTATATTCTATTATGAATAAATTGAAATAAAAATAAACTATCCTCTTACGTAGGACTTTTTAATATAAAAGTTTCTAATTTACCTCAATTTGGAGTTTCAGTTTCAGAGAATATATAAAGAGAAGGTGATTAGATTTAAAAATAGAGGCAAACTCAATTTATCATGAGCTTTTCCAAAATAGAAACATTTAAGATTAGCCTTTTATCTATGTAGAATGAGTGGTTGCCTTTGTGATTTGATCTGACAAGTTTCACCTTGCATCTAACATCTCTCCAAGCCAGGGGTGGTAGGACCTAAAATTCTACCATCAGGGATTCATCTTTGGGCCCTACTAGTTGTATTTTTTTTTTTTTAGACGGAGTTTTGCTGTGTCGCCTAGGCTAGAATGCAATGGGGCGATCTCGGCTCACTGCAACCTCTGCCTCCTAGCTTCAAGTGATTCTCCCTCCTCGACCTCCCGAGTAGCTGGGATTACAGGCACCCGCCATTATGCCTGGCTTATTTTTGTATTTTTAGTAGAGATGGGGTTTCACCATGTTGGCCAGGCTGGTCTTGAACACCTGACCCCAGGTGATCCGCCAGCCTCAGCCTCCCAACGTGCTGGGATTACAGACGTAAACTACTGCACCTGGCCTGTACTTTTGTTTTAAAATGAAAATATTCCCATAAGAAGTTATCTTTTAAACTAATTTACACTAAGTTTTGATGGTAGATATTCAGATTTTAAAAATGGATCTGCTGGGGGTACCTAGTTCATGCTGAAAATATGGATAGGATGAGAATTTGGTGAAAGGAATATTCCAGAAAGGACAAGTGGTGGACAGTGGTGTGATGAGAGCCACAAAATCTTTACCCGGGTTATGCCTGGGGTCACAGTTATGCTTAAGATTGGCTCAAGGAGAGTTTTATCTTAAGATTATGACACACTGTTTATGTTTTTGCTTTAGTGTTTTTGTTTTTGTTCTTTTCTTTTTTTTAGGCAGCTTTGCCAGCGACTCTCAACCAGATGGATGGCCCTCCGGGGACACAGTGCTGCTGACTGTGTGCGCATTTATTTGACAGTAGCCAGGAAGTGGCCGTTCTTTGGTGCCAAGTTGTTTCTTGCAAAAGTAAGAAAGAATGGGAGAGAGATGCGTAATGAAAACCTTTGTGTACATAGCCGACCAGATTTACCCCAGACTTAGTATATTTGGCTTCTGCAAAAAATGAAGAAATATCCAATAATGTAAAGAAAACAATGAAGAGACACTAGGGAAAGGGCACAAAAGCTTCTCTCTTTTCCTGTCTGCCCAACTTTTCCCACCCTAAATCATTTCTTGGACTCATTAGCTAATCATGAGTCCTAAACCACAGCTCAACTCTGCATTCTTCTGTTCATTCATTCATCCATGAACACCTTTACTCTGTCACTCATTTGCTCATTTATTTAGTATTTACTAAATAGTTCTGTTTGCTAAACATTGATCTAAGCTCTAGGGATACATAACCTATTGTTTCAGATGGATTGTACATGAACTTCCAGGACTATTTTACTTTGTGTAGTCTGTAGTGCAACAGGCCTGTAAACAAACCACTGTATGGCAAATATCACGATGAGTCACATGAACAGAATGCTGCAGGAACACTGAGGAAGGAGACCCACCCTGCCCAGGGATGGCCAGCCCTTTCCCCAAGGGAAAAATTGTGCCTTTTGATTCCTTTTCTTTCTGTTGAACCATGTCTCTTTGTACTTTCTCAGGCTCTTAAGATAACATCTTGCCTTGTGTTATATTTTTCTGTGTGTTTGTTTTATCCTCACTATTAAATTGCATGCTCCTTGAAAGTATAAACTCACTGATCCTAAAATCTTCCTCTGGTACCTACCGTAGTGCTTTGCACATAATTAATAATTATCACTTAATAAATATTTGCTGAATAGCTGTGCAACTTTGGGCAAGTCAGGTTACCTCTCTGGACCTCACTTTTCCTCATCTGTTAATGACTTAGAGTAGAAAAGTAAAATCTAAGGTATCTTCGAACTCTGATTCTATAAGTGACTATATTATTGATAGGTGAGAATTAATTTTTTTTCTAGTGGAACTGAAAGCTGTATATTAATTAAGAAAAAGACGATAAAGTTAGTATTCTTAAACATCTATAAAATTAATGTTCTTATAGGGAGTTGAATATATATTTTTTAAAATTACAAGGAATAGATTTGAACTGTAGAGCAGCATGGATTTTAATTCTAACTTCAGCATTGGAAATAATATTAAATACCCTTTTCTGTTCTGATAATATGTGCTTGCTGGCACAAAATTTATTAAATAATAATATTGCTTTTCATATTACATGGCAGGCATCTTTTTTGCTCACTTTTCTTTCTTTATAACAAGCAACACTTCCTTTGTTGCTTCATGGCATCCTGTTTTCTGTGTGTGTGGTAAAATACACATGATGAAATTTACCCTTTAATTTTTTTTTTTTTTTTTTTTTTTTTGAGATGGAGTCTCACTCTGTCACCCAGACTGGAGTGCAGTGGCACAATCTTGGCTCACTGCAACCTCTGCCTCCCAGGTTCAAGCGATTCTCGTGCCTGAGCCTCCCAAGTAGCTGGGATTACAGGTGCACACCACCACACTTAGCTAATTTTTATATTTTTGGTAGAGACAGGGTTTCACCATTTTGGCCAGACTAGTCTCGAACTCCTGATCTCAAGTGATGCACCCGCCTCAGCTTCCCAAAATGCTGGGATTACAGGAGTGAGCCACCGCACCTGGCCCATTGTAACCATTTTTAAGTGTATAGTTCTGTGGCATTAAGTACATTTTCATTGTTATGTTGCTGTCACCACCATTCATCTCAGAACCTTTTTATTTTCCCAAACTGAAACTGTACCCATTAAATGCTAACTCTCCAGTCCTCCTTCCTCCTCCCAGCCCCTGGCAACCTCCACTCTACTTTCTATCTCTATGCATTTGACTACTTTAGGAACTTCATGTAAGAGAAATCATATAATACTTGTGCTTTTGTTATTGGCTTATTTCACTTAGTATAATGTCCTCAAGGTTCATCCATGTTGTAGCGTGTGTCAAAATTTCCTTCCCTTTTGAGGCAGAATAACATTCCACTGTATGTATAGATATACCACATTTTGTTTACCATTCACCTGTCAGTGGACACTAGAGTTGAAGGGCATCCTTTTGAATTGAATTCTTCCCTATCCTTTGCAAATCAACCCTCAGTAGACAGTTTCTAACTCAGGGTTTTGTATATATGAGATGCTAACAAGTTTTATTATATAAAATAACCCAACATTCATCCCAGTTTTATATCTATAGTCTTGACATTATTTTGTAAAATTTAAGATAAATAGTTAAGATTTTTTTTTAGGATTTCATTTGTTAATGGAACCAAACAAGCATCATTAATTGCTCAAAATCATTCATGGGTTTCAGTGGTAGGAGGTTCTTTTTATTAATATAATTTCATAGCTTTTTTTTTCTGTGAGAATCAGGAGTAGCTTTTACCTTTTTTTTTTTTTTTTAGATGGAGTCTCACTCTGTCACACAGGCTAGAGTGCAGTGGCACTATCTCAGCTCACTGCAACCTGCGCCTCCCAGGTTCAAGCTGTTCTCCTGTCTCAGCCTCCCAAGTAGCTGGGATTACAGGCGTGCACCACCATGCCCAGCTGATTTTTGTGTCTTTGGCAGAGATGGGGTTTCGTCACATTGCACAGGCTGGTCTCGAACTCCTGGCCTCAAATGATTCAGTCACCTCGGCTTCTAAGGTGCTAAGATTACAGGCATGCGCCACCACACCCAGCCAATTTCATACCTTTTACAATAAAAAATTTGGTGGAAATTTTCATATTTCTCATTACTATTTATCACACAGTTTCATGTTTTCTTTTTATTGTGTTTTTATTACATATTGAATATCAGATTTAATGAACTTTCAGGAAAGGTGTGCAATTATAATAATAATCCTTTACCTTGTAATAGCACTACACAATTTATCAAGCACAGCAGTATATTTTGCTTCATTAGGATTTTGGTCATCATAAACACCCTAAAAGCCTTGTTGACTATTAATGTCTTAACGCAGAAGAAAATTAAAATATGAACATTATTGTTCCTATGCTAAAGATGAGGAAATTGAGCCACAAAGAGATTCAGTAGTTTGTCCAAAGGCACACATTAATAAATGGCCGGTTTGGGTCTCAAAGCTAGGTCTCCTAATACCACATTCACTCTTTGCTCCAGTATACCACCCTGCCTCTTTCCTAGGAGAGATTTTTAATAAGTTTTTGTTGTTTAATGGCAAATGTTACATGACATTTAGACTGAAAAAAATTCTGTAATTTTGCTTAGCATTTATAATATAGTGTATTTTCACCTCTTCATAGC
This sequence comes from Macaca mulatta, assembly GCF_049350105.2. Lineage (NCBI taxonomy): Eukaryota > Metazoa > Chordata > Mammalia > Primates > Cercopithecidae > Macaca > Macaca mulatta. The sequence continues at coordinate 81,087,031 of NC_133418.1, read as the reverse complement.
CCATAACTCCATCATCACTTGGAAGTACTTTCATGTGGCTGGCTGTAAATGAGGATGGTTTAAACCTCTTAGAATACAACTCCATGGTAAGTTTAAATGCTCAAGTTTTGCATTAAGTCAACTGTTTCCATTGCTCAGTGTACCATAAACAGAAGGTAATGATATCTTAATCTGATTTTTCTCTTACACAGAAAACATTCTTCCTAATACTATGTCATGAACAGTCATTTTACAAATACAGCTATGATTATAATTTAACCTTTTAAAACAAGATAAGACAGTGTATGAGAAAAATCTTGATAGCGTGACTATATTGTGATCATGGTTATATTCATGAAATGATTATATTTTTAAAAGTGTTAAGAAGATTGTTTCCTGTGTAAAATAAAAATCTGTAAGAAATCATTAAAGTGGGAACTTTAATAACCAAAGTTTAAGTTCACTTTCACTAAGGCTTCTTTAACAATTTCTATAATTTTCTATAGTGTCATATATATAGCGTCTTAGCACTTTCCACATAAAGTCAAACTATGATTTCTATATATGTTCATTTATTTACCTGAAATTTACATTTTTTAAATCATATTTCATGTGTCTAATTATTTAATACAATTTTATTCTCTTTTTTGTTTAATCTGGTGGGCAGGAATTACTACATTCACCAGGCAGGTCTAATCGTGTGGCTATAATCAGAGATCACTGAAAATTTTCTGGAAACCAAACTATCCTTTTGTGTTATAGTTACTGTTTCCCCTTGCAATTGCTTAAAAAACAAACACACACACATTTTTTTTCAAAGGGTTATATTTTCTGAGTGCCTTTTAGTTCTTGAATGGATAACTTGAAGGTATTATAAAATCAGTGACTTAAAGTAAAAAAAACAAAACAAAACAAAAAAAACCTATACACCGGTATTGAGTTACCTTAGTTCAGGAAACCAGCTCCCTAGCTCTCAGGAGGTAGCCAGACAGGCCGGGAAGCACACACAGGTAGGTTGCAGGTCCGAGGCATTCAGTCCTGGAATGGTCTGCTCAGTCTTGCAAGGTAATCATTAGATATGCAGAATCCTTTCAGGCTGTATATTAGTTACATTTTATTTTATTTTATTGATTTTTTGATTTTTTTTTTTTTTGAGGCAGGGTCTCATTCTGTCGCCCAGACTGAAGTGCAGTGGTGTGATCACCGCTCCCTGCAACCTTGACCTCCTGGGCTCAAGCAGTTCTATTGCCTCAGCCTCACAAGTGGCTAGGACCACAGGCATGCACCACCATGCCCGGCTAATATTTTTTATTTTTTCATAGAAACAAGGTCTCCCTATGTTGCCCAGGCTGAGCTCAAGTGATCCTCCCACCTCAGCCTCAGGTGTGAGCCATCAGGCCCAGCCTAAGTTACATTTTTACATTGTTTTGGAAACACATTAGAAAAAAATATTTGCTGCATATGTGACAAAGGGTTAATATATGATACTGTTTCTGTTTATAGATTTCAAAATCCATCTATCAGGGTAGATTTACCAATATTTGACCGTTTTGACCATGAAAAGTATCAGTAATATGGCTTAACCTAACATATATATAAGAGACATATGAAAGGGCATGTAAAAAATATTAACAGTGGCTTTCCACTAGATGCTGGAGTATAGCTGCTTTTTATTTTTTTCTTATATTTTCTCATTTTTCTTCAATGACTTGTTTCGGACTCAACATTGTAAAGGTAGATGATGCCTAAATAAAATTAGTACCACTACTATCTATTTTGGATCATAATAGATTTTATTTTAGAAATAATTTTGTATTATACCATAATTGATGAATATCTGCATTTTAATGGAGCTATATTATTATTTTTCATCTCTCTTTGGAAGTAAGAGCATATAACATATTTACTTTTTCTTCTCTTTAAAGAGGTTAATAGTCAGCTATGTGTACAAGAGTCTAATGACCTTTGGAGGCTATCAAGATGATTTTATGGTAGTCATTAACAATACACATTCAAAGGACACACCAACAGAGAAATTACTTTTTGCCATGGCAAAACCCAAGGTGAGTAGGAGCCTTTTTGCCAACTTTTTTGTGCTAGTTGTTTTCACTTAATCTTAGCCAAAAGTCCAAAAAGCAATGCTAGTTGTTTTCATACTAAAACATTTATTCAGCAAAGACTACGTTCCAGATGGGAAAACAGACGTTATTTATAGTCAAACAAACATGGGTCCAACTTACATCATCTTTCCAAGCCCTGGTTTCTTTGTCTAAAAATATGGTAACATACTCCCTCCTTCTTTTGGCTTAGAAATTAAATGAAGGAAGTTTGTAGAGTACTTAGCCCAATGCCAGGTATATAGAAGATTCCAAATAAATGGTTGTGGCATTAAGTTATCGCTGTCTGGTACTTTATGCACATTATCTTATTCATTTGTGGTTGTTTGCTTTATGGACTCATTAGAGGAAAGACCGGGGTTTTATAATTAAAACATACTTGCTCCTTTATGACTTTTAACAAACTATGTAGTTTTAACATCTCTAAGTAAAAGCAATAAATAAATGGATTACATTCTAACATGCAATTCTAATTGAAAGTGATTTTCCTAAAACTTTAACTGTCTTAATGTTATCTGATAAAAGAAATTACTTCTTTAGAATCTGAAGCTTTTTTAAAAAAATAGATGTCTTTCTTAATTAAGCCTATACTTAAGTGAAAGCAGCTAACCAGTAAGTGCAGATCAGGGAACTCAGTCTTTAGTGAAAATAGAGAGTTCCTATGACACTAACTTTCTTAATTCATATATTCACGAACGTGGCTTTATGATAATTTGATAGAGCTGTACTACTGACTGTCACATTTCCTAAGATTGCCACTCAATGTGGTTGTTTTTGAGATTCACTCTTTCTGCCGGTTTAAGTGATGAAAAAATGTGTGGCTGCCTTGATGGTGCTGGACATGTAAGCACTTCATTGTTTGATCTAGAGAGAAGGGAATTCTGGTAGCCTGGGCACTTGCAAATGGAGCTCACCTGTGGCCAACACTGTGCTCTTCTGGAAGTGATGAGAACTTCTCAGGAGCATAACAGTTCTGTTTTCCTTGTTTTAGATTCTTGAAATTACTCTTTTGATCGCCAGTTACATAAACAACTTCCATCAGCAAAAGGCAGCATTTCACCACCTCTCTGCTCCAGCACTGCTCTCAGCCCAGACCCGGGGACCCCAAGCCAGAATGATGGGAAGCCAGCCTCTTCTGTCAAGCAGCAGACCGACCAAAGGCCCCACCTTACTCTGAAAGCCGGGGAGCCTGAACGTTCACTCCTTGTCCTCCATGCTGTGGCTGTATCAGCTCCCTACAAGTTCCTTTACACCTGGCAGCATGGCAGCCACACACCAGTATTCCAAACTTTAACAATGAAGGGGGTTAGTCTCTTTTATTTGATTCTTAAATATTCAAATAAATATTAACAGTAAAACATAAACACAAAATTTGCCAACACACTGATTTTCTCATAGAGTAAATGAGTAAGAATTCATCATTTTTTCCAACTCCCTTCTCCCTTGTCATCAGACACATTGTGCAATGTGGCTTTTCTTTTCTTTTCTTTTCTTCCCCTTTTTAATATTCTGGCAATCTTTAGATAGGGAGATTCCAAACTCTCATCTGGTAAACCAGTTGATTATTTGGAAATGTTCACTGCCAAAATAGTAAGTGCTATAATTAAATGTGCTTTTAATTAATGATATAGTGTTTGGAAAGGAGTAGAACATGCAGAATAAGAAACAGCTGCAGAGTGGTGTGAGGAGTCCATTTTCAGAGCAGGTGCAGTACATCTTCCGGCTCTATGAATCATCATATGAGAAAGCAGGGTAACGTTAGGTAACCTGAGCCTCCTGTGTGGTATTAGAAAGTATACCCTGTCACCTTTGCAGATCACTGGAGTGTAAAATTTAAAACAAGGTGGTGATTCCTGACATTCCTTGACTGTTCGTGCTGCCCAGGTTCACAAGAATATTGCCCACATTTCACTGTATTTGGTGCTGGGTCATCTTGACCTTGCTTTAGTAATAATATCTTTAAAAACAAAGACAATCCTTAAAGCTTTCCCCCTCACACATTACCTTCTAATTATAGTTTGAAAATAGATTCCCTACACATACATACATATGTATATACAGATAGGGTCTTGCTATGTTGCCCAGACTGGCTTTGAACTTCTGGCCTCAAGCAATCCTCTCTCCTCAGCCTCCCAAAGTGCTAGGATTACAAGTGTGAGCCACCACACCTGGCTCCAGAAATATTTCATTTTATTTTTTTGAGGCAGGGTCTCACTCTGGTTGCCCAGGCTGGAGTGCAGTGGGGCCATCATAGCTCACTGCAGCCTCGACCTTCCGGGATCAAGCAATCCCACTTCAGCCTCTTGAATAGCTGGGACTAGAAGCATGCACCACCATGCCCAGCTAATTTTTGTATTTTTAGTAGAGACAGGATCTCCCTATGTTGTCCAGGCTGGGTCTCAAACTCCTGGGTTCAAGCGATCCTCCCACCTCAGCCTCCCAAAGTGCTGTGATTACAGGCATGAGCCACCGTGCCCAGCCTCAAAAATATTTTTTAAAAGAAAAGAGAAAATAATTCTTCTGTCAAAGGAGGTTAAATTTTAGTTGATAGAGTACTTAAGTGCATTACTTTATTAGGTTATGTAAGTGGTCAGTGTATTCCAGTATGTGTCAAAACAATGTACTTCATATTCGTGATAAAAATGAAACTGTGATAAGACATGAAAATTATATTATTAAAATGTTCAATTGTAATGGTAATCATGAGTATACTTAATTTTATTTATGTATAGAATATTTGTATTTATTTTTTGGACATATATTTATCACTTTGTCATTTTTTTAAACCAATTTGAGAAATGTTAGCTGCTGAATTAATTTGTTGGCCGAGACGTCATATTTTCTTCTTTGCTGCTTTCTCCCTGTGGCAATGTACTGTTCTCACATTAAGTCTTTAAAAAATGTTCCATACTGTATTAGCATCCTTAGAAAGGACAGAGCTAAGAAGTACATTGCTCAAAAAAATATTGTACTTTATTGATAATGACCAAAAAGAATATTTTTTAAACCCCATCAAAATAGATTTCCATTGACTGTTTCCCCTACATCTTTTGAGCCACAGTCGCCCATTGAATAAGCACATTTGTTTTTGAGAATAAACTGGTAACCAATTTATGATGACTCTCAGAAACCTTTTGGCTGGGATACAGTAGAGTGTCTAAGTTCCCAGACAGCCATCTCATAATTAGTTGGTGAGCCAGAGGCTCGACAGAGCTGTTACTTATGTGTGAGGGCTTTATTCTCATGCAGTAGTTTATTCATCATTTGGTAAGCCCCTCCCCACAATCTTCTAATTTAAACAGGTAGTGAAGGCTTAGCTTAAACTGAGTAGTACTTTAGACTAGGCATTTATTTTTGATAGAGCAGAGGTAAAATATTTTGATGGAAGGAAATCAATTTCCTGTAACTGATGATGTGAAAATTTTATTTTCTGGGAAATTATATAGCCATTCAAAAATTCAAAGTATGTTATTATGATTGGTTACAAGAGAATAATGTTACACGTTTAATTGTAATATTTGTCTCCTATCATTTTCTTCCCTTTCAATCATAATAAATGATTTACAAAACCCATTTTGAGCATTACCTTTTGAATAATCTTCAAGAAATACCTAATGTTTTCATTGTCAAAGCTGAGGTGTAGTACTAGTGAAAATGGTAGTTATTACCTCCTTCTCTTGCATTCATGCTTTGTCTTCAGTGTTGCTGTGTTTTATCCATATAAAAGAAAGCTGTTTTGGCAAATTGTAATTTTAATCCATATGTGTGCATATTGATACACAATATATAAATAGGTAAATAGATAGAAATATTGGTTCTCCCATGATTTCATATTTCATATAGTTGAGTTGAATGGACTATGTTCCAAAAATTTGTTTTAAATGTTCTGGATTTTGTGTGTGTGTGTGTGCGCCCTTAAAATCAAATACTATCATAGCTTAGAAATGAATTTAACTCTCAATTTACAAGAGAAGTTAGTCACAACTTATAAAGACCCTCTATTTCAAAAATGTGTTTAATAGTTTGCTGTTTGGATTTTTTTTTTTTTTCATAAAAGAAATACATGTGCTTACATCTACCTGCCAATTTAATAAAAATACACAGTGGTCAAGTTCCTAGAACAATACATTTAACCCTTAATTGTACCTGAAGCATGATCCTGAAGAAGTAACCACCATGGATAACCATGTTTCTCTAGAAAAAGGCTTTACCTGTTGGTGGGATGCCAAGAACATATTTCCCCCACCCACTCCCCCGCCCCGAGCAGCTGATTTCTAGGGAGGGGAGGCTCCAGTAATTTGAAAATTGAGGAAGAGAAGTGACAAGCAGGAAGAAGTGGACAGAGCAGTTTCCCTGCTGCCCACCTGATTTATGCAGAAATGACATCTCCTCTCACATTTCCCCCCAATCTCTTTTCCCTAAAAGAAGAAAGGGATGGCCGGGCATGGTGGCTCATGCCTGTAATCCCAGCACTTTGGGAGGCCGAGGCGGGTGGATCACAAGGTCAGGATCTGGTCAAAAAAAAAAAAAAAGAAAATGATGTTGGCAAAGCACAGGAGTATCTGAGATTACAGGCACCTGCCACCACGCCCAGCTAATTTTTTTTTTTCTTTTTTTTGAGACAGAATCTTTCTCTGACGCCCAGGCTGGAGTGCAGTGGCGCCATCTTGGCTCACTGTAAGCTCCACCTCCCGGGTTCACCCCATTCTCCTGCCTCAGCCTCCCAAGCAGCTGGAACTACAGGCTCCCGCCACCTTGCCCCGCTAATTTTTTGTAGTTTTAGTAGAGATGGGGTTTCACCATGTTGGTCAGGCTGGTCTCCTGACTTCAGATGATCTGCCTACCTTGGCCTCCCAAAGTGCTGGGATTACAGGCATGAGCCACTGTGCCCGGCCTGCCAACATCATTTTCTAATAAACAGAGTAGGGGTGGGAGAGGAAGGGCATCTCTTTCTGAACATGCTGCTAGGTTATATTGTGGTTTTATGAAAATCAAATTACTCTTCTTTAACAGTGGCAGTGGCAAGAGAAGGCTAATTCCCTCTCTCACTATGTGGCTCTAATGAATTCCCAGGAGTTCCTAGGAACTGAATATTGGGTAATACCAGAGGAAATGGCTTAGATGTTATTCTTGAGTTTCTAGAAAATGCTATCAAACTCCAATAAGAGTTGCCTTTTATGAGAGAAAAGTTAACAGAAAGTGTAACCTTAGAAAAGCTTGTGGAGAGTTCTTAGGTTTTGGATCATGTACAGATTATAAGATGTTCCCCTCAGGGATAGGGTATCATCAACACTGCTTTCATGTTCTGACTATTCTACCGAAACTTCTTCACATGAGGTTGTCACTGACCACTTAACTGCCAAGTCCAGCAGACCCCAAATGGTCCAACTATCTGCTGGGTGATATCTCAAACTCACCATGTCCTCTAAACCTGCTTCTCCTGCTCTGTGCCCCTCAAAATTGGTTAAGAGGATCACCAGTTCATCAATCAAGAAAGAAACATTGAGTTTTCTCCCTCTTACCAACGTCTTATTCTCTACTGCCTAGTAATTGTATTAGATAGAACTCTTTTTGCTGTAAATTCCAAAATTCAACTTGAACCAGCTTAGACAAAAATGAGAAGTTGTATTACAAGGATATTAGGATGTCTCATATAATCAAAGAGTAAGCTGAACAACCAAGCCATAAGAAAGGTGAGGACACAGGTAAGCCTTAGGGACAACTAGAACCATGAGACATATGCCAGCGCTTTCTCTTCATATTGATGTGTGTCTGCTACTGTGTGCTCACTAACTACAAAATAATTCATTTAGCACAAAATATGCTAATTTCCTCTAGAGGTAGAGTGACTTGCTTTTCCCAATTCTAGTTTGAAAAATTTCAGGGAAAGACTGGGATTAACCCAGCTCATGTTAGGTGTTTACTCTGAACCACCCCAAACGTACTCATCATTAGGAGAATGCTTAAGTAAATTATGAAAAATCTATGTAGTGAAATATTCTGCAACAATCAAAGTTATGTTTATGATGCATTTTAAAAATTTGATATGGTGCATTTTTAAAATTTGATATGGGGAAATACATGTTAAAATCAGGATGTTAATTAACTTTACAATTAATCTCAACTTTGTAAGGAAAAAGATTAGAATGAAACATATCAAATGTATTTCCAAAATACCTAACAATGATTACTTCCGGCTTATGCTTATTTTACCCTCTTAATTTTCTGTGCATACCTTTTTTCCCCTACAATTAGCTTATATAACTTTGAAAACAAGGGAAAAAAAATTCAAACTCTGCCTGTCACTTTCCTAGCTATTGTTAATAGCCTCCACATGGTCTTTAGATGCCAAAATATCCTTCACGCAGCTGCAAAAAATTATCTCATGAAACTCATGTCTAATCATGGCACACTCCTATTTTTCAACCCTATTTGGTTTCTCATAACCAACACAGTAAAGTTTAGACTACAGTATCCTTCACAGTAGCCCCATCTACCTGCCCAGTTTGCTTTTCCACTGTAGCTCCACCACGTACTTTATATGATCTCACCCCAAACTATTCAGTTTCCCAGATACATCCTGCACACGCCTTTACCCTTCTGCACTGTTGCTCATTCCAACCAGAAAGGAGCATAAAATGGTCTCCTTCTCCTTCCATTCTTACCTTAAGAACAATCTTCACCTACCCAGGAAGGTCACTTTCTTTGCCCGAGTATGAAGGCCTCAAGAGGAATGAGGGAAGAAAGGGGAACTCACCTGCTCAGTCAGACCAACTGAATCAACCCTGAATCAGTGCTGCTGATCAGGGCCCAGCCAGATCACCTTCACTTTCCTTGTTAACAAGCTCCCTCCTTCAAACACCTCTCCCAGTTATTCAAACAAGTGTAATTTTGAAGTGCTAGTACTGAGTACTGTGCCCAGTACATAGCAAGCACTTGGCAAAAATATTAGCTGTTGTTATTGCTATCAATATCAACAGGGCTTCCTAACTAGCATGCAAAAGTATTCTGAAGTTCTAGAACCCAAATCATTACAATTCATTACAATCTGTCCCATATCAGTTTGTGAGCTTAAAGGAGGCTGGCTTAGCACCAGGCTATAGCTGCTGATTCAATGACAGATGTATAAGCCTCCTTTGAAAAAATCATCCTTTCTTCGATGAGCTCTGCTCCCATTAATTCCCTTCCTATGTGCAACTTAGTGTTCTTTGTATCTCCAAAATATACCTAGATGTTGGGAAGATTTTGTTCCTAATGACTCTATCTGAAATAAACACCCTTTTATCAACGATCAGCCTGGTTTCCAGGAATGTGTTTCTTTGTTCAAAGTTACTGACCAGCAGTTTATCACACAATAATAACAAGCATTAAGCAGTTACAATGTGTCAGACACACACGTAAGTTATGTTTTACCTATATTTATCTCATTTAAGATTCACAATCTTTCCCCTTTACAGGATCAGAAATTCAGTGATTTACCTGATGTGGCAATGTGGCAACTTAGCCAGCGTGGCTGAGTCAGAACTTGAACCTAGGTCCATCTCACTCCAAAGCCCTGTGCTTGAACACCACACCATAGAAATCAAGCTGAATAGCAGAGCATTGGAGGGAGGGTATCTCCTTCAAATATTCAGGGTGTCTTAGGCTAGAAAGCGTAGGTCTACTCAGCATTCAACACAGACCAAATACTATCAGTGCCATGAATATTTCACCATCTCCTTCAGGCATAATTAGTCACTTGCCCTAATGCAATTTTTGTACCGCTATACAATAGCTTAGATCACTCACTTCCTTGGGTGCTTATAATTAGCAGAGTATGTCTTTCTTAAAGGTAGCGATCTTTTCTTACTCATCTCTTTATTCCTTATTCTGTGTAGCATAGGGCCTTGCATATTCAGTGATTGTTATTTATTTCAATGTTCGTTATTTATTTGGACACTCCTGGAGATCTATAAAGAGACCACAAAGTTCCAAAAGAAAATAATCTACATTCATAAAGTAAACGAAGTATGTAGGAGATGCACTTGCTTCATTAATTTTTAATAAATACACAATGTGCTATTGAATAAAACTTGAAACAACTAAGCATCTAGAAAGTTGGAAAATATTAAAATTACAGGCTTTATTTTAAATTTTAAAGTGCGAATGTTCCTTGCTTCTAGTAAATTACTAGAAAACAGCTCAAGAGATTGTTACTCCTCTATTCCTAAATCATGGCGATTGGGAAGAAAAAGGTGAAAGATGAGAGAGAGCAAAAACCCCTGGCATATAGTTGATACTCAGTAAAAAAATTTTAAAATAAAAGAACATTTCCAGCCCAGAAACAATTGCTTTTAGATCCCAGGTTTGTGACCCCTTATCATCTCGTTCTGGGAGGTAACAAGGGGTTACTAACTTGGGATCTAAAAGCAGTCCTAAGGCTTGAGGCTGAGAATGAGATGGAACAGGACTCCTGAGAACTACATTTCCCATGATGCCCCTCTCCCCACGCAACCGCGGCCGCGACGTAGCTCCCATGGCAACCCAGAAGGCCTCACTCACAGACTCCTTGCATAGCTCGCCGCCTGATTCTAGGCTGGTCTCTCCTCCGAGCCCGTGACGTTTGCGGCAGCCCGGCCACGATGCCCAGGTATTCCCTGAACTCGGCTTGCGAGGGAAAGGCTGCTGAGAGTATTCCTGGCGAGAGGAAGCCCAGGCGGGACCAGCTGTTGGAAGACTGAGGGGGTGGCCTGCTTGCCACCCGGGTCTGCGTGGTCGGGGACCTAGGAACCAGCCTTGAGCATAAAGATTCTGCCGCAAACAGGAAAGAAAGTTCCCTAGGTAGAAAAGTAAGAGATTTGGAAACATCAGCAACTCCACCCATTCAATGATTGAATAAAAGTTTCTTGCAGGCCGGAGACTACTTCCGGAGCAGGACATTCGGCGATGAGCTAGACCGCAAGGGCCTCCCCTCCGTTGCGGGGATTCGCAGTAATAAGCAAGGGGAAACTTGGAAGGCATTGTGGAAAGTATAACATCACATTGAAGGGGGGAAACGGGAGAGGGTTTGTAAATTATATTCTAGCTCTTCAATTCTATGCTATTCATTTTAATTACCCGTTCTCAAGATATTCCTAAACCACCTCTCAGCAATTTATAAGCACGTCGGGGAGAGGGGTCAGGGAGTGCATCACAGAGCAGGATAAATCTTTTTCTCTCCTTGGGATAGTGTGGGAAATTGTCAGCTTTCCATCACGGGATAATTGGTTACAGTTATAAAGCTATGGTTATACTTAGGATTTCCGCAGGTGACATGGCTGACTGCAGCACCTCCGTCTCTCCTGTCTGCTGGGTATTTGGAAAGCAGATCCTCACGTTTTGAAAGAATGTTGTGTAAATGAAGAGCAAACAGGCCCAAACTGAATTCTGAAGGCTCACCTGTGAAATAAATGCATGAATTTTAGTGCAAACATTTAAGGTCTCCTGTTTTGACCCTTTTTCTTTATTCCTGGTTCTTGAATAGTAATAATTACAAGCCCTCAATAATTTTTGTAATTGTATAGGCCATGCCCTAAACAAATACATATTTTAACAATTATGACAATCTTATAAAAGTGGTATTCTTATTTATTGGCATTTTAGCGATAGAGAAACAATTGAGCTTGGGGAATAGTACAGAGGATTGCATATATTAGGTTCTCAATAAATATTTCTTTAATTAATAAAGGAATGAAGGACTTAAAGAGGTTAGGTAATTTTCCCAAGTTCACATACATAGGAAGTAGCAGAATCAGGCTAGGACCCATCAGGTCTTGCCCATGGTTAGTTTTTAGTTTTAATATTCCATTTTCACTTAGGCTTTAATATATATATGATTTTATTGTGTAAAGTTATATATCTGTGTAAAGAAATGAATGAAAGGATCGTTTTCAAAATGTTTGTGGTTTTAGGGTTTTTTTTTCCTTTAGAGTTTTTTTTTTTTTTTTTGAGACACGGTCTTGCTGTGTCACCCAGGCTGGAGTGCAGTGATGTGATCATGCTCGCTGCAGCCTCGACCTCCGGGTCTCAGGCAGTCCTCCTGCCTCAGCGTCCCTATTAGCTGGGACCACGAGTGCATGTCGCCCACCCAGCTAATTTCTTTTTTTTTTTTTTTTTTTTTTGAGACAGAGTCTTGCTCTGTTGCCCAGACTGGAGTGCAGTGGCACGATCTTGGCTCACTACAACATCCACCTCCCGGGTTCAAGTGATTCTCATGCCTCAGCCTCCTGAGTAGCTGGAATTACAGGCACCCGCCACCATACTTGGCTAATTTTTTTTTTTTTTTTTTTAGTAGAGATGGGGTTTTACCATGTTGGCCAGGCTGGTCTTGAACTCCTGACCTCAAGTGATCCACCCACCTTGGCCTCCTAAAGTGCTGGGATTACAGTTGTGAACCACTGCTCCCAGCCGCAGTCAATTTTTTTTGTTTGTTTTCTTTTCTTTTCTTTTTTTATACTTTAAGTTCTAGGGTGCATGTGCACAACATGCAGGTTTGTTACACATATATACGTGTGCCATGTTGGTTTGCTGCACCCATTAATTCATCATTTACATTAGGTATTTCTCCTAATGCTCTCTGTCCCCCATGCTTATTATTATTATTATTATTATTATTATTATTTGTAGAGATGAGGTCTCCCTATATTGCCTGGGCTGATCTCAAGTGATCCTCCTGCCTCAGCCTCCCATATACTTTTATATTAAAAAAAAAAAGATTTTTTACCCCAAAACATAATTTAAAAAACAAAAAAGAAATGTTTCAGGGAGAAAAGATTATTTGATACACTGGTTTTGTACTTTTCCCATCTTCCTAGGTGACTTAAATGTTTGTGGTTTTCAAGTTGTATGTTCCCAAAAATCATTGTACTTCCATGTGTGTCTGAGAAGCTAACATACACAGCTATGAACCTTAGGGGAAGCCCCAAATAAGACAGCCTCAAATCCTGGCGATAAAGGCTCTGCTTATCAGTTTCAGCATTTTTCAAAGAACTAGTTCAAAGCAACAAAAGAAAAACAAAATCATAGCATGACTAATCCTCAGATGTTTTACCAGATTATTGTTCCTCAGAAAATAATGTTCATTTATTTCATAAATTATACTGAAATAAAATTTCTCTGAGCTTGAAATAAATATTTGAAAGAATTCTTTTTCCCTCAGTTTTGTTTTTTCTGCCTCTCATGTAGTGAAACTCTCTGGGAAATTGCAAAAGCTGAAGTGGAAAAAAGAGGAATCAATGGAAGTGAAGGTGATGGAGCTGAAATTGGAGAAAAATCTGTTTTCTTCATTGGCAGTAAAAATGGGGTAATGCTTTCTTTTTTTCAATTATTGTGATGATTTAACAACCATTGGTAAAACATCTTTTAATACTTTGATTAAAATGTAGATACTTCAACCAGATGACCAATCTGGTTTAGCATGAATTAGAAAGTGCTTGTTATTAATCTAGGAAAAACTATAATAGTTAACAAAATTTTAGAAAAATATATTTAAACTATTTTTTATTTCATGATTTGAAAATATTCAGATCTTCTACCATAATTGAGTATAAAAGCTTGGATTCATTTAAATATCTAAGTCAGTCTCTAAATCAGTAAGTCAGTATCTTAATAATTTTATATTTTAGATTGTTACTTTTAGAAATCTCATTAAAGGAATAATTGAACTATGTCAGTGATATTTGTTACAGGGTTATTAATTATTTTGAAAAATGTGGGGAAAATATGGCAGCATTTCCATTGGGCCTCTGATTGGTAGGAAGAGACCCTCCCCACTTGCTATAAGTCTCTGTTTTCCTTCGCCAAGCGTACAGAAGGGCTTGGAAGTGGCCACACAGAGCAGGAACGTATGCATCATATCTTCATGCAACTTTGCCTGGCCCACAAAGTTCCTGCCAGGAAGGCAAAATGGCTGGTGACACAAAAAGGTCAAGACTTGCCAGATGCAAGATGCTGAAATTCATGTAGTGCCCTAGCTCATTTCTGTGTGGGTTTCAAATTCCTGTTCATTTTCTGTGCTACATGCTTCCACTTAAGCTCATTGACAAATACGAAACTTTAGGAAACTAAACTCTGTATCAGCAAGGTTACATGTTCACTGGGTAACATCAGTTCCCAGGCAGCCTGAGCACCCATCTTGTCTCCAGATGAGTCCCAGAAGGCCCTCCCTGCACAACTGGACACCCTCTATTGGGGGGTTTTATGTACGACGTTAAGATCACATTTATTGGGAGAAATACTTACACAACCATGAAAAAGGTTTTAGTGATATAAGAATATAATCTGAATTGAAAAAGCAGGACATAAATGTCATACATGATATGATCCCAATTATACAAATATGTAAATAAAAAATTCTAATAAAAGTTAGAAATATGGATAGTAAAATTTTAATCACTTAATGTTTTTATTTTGTTTTTAGTTTCTTTATTTTCCAGAGTTTTCATATTGGCCCACTTTTTAAAATTCCAACTTAATTCTTTAAAATAAAATTATCATAGAGCATTTCTATTTTAAAATTTTAATCCAACTATATAAGTATATAGTACATAACACATATTATTTCTTTTTTTTGAGACAGGGTCGTGCTCTGGTTGCCCAGGCTGGAGTGCAGTGGCGCGATCTCGGTGCACTGCAGCTTTGACTTCCCTGGCTCAGGTGATTTTCCCTCAAACAACTGGGATTACAGGCATGCGCCACCATGCCCGGCTAATTTTTCATATTTTTAATAGAGATGGGGTTTCACTACGTTGCCCAGGCTGATCTCGAACTCCTGGACTCAAGCAATCCGCCCATCTCAGCCTCCCAGAGTGCTGGGATTACAGGTGTGAGCCACCGTGCCCAGCTACGTGTTATTCCATGAGTTTACTATTATGATGTGTGTGATTTTCATATTAGGCGTAGTATTAACAGTTTCCTACATTTTATCTTAGTCTGCCATGTAGATACATACATGGATTTAAATAAATGAGTAAATAACTAGTACTAGTCTTATGGTACAAATAAATTTCTATTACAGAAAACATTCTGTACACAGAATATTAGATAGAATGGCTTCTACTAATGGTACTGGTTACTGACTCCAGCATACAAATGTTCACATACAAAATACCACTACTGGTATCCTCTTAGCGCTCTCTGTAACAGTTATCCTTAACTCCTTTGTAGTCATGATACCCTGTTTTTGTCTTGTTTTGTTTGTTTTTTTGTTACTTGTGAAACCACCCCTTTTTCTTGATGGCAATATGCGGCATATACAAGCTGTTTTTCATTTTTAGTAACAAAAGTAATTTTGTGTCTGATGATTTGGGAACTCCCTTAAGATACCTAAAACTTTTGAGGATATTGTTCTTTAAAAAGTTTGTGATTCTGCTGAGTGTGGTAGCTAATGGTTGTAATCCCAGAACTTTTGGGAGGCTGAGGCAGATGGATTGCTTGAGCCCAGGAGTTCGAGACCAACCTGGGCAACATGACAAAACCCAGTGTCTACAAAAATAAAAATAAAAAAATTAGCCAGGTGTGGTGGCGCTCACCTGTATGTAGTCCCAGCTACTCTGAAGGCTGAGGCAAGAGGATCACTTGAGCCCACGAGGTCAAGGCTGCAGTGAGCCACTGTGATTGTGCCACTGCACTCTAGCCTGAGCAACAGAGGGAGACCTTGTTTCAAAAAAGAAAGAAAAAAGTATCTGATTCTGCTTCATGGAGAACGTTACTTTGGAAGATAAAGAGAAGCAATTAATGCTTCTGTTGTTCAATTAATAGTAATCACCCTTTACCAAAGAAGCCAGCTGTCCTGCTGCCTTATCTTTACTCCTTCCAACCAGCTGTTCATCCATTCGGTTGACATTGAACGAACATCTTTTATATCTAAGCATCCTGCTAGACACTGTGGAAACAGGAATGAAAGGCATTCTCTACTGGGAAGGAACTTGTGTATCAGGACTTGTACACCAACAATGACAATACCATGAGACAAATGCTACGGTGGAAAACAGAGAGGGCACTTTACTCACCCCAGAAAGTTGGGAGACTAGGAAATTCTCCTGAAGAGAGTGGTGGCTAAAGCTTGAAGGGTGAGAAGTAAGGAAAGAGAAGTAATTCAGGTGAAGAGTGTGGAGTATTCTAAGATGGTCAAGAAAAATGTATGAAACAGATATTCCAACAAATGGGAGAGAGATCATTCTAGAGGAATGTAACAGCATTGCCAGTCATTGTTGACTGCCATTTTCATGATGGGTGTTAGTTTGATACTAGTCTGCCCAGCGTACATGGATTTTCTCCACCATCACTCACTTGCATGGGTGCAGGCATGGAGGAGGAAGGTGATTACCTGGGGCTGTCTTTGCTGGCTGGGTACAATGCAAAGTGAGGGAGCTCAGGGGATGGCTGATATTTACCAGAGATGGTTGTGATGGTAAACTATGGGCTCTGAGATGGAAAAGGAGAAAAGCAAAGGTAGGAAGAGGCTGATGGAGTAGGAGCGACTGTTGTTTGGGGGAAGAGGGGTATCAATGGACATTTGAAAGCTTTCACTAAGGCCAAGGAATTATTACTGTGGGGATTCCTGAAGTAGTGGTTAGAGAATGTGGTGTTTGTATATGTGATTTTGGAAGCAGTGCAGTTTCCAGTGAAACTGGAAAGCTTCAAGATGTAACCTTGGAAGTGACTGTGGCAGAAATAGAGTGAGGGAAAAGGCCTCCATTGGGAGGCAAATGCACTGAGAGGTCCGGATGTCAGGTGGATTGCCAAGACCCATGTGGGTGTGAAGAAGATTCATGACAGTAGCTGAGAAGGCAAGGGAGATTGTGAGCCAGAAGAGATGACAGCAACCCTGGTGGTAAACTGATAGGAGCCTCTGAGGTTTTTGCAAGAGGAAGGAGGTAGAGTAGTTGTTTGTAGGTGGCACTGGGGAACAAGGAGGACCCTAAAGTATGTAAGGTAGTGAGAATAAATAGCCTCGTTTAACAAGGCTGCAGAGGAAGGGGTCCAAGGTAAGTCATATTTTAGTTAAGGCCAACAGGTGGAGAGAATATTCTGAAAAGGCTGAGATATCAGGGAGTTTGCCAGTCATGGAGTTGAAATCATAGAGTGGAAGGATTTTAGAGGAAGG
Source organism: Macaca mulatta (assembly GCF_049350105.2). Taxonomy (NCBI): domain Eukaryota; kingdom Metazoa; phylum Chordata; class Mammalia; order Primates; family Cercopithecidae; genus Macaca; species Macaca mulatta. The sequence continues at coordinate 81,069,811 of NC_133418.1, read as the reverse complement.
GAGGACAGAAGGGGATTATTGGGCAAGATTAAGGGATGTGTAGAGAGTTAGGAAATTCAGAGTTCCAGGGATAATGGGTCAGTGGAGAGGGCTGGACATCTGGGGTGATTGAGGCAATGGGAGGGAAGATGGGATTCATTTTGATGGTCTCTAAGCGAACTTGTACTAGGTCAATGTTTCTTGAATTAGGAAACCTACAAGACTATGGCGACATTCTCAGGGGACTACAGTGTACTAATGAATTTTTAAATCTTGGGTTGTAATTTTGATGATAATCTTAAACTTGATTTCAGTTCCCAGATTAGTTTATGTTAATTTGGAATTGTTACCATATAGTACTATACATTTATATGAAATTATAATAAAGGTGATTTAAGGCCAGGCATGGTGGCTGAAGCCTATAATCCCAGCACCTTGGGAGGCCAAGGTGTTCAAGACCAGCCTGGTCAACATAGTGAAACCCCGTCTCTGCTAAAAATACAAAAAATTAGCTGCACATAGTGGTGCATACTGGTAATCCCAACTACTCCGGAGGCTAAGGCATGAGTATCACTTGAACCCAGAGGGGGAGGTTGCAGTAAGCCAATATGGCGCCACTGCACTCCAGCCTAAGCAACAGAGGGAGACTCTGTCTCAAAAAAAAAAAAAAAAAAAAAAAAAGAGGGAGGAGTGATTTAAATCAGTACTAGTGTACCATGAAAATTTGAGGAAATTGGCTAGATATTATTTAAAATTCCTTCCAATTCTTATTCTACTTTCTTGTAGAGTACATTACTTTTTAGGTAATGTAGCCCTTATTAATTTAAAACTTTTACAGCATACTACATATGATACAAGTATAGGAAAATTAGAAAATCTTGATTTTCTTCTTTTTTTTTTGATTTTGAGATAGAGTCTTGCTCTGTTGCCCAGACTCAAGTGCAGTGGTGTGATCTCAGCTCACTGCAAGCTCTGCCTCCCGGGTTCACGCCATTCTCCTGCCTCAGCCTCCAGAGTAGCTGGGACTACAGGTGCCCACCATCACACCCGGCTAACTTTTTTGTATTTTAAGTAGAGATGGGTTTCACCATGTTAGCCAGGATCTCCTGACCTCGTGATCCACCCATCTTGGCCTTCCAAAGTGTTGGGATTACAGGCGTGAGCCACCACGCCTGGCAGAAAATCCTGATTTTCTTAAAAACATTAATTACCTGCAAATCCATCAGCTAGAAATAATCATTATTAACATAGTGATGTCCCTCTACATTTATTTGTGTGTTTCTTTCTCTGTGTGTGTGTGTGTGTGTGTGTGTGTACTTCAAGGAAGCAGGAAAAGTATTTTTTAATTGAAAACAGAGTCATGCTGATCTATTATGAATGTCTTACTATGTCAGTAAGTATATTTCTACATTGTCATTCCTAATAGCTGTATATTCTATTATATGGATTACCATAATTAATTTAGCCAGTCCCCTAATTGGGGACATGTAGGTTGTTTTTAGTTTTTCAGTTTGATGTAACACTAGCCAATAAACATCCTTCAATAATAGCATTTTTATATTGTACAATTCCAGTTATTTTTTAATATATCTCATTACAAAAAATTTATTCAATTTGATCATATTCCAGATATAATGTGGAATAATTATCTTTTTTGTCAAAAACTATGGGTTTTTTAGTAAAAACAAAAACACATATAATAAGTGTTCTGTGTTTTTGGCAATCCAGAGTTTTCCAAATTATTTTCTTGGGTGGAGCTCTCCCTGCTGTTTCTCTTTTATCTGTTTCCTTGCAAGGGGTATTTTGTTTACAAAAAAAAAAAAAAAAAAAAGGGGTTTTACTGTTTTTAAAAAATGATATAAACCACTGAGCTAGTCCCTGGCTAAGCTGTGAAGTTAAGTGGCATGACTAGTGGTAGGAATTAGGCCAGAACCTGTATTTCCTTACTCCTAAAAAGAAACTTGGGACCGGGCGTGGTCGCTCACGCCTGTAATCCCAGCACTTTGGGAGGCTGAGGTGGGCAGATCAGATGAGGCCAGGAGTTCAAGACCAGCCTGGCCACCATGGCAAAACCCTGTCTCTACTAAAAATACAAAAATTACCCAGGCATGGTGGCGTGCACCTGTAATCCCAGCTACTCGAGAGTGTGAGGCACGAGAATCACTGGAGCCCAGGAGGCAGAGGTTACAGTGAGCCAAGATCATGCCACTGCACTCCAGCCTCGGCAACAGAGTGAGACTCTGTCTCAAAAATAAAATAAAATAAAATAAAATAAAAATAAACAGAACTTGTAATAAGTGCATCCTCTGGACTTAAAACAAATTACTCTAATGCAGTATCTGAATTGCTTACTTTGAACATATTTACAATGTATCCTTTATTTGTATGTTACCTTTTTCTTTATTTCCACTTCAACAATTGGAATTAAAACATTTTGAAAGACACTAAACATCAGCTTAACCAGTAATTAACATTGATGAGTAGAGAAAAAATTTAAGACAGTTGCCAAGTTGACCACTTAAGTGAGGTATGATTTGCTAGTGTTTGTCATCTGTGGGACTTTATAATTATAATAATAGCAGTGTAGTTACTCTGTGATGGAAAGTTGACAGTTAACTTTTTCCACTTATCAAACTTCAGAACAATTCTGAAAGTTTCTAGTTTTTAGTTTCCAGGTAATTTATCATTCAATTGATTAAAAATCTATTTTGGGTCACAATTATGAACAATAATACAATTTTTACATATGAATGACATTAACACAGTATTCCTTCTTTTTTAATTTCCAGGGAAAGACTACTATTATTCTAAGGTGTCTTGACAGGTAAGTGTCATGTTAACCTCTAAACTACAGTTATGCTTATTCTAGTTGTACAGGGCAAGTTACATCTAAAAGACATAAGGAAGGGGAACGATTTTAAGACCCAAACAAAATATTTAATTCTTAGCAAATCCTTAGTATAACCTTTAAGAGTGCCTTTAAAGATAAAACTAACAATAAGCCAAAAATTATTTGAGACTAATACTGGATTTCCCTATTTGAGGGAGAAATGCTACTGTAATGACCCAGCCTATAATAGTATTTACCCTCTTTTTGGCTATGCTACTCTGGTATTTAAATTATTTTTATTCTACCTAATCTACAGTTATTTGAACATTCATTGTAAGCTTTAGCTGCTCAGGGGTACATTTTTGAAGCACAGTGTTGGTCCTCAAACTGGATATTTTATCATTTCTTTTATATATTTGCTAACGTATGCTGTAGAAGCAGGCCATCAGATTAAGATTTAGGATTATGGGCCGGGCGCGGTGGCTCAAGCCTGTAATCCCAGCACTTTGGGAGGCCGAGACGGGCGGATCACGAGGTCAGGAGATCGAGACCATCCTGGTTAATACGGTGAAACCCCGTCTCTACTAAAAAGTACAAAAAACTAGCCGGGCGAGGTGGCGGGCGCCTGTAGTCCCAGCTACTTGGGAGGCTGAGGCAGGAGAATGGCGTGAACCCGGGAGGCAGAGCTTGCAGTGAGCTGAGATCTGGCCACTGCACTCCAGCCTGGGTGACAGAGCGAGACTCCGTCTCAAAAAAAAAAAGATTTAGGATTATGATTGTTAGATGTTGCAGGAAGCTGATGAGGAAAGCCTTCAATCATTTTTGGAAGATATTTCTCTGTTCCCTTCATTTGAATACATATATCTTATAACTTCTCCAAAAATCATCAAAAGAGATGGAATTTGGTGTTAAGGTCACATTAAAGAAACATCACTCATTTGAAAAATATTATTAAAGGATACAAATAATAAATTCCCGCTTTGGTGTAATTCCTTTCACCAACAATATTGTTTCTCAGAGGAACTATCAACAGTAACACCTGTTTTATCTTTCTATCTCCAGGAATCATGGGTCTTTTTAGACCACATTTAGATGTTTCCTGTCATAAACAGATCATCTAATACAACACCAGCTTAGGATAAAATACAACAAAATAGTACATTGAGTTGAAAAGTATTAATTTCTTTCTTTCTTTTTTTTTTTTTATTTGAGACGGAGTTTCGCTCTTGTTGCCCAGGCTGGAGTGCAATGGTGCCATCTCGGCTCACCGCGACGTCTGCCTCCTGGGTTCAAGCGATTTTCCTGCCTCAGCCTCTCGAGTAGCTGGGATTACAGGCATGTGCCACCACACCCAGCTAATTTTGTATTTTTAGTAGAGACAGGGTTTATCCATGTTGGTCAGGCTGGTCTTGAACTCACAACCTCAGGTGATCCACCTGCCTTGGCCTCCCAAAGTACTGGGATTACAGGCGTGAGCCACCACGCCCAGCCCTGAAAAGTATTAATTTCAATTCCTCAATAGTCTGCTTAGGAAAAGGTTAATTTTCTAAACTATAGGTTAAATATCAGATCTTATAAATTTTGTCTTAAAAGTAGCATTTTGCTTGATAAAATTTCTTTTTTTTTTTTTTTTTTTTTTTTTTTTTTGAGACGGAGTCTCGCTGTGTCTCCCAGGCTGGAGTGCAGTGGCGTGATCTCGGCTCACTGCAAGCTCCGCCTCCCGGGTTCACGCCATTCTCCCGCCTCAGCCTCCCAAGTAGCTGAGACTACAGGCGCCCGCCACCACGCCCGGCTAGTTTTTTGTATTTTTAGTAGAGACGGGGTTTCACCATGTTAGCCAGGATAGTCTCGATCTCCTGACCTCGTGATCCACCCGCCTCGGCCTCCCAAAGTGCTGGGATTACAGGCTTGAGCCACCGCGCCCGGCCTGCTTGATAAAATTTCTATCTTTCAGAAAATATAACCAAACATTACTCTCTATATAATATATTCAAAAGATATATGCAGGGGTGATATTCAAAATATTTAATAAACATAATTATGTAAGTTACAAATTTAAAAATCATTTCTCTTTCTTCTCCAATCTGAGGATAGATATGGGGTCGGGCGCAGTGGCTCATGCCTGTAATCCTAGCACTTTGGGAATGCAAGGCAAGCGGATCTCTTGAACTCAGTAGTTCAAGACCAGCCTGGCCAACATAGTGAGAACTCGTCTGTAACGAAAGATACAAAAATTAGCTGGGCGTGGTGGTGCACACCTGTACTCTCAGCTACTCAGGAAGCTGAGGTGGGAGGATTACTTGAGCCTGAGAGGTTGAGGCTGCAGTGAGCTGTGATCACGCCACTGCATTCTAGCCTGCATGACAGAGTGAGACCCTGTCTCAATAAAATAAAATAAGAAAGTAAAATAAAGATATGTACCAATATAATTTGGCCTTAAAAAGGAAGGAAATTCTGTCACATGCTACAACTTGGATGAAGCTTGAGGGCATTATGCTAAGTGAAATAAGCCAGAAACAGAAAAAACAAATATTGGGCTGGGTGTGGTGGCTCACACCTGTAATCCCAGCATTCTGAGAGGCCAAGGCGGGCAGATCACTTGAGGTCAGGAGTTCGAGATCAGCCTGACCAACATAGTGAAACCTCATCTCTACTAAAAATAAAAAAATTAGGCAAGCATGGTGGTGGGCCCCTGTAATCCCAGCTTCTTGGGAGACTGAGGCACAGGAATCACTTGAACCTGGGAGGGGGAGGTTGCAGTGAGCCAAGATCGTGCCACTGCAAAAAAAAAAAAAAAAACAAAAATACATATGTGTGTGTGTGTATATATATATAGTATGATTCCACTTATATATCTAGAATAATCAAACTCATAGAAACAAAAAGAATGGTGGTTACCAAGAACTGGGGGAAGGGAAAACGAGAAGTTGTTTAATGGGTATGGAGTTTCAGTTTTGTGAGATGGAAAAGTTCTCAATATTACTGAATTGTACACTTAAAAATAGGTAAGATAAATTTTATTTTATGTGTTCTTTACCATAATAAAAAGTTAAATATATATATACACCATAAAACTGCTTACCAGCAATATAAGCTATAGTATAAATAATTCAACAAATTGTTTTAATATTTTCCTAATCATTACTGATTTTAAGGACTTGTTGATATAATTTATTAACTATCACTATCTAAATGATGCCTATATTTGAGCTGTGATTTAAGATAAAGAACTGCTAGAGAACTGCATTAAAGTCTTGCATTGTTTTTGTTTTCTTGAGACAGGGTCTCTCTCTGTCACCCAGGCTGGAGTGCAGTGGCATGATCTTGGCTTATTGCAGCCTCAACCTCCCAGGCTCAAGTGATTCTCTCACTTCAGCCTCCTGAGTAGTTGGGACTACAGGCATTTACTACCGTTTTTTGTAGAGACAGAGTTTTGCCATGTTGCCCAGGCTAGTCTTGAACTTGTGGACTAAAGCAATTTACCTGCCTCAGCCTCCCAAAGTGCTAGGGTTACAGGCATGAGCCACCATGCCTGGCCAAGTCTTGCATTGATGTTGTAATGTGACAGTCATTAGATTCCTAGCTCCTCACATCATGGCTGAATATAAACCCAGTGTCACTTTGGGAGGCCAAGCGGATGGATCATGAGGTCAGGAGATCGAGGGCATCCTAGCTAACATAGTGAAACCCCGTCTCTACTAAAAATACAAAAAAGCAGGAGAATGACGTGCACCTGGGAGGCAGAGCTTGCAGTGAGCCGAGATCACGCCACTGCACTCCAGCCTGGGCGACAAAGCGAGACTCCGTCTCAAAACAAACAAACAAACAAAAAAAAAACCCAGTGTCAGTGCTTCCTGCATGGCCTGGATGTGGAGATCTTGTGCCCAGCATGGCCATCCACACTGCTAGCCTCAACTCATTCTCTACGTGCCCCAGCAGTGCCTTTAGGGGCTACCACATTATGCATGCGCCGTTAAAATCCACTAAGATGGTGTTTTGCAGGTTTATTTCTTTTGTATATATAATTTATCTCAATGCTATTATACAAGGTAACTTCTCTACTAATAAAGTTTTTAAGAGGAAGGAAAAATGAATCAGGTAAGATGGTAGCATAAGAAACTAATACCACCTACAATGATGATACTATCTGCCTTTATTTTACAGAGATGAGCCACCAAAACCAACCTTAGCTTTGGAATATACATATGGAAGAAGAGCAAAAGGGCACAACACAGTAAGTGTCTTTTAAAATGACATTGCTATGCCCATAGATGGGAAAGTAATACTGCTAACTTTGTTTTACATTTTCCATCTTATCTGTAATCAATAAACATATCCAGTTGTACACTTCATAGCTGTCTGCCATTAAACTTGAAATGCAGTGTGGCAGATAGAAGCCAACCCAAACTGTGAAAAGATTTTAGCCTTCTCATGTATTATGTCTTAAAATGCTATAATAAGATACCTTTTTAACTTTATTGTGCAGTTCATGAGAATAGTGTTGTGAGTTACTTTCAGTCTCTCAAAAATCTGCTAAAATATAGGTTTGACCTGTGGAATATTTATGAAAATATACTGTTTAAAATCTAAATTACTAGCATTTAAAAATGCATCTTGAAGTTGATAGTACCAGTTGAGATCGTATGCCCTACTTGATTATAATCCTATTTTCACTTGTTTTAATGTCTCTTTAGAGGAACATTATAAACTCTTCAGGATAGAAGGAGGGTTTATAGTATATGTTGGCGGGGGGAGGAGTGGGGAATTCCTAAATAGAATCTTTTTGGAGTTGTCACCTGAAAAGAGGTCATTTCTTAAATAAAGTTAAGTGTGTAGAAGGACAATCTAGAATGGAGCATCCCGCTACTCCCCTAACAAAGGCACATTTTTATACACTGACTTAGTCCAAATGTTTGCTCATTAGTAGACAGTATATAAAGAGATAAAACTTCCTATCGTTGCTTCCAGGATTCACCAACGAAAGTGGGTTATTAAAACTGAAATTTAAAGAAAAAAACATAATATATAGAGGTACAGGAGAACTTCATTTTTGTGACTCACTTGAATTTTGACACAAGTAATAAGCCTAGAAATGTAATTATGCTTTTCATTGGAAACTTGGAGACAGCTCTCATAAGCTTAACCATTGAGAAGAGCTCTAAAAACTTCCCTTTATCAAATTGTGAATTGAGGGAGATTTTCCAGTGAATAATTATTTTCCCCACAAAAATTAATGATTCAGATATGAACAGCCAAACAATTGTAGAGATTGCAAAATGAAATTTTGTCAAAAATCCAAAATAATATATATTCATCTAAAACTTATTTTATTGACATCCTGTCTCTTCCAGGTTCATGGGAGTAGATACATAAAAACTTGTGTGATTTTTTTTTTCCTAAACTTTGTACTGTCAAGTGGGATATTTCCATATTCATTCTGGAAGCATCATATCTTTCTCAGATTTAATTCCCTAAGAGTCCTAAATAGAAGTATTTTGTCAGCTCCTCACACAATTTCAGTGACCTGAAGGGTCTTCAGTGTCAGGATAGAAGCAGAAATGCCATTAGCCAACAATCTAGGAACGTCTTATGGAATAGATGGTCCTATTTCTTTTCTTTTCTTTTTCTTTCTGAGACAAGGTCTCACTCTGTCACCCAGGCTGGAGTACAGTGGCAGGATCATAGCTCATGGCAGCCTCAAACTCCTGGGCTCAAAGAATCCTCCCGCATTAACCTCCCAAGTAAACTGCCCCCACAAATTCACTACAAGCATGCACCACCACACTCAGCTAATTTAAAAAGATTGTTTATAGTGATGGAGTCTCACTGTGTTGGCCAGACTGACCTTGAACTCCTGGCTTCAAGTGATCCTCCAGCCTTGGTCTCCCAAAGTGTTGGGGTTTACAGGTGTGAACCACTGCACCCAACCCTAGATGATCTTATTTCTGAACTTCTTGGCTGCCTAGCCCTGTCAGTTTCCTATTATTTTGAGGGTCCTATAAAAAAGAGAAGCTATTGTTTGATCTCTTGTTCCCCCACCTACCATGTATTATTGTCAGTGGTAGCCTGTCAGATTCTCCACAGGAATCAGGAACAAATCGTCTGCTTATACTTTTGCTCAAGTAATCTTGATCCGCAGCCAGGACTGCCATTTGTTCGTCCCTTTTCTTTATGCCTTACGTGTGTCTAATTCATTCTGCGAGCTTCTGTCTTCCTAAACAGGAATGTTTTCCTATTCACCTGTTTTATTTCTGTCTAGAATTATAAATGTTTTCCAAAAAATAATACCAAATTTGCTCAACGGGTTAATTTTTATCTAAAGTCTGCATAAGTGTATGCCACATATGTTATTTACAAGATTGACACACTGTTTATTGTATTACTAGAATTAAGGCATTTGTGTACACATATAGACAATTCTGAATATTTCATCATTTTTCTTTAAAAATAGGTGCTTTGGTGCATTTTGAGGGATGGAATAAAGGAAAAAATTTTGACTGCCAAGAAAGGGTTGATTAAAGACTACAATATTTTATATGTATAATTATTACTGGCAAGTGCTAATGACATGTAAGAAGTACTTAAAATTCAAAAAATCAAAAATGTTTGTTTTTCAGCCAAAAGATATCGCCCACTTTTGGGAACTGGGTGGAGGAACCTCTTTATTGGACTTAATCAGCGTCCCCATCACAAGTGACACCTTACGGTAAGTGAGCCAGCTCCAGGAAAAGCTGTAAGCGCACAGGAGTGTCCCTAGGAGAAATATGAGTTGGCTTTTCTCAGTCAGAATTTTGGGGCACAGTTTTATGTTGCTGACGGCTTATGCCCACTTCCTTTCTAAATGCCTAAATTGTAATGCTTTCAAAGAAGTTTTAAAAGAACCAAGATTTTGGCCTGTGCTGAACTGAGATAGCTGACATTCCTCCTAGTAACATATTTTCCAAGCTGAAAACAAACAGACAAAAAAAAAATACATCAAATTACACTTGGGCAATGAATTCATTTTGTAAAAATAAATTTGAAAAGCTTAATTCTTTCCATTATCCATCTCAGTATGAGTTAATTCGGCTCTGAGTTTTTTTCTTCAGCTGAGTATTATAAGCTACCTTTGAATTTAATGCTAATTTACATCCTTGAAGCTTCATTTAAAGGAAGACTATATGTCGGAGAAGAGAGAAAGTCTCTCCGTTTGCTGACCTTAGAGAAATAAAACTTAGGGGAAACCTCAAAACGCTTGAGTGATGTTTTCCTGACAGTGACTCCCACATGTTGGCCAAATGTGTGGAAAATTGTGACATTTCTTACAATGTTCCTGGGAACTGGTCTTAGCTAAGAAAAACATATTTTTTTAATCTGAAGTATTTTGTTCTTAGAGTTTAACATAAACCATTGCTGCTGCCTGGATCAAATACAAAGGGCTTGACAATTAGTTGTTACATGTTGGTCATTAAGCTCCTTGGAGGATGGAATTATTTCTTGTTAATGGGACTGTTGTTTTTCTAGAACTGGCTGGATACAGTTGGCTTTATTTTGTCTTTTTTTTTTTTCCTTTTAATGAAGTATGATTTACTTTCTTTCACTTATTACAAAAGTAATATATGCTCATATAGAAAACTTGTAAAAATACTGAAAGACACAAAGAAAGTAAAAGGAACCAGAATCACATTAAAAAATAACCACTTTAACATGTTGAGGTATTTCTTAGCCTTTTCAATATCTGTAAATAGACTTTGTACAGGTTTGGGATATTTTATATACATATTTAGATCTTGCTTTTCCACTTTTAAACACTTTTCCCTATGATATTATTTTTCAGAAACATGGAATTTTACAGTTAGATAGTTTTTCATTTGTCTCTCTTTAATGGAGACAAATAAGTGAAGCTGCCTGGGAATAGTGCCTAGTGGTGTGGTTGAGAAGAGATGGTGAGGGGCCAGGTGCGGTGACTCAGGCCTGTAATCTCAGCACTTTGAGAGGCCAAAGCTAGAGGATCACTTGAGGTCTGGAGTTCAAGACCAGCCTGGGCAACATAGTGAGACCCCATCTCTACAAAAAAGTTAAAAAATAAAATTAGCTAGGCATCATAGCATGCCTCTGTAGTCCCAGCTACACAGGCGGCTAAGGCAGGAGGATTGCATGAGTCAGGGAGTTTGAGGCTGCAGTAAGCTATGATCATACCACTGTACTCCAGCCTGAGTGACAGAGTGAGACATTGTCTCTTTAAAAAAGAGAGAGAGAGAGAGAGAGAGAGAGAGATAGTAAGGGGAGGAGGAGCTTCCAGTTAAGAGTGGCCAGAGGCTGAAAGGGTGAAAATACAGTAGCTGGCTCTTACCTGGGTCGGAAGTTGGCTCCTATTCAGCTGATTTGTTATATTACCTCTCTCCCCTTCTCAAAGCCCAAAAGGTTTTGGCCTGCTGGGATTGTGGAAATTCTAGGTTCTGCAGGAAGCCAGATCATCCTGAGGGTTAATACCTCATTTGTGAGGTCTTGGTCTCCCTTTCCCTGGAGCCCCAGGACAGCTGGGACCTGCTTTAGGAAAGAGGAAGGGTCAGGGTTATGATCAACAGAGGGAAAGGGAGCCATAGGCTTGGGTCTAAAGTAGGTTGCTGAGTGGTTAAATAATTCATGGAAAACATTTCATTCTTCATGTGGTTGCTAATCTCAAAGTGTTTTTGACTGGAATTCGTTTGACACATAATTTCCTTGTGTTGGATGAAGTCCCACAACTTGAGAAAACAATATTGCCAAATACTGTTAGATACTGTTTATCTCTGAAATAACCGCTTATAGAATTATAAATGCATTGAACATTTCCACAGACTTCAGACAATTGGTAATAGAACATTTCCTGTAGTCTGAATCTCTGTTTTAAGAGTTTATTAAAAAGAAATTTGGGGCTATCATTTGCTATGAAATAGGTAAAAAGTAACAAAAGTATTTCCAAATATACTGTAAACAAAAATTTTAATCTTAGAAAAATTTGAGTAGTTTAGTTTTCTTTCACTTAAAATAATTTTTCACTTGAAAAAAATAATAAATTTTACGTTATATCCATTTCATCACAATGAAAAAATGTTAAATCATAGTTGAAACATAACCATACCAAAACCCTAAAAATAAAATTAGTACAATTAAAAATGTATATATTATTTTTACAGTTAAGCAAAACTGTTTATGAGCTTATTAAAATGACATAAATATAATTGCCTAGACCATGTAATAACGCAATAATTTTTAGAAAATTTGATAATTAATGTATAAAAGACCACTTTCTGAATTTAGACCAACAGAATTGTTACTGTTTTGCTTGAATTATACAAAATAGCCTGTTTACTTGAACTAAACAAAATAATTAAATAACATTATAATTTTGTGCTATGTCTTCTAGCAGAATGTTTGCTGTGTTGATCAAGGATATATTGGTTATATTGGAGATAATCCTAAACCATCAAGGATTATGGTTCTACATACTTACTGTAACCATTTTTTAAAATACTCCTAGATTTATATATGTTTAGTTTTTATTGTGGTAAAATATACATAGCATAAAATTTTAGTCATTTTTAACTGTGCAGTTCAGTAACATTAAGTATATTCTCATCACCATCCATCTCCAGAACTTTTTAATCTTCTCGAACTGAAACTCTTTACCTATTAAACAATAACTCCTTATTTTTCCCTCCCCAGCTCCTGGCAACCCTCATCCCTACTGCCTGTCTCTATGAATTTGACCACTCCAGTACCTCATATAAATGAAATCATTCATTATTTCTCCTTTTGTTATTTATTTGTATCATATAGCATAATGTCTTCAGGGTTCGTCCATGTTGTAGTATGTGTTAGGATTTCCCTCACTTCTAAGGCTAAATAATGTTCCATTGTGTAAACAAATAACCACAGGTTAGTTATCCATTAATCCATGCAGGAACATTTGGGTTGTTTCCATCTTTTGACTATTGTGAGTAATGCTGGTATGAACACTGTGTACACTATCTGTTTAAATCTCTTCCTTCAATTCTTTTGTGTATAGACTCAGAAGTGGAATTGCTGGATCATCTGGTAATTCTATGTTGAATTTTTTGAGGAATCACTATACTATTTTCCACAGCGGCTGCACCATTTTACATTCCCATAAGCAATGTACAGGGGTTCTAATTTCTCTGTATCCTCGCTAATACTTGTTATTTTCTCATTTAAAAAAATGTTTTAGGCCAGGAGCGGTGGTTCACACCTGTAATCCCAACACTTTGGGAGGCTCAGGTGAGTGGATCACCTGAGGTCAGGAGTTCGAGACCAGCCTGGGCAACATGGTGAAACCCCGTCTCTACTAAAAATATGAAAATTAACCGGACGTGGTAGTGCACGCCTGTAACCCCAGCTACTCGAGAGGCAGAGGCAGGAGAATCACTTGAACCCAGGAGGCAGAGGTTGCAGTGAGCTGAAATTATACCAATGTACTCCAGCCTGGACGGTAGAGACTCCTCCACCAAAAAAAAAAAAAAAAAAAAATGTTTTGATAGTAGCTAGCCTAATGGATAGGAAGTTGGACATCTTTTCATGTGTTAATTGGCCATCTGTATACCTTCTCTGGAGAAATGTCTGTTTGAGTCTTTTGTCTTTTTTTTTTTTTTTTAATGTAGTTGAGATGGGGTCTCGCTATGTTGCCCAGGCTGGTCTTGAACTCCTGGCCTCAAGCAATCCTCCTGCCTTAGCTTTCCAAAGCTCTAGAATTACAGACATGAGCCACCATCCCTGGCCTCTTTGCCCATTTTTGAATGGGAATGTTTGTTTTCGTTGCTGAGTTTAGGTTTATGTTTGATGTGCATGAACAGAATACAAGTGCATATGGTGATGGTGGTGGTGTATCTGGTGGTCAGGAGTGTGCTTTCAGAGAGACAGAAAGTTATTGCAGAAAAACATGTAACTTTGGATCTAAATACCAGTTCTACAATTTACTAATTATGTAAATCTGCACCTTAGACTTCTTCTAATCTATGAAATGGACATTATAACATCTTCTGGAGAGGGTTATTGTGGAGATTAACTAGGTAGTTCCCTAGCAAGGTCCACCCATAAATCTATTTTCTTCTCCTTTACCTGATTATTGTGTTATTGTTTTTGCTTCTTTTATTATTTTTGCTTCCCTTTTTTGGAGCACACAGTAAAACTGGATGTAAACATGGCATTGTCGGCTCAAATGCTTGCAGCTTCTCTATTTGAACTAAACTACTTTTAGTTCGAACAGAAACTTAGTTCCACTATTGTAGCACTTAAATATCACTAGAGGAAAGTATTGGAATAAATAAGGCTATGACTTTGGTTTTTTGTTTTTTGTTTTGTTTTGTGTTTGGGGGTCTTAGAATAATGCTATGGGGTTTTTTTTCCCCCCTTTAAGGTATATTTTCGTTATTCTTTGATAAATTTCAGTACATTAGGGTTTCAAAATGGTAACTATTTTGAGTCTTTTTTGAAAAATGTTTTTATTTCTTTAGGACGTTTTCTCTTGTTCTCGTTCTGGATCTTTCAAAACCTAATGATCTTTGGCCCACCATGGAAAATCTCTTGCAAGCCACAAAAAGCCATGTAGACAAAATGATAATGAAACTGGGAAAGACAAATCCTAAAGCAGCTTCTGAAATGAGACAGAAGATCTGGAATAATATGCAGAAGGATCATCCTGTGAGTTGCTGTTTGGGATTATTACTGGACTCCTTAGTCCCGTATATAGTTAATGATAACATCACAAACAACTTCTTTAGATTTTTATGCATGACTTGAAATTCATTTGATGTAGATGAACCTTTTTACTGGAAAATTACAGCAATTTATTAAAACCTCAGTAAGAGCAAAACAAGAAAGAAGATTCCTTATATCTTCTTGTTAGACATCTTCTGTGATTGTTATGGCATATTACACCAATCAGAGAAATAGAGTTTTAAAGTAGTGGTTTGATATTGATTTTATAATCTCTGTAAAAATGAAGATAAAAAGCCAGATTATACAAAAGTCACCTGAGAAAGACTAGATGAAGCTACAACTTTAAGCAAGAGGTAGAGTTTTAATAGCCTTCACCATCACTCTGTATTTTACATTCATTTGTTTCTGTCACTTATTCAGGATCTTTTTATCATCTGACAGCTAATTATATTATAAAGTTGCTATGATAGTAACACAGGTTCCTCAAATACAATCATAAATATCAGCATCTGGAAAACTAAGAGCAGCATTTTATATTATCCAGAGTTTATAAGAAAGTGTAGCCAGGTGCTGTGGCTCATGCTTACAATCCCAGCACTTTGGGAGGCTGAGGCGGGCAGATCACGACGTCAAGAGATCAAGGCCATCCTGGCCAACATGGTGAAACCCCATCTCTACTAAAAATACTAAAATTAGCCGGGTGTGGTGGTGTGTGCCTATAGTCCCAGCTACTCAAGAGGCTGAGGCATGAGAATCGCTTGAACCTGGGAAGCGGAAGTTGCAGTGAGCCAAGATCGCACCACTGCACTCCAGCCTGACGACAGAGTGAGACTCCTCCTCAAAAAAAAAAAAAAAGGAAGAAAGTGTTTTACATAGGAAATAATGAAACAAAACAAATCTATGATGGATAAATGCTATTCCAACAAACAGGTAACATAAAATAGAAAAAAAAAACCAGGAAGGTAATATATAAGGAAATAAAAGGGTAGAAAAAGGAAAATAATAAATATCATAGTAATTTAAGGAATTGCCATTTCTAGTTTTACACTTATGAAATATAGCTTAGGAAGTGAAAGTTAAATATTGGAACAAATTCTATGTCAAGCAAATTAAGTAAACATCTATGAAGAGACTGAAAATGGAATGGTTTTGGAAGTAAATAGAAATTGCTAAGCACCTAGCATTAAAGAATTATAATAAATCAATGAAATATGTTTATTAAACAGGATCGTGAATTAATTGACCCATTTCCAGTACCTCTGGTCATAATTGGAAGTAAATATGATATTTTTCAGGTAAGCTCTTCCACTTCTAGCTGAGTTTGTTGTACATACATGGCTGTGCTTTTTATGAGGGAGGTACAAAAATAATGTCAACATAAGAAAAATAATTATTGAAGGAATAGATTAGTAAGTCATACATCTTAAAGATTTTGGAAAAGAAGACATAGTTGGGACAGAAAAACATAGGTAAAGAAAATAAATGCAGTGATTAGAATGGGGATAAGGCAGATTTAGAAAACGAATCCTGCCGGGCACAGTGGTTTATGCCAGTAGTACTAGCACTTTGGGAGGCTGAAGGGGGAGGATCACTTGAGCCCAGGAATTTGAGGTTACAGTGAGCTGTAGTCACACCACTGTACGTCCAGCCTGGGTTACACAGTGAGACACTGTCTCTTAAAAAAAAAACAAAAAGGTCTAGGCCGGGCGCGGTGGCTCAAGCCTGTAATCCCAGCACTTTGGGAGGCCGAGGCGGGTGGATCACGAGGTCAGGAGATCGAGACCATCCTGGCTAACACGGTTCAACCCCGTCTCTACTAAAAATACAAAAAACTAGCTGGGCATGGTGGCAGGCGCCTGTAGTCCCAGCTACTCGGAGGCTGAGGCAGGAGAATGGCGTGAACCCGGGAGGCGGAGCTTGCAGTGAGCCGAGATCGCGCCACTGCACTCCAGCCTGGGCGACACAGCGAGACTCCGTCTCAAAAAAAAAAAAAAAAAAAAAGTATTCAACCCAGTCACTGGGGAATAGGACTTACTTCTCAACTTTTAAATTGAAGAAAGTAGAAAATTAGTTCCTTCTTATCTTTGCTTGTCAGAGAATTGTTAGGGTATTCCACACTATGAAATGTGCGCTTATATCTAAATTCTGTTGAGCTAAGTATTTAAACAAAGAAAGATCTGATAGCTGAAGCTCTAAGAAGGCTGCAGCTGTTGTTCAGCTCTCTATGAAACAAATATCAAGGTAATGGAATACTATTCCTGAAGGTGAGTTTAAAAAAATAAGAAATAATCTGTTTCTACATTTAATAATTTGAATCTTCCTGCTATAGATATTTGGTTATCTTGACTTTTTTAAATAACATATTTCTACAGGATTTTGAGTCTGAGAAGAGAAAAGTAATATGCAAGACACTTCGATTTGTTGCACATTATTATGGAGCATCATTAATGGTTTGTACATTTCTTGTCCTTTGGGCTTGGACAGTACCAAATTTGAGGAAATTAGCAACTTGATGCACAACTACGAGGAATAAATGCTTTTGCTAATGCACATGGTCCCATTGCTCTCCCACTGCTGAAGACCTCTCGTTACAGAGCGTTTGATAGTGCATCTGTTGAACATGTGCTACTAGTTGGTCTCCCCCTTCTTTGGAACAAAAGTTCTAAATTGTTTATATCCATAAATCCCAACCAAGTTTAAAGAGACAAGTTGATTATCTATTTATTCATTTTTGGTATCCCCTTAAGAATTAGAATCTGTATTCCCTTAAAAGAAAAACAAAAAATAACTCTAACAGTGTGTGTACGGGGGATGAGGGCTCTTTTAAAAAGTACTGTTTGTTGTAAAAGTTAAAAACATGAAATCTGAAGTCATGTGCCCTGGGTTCGAATCTCAGGGTGACCATTTATTAGACGTGTGATCTTAGGCAAGTCACTTAATTTCACTTAAGCCTCATTGTCCTCCAGGGTAAAATGGAGAAAAATAGTATCTTCTTCATAGGGTTGTTGTGAGGATTCAAAGAGGGAGTACGTGTGAAATGCTTAGCACAGGGCCTAGAACAGAATATTACTCAATAAATGTTGGTTTTTATAATCACTGTTATTATCTCCCATAGCAGGACTAAACTTCACTAAATGTCCTTTAATGCTATAAAATATAACAACTTTTTTTTTTTTTTTTTTTTTTTTGAGATAGTCTCACTCCGTCACCCAGGCTGGAATGCAATAGTGTGGTCTTGGCTCACTGCAACCTCTGCCTCCCGGGTTCAAGCGATTCTCCTGCCTCAGCCTCCTGAGTAGCTGGGACTACGGGCGTGTGCCACCATGCCCGGCTAATTTTTGTATATTTAGTAGAGACGGGGTTTCACTGTGTTGGCCAGGCTGGTCTCGAACTTGTGACCTCGTGATCTGCCCTCCTCAGCCTCCCAAAGTGCTGAGATTACAAGCGTGAGCCACCGTGCCTGGCCAAAACATTTTTATTTAAACAATTTCCAGCTGGGTGCAGTGGCTCACGCCTGTAATCCCAACACTTTGGGAGGCTGAGGCGAGAGGATCATTTGAGCTCAGGAGTTTGAGACCAGCCTGGGCAACATGGCAAGAACCTGTCTCTACAAAAAATTTTAAAAATTAGCTGGCCATGGTGGCACACACCGGTTGTCTCAGCTACTTGGGAGGCTGAGGTGGGAGGATCATGTGAGCTCGGGAGGTCAAAGCTGCAGTGAACTATTATCACACCACTGCACTCCAGACTGGGCTTGTCTCAAAAAAAAAAATTTCCTTTACATTTGAATAATTATTTAATGGTCTCTTTTTTCCTCCAAATTAAAGCACTCAGAGGAACCTAGAGACAACATGGTCTAGCCCCTTGCCTTCATGGCTAGAATATTTTGACTGAAAGTAATATTTACAAAGTATGTATTCTCAGCTTTTATACCTTTCAAAACATTATACATACATTTCATTACGTATTTTCTTAAAAACGATCACCTTTTATGTTTGAATTGTATTTGCTTACGTATTAGGTTGACACAGTACTTTGGGAAATGTTCTTCTTCACTATTTTGAGAGGATATGGGGAATTTAAAGTGAATGACTCATCCAGGGTACAGAGGTAAAGATCTTGCAGTTACTTATTTTTGCCACTAGAGAGGGTCACACATTTACTTCTGGCTATCAAGTTAGCTGAGGGAAATCCCTGTATTTCTTTAGGAACAGATTACATTTGATGGAGGGCCCAGTCTGGTCTCACGGGTACAAATTTAGATGAAGTCAGGTCATTGCAGGCCACAGCAAGCCTGGGATTCACTGTGGCCCAGGAGATGGAACAAGATCAGGGACCAGGGAATGACTTTGAGAAGGGCTTCATCTCAGCTTTCAGTAAGCCCAAAGGAACAGGGTTTGGGTTAGTGGAGTACTTCTGGACCACCAAAGGAACCATAAGGCCTTTCGGGAAGAATGTAGCCAAAGTGGTCAAAGCCCCATCTTTCAGTTTCATGTCTCCTCTTACCCTCTGCCCCATTTAAGGAAGAAAGTTGGGTACTGCTTTGCAAAATTCCATGATATTTAGCAGGGTTTTTTTTCCCAACACTATAGTTGATCCTATACAGTGCAGTTGAGAATATTGATTCAACATTATGAACAATCTAATTAAGTTAATAAAAACAAAACACAGGCCAGGCGTGGTAGCTCTTGCCTCTAATCTCAACACTTGGAGGGTGAAGTGGAAAGACCACTTGAGGCCAGGAGTTCAAGACCAGCCTGGGCAACAAAATGAGACCTTGTCTTGACAAAAAAAAAAAAATTTAATTAGCCAGTCATTAGCATCATAGTGCATGCCTGTGGTCCTAGCTACTCAGGAGGCTGAGGCAGGAGGATTGCCTGAGCCTGGCAGTTCAAGGCTGCAGTGAGTTGTCATCACACTGCTGCACTCTAGCCCGGGCAACAGAGCAAGACCCCATCTCTTAAAAAACCAATATGCTCCTCACCCCCCAGAGAGAACAGGAGAAGACTGGTAAGTAGAACCAGATTCAGAGGAGAGCCATCAGGATGGCAGGGACTTAAAATTATTATATATGAGGACCAGTAGAATATCACCTAAAATGTGATAACTCTCTTATATAGTTGAAGGAATGTTCCATAGAAAAGTGACTAACTTCATTCTTTGCTATTCTAAAGTCCATAAAAAGGAATCAATAGAGTTTACTCAAAATATGAAAGCACTTTCTAATACTACCATTTTCTGAAAACAGAATGAATTATTTGGGGAGATGAGTTCCCAGGTATTGAGTTTGTTTAAGCAGAAGGCTTACAGGTCTTTGTGAAGGGTGTTTCAGAAGTGGTTGATGCAGCAGATGGAGGAGTTGGGTTAGAAAACTTCTAATGTTCTCCCAGCCCTATGTTCTGTGAAATATGTTTGTGATTAGGTTTTTCCTTTCTCATAAAGAAAATAAAATTAAGCAGAGCAGTTATATTTCTAAAATTCAGTTAAAGTTTTCTATATGTATTTTTAAACATGGTCTCAGTAGAAGCATTACAATTATTTCAATGCTTTCTTTTAAATAAATGTATCAGATCTTATATATACACATGAGTATTCTCATTTGAATACTTTCTCTGAGAGCATTAAGAACTTTCTGTTCTTAATCCAGAATGAGGCTTATCTTGTGGAATTGCCATTGGAACCATAACGCTGATGTCTTTGCTTCATAATTAGATTTCATTTCAGTTCAAAATTGTTCTTCTCACTTCCATACCTCTTAGTCATTTTGACTTGGCTGTGAATGACTTTTGGTATCTACAGAAATCCAATCTAGTTTTTAAAGATTTGTAGAGTAACCATATGTCCTGGTATTTATCTGATGTCACAGCTTAATGATTAATAGTACCCAACCCTTTTCATTCTCTGAAATGTTCTGGTTATGGTTTCCCTAGTTATATGCCAGCATTGAAAATATTCAGTAGCTTAGGCACCAAAAACAATTTAAAAAGTTTAAAAATTACTTTAGTGAGTATCAGCATCATTAGACCAGTCTGCAGTCCCACAGTGACTGTTTGGAAGGCAGCAATACACCCTTGGATGTGAAAGCTACTTTTGAGGTATACCTCTCATTTTCTAACCAACCCAACTGCATTTTGGAAAATTTTCTTTTAGACCATAATGAGTATGTTTACACACATACAGCCCATAAACATACATTCATATATACATTTTAAAGAAATTATTTGACAGTGATTATGATCCATTTGTGTGAGTAGCTGAAATGATTAGTACATAAACACAAGTCCTTTCCACATCATGTACTCATTAAGTTTGAAGAACAAGTTAAAGTTACCAAGATTTCTTTATTCAGGTTTTGTTTTGTCTACTCAAACAAAAGTATTTGTTGGGCAACTAAATAGTGATTCTCTTTGCAATCTGTATTTGTTCAAAGCCATATTTATTTTACCTGTTTCTGTGATTGGAAAATAGAGCATATAATTTGTTCTCCTGATTTGTTTAAAGTTTACCAGTAAATCAGAAGCTCTATTACTAAAAATACGTGGAGTTATCAACCAGTTGGCATTTGGCATTGACAAAAGGTACTGCTAAGATATTTTTTATATCATTTATTGAGTGATTGATTTAGCCAATGTTGTCTCATCTGATTATTGTTCTACTCAGTCTGTTGTGTCTTGACCAGGAAAGTGACCTCGATGGCTAGTCTTAAAGGGATAATTTCTTTTTTTTTTTTTTTTTTTTTGAGACGGAGTCTCGCTGTGTCACCCAGGCTGCAGTGCAGTGGCGCGATCTCGGCTTACTGCAAGCTCCGCCTCCTGGGTTTACGCCATTCTCCTGCCTCAGCCTCCGAGTAGCTGGGACTACAGGCGCACCCCCCAAGTGCTGGGATTACAGGCTTGAGCCACCGCGCCCGGCCAGGGATAATTTCTTTTTAAAATTATTTTTATTATTATTTATTTTGTCATGACTCAACATAAAGGGGATAATTTCATATTATTTCCTGCTTCTTATATTCTTTAAATATTTCTCAAATTTTGCAACCAAAATGTTATATAACATTTAGTTTGAGGCTGAAATAAAATAATGATAATATTATACTTGCTCCCTGATTTATTTTACTTCCTTTCCCACACTTTGGTAGCTTCCCTCTATTATTACTTTCTTTTATTGATTTGAAATGGAATTGAAAATTTTGGTATGTATCTTCTTAGCCTTGCTACTTCTCTTAGTTTCAATTTAAGGTAATAGGGTCTGTCACTTTTTTCCTATAAAATGTTTATTTATGCTATATTTTAATTTTTGAAATCACTTAAATTGATAGTCATTCATTTGGGGCAATGCTCTCGGTAGTGGCTAAATGTAAAACTAGTCCATAATATTGCTCTCATGTTTATGGGAGAGCGTGGCAGCAAATTTAATGGCTAAACTAATTTAGAATCTTTTTTTCTCTACGTAGCAAATCAATATGTGTGGATCAGAATAAACCACTGTTTATCACAGCAGGATTGGATTCTTTCAGTCAAATAGGTTAGTGAACTTATTAAGGTTGTTCAATCTTTTTTAAATTGCTTATTGATTTTATCCTACTCCATGTTCACTTTGTCTCCAACATACTCCTATTTCTGGTTTCATTATCATTGCTGTTATTTCCTATGTGTTTGTTTATATGCCCAGTATTAATGTAACAGGCATCACATTGACATGTTTGTGATGGAAGGGATGTCACCACATAAGAGACTGATTTCTCATTTCTGATCTCTATTCCACTGAAAAACAAATTGCATGTATTTTCTTTCCCCCACTGATTTCCAGGTACTTTTAAATTTTAGCTCCTTGGATTTAAGGAAGCTAGGAGCATAGAGTAGTGAGGAAATTCAAAGCTACATATTACGGGCAATTAGCAAGTATATGAGAGATTGAAAAGTAAGTCAAAAAGAGCACGTTTGTAACAATTAGGTATGATTTGATTTTTTGTTATGAAATAGCATGCCTCATCTAATGGAATGTATTTCGTAAACTCATAGACTCTACAGGCTTCTGAATCAAAAGGAAGTTTAAGAGTTTATATCTCAAGCCCCTTACCTTCCCACAGAAACTGTTTTCATTGTGAAGCTCTTTGAACCTCGCACTTCTTTATCCTCTGCAGGTGGCATAGTTTGCTTTTAACACTCTAATGAGCAGTAGGGGTTTTGTTTTGTTTTGTTTTGTTTGTATTCCCCATCCTCTATTAGTCTTACAAGCTAAAGGTGACTTGACTTCAAATATAGAAATCTTTGTAATGAGATTATAGATTAATTGGAATGAAAGGAATGGAGGTGATTTTGCTTAATGAATGGTCATGGAGTCTGATGTTTATGATTATCATTAATGCCAACTTAATTCCAGTAGCAGTGAGAATCACTATTGTACTGATAGATAATGCTGATGGAATTCTTTTGCCTCTGAATAGTTGGAGGCCAGAAGAGAGTTCATAATTACTGAATTTTGAAATCATGGAGCTTAGATCTCATCAGAATTAAAAACTTTTGCTCTGTGAAAGCCCATGTGAAGAAGATGAATAGACATGCCACAGTCTGGGAGAAAAGAATTTCAAACCACATACATGACAGAGGACTAGTGTTTAGAATACATGAACTCAACGGAAAAATAAACAATCCATTTAGAAAGTGGGCAAAAGACATAAGCAGACATTTCATTTCAGAGAGGACATAAAAATAGCAAAGCAGCACATAAAAAAGTGTTTAATATCGTTAGTCGTTAGGGAAATGCAAATTGAAACCACAATGAAATATCAGTATACACTTAACAGAATACCTTAAATAAAAAACAGTGACACCACCAAATACTGGCAAAGAGTCAGAGAAACCAGATCTCTCATACATTGCTGGTGGGAGTGTAAAATGGTACAGCCACTCTAGAAAACAGTCTAACAGTTTCTTATGAAACTAAACCTGCAACTACCATATGACCTAAAAATTGTGCTGTTGGGCGTTTATCCAGGATAAATGAAAACTTAAATTTCACACAAAAAATCTCTAGGCATATGTTCACAGCAGCTTTATGTGTAGTAGTCAAAACCTAGAAACAGCCCAGAAGTTGTTCAGCAGGTGAATGACTAAACAAACCGTGGTACATCTGTACCAGAGAAAACTGCTCAGCCACACAAAGGAACAAATGACTGATACACATAGCCTGGGTGAATCTCCAGAGAATCATGCTGAGTGAAAAGCAGCCAATTATAAAAGATTACATACAGTGTGATTCTATTTATAAAAAATTTTGAAATGAAAAACATTTTAGAAATGGAGACAGATTAGTGGTGGTCAGAGGGTAGGGATAGGACTATGGATGGGGAGACGAGGGGAGGGCTCAGGAAGGAGGAGGTTATGTCTATAAAAGGGCAACACAGGATCCTTGTGCTAGTGGAATTAAGTTGGCATCTTGACTGTGGTAGCAAATACATGAACCTATGCAGGTGATAAAATTGTATAGAACTTAATATACGCACAGACACACAAAGGAATACAGGTAAAACTTGGCAAAGCTGAATAACATCAGTGGAGCGTATCAATGCTTTTCCCACCAAAGTGGCAAGGATGTCCTGGAAGATCACCAGCAAAACAGTTTTGGTGAAGAATAGATGTTGGAAATAGAAAGAATGGGAAATATCCAGTTACAAATTGTAAATGGCAGCAAAGTTTTAAATTTTTCAAATTAAATTATACAAGTAATACATAAAGATATCTCCTTGTAAAAAGGTAAAAGAGTATATACAAGGAGCAAATCTGTGTTCTTTCCAATTTCCTGTGCCTTTATACACACGTGTATATAGTGTAGAAAAAACTATTTGCTTTAAACATAATTATATGTTCAGTCTATATCATTTTGGAATTTCCCTTTTTTATTAAATATACCTTATTATTCAATACCTTTTTATTCAATATACCAATATACCTTAGTAGTTTTTCCATGTTAATGCTACATATGGATCTATTTCTTATTTTAACTGTTGGATAGTGTTACAGAGCATGGGTGTGCATAGTAATTAATGCACTATTCACCACTGATGAATATTTTGGTTGTAGGTCAATTTATTCAGTGATAACAAATGATGCTGCAGTGTGAAATCCTTAATACAGTACCAGTTTGCAGGTGTTTCTAGGGCAAACACTACCAAGAACTGGAATTACTGGTTAATAGGATGTAGATACAGGTATAGATACAGGGTGTGGAGAATGAGAGTTACAGTTTACCAATTACTCTTTGGCTCCTCTTCTTTCAGTATTAGAATCTGTCCCAGTGACCTTGCTGTGCTGGGTAGGGCAAATTTTAATGGTGACTATATTAAGGAGAGGGAAAATGAGTGATCTGAGATGTATACCTTTGTTAGAGTCATTTCTTTTATTGGCAGAATTTGTAATATTTTAATCAATGCAGTCATTTGAAGTAAAACTTGCTATTTTAGGATCTCCTCCTGTTCCTGAAAATGACATTGGAAAGCTTCATGCCCACTCACCAATGGAGTTGTGGAAAAAAGTGTATGAAAAGCTCTTTCCACCAAAGGTACATATTTCTAATTTTTTAAAAGCAAGATTTTTAGCACCATCTAACAGTTATAGGAAATGTGCCAAAGGGCCTATTATGATAACTTTGTTTTTATCTCTTCTGCTCAAAAATCAATTAAACATTGCTGAAAATGTAAATAGGCACTGTGGTGATTAAAAAAAAAGTCAGACATGGTTCCTGCTCCACTTTCAAAGATAGTTATCTGGTTGTTAGAGAAGGGAGAGACAACTGAAAGGGGACCTGGTGGAATTGGAAGCGGGCCTCAGTGGTGATGAAAAAAGCTTGAAAGATCATAGAGAGCCTTTGTGGTAGGCTGAGGAATGGGAGCTTGGTTTATTAGGCAGATGGTAGCCATTGAATTTTGGGTTATGGGCATGAAGTGATTTGGAGATTTGTAATTTCAGAGTATTAACACACTGAAAAATATCAAGGACCCTGCAAGAGATCCTCAGTATGCTGAAAGTGAAGTCGATGAGATGAGAATTCAGAAGGATCAGGTATTATCTTAAACATTTACTTAATTTCATCTGAAGGTTTTTCTTGTTGTTGTGGTTGTTGTTTTGAGATGGAGTCTCACTCTGTTGCCCAGCATGGAGTGCAGTGGCGCAATCTTGGCTCACTGCAAGCTCCACCTGCCGGCTTCATGCCATTCTCCTGCCTCAGTCTCCCGAGTAGCTGGGACTACAGGCGCCCACCAGCATGCCTGGCTAATTTTTTTTTTTTTTTTTTTTTGTATTTTTAGTAGAGACGGGGTTTCACCATGTTAGCCAGGATGGTCTCAATCTCTTGACCTCGTGATCTGCCTGCCTTGGCCTCCCAAAGTGCTGGGGTTACAAGCGTGAGCCACTGCACCCGGCCTTATCTGAAGTTTTATCACAAAACCTGGAGTGCCTTGGGAATTCCTTACATTTTTCTCAATGTATTTACTTAGTGTATCTTTTTTACTGTTAAAATTATTTAAGTAGTACATCTATTTAAATAACACGCTAATAGTATACTGTAGAAAAAAATAAAAATTTGATATGAATAAAGAAAAATTTTTAAATCACCTGTCATGCCACCACCCGGACGTGACTTGATGTTCACATAAAGCTTTTTGATGTTCTAGCTTACAGTACATTAAAGGTGAGTAGTGGTTCTTACCTTGCTGCTGGAGGGACATTTTCTCAATACTCTTTGGTTTGTGGAATCACATAAAAAGTTTTGTTTTTGATTAGGAAATTCAGACATATCTATACTTTCCTTGTACCAGAAAACGTATCTCGCCCAGTTAAGGACTGAAAGCACAGTCTGAAAGCACACAGACACACCTGACAGAACCCAGGATCTCTCAGGAAAATGCTTAAAAGTGAACACTACCATCCCGTGTATCCCTAGATAGCCCCATTTGAACACACAAATCTGATGTAAGAATGTTAAGAGTTGGTAAACTCACCATGACCCAAATACTTAGAGTTTTCTTTTCTTTTTTTTTTTTTTTGAGACGAGTCTCACACTGTCACCCAGGCTGAAGTGCAGTGGCGTGACCTCGGCTCACTGCAACCTCTGCCTCCCAGGCTCAAGCAATTCTCTGCTTCAGCCTCCTGAGTGGCTGGGATTACAGGCACCCGCCACCATGCCCAGCTAATTTTTTTGGTTTTTTTTTTGTAGAGACGGGGTTTCACCATCTTGACCAGGCTGGTCTTGAACTCCTGACCTCGTGATCCACCCACCTTGGCCTCCCAAAGTGCTGGGATTACAGGCGTGAACCACCACGCCCAGCCTAGATTTTTCTAAAAACAAACAAGCAAACTTAAGTTTTAGTTTGATTTGATAAAATGAGACATTGTACAGAATCTGTCCTTATATGAGTAAACTTATGTATGGTAAGCACTAGATTGAAAGCCCTGGCAGCTTCTCAGGCAGCAGCCACATTTTTTCGAGGGTAACCTGAAAGCAGCTATCAGCTGGGAGCAGGAGCCAGGGCATTTTTCTCAGCATTCACCTGCAGGGGGCCCTTGGAGAAGTAAGCAAAACATTTTATGTAAACGGTCCAGAAGACTTTTGAAAAATATGCCATGAATATTTAGAGGTTTTGTAGCTGTAGCAAAGTGAGAGGCATGTTGCAGAAACAGTAAAATGACCTCATTTAACCCTTATTATGTTTCCAGCTTGGATGTAAGGATTAGTTGGAAGTCATCCCTGATTAATATTTATCTAGGGGTCAATGATTAACTGTTGTTGTTGATAAGAATATCTGTTTATATTGCATAATGATCACTTTGATTAAGTTCATATACATCAGTATTATTAAAGGATTAGGGTATTTGTGAGCATCATGAATTTTCACATTCAAATCTGCCTTCTCTAAATGACTTAAAACCGTAAGAATTCTGTGTGGAAAAGGAAGGCAGCCCCACAGTACCCATATCACCCTTCATTCATCTCTTGTGTCTCACTGCCAGCAGATCACCAATTCCTATCATCTCTTGGTTCAAGATGTTTTTTAACCCACCTGAAAAGTTATGCTATCCTAAGTTTGCCTCTAAACCACTTTTATTCGTGTAGTTTTAGATGAATTGCATTGATTCCAGATTGCACACATAGGACCTTAGCATAATTTTATGCTTTAGCTTTAAAGATACCCTAATGATTATCATTGTTGTTGCTGTTATTTCATTGATAATCTGAATCTAAATTTTGACATTCTACTATACGGCATTTTTAATTTGAATATTATTTCATACTCTTTCACGCGTAGTTGTGAGACCTTAAGTTGTTTCCAGTTGTGTGCTGTGAGGTCAATCCTCAAGGATCTGAGGATTGGTAGGAAGACCCCTTTCATCTTTCCTGCAGACTTAGGGTCTTTTGTGATTAGCCCTCTTTAATTAAAGTTCTGTCTTTGCCAGACTTCACATGGGCACCAGAAAATAGTAGTATTTTCTACTTTTTAAAAGCCCTCTAGCTTTAAAGCAGTCCCGATTTTAAGGGATTGTCAATGTGGAAAGAACTTGCTGAGCCCTTCTACCTCTTTTGTGTTTTTTTCTTTTTCTTTGATACTGCGTCTTGCTCTGGCATCCAGGCTGGAGTGCAATCGTGAGATCATGGCTCACTGCAGCCTTGAACTCCAGGGCTCAAGCGATCCTCCCGTCTCAGCCTCTCAAGTAGCTGGGACTACGGGCACACATCACCATGTCCGGGTAATTTTTTCCTTTTTTGTTGCCCAGGCTGGTCTTGAACTCCTCTCCTAAAGCAGTCCTCCTGAGTTGGCCTCCCAAAGTGCTGAGATCACAGGCGTGAGCCACTGTACCCAGCTTCTTTTCTATATTTTTGTTAAGGCAAAAAAAAAAAA
Organism: Macaca mulatta; assembly: GCF_049350105.2. Lineage (NCBI taxonomy): Eukaryota > Metazoa > Chordata > Mammalia > Primates > Cercopithecidae > Macaca > Macaca mulatta. The sequence continues at coordinate 81,041,411 of NC_133418.1, read as the reverse complement.
AAAAAAGTTACAGTTAACATTTATTTTTAAGGTCTTCTTGGCCAACCACAGATATCTTTTGAAAATTTTTCTTACTTGCTATCCCTTTAAAACATCAATGTATTATTTTGAGGCCATATCATTGTCATATTGAAGATCTAGTGGACTTGGTGGGTTCTGTCTCACATTGGTTATTCCTTTTCCTCCCTCTGGCGTGGCCTGTGTGATAGCCCTAGTTTTCTCACAGTCTGCTGTCTGCAAAAGGGAGATACTACTAGCAAAGAATCTCAAAACAACGTTTTCACCTTTGTCCTTGGTAAAAATAATTTCACTTCCAGTTAAAGACAAAGTTTGCAGTAAACAATGTGTTTATTCTTTATGAGTTAATCTTTAAAACCACAGTGGTAGATAACTGGTGAACTGAATTAACTTTATTAGGAAAAAATAAAACAAGCTGTAAAGAGTACATATGATTATTGCCATGCAAATTCTTCTGAGAATCCAGTGAGGAAGTTAAAAAAAAAAACAAGGAAAAATTCTTCCAAAGTCTGTATACCATTTTGAAACATTTAACATTCAAATTTTAGTAACTTAGAGTAGAGGTATGAAAGGGACGATCTGCAATTTTTCTGAAAATTAGAATGGATTTTCTTTTCATAGCAACTGTGAACTTCAGTTATGTTAGCCAAAGGGCAGTGATTGCCTTATCTTGCAGAGTAACCACATTTTGTTTATTTGAAGTGGTGATAACCTTTGTACAGTTATTTAGACATTGAACAACATGTAGGAGGCCAAGAGGCATCCCCTTAGATGGCCCCTTTTACATGTCAGTTGCCTTGTGCAGGATAGCCACCTCCACTAAAATTTATTTATGAATTGTAAAGGTAACATATACTCATTGTGAAAAAATTCAAAAGATATAGATAGATGTATATAAAATAGAAAATGGAAGTATCCTGCCCTCTCCCTAGCTGTGTGCTTTTTTCATGTGGCACATACTATTTTTTCATGTGGCCACTTTTGTTTTTGCTGGCTGCCTTGGAAGCCACCTGTGAATGAACGCTAATTATTTCATCAGTCATTACTGGGGGACATCAAAGTTGTTTCCAGTTGTGCTCAGATAGAGCAGTGAGCATCCTTGTGCATTGCTCTATTGTTATGTATGATCGATTTCTAAAAGTAAAATCACTGGGACAAAAGATACACACACACACACAAACATACACACACACACACATTTTTTTGTGGAATTACATAAAGAGTTTTGTTTTTGATTAGGACATTCAGACATACCTGTACTTTCCTTGTACCAGAAAATGTATCTCACCCAGTTAAGGGCTGAAAGCACACAGACATACCTGACAGAACCCAGGATCTCTCAGGAAAATGCTTAAAAGTGGACACTACCATCCCGCGTATCCCTAGATAGCCCCATTTGAACACGCAAGTCTCACTCTGTCACCCAGGCTGGAGTGCAGTGGCGCAATCACAGTTTACTGCAGCCTTGACCTCCCAGGTTCAAGCAATCCTCCCACCTCAGACTTCCAAGTAGCTGGGACCACCGCACACACCACCATGCCTGGATAATTAGTTTTCTCAGTTTTTGTAGAGACACGGTCCCCCTATGTTGCCCAGGCTGGTCTGAAATTCCTGGGCTCAAGCAATTCTCCTGCCCCAGCCTCCCAAAGTGCTGGGATTATAGGCATGAGCCACCGCACCCAGCCTGGGTATATGTTTTTAAAATATTTTTCTAATTTCAACCAAGTTTTTGATAAGAACTGAACAGCAAACAATTAAAAATAAGAGTACTTTTGAATACTTGAAGGATGACAAATGTCTAGTTCATTAGTTGAAAGATGATTCATATGTGTTATGTAGTTTATGTACATAATTTTGTCTGAAAGTTTAATAAATTCATCTCTGAGTGCCGCTTAGCAGCACAGAAACTCTGAAGACTGTATTTCTAGAAAATAAGTCCTAAGCATAATCATTTACAAAACAATTGTCAAGAAATCTTTACAATGATAATGCTACTAAGGATACATTGTTATATCTAAAAAATGAGAAAGCAGTTTTAACGTGCCTCCTTGAATTCTTAAGTTGATTTTTCTTAAAGTAATACATGTTTTTGTTTTAGGAACTGGAACAGTACAAAAGAAGTTCTTCCAAGTCTTGGAAACAAATCGAGCTTGATTCTTGAACCTAATTCAATTGTTGTATATTTATTTCTTCTTTTCTAAATACAAATAAGATTATATTATGAATTAACTATTGTGGCAATATGTGAAGAAAGTTAAACTGTATAATTTGTGAAAGAACAAGCTGGATTTCTTGGACTAGTGCTCTCCCTGTATATTTTGAAGCTTTTTAAAAGGAAAAAATATTGTAGAACCATGTGTAATTTTTTTTTAAATAAAAGAATCTTCTACTCCCTACCTCTAACATGTTTAAGTGGTATATACTCAATGCAGCATGTATAAGTTTCTGCTTATATGTTTTTAGGAATATAAAAGTAAGAGTATTTGGTTACGGTTTTAAATGCAAGGTTAAGTGCCCATGTTAGACACATTCTTTCTAAGAGGCGTTCTCAGCTGTAGCTGGGAGGAAACCGGAATTGGGTTCACAGATGTCAAAACTTTACTCTGAACAGTGAGGCGCAAGAAGCACCTGAAATAGGAGATGCACATCCCTGGGTCCCCACACCTAGATAGTCACCATCTGTGGTCTGGAATGGGGTGTTTTTAATCAGCACCCATTTCACCCCTCTGTGAGACTGACACATTTATTTTAAATACCACTTTTTGAAGAACAGGCACATTTAACGAGATATCCTATCAAGAAGCAGGACAAAACATCACGTGTTGGGGATAACCAGGATTATTTCCAAGGTGGGATAGCCTTTAAGAAGCCGTTCTCATCTGTAGATTGGTGTACCTGCTAGCCAAGTTCATTTTGAGTAAGTATTATTGCTGTGATTAAAAATGATTTATCCTGTGTTCTTCCATATCCACACGTAAAATATGTTGACTCCCAGCTTCAGATAAACACATTTACTACCCCAAGGGAGTGGTGTCTGAGCAGACAGCAAGCCATCTGCTTATTGCAACGAACCAGGACTTCATAAATTATTTGCAGTATGTACGGTTCTCACACCCTTGAGAACAGAGTTTTCAGCATGTTTCCAAGGAACCTCAGTCTTAAGCACAGGTTTCCTGCTGAGTGCTATGGAAAAAGAGATCCCTTTAAATTTACAGTGAACATTATGATCTCAGAAACATCACTGACTTGGTGGGAAGAAACAGCCTGTTCCACAAGAGTAATAGGAATTGCTGTTATATACTTTGATTTTCTTACACATCACTGTCCATTTTTGACTTGAGACACAAACTGTCACATGTTGAAAGCCATTGTGTTTTTCTAAGGTGCTATCACTAACATTTAATAGCTTGAAGTCACGTGTGATGTCAGTTTTCCAAATGTTTCTGAGCTAGAATGAAATTCATCTGCATATGAATAGTAGAAAATGTTTCCACTTATGCTGTACACCCATATCTTTAGTAAGTTGAAATCAGTGATTTCAAAAGAGGTTCCTGTGGGACTCTCTTTGAACTACTGTAATAGATTATCATCTCCAGAATTGTCTATAACTGATGTGACATATATAATCTGTAAGACATTGTGTAACTATTACACCATAATCATCCATGTCAAAGACCTTTTATAAAAATTGACAATACTAGTCTGATAATTTACCAATGCCTCCACATCCTTAAATACTGTTCTGAGAAACAGAATTTTACTGTGGTTTCGTTAATGAAATGATCTTTCCTACTTCAGTGTGAGACATTTCAAATGCTATAATTTATCTTTCTTCACAAGTTAGGTCACAGTCAGTGAACAAGTTCATGCGCTCTCTACCATATTCTCACCCAAAGTTACCATAGTAACACTGAGACAGTTTCATTTCGGGTTCTTACATGGAATTACTTGAAGATCAATCAGAAACAGAATCAGATCAGTCATTTTAATAGAGAACCCAATTTTTTTTTTTTTTTTTTTTTGAGACAGAGTCTTACTCTGTCGCCAGGCTGGAGAGCAGTGGCACAATCTCAGCTCACTGCAACCTCCACCTCCCAGGTTCAAGCGATTCTCCTGCCTCAGCCTCCCAAGTAGCTCCTGCCACCACGCCCAGCCAATTTTTGTATTTTTAGTAGAGACAGGGTTTCGTCACGCTGGCAAGGATGGTCTCGATCTCTTGACCTCAAGATCCACTTGCCTCGGCCTCCCAAAGTGCTGGGATTACAGGCATGAGCCACCGCGCCTGGCCAGAACCCATTTTTAGTAACCTATTTATATTATTTTATCCTTGAAAATATGTAATACAGGTATCTGTATTTATACATATCAGCACCCTTTACAGTTCAAGAATGTGAAATTTCTAGGGTGTACCCTGTTCTTTGTAAATAATATGTCAGCACTTTTTTTCTTTCTTTTTTAGAGACAGAGTCTCCCTCTCTCTGTTGCCCAGGCTGGAGTGCAGTGGTTCCATCGTAGCTCACTGCAGCCCCTACCTCCTGGGTTCAAGCGATCCTCCCACATCAGCCTCCTGAGCAGCTGGGATTACAGAGGTGAGACACCATGTCTAGCTATGTCAGCATTTTTTCTATATGGACTTTAACAGCTGATCTCCAAACTTAACAAGGTTATTTCTCAGTGTATACACTTCAGTAACATTTACTTGTAATTCTATAAGTAAACTCAGCTGAAAGTGAAAAGTAGCAAATGAATCTTTAAAAACATAACCAGAGGTTTGTCTGGTGTGCTTTGTTCACTGTTGAGCCCATTCCTGCAGTTTTTTATTTTAATCCTCAGTAAAATTACTGGGTGCTCTGTAGCAGTGTTGCTCGCCATTCATCTGCCCAGCATTCTCTCGATGTGATCAGGTAACTCCGACCCCTCGTGTGGAGGGGTCTTTTAACTCTGGGTCTTCCAGGAACAGAAGCATTCTTACCCAATTCTGCATGATAACCTTGCTTCATCTAAACCCACAACTCTTTTTTTCTGTCACTTACAGTCAGTAATCCATCAAGCCTTTTACTTTTGCCTAATCCTTTATCAAATGTAAACATATTTTTAGGATGACCTATTTTTTTCTGTGCCTAGAACAAGGAAAAAAATAGTCACACGAGTCTCCCATAGCTTTATGAATGATTATTATTTAATTCTTGGGCCAGCTCAGTCACAATTTCCAAATACCACATGTCCCTGCAAGTTGTAACAGGAAGGGACTATGAACCACTTCCATTGCATTCAAGGCCTGCATGGATCCAAGAGGCACAAATAGAGTCTTAATGGTTAAAAGACCTGAGATGTCCTATCAAGAAAGAAATACATGGCACTCTCATTTCAGACATTCAGAGCAGTCATGCACAGTCAGCAGCTTCACTTCCATTTTCCCAGCCATGGTTTTCACTATCTGCTAATGAGATGATCCCTTATTTTGAAAACAACTATTCCTAGGATGACAAGAGCTGGAATAAATGAATACAAAATCAGAAAGTTCATTGTGAATCTAGATGTTGCACCTGGGCTGGTTTCCTCAATGAATTGAATTCCTTGAGTGAAGGCACACATTGGATTAGTCATCACAGAAACATTTGAGCTGCCTGTCAAGGAAAAGATTGACAGTATCAGGTGTGGTTTATCTCAGGTAATTTAATCAACAAGTATTTACCAAATGCTTGCTAAGTACCCTTATTAATGAAAAATACAGGACACTTTAGCAAGCACAGAGTTTACAATTTGAAGAAGCAAGAGTGAGCAGTTCTGGCCTTTGGCCTCATTTGAAGATGGACATGCTTTTGTTTCTATTTTGAGTATAGATTAATTACCACATTTGTGATAAAAATCATGGTCCCTTAGCACAGGCTATCCTAAAGTTACTGACATTATCACTTAAAATTATTTAAAACACTACTGAATTCAGCCATATTATTTGGTTGTCTTTGGAGTGGCCCTGAGATTTTTTTGGTGGGTTTTTTTTTTTTTTTTTTTTTTTTTTTTTGAGACACAGTTTCACTCTGCTGCCCAGGCTGGAGTGCAGTGGCTCGATCTTGGCTCACTGCAACCTCACCCTCCTGGGTTCAAGTGATTCTCATGCTTCAACCTCCTGAGTAGCTGGGATTACAGGCATGCACCACCACGCCCGGCTAATTTTTGTATTTTTAGTAGAGACGGGGGTTTGCCATGTTGGCCAGGCTGGTCTCGAACTCTTGACCTCAAGTGATCCACCCACCTCGGCCTCCCAAAGTGCTGGGATTACAGGCGTGAGCCACTATGCCCAGCCACCGTGAGATTTCTAATGGCCATGAGGTCCTTGTCCTGGTCCTACTTCTGACTTTTGCCAAAAGTGGCTTTACTTAGCTGTGTACGATGTACATTTTGGGGAAAAAGAAGCCACTTCAGCCTGCTTGAATGTGTTCAGTAGATACAGAAACTGAGTCTATCCCGAATATACTAGAGTTTACCTCAGTGTACATAAGGTCTGTCATTTTCTAACAACATCCGAATGTCCCTTACCTATTGACCTTTGACAGGAGACTAACTTGACTACTGCTTATTTTCTTTCATTTTAAAAATCAGAGAAAATGGACCGTATTTCAAGACAGAGTTTTAACTTGAATTATTATGAAACACAGCTTTTATTTCAAAAATACATTTCCTCCAATAAATTGCTTCCTCAGAGTAACGTGCAAAAATAATATCCCCAAATAGAATACTTACCACAAGTGAAATTCAGTCCGTAGAACTCATTGACTAAAAGAATCTCACTGCAATATTTTTGGAATGTAAAATAACTGATGATTTTAAAAGGAATGGGCATTTCTTGTATGTTTCTTAAGAAAAAGAAAACAAAAATGAAATTCAGTGGGCTCTGGCAATAGTCCTACCAAATAAAAAGAAAGGCAATCCTTATGTTTTCCAACATGAATATAGTTTTCTATCTCTTTATTGTAAAAATGATGCTCACTATAAAAAAAACCTTCAAACAACATTGAAAAATATAAAGAAATACCATTGCCTAGAAATAACTATTGTTAACATTTTGATAATATATATAACATATGTGTTTATAAAGTTTTATGTAAGTGGAATTAAACTCTTCATGCTCTTTCCCAACCTACTCTTTCTGCCAAACATGTCTCAGACATCCTTGCAAGTCAGTAAGCATAGTACTTTGTCATTTTTAGTCACAGCTTGGTAGCCTGTTATAGTGAAGACCTTAATTTAACAGTTGTCTCAAGTAGACAGTTACTGTCTAATTATTTTGGTAAGCACTATTGATATAAACATACAAGAAAATACAGACCTAACACATACCAATTGGAGGAGGAGATTTGTGATTACACAGAAAGTTGAAGGTACCAGTGTAGAAAGTTAGAACTAACCTAGAATACAAAGGAAAAAGGAAGGAGAGACCGAGCCAACATTCATTGTGAAAATGTAATATGTCTCCACTCCAATCTATGTCAGGTGAAACTTTATGCTGACACTGTGGTCTTTTTAGTCCACCATATATTTCCTGTCAATCAAAAGATTTAAAATTCTTTCTGGTTGCAAGACACTAGTTCTAGGAGCTTGAGAACTTCAAAAGACGTATCCTATCCCTAAAGAACTCGTAATGTAGTTGGAGATATAGACTGTATCCTTAAAACTATAAAAATACACAGTAGTGAACTATTTGTGCCAAGAAAGTATTAAAATGTGTACCACACATCCGTGCTGTTCTTGTATTTAGTATTTATGGTTTCACTTATTTCCAAGTGGTCCTCAAACTTTCAGTTATTGTCAGTTTCCTAAGGCACAACATTGAATTAACCACATTGAGAGGTTACTAATTGAAAAGGATACGTGGGACTCTGGGAAGGAATTAGGGGAACAGAAAGGAAATTCTAGGAAGGCAGAAATGGTATGAGTACAGGCATACCAAGGGCTGCATATTGGACTGACTGGACCAGAAAGACTGGAGGAGAGGATGTGAAGGAACAGTGGGAGGGGAGCTCGGAACAATAGCCTGAGACAGCTATTTCAGGGCCTTGCCGTGAGTTGAGGTCAAATGACCATGGATGAGAAAGGTCACGTTGAAATCAGCATTCTGAGAAAATTAACGTGACTTCAGCAAGAAGGATGGCCAGAATGAGGGCAGAGTAAGAACAGAAAAAAAAAAAAAAAGCAGACTCCAACAAAAGTTCAAGTTTGAGATGACAAAGGCCTGGAGTAGGATGATGGCCATGAGAGGGTGGCTGTCTAGTGGCTAGGGTGGTATCTTTTTGAGGTAGGAACCGTGCACCTTTGTTTCTGCCTATACCACACGGAGTCAAACAAAAATGTTCCAAATGCACCTATGGTTTGATATCAGAAAAGAAAACCAACATGATTTGGTGAGTGATGCAGTGTGTATACAGTTCAAAGACAGAGTCATTCACTTATTCACTCAACAAATAATGTTTGCAGGCCTGATGGTCCAAGGCCTAATTGGGCTGGCTGCTGAGAAGGTCTAAAATGATGAATGAGACACAGCTGCTGCCTTCAAGAGGCGGATAATCTATTACTGCAAAGGAAAACCATGACAGGAGGTAGCGTGTGATAGGCTGAGAGAGAAAACAAAGGGGGCCTTCAGAAAGAGTGCGCCTCTAACCTTGGGAACAACCAACAAACTTTGTGCAGGTGGCAGAGAGAGACAAATGGATCAGTGAAAGGCACAGACAGAAGGAGAAGCAGCGGGAGGAACCATAGATCTAGATGTATTGACATGACATTGTCCACATTATGTTGGTTTGTGCTTTTTTGGTCTCTTTTTTTGAAACTGAGTCTTGCTCTGTCACATAGGCTGGAGTGCAGTGGCGCGATTTTGGCTCACTGCAGCCTCTGCCTCCTGGGTTCAGGTGATTCTCCTGCCTCAGTCTCCTGAGTAACTGAAATTACACGCACGTGACACCACACCCAGCTAATTCATATTATGTTGTTAAATGGGAAAAAACGTATGCATATTTTATATCTTATACAACAGGATTATTTCATCTTTGTTAAATTTTATATCAAATTCTAGCAAGAACTACATCAAAATTTAACTCTGGGCTCTGATACTTTAGGTAACTTTTACTTTCTTCCTCATCCATATTTATATTGTGAGCATTTCTTCCCCCAAGAACTTCATGATTTTGTAAGCAGAAAAAACAGCAAAGCTAATTTCCTTTGTGTTTAAAGGAGAAGGGAGCCAACAGCACAAATGCCACAGGCAGTTCACCTAGAAAGATGATGACTGGGCAGGAAAATGGGTAAACGGAATGACTAGCAGGTTGATGTGGCCTTTAAGAGCAGAGTTTTAATTCAGTGATGGAAGTGGAATTCATGTGAAGCCTTGGGATGTTAAGATTTTGCAACTAATCTGAGAGCATTTAGTATTCTTTGCCACTGCCTACCTTTTAAGAGCAAATTAACCACCAGGCGCAGTGGCTCACACCTGTAATCCCAGCACCTTGGGAGACCGAGGCAGGGAAATCACTTGAGGTTAGGAGTTTGTGACCAGCCTGGCCAACTTGGTGAAACCTCATCTCTACTAAAAATACAAAAATTAGCTGGGTGTGGTGGCACGCACCTCTAATCCCAGCTATTCAGGAGGCTGAGGCAGGAGAATTGCTTGAACCCAAGAGACGGAGGTTGCAGTGAACCGAGATCGTGCCACTGCACTCCAGCCTGGGTGACACAGTGAGTGAGACTCTATTTCAAGAAACAAAAAAATAAATAAAGAGCAACTAACCTCCTTTTCCTAAAAACCCAATACAAATGCTGCTTATGATGGCATTACTTCCAGATAAATCCATCATAAGTTGAAAATATTATAAGTTAAAAATGCATTTAAGGCCAGACGCGGTGGCTCACGTCTATAATCCCAGCACTTTGGGAGGCCGAGGTGAGCGGATCACCTGAGGGCAGGAGTTCAAGACCAACCTGGCCAAAATGGTGAAACCCCATCTCTACTAAAAATACAAAAATTAGCCAGGCATAATGGTATGTCCTGTAATTTCAGCTACTCGGGAGGCTGAGGCAGGAAAATCACTTGAACATGGGAGGCAGAGGTTACAGTGAGCCAAGATCATGCCACTGTACTCCAGCCTGGGTGACAGAGTGAGATTCCCTCTCAAAACAAACAAAAAACAAAACAAAAACACATTTAGGACACCTAGCCTACCAAACATTACAGCTTAGCCTGGTCTGCCTTAAATGTGCTCAGAACACTTAACATTAACCTACAGTTGGGAAAATTCATCTAACACAAAGCTTATTTTATAATAAATTGTTGAATATTTAATGTAATTTATTGAATCCTGTTATGAAAGTAAAAAACAGAATGATTGTATGCCTACTCAAAATACAGTTTCTAGGCCTGTTGCGGTGGCTCATGCCTGTAATCCCAGCACTTTGGGAGGCCGAGGTGGGCAAATCACTTGAGGTCAGGAGTTCGAGACCAGCCTGGCCAACATGGCAAAACCTCATCTCTACTAAAAATACAAAAATTAGCCAAGCATGGTGGCACACACCTGTAATCCCAGCTATTCAGGAGACTGTGGCACGAGAATCGCTTGGACCTGGGAGGCAGAGGTTGCAGTGAGCTGAGATAGTGCCACTGCACTTCAGCCTGGGTGTAGAGTGAGACTCCGTCTCAAAAAAAACAGAAACAAAATACGGTTTCTACAGAACGAGTATCACTTTCTCAAAAAATCGTAAGTCAGGGATTATCTGTACATGAAATGGCACCAGATTAACTGAAACAATGATTCAAATAATATAAAAGAGGAGATGCTGCCCAAGGTTGGCTCTGTACATTGCTGGCTTGACTCTTGGCGTGATTTGATTTCTGCATTTTTCATAAATATTAACAATCCACTTAAGCAACATGGACAAATACAATGTAATGGTCTTAGTGTGAAAAAATATCCTCCTTGATTGATCAAAGCCTAGTTCACTTTGCTTTATATAATATCTCACCTTCATATAACTCACTACAATTTATAATGTGTTTTCACATTGATTATTTTCTTTCCTTCTCATGATCCCTTGAGGTATCATGGTGAGGCTGAAATAGTGATCTCTTTTTTGCAAATGAGGAAACTAATTTAGGTAGAAAAGAGACTGGCAAGTGGTAGAGGAAGTTTCTGACTCAGGTCAGCCTCTCTCAGGAAGTCACATGCATCACAGCCTTCATAGTGGTGTGACTTGAGCAAAGTCAAGTCTGAGCTTCATTTTCTTTTCTGAAAATGGATTGCTCTGAGAGTTAAATAATTAAACACACACACATATAATTTTATATAGTAGACGCTCAGTAATGTTTTTGCTTTTTGACTTGAGTTTTAAAAGTTTAAGTCAAAGAAACAGCCTTCATGTTTCCTTGGGGACCCAGGGATTACTTACTAGATCCCACTCATACCACCTGCCTGGGATCATTTTTTAGCCTTTTAAAATTTTCTGCCCTTTTTGCTGCTGCTTTTTAAAAACGTGTGTGGATGCATTTTTTCCTGGTTATAAAATGATACTTGTCCATTATAGAACATTGATAAAATACGGAAATATGAAGAAAAAATTAAAATCAATATCACCTAGAGATAATTACTGCTATCATTTGGTGCATGTCCTTTAAGCCTTGATACTGTTTGGAGCAGTCTTTTATCCTGCAGGCTCTTTTTTTATCTGACTAGTCTTAATTCCTAAGAATAACTGGGAATTGAGAACTGCAGTACAAAATCAACAGTACCAGGTCAGAAATGAACTAATATATGCAATTTATTTAGCCTGTCACGTGGGCTGTGAGTTTTTCCTGGGACATCTGGACTGGTTTTCTTCTCTTGGTATAATGGCTTATTACACGTGAATCATATCATAACATAAACTTGTCAGTTCCTGATTCCCAATAAAAAAGACATTTTATTGGACAAATGAACAGTTCAAGGTCTAAGGCAATAATGATTAACGAGCAGTACAAATGCTGCAGACTATAAGGTAATATCCATAACCACTATCAGTTCTCTGGTATTCCTTTACTTCAGTCATTATTAGGTGATCATTAATAACAGGTTATCCCAATCTACATTTTTTGAATTATGATATCTTACCTGACGAATCCAGATCCAATAAGCACCCCCGCAATGGACAGCAGAGCCACTACACTGTTGACTATATTTGGATTTTGGATGATACCAAGTAGCACAAGAGTTAGAAATTCACCAATTAAGTGGGGGGCCAAGAGAGCAGCAGAGAAATATCCAAATCTGGCAACCTCAGGATGTAAGCCCAGCGTCCTAGAAAAGCATAAGCTCTTCAGTTTCCTCTCCAAGGGCTATCATTTAAGAAAAATACTGTGCTTGCCTCTATGAATAAACCCTTGGTAGTGAGTGGGTGGGAGGTGTTTGCAGGGCAAGCCACACTCCCCTTTGAAAGGTCTTTTCGGAACAGAGCCAACAAGAGACTATTTATTACATCAAATTGTTCCCATTGGCTGCAATTCATTGGGAGCCACCTTTTCCCTTTCACAGCTCCTTCAGCTCTCATAGGAAAACATTAAATTACTTAGACAATGGTCACAACTCACTGCAGGAAGCAGGCTTGTTGAACTCTACAGGCTTCTTCATAAATAACCATGTTCTGCCTAGCCAGCACCACACCTACCTTAATGTTAACGGGCTCACCCAACCCGCCTCCCAGCACCCCTTGCCTGAACTTCATCTCTGTTCTGTGGGATTATTGCCTGTGTGAAAACCCCTCACTTCTTGTGTCCTTGATCAGGTTAGCCCTCCCCAGGTCTACTCCATTCCATTCTTGTCTTTTATTCTACCAACCCCTTCCACTGATTTGACCTTCGTTTTCTTTTTTGAGACAGAGTTGCACTCTGTTGCTCAAACTGGAGTACATTGGCTCATTGCAACCTCTGCTTCCCGGGTTCCAGTGATTCTCCTGCCTCAGCCTCCCAAGTAGCTGGGATTACAGGTGTGCGCCACCACACCCGGCTAATTTTTTTGTGTTTAGTGGAGATAGGGTTTCACCATGTTGGCCAGGCTGGTCTCGAACTCCTGGCCTCAAGTGATCCACCCACCTCAGCCTCCCAAAGTGCTAGGATTACAGGCATGAGCCACCGTGCCTGGCCTGACCTTCGTTTTCTGGCAAACAAACCACCCTATATCCATGCACCTTTCCTCTTCTATTCCTTTCTCCAAATTACATTTCCCTGGTGATAGCATGTCTTCAGTGACCATTAGGCATGGCTGCTCTTTATCCCATTTGTAGAGTAAGCAGAAAAGGTTGGCGTGTCTTATACTCACCCCTCCTTACCACTTCCTCTTCAAGGCCATCTACTTTTCCTCTGTACAAATCATGAAGTTTGCCTATGCTATCAATGCCATTCCTCGTTGTTGTCTTCTGTGATGTTTAAAACATCCTCTCACCTTTGATTATTTTATAGCATCTGGACCAGAGTCATTCTTTCTGCTCCTCTCCACTATCATTTTCCTCAAGCTCTTTAACCTTCTTGATGAGCCATCCACATCAGTGGTTCCTAATTAGCTAATCTCAATTCCAGTGGCTCCAGCAACCTAATCTTCATCACTCACCGTGTCTTGGACTTAAATATCACTCAAAACGGTTTCACTCCCAGGATTTCAGAGTCTGAGGACACCCTCTCTGATGATGGCCTCGGGCCTCTCACTTCCCCAGTGCCCTCACTGCCACAGATGCTGGGCCCCTTCTGCCATTCTTTGCCTTATCAGTTCCCACATCTGGGGACCCTATTCTCCCTTAAGCAATGGAAGGTATGCTGGACAATGCCTATTGCCGCACTAACTGGATCCCCTCTGCCATCTTGCCTCAGCTGGCCCCTGGACCCCTAAGATTTCCTCATTGTGTCTTGAGTTCTAATAGCACGTCCCATTATGACTGATATAAACCTCTACTTTAAAATTTCCCCTCCCCAATTGCAATCTCTCTTCCCAGTGCTCAGCAGCTGAATCCACCTTCCATTTTATGAATTTCTTGATATCTTCATCATCTCTATTTTTCATTCTCTCTCTCCCCCTCTCTCTTCCCACGCCCCATCTTTGAAAGTGTGACCCTAGCTGCTTGCATCCTTGATCCCATGTTATTGATTCCCCTATCCCTACCTTGATCTACTCTGGAAACTTCCCCTTTGACTTATCCAAATTTTGACTGCATTTTCATCTACTCTCAATCTGATGTTTTTTGATGGTCTTATCTACCACATGCTAAAACAACCATTTTTTGAACTTGATCATGATTAAAGTAACTGCCCCTTTCATCCTACCCTGTAACACCAAGTTTCTCAAAACAGTATCTGCTTCCTCCATCTTACACCTTACCTTCTTGTAAACCTGACTTACACCCCCATGACTCTACCAAAGCTCTTTTTTGGAAAATTGCAATGGCCTCCTCCCCTTATGCCTCACCTCCTTTAACCCCTGCAATATCGAAGTGTTTACAACATTTCCTTGAAACTCTATCCCTCCTCATCCTCTCTGATGCTGCCCAATCCTGCTTCTCTTTCTGCCTCCCTGATCACCCTCTGCCGCCTCTATTGGCTTGCTGTCCTCTTCCCACCCTCGAATGTGTCAGTTTTAAGGTTTTACACTCAGGCTGTTTTCTCCCTGCCCCTGGGCCCCCCATGCACCTGGGTCCCAGCCACTTCAGAGCCCTCTTCTCTGGCCCAAGCCCTGCCATGAATGGGGACAGGCCATTCCCAGGCATGTGTCATCTTGTTGGTTTGTTCTCAGGTCTCCCCCAGCCCACAGTTGGGCTATTTACAATAACATTAATGTCCTGGAAGATAGGACATTGCACTAGACACTGATGGGCAAAGTGTAGATCCTCCGGAGCAGAGAACTTCACCCTGGAGCTCTCCCTGCACAAGTCCCACTAGCTCCATGACTCCATGGGAGCCCGGCCCTGGGTGAACAGAACAACCCCTCACCAGTAGCACACACTGCTGAAAATCATCGTGGCAATGACACTGAAGGGGAGGACGTGCAGCACGTAGGCCAGCAGCATCTGCCACTTCTGATAGAGGCCATCCTGACTCTCCTGGTCGCTGACAGCTCGCAGCACAGGAACTGGGAATGGAAGGCAGGTTTCAGAAGTCAGTCACCACCCAGCTGAAACAGGGAGGGCTAGCCCAAGCTGAACGTGAGGTCTGTCAGGGCTGGATGGTGAGGACCAGCTAGGGGGAGTTCCCTAGTCATAGAAGGAGGGGACCTGCCATCCACAGGACAATAAATTTCCACCCCAGAAATCTACACTCTACCTGAATTGCAATACAATTGCAAAAGATGTCATTTATTTCCTTCTCTCTAAAGTGAGGAGTTGTCACCAATTCAAGAAAAGTACATGCAAAAGGGGCATGAATAAGTGATTTGAAGCATTTTGTCTCCTTTCTGTGCAGGACTCCCCCCGGCCCGCCCCGCCCTGCCCCTGCCACCAGCAGCCTGCATTTTAGACTTGCTCTCAGAAGGCCAGGCAAACCCCACAGATGCAGACACTTAGCATTGCCCCTCATGTCAAGCTCTAGGGCAACTTCACAATAGCAAAGTCCTTCCGTCTTTTTTTTTTTTTTTTTTTTTTTTTGAGATGGAGTCGCTCTGTCGCCCAAACTGGAGTGCAGTGGTTGGATCTTCGGATCTCAGCTCACTGCAAGCTCCGCCTCTCCGGTTTACGCCATTCTCCTGCCTCAGCCTCCCCAGTAGCTGGGACTATAGGCGTCCGCCACCTCGCCCGGCTAGTTTTTTGTATTTTTTAGTAGAGACGGGGTTTCTCCAGGTTAGCCAGGATGGTCTCGATCTCCTGACCTCATGATCCGCCCGTCTCGGCCTCCCAAAGTGCTGGGATTACAGGTTTGAGCCACCGCGCCCGGCCAAGTCCTTCCGTCTTATTCCCTAACAGTGTTGCCTTTGGGGAATCCCTCTAACGCCAGCTTCCTGCAAGGTTAGGCAACCAGGTGTTGTCTCTGGAATTCCACTGAATTTGAAAATTAGGTGCTGGCTGTCCTAAAACCAGCTCCAAAAAGAAGCTAATGGCACACAGTTGGCCTGGTCGCTGAGCCCCCATGGGCCGTGCATTCGAGGTGGCCAAGATGAGATAGGAGGAATGATCTTTTGAAAAACTCCTCAAACTCTCCCCACCAGTGCATTGTCACTTCATGTTTCCCTGGATCCTTAGCCCTCAGAGAGATCCACCTGGTGAGCTCATTCATATTAATGTGTTGGTAACTCAATAGTTGCCTTTCCCCAGAGAGGGAATCCGGAGAGGGCCGGGTTGAGCTCAGAGAAATACCCTTATGATGGTGGACTTTTGTAAGGTTACAGCTGGAGAAGGGAGGTGTTTAGGGAGAAAGAGGTGCACTTCCAGCACGTGGGCACTTACACAGATTCACAGCATTGAGCATGCCTGTGTACGGGGTGGAGCCCACAAACATGTAAAGGAGACCCACGCGGTCCTGGATAGCACCATTTAGCACATTGTTCTGGACCCGCAGAACGAAGAAGAGGAGGAACAAACCCATGGTCAGATTCTGAAGGAGACGCATCATCACTGCCAGCTTATTTCTCACCAAGTTTCTTGTCACTCTCCTGAAAATAAACAACCCTGTTTTAATTCCTTTTCAGAACTGTTATTGGGGGATGGCTAAATACCTCCAATGGGCATTGCTCACATTTGTGAGCCTCTTACCTCAGGAGAACACCCAGTTTGGAGAAAACTCCGGGAGAATCTTTGGTTTTGAAAGGAACCATCGGTAATGTTTTCAGGTGTTTCGTTCTTTCAATATTCTCCAAAGTTTTATGACAAATTGCTGATTTCTTGTAGGCAGATTCTATCATCTGGACTCTCTTGTAGGTTTCTATTTCCCTTTCCTTGCTTTGGGTATCCACTGACGTCAGGTCCACTAAAAGTTTTTCCCAAAAGATGTCACCCAATGTGTTTTTAAATGCATGCATGCACATGGATATACAATTAGTACAGGAGTACTGGCCATAATACCTCATCCTATCAAGATAAAATTTGTGGTTAATGCCCACCTATAAAATCAGAATACTTTAAAGCATCCCAGCAGGGCCTTGAGGATCCCACTGGGATTATCTGGGAGAATTCCCAAGCTCAGCTAATTATGCTCTGACAAAGTAGTAGCAGTGCGCCAATTTGTTTGAGAGAGATCCCCGACCTCATTCTGATAGTCATCTTTGGCAAGTTAATTGACCCGGCCAAATTAATTCCTTGAAGAGTATAAAGCACAAAAACAAAAGCAAAAATCAAACCCACTAGAGCTCGTGTCATCCAGGCAGAAGTCTGAGATGAGACAGTTTAAAAAACATTCATGATGGGGAATGTGAAAGAAAAACTTACTATAGAAGTCAAAAGGGTTTGAATGTTCAGGACAAGGGTAACCGCAGTCACTGAAGAAATCAAGCATTTCCACTGGTGTGCCACAGAAAATCAGCTCTCCGAAGCTCAGGATGGCAATTTTGTCAAAGAGCTGATCAGACAACAGATGAAGTTAGTGTGTGATCACAAGGGTAGCGACGCATGTCAAATGTCTCCGGGAACACTGATGCAGGCCCAAGGTCAAGTATTGCTTACAGTCGCCATGTCCTTATGGGAAATGCATTTCTAAGCAGTCAGTCCTTCGATGACCTTGGCCCTGCATCAGTATTCTTGGAGACATTCGAAGTGCATCGCTACCCTTGTGAGCCTAGGCTACCACTGTGGGTCACGCTGCCTCCCATCCTGAGGTCCAGCTTCATATCTGGGAGAGACAAGCATGACTGAACCTGCGGTTAAGTCCCAGCCAAGCCAAGTGAGTGACCTCGGGCGAGCTGGGGTGGGTCTTAGTTTGTTGTTTTGTTTTCATTTTAAATCTCGGCTCCTCCTCTATAAAAAGCAAATAAAAGCTAACTAAAGGGATACTGGGCAGAGAAAGTGAGATTTTTTTGGAAGGAAATCTGTATGATTTCATGGAAAAACACAGCCTTTGAAGCCAACTTGGCTGTGAAAGCCTAATGCTAGCTTTTTACTATTAATAACTGTGTGATCTTGGCTCAATTAGTTGTTGTTGTTTTGTTGTTGTTGTTGTTGTTGTTATTTTTGAGACGGAATCTCACTCTGTCACCCAGGCTGGAGTGCAGTGGCATGATCCCGGCTCTCTGCAACCTCCTGGGTTCAAGTGCTCCTCCTGCCTCAGCCTCCCAAAGTGCTGGAATTACAAGTGTGAGCCACCGTGCCTGGCCACTGGTACAAATCTTACCCCTGCCCCTGCGATTCCCAGCTCAATACACCATAGACCCGGCCTTTACGAGTTGAATCCCTTACCTGAAAAAGCTCAGAACGGGGCTGGTGAATGGTGAGAACCACAATTCGGTTCCTGCGAGCCAGTTCCACCAGGAGGATGACAATCTGATTAGCAGTCATGCAGTCCAGGCCTGTGGTCGGCTCATCAAACAGCATGACCTCTGCCAGCAAAGAAGGGCCAGACTTCTGAGGCACTGCAGAGCCCAGGCTCTGTGCTTAAAACTCGGAGTTCTGAACTGTTCCTTATTGAGCTTGCACCACATCCAAACAGTGTGCAGTGGGAAGGAAACATGTAAACTAGCTTTCAGCCTGAGCTCAGGAGAAAGCACCTGCTGTGGAGGGGCCTAGTTCCCAGCTCTGGAGCACATGTGGGGCTCAAATCCTCGAGGGTACAGGGAGTAAGGAGATCAGGCCTCTTATAGGGTACTATGGGCCATCTGCGCTCTGCTCAGGGCACCCTGCCAGAGAACAACGGCTGGCAGGCTGGCATCAAGTTGTTTTAAAACAAGACTGAGAGGAGGCTGGTCAAAAAGACAACCCCATTTCATGTCTGTAACACTTTCCAACACCAGCAGGGTCTTTGCACAGAAAAGAAAAAAAATCTGACTAATAAAACAAGGTCTGAAGTGTGGCAGGCATTTGGGTTCTTTAGAGGGTTTAAAGTAACTTATTTCTACCTATACAGTGACAAGGGGGCCGGGCGCAGTGGCTCACGCCTGTAATGCCAACACTTTGGGAGGCCGAGGCGGGCAGATCACCTGAGGTCAGGAGTTCGAGCCCACCCTGGCCAACATGGTGAAACCCTGTCTCTAGTAAAAGTACAAAAATTGGCCGGGTGTGGTGGCGGGCGCCTGTCATCCCAACTACTCAGGAGGCTGAGGCAGGAGAATCACTTGAACTCGGGAGGTGGAGGTTGCAGTGAGCAGAGATTGCACCACTGCACTCCAGCCTGGGGGACAAGAACACGACTGTCTCAAAAAAAAAAAAAAAAAAAAAAAAAAGTGACAAGGGCTCTTAAAAACATCTCTCTTATTTGCCTTCTAGTGACCAAGCACCATCTGAAGAACAGGCAGTCCTGGTCTACCACAGTGCAAAGAAAGGATCCAGATGCAGTTTGTCCTCTCCAGCTGCATATGAGTGGCGAGGTTTCCCCAGGTGATGGGGAAAATGACCAAACCAGGCAGAGGATCGACTACTCTGTTTTGATACTCCCTTCCCCACAACATACACACTTTTGAGTTTATCGTTCAAATTCCTATTTTTAATTCCTGCCATTTCATAAACACCTGTGGTCATACCAAAACTCACTGGCTCTCCCCAGCCCACACAGTGGTATTCCCCTGGTGAGGAGAAATGATTGGCCGGGCAAGGCTCCGTGTTCATGGAAAATCCCAATGGAACACTCCAACACCAATGCAACACTTCCGGGTCCAGGAGTTGTTTTGTTTGGATGATGGAATCACATCAGGAAATGAACTATACAGCATTTCTGAAAAAACTGGGTCCCCAATTTGAAAAATCTATGATTTCAGTTGCACACAAACCCCTTTCTGAATGAGGACTGTGAAGACAGGGCCCAAAGCATCTGCGACACACAGAAGATGTCCAGACAGCAACTAGTAACAGTTCTGGGTGCCACTTACTGGGATCCTGGAGCAGCTGGGCTGCGATGGAGACCCGGCGCCGCTCACCAGTGGAAATGCCTCCCAAGTTGTAGTTGCCAATCAGTCGGTCTGCCACATGACTCAGACTCAGCTCTGCCATGATGGCCTCCACCTGCAGGAGACACAAATTACAGGAAGGCTGGGCGTGGCTGTGGGTGCTATTTCAATTCACGGGCTGGGGAGGACATGAAAGAGGCAACACCCCCCCGCCCCCAAGAATCCAAGGGCCACTTCCAGACTCACCACACCCTGGAGAAAGCACGTCTTTGATAATAATATGATCCAATTTGACTTAAATCGTAATATAATACATGTGTCAGATTTAAATAAATAATATGTATTTTTTAAAACGTTCCCAGAGGCTGGGTGCAGTGGCTCATGCCTGTAATCCCAACACTTTGGAAGGCTGAGGAGGGGGAATTGCTTGAGGACAGGAGTTTGAGACCAGCTTGGGGAACAGAGAGAGACCCCGTCTCTACAAAAAAAGAAACAATAAATTAGCCGGGTATGCTAGCACGTGCCTGTAGTCCCAGCTACTCGGGATGCTTAGACAGGAGGATGGCTTGATCCCAGGAGGTTGAGACCACAGTTAGCCATGATGGTACCGCTGCACTCCAGCCTAGGCGACAGAGCAAGACCCTGTCTCCAAAATAAAATAAAATAAAATAAAATAAAATAGGCCTGGCATGGCGGCTTGTACCTGTAATCCCAGCAGCACTTTGGGAGGTCGAGGTTGGTGGATCACTTGAGGTCAGGAGTTCGAGACTAGCCTAGCCAACATGGTGAAACCCCGTCTGTTCTAAAAATACAGAAATTAGCTGGGTGTGGCGGCGGGCACCAGTAATCTCAGCTACTCGGGAGGCTGAGGCAGAGGAATTGCTTGAACCCAGGAGGCCAAGGTTGCAGTGAGGCAAGATGGCGCCACTGCACTCCAACCTGGGTGACAGAGCAAGACTCCGACTCAAAAAATAATAATAATAAACAAATAAAATAAAATAAGATTCCCTAGAACAAAAACTGCTTACACTTGCTTCAGGAAAATTAGCCAGGAAACAACGGATACTTCATTAAACTCCTATTGGCAGGAGCCACAGTCACTGCAGCCCATACAGAAAAATCCCCCAAAGTCATGATTACAATATCACTTACTTTAAGTGTTTGGGTTTAGAAACTTTATTATAATAAATGCTTTATATGTTTAAAAAAATCCAACCTGATTTGAACTAAACCTGTTTCCCACTGTATAACCCAAATAAGTGCTGGGGTCCCATGTGGTACAATCTCTGTGTGATTTCACATCACAGACATATAATCCAGCCTTCAGAAGCAATTAAAAATAATTCCAATCTTTATTTGAATTTATTTAAGGACTTTAAGGGGAACCCAATTTATAACCCCCAGCCACATCTAAAATCCCCTTTCTTCCAATTCTCTTCACTCTACTTAAACCCTGCAGCTCCCTGAAACCCTTTTTCCTCCTCATTCTCAACGCCCCCAAAACAATAACAACTAAAAAAAATTCTTTACTGACTTTCTAATCAAGAAGCTTGGCTTTTTTCCTCCCTCTCTGTCTTTCCTTCCCCAGCTTATCTCCTCTCCAGAGACCTGTTCACAAATCTGTTTCTGTCCTCCCGTACTGATTACCTCTATCTGCAGAAACCCCAGGGGGAAAGCAGAAAGAGACGGAAGGTACTCATATGGTAATGAGTTTTGTTTCCAGACACCCCTAATAAAGCCGTGTTATGAAAATGGAAACAAAACCATTGCATTAAAAAACAATAAGCTAGATTGCAGAAGAAGAGGGAATGACTTGTGGACCTGCATTCAAGAGGAGTCAGGGAGTGGGGTTGACACCTTACAGGTAGCTTTGACCCACCCAAAGAATGGACGTGTCTGAAATAGGTACAAAGGAATAACGAGAAGGTAAAAAATGCATAAATAAACTAGCATGATATATTCTGGAAAAAAAGAAAGGTCTTCTCTTGCCATCAGGGTAGCAGGATCCTGGAATTAAGCTTTGCTTGACACTGTGAGATTTCTGTGCTCACCAGCCAGGGTAGATTTCTGAGCCTCCTTCTAGAATGTCTCTATAACATCATAAGGAGTAAGCTTGCCCCTCCTGGCTTGGAAGGGATGGACAGAGAAGATATTTACTTAATTTGTCTCGGAGGTTTCACACCCCAGCAGCAATGCTCTCCCATATTTTGGAAACACTGTTGGAAATGGAATTCAGAGTCCTTGTAAGGAATATTGTAAGGACCTTGTAAGGATCATTGGGATGATCAAGTCCAACCCTCCATGCTCTGTGCTTTCACATAATCTGATGTATTCCTCACATCAAACCCAGGAGAAATGCATTCTTACTGTATTTTTATAGAGGAGAAAACAGAGAGAGGTCCATAACTAGCCCAAGATAATGCCACTAGCAAATGGCAGGGCCAGGATTGAGAGGACTGTCTGGGCTCTCTCAAGCGGTCCAGGAAGCCTGAGCCTTAGCCAACAGCCCAGCAGACACAGCCTGCTCACATTGGCCATGCTTTATTTCCAGGTTCTTCCATGGACAGAAGCAGATCTGCCATGCTGTCTCCTTTATTATAATCAGCACTTCCTTTCCACTGAATTACTTGTCAGGATTTTACACGCTGTGGGCTGGATTTGCTCAGAAAAGACTCACAATTGGAGAGAACTCTGCTATCAGGAGTTCTCCTGCTCCCAGGGAGCTGTGCCCCTTGAAGGAGGCATGTTCACCTGTCATTGGTTCCCTGGGTGCTTGTGGGCCTTCCCAGTCTAGAGAGAAATGAAGCAGTTTCCAGGTAAGGTCCCCGGTGGGTTTACTTGTGGCTACTTCCAAACTGGAGACAATTAAGAAAGACATTGGAACCTAGAAGGAGTTGACAATTCATTCGTTTCTTCCTTCATTAACTCAGTCCAGTTTGGATGAGGCACGTTCAAGATGTCTCCAAGCAAGCTGAGAAAAATCAGTGGCAAAAATAACTATCTGCTCAAACAGGGAACTTGTAGAACAGCATGGTCCCAGAGAAGGGCAGTGCAAGCCACAGACAGAAGTGAAATATTTTAGTAGCCATATTTTGAAAAGTAAAAAGAAACAGGTGAAATTTTAATAACATATTATTTACAGCCAAAAATACCATTTCAACCTGTAATCAATACTTTTTGAAATTTATTTATTTATTTATTTATTTGGTTGGTAAAGACAGGGTCTCCTTTCGTCCTTCAGGCTGGAGTGCAATGGTGCAATCATAGCTCACTGCAGCCTCGACCTCCTGGGTTCAAGAGATCCTCCTGCCTTAGCCTCCTGAGCAGCTGGGAGTGCAGGCGCACAACACCACGCCCAACTAATTTTTGTATTTTTTGTAGAGACTGAATCTCGCTATGTTGCCCAGGCTGGTCTCAAACTTCTAGACTCAAGAAATCCTCCCGTCTTGGCCTCCCAAAGTGCTGGGATTACAGGTGTGAGCCCACCCTGCCAGACCTAAAAATTCTTAATGGGCTTTTTCACATTCTGTTTTTCTCAGACTCAGAGTCTGAAATCTGATGTGTATTTTGCGCTCAGAGCACGTTTCAGTCTGGACTAGCGACATTTCAAGTCTTCCAAAAGCACATGTGACTAGGGGCTGCCCTCTCAGGCAGCACAGGGTACACGGTGCAAGGCGCAGGGCGCGCTCTAGAGTGAAGGAGTGACGAGCAAAGGGGAGTAATGGGCAAGCGTAGGCGAAGAGAGGAGGGCAGCGGGGGGTGCAAAGGTACTCAGTTTGCCTGCTGTGAGCGGGGGGCTGCACCCACCTTCTGCTGGAAGAAGCCGGGGTTGCCGCGGCGGATGGCCAGCAGCGCGGTGTAGCGCAGCGTCTCGCGCACGGTGAGGCTGCTCAGCAGGGTGTCGCTCTGCAGGAGACTCGGGCGTCAGTGTAGCCCGAGCCCCCGGGGCGGGCGGCTGGCCAGGGGTGTGGGGGACGCGCCCACCTGCAGGACGTAGGAGAAGCAGTCCTGGAACTGCTCCCGGCGCAGCGTCCGGCCGTTCACATACACCTCCCCTAGGAAGGTCCCCGTGCGCCGCAGCCTCCCGGACATGGCGTCCAGCAGCGTGGTTTTCCCGGAGCCTGTGGGGTGACAACAGAAGGCCCTGGGGGAACCCCTCTATGCCGGCCTTGGAGGAGCTTCCCGAGACCCTCTGTGTGGGCATGACCCCGCGTGCCAGGAGTGCTACGTGAGGGATCCTGTTCTAGGTATTAAGGATACAACAGGATACAGGCCCTGCCCTGTAGAACGCGCACTGTGCATGCAGCAGTCTCACGCGCAAATGAGTCTCTGGATTGTCCCCTGAGTGAGAGGGGACATGCCATTTCTTTCATCTGGGTCAAGACCGAAGGTGCTTTCTCTGCTTGTTTGTTTGCCTTTAAAACTGTTTTGGATTGAAAAACAAAATACCTATAGGTATCAGAATAAGAGGAAAGCCCAGACTCTTGGAAACGTTTGGATCCTAGGACGGATTTCTTTTTGTGGCCCCCCTGGGGCGGTCTGGTTGTACCTGGATGTAGGTGACATTATCTAGAGCCTTGCTCACAAAGCAAGGAGCATCAGCAACCCCTGAGAGCTTGCCAGAAATGCAGAGCCCCAGGCCCCACCCGCGACCTGCTGAGTTAGATCTGCTTCAGTCGAGGTTGAGAAGCACTGGCTTGGTAAGTCCTTTGGTAAAACCAAGTTGGCCACAGCCTACGCTAGAGCCTGGGGCACAGCCTAGCTGGATGTCACTAGGAAGGTTCCCACAGAGGGGTTGTGGTGAACTGCCTGCCTGCTGGAGGTGACTGCGGGATAATGCTTGCCTTGGTTTGCTTTTTTCTTTCTTCTTTTTTTTTTTTTTTTGTTTGAGTGAGACTGAGTCTCGCTCTGTCACCTAGACTGGAGTCCAGTGGCACCGTCTCGGCTCACTACAACCTCCACTTCTCAGGTTCAACCCATTCTCCTGCCTCAGCCCCCTGAGTAGCTGGGATTACAGGCATGCACCCCCACGCCCGGCTAATTTTTGTATTTTTAGTAGAGACGAGGTTTCACCATGTTGGCCAGGCTGGTCTCGAACTCCTGACCTCAGGTGATCCTCCTGCCTCAGCCTCCCAAAGTGCTAGGATTACAGGCGTGAGCCACTGCTTTGTTCTAAGGTTAAAGGTTAGGTGATGCCTTTAGACAACAGCCTGATGGCCCCTCAGTCATACTGGACACAAGTTTACCACAGACCCAGAGTTCATGGAGACAGAATAGACCTCCCAGGCCTTTCCTATCCAAGGAGGCTGAGAAGTTGGGATTCATAACAGAGAAATAGGCAGGAAGTTCTGAACTATCTGGGAAGATAGCAAGAGAAATCTGCTGATGAGATGGCTGTGCAGTCAAAGAGATCTTTTGTTGAAATATTATTATTATTATTATTATTATTATTATTATTTTGAGACAGAGTCTTGCTCTGTTGCCCAGGCTGGAGTGCAGTGGCACAATCTCAGCTCACGGCAACCTCCGCCTCCCAGGTTCACGTCATTATTCTGCCTCAGCCTCCTGAGTAGCTGGGACTACAGGCGCAAACCACCACGACTGGCTAAGTTTTTTGTATTTTTAGTACAGATGGGGTTTCACTGCATTAGCCAGGATGGTCTCAATCTCCTGACGTGATCTGCCCACCTCGGCCTCCCAAAGTGCTGGGATTACAGGCATGAGCCACTGCACCTGGCCCTTTATTTATTTATTTATTTATTTATTTATTTATTTATTTATTGAGATGGAGTCTCACTCTATCGCCCAGGCTGGAATGCAGTGGCAAGATCCCAGCTCACTGCAACTGCCATCTCCCAGGTTCAAACAATTCTCCTGCCTCAGCCTCCCGAGTAGCTAGGATTACAGGCATCTGCCACCACACCTGGCTAATTTTTGTATTTTTGTAGAGACAGGGTTTCACCACGTTGGTCAGGCTGGTCTTGAACTCCTGACCTCAGGTGATCCGCCTGCCTCGGCCTCCCAAAGTGCCGGGATTACAGGTATGAGCAACTGCACCTGGCCCTTGTTGAAATATTTTGAAGAAACTTGCTTGTTGCTGTGAGAGGTACAAAGATGAATCAACTCCCTTAGCAGCTGTCTTCTTTTCTAATGCATAACTGACAAAACTCAGAATTAGCCCCAGCGTGTTCAGGGGGTGGTCAGAGTGGGGAAAGAGAGGAAAACCCATGACAAAGAAACAAAATGTGACTTCATTGGGATTGTCTTTCTTTTTTTTTTTTTTTTTTTTTTTTTTTGAGACGGAGTCCTGCTTTGTCGCCCAGGCTGGAGTGCAGTGGCCGGATCTCAGCTCACTGCAAGCCGCCTCCCGGGTTTGCGCCATTCTCCTGCCTCAGCCTCCTGAGTAGCTGGGACTACAGGCGCCCGCCACCTCGCCCGGCTAGTTTTTTGTATTTTTAGTAGAGACGGGGTTTCACCATGTTAGCCAGGATGGTCTCGATCTCCTGACCTCGTGATCCGCCCGTCTCGGCCTCCCAAAGTGTTGGGATTACAGGCTTGAGCCACCGCGCCCGGCCGGGATTGTCTTTCAAAATGTGCCCTGTAATTTCCCAGTCGTGCGGTTCTTCTAACCAGAGCCACCCTGGCTTTACATTTTTCGATCCAATCTGAACTCTGACAGAAGCTGCAGATGTCCTGCAGCCTGAGTCCCACCCCACCACGTCATCAAAACTGGCCTCCCCAGGGATATAAAATCCACTTTACTGTTGCCACATCCAGCGTATACTTCTCTGGGAGGGATCCCAAGACAGAACTACCCAACCAAGCCACTTCCAGAGTTCTGATTCATAGACATTCTGAGAGATCATGAATGGTGTTGTTTTAAGCCACTAAACTGTGGGATACTTTTTTTTTTAACAATAGATAATGAATTTAGTTTTTTAAAAAACATGTCAAATATGTATTAACTCATTAATTAGAGAACCAGCAAGATGACAAAGCTCATTCAAAAGAGGATATGAGAAGCTGGGCATGGTGGCTCATGCCTGTAATCCCAGCAATTTGGGAGGCTGAGGCAGGCAGCCTGAGGTCAGGAGTTCACGACCAGCCTGGCCAACATGGTGAAAACCGGTCTGGACTAAAAATACAAAAATTAACTGAGTGTGGCGGCGGGCGCCTGTAATCCCAGCTACTCAGGAGATGAAGCAGGAGAATTGCTTGAACCTGGGAGGTGGAGGTCGCAGTGAGCCGAGATCGCACCACGGCACTCCTGGGTGACAGGGTGAGTGAGATTCCATCTCAAAAAGAAAAGAATATGAGAAATTGATATGTATAGACAGTGGGGAAAAGAAGGTTGGAATAAGATAACAAAGTTAGATACAAAAATGGTTAATGCCCTAAAGGGCAATAAAACTATGACATTTGTAGTTTTCTTTTCTAACAGGACGGAAATCATTTGCAACTAAATAATCTGCAAAGAAGCATCCAATCCAGAGTCTACGCCCTCCTCAACAGCAAACAACAATTCAAATGAGTTTCAGTTGGAGTTCCCCTGGAGTCAGATGGCTCTAGGCAGGCTTGCTTTGGACTACGCTCTAGTGAGACTTTGAACATATATGTCATCATCTTTTGCCTCGCTAATAAAGATTTGATAGATAACACTGCTAGAGATAAGACACCAATGGGATTGTCATTTTATGCAATACTATGGAGTAATTCATAAAATTATTTTACTCCTTTATTCAACAAATATTTATTAAGCACCCACTGTGTGACCAACCCTGTTCTAGGTGATAAGGATACAGCAGAATACAGTCCCTGCCCTTGTAGAACTTGCAGCCCACTGTGGATTCATTTCAGTATAAAGGGTAGGCATTGTCCGAAAGCCATGATTAGGCATCTCATCAGAAACCAGCCCACACCCCCACCCCAATCAAGAGCCCCTCCCGCTGTCCTGCTGTATGTGCGTGAAACACAACATTGGCCTTTGGAGTGCACTTCTGAGATGGGGGGTTCCATCTCTTGTTGTTCTTAGAAGTGGGACACACTTCTGAGAAGGGTGCTAAATGTCACCCTGTTTAATTCTTTATAAGGATGACAACAGGTGACAGTTTGTTAAAGGAGAAGAGGCAGGTTTTTTTTCTTTTTAAAGAAGCGCACTGTATTTATCAAAAGGAAGCTGAGAATGACCCTGCATGTTACAGTACATGTGTACAGCTAGATATTGGTTAAAAATGGAAATGAGAACTGACAGAAAGTCTTTGAAAAGTGTAACAGCTTTAGTCAGTGCTATGGTCTGACTGTTTATGTCTCCCTAAAATTCATATGTTGAAATCTTACGCAAGATGATGGTATTAGGAGGTGGGGCATTGGCCGGGCACGGCGGCTCAAGCCTGTAATCCCAGCACTTTGGGAGGCCGAGACGGGCGGATCACGAGGTCAGGAGATCGAGACTATCCTGGCTAACCCGGTGAAACCCCGTCTCTACTAAAAAATACAAAAAACTAGCCGGGCGAGGTGGCGGGCGCCTGTAGTCCCAGCTACTCGGGAGGCTGAGGCAGGAGAATGGCGTGAACCCGGGAGGCGGAGCTTGCAGTGAGCTGAGATCCGGCCACTGCACTCCAGCCTGGGCGGCAGAGCGAGACTCCGTCTCAAAAAAAAAAAAAAAAAAAAAAGGAGGTGGGGCATGCAAGGAGGTGATATTGGGAGATGATTAGGTTATGGAGAGCTCTTACAATTGGGATGAATGCCTCAGAGACCCCTCCCCACTTCTGCCACGCAAGGTTAGGGTGAGAAAATGGCTGTCTAGCCAACAGACACATGAAAAAATGCTCATCATCACTGGCCATCAGAGAAATGCAAATCAAAACCACAATGAGATACCATCTCACACCAGTTAGAATGGCGATCATTAAAAAGTCAGGAAACAACAGGTGCTGGAGAGGATGTGGAGAAATAGGAACGCTTTTACACTGTTGGTGGGATTGTAAACTAGTTCAACCATTATGGAAAACAGTATGGCGATTCCTCAAGGATCTAGAACTAGATGTACCATATGACCCAGCCATCCCGTTACTGGGTATATACCCAAAGGATTATAAATTATGCTGCTATAAAGACACATGCACACGTATGTTTATTGCAGCACTATTCACAATAGCAAAGACTTGGAATCAACCCAAATGTCCATCAGTGACAGATTGGATTAAGAAAATGTGGCACATATACACCATGGAATACTATGCAGCCATAAAAAAGGATGAGTTTGTGTCCTTTGTAGGGACATGGATGCAGCTTGGAAACCATCATTCTTAGCAAACTATCACAAGAACAGAAAACCAAACACCGCATGTTCTCACTCATAGGTGGGAACTGAACAATGAGATCACTTGGACTCAGGAAGGGGAATATCACACACCGGGGCCTATCGTGGGGAGGGGGGAGGGGGGAGGGATTGCATTGGGAGTTATACCTGATGTAAATGACGAGTTGATGGGTGCAGCACACCAACATGGCACAAGTATACATATGTAACAAACCTGCACGTTATGCACATGTACCCTACAACTTAAAGTATAATAATAATAAATAAATTTTTAAAAAATTAAAAAAAAAGATTTCAAATTGTTAGGAGAATATAAGAAAGAGAATGCCATCAGTGGTAAAATTTTAAGGTACATGATATTTTAAAGAGTTAATAAAGAAAGAGTTAAGTAGAAGAAATAGTCATAGAAAAATGAAACAACTTAAATGGTTCTTAAAGGTTTAAGAGAGAATCATTGGTAAACCATCACAAATGCTTTGGCTTTCTCAATGACGCCATAGGGAGATGATAATCATAGTGAAATACTAACACACAGGTGACCTTCATGAGATTCTTCTTCAGCAGATATGAACATACACTAAAGTTAGATCCATTTTGGTTATTTGATGGAATGGATATTTCACCTAACGAAGCTGGAATATTTCTATTTGTGTTCCATATTTTAGAGTTTTCTTGAAGAAAAACAATGGTCATAAATGTTAAAATTCCCTTAGAATTGGCACCTGAAAACAAAATGTAGTTTTTTAAGACTGGTGTCAAATTAATTTTGCCAGATTTGTTCTGCACAGTAAGAGCTGCACTGTTACAATATTTCAAGTTAAAAATTACTCTCAAAGTTTACTCAAGTTCAATTTTAATATATTTACAGTATTTGAAATATTTAGTTTCATTTATACTTTAATATTGGAATTAAATTAAAATTTTGAAGTTCATATTAATTATTTAAATAAGAAAAATACTGGACACATTCATTTAAAAAATATTTTAATTTACCACTAACTTGTTATTCATTATTAGCTCTATGTCTCCATTATTAAGATACAAGTCAGAATACTGTGAAATCAACTTGACAAATTTGGAAAATGTTTAGGCTGAAAGGCTGAAATTGTCTAGGTCATAGCTCTTCATATGAGATTAAAACATCTTATAAGTATCAGGAAATTCTGCTATTTAACAGACATGCAATTGAAGATTAAATGTACCTTTAAGGTACATTCACTCTGAAAACTGGTCTGGCAGTTTCTTATAAAGTTACACATTTACTATAAAATCCAGTAATTCTACTCTTAGGTATTTACTGATGATAAATGAAGCTTATAATAAAAGAAATCTTTACACACACACACACAAAAAAAAAAAAAAAAAAAAGAAAATGGCTGTCTAGGAGGAAGTCTTCCTCACCAGACACCGAATCTGTTGACCCCTTGATCTTAGACTTTCCAGCCCCTAGAACTGTGAGAAAAAAATTTATGCTTTTTATAAGCCACCCAGTCTATGGTATTTTGTTTTAGCAGCCTGAATGGACTGAGACAGTCTGGGAATTCCTCTTTTTTTTTTTTTTTTTTTGAGACAGGGTCTTGCTCTGTTGCCCAGGCAACAGAGTGCAGTGGCACTATCTCAGCTCACTGCAGTCTTAACCTCCTGGGCTCAAGCAATTCTCCCACCTCAGCCTCCCGAGTAGCTGGGACCACAGACATGCACCACCATGCCCGGCTAACTTTTGTATTTTTTTGTAGAGATGGGGTCCCACTATGTTGCTTAGGTTGGTCTCAAACTACTGGGCTCAAGCGATCCTCCCACCTCAGCCTCCCAAGCTGCTGGGATTACAGTCGTGAGCCACTGTGCCCAGCCTATTCTCTATTCTTGATTGTATGTCCAAAATATACCATCATAAAACAGGACCAGTGGAATCAAAGATAGGGGCTTAATGGGCATTTTTGTGCTTATTTAATCCTTTTCCTTCTCCAGATAGGGGAAATTGTGTTTTCTGAGTACTTTTATATGCTGTGGAACTGTGGGGCCTTTTTATATTTTGAAATATGAATTCACGTATATGTTAGGCAGAATTTTATCCTCTTTCAAGGATCTTTCTAAAGATTTCACGTTGGTAGCAGGTTCCATTCACAGTCAGACATCATTAGATTTCATTCTAATATCAAACCTGTGGCTTTCTTGCTACAACTTAATCTGTTTCTTCAATGTGGAGTTTAACTCAAGCCAAAGCCTTTTTAGAATCCTCCTTCCCCAGCTTACCTGAGCTTCCCAGGATGCACATAATCTGCCCGCTCTCCACGTACAGGGAGACATCTTTGAGGATCTGCCTGGTCCACTGCTGCCGGCAAGATGCGACGTCCCACCAGGGCCTCACGCGGCGGCTTTAAAGGAAACCCCAGGAAGGCAAAGGCAGCTTGGGGCCCTGGAAGGGACTACACCCGGGTCCCCAGCATTGATCGCACCTATGCCCCACCCCAGTTGTCTCCGGACAGGCTCCTAACGTGTTTCAGCCTCAGCGCCCTCCTCTGTAGAACCTGGCAGATAGCGACTGAGGCTGTCTGTCACATAGGGAGGGGGCCTGTGCTGGAGTTGCTCTGAATGTCCTGTCTGTTTGGCTGGGAGGTGGCTGTCCCTGCATTCCTTCACCAGGTTTCAAGATTCCTTGCATTCCCAGTACCCCCGTTCCCATCCACAGAGGGCAGGCCGTAGACACTGGGGTAGGCAGGGCACTGCTGCCACTTTGTTTATGCCCAGGCCCTTCCCTGGGCAGGGGGAGGGGCCATTCACTGTCGCTCCACGTTTCCCAGCACAGCCCTTCTCCCTCTCCTCTCTCCACCCGATCCACTAAAGAGGGAACCCAAAGTCCCCAGGCAGACACCTAAAGCGTGAAGAAAGGCAGCAGAGGGTTGAGTGCAGAGCCCCGTACTCCTGGGGGAGCAGCAGCAGCAAGGGCTCTGCCTTACCTGACACTGTAGGAGGCATGGAGGATGCCCAGGCTGTGAGGCTCCAGGGCAGTGGCAGGAGCCCCCTCCAGGGAGCTCTGGGAGCCCCTGTTTACTTGGAGACCCGTGGACCCTCCGGGGCTCAAAAATGAGAGGTCACCCATGGCCAACAGGCAGCAAAGCTGAGCAAATTTTCTGGTGGCCTGACCCTCCCCAGAGTGGCTTCAGTTGGGGAGCCTGGGGCAGACTGCCCTGCCTGCTCCACCTGACCCCGGAATCCCTCGGGATGGCAGGACTGGGACTTGGCCACGGAGACCATTATCTGATGTACCTTTAGCCAGCGCGTCCTTATCTTGACAGTGGGCAGAACACACACATGTTTGTAGGTGGGCTTGCCAGAGAGGAATGCTGGGAGAGACGGGCCCAGGGCAGGAGGCTCCAGGAAACAGAGTGAAGACACTGGCCCTGGCAGGCAGCAGCTGGGTCTAAGAGAGCTGCAGCGCAGGGGCACAGACCTGTGGGCCCCATGGCTGGGAAGGTGGCAGAGGAGAGAGGGCTGCCGAAAGGGACCGCTGCCCAGGATGCCTCGGTGAGTGAGCGATGGGGAGTCAGCCCAGGCCCGGTGGGCGGGCAGGAGAAATCCAACCTTTCTCTCTTCCCTCAGGAGCCTTCTGTCTTAGCACCACCCGGATAGCAAGCAGTGTGAGGACATGGCAAAGGGCTGAGGGGAACAGATTCAGGGTCCCAGAGGCCTCTGAGGTCACTTTCTGCCCTAAGAAACACTCCTTTAGGGAAATCATGTTCTTATGTGTGATGTGGGACAATTTCACTTTTTCTTTTTTCTTTTTTTTTTTTGAGACAGAGTCTTGCTCTGTTGCCCAGGCTGGAGAGCAGTGGCGCTATCTCGGCTCACTGCAAGCTCTGCCTCCTGGGTTCAAGTGATTCTCCTGCCTCAGCCTGCCAAGTAGCTGGGATTACAGGCACCTGCCACCACACCTGGCAAATTTTGTATTTTTTAGTAGAGACAGGGTTTCACCATGTTGGTCAGGCTCAAACTCCTGATCTCAGGTTACCCACCCTCAGCAGCCTCCCAAAGTGCTGGGATTACAGGCATGAGCCGCTTACCTGGCCAGTTTTGCTTTTTCCCAATGAGACTCCATCATAGAAATGTGCCCACACATGCCGGGGACTCCACTGGTGTCTCCTCTGCCCATGTGGCTGTCAGGTTGGTCTCAGTAGTAAGTGATGGGTGAGACAGGGTGACAGGCAGCTTTTGTGGGAACATCAGCATGTGTGGCTCTAGCAGGCAATCGTAAAGTCTGGGAGAAAGCTGGAAGGAGTAGAAGCAGCCAGGCGGCAGGAGGTGGAGGTACGTTTCCCTCCTCATTTTACCTGAGAAGTGTTTACTCAAGAAATAGCCTTTGACTGAAATTGGAGTGTGGCAGGATTTGAAGCAGGAGGCTAAACTGGAAGACAGGCAAGAAGCAAATCCCCGCTCCCACCGCCTCACCCCATCCCACCTTTCCATCTTTGCCTGTCGTGGGTAGGAGGGAGGAGAGAAAGATAAGCATGACTGAGGACTCCGCACCCAATGGGGAAAACCATCTGGACTGGCCTTGAGTTTCCAGGACTTGACTCGGCCAGACCCAAGGAGCCCACCATTTCTAGTCGGTTCTGCAACCACCACACCTGACCAGCTCTGCTCTCTGAATACCCTGTGGGGCCCACCACTTTGGGGAATGGTTAAAGCCTGAATAGAATAGAAAGCTAGCAGGGCTTTGGGAACACTTTCTGCCTGGGAGGGCTGACGATTCAGCCACCACAGCTTGAGAGGCAAAGAAATGCTAGGACCGCACCAGAAATGCACTCCAGCCCTGCCATTTCTGCTTCCCTTCTGTCCAATCCTGTCACTCCAGGTGCTGAGCGAGGGTCTGCCCCTAACACGTGTGGGGCTTGGAACAAGAGAATGAGGGTCACATTTCCTATGTCTAGATATATAAAAGTCATCAGTCAAGCTATAAGAACAGTCAAAGATACCCACACTCCTCAGCCTCCCAAAGTGCTGGGATTACAGGTATGAGTCAGCGCTCCTGGCCAGTTTTGCTTTTTCCCAATGAGACTCCATCATAGAAACGTGCCCACCCATGCTGGGGACTCCACTGGTGTCTCCTCCGCCCATGTGGCTGTCGGGTTGGTCTCAGTAGTGAAGTGATGGGTGAGACAGGGTGACAGATGGCTTTTGTGGGAACATCAGCGTGTGTTCTCTAGTTTCTATCCTCTTGTCTCGACATATCTTCCTCACAACCTGAAAGGTCAGGTGTAAACTGAGAAATTCTAAGGCATCTTGGGTAGAATGCACTGGTACGGGGGAACCACTTCTAGCCCAAGCCACAACCTGTCCCCCTTTCTGCCCCCCCTCAGCTCCATCCCACTCCATGGGGCCCTCAACACCCTGGGTGGTCACCCTCCTGCCTACCTGCATTGCAGCCCTGCCCTGCACAGACATATATACCTCTCTGGCCTAAAGGTCCTCAGGAGGTTGGGCCGGGGAGGAAGGAAGTGCACAGACCCTGGGGATGGACTTGGGGCCATTTGCACAGAGAATTCTGGCAGCTTAGGCACCTGGAGTGGTAAGTGCCCTTAACCCACGCACTCTTCATGCCATGGGCAGGAGAAGCAACAGAGAAGGACAAGAGAGACCCTGCAGCAGGCAGAGCTGTGTGTGACCTAGGCTGAATGTTTCGATAAAATTCCTTCAGCCAAAAACAAGTCCTGCGTGTCCCCTCGCCAACCCTCCAGCCGCGAGCGTCAGTACATCACTCCCCGCGAGGCACAGGCTCCTCATGTCAGAACTAGAAACATGTACGCTGTGAGTTTCCTTCTTGCCTAGGCATCTGACTCAGGAATTCGATCAGAAGTTAATACGGGGAGAAATTACAATGTAGCCCAGCAGGAGCAGAGCTGGTTACCTACAAATAAACCTGCTTTTGCTTTTTTGGGTGTCGCCTGTCGGAAATTCAAGTGATGTTCTGACAGGTGTACTGATTAAGATGTCAGCCGAATAGATATTTAAGTATTTGAAAAATACAGAGAGTTTGTCAAAACCTCAGGAAGAGTCTAACAAATCCTTCCTGGGAGCCAAGGAAAATATTTTAAAATGGAACAGAGGTCGTCCCCAACCCAGGCACTAATTTTCTTCCTCCGAAAGACGAGCTGCCTATGCCTCCTGGAAGGCACAATCCCTCAGTGGTGGTTGGAGTCCGGGCTGATCCATACCTGCCTTCCCAGCCCACAGTGAAGGGGCTTGGGGCGAGCCTTGGAACAAGGAACCAGGCACCTTTCCCCTTCCTCTTATCCAGTGTCTGCTCTGCCTCGTCTTTCTGTCAGCTCCCTCCCCTTCTCAAAGTACCGCACAGTGGAACCCAGTTGGGCTGCAGGTCACCTCCACGCATCGCTCCAGACTCCAAATGTCTGACCTTCCTTCCTCAGCCCCTCCTCCATGCCTAAATCCGACCTGGGGGTGTTTGGGCCAGCAGAAGTAATTTCTCAGCTCATTTACATTGTCTAATATCGTCCTGCAGATATTTGTTTTAAAAACAACAGCAAGATGCATGTTAACCCACATGAGTCTCTTAGCAATGGATAAGATTTTTGCTTTTGTTTTGTTTTGTTTTTGACAAAGTCTCACGCTGTGGCCCAGGCTGGAGTGCAGAGGCATGATCTCAGCTCCCTGCACCTCCACCTGCCCAGTTCAAGCGATTCTCCTGCCTCAGCCTCTCGAGTAGGGTAGCTGGGACTATAGGGGTGCTTCACCATGCCTGGCTAATTTTTTTTTTTTATTTTTAGCAGACACAGGGTTTCACTGTGTTGGCCAGGCTGGTCTTGAACTCCTGGCCTCAGGTGATCTGCCCGCCTCAGCCTCCCAAAGCACTGGGATTACAGGCATGAGCCACCGCACACAGCTGGCAATGGCTAAGATTCTTTGATGATTCAACAACAAACAAAAATGGGACAACGAAGCAATGTGTATGGTGACGGTGCAGAGGGCGAGTGAGGGGCAAGACCAAAGCGCTGATCTGCCAGGAGTCCAGCATCAGTCTGAGCTGTTTTCAATCTCCCCAGGAGCTTGGGTCACAGACCTTCTTACCTCCTCTCCCCCAACCTCCCTCCTGCTTTGGGGCTTTGGCAGCTGGGGTTGAGGTGGGAACGGAACTCTGGAGTTCTACTCACTGGCTTGCTCTCTCAATTTGACAACATATTGTGAAATATTATACACAAATCAGCTTAAAGAACCCTCATGTACACGCCACCAATTACCAAAAGCTTTGAAGCCTGATCCTGCACTCCTACTGTGTCCCCTTTCTCTTTTCATCTCTTCCTGCTCCCCAGAGATAACCCCTCTCCTGAATTAGGTGTTTCTCTTTCCCATTTTTTTCTGTATAATTTTGGGTCTTTATGGTGATAATTCAAACATTAAGCAATGGAAGTCACTTTGGTCTGCTGCTTTTCACGCTGTCCCAGAACTCTGGGGGTTCCCCACAGCACGCCTGCCGCATACTGTCACCGAATTTCTTTCCCTCCGCCTCCACTGACCTGGAATGTTCTTTCCAAGGACTTCTGGCCCCCATCGTTGCAGGGGTACTTTGACAAGAACCCTGCCGTATGGCATTTGTTATTTTCACGTAAAGCATACTCTTGTTATTTTCACCTACAGCATGTGTGTGCGTTGCGTACACAGTGAAAATAAACCCACCAGCCTCCCTCTCTGTCCGATCTGTCTCGCTCCATCCTAATCACCTGTCTCACCTGCCAAAATCTAAGCTTTTCAACAGCCTTTTCATTGTCACATCCCAAATTCCAAGCCCGAAGGGTGTTCTGGACTCTCCATAAGTGTTTGCTGGATGCGTGGTTGATTGAAGGAATGTATAGTGTGAGAATGGTGGCTTGAGGAGGAAAGTCTGTGGGAACTTGTTAATGAAAATGTACTTGTTCCTGCCTGACAGAAATGTAAGAAAAATTGAATGCAGTAAAAAATGGGCGTCAGGCGAGGTGGTTCACGCCTGTAATCACAGCACTTTGGGAGGCTGAGGTGGGTGGATCACTTGAGCCCAGGAGTTTGCGACCAACATGGCGAAACCCTGTCTCTACGAAAAATACAAAAATTAGCTGGGTGTGGTGGCGCACGCCGGTAGTCCCAGCTGCTTAGGAGGCTGAGGTGGGAGGATTGCTTGAGCCTGAGAGGTCGAGGATGCAGTGAGCTCTGATCGTTTCACTGCACTCCATCCTGGGTGATACAGCAAGACCCAATCCAAAGAAAAAGAAATGGTGGGGGACTTCCTAGTTGCTTCTTTGTTTGGGCCTCAATGATTTAAATGATAGAATTGTCAGAATAGGAGGAATTCAGGTCTGCAGATGGTTAGTACCTTTCAAAGGTATCAGCTGACACCATGAAATGCTGATTTTTTAATGTACATTCAAATATACCACCACTTCAACAATAACAACAACATGATGATGACGATGAGAGGCACTACCTCTCAAAGCTCCCAGCAGCATTTTCAGTTGCTTCATTGCACGAACTCCTCATCAAAATCAGATGTGAGGAGACGTATGCCAGATGTTAGTGAGGACTAAGAAGTTGGTTAGGACTTTTCTCAGGGTGGTGTCTTCATGAGTATTGGGCATTAACTCTCGACAGCTACTTCCCTCTCATATGCTGCATGTGTCATGTCTGTTTGGCATTAGGAGATATGAAGCCAGCTGCAGGGAAAGTTAAAGGCAAAGGGTCTGCCCGCTCCAGTCAGATCTTCTCGGAGCACAGAGGTTTGTTTATAGAACTCTCTCCAGTCCAGAGTCTGGGTCTCTTTACCGTAAGCCGCTTGGCTTCAGGCTCCACCAGCCTGAGGTTGAGGTTCTCTGGGGCAGGTGCCCCAGGAGAAGCCCTGAAGCTCTCTCTGAAGGGAAGAGGAGATGGGCCCTTGTCAGCGCTCCTATTTTCCCAAAGCGCCAAGGCTCCACCTGTGCAATCCCATCTCTTGCCAATTTGAGATTTCAACTACGTCGGCTCTAAGAAGTTGCTCTCACCTGTCGGTTTCCTCCTTGTCTTCTCCTATGTTCTCAGCGGCTTCCAAAGGAGCCCCTCACCTGTCCTGTCTCCCACAGGGCCTCCAGGATAGATTGTTCTCCTCTGAAACTGACAACAGCCTGTACTTCACCTACAGTGGTCAGCCCAACACTCTGGAGGTCAGAGACCTCAACTACCAGGTAGAGGCACGCCTGGGTTCAAGGGGAGAGGAGCAGGCAGGGACAGCCAGGAAATTCCCCAGGTGGAATAAAAGGGTGGGCCCACCTTACAGGCCCTCCACCCCCAAGGACAGAGTCCAGTCCACATTCATGCCTCACGTGTCAGGTGCAATAGGTGTCATCAATGGCATATATCAGAGCTGGAGGTTGAGAGGCTTGAAAAGAGAATGAAATTGTTGTATAAACATAAAGCAAAATGTGTGAATCTATAGAAAAATGTCTCTGGGACTCTTTTTAAACTATATTTTGAAATAACTTTAGATTTTGGAAAAAAAATGCAAAAATAATACAGTGTTTCCATATACCCATTGTCCAGCTTCCCCGAATGTTAACATCTTGCATACCCATAGTATAATTATGAACACTAAGAAATTAAAATGTACAATGCTATTAACTACAGACTTTATTCAGATTTCATCAGTTTATATATATATATATATATATGTGTGTGTGTGTGTGTATATATATATATATATATTCTTTTTTTGTAAAATGTACTATCCCTGGAGCTTATAAAACATCCAGAGTGCAGGCCGGGCGCGGTGGCTCAAGCCTGTAATCCCAGCACTTTGGGAGGCCGAGACGGGCGGATCACGAGGTCAGGAGATCGAGACCATCCTGGCTAACACGGTGAAACCCCATCTCTACTAAAAAATACAAAAAACTAGCCGGGCGAGGTGGTGGGCGCCTGTGGTCCCAGCTACTAGGGAGGCTGAGGCAGGAGAATGGCGTAAACCCGGGAGGCAGAGCTTGCAGTGAGCTGAGATCCGGCCACTGCACTCCAGCCTGGGCGACAGAGCCAGACTCAGTCTCAAAAAAAAAATAAATAAATAAAACATCCAGAGTGCAAAGACAACCACTGACCTTTCAGAGGCACCCAGGAACCCCCTGGTCAGATTCAAGGATCCATATTCCCTCACCTTCCCAAGGACCCAGATGGAACATGGTGGGGCCTGGGATGGTGAACTTCAGAGGCCTGAGTCTGGCTTCCTGTGGGTGTGAGTTGGGACAAGCCAATGAGCCTTTCTCTGCTCTGCCACTTACCAGCTGTGTGACCTTGAGCAAGTTACTTAACTGCTCTGAGCCTCATCTGTAAAACAAGGATTCTGATCGTGTCTGTGTTATAGGTTTGCAATGAGGATTGAATAAGGTGATGGATGTTAAGTGATTAACACAATGTCTTGCACATAGTAAACATTTGATAAATTATTAGTAAAGACATTTTGCTTCATGTTTTATTTTTATTTCTGTACCACTGTTGCACATGCCTTTCTTTTTTCCTTTTTTTTTTTTTTTTGAGAGTCTCACTCTGTTGCCCCAGGCTGGGATGCAGTGGCGCAACCTTGGCTCACTGCAATCTCTGCCTCCCACATTCAAGTGATTCTCCTGCCTCAACCTCCCGAGTAGCTGGGATTACAGGCACCCACCACCACACCTGGCTAATTTTTGTATTTTTAGTAGAGACAGGGTTTTACCATGTTGGCCAGGCTGGTCTGGAACTCCTGACCTCAGGTGATCCACCTGCCTCAGCCTCCTAAAGCGCTGAGATTACAGGCGTGAGCCACCACGCCCGGCCTGTACATGCTTTTCATTCCTCTTATCTTCAGACCTGGAAACAGCAGCTACAGGTTCTCAGCATGGATCCCGCTTCCGTGTTTGGTAAAACCTGGGTTGGGGCCTATTGTGTGTGGGTGAGGACACATCCTCTCTAGAGAGGGGCCACCTGGGGAACGACGATGCTAAACAGAAGTTGCTGAAGCCCTCTGAACCATTCAGCTCTCTAAGGAACCTTCTGATGTCTCCCCACAGGTGGACCTGGCTTCTCAGGTCCCTTGGTTTGAGCACCTGGCTCAGTTCAAGATGCCCTGGACATCTGCCAGCCGCCGGAATTCTTGTGAGCTGGGCATCCAAAACCTAAGCTTCAAAGTCAGAAGTGGGCAGATGCTGGCCATCATAGGGAGCTCAGGTACCGGAAAGGCAAATCGCTGGGCAATGGTTTCTCTCCTGGGATGCAGAATGGTCCTTTGGACAAATGGATGCTTCTTGTGGAGCTCTTTGCTGACTAGTAGAATAATACAGCAGAATGGTTGAGAGCACAGGTTCTGGGTCAGACAGACCTCGGCTCAAATCCTGGCTCCTCCATTTGCTGGCTTTTGTGGGTAGGTGCTGTTGTTAAGAGTCATGAGTGTGCCTCTTGTCCACCTGGGGCTGTGGCCAGAGCATCTGACTTTGGCTGACACCTGGACTGAAAGATCAGCAAACAGCTTCAGCATGTGATGTTCTTTTCAGACTCCTCCAGCCACGAGGGGCATGGGTTCAGGTTGTTCTTCCGCAATCACATTCTGATTATGGCCAGAAGCCCCTGCCACACTCTCACCTCTCAGCCTCTCCAGCGTCTTACTTAGCACAACCTTCACTCGTCTGCAAAGAGCCATGTTCTTGGAGTGCCTCAAATTGTCATTTCCACAGCCAGTTTTAAAATGAGAGAATGTCTGAGCTGAAAGGGGGCTTGGGGAACAGAGTTCATTCTCATTATGTTCCACCTTTCTTTCCCCTACCATTTTGGAAGCATTTTTAAAGGAAGGTGTTCAAACTCCCTACTCCTCAGTGTGTCTAGAGTATTCTCTTGTGCGGGATCACGCACGCACACACACACACACACACACACACACACACACACTTCCCTCCATTTGACAGATGAGGAGCCTCAAATCCAGAGAAATTGAGAGATTCTCGTAAGGACACATATTTAATGCAGAGCTAGAACTAGAACTTTGGTTTCATGATTCTCGGATCAACGCATTTCTCCCTGGGACACCCTTACATAATGTTAGAGAGAGAATTTTATATCTTTTAATTAATCATTTCCAGAGGTAGAGATTACTCAATTTTTTTAAACATCTGCTCCAAACTTTTACACCCATTTGGTAGATAAGTTCTGTTTACTGTATAACCAAAGATCAAATGAAATCTTTTTTTTTTTTTTTTTGAGACGGAGTCTCGCTCTGCCGCCCAGGCTGGAGTGCAGTGGCCGGATCTCAGCTCACTGCAAGCTCCGCCTCCCGGGTTCACGCCATTCTCCTGCCTCCGCCTCCCGAGTAGCTGGGACTACAGGCGTCCGCCACCTCGGCCGGCTAGTTTTTTTGTATTTTTTAGTAGAGACGGGGTTTCACCGTGTTAACCAGGATGGTCTCGATCTCCTGACCTCGTGATCCGCCCGTCTCGGCCTCCCAAAGTGCTGGGATTACAGGCTTGAGCCACCGCGCCCGGCCAAATGAAATCTTATATATAAATGCACTTTGTAACTGAAACAGCATCACAGTCATGAAGTTCCTCTCACTTTGTCCCTGTCCCTGCAATCCTGACCTAAATAAGAAAAACGTGGCGCGGTGGCTCACGCCTGTAATCCCAGCACTTTGGGAGGCCGAGGCAGGTGGATCACGAGGTCAGGAGATCGAGACCATCCTGGCTAACATGGTAAAACCCCGTCTCTACTAAAAAATACAAAAAATTGGCCAGGCATGGTGGCGGGCGCCTGTAGTCCCAGCCACTCAGGAGGCGGAGGCAGGAGAATGGCGTGAACCCGGGAGGCAGAGCTTACAGTGAGCTGAGATTGTGCCACTGCACTCCAGCCTGGGCAACAGAGTGAGACTCCGTCTCAAAAAAAAAAGGAAAAGAAAAAGAAAAAAGAGGATCCCTCATGGGCCTACTATTGTATTTTTATTTATAACATCTAGTAGTGTTTCTTGTTGTATCTACTTTCTCTTCCTGAATCCAGCATCTAGGGGACACATGGGTCTTTACTTAGGGTCATATCATGGTTAATACTTCGCACATACAACCCTCTAGCTGTCAGTATCCCTAATTTGTGGTTGAGGAAAGTTCAGAAAAGCAGAGCAATAATTGTATTGAATATTTGGAGGTTGAGGCAGGAGGACTGCTTGAGGCCAGGAGTTCAAGACTAGCCTGAGCAACATAGGGAGGAGACTCCCTCAATAAAATAATTTTTTTTTAATTTAAAAAATTAGGCCGGGCGCGGTGGCTCAAGCCTGTAATCCCAGCACTTTGGGAGGCCGAGACGGGCGGATCACGAGGTCAGGAGATCGAGACCATCCTGGCTGACACGGTGAAACCCCGTCTCTACTTTAAAAATACAAAAAACTAGCCGGGCGAGGTGGCGGCGCCTGTAGTCCCAGCTACTCGGGAGGCTGAGGCAGGAGAATGGCGTGAACCCGGGAGGCGGAGCTTGCAGTGAGCTGAGATCCGGCCACTGCACTCCAGCCTGGGTGGCAGAGCGAGACTCCGTCTCAAAAAATAAATAAATAAATAAATAAAATAAAAATAAATAAATAAATAAAAAATTAGCTGGGCAGCGTGCCATGCCCCTGTAATCCCAGCTACTCAGGAGGAGTGCTTGAGCCAGGAGTTCAAAACTGAAGTGAGCTATGATTGTGTCACTGCATTCCAGCCTGGGCAATACAGCAAGATCTCATGTCTTAGAAAGGAATGAATAAATTACGTTGAATAGTCTTCTGGTTTTTCGTTTTTGTTTTTTAATTGGTTTTGTTTTGTTTTGTTTTTCTGAGAGTCTTGCTTTATCACCTAGGCTGGAGTGCAGTATGTGATCTCAGCTCACTGCAACCCCTGCCTCCTGGGTTCAAATGATTCTCATGTCTCAGCCTCCTGAGTAGCTGGGATTACAGGTGGGTGCCACTATGCCTGGCTAATTGCTTTTGTATTTTTTGTAGAGATGTGGTTTCTCCATGGTGGCCAGGCTGATCGCCAACTCCTGGCCTCAGGTGATCCGCTTGCCTTGGCCTCCCAAAGTGCTGGGATTACAGGCGTGAGCCACTGCATCCAGCAGCTCCTGGTTGTTTAACTACAGATTCAATAGAGTTATTTGAGCAAATAGTGATTAATGAATCTGGCAGCACTCAAAAACAGGACCAGTTCAGAGAGCTCCCTCAAGCAATTTGGTCAGGTGATATTTGTAGACAGAAAAAGCAAGTGCTCTACAGAAATAGCTGATTGGTTACAGTTGGGTGTTCACCTTATTTATTGGAGGGTGATGTGATCAGGTGTTGGATATGGACAGGATCTCATCAGTTGGTAGGTTGAGGCAGTGATTGTGATTGGCT
Source organism: Macaca mulatta (assembly GCF_049350105.2). Lineage (NCBI taxonomy): Eukaryota > Metazoa > Chordata > Mammalia > Primates > Cercopithecidae > Macaca > Macaca mulatta. The sequence continues at coordinate 80,997,676 of NC_133418.1, read as the reverse complement.
GATGCTTAGCTGCCATGATTGGCTGAGACTCAGCAACTTGTCTCAGCCAATCTCTGTCTTAAGGGAATATACTGCTAAGATAAGTTGCAGTTTGTTTACATATTAAGTTTGCTTGCAGTTTGCTCTGTGGGAACTCAAAGTATGCAGGCAGTCTCAGGCCAAATTTAGTTTAACTGAGCAACTGAAATTATTAAAATGATTTATTAGAAAGGTTCATCAACTACACTTCCTGTGACTTTTACTGACATCCCCTCCTCCACCTGCCCAACACACACACAAAAGAACGCTGGCCATAATTTTTTAACTATAAAGAAAACAGCCTGGCTGGGCATGGTGGCTTATGCCTGTAATCCCAGCACTTTGGGAGGCTGAGGCAGGTGGATCACCTGAGGTCAGGAGTTTGAGACCAGCCTGGCCAATATGGTAAAACCCTGTCTCTACTGGAAAAAAAAAAAAATTAGCTGGGTGTAGTGGCACATGCCTGTAATCCCAGCTACTCGGGAGGCTGAGGTGGGAGAATTGCTTAAACCTGGGAGGTAGAGGTTGCAGTGAGCTGAGATTGTGCCATTGCATTCCAGCCTGGGCAGCAAGAGCAAAATACTATCTCAAAAAAGAAAAAAAGAAAATAAAAGAAAACAGCCCTAGGCATTTTAGTTTCTTTTATCGATTCAGCAATGCCAAAAGTGGTTTCCAATTGATGAGTTTACTGATTCGGAGATTCCAGCCATTCAATAAGGGTCTTGAATGCCAGTGGGTGTTTTGTCTTAGTTCATGCAGGGTGTGTTAGTCCGTTTTCACTCTGCTCTAAAGAACTACCTGAGACTGGGTAACTTATAAAGAAAACAGGTCTAATTGACTCACAGTTCCTCATGACTGGGGAGGCCTCAGGAAACTTACAATCACGGTGGAAGGCAAAGGGGAAGCAAGGCACATTTTACATGGTGGCAGGAGAGGAGAGTGAGGGGAGGAATGGCCAAACACTTTTAAAACATCAGATCTCATAAGAATTCACTCACTATCATGAGAACAGCATGGGGGAAATCTGCCTTCATGATCCAATCACCTCCCACCAGGTCCCTCCCTCGACAAGCGGGGATTACAATTTGGATGAGATTTGGGTGAGCCATACCATATAAAGAGTCTCCCCAGATACCACAGGCATCCTCCATTGGAAAGGCTCCCCACTGCTCTCACAAAGTTTTGCTCAGAAAACGTGGACTTCCTGCTTTCTGAGTGGGAATCCGTGGTCCCTGTGAATGTTGGTGAAGTCCTCGGTGCCCCTGGAGCCTGGCTCTGAAGCTTCTCTCCCAGGTTTCTCTCCTGGCTATTTTGCTCCACTTATGTTCTCAGGGATCTTAAATGAGGTACACCCAGAGGTAGCGCACAGGCCCCTTCTACCCTGAGATCCTCTGCACAGTAACCAGAGAGATCATGTGGGGAAGCTTCTTGGTTTTTGAGGTTTGCACTGGGTGCTCTGGGGCTTCCTGCAAGAAGCACATAGTGTGTGGCAGGAAGGACTTGTCACATATGTATTGGCTCAACATGTGACAAGTCTGTTTGAACACAACTTGGAAAACTTGCTCTCCAGTAAGGAAATCAAAACTCCGTCTGGGGCCGGGCACGGTGGCTCACGTCTGTAATCCCAGAACTTTGGGAGGCCAAGGCAGGCAGATCACCTGAGGCCAACGTTCGAGACCAGCCTGGCCAACATGGTGAAACCCTGTCTCTGCTAAAAACACAAAAATTAGCCGGGTGTGGTGGCAGGAGCCTGTATTCCCAGTTACTCGGGAGGCTGAGGCAGGGGAATGTCTTGAACTGGCATGGCAGAGGCTGCGGTGAGCTGAGATCATGCCACCGCACTCCAGTCTGGGCCACAGAGTGAGCCCCCGTCTCCAAAACAAACACGCAAACAAGCAGAAAACACTCCATCTGGGTGAGTGGAAAGAGCTCATTCCTAGCTCCACGGTAGGAAGATGTTCTGAGCCTGAGCCCAATCCGCACTCACATCTTAAACAGCTGTCACAGAAAGAGCCTCATCGAAAGCCTTTGGAAACTAGATCCAATCTGATGCTGACTTTCTCAAATCAATAATAATTAGTACATCATTCGGAAGAGGGTGGTGTTAACTCGAGTGCAATGAATCTTTTTTTAACCGTTATTTTAGGTTTGGGGGTACACAAGTAGGTTTGTTATATAGGTAAACTAGTATAATGGGGTTTTGTTGTACAGATTACTTAATCACCCAGGTACTAAGCTTAGTATCCAAGAGATTTTTCCTGCTCTTCTCCCTCCTCCCATCCTCCACCCTCAGTTAGGTGAATCTTTTTATAAAAAAAGAGAATTAATAATACTACTGATGCACTTTGAGAGGCCAAGGCTGGTGGATCACTTGAGGTCAGGAGTTCAAGACCAGCCTGACCAACATGGTGAAACCCCATCTCTACTAAAAATACAAAAATTAGCCAGGCATGGTGGCAGACGCCTGTAATCCCAGCTACTCAGGAGGCTGAGGCAGGGAGAATTGCTTGAACTTGGGAGGCAGAGATTGCAATGAACTGAGATCACGCCATTGCACTTCAGCCTGGGCAACACAGTGGGACTCTGTCTCAAAAAAAAAAAAAAAAAGAAAAAGTACCACTGATGGAAAGAAGAGAGAGATGGGTATGGATACAGTCAGAACATATGTGTACACTGTGCTGTAGTTTTAAAATCGTTTCTACTTCAATTATTTCTCTATATTTTCCTCCATTATTTCTCAAAATAGATTTGGTTTTGCATTTTTAAAAGACACTCTATAAATGCTCCAAATTAGTCCTCACAAAACCAGCTTCTGAGCCAACCGACATTGAATAATGAGAGATTGCTGGCATGTTTGCCAGCCAAAAATAGTTACGTTAACACTAGCCTTGCTTGGGGAGAAAGGGCCTTGGTTGGTGGCAGGAGGGGACAAATGCTCCAGGCACCACCTGGCCCTGTGGCATCTAGGACTCTAGCCTTCTCCTGTCAGGCCACCACTAGCTGGCCTGGCCTGAACCCCCAGCACCATCAGGCCTCACAGCCCCACGGGGTGCTCACATTGGCTGCAGACAGAAGGCTTGGAGCTCCATGTCCTGGGCCCACCCCAGCTAGGTCCAGGGACTATGCTGCCTCTCTAGGGGCTGGTCACATCTGCACGGACAGAGTAGTCCAGGGTCCTGGAGAGTGTGTGGGGAGCAGTGGCTGCCAGGCTGGCCCCCACAGAAGCTCTGCTCTCAGGGATGTCTCTGGTGGCTTTGCAGGTTGTGGGAGAGCCTCGTTGCTGGACGTGATCACCAGCCGAGGTCACGGTGGCAAGATCAAGTCAGGCCAGATCTGGATCAACGGGCAGCCCAGCTCGCCTCAGCTAGTGAGGAAGTGCGTGGCCCACGTGCGCCAGCACGACCAGCTGCTCCCCAACCTGACTGTGCGAGAGACCCTGGCCTTCATTGCCCAGATGCGGCTGCCCAGAACCTTCTCCCAGGCCCAGCGTGACAAAAGGGTAACTGGCCCCAGTGGTGACCCCCAGGGTCCAAGAAGCCACAGTGTCCATGACCCCCTCTTCCCCTGCTGCCCTGCCTCAGGACCCAGCCACAGGTTGAGTTTGAACAACTCAGCTTGCGGTCCACCCGCCCTGCGCTGCAGCCTGCCCTGCACCCTCCTTTCAAACCCCACAGCTTGCCAGAAGCTAGCTCAGTCCATTGGTTCCCTTCATTGCACTTTTTAAGATGTAGGATGAGCGTATTTGTTTGTGTGTTTTCTGGGCCTCCATGTGGGTAGACAGCCATGGTCCCCAGTACACAGCCATGTTCCTAGCACAGAGCACCATGCCCGGTATGTCGAGGCTGCTCGGGACCTGTGGAAAGAATAGGGGGAACCAATGTTGCAGCTTGGAACTCAAGTGCGGGAGCTGTCTCCCTTCACTTTCAAACCCAGCCAGAGGAGCAGTTGCCTTTATCCTTGGGGTCACAATGTGTCCAGCCCTGAAGGAGGCGCCTGGGGTGGTCTCAAAGCTCCTTCTGGCCCACAGGTGGAGGATGTGATCGCGGAGCTGCGGCTTCGGCAGTGCGCTGACACCCGCGTGGGCAACACGTATGTGCGAGGGGTGTCGGGGGGCGAGCGCAGGAGAGTCAGCATTGGGGTGCAGCTCCTGTGGAACCCAGGTGAGGGCCTAGGGGGCAGATGGGGGCAGAGGGACCTGTGTGGTCCCCTCAGGCTTGGCTTGGTCTGGCCAGAGCCCCACCGACTCACCAGGCTCCTCGCTGTGTTGGGAAGGCATCCTCATTCTCGACGAACCCACCTCTGGGCTCGACAGCTTCACGGCACACAACCTGGTGAAGACATTGTCCAGACTGGCCAAAGGCAACCGGCTGGTGCTCATCTCCCTCCACCAGCCTCGCTCCGACATCTTCAGGCTGTTTGATCTGGTCCTTCTGATGACGTCTGGTACCCCCATCTACTTAGGGGCGGCCCAGCACATGGTCCAGTATTTCACAGCCATTGGCTACCCCTGTCCTCGCTACAGCAACCCCGCTGACTTCTATGGTGAGTCCCCAAGGCCAGCAGCCAGGGCCCTGGCACACGGGGCCTCCCAGATGCTTAAACCCTGCCCAAGCTTGCTGAAAAGATTCAGGGGAGAAACTCCCAGAGGCTTCAGGAGAGGAGGAGCAAGGATGGAGAAGAACAGGGGGTGGTTTACCAGCTATCAAATGCTGGATATGAGGGCCTGGAAATAGAAGCTTCTGACAAATAGCCACCCTTCTGTGCATGATAGATTAGAAACTTGCAAGCTCCAAAGATGGGGGGGCATGGAATCCAAGAGGGTGGGGATCAATAAAGATCAGAGTCTTTATTCAGACTCGGTAGGAAAACAACCTTTAAGGTCAAGAAGTCACCAGATCTTAAAACATGTCCTGGTGTTCAAACAGTGGCAGGGAGCCTGAAGGTGCAGGGTGGCAGAGAGGGGCCCAGGGTGGTGGCCTTGGCCAGAGAATCTCTAGATATGAAAATTGCTCTGGCAGCCCCAGACTTGCCCTTTGCTTGGCTCCTGAACCCTCAGCATATTACACTCAGGGAGCGTGAGCCACTGCCTTCATTCTGGAGGGGACAGTTGCCTTCCCAGGTACCTGGCCTGAAATCCTGAGTGCTGAGGAAGGGCTTGGCTGCTGGACAGGCGGCATTGTTGTACCAGGTCCCGGGGAGGCAGCTGTCATGGCTTGTCCTGTAGGTCACCTGAGCCCCCAGCTTCCACCCAGGCTGGCAAGCTGTAGCAAAGACTCCACCAGTAAACAGGACAACAGTGATCATCTTGAAGGCAAACAGGGGGCCCAAACATGCCAGGCCCAGAGGGTCTCCTGTTTGACTCTCAAACCCCTGCCAGGCCAAGGCCATCTCCATCTTTACAGATGAGAAGCCTGGCGCCTGCAGAGCTAAACACCTGCTCCAGCACAGCTGTAAGGCACAGAACTGGGACTGGTGCCCAGCCCTGGCCCTGACTCCTCATCCAGCTGCCCACACCCTCCTCCTAGTGTTCCAAGTTCTCCACCATCCTTACCCCAGGAGGACAGGCCGCCCCTCACCCTATGTACTCACGTTCTGCACAAACTCACAGAAAGGTCACCTCCCTCCCTATGCTCAGGTGGCAGCCTGGCTTCCTGACGATGTGTCATTCTCAGGCCAGCTATCCCCAGAATAGGGGCCAAAGGGCACCTGCCAACCTGGCCACCAGGGAATAATTTTAAGTAACCCTGGAGAGGGGTTACCAGAAGTCAAGTGTCCACAGCAGACCTGAAAACTCTTTTTTACATTTTATATTGTTATTGGAGGGGGCTCTGGCCTACAAGCCCTGGGGCAGGAACCCCTCACCAACCTGGGATGCAAGAGCTACACGGGGCCTGGGGTGCCCAAAAATCTGATGTTTTGAGCCACAGTGCTGCACACTGGGGGGCCACATCATGGTTTATAAGACCTCACCTAGACATTATCTTGTCTTGAGATGTGTTATGAAAAGGGGAGGAAGGGCCAGGCGCGGTGGCTTACGCCTGTAATCCCAGCACTTTGAGAGGCTGAGGCAGGCAGATCACCTGAGGTCAGGAGTTTGAGACCAGCCTGGTCAACATGGCGAAACCCTGTCTCTACTAAAAATATAAAAATTAACTGGGTACAGTGGCTCATGCCTATAGTACCAGCTACTTGGGAGGCTGAGGCATGAGAATTGCTTGAACCTGAGAGGTGGAGGTTGCAGTGAGCTGAGATCGCGCCACTGCACCCCAGCCTGGGCGATAGAGTGAGACTCCATCTCAAAAAAAAAAAAGAGGATATGGGAGGAGGGAAGGGGGAGAGAGAGGAGTAGGTCACCTCTAGCCAAGCCAAGGCTCTGGGAAAGGAATGGAGGGAGGGTGGGCAGGCATGCATGGGTCTAGACTGAGCTGGGTATAGGGAGATCCTGGCTGTGGCTGGGCTCAGTTTGCCTTTTGTGGCATTGCCAGGGCCTTGGAGATAGAAGGCAGAGGCACTGCAAGAGGATGGCTGTGGTGTGGGGCTGCCTGGTGCTCCCCACAGGTTAGCATCCCTTGGATTTAGGAGGCAGGGCTGATCAGATTGGGTCTCCAGCCGAGTGCGCTGTCTCCCTCCTGGGGCAGAGCAGCCAACAAAGGGGGCGGTGAGAAATCTACCTGAAGTTGGCCAGTCCCTGGAACCCTCCAGCCAGACATCCTCCTGCTTTGGGCAGGCTGCCTGGGAGGCCAAGTTGTTAATTTTCAGTGAGAGCGAGAACTCTCACTATCTGGATAGAACTCTCACCATATGGATAGAACTCTCATTATCTGGATAGAACTCTCTCTGGATAGAACTCTTACTAACTGGATAGAACTTTCACCATCTGGATAGAACTCTCACTCTCTGTCTGGATAGAACTCTCATTATCTATCTGTATAGAACTCTCAGTATCTATCTAAATAGAACTCTCACCATCTGGCTTGAACTCTCACTCTCTGGATATAATTCTCACTCTCTGGATAGAACTCTCACCATCTGGCTTGAACTCTCACTCTCTGGATATAATTCTCACTCTCTGGATAGAACTCTCACCATCTGGATAGAACTCTCACCATCTGGATAGAACTCTCACCATCTGGATAGAACTCTCACTATCTGGATAGAACTCTCACCATCTGGAGAGAACTCTCACCATCTGGATAGAACTCTCACCATCTGGATAGAACTCTCACTCTCTGGATATAATTCTCACTCTCTGGATAGAACTCTCACCATCTGGATAGAACTCTCACTATCTGGGTAGAATTTTCCCCATCTGGATAGAACTCTCACTATCTATCTGGATAGAACTCTCACCATCTGGATAGAACTCTTACTATCTGGATAGAATTTCCCCCATCTGGATAGAACTTTCCCCATCTGGATAGAACTCTCACTATCTATCTGGATAGAACTCTCACTATCTATCTGGATAGAACTCTCACCATCTGGATAGAACTCTCACTATCTGGAAAGAATTTTCCCCATCTGGATGGAACTCTCACTATCTATCTGGATAGAACTCTCACCATCTGGATAGAACTCTCACTATCTGGATAGAATTTTCCCCATCTGGATGGAACTCTCACTATCTATCTGGATAGAACTCTCACCATCTGGATAGAACTCTCACTATCTGGATAGAATTTTCCCCATCTGGATAGAACTCTCACTATCTATCTGGATAGAATTCTCACTCTCTGTATAGAACTCTCACAATCTATCTGTATAGAACTCTCACTACCTACCTGGATAGAACTCTCACCATCTGGATAGAACTCTCACTCTCTGGATAGAACTCTCACTATCTATCTGGATAGAACTCTCACCATCTGGATAGAACTCTCACTATCTGGATAGAATTTTCCCCATCTGGATGGAACTCTCACTATCTATCTGGATAGAACTCTCACCATCTGGATAGAACTCTCACTATCTATCTGGATAGAACTCTCACCATCTGGATAGAACTCTCACTATCTATCTGGATAGAACTCTCACCATCTGGGTAGAACTCTCACTATCTGGATAGAATTTTCCCCATCTGGATAGAACTCTCACTATCTATCTGGATAGAATTCTCACTCTCTGTATAGAACTCTCACAATCTATCTGTATAGAATTCTCACTACCTACCTGGATAGAACTCTCACCATCTGGATAGAACTCTCACTCTCTGGATAGAACTCTCACTCTCTGGATAGAACTCTCACCATCTGGATAGAACTCTCACTATCTGGATAGAATTTTCCCCATCTGGATGGAACTCTCACTATCTATCTGGATAGAACTCTCACCATCTGGATAGAACTCTCACTATCTGGATAGAATTTTCCCCATCTGGATGGAACTCTCACTATCTATCTGGATAGAACTCTCACCATCTGGATAGAACTCTCACTATCTGGATAGAATTTTCACCATCTGGATAGAACTCTCACTATCTGGATAGAATTTTCCCCATCTGGATAGAACTCTCACTATCTATCTGGATAGAATTCTCACTCTCTGTATAGAACTCTCACAATCTATCTGTATAGAACTCTCACTACCTACCTGGATAGAACTCTCACCATCTGGATAGAACTCTCACTCTCTGGATAGAACTCTCACTATCTATCTGGATAGAACTCTCACCATCTGGATAGAACTCTCACTATCTGGAAAGAATTTTCCCCATCTGGATGGAACTCTCACTATCTATCTGGATAGAACTCTCACCATCTGGATAGAACTCTCACTATCTGGATAGAATTTCCCCCATCTGGATAGAACTTTCCCCATCTGGATAGAACTCTCACTATCTATCTGGATAGAACTCTCACCATCTGGATAGAACTCTCACTATCTATCTGGATAGAACTCTCACCATCTGGGTAGAACTCTCACTATCTGGATAGAATTTTCCCCATCTGGATAGAACTCTCACTATCTATCTGGATAGAATTCTCACTCTCTGTATAGAACTCTCACAATCTATCTGTATAGAACTCTCACTACCTACCTGGATAGAACTCTCACCATCTGGATAGAACTCTCACTCTCTGGATAGAACTCTCACTCTCTGGATAGAACTCTCACCATCTGGATAGAACTCTCACTATCTGGATAGAATTTTCCCCATCTGGATAGAACTCTCACTATCTATCTGGATAGAATTCTCACTATCTATCTGGATAGAACTCTCACCATCTAGATAGAATTCTCACTCTCTGTATAGAACTCTCACGATCTATCTGTATAGAACTGTCACTATCTACCTGGATAGAAGTCTCACCATCTGGATAGAACTCTCACTCTCTGGATAGAACTCTCACTCTCCGGATAGAACTCTCACTCTCTGGATAGAACTCTCACTCTCTGGATAGAACTCTCACCATCTGGATAGAACTCTCACTCTCTGGATAGAACTCTCACCATCTGGATAGAACTCTCACTCTCTGGATAGAACTCTCACCATCTGGATAGAACTCTCACTATCTGGATAGAACTCTCACCATCTGGATAGAACTCTCACTCTCTGGATAGAACTCTCACTCTCTGGATAGAGCTCTCACTCTCTGGATAGAACTCTCACCATCTGGATAGAACTCTCACTCTCTGGATAGAACTCTCACCATCTGGATAGAACTCTCACTCTCTGGATAGAACTCTCACCATCTGGATAGAACTCTCACTCTCTGGATAGAACTCTCACTCTCTGGATGGAACTCTCACTCTCTGGATAGAACTCTCACCATCTGGATAGAACTCTCACTCTCTGGATAGAACTCTCACCATCTGGATAGAACTCTCACTCTCTGGATAGAACTCTCACTCTCCGGATAGAACTCTCACTCTCTGGATAGAACTCTCACCATCTGGATAGAACTCTCACTCTCTGGATAGAATTCTCACCATCTGGATAGAACTCTCACTCTCTGGATAGAACTCTCACCATCTGGATAGAACTCTCACCATCTGGATAGAACTCTCACTCTCTGGATAGAACTCTCACTCTCTGGATAGAACTCTCACCATCTGGATAGAACTCTCACTCTCTGGATAGAACTCTCACTCTCTGGATAGAACTCTCACCATCTGGATAGAACTCTCACCATCTGGATAGAACTCTCACTCTCTGGATAGAATTTTCCCCATCTGGATAGAACTCTCACTATCTGGATAGAACTCTCACCATCTGGATAGAACTCTCACTATCTGGATAGAATTTTCCCCATCTGGATATAACTCTCACTATCTATCTGGATAGAACTCTCACCATCTGGATAGAATTCTCACTCTCTGTATAGAACTCTCACGATCTATCTGTATAGAACTGTCACTATCTACCTGGATAGAAGTCTCACCATCTGGATAGAACTCTCACTCTCTGGATAGAACTCTCACTAACTGTGAACCCAACTACTCAGCCTCCCCTTGACCAGCCCAACTTCTCCCCATGGAGGGGCACTGAGTCCTCATCAAAAGCTTCCTGGACAGCTAGAGTTGGAGCCAGAGCCTGACTGTGATGTGGCCCTTGGCTCTGAAGGCTCTTGCTCTGTCCTAAGATATCCTCAAAATGAGCCTGGGTAGTAAGACTTGGGTGGGGCCTCTACTGTTGCCCATTTTTTGATCCACTGCCCTTCCCCTGAGGCTTCTGCAGATGTGGTCAGGCCTGGCAGGGTGAAGGCCCAGCCCTTGGGGTCCCTCTGCCTCCCTCTGCTCTGCCCCTTGCTTCGTGGCTGAAGGTGGAGAGCATGTCCCAGAGCCCCACGAGGGGTGATCAGCATTGTGAGCTGGGCGTGCGCCAAGCTCCTCACCTGGGAGCAGGTGCCAGGGAACAGGCCACCCATGACTCCACATCCCCTGCTTGCAGTGGACCTGACCGGCATTGACAGGCGCAGCAGAGAGCAGGAAGTGGCCACCAGGGAGAAGGCTCAGTCACTTGCAGCCCTGTTTCTAGAAAAAGTGCGTGACTTAGATGACTTCCTGTGGAAAGCAGAGACGAAGGATCTTGATGAGGACACCTGTGTGGAAAGGTAATCTGGCGGGCGGCTCTGAGAGGAGAGCTCCCTGCAGAAGGTGGCTGCCCCCATGACCTGGCCACATCTTCTGCCTCCCAGCAGCCTGACCCCACTAGACACCAACTGCCTCTCGAGTCCTACGAAGATGCCTGGGGCGGTGCAGCAGTTTACCACGCTGATCCGGTAATTATCTGTCTTTTTATTACTGACCCCCGCCCCCACCAAGTCTTTGTATGTCACATTAAGCCTTTTCTATTTAAGTGAATTTAAAGGAGAAAATGAGAGATAGAATTATTTGAAAAAACAGCATCCAGCGGGGCGTGGTGGCTTATGCCTGTAATCCCAGCACTCTGGGAGGCTGTGGCGGGTGGATCACTTAAGTTCAGGAGTTCGAGACCAGCCTGGCAACATGGTGAAAGCCCATCTCTACAAAAAAGTACAAAAATTAGCCAGTTATGGTGGCGTGGGCCTACCTGGTAGGCTGAGGTGGGAGGATTGCTTGATTCCTGGAGGTGGAGGCTGCACTGAGCCGTGATTGCACCTTCACTCCAGCCTGGGCAGCAGAGCAAGACCCCATCTCAAAAAAAAGAAAACAGCATTGTTGGGACCAGCACTAATCTTCAAGGGACACAGAACACCCCTATTGCTTTTATTCTTTAAACAAAATTAAGATAACCTCACCAGCTGGAAGATCGTATAAATAGCATAGGGTCATTGAGAAAAATGTAGACAATAGGAGAGAATCTCTAGTAAAAAGGGAAGTCCCAGTCACACCAGCCCTCAAAGAAAACCAGACGGCACTGTGTGGTGTGTGTCTTTCCTGATGTTTCCATGCACACACGTGTTTTTAAACGTAGTGGGATCATACTCTGCATGCTGGTTTGTAGCTGGCTTCTTTTCAGTGAGGGCAGCGCCTCTACCTCTTGTCTGATTGGGTCTTCCTCGGCATTCCCGTCAGTCTAGCCATAATCACCCACCCGTTAAGTCCATCTTGATGGCCAGATTATCTTCCAGCTTTTACTACTACAAGCAATGAGGCAGCAGACATCATTGAGCACACACCTTTTTTTTTTTTAAACACAGAGTCTATCTCTGTCACCCAGGCTAGAGTGCACTAGGGTGATCTCGGCTCACTGCAGCCTCCACCTCCCAGGTTCAAGTGATTCTCCTGCCTCAGCCTCCCAAGTAGGTAGGATTACAGGTGTGCGCCACCATGCTCGACTAATTTTTTGTGTGTTTTAGAGATGGAGTTTCTTCACATTGGCCAGGCTGGTCTTGATCTCCTGGCCTCAAGTGATCCACCTGCCTCAGCCTCCCAAAATGCTGGGATTACAAGCGTGAGCCACCATGCCCAGGCTATCTGTACATCTTCACAGACCTAATTGATTTTTTCCTGGGGATCATTTCTTTAACATTGCCAAGCTGATACATTATGATAAAAGTAACAACCATTTATTGAGTACCTACAGTGGGACAGATGCTGCCATCAGTTTTCTGATTTAATCCTCAGAGCAGCTCTAGGAGGCAGGTATTACCATCCCCATTTTGCATACGAGAAAAACGAGGCGTACGGAGACTGTGACATTCCCAAGGTCACAGGGCTGGTGTATGTTGTTGCCTGAGCATCTCTTCCTTTTCGTTTTTAAGTCGTCAGATTTCCAACGACTTCCGAGACCTGCCCACCCTCCTCATCCACGGGGCAGAGGCCTGTCTGATGTCGCTGACCATCGGTTTCCTCTATTTTGGCCACGGGAACATCCAGCTCTCCTTCATGGATACAGCCGCCCTCTTGTTCATGATCGGCGCTCTCATCCCTTTCAATGTCATTCTGGATGTCATCTCCAAATGTGAGTGTGGCCGTGGCCACGCAGGACCTCAGCCACCTCTGAGCTGTGTTCCTCTGAGCTCTGGGTTTGATTTCATCGTGATTATGATATACAAGACAATAATGTTTTTAAAGTTTGCATGTTAATGTTAGTATGCAAATGAAAGCAAATTACCGAGTCTTAGCTGTTCCTATCCTAGCAGGATTTATATTTGACAGCAGAACACGAGCTACAGACTTGCAAAACCTGAAGAGCCTCATCAGACATCTAAATTAGGATGGCTTTACTGTGCCTGTTTTTTAAAAAAAAACCTAAGAGACTTGGGCAATATGATAACTGCTTTGAATTGTATTGAGAGAATCTCCAAAACAGAAACACTGTAGATTTATTCTACTTTTTCATTCTCTTTTCCTTTCCCTTATTTTTTAGGTTACTCGGAGAGGGCAATGCTTTACTATGAACTGGAAGACGGGCTGTACACCACTAGTCCATATTTCTTTGCCAAGGTGACTGGGCAGGGTTGAGAGCAAGTGCCCCCCGCCCACCAGGGTGGGCATAAGTGTGGAGAAAACACTGCCACCAGGAAGCCTTTTCTGAACCATGGGGCTATGGGTCATGTGAAGTCGCAGATGCCACCAGATGTCACATTTTCTAGGGGAGTTTCGGAGACTTGAACTTTTAAACATTTACCAAAACACCAGGATTGTGGACCAGGAATGATAGTTTTCTGGTCAGAAGGAGTCTAAAAAAAAGAAATCCTCTTTGTATTTTACCTCTTCGGAGCCTCACTGTGGCCCCGAGCGGCCAGGCAGGCGTTTCCAGGAAGCAGAGGTTCGGAGAGGCTGCTCGGCTCTCCAAGGCCACACAGCTACTTGTCTGGTCAGGGGGAGTAGGGACTTGAAACCAGGTCTTAGGACAGCAGGTGCCCAGTGCTGCCCCGGGGGAAACAGGCTGAACTGCCCTAGAGGGAACGCTTGGCATCTGCAAGGGGGAAGCCAGCACTGAGCGTGCCGGGTCCCAGCACACCCTCCTGCCACAGCCTCATCATCACCAGGAGGGAAGGTTGCCACTGGAGGGCACAGATACTTGTAAACATTTATTATAATGGCAGTGAAGGTGCTGGCTTCACATCCTTGCAAGGGCTGTTCTTTGCAGATCCTCGGCGAGCTTCCGGAGCACTGTGCCTACATCATCATCTACGGGATGCCCACCTACTGGCTGGCCAACCTGAGGCCGGGCCTCCAGCCCTTCCTGCTGCACTTCCTGCTGGTGTGGCTGGTGGTCTTCTGTTGCAGGATTATGGCCCTGGCCACCGCGGCCCTGCTCCCCACCTTCCACATGGCCTCCTTCCTCAGCAACGCCCTCTACAACTCCTTCTACCTCACCGCGGGCTACATGATAAACTTGAGCAGCCTGTGGACAGGTGAGGCCTGCACCCCGGGCCTGGGCCAGCTTTGTTAGGCCTCATGTGGCTGGGTGAAGCCTGCTTTCATCCGGAGATGGACACTCGTTACTTGGGTCCAACTTAAGGCTGGCCCTTCTGGAAGCAGAGGCCTTTGCCCGCTGTCCTGGAGGCCAAAGGAACGATTTCATTAGAGATTCCAGATGCACCTCCTTCTATCCCATAGTCAATACCCAGAAGTCACCCTTGACTCTTTCCCTCCCCCTCCACATCTACCTGTGAGCCAGGTTGATTCTGCCTTGGGTTTCTCTGAAATGTCTGCTTGGCTGTGTCCCCATCCCTGGCTGCCATCGTTTAAGCCTGGGCCACTGCCATAGCCTGGTCTCTGTGACCTGGGCCCCTCCATATCCCTCTCAACTCAGCCATGCAGAGTGAGCTTTCCAAGGTGCAAACCCATGCCTCTCTTTGTTCAAATCCTCCCAGGGCTGCTCAATCCTGTAGTCTCCCCAGCTTTCTGGAGCCCCCAGCACACCCCACCCTCTCACCTCTGAGCCTGCCCAGCTGCTGTCTCCGGGAATGTCATGCCCTGCCTTCCACGGGGCCTCGCTTCTGCCAGGGCTTTCCTGACGCATCCAGGCAGGGCTCACTGCCTCCTTCCCCTCCCCATACCATGCCACCTCCATAGGATCAGGGCACAGGCTCCATCGTCTCTGGTGTGGGGCCGCTGAGTCTCCTCAGCCCGCACGGTCCATGAAGCTGAGCACATGCAGGGGTGCCTCATCAAATCCCTCTCGAGAATTGCTATGGATCAAACGTGTGGGTGACCCCGTGGCCTCTCAGCTCCCTCAGCCCCAGTCTGTGTCCCCAGCAGCCCCTCTGCCCTTTTGCCCCTTGGCCTCTCTCCCCTCCTTGCTCATCAGAGAACTTGGGCCAGAGCCACCACGGCCCTGTCTCAGAGAGTGGAATGTGCCCTTGTGCAGGTGGGAGAGACTGTGGGAATGTGGGGAGACCATGGGAACATGGGGAGACTGTGTGAATATGCAGGAGACTGTGTCAATATAAAGGAGACCATGGGAATACAGGGAGACCGTGAGAATATGAGGAGACTGTGGGAATATGGGGAGATGGTGAGAATATGGGGAGACTGCAAGAATATAGGGAGACCATGGGAATATGGGGAGACTGTGGGAATATGTGGGAGGCTGTGGGAATATGGGGAGATCACGTGAATATGGGGACACCATGGGAATATGGGGAGACCGTGGGAATATGGGGAGATCATGTGACTATGCAGGAGACCATGTCAATATAGACAGTGGGAATATGGGGAGACCGTGAGAATATAGGGAGACCATGGGAATATGAGGAAATACTGTGAATATGGGGGAGACTGGGAATATGGGGAGACGATGGGAATATGGGGAGACCATGGGAATATGAGGAGACCATGGGAATATGGGGAGACTGTGAGAATATGAGGAAACTGTGAATATGGGGGAGACTGTGGGAATATGGGGAGACCGTGGGAATATGAGGAGACTCTGAATATGGGGGAGACCATGTCAATATAAAGGAGACCGTGGGAATATGGGGAGACCATGGGAATATGAGGAAACCGTAAATATGGGGGAGACTGTGTCAATATAAAGGAGATCATGGGAATATGGGGAGATCATGCAAATATGGGGAGACCATGGGAATATGGGGAGACTGAATATGTGGGAGACCGTGGAAATATGGGGAGATCATGCAAATGTGGGGAGACCATGGGAATATGGGGAGACTGTGTGAGTATGGGGGAGACCATGCGAATATGGGGAAACCGTGAGAATATGAGGGAGACCTGTGAGTAACGAGGCTCTCTGTTTCCAGTGCCCGCGTGGATTTCCAAAGTGTCCTTCCTGCGGTGGTGTTTTGAAGGGCTGATGAAGATTCAGTTCAGCGGAAGAAATTATAAAATGCCTCTCGGGAACTTCACCACCGCGGTCTCAGGAGATAAAGTAAGCGGGGAGGCCTCGGGTTCTAAATTATTGGACGTCCGGCTGCCCATCATTCTAGTAAGCCCACTGCATGTCTGTCTCCAGATCCTCAGTGCCATGGAGCTGAACTCGTACCCTCTCTACGCCATCTACCTCATCGTCATTGGCCTCAGCGGTGGCTTCATGGTCCTGTACTACGTGTCCTTAAGGTTCATCAAACAGAAGCCAAGTCAAGACTGGTGATTCACGCCAGGCGCCTGCCCGCTGGTGAGGGACCTGAGCAGACCCTTCAACTGCACTCCCTCCTCAAGACCCCCTTCCTGGGGACCGTGAAGACAATGACCCTACAGATGCTCAGCTACATCCGGCCCACGGTGCTGCAGTGGCACAGACCAGCCACAGGATGGCAGTAGAATAAAGACAGTCGAAAGGGATTTCTGCTCACTGGCAGGAGACTGCGATGACTGGGAGTGAGAAAACCTGCACTCGGTGGCACCTACAACGTTGCTAATTTATTTCCTTTTGATATGCATTTATATAGGCAACTTGATATAGGATGGGAGCAAACTAGGAATGAATTGAGTAGCTAGACTGTGCAGGAATTGTTGGAACCTGGAGGGAACAGTAACAGTAGCTAGCAGATATGGCTTCATCTTCCAGGGGCCCCACACTCCGTGGTGAGCCACCATCAATACAGAAAGTGACCTAAGATGTACCAGCAAGATTCCATCCCTTCTTTTTGTGTGGGGTCATGGGCTCCAAAAGCCAACGTGAACAATTAAAAATTTATTGAGCATCTACTCTGTGGCAGGTCCTGTGCAAAAACACTTTAGGTGGACAATCCTTTGAGGTAAGTGGTATCCCATTTTATAGGTGTGAAAACTGAAGCAAAAATTCATTTTCCTAAGGGCACATGGATACTTTGTGGTGGAGTCACGTAGGGGTCAGAAAAGCCTTGGAAGCCTTTGGAGTTAGAGGGCAGAAGGCAAGGCCTGAGCTGCTGTAAGGCTTAGGAGTTCAGGAAGGCTCCAGAAGATAAATGGGGTCTGCAGAGGCTGTGTTAACTCAGCCAGGCTTGTTAGAGTTACATTTCGCTGACTGATATGGTTTGGCTCTGCGTCCTCACCCAAATCTCACCTTGAATTGTAATAATCCCCACGTGTCAAGGGCGGGACCAGATGGAGATAATTGAATCACAGGGGTGATTTCTCCAATGCTGTTCTCCTGAGAGTGAGTTCGGCCGAGATCTGATGGTTTTATAAGGGGCTTCCCTCTTCGCTCAGCTCTCATTCTCTCTCCTGCTACCCTGTGAGGAGGTGCCTCCCACCATGACTGTTAAGTTTCCTGAGACCGCCCCAGCCATGCTTAACTGTGAGTCAATTAAACCTCTTTTCTTTATAAATTACCCAGTCTTGGGTATTTCTTCATAGCAGTGTGAGAGCAGATGAATACACTGACCCTGCCTGGGTTTCAGGGCCAGCCTTGAACCTTTCACAGTGGCCAGAGGATGGGATGGCAGAGGCCCAGGTTGCACACTTCATGCCTGAGTGTTGGGGACTATCTGACTCAAAACAGGTGCACAGAGGGCAGGAGAGAATGTTCTCAAAGGAAAATTAGAGTTTAGAATCAAAAGAAGGGGAAGGCGGGTGTTTGGAAGGCAAATAGAAAGTACTCTTCATAGGTTCACTAGAGCCGCGTTACTCCAAGTATCGTCCCTGGGCCAGCAGAAAGGGCACAGCTGGAGCTGGTTGGATAGGTCCCATGAGCCTCAGGCCCCACCCAGGCTCAATGAGTCTGCATCTTAAGAAGAACCCCTGGTGATCTGTGCAGATTCAAGTACGCTGCCCTTTTCCAAAGCACCTGCCACACTCAGGATGCTTGCACGGTCACGCTGCCACCATCCAACCCGCAGACCCCATTCCTGAGATTCACTGGGTGTTCCTATCATGTCCTCCATAGCAAGAGGATCCAGATCAGAATCAAGCCTTGGATCTCGTTCTCAAGTCTTTTTGGTCTCTTTCAGTTTAGAACAGTTAGTCAACTTTCCTTGACTTTCGTGAGCCTGATACTTAATTTTGAAGGCTGTCTCTCAATTTGGGCTTATCTGGTGTATTTTCATGATTAAGCTCAGATCACACACTTTGGGCAGGAATGTCACAGAAGTGATGTTGTGTTCTGCCCAGTGCATCCTATCAGGAGGCACGTGATTTCAACCTGTCCTATACCAACAACGTTCATTCGATCACTTGATTAAAGGGGGTCTGCTAGGCTTCTCCACAGCCAAGTTACTATTTTCCCTCCCTTTATAATTAATAAGCATTTTGTAAGTGGGTACTTTGAAACTATGTAAACTTTCCATATATTCATTTTAAAATTTCCATCAATGTAAACTTGTGGTTTCCCATTGTATCCAATGGATTACAACCCTTTACTATTGTGATTAATTCTGATGCTCAACTTGTCCCTGATTTGGCCAGTGGGAACCCTGTCGAGCTGGCTGCTGCATCCTTTTGACATTTCCTCATCATCCTTTGAGGGCTGAAACAACCAAGAGTTTCAGGCTCATTTTTTTTTTGAGGCAGAATCTCACTCTGTGGCCCAGGTTGAAGTGCTATGGCGCAATCTCGGCTCACTGCAACCTCTGCCTCCCAGGTTCAAGTGATTGCCTTGCCTCAGCCTCCCAAGTAGTTGGGATTAACGGTGGCCACCACCACACCTGGCTAAGTTTCGTATTTTTAGTAAAGACTGTGTTTCACCATATTGGCCAGACTGGTCTTGAACTCCTGACCTCAAGTGAGCCACCTGCTTCGGCCTCCCAAAGTGTTGGGATTACAGGCGTGAACCACGGCACCCGGCGTCACAGGTTCATCTTGTATTTTCCTATCCCAGCCCTGGAATCAGATGTTTCTCCAGAGAATCTGGGTTCCTCTTAGTGGAAAATGGTATTTAGGAGCTAAGGTTTTAGCGATAAGTAAGCTCATTGCTTTTGGAACACCTGCTCCCAGGCTCTCTCAGTGAACAGAGTTGGGGAGTGTGTGTGTGTGTGTGTGTGTGTGTGTGTGTGTGTACACGTACGTGCGCGCATACATACATACCTAACTACACATGAGTTTACTCTGATAAAACCCAATTCTAATCCAGCAACACAGAGCTGATCCTTGGTTCTTCCCTCTTCTCTAATTGTGAGAAACCTGGCCTCCATTACCCTTAGGTTATTTACTCATTTGATTAACCGCCTGCATGTAAGTGATCTCCCATCTACACTGCCACACTTTGCCCTGTGTGGACATCCTGCCTACCCTGCTCAGGCTCCAACTCCCATGTCCAGCTTTCCCTGAGTCTGCAGCTGTCTCCTTCGCCCTCCCCTGGCCCACCACAGCTTCCCCCCACCTCCCTGTCACTGTGTCCCCTAATGGCGTTAGGCCTGAATGAAGAAGGGGAAGGATGAAGAGGACATTGGTATCCTTCCTTAACTCCCCCAGGTAATTCTAATGTGCAGTGATTGACAGCCACTAAGATACATCACCTGACTTTGTAAGTTCACTCTTCAGTCTGCAAACGGCTTTGGTAACCCAGTGGCTCTGCCTGCCGGGTTGCAGGGGAAAAGGGCAAAGTGCAAAGGCAAGAGAGATGGAGAAACTACAGCAGCTGCCATTTATTTGTGTTTTTTCTACAGTGGTGGTTCTCCACCCTGGTTGCCCATGCTGGAGCTTTAAGAAGGCCAATGTGGACCCATTGCCCAGAGATTCTGATCCCATGGGTCTGTTTTGTTAAAAATGCTCTTCAAGGCATTGTGAGGCCAGGGAAACAAAGAACCAAGGCTCAGCCGGGTGCGGTGGCTCACACCTGTAATCCCAGCAGTCTGGGAGGCCAAGGTAGGCAGATCACAAGGTCAGGAGATCGAGACCCTCTTGGCCAACATGGCAAAACCCTGTCTCTACTAAAAATGCAAAAATTAGCTGGGCATGGTGGTGTGTGCTTGTAGTCCCAGCTACAGGCTGTTGAGGCAGGAGAATCGCTTGAATCCGGGAGGCAGAGCCTCTGCAGTGAGCTGAGATTGAGCCACTGCACTCCAGCCTGGTGACAGAGTGACTGTCTCAAAAAAAAAAAAAACAAAACAAAACAAACAAAAAACCCAAAAAACAACCAAGGCTCTCAAGGCACGCATGCTGTTTAGCGAGCCCTGCCCTGCATTGCAAAAGGGTAGAGATTTGTTTATTTGTCATTACTGAAAGCATGGCTTGCAAAGTTTTCCTGTTAAGTCAGATAGTAAATATTTGGGACTTTGTGGGCCATATAGGCTCTGCTGCAATTACTTAACTCTGGTGTTACAGTGTGAGAGCAGCTGTGGACTATAGTAACGTGCGGCTGGTGTGGCTGTCTTCTAAGAAAATATTTACAAAAACGGGCATGTTGCTAGATTTGACCTGAGGCTGTAGTTTGCAGAGCCTTGGTAAAGGTTTTCAAATTTGCATTTTAAGCGCTCCAATTTCAAGTTATGCTATTGGCGGGGAATTTTAATTAAACAGAAAAAAATAAATACTGGCTCAAATATTTCCTGATTTTTAAAAAAAAAAAATCTGCTCTTGTTCCTATAAATAGTATATAAGATGTAATCTTGCCCTGGGTTAAACCAGTCTACAAAGGTAGATCTTGCATTTGCTTTTGTTTTTTTCTACTTCTCTTCAATTCTTGTCTTCATCCCAAATTAAACAACTAGCAACAGAAATGTTTAAATCTATGTCAAATCCACGTGTTAACAGACCTGGGACCGGGGGTTCTACATAGTGGCTTAGCACAGCATACAAACCACTTTCCTTTGGCCCGACTGGCCTTGGGGTCTGCAGCACTAACCAGGCCCTGAGGAAGCATGCAAGGGACTGGAATGCAGGGAAAGTGATGAAATATTTTGTTGGTTGGCCTTTGCTTGTTTGCAAAATATATCCAATATTCACATCTGAGAGACAACAGACATCCTTATTTGCAAATAGTCTGCACTAGATAATTCTGATTGCAAATCATCTGTCATTTATACTTGATAATGATTTGTTCTTGATTTAAAGTGGCCTGGGTACAGAGCAACATCCCCTGTCTTTATCACATGGGCTCTGCCTGAGGCAGCTTCAGCAGGGTAGGCAGGCAGGCAGATGGAGCATAGCCCATTTTCTGCTGGTGCTCTAGGAAGAGCAGCACATGTGGTGTTAGCAGCTAATAATTAAAACAATAATGTCTAAGCAGTGGGTTGAGATTTTCAAACACATACCAACTCAAAAACACTTCTCTGCTTTCTATGGAATAGTGCTCACATCATTTGTATGACTGTCTTTTCTCTTTAAAATTGGAAATACTCTTGTTTCCTCCAAACTGCTAATAAGCTCTACTGACCCATGCTAAAAAAACAAAGCTCTTTCGGCCGGGCGCAGTGGCTCACACTTGTAATCCCAGCACTTTGGGAGGCTGAAGCGGGTGGATCACTTGAGGTCAGGAGTTCAAGACCAGCCTGGGCAATATAGTGAAACCCCATCTCTATTCCAAATACAGAATTAGCCAGGCACAGTGGCAAGTGCCTGTAATCCCAGCTACTTAGGAGGCTGAGGCAGCAGAATCACTGGAACCCGGGAGGTGGAAGTTGCAGTGAGCCAAAATCGTGCCATTGTACTCCAGCCTAGGCAACAGAGCAAGACTATCTCAAAAAAAAAAAAAAAAAAAAAAAAAAAAGAGAAAAAAAAGTTCATACCTGTAACCCCAGCACTTTGGGAGGCCAAGGTGGGTGAATCACCTGAGGTCAGGAGTTCGAGACCAGCCTGGACAACACAGTGAAACCCCATCTCTACTAAAACTACAAAATTAGCCAAGTCTGGTGGCACATGCCTGTAATCCCAGCTACTTGGGAGGCTGAGGCAGGAGAATCGCTTGAACTTGGGAGATGGAGGTTGCAGTGAGCCGAGATCACACCACTGTACTCCAGCCTGGGCAACAAGAGTGAAACTCCGTCTCAAAATGAAAAGCTTTATTTTTGTTGATTCCATTATTCCACTATTGTACAGAAACCCTGCACTGTGCTTGGACTCGGCTTGAATTTGTCTGACTTTCACAGGCCTCCTCTTCTTGACAGTAAACTTGAAAATATTTTTATGTGGGCACTCGGGTTGTGAAGGACTCCTTGGGCCTCAACCCCCAGTGTCCTAACTCTGAGCTACCAAGTTGACTAGAAATCCTGTAAGACCACCATGTGGGAGGAAGCCCTCCAAAGCACACAAACCATCCATCTCAGAAGGAACACGACTTGGAAAGCGGAAGGACATGGTGGTATGCCCATTGATTGATTCATTCAGCGGTGCCTACCGGGTGCCCAACATGCCAAGCTCTGCTAATTGGCAGGTCTGCAGAGTGCTGGAAGAGCTCACCTCCTCAGGGAGGAAACAAAAAAAACAAGCAAATAATGGGAATGTTACAGCAAGTGCACATCCAGGCCTGGGTTGGTAAAGACCCTACTTCATGGTGGCTCACGCCTATAATCCTAGCACTTGGGGAGGCCGAGTGGGCAATCACCTGAGGTCGGGAGTTCAAGACCAACCTGACCAACATGGAAAAAACCTGTCTCTACTAAAAATACAAAAATTAGCCAGGCATGGTGGTGGGTGCCTGTAATCCCAGCTACTTGGGAGGCTGAGACATGAGAATAGCTTGAACCCGGGAGGCAGAGGTTGCAGTGAGCTGAGATCATGCCATTGCACCCTAGTCTGGGCAACAGCGCGATACTCCGTCTCAAAAAACAAAAAACAAAAACCAAAACAAAACAAAAGAACAGGATGTGACTTTAGAGAACTCTCTGAGGATAGATCTCAACAGCCAACTATTGTCCAAACAACTGCAAGGGCAGGAAGACTGAAGCTGGTTGAATACTTTCGCTTTACCTGGACCTGATGTTTTGGGTTGTTTTTTTTTCCCCCTCCATGCAGAAAAGAAAAAGATAAGTGCCTATCTTTGATTTGCTAATGCAGCTTCTTTATTTGTACTAAGGCTGCATAATGTGGGCTTTGTAAAGTCTGTGGGCCTGAAAGCAGGATACATTTCTAATGGAAACACTCCCATGCATGATTGTACAACAGCAAAGCGATAAATTACCGTGATTTTGTACTCCCTGAAGCTATTAGTTCAGCCCTCCTTCAGGAATGTTGCTTTCAGTTATAGAAATTCTATAAATATTCGTTCATCAGAAAGACAAATATTAAATGAAAATTATGCTGAAGGACATGAGAAAAAGTAGACTTGAGACAGAAATTGTCCTGAGAACAATTTGCAATACAAAGCTTGCTTAATAATTTACTGGAACTCGTAAACTCAGCGATTATGCCGGGCACTGGATATTTGATTACATAGAAGAAAACAGGCTTACAGTGTGAGGTGTCTGGAAACTGGGAGCACTTGTATTAATGTGAATGTGAAGGGTTTTTTTTTTTTTTTTTTTAATTAAAGCAGAATATTCTTATAGTTTCAATTCCAATTTGACTTTTAACTGACTTTAAACCGGATTGCTTTCATTTTGTATTCTCATAGGAAGTAAATGATTTTAGTTAGAGTCCTAGCCATGCGACTTATCAAGTTGATTCTGGGCAAATTCACTGCTGTAAGCCTAGGTTTCTCATGGTGAATTCTCTTTGCAAAAGGGCAGCCTGACCCATAGTAGTAGGTGCAGTGTTTAGAACCCACAGAACTGACTACAGACAGCTTGATTTACTGTGACAGGATTATTCTAGGTCTGGGGACACGCAACGAGACCAAGAACTGGTCCTTGCGAAGTTCAGAATCTGTGTGGAAGACAGTATGTGTGATACCTGCTCTGCTCAAGCAGCTGTGGAAGACCTGGAAAGGGAACAATATGTTGGGTGAGGGGTCCAAGAGGCAGAGGTGACACTGATGGTGATCTCAGCATTCTCAAAAAAGGGTACAGGTGCTGAAGGCGGACTGTCCATGAGGTGGGTGGGCCCCAGCCATCTATGGGGACGTAAAATGCTGATAGATAGAACCTCCTTCATTTTAGGTGTCAATTTACTCTACCTTCTAATTTTTGCCAACTTTGTCCCACAGAGGTCTCAAATTATCTGCTTGTCCTTAAAACAGATAAGCAGTGACTTTGTTGGTTGTCCACATACAACCTACAGGCCATTTAACAAGGAAATTCTGGTCCTAACAGAGGTCCCCGCCTCAGTTTTAATTTATAATTCTAAGACTGAAGTCTTCTGAAATGGCTTAAAGTACTTGTGCAAACATTTGATAAGATAAAAACGAAGGTGCCAGTTGGGTGCAGGACCTCATGCCTGTAATGCCAACATTTTGGGAGGCTGAGGTGGGTGAATTTCTTGAGCCCATAAGTTCACGACCAACCTGGGTAACTGGACAAAACCCCGTTTATTCAAATTAATACAAAAAATTAGCTGGCTGTGGTGGCATGCACCTGTAGCCCCAGTTACTTGGGAATCTGAGGTGGGAGGATCACCTGAGCCTGGGAGGTCAACACTGCAGTGAGCTGTGATCATGCCACTGCTCTCCAGGCTGGGCCACAGAGTGACACTGTTTTTTTTTTTTTTTTTAAAAAAAAAAAAAAAAGGCAGCAGCAGCCCACATTTAGAGTATACTTTATTCAAAGCATTTCAGTTAAAATTATATTGCGTTCAAATACATGAACATATAATTATATATAAAATACTATAGTTTTCAATAGTTTATAATGACATCTTTTTAGAATTAGCTGCTTATAATTTGAGTGTAAATTACAGAAAGCTGCTAAATTTTGTTTATATTTCTACTTATTTCAATTTAGCTATTAGATATTTAGAACACTCAAAAGCCCACCTACAATATACAGTTATACTTTAAATATTTATGTTCAATAGGGGAACCAATACAGTGCAAAAGATATCTGAATAGCTAGTCCTTTGTAACCCCCCCCGCTGCTGTTCAGAGTTCTAGATAAGGGGGTCTTACCTATTTCCTCTGTATTACACTCACATTTTACCAGAGTCAACGTACAAGGGCCAGTGTGGAGTCACTTCATGCACAGAAGATGGTACTTTCAGTTTCCCCAAAGATTGTGAAATCCAGATTACACCCCAAGGTTATGCCTCACCTTGGAGACCTATTTTAATGAATGTCAATTAGTGAATGTTGACTAACTTGTCGTTAGCATGACTGCAAAAAATAAGGCCTACTTCAGTGCAATCACTAAAGATGTACACAGGAGTGAGGCTCTTGGCCAGGTGTGTAATACCAGTACTTTGGGAGGCTGAAGCGAGGGCAGGGGGAGGATCACTTGAGGCCAGGAGTTCGAGACCAACCTGGCCAACATGGTGAAACTCCATCTTTACTATACAAAAATTAGCTGAGTATGGTGGCGCACGCCTGTAATCCCAGCTACTTGGGAGGCTGAGGCACGAGAATCACTTGAACTCGGGAGGCGGAGGTTGCAGTGAGCTGAGATTGCGCCACTGCACTTTGGCTTGAACAACAGAGCAAGACTCTATCTCAAAAAAGAAAAAAAAAAAAAAAAAAGACACTTGGCAAACCTGTAACATGTGCAGGTCCTGCACCTGGGCAGTGCTCAAGGCACTATGTCCACTGGGCCAAGACTCAACATTGGCCACGCCCCCCGCTTCCTTAAATCTAAGGCCATAAAAAGAGGTGAAGTAAAAGCCTGGCTAATACCATGACGACATTTACTTTCTGGCTTCCTGCCATCAACCCTCCCTCTCACACCATCTGCGGGCAGGTAGCAGATGCAGGAGAGAGAGTCCCACAAGACAGAAGGTCAACAGCACAAGTTGCAAGCAGCCTGCCTATGTCCCCAAGGCAAGGTCTCCCCTGATGTGAACAGTGTGACCCAAGTTGGCATTGAAACTGAACAGCAGGGACTCACCAAATTCAAATGAACAAGGAATACCCCAAAATCGGAAGAGTTCTCAAAACATTTTCAACATTTTGGTAATTAATTACCTCATCTCCAGTTAGGTCGATATTCCATATTAAGACATGTTTTATAATGGCAAACTCTCTTGACTACCTATCTTAGAATTTTTTTTTTTTTTTTTGAGACGGAGTCTCACGCTGTTGCCCAGGCTGGAGTGCAGTGGCGCGATCTCGGCTCACTGCAAGCTCCGCCTCCTGGGTTCACGCCATTCTCCTGCCTCAGCCTCCTGAGTAGCTAGGACTACAGGCGCCCGCCACCGCGCCTGGCTAATTTTTTGTATTTTTAGTAGAGACGGGGTTTCACTGTGGTCTCGATCTCCTGACCTTGTGATCCGCCCGCCTCGGCCTCCCAAAGTGCTGGGATTACAGGCTTGAGCCACCGCGCCCGGCCTTTAGAATTTTTTTTGAAGTCACTATTTACAGTGTAGATATTAACAGGCATGAGAGTCAATATAGGGATAACTTTTATTTCAAAAAATTAAATACAAACCAATATTTTGCCCCTTCATAGATGAAGCCACATCTTTTCAGGATATTGAGTATAAAGTAACAAGCCTAGGGCACAGCTTGTGCTGACAAAGTCCTGAAACTAAAATGAGAGGAAACACATCACTCTACTTTGGGATAAGTCATGACCAAGACTCAATTTCAGAGACGTTCTATGAACAGAGGTGCTTGGAAGCCACGGTGGCAGAAGGGAAAGAGGGGGAAGTATGCCGAAGAGCCTCCAGGCATGACAGACAGCCCCCTGAACAAGCACAAGTGACAGGCCCTTTGGGTCTCTGCTTCTCACTGGAAAATGATGAAGGCTAGATCTGATGACTCCTAGTGCCAACATTTAATGAAATTTGAAAGTTATGCAGGACTTCACACATGTAAGGAATTGTTATATTGCAGAATATTATGCAATAGAAAGTTCACGATCACTATACTTAGCTCTAAAATTTTTCAGAGAAACAGCAGACTAATAAGCGAGTCTTAAATAAAGGAATAACATTTTAATGAAATAAATGAAACATAGCAGGGAAACCAAAGAGCCAATTAGGGGAAGAATCTTGAAAAAGTATGGCTTCCCACAGCAGCAGCACTGAAGAAAATGCTATCAATTTATGCCAGAGGAAAAAAACTCCAAAAATGTCCAATAACCAAGCGCACAGTTATGGTCAATAAGATTTTGAACATGTGTCACACATAAAGAAAATTTTCATTTATTTTTCCCTTCAAATACACTTCAAAATAACATGTAGACACAGAATCACAAATATATACAAAACAAAGTATCGCCTGCTTATTTCAGGAAGAATTTTCCCTCAATTCTTTTAGCTGCTGTACATAAAATTCAAAGCTTTCCTGTTAAGGAGAAAAAAAGAGGGAAGTTAGAGATAAAGCTACCAGCAAGA
Source organism: Macaca mulatta (assembly GCF_049350105.2). Taxonomy (NCBI): domain Eukaryota; kingdom Metazoa; phylum Chordata; class Mammalia; order Primates; family Cercopithecidae; genus Macaca; species Macaca mulatta. Next base: position 80,970,046 of record NC_133418.1, on the reverse strand, counting down.
GGTGATGGTACAAAACTTAAAAAATCATAAACACTACCAACTGGTAGCTAAGACGGCCAGGCCCATGGAAGATACTGCCCCTCAAGCTTCAGCACACCTTCTTGTTTCATTAAATCACAAGTTCAAGGGCCTTGGGTTCAGAGTCAAAGCAGCAGGAGTTTAGGGTACGTGTGTATCTGCAAGCATGTGTGTACGTGCACATATGGAGGTATTTACACCTGGGTATGGAAGGCTGAGGTGTTCGAAATAAACATGGTGTACTGACTTTCAGTTCAATGATGCAACAAAAAGGAATTGTGCATATGTGATTTCTCTTATTAAAGAAAACAGGCCGGGTGCGGTGGCTCACGCCTGTAATCCCAGCACTTTGGGAGGCCGAGGTGGGTGGATCACAAGGTCAGCAGTTCAAGACCAGCATGGTCAACATGGTGAAACCCCATCTCTACTAAAAATATAAAAATTTGCCAGGCATGGTGGCGGGCCCCTGTAATCCCAGCTACTCGGGAGGCTGAGGCAGGAGAATCGCTTGAACCCGCGAGGTGGAGCTTGCAGTGAGCCGAGACCACGCCATTGCACTCCAGCCTGGGCGACAGAGCGAGACTCCGTTTCCAAAAAAAAAAAAAAACTTTCCTACATGAAGAAATAAAAAACCAACTTATGTAAATGAACAAGTAATTACCAGTGACATAATATGCTTGGCTGTTGAACCTATTTCATCCTATTTCAAGTTGAAATGATAGAACTGCCCCAAGGACATTTGGTAAATCCATGCCTATAGCTGAAGGTCTGAGACCTTGTATTTTAAACTGTGGCCCCAGAGAGCTATGTTCTCCCACTGCTGCAGCCAAGGCACGCTGCTCAGTCCCTCAAGCCATCCCCTGAGGGCTCTTCACAGAGATCTAATCCTCATGTAATTAAGTCTTCAACTTATTTTCTTATACATTGTTATGAAGCGTACATAAATCTGTAGAGGTATTTTTTCCCTTTAATTAAGAAATACTCACAGGGGGTTCAGTGAAAGGGACAGACTCTCCAGCATTCTTCAGCAAAAATGCGTAACGCTTGAGAAACAGATCATCCAATTTTGTATTCTTTGCAGTCAAATGTTCATACAGTGCTTTAGCAGATGTGACATCTTTCTCTGAGACTGACAAAGAAAAAACTATTAATCAGAAATAAAGACAACCTATCTTACTCTTTTCACCAAAACACTTAGCCACTCAGGGATGGCTGGATCCCTTCATCCCATGGCAAATAACACTTAACTACCTTCAGTAAGAAGCCATGCTCAGAATCTACCATCTCCCTCACTTCTTCTCTACATCCCTCATTCAGCATCACTCAGTTTGAAGGAGAAGAAAATGACAAATATGGCTACATTTAAAGGCCTTTAGAATAATACTAATGGTACCATTCACGTAGGTATTATTTTGAAGACCTATGATAGTTCAAGTGACCACAAACTGAAGTCCTCAGTTATAAAATACACACACATACCATTCAATCCCCTTTGGCTTAAAACCACTTTGAAATCAAGATAATCCAGGAACTGTTGTGGAGAGGGACATGTCAATTATGGAGAAATGTACATCAAGATCATCAGCTCAACACCAAAAAAGTTTTTCATTTTTCTATTGTGAAATAAATATGGAGAATATAGTTAGCTACAGTGATACACACAAAAAAAACCTATAGGCCGGGCGTGGTGGCTCACGCCTGTAATCCCAGCACTTTGGGAGGCCAAGGTGGGCAGATCACGAGGTCAGGAGATCAAGACCATCCTGGCTAACACGGTGAAACCCCGTCTCTACTAAAAATACAAAAAATTAGCTGGGCATGGTGGCGGGCACCTGTAGTCCCAGTTACTCGGGAGGCTGAGGCAGGAGAATGGCGTGAACCTGGGAGGCGGAGCTTGCAGTGAGCCGAGATCGTGCCACTGCACTCCAGCCTGGGTGACAGAGCAAGACTCCGTCTCAAAAAAAAAAAAAAAAAACCTATAAGTAGACATTAACAAGTTATACTAGTTTCACTTAAGTGAATGATAAAATAACTTAGGAGCCAAATTTGGCTGGCTGTCTACTTGTGGCTGACTTGTGGAAATTTTTTAGTTTACCATTGAGATCGTAAGGTCTCTGCTAACAATTACTGCTGGTAATTCAACTCTTTAATTTTGCATTAGATTGTTAGCATCTAACCACCAAATAAACCCCTGCCCTACGCTGACTCTGATATTGTCAATCGCAACTCCAGCAGCATCAGGGGATCCCCCTAACGTGGATATAAGAAGTTGAGCAATCAGAGTCTCCCAGAGTGGAATGAGGGTGAATGACTCATCAGCTCTTAGAGGAGTTGGAACACATCTTTGCTGTTTCCATGAAGTCAACTTCTTGTGTAAATCCTTTATTCCCCTCCCTAAGGAGCTGAACCCTTTCCCTACTACTATCAAGGGCTCAAGCTCTATCTTCTAGGAAGCTGCTCTGAAAATTCCAGCATCTTGCCTTCTTACTTCCTGATTTTTCTACCTTCCTCCCAAGATGGATTACCTAATTTAGTAGTAACACATATAGTTTTAGGCATTTGACACGATTTTACATTACAGGCATACCTTGGCTTTAATGCACTTTACAGATGTTGCGTTATTTACAAATTGAAGGTTTGTGGTAACCCTGCCTTGAGCAAGTCTATCAATGCCATTTTTCCAACAGTATGTGCTTGCTTTGTGTCTCCGTGTCACACTCTGGTAATTCTTGGAATATTTCAAACTTATTATTGTTATGTCTGTTATGGTGATCTGTGACCAGTGATCTTTGATGTTGCTACTGTAATTGTTTGGGGGGTGCTATGAACCATGCACACGAAGATGGCAAACGTGAGAAATGTGTTCTGACTGCGATGTTGACTAGCAGTTCTGCCGTCTTCCTCTCCTCAGGCCTCCCTATTCTCTGAGACACAACAATATTGAAATTAGGGCAATTAAAAACTCTGTAATAGCCTCTAAGTGTTCAAGTGAAAGGAAGAGTCACACATCTCTCATTTTAAATCAAAAGTGAGAAACGATTAAGCTTAGCTTACTGAGGAAGGCATGTCAAAAGCCGAGATAGGCTGAAAGCGAGGCTTCTTACGTGGAACAGCCAGTTGTGAATGCAAAGGAAAAGTCCTTGAAGGAAATTAAAAGTGCTACTCCACTGAACACACAAATGATAAGAAACTGACACAGCCTTACTGCTGAAATGGAGAAAGTTTTATTGGTCTGGATATAAGATCAAACCAGCCTCAACATTCCCTTAAAAGCCAAAGCCTAATCCAGTGCAAGGCCCTAACACTCTTCAATTCTAAGAAGGCTGAGAGAGGTGAAGAAGTTATAAAAGGAAAGTCTGAAGCTAGCAGAGGCTGGTTCTTGAGGTTTAAGGAGAGAAGCCATCTCTATGACATAAAAGTCCAAGGTGAAGCAGCAAATGCTGATGCAGAAGCTACAGCAGGTTATCCAGAAAATCTAGCTAAGACCACTGATGAAGGCGGCTACACTGAACGACAGATACTCAATGTAGATAAAACAGTCTTATATTAGAAGATGTCATCTAAGACTTTCATAGCTAGAGAGGAAAAGCCAATGCTTGGCTTCAAAGGACAGGTTGACTCTATTTTCAATGGCTAATGCAGCTGGTGACTTTAAGTTGAAGCCAGTGCTCACTTACCATTCCCAAATCCTAGGACCCTTAAGAATTATGCTAAATTTATTCTGTCTGTGTTCTATAAATGGAACAACAAAGCCTGGAGGACAGCACTGCTGTTTATACATGGTTTACTGAGTATTTAAAGCCTGCTGCAGAGACCTACTGCTCAGGAAAAAAAAGATTCCTTTCAAAATATTACTGCTCAGTGATAATGCACCTGGTCACCCAAGAGCTCTGAAGGAGATATACAGGGAGATTAATGTTCTCAGGTGCCCTAATACAACATCCATTCTGCAGCCCATAGATCAAGGAGTAATCTAGACTTTCAAGTCTTATACATTTTGGGCTCACTTCGGCAACACATGCACTAAAATTGGAATGATACAGAGAAGATTAGCATGGCCCCCGCACAAAGATGGCATGCAAATGTGTAAAGCATTGCATGTTTTCAAAATAAAATTAAAACAAAAACAAACGTTTCATGCGGCTATAGCTGACACAGACAGTGATTCTTCTGATGGGTCTGGGCAAAGTGAACTGAACACCCTCTGGGAAAGGTTCACCATTCTAGATGCCATTAAGAACATTTATTAACAGGAGTTTGGGAGAAGCTGACTCCAACCCTCGTGGATGAACCCCTTCGAGGGTCTCAAGATCTCTGTGGAGGAAATCACTGCAGATGTGGTGGAAATAGCAAGACCACTAGAAGGAGAAGTGGAGCCTGAAGATGTGACTGAACTGCTGCAATTTCATGATCAAACTTAACATGATGAGAAGCTGTTTCCTACAGATGAGCAAAGAAAGTGGTTTCTTGAGAAGGAAACTACTCTTGGTGAAGATGCCGTGAACACTGTTTAGATGACAACAAAGGATTTAGAATATGGCATACATTTAGTTAATAAAGCAATTGTATGGTTTGAGAAGATTGACTCCAATTTTGAAAAGATGTTCAACTGCAGATAAAATGCTAACAAACAACATCGCATAGTACAGAGAAATCTTTCATGAAAGGAAAAGTCAGTTGATGTGGCAAACTTTATTGTTCTTATTTTAAGACACCTCAACCTTCAGCCATCAGCATTGAGGCGAGACCTTCTACCAGCAAGATTACGACTCACTGAAGGCTCAGAGGATTGTTAACTATTTTTAGCAATAAAGTATTTTAAAATTAAGGTATGTATTTTTTAAAAACATAACGCTATTGCACACTTAATACACTACACTATCGTGTAAATGTAACTTTTATATGCACTGGGAAACCAAAAAATTCATGTAACTCACTTTGTTCATTATATATTTGCTTTAATGTGGTGGTCTGGAACCATATCTTCCAGGTATGCCTGTGGTTAGTTACTGGAAATTTGAGAAATTTTATGACTATATCTCTATTTTGAAATACAGAATGTTCTCCTCAGAAGTATAGAAAAAGAGAACTGACTTACTAATTCTGACTCCTGAGTCTGTTGTCCTCCCATAGATAAAATCAATGAAGCAATTATTTACCCCATGCCTCCAGTGAGCAAATCAGTGGGCAACAGATGGAGAGGCGATCATGATTGAGAAATGCTAACATTTATTTTGATGACTGAGGAAACTTTAGACTAGTTTCCTTTCATATGTGATTGTCTGGCAATCAGGGAACAAACTGGTTAAAAGACCAGAATTTGAACTGGGACGTAAAAACCTTGGGCTACTTTTTAATCAAGGGTCTATCATTTCAAAGGAGTAGCAGGCAAGCAGAGAGAGTACTGAAGGAGCAAGAAGGCCGGTTAAGTGAGTCTCAAATTTCTGCTTGTTTCAGGTGGCAGGCCCTTGGAGAGACTGAACTAGTTTCTGATATATAAGTCCAAGAGGATTTCTAGGTCTTTCCAGGAGACTGGGATTCTACTCAATATACCTGGACTGCTCGGAAGATGTTCAGTAATACTTTTTAATGTTAAAGTTATATGCATAATTTCATATTTTTCTTAATATATGGTTTAAAAACATATTCTAGCACTGAGTTATTTATATCATAATTACCTGATATTTAGGATTACTGCCTTTGAGCTGAAGACTGACTTAGTTGACTATACTACAAGTCATTTACATAACAGTCACTTAAATAATAAAGCCATTTAAATAATCCAATAATATAGTCAAATTAAACTTATATTACCATAGCTTTTCATGAGGGAACTATATGCTTCTTCCTTTTCGTTTAATTCAGGAATCAATTCTAACAGAGATTTCAGAGTTGATGCCTAAGAAATTAAATAAAGGTAGTATTACCAAAACCTCAATTAACAGTGAAATAGAACACTGACAAATCAACCCTATATTAAAATTTTTCACAATAATTATAACAGAACTGCCTATTCAATTTAATGGACTATTGTCCCTTGTATATTAGCATTTGATTTTGACTCAATAATCTACAGCTAAAACCAACCAGCATTTTTCACAGTTAATGCAATTCCACTTACATTTCTACAAATATTTTCCTAGAATATGAAAAACATTGTTTCTTTTGTCAAGTGGTGACCATACCATACCAAGAAGTTATAAGATTCCCAAGGGTAGAGAGATAACCCTATCTTTAGGTGCCACAACTGGTTGATGAAATTGTAAAGAATTCAGTTAAAACATTCTGAAGTTTTACCCACTTGACATACAAAAAAGAGCATTTCCAGGATCTCACTGAAATTTTTACTTACTTCTTCCAGGGAATAAGCAGACTCAGCTATGGTTTTATTTCCTGTAGCAAGTGAATACAGAACTGCTATGCCCTAATGAATATCTGCTGAGTATTTCCCACCCTACTCCAACATCGCCGGATAAATCCATGATGGACATATAAACATTTATGCCTTCTTCCCATCTCACCAAGAGGAGCAAAATCTGGCTTAACTATTTTACTGTCAAACAATGGAACACTGTTAACAGGCATCTTAAAAATCCTAACTCCTTTTTATAGCATGTTTATTCAGTCCACACCTGGACCTGCATCCTCCCAGGGCTTCTTCTATTTTAAACTCTCCTGGGTGGAATGTTCTAAGCAGATATGTTGCTGTGCATTTCCCGTCCCATCTCCTGGACAAGGGAACAGGGACTTGGCACAATCCCACATGTGGACTGACAAGTGCTTTTCAGATTCCTTGTACTTTTTAATCACAAATATAAAAACGTAGCCTCTGACAGGAAAGAAAGGGCAATTAAATACTTTCTAAAAGTTGTTTATAGTAAATAAATACATGAGTCACAGACGCAATGAAGCAAATTTTTAAAAAGTGTAGGTATATTTAGGGGAAGTGTGTAGAAATTAAGGAAAACGTAGATCTCCCAAAATGGACACAGCCTAAATGTTTCAAGTAAAACAAGCATCACAGTCGACACGTGGTTTGAAACTTCATAAAGAACCCAAATAAACTAAGAATGTAGTTTCTGGTGTACAAGAGGTAAAATGAGATCTAAGAGAAATTTAATTTTATACTTACTGTTAAACATCAATAGAATTTAATATACCTACTATGTACCCACAGAAACTTTTTTTTTTTTTTTTTTTTTTTTTTTTGAGACGGAGTCTTGCCCTGTAGCCCGGGCTGGAGTGCAGTGGCCGGATCTCAGCTCACTGCAAGCTCCGCCTCCCGGGTTTACGCCATTCTCCTGCCTCAGCCTCCGGAGTAGCTGGGACTACAGGCGCCCGCCACGTCGCCCGGCTAGTTTTTTGTATTTTTAGTAGAGACGGGGTTTCACGGTGTTAGCCAGGATGGTCTCGATCTCCTGACCTCGTGATCCGCCCGTCTCGGCCTCCCAAAGTGCTGGGATTACAGGCTTGAGCCACCGCGCCCGGCCCAACTTTTTTTAAATAATAATAAATTTTTCAAAAGGACTTGGTTCTGTTACACACCCACCCCTTCCTTATACAGTGTAAAAAAAAAAAAGTAACTGTACAAATTAGAATATTTGTGGCTCCATATCAATTTGAAAGCCAAGTGGCTCATTTACCTGATGGTTTATACCTGATAAATGCTCAAAAGTAGCCACGTGCTGGGAGACACTCTGGAGTATACATTTCCCTTGGCAGTGCTTCTGCATTGTTAACTGTCCCAAGGTGACCTAAGCAATGTAATTTTAATCTTCCTTTTTTTTTTTTTTTTTTTTTTTTTTTTAAAGTAAAGACAAGGTTTCGCCATGCTGGCCAGGCTGGTCTCAAACTCCTGACCTCAAGTGATCCACCCACCTCGGCCTCCCAAAGTGCTGGGATTACAGGTGTGAGCCACCATGCCTGGCCTAATCTTGCATTTTTAAGGGCCTTTTCTTGGAGCTCTCAATGCATAACTATGTAAGTGGAAAATTCCTGCATGAACTTGTTTTACATTTCTAGTTACAGCTAAAAGATGACAAAACTGACTCTATCAACATCCTCTAAAAGTAAGTAAGTAAAGACAAGAAAAGTCTTGAATCTCTACAGTATTCTCAAATAAGGTCCTGAACCAATAGGCTTTTATGTTAAATTCAATACTTCTGAGCAAGGCACGTGCAGTATCGTTGATTTGTTAGCAAGTAAAGCAGAGTACCTTTCCTTGTTTCCCAGCATTCCTAAGGAAGAACACCAACAAAATCGAGGTTTGTTCAGCAATTGCACCACATCTCTAAAAATTAAAACATTATTCAGTAAGTGAAGGTTTCTGATAAACAAGCGGATCAAACTGAATATTTCCAATTAAGAAAGTTCACAATAATACAGTAGTGTATTATTACCAATAGGAAGGCCTAATAGTCGACTATTATTTTTTAAGGCAAGAAAAAAGAAAACAAGTGTAAGCTATGCCAAGCTTTGCTAAATGCTGTCCTTGGCATTGCAAGTATAAAGTTTGTTTAAAAAGAAAAGGGAAAAATTAAACTAATGCTTCAACAACCACAGAATAAGGTTTAGGACTGCAAAGAAAGAGGAAAAAAAGAAACACTATTCCTCTCCAATTATACTGCCAAGCATTCACAAGTGAGCTAGGGATCATAAGGTTAATTATACATTTAATAAGGTGTCAGGGAGATAACTGCTCGTTTCTTTATAAAAATTAAAATGTACAAAGCAAGTTCTCTTTAAAGTATAATTACCTACACTTATGCATACAAAAGGACTGATTTCAATCTCTCTATTTTATAAAAGGCTTTCATTGCAACAGACAGCCAGCGCTTGAGAAAGAGACCAAAGTTAAACTCAAAAAAAAGTTTATATGACAGACCAGATAAATCAAGTGTCTATCCAATCTTAGATGCTATAGTAAAATCAAATATGGCAAGACAATATTTTAGTTTACACTCATCACAGATGTCATTCTTTTAAGTTTCTAAAAGAACACTGCTCTTTCAAAGCTTTAAAACACTGTCAATACTAAAACTAATGGTATAAAAAGAACTTTTTAGGGACACACAGAACATTTACATTATGCACTGATGTTTTTGACATCTGTGAATAAAGTATTCTTCGCTACAGCAAGAATAATCTCTTACTGTTTGACAAGCAGGTAAAGGATGGGTGAAGGGTTTATCATCTGAAACCCCAGTCTAGTGATGAGATGGTAAATGAAAAGACTCTGCTGTGGCATCGACACTCAGCTACCACCAAGAGCCCTTCGGTGAGGTCACTGCACATAACGCAGTTCTTTCTGAGGGAGTAGGTACCATCCCTGCTGCCTCCCACCTAGGCAGCTGTCAATCGTGCTCTTCAAGAAAAACCTTGATTATGGCAGAGAACAAGCTGGTAGATGAAGTACCAAGTGCCACTTTCTAAAGAACTATCAAAAGGATGTGTTAAAACTGATTGCATACCATCATGTGTAAAATTAGATATGTATATGCTTATTACACCCCTAGTAGGTACTTAGATATGTACGTATGAAGATAAAGCATGAGTATCTTTTTTTTTTAAACCACGGAAGATAGCAAAATAAAACAATTTTAAAAGTCCTGAAATCCCTATCATAAACTGCCTTTTCCTTAAAATTAAAAAAAAAAAAAAAAAAAAAATCAAAGGGAAAAAAAAGTAAACAAGCCAAACAAAGCAAGAAAATTCCCAGTGAACTGGAATTTCTCTTCTCCAGCAACAAAAGTAAGAGTCTGAGAAGCAGTGCTAATTCATCCTTTATAAAACTGTTAACAGAGACCCAGTTTTTCAAGAATTCCTTTTAAAAATGGCTTGGATTCCACTGTCAAACTAGATGAACTTTAAGGATCAAAACTGGAGGTCAAGCACATGGGTACAGTTTTACCTTCCCTATCTACTACTTAACATCTTCCGCAGCTGGTAAAAATGTAAGGGAATATAATACTATTTACGATCAGAAATTGGTCCCAGGCCTCAATTTGACACAGGGAGTCTACACAAACACAGCCGCTGGCGGGATCACGGTGACTGTTTGACTGCCACCTGCTGGGAAGGGGCTCCCCGGCGGTGCCTGTTTGTGTACATTGCCAGTGGCAGCTCCGATCACCCACCGTTCTGTCGGCACTTGGCGTAGCTTTATATTTAGTGCTGTTAAAATAGCATGAATGCAGTTGTCTCCTTCGCTGAAGATTGCTAATTTAACTGAGAGTGCGGGCCACAGAGACCTGCATTTGTCATTTAATGTGTCTGTGACACACAAGTGAATAGAAAACATATTCAACTCTTAATAAACCTTGAATAAGGCACCGAGAATGTTTGAGTATTCAAGTGAGAAGCTGTACTTGAAAAGCAAACATTTCCTACTTTTTGTTTGCAAACTGTGTTGCCATGGTGATGCACAGTATCTAGAGCATTTGAGAAATTAAAGCAGAAAATCAAAGAAATTGTTGTTTTGCATTACCTATCTGCACAGAAACATTTGCCTTTAATTATTTCAGCAAAACTCATTGCCCCTACCTACTCCCCACCCCACTCCCTTCCAACCTTAATTCTAAGGACATTTCTGGTTTGATCTGGGATCTTTAAAAACAACTAACCTAAAACCTACCATCCAGATCTTGTCCTGCAACCTTGATTCACACTGAATTTAAACAGGCTAGCTGCGCACCACACTGAATTTCCAGTATTCCACCACACACCTATGTCTAGGAATTTCTCAGTTTACTTCTTGCAAGCCTCGAGCCCCACTGCTCCATGAGTGGAGGGTCATTACCTGTAGGAGAGCTCTGGCATCGTCCACCTTGCCTGCGTCCACAAGTTGAAGGAAAAAATCAGTGACAGGTTTATAAATTGCAAACTGATTGGCCAATCTCTCTGCCATGATGCTTACTGGAAAAATGACAGGTAAGAAAAATCATTAGAACAGTGGTATAACTCACCTACCAAAGAAATTTGGTCTAGTCTCACTAGAGAGAAAATGTGCTTTTGTGTTCTTTAGCATAAACAACTAACTTACTCTTTTCAACTGCTGGTTCCAACTGCTCCTCTATTACTTTTCTGAATAAGTATGCCAAGCCGAAGTATTGGAGTTCAATGACTGGATTCTCTGAAGTAAGCATATTTTCAATGTTTTCTATTGCGACATCTATGTTATTGCTGTTAGAAAAAAGCAAAATAAATTATTTTAAAATTTGCTTTTATATTAATATTGCAGACAGTTTAGTATAAGAACTTACTTTTATATCCACTCATGCTAATACTTTAGGAAAAAAATGAAATACATTTGATTACAAGTAATCAAATAAAAACACTGCAACTGAAACCCAATCACATTTAAGTAGCAAAAACAATCACTAGCTGGTTCATGCTACTGTGGTTGCTTATCTTATTTCACAGCAGTTGAAATAGTTGCTTGTTTTAACAGTGCTCTACAGACAAGATCAAACAACTATATACAGGAGAATTAATGAAGATAACTTAAAAAATTCTGTATCTTAAATATTTTTGCTACTCTTTGGATATAAAATGAAAACTTGTATAAATGCTATAATTTTGGCTTTATGATCCACAACTGGTCACTACTGCATAAAAATCATATTTAACATCCCAGGGTTCTTAAAGAAACTGATGATGTTTCAAAAGGCATATATGCATGTCTCTAACTTACAGTTGCCTCAATTTCTTTTTGTCAGGTATGATACATTTGGAAAATACTCAATTTATACTAAAAACCTCAGGAAAAAGTATCTTCACACTTTGAAAAAAATCAGTTACATGGTCTTATTTAGCAAGTTACGGTAAAAATTATCTCTGACTATCTTTTTGGTTAAGGTAATCTATAATGGATACCTTACTGTTATGGCATACTAAATCCAATCAGTCAATATTGTGTTGAAATTATATTAAACATAAGAATTCTCTAAAAATGAATACTCTGTTACAATATATTTTTCTTATAAGTTTTAAAGAATTACTTAATAGTGAATATGTTCTCCAAATCATATAAAACTGTGTTTATATGGTAAAACTTTAAAATTCACCCAGTTCTTAGATGAGTAATCTCCTCAATCTTCTGATTTAAAACAATCACATTTTCTTATTAAAGGAAAGTTATATTTGGGGAAATAGTTTGAAAAGGTCAAAACAAAACACAACTGTTTCTCTGCTCGAAGAAAGAACAAACAAAAAAAACCCCTACAAAAACAAACATTACATTTTAATATCATGTCCCATTAAATGTATGCAAGATTACTAAAGAACATTTTTTCTAAAAACATATTAAGAGTATCAAATTCTATAAAGTACTTTGCTAGGGGGCTTATTAAAAATCAAGTCCTTATTTACTTCTATAGGGGTAATTCTCAAAAGGAATTTAGAGACAGTGGTAAGAAAATCAGCTCTAAATACCTCCCTTTTTGTGGGGGGGGTGTGTGTTCACAGGGTGGGTAAGGAATATGAATACAGAAATGCACATTTTTAACAAGCTTGCAGGGCCCTCTGCTTCACAATATTCTACTAGTGTTCCTGTCAAATATTATTGACAAACAAATGAGGTCATTTTTCATTTCTGAACAAAGTGTTTCGACAAGAGGTCTGACATATATACACAGGAATGAGAAAGGTTATCAACTGTGGAGCAAGATTTATGAATTTGGTAAATGCTGTTTATTCTAAGATTTAAGGTAAAGAAAAAACATATTTTTCAACATATAATTACTCCCTAATCAGCAACTAACATCAACATTTCCTCTGCAGTTGATACGGTTTCCACATGTCTAAAAGTTTTTAAAAGGTGGTATCTCAGGTAATGCCCATTCTAGTGGCCAATGAAGGAAAAGAAGGCTTGCAAATACTCACTTCTTTATTTGTGCCAAAGCAGTGTTATTGATGAAAACCATTTTTGAAAGTCCAATGGAGTCTTCAAGTCCATTTACCATCTTCTGAACTACTTCTATGTTTTCAACATCACCCTTCATGGCCAATGCCTGGATGAGGCGGGTCACTGCTATCCCCGAAGGGGTCTGCTGCTGATCCAATGCTGTTTTCAGCGTTGTTAGAGCCTCTAAAATACAAGAGCAGGAGACACGGCTTTTCTTATATGACCTGTGCTGACTTTAATGCATTTTGAAAACCAGCTTTTAAATATGAGCACCAAATGGCCATATACAAAAAGCTATGAATAATTTAGATTACAGAAAATATTAATACTTCATGAGATACCCCCAAAATTATGTACTTGACTACATAAGATATTTGAGGCCTGAGAAATTTCTTTCAGGCACAGAGAAAATACAAATGTTACCGACAATATGAGTTCCATTTAGGGATAACATTTAGTGACTAAAGTTGATAAGTTCAAATGAATATAAATAAGAGTTTCTAAAAATTAGAGTTTCCAAAAATGTGTGACTTCTATCCATGCTCATACTTGTCCAGATTTTATTAACTCAAAGATTAAATGATCATCGAAACTCAATATCCCAACAATTCTTTCTCAAAAACAGTATCTCCCTCTAGGATCAATGTTCCAAACTGAAACATTCAACTTTCACACCAACAAATTTATTTTATGATTAGATGCCCTGTGATTATTTTCTTGCACTAAATTAAAAAAAAAAAAAAAAGCCTATTGATACCCATGAATACAGATAGTCCCTGACTTACGAAGGGTTTATGGGGTAGTTAATGCATTGTCAACTTAAGATGAGTTTATCCGGACTTAGCCCCATCGGTAAGTTGAGCAGCATCTGTATAATCAATGGAGTTTTGTTTATATGTTTTTTTGAAGTATTATACTTTCAAGTACTTGATTGTAAATAACTATGGAATAGCCTTCTAGCTAACTGACTCATAAAACTGTAGCAAAATCATGATATGAAATAAAGTGGTAGACTGAGGAACAGCATAACAATTACCCCTACCATTATCAAAGAAAACTTATAGCTTTACAGCAACTAAAGCAATGTAACTTAGACAAAACTAAGACTCTCCAAATAAGAACAGCTTAGCTTTACAGAGAAATAGGGAAAGGGTATTAATTAAAGTCTACTAAAAATACAGTGGAAAGACATGATGAATTTAGTGTTCATTAATGAATAAACAATTTATAATTATTTGAGATATACAATCTAAACCACTCATTCTAAAATGGGAAAAAAGAAAAAGTTTAAAAAGCATAGTCAATAAAAATTTAAAAATACACATGCACATATAGGAAACAAAAAATGTTTTTATACTATTTTAAAAATATAGTTTATAATAGGCTTGATAAAATTTTGTTACTGGGTGGTCATACACAGATAATTATAATAATAGTCTTATTAACCAAGAATATTGTCAGCTAGGGAGGATCTTCCCACAGTACGTTAAAACAGTAATAACAAAAATAAGATTAATGATGGTGACGACAGTAACTCAAACTTATTGAGCATTTACTACATACCAGGCACAGCAGTTTAAACAGCTATTCTCACAACTACCCTTCCGAGACAAGTACCAATTTTACAGATGAGACACCTGGGCACAGAGATTAGTTTGCCCAAGGTAAGGTCATATTTTTAAACAAGACTCGAAGATTCCAACGATCCCAGGGCTTCCATCTACGAGTGCGTGTGTGCACGAGAGAGCAGAAGGGTGGGGAGAACAGACCATTTCATGTCTGTCCAAAGATAGCACAGGACCTTGTGACCTAAATCCTATTCTCATATAAGGCTTGCCTTCTGTACAGTTAATGACTTCAGGAACACCAAAAATGATACCCATCCACATCCCTCACCCCAGGTCCTTTCCCACTGTCACCTAATTCCAACATTTACACAATTACTCACTAGTGATACTGATTACACTGTACAAGTGCCACGTATCAGCTATTAATATTCACCAACAGTAAAATTTAATCGGCTTTATTTTTTCTTCCTATTTTAGATGGGGTTGAGAAAAAGAAACCTAAAACAGAGAAAGGCAGAAGAACAGAAGGGGACTTTTAAAAATTAAGAGCTCTCATCAGCCATGGAGCAAAATAAGTGCAAACACCACTCCTGTCCTCACTGATGATCATTTTACTCCAACAACAGGTTTGTGGTGATATGCTCAGGAAGGGGGGTGGGGTGGGGGTGGAAGAGGTAGTGCCGCAACAGTGGGTTCAAGGCTCCTGCTCTCAGGCAACCTCCAGTTGAGCTGAACAGCTCAGAAGAGTAGATGATAAATGATACCATGTCCTTTCCTGTAGCTTACACAGGGCACCTAACATAAAAATAAAGGGTACCAATCAAGCTGAAGAAATTTGGGTCAGATTCAGCTGAAAAATGAACCTCTGAAATCAGAAAAGTGTTTTGTTCTTATCTCCATGTCTACAGAAACAAAAGCTATTTAAGACAATGAGCTTATTTATATGGCGAGCAAGTTTAACTTTTCATTGTTTTAAAATTGTTTATCATTTTATTACATAAAATACTAACAGGACATAAAGTCATTTTTGGGGGGGCCAGGGGAAGGATTTCGCTCTTGCTCAGGCTGAGTGCAGTGGCACCATCATGGGTCATGGCAGCCTCAACCTCCTGGGCTTAAACGATTCTCCCACCTCTGCCTCCTAAGTAGCTGGAACTACAGGCGCATGCCACCATGCCTGGCTATTTAAAAATTTTTTGTAGAGACCAGGTCTCGCTACATTGCCCAGGCTGGTCTTGAACTCCTGGACTCAAGCAATCCTCCTGCCACGGCCTCCCAAAATGCTGGGATTACAGGTGTGAGCCACTGCGCCTAGCCACAAAAGTCTGGGCACAAAAAGTGTTTTCTATTCACTTACATATTCAGTACTAATCAATTAGGAAGACAGCTAAAGACCAGTACATTTAGGTATTATAAGCAACATTAAAGTTGCACAATTAAACAACAACTTCCTCTCAAGGATGTGAAATTATGTGATAAACATGCAGGACGGGCACGGTGGCTCATGTCTGTAATCTCAGCACTTTGGGAGGCCAAGGCGGGAGAATCATTTGAGGTCAGGAGTTCAAGACCAGCCTGGCCAACATGGTGAAACCCCGTCTCTAGTGAAAATACAAAAATTAGTTGGGCATGGTGGCAGGCGCCTGTAATCCCAGCTACTCAGGAGGCTGAGGTGGGAGAATCGCTTGAACCCAGGAGGCGGAGGTTGCAGTGAGCCATGCCACCACTGTACTCTAGCCTGGGCAACGGAATGAGACCCTATCTCAAAAAAAACCCAAAAAACCAAAAAACCAAAAACCAAAACAAAACCCTAAAACAAAACAAAACCAAAACATGCAATGAGGAATAACACCATTATTACAGAGAGAGGAAGCAATGAGGTTACACTTCCAGAGCTTTTTCAACCTTCCTTAGAGATCTCCTAAGTGGGTTTTGTTGTATTGGCAAAACTGCAGTATCACTGTATTCACTCAAATTCAAATGTAAATCTTGAAGTGGAAAGTTACTTACCTAAATTTAAGAGATTCATCATAGTCCCCCTTGGGAGATCATTCGTAAGACCTCCATATCCAATTTCATCCGCTTGAAAACTCTTAAACAGCCTCTACCAAACCAATGGCCCCCACCCCAATCCTCCCCAAAGTCATGTCCACATCTTTCAGGTGTCATTCTCTTAACATTAATTTGAAAACCTAAACTTCAAACAAACACTGTATTTTATTGCTGTTTGTGTTATGAACTATTTAAAAAGTATTAGATTAAGTTTTAAAAATCAATATTATAATCATTTGGTGCACAATCCCACACATTTAACACTCAATTTAACTCATTTGCTATCTCACACACAACCAACACAATATGCAAGAAACAACTGCTGGGAATTGTTTCAGATGCTCTAAAGTATGTTAATTTCCAAAGCAAAATGACTTGTGCTGTGAATTTTAACGCACTTGAAAGCCTGTACTTTCTCTCGTTCTGGAACACAAATTTTGCATGTCTGAAGAGCTGTGATTCATCTTAAGAAAACCCATCTTGTGTTAAATGGAATGGAAACTGGACTAAGTGGTCAAATGACAAGTACATTCATATTCAAGCTGTATTATAAATGCATGTACAGTAATTTACGTCTCTCAGCTACCACAAAAGGCTCTTGATAAGCAGGTAATTTGCTAAATGGACTCCTTTATCCAAGTATTCGAAGGGCGTTACAAGAAAAATCTGCAGAGGCATTAATGTGACGTAAAGGTCAAGCATTGTGACATACCTTTCAAATAATCCCGCCTAACTTGCGTTATGATGAGGAGGCTGTTGGCAGCATCGTTCAGTGTGAAGCCCTTGATGTGGGTCTCCGCGCTAAAAGAAGCAGACATTTAGAAAGGAATTACTGACATGCTTCTGATATGATAATAAATGGTTGAGCACCAAGGTGAAATTATAAAAACTACTGTTCGTATGTTAAAAATATTGCTGCAAAATATCGACCTGGAGACAGCTTTTGTGTTATCCTGTCAATGGTTATAGAAGGATAATTTTTTTTTGCATTCTGACAGATGACAAAGTTGGAAATGAGCAACAAAAGAAACAAAGTACAAGATTTTTTTTAAACAATCGGTTCAGATTCTTGAATGCTGACATATTAGATGACTAAAATAACTGCGTGCCCCGCATTGTTCTGCCGTATCCTAAGCTGGATACTTTTTTTTTTCTACATTCACAGTAATTATAAAATGTAAAACTCTTCTTCCAGAAACAAAAATGAAGATTTATTTTCAGCACCGTACATTTTAAATATAAACTAAAGCAGATTACTAACACTGTATCACTTGGTCAATTAATTTTCAAATTTCTGCCATCTAAATTCATACAGTTTTTGAAGCCAAACATACTACAGGACTCAAACTATTGGTACTTTAAAATTAAAAATTTCACACAACCATCTTGCCCTAGCCTTAAGTTTGAAATGAAACACCAACTTTTAAAACTCAAGAGCAAAAAAATCACTTGACTTTTCAATAAAACCTACAGGATTAAAAAAAGCAAAATGAAACAACAAAAGCAAACAGGAAACCCCAAAACCTAGCTGAAGATTTCTGTTTGCTACACTGTTTGTGCATCTCCTGCGATGAAATTTCAGCATCCTTAATGCTCCCAGAGTTCATCTCTGAATTAGAAAATCTAACATGGACATATAAGCTGGGCAGATTGCAACGAAAGCGGGGTCACTGCTAAATTATTCTCATCAATCCCAAGAAAATCCTCCAGAGACACCATGACATGCCCATCCTCTCAGTCACTTTCAGCCTCTAAGGTCCACCCCCTACAGTCCCTGGACACGGGATTTTCTTATTCCTCTGACCAATCCTCTTAATCCCACCAAAGCACCCATTGCTCAGTTTGACTTTTCTCCTTTGTCCCATCTGTCAAAGCTCTTAAGTCAACAACTCATGCATGAGACTACGAATTGCACAAAGGATTTACTTTCTCAATCTTTAGCATGATTAAATAAAAATTAGACACTATTAAAAGCTCACTTCTAATATTATTACATGTATTATACCATATTAACTTAAAAATATTCACCTACAATCCATTAAAACCACAAGGTAACGAAACTTCTCTTTTAACTGACACTAAGTATGAACTACAAACCTTTCAAAAACCTCAAAGCCTATAACGTTCTTTTTCAATAATCTCTTCCTGTCTCAAGTTGCCTGCTCATTACAAATATGAAAGTGGAGATAAATATCAGGAAGAAGAAACCCTAGATCTATTCTATAATAATATATCCTACATATGTAGAAACTGATCAATTACAACCAAAACAGATTCCAAAGTGGCAAAAAGAGAAAAGTTTTAAAAAGTTGCGGGTAGAGATCTTTGCATTGGAATCATTTATACGATATAATAAAAGACATTAACTTTTGACTCCTAATTTTGATCTTTCAAAATTAAAACTCGAAAAAATCGAGTCCAGAGCTGTCAAATCAAACCTTCTGTGATGATGGGAATATTCTTCACTTGTGTTGTCCAACACGGTTAGCCACTAGCCATATGGCTACTCTGATGAAGAAACAGAAATCTTAATTATATTTTAACTAATTTAAATTTAAGCAGTCACATAGGACTAGTGGTTACTGAACTGGATAGCAGAGAATTCCAGACATTTTATTTTTAGAACTGTCAAAATGAAGGGAAAAAAATTATAGGGGAAAAAGAGTACCCCTCTTTCAATTTACAATGAACTGCAAAAATTAAACTATCTTAACCAAAGAAGACAGTATTATAGGGAAACTTTCACATTGGACATTTCAGAGAATTTATTGCTCTGAAACGACAGCATTTCAAATTTAAGACTTTTGTTGCCTTATGGTTTTAATGGATTTTAGGTAACATTTTAAAGTAAATATGGTATAATACATGTAATATAGGCATGAGAAGTGAGCTTTCGTGTAAGCAATGACTGTGCTTACATAACATGCACAAAGGACATTAGTTGGTGATTATATTATTTAGGATAACAAAAACTGGCCAATTCAATAAAAATCATCAGTGACAGACATAGCATTATTTCCGAACAGAATGATACAGGAAGCCAAGAGGAACAAGAGAAAATCAAGTTCTACTCTCAAAAGATAAAGTAGGGTTGTTGTTACATGATTCCTAAAGTCCCTAAGAATATGGTTTAATGTTAGCAGAGATTTAAAACAAGAGTTTATATCCCCTACTGCTCTTTGAATAAGTGGTTTCCCTCCCTTGAAAGCATTTACTACAGATAAATTATTTTGAACCATGAGGAAACTAAAAAATGAAAGAAAGGGCCGGGCGCGGTGGCTCAAGCCTGTAATCCCAGCACTTTGGGAGGCCGAGACGGGCGGATCATGAGGTCAGGAGATCGAGACCATCCTGGCTCACACGGTGAAACCCCGTCTCTACTAAAAATACAAGAAAATTAGCCGGGCGAGGTGGCGGGCGCCTGTAGTCCCAGCTACTCGGGAGGCTGAGGCAGGAGAATGGCGTGAACCCGGGAGGCGGAGCTTGCAGTGAGCTGAGATCGCGCCACTGCACTCCAGCCTGGGGCACAGAGCACGACTCCGCGTCAAAAAAAAAAAAAAAAAAAAAAAAAAAAAAAATGAAAGAAAGTTGGTTTATTGAACATTTTTAAAAGGCAGCAGTTACTATTACTTTTGAGGTTTCATGGCTTATTGGGAAGGTTAAATGACTTTGTAAATAAAGTTGAAATCTTATTAGAGGTCAAGTATATCTGTAACATATTAGATGACAACAAAGGCAAAATAAAAATGACACTATGGCTTTTTTTTTTTTTCCTCTGTCACTCAGGCTGGAGTGCAGTGGTACAATCTTGGCTAACTGCAACCTCCGCCTCCTGGGTTCAAGTCGTTTTCCTGCCTCAGCCTCCTGAGTAACTGGGATTACAGGCATGCGCCATCACGCCTGACTAATTGTTCCTATTTTTAGTAGAGACAGGGTTTCACCAAGTTGGCCAGGCTGGTCTCGAAATCCTGACCTCAACTGATCCACCTGCCTTGATCTCCCAAAGTGCTGGGATTATAGCCGTTAGCCACTGAGCCACCATGCTCCACCAAAACCATGGCTCTTAAGGTTGACCAAGTGACATTACATAGAAAACTGTAACAACAGATAGCTATGGATCCAGAGTAAGACTGCCCGAATAATACTAGAGCGGTACTGCCATTTGCTACAGTAGCTCATTTGGCCACCATATTATAATAAAGTTGCCTATAACAAAGCAACAATTGTTTTTCACTCTGATCACTGACACAGAATGGGAATGGGAAGAGAGGACCTAGTTGGCAATAAACAGGAACTGAATCCACAAATATCTCTTGAAATACCTCAAGTAACATAGTTGGATAATTAGTAACTTGAACTTTCACTTCTGAATTTTCAGTCCAGCATTATTTTTTAAAGTACTCAACAATTTAAGCCATGAAACAATTCTACATAGTCAGATATAACATTTTATTGGTTCAAGGGAGAGGACATGCATCCAAAGCCCAGACTGACTTCAGGCTTTGGATCTTGGGTTCTCTTGGGTGCATAAAGATGCATGGGGGAAGGCAACTCCCAAATAACCCTGGTAGATAACACAGCTAAAAGTCTTACTTGTATATCAAACTAAGAAGCAGAGCATGATGGCGGATGCCAAGGACTAGGAGGAGGGGAAATGAGATAATGGTTAAAGTACAGTTTCAGTTATGGAAGATAAGTTCTAGAGCTCTATACAGCTTAGTGCCAACAGCTAACAATACTGTATTTATACTGAAAATTGCTAAGAGGAAAGATCACAAGTGTGTTCTCTCACACACAAAACCCAATAAATAATAATATTGAGGGTGGGAAGAAACTCTGGAAGGGGAAGGATATGTTTGTGACCTTGAAGTGGGAAATGGTTCCAAGGGTGTACACTTATCCCCTAACTCACTGAGATAGATACATTAAATATATATCTTTTTACATGTCAATCATACCTCAAGAAGGCTTCATGAAGATCTAGAGAAGGGAAGAAGATAAACCTTGGCAATCATTAAAAAATCAGGAAACAACAGGTGCTGGAGAGGATGTGGAGAAATAGGAACACTTTTACACTGTTGGTGGGACTGTAAACTAGTTCAACCATTGTGGAAAACAGTGTGGCGATTCCTCAAGGATCTAGAACTAGAAATATCATTTGACCCAGCCATCCCATTACTGGGGATATACCCAAAGGATTATAAGTCATGCTGCTATAGAGACACATGCACATGTATGTTTATTGCGGCACTATTCACAATAGCAAAGACTTGGAATCAACCCAAATGTCCATCAGTGACAGACTGGATTAAGAAAATGTGGCACATATACACCATGGAATACTATGCAGCCATAAAAAAGGATGAGTTCATGTCATTTGTAGGGACATGGATGCAGCTGAAAACCATCATTCTCAGCAAACTATCGCAAGAACAGAAAACCAAATACCGCATGTTTTCACTCATAGGTGGGAATTGAACAATGAGATCACTTAAACACAGGAAGGGGAACATCACACACCGGGTCCTATTGTGGGGAGGGGGGAGGGATAGCATTAGGAGATATACCTAATGTAAATGACAAGTTAATGGGTGCAGCACGCCAACATGGCTCATGTATACATATGTAACAAACCTGCACGTTGTGCACACGTACCCTAGAACTTAAAGGAAAAAAAAAAAAGATAAACCTATATTTCACAGGTTGTAAATTTAAGGCAAATAGAGGTCATGCTTACAACTATCTTCCAGGTCGGCGGTTTCAACCTTGGTAGATCAAGATCTATGGGAGGACTATAGTAAGAAATGATGTTTTACATGACAACCCAATCCACAGATACATACACACACACGCATAACTGAAAGCAACTTTTCATGAAATAGTATCTTTACTACAGAAGTACTCTGAAATAGTCTGTACTATTTCATTAATACAATGTTGGTTCTGTCCCACTTAATAGATGTCATGACCCACTAATTGGCTGCAACTGCCGTTTTGAAACTACTGTAGACCAGTGGTCTTCAATGAGCGGCATGTACACTGTATGAACACTCTAGGGTGAGGCAAGAAAACCTTTACATCTCTCTCTTTTTTTTTTTTTTTTTTGAGACAGAGTCTCGCTCTGTCGCCTAGGCTGGAGTGCAGTGGCGCGATCTTGGGTTCACTGCAACCTCTGCCACCCAGGTTCAAACGATTATCCTGCCTCAGCTTCCCGAGTGGCTCGGATTACAGGCGCCCGCCACCACACCAGGCTAATTTTTTTTTTTTTTTGAGACGGAGTCTCGCTGTGTCTCCCAGGCTGGAGTGCAGTGGCGTGATCTCGGCTCACTGCAAGCTCCGCCTCCCGGGTTCACGCCATTCTCCCGCCTCAGCCAAGTAGCTGAGACTACAGGCGCCCGCCACCACGCCCGGCTAGTTTTTTGTATTTTTAGTAGAGACGGGGTTTCACCATGTTAGCCAGGATAGTCTCGATCTCCTGACCTCGTGATCCACCCGCCTCAGCCTCCCAAAGTGCTGGGATTACAGGCTTGAGCCACCGCGCCCGGCAACTAATTTTTATATTCTTAGTAGAGACAGGGTTTTACCATGTTGGCCCGGGCTGGTCTCGAACTCCTGACCTCAAGTGATCCTTCAGCCTTAGCCTCCCAAAGTGCTGGGATTACGAGGCATGAGCCAACATGCCTGGGCTTAAATCTCTTTTTAAAAATTTCATCTTATGAAGATTTTCTATTTTGAGTATGTTTTATAATATAGTTACATGTGATATATCAAGTACAATTTGTTATTAATCATATGTGATTTTCTATTTTGAGTATGTTTTATAATATAGTTACACGTGATATATCAAGTACAATTTGTTATTAATCATATGCGATCAAAATGTTTAAGACATGATTCTTCAATCACCTGGGGTATGGAGTAAAATGTACATTCTCAGACCCCACACCAAATTGGCTGAATCATAATCTTTGTGGTGAGCTGTGAGGAAATCTTTTTATGCTACCAGAATAAGGATCACTGTTCTAGAACAAACCCAATGAAAATGAGAAAGAAAAAAAAAAAAAATTAAAACCTGTACTTTTAGGAAGTATTTCAGAGGTCTTCATGACCAAACCCAAAATCTAATTTTTTTTAAGTTTTCTGTCTTTGCTTCTATCTCATCACTTAATCAGACTTAATTCTCAACACAAAATGCTTCTCTTTTTTCTAGCTCTCCTTCATTATCATGGAGAGGGTTGGCATGGAGAGTTTCATAATTTTCTGAGGAAAGTAATTTTAGATGATCCACACCCTTGACCTATGACAGGATACTGCTCAATGTCAAATTTTCCAAGTCACTAATTAAGGGTATATCGAGTGTTCTAGAGATATAGATATAATTTGATTAGGAATTGAGAAAACACACAAATGACACACAGAGTACATTGAAAACCCGACAGTCCTAGTGCAACTGTCTTGTATCAAGACATACAAATGATGATTCAAGACCACACACACATACACACAGACAAGTACAGTCATATAGAACACGATTTTCAATACTAAAACACAGACAGTAACTACGGCCTATGATGCATAACTTTAGCAACACTAGGACACTGCCAGGTTTTCTTGTGATGTGAAAGGATGGCAGGCATCCATTTTCTCCTTAGGATTCTAATATTCTAAAAGTGTTGTGGACTTAAAAATTTTTTCAGATTATTCCTTTTCTTCTTCTTTTCTTTTCTGAGACAGGGTCTCCTTTTTGTCACCCAGGCTGGAGTGCAGTGGCGCAATCTCAGCTCACTGCAGCCTCCACCTCCTGGGTTCAAGTGATATTCCTGTCCCAGCCTCTTGAGTAGCTGGGATTACAGGCAAACGCCACCATGACCGGCTAATTTTTGTATTTTTAGTAGACACGGGGTTGCACCATGTTGGTCAGGCTGGTCTCAAACTCCTGACCTCAGGTGATCCACCCACCTCCGCCTCCCGAACTTGTGGGATTACGGGCATGAGCCACCTCGCCCAGTCAGATTATTTTTCTTTTTAATTAAAAAACACGAAAGGAGGGGGAAACACAAATAAAATGTGTTCAGTACCTATGTTTTTTCTACTTCACACTACCTTCTTCAACACCTAGAAGAAATCTTTAGTATTAAGTAATATTATCATACACTCATCATACAGAAGAAAAACTAATGATCAGAGATGGCAGGTAATTTTCCCAAGGTCACAGAACTTTCAAGTAAGATTCAAATCTTAGTCTAAGTTCAAAGTCTATGGTGTCTTTGTTTTCTCAGGCTACTCCCCCCACAAAAGGTACATGGATTTAGCTGCTGAACAAGAAACAGAATATAATAAAATTACTTTTCTGTGCATGGATATCTTAAATGAATCGTGATGGAACATTAAGCAAAATGTACTACATTGTGTATGGCCAGTAATGGTTTTTTTTTTTTTTTTTTAAGGTGAAAAAACCCTGATAAAATTAGTTAACCATTTCATATGATTTTTATGGGTAGCTGAGGCCAATCAAGCAATTGCACTACACAGCACATTATTATTATTATTGGCTAATGGTAGCCAATATTCTTTTTTAAACAAGAGGTTTAATAAATGGACTAATACTTACAATGCTTTCACTTCCACTGCTTGTGTAAAATACTCTTTTGACAGCAGTAATTTAATGAGATCACTGTAGGTTTCAGCATTAAATACAACGTTTTGCTGTTTTGCTTTCAGGAAAATACCATATGCCTCTATGAGAGAAAACAGACAAAAAATAAATGAGATGACATTATTCTGAAATGCCAAAAGGATGGAAAAAATCCTGAAACAAAGACCTAAACCCAAATATTTCTGCTTTTTAATACCAACCCACTGTTGCCACTCTATAGAGAGACACACTGACGTAATTCTTCAAATATTTTAAAGACAAAGCTACGGTTTTGGAAATTACAACTTAATCCGAATGGATGGTGCCTGAAGGGGTTTCCTCTTAAAATGATTTCTCATACGAGCTTTCTTAAGTTGATAAATTATTTTCTTTCTAATAAAAATGAGAAATAGCTCTTCTGAATTTATGAAAAGATGATACTAGTTTCAAAATAAATCGCAAAATGTGTGTTAAAGTCCAAATAAACCAGAGGTATAATTTAGATTGAGGGGAGCAAAAGATTCATTTTAAAGCAATCTTTAATCTATAAGTGGGTGGTTACAATGGTTAACATTTCAACACAATAGCACTAAAGAGAATATAGCCTATAATTCTAAAATTAGGAGATCACATTATTTGGCTACGACAGGACTTATACAAAAACATACAATTTTCAAATATACAGATATCTAACAAGTAAACTAAGCAACATTTGTTTGACTGATTAACAGTTTTATTTCACTTGTTCACAATAACTGTCAGTGAATGAAAAGATGTTACCAAAAGAGAAGTAACTACACTTTTCAGTCACTTACTTTTCTGAAATAAAATTGCCTGGCTATAAACAGCCAACTGAAACTACAATCTACTCCCTTCTGTGTATAAACAAATCACAATAAAGATGGGGCATAACTGAACTATCACGTATGGCCTACGTGATAGTTCTACGAATATAGGGCTCAATGTAAGGAAATATAAAACTTCTAATTAAGACGGAACATGATATTATTTAATGTTCAGAAGAACATTTTAAGCTACTTTAGAAGTTTCTGAACATGCAAAAATTGCTATGCTTCTATGTATGAGTTAGGGGATGTGTGCATTAGCCCCTTAATTAAACTTAAGTGGCACTGTCAAAAGAAATATTTATCCCTTTAAGCTAAATTTGGAGAAAAAAATATGACAACATTTATATTTGCATCTTAACTAAGGAGAACAGTTTGGGCAAGTGAAAGTAACAATGGCACAAGTTTATCACATTTCAAGTAAGTCTTCCATAGAACAGTCCCTGTTAGTCATTAAATTTCCAAGTGCCTTACACTAGATTTCTATGGTTGTGAACAACTGTATATTCCAGGACACTGGCAAAAAACAGAAAATAAAAACACGCTAATATGCAAGAAGAAACTCCAGTATCATTTCCATCAGATACCTAGTCTATTTGGTGTATTTCACTTTTCTGAAATGGGAGAAAATGACATATCTTCATTCGAGTACCAGTATCAATGCATCACAAATTTAAGAAAGTTTTATTTACTTATTAAAGTCACAGAACAGCTCTGCTAAATAAAATATTTAAACCACGACACACAATAAGATGACTGCAATAAAATCTGCCATTCAATACCCAATGCTTTTTAGGGGGCTAAAAACTTAAGATGCAATATAATTATTGTCAACTTCCTAACAATCATACATAATATTTCACACTTATTTGGAAACTCTTGTTGTTTTCTAAAATTGTGGTCTTCACATTAACTTGGTGTGGCTGAGTATATTAGTCCCTATTAGTTTTTTTTTTTATTAGCATTTTACTATACCAAACCCATTCACCATACATTTGTTTCTGATGTGACAATCATGAGACGCCTCTAAGTAGACTGAACTACCAGAAAAGTGTTAATGTAATCATTCAATTTTCAAAGCATTCACATTTCACGAAACATTCGAATCCTGAGATTATGGCCGGGCACAGTGGCTCACACCTGTAATCCCGGCACTTTGGGAGGCCAAGGTAGGAGGATCACTTGAGGTAAGGAGTTCGAGACCAGCCTGGACAACATGGTGAAACCCGGTATATACCAAAAATACAAAAATTCGCCGGGGGGCGCCTGCAATCCCAGCTACTTGGGAGGCTGAGGCTGAAGAATTGCTTGAACCCAGGAGACAGAGGTTGCAGTGAGCTGAGATTGCACTACTGCACTCTATCCTGGGTGACAGACCAATATTCTAACCCCCACCCCCCCAAAAAAAAGAATTAACAGGATGAAACCAATTAGATAAATGAAAATTCCAGAATAGAGGTAGCTCTACATTTATAATACGCACTGCATTGTATTTAACTACTTTGTATTTAACTACATTGTATTTAACTACTTAAATGTTTTCACTTAAACTGTACACTAACTATTCATTTTGGTCAAATCAAAGCTTCACCAGAGGACGGGCTTGGTGGTGGCTCACGCCTATAATCCCAGCACTCTGGGAGGCTACGCGGGCGGATCACTTGAGGTAAGGAGTTTGAGACTAGCCTGGCCAACATGGTGAATCCCCATCTCCACTAAAAATACAAAAGAAAAAAAAAAGCCGGACATAGTGGCGGGCGCCTATAATCCCAGCTACTTGAGAGGCTGAGGCAGGAGAATCACTTGAGCCTGGAAGGCAGAGGTTGCACCACTGCGCTCCAGCCTGGGCAACAGAGTGAGACTCTGTTTCACAAAAAAAAAAAAAAACAAAAAAACACTTCACCAGAACATTTACATAGTATTGATCAAGCTTAATCTTATACTTCACTTTCAAAGATGCATAGCATGTACTGAAACATATATAGACTGAATAGACTGGTGCGCACCTGTAGTCCCAGCTACTTGGGAGGCTGAGACAGGAGAATCATTTGAACCCGGGAGGTGGAGGTTGCAGTGAGCCGAGAATGCACCACTGCTCTCCAGCCTGGGTGACAGAGCAAGACTCCGTCTCAAAAAGAAAAGAAAATGACTCAGAATGAATAAAAAGTTATACTATAGAGGTAACTGAGGAGGCATAAGAACTTAGCTTATTTTTACTTCATACATTTTACATCACTGCCACATATTTTTTTTTTTTTTTTCTGATAGGGTCTCACTCAATCATCCAGGTGCGATCATGGCTCAATGCAGCTTCA
Source organism: Macaca mulatta (assembly GCF_049350105.2). Lineage (NCBI taxonomy): Eukaryota > Metazoa > Chordata > Mammalia > Primates > Cercopithecidae > Macaca > Macaca mulatta. The sequence goes on along the minus strand of NC_133418.1, from coordinate 80,941,709 downwards.
ACCTCCTGATCCTCTCACCTCAACCTCCTGAGTAGCCGGGACTATAGGCCTGTGCCACCAAGCCAGGCTAATCTGTGTATTTTCTGGAGAGATGGGATACCACCAAGTTGCATAGGCAGGTCTCAAACTCCTGGGCTCAAGTGATCTGCCCACGTTGGCCTCCCAAGCCTGTAAGCCTAGCCAAGCCTTCTAGTTAAGTTAGGAAATGAAGAAGTTCCATAAATGTCTACATTGGTTCCTTTCTAATAAACAAACCTCAAAACTATCAATACTAATATTTAAAAAAAGAATTCTGTTGTATTTATTTCCTTAATGGTAAACTATAATAAACCATCCTTGAAATCCACCCTAAAACTGAAGGAATCATTCTATGGAAAGCTAGAATGAAAAGAAATTAATAAAAGTAAAGAAAATAAGAGTAATATATGCTTCTGGAACAGTATAAGAAGTCTAAGTGAAAATATAAAATTCAACTTGCAAGCTCCTATCAGAGGGTTAAAGATGGTCAAACAAAATTTAAAGTAGGCATTAAGAGAGGTGAAGATATCTTCAGGAAAACTTAATACTAGAGAAAGGGAAGAAAATCAAGAAGCAGACCTCTAACCTCGAGATACTGCTGGATCACGTCAATACACACTAGTATAGTAATTAGTGCCTTAATCATTTTTTGCTTTCAAGTAAGTTATAATATTTGCCACAATGCTATTTTCAAAAAAATATTTTTAATAAAAGTGTATGCCAACAATGGCATTTATTATGAAAACTTTCAAATGTACAGAAAAGTATGAAGAATAGTACAGGTTGGGGGTGGTGGCTCATACCAGTAATCCCAGCACTTTGTGAGGCCAAGGTGAGAGGACCACTTGAGCTTAGGAGTTTAAGACCAGCCTGGGCAACATAGCAAGACCTCGTCACTACAAAAATTGGCTAAGTGTGGTGGTGTGTGCCTATGGTCCCAGCTACTTGGGAAGCTGAGGTAGGAGAACTGCTTGAGCCCAGGAGGTGGGAGCTGCAATGAACCATGATTGCAAACTAGTGCACTCCAGCCTGGGTGACAGAGTGAGACCTGTCTCCAGAAAAAAAAAAAAAAAGAATAGTATAATGAATCTCACCTTCCATATATCTATCACTTATGTCTAACAATTAACGTTTTATCATATTTGCTTTTTTTTTTATTTGTTTGTTTTCTTGAGACGGAGTCTCACTCTGTTGCTAGGCTGGAGTACAGTGGTGCGATCTTGGCTCACTGCAACCTCCGTCTCCCAGGTTCAGGTGATTCTCCTGCCTCAGCCTCCCAAGTAGCTGGGACTACAGGCATGCACCAACACGCCCGGCTAATTTTTGTATTTCTGGTAGAGATGGGGTTTCACCATGTTGGCCAGGATGGTCTCGATCTCTTGACCTTGTGATCTGCCCACCTCAGCCTCCCGAAGTGCTGGGATTACAGGTGTGAGCCACCATGGCCAGCCTGCTTTGTTTTTTATAGCTTAAGCATTTTAAAATAAATTATAGAAATCTTGACTTTTTTCATCCTTCAATAACTCATGTGGATCTCAAAATTTCAGAACATTTTCCTATAAGTAAATCATAATACCATTATCACATCTAATAAAAATAAGTAATTCCGGCTGGGTACAGTGGCTCACGCCTGTAATTCCAGAACTTTAGGAGGCCCAGGCAGGCGGATCACGAGGTCAGGAGATCGAGACCATCCTGGCTAACACGGTGAAGCCCCGTCTCTACTAAAAATACAAAAAATTAGCCGGGTGTGGTGGTGGACACCTGTAGTCCCAGCTACTCAGGAGGCGTGAATCCAGGAGGTGGAGCTTGCAGTGAGTTGAGATCATGTCACTGCATTCCAGCCTGGGCGACAGAGTGAGACTTGTCTCAAAAAAAATAATGAGTAATTCCTTAATATTATCTACCACTCCGTCAACAGTTACATCTTCCCACTTGCCCCAAAATGTTTTCGTTAAAGTATGGAAGGGGACAAGAAATATATAAAATTTAAGTCCTATCTCTAACCTACAGCACTTCCCACACTGCTATTAGAAGACCCCCCGCTCCCACACTGCCATTCCCATATGTGCTTGCCTTTGCTTTGCTTCAATTGGCAGGCATTCAATATATCTTTCTGGAAACCAGGTTCTGTGGTTGAGTCTGATGAAGAATCCAATGAAGAATTCAGGGAATGTTTTTCATCTTCATACCACTTTAAAACAAAATTATTCTGTTAAATAAAAACTGGTGATCTTTTCAGCATAAAAGTAGGCTAATCTATAACCTAATTATACTAACAAAATCTTGTTATGATTATGCCAAAAACAATTACCTCAGGTACCTCAAATGGAACTTCCTGGTTACCATCTCTAAGGATTTCCGCTAATAATCTTAATGTCTTCTCACGAGGAATAATATTTTCTTCCTGGATTTTATTCCAGACAGCATCAGCTCTTTGCCAGTCACCATTCATTTCTGTAGAATTTGATTAAGCAGAAATTAATCAATAAGTATACTAAAGAGAATTCACAAAAATATTTAGAACTTTTCTTATTTGATGTTGAAGAAAGCATTATTCCAAATGCTGCCCTTTAGGGAAAGGAACCAAATGTGACTGTGACCCGAAGTCAAGAAGGGAACTTTTCTCTGTACTTCTGAATTACAAACCAAAAATACCCTACCTATCAAAAAGCAGTAACAAGAAGCCCCCATCACACTTTATTAAACACTTTCAATCATGTTGATAAAAAGTTTGTCTTTTTAATGTTACTGAGAAAGTGCCTACTGCTGAAATCAAAATCAGAAACAGGTAACAATTCAACTATGACCTTTAGCCTTTGCAAAGATCATGGAGAGATATATATACACACACACTGCATATGGCACCATACATACATAACGTATGTATATATATGTGTACCATATGCAGTATACATATATATGCGCTCATATGCGGTGCATACGGTATACATACATCCATGATCTTTGCAAAGGCTACAGAACCGGGCTACACAGCAGAAGGCGTGCAGTGGGCGGGCGAGCAAACATTGCCCCGAGAGCTCCACCTCCTGTAAGATCAGCGGCAGCATTACATTCTCATAGGAGCACAAACCCTATTGTGAACTGCGCATGTGAGGGATCTAGGTTGTGCGTTCCTTATGAGAATCTAACTAATGCCTGATGATGTGAGGTGGAACAGTTTTATCCCCAAACCATCCCCATCCACCACCACAACCTGGTCTGTGGAAAAACTGTCTTCCATGAAACCAGTCCCTGGTACCAAAAAGGTTGGGGGCTGCTGCCGTATAGTACACAGCTGTAGTGTGTACTAAAATGACTGAAAGTGTGTAATTCTCTTTACAAGTGACAAACCTTTTCACTTAGTTGAAGAGAGAGAATAGTCTATGTTTCTTCTGTCGACACGAAGAGTTTCTATGACCATGTGAGATACGTGGAATCTCCTTAGATTTCTTATCTCAACTGATAATGCTATCAGACTATTACAAGGGGACAGGAAGTCGGCTGGGAAGGAAATAGGCAGATCCCTTCGTATTGAAAAGTCCATTTCCTTTCATGTGGTAATCTAGTCTTTACAAATAGCAAAAACTCTAGAATCAAAACTTTGTTTTTAGAAATTCTCATGGTTGGAAAAGGAAAGATCAAGTCATTTAATATAATAAATTAATTTCTGCTTGTGAAAAACTGGGGCAAGATATGAAAAATGTCACATGACACCAAGTGCAATACAATTATTAAATGCACAGAAAACTTGCTTTAGATGTCTTTTTTTTTTTAAATTTGCCAGTAGGTATAAGAAATATCTGGATTGTGTGGGGTCCAGCTCTAGGAAGGAAGGGTTTGTTTCAGAGCACAAATGTTCCAGGCAACATGAATACATTTGTTCCTCAGCATTTTAGAGGAAAAATACTAAAACACGTAGGATTTTCCTAGATTATTCTCCTGAAAACCAAAAAGTTAAGTTTTTTGATAACTAATGACTCCTAAAAGTAAAAAATTTAAAGAACAAAAAACAAAGCATACTCATTCTTCAAGGGAAATTAGCAATTTAAAAAAAAAAAAAAAAACCTTAAATAATGAGTAGAGAAATTCCCCTGGGTCACACAGACTGAAGCCTAAACTTTTTTTTTTTTTTTTTTTTGAGATGGAGTCTTGTTCTGTTGCCCAGGCTGGAGTGCAGTGGCCTGATCTCAGCTCACTGCAACTTCCGCCTCCAGGGTTCAAGCGATTCTCCTGCCTCACCCTCCCAAGTAGCTGGGACTACAGGTGTGTGCCACCATGCCCCGCTAATTTTTGTATTTTTAGTAGAGACAGGGTTTCACCACGTTGGCCAGGATGGTCTTGAACTCCTGACCTCAAGCAATTCACCTGCCTTGGCCTCCCAAAGTGCTGGGATTATTGGTGTGAGCCACCGTGCCCAGCTGCAGCCTAAACTTTCACACAGACTACACTGCAAGGAGGCCCAGATGGCAGAAATTAACGTAAAGTGCAGAGTGATTTTATACATATACTGATAAAATTAACCCAAGTAATATAAAAGCCTTACATTTACAACCAATTTTCAAAACAAGACTCTCATTAGCTAATTATGCTTTTTCTTCATTAAAATGTTGTGTAATATAAAATTGAAGTATTTCAAGTATGTGAAAGTATAAAACTTATTTGATTAAAAAAAAAAAAATTCCAAGTCTCTGAATCTTTATTCCGTAGAAGGAAAAAAAGTGGAGCACTTCTGTTGACTGCCAAAAGGTCCTTGTGGACTGTGGGAAGATAGGGAAGGTTTCCAACAGCTAGACACAGTACTGCTAAGGACCTTTAAAAGGGGACTTAATTTTTCTGAACAATAAAAAGGTGGGTGGATAATCTACAGCTCTGTGCCTTTAGGCTGTAAGAATTCTGGGAACATTATTTTCTTTGTTTAAAAATAGCACAAAACTATATAAAAAGCTTCTACTTTGGGAGGGCAAGGATATTACAGAGATGCACCTGTTAAAATAGACTAGTGGGCAGGCACAGTGGCTCATGTCTGTAATGCCAGCACTTTGGGAAGCTGAGGTGGGCAGATTAGTTGAGGCCAGGAGTTCAAGACTAGCCTGGCCAAGGTGAAACCCCGTATCTACAAAAAATACAAAAATTAGCCACGTGTGGTGGTGCATGCCTATAATCCCAACTACTGGGGTGGCTGAGGCAGGAGAATCACTTGAACTTGGGAGGTGGAGGTTGCAGTGAGCCAAGATTGTGCCACTGTACTCCAGCCTGGGCGACAGGGTGAGACCCTGTCTCAAAAAACAAACAACAACAACAACAAAAGGACTAGCAACTTAAGAAAATATTTCAAAATACAGATGAGAATTAGTATAATATAGCATGAAACAACTCAGTAAATATTTTTCAGAGGGAAAAAATTTCCTGGAATTGTATCTGGATCACAAAATACAAAACAAAGATTTGAAGTAGTCAAGCAAATCAGTGTGTCAAAATCTGCAGCTGTGTGTAAACTCTCACAAATGTGCAGAAAGGCTATGCCTTTTTTTATAATATCCTTTGTGTGTTTAAAATCCTACTGAGACAATAATGTTATTCAAATAATCTAACAGCCACAAACTTGAGCTAAGACCAAGAAATGGACACTCTGCCTCTATAATCACATCACTTTCCTGGAACTCACAGTTCCCTCCTGAAAGAACAAGAGGACAGACTGTTCTAAATGACCTCTGAGAACCCTTACGTTATAAGACCAAAGATTTCTGACAATATTAGTGAATTTTACAAGAATAGACACAGTTGTGGGGCAACATTTTATGGCTATGGAACCAGGGTATACCAGGTGGCACTTTTCACACGTGTTCTCTATGGTATTAAACTAAGAGATCTCTACTTCAGGGTTTTAATCATAAGGCTGATGGTTTTTACACAATGATATGATGGTGCAATTTCCATATTCCCCATGTCAATTACCTGATTATGGGACCTAAGTATCATTCCCCTATAAAATAAGGATTACAGTCTAGGACAGGAATGATGTAACATAAGCCTGGATTGTCTTGTTATGCCTGAAAACAAGACACTAACAAAGACTAATGGGGTGTGTCAGGCAACATAGAATCCAACACAGGAGCCAATGTGAAGGGGTTCCCAATGGCCAAAGACGAGATAATGTGAACACTAAAACAAATAAGGACTAAAATAAAACACAAATACATTTGAAAAACCCATAAATTCATTAAAAAAAATTCATCGACTTCAGAGGTTTTAAGGATACCAGCAGTCAAGATTCGTTAAAAGGGAGAAAAAGCAAGTATTTTTCTTGTGAATTTATTTCATATTGTTAAGTAAAACAAAAGCCACAGAATACAGTGTAGAAATGTAGAACATGAAACATGTAGAGTATAAAACAATCAAAACAGGATATAAAAGAATCAAAATAATAGGTACATACATAAAAAATATATGGATATAAAGGTACAGAGAGGGCAGTGTGTAGAGAAGACATAGAAAGGATGGCCAATTGACAAAGTTACATCTGAGATAAGAGGTTAGGGGGCGGCGGTGGACACAATGATGTTTTCAGAGTTACCTAGTATAGTATTATATTGTTTGAATCTTTAGCAATCAGAATATGTTCATTTCACTTGTGTAATAATGGAGGAGGAAAAGGCCACACAATACGAAAAGAAATGTAAATGGCTATACTTACTTGAAGAAATAATATATAAATCATTACTGAGATAGAATAAATGAGGTTATACAGACTTTTTAAATAGATTCAAAGAATTATATTGCAAACTTACAAATGTAAGGCAGCTTGACTCTTGGCTAGACTACTATACAAAGAAATTAATTTCTACTTTCTATCTGTAAAGAAGAAGTGTTCAGAACATAGGAAAATGTCATATAGAAATAATAGAAAATTCCTTAAGCAAGTGAGGAAGTCATTTCATTCATGTAATTAATGTTTGTTATAGTTTCTAGAAGCTAATTTTGCAAGACTTGTCACAATGAAAGCTCAAAATATATTGGAAAGGATAGAAATGAAGTTTGAATAATGACAAAATTTTGTAACAGATCATGTTATACTGAGTCCACAGAAAATGCAAGCACTTTTATGTTAATAAAAGCTTGTATTTAAATGTATGTAAGACTTATGCAACGCAGTTCCATGGGTGTTGGCTGAGCTACATATCTGTGTTTTGTGCCTGTTTCTGTAGTATAATTTACCACAAAATTAAGTGTGTACAGGTATGTGAAAAGTACTGTTTTAAAATAAACAAAGGAAAGTTGCTTTTCAACAAATATCTAAAAAAAACTACTAATTCAATCTCTTTCAAGGGCTAAAATTGCATCCTAAGAAAGAAATCCACAATGCAAAATATGGATTTTTAAAAAGTATGAGTCCACATTTACTACCAATTCATATCATGTGTTCCATTTCAAAGCAACTGAGTCCATGTAACAATATTTAAATAGTGGCACAAGTCTGAAGGCAAAATGCAGAAGGGGATAGCTTGCTGCTTCTTCAGAAAGGAAAGGATTAGGGCTATTATAATCAGATTATCTATTTATAACATGGCAGAAGGTAGGTATACAAATGTGGTTAAAAAGTATGTATACTTCTCTATAGGATTCCACTGGCTTCCAGCCTCCTAAGAAGCTAACCACACTCTGCCAACCTTCTCAAACTACTGGCTCAAATGCAACGCAAGAACTGGAGACAGGTGTCCAACAGGACAGATAGAGGAAATTAAGGACAAGAAAATAGCATTAAACCTCAAAGACCATATATCCCTAATGGAAATTTTAAGATGAAGCTAAACGTTGTATATTTTTATTGTTTCTTTAAAAAAAAAAAAAAAAAAAGAAGCCGGGCACAGTGGCTCACGCCTGTAATCCCAGCCCTTTGGAAGGCTGAGGCAGGAAGATTGCTTGAGCTCAGGAGTTCAAGACCATCCTGGGCAACGCAGTGGGACCCCGTCTCCACAAAAAGTAAAAGAAAAAAAAAAATTTTAGCAGGGTGTGGTGGCACATGCCTGTAGTCCCAGCTACTTGAGAGGCTGAAGTGGGAGGATTTCTTGAGCCCACGAGGTTGAGGCTACAGTGAGCTCTGATCACACCACTGTACTCTAGCTGGGGTGACCCTGTCTCAAAAACAAAAAACAAAACAAAACTAATAGTGAAAGTTCTTCTGAACAGGAAGAAGTTTGTGTGGCCCTAGACTACCACATACTTACACTTGTTCTTACCCGCTGCGGTGTTAAGACTTGGTGATGGGGCTGACCCTTTCAGCAGAGCACTACCTTTACATTTGCAGTGCCTACCACAATGTCTAGCACACAGTAAGGGCTTCATAGATTTTTCTTTTTTTTTTCTGAATCAAAGTTTATATAGTCTTCTATGAGGACTACTTGAAATAATAAGACACATTCAGACATACAGTCAGTGTTTCTTTTGAGCTTGGCACATTAGAATTTCATCATGAAACTGTTCTTTAAAAGGAAGAAAAAGTAGGTGCTCAAATACAGATTATAATTTGCAATTTGAGGACCAACTGCCTAAAATACAGGTTTTTAATTCTATACATTCAATACCAACCTCAGCATTGTGTGCAAAAACTTGATCATCGCTCAAGCCAAAGTCTTAAGAATTACACTGTGAAATGTGTATTTCAATACAACCAAAAATTGGAATATAAATTTTTTAGCAAATTTAATTTCATTTACATCATCAAGATGTAAAAGAAAGCTTTCAATGGTAATAAACACAAGTCTGAAAAGACAAATAAATCCCCTTATTTGTTTGGTGAAGGGAAATTTGCCAAGACAAAAGAAGAACAATAAATCTAGATAAATATCCATGAATCATATAGGGAAAGGTCACTGGCTGTTCTAAGTGTTATTCCTCTCCACTAAAAAATCCTAAAAGAAACTGTAAAGCTCCAAATGTGTACACTGGTATAAAACTACTAGAGCATTGTTGGAAAAGAGAGATCAAAAGTTTCTGAAATGTCAAATACAAATACTAAGATTTTAGCCTCAGAAAAGAGTTAAGGATGTGAATGAACATTAAGGCACAAAAATGAATAATGTAGTGTTGTTTTAGAAATGGAAAATGGAAATCTATTCACAAACCCAGTAACAGGAGATGGGCTGAATAAATTTTAGTACATCTATGTAGTATTTTAGTTATTTGTAGGTGATTAAATATAGAAAAATGTTTGTAATATATAACAGTCAAAAATATATGACATTTTAAAAACTGTTTAACAATGAGTTTGTATATAGATATGCAAGATATGCATCTTCTTGCAAAAAGAAAAAAATATCTACATACATCAACGTTTTGGTGGTTACCTATTTATAAAAGTGACCAATAAATTTACCTGAAGGTTTAAATAAAAAGAACAGAAAGATCATTCTTACCTCAAAAAGTCCTATTAAATTCTGTGGTTCTGATGAAGGTTTTCGTACTTTCTCATTATTGCAGTAAGAATGTCAGAAATTATGAAGATATACAGTGCCTAGTGCTACAATATAACATTCTGTGATAAAATTCAATCTAGCCTCTACTTGAGCCTCTGTTGAATGAAAACTGCCTTCTGACAATCCCTGGAGCTCCCTCAAAACCAAACACTCCTTTCCTGCCACTGCCTTCAACAGAATAAATGAAAACATGAAGAACAGTTAAATCACTTACTATACAGTTTTAGCAGATTGTAGTACATCTGGTCTCTATCACATTCAAATAGCTTCTGTGTCAGCTCCACTAATTTTTCCAGAGCTTCAACCTTAAAAGTAAGATTAAAAGACAGATCTACCTTGCTATATATTTTATAGTTAACAAACAGCAGTGGAATAATCTTTCAAATTAACTTTACCAAAGGGCAGTTTAACTTCATTTCAAAAGTTAATGGGCTGAGCACAACAATGTGAATGAACTTAATGCCACTGAACTGTATACTTATACAGGGTTAAATGATAAATCTTACATTATATTTATTTTACCACGATTTTAAAAAAATTTGGAGTCAAGAACACAACGTGAATAACTAATTCAAAGATATCTGGGTGGGAGAACTCAATGAGAATATCGTACACTAACAAAATACTTCTCCCTCCAAATTTTACACTCTTCTTGCCCTGGGGCTTTTATTTGGCATGATGCAAACAGGTACCTGCACCAGAGGAGGGCAAGCAGAAATTCCAGAGCTCTGGGAAGCAACTCCTCCTGCCACTAAGGACTAATGAAGGCTTAGTGCATTAGTGCCAAAGACACAAGGTCGGCCTGCTCCAACCAACTAGTTAAAGATAAAATCTTCAGGGCCCAGGTTAACAATTTAGGGTTTCTACTGCACCTCAGGAATAATAAATAAGCCATTGCTTATCTGGCAAACAACCAAGATAAACACTGCTTCTACAATGCCCCGTCTCTCGAAATCCCCAAACGTTCACGTGACACAGAGGACCCTTGCCTTTTACTCACAGTTTTAGGTGACTGAGACATCAGAATCAAATACAAACCTGATTATTTGCAATACATTTGTCACAAAACCACTGAAGCCTTGTAGATCGAGCTCTAATCCCTGGAGTCTGTAAAATAAAATAATCACATAGCACCCAAGGTAAGGCTTCGGCTGAATATTATTTTTTTCCTCAAAGACAGTTTCTTTTCTTATGAATTTGCTGCCAAACATATATACTAAACTTATACACTAAACTATATATACTAGTATACAATGTATATACTAAATTTATACTATAACTAATACAAAACTAAAATTAACCCCATAGTTATCATAGACCTTTAAGTAAGATTAGAACAGAGCATAAAACACAACCTATATTTAACCTGTGCCTAGAAGATGCCAATTATTTCCAAATGCTGCATTGCAGGTCAATGTTCATTCCATAAATCTTTAATTAATAAAATGGTTATACTTTCTTTAGTTCAAAAATAAGCGATAAACTAGAAAACGTCAAATAAAACATGGGTGTGTCAACATTCACATGCATGTGCTCTTTATTTTTTTATTTTTTGAGACAGAGTCCCACTCTATTGCCCAGGATGGAGTGCAGTGGCATGATCTCGGCTCACTGCAACCTCCGCCTCATGGGTTTAAGCAATTCTCCTGCCTCAGCCTCCCAAGTAGTTAGCATTACAGGTGTGTGCCACCACGCCTGGCTAATTTTTATATTTTTGGTAGAGACGGGGATGCACCATGTTCGCCAGGCTGGTCTCAAACTCCTGGCCTTAAGTGATCTGCCCATCTCAGCCTACCAAAGTGCTGGGATTACAGGCATGGGTCACCACGCCTGACCACATGTGCTCTTTCTCATTTACACTCTCTCTCTTGAACACACACACACACTTACTTTAAATACTCCAATAGACTCAGGAGACAAAAATTATCAATGTTACACAAAATAACAATTGTCACAATAATAAACCATTGGCTTTCGTTTTAAAAGAAAATGCTTTGCAAAATTCACAGTGATAAAAGTACTCTAATGACTTTTGCCTAGCACCTAAAACTAAATGTTTAGACAGCAAAACAAGCTAAGTACTTTAAAATTGGTTTATAGTCTTAGTTTATTTAAACAATTGAGACATATGTTACATCCTCAATTCGAAATTACTATTGTTTGGTCAGTAAGTCTGGCCTCAAAGCACTTACTTTACAATTTTGGATACTGGAATAAAATACAAAGCATTTCAACATAATTCCAAGGATTTGTCACTCTATAGTATTTTCATCATCTGTAAGAGGGCTTCACCATTAAATACTACATTTCAATCACAGCATTATAAGAAAACTACATACTCATTAGCCCTGGCTGTTACAGTCTAGAGGAGGTACCTTTACTGCTTTCTCCACTCACTTCTGTTGATCAAACCAGGTATCCCTTGAATCTAATCTCTTATTTATAAGTCCTCATTATTTTTAATTAAAAAAAATAACATTGTACAATGTTAATTTACGTACTGAAGTGGAAACTAACATCTTGCAGCTTTGGTGGGATGACAGAAAAACTGGTAGACTAGAAGTTGGATAACTTGTTCTCATTTCTTGTATCCACTTTTTGGGATACAGGAAATCACTGATGAATAAGTTAGTCATGGAAATATAGTCTCAAATACTATTAATGTCTATATTCAGGTACAATTTCTTCTCAAGGATTTTTCTTACGTTATTTATTTCGTTTCACATGCGTAATACTGAAAATGAAAGCAATGTCAATATATACTAAAAGCCCTTGAAAAATTAAGAAATAATCCTCTTCAGAACATGGCAATATGCAAGGACTACACTCACTTACAACTTTCAATATTATTGCTGATCCAAATGCCAACAATCTAAACAGCACAACTTTTATGACATACTCTTTCGGTTTGTGGCTGATTAATCTGCCTGTCTTTGGCAAGACAGCCGATTTATATGGCAGATCTTCCCATGTTTCATTTTGAAATTGAGAACTTCAAATATAAATCTCAATCATCAAAAGAACATCTAGGTCAGATTAACTAAATCTCCTAGGCTGCTGTAATAGTCAAGATTTCTGGCTTATCTCTTAACATCGGAACACTGCAAGTTGAAAGCAGAAATAGAAAATGTAATAAAAACATGGAGAAGAATAGAATTCTAATTGGGATGTTAAATATAACATCAAAAAAGTTAATGTTAATTAAACTCATCTTTAGTTCTTTCTGTGTTGCCATATACAATCTATCTAATGAATAGTGAGGATAAAATAATTATTTTTATAGAAACAATTGCATGTTTGTTTCCACCTGAGCTACTGTGCTTCAAACCACAACTTTCTACAGTTGCAATTCACTAAGTTTAATTGTACAGGGGGAAAAAGTAATCCAAAGCCAAAAATAATTGTCATTACTTTAATTTCATTGCAACACTCTGATATAAATTTACCATAAAAGCTTATCATAAACTTCTATGTATACTAGTAAAAACAGATATCCAATAATTATTACCTGTTAAGTAAAAAGAAATGAAAGTTTTTCTACTGCATTTCAAACTCTGTCTCAAGGAAGATTATCCTGAATTTAACTCAAATAGAAATTTTCACCTGTTCTGATTTTTCTTGCCACTACTGCTGGAGATGTCAAATGAAAGCAACAACAAAAACCGCCCGCTCTAGCCTCATGTCCCCTAGTTAACACAGTAGGAGGAAAAACCATGTCCACAAGGACTTTAAAGAAGGGACAAAGACAAGAACATGCTGGAGAAGGTGGCATGCACCTGTAGTCCCAGCTACTCGGGAGGCTGAAACTGGAGAACTGCTTGAGGCCAGAAGTTCAAGGCTGCAGTGTGTTATGACTGCACCTGTGAATAGCCAATGCACTCCAGTCTGGGTAACATAATGTGACCCCCGTCTCTTAAAAAAAAAGAAAACAACATCCCCACCCCAACCTAAGTACCGTTCAAGTACAACTGACCCGTGAACAATATAGGGGTTAGAGTTTGACCATCTGTGCAGTCAAAAAGCCACATATAACTTTTGACTTCCCAAAGACTGAACTACTAATAGTCTACAGGTGACTGAAGTCTTACCAATAACAAATAATTGATTAACGCATATTTTGTATGTTACATGTATTATATACTATATCCTTACAATAAAGTAAGCTACAGCAAGAAAATGTTAAGAAAATCGTAAGAGAAAATACATTTACAGTATTGTATTTTTTGATATTGTGAGTTTATGACATCTTTTTACAAGATGAATTTCTATCTGAAATGGCAGGCAACCAGAGCTGCAAACCTCAATCTACAGTACATATCAAGCAATTCAACCTTTTCTTGAAATGTCACAACTTTACTTCTTAGAAGCACTTCCAGCATCACTAGTGATACTGTGTATGGATGTCATGGTGTTATTCAAAATAATTACAGTAATACAATATGTACTACAGTGAATTTAATGTACTTATGACTAGTACTTTGTTACTTTTGTTTACATTTCTCTCAGCTGTGAATGGCAGCATGTATAGTCTATGTGTGTGTAAGTTTTGATAAATGTTAACTTTTAATAATAGATTTGTATATGTTTTGTGGTAGCAAATGATAAGATAGACTAGAATCTGCCTATATTTTAAGCATTCATGACATACCTTTTTCTTAATTTTTTCAGTATTTCTAGGCTATGCAGTTCATCTGCGAGTTTTTTCAAATCTCCAAAAACTTCTCCAATATAGTTACTGAAAAAAAGCCTACACGTAAGTGGACCTACATAATCCAAACCTACGTTGTTCAAGGATCAACTATATTTATCCCCATAGATAGCACAGAACAAGGGAGCAGGAAAGGTCTCATGGTACTGATTAAATCTTTTAGCATTTGTCCTTTTCTCTAAAATTTTCCAAGATAGACTTGAAGACCATGTATAATAAGGGGGAAAATATGAACTAAAAATTATCCACCTGACCAGGTGTTATAGGAGACACTAAACTAACTCACGAAAGAAGGGGGTATACATTTACATGAGAACTGACATATCTTGAAATTTTGGGGGACAAGACAAAAAAACAAAAACAAACAAATGAAAAAAAACCCCTAGCTCTAAAATCCATTGTCTGTGTATAGGATTCACCCTGGCTTATTAAGGAAGGCAAATGGGAGAAAAAGTCCTGAATTAGTAACAAAGACTGGGAGATCACTGGAATCCAAACTTTTGGTCTTAAAAGTCATCAAAAGAGTTTTTCCCCCCCACTGAGAAGAGATCAAAATTTACTCTGGCTGCAGTGTGATGGAAAAGCAAAACAGCAGATAAGGAGAGAGGGAAAAGTCAAGAAAGAGGAATTCTGGAGAAAGGGTAAGTTGTTTTTGACAGTTCAGATATTGAGGGGTCATGAGATCATGGAGGTAGGAAGGTACAGGGGAACCAACAGAAAACAGAAACTCAGGGCCTGGTTTCAAATTCCATAACTACTATACGTTGAGTATCCCTTATCCAAAATGCTTGTGACCAGAAGCGTTTCAGATTTCAGATTTTTCTGACTTTTGGATTATCTGTATTATTTACTAGTTGCACATTCCAAATTCGAAAATCCAAAATCTTGTAAGCATTATTTTTAACGGCCACATCATTCCATTTCATAAACAAACTGAAGTTCATTTGTACCCTTTCTCCTTTAAGAAAAACTTTCACTGTTACAGGTAATAATCATAATTTATATCTTTACCTACTTTGGTTTTCAGATCATTTAGGCTCATTTAGGATCATTTCTCAAAAGTGGGTCAAATGTCATTACCATTTTGAAAGCCCCTGATACATAAAGACAGCAATGTTGTTATGACTTTATGGATGGGATCTCCTTTATGGTTCCTATAGCAGAGCCAGAACTAAAACTCAGGGTTCCTGAGTGCTAGTCCAATACTCCTATTGCTAGAAATTATGGTAAAATAAGGTATTTCTCTGTAAACAAACAAACAGAAAAATGACTTCATTCTTTTAGTCTATGATCTTTTCAGGTACTTCATTTACTTCCCAGGAAGAAAGTGTTGCAGACCATATCAAGTTTCACTTTTCGGGTTACTCATTCTTTTTTTTCAAGACCAGGCAGAGATTATATATACAAGAAAAAAGTTAAATAACGTATGAAATGTAACCATATTAAAGGTTTTCTATCAAGAAATGTATTATTGAATTTAACCCTTACCCCTTTGAGCAGTTCTGCAATCACTTACTGAATGCCTGTCATGTGCCAGGCACTGCTAGGTTCTCAGAACCAGCACAAAGATGAGAAAAAAATTCTGCTTTAAACTTAGCATTTCTTACTCTAACCTCTTCCCTTGGGTTTGATTCCCAAGAGTTCTTGAGACAGCCTACAGAGGATGTATCTGCAGAAGAGATAAAAAGATTGACTTCTACGCAGGAAAGAATGGCATAGAGAAGGAAGGGAATCAAACTAACATTTATTAAATGTCTGATAATGTACCAGACACTCCAGATGTCATTTTATTAGTATTATCTAATAAGAGTTCTAAGAGGCAGAAGGATAAAGGGAGGAACCTCTTTGCTGCCTCAGGGTCCTGGCCCAGGCAGTTCCTTCTGCTTGGAATGCTTTTGTCTCTACTCTAAGTGGAAATGCACAATTCATCTTTTAATTCTCACCCCAAACACTGCTACACTCAAAATTAGGGTAATAGTGGTGGATTTTTAAGACACTTTACTCAGTCATCTCAAATGCTATGTAAATGACGGATAGAGACCTGACTTAACAGAAAATAGGGTGAATTAACATAGGTACAAGATAAATGGAGCTCTTAGATCTGATACAGTATCTCCTATCATGAACCCTTAAAGTTGGCATTGGCAGATTTCTTCATCTGAAACCTCCAGAATGAAGCTCTTTAGCGAAGGTGATTGATAGCATTTGCATGGCTTCCGAGTTGGACCAGTTTCCCCTTCCCTCCTTCCTTTCCTTCTCAGTCTTTCTCCCTTCCCTTCATTCCAGTTGAAGAGATAGACCTTTAATAAGAGAATCTACAGAATGTAGTAATTGCTGTAAGATGAAGTGTTATAGAAAGGACTTTTTTCAGGTCTTTCTGAGGATGGCTTGTGCCCAGGAGGTCAAGGCTGCAGTAAGCTAAGCCACCGCTGTACTACACAGCCTGGGTAACAAAGCAAGACGCTGTCTCAAAAAAAAAAAAAAAAAAAAAAAAAGACTGGAGACTGTCAAATATATTACACATAACACATGATACACGTATGCCAACTCATTTTAAAAACAGATAGACAAAGCCGGGCACGGTGGCTCAAGCCTGTAATCCCAGCACTTTGGGAGGCTGAGCCGGGCGGATCACAAGGTCAGGAGATCGAGACCATCCTGGCTAACCGGTGAAACCCCGTCTCTACTAAAAAAATACAAAAAACTAGCCGGGCGAGGTGGCGGGCGCCTGTGGTCCCAGCTACTCCGGAGGCTGAGGCAGGAGAATGGCGTAAACCCGGGAGGCGGAGCTTGCAGTGAGCTGAGATCCGGCCACTGCACTCCAGCCTGGGCGACAGAGCCAGACTCAGTCTCAAAAAAAAAAAAAAAAAAAAAAAAACAGACAGACAAAAAAACAGGTCATATTTACTACACACTGAAGCTTGCCTATGACTGGTTTATCTAATTATTTCCACAATGCTCCAAATACAAAGCAAGTCTGGAAATTCAACCATAGTGAATCTACCCAATGATAAGACACTATTGCTTTTTTTGGGAATTATAAAAATGTTGCTCATGACTTGTAGTATTCTTTCTGTAAAGCTATTCTTTACCCTTTAAAAAATTTTGTACACACCTACTATAAAAATTCTGTCACCAGCAGACAGCCATTCCTAAATGTGGTTGTACTCTGGCAAAGCTCTAAGTAATTAAGAGGCAGTCTTCTCTTGCCTATTCATGTGACAAACATGTACCTTATGCTGAACATCGTATTTTGAATTACGTGAGGTAAAGAAGACAACACAATCCTTATAAGGGGCAAAGGGAATTATTATTATTGATCACTTACCATAATCCAGGAAACATGCAAGCTGCTTTACCTACATTATGTGATTGAATCTTAAAGACAGATATTATGTTCTCTTTTATACATGAGGAAGCTTAGAAAGGTTTAGTAACTTGTCCATTATCACATAAGCAGGTAGATGGCAAAACAAGAAATCACTCTTCTGCCTCTGGCTCTCTCACATCTTACTACACAAAGACAGGCACATGCTTTCCTCCTGTAGAACCTCTCAAAGCTGAGCTTCATTTCTGCTCTGATCAGTGACCTGCTAATACTGACACTGTACATATAGGGCAGCAGAACTCAATAGCCAGACAGCTCTTTTCAGGTTTGGATTCACTGTACTTTCAGAAGTGAATGTGGAAGAAATTATACCATTTTCTAGAAAATGTAAATGAACCACTTAAACTACAGAAGCGCCTGTCCAACATAGCACGACAGCACGCCCCACTGTCCGCTGACAAGTGGGCAGACTGAGTCATAAAATGAAAAGAGAAGAAAGTTCTGAATTGATTTCACAGTCCTCCTTTTCTATACTACACCATTCTCTTCAAAAAACATCAGGAGGAAAAAAATATAGTTTTCTGGGTTATGTGCCTACATTTTCAGTTTCATGATAAGCAGTCATCAATATACAAAAATAAGGAGGTCAAACACCACTGTTGCATCCTGTCCCCTGTTTATTTTTGGAAAACAACACTGACTAAAAGCAAAGTATAATCTGAGAAAACCCATGATTATTGATGTATTTATAAGTTAACAGTTTTAATCACATGAAATAATTTTTCTTAAGGCAATGGGTCTATCTTCTGTGAAATGTTTTGTTTTCTTAGTGGACACAGAATTGTTTAATAGTGAAATTAATCACAATTTGGACAGACTTTTATAGTTAGCCCTTGACTTATCAATTCCACCAAGCAAAATTTAGTAAAGCCTAGATAAAATATACTAATCCTAAATAGGCCAGGTTTGTCACCTACCATTTCCCATAAGCTGCTTACCATAGTGGAAAAAAAAAAAGAAGAAGAAGAAGAAAAAAATTTAAATTAAATGCCAAACAGTTGCAGACAGCACTTGTTTGGCTGATTAACTTGTAGACAAGCATTACAAATAAATCTGAGCATGGTCTGCAGCAAATTAAATTCCACTGCTTTTAAGAACAAAGAATTCTTTGGCAAAGAGGATTAGCAACTTTACACCCCGGAATGCCAGTTTAATTTAATTGTTCCACAATCCAAGATTTAATATGCAAATATCATTTTGATATATAATAGTGAATTTAACAAAGTGAGGAAACAAATTTAATATACAACCAGACTGCCTTTTCTGAACTGTAATTATATACAAAAAAGAAGCTGGCCGAGATCCCCCTCCCCCCACATTACTGGGATTGAATTCTATTAACATGAATCAGAACAAGTGTAATTAAAGGTTAAAATTTTTAAATGTATTCTAATTAAGAGTCTAAATAGCTCTACAATTAGAATACTGTAGTTAAAATCATACCTCAATGATCTTCTTGGCCTCTTTGTAATTTCCTGTTTGTAGGAAGGCAAAGAAGAGATCATAGAGCATCACCATTTCACCTTGTTCTTGGCTCACAAAGTCCATTGCTAGGGAGGAGAGAAAAAATATACATATTAGGAGAAAAAAAAAAAACACCAGAAAAAACAGTATCATATGAAGTTCCAGACAAATACAAGAAAAATTTGTTTTAAAAAACAAATATTAAGAATAACTTAAAGATTATAGCTATATTGACTAATTAAGTACCTAACAGAGTAGCTTCAAAGAGAACTAGTAAGGATAAGGGTAAAAAAATCTTCATAAAGGCAGATCACCAAGAAGTAGAACACAAAAATAATAGACATTTTTTCAAAATGAACAGTTACTAAAATCAAGAACATGTATAATATTGGAAATCTACCCGATATTTTTCTTTTAGATTTCACAAGTATAAAGAAAGTTTATCTGAATGTGCTGGCCTTCTGCTGAAGTTTCTCTTAACAATACACTAAGATTAAATAAGCAAGAAGGGAAAAAAATCCAACTACATTAAGATATTAGAAAGTGACTAACCTTTCTGAATTAGATCAGTCTCGCCTTTCTCTATCAGTTTACACAAGATATCATGCATCCTTGGTAGTATTTTATACTTTTCACAGCAGTCAATGGCGACATCAAGAGCGGTAGACGGGTCATCCCTTAGAAGCAAAAAAATTAACGAATAAAATAAATCTAATTCAGCTTAGTCTCTCCGTAATACTTTAGAGAGGTGTTTAATGACCAGTTAATATGTAAACAACTGAGCTTTACTTAAGGTAGAGAACCACAAAGCTAAAATGAGGGGAAAAAAAGAAACAATTTCTCTGTATAAGTAAATGTTCAGAATACGTACATCATCAGCAGTCCACTATTTACTCTGCTTCATCTTTTATTATTTCATGTGTTAAACGGTACTTTTTTTAAAAGTCCAAATAGATAAAGGCATTCTCTGATTTTATTATAAATTCTGACTTTATGTAGTAAGTGCTGTAAGAATGTATTATTTCTAGTCAGGCACGGTGGCTCTCGGCTGTAATCCCAGCAGTTTGGGAGGCTGAGGCTGGTGGATCACCTGAGGTGAGTCAGGCTGAGCCACCGCGCCCTGCGAAATCAGTTCCTTAAACAGTGTGGTACTATATTCTTGTGGGTCCTTAAAAAGTATTCTTCCCCCCTTTAAAAGGACAACGTTGGCCGGGCGCGGTGGCTCACGCCTGTAATCCCAGCACTCTGGGAGGCCGAGTTGGGCGGATCACGAGGTCAGGAGATCGAGACCATCCTGGCTAACACGGTGAAACCCCGTTTCTACTAAAAAATACAAAAAACTAGCCGGGCGAGGTGGCGGGTGCCTGTAGTCCCAGCTACTGGGGAGGCTGAGGCGGGAGAATGGCGTGAACCCGGGAGGCGGAGCCTGCAGTGAGCCGAGATCCGGCCACTGCACTCCAGCCTGGGCGACAGAGCGAGACTCCGTCTCAAAAACCAACCAAACAAACAAAAATGGACAATGTCAGTATGAGAAATATTTAAGATCTTGCAAGACCGGGTGTGGTGGCTCACGCCTGTAATCCCAGCACTTTGGGAGGCCGAGGAGGGCGGATCACCTAAGGTCGGGAGTGTGAGACCAGACTAACCAACATGAAGAAACCCCGTCTCTACTAAAAATACAAAATTAGCTGGGCGTGATGGCGCATGCCTGTAATCCCAGCTACTCCGGGGGCTGAGGCAGGAGAATCCCTTGAACCCGGGCGGTGGAAGTTGCAGTTAGCTGAGATCGTGCCACTGCACTCCAGCGCAACAAGAGTGAAACTGTTTCCAAAAAAAAAAAAAAAATCCTTTGGAAAAATTATAGAGATTATATGATCCAATTCTACTTGCCACCCACTTTTACTTTAAAAGAAATAAAGAAATTGGGGCATCTAGAGACTAGCTGATTTGATTAAGGCTAACAGGTAAACAGAGCAAGCAAGTCGTTGGACTTCCCATTATCAGTTCAGTACATCTAATTACACATTATGCTTTATTAAAAGTACTGGTATCTGAATAATCTAATAAAGTGGTGCAATTTAGAATAAGAAATTAAAGATTTATGAAAAGAGAGTATGAAAGGTATTTTAAAAAGAGGCATGGTTAAAGACATGGCTCCAAGTACAACTAGTGACAATTAGTGAAAATCTTTGTAGAGAATATAAATTTCTCATACACAAAACAGTTCTCAAAATCAGAAAGTCCTTTTATACTTTCCGTTAAAGCCTTCACGTTTTTGTCCCTTATACAAATGTTACGCTGCCCTAAACTGAATTACTATTTTACCTAGATTTGATTTTAAGCCATACTAAAAAAGTAAAAGACAACGAAGAAATGTTAACTTTGTTGCAATAATACTGACACAGTGAAAAACGATGAAACTCTTACCTTATACCCTTACTAAGCCCTGTTTACAGTGCATCTTCTGGCACCCTACAGAGTCATTTGAATTTTTGTCATTTGGGGTGAAGACTAAATTACAGGTTAATTTCAAAACCGCAAGTAGATGTTGCAGGCTAGATTACTGTCATACAAGAGAAATGGTACAGTAGCTACCACATATGATATAAAGCTTTATATAATCAGTATTTTCCCTTACTTCAGACACAGGTTCAGTTATTGCCCTTCTATAATTCTGCTTAACGAAAAACTACTAAAACATTTTTTAAGGGCAAAGCTAACACATACAATTTTTTTTTAAGCGGCATGATTTGCTTTTCCAGATCAATTCCCAAACTAGAATAGTATTGTCTCAATTGTATTTCCCCCTACATTAGGTCAAAGCTATCAATAAATGAATGAATAATTGTTCTGTCAATCAAAGCGACATGTTAATAGTCTTTGGTCTCCAAATATATGCTTCTGAAGATTATACATGTTCAGAACAACAACAGAAAAGACAAGAATAGCAAAATGGAAATAAGTCATATACTTGTAATTTTAAGTACCAACATTAGTGCTCTTAGGATGCCAACAAAATGAATTAGAAATTTATAATGAAATACCTCATACAAAGTGTACTGGAGATAAAAAGTTAATGACTAGTCAGTTCTTCAGTCCCTGTTATCTAATCCTGACTTGTGGTTGGATCATGTCATTTTAAAAGATAAAAATTTACATTCCCCACATAATTTATGTCACTATTAATCTTTCATATTAAAGCTTGAAAACTTAGGTGATGATGGAAATGAAAAATATGGTTAAAAGCGCCTAAAATTTGCATTGCTATGAAGATAGCTGTGTAGTCATAGGACTTTGGGATTTCCATCCCAACTGATAAGAGTACTTATGCTACTCAGCTGTAGCAATGTGATACATTTCTAGAAGTGGTGATGAAAAGCAGGTTATCACAACAGATGAACTCAAGGACATTTGGGTTCCCTCTTAGTTCTAATAGGTTCTATGACTCTGTGCTTATTAGGTTCATCTAAAGTGTTTTGCACAAGCAGAGAAAATCGTCAGGTGAAAATACCACTTTTATTAGGCAGGATGAAATCCGTAAGGGAAGCACAATATCAAAAGGAGAAAGGTAAAAACTGCTTTACAGCCAGAATGTGGGACAACACATTACCAATCAGTATACTTCTAGCTTCTGTGACCCAAAGTGATCTGTGAATTTCGTTGAGTGCTAGAAATGATTTAAAAATCCTATTAAGAAATAACAATAATCCTTTGAAGAAATTAATGTTGACACATTAATTTTACATTCGAAACTTTGAGCCCATGCTTGTATCAGCATATATGCATAATTCCTAAAGCTTTACAAATATTTAAAGCCTCACTCCTAATAAAAATTGTCAATGCTTTCACAAATGACACTAAAAGAAAAATCAACTCTATAGCATACTATTATCCCTTTAAAAAAAAAAATCAAGACAACTCCCCCAAAATTTCAGTAGATTACATAATTTTCATGCATAAAATTACATACACTAATAAAAAGCAATCATTTTAAAAAGCAGTATTTTGTTTGGTGCAAATTAAAAATATAAGCTTTACAAAAATTCTGTGAGTCTATGAAATAAAGGTAAAATTGAGGAAAAGATTCTGTAATTCTAAATTTTAAGAACATATATATGAGATAGGCTGGGTCCAGCAAGAAATTTGGAAACTTAAAATAGCGTTAAATTCATTAGCTTGAATGGACTCACTTGGCCTGTATCAAAATTCATTCTAGAATCTAGAATTCAGTTCTTAAGGGAACATGACTACACAGAACTACTATAAACTACAATTTCTTATTATTACATGGACAAACATCCAGAAAAATAAGCTTGAAGCTCAGATGGCAAATCTGATAGTACCACTTGTTTGAGTCCTCATTCTGAAACTGAAGTATGCTATAACGTCACTGACAGAAAAACAAACACCACGTAGCATGTAGGTTTGCTGGACAGACATTTCTATGGGACATCCACCAATCATAAAACTATCCACTTTGAGATACCAAGAAACACGTACTCCTAACTCATATACATTCCTCAATACATATACCTGTAAAATCATAAATGTGTTTCATACAATCTGGAATTGTTAACACAACCACGAGTGACAACTATCTATTCATCTATCAGTAGCTTTAAACTTAGTCTCGCAACTTATACTAAGTAACTTTCTAATTCCAGAGAGTATACTTAAACAACAGAAGAAAGATGACAAATACTGATTTCTTTTTTATTGGAATAAAGTACTTTAACCTTATACATTGTTAGTGAAGTGGCAATTTATGTAAAGGGTCTTCCTTACTGAAATGCTCTCAAATCTGAAATCACTACAGAAAAGAGGGGCTGTGGGGGGAGAAAAAAAAGTTTAAAAAAGAAAAAACAAACAAAAACCAAACTGAACTCCTTAAAAACAAACTCTCTTACAAATCCTAAGCAGATGTTCAATATGGGAAGACACCAATTCAAGAGAAGCCATCATCTTCACAAAAATTATTCTGTTGAGAGAACCAGCACTTGAAAGAGCTAAATGTTTTTTTTTTTTCTGTTCATCATCTATAAATGAGGAATCTTCAAGGAGACTGGTGTTGCAATTACAACTAATCCTCCCCAAAAAATTAACTGTGTTGAAGGCTTTGTAATTTCCCTAGGTACAATTTAGCTGTCACTTACTTTAAAATTTACTCAAACATGCGTTCCGAACAGCACTAACTTCACATGTCAAGTGCTTTCCAGCCAATTGAGTCTAAACTGGAAGTCGGTGTTAAACAACTGAATGATTAGACAAGATAGCTCATTTCCCTGCTCTTTTGTTCAGAATAAAATGCCACATTTACATTATCAGGCTCAACAGGATTTTCTGACAGAGGGAGAAAAAACCCTACTGCACACTGTCCGTACTAAGCACATGAAGCCTGTCATTTACCAATCATCCTTCAAAAAGCAATAGCCATGAATGTAACTTAATTACGACCCAATGATCCTTGACGAAAAATCATCTTATCACTGTCCTGTTCCCCTAGGGCAAACGAACCACTTTTTGTCCTTTGGCACTGATGATGCTAAATTCTTAATTGCAATAATGGAGTAAAAGAGCCAAACCTCCTTAATTTCCTCTCAGCACATAAGGAGTTCTACTCTAGAAGGCAAGCATTCCTATAAATAATAAAAGTATCCAGTACAAATGAACATGCTAAAATTGAAGGGGAGCGTGTATAACAGAATCATCAACATTTAAAAAAGCCTATTTCCCATTTATGTATCATATTAAAGTGTTGCCAGTGAGTTCCAAAAACATTGTTACAAGTTCATCTTAGAGAAATTGTGACCTTTATGAAGAACTCAAGATTAATTTAGCAAGAGTTCTGGGAGGACAGCATAAATGAAGTTCATTATACACTTAAATGAAATGCATATGTACATATACAGATTATAACACAAACCAGCACAAAAAAATCCTTAATGGAAAGCAGAAATTAAAGCTGCTTTGATCATTTGCACTAACATAATCCAGTTAAACAGCTTCAGTTATTTTTTAATGCATGCAATGAAACCAAAATGGATCAGGTATAAAACAAGTGAATCTGAAACTGCATCATACAAATTTTTATGCTTTAAAATCTGATGGCCCAGACTTGATTAATTTCATTTCCTTGACCATAACATGAAGACTAATAAAAAACTCTTTTAACCTATTTTAAAGCATTTTCTTACTTCCTTAATGTGACGGATTGCTGTCATCTCCATGAATCAGGCATGATTTCAATAAAAGAAATACATTTTAAGACAAAATACTTACAAAAGAAAATGTTTGAAGTAATATTCATTTGGACTACATGTAAAATACGTGGCTTAGAGACTGTAATGTAATGTAATATAAATGAAGCACAAAAATTTTGTTCAACTGCAAATTTTTTTTCCATTCAATGCAAGTATTTTCATTTTGATAATACAAAAACAGGTTAGCTTACCAACTTCTTTATAATTTTCCAAATCTGTTATTGTTTTGGAATTCCCTTGGCAAATGAATAAAAACAAAATGTATTTTTTCCATACCCATAAAGCATTTTTAGATTGTCTAAGTAACACAAACTAACACAGTATTAATTTCTCCTGTGTATTGTCCAATGCTGGAAAAGTCAGTTCAGAATTAAGATCCACTGAATCTTAAAGAGATTATCTTTCTAAGGAACTCAGTCTCATGGATTTGCTCCAGAATTACAACACGAAAGTAATATTCTCTTTAGAGTCTTTTGCAGTGACACGCCAAAAAGATGCTTGCCTTTGAATGAAAGGGTGAAGATTTATGATGATGTTTAAAAATGTTTTTTATAATTTTATCACAAGTTTGAAAAAAAAAGCTCATTTGCCAGATGAGCTCATATCTGCTGAGGTCAATTACATGATATTAGTGAAGATTATGCACATTTTTTTTTTTTTTTTTTGAGACAGAGTCTCGCTCTGTCCCCCTGGCTGGAGTGCAGTGGCTCAATCTCGGCTCACTGCAAGCTCCGCCTCCCGGGTTCCTGCCATTCTCCTGCCTCAGCCTCCCAAGTAGCTGGGACTACAGGCGCCTGCCACGGCGCCCGGCTAATTTTTTGTATTTTTAGTAGAGACGGGGTTTCACCGTGGTCTCGATCTCCTGACCATGTGATCCGCCCGCCCCGGCCTCCCAAAGTGCTGGGATTACAGGCGTGAGCCACCGCGCCGGCCTGATTATGCACATTTAATCAAATCAAATACACGTGGACTTTTTAGCAGGCTAGTGTGGTTAATCCTAGCACTTGTCATGATTC
This sequence comes from Macaca mulatta, assembly GCF_049350105.2. Lineage (NCBI taxonomy): Eukaryota > Metazoa > Chordata > Mammalia > Primates > Cercopithecidae > Macaca > Macaca mulatta. The sequence continues at coordinate 80,915,379 of NC_133418.1, read as the reverse complement.
TGAATTAATTAGCTATCTTCCATCAGTTGGAGAAAACACAATTGAGAAAAAGTTTCAAAGTCAGGGTTTTACTCTAGCATTTCCCCTGACTATGAATGTTTCTGCTGTTTTCTGCAATTTTATAAATATAAAATTTCCTTTATCTTTTTTTATTATTGTCCTGACTCTGCAAGAGTCAATAGCCCTTTTTATTAAGATAGATGAAACTGAAAGACCTCATCATGGAGACTGCATTGGCAAAGTAGTTTAAAAAAAAAAAAAAAACTAGGCGAATAAAAATAGAATAATTAAAATAAAACAAAAATAGAAGATATACGTATCTGAAAGTAGTAAAACACCAAAAACGGAAAGACACTAATTTAGATTTCTTTAGCTCAATTAGCAGGGAGAGCCAAATTTGACTGAGACACAGAAATATCTGACTTCAGGATATAATCAGAAGCACAGAGGATGCTCTAGGTTAACATCTGAATTCCACACCGTTTCCATTTTCCCATGGTAAGCTCTCCTTGGTTCATGAGCCCCATCTGCAGACCTCTTTTGGAAAGCTTTCACGTCTCCTCTGTCTTCAAAGTATTTTTATTTGTAAGATACTTTTCTACGATGGCCTCATTTTCATTGTTAATTATTTTATTTTTGCCCCGTAGTGTAGGAGGGTCTAATTCTTCTGGGCACTGGGCCCATTTCTTTCAAATCCTTCTGTAGAGTTGCACATGCAATTTGCAGAAATGAGTCTTTTAAGCAATCGAAAAAAAATTCTAATAGGAAGCATATTAATTATAGGATTTCTATATAAAGTTGGCTGTGAATATGATAACTCAGTAACACAGTCATTATTTGAATCACTATTTCTTTAACAGGATGTAATGCTGAGACTGTGGAGGTTAAGATTTGGCCAATCATCTAACATGATAATTGTTTTTGACTGGATGGCAAAGGAATGATTTCATGTGTGCATGCATGTATACACACATTTCTTAACAGAAACTTAGTTAAAGGAGATGGTTTTTATTATACATTTAAATTCAACACTAAATCATTTATTATATTCAATTAATTATACTCTCTAATAAAGAAAGAAAAACTACCAGAAATTTGGGGAAAACATGAGAACTGTTAAAATACATATTTGATTTTTCTCCTGGCATCGACAGGACAACGTCCACACTACGTAGACAGTGAGATATTTCTGTGTTTCAGTCAAATTTGGCTCTCCCCTGTTAACTGAACTCAAGAAATCTAAATTAGTATATTTTCGTTTTCGGAGTTTTACTACTTTCAGATACATATATCTTCTATTTTATTTTAATTATTATCTTCTATTTTTGTTTGCCTAGGGTTTTCTAATACTACTTTGCCAGTGCAGTCTCCATGTAATGCAGATTACAAACTATATTAAGCTATGAAAAAGCTGACAAAGATGATCTAGGAAATTTAAAAAAGCAAAACAGAAAACAAAAACAAATACAAAAGAAAAAGGTAAGTTATGCTTAGTCATCTTATTAAAATGTTTTATTCATTACAAAATAGACTGATTGTATGATTTACATTGCAAATAATGCCTTAAATTGAGCACCAACAAGAGCATTTCAAATGGAAAAATTACCAAACTCAGTAAACCTTGCCCTATCAGCAAAATTCATCTCCTACAACATTTATCAAAGCCAGAAATAACTGCAATGGTATATGTATTTAAAATACCCTGTGAAGAAAAGGAGCACTGAAGATGCTTCTACACTTATTACCTGAATAACTAACAGTCAAGACACATACTCAAAAGCCTCAGAAGATCCTTTTTTCTTATATTTATTAATAACACTTATCAGGCTGAAAACTGGGAAAAACTAGATTCAATTTCAAGTAATCATATGCTCCTACAAAAAAGCACCAGGGACCATCCCATTGATACATAAAGCCACAGGACCACAGTGATTTTAAATGTCACCGAGTTCATATTAGTCCTCTTACTCTGTGGCAAATGACCTCCAAGGAATCCCCATCATGAGAGTATTTACAAAGTATAATCCGAAAATTATTAGACTCATTCTTTTAATGCCAACATTTAAAATTCAAAATTAAATTAACTTACTTTTCCAGGTATACAGTGATCAATGGGAAACTTATGTTGGTGGATGGTTTTGCTAACCCTAGAGTCACGATGGCTTCATGCAACTGTTTTACTGTTTCAATTTCACCTCTTAAAGCTGCGCCATTTAGGATGTGGAAAAAGGACAAGACTGTTGAATCTTTGATAGGAACATCCTTCTTTTTCATCTCCTTCAGAATGTTAATAGCATCTACAATGAAGTAACACAAAAGACCCTTAGGTAATTTCATGTAGGGAAAACAAACTGCTATTAAAACAGCATTTCAAGCCCAGCAGGAATGTAAATTCTAGTGTATAATGCCGATTTCAAGTTAATTACTACTTGCATTTCTAAACGAGACTACAATTATAAATCCACAATAGCATGGTTTTATCATTTCCCTGCAACTTTGACTACAAATTATAGATAGGGACTGTGTCCCCACTCTGTACCACATAACCCTGTACGGTCTGCCCTATAGCTGTAAGATCCTCCTAAATGGATGCTTTTATCGTTCAGAGCTAACATCTGCTAAATCACACCATTGTTTCTTCAGCAGATGGCTTGTCAGGAGGCCAGATAATAAAGATGTGTTTACACTGTATATACAGCCAGACTAATGGTCTGATACCGATAGGGCCTGTTTGCTATGTCGATACTAATTAGCCAAGCAGAGCCAATGAAAGCTTTCCAAAAGACTGCATGTTAATACATTAGATTCATTAAGCTTCATTAGGAAGGCAGAAACAAACATTTTAGGATATGGAATAAGTGCATTTTTATAATGTTGTTCTTAATTATTACACAGACAAAATGTTTTGACCACTTTACAAAAAGTGATTAAAAAAAAAATAGGCTAATCCTTATAGAGTTAGAAAGGTGTCCTAGGAAAAAATTCAATGTTCTAATAAACGATTTTCTCCATACGTTTTTCCCTATAATAAAATTAAAACAACCTTTTCTGAAAATCTAAGGAAAAGAGGAAGGCTAAAAAGGAAGTTTCAAAATAAAGTCAAATCAGAAAGTGAAGAAACAAGCAAACAGTATGAATGTATTATCAAGTGTAATTAATTTTATTAGGCTTAACATTATCTCAACAATGAGAAAATCTGAGTATGCAAATCAGCTGTGTAATCAGCTAAGCTTTTTCCATGAACCATTAATAAAAAAACCTTAATTAAAATAAAAACTTTAAAGTATATATTTTGTTAATGTTATTAAAAAGTAAGGCAAAGGCTACTGCAAAATTCAGAAGCATATATTAGGTTACATTTATAGGTTTTATGTTCAGACTTCAGACCTTCTTAAGCAAAAACAAAGCCATTAGTGCAGGCATATAAGCAAATTGTGCCATAAGTCATGATCTTCAAACTCAATCCAAACAGCAATGCTAATAAAAACTAGCTGCAGAAATGCAAAAAGCACTGAGCTGTGCAAATGTAAATGACAAGCTTGCCAATCCATTAAAACTAATGGCCTACACTGTCCATGCAGCTCTGGTTGGATTCACATGCAAATTTGTATGCAAAGTGTTCAAGCACTTTGCAGGACATGATATCCATTAATATCAATTCACGTGTTATTCCAGTGGCAAGATACTCGCATCACATATTTCCTTTATGTGCTGAGGCTTACCTTGGAGCCTGCCATGCTTTGCCAATACTCTTACAAGGCCTACATACTTGCTGGTGTCAAGGACAGCAGATGAATCTAAGCGGTCGCTAAAAATTAAAGCCACATTTATGTTATTTTAAAAGTCAACTAACTGCTAAAAGAACAGCAACATCCATTTAATCACTTTACAAAAGCGCATCAGAAGACCTGAACTAATGTCGGCCTCTACGCTTCAGTTAGGATTTCTTTTTGAAGTCATATACAAGTTCACACGAAATTATATTCAAAGTGACTAGTAAAAGTCCAACACTATATATATATTGCATCACTCCATCTGCAAAGGATGCTTATGCTTTAAGTGATTCTAACCTTCATCACGAATACTGAAATACCCAAAAAGACATTTTTACTTGAAAAATCTAACAGGATTGGAAACCGAAGATACCTGAGAAATGGAGAGAATTTTATTTACACTACAATATAGAAAGGGAAGTGTTATCAAGCCTCATAAAACAGTCACCATCACCACTGTTGTGATATGGAGATATATAATCAATGGAAAAAAACCGTTGGTTCTAAGGACTAGAATGTCTTATCATACTTAAACAAAGACACCTTGCGGAACATAAGCTACAATTAATTAAAGAGCCTTATAATATGAAATTTCAAAAACACTGACGACAAAAGAATTTTTAAAAATGACAGTATATAATAGAGTAATATTCCATCTAGATAATCTATCAAGGTCTGTAGAGCAGAATAAATGTTGACAACTTGTTTTGGTGCCAGGATACTCACAATTCTTCTTTCAAGTTCAAGGCATCTTCTGCATTATCATGTCGACAGCATAAATTTATTAAAGCTGCATAACCACTGATAACCATGTCTGATTCATATTTTGCTTTCAATTCAAGGGCTTTTTGCATATTCTAAAATACAGCATAGAAGTGAAAAAGAAGAAATCAGTGTGAAGGTAAAAATGTCACATTTTTAGCTTTAATGTTCAGAGTTTAGAAAAAGTTAATAGTACTTTAAAAATAAATGGTTTCATGTTAACAACCTGACTCTGCCCCTTGGTATTTTTATTCACCTCTAAAAAGTGGGCAAGTCTTATACATGTAAGGGTTAAAAGATGTGTTATCTGTAATATAAAATGGCCACTGTTTATGCCAAATGTGATGTTTTAGGCTTTGTGTATGGTATTATTTTAAAAAGACTTCCAGATTAAGTAATTCCTAAATCAAACCCTAATCGCAGTCTAATTTCAGGATGCAGAATTATGTATCATTGAGAAGTTTCTCAGTTTAGTTTAGTATCCAAGTAATGTGAAGAAATATTTTACAATTTAACAGTAGCAGGTTATAATCATAAAGTTAGCCATGATATTTTTTCCTAAAACTACAAGCTTATGGCTCAATTATATTGAACTAGAAACTGACAAACAGTCTAGTGATATCCCACAAATTGCAGACATACACTAAAATGAACACCAAGTACAGCTGGACGCCCGCTGAAAAAAGGCAAGGGACCCTTTATCTCAGAAAGAGCTTTTTTCCAGCAGGAAAATGGAATTTCAATCCCTGCATTAACAACCTAGTAATATTTGACTTGCAAATGACTACTGCATGTATCAGTTGCTTGACAATCTAGATATAAGAGACCGGAGCCATGGCTTGAAAGGACATTTGGCATGTATGATAAACCTATCACGGCTGTTACTATCACTCACTTTGCAGATTATCGTAAACAAACTACAGCAACTGAAAACATGCCATTCAAGGTGTAGCTGAAATTAGTTAACCTTTCATTTAATTGCATTCTTTACAAGCCTGACATATAATGATCAATCGTAAAAATCATAAATATTATATTTGGTTTTTCTTACTGTTATCTATCAATAATTTTTTGCCTTAACAACATTTAAGTATTAAAACAAATGTTACCTCTTGGGAACAAAGCATTAATATGAGGTGCTTTAGGACATCTCTTATAGGTTTATCTTCAGCTTTTAATGTTTCAAGTCTAGACTCCAATTCAGATGACCTAAGTTGCATGGTCTACAGAAAAGAAAAAAGAAAAGAAAAATTTCCTGAAAAAGGAAATCTATCCCTTTTGTCACTCTTCCCTTTAAACTGACTTTCCTTTCTACTTTCCTAAATGTCATAAATGCTATCAGGGATATGAATTGGGAATCCATGGATGGACTCCAGAGGTTTACAAATCTCCTGAGATTATATGCAAATTTCTTAAATATGTTGATTTTTCTGAGATGGGAAACAGGTTTTACCAACTTCTCAGAGGTATACAAGATGATAAAAATGTTAGCAATCACTGGTTTTAAAAGTACACAATCCGGAATACTCATTAAATATGGTTACTATAGCATGTAGTACCTAGTCAAAATCCTACTTACTTTTTGAGAGTCTAAATTCTCACTGTCAACCAACATATAAGCATCCTAAAATTGAAATTCAAATTAGCACAGAATTAGAAAACACACGTAAAAACACATCAGCAAACATCAAAACTAAATTTTGTAAGTCTTACCTCATATTACTATTTTTCATCTTTCCAAAATTTTAGACATTCTTTTCATACTTTATTAATGTAATTAATGTTTTAAATATATTTATGAATATATAAATAGTATTTATGAACAATCAATGAAAAGCTTTGTTTTAATGGCTGTCACTGAAATAAATTTTTTTTCTGGCCAAAAGCATCATATTTAAATAAAATTTTAACATGCTATTATATATAAATTAAGCATTTTATCCAGTTGATTGCTATTTCACACACCTTAATCAATTCAGGAACATGGTAGCTATCCAGTAGATTACGAATGCCTCTGCAGATATTTTCAGGAATTTTTACATTCTGTGAGAAGGGAAGGGAGGGGGGGAAAAACCTGAGTTTTAGACAACTAAACTGAAATTTGTCTAACAGAAATTATCTCAGACATAATTTAAGTCTCCAACTCTTGCATGTCATTGAGAAGTGGTCTGGTTGTACTTAAAAGCAGCAATTTCAAATCTAATAGATACATGTCAGGCAGGACAGGCATTATATAGCAAAAAATGAAATGGTACCATCTCCTTCAGCTGATGGAAGTATTGTCTCAAACGCTCCTCCTTGGCCTGTACCTCTGAGTCACTCATGCTGTCAATCAAGTTATAAAGAAAATAGCCAACAGCTTCTGTGGAAAAAAAACAAGAGAAAGCATTCCACTAAAATTACCGAGACTGTCATGTTATCAAGATTAATTTATAAGAAATCATTTTGGTGTGAGATGTCACCCTGATGAGAGGCTCTGAAATGGCAACAATGATCACTGAGGCATAGAGATTATGTGGTTTGGGAGCACATATCTAACTGGTGAGTGAAAGGAATATTAATTATTTTCAAACCGAGTGACAGCTTTTCAGTACTGAATCTTACTTCAATCTATTTTTTTTCCACCACTCTGTGACAGAAGTGGTTCTGCCCAAGGCCTTACCCCTTTCCTGTCCAAATCACAAGTAATAAGAATAAATAAATGTCTTGTACACATTTCTATACTATTTTGTTTGTGGACAATATTTAGGGAAGCACATAAAATTAGAAAGGATTATTAAATGTTGAGTATAGAAAGTTAAAGAATTTTAACAAGCAGATACAGTAATCCTGTGGAGAGCTGCCTATTAGCCAATGAAAAACCAAGATTAACAAAGATGTTTTGTAACAACAGTAATTTTCCTTTGCATTCAAGCATAAAATGTATAGGGCCATGTTATAATAATACCTAGGATAGAAATGTAAACTTTCAAGAAGGGTACCATCTTACAGAAAACTATATATTCTAAACTTCATTATGTGAAAAATGAAAATCATTAAATGTCAAAACAATGTATTTGGGACAATAAATTGTATTTACGTGGAAATCCACAAGAACCTTCCCTATATTTTATGTTTAAAATTAACTACACCTGCAAAATATTAAAAGCACATAAATGCTAAGAATCACTGATTTTTAAGCCTATTTCCATAGGTGTTAGAAGAAACATTTCCCCAATATCTGAAAAGAAAAAGCCTCCCAACTCCATCTTTAGAAAAAATAATTGTAACAAAACCAAACACTTCAGATCTTAAAATGTTGTAATCAATATAAAGACTTATAACCAAATGTTTTCAAATTTCACTTCTAAAAATAAAGTGTTTACTGCTGTAATCCTCCTAACCCATCATTACACAGAAGAATGGATTTGTGGATAAGTTACAATCATCGAAATTGAAACGCTACCCGTTGGTCCTGGAGGCTCCTGGCAATAACGTCCATCCTTGTACAACAATTCTGTTATCTGGTAAGACAGAAAAATCGTGCATTGCAGCAAGAGAAGCAAACAAAAACAAATATAATCTGAAATTGAATTCTTGAAATAATAAAACCTCTCCCCAGTAAGGTATTATTCTATATCATAGTAATTCAAAACCACCCCCACCCGCCAAGGAGATTGTTTTGTTTTAAATAATAGGTTTGTCTTTTAAAAACAAAAACAAATCCATGTTGAAGGAAAACTGCAATGTTTTGTGAAATGCCACAAAGAAAGACTCTAAACTGATTTATAAATTGATATGTAAACATCACTTTGCATGAATTGTTATAAACAGAAAAGAGCTTATAGGAATTATTGACCAATATTATTCCTCATTATATTGTTTTTGGTCTTATTGACACTGCACTGGTTTCCTCATTTTGTATTACGTTTTACTGAAATACAAAGCAAAATATCCTGAACTGCTAAATGACTTACATTTTTTAGATATTTAATAACAATTTCCATTCCTCTTAATGAGACTAAAACAAAAGGGGTCTAAAGATTAAAGTGTCTATTCTCATGGATTCTTTTTTTTTTAAATTTCCAACTTTTATGTTAAGTTCAGGGGTACATGTGCAGGATGTGCAGGTTTGTTACATAGGTAAATGTGTGCCACGGTGGTTTGCTGCACAGATCATCCCATCACCCAGGTATTATGCCCAGCATTCATTAGCTGTTCTTCCTGATCCTCTCCCTCCTCCCATTGGATTCTTATCAGTTGAATTCACAAACACTAAAAGACACATATAACAATTATTTTTCAACATTAACTCTGTCAGCAAAATTTTAAAAGAAAACCAAATATAGGTTTCATGATAAAAATTATTACATAACCTATGGTATTGGCTTGTAACGTTAAAAACACCTTATGATTTCAATATGAGGGGGACTTACCTTGCTCCAAAGATTTATATTCATAGACCTGCAGAGGGCAGCAAAGGATTGAAAATAAGCCCAGGTTTAAAAAACATTAAGTTAAAATGCATACTTGTAATATGTACAGATCAAAGTATTAAAATTAATAAGTAAATAAATGTTTGCTGTATCAGGATGAATTTTCAGGATAAGGTAATATAGAAAGACTGACACTCACCCATTTCAAATATTCAAAATAGGCCAGGCCTGGTGGCTCAGACCTGCAATCCCAGCACTTTGGGAGGCCAAGGCAGGCAGATCATCTGAGGTCAGGAGTTTGAGACCAGCCTGGCCAACACGGTGAAACCCCGTCTCTACTAAAAATACAATAATTAGCCGGGCGTGTTGGTGGATGCCTGTAATCTAGGCTACTCGGGAGGCTGAGGCAGGAGAAATGCCTGAACCTGGGAGGCGGAGGTTGCAGTGAGCCGAGATCCCGCCACTGCATTCCAGCCTGGGCGACAGAGTGAGTCTCAAAGTGACTGCCCACAGATTGCTTGTTACTTGTCATGAAAAAAATAGTAACTACATAATGGAGAAATCCCAACACCTGGACCGGGTGGTCAAAACTAATGTGCCTTTAAATATAATTCCGTGAGAAGACAGAGTAACACTCATGTGGTCTTCCAGCAGGGGATAACTTGAAGCTATAAAGAATAAAATACAGTAAAATAAGATAAAAATTAGCTATCTTTTTCGGTTAGGCTACAAAGAGCTTTAATTCCAAGGAATTTTAACCTGCCAGTAGCCTACCACATTTGAAAAACAGGACAAGGAAAGTAGGGAAAAATCAGAGTTTGCAAGAAAGTGAGGCTAATATGCCAAAGTGCATAATATAAAGTGGTAAAACTTGGAATGGTTCCTTTGCTGTATCCTGGACCCATTTGGGCATTTGATGAATTCTGCTTCTCAACTAGGATTAATTTTGTCAGGTATATTATGGTGGTTATATTGTTCTATTTAAAATAAGTTCTGAGATATATACTAAAGTATTTATGGGTAGATGACAAAGATCCATAGTTAGTTTTAATAGTCCAGGAAAGAAAGAGAGAGAAGGGGAATGGTAAAACAGGACTGCCAAAATCTTGGCTGTTAAAGCTGGGGGATGGGTACATGGGAGCTGTACTTTAAAAAAATAAACACATATCATGTCCAGTCTAAATTTTGTACTTCTATTTTAACTCTCAGCATAATAAGCTGGGCTTCCTCTTTTTTTTTTCTTTTTTTTTTAGTTACTTTAACCATATATTTTTATCAAAGTATCAACTTACTGTCAAATAAAAAATAGTTAAGGCTGGGCGTGGTGACTCACACCTGTAATCCCAGCACTCTGAGAGGCTGAGGCGGGTGGATCACCTGAGGTCGAGAGTTCAAGACCAGCCTGACCAACATGGAGAAACCCCATCTCTACTAAAAATACAAAATTAACCAGGCGTGGTTGTGCATGCCAGTAATCCCAGCTACTCAGGAGGCTGAGGCAGGAGAATTGCTTGAACCCGGGAGGCGGAAATTGCTGTGAGCAGAGATCGCGCCATTGCACTCCAGCCTGGGCAACAAGAGTGAAACTCCATCTCAAAAAAAAAAAAATAGTTAGAATATTAAGTTCCCTCAAACTTGGCATGAAGTATCTAAGGAAGGCATGGAGATAAACTTTCAAAATTTCACATATACCTACAACAAATGAAAATGTCTAAAAGTACTGCCTTGAATGTGAAGCTTCATGGTGAATGGCACAGGTTTGAAACCAAAACAAAAATATACAGAATCCTTCAAAACTAGGTTATTGTAAGGAATAGTTACTAGTTACCAGTTACCAATCCAATGCAATCTGACTTCCGGCCCCAAATTCCACTGAAACTACTCATGCTAAAATTACCAATGATTTTAATTCAAAATTCAACTAACATCTTTTTGGTCCTCTTTGACTAAGTTTTGGAATTTGTGGTGTTGTTAGCCATTATCTGCTAGATGCTACTCAATCTCTTTCAGGAACTGTCCTTCCCTACGTGCCCCTTACAAGTGACCCAGACTTTGTACTAGGTCCTAAGTGCATTATATTTTTTATCTTAAAGACAATCCTGCATATAGGTATTTAAGTTCTTTGTTTCCCAGAAGAGGAAACAAATTTGGTAAGGCGATGTAAAATACCTTCAACTGGAAATTCCACAGTTCCCTCAAAGGATCCCATAAAGTGTGAATGATCTCCTAATGTTTCCTGTCTCCCTATACAGCTTTACCTGTATTATCCCCTTTGAATATATGTCAATCTTAACTTTATCATGTAAACCTTTCAATGGCTCGAAGCCATATGACTCAAGGTCCAAATATCCTAATTTAGAATGAGACTACTCACAAAGACCCCTGGGCTACCATTTTGGCTTTATTTCTTCTAATTATTTCATAGTTTCTTAAGCTACTACCAATCTACTTACACTTCCCCAGAACCACTGCTCTTTCAGCCTCAATGTCTCTGCCTGAAAAACCCTTCCCTTCCCCTCTATAAATTCAACATGCATCTCAGCAATTTCTCTCCAGCTCCTGCCCTGATTCATCCCTTCCCCAACCCTGGCAGAAGACAGAGTACCTTCTATAAACATTCACAGTTATGAAGACTAGTTTACAGTTGCTTTCTTATTTTCATACTGTGAACAACGCTGGGGTAGGAAGTTTCCCATTCATATTTGAACGGTCCATTATGTAGCATTCGTAGCCCTTGGCACACACTAATAAGAACTAATATTTTCTGGGCACTCACAAATGCATTAAACAGTTTTCTAAGCACTTTGACTTATTTAATGGTCATAACATCTTCACTTTAAGCACAATTATCAGAACCATTATAAAGATGAAGAAACTGAGGAGCAAAGTAGTTTTAAAACTTATGCAGGCGTTTTCTGAGTAAGCTGTGGATGCGAGACTAACAATTTCCATCTAAATTTGCTCCTTTCCAATACCCCACTGCAATAAAAAGATTTTTTTCAATGACACATAAAATAACTGGGAAGTACATGTAACTAGAAATAAATATTACAGACAGAGAAGTGGTAACCAATTTAGTAGTAAAGAGAATGTCAAATCTCAAGACATCAGTGAAGAAATCTAGAACCAAACTTATACAATAGAATCTCCATTACCAAGGTAGAAGAAAGGAAACTACACTCAGAAGGTCCCTTAGATCCTCTCCCTCAGCTGGGAGGCTACAACCCTCCCTCCAACAGCAGCAGCAGACATCTGGAGGATTCTTCTCTGGAGGGTAAAACAGTCAATCCCTGGAGAACTGAGAATTAAGTAACTATACATTCTACACGATAAACACAGGAGTCTCTAGTACTCTCCCTCATGCGGTGTCCTGGAAGACGTTTCATTGGGGAATGCCCCATCCTATGAGGAAAGACACAAAGATACAATGACAATCTCAACAGCCACTCAGCTATCCCGAGAACAAGGCACCAAGTCAACACACCCTACTAACAAACTCAGAGCTTCGGATGGCTTTTTGCATTTCCTACTTTTAAGGATTCCCAGATATTTAGGGGCGAAAAAAGGAAAACAGTTTACACACACACAAACTTGAAGACAGTAGACAATAAGCACGAAGAAGGAAGCCTTGCAAAACACTATTACTGGCCGGGCACGGTGGCTCACGCCTGTAATCCCAGCACTTTGGGAGGCCGAGGCGGGCGGATCATGAGGTCAGGAGATCGAGACCATCCTGACTAACACGTGAAACCCCGTCTCTACTAAAAATACAAAAAATTAGCCGGGTGTGGTGGCAGGCGCCTGTAGTCCCCGCCACTCAGAAGGCTGAGGCAGGAGAATGGTGTGAACTCGGGAGGCGGAGCTTACAGTGAGCCGAGATCGCACCACTGCACTCCGGCCTGGGCAACAGAGCAACAGAGCGAGACTCTGTCTCAAAAAAAAACAAACAAACTATATTTCCTACGAGAGGCCAGGTGCGGGGTGGCTCACACCTATAATCCAAGCACTTTGCAAGGCTGAGACTCACAAGCTTGAGCTCACAAGTTCAAGACCAGCCTGGTTAACATGGAGCAACTCCATCTCTGCAAAAGATACAAAAATTAGCCAGGCGTGGTGGCACACACCTGTAGTCAAAGCTACTTGGGAGGCTGAGGCAGGAGAATTGCTTGAACTTGGGAGGCAGAGGTTGCAGTGAGCCAAGATCGCACCACTGCACTCTAGCCTGGGTGATAGAGCCAGACCTTGTCTCAAAAAAAAAAAAAAAAAAAAAAAAAGGCCTATGAGAGATAAAGACTTGATATCTATGAGACAGTAATATGTTATTTTACAAAAGAAACACTTTGAGAATGCAAAAGAGATTTTGGAAATAAAAAAGGGATAGCAGAAACAAAAAATTCAACAGAAGAGGCAGAAGATAGGGTTGAAGAAATATCACAGAAAGTGGAACCTAAGAACCAAGAAAAGCAAAGTAGGAGAAAAAAAGAAAGCACCAGTCTAAGAGTTTCAGAAAGAGAGAAAAAATTATTTCTAAAACTAAAATTTTCCAGAGCTGAGGGATATAAATGGCCAAATTAAAAGGAGCCACTGAGCATGCAGCACAATTGACAAAATATGAAAAAAAAACCAAAACAAATAAACTCATACATAAGGTTGCTCTATAGTGAAACGTCATAATATTAGTGGTCAAGAGATTCTTCTCAAGTTCCAGAAGATTCTAGAAATTTCCAAAAATCATTCTAGAAATTCCAGAATACTAATGATAAAATGAAGATATACAAATTTCCAGAGATAAATAAGTTGCTTAATTGTCAAATGTCAAAACAATAGAGATAAAGGAAAGATTCTACAAACTTTCAGAGGGTGTTCTATAAAAAGAAGTTACATATAAAGGGTAAGGAATCAGAATGGCTTAAATCTTTCAACAGTAACACTGTAAAGAAAACATGGAGCAATACCTTCAAAATTATAAACAAAAATTATTTCCAACTCAGAATTCTATACGTAGGCAAACTATCAATCCTATCTGAGGCTAGAATACAGGTATTCAAGGTCTCAAAAAATTTACCTTCCATATGCTTTTCTCGAGAAGCTACTCGAGAAGGTTGTCCTCTATAAAAAGACTAAACTAAGAAAAATGAAGAGTATCAGATACAGAAAGCAAAAAGATTCAACTTGGAAGAAAAGAACAAAAGAGAATCTCCTGGATGAAAATGTAGTGAGAACCCAGTGAAGGAAAGCAACTAACCAGTCCAGAGTGTGGACCCTCACCACCAAGGTCTCTGTCACTATATCTCTTTTTTAACCTAAGGTAACAATGGATCTACATTATCTGTGTTGTTTTGACCATGTAATGATACAATACTTCCTCGGCCTTTCATGCCCTGCTGCTTGGACAGACTGAGAACATTCATTTCACCCACAAAAGTGTTCTACTCTGACACATTCCTGAAAGTTTGAGGAAGTGAGTTTAGGTGCAGAACACATTTACGTATCTGTAGATACTTCTGCCAGATGCCTGGTATTTAGCCATAGACTTCTCAAATGTGGTAAATTCATCCTCTTTCTCAGGACTCACTCACACATGACCTTCCCCACTGACTTCGCTAGAAGGGTCTTTTGTAAACTTTTAGGAAAACTGAAGCCAGACCCTAACCCAGAGACTATTCAGTCTATATTTCCTGGCAGTGTTGCTTCTTCCTTATTACCAGATTTCTGTTTGTTAATCAGTCTTTCAAAACTAAATTATATATTGCTTGGGGGTTAGATAAAAGTGGCCTGATTACTTAGGGAAGCAAGGGAATGATATACACAAGCCTCAACAGCAGGCACCTCAACAGCAGAGGAAGGCATCATGGGATTGAGAATGAGCACACAAGAGGCTTTTAGGATCCCACTGACATTCTATGTCCTGGTCTCAGAGGTGGGTACCATGTATTTGATTTATCTTTTTTATATGGTACATTTAAGTTTTAGATATGCCTCTGAATGTATATACAGTTCATAATAAAAAAGAAAAAATTAAATTTCCAGGTTCTCCAAAGGAATAAAATAATGAAGTAATTTTGAACCCAGGCAGTTTGGCTATGAGCTTTGGCATTTGCTATTTGATAAACTAACAAATTTTAGGTAGAACTCATTTAAGTCAGGGTTCTACATTTTATTGATCTTTTACATACCATGTGATCGTGGCAAGTTAATTAACATTTCAATGTCTCCATTGTCTAATACAAACAATGGAACGACAAACTCTTGTCTTCTCTTCTGCCCACAACCAAATGAAGTTTGTGAGGAAGCGGCATTTAAGAAAAGACATTGTTTTCTCTACACCTAATTCCATTTACACTTTTCTTCCTGTTTGAAGAACAAGTTTGGAGAAAAGGTTAACCCTGTATGTCTGTTGAGATCCAATTTCAGCTTTCAAGTGAGATTTTTCTAGCAGGATAACAGAATTTTAAAGAAAAATATTGCCAAATCATGAAGAACAGTAACATTCTACTGCTATTACAGACAGAGGAGTCTACAAACTCCGGACAACTCTAACAGTACTTTTGTAAATTTCATACAGCACTATGAATAGCCCCCAAATGGTTTCTAAATGAGAATACTATTTTCAAAACTTTTAAATTCTCCTTTAAAGACACAGATAGGAGGCCAGGCGCGGTGGCTCACACCTGTAATCCCAGCACTCTGGGAGGCCAAGGTGGGAGGATCACGAGGTCAGGAGATCAAGACCATCCTGGCTAACATGGTGAAACCCCGTCTCTACTAAAAAATACAAAAAACTAGCCGGGCGAGATGGCAGGCGCCTGTAGTCCCAGCTAATCGGGAGGCTGAGGCAGGAGAATGGCATAAACCCGGGAAGTGGAGCTTACGGTGAGCCAAGATCCGGCCACTGCACTCCAGCCTGGGCGACAGAGTGAGACTCCGTCTCAAAAAAAAAAAAAAAAAAAAAAAAAAAGACACAGATAGGGCCTACTAAAAAAAGACACTTTCAAAGTATTGACAAAGCAGTACAGCCATTTAGATACTCTTCTTTCTACTGTACATACTAAAAAAACAGGGACACTGAAATGTTCATTAGCTTGCCATGATCCCATAGCATGTAAAATATAAATGAAATGTAGAACCTGGACTTAAATGAGTTATATCTAAAAGCCTGTGATCTTAACCAGCTTTAACTTTATTAAACACGGTCTCTCTTCCATTTGCCTAATGTATGTATGTACATTCCTCCCATCCCTTCCCCCAACTTTCTTCTCTTTGTATAACATTTCTGTGTTATCTCTGAGAGCTCATACTACCATATATGCATTCAATTTCCATTTCCTACTAAACTGGTTTTTTTAAAAAACCCACAAAATATTTTATTTCATATAACATTTAAGGCAGAGCAAAATCAGATATATTCAACCTTCTTTCCTCCAGGCCACCATCATGAACGACACCATAACTATCCGCACTAGAAAGTTCATGACCAACCGACTACTTCAGAGGAAACAAATGGTCATTGATGTCCTTCACCCCGAGAAGGCAACACTGCCTAAGACAGAAATTTGGGAAAAACTAGCCAAAATGTACAAGACCACACCGGATGTCATCTTTGTTATTTGGATTCAGAACTCATTTTGGTGGTGGCAAGACAACTGGCTTTGGCATGATTTATGACTCCTTGGATTATGCAAATAAAAATGAACCCAAACATAAGACTTGCAAGACATGGTCTGTATGAGAAGCAAAAGACCTCAAGAAAGCAACGAAAGGAACCCAAGAACAGAATGAAGAAAGTCGGGGGACTGCAAAGGCCAATGTTGGTGCTGGTAATAAGCGAGCTGGAGATTAGATCACAGCCGAAAGAGTAAAGGTGCTGCAGTAAAAGGCTACCTGTGTCCATTTTTTGATTTTTCACGAGCAGATTAATAAACTAAAAATTTTCAAAAAATAAAAAAAAGAAAAAAAGAATATGGTGTTAGGCAAGAAAAATAATCACGCTGCATGCTGGCGGCAACCCAGGAAGTTCAGCTTACACATGTGAGGGCAGAAAGGGTTAAAATCAAAGAGCCAGGCTGGTCTTGAACTGCTGGGTTCAAGCTGATTCTCCAGCCTCAGCATCCCAAAGTGCTGGGATTATACAGGTATGAGCCGCACCCCCAGTCTCAAAATGTGAATTCTAACAATGAAATATATATCCAAATTTCCTTTAGGTTTAGCTAAAGTGACTGTGGTATCTAATTATAATGTTCTTTAACTTTTTAGATTTTGGATTAACTCTGAATGATTATTTTTAGCAATTATTTTTGGCAAGAGATTCACTTTTGGTGAATCTCTTATAAGCTAATCATTGTAGGAGTTGTAGGTAGTTAACCTTGGCTCTACGGGCAATGTAAATCAATGCCAGTAAGTTTTCTCCTAGTCACTCAGCCAATTCTAAAGTTGCTAGAGTACAGTGGGACCCTCAGGAGCACAACAGGTGACTGTTTCAATAACTATACTGACAAAGGGATTTTTAAATATACTAGTTAATTTGACATCAAACAAAAACATACACTGGCTACATTAATGCCAAGATAATGAATTGCAATTACATCAATTACATTTTGAATTTTTAGTAGTTTTCGGAGTAGAAGAAAAAGAAAGAAATCACCTGTAGTCACACAAGTGCTCTCAATTATGCACATATTCTTATGAAAAATGCCAAGTTACCACAACCTAAAAATTTTTCTTTATCTACAGTAAGAAAAATTAACCAATAGTATACAGTTTTAGGACCTACATGTTGAAATATGTTCCTGGAAGGAATCCGCTTAAACTTATTTTTACTATGTCAAGAATAAAGATGGATTTGTAACTGTGCAAACACGGGAGGCTCCTGGGTAATGTCCCCTTTGTTAAACATATTTTAACATTTTATCTAACTCTAAAGTGGAAAGTTAAAAAAATGATCAATCTGTGGCTATTTTTAAACCCAGGAATCAATTAAAAATTTTAGATGCTAACAAATAGGGAAAGCACCAAAAAGGATGTAAGTCAGGGGAGAAGCAAAGCACCTAGCCTGGTGTGGTTTAAAGATAAGGTAACCTTTCCAGTATTTTTCAATGTATCTTTTCAAATAAAAATATAAATAATCTGAAAGCATAGATAAATTCAGTTATAGTATATATAATCCAATCACTAAAAACAAAACAAAGACACCAAGATTCTCAGAGCTTCTAGCTGGGCTTCTTCCACCACAATAGTATCAAAACTCTTCTCTTAAAGATACTCAATAATGGTCAGGCCAGTGGTTCATTCCTGTAATCTCAGTACTTTGGGAGGCCAACACTGAAGGTTCGCTTGAGCCCAGGAGTTTGACAGCACTCCGGGCAACATAGCGAGACCTCATCTCCATTAAAAAAAAAAAAAAAAAACTCAATAACTTTTCCAAATACCAAACTGAACACCCTCTTTCTATAGGGCTATCTCTCCTCCATCTCTGCAGCTTGCAACACTGACTACAAACTCCTCTGACTCCTTCCAGTAACCATCCAAGATCTTATCCTTACATTTCTCTCTCATCTCTGCAATAAGGTTAAAAAAAAAATCATGTATTTCACGAGATAGTGTATAGATAAATATCCCTCAAATGCAACACCTTATAAATTGACAAGAAAAACTGTATGACCTAGTAGAAAACTGGCAAAGAATTTAAATAGGCATTTCATAGAAGAAATCCAAATGGCCAATAAGTATGTTCTAACCCTGCTTAATAGTTAGGAAGATGCAAATTGAAAATTATACGTTGAGATGTCATTTCTCATCCATCAGCTAGGCCAAAATTAAAAAGCATTATAATGTCTAATACCTGTATGTTTGCAGGAAGTGGGTACTCTTATATATTGCTGGTAGAAGTGTGAATTGCTAATCTAAGTATGAGCTAATACAACTTTTTCTGGAAAGTAGTATGGTAGTAGCTATTAAAATAAAGAATACATACACTCTTGAAAACAGATGTCTCTTTTTCACATTCTAGCCATTGAGGGGGAAAAAACTAATGTATATATAATACATATACACATGCATGCATGTGCACAAACACACATATATATGGACATAATATTTAATGTACCACTTTGTTTTGGTAGTGGCAAAAATTAGAAGCAATCTGAGTCCATTAATAAAGGAGTGATTGAAAATTTATGGTATAGCCATACCATGGAATCCTCTCCAGATATTAATAAACACTTAGATTTATATCAGTAGACCAAGAGGTGTTCATTGAAGTATTGTTAAGTGCAAAATAAAGATAAGGAGTAGTATGTAAAGTATGATATACTACTTTTGTTTAAACAAAACAAAACTTCAAACACCTCTTACAAGTTTCTGCTTCTATACAGAGAAAAGCATGGAAGGATACACTCCAGGCTCTTATTTGGCTTCCACCATAAGGGTTTTTATAGGGAGAGGGAAAGTACTTCATGAACTCCATTAAATTATAGTCATAATTTTATAATATGCATCTTTTGCGGGGAAAATTGAACCATAGCTTTCAACAAATTCTCAAAGGGATCAATGAATCAAAAAAGATTTGGGCGGCAGATGCAGTGGCTCACACTTGTAATCCCAGCACTTTGGAAGGCAGAGGTGGGATCACCACCTGAGGCCAGAAGTTCAAGACCAGCCTGGGCAACATGGTGAGACTCCATCTCCACAAAAAAATTTTAAAATTAGCTGGGCGTGGTAGTGCACACTTGTAGTCTCAGCTAAATGGGAGCCTGAAGCAGGAGGATTACTCGAGCTCAGGAGATGGAGGCTGCAATGAGCCATGTTCGTACCACTGCACTGCAGCCTGGGTGACAGAGCAAGATTCTGTCTCAAAAAAAAAAAAAAGAAAAATAAAAGAAAAGAAAACTATGAATCACTGTGCTATATTGCTTCTCTCAACAGAACAGCCTGGGCAACACAGTGAGATCCCATCACCACAAAAAAATTTTAAAACTCAGCCAGGCATGGTGGCATGCGCCCATACTCCCAGCTGCTTAGGAGGGTAAGATGTGAGGATCGCTTGAGCCCGGGAGGTAAATGCTGCAGTAGGTTGTGATTGCACCACTGCACTCCAACCTTGGGGACAGAGCGAGACCTTATCTCAAAAAAAGAAACTCATCCTTGTGTTAACTACCAATAACTAATTCAACAAGGATTACCCATGGCTGCTAAAACCAAGGACGGAAAAGTAATGGAAAAACAGGGTAGACACAGTCTCAAATTATCACCCCATAGTATTCTTAGTAATTACAAACTGGATGAGGTGCCTCTGCAAGAGAGATGTGCGAATCACCATCTTAACCAAGTGATCAAACTTAGGTAATGGCATCATTATTGCACACCTGCCTTTATATCTGTTGATGTGATACAATATAAGATGTGCCCATCACCTATGGAGTATTCTTGCTAAAAATGCTTAATCTGAGTCTCATCATGGGGAAAAACAAAAATCAGAAAAATACAAAATGTGGAAGAGACATTCCAGCCTAGGCTCTTCAAAAAAAAAAAAAGCCAGAGTTACTAAAAAACAAACAGGCCGGGCGCGGTGGCTCAAGCCTGTAATCCCAGCACTTTGGGAGGCCGAGACGGGCGGATCACGAGGTCAGGAGATTGAGACCATCCTGGCTAACATGGTGAAACCCCGTCTCTACTAAAAAATACAAAAAACTAGCCAGGCGAGGTGGTGGGCGTCTGTGGTCCCAGCTACTCTGGAGGGTGAGGCAGGAGAATGGCGTAAACCCGGGAGGGGGAGCTTGCAGTGAGCTGAGATCCGGCCACTGCACTCCAGCCTGGGCGACAGAGCGAGACTCCGTCTCAAAAACAAACAAACAAACAAACAAACAAACAAACAAAAAAAGGTAAGGAAATTGTTCTGAATTAAGATAATAAAGAGATGCAGCAATCAAATCCAATGCATCAATTTAATTGACTCCTCAGTCAAAAAGTGAAATATCTATAAAGGAAACTTGTTAAAGTGGGAAAATCTGAACATGGACTACATATATCAGATGGTGGTACGGTATTGTTAATTTTTTTTTTTTTTTTTTTTTTTTGAGACAGAGTCTCGCTCTGTCGCCCAGGCTGGAGTGCAGTGGCGTGATCTCAGCTGACTGCAAGCTCTGCCTCCTGGGTTTACGCCAGTCTCCTGCCTCAGCCTCCCGAGTAGCTGGGACTACAGGCGCCCGCCACCTCGCCCAGCTAGTTTTTTGTATTTTTTAGTAGAGACGGGGTTTCACCGTGTTAGCCAGGATGGTCTCGATCTCCTGACCTCGTGATCCGCCCGTCTCGGCCTCCCAAAGTGCTGGGATTACAGGCTTGAGCCGCCGCGCCCGGCCAAGATGACTTTATTCTTAAGAGAAATAAAATATGCTGAAAGATCCAGTGTCATAATGTCTACAACTTCAAGTGGCTCAGCCAAAAAGAAAAAAACGTGTGTGTGTGTGTGTGTGTGTAGGTACTTTCTGTGTAGAGAAAGAGGGTATGAGAGAAAGTAAACATGGCAAAATATTAACAACTGGCAAATCTACACAAAGGGTAACATGGAGGATGGGCACGGTGGCTCATGCCTATAATCCCAGCACTTTGGGAGGCCAAGGCAGGTGAATCGCCTGAGGTGAGGAGTTTGAGACCAGCCTGGCCAACATGGTGAAACCCCACCTCTACTAAAAATACAAATCTTAGCCGGGCATGGTGGTGGGCACCTGTAGTCCCAGCTACTCAGGAGGCTGAGGCAGGAGAATCACCTGAACCCAGGAGGCGGAGGTTGCAGTGAGCTGGGATCACACCACTGCATCATCACAGCCTGGGCGACAGAGGAAGACTCTGTCTCAAAAAAATAAATCAGATAAAAAAGGGTAGTACGGGAGTATTTCCTTTCACTATTCTTTCAGTTTTTCTTTATGTTTATCTATTTTCAAAATAACAAAATTGGAAGGGCAAGGTCATTAACATTCTCTGAGCACACAGAAGGGGAGAATGATACTTTACTGAATAAAAGTCACCTTGTAATTAAATGCTCAAACAATAAGCTGAACATACATATGCAAATTTGTCTGTAACTCCAACTTGCCATTTTGAAACAGGACTTTCTTCCTGGAAACAGGATCTTTACCAAACCTGTGTGCATTTCTTGGAAAAGATGATACAAAGCTGCCTAAATTTAATTCAATGACTTAAAAGGAAAAATTAAATAGGCAAAGGTTATTTCAGGTAAACTGAATGTACACTGAAAGATAAGAATAGCTGTATTTTTCCACACGCAGTAAGTCAAAAGGACAGGAGAATTCAGTCCATATTCAGGCAAGGAACATTTAAGTTCATCATCTTACCTCCTAAAGCCTAGCAGTAGGCTACTTCTTATAGAATGCAGCGAGAGAGGCAATGTATTTGATTCCACTGCAAAAGAAAATGACCATCATTAAATCTCAGACCAAACAAATTAAAAAACCCTGCATTATCAAATTGAAAACCTTTTAGTTTTCATTTTGGAAATTGTATTTAAAAAATAAAAAATGTTTTCATACAAAATTAAACAATGCAGTAATATATATCTGCAATATAAGCTACCCTTTTAATGTATTTTTAAATTTCATGAATACATACAACTAATCAATTTATAAATATCCTTTCCTATAAAT
Organism: Macaca mulatta; assembly: GCF_049350105.2. Classification (NCBI taxonomy): domain Eukaryota; kingdom Metazoa; phylum Chordata; class Mammalia; order Primates; family Cercopithecidae; genus Macaca; species Macaca mulatta. Next base: position 80,892,774 of record NC_133418.1, on the reverse strand, counting down.
GGCAATTACTAATATACCAGCAGACTCAGAGTCAGCCTGGTACACATACTGAGGCTGTATGTTGTTGGACATGGTGGCACCATGAAGAGAGAGATTGTAATACCCTACAGGACTTTTGTTCTTTAAAGATAGTAGATGAGAGGAAAAATTCTTTTCTCAGAGAGGTGTTGGGTTCTGTTGAACCATTCATACTTTCTCATTTCATTTTTCACTATGATCAAGGACCTGCACTCACAGAAGAGTAACCACCTAAAGTAATAATAAAACAGGCCACATGTCTGTTATGTAATTGACTTATATTGATCTTTCACTTTTCTGAGTATTTGTTTGCTCTACTACTCATTTTGACAATTTAACAGTCTACAACCTTGTATGTTTCAATGCCGACATTATAAGCCTGATTTGCCATTGTGTAAGAATCACACCTTACACTGACTCTTCACATAACCCTTGCCAAACTAGCAAGGGATGAGATCACAGTAGGCATTCCCTGAATTTATTTTTCCCTGCAATTGTATTAAAATGGAACCATGTTATATATAAGTAATTGAGTTAATCTTTTCACTATAACGGTAATGTGGCTATTGAATAGTACAAAAAGGATGGGATTAGAGAGGAATTCATAGTAGAAGCAAATTCTGAAGACAATAAATACAGTTTAAATGAAGGTTAAGATACCTGGTTTCATTAAAGAAAAATCCCATGGGAAAAGTCATGGTCCATTTTCAGTGTTCATCTCCCCAAAAGTAACAAATTAACCCACACACGTAAGGAGAATTGTTTTATATCAGCTGCTATACTCCTTGAACAAGGAGCCTAAGTTTCTCAGTGCTTTTACAGCATTTGAAAATCTAAGTCATTTTTAAAATGACCTGCACTGAGTCACTCAAGGAATTTTAAAGGGAACACAACCACATGCCTCTTGCAACTTTGAATTTTATATGATCAAATTAATCTTCCATGCCTACAAACACAAGTGGGAAAACGTTCTCTACTACTACAAAATGTAATCAAGATAATCCATTTACTCTTCTCTACTACCTGACATTTCCTGTGAGGTAGTAACCAGTAGAGCATTCCTAAGAGCTGCCTAAAGCACATACCAGCAATTATAGAACGAACAGCTCTTCAAAGACTTGGAAATCAAAGCTGGAGGGGAAGGCACTGACAGGAAAAGCTCAAATACTTGGCAAACTTCTTGGCATTTTTCTTTTTCAAATCTAATAAACAACCTCTTGAAAATTCATTTTTATACTATTCAAAATAGTATTCTACAGAATACTGTCAAGTTTTTATTCATTAAAAAGGTGACTAGAAACATCTCAGCTGGAAGGCTGCTGACAAAAAGCATCTAGTTTCCTTAGCAACAAACAAGCCTGAAAAATCAAGAGGTTGACAACGAAGTGGAATGGATGATATGATAAAAGGAAAAGGCAGCTCTCGTGGATCCACCTCGTGAGCCCAGATTCCTTTCTCGTCAGTATGGAAAATCTATGTGTTATACAGAGTGGAAGGCAAAATCAATACACTCAGATAGCAGCCAGCAATAATACTCAGTATTTGACTCAAATAACTACAACAGTCACCATTTTTCATGCTGGACACTTTGTCTTTCCCTTACAATATTACAACAAATATTCTAAGTGACATTCACAAGTAATACATACCAATAACCCGGTTTGTATAAAGCTTCCACCTATACAATTTGAATATAACATTAATGAGAGCTTAACTGTTAACATTTTAGGGAACTAAAAGTTAATGTATGTCTATGTTTTGTTTGTAAATGACATATTTTTCAGAAGATCTGAAAAACTGTAAAGCAACACCATGGACATGTTAAAAAATAAGGTCTCTTAAGAATGTCTTATTTATTAATTAAAAATAAAATGCAGGTAAGGCACAGTGGCTCACACCTGTAATCCCAGCACTTTGGGAGGCTGAGGAAGGTGGATCACTTGTGATCAGGAGTTCGAGACCAGCCTACCCAACAAGGTGAAACCCTGTCTCTACAAAAAATACAAAAAATTAGCTGGGCATGGTGGCACGTGCCTATAATCCCAGCTACTTGGGAGGCTGAGGCAGGAGAATCGCTTGAACCCAGGAGGCGGAGGATGCAGTGAGCCGAGTTTGCGCCACTGCATTCCAGCCTAAGTGACAGAGTGAGACTGTGTCTCACAAATAAATAAAATAAAATAAAGTGCAGTATGGTGAAAAGAACAAAGTTAAAGTCTGAACATCTTACTTCTGGTTCAAATCACTAACCTTGGGCAAATCATTTAACTTCTCTACGCCTTTAGTCATCTATCAATGGAGATAATTTTATTAACATGTGATAAGCATTATAAAGCACCCTAGCATTTAAAAATGTTTAGTAAACATTTGCTGTGTTTTTGTTAATGAAGACTAGAAGTCTTTGTAATAGATGTTAGTTTAAAAAACACTTCAGAAACAATATCACATTTGATTTTCACAACTCCCCCAAGTTGGGTAGTACTACCCTAAAAAGTGAAGCAGAGAGGTTAGAAGACTTCTTCTAAATCACATAATCGGTGGCCAAATTATAAAGAATATCCACATCTTCAGGGTCTCCAGTCCAGCCTTCAGTCTAACACCATATTACATAAAATATTCAATGTCCTTACAACATTAAAATTACTTACAAATTATCCACAAGTTCAGCTCATAAACCGTTTTATCAGTCTGGCTTTAATAAAACATATAAAACCTTCCTTGCTTTCATTGCATGAATCACCCTGCATGCCCTCAATAGTAACTAAATCTATCAAGTTTACTGCTAATGTTGTATACTTACAAAATGATAATACAAAGTCTAAGTTCCCATTTATTGCTTCGCTTCTCAATTCAGCTTGAGAAAACGTATCACTATCAGACAGACATCCATTTTCCTGGAGATAAAGCATATATCAATGAGAATACATCTCAGCTAACAATATTTTGATATGCCAAAGTTCCTGTCTTCCTGATTCTTTGACTCACCACATTCTCTGATTTTCTAGAAAAATACATAAGCTCAGAAATTGAATTTTAGCAAAAATTTAAAGATGACATTCCAACATTCGAAATTAAATGCTCATCTTCAAATACAGATGATCTGATGCCTTTAGAGGGCCTTACTTCTGGGATAAGTTTACTAGTGAGGATACTAGAACAATTCTCCCATTCAAGACAAAACAAAAATTCAATGGATTAACCTAAAATATTCTAGGGCATACAGTTTGGCCAGGATCAAATTTAATTTAATTTAACTCAGAGGCTCATCACTTGTCCCAACATCACTTGTTTAACAATTTAAATATATGAGTCAAAATTGAGCTCAAATACATTTGTTGAATCATTTTATTATAGTGTATTAAAAAAACCACCTAATCAGCAATAAGCAATGATAAAAAATAAATTATGGCATACCCATACAATGAAACAGCAAACATAAAATACATTTTGTGGAATTAAATACTGTTATGAAAAGGTATCCAACGAAAAAGACTTCATCATGACACAAATATGAGAGAAATGTAATTTTCCTTCAGGTCTCTAGTAGGCCAGAAACAGAGACTTTTAGGGGGAGTTTGAAAGTAATGAAGCCAAAGAGAAGTTTTTTTTTTAAAAGGAAAATAAGAATGTTCTTTCTTTTTATTAAACTGTAGCCTCTGTCAAGTTAGGTGGGTAATAGGAACAGTATAATAAGAGTTGCCTGATAATATGAACAGTATACTTTTTTGCTAGAAGAGATTTCTCCAGCCTATTATACATCTGAAAGAATATACATGCTTAGCAATGACTATCTCAAGGAACTATGGACAGATTGTACAGCCCTACCACTTACTCGTATTCTCTAATTTATCAACAAACATTTATTATGTAATTTCTGAAAATTGATGAAAAAATGTACTTTTTAATGTACAGCTGAAGACAAAAGGCATTATCAGGCCGGGCGCAGTGGCTCACACCTGTAATGCCAGCACTTTGGGAGGCCTAGGCAGGCTGATCACCTAAGATTAGGAGTTTGAGACCAGCCTGGCCAACATGGTGAAATCCCATCTCTACTAAAAATACAAAAATTAGCCGGGTGTGGTGGTGGGTGCTTGTAATCCCAGCTACTTGGGAGGCTGAGGCAGAAGAATCACTTGAACCCGGTAGGCAGAGGAGGTTGCAGTGAGCCCAGATTGCACCACTGCACTCTAGCCTGGGCGACAGAGCGAGACTCTGCCTCAAAAAAAAAAAAAAGAAAAAAGAAAAAAAGAAAAAAGAAAAAAAAGCAGATCAATAATACTGTGGGTTCTATTAAACACTTAACAGAGTAGTTGTTTTCAAGCCCAAAACACTCAATACTACTGAAATTCCAGCAATGAAGGTGAGACAGTTAAGATGAGAATGAAATGTAACCAAATTTGGGATAAGTTTCCAAATTAGATCTGCTGTTCCCTAAGTCACTAATGAGAAAGCCAAAGCAGTAACCAAGAAGACACTGGATCTGGGGGCTATATTTCTGCAAAGAGAACATCTGAAAAAGTAAGAATATGTGGGAAAGTTACTTTAAAAAATTTTTTAACAGTAAAGTATGTATAGTACAGGCTCAACATACCCCACTAAGAACTTAGGGAAAGAGGTGAAGACACTGAAGATATAAACCCTAACACTTCAGAAGACTGTAATTATATAATTATTTTAATGAAAGAAACACTCTAACATTATTAGAAAAATCAAGGTATTATATGAATGACTGTATAGGAAACCTCTTTTAAACAACATGTTCCTTATTAAGTATTAGGTGCTCTGCCATCTTGTTCCTAATTGCAAAGCACTTTTTGTTTTGTTTCTGTAACTCATATATTCAGCGCTAAGCATTCTGTTTTGAAAGTGGAAAATGCAGCCTTTGCTAATCCAATGCACTGTCCCAATCAACATCTTCATGTGCCTCTTTATCAACAGCTTGCCTACTCTGGTAGGGACCAGAAGTATTTGGTAGGAAAACAAAGGTTTGGAGTTTTAAAAAAAAAAAAGACAGAGAGAGAGAGAGAGACTAGTATATATACTATTAGTGCACACTTTATGAAAATTAATAGGGAAGTGAAAAATAATATTCAAAAAGTGAAAACTGAAGCAGGGTACAGTAACATGTGCCTATGATCCCAGCTACTCAGGAGGCTGAGACAGGATGATTGCTTAAGTCCAGAGTTCAAGACCAGCCTGGATAACGTACTGAAACCCCTGCTTCTTTAATAAAATAAAACAAAATCTAATTTATAAATGAAAATTTCAGGTGCATTTCAGGGCGGGATCAGGAGTTAATATTGTTTTAATTTTTCCCAATCTGGCATATTGTCTTTTTAATACACAAGAAAAAGGCTGCTTTGTCTTTTTGAGTTTTGACGCTATAAATGTTATACCAACTAATATTTTTTACAAAGCTTTAGAAAATTGTATGCAGGGCCGGGCGCGGTGGCTCACACCTATAATCCCAGCACTTGGAGAGGCCGAGGCAGGTGGATCACCGGAGGTCAGGAGTTCGAGTCCAGCCTGACCAACATGAGGAAACCCTGTCTCTATCAAAAATAGAAAATTAGCCAGGCATGGTGGCGCATCCTGTAATCCCAGCTACTCGGGAGGCTGAGGCAGAAGAATTGCTTGAACCCAGGAGGCAGAGGATGCAGTGAGCCCAGATTGTGCCATTGCATTCCCGCCTGGGCAACGAGAGGGAAACTCCGCCTCCAAAAAAAAAAATTGTACACAGATTTGACCATTTTGAGTCCTCAGTTCAATGACATTTTTGTGTGTGACTACTAAACATTAAGGAGGAAAGACACTCTCTTCAATTATTAAATTAAAACCACACTTGTACTCACCTGCAAAATGGCACGTGCTGACTTTATACTATTGAAGCATGGAATCACGTAACCTATGTATGTTTCCTGATCAGGAGGTACTCCCAATTCTTGCATTACTTTCAGGACTTCAATTATACCTAACACATAAAATGTAGAAGCACAGAGATGAAGAACTTAGAACAAAGTTAAAAAAGATCAGTAAGTTCAGTTCAATTACTTTCTGAATCATAATGTAAGAAAATTACTCAGCAATTCGTTTGTCTAAAAGGCAGAAAAGCAACAGAACTGTGAGATATAATGATAAAAAAATTAACTCCTCCTTTCTTCATCCCCCTCTGTGAAACAGTGAATTTCAAGAAAGTATCCTTGAAATTATAAGCATAAAGAAACATAAAACAATTAACCAATGTGTCCAACGTTTCCGGCACCCCTAAAGTGATTATAATACAACATTGCTATTATAGAGCAATGATGGACTTGTACAAAAAAAACTTGGCCAGAATAAATGCTGCAAAGAGAAGTGAGTGGTTTCAAAACATGTCTTCAATTAAGTACTTACGTAAAAAGTTCCCTAATTGTTACTAACTTGATTTCATATTTTACAATGTAAGAATGAAAAATAGCAATTTATTCTAATGAATTATTGTCTAACTGTATTTAAAACTAACTTAAAAATCTAGTAAGTTGTTTCCCCCATTTCCCACTCACAAAAATCTCTTTTAATAACTTCTTACAAATTAAGTCATTTCATGTTTTCAGAGCTACAGCGAGTTTCAAATAGATCCAGATCTTTTCTTTAATAAAAAGAAAGAACATTCTTATTTTTCCTTTTAAAAACTTACTTATCTTCGGCTTCATTACTTTCACATTATTAAAACTCCCCCTAAAAGTCCCTGTTTCTGGCCTACTAGAGACCTAAAGAAAAATTACATTTCTGGCCGGGCGCGGTGGCTCAAGCCTGTAATCCCAGCACTTTGGGAGGCCGAGACGGGAGGATCACGAGGTCAGGAGATCGAGACCATCCTGGCTAACACGATGAAACCCCGTCTCTACTAAAAAATACAAAAAAATAGCCGGGCGAGGTGGCAGGCGCCTATAGTCCCAGCTACTCGGGAGGCTGAGGCAGGAGAATGGCGTAAACCCAGGAGGTGGAGCTTGCAGTGAGCTGATATTCGGCCACTGCACTCCAGCCTGGGCAACAGAGCGAGACTCCGTCTCAAAAAAAAAAAAAAAAAAAAAAAAATTACATTTCTATCAAATTTGTTACACGATTAACTCTAGTACAAATAATTGACAGTAAATTCCCACTAAGTACAGAAAGACACAGGCAAGTCTAACTACATTATAAATACCTGCACATTTCTTTTAGATAAAATTTAGATAATGAAAAAAAAAAAAACTAGGTATAATTTTTTTTAAATTTAGGTTATGAATCAGAATATTTTAACTTTAAACAGTTCATCATATATAAAATTACCTAATACTGGCCTAAAAACAAACAAATAGACCAATGCAATAGAACAAAGAATCTAAAAATGAACCCACGCACATATAATCAACTAATTTTGACACAGGCACCAATAAATGGTGTTGGCGCTGCAGGCAGTGGTGCACACCTATAGTTTTGGCTATTCAGGAGGCTGTTGCAGGACTGCTTGAGCCCAGGAGTTCAAGTCCAGCCTGGGCAACATAGCAAGATCCTGTCTTTTTTTTGAGACAGAATATTGCTCGGTCACCCAAGCTGGAGTGCAGTGGTGTGATCTCAGCTCACTATAACCTCCGCCTCCTGGGTTCAAGCAGTTGTCCTGCCTCAGCCTCCAGAGTAGCTGGGATTACAGGCACACGTCACCACGCCCAGCTAGTTTTTGTATTTCTAGTAGAGATGGGGTTTCATCATCTTGGTCAGGCTGGTCTGGAACTCCTGACCTCATGATCCTAGAGATGGGGTTTCACCATGTTGGTCAGGCTGGTCTTGAACTCCTGAATTCGTGATCCGCCTGCCTCGGCCTCCCAAAGTGTTGGGATTACAGGCATGAGCCACTACACCCGGCCTGGACCCTTATCTTATACAATACACAAAAATCAACTCAAAATAGATTAAAGACTTAAACTTGAAACCACAAAACTCCTAGAAGAAAACACTGGTCTTGACAATGACTTTTTGGATTTGAGACCAAAGCGCAGACAACAAAAACAAAAACAGTGAAGTGGAACCACATGTAACTAAAAAGCTTCTGCACGGTAAAGGAAACAATAAAATGAAAAGGCGACCTATGGAATGGGAGAAAATATTCGCAAACCATGTATCTGATAAGGGGCTAATATCTAAAATACATAATAAGGAACTCAAACAATTCAATAGCAAAAAAAACAAAAAACAAAAAAACCCCAAATAATTCAATTAACAGATGGGCAAAGGATCTGAATACACATTTTTCCAAAGACATAAAAACGGCCAACAGTCTTATGAAAAGATGCTCAACATTACTAATCATCAGGGAAATGCAAATTTAAGCCACAGTGAAATATCACCTTATACCTGTCAGAATGGCTACTATCAAAGAGTCAAAAGCGATTACACAGTGGTGAGGATATACAGAAAGGGAACCCTGGTCTACTGCTGGTGGGAGAGTATGGAGAGTCCAGAAAAACTTAAAAGTAGAATTACCAACAATCCCACTTCTGAGCATATGTCCAAAGGAAAGAAAATCATTATCTCAAAGAAACATTTGTTCATTCCAGCATTATTCACAGTACCCAAGATGTAGAAACATGCTGTCAACAGATAAAGAAAATGTGGCATATATACACATAGAGAATGGAAGATTATTCAGCCTTAAAAACAAAGAAAATCCTGTCATTTACAACATGAACGAACTTGAAATACATGCTAAGTGAAATAAGCCAGACACAGAAAGACAAATACTATGTGATCTCACTTATATATGGAATCTTTATTTATTTGTTTATTTTTGAGACAGAATCTCACACTGTCGCCCAGGCTGAAGAGCAGTGGCCCGATCTCGGCTCACTGCAAGCTCCACCTCCCGGGTTCACGCCATTCTCCTGCCTCAGTTTCCCGAGTAGCTGGGACTACAGGCGCCCGCCACCATGCCCAGCTCATTTTTTGTATTTTCAGTAGAGACAGGGTTTCACCATGTTAGCCAGGATGGTCTTGATCTCCTGACCTCGTGATCCTCCCGCCTTGGCTTCCCAAAGTGCTGGGATTACAGGCGTGAGCCACTGGGTACCGCTTTTTTTTTTTTTTTTTCCCCAAGATGGAGTCTCCCTCTGTCACCAGGCTGGAGTACAGTGGCGCGATCTCAGCTCACTGCAACCTCCGACTCCCGGGTTCTAGCAATTATCCAGCCTCAGCCTCCCAAGTAGCTGGGATTACAGGCGCCCACCACCACACCTGACTAATTTTTGTATTTTTAATAGAGATGGGATTTCACCATGTTGGCCAGGATGGTCTCGATCTCCTGACCTCAGGTGATCCACCTGCCTTGGCCTCCCAAAGTGCTGGGATTACAGGCATGAGCCACAGCGCCTGGCCTCTACGGAATCTATTTAAAAAAAAAAGTTGAACTGTTATGGGACTGGGGGGTGAGTGAAAAGGTATGGTGGTCAATAGGTATAAATTTTCAGTTATATGGTAAGTAAGTTCTGGACACAATGTACTGAATACTTGATTTTTGCTGAGAGAGTAGATCTCAAGTGTTCTTGCCACAATATTTTTTTTTTTGAGACAGAGTTTCACTCTTATTGCCCAAGCTGGAGTGCAACGGTACGATCTCAACTCACAGCAACCTCCACATCCCGGGTTCAAACAATTCTTCTGCCTCAGCCTCCTGAGTAGCTGGGACTACAGGCACATGCCACCACGCCAAGTAATTTTTGTATTTTTACTAGAAACGAGGTTTCACTATGTTGGCCAGGCTGGTCTTAAACTCCTGACCTTGTGATCTGCCTGCCTCTGCCTCCAAAAGTGCTGGGATTACAGGCATGAGCCAATACACCCAGCCAATACAAAATTTTTAAAAAGATAACTAGCTCAACAAAAAAAAAAAGAGAGAGAGAGAAGGGCTGGGCGCAGTGGCTCACACCTGTAATCCCAGCACTTTGGGAGCCCAAGGCAGGTGGATCACCTGAGGTCAGGAGTTCGAGATCAGCCTGGCCAACATGGCGAAACCCCATCTCTACTAAAAATACAAAAATTAGCTGGGTGTGGTGGCACACGCCTGTAATCCCAGCTACTAAAGAGGCTGAAGCAGGAGAACTGCTTGAACCCAGGGGGCGGAGGCTGCAGTGAGCCGAGATCACACCACTGCACTCCAGCCTGGGCAACAGAGCCTATGTAACCAGCTGAGGTGATGGATATGTTAGCTTGACTGTGGTAATGATTTCACAATGTGCACATATATCAAAATGTAGCCAGGTGAGGTGGCTCATGCTTGTAATCTCAGCACTTTGGGAAGCCAAGGCGGGAGGACTGCTTGAGCCCAGGAATTTGAGACCAGCCTAGGCAGCACAGGGAGACCCCCGTTTCTACCAAAAAAAATTTTTTGAAGTAGCCAGGCCTGGTAATATGTGCCTGTGGTCCCACTGAGGCTGAGGTGGGAAAATCTCGAGCCTGGGAGGTCAAGGCTGACAGTGTGAGACACTGTCTCCAAAAAGTCATGTCATTTATCAGATAGACAGATGACTGATTGATAGATAGATGATTGTTGATAGAAAGATAGACAGATGTAGATTTAGCTACACAATTATTTATCATTCATACCTCAGTAAAGTTGGCTGGGAAGAATAAATAAATAACCTAATATCTTCAAATCTTAGAGATTTAAATGTATTTTTCAAGATGTAAACATAATGTTTTTAATTAGCCAGGCGTGGTGGCAGGCACCTATAATCCCAGCTACTGGGGAGGCTGAGGCAGGAGTATTGCTTGAACCTGGGAGGCAAACGTTACAGTGAGCCAGTATCACGCCACCACACTCCAGCCTGGGCAACAGAGTAAGACTCGGTCTCAATAATAATAATAATAATAATAATAATAACAACAACAACAACAATTTTTTTAAAACAACAACAACAATAATTTTTTTAAAATCCCTAAACAAAGCATGTGCTTACTGAAATATAAGAGAACATGCATACACAGTTGGTCCACACTGCACACAGAGGCCTAACAATACTTGTAAGTGAAATTTAAACTATTCCTCTAATAATTCACTGGGTATCATTACTAACAACCTTAGTAACTACCATAAAAGATGGCAAATTCCATTGTGCTCTTCTTTATATGAAAAGATTACTAAGCACCTGACATGAGGACATAGCTAAGTTGCTTTTGAATTCCTAGTAACAGATTTGTGTTAATCTAATGTCCTCAGTGTTCTTTCTGACCAGTAATAATTGTTTCCAGGACAATTATTATTTACTTAAACAGCTAAGTTGCTGGTGAGATACTCTGGTGAAGTGACAAAAAAAAGGGCTTTGGACTTTAAAGACCCAACTCTCCCCCTTGGTGCTGGTACTTAATGGCAGTGTAAATCTAAGCAAGTCGCAGCACATGTCTGAGCCATAATTTCATAGCTTACACACTAGAAATGGAAATATGCCAGGAACTGTGCTTCTAGACACTTTTACACATATTGCTTTGCTAAATCTTTCTAACTACCATCCATGGACTATGCAAGGCAATATGTGTCAAGGCACTTAATGAATAATTTTCTGACCTATAAAAGTCTATGCCAGACCGGGCGCGGTGGCTCACACCTGTAATCCCAGCACTTTGGGAGGCCGAGGCGGGCGGATCATAAGGTCAGGAGATCAAGACCATCCTGGCTAACAAGGTGAAACCCCGTCTCTACTAAAAACATAAAAAATTAGCCAGGTGTGGTGGCAGGCGCCTATAGTCCCAGCTACTCGGGAGGCTGAGACAGGAGAATGGCGTGAATCTGGGAGGCGGAGCTTGCAGTGAGCGGAGCTTGCGCCACTGCACTCCAGCCTGGGCGACAGAGCGAGACTCCGTCTCAGAAAAAAAAAAAAAAAAAGAGTCTACGCCTATTGAATGGATGGAAGTTCTAAGAACTGAAATATTATTCATAGGCATGGAAGAAGTTCTTGTGATCTAAATTCTTAGGGCAAGATTGAGGACAACAGAACTATAACATTCTGGAAAAAAAGAATTTCAATATTACCACTTAGCTTAGATCAGTATGTCAAACTCCAAGGTTTCAAAATCAGGGTGTGTGTGTGCCTCTCTATATAAAGAAAGCTGAAATGCCTTTAGAAATCAACTCATCAACTGAAATAAGCTAGAACCAGAAAGACAATACTGTCTCACTTATATGTGGAACAAAAACAGTCGAAAACTCACAGAAACAGAAAGTAGGACAGCAGTTGCCAGGGACTAGGGTGAGAGAGATATTGGTCAAAGGGCACGAACTTTCTGCTAATGAGATGAGTAAGTTCGAGGATCTAATGTACAGCATGGTGGCTACTGTTATTAATACTGTATTGTTTACTTGAAATTGGTAAAAGAACAGATTTTAAGTGTCTTCACCACACTCATGCACACAACAGGCACACACATAAATGGTTAACTATGGGCGTTATATGTTTATGGTTGTTAATTAACTTGACTATGGTAATCAGGACAGGATGTACCTGTACATAAAATCATTACATTGTATACCCTGAATATATACAGTTTGTGTCAATTTTTTAAAGTGGGGGAAAGAAAGCCAATGAATCTTCTAACAAAAGTATAAGGTAATTTCTCCAAGATCACAAGCAGAACTTGAATAAGAAACCAAGTCTCTTAATTGCTGGCAGGTGCTTGTTATACTACAAAAAATGCTAAAGCCTACATGTTTTTCCTGGAATCAGAAGGAACTGGGATCAAGTCCTTGTTCTGCCACCAAAAAGAATGATTTTCAGAGGCTCCTTGCTGGCAATACAGGAATGATGTTAATAAAGCGGCCCACTTAACTCTCAGGGTGGTCACTAAAATTAAAGGAAAAAATATGTGCGGAATCCTAAAACTACTAAATAACTGTGTGTGAGGGGTGTTTTTGTTTTTGTTTTGTTGTTTTTTGAGACAGCGTCTCACTCTGTCACCCAGGCTAGACTGCAGTGGCAGCGATCAAGGCTCAATGAAGCCCTGACCTCCTAAGCTCTAGCAATCCTCCCACTACAGCCTACCAAGCAGCTAGGACTACAGGAGTATACCGCCTTGCTCGGCTAATTTTTCTACTTTTTATAGAGACAGGATTTTGCCAAGTTGCCAAGGCTGGTCTCAAAATCCTGGGCTCAAATGATCCCCCTACCTCAGCCTCCCAAAGTGCTGGGATTACAGGCGTAAGCCACCACACCCAGCCTAAATAAAGGTTAATAGTAGCAATAATGACTTAATTTTTTTTAGCTGTATCAAAATACTGTAATAATACATAATACTGAAAAGTTTCTCGGATGATAGATTTTCCAATGTTTGAAAACTGGCCACCAAATTGACTGCAGCTACAAGATTCTTATTCTTATACGAAACCCTTCACACCATCTTCTAAGCCTCAAACATGTTTCATTCTCTTAATTCTTCATTTTTCCAATAACATTTATCAGGAGGAGGAGCACATTTTGCTCATTTAGATTATCTATGTTGCTGGCACTTTTAACTTACATATCTTTCTAACTGAAACTAAAGCATGCTCGAGAAAACCAGGGATCACACCTTCTGCTCAGGTAAGTTCAATCACTCCCTCAGGCAGCCTGAGGGAGCAGACAAAGAAAGATATTCTGTTCAGTAACCATAGTCAGATGGGAGGAGAGAAGCACTTACCAATAAGAAGGAAAACAGTGACTGATCTATCTGAATAAATTCTAATAAAAAATACAATTCACATTTCTTTTCAAAATAAAAAGACTAAAATAATCTTATATTAACCTATAGATTCCAAACCTCTGTGAACTTAGAAAATCTAAACTAAGACTAAATAATCTAATAAAAATATTTAAATACAGTCAGAAGAAAGTTTATCAATCTAGAGGAAAGTCTCCATTTAAAAAGTTCTGTGAGAATTATAACAGCTCACAAACTATCAGGAATGATACATGATTTGACTGAGTAACTTTCACGGACTGTGACTGTTTCACTCTACAGGATTTTACACTATACCCAAGGCATTCACTTTATTAGGAGGCAATTGCTTCCTCTTTGAAAAGTAAGTTCTGCCAAGAGTGGTGGCTCATGCCTATAATCCCAGCATTTTGGGAGGCCAAGGTGGGTGGATCACATGAGGTCAGGAGTTGGGGACCAGCCTGGCCAACATGGTGAAACCGCATCTCTACTAAAAACACAAAAAATTAGCTGGGTGCGGTGGCGCATGCCTGCAATCCCAGCTACTCGGGAGGCTGAGGCAGGAGAATCGCTTGAACCTGGGAGGCGGAGGCTGCAGTGAGCCAAGGTAGTGCCACTGTACTCCAGCCTGGGCAACAAGAGTGAAACTCTGTCTCAAAAATAAGTTCCTTCTATTCAGCCACTTCACTCAACTGGCATTTGGGCTTTCTGATCAGCCCTTCTTTATGTATTTTACTCCTTTCACATTCTTATTTTTATGTTTTCTAAATACACCCAGGGATATAGATCCAAATTCATTCTAGGTTATTTCCTGAAAGTCAGGCCAACTGGCTAGAGATGCATTATTCTAAGTGATAACTTTTCACTTGTGCCACAGAGATAAATGCTAGTAAGCCATGAGGAAGTAATTATAAATATCTTTCTTGGAGGTTGGTGATGGCTAAATCTGCAGCCAGAAAAATTTCAACAGAAACTTGATTATACAGGGCACATGCCCTCAGGACCTCCTGAGGCTGTGTCACAGGAAAAAAAAAAAAAAAAAAGAAAGGAAGAAAGAAAAAATATATATATATATGTTTTTTTAAAAAAAGAAACTTGATTATCCTATTGTTGAAAACTCTTGGTTCCACTTTATCTGATCCCCAAATATCTTTCTTTGATTTTCTGAAGAGTTTTATTTATTCCTTAGGAAACATGGCACAGCCTCCATCACTGCAGTCACTTTCTTCTTTGATTTCTACCATTTTATATATGATCTTCACTGGACAAAGAACAAGTTCATTGCACTAATAAGAATGTTACTTTCTTACCTTACACTAAAGAAACTATAAAGAATACATACAGCCATTTCCCTGTTACATAAAAGTAGACTGCAGAATATATACTTTACTATCTTTCAGGACCTTCTACAAAGGAGAATATATTGTTACATACTGTTTTTAAAAATTATAAAACTGACAACCTCTTGCACTCTCAGAACACATAGAATATAAAAGCATAAACTTTTATATTTTTTCAGACAAAACCTTTATCAATTAAAAAATTCACTATCTCTTTTAGCAACATTCTTTGTGTAAAAACTGGCAACTAATTTTTAAACAGTAGCTAAGAATTTTTAGAAAATAAACAGTATAAAACTTACAAAAATTGAATATGGAAGGGTTATAGTATAAAAAAGGATATTTTAAAAGAAGGACAGAAATCCTCTGTTCTAATCCCAGCCTAAAGACAGCTAGATGTGGAAGCTAAGGTCCGTCACTGAATGTCTATGTGGCCCTCAGTTCCTTCCTTCATGTAACGTGAGCTTTCAATATGGCACACCTTTAAAATCTAAATTCTGAGATTCTAAGAAAAGACAGATTTGAGATAAAGCCCATTTTCTACTATTTCAACTGCTACAACCATAGAAAGAAACTACCTAGCTCTTTTATGTTTACTAAGTAGTAAAAATGTAGTAACCAATTCAACTGTGACATGGTTGCAAAAGGAGATTAACCTGATGAACAAACATCTCAACTGGTACCAAAAGAATTTTCATACTTGTGTAAAGGTGGACAATACCAACATGCCCAAAGAGTTTGATGGAATGATGTAAACTTTCTGTGGTTCCAAAACACCGGGTGATAGGTTACCTTTTGGAGCTTTCAGACTGGAGGATATACAAAGAGTTAATCAAACTAGCATATTGTTTTCACAGAAATTTTTCTAAAAAGGATTTAGAGACTTTTATAGCCAGAAACAATTAGGGAATACTTGTTTCACTATTTCCTTTAAACCAGAAGACGGCTGTATATTTAAAATAAAATTGCAATATGAAAGTCTGCTAAAAGCACTTTTTTTGTTGTTTGTGCATTTTGTTTGTCACCCAATGTCACACTAACAATTCTGCATCTCATTCCAAAGCACATTATACTTAGAGATAAAATGAAAAAGACCATTTTTTGTTTCCCCAAGGGGAAAGTACTTCTGTTAAAAGCATCTTTTTATGAGACTATTCTTTCTGAATTACCAATAATGCAAACCAAAGAATTAGATACTGTACTCTGAAATTTAATATTTGTTCAATTCTTATTCATATCCTATAGTCATCCCATGTGTACAAGGGAAAAGTATGATAAATGCTTAAACGTACTTAAGAACCTGAAAGATTGAACATTTTTGTCCTTCAATCAGCAGGCTGTCAGGTCATGAGTACTCATTTTACAATAAAAGTTTTCCTGCCTTTCCTATTATTCTAACTAAGCTCAGTTAAAAAGAAATAGATTGGCCCACAAAGAAAATGGCCACACTTTTTGTTTTCATGAACCTGATTGTATATACAACTTTATCTTTATTAAAGGTAGACAATCTGATTTCAAACATTATATATAAAATCAAAAACTAAAGAGTTTTTTTAAGAACTTGAAAATAATGAACTGCTTAGAACTACATTCGTAAGTTTGAATATCAGGATCAGAGATGAAATAAGAAATGAAATTAACGAAATTCAGATGAAAGAAATCCATCATGTTTTGTTTTTTTAAATGCTTACACATAATACTTCATGGCGACTTAAAACAATTCCGTTTTCTCATAATACTCAGGAATAAGTATGCTTTTCCGAAGAATCCAATTAGATGTGCGTGCAAACTGTCATACTGGGAACCATTACAAACCAGTAAAAAGCACAATCTAACCTTGAACATTTTTTTCCTTCTGATGTCCAACTAGCAATGGCCAGAAATAGTGAGTTCTGATAGGAAAACCTTCCTCCTTCACAGCCTTCATTAGGGCTTTTGCCAAATCTGAAAGAGATATCATAAAATATCACAAAGCTACCTCAGCAAAACTTCCTTACGTTGGCTTTAACTTTAAGAATGTAGTACCAGTTTTTTTGGCAAGTAAAGCACAATGGAGGGTGAACTGCAGAGGAAAGGAGTGCATCTGGATTTCCTTTAACTTCTTACAGTAGTCTGTTAGCTTCTCCACAGGCTGTGGGAAAAAAGTCACCACATTAGCTGGATTGGCAAACATCTTACCGTTTAAACTGCTGCAAATATTCTATCACTTCTTGAGATGAGCAGTTTAAATCCCGCACTTTTTCTACCCAAAAATCTTGCAACACAAGAACAAGGTTGTTATAATGTTCACAACTGGTCTAATCTCATAAATATTCCTATATTTTAAAGAATCTTATTTCACTGCCAATTATATTGTCTACAAAGTAAAAGTGGACAGAATACCGTATTCATAGTCACACAGTGTCGTAAAAAGAAACTGCCAAAGTCACTTATGCCATCTTCCTTTGATATAGGGCATGCTAGTAAAATTTGCAAAGCTACATCTTCCAATTTTTCAGTGACTAAAAGTAAAATGAGGTTCATTGCATCTGGGAAGAAAACAAAGACATCTTTTGTTAGTAAATTGAACAATGTTTTTACACTGCAACCAATGTTCCGATACTAAAGACAAAATAAGAATTGCAAACATCAAAAGCATATATCTGCCTAAATAACAATAAAACACTTGCAAATCAAATCATCCCCATGTATTCATTAACTCATGTTTTTGGGCTTATTTAACTGACTTTAAGAGTTCTATGTTCAACTCCCACAATGCCCATTGTTAGAAAATGTCCTTTCCATCATATAAGAACAGCAATTCAGATTTTTATAAAAATCATGTAAATAGATTTTTTAAAAACTACCTGGAATATATCTTCTTTCACATGTAACTTTTTCCAAAATTTCTGAGACATACTGAGGATACCCAGCTTTACTGAAGCTAAAAATAATTTGGAATAAATCACGGTCCATAAGGTGAAGCTCGGACTTCTCGACCTTCTCCAGAGTCTATAGAGAGTTCCAGAAATTAGAAGACCAAGTTAGAGTGTTTTTATTTAAGTATTAAAGTTAAATAAATTAAAATATCCAGATTCAAAACAGTAGGGAAAAACACCACCTAAAGCTTTAGGACTTCTTTTAAAACATAAGAAATACTCGGCCAGGTGCGGTGGTTCACGCCTGTAATCCCAGCACTTTGGAAGGCCGAGGAGGGTGGATCACGAAGTCAGGAGATGGAGACCACGGTGAAACCCTGCCTCTACTAAAAATACAAAAAATTGGCCAGGCCTGGTGGCGGGTGCCTGGAGTCCCAGCTACTCGGAGAGGCTGAGGCAGAAGAATGGCGTGAACCTGTGAGGCGGAGCTTGCAGTGAGCCGAGATTGCGCCACTGCACTCCAGCCTGGGCGACAGAGCAAGACTCCATCTCAAAAAAAATAAAAATAAAAATAAATAAAAAGGAAATACTCTACTTCAACAGTAACTGTTATATTATCAGCACCAAGATACTGAACTATAATAATTCTCCATAAATACTACTCTCTGCAAGGAAACATCTTTGAAAACAGGTATAAACTACACTTTGCTGCCTCATATAAAACATAACACAAGTTTTTACAAATGATTTTAAAGTATGTTTATTTAGACATAAGTCATACCTGCTTAACATGGTCAATGTCGCCCTTCTCAGCATATGCATTCAATAATGCGAGGTATGTGTCTGGACCAGGCTCAATTCCAGCCTCTCTCATCACTGTGAGAATGTTTTCTGCATTCTGCATATCACTACAAGTTAATCCAAAAAACAGATTACTTGCCAAATGTAATATAGTTATTCAAACTAAAACATACGCTTATTAAAATCAAAAATGCTAAGTATCATTTGGAATTATGATGTCAGAAAACAAATGTATATTAAACTGGATATATGTTTCTCAAATAAAGATCATAAACATCTGATCCCTCATTAAGAAAAATAATAATTACGCAGACATTAAATAACATATACCCTCTTACATTATACAGGTTATGACTCAGACTTAACTTACAAGGTAAGAATAACGTTTAGTAAATTACTCTTCAAAAATAAAAATATTTTCCAGAGCAGTTACTTCAGATCAAGCCCAGTTTCTTTTTTCTTTTCTTTTCTTTTTTTTTGAGATGGAGTCTTGCTCTGTCTCCCAGGCTGGAGTGCAATGGCACGATCTCGGCCCACTGCAATCTCTGCCTCCTGGGTTCAAACAATTCTCCTGCCTCAGAATCCCGAGTAGCTGGGATTACAGGCACCTGCCATCATGCCCAGCTAATTTTTATATTTTTGTAGAGACCAGGTTTCACCATGTTGGCCAGGCTGGTCTTGAACTCCTGACATCAGGTGATCTGCCCACCTCAGCCTCCCCAAAGTGCTGGGATTACAGGTGTGAGCCACCGCGCCCGGCCTATAGCCCAATTTCTAAAAATTCAAATAAAAGATTTGTGGAATAAATGTAAAAGCACGTTATAAAAATATTAGTATGCTCTACCTCATATACTACAGATTTTTTTTGAAGGGGTAGACAAACATATTTTAGGAGTAGACAAACATATTTTAGGAACTGTCTACAATAATTTTATCTAATTTAAACCCCACTTAACAAACAAAAAAGGAGTAAAATGACCACTTTAGCATCTCAGCCATCTATCACTTAAGAATCAAAACCTCAGGTTAAACATTACCCAGCTCTGGCATGCCCTGTCACAAGGGCACTGAATACTGCCTCTGTAACTGGGAGATCCTTAGTTTTCATAAATCCAAGAATCTTGCTGCAAAGGAAAAACGAAGACACTCATTGGAAGTATTTATCAAGAAAACTCTTTACAACATGTATAGAATTAGGTTAGGCCTTGAGTTACTTTTGTTTTTAAAATATAATAGTAACACACACTTGTTTTAGAAACCACCAAAAAAGAACTGATCCCTTTGATCCCCTTTCCACAAAATCCCACTCTTTAAAGTATCAATAGTCTTGAAGTACTCTTGATACAAATACTAGATTTTTAAAAATCTGATTTGTCTTACACTACTAATTACCCTTGTAAAAGCATAGTTTTGTAAGATTCATTTAGATAAAAATGAAATTATGTATTCCAATTTATCCCTTATTTTCCAAACCTTCCATTCATAAGTAGTAATAAATTTTACATAAGCAGAGAAATGGTGCAACTGATTTTCCATTAGTCAGTGGACTAAAGAGACTATTCCCAGTTTTATAAATGAATACAGCTTAAATAGCTAAGAACATTTCCCTTAGGAAATATTTAAAAAAAAAAAAAAAAGCTTTATAGCTCAACAACTTTATACCTCTCTCTAGTAAATCAAATTTTTAATTAAAACAGCAACTTTTACTTATCTTTTCTCTCTTACGCGATAATTTTATATTTTATGTAAGTCAGATTACCAGATTTGCTAGATTAAAACAGTTCTGAAACAATTTCCTTCATTAGGAAGAAGCTTTAAAACAAAGAGTGAACAGACATCTAGAGTTACAAAATGTACACATTTGTTCACTTAAATATGTTCATACAGATCCATACCTGGCACCTTCAATATCTCCCGTATTACAGTAAGAAGCAATCAATCTCTGGTATGTCACCTGTCAATGAAAATGGGCCAGTTAATTTTACATATACTTTTTTTTCTGAGTAAAGAAAAAAAATGGTGGATGTGAAAATATATATTCACAATAGCAACTACTTACTCGATTTGGTTGAATGTTCGCGTCCTCCATTTTTGCCAGGAAATCAGTTGGTGAGAATTTATATTCATTTTGAAGATAGACTTTAAGTAAAGCATTATAGTGACTCACATCATACACAGCACCTACAAATGAAATTTAAAATCAATGTTTAGAAAAGCATTGAAAATCCTATGCTTTAAAGTGGAACTAAATTTAACAAACAAAAAGAGTAAAACTATCACTTCAGCATTTCACCCATCCATCTTTGCACTCAGACCTATCTACACAGATACTCTGTCACACAGAGCAAACTAAGCATGTAAGACAGTAATTACTGAATTATTGTATAGTCACAAGTAACTGCCTATTCAGATATTAAAAGGCCTCTTACTTAAGAAGTACAAAATTATCTTCCTGTTAGAAAACGCTGACAACACCCCTATATTTAAAAGTGACTATAAGATTTTTCTATATAAAGCAGTCCTCACATTACAGACACACTGTGATGAATGGATTGTAACTTCAGTTCTTTCACACAGTAGGACTGTGCTGGCAATTCTGCCACTCAAAGCCTTCATTTGAAGGATGCATTCCATTTTCAGCTAATGAACATGATCCATGGTCTGCTCTTGTTAATGATCGGTATTCCAATGCCCTTTGTTTTCTTTGTATCCCTACTATTTAGGGCCACATCAAATAAGGTTACCACACATCCTTACTCTACTCAGTCATGACATCACAGTCCTTATATCAATTTTGTGGTAACATGACTCACTATATTTTCATGAATTTCACATCTTTATTCTCCTGCCTGTGACCATACAGGCCTACGGTCAGTATTTAGGGGTCAGATTATGAGATTTTAGGCAGCAGAGACCTGTTCCATTAAATTAATACACATTTTTATCTTAACAGATACGTTTCTTTCATACTTACTATGTTTCAGGCACTATGCTAAGTGTTCTACATATAGTGGCTCACTTAAACTTCACAACAACTTTGAGACACTACTATCACCCCCATCTTACAGATAGCTTAGATCTGTCAACAGCTCATTCTGTAATTTTGGACAAGTTACTTAAACTAAAAGATCTCTTATATCTTTATAAATCTGTAAACGAGTCAAACTTGTGAAGTACAAGGTTTCTGGCAATATTAATTCAACAAGTATGTATCAAATGCCATTATACACAAAGCATCATGCTACTGGCAAAGCAGGAAAATAAAGAAGCTATGGATTTAATCCTCATAAAGCATACACTTATATAGGAGAGACTATTTGTAAATAATTTTAAAATAATAACACATTGTCAATCTTTCTATGGAGGTATCAATATTATTACTGCTGTGTAATGCTTTTTTCTATTTTAGAATGTAACCTTTTCTGCATACATTTCTCCCAGTTCAATGACTTACTGACATATAGAAATTTCTAATTTTTAGAGATTGAATACTTTAGCTTTACTTTTCTGCTCCTTTTATACTTATAAAATCCTTTTCCATTCTGAAATTCAACATTTATTTATATATTTTTTAACTTAAAAAAAATCAACTTATCAAAATGTATTCTAGATGTATTCAAAACTATGAAGGAAGAATCTGTCTTTATCCTAGTTTTTTCACATAGGTCCTACACACTTTTTGAAGAACAGTTGTAAATATTTTATTTATTTGTGGCCATACTTTATTGGATTCTTGTATCCATTTTCTTTTATAACTAGAAGAGGTATGGATTCTTAAACATTTAGTAAGTCAGCTAATTACTGTGAGTTGATTTTCTGGGATTTTACAGATTAAACAATCACATCATCTAAAAATGATAATTTCTTGTACTGTTTCACATCTTATTTCATTGCATTATACATGATTGTTGTTGGTTTTAGATTTTTAACACATTAAAGAAGCATCCTTCTATATGTTAAGATTTTTTAAAATCAGGAATGAACATTAAATTTTATTAAACGATCTTTTTTCAAATTATTTTTTGAATATGTACTACATTACATGACTTAAAATTGAAAAGGTATAAAAAGGTAGAGTAAAACCTGTATCCAGTGTTCATCATCCTTCCAGAAATATTTTAATACTGTATACACATGCACATGTATGAACATTTTTCTTCAAAATACTATCATTCTATACATTCTGGTCTACACCTTAATTTTTATTTATACTCTGGAGAACACCCCCATTGGTATATAAAGAGCTTCTTCATTTCTTAAAACAGTTACACAGTAATCTATTTTATGGGTACTCCACGATTTATTTACCTAATCCCCTAGAGAGGAATATTTGAATCGGTTCCAATTTCTTACTACTACAAACAAGCTACAATGAAGAATATCCTTTTGCATCTATATCTGTATCTAAATTCAAACAAATGGAACTGCTTGGTAAAATGGTATGTGCATTTATAACTTTGACAGACAAACTGGCTATTTTGTTCTTTTTATTTTTTAACTTACCATACTTGTAACACTTGTTATGAAAAATTATTTATTGTTAATGCCCCTAGATGTCACTATACCTCACCAAATAAATATTACCAAAAAATTATGAATCAAGTAGCCCTTCCATAAAGCTGAATTATACCATTTATGTAAACAAACATTTTTTTGCAAAAAGAAAAAATATCTACACCTTTTATACACATCATATATTTAAACAATCATACCTAATTTCTGAAGTTTGTCCCATATCCTATGAGCAAATTCTGTTCTCTCTTCAAGCTTTAGTTCAGGCAAGAGAGAACCACAGCTACGTAGTAGAAGCAAGGCGTGACTGCTTCCTGGGCCACCTGTGGAAAAAAGGTTAATGGATAACATTTAACATAGTAGCAATATCATATAGATAAATACCAAAATTTACACAGAAATCTATAAGCATTCAAAAATCTCCTGGCTCAAATTGAGAGTGTCCATAAATTAGAAAAATCCTATCCTAATGTACAATGTTACTAAGTTACAAGTCAAACTTTTAATATTAGTCTGCTTTCTTAAGAAATCTAAGTTATAAAATCTATATAATCTGCAAGACTGTATCAAACACAAAAATACAAAGAATCTAATTTATAGGCAGTGCTTGCTACAATTCAAAGGCTAAACTTCTCAGTATCTTATGAAAATAGTATAAAGGGCCAGGCGCAAATCCCAGCACTTTGGGAGGCTGAGGCGGGCAGATCACCTGAAGTCGGGAGTTTGAGACCAGCCTGATGAACATGGAGAAAATCTGTCTCTACTAGAAACATAAAATTAACTGGGCGAGATGGCACATGCCTGTAATCCTAGCTACTCGGGAGGCTGAGGCAGGAGAACTCTTGAACCCGTGAGGCGGAGGCTGCATTGAGCCATTGCACTCCAGCCTGGGCAATAAGAGCAAGACTCCATTTCAAAAAAGAAAAAAAGAAAGAAAGAAAATACTGTAAAGCAGTGTAATTATCATCCAGGAATAGAAAAGTTAGGTTCATAATCAGCTACAATATAAGCTTCCCTCTCCCTACATCTGTAAGCTTTATCTACATATCTTTGAAAGCTGACTTTAAAACAAAGCAAAAATAAACCACTTAGTGTGATTCCATTTATACAAAATATCTAGAGTAGTGCAAACCTACAGGGACAGAAAATAACTAGTGGTTGCCTAGGGCTGGAAGGGATGAGGAGTTGGGGAATTTCTTTTTGGGGTGATGAAAATGTTCCAAAATTTATTGTAGTGATGGATAAATAAAGTTAGAGAGAGAATGTGACACAGGTTCTTTAAATGTACGTAACAATAGTAATAATTGATACTTCTTTGGTATCTCTCACCATCAGATTCTATATCTACGCTTCTAAGTGTGTCTGAAACCCATGAATAGGCTTTAAGAAGCTACTGAATCCTCTTAAACTGCATGCAAAATTATGCATATGTTTGTGTGAGGTTTTGGGGGGTCGGGGACAGGGAGTGAAGGACCTATAGCTTGCATCAGGCATTAGTGACCCAAACAGATTTTTAGTAGCTAATTGAAAATGCAAGGAAAATAATGGAAATCTGTCATATGTGATCATCTTACAGAAACCTGACACTCTACAATGGAAGGTAAGAAAAATTAGTATCTTCCAAGAAACTTACTACTAAAAGTGACTCCATAAACTAGGAAAAGCAAAAAGGCAATTTTTATTTTCTGATTTGGAATAAATATCTAGACCAGGCATGGTGGCCCATGCCTGTAATCCCAGCACTTTGGGAGGCCAAGGCAGGTAGATCACGAGATCAGGAGTGCGAGACCAGCCTGGCCAACATGGTGAAACCCCATCCCTATTAAAAAATACAAAAATTAGCTGGGCGTAGTGGCATGCGCTGGTAGTCCCAGCTACTTGGGAGGCTGAGGCAGGAGAGTTGCTTGAACCCGGGAGGCAGAAGTTGCAGTGAGCCGAGATTGTACCACTGTACTCCAGAATGGGCGACAGAGCGATACCCCATCTCAAAAAACAAACAAACAAAAATTTTAAAATGTTTTAGTTACTCCAAACTTTGCCCAGATGAGCTGACAAGATAGAAATCACAATCATAACATAAATGACAATCAACAGAATATAACAAAGAAAATTAAAGTATCAAATAAGCTACTCTGTAATGAGCTTACCCTCAAACAAGTATTTATTTAGGTTGATGCAAAAGTAATTGCAGCCATTATGTTTAATGGCAAAAACTACAATTACTTTTGCACCAACCTAATATTTAAGACTTTTTTTGTTTTAAAGACAGATGTCTCTCTCTGTCACCCAGGCTGGAGTGCAGTGGTGTGATCTTAGCTAACTACAACCTCTGCCTTCTGGGTTCAAGTGATTCTCCTGCCTCAGCCTCCCACATAGCTGGGACTACAGGCACGCGCCACCATACCTGGCTAATTTTTGTATCTTTAGTAGAGATGGGGTTTTGCCATGTTGACCAGGCGGGTGTCGAACTCTTGGCCTCAAGAGATCTACCTACCTCCCAAAGTGCTGGTATTACAGGCCTGAGCCACTGTGTCCACCCAAAGGTCAACTTTATGAACAGGAAATTTTGACATACCTGAGCGGCAGGTGTCATCAAAGACTTTTTGTAGAAGCATCTTTGGAATGCGGCCAGTTCTTCGAACAGAATTATCTAGTCTCATCAGAGCCCAATCAAAGTGATTGGCAATCCTTCTAGAAGAAAAAGTGGACTCCTCTTGAATATCCTTTTTTTCAGCAGCAATGACATACAGCCTGGCTGGGCTCAGTAGTCCTCTAAAAAATGAAACATAATTAATAATAGTTGCTATCTATTTAGGTCATTTTTTGAACAAAACTTACACAAATTTTTAAATCAGTTATTAAACACCTAAAATCACAGTACAATACCAAAAATAAAGGTATGAACTAATAGGAAAGAAAGTTTTAGCTTTTGCTTTAGATAAAATCATATACACACATACATAAATTATATGCACAGTAAATCTCCTGAATAATTGAGAGCATTTTGGTAATTTTGAACATGGAATCATTTCAAAATCAGATGGAAATATGGTGTGTTTTAAGTGTTTTTTAAATCTCTCTTAACCAAAACAAGGTAATGAAAGACGAAGCAGTTTATGCTGCAAAGCTCTTCTCACCTCTGTAAATAAGACGAAATCTAATATATATCCAAAATTTTTACAACTACCTTTAAGTTTTCTAGGTATAAGCTTACTATGAATTTAAAAGAAGACCAATGTCCAGGTTAAAACAAGGCAGTTTCTTTTTTTTTTTTTTTTTTGAGACGGAGTCTCGCTCTGTCTCCCAGGCTGGAGTTGCAGTGGCCGGATCTCAGCTCACTGCAAGCTCCGCCTCCCGGGTTCACGCCATTCTCCTGCCTCAGCCTCCCGAGTAGCTGGGACTACAGGCGCCGCCACCTCGCCCGGCTAGTTTTTTGTATTTTTTAGTAGAGACGGGGTTTCACCATGTTCACCAGGATGGTCTCGATCTCCTGACCTCGTGATCCACCCGTCTCGGCCTCCCAAAGTGCTGGGATTACAGGCTTGAGCCACCGCGCCTGGCCTTTTTTTTTTTAAAGGATAATTTAGGCCCAAATAATTTCTAATCTGTCTAAATAAAGTTGAAACACTTTAGAGTGATAATACTCTTAATTCTTATTTGCTGTGCAACTGTCAAAATGTTAGCTGTATTCTTTCCTAATTACTTAAAACAACTGCCACCAAAAATAAATAAAGTGTTAAACATCGTTAATTTTAAGGAAGCCAGAAGGGAAAGAAAATGATTACAAATTAGGTACGGTCAGAATTGTACATTATGTGTTTATAAAGATCAAGCAATCTTCAAACCATTCACTATTTTAGTAATGGAGTCGAATATGCAAGTCAAACGCTCTCTAACATGAAATCTGAGGGATTCTATGCTG
Organism: Macaca mulatta; assembly: GCF_049350105.2. Lineage (NCBI taxonomy): Eukaryota > Metazoa > Chordata > Mammalia > Primates > Cercopithecidae > Macaca > Macaca mulatta. The sequence goes on along the minus strand of NC_133418.1, from coordinate 80,865,628 downwards.
TACCGTTTTTTTTAAATAAACACAATTTTTTACAGAGACTGACTAGGAACAAAAAAACCACAATTTTTTAGAGTATTTTTAGGTTTACAGAAAAATTGTGCATTAAGTAGAGTTCCCATATATTTTCTTCTCTAGGCTATTCTAGGTAAAAATGTAAGCTGTACCTGATTTAAAAGTATCAGATAAAAAATAATTCTTACGTGTGAAGGAAAACTTATCAATCTGAGTTGAATTTAAAAATGCTTTCTCTGTATTTAAACATCATTTTTAACAAGTGATTTCTAATTCTCAGTGGTTTACATATTTGTTGCCAATATCTTAGTTACAGCAGCCACTAAATACATTACACACTAAGTATATAATAACTAAGTATAATATAATCACATTTTCCAGACATACACATTTTCATCACAACGGTGACTTTAAAAATAAAACTTACATTTCTGTCCTATGTTATTAATCTGAAAAAAACCAGTCACAAATTGAATATCAAGTATGTGATGTTTTATTAAAGGAAGCTATACTAGAAGTTTCACCTCAAGGTTATATAAAACGAGGCTGTAATTGATACTAAACTAGAAATTCTACCACTGTGATCTGGGAGAAATCATGACTCTAAACATTAGTGATTCCACCATCTAGGTGGAAAATAATGGAAAAAATCAGGATACTGACTAAATAAGACAATGTCTTATTTTTGTAAGACCAATGATCAGCACATTGTAGATGGCTAATAGACTCAAGTTTGTTAAACGAGCTGAATTTTAACCTACAAACCACAGAAGATATACTCTTAAACAAAATATGTATCCCTTACTTCCAAAAGGCATTTATCTGGTTGCTATATCAGTTGTTACTAAACTATCCCCTTCTTAATGTTCGACAAGCACAAAGTGACATTATTTTTCAATTACCCAGGACGTGACAGTTTGGAGGAGTATGCAATAATATTATTCAACAACAAAAGCTGATTAATAGAAATTTCAAAATTGTGACGTCTATTTGCCAAAGTTTTTTACACAACGTGAATCTGATAAACTGTTAAAGAGCAAAAATAAAACTTCCGCTACAGGATATTTTTTAAATTTAAGAGGAGACAAACTCAAATTTCAGGAAGAAAAAAGATATTTATAAACCAGCACATTGTTCTGAACATTCTAGGCAAATTTTTCTGATACACATGTCTTTACTGCAGCCGAGACTCCTTCACAGAAGCGTGTTTGGCTTTTTAGTTAAGTAGAAACATGAATCTGTTATAAAATAAACTGGGGTAGAGGAAGGATTACATATTTAACCAAAGAAGTCTTGACTCTTCAGTTATATGGTCCAGAACTGATTTTTAAATGTACTCTAATACATCCTGGAAACAAGAGTTTCACAGCCTGGAGCAATGGGCATGTCGTGACAGACAAGAAAGAACAGAACAAGTCCAGGGGTGAAGGTGGGCCCTGCAAGAAGATCACACCCACCAGGCTTGCACGAGCTGGAGCACAATGCCTCCAAATGCTAAGCACCAAAATTGACATAACCACGTAAGGGGAAATCATTGGATCATCTCATCCAAGTATCATACTGGCTCCTTTCCACTTCTTAAATGTCTCAGGTTCCCTTCACAGACTCCAGCTCCTACCACTAATATTCAAATTACCCATAAATGTTTTCTTGTAAAATCTGCCATTTAAAGTTATTATCTCTCAGCTTTTTTAAAAAAAATTAAGGTGGGTTTTTTTTTTTAGCTCTTTAATAGAAACTATCTTACAGTTGAGTGTCCATTTAAAAAAATATATATATGTAAAAAAAATAAAACGGACCAGATTATCCTACTAAGCAGGCTTCCGTGGGACCCTCCCCCCTACTTTTAAGCCTGTACCATTAAAAAAAAAAAAAAAAAAAAAAACACCATTTTTTGATAAGCAGAGACTGACTAGAAAAAACCCAACTTTTTAGAGTGTTTTTAGGTTTACAGAAAAATTGTACAGAAAGAAGAGTTCCCATATACTTTCTTCTCTCTCCTGTTTCCCCTAGTAACATTTTGCTTTAGTGTGGTATACTTGTTACAAATGATGAACCGATATTGATACATTATCCATCAACCAAGGTCCATAATTTACATTAGAGTTCACTGTGTGCATACATGTTTTGACAAACATATGACATGATACCTTCACAGTATCACATGAAATAATTTCACCGCCTTAAAAATGCCCCGTGCTGTCTATTCATTCCTTCCAACCTCTTTCCAAACCCCTGGCAACCACTGATTTTTACCTGTCTCCAGTTTTGCCTTTTCTAGAATGTCATATGGTTGTATCATACAGCATGCTGCCTTTTCAGATTGGCTTCTTTCACCTAGCAACAAACATTTACGGTTCCTCCATGTCTTTTCACAGCATGACGGCGCACTTCTTTTCATTGTTGAATAATGCTCTTTTGTACAGATATACATAATTTGTTTACCCATTTGCCTACTGAAGGACATCCTGGTCGCTTCCAATTTTTTGACAATTATGAATAAAGCTGCTATAAGCATTTGTGTGAAGGTTTTGGTATGGACATAAATTTTGAACTCATTTGGGTAAATACCTCTACATTTAGCTTTGTAAGAAACTACCAAACTATCTTCCAAAATAGCTATACCATTTTGCTTTCCTACTAGCAATAAATGAGAGTTCCTGTTGTCCTACATCCTTGCCAGTATTTGGGGTTTTCGATGTTTTGCTGGATTGTTGCCATTCTGATAGTGGTATCTCATTGTCGTTTTAATTTATATTTCTCTGTGACATAAGCTGTTGAACATCTTTTCATATGCTTATTTGCCATCTATATGTCTTTTCTGGTGAAGTATTTTCTGCCAATTTTTACTTATTTTATTTTATTTTGAGATGGAGTCTTGCTCTGTCCCCCAGGCTGGAGTGCAGTGGTGCTATCTCAGGTCACTGCAACCTCTGCCTCAGGATTCAATCGATTCTCCTGCCTCAGCCTCCTGAGTAGCTGGGATTACAGGCACACACCACCATGCCCAGCTAATTTTTATATTTTTCATAGAGACGGGGTTTTATCATGTTGTCCAGGCTGGTCTCAAACTCCTGGCCTCAAGCAATCTGCCCACCTTGGCCTCCCAAAGTGCTGGGATTACAGGCATGAGCCACCATGCCCAGGCCATACACGTTCTTAAAACTCTTCTCTCCCCTTTTTTTCTTCTTCACTGATAATCAGTTTAGTGTCACTTTAGAGCTATGAAGAGTTTAAAGGGAGATACAGGTAGAAGATAGAAGAGGCATTATTAATAGCTAATGTTTATCACGTGCTTAATTTTTGCTGGGTATGAGAAAATTATAACTTACAAATTAAAAAAATGAAGCAACTTGCCCAAAGTCATCACAGTTAAAACTAATGATAGGGCCAGGGTTAGCACTCAGATGGTCTCATTCTGAAATGAACTCAATGTGGCAAAAGGGCATCAAAGAAACTAATCTGGCTGCAATGGGGTGTTCACACCAGAAAGTGGTAAAAAAATTAAACCTAGACAGTGAGTGAGACTAGATAATGGAAAGTCTCCAGTGGCAGATAAATAAGGGATTTGGATTTTATGACATACTTGTAAAGTACAAAACTAGCTTTCATAGAGTTGCTCTCTCAACTTACTTTGTTGCACTATAATGTGGAAATATGGGGAGCTCAAATTCATCTCTTACGTTTTCACCAATCCCTAATTTAACTATTCCACTTGGGTTTTCTTTAGCCTGTTGATACACTGGATCATGTGGATTGATTTTCAAATGCTGAACCAGCCTTGCACACTTGGAATAAATCCCACTTGATCAAGGTACATAATTCTTTTTATATACTGCTGGAGCCTCCTGAGTGTAAATGTAGCCAAAATTCAAAAAGATAATGCCTCCTTTTAAAAATGGTTGATATTCCCTTCAAATTTCTCCACTGCAACCAACTATTCCACTAATAAATTGTTCCCTCAAACTCAAAATCTTAGACTAATTATTTTATTGGGCAAACTCAGCCTTTACATCCCATCTATTGAGTGCTTAGATGTCTGAGTCTCTTGTTGAACTCATGGAGTTCTGCAACAAATCTTGAGTTTCTCAGGCTTCAGCCTCTCTTCATACAACTGCCAGATCAACCATACTCAAAACCATCTTTTTTCAAAAATCCTGTCATTGTTCTTATCACATCAATTCTGCTCTTCCATTTATTAATTCAAAAAATATTTATTGAGTGCTTTCTTTTTATTGAGCGCTTTCTATGTATAAGGCACTCGCTAGAATCTTATCTAGTAACAAATCTAATAAATTAGACTTTTAAAAAATACCAATTGTGGTAAATGCTATTAAGAAACAAGGGGCCAGGTGCAGTAGTTCAAGCCCGTAATCCCAGTACTTTGGGAGGCCGAGGCAGGCATATCACTTGAGGTCTTGAGACCAGACTGGCCAACATGGTGAAACCTCATCTCTACTAAAAATACAAAAATTAGTCTGGCATGGTGGCAGGCGCCTGTAATCCCAGCAACTTGGAAGGCTGAGGTGGGAGAAATGATTGTACCCAGGAGGCAGAGGTTGCAAGTGAGCCAAGATCGTGCCACTGCACTCCAGCCTGGGAGACAGAGAGACACTGTCTCAAAAAAAAAAAAAAAAAAAGCTGGGTGCAGAGGCTCACACCTGTAATCCCAGCACTCTGGGAAGCCAAAGCGGGCGGATCACCTGAGGTCAGGAGTTCGACCAGCCTAACCAACATGGAGAAACCCTGTCTCTACTAAAAATACAAACGTAGCCAGGCCTGGTGGCGCATGCCTATAATCCCAGCTACTCGGGAGGCTAAGGCAGGACAATCTCTTGAACCTGGGAGGCAGAGGTTGCAGTGAGCTGAGATCATGCCATTGCACTCCAGCTTGGGAAACAAGAGCAAAACCCTGTCTCAAAAAAAAAAAAAAAAAAACTCTACTGCTCAATAAATAATAGCTGTCTTATTATACAAGGTGCTCAATAAATGCCTCTGAGTTTTTTTTGTTTTTGTTTTTGTTTTTGTTTTTGAGACAGTCTCGCTCTGTTACCTAAGCTGGAGTGAGTGGTGCAGTTATGATCTCAGCTCACTGCAAGCTCCACCTCCCGGGTTCACGCCATTCTCCTGCCTCGGCCTCCCAAGTAGCTGGAACTACAGGCGCCCGCCACCATGCCCAGCTAATTTTTTAAATTTTTTTAGTAGAAACAGCGTTTCACCGTGTTAGCCAGGATGGTCTCAATCTCCTGACCTCGTGATCCGCTCACCTCGGCCTCCCAAAGTGCTGGGATTACAGGCATGAGCCACCATGCCTGGTCAAATGCCTCTGGGTTTTTAAAATAGCTTTCCTTTTTTTTTTTTTTTAATTTTTTTTTTTTTTTTTTTTTTGAGACAGGTCTCATTCTGTTGTCCAGGCTGAAGTGCAGTGGTGTACTTACGGCTCACTGCAGCTTTGAACTCCTGGCCTCAAGCAATCCTCCCACCTCAGCCTCAGCTCCCAAATAGCTAGGACTACAAGTGCATGCCACCACAGCTGACTACTTTCTTTTTTTCTAAAGATAGGGGTCTCACTATGTTGCCCCGGCTGGTCTCAAACTCCTGGCTTCAAGTGATCCTCCTGCCTCAGACTCTGAAAATGCGGAAATTACTGGGCCTGGCCTAAAAAATCTTTTATAAAGCTAAGTCCCAAAGAACTTTCTCCGTCTAAGAATTCAATTCTCCAAAAAGTTTTGACAAATTTAGCTACCCCAGTTTTATGCTTCATGGCAAATCATAGAATTTTAGACTAAAAAAGCTACGGGCCACCCTTCTACACTTGATAACCACCTCCTGGCCTGAAATACCAATCCACTCCTTTCCACCTAGCCAGATTTCCCTTCCATCTTCCAGGATCCTCCAGTCAAACGGGATGCTTCCTTTGTCTCACCTATGGAGGAAGTGATGCAAAGTCAGTTAACCAGATTGGGACCAATGATGTGACATGGAGAAAGACACTCTTTTGAAGATCCCTTCCAGACACATTCTGAGATCTTCCATGTTTACTTACCTGTGAAAGTCTTTAAATCCCAAGTTTATAATATATCATGTATTGTCTTTTAAAAAATGTTTTTGTCCATAAGTAATCCCTTCACCACCTAAAACACAAAGGTCTGGACCTCATTCTGCACCCAATGAAAACTACCATGGCACTTAACTGTAAACAGGAAAATGACAAGATCAAAAATGTAACATATGTAAAAGACTTGTAACATTATGTTACAACATATGTAAAATGTTTCAGAAATGTGAATCATGGTATCTGGAGTTGAATCCCAACTTGAGGTCTTGAATAAATTATCTTTCTAACCGTTTCCTAATTTGCAATAACGCACGAAAATTGAAATGTTTGTATGATGGTATGTTTACAAACACACTTTGAAAATAATAAACATCAGGCCAGGTGCGGTGGCTCACGCCTGCAATCCCAGCACTTTGGGAGGCCAAGGTGGGTGGATTACCTGAGGTCAGGATTTCGAGACCAGCCTGGCCAACATGGCAAAATCCCATCTCTACTAAAAAAAATTCAAAAATTAGCCGGACATGGTGGCACATGCCTGATGTCCCAGCTACTTGGGAGGTTGAGGTGGGAGAATCGCTTGAACCTGGGAGGCAGAGGTTGCAGTGGGCCGAGATGGCCCCATTACACTCCAGCCTGGGTTAGCAGAGCGAGACTCCGTCTTGGGGGGGAAAAAAAAAGTAATAAACGTCTACTCTAAAGGTACCATTGTTTACCCTAATCCCCAAATCTACTTTTCTTAATTCTGCTAACACTCTCACCAATCTTCTGTTATCTTTCTCTCAAGAAAAGGATATTTTCTTCAGTTCTGCACTACCTCATTGAAGTCCTATTACTCCTAATTTGCAACACCAGTGTTGTTCTATCCCTACGTTCCATTTCTCCTATAATCTACATAAACTTTGTCAAAATCTGTACTTAAAATCCTCCAATGACTTCCAGTCATCAAATAACCTACCTTCTAAGCAATCTTGGTAGTCTGAAGAAATCAACTGGCCTTTGCGGTATCAACTTCCACCACACCCACACAGCTACACGGGATAAATGGTCTCCAAGTCTCTTCATGCTCTTCTCTAATTTTGGACCATTCTGAATATCCACTACCATGTGTCCTCTAAAACTCAATGTCCCCCTGCCATAAAACAAATGGGACTGCTCCTCTCTCTGAAATACCACAATATTATATTCTTGTCTTATGGACAGCACGTCTAATAGTTGTACATGTGCCTGTCCAGCCCTGTGATTGATAAATCTATACTCACAGAGCAGAGGCTGAATCTTACAGATTTCACAACACCAAAGGACCCATCAGGTTCTTTTTTTTTTTAAACTGAGATGGAGTCTCACTCTATAGACCAGGCTGGAGTGTAATGGCGCGATCTTGGCTCACCACAACCTCCACCTCCTGGGTTCAAGCAATTCTCCTGCCTCAGCGTCCCAAGTAGCTGGGATTACAGGCATGGGCCACCACGCCTGGCTAACTTTTATTTAGATACATTTTTTTTTTTTTGAGACAAGGGTCTCACTCTGTTGCCTGCCCCGATCTCGGCTCCCTGCAAGCTCCGCCTCCCAGATTCATGCTATTCTCCCACCTCGGTCTCAGTAGCTGGGACTACAGGCGCCCGCCACCATGACGCTCAGCTAATTTTGTTTTTATATTTTTAGTAAGAGACGGGGTTTCACCATGTTGGCCAGGCTGGTCTCAAACTCCTGACCTCAAGTGATCCACCCGCCTCCGCCTCCCAAAGTGCCGGGATTAAAGGCGTGAACGATAGCATGGACCCATCAGATTCTTAATATTTGCAGAAGATTTTTCTAAAATGAGAGTTTTCTAAAAGTTTTCTTCCAACTTTAGAAATAAAAATCATGCTATCCCATCAAAGAACAATATATGATTTTCACTTTTAGGCCAATCATTAGTCTAGATCTACTTCCAAACAGATTTAGCTCAAAGCTTATCTTTCCTCTGAAGTACATACGTATTATGCTAAAAACTGTCACGCAAATATATAAGCAGCTCTGATCCAGAAATGCAAGGAAAATGTATGTGAGAAAGCAAGAGTATTTATCTCCTCACAGAGAACAGAGTAAGAGCTGGTTTATAAGAAAGCATCTATTTGAAAAATAGATGTACTGAAATGGGAAAATGAAGAGTAAGACCACATATAGGGTATACTTCTTGGTGTTACAATTTTGAAAACGGATTACTAATGAATGTCTAAAAATTTCACTGCTAATACTCATTTGTCCTCAGATAGGACATTCCTGGAAATTAAGCTCAGGGTGAATTTGTGTAGACACACTACACTGCATGGATCGGTTAAATATCCCTTCAATCTCCTCCAGTTTACCATCTTCCTTCTTCAATGTCTTAAGATTTTCATTGATTTACTCAACAAACATTTGACACCTACTACATGCCACAAAGTTAAAACACCAGAGAAAGCAAAAGGAGTAAGACACAGTATCTGCCTTCAAGGAACTTACAGCCAGCTCCAGAGTGTTGGTGAGTGCACATGTCATAGTGTTAATGGGTGCTTTCATGATACAGGGTCTAAGAGGAGCCACAAGAAAGGAGCAGTCAAATGGGAGAAGCAGTCAAGTTAAAGTTCAACAGAGATGGGGGACACCTGACTAAGGAGGAAGGGGAAACACATTCCAAGAGTCAACATCACACTCAAAGGCAAGGAAATATACAACATGGCCCATCAAAGCTTTGTAGATCCACAGACAAGCACTAGACCTACAAAATCAGAATCTGCATTTTAAGAGCCCCAGGCAATCATGCTTACTAGAGTTTGAGAAGCCCTGCTGTAGAGCACTTCAAAGTAGTAGTCTGGTATGGCTAGAACACAGGATGCCATGGTAAGGAACTCACAAGAGATGATGCTCCAGAGGCAACTCCAGCTCATAAAGCACCTGTGCTAAAGAGTCTGGATCTCATTCTGGACCCAATGGGAGTCACCACAATGCTTAAGTGTAAGTAGGAAAATGACATGATCAAATTACCAGGGAGACTAGGGAATGATGATGGGGTTGGAGGAAAAGGGATGCATTCCAAATGAAGCAGATCTAACAGGGCTTAATCATTTGTGCAATCAATAAATGGGGGGTGAAGGGAGTAAGAGATGAATGAGAAAACAAACATGTAGATATCCAGGATCTTTCTGGAAGGCAGGTAGAAACAGCAACATTCATGAAAACAGGGAACGCAAGAGGAATAGATGTGAGAAGGAGGAGGAGTCCAATTTGAGCTGTGTTGGCTTTGAAGTACCTATAGTTCAAGCAGGTGGATGCGTCTAGTAGACGGTCCATATGTGGGAGAAACATCATCAGATAGGTAAGTAACGCCCTGAAAAATGAAAAAGGTCACAAAAGAGAATAAAAACACTGAGAAAACATAGAAGGACCACGGGTAAAACTACCAAGAACATCAGCATTTAATAGGTGAACAGAAGAAAGAGGAATGAAGCAAATGAGACAAATCCTAAAGAGAAGAGAATCTAGAAAAACGGTGTCATCAATACTGAGAAAAGGGTCTCATGAAGGGGAAAATGGAAGAGTAATATGCGAGGTTAAGGCCTCAAAAGTGGATTTGGTAATTAAAAGAGGTCCTCTGAAAAAGTTAAATAAACATACATCTTACACATACACAAGTCAGTAAAAGGATAACTATCAACTAATGGCTCTCTGGTTGACAAAAATTAAGGGTGATTTTTAGTTTACTGTTCCCACCACCCAGGTTTTGCAACTATTCCTCGAGGTACTTTGAGGAATAATTTTTGCAAATGTTCCTCAAGGCACTTTTGAAATAATTTTTCAAAAATACAATTAAAAAATCAATAAACAAGATAATAATAGTCTGACAGTGGTGTGACTGCAGTGAGTAAGAAAGGGAATGAAAAGTGAGGAAATCAGAGACAGAGAATTATGGATAGGGAAGAGACTGAGAAGCTTCTAGAGTAAATAGAGTTCCAGGAAAGGTTCTGTGTTTCAGGTGGGCAAGATCTGGGCATGGTTACAGGCTGTGGGGTAGGAGACTATATACAGTCCCCAGAGTTCAGGAAAAAGAGGGAACAATTACCTTTATTGCCCGTTATCACCTGAACACATAGTGGTGAACAAGACAAAGTCCTGCTCTCATGCAGCTTACCTTCTACTAAGGAAAAAAAAAAAAAACACAGAGAAATAAGTAATGATATCAGACAAGTGAGGTGTGCCACGAATAAATCTAAAATAGGACTGGCATGTTTTGGATTGAGTGTTGGGGTAAGGCTTCGACATTTGAGATCTGAATGACAAGAAAGCAACTTTACAAAGATAAGTGGGAAAGGCCTTTACAGATAATGAAACTGAGGAACTGAGAGGTTAGTAAGATGTCTGAGATTATGCAGTAAGTAAACAGAACCCAGGTCTGATGAACACCTAGACCACCCTTTCTACTAAACTGTGTTCTCTTTATTCAGTTCTCCTCAAATGCAACAGTGAAGATAAAAGAAAATGTGGACCTTCCCCTGACCTTACAGAAATGCTGAGGACTACAATAATAAGAGTAATGGGCACAACTTTCTCAAAAGAAACTCTGAAAGCCAAGAGATGCATGTAGTTCTGCGCTCAGAGGCATGATTTCAGAAAGTCAACTGTTCAAGTCTAATATGAAAACACAGGCAGGCTCCAATTACAAGTAGGTTACATTCCAAAGACTATAAGTTGTTAAGAAATCATAAATTATTTTCTCCACGTAATTTTACGGCGAGGTTAGGTGTTCAGGCTGGTCCACGAAGGTCCGCATAACAACCTAAGTAGTAGTTATGAATACTGTAGTAACCGACAAAGCACTTACTATGCATCAGGCCCTATACTAAGTGCTAAATACAGATAATTCTGAAATATTCCTAACACCATTACTACTCCCATCTTATAGCTAAGGTAACTGAGGCCTGGAGATGTTAAGTAACTTGTCTAATGGCATAATGCAGATAAATTGAGGATAAAATGCAGATAAAACTGGAGTAGGCTGCAGTCTGGGCCCAGCCTACTGCAGATCCCTGGCTCTCAGTCCTTATGCAAGCTCTCAAAGTACCTTAATTTATAAGCATCAGTCTCTCAAAATCATTTTTTCTCCAAAGCTAAAAGCTCAGCAACCTATCTCCCCTTCTCTGGTGGTCAGAATACTATTAATAACCAAATGAACACTTCCATCAACTTTTTTTATCCCCTCCACTACAAAAGTCTATACCAAACCTATCTCTGATAAATCTCAAACCATGAGAGCATTTAGTCGCACATCTGACACCCACTGAGAGTTTAACTTGCCTTTGCATCCCCAGATTCCAACAGAGCGCCTTGCATGTGCTCATTCATTCAAAGACACTTATAGGCCGGGAGCGGTGGCTCACACCTGTAATCCCAGCACTTTGGGAGGCCGAGGCAGGAGGATCGCTTAAGGTCTGGAGTTCGGGACTAGCATGGCCAACATGGTGAAACCCAGTCTTTACTAAAAGTACAAAAGTTAGCCTAGCATGGTGGCGCACACCTGTAATCCCAGCTACTCGGGAGGCTGAGGCAGGAGAATCACCTGAACCTTGGAAGCGGAGGTTGCAGCGAGCCAAGATCGCGCCATTGCACTCCCACCTGGGCTACTGATCTCGAAATAAATAAATAAATAACAAAGACATTTACAAATCCTGCCATGACAGTTACCAACTCGTACAACACCTTCCTAAATGCTGAAGGAAAACCCCATTCAAGAGAACGCAGGCAAAAGCCCAGACTAATCATAATCCAGCATCCAGCTTTAGGCCATCCGTGGCTCACCCAAACTCCCAACCCATTCCCCGCCGCCCCCTCCCACGCAAAAAGCTAAATTTCTCAGTATCTAAATGCTAGGTGGTTACTGATTACCAACAGTGACCCCACGTGGGACACCACCCAAGCTAGCCGAGTGTAAGGAGGAGACCACCACCCGACTCTCCAAAGCAGTTTTCAAAGCCCCCCCTCGTCTTCGTTGACCGTGGGTACCCCGAGGACCGTAAGACCCAGGCTGAAGTGGCGAGGGCAGGATTCAAGCCGGAAGCAAGCCATGCCCGCATCCGTGACCTTCTGAAGGCGCTTAACCCTGTCACCCGAAAATCCCTGGTAGGGAGCGTGGTGCGGGGCACGGGGAGGCTCGGTCCTGGGGCGGCGAGGAGGGTGGCGAGCACAGGCGGGACCCGGTCCCTGACGGCGCCCACGACCCCGGGGGGCCCTCGCGCCGCAGCCTAACTGGAAGAAGGGCCTGGGCACTCACCCAGCCACGGGCCCGGCGCGAGCGGCAGGCAGATAGGAGGCGGCATGCGGCCGGCCCGGGCCGCCAGTGAGGAGGCGCAGGGAGAGCGGGAGGCGCGGGGCCTCTCCGGCACGCAGCAGCCAACACGAGAATCTCAGCAGGGCTGCCATGGCTCGAACGTCCCCGCAGCGGGAAGCACGTTCCGCCAGAAGGACAGGAGGAGCACGTGACCTCAGGGTCGCCCGGCGCGGCAGAGACCAACTGCAGGGCGCGCCAAATGTGGGGGAAGCCAGGGATCGTTTTAGGTTGGAAGATGGAAATCCGCACTTCTCTGAGAAGAGGGGAGTCAATGTGATACTCATATAAACGATGTTGCTTGTTTCGTTATCGAAGCATTTCTTTTCCGTCTTCCGTCTCCGATCTGGGCATCGTGTTCATTCGCTGCACCCCCGCATTCCTCTGTTCGTAGAGTCGCAAGGGGTCAACTCCTCCCAAGTTGGCGCAGAGGCTTGCGGGAGGCCAACTAGTAAAAACACCGAGAACTCTCGAGAACAGCCGACTATGAAGATCCCAGGATGAGACCGTTTCCCCGCCCCCGAGTGCAGACGTTGCAACCAACTTTCAGCGTTGACGCGATCTCCAATAGGAACGGCCCTTCACTCTCAGAAACGCTGGCCAGAGAAACCGTGGAGGACTTTTCACCTTGCCGTTTGCCTCCCAGGTTCAACATGATAGGATTTGGATTATTAGGGCCTGGGAACAGCGTAAAGGAACGCGCGGGTCACCACCTTAAGCGCGTATGCGGGGCCTCGCTTTAGGAAATAAATGAATTCTACCAAAAGTCCTATAGTTTTAAAGCTGGAATTGAACTGTCTTCCCAAACCCTCCACGCCTACTGCGCCTCTCCCTTCAGTAAATGCACATATACATGTGAGAAGTAGAAGAACAATGCAATTAAGTCTCCAGCCAAATCTGGGGAGAAAACAGGCAAGTTAAACCCATCGCTGGGCCGGGCACAGTGGCTCACGCCTGTAATCCCATCACTTTGGAAGGCCGAGGCGGGTGGATCACCTGAGGTCAAGAGTTCGAGACCAGCCTGGCCAACATGGTGAAACCCGTTCTCTACTAAAAATACAAAAAAAAAAAAAAAAAAAAAGTAGCTGTAATCTCAGCTACTCGGGAGGCTGAGGCAGGAGAATTGCTTGAATCCGGGAGGTGGAGGTTGCAGTGAGCCAAGATGGCGCGATTTTCCAGCCTGGGTGACACAGCGGGACTCTGTCCAAACAAAAAATCCACGTCGCTGCTGCCTTCACAGGGCTTACAGACTCAGTCGGTTCCCTGTGTACACGTGGGAAACTGAGAACAGCCTCCCACTCCCTCTCCACCTGCTTGTCCCCTACCTATCACCAGGCGAATGTGCGGGTATTTCCTCTGGAAGCCCTCCCACGGTCATTTCCCATGTGACTGTTTATCCCACTGGGCCATGAACTCCTTATCAGTAGGGACTGTGATCTCTTACTGTAGGCCACACACCTACCCAGTGCCAGATACACAATAGGTGGCATTAAATATGTGTTAAATAAATGTCTATTTTGAGATGACCTAGCTCACCCCTCCTTTGAGAGATGAGGGAACGAAGACATCCCCTCCAAGTCCCCAAAAGAAATAAGGTGAAATGATTGACTCTGGGTTATATTACTGAGCATTGGGAGTATAAGTTATTCACCTATTCAACACGTATTTATTGAACACATATCCAGTGCCATACACTATTTGAAATTTTGGGGATACAGCGGAGAACAAAACAATCCTAGATTCTAATAAAGCTCTTTAAAGTTTAATTTGGGAAGACAGAAAAGAACTGTGATGCAAAATATGCCAGGGTAAAGAGATTGAGGGTGTCATGGGGAGAGTTGCTTTTTTTTTTTTTGAGACAGTGTTTTGCTCTGTCACCCAGGCTGGAGTGCAGTGGTGCGATCTTGGCTCACTGCAGCCTCGACCTCTTGGCTCAAGCAATCCTCCCACCTCAGCCTCCTGAGTAGCCGGGATTACAGGCCCAAACCCTGGATAATTTTTGTATTTTTAGTAGAGATGGGTTTTTACCATGATGCCCAGGCTAGACTTGAACTCATAGCCTCAAGCAATCTGCCCGCCTGGTCTCCCAAAGTGCTGGGATTACAGGCATGAGCTACCATGCCTGGAGAGTTGGTATTTTAAATAGGAAAAAAGTTGAACAGAAATCTGAAGGAAGGAAACGAGGAAGCCAGGAGAATTTTCTGGACGGAGAAAAAAAAAAAAGAAAAAAAGAGTGGTCCAGGCTTAAATAAGGCAAACATCAAAACCTGGAGGCAATAATAGGTGTACCCTATTCAGAGAACTCTAAGGAGGACCGTGTGGATGAAAGAAAGGAGCAGGGGGTAGGCGTAGAGGAAGGAGCAGAGGGTGGAGAGGGGCCTGGAGGTGGGAGAGGTAGTTGGAGGCCATATCAAGCAGGTGTGGTAGGTGGCCGTGAAGACTGACTTTTACTTAGACTGAAGACTGACTTTTACTTATATTAAGATGAGAAACCATTGGATAGTTTGGTGTGTTGCTTTTAAAGAGATGGAGTCTTGCTCTGTTGCCCAAGCTAGTGTGCAGTGTCTATTCACAGGAGCGATTATGACACATTACAGCCTTGAACTCCTGGGCTCAAGCAATCCTCCTACCCTGGCCTCCCAAGTATATGGGACTACAGGTGCATGCCACCACACCCATTTTTTGTTTTTTGTTTTTTGTTTTTTAAGTGCAGTGGCACAATCTAGGCTCACTGCAATCTCTGCCTCCCTGGGTCCAAGTGATTCTGGTGCCTTCGCCTCCCAAGTAGCTGGGATTAGAGGCATGCACCACTGCACTCAGCTAATTATGTAGTTTTAGTAGAGATGGGGTTTCACCATGTTAGCCAAGCTGGTCTGTAACTCCTGACCTCAAGTGATTCACCCACCTTGGCCTCCCAAAGTGCTGGGATTATAGGCGTGAGCCACCACACCCAGCCACCCATTTGCATTTTGAAAGGGTCACTCTAACTGCTGTTTGGAAAGGAGGTTTTAGGGGAATGGGGATAAATAAAAATAGACCAAAGAGAAGGCTAATCCAGACTAGAGATGGTGGTGGCTTGCATTAGAGGGTAGGGTAGCAGGTGAAATGATGAGAAAGGGTCAGGTTCTTACTCTATTTAAATAGTAGAACCAAGGGGATTCTATTTAAATAGAGTACTGATGGATTGGCTGTGGATTGTAAGTCAAGAACGGCTCCAAAGGTTTTGGCCTAAACAACTAGAAAGATGGATATGACTCTAATTTAAAAGGGGGAAAACAGAGAGAAGCAGATTTAAAAAGTGAAATAAAAAACGATTTCCTGGAATATTAGCTTGTGCCTGCTAGACATCCAAGTGTCAAATTTGAATAGGGGTTGGCTACATGTCATACAAGTCAGTTCAGGGGAAGAGTCAGAGCTAGAGATACGTTTGGGAATCTGCAGCTTCTTCCTAATATTTGAAGCCACAGAAATGGATGAAAGCATCTAGGAAGAAAATGCAGATAGACAAGAGAGGGAGTCCAAGGACTGAGGCTTGTGTCATTTCAATCTTTAGAGGATGTATAGATGAAAATCTAGCAAAGTAAACTGAGAAAGAGGAGCCAGAGAGGCAGGAGAACTCAGTCCAGTGAGGTCACTAATAACCTGAAAGAGAGAAGTCCTTCAGGGAAGGAATTATCAATCACCTACAATGCTACTGTTAGTTCCAATACAATGAGCATGCAACATTGACCATAGAATTTATTTCTTCTTTGTTTGTTTGTTGAGACTGAGTCTTGCTGTGTCGACCAGGCTAGAGTTGCAGTGGCGTGATCTCGGCTTGCTGCAACTTATGCCTCCTAGGTTCAAGCGATTCTCCTGCCTCAGCCTCCCAAGTAGCCAGAACTACAAACACGCATCACTATGCCCGGCTAATTTTTGTATTTTCAGCAGAGACAGGGTTTCACCATGTTGGCCAGGCTGGTCTGGAATCCCGACCTCAGGCGATCTGCCCACCTTGGCCTCCCAAAGTGCTGGGATTACAGGCATGAGCCACCATGCCCTGCCATAGGATTTGGCATCTCAGCAGTCCCTGGTGATGCCAAGAAGAGCCATTTTGGCAATGTGTTGAGTCAAAAAATTGAAGTGAGTTTAAGAAGAAGGGGAAGTGGAAACAAAGTACAGACAAACCTTTTGTAGAGTTTTGGGGTGGTATCTAGAAGGGGGTGTAAAGTCAAGGAAGATTCTGTCTGCTTTTTTTTTTAGGTGGAGTTTCACTCTTGTTTGCCCAGGCTGGAGTGCAATGGCGTGATCACGGCTCACCGCAACCTCCGCCTCCCAGGTTCAAGCGATTCTCCTGCCTCAGCCTCCCTAGTAGCTGGGATTATAGGCATGTGCCACCACGCCCAGCCAATTTTGTATTTTTAGTGGAGACGGGGTTTCTCCATGTTGGTCAGGCTGGTCTGGAACTCCCAACCTCAGGTGATCCGCCCGCCTCCGCCTCCCAAAGTGCTGGGATTACAGGCGTGAGCCACCATGCCCGGCTGCTTTTTTTTTTTTAATGGAAGAAATAACAGCATGTTTGATACTAATGGGAATAATCCACATGTGCCTATTTAAATTAATCAAAATTAAATAAAAATTTAAAAATTCAGTTCCTCAGTCAGATTAGCTACATTTCAAGAACTGAAGAGCCACAAGTAGCTAGTAGCTGCCATATTGGATGGCACACATAGAGCACATTCCCATCATCGTAGAAAGTTCTACTGCACAGAGCATTAGAAAGTGAAGAATTCATAATGCCTGAGAGAGGGAAAGAGAGAGAGAGAATAAATTGAGTAGGCAACAGAGGATGGAATTCAGTTCAAAAGTGATGGGTTTGCTACAGTTAAGAATGCAGACAGTCCAGTCATTGTCACAGAAGGGAAGACAAGGTACATGGGTACAGACATGTTACCAAGGCTTGTAAAGGCAGTGAATGAATGAATGTTCTTTTCTAATTGCTTCTAGCCCTGAAATCATTAATCCCCAACCAACATTCCCTGTGTTGCTATATCAAGCTTCCTCTTGAAGTATGGAGCAACTACTAATGAAATTTTTCTAGTCATTCATTTATTCACTATTTAATGAGAACCTACAACCTGCCAGGCAGTGGCTTAAATGCTACAAAAAAATAGGGTGGGCAAAAGCAGGAATGGTCCTTACAGTTATGGAGCTTATATGCCAGAGGGCAAGGCAGATATTAGTCAAATAATTACCCTAAATGAATTTTACATAGATAGAGGTTTTGAAGGAAAGGCATGTTTCCATTAGAGTATGCCTCACCTAGGGAGTCAGAAAGGCTTCTTAGGAAAGGGATCTTTAGGATGAGGTCTGAAGGATGAAGAGTTGTTAATGCATGCAAGGTGTATGCACACATGTGTATGTGTTTGTGTGTGTGTATATAAGAGAGAAAGTGTAGTTTGCTTGTCTTTTAGTTAATACTTCCCAGGCTCTTCTCAGATTTCTTTAGACATACTCCAGAAGCAGGCTCCCTCAGCTTCTTCTGAACTATAAAATGGATTCAGATGTTGTTTAGAAACCAGAGATCCCTGTCCTAGTGAATGAAATAGCCCCTGAAAAGAATCTTACTATGAAGAACAGCTTAGAAACTAGACTTTGCAAAAATACTTAAATGCTTGGTTTTCTTATGTGTAAAACTGTTGATATTTACACCTTCCTTCCAGGATTTTTTGGGAACGTCAGATAAAATAAATGAGATATTTACCTTACCAGACACATTGGAAGCTCTAAAAAATAAAGTAGCTATTTTTGTTGTTTTGTTGTTGCTCCTTTTCATATTCAAGTCTAACCTGATAAATTTGGGTTCTTCTCCAGTTTCTCCTTAGGGACTGATTTTCATGAAATAGTAATTAGTCCTACTGCATCACCGCATGTGATGCCCTTGGATATTTACTAATCTATTTTCTTCTATTTTATTTGTTTGTTTGTTTGTTTGTTTTTTGGGTTTTTTTGAGAGAGAGTTTCGCTCTTGTTGCCCAGGCTGGAGTGCAATGGTGCAATCTCGGCTCACTGCAACCTCCACACAAATGTGATTCTCCTGCCTCAGCCTCCCAAGTAGTTGGGATTACAGGCACCCACCACCATGCCTGGCTAATTTTGTATTTTTAATAGAGATGGGATTTCACCATCTTGTCCATGTCAGTCTCGAACTCCTGACTTCAGGTCATCCACCTGTCTTGGCCTCCCAAAGTGCTGGAATTATAGGCATGAGCCACTGATGCCTGGTCTACTTTATTTTTTGAATGTTGATTTATCTTAATTTAAGCCAGCTATTAGAAGACATTTTTTGAGACACTTGAAATTTGATTATGGATTGTATATTGTACAATACTAAGAATTATTGCTAATTTTCTTTTCTTTCTTTCTTTTTTTTTTTTAGACAGAGTCTCACTCTGTCACCCAGGCTGGAGTGTCGTGTCGTGGTACAATCTCAGCTAACTGCAACCTCTGCCTCCTGAGTTCAAGCAGCAATTCTCCTGCCTCAGCCTCCTGAGTAGCTGGGATTACAGGCGTGCGCCACCTTGCCCAGCTAATTTTTGTATTTTTAGTAGAGACAATGTTTCACCGTGTTGGTCAGGCTGGTCTCAAACTCCTGACCTTGTGATCGGCCTGCCTTGGCCTCCCAAAGTGCTGGGATTACAGGCGTGAGCCACCACACCCAGCCTATTCTATTTTGTGTGTGTTTAAATATGTTCACGAAGAAAAATAATTTAAATGCTGGTTATATTTTGATTTCACTTCTCACTAATACAGCATGACTTGGAGTTTGAAAAACATCGCATTCAAATAGCCAATACAAATGCAAAGTAGACAAAAGCACCAGCTAAACAAATGTACCAGACTGTACCCTGAGAACTGGAGACCTGTTCATGGGAACATGATTAATTGACTTCTCCAACAAATAGTAGCTCAAACATCAAAACTTGCAGTTGTTGCTAAACCATTTTACATAAAATATTAAATCTCCAAGGTTGTAGCTCTTACAATCTAAGAAAAAGATTTGCATTTAAGACCAAAGTTTAAAAAGAAAGAAACATTTAACTTTGAAATTCTGAGCCCAAAGTATAGTACTCAGCACCCTAAATCGGAAGCTTACAAGGCAGGTGGCATTACCCTTGTTTCTCTTAGATCAATTTCTTTCTTGCCTCCTAATAATTTTTTATGACTCACAAAGAATCAGAAAATAAAACTGATTCTTCATAACTGTTTGTCAGCCTTTTTGGAATCTATTCCGACTTTGACACAAGTACATTCAGAATAGTGTGAGCAAAGAACCAAGCGATTGCCTTAAGTTTAAAAGCCTGTTTTGCTCAAAAGACTTAACGTATTTTAAGCAGCAGATTTAATGTTTAGCTGTGATTATGTTTTCTCTTAAGGCAACTTGTCTGATGAATCGAGGGCTTCTCCCATCTGTGACTACATTTTTCATATCCAAATGTATTCATGTATGTAATTCCCAATTATTCAAAAATTATCCTGCTCAGACCTTTGCACACAGCTTCAAGATTCTCACTACAAGTGGAGGTCCAATTTGCCATTGTTACACCCCTCAGCAACACTTCTGTCAAACAGTGATTCTTTCAGAAGCTTACAAACCAGCAAGACAGATGCAGGGTCATTTACTGTAAGAAAGTAACTAACGCTGGCAACAAGGAGTTGTTGCTGATATTTTCCCAGTGTTACCATGTGTGAAGGCTGAAAAGTTTATGTGTTTCCCACAGGGCAGATAGTGTCTGGATAAATCAATATAGAATAGTACTCAAACATAATTGGCATTTCAATGTACTATACAACTGAGTCCCTTTAAGACATAAAATGGATATAATTCTTACATTACTGAAAATAAACTTTAGGACATGTTTGTTGAACAATCATTGTTAATACCTAAAATGTAACATGGATCTCTTAAATTTCCTCGTCAATGGATGGTTTCTGTATGTCTTGTTTTGTTTTTAAGGAACTAGAAAATGTATTTAATTTTCTTTGAGCGGTGAATAAGGTGGAATTTCTGTTTTAGCTTGTGTCTCTCTGAGGTCTGAAAAATGATTTACACTGAACACTTTTATGCAACTTGCCTTCCGATCATTTCAGTTTAATTGGGAGAGGGAGGACTAATAGAGTTTACTTGGGCTAGTACATTATGGATTTTCCGGCTGGGTGCAGTGACTCATGACTGTAATCCCAGCACTTTGGGAGGCCAAGGCAGGCGGATCACCTGAGGACAGAAGTTCAAGACCAGCCTGGCCAACGTGGCGAAATCCCCTCTCTACTAAAAATACAAAAATTAGCCGGGCTTGGTGGTGGGCACCTGTAGTCCCAGCTACTTGGGAGGCTGAGGCACGAGAATTACTTGAACCTGGGAGGCAGAGCTTGCAGTGAGCCAAGATCAAGATCATGCCATTGCACTCCAGCCTGGGCAACAAGAGCAAAACTCTGTCTCCAAAAAAAAAAAAAAGAAGTATGGATTTTCCATTTCATTAAGTTGCAAGACACTGATGTGGCTCTTGTTCTTGGCTTCCCATCTTGCTTTTCTTTCTCTTTCTAATAGATCCTACCTCTGAGCCCAGAGATGGACACATGACCAGGCCTGACTAGTATATCACCCTGGTCACAGTGATGGTTCTGTAACAATCCTAGAGATAAGACCCAATCTACCCCGAATGACGTTTTTCCCTTGAACTAAAGGAGCTAGTAGGGAGCGTGTTTTGGTTTTTTAGGTCATGGAGCTTGAAGGAAGTGAAGACCTGCCTGCAGACAGCCTCTTCGCCATGTGAAGACAGCCCATTTTCTGTTTTTTGTTTTGTTTTTTTTGAGACAGGGTCTCACTGTGTTGCCCAGGCTGAGCGCAGTGGCACCATCATGGCTCACCGCAGCCTCAACCTCCTGGGTTCAAGTGATCCTCCTACCTCAGCCACCAAAGTAATTTTTTTTTTTTTTTTTTTTTTTAGATGGAGTTTCACTCTTGTCGCCCAGGCTGGAGTGCAATGGTGCGATCTCGGCTCATTGCAACCTCTGCCTCAGCCTCCGGAGTAGCTGGAATTACAGGCATGCAACACCATGCTTGGCTAATATTTGTATTTTTAGTAGAGATGGGGTTTCACCATGTTGGCCAGGCTGGTCTCAAACTCCTGACCTCAGGTGATCCACCCACCTTGGCCTCCCAAAGTGCAGGGATTACGGGCATGAGCCACTGCACCCGGCCTATTTTTTTTTTTTTTTGAGACGGAGTCTTGCTCTGTCACCCAGGCTGGAGTGCAGTGGCCGGATCTCAGCTCACTGCAAGCTCCGCCTCCCGGGTTTACGCCATTCTCCTGCCTCAGCCTCCCGAGTAGCTGGGACTACAGGCGCCCGCCACCGCGCCCGGCTAGTTTTTTGTATTTTTAGTAGAGACGGGGTTTCACCGTGTTAGCCAGGATGGTCTCGATCTCCTGACCTCGTGATCCGCCCGCCTTGGCCTCCCAAAGTGCTGGGATTACAGGCTTGAGCCACAGCGCCCGGCCACACCCGGCCTATTTTTTATATTTTTTTGTAGAAACGGAGTCTTGCCACGCTGCCCAGGCTGGTCTTGAACTCCTGGGATCAAGTGATATGCCCATGTTGGCTTCCCAAAGTGCTGGGATTACAGGTGTGAGCCTTCACACCCAGCCAAGAACCCATTTTCAATGGAAGATAAAAAAGTCAACATACAGAAGGATACAGATAAGAGAGGGAGAGAAAAAAAGAGAGAACATTCTGATGACCTACTTTGTTCCCCTAGATATAGCAGGACCTGAATTCCATTCTTGGATTCCCCAGTAAAATGAGTTAATAATTTTCTGTTAATTCATTCACCTAACTTGAGTAGGCTTTCTGCTATTTGCACCTGAAAGAGCCCTGACTAATTAAAAATTGGTAGGAAGAAATAGAGTGGTACAATGTGCTTACTAACGCTAGAGTTTCAGGAAATTTTTTAGAGAAAAATATCAGGATAGTAGTGTGTGTTTGTTTGTTTGTTTGTTTGTTTTTGGCCTTCATTAGCATTCTGGAGGATGGGAACAAACTTCACTCCACGCTAAATCAGGAGAATGGCAACAGCTTTGTTGAGCAGTCCTCTCTCCAGTTGCCTCAATCTCAGACCACTGACAGATAAGCTAGGCCTTGGAGAATTACCAAGGCTGAATTCTGTGCTTGAGCTTGCATTTAGTGTGAACAAAGTCAAGGAAGTGGGCATCACAAGAGGAGATTACTGGGTTCCAAGAGGGGTCGGAAAAACAGGGGGAAGCCTTAAAATTCAGGTTGCTCCCAAACCCTCATTTTCTGTACCCATTACCTGATAAAAGCAACAATTTCTCCATTCGTAAAGCATCATCCTCTAAGGTTCATCTCTGAATCAAGTGACGGGTCCATTATTATATTACCAGTTTATAGTTTGGGTTCACAGGGAAACAGAGTCTAAGACTCAAATTTGGGCCCAGGAGGTCTATTGGAGAGTGCTGTAGGGAATCATATTTGAGGGATGAGGGAAACCAGATTGGGCAGAGAGAGAGATCAAATTACGATGCAGTTGCAACTGAGGCCTCCCTCAGATCCTACAGAGAACTTTGGATCTCAGAAGACCCTTCAAAGTTATTCTGCCTTCAGCCGAGGCCGGCAGATTACTTGAGGCAGATCACAGGAGTTCGAGACCAGCCTGGCCAACATGGTGAGACCCCTTGTCTACTAAAAATACAAAAATTAGCCAGGTGTGGTGATACATGCTTGTAATTCCAGCCACTTGGGAGGCTGAAGTGAGAGGATTACTTGAACCCGGGAGGCGGAGGTTGCAGTTGGGCCGAGATTACGACGCTGAACACTGGCCTGGGCAATGAAGCAAGACTCTATCTCAGAAAATAAATAAATAAATAAATAAATAAATAATGTCTCAATTACATTCTACACTACACACTACCACTGTCTCCCCAGATATAATTAGTTGCTCTAGAGGCCTTAGTTTCTTCAACTTCCACAGATCCCGTAACATATATAACATATATATGATATGAACTCCCCAGGTGATTCTGTTGCCCACTGAATTACAAATTGATTGAGCATATTATGCAAATTAACTCATGAGAGTTTTATAACCCGAATTCTATTACCAACCACTTTTTACACATGAGGAAACTGAAGTACAGAAAGGATAGGTTGCTCAAGATCACACAGCTTAAGTGGCTGAGCCAGGTTTGAAACCTCGGCAGGCTGGTTCCAAAGCCAATGGGTTTAATCGCTACCAAGTACCGTTTGGAAATAATGGCCTTAATGCAAAGGCACAGCACTAATGGTGACAACTGCAGGTAGGCCAGTAGAAGACACATTTGGGTTCATTTGGGGTCGTTCGTGTAATATTTTATTAGTCCCCCTTTTATTCAGTTAGTCCCGCCTTCTCAACTATATCAGAGCTTCCTGAGAACACAGGTCCAGTTTTACTTCTCCCCTTGCTTATAACACCCCATGCAGTACACTGTTAGGTGTTGGCCAGATTTGGAAGTGCTCAATTGGCTTCAGAAATCTGTAAGTTGGCCGGGCGCGGTGGCTCACGCCTGTAATCCCAGCACTTTGGGAGGCCGAGGCGGGCGGATCACGAGGTCAGGAGATCGAGACCATCCTGGCTAACACGGTGAAACCCCGTCTCTACTAAAAATGCAAAAAAAATTAGCCGGGCGAGGCGGCGGGCGCCTGTAGTCCCAGCTACTCGGGAGGCTGAGGCAGGAGAATGGCGTGAACCCGGGAGGCGGAGCTTGCAGTGAGCCGAGATGGCACCATTGCACTCCAGCCTGGGCGACTAAGCGAGACTCTGTCTCAAAAAAAAAAAAAAAAAAAAAAAAGAAATCTGTAAGTTGACTGGGCGTGGTGGCTCACACCTGTAATCCCAACACTTTGGGAGGCCAAGGCAGGTGGATCACCTGAGGTCATGACCTCAGGTGGAGGGAGTTTGAGACCAGCCTGACCAACATGGAGAAACCCCGTCTCCACTAAAAATACAAAATCAGCCAGGCATGGTGGTGGTCGCCTGTAATCCCAGCTACTTGGGAGGCTGAGGCAGGAGAATAGTTTGAACCCAGGAGGTAGAGGTTGTGGTGAGCTGAGATAGCGCCATTGCACTCCAGCCTGGGCAATAAGAGCAAAACTCTGTCTCAAAAAAAAAAAAAAAAAAAAAAAAAAGAAAAGAAAAGAAAAAAAAAGGAAAGAAAGAAATCTGTAAATTTTAGATTCATTGGGGCCTAAAATAATGAGATTTATATTACATGTGATCAGTTCCTACCTTTTTGCAATTTTAGATGTTTAGCTAGATACTTTCTTCCTTTAGTCACATCAGATATCCTTTTGTTGATGTGCATTAACCAAAATTCACATTAATTTTACCAATCAAATTGGTGCAAGAACGTTCCCTTCCTGCAGCTGAAAGCAGTTCTTGAAAGATTTTTCTTTTGAGAAAGCTTCCAACAAGCTCTTTGCTCTTTGACTTTTGTTTGCTTCCTAGAAATGCACATGCTGGGACAAAATTACTTTATCCAAATGCCAGTGATTGAAAAGACATTCTAATTATCTGTTGATGGTAAGTCGTAAAAGTTGTTTGGAAACCCATTTGTTGAGCTTGTGAATGTTCAGAGAAAAGAATGTTCTACCTAGTACCTCTAAAATAAGTCTGGTATTTGTAACTGCTGTAGGCTTGATTGCATTGAATTATAAATTGAATCATTTCTAACTTCACCTCTGGGAGGTTTCCAGTGATTGTTTTATTCAGCTTTACCGACTATGCTGCCCATCACAACTCTGGCAATGATTCCCCTAGCAGTACGAAGGGGCTGCCCAGCCCTGCTGCAGAAATTCATGACAGCTGCATTTGCCCGCAGAATTTGGAAGGATCTAAGGTCTTTGGAGACTCGGAATGTGTTTTTTCCTTGTCTTAACTGGCAGTGTGAGCCTCTGGCATTTCAAAGTGCAAGTCATTAGTATCCACCAGGGTGATGTTAATCTGTCTGTGTTTCAGTCTCAGGACATTTTCCAGTTGCTTCTGCCACAACAATCTCTGCCATCTCAGTGCTTTTGATGCCCCTTGTGAATTCTGGAAGTTCCGCAGCGCTGGCAGAACTTCACAAAAACTAGTTACTGACCGATATTTCTCTTCCATCTTTCAAAGTCATCCTTAAAGAAGCCTTGATGCTTACTTAAAAGGTGGGGCTTTTGTTGGACATTTAAAAATATGAGCTGAGAGAAACCTGTTGTTGTTTTCAGACAGTCTCATTCTGTCACCCAGGCTAGAGTGATGTGATCTTGGCTCACTGCAACCTCTGCCTCCCGGGTTCAAGTGATTCTCATGCCTCAGCCTCCCAAGTAGCTGGGATTACAGGTACGCACCACCACACCTGCCTAATTTTTGTATTCTTATTAATAGTAGAGATAGTTTCACCATGTTGGCCAGGCTGGTCTCGAGCTCCTTATCTCAAGTTAGCTGCCCACCTCGGCCTCCCAAAATGCTGGGATTACAGGCATAAGCCACAGCGCCTAGCCTGTTGTTGTTTTTAAATTCTCAGGGGAAAGGAGACTTTTTTGTTTTGTATTTAGGGCTTGAGTCATGTAGTCTGGGGAAGTTAAGCTGATGTTGATCACATTCAGGAAAAATATAATACTAGAGGAGAAATATGTGGGATTGCCAGAAGTCAAACAAAAACAAGGTGCTTGAATAGTTGGAAGGGACTCAGGAAAGCCAGAGGGTCCAGGTGACACTGAAAATGGGTGTGAGGGGCAGGAATTGCCAGGACATCCTTTCTTCCTCCATCTTCCTGGCACGACTGAGCTAAACCTCCTGCTGTCTGAGCTGTGGTTTGGTGGGGGACCGAAAGCGGAGAGAGTGCTCTTCTCCTGTCAGATCTTTCCAGACTCCCCAGTGTGTTAATATGACATGAAGCCAAACCAAGCCGAAGAGCTAGCTGGCAATTGTGAAGAGCCTTGGCCTTTTATTTAATCATCAGAAAAACCAAGGCTTGTAAGTGCTGGTAAAGTGCCAGATTAATTATTCAGAAATGAGTGCCTGAGATTGGACCAAGTATTGTCTCATTAGCATGCAGTGTCCATGCTGGAGTCTGGTTAGAAAAGCCACAGAGACTATAGGAGGGGTCGATGGGAAGGGAACCAGAAGAAAAATAAAACTTTCTCTTTATTGTACTGTGAAATCTCACACTATTAGAATAGTCCCCTGCCCCCAAATATAGGGTACTCTCCAGTAATATGCCTTGGCCCAGACCCTGTTCTGGAAGATGCAAGACAATTATCCTACCAGCCCCTTGCATCTGTGCCCATAAACTTGGCCTTCTTTCCTCTTATAATGCATTGTGTTTAAGGCCAGAGCCCCTCTCATTTACATTCAGATCTCACCTCCTCCTCTTGCCTACTGAAGGACATACTTTGCTTCTGAAATTCTCTTTCTCCTGCACAATTCATTCCTCCTCTTTGTTAAATGATCTCCATCAGCATGCATTCTCATTTTCTATCTTTAAAAAACCTCTTTAGCTAGGTGCAGTTGCACACCTGTAGTCCTAACTACTCAGGAGACAGGTCAAGGCAGAAGGATCACTTGAGCCCATGAGTTCAAGGTTATAGTGTGCTATGGTCACACACCACACTTTAGCCTGGACAACTCAGCAAGATCCCACCCCTAAAAAAAATAAAATTTTAAAACTCTTTAGACTCTACTTCTTCCTCTAGAAACTCTCTTTTTCCCTCTTTACAATGAAAGTTCTGAAAAGAGTTTTCTATACTGGTTTATCCTCTGCTTCCACTCAGTCTTTTTTTAGGGGGTGGGTGGTGGGAGACAGAGTCCCTCTGTGTCGCCCAGGCTGGAGTGCAATGGCACGATCTCAGCTCACTGCAACCTCTGCCTCCTGGGTTCAAGCGATTCTCCTGCCTCAGCCTCCCGAGTAGCTGGGATTACAGGCACCTGCCATCATGCCTGGCTAATTTTTTGTATTTAGTGGAGACAGGGTTTCACCATGTTGGCCAGGCTGGTCTCAAACTCCTGACCTCAAGTGATCCACCCGCCTTGGCCTCCCAAAGTGTTGGGATTACAGGCGTGAGCCACTGCACCCGGCCACATACATGGCTCTTTCCTTCTCCCACTTGCCCCAAGCAAAAACCTAAAAATCATCTCTTTCTTCCCTCTCTCACACCCAGTGCATCCTATTCTTCAGTCTGTCAACTCTACCATAAAGACACCATTCCATTCCAAAACACTTCTCACCATCTGATCATCATCTCCCACCACTGTCAGCTCTTACCTGGACTCCTGGAATAGCCCCTAACTGCTCACCTACAGTCCGTTTTCCATATGGCAACCAAAGTCTTGTGTTTTGTTTATTTTGAGATGGAGTTTTGCTCTTGTTGCCCAGGCTAGAGTGCAATGGCATCATCTTGGCTCACTGCAACCTTGTCCTCCCGGATTCAAGCAATTCTCCTGCCTCAGCCTCCAGAGTAGCTGGGATTACAGGGACTCGCCACCATGCACAGCTAATTTTTTTTGTATTTTTAGTAGAGATGGAGTTTAACCATATTGGCCAGGCTGGTCTCAAACTCCTGATCTCAGGTGATCCACTCCCCTCGGCCTCCCAAAGTGCTGGGATTACAGGAATGAGCCACTGTTCCTGGCCCAAAGTAATATTTTAATTACATAAATTTAATTATTTTACTCCTCTGGTCAAAACTCTTTATGGCTTTTCCATCACACTTGGAACAAAAAGTCCTCACCTAGGTTGCATGAGATGCCACGTGATGTGCTTCCTGTTCATTTCTCCATTCTCATCAACTTGCTAGCTGTTGCCACTTCTTCTTACTCACTGTAGCCTTCCTGTGGTGTCTCCAACACTTAAAGTTTGTCTATCAGATGACATAGTATCAGTTTTCATTTATAATAACAGCATACTATTTGTTGAGCTTCAACTACATGCAAGCCACTATAGTAGGCATTTTACATACATAATTTTTAATCCTAACCATGAGTTTTCAGTGTAGACATTACTATCTCCTCTTTGCAAATGAGGAAACTGAGGCTCAGAGAAGTTAGGTAATTTGTCCAAAGTAGCAGAGCTAGACAGACAGTGGTAGAGCTGGAATTCACATCTATGTGTTTGTGATTTTATTTTATTTTATTTTATTGAGACAGGGTCTCAATCTGTCACCCAGGCTGGAGTGCAATGGCATGATCTCAGCTCACTGCAACCTCTGCCTCTTAGGCTTAAGTGATCCTCCCACCTCAGCCTCCCTAGTAGCTGGGACTACATGCATGCACCACTGTACGCAGCTAATTTTTCAGTCTTTTTTTGTAGAGACGGGAATCTCGCCGTGTTGCTCAGCCTGGTTTTGAACTCCTGGACTCAAGCAATCCACCCACCTCAGCCTCCCAAAGTGCTGGAATTGCAGGCATGAGCCACTGCGCCCAGGCTTGTGTTTACGATTTTAAAGTCTAAACTCTTTCCATTGCATTATACTACCCGTTCGTGACCAGGATACTGACTTAATCCTCTCAGGAAAATTTCACTTTTTTCTTTCAGGATTGGGGGCTGGGCTTATGTCCTGGTGCTCACCATAAAGCTGACCTACAAGCTCTTGAAAGAGGTTGCTGAGGTAATTGATCCTGTTTGTAAACTCCTTGGATCCCCAGGAGAGAATGTGGAGGGAAGTACAGCATCTTCCCACCTGAGTGATGGGGCCTGCAGGACTTGGGAAAACAAGCTCCTGGGGAACAGCTGCATTGAAGGCTCTCTTTTGTCTCTAAATGCTAATAGTTCTGGATTCAAAATCTTTTTTCTTTTTGACTGGACCCAGATATAATAAAACAAAAACCTTACAGCATATAATTTGGCATTTTACTGGTATGGTAGGCTCATAAAAATTTTGTTCTCCCTGACAAGGCTCAGCTAATTCTATCAAAATAAATCTCTGAAGGAAAAAAGCTTTCTTTTAAAGTCAATGAGAAGCTTTTTAAAGAACAAAAATAACACTTAAAAAACTGATATTCTATGTATCTTCTTTTTCTTCTCTTTTTCAGAAGAAATTCTGCCCTTTTTGATAATAGAAAATAAAAAATGTCCGGGAGAAAAATGTCAAAATTTGGCATGCTATGAAGAGTGGAAATTTCTTCCAACATTACATTTTGAATTTTAAAGCATTTTGAGCACAGATTATGTAGGGGTCAGGTTTCCACAACCACATGTATCTTTTGTCAGTGACCATGCCCATGAATGGCCTCACAGTATTTTTCACTCACCAGATCTTGACTAAGAACAAAATCATTATGAGAGCCAAGTATTTCAGCATCTTCTCCAACTGGTCTATCTTATGTTTGCTCTCTCAGGCTTCATGGACACTTCTCTGTCCTAAATGTGTTTGATCAGAGATGTTTTTCCTACAGGTGAATCGCACAGCAAAGTTGAGCAGACAAGCTGAATTTTGTATTTCAGTAAAGCCACATTGACTGTGTATGTGTTCAACATTGTGCTAGGTGGTATAGAGGCTACAATGCAGAAGAGGAAGATAGCAAAAACACATTTATTAAGAGTCTGTTGTGTGCTAAATAATTATATATATATATATAATTTCATAACATATTGGGCAAACATTATTCTTCATGGTTACAGAAGAAAGGAAGCTGTGACAAATTAACTCACTCAAAGGTAAGCTAGAGTAAGGGGAAATGGAGGAGCTAGGACTGAAATCTAGAATAGCCTGATACAAAAACACCCCACGCTTTCCATTATACTACATTAGTACAAAATTTAAGTTGAGATTCCCTTCCAAATGTGCTATAGTCCAATAAAATTTTGCCAAATGTGCCAAATGCCATTGATAAAGTCTGAAGAAAATTGGAAAAGAGGAAGACACAACATGTCTGGATTTCCAAGGAAGGTTTCATGGAGGAGGCAGGGTAGGGGCTGGGCCTCAAAATCTGGCAGGGCTTGTATGAAGAGGGAGGAAAGTCATAGAAGGGGAGGGGAATTACAGGCTGGGAATCAGAAGGAGCCAAGAAGTAGAGGGGAATTACAGTGGCATGGGAAGAGTGAAGAGGTCATTGCTGTCACTGCTGCTGAGGGTGTGTGCTGAAAGCAGTTGCAGATAAGGTTATGCAGATATTAGGATCAGATTGCAGAGCACTTTCAAAGCCAGGCAGTTTTAAGTAGGGATATGGTGGAAGGTAGTGCAATCAACTGAATGACTGTGTAACTTGCCAATTCGTATGTTGAAATTTAATTCCCAATGTGATAGTACTTAGAGGTGGGGCCTTTGTGAGGTGACTAGGTCATGAGGGTGGAGCCCAAAAGAATGAGATCTATACTCTTTTTTTTTTTTTTTTTTTTTTTGAGATGGAGTCTCGCTCTGTCGCCCAGGCTGGAGTACAGTGGCCGGATCTCGGCTCACTGCAAGTTCCGCCTCCTGGGTTTACGCCATTCTCCTGCCTCAGCCTCCTGAGTAGCTGGGACTACAGGTGGCCACCACCTCACCTGGCTAGTTTTTTTGTATTTTTTTAGTAGAGATGGGGTTTCACCTTGTTAGCCAGGATGGTCTCGATCTCCTGACCTCGTGATCCGCCCGTCTCGGCCTCCCAAAGTGCTGGGATTACAGGCTTGAGCCACTGCGCCCGGCCGAGATCTATACTCTTATGAGAAGAGGCCAGAGGGCTGGGCGTGGTGGTTTAATGACTGTAATCCCCGCACTTTGGAAGGCTGAGGCAGGCGGATCACCTGAGTTCAGAAGTTCAAGACAAGCCTGGTCAACATGGCGAGACCTCATCCCTACTAAAAATACAAAAAATTAGCCAGGTGTTGTGGCATGTGCCTATTTTCCCAGCTACTCCAGAGGCTGAGGTGGGAGGATCTCTTGAGCCCAGGAGGCAGAGGTTGCAGTGAGCTGAGATCATGCCACTGCACTCCAGTCTGGATGACAGGGGAGCTCTATCAAAAAAAAAAAAAAAGAGAGAGAGAGAGAGAGAGAGTCCAGAGAGCTAGCTTGCCCCTCTCCACCATGTGAGGGTATTGTGGGAAGTTGGCAGTACACAACCCAGAAGAAGATCCTCACCAGAAGCCAACCATGCTGTCAACCTTACCTTAGAACTGTGAAAAATACATTCATGTTGTTTATAAGCTACCCAGTCTATAGTACTTTGCTATAGCTTCCCAAACTGGCTAGGGTGTATAGAACATATGCCTTTCAGAGGGGAAAGTTTTATAATTAACTGGACATGATAGAATTCTCAGTGTATGTGAATCTTTTACATACATTAGAATACATATATCATAATTTTGTTTTGTTCTGCAATATAGTAAAGTTATTTTTCAGATAGAATATAAAATATACACAACTATGACCATTTTTACATAAGTGCTCAACAGAACCTTCAACCCATTATCACCAGGGTCCCAGAGTTAAGAGAAACAACTGTGTCTACTTAGCTGCTGGTGATGTGTCAGCACCTTGGACAGCGATGCAGCAGCGATAAGCTGCATCTGCAGGCAGAGGAATTTAGACTTCTGTAAGGTAGTAGGTCTTTCACATAAAAGCAGTGGAATGGAATCTTTCAGTGAATTTCAAAGACTAATCTTTTTCCCAGGCTTCCCTTTCTTTGGATTCCCACCAAGGAAAGGAGAACTCCACGTGTGCTGACTGAGGATTTGGTGTACAGATGCATACATGTGAACATGCTAGTGTGTGTACACGTGCAACTTAAAGCTTTCAGCAAATTGAAACAAATTCATTTTGCAAAGACTAAGGACCCTGGAGGAAGGAAATAGATTTTAAATTGGCACTTTTGCCCCCCCCCAAACACAGCCTTCCCTGAATACCAATGCATGGAAACAAATTGGCCGTGATGTTGAGCATCCTGAGATCAGACAATTCTCCCTGGTTTGAGGCCCCCAGCTTGCCTTTAGCTGAGGCCCAAGATGGAAAAGGACAAAAACAAAACAAAACAAAACTGCAGAGGTTAGGTGGCCTATTTTTTGTTTGTTTGTTTGTTTTTTTAGACATGGAGTCTCACTTTGTCACCCAGGCTAGAGTGCAGTGATGAAATCTTGGTTCACTACAACCTTCGCCCCCTGGGTTCAAATGTTTCTCCTGCCTCAGCCTCCTGAGTAGCTGGGATTACAGGCGCCCCCCACCACGCCTGAATAATTTTCGTATTTTTAGTAGAGATGGAGTTTCACCATATTGGCCAGGCTGGTCTCGAACTCCTGACCTTGTGATCCACCCGCCTTGACCTCCCAAAGTATTGGGATTACAGGCATGAGCCACCAGGCCCAACCTTTTTTCTTTTTTGTTTTGGTTTCTTAAGTCTCATTTGTAAACTTCTCGACCAGGCCTAGCTTGAGGTTGAGCCTAAAGAACATCTCAGGGCTGGAGCTGGAGTAGAATAGTATTCTTCCTTGAATTGTGTAAAATAAAAGGATTTGAGGCCAGGTGCAGTGGCTCACTCCTGTAATTCCAGCGCTTTAGCAGGCTGAGGCAGGCAGATTACTTGAGCTCAGGAGGTCGAGACCAGCCTGGGCAACATGACAAAACCCTGTCTCTACAAAAAATACAAAAATTAGATGAACATGTTGGTGCACGCCTGTAGACCCAGCTAGTTGAGGGGCTGAGGCGGGAGGATAGCCTGAGCCCAGGAGGTGGAAGTTGCAGTGAGCCAAGATTGTGCCACTGCACTATAGCCTGGGTGACAAAGTGAGATCCTATATCAGAAAAAAATAAAAATGATTTGAAAGAGGAGTGTAAAGTGATTTACAAGCTACAAAAAGGCATCTGCAGCACATCTCCTTAAAACTTAGGGCAGGGTGGACAATTCTGTCACTGAGGGCATTACCAGTTCTGCTGTTGTTGAAGATATTAACACAACTATGATAGGACCACTTTCTGATAATAAACCCTCAGTGGATAATGCAGTCTTACTGTTTTAAGTCTTTAGCATGGCATTCACGGGCTATTGTTCCAGTCTTTGTCTCCGGGCTAGCCTCATACCCATCAGAAGGTTCTACTACTTTCCGCTAGAGCTTTGCCCCAATCAGACCTTATGGGCCTCCACGCCATAGTTCTTTCTTTTTTCTCTTTTTCTTTCTTTCTTTCTTTTTATTTATTTTTATTTTTTTATTTTTTTAGATAGAGTTTTGCTCTTGTTGCCCAGGCTGGAGTGCAATGGTGAGATCTTGGCTCACTGCAACCTGCATCTCTTGGGTTCAAGCAATTCTCCTGCCTTAGCTTCTTGAGTATCTGGGATTACAGGTGCCCACCACCTTGCCCAACTAATTTTTTGTGTTTTTAGTAGAGATGGGGGTTTCACCATGTTGGCCAGGCTGGTCTTGAACTCCTGACCTCAGGTGATCCACCCACCTCAGCCTCCCAAAGTGCTGGGATTACAGGCATGAACCACCTTGCCTGGCCATAGTTCTTTCTCTTTGGCCCCTTTGACTGGCATGGTCTAAATACACCACACCTTTGTCTCTTCATAAGGGTTTTACTCATCTTTTAAGCCTTTTGTTTTCATATACTTTTACTAATCCTTCCACTAGATCAGGAGTTTTAAGGCACCAGTAATACATAGCTTTGCATATTGGTACTTTGTGCATTTGAGTTACACTAGCACTAGATTGTTAACTCTTCAAGAGCAGTAATTGTGAGTTATGTTGTATGTCTGTTGGGAAAGTTCTGTGTATCAAGCTCCATGTTCATACCAGTTGTCCAGTTAGACCTTCAACATAGACTGTGAAAGCTGAGAACTTCTTAGAAGTGAAGGAAAAAGACAGGACCTGAGTGGATTGCCACCAGTCACCCCCGTCTTTCCGCCTCTCTTGAATTCCTTTGTAGCAAAAAGAATGCAGCGTTGGCTTCCTCATTTAATCATTACTGTGGTTTTTGAGGCTCTTAAAATTAACTTTACCCTAATGCTTTTCTAAAATGCCACTTGACAACAGTGTACAGGTATTTTACATAACTACTGTATACTGGAGGTATCTTCAATAGAATGTAGTGATCAAAATCCAGATCATAATTATATCCCGTCAGTGTTTCCATTCTAAGCTCCTCTCCGGAAGGGTTTGTTACTCATTTTTAAATTTGTATCAGGCTCTAGCCTGACATGCAAGTTCTCAGTTCTGCTATAATGTAGGAATCCTTTTCTGCCTCAAAATGTATATTTTAATCACTACTGCAATTCCACATGGAATGC
This sequence comes from Macaca mulatta, assembly GCF_049350105.2. NCBI lineage: Eukaryota > Metazoa > Chordata > Mammalia > Primates > Cercopithecidae > Macaca > Macaca mulatta. The sequence goes on along the minus strand of NC_133418.1, from coordinate 80,830,960 downwards.
TGTGTTTTTTTGCCAGGGAAGCCAACCCAATCACCCACACCTTCTGGGGGCAACTTTGGTGGTCAAGGCTGTGGGACTGCTCAGGATCCCCTGTGAGGCATCCTGTGGGTTGGATGTCATCCTTGAACCCAAGTGACCCAAGGCCTCTCAGCAACGTGAGCCACATGTGTTTCTCACCCTGAGTCCTCATGGGTTTGTTTTTTGTTTTGTTTTGTTTTTGTTCATTTTTGGGTTTGTTTTGTATTCTTTTTCAAAACAGGGTCTCACTCTGTCACCCAGGCCAGAGTGCAGTGGAACTATCACAGCTCATTGCAGCCTTGACCTCCTGGACTCAAGCCTCCTCCCACCTCAGCCTCTTGAGTGTCTGGGACTACAGGCGCACACCACCATGCCTGGTTAATTTTTTAATTTTTTTTTTTTTGTAGAGATGGGGGTCTCACAATGTTATCCGGGCTGGTCTCAAACTCCTGGGCTTAAGCAATCCTACCACCTCAGTCTCTCAAGTAGCTGGAACTACAGGTGCATGCCACTATGCTTGGCTAGTTTTTTCTTTTTCTGTTGTTTTTTTTTTTTTTGTAGACACAGGGGTCTCACTATGTTGCCCAGGCTGATCTCGAACTCCTGGGCCCAAGCAATCCTCCCACCTCGGCCTTCCAAAGTGCCAGGATTACAGGTGTAAGCCACCACGCCCAGCTGAATTCGCATGTTAAAGTGCTAAAGACAAGAGACCGCCAGACATTTCCTGGACAGGAGGCCTGAGCTCTTCTCTTTTGATACCCGCTGACCTGGGTTAGCAGTGGACCCTCAGGAAAACTGGATGCTCTCTGATCCTTACTCCAGGAGTCAGTCTTTTCTTTCCTCTAGGCTTTTTTTTCGATGGTGGGGGGCCTTTGAAGACCGAAGTTTATTATCCCTTCACTCCTCCTAATTCTGAGAACTTTGTCCCCAGCAGGGTCAGGGAGTAAGGAGGGAAGTGCTTGCTCCTCATAGGCCTAGTTTAGGGTCAAGGACATTTCCTGTACCTCATCTTCTCTTTTTCCCCAATCCCTATTCCCTTCTGGTATTCAATTTGTTTTTAGGTATCTCTAGGGGATTTTCACCTTCTTTATCTTTACGTTGACTTTCCTGGGATACCTCTGTGGTATCAGAGGGTAGAGAGAGGCAGGGATTGAAAGAATAGATGGGCCAGTTGCGGTGGCTCGGACCTGTAATCCCAGCACTGTGGGAGGTTGCGGCAACAGATTGCTTGAGCTCAGCAGCTCAAGGCCAGCCTGGGCAACATGGCGAAACCTTTTCTCTACAAAAAATACAAAAATTAGTCAGGGGTGGTGGCACGCACCTGTAGACTCAGCTACTAGGGAGGCTGAGGTGGAAGGATTGCTTGAGCCGAGGAGGTGGAGGCTGCAGTGAGCCATGAGCACCTCTCAGCACTACAGCCTGGGTGACAGAAGAAAAAAGGAAAGAAAGAAGAAAGAAAGGAAGGAAGAAAGGAAGAAAGGAAGGAAGAAAGAAAGAAACAAAGAAAGAAAGAAAGAAAAAGGAAGAGAAGGGAAGGGAAGGGAAGGAAGGAAGGAAGGAAAGAAGGAAGGAAGGAAGGAAAGAGAGAGAGATAAAGAAAGAAAAATAAAGAAGGAAAGAAAGAAAAGAAAGAAAGAGAAAGAGAGAGAGAGAGAAAGAAACAAAGAAAGAGGAAGGAAGGAAGGAAAAGATAAAGAGAGAAAGAGAGAAAGACGAAGGAAGAAAGGAAGGAAGGAAAGGGAAAGAATAGAGGGAAGGTAACATTGGCTCTATTGGCAGGGCGTGTTGGCTCCTGTCTGTAATCCCAGCACTTTGGAAGGCCGAGGCAGGCAGATCACTTGAGGTCAAGAGTTTAAGATCGGGTTGGCCAACATGGTGAAACCCCGTCTCTACTAAAAATACACAAACTAGCTGGGTGTGGTGGCAGGTGCCTGTAATCCCAACTACCCAGGAGGCTGAGGCAGGAAAATCGCTTGAATCGGGAGGCAGTGGCTGCAGTGAACTGAGATTGTACCACTATACTCCAGCCTGGGTGACAGAGGAAAACTCTGTCTCAAAAAAAAAAAAAAAAAAAAAGTTGGCTCTATTGATTCTTACAACACAAGCCTGCTGTGGGAATTTCTATATTTAGAGGCTTCTTGCTTTGGGAATTTTATTCAAAGACTAACTGTATAGCTAAGGCCAATTACTTACTTGCTTTGTTTCCTCAGATGTCATGGGAGGGGATTCATTATTCGGTGCACTCAACAAACATTTATTGAGTAAGCAAGATACAGACCCTTTCTTTATGCTGCTCACAAGCTAGCCATGGTAATAAACAATTGAACAAACATTGACAATACGAAAAAGGAAGGATAGGCCCAAAGGGAAATGTAACAGGGGCTCTGACTAGAAAAGGTTTAAAGGTGTTTTCCCAGAAGAAATATCATTTTAGCTAAGGCCTGAGGATGAGTGGAGATTACTTGGCAAGAAATGGGGGGAAAAAATTGAGGCTGAGGTCCTGAGGCTGAGAAAGTCTGTTCTGTGGGGTGTACTTAGTGAGTTGGGTATTCAGAGCAGTTTCTTTTTTAAATGCCCCCTTCTCTATTCAACAAAATTATTTGGCAACAATCATAAGATAAAAGAAAGAAAATAATGGCTAGAAAATATGAAAATAGTGAAAAATTTCTTTTATATAATATCATATATATATAATGATGCCTGTAAATTTTATTTATTTATTTATTTATAGAGACAGGGTTTTTTCTTTTGTTTTTTGTTTTTTGTTTTTTTTTTTTTGAGACGGAGTCTCACTCTGTCGCCCAGGCTGGAGTGCAGTGGCCGGATCTCAGCTCACTGCAAGCTTCGCCTCCCGGGTTCACGCCATTCTCCTGCCTCAGCCTCCCGAGTAGCTGGGACTACAGGCGTCCGCCACATCGCCCGGCTAGTTTTTTATATTTTTTAGTAGAGACGGGGTTTCACCATGTTAGCCAGGATGGTCTCGATCTCCTGACCTCGTGATCCGCCCGTCTCGGCCTCCCAAAGTGCTGGGATTACAGGCTTGAGCCACCGCGCCCGGCCGAGACAGGGTTTTGCCATGTTGCCCAGGCTGGTCTCAAACTCCTGGACTCAAGCGATCCACCTGCTTTGGCCTCCCAAAGTGCTGGTATTATAAGCGTGAGCCACCGCACCTGGCCTGTAAAATTTAAATAAATAAAATAAAATAGATACTATGACACAAAAAGGAAAAGAGTAATAAAACGATGTTTAAAATTTGTAATATATTTTTTGAAGGGGAAAAACTTGTACCTACATATCATTCTGTAGCTGAATAATAATATTATAATTTCTGTTTTTGAGATTTAACTTCTGCAGATTTATCAATAACTGTATCAAAACTGGTTTTATTTGCATATTCCCATCCAACAATCAGTATAGCTAGATTTTTCAACCCATCTTCCCTCATAGTTGATCAAAGAACGTTTTTATTGATTTTAATTTTGAAAAGTTTCTTTCGCATGAAGCAACAAAAATGCAAATAGGGTAGAGATTCATTAAAATTCCACTTCATGCCGGGTGCCGTGGCTCACGCCTGTAATCCCAGCACTTTGGGAGGCCGAGGCGGGCGGATCACGAGGTCAGGAGATCGAGATCACAGTGAAACCCCGTCTCTACTAAAAATACAAAAAATTAGCCGGGTGCGGTGGTGGGCGCCTGTAGTCCCAGCTACTCGGGAGGCTGAGCCAGGAGAATGGCGTGAACCCGGGAGGTGGAGCTTGCAGTGAGCCGAGATCACGCCACTGCACTCCAGCCTGGGCGACAGAACTAGACTCCATCTCAAAAAATAATAATAATAATAAAATAAAATAAAATAAAATTCCACTTCATGATAAATTCCACAAGGTGCAATACTTTTCATGTCTTTTCCCCTCTGACTCTAGACACTTCTGAACATTTCCATTTGGAGCTTTTGTGTTCAAAATTGTGTTTCTTAGACTTGACAATCACTGTGCTGTTATTGTTATTTCAAGTCTACTGGCAAGAGAGGTTGGTACTTCGTACATGTGGACAATTTCTCCTTCCACTAGAATATGTAGTAAGATACATATTTCCAGAAATATGTAGTATGCCAGGAGCTGAAGACTTGAGAGCAAGAATGATTCCAAATGGTTATAAACTTACTCTTGAGACAAATACATATAGCTGAGCTCATATACATGTGACTTGACTGTGTACTTGAGTGTTCCAAAGTACCTTTTTTGTTTTTTTGGTTTTTGTTTTGTTTTGTTTTGTTTTGTTTTGATAAGGACTCTCGCTCTGTCACCCAGGCTGGAGTGCAGTGGCCCGATCTCGGCTCACTGCAAGCTCTGCCTCCCAGGTTCACGCCATTCTCTTGCCTCAGCCTCCTGAGTAGCTGGGACTACAGGCACGTGCCACCACGCCAGGCTAATTTTTTTGTATTTTTAGTAGAGACGGGGTTTCACAGTGTTAGCCAGGATGGTCTCGATCTCCTGACCTCGTGATCCTCCCGCCTCGGCCTCCCAAAGTGCTGGGATTACAGGCATGAGACACCGTGCCCCGCCTCCAAAGTATCTTTTACAAAGACTGCAATGATTATTAAGAGGTAAGTAATAAAATTGGGCTAATTTGAAAGTTTTGTATATATATAAAATATATATATATATAATTAAAATTAACAGTAATTGCAGCAATTGCTTAGTACTTAAGGCTTATAAAAGATCTGTTGTTTGTGTTTTATCAATTCCCTTCAGCCAAAAATGACAAAAGACACAAATTAGCTGGGCATGATGGTGCGCGCCTAAAGTTCCAGCTACGTGAGAGGCTGAGACTACAGGCACGCATCATCAGCTAATCTGTAATTGAACAAGTTGGGTTTATTATTTGTTGCATAGAGGGAGGACACATACCATGAGGACCCATGAGATGTCTCAGAAATAGGATATTAGAAAAAACCTATTTGGTTTGGATCTGGACTTCGGTTGGGTAATTTGCAGGAGGGTCTAAGGAAGCAGGGGTTTACTCTGGATTGGGTGCCATTAGAAAGTGGATGCAATTCTATGATTTGACATTTTAATAAGTCTTATAGTGGGAGAGACTAGAGACCAAAGCTGTAATTGATAAAGAAGCTGAAGAGTGGGATATATGGTGCTCTGTGTGGCACAGTGACGATGTCTGAAGTGGATGTTCTGTGAAACAGTGCATCCCATTTCTGCCCTCACCCAGGCAGACTGCTCTCACCATTCCACTCTTGGTTCACCACTGCTGGTCTGTTTGAAAAATGGATTAAGAAAATGTGGCACATATACACCATGGAATTCTATGCAGCCACAAAAAAGGATGAGTTCATGTCCTTTGTAGGGACATGGATGCAGCTGGAAACCATCATTCTCAGCAAACTATCGCAAGAACAGAAAACCAAACACCACATGTTCTCACTCATAGGTGGGAATTGAACAATGAGAACACTTGGACACAGGAAGGGGAACATCACACATCGGGGCCTGTTGTGGGGTGGGGGGAGGGGGGAGGGATAGCATTAGGAGATATACCTAATGTAAATGAAGAGTTAATGGGTGCAGCACACCAACATGGCACACGTATACATATGTAACAAACCTGCACGTTGTGCACATGTACCCTAGAACTCAAAGTATAATAAAAAATAAAAAAAATTTTAAAAAAAGAAAAATGAATAGTTTCTTTTGTCCGATCAAGAGGTCAAAGAGATGGGGAAGTAGATGACAGAAATTGGTCATGAAGGGCCTAGTCTGTCAAATTAAGTCAATTAAACTACATCTAAAAATAATATGGAACCATCAGAAGGTTTGTGAAGATTATTAGATTAATATTTTAGAAAAATCCCTCTCTAAGGAAAATGGACTGGGGAGGAGGTTAAGACTAGAGGAATCTTTTCTGCAATAATCCAGGCAGCCAGGTGTGGTGGCTCATGCCTGTAATCCCAGCACTTTGGGAGGCTGAGGTGGGCAGATCACCTGAGGTCAGGAGTTCGAGACCAGCCTGGCCAACATGGTGAAACCCCGTCTCTACTAAAAATACAAAAAAATGAGGTGGGCATCGTGGCACCTGTAATCCCCGCTACTCGGGAGGCTGAGACAGGAGAATTGCTTAAACACGGGAGATGGAGGTTACAGTGAGCCAAGATCACGCCACTGCACTCCAGCCTGGGCGACAGAGCGAGACTTCATCTCAAATCATCATCATCATCATCATCATCATCATCATCATCATCATCCAGGCAAGAGATAATGATGAGTTGAACTAAGATGCTGCAGAAATGAGGACAGATTTGAGAGCTGGATGACGGGTAGAATGAAAAAGCCTTAGTGGCTGGCAGTATATAGATTCGGGGGACCCAAGGATGACTCCAACCTGAGCAACAGGTGATTGGTGAGTCTGTTTTCCAAGCCCTGGAACACTGAAAGAAGACACGGTTTGGGCTGAGGTGGGAGAAATGATGAGTTCAATCTTGGACATAAGTTTAAAGTTCCCATGAAGCGTTTAAGTAGAAGTAGGCAGTGGGTAACAGAGCCAGGATATCAGAAGCCATTTCCCAACTGGAGAAACATTAATTAATATGACAACTATTTTTTTTTTGCATTTACTATACTATATACCACCCACAGTCTTGATAATGACACAGCAGTAAACAAAACAAAATTCCTATCTTTATTGACAAATAAGCAAATAGGATGTCAGATGGTGATGGAAAAAGAAAGCAGAGAGAAGGGATAGGGAGAATTAGTAGGATATAGGTCTGAGATATAAGTTTAGAATTAGTTCAAGAATTAGTGAGAAATACAAATTCCGATGACCCTCAAGAAATGTCAGGATCCAGTCTCCAGTGGCATGGTCCTTTCTATTTTGATCCATAACCGGGTCCACTCCGGTGTTTGCCAAACTTCCCAGATCATAAGAATCACCCAGGAGGCAGAGGTTGCAGTGAGCCGAGATTGCCTCACTGTACTCCAGCCTGGGCAACAGAGCAAGACTCTGTCTCAAAAAACAAACAAACAACAATAACAAAAAAACCTAAAGTGGCTTGGAAATTGCCACATAGTGATTGGGAAGATCCCAGGAAATATTAATTTTTAGGAATATGACATATTCTCTTCGTTTCTTTGTCACAACCCCAAGTAATTTGGCAAAAAATTCTTCCTCCAGGCTAGATCCTATGGTTTGCAAGAGATCATATGCTAACTGCCCTCACAGAACTTACAGTGTAGTTGGGAGAAATGACTTCTGCACATGAAACCAAGAGCAGAGCCTAGATTTAAAATGAAAGTAATCACACTTGGACATTGCTGAGTTGTCTCAGTTCCCAGGGGGATTACAATGAAGTGCACCTGCTCCAGAACTAAATGTATAGGACTGAATCGATGAGACCAGCCATCTAGAGACAGACCTTTTAGTCTGAAGAGGGGTGGCCAAACACCCTCAGATACCCTCAGCCTGAAACAGAATCTGCAGAAAAACATTGGGATAGACAGAGCCAATCAAAAAACAACAACAAAAAAGAAAAGCAGTGATTCTCCTGGAATCTGGAAAATGGGATGAGGAGAATGGAGGATATAAAAGATAAATAAATTCTTACCAAGTGCCTACCAAAAGGCCAGGTTTGGGACTACTAGGCAACTGATGTCTGAACCCACGACAAACTGGTGAGGCTGATTGTGCCTTTCTGCTTTACAGATGATGAAGCCACCACAGAAAAATTAAGTAGCTAACCTAAAATAAAGAACTTGCTTAAAGTCTATTTGACTTCAAATGCCAAGGACAAGTAGGTAAGACTAACTCAAAAACAAATTTTTAAAGCTATAAGTCTTTTGTCTGTGATAGTTTCTCTCTTTCTCTCCTCCCACCCTCAGACTCTTTTACATATTTTTATTTATTTATTTTTTTGAGATGGAGTCTCACTCTTTCGCCCAGGCTGGAGTGCAGTGGCGATCTCAGCTCACTGCAACTTCTGCCGCCCGGGTTCAAGCAATTCTCCTGCCTCAGGCTCCCAAGTAACTGGGATTACAGGCGCCCACCACCATGCCCAGCTAATTTTTGTATTTTTAGTAGAGACGGGGCTTCACCGTGTTAGCCAGGATGGTCTCCATCTCCTGACCTTGTGCTCTGCCTGCCTCGGCCTCCCAAAGTGCTAGGATTACAGGTATGAGCCACTGCACCTGGCATATTTATTTTATTTTATTTCATTTGAGATGGAGTATTGCTCTGTCACCCAGGCTGGAGTGCATTGGCGTGTTCTTGGTTGACTGCAACCTCCACCTCCCAGCTTCAAAGGATTCTCATGCCCCAGACTCCTGAGTAGTTGGGACTACAGGCATACACCACCACGCCTGGCTAATTTTTGTATTTTTAGTAGAGATGGGGTTTCATCATGTTGGCCAGACTGGTCTCAAACTCCTGACCTCAAGCGATCAGCCTGCCTTGGCCACCCAAAGTGTTGGGATTATAGGCGTGAGTCACTGTGCCCAGTCTCTTTTAAATATTCTTGATAATCTTATGGCATCTGTTGACAGGCATGCACTTGCTGTGGGAGCAATTCGGAGCTAGGACATGCAGCAGACAGGTTTTCCGCCATCTGAGTTGACAGCCTGGTGGACCCACTTTTCCCATTTGTTTCTGTGGGACCAGTAGCCGTCAGAGACCTCCACCTCAAAAGCGTGACTTCTCATAGGATGAGGCTGCCAGGAGTCAGATTTTGAGATGAAGTTTCACAGTGAGTTGATTGATTAAGGAGTGCTCTCATGATCAGTATTTACAGAAAGAAGGAGAATAAACTGGGATTGGGTAGAAGTCGTCGAGTTGTAATGCCATCCCAACAAAGGCCTCAGTTGATGTCATGGGGAGCTCTTTAAACACTAGGATGACCTTTCAGAGTTGTCCCAGCTTGGGCTGATCTTAATACCCCACACTGATAAAAAAAAAAAAAATCCTGGCAGGAAGTGTGACCTTAGGAGAGGCAATTTTGTTCACTCAAGCACAATCTTCCTAGGGGACTAACAGCTGAGGGCCAAGTTCCAGTAGCACTCCCAGTGGTTGGGGGAAAAAGACCTTAATTCCTGGAGGGGAATCTGGACCATGCATTACAGCATTCACTACAACTTGCAAAAATTGTAGAGGATCGGCCAGAGTTAAGACTTTAGCCCAAATGACTGTTGCCCCTTTCCATCCATTTCCCATCATTTATCAGTTCATATTTGCCCATCTCATTTTATTTCAGAATCAAAGCTGATTTTCATTCCTATGCTAAGAGGAGAGGTGTTGTCCAGAAGAATAAACCATCTCACTGAAGAGAAGGGTAAAAATAAGCGGAAACTATACAAGACTGACCTCATTGTTACGGTTGATTGGTTTACAGTGGCAAGACATCAGAACCACATGATGGGTCCACTTAATGGCTGGGTTATTGAGAATGGCTGGTAAGCGGGTGCCACATTAGTTCTGGGTCAGATTGAAAGGTCATGTCTAGTTCCTTTTCCAGCCACTGTACGACTCTTTTCAAAATATTGAGAAATCATTGGGGGGAAAAGCAGAGAACACACCCTCACACCGTGACCATTCTCCCAGCTGATTGTCAGGGTCCCACTTTTCTAACGACAGGGTCTCCAGTGTAAGCCCAGAGATGAGAGAGAGGAAGAAAATATCTTTTTACAATGATGGTAATAATTCCCCATCTCTGCTCACCCTGGAGGCTTATTTTGAAAATCACAGTGATTTAACTTGTTAGCAGTTTAATTCACTTTTAAAAGATTAACCAGACTAATTATTCATCAGATTTCACCATCTTTGTCAGCCTCAATAAGGATCTTTTGTTACAATGATTAATGTGTTTTAATTGTATCTTCTCTCAGAGCAATAATTCGATCGCACAGTATTTGCCGAATCTATGGAAATCTTGGAAATGCTTTGACAGCTGAGCTATTCTTGGGAAATGAAAGTAAAGGAATATATGTAACTAACAAAAAGTGTTTTATAGCATATCATTAATATAGATTTTCTTCCTCTCTGACAGAGACCTTGCTCTACCAGCTTCAGTCCCTGAAGCTGCCTGCTGTTCCGTCAATTTGCTATTCAGGGACATCAGGAGGTATAGATCAATTAATACAGGTGACTAAACTGTCTCCAGTTGGTGTCTTCAAATATATGCTAGTCATAGTAATACTCAGAGCAAATATATCTAGGTCACAGGGAAAGTCAATCAACTAGCCAGTGTCCATAAATAATCATCCAACTAAGAGACTGGATCCTGTGTTGACCATTTTATTTTCTACCTAATGCTTCATTCTCATTCATTTAACTGGTGGCTACTGCCCAAGTTAAGGGTTTTTAGGACAGCAAAAAGGTTGGAGAACCTGATAGAGAGATGAATTATATGTGGCCAATACTAATTTCAAACTTAAAATGTGTTTTAATATTACTATAATTTTTATTTTTTATTTTTTATTTTTTATTTATTTTTATTTTTTTATTTTTTTTTTTTTTTTTTGAGACGGAGTCTTGCTCTGTCGCCCAGGCTGGAGTGCAGTGGCCGGATCTCAGCTCACTGCAAGCTCCGCCTCCCGGGTTTACGCCATTCTCCTGCCTCAGCCTCCGGAGTAGCTGGGACTACAGGCGCCCGCCACCTCGCCCGGCTGGTTTTTTGTATTTTTAGTAGAGACGGGGTTTCACGGTGTTAGCCAGGATGGTCTCGATCTCCTGACCTCGTGATCCGCCCGTCTCGGCCTCCCAAAGTGCTGGGATTACAGGCTTGAGCCACCGCGCCCGGCCTATTTTTTATTTTTATTGAGATGGAGTCTCCCTCTGTCACCCAGGCTGGAGTGCAGAGGCCCGATCTCAGCTCACTGTAAACTCCACCTCCCAGGTTCACGCCATTCTCCTGCCTCAGCCTCCCGGGTAGCTGGGACTACAGGCGCCCGCCACAACGCCCAGCTAATTTTTTTTTTTTTTTTGAGGCGGAGTCTCGCTCTGTCGCCCAGGCTGGAGTGCAGTGGCCGGATCTCAGCTCACTGCAAGCTCTGCCTCCCGGGTTCCCGCCATTCTCCTGCCTCAGCCTCCCGCGTAGCTGGGACTACAGGCGCCACCACCACGCCCGGCTAATTTTTTTTTGTATTTTTAGTAGAGACGGGGTTTCACTGTGTTAGCCAGGATGGTCTCGATCTCCTGATCTCGTGATCCGCCCGTCTCGGCCTCCCAAAGTGCTGGGATTACAGGCTTGAGCCACCGCGCCCGGCCCCCGGCTAATTTTTTGTATTATTAGTAGAGATGGGGTTTCACCGTGTTAGCCAGGATGGTCTCGATCTCCTGACCTCATGATCCACCCGCCTCGGCCTCCCAAAGTGCTGGGATTACAGGAGTGAGCCACCGTGTCCGGCCAATATTATTATTTTTTAAAGCACAGTGGTTCTAAGAGGCTTGGAATCAGATCTGAATTTTATTCTCATCACTACCACTTATTAATTATGAGAGCTTGCTGGAAATTAGCAGGACCTATCCTTCCTGAGCCTTGGTTTCCTTATCTCTAAAATAGGTATAATAATGCCCACCTCATAGTGAGAATTAAAATGAGGTGTTACATGTAAGACCTAGTATACTTCCTAGACTACAGTAAGCATTCAATAAATTGTTTTTGAAAAAGTGATAGGCCTTCATAGTGCAAGACAATCTTATGTACATGAGCATTTCAGATAACAGTTACCCTGAGACCAGTAGGAAAGGTGTGCTGTTATTGTTTTTGTTTGTTGTTTTCAGGAAAACTGGGCACAAAGAGATGTGGTAATCTTTGTAAATTGGTCATGTATGTTCATCAATAAATTACCTGATCAAGCACAAAGCATGCTCTACAACCCACAGATGCTGACTTCCGTTCTCGCTTTTTCAGCTGCAACCTTGGAGGCGCACCAAGGGCTCTGAATGAGCAGAGTGGTTGAGAACAGAAGTAATTCATTATTCGTTGACAGACTTTAGCCCTGCTGTTGTGATTACATGAGTCTAGTAATGATCGACAAAATCAGGCATAACGTCACTTAACTCATATGGCAAGCCAACGAGGTAAGTATCACTCTTCCCCAAATCCTTTGACAGCTGAGGATTCCGAGGCTTAGAGATATTTAGTAACGTGCTTTGACAGATTCAAACCCAGATCTGTCTGACTCCAGGGTCTGTTTTAACCATACACTATTTTGCCTCCTGCCAGTCCCACTTAACAAAATGCAGTTTTAAACAGGGTCTAACTGAGACCTATAAGGTCTATAGAGTAACCAATGACCATTTTTTCAATTATTGTGCTAGTGTTTCAAATACTATGACTCAAAATTTTCTTTTCTTTTCTTTTCTTTTTTTTTTGGAAACAGAGTCTTGCTCTGTTGCCTAGCCTGAAGTGTAGTGGCACAACCACAACTTGCTGTAGCCTCATTCTCCCAGGCTCAAAAGATCCCCCCACCCCAGTCTCCCAAGTAGCTGGGATTACAGGCGTGCACCACCATGCCTGGCTAATTTTCAAATTTTTTGTAAAGATGAGGTCTCCCTGTGTTGCCCAGGCTGGTCTTGAACCCCTGAACTCAAGCAATCCTCCTGCCTCGGCCTCCCAAAGTACTGGGATTACAGGCGTGAGCCACCACACCCAGCCTAACATTTTCTTTAATTTCAGGGCCGTAGGTTGGGAAACCCATTGTTCCCTCACTTGGGCATCAGCACTGTCTGTGAAAAAGGATTACATGGTCAAACATCAGAAGGTCAATTCTTCCTTAGATATTTGTAATACACATTTGCATAGTAAAGGCTCTGAGAAATACTGTGATTAAAACAAATTGTGTCGGCTGGGTGCGGTGGCTCACGCCTGTAATCCCAGCACTTCGGAAGGCCGAGGCGGGTGGGTCACAAGGTAAAGAGATCGAGACCATCCTGGCCGACATGGTGAAACTCTGTCTCTACTAAAACACAAAAGTTAGCCAGACATGGTGGCGGGCGCCTGTAGTCCCAGCTGCTTGGGAGGCTGAGGCAGGAGAATCGCTTGAACCTGGGAGGCGGAAGTTGCGGTAAGCCAAGATCGTGCCACTGCACTCCAGCCTGGCAACAGAGCGAGACTCCGTCTCAAAAAAAAAAAAAAAAAGGTGTTAAACCTGATTCCTCAACTTATTTGACCACAAAACCCTTATTTTTAGTTATAATAATTAAGAACTTATGGGAACTCATTAGATTCATTTAAATAAAAATCATGGCGAAATTTATTTAGCACTAAGTATACCCCAGACTGCTCTCAGAACTTCATACGTATTAACTCATGTTATAATACTCTTAATGAGGCAGGTATTTTAAAAATAATCTCATGAGGTAGGTATTTTTATTAAGCAGCCTTCCCAAGATCACCAACTAGTAAGTGGCAGAGCCAGGACCTGAACCGAGGTTGCCTCTCTCTAAAGCCTATGCTTCCTCAGCTTCCATGGAAGAGCTGAGAAATAGTCAGTTATACGCAAAGGTATGCTGTGTTTTTTCCTACTTTAAATCTGGGATAAATACGCTACACCAAATTACCATCTGATCACATGGACCCAACTAAAGGTGAAAAAAACCAGGCAAGACCACTTCTCTGAATCGGATACTCAAAACCATCCAATTTGTCCGTTTGATCTTAATAACGACATTCTCCCCCTATAGTGTTGTGTAATTCTTAAATACTTTCCATTTGTTCCACCTATAGATGTCTGCTTATATTTTTGTAGATGTATTTTGAAGCAGAGGTAACACCCTCTTATCACCGTATCTTTTCCTGGGTAATAATCACTTCACTTTTCCTCCAGGCCAAATGGACCAAGATCAGACAGATAAAAATTCTTAGTTAGAAACAATCAGGCGATCACCCATCAGAATTAGGAAAGATATAATTTTCTACAGGAAGGCAAAAGGCACTAGAATCGTCCTTTCTTTTCTCTTCACTCCTTTTCCTTTTCTTCCTTTTCTTTTACTTTATCAGTTTCAGGTGGAATAATACCGTGAGGGATGACAGAGTTTGGGACTCACTCATTTAACAGAAGGTACCCCAGCCTAGAAGGAGGACCAGGAGGAAAGACAGAGCTCCAAAAGGGACAGAACACCCCAAGAAAGCTTTCAAGTACTATTGTTGCCTTTTTCTTTGGATCCTTTCTCCCCATAGAGTGGCTTTTTTTTTTAAGTGTACTTTTCCAAGTTGTTACATTAACAAATTTGCACTGGTTTCTTTATCCTTGTCATCTAAAAGACCACCTTGTCGGCGGACGGTGAACTTTTTCTTCATGCCAGGCCTGCTGTACTGTCTAATGTCACAAGTGTCTGCTCACATTAGCTCCTGGAGACTGGAGAATATTCCATATGGGGCCTTTCCAGCAAGTTGATTTGACAGAATGAGTCCCCGTGCTAGCTCATGGCACTTATCAGTTAGTCAGCCTTCCGCAGGGACGGGAATTTAGAGTGCACCATATTCCGTTTCCAAATCAACTGCTGTCCCCTCAGGAAGCTGGGTGTTGCATTATTAAAAGAGATGCCTTCAACCGCAGGACCATACTTAAACATTCATCCACATTAAAAAAAAAAAAAAAAAAAAAGTGGAGAGTTGGGGAGAGACAACACAACAATTCCCCAAACGCTTCGCCGTGTTAACTCTTTCCCTCCAGGGTTATGCCTCCCTCAATGAACAGTCCTGGAACTTTTACTAGTGAGCATGAACATTTGTAATATTGTGAATGTTACCTTTATTCAGAAGGAGTGCTTTTGCATTACTTTGGATGGCTACGAAACATTCCCCGAAATTCTGAGATCTTGGAGGTGAGGTCCCCATCATCTTTGACTTCTCCTTTTTGCTGAGCTCCTGTTGCAAAGTTAAATACAAAAATGCAGCTGCAAGAAACAGCAGTGACTTTGATTTACTTGTTACCTACTTCTCCTGGTTCAGATAAAATGAGGGAATTAGTTCTTCATTGAAAATCAACAGATCTAAAACTCAAACTTTAATAATTAAAACTTCAGATCTTTCTAATATTTAAAAACTAAAATATGTGCCCATTTGACCTTTATCTTTCCAAACGAGAAATTGATGAGATTGCTGGAGAAAAAGAGAGATCCTTTTTAAAGCTGTATGTTGATATAAATATGAAAATGGATTAAACTCTGCTTCCAATTTCCAAACATGTGTACTTCAATGAATATTAAATGGCAGGCCCCTATCACCATCATGACTTATTTACTCACTGGAGTTTTTATCAAAAAGGGACCGGAGTTGCCTGTGGAGCGTGAAAGTCTCCTGTAATTGAGTTTAGAGTGGTAAATCCACTAAACAGGCCATGGCCCCAGAGACACCCCCGAAACCCACCTGTCAGCTGGTGTTAGATCACAGCTCAAACAAGGCATGGCTGCCTGCTCCTGCTAAATACTGCTGTGGCCCAAAACAAAAAAAAGAGACGTCATTCCCCAGGGGATGAAGGAGGGCTGGGGGCAAGCCATGGGGGTTGGGAGGGCAGGCGAAAAACTCTCATCTAACAGCTGCCCAATGTCAGCTGGAATCATGATCTGAAACTCAGCTTGGGAGGGGGACAGGCTAGGGCCTCGTTTGGTGAGGTGTCATTTCTTTATTTCAACATCCGTTATGTGGGGGCGTAATGGAGTGGACAAGAAGCTTTTTTTTTTTAAAAAATCATGATTGAGCCACAGAAATCAAAGCCCAGAATTTCAATGGGGATAAAGATAGAGCAGGCTTAAGACTCGCGCAGAAAGGTTCACATCGGGAAAGGTAGAGAAGCCCCGAATGAAGACATGCTGGGTCAGCAATGTTCAGCTCAAGAGTATGAACATTTTAAGCTAAAGAACCATCATTCGCCCAATAAACATTTATTAATTGTTTACTAGTGCAGATTACTGTATCAGTTGCTGAGTGTATCAAGATAAATAAGACATAGTCCTTGCCCTGAAAGAACTTAAAATGTAGTTGGGGAAAACATACAGGTTAGTCAGCTGAACAATAAAGCGTCAACGACTGTGGGAACAAAACTATGTGCTCAGGTTGGTAAGTTAGGAAGGCTTCTTGGAGGAGATGGCATCTTTTATTTTATTTTATTTTATTTTATTTTTTAAGATGGAGTCTCACTCTGTCTCCCAGGCTAGAGTATAATGGCACAATCTTGGCTCACTGCAACCTCCGCCTCCTGGGTTCAGGCGATTCTCCTGCCTTAGCCTCCTGCGTAGCTGAGATTACAGACCCATACCACCATGCCCAGCTAATTTTCGTATTTTTAGTAGAGATGTGGTTTCACCATGTAGGCCAGGCTGGTCTCGAACTCCTGACCTCAAGTGATCCACCCCCTTAGCCTCCCAAAGTGCTGGGATTACAGGCATGAGCCACCACACCTGGCTGAGGAGGTGACATCTAAGCTGGGTTTTTCAGAATGAATGGGATTTTGCCAAGCAAAGGAGAAGGGTAGGGTGGCTGTGGGGATGGCGACAGGAATGAGAAGCCCTTACTGTATAGAAAAGACATAATACGAAAAGGGATAGAAGCCAGGTATGATAGCTCACAGCTGTAATCCCAGCTACTCAGGAGGCTGAGGCAGGAGGATCATTTGAGCCCAGGAGTTCAAGACCAATCTAGGGAACACAGTGAGACCTTGTTTCTAAAAATAAATAAAATAAAATAAAATAAAATAAAATAAAATAAAAAGGATGGAGTATGGTGCCCTTACAGGACTCTCAGAGGCTTGACATGGCAGGGGCATAGGCGATGGGTATGCAATACAGCCTCAGGGAGATGGGGCTAGAATGGGAGACAGAGAGATGTCAAATGATCAAAGGCTTTAGCAACCTGGCTAATACATTTGAGGTTTATTCTGAAAGCCACACGGAGCACTGGAAGAAGGTAAAGCAGAGGAGTGACGTGATCAGATTTGCCTGTTAGGAAGGCCCATTTACCTGCTTTGTGAAGCGTGCTGTTAAAGAGGCAAGGCTGGAAACAGGAAGGCCAGGCAGGAGGCAACTCCAGGAATCTGAGAGAGAGGATGATGGCCAGAAGCAGTGATGGAGGGGAGGGGACAAATTGAGAAATATTACAGAAAAGAGTCAGTAGAACTTGGAAGGCAATTGAAAAGGGGAAAAAAAGGAGGAATCCAGATGGCTCCAAGGTCCCTGGCTTGCCTTAGGATTGCTAGATTTAGCACATGAAAGTATATGCAATATTCGGGACATAACGATACTAAGACATTATTCCTTGTTTATCTGAAATTCAAATTTAACTAGGAATCCTTTATTTACTCTGGCAACCCTACTTTGGTGACTGGTAAATGGTGGGTCATTTGTCAAACTGGGGATGGCAAGAGGCAGAGTTGTGGGAGAGGGGGCCGAGAAGATCATTTTACTTTTATTTATATTGAGTTTGTGGTATCTGAGGGATCTAGTAGACATCCCATTATCCCTCAATACCTTCCTGCCCTTTTTCTATAATGATGGTTTTAACTGCACATGGCCACTCAGCTAAAGACTACTTCCCAGCCTCCCTTACAGAAAGTGTGGCAGTGTGACCAATCTCTGGCCAATGGGATGCAAGAAAAAGCAATGTATGCTTTGCCCTTAGAAGAATTAGGCACAAGCTCCTTTGACCTTTTTCTCCTTTCCACTGGTTGAAAGACAAATCAGAACTAATGCAGCCACCTTGGGCCTAGGGATGAGAAGCACACGTTGAGGATAGCAGTGTCATCTAACTTGCCCTGGGCCACCTACCTCTGAATTTTAGAAATAAACTTAGCCTGTACCCTAACTACAATAAAACATCCGAGAAGAAATGTCCAGTAGGCAGTTGGATATACCAGTCTGCAGCTTAGGAGAAGGCATGAGCTAGAGACAAGGAATTGGGAGTGATTTAGTACGTAGGCACTGAGTGAGGCTTTAGTTTCGATGGGCACTCCTAGGAGGAATGTGTGGTGTGAGATGAATGAAGGACAAGAAAGCCAAATACTATCATCTTTTTTTTTTCTTTTGATTTTTTTTTTTTTTTTTGAGATAACCTTAAACTTTATCCTCAAGTAAATACAGATGTTCCAGGAATACTAGAATGATTTTTGAGAGTTTTGTTTTCATTTCTAAAGCCCTTTCCTCTATATAGCCATGCATTAATATTCAGTGCTACTGAATTCATTTGTTTGTTTGCTTGTTTTTGAGACAGTCTCCCTCTGTCACCCAGGCTGGAGTGCAGTGGTGCGATATATATATATACACTTGAGACTAGTCACCTGCCTTTAGATGGTTATAAGCCACAGGGGAAACTCTTTGAGTTCCCACCAAAAACCATTTGGCGTAGAACGACTTTCAGCTGTTTCTAAAAATAAACTCCACCCTGAAATCAGGGTGGTTTGCTCTCACCTCACGATGGTGGGGAGGAGGTGGGCAGCAGTTAAATATGTTGTAGGCTGAGCGTGGCCAACACGACCGTGCAAGGAAAGCTCCTTTGTCCCTGCGTGGCCCAGGCTGGGACGCTAGATGGCAGGCTCACCTTCTAGATGGAAGCTTCTGGCTCCTTCTAGAGGGAAGCAGCCAGCCCTGGCAGCCCTGCGTCTGCTGGCAGTAGCCACACACTCCTGAGAAGTTCCCAGGGGCCTCCAGTGGGCTCCCCAGGGAGGGTGTGACCGGTTCTCAGTAGGAGGCCCCAGAGGTGTCTGATGTGAGAACGGGGAACACCTGCCTGTCTCCTGCAGCTGCGGTGGGATCAGGGTCAGGGCCCACTTGATCCCAAACCTCATGGCTTGTGTCTATGGTGACTCCACTGGGCTGCCAGCCACACCCTCCTCCCACCTGCCTGTCCCCGTATGGGGCTGAGAAATGTCTCCAGCTTTCTTGGGCTGGCCCAAAGTTCAAGGTCTTTCAGGATGTCCGAAACTTGAGGTTACGCTTTATGCAGCCTGTTATCAAATAGATGGTCCAGCGGGTTGTGGTGGCTCATGCCTGTAATTCCAGCACTTTGGGAGGCCAAGGCGGGCAGATCACCTGAAGTCAGGAGTTCTAGACCAGCCTGGCCAACATGGTGAAACACTGTCTCTAGTAAAAATACAAAAAATATATATATATAGCAGGGTGTGGTGGTGTACACCTGTAGTCCCAGCTACTCAGGAGGCTGAGGCAGGAGAATCACTTGAACCTGGGAGGCAGAGGTTGCAGTGAGCTGAGATCATGCCACTGCACTCCAGCCTGGGGAACAGAGTGAGACTCTTTAAAAAAAAAAAAAAAAAAAAAAAAAAATAGAAGGTCCTACTCTGGGTGTGGGCATTGCTGAGTGCCAGGAAAGAAATATGCAAGCCTGGGCTGACCACTGGGCTTGGGGTCTGTGGTTTCATTAACGTTCAAGCCTCAGAGCATTCTTCACCCTTCTTATTTTGGCTGCCCCTGCCTACCTTCCTCCCACCCTACCCAGGGTTTACCAGTAAGTACAAGTTCTCTTAAAGGGCAAGAACCTTCAAGGACTTGCTTCTGGATTCCTGTGCCTGCCGCATGGTGAGGCTCAATGAATGTCTGCTAAATGAATGATTGATTGAATAAATTAATGTGGGATCCAGAAATCATCTGGCTTAGCCTCCTAATTTTAGAAAGGGTACCAACTGAATGGAAATGTATTGTGTTTTCTAGGATGCCTGCTTTCATCTTTACCCTCCTTCCCCTCTCCCAGTTGAGATTCCACTCCCAGGATCTCCATTTGGGAGTGCCTGAACCTTTCTTACATGTAGCTGAAATCCCACACACTGCAATTTGAGATGGATCTTTTTGGCTCTGACTTCAGTGTAAGTCAATGATGGAATCAGGGAATAATATTGTTATGAGCTGAACTGTGTCCCCTACAAATTTTTTACTGGGAAATTTGAGGTACTCCCAGTATCTCAGAATGTGATTGTATTTGGAGACAGGGCCTTTAGTTAAGTAAGGCCATTAGAATGTGTCCTAATCCAGTCTGACTGATGTCCTTATAAGAGGAAATTGGGACACTAAAAGATACCACAGAATCACACACACAGAGGAAAGACCAAGTGAGGACACAGCAATCGGGTCGGCACTTGCAAGCCATGAGTGGAGGTCTCGGAAGAAACCAAACCTACTGACACCTCAACGTTGGACTTCCAGCCTCCAGAACTGTGAACAAATAAGTATCTGTTGCTTAAGCACTCCCCTCCCCAAAGACTGTGGTGTGTTGTTAGGGCAGTCCTAGCAAACTAATACAAATATGACATGCTACATGATTATACATGATACCTGATTATAATAGAAGGATACATGATTATAATATAATAAAAATGCTATGATACAGAATACTTTGCCCTTTCGTCAGCATGTCCAGCATCTATAGAGCTATTTTCCAGCTGATGTGATGGTGACTGAGATTTCCACCCCCACCTCTGGCTCCTGGCTCTTGCCAGACAGGCAGAGAGGAGGGAGAAAGACATCTTAAGAAAGGAGAGATGTTCACAGCTTTAGTCGGCGTGGGCTGACTGCCTGACTAGGTTGTTTTTTTTTTTTTTAGAAAACCAGGCTCAAATGTGATGAAGAATAGGTTGGTATGGCTCCCAGGAGAGGGGGTTACCAAGTAGGACAAAAGTCAAGCTCCCCAAAGAGGTCAGCACAGCCTCAGTGGCCCAAAGGTTGACACATCAAGATAAATTAGGTTAGTCAGAGAGAGAAAGGAGCAAAAGAGGCTGCTTGTTGGAGATTAAACTAGAGAAGATTGTGTAAAGGCTACACAACCTGGGGACTGAGGGGACGGGATGAAAGAGGGAGGGCACAGGGTTGGCTGAGGAAGTGACAAAGAGAAGCTGAAACTTTGAAGCAAAATCAGCCCAGTGAACACAGAGCGCCTTGGGGTCAGAGATGAGCCAGGGGAAAGCTGTGAACAACAAGGCAATGTCTTTCTCCTACCTGGGTCACATTTAAGTGGTAGGATTTGGTCTTTTGAGAACTGACTAAAAGTAATTGACTCTCTTTAAGGTGGAAATTTTTTTTTTTTTTTCCAGACAGGGTCTTGCTTTGTTGCCCAGGTTGGAGTGTAATGGCGCAATCTCAGCTCACTGCAACCTCTGCCTCCCAGGTTCAAGTGATTCTCCTGCCTCAGCCTCCCTAGTATCTGGGATTACAGGTGCCCGCTACCACGCCCAGCTAATTTTTGTATTTTTAAATTTTTTTTGGTAGAGACAGAGTTTCACCATGTTGCTCAGGCTGGTCTTTAACTCCTGACCTCAGTTGATCTACCCAGCTCGGCCTCCCAAAGTGCTGGGATTACAGGCGTGAGCCACCGTACCTGGCCTAAGGTGGAAATTCTGGAGCACACTGAGAGGGAAGGGGGAGGATGGATGGAGAAAGCTAAAACTGAGACTCTGCTCTCCTGGACATGTAGCCACAAAGACATTTCTGGGGCACAGTCAGACCCTCCCTTTCCCTATGCTTCCAGAGAACATCTCTCTCCTCCCGTAAATGTCATAGTAAGATATCATGGGGAAAAAGAGAGAACTTCCCCAACACGAGCACATGTAGAGGTGAGACCATCATCCACAGACTGTCCCCCACCTGGCACAGACCTGCAAGAAGGAAATCAGGGACAGGGGATACAATTTAGATGTCCCCTTTGTCCATCCTCTCTCCTCTGTCCCCAATTTCCAACATAGCCTGGCTCAGATGAGGAAACAAAGAATGGACCTTGGCTCTGCCTCTCAGTGCCCTTGGTCTCTTGCTCCTGGATTTAGAGAAGTGACGACACTCCCACGCCCCATGCCCTTTCCCTCCTTCTCACCATATTACTCACTCAGGGTAAGGGATGAAGGAAAACCTGGTCTTGCAGCTCCAACCATGTGTGCATGGGTAGCAGAGTTGGGAGGTTCCACTTTAGTTTTAGTAACACTTGGGTCCCTAAGGAAAAAGAACAAATCACGAAAGGCTTAGAGATCATCAAAATAACACCCACATTTTCTTGATAAAGTTGTCCATTTTCACGCTGCTGATAAAGACATACCCAACAGTGGGTAATTTAAAGAGAAAAAGATGTTTACTGGACTCACAGTTCCATGTGGCTGGGAGGCCTCACAATCACGGTGGAAGATGAAAGGCACATCTTACATGGTGGCAGACAAGAGAGAATGAGAGCCAAGCAAAAGGGGAAAATTCCTTATAAAATCATCTGATCTTGTGAGACTTATTTATTACCATGAGCACAGTATGGGGGAAACTGGCCCCATGATTCAATTATCTCCCACTGTGTCCCTCCCACAAGGTGTGGGAATTATGGGAGCTACAATTCAAGATGAGACTTGAGTGGGGACATAGCCAAACCATATCAGTTGTTGAGACCCACAATGGGGAAAGGACCTACCGAAGGTCACACAGGACCGATCATATTGTCCAATAGGTTTTCCTGAATATGTCAAATAAATGTAGGTCATTTAAAAACATGTCTGATAGAGGTCAGGCACTGTGGCTCACACTTGTAATCCCAGCACTTTGGGAGGCCAAAGTGGGAGGATCACTTGAGCCTAGGAGTTTGAGACCAGCCTGGCAACATGGCAAAACCTCATCTCTAAAAAAACAAAAAAAAAATACAAAAAATTAGCCAGGTGTGGTGGTGATTGCCTGTAGTTCCAGCAACTTGGAAGGCTGAGGTGGGAGAATCAACTGAGCCAGAGAGGGCAAGGCTGCAGTGAGCCATGATCGTGCCACTGCACTCCAGCCTGGGCGACAGAGTGAGAGCCTGTCTCAAAACAAACAACAATGACGACAAAAACCCAACACCATGTCCCATAGAGTAAAAGCTTAAATCCAGTCTATTTTCAAAAGGCCAGTCCTTGAAGCACATTATAATCCCCATAACTACTTTATGCCAACTAAAATTGTAACATGCCCATGAAAATAGATGGAATCTGCTCCCATGTAACTGCATCTGGGTGAATGTTCTCTTCTGGGCCTTGGGTTTTATAAGGGATATCAATGTGGGAGATGAGGGATGGGCTGACTATGGTGGTGAGGAGTTCAGAAACTAGGTCATACGAGAACACAGAGGAGAAACTAGGGAAATCCAGCCTGTAGAAGAAAATACGAAGAGAACCATGACAATGAGCTGTAGCAGGTGAAGGCTGAATGTAGGAGAGCCATGGCAAAACTAGAAGTCAGATTTGGATCAAGAGTAAAGAACTTTCCAGGTTAGAGTGAGATAGAATGGGATTTTCTTTCTTCCTCATTCCTCTCTGGAAAGGAAAGAGTCTTTGGTAAGATGTAACTGATATTCACAAGAGAAAGGCTGTGACTTTGTAGATGATTCCCTCTGAGGGACACAGAGGCACCTCAGAGACCTCAAGGAACTGCGGTCTTTCCATGGTGGAGCCAGCATTGTGTGCAGAGGGCAGAGAAGGAGATGGCAGAGGAGAAGAGGAGTGGAGAAAGAGGCGCTCCAGAATGTGTGAGTGCTGTGGTACTGCTGAAGCAGTGGGAGCTGGTGGTGCAGTTCAGCCTTAGCTGGAGGTGTGCAGTATGTGAGTGCTCTGAGTACAATGACGTTCCAGTGATCTCTGTTCAGGGACATGGGAGCCATTTTGCTGGGCACATAGATCTCAAGGTTGGATTGTGGTTTCCTTTGTGCATCACGGTTGCAAATGCAGCAGTCAATATCACCCACAGAATATTTTTGAATGGGTTGATGGGGGTTGCACATTGAGTGCCCTCAGCCCTTTTCAGTAGAGTAGAGTGGAGAGGGACTCAGTGGCAGTAAAGGCAAGGCCACCGTTGGGGAAAAAACACCAAGTATTTGCACTGTCATTTTATGTACGCTCTCTTTTGCCTTGAAGCCTGGCTGCAGCATATAGTTGTGTAGGTTGTGCACTGCATCACTCCAGGAGGCATTATTTACAACCTGTGCAACTCTAACTGGCAGGGACTATGCAAAAGTCAAGAGCCAGTCCCAAATTGCCATTCAAAAAGACACATTGCCTTGAGGGGGACAATTAACCTTTTCACAGACATTGGGATGACATTAACAAGATTCCACCCACACCTCTGATGAAAGAGGAGTAGCCCTTCCAGTTATTTTCCCACTGGAGACAACCTTCAGGAAAATCACAATGTCAGTTGTTCTCAAGTTCTAATTATTTTATTTTATTTTTTATTTTTTGAGATGGAGCCTCACTCTGTCGCCCAGGCTGGAGTGCAGTAGCACAATCTCAGCTTACCTCTGCCTCCCAGGCTTAAGCAATTCTCATGCTTCAGCCTCCTGAGTAGCTGAGACTACAGGCATGCACCACCACGCCTGGCTAATTTTTGTATTTTTAGTAGAGACACGGTTTCGCCACGCTGGCCAAGCTGGTCTTGAACTCCTGACCTCAAGTGGTCCACTCTCCTCAGCCTCCCAAAGTGTTGGGATTACAGGCGTGAGCCACCGCCCCCGGCCTCAAGTTCTAACTCTTGATATTTTTATTTCATTTTTTATTTTCAACACTCAGAAGCGACTTAACCAGTATGATATGCAGATGGAAAATGTTGCAGATTCGGATCCCAAAGTATAAGTTATAGGCCTAATTTTAGCCTAATGTGATTTGAAATGGGAAACCATAGTTGCAAATAACCCTTAATGTGATTAAACCCCAATGGGGGTTGGAAATGACAGAGACATGACAGATCCCTCACAATAGCTCACCCCACACAATAGGCTAATGAAATTATGTGCCCGACACACAGTGTATTTTCTGAAAACTGAAAATGCATCTCTGCAGTTCATATGCTGGGTATTTTTTTTCCTATGGAGAACATTAGATGTCTAAAAATTACTTGTTATATCTTTTTAACTTGCTAGGAAGAACTGATTTGCCAGTTCTGTTTGCTAGAGAATATAGTTCTCCTGAAAAAACGTCTCCCTTCCTTCACAGGTTAATAAGAGAAATCTGGAAGGAAGAATGATAAATTGGCCAGGATGTTGGGGAAGGAGAAAGTTCAATGTGGACAAAGCCACAAGACTGGGATTAAAAGAAGGCATAAGCTGGCCTGGTTTTCAGAGAAACTAGGGGTGGAGATTCCTTCAACCACTGAAAGCTCAAGAGTAGACTTAATTTTGGTACAACCCTGACATATTGTGAACAAATGTGTTTTGAAGACAGTTTTTATACCCCATTTTTAAAAAATCCTTTTTTAATCCTACTACTTTATCTCATTGATCTGTTTCTCCGTATTGCAAAGTTTCTCAAAAGTTCACTATTCCTACTGAAACTACTTCAATGCAAGCTTTTGCCTCTACAAGTTCACAAAAACCATGCTGCCTAAGGTCACCAATGGTCACCATGTAATGGAATGTGATAGTTCTTAGTCCCTCTCTTCCTTTTCCCATCTTTTTTTTTTTTTTTTTTGAGGAGTCTCACTCTGTCGCCCAGGCTGGAGTGCAGTGGTACCATCTCGGCTCACTATAACCTCCGCCTCCCGGGTTCAAGTGATTCTCCTGCCTCAGCCTTCTGTGTAGCTGGGATTATAGGCGTGCGCCATCACACCCAGCTAATTTTTGTATTTTTAGTAGAGATGTGGTTTCATCCTGTTGGCCAGGCCTGCCTCAGCCTCCTAAAGTGCTCAGAGACCAGCACAGTGCCTAGTGGGGTGGACATCTGATCTTCATGTTGGGAAATGCCTAGCAAGATAGATTTGGGTCAGATGGTGGAGGCCCTTGAATGACCGTCTCAGGAGTCTGGCCTTGATCCTGCATTTTCCAGTAGGCTTGAGCTTAAGGGGAGTGGGAGCAACTATGAAATTCACTTAGCATAGTTATCTCAGCTGCCTGCCAAATAGTCTATTTAGTCCAATTCACAGGCAGAGCTTTGTTGACCGTTGAGAAGTCACTTGCTCCGTGTGAATCCAATCACCACGGCAGGCACACCTCAAAGAGGGAACACACAGCCGCCTCTGAAAAGCCTGCCCCATACTCTGGCAACTCAATTCATGAATATGCTTTTCCAATGTCTGACGCTGCTGCTTAGCAAAGATATTATGGGACAAATCCTTGATTTGACCTTTTGTATCTCTATCCATCCCACTGTGCTAAAAGCAATTATGTGCATCTTGTGTGTGGCTGTTGGAATGGGGAGTCACTTAGCGACGGGTCCTTTTCACACTCCAACTGTCCTCTCGCTCATTCCTTTCCCTCTCTCAAGCTGGCCCGCACAGCAGGCCTCCTCGGCTGCTTGGCAGAGTCTAAAATGGCATCAGAGGGAGGCGAGCAGGGATGTAAACAGGTGGAAACAGTTCCTGTCATGGTGATTAGCATTCTTCTTGGCCAGGCACAGCTATGGATGAAAGAATGGGGCCACAAGGGGGACAGGGAGGAGAAAGCTGGCTGGGGAGTGGGAGACAGAGGAGGGATGAACTCTTTGTCAAAGGCACAGGCAACTTCCTGCAAAAACTTCCTAGGAAACAAAGCAATCCCAGTGTCAGGGTGTGTAGCAGTGGTCTCTGCTGGGGACAGATCACTTGTCACTGTCTTCTTTGCCTGCACTAAGTAGACTTATGTATGCTTATGTCTGTGTGATTAAATACAAGGATTGATGTCTGTGTATGTTAGAATGTACAGGTATGTCTGTGCATATCTTATGTTAATAACAATGTTTGAATGTCTGTATACTGCCTGTGTGTTATATATTTATATACTGTGTCTATATACTTACATGCATATGATGCCTATGTCTATATACTTATATGTATGGGTGCCTCAGAGAGCTCCTGTTGGTGTGTGTCTACATATGTGTTGGGGTGTGTATATGGAGCATGCACGCATGACTGTGCACATGTCATTTCCAGATGTGTGAATTCCTTTGTGTATGCGTGTGCATGGGTGTGCATGCTGGAATGAAGTACGAGAAAAGGTCTGAGTGGGAAAGCTCCCCTATCCTCTTGCTGGAGCGGTTCAGCATGACTACAGAGGCCACTCCAATCCTGTCCAGAGAGAGGAGCCCTGATCCTGCTAAACAGGCTGAGGGTCTGGTTCTTCAGGAACTGCTCTACTTTACTCAGTTCCCCACTTCCCTCAAATCCAGGTCTAAATGTAGTGGGAAGATCCCAAAGCTAAGGAAGATATCCAGCAAGACAACAGAGGGAAAGAGTTAAAATGTTGGAGGCAAGACTCTGGAGGAATTGGGAGATCAAGGATTTTTTCTGAGCTTTTGAATATAAATAATTTACTATGGGAAAGTGAGCTGGACTCTTGGGCAAGGGGTAAATGCAGGCAATGAAATAATAGTGAGTAAAGTGATCTGCTCTCAACCGAGGCTCACTCCTGATTGAGTTGAGACTTGGCTGCAGAAGGAGAGTAAATGAAACCGGTGCTTGGTGGGGAGTTATCTGAGCTGACCTAGACCATCGCTGCTGTTTGAAAGAGCTGAGGACACAGCAGTTGGTCCCAGGTAAAGTCACCTGATGGAGTCACCATTGACTCTGGAAACTAGGGCGGAAAGGAGAAAATTAGCAATGTCTACACTCAGAACTATTCCTTGTTACCCAAAAAACTTCCTTGGCCAAGAACTCTGGGAGGCTGAAGCGGGTAGATAACTTGAGCCTAGGAGTTCAAGACCAGCATGGGCAACATGACAAAACTCCATCTCTATAAAAATACAAAAATTAGCCGGGCATAGTGGTGCATGCCTGTGGACCCAGTTATTGGGGAGGCTGAGTGGGAGGATGAATTGAGCCCATAAGGTCAAGGCTGCAGTGAGCTGTGATCACATCACTGCACTCCAGCCTGACAGAGCAAGCCCTTGTCTCAAAACAAAAACAAAAACAACAAAAAACCTCCGAAGCACAGCAGATTTTACTGCAATTGGCAGCTTTCTACCACTCCAACTTCCAGCCACATGTGACCTGGCATGATCTTACCACCTATTACAGATCACCTTTGGGCTGCTCAGGTTATTCTCAAGGTAAGAAGGAGGTGATGAGTCTCCAGGGTCAGGCCATTCACTTTCAAAATCATCCTAGAGGCTCATTCAGACAGGCCTTTTATGATCACTCATTGATTGCCCATTGTATACACATTAAGAATGTAGATAAAAAATAAAAATTATCCATGAGTGCCTGCAGTCCCAGCACTCTGGGAAGCTTAGGCGGGCGAATCCCATGAGGTTAAGAGTTCAAGACTAGCCTGGCCAACATGGTTAAACTCCGTCTCTACCAAAAGTACAAAAATTAGCTGGGCATGGTGGCAGGTGCCTGTAATCCCAGCTACTCGGAAGGCTGAGGTGGAGGTTGCAATGAGCTGGGCTCACACCACTGCACTCTGCCTGGGCAACAGAGCAAGACTCTGTCTCAAAAAAAAAAAAAATTATCCATGAGGATACAACCTGGAAATAACCAACATTTAACATTCTGACAGATAGTTTCCCAGGCTTTTTCCCACCTTTCTTTGTTTTCTGTGTATATAGCTATTCACATGTATATATACATCTATAAGCTATAACTTATTTTCTTCACTTATTAATATGTCAAATATCTTTTCATGTCAGTACAAATATACATTATATTTAATTTATTTTATTTTATTATTTTAAGACAGGGTCTCACTCTGTTGCTGAACCTGGAGTGCAGTGGCCCAAACACGGCTCGCTGAAGCCTTGACTTCCAAGGCTCAAGTGATGCTGCCAGCTCAGCCTCCTGAGTAGCTTGAGCTACAGGCATGCACCACCATGCCCAGTTATTTTTTTAATTTTTAGTTTTTGTAGAAACAGGCTGATCCTGAACTCCTGGGCCCAAGTGATCTTCCTACCTTGGCCTCTCAAAGTGCTGGGATTACAGGGGTGAACCATACACTGTCAGTTTATTTTGTTTGTTTGTTTGTTTGTTTATTTATTTATTTATTTATTTTTGAGATGGAGTCTCCTTCTGTTGCCCAGCCTAGAGTGCAGTGGTGCAATCTTGGCTCACTGCAACCTCCACCTTCCGGCTTCAAATGATTCTCCTGCCTCGGCCTCCCAAGTAGCTGGGATTTTAGGTGCCTGCCACCACGCTCTGCTAATTTTTGTATTTTTAGTAGAGATGGGGTTTCACTACATTGCCCAGGCTGGTCTGAAACTTCTGACCTCAAGTGATCCACCTGCCTTAGCCTCCCAAAGCACTGGGATTACAGGTGTGAGCCATTGTGCCCAGCCTTATATACTGTCATTTTAAATGGCTGCTAAATGTCTCATTGCATGGGCACATTATAATTTATTTAACAGATCTTCATTTGTTAGATATTTACGGTTTTTTCTTTTTATTTGTCTGGATTTTTAAATTTGTGAATCATGATAATGAATAATTAAAAAAGAATAGTTCTTTTATAGTCCCCTAGGTGATACTGGTGGCAAAGGTGACATTAGAAGCAGAATGTTTGGGGTTTTATCACCCTCTCCTCACCTTGAGAATAATCTAAGGAGGTCTGAAGGTGACCTGGGATGATGATAAGATCATGCAGCTCCCATACTACTAGCTTGAAGCTGCAGTTGCAGGAAGCCGCCAGCCGCCATGCAATCTGCAGTGTTTGGAGGGTTTCAGAGTGATGGATCTTATCTGATTGCAGGCACTGCTACCTTTCTCTAGGAAGCAGCCTTCTTGCTCTGGTGCCAGACACAATGGCAGCATCATTGAGAACCCTATGGAAAACAACCACTCTCTGCCTTCAGCCCTTGCAGACAGCAGAGAAGGCCAGGGCACAGAGCAGAGACTTCAGCAGACTTGCTCAATCTCAGCGAAGTTTCATATAGAGGGTGTTTTTCCTGTTCTGAATCAGTCTGGTTGCTATTTCTACCTGGATCTCCTGAAATTTCTTTTGCCTGCTTTGGCCTTCAAGTATTTTCTGGACAGAAGGAGGAAGCAGAGATTAAGAGATACCACAGCTCTCACTCTTCCAGACCCAGGCAAATGCCTCATGTCTCCATAAATCCTCCCAAGCAGGGGGCAGGACTTCTCCATCTCGGCTCCCACATCACAGCCTGTACTGCTCTTATCACAGGACTGTCTGCACCTGAGGCTGAGAGCCTCTCAAGGCCAGGGACTAGATTCTACTTACCTCCTTGCACACAACACCTGGCCTAGTTTCATACACATGGCACAATGCTTAACAAGTGCTGAGAGCAGATCACTCATGCACCAGGCATAGTGTGCAGTAAGTGGTGCCAAGAAGTACAAAGACAAATCAAGACCCAGCAGTGTGTGGTCCAGCTCAGGAGTTCAGACATCTCCACTGTAAATGCACATGGCACCACATGGCAGTGTTGAGGCTCAACAAATGGATGGCTGAGACAAGCAGGGCTTTGGGTGCTGTCTTCCAGAAAGTTTCCTGGAGGAGACAAGACTTGAGGAGGTGTATTAGTCCGTTCTCATGCTGCTATGAAGAAATACCCAAGATTGGGTAATTTATAGAGGAAAGAAGTTTAATTGACTCACAGTTCTGCATGGCTGGCCTCAAGAAACTTACAATCATGGTGGAAGGCACCTCTTCACAGGGCTGCAGGAGAGAGAATAAGTGCAAGTAGGGGAAATGCCAGATGCTTATAAAACCATCAGATCTCATGAGAACTCATTCACTATCACAAGAACAGCATGGGAGTAACCACCCCCATGATTCAATTACTTCCCACTGGGTCCCTCCCATGACACACGGGGATTATGGGAACTACAATTCAAGGTGAGATTTGAGTGGGGACACAGCCAAACCATATCATTCTGCCCCTGGCCCCTCCAAAATCTCCTGTCATCATATTTCAAAACACAATCATGCCTTCCCAACAGTCCCACAGAGTCTTAACTCCTTCTAGGCAGGGCACAGTGGCTCACACCTGTAATCCCAGAACTTTGGGAGGCTGAGGTGGGCAGATCACCTGAGGTCAGGAGTTTGAGACCAGCCTGACCAACATGGTGAAACCCCATCTCTACTAAAAATACAAAAATTATACAGGTATGGTGGCAGGTGCCTGAAATCTCAGCTACTTGGGAGGCTGAGGCAGGGGAATTGCTTGAACCTGGGAGGTGGAGGTTGCAGTGAGCTGAAATTGCACCACTGCACTCCAGCCTGGGTGACAGAGTGAGACTGTCTCAAAAAAAAAAAAAAAAAAAAAAAAAAGTCTTAGTTCATTCCAGCATCAACCCAAAAGTCCAAGTCCAAAGTCTCATCTGAGACAAGGCAAGTCCCTTCTGCCTATGAGCCTGTAAAATCAAAAGCAAATTAGTTACTTCCTGGATACAATGGGGGTACAGGCATTGGATAAATGCACCCAATCCAAATGGGAGAAATTGGCCAAAACAAAGGGGATACTGGCCCCATGCAAGTCCGAAATCCAATAGGGCAGGCATTAAACCTTAAAGTTGCAAAATAATCTCCTTTGACTCCATGTCTTACATCCAGGCCATGCTGATGCAGGAGGTGGGCTCCCATGGCCTTGGGCAGTTCCACCCCTGTGGCTTTGCAGTGTACATCCCCCCTCCTGGCTACTTTCACAGGCTGGTGTTGAGTGTCTGTGACTTTTCCAGGTGCGTGGTGCAAGCTGTTGGTAGAGCTAACATTCTGGGGTCTGGAGGATGGTGGTCCTTTTCTCACAGCTCCACTAGGCAGTGCCCCAGTGGGGACTTTGTGTGGGGGCTCCAACTCTACATTTCCCTTCCTCACTGCCCTAGCAGAGGTTCTCCATGAGGGCTCTGCCCCTGCAGCAAACTTCTGCCTGGACATCCAGGCATTTTCATACATCCTCTGAAATCTAGGCGAAGGTTCCCAAACCTCAATTCTTGACTTCTGTGCACCAACAGCCTCGACACCACATGGAAGTGGCCAAGGCTTGAGGCTTCCACTCTGAAGCCATGGCCTGAGCTGTACCTTGGCCCCTTTTAGCTACAGCTGGAGTGGCTGAGATGCAGGGCATCAAGTCCCTAGGCTAACACACAGCAGGGGGTCCCTGGGCCTGGCCTAAGAAACCATTTTTTTCCTCCTAGGTCTCTGGGCCTGTGATGGGAGAGGCTGCTGTGAAGGTCTCTAGCAGGCTCTGGAGACATTTTCTCCATTGTCTTGGTGATTAACATTTGGCACCTTGTTACTTATGCAAATTTCTGCAGCTGGCTTGAATTTCTCCCCAGAAAATGGGGTTTTTGTTTCTATTGTATTGGCAGCCTGCAAATTTTCCAAACTTTTTCGCTTTGCCTCCTCTTGAGTACTTTGCCGCTTAGGAATTTCTTCCACCAGATACCCTAAATCATCTCTCTCAAGTTCAAAGTTCCACAGATCTCTAAGGCTGAGGCAAAATTCCACCAGTCTCATTGCATAGCAAAAGTTACCTTTACTCCAGTTCCAGTTCCCAAAAAGTTTCTCATCTCCATCTGAGACTACCTCAGCTTGGACTTCATCATCCTTATCACTATCAGCATTTTGGTCAAAGCCATTCATCAGGTCTTTAGGAAGTTCCAAACTTTCCTACATCTTCCTGTCTTCTGAGCCCTCCAAGTCTCTAAGAGTAAAAGGAGTAGAGAAAGGGGAGGTGACACCAAGGTATATTGACCTGCAGGTGATAAGAAGTCAATATTGATTTCTAGTGGAAAGTTTTACTGTGAATCAAAATCCAAAGTAGAAAAGAGTTGTTTGATGTTTTCTATCACAATGCAGCTCACTGACAGGTAGGCTTGGCTATAATTTCACTTTGCCTCCTGGGGCAAAGCTTATAACAAGCACATTTGAAAGCAGAAACATGTTCTTTTCTCTAGGTGGGTTCTTCTTCTTCTTCTTTGTCCTCTTCTTCCTCTTCTTCCTCTTCCTCTTCTTCCTCTCCTTCTCCTTCTTCTCCTCCTTCTCCTTCTCCTTCTCTTCTCCTTCTCCTTCTCCTCCTCCTCCCTCCCCCATCCCCCTCCCTCTCTCCCTCCCCCTCCCCCTTCCTCCTCCTCCTCCTCCTCCTCCTCCTCCTCCTCCTCCTCCTCCTCCTCCTCCTCCTCCTCCTCCTCCTCCTCCTCCTTCTTCTTCTTCTTCTTCTTCTTCTTCTTCTTCTTCACTTAAAAGTAAACTTTAATGTCAAAAATGCAAACTTGGGGAGGACAGAAAGATCACACACAGAGCTGCCACTTCACACTTGGAGGGTTGCACAGCAGCTGGGCAGAGGCGCTCCTCACTTCCTAGACAGGGTGGCCGTTGGGCAGACGCGCTCCTCACTTCCCAGAGGGTGGGTGGGGCGGCCGGGCGAGGCACTCCTCACTTCCCAGACGGTGCGGGGGCCAGGTAGAGGCGCTCCTCACCTCAGAAATAAGCCTTAGAACCAGTCTTTCTCTGTTCTTTCCCCCAACCTCCCTGTCACTCCGGTCCTCTTTCCCGAAGAAGCACTAGAAGGGTTGGACCCTCTCTGGAATTCGCTTATCTGACTTCTAAGAAAGCTTAAATGCAATTGTCTTTTTTTTTTTTTGAGACGTAGTCTTGCTCTGTCTCCCAGGCTGGAGTGCAGTGGCACCATCTCGGCTCACTGCAAGCTCCACCTCCCAGGTTCACGCCATTCTCCTGCCTCAGCCTCCCGAGTAGCTGGGACTACAGGCGCCCGCCACCACGCCCGGCTAATTTTTTTTGTATTTTTTAGTAAAGACTGGGTTTCACTGTGTTAGCCAGGATGGTCTGGATCTCCTGACCTCGTGATCTACCTGCCTCGGCCTCCGAAAGTGCTGGGATTACAGGCGTGAGCCACCGCGCCCCGCCTGCAATTGTCTTAAGACTCCCTCCCTAGCCAGCTCATCAACTAACTAGGAATGGTCAACCATGAGTGAAGAGACTCAAGTCATCACCATGCCAAGGCTGAGTTTTCCTCTTCTTCTGAGGGTAGCTCCAAGAGATTACCGGGGGCGGGGGCCTTTAGTTGTATAAGACAACCTTTGTTCCTGTGGAGCAACCTCTGTTCCTTACCTTTCTGTACTGGTGGCCTCCCAACGCCATTCGTTCTGGCTAATGGTTTACTACCCCTTCAAAGAATTGTCTACAATTCCCATCTCCCCCCTCCCTTATGAAAAAAGGGGAGCTTCTGAACCGCACTGTTTTTTGAGTGATCATTCTGTAATTTCCTCCCATTCATGTTAATGTTTTTATGCCTTTTCTGCAATGAATCTGCCTTTAGTCAGTTGGTTTTCAGTGAATTTTCAAACACTTCCCTGAGGGAGACATGAGGGCTTTAGGTGGCAACCTAGGGAGGTTACAGGGAGCTGTTCTTGGCAACTATAACTGTAAGGGAGTAAGGACTAAGCAGAGAGAGAAACTGAGCTCTGGCACTGTTAATAAAGGCCTCCATTGATCCCGTGGGGAGTTCTGAAGCTGGGATAGTCTTTTAGAACTGTTCTAAAATGGCCAGGTGCGGCAGCTCATGCCTGTAATCCCAGCACTTTGAAAAGCCAAGGTGGGTGGATCGCTTGAGGTCAAGAGTTCAAGACCAGCCCTAACCAACAGGGCAAAACCCCATTTCCACTAAAAAATACAAAAAATTAGCCCAGCATGGTGACATGTGCCTGTAATCCCAGCTACTTGGGAGGCTGAGGCAGGAGAATCGTTTGAACCCAGGAGGCAGAGGTTGCAGTGAAACAAGATTGCAGCACTGTACTCCAGCCTGGATGACAGAGTGAAACTCCATTTCTAATTAATTAATTAATTAATTAATTAATAGTTCCGAATTGAGGCAAGGGAGCTGAATCCTTGTATCCCTATCTGACCACTCATTCGATGCATTCCCCATCCCCTGCCCAGGAGGGGTATACCTAAGAAAGAACTCAGCTGTACGCCGTCTGCACCCAACATTCCTGGCAGATCTAGGTGGTGCGCTGCAGTCTCTTCTATGAGAGTCATCATGGAGAGAGAGGTACAGAGTCACCTGTAGAGGAGTCCAAGCTGGTGACTGGTTGGGAGTTGCAGCCTGACTTCAGAAGATCTGCAGAACCAGCATGGGCAGAGGTGGAGCCAAATCACTATGGAGGAGGGGGCAGCGCTCCGGGGGTAATAGGGCTGTCCATTTCCCAAGCGAAGGGAACACACTGTGCTTCATGCCACCCATGATGCCTCAGCAGCAGAGGCAGAGAACCAAAGACAATGCCCAGAGATAAGTAGGAGAAGGGGAGAAGGCAGCTCAGCTGGAGGGCACATGTGCAGCAGCAGCCCCGCCCACAAGGCCATGAGGCTCTGTAGGGCCTTACTGTTCCCAGCTACTATCTCGGGAGGGAGGAAGGGAAGCCTTCTCTAGAGAGATTTTAGGGGGTGATTGGAAGACTGAGCAATTTACATTTGAAAGACTGTAATTTCTCAGCAAAAACTGAGTTAACAACTCTCAATCTCGCCATTTTTTTAAAGCTAGATGCAATGGAATTAGCTTATTTATTTATTTATTTTTGGAGATGGAGTCTCACTCTATCAGCAAGGCTGGAGTGCAGTGGTGCGATCTCAGCTCAGTGCAACCTCCACCTCCCGGGTTCAAGTGATTCTTCTGCCTCAGCCTCCCAAGTAGCTGGGATTACAGGTGTGTGCCACCACACCTGGCTGATTTTTGTATTTTTAGTAGAGATGGGGTTCACCGTGTTGGCCAGACTGGTCTTGAACTCCTGACCTCAGGTGATCCTCAGCCTCCCAAAGTCCTGGGATTACAGGTGTGAGCCACCGCATTCGGCCAGAATTAGCCTCAACTGGGAAGTTTAAGTCATCATCTCACCCTAACCATTAGAGAAATGGGGGGTCTTTTTGAGTTTTCGCTCTTGTTGCCCAGGTTGGAGTATGATGGTGCGATCTTGGTTCAACGCAACCTCTGCCCCCTGGGTTCAAGCGATTCTCCTGCCTCAGCCTCCTGAGTAGATCAGATTACAGGCATGCACCACCATGCCCAGCTAATTTTTTTGTATTTTTAGTAGAGACGGGGTTTCTCCATGTTGGTCAGGCTGGTCTCAAACTCCTGACCTCAAGTGATCTGCCCAGCTTGGCCTCCTAAAGTGCTGGGATTACAGGCGTGAGCCACTGCACCTGGCCTGAGGAATGGAGTCTTGAGAGAAAGATAAAGTAACTTACAAAGAATAAAGAAGCAGGCCTGGTGCAGTGTCCCCCACCTGTAATCCCAGCATTTTGGGAGACTGAGCTGGGAGCATCCCTTGAAGCCAGGAGTTTCAGACTAGCCTAGGCAATGCAGAGAGACTTTGTTTCTAAAAGAAACTAAAGAATTAGCCAGATGTGGTGGTGTGTGCCTGTAATCCCAGCTACTAGGGAGGCTGAGGGGAGAGGATTCCTTGAGCTCAGGAGTTCAAGGCTGCAGTGAGCTATGGTTGTACCACTGCACTCCAGCCTGGGCAACAGAGCAAGACCCTGTTTAAAAAAAAAGAAAAACAGGCCAGGCACAGTGGCTCATGCCTGTAATCCCAGCGCTTTGGGAGGCGAAGGCAGGTGGATCATGAGGTCAGGAGATTGAGACCACAGTGAAACCCCGTCTCTACTAAAAAAAAATACAAAAAATTAGCTGGGTGTGGTGGCGAGCGCCTGTAGTCCCAGCTGCTTAGGAGGCTGAGGCAGGAGAATGGCGTGAACCTGGAGGTGGAGCTTGCAGTGAGCCAAGATCGCACCACTGCACTCCAGCCTGGGCAACAGCAAGACTCCGTTTCTATTAAAAAAAAAAAAAAGGTGAAGAAGCTAATTTTTACCCCCAGTTGAATTCTAATATGTAAATTTCATCCCTCCCAGTTCCCACTTTCCCTCAAGCCTTATCCTAAACAATTACTTCCAAAGTTATCTTTAGGAAACACAGGTTTGATCATGATGCTTCCCTGTTTAAACCATTGATGGCACTCCAATTGCATGTAGAAAACTACACTTGATTTTAGCCAAAAGGCTGAGTAGCAAATTGCCTATAGAATAAAGTTTAAACTGCTAAGCATACCCTGTCTCTTCCCACCTACCATTTCCAGAGATATCAGCCCTTTGGATCTGCTGTTCAGTTGGTCTGGAATGCCTTTCTCCCCCTTCTCCTGCTTCAAGACCCAGCACAGTTTGTTTGTTTTGGGGGACATTTGTTTATTTGTTTGTTTTCTGAGACAAGGTCTGGCTCTGTTGCCCAGGTTGGAGTACAGTGGTGCTATCACAGCTCACTACAGCCTTGATCTCCCAGGCTCAGTTGATCCTCTCACCTCAGTCTCCCGAGTAGCTGGGACTACAGGTGTGTGCCACCATGCTGGACTAATCTTTATATTTTTTGTAGAGATGGGGTTTCACCATGTTGCCCAGGCTGGTCTCAAACTCCTGGGCTCAAACTATCTGCTCACCTCAGCTTCCCAAAGTGCTGGGATTATAGGCATGAGCCACGGTGCCCAGACGGTTTTTTTGGAGACAAAGTCTTTCTCCGTCACCCAGGCCGAATCATAGCTCACTGCACCCTCGAACTCCTGGGTTTGAGTGATCCTTCCTCCTCAGCATCCTAAATAGCTAAGACTACAGGCATGCGCCACCACGCCTGGCTAACTTTTCTTTTTTCTTCTCTTTTTTTTTTTTGAGACAAGGTCTAACTCTGTTGCTCAGGCTGGAGTGTAGTGGCATGATCTCAGCTCACTGCAACCTCTGTCTCCCGGGTTCAAGAAATTCTCCTGCATCAGCCTCCCAAGTATCTGAGATTACAGGTATGTGCCACCACACCTGGCTAATTTTTTTATTTTTAGTAGAGGCAGGGTTTTGCCATGTTGGCCAGGCTGGTCTTAAACTCCTGACCTCAGGTGATCCGCCCACCTTGGCCTCCCAAAGTGCTGGGATTACAGGCGTGATCTACCGTGCCTGGCCTTGGCTAATTTTTCTTTAAATTTTTTGTAGAGATGAAGTGTTGCTATGTTGCCCAGGTTGGTCTCAAACTCCTGGACTCAAGCAACTCTCCAGCGTTGGCCTCCCAAAACACTAGGATTACAGGCATCCTACGCCAACCACACCTGGCCCTAGCACGGTTTTGTTTTTTTTTTTTTTTACCTCCCTCTTTTTTTTTATTTCCCTAAACTGCCTATAGGATTCACTGCTCCCTCTACCATGATTCTATACTACTTTGTAAAGATCTGTTACAAATCCTAACACACTAAGATCATTTGCTGTGAAGATGCCTACATCTGTACTTACCCTTAGATTATGAATCCTACCCATCCTTCAAATCCTCAAATCCTCACCTTCTTTTTCTAGTTTTGTTGTCTCCTGAATGACTCTGCTGTTCTTCTCATGTTCCTTGTCCTTACCTTGGCAAACTTAGGCAGGGGAGCAACAGAGTCACTGTAACTGCTATGGGATAAGAGAGTTAATTCCATAGAGTAAAGAATTCGAATTTCCAAAAGAGCTGGGGAAGTGAAGATCCAGAAGAGGAAGTTAGAGAATCAGAGAAAGAGTCACCCACCTGTCCATCCAAAGAGCCAACTATATCTAGTCACCGAGGTAGAGGCATCCATTGGAAGCTGTTGCCTCTAGGTAGCTACCCTCTTTGTCAATTCACAACCAAGAATTTGGTGTTGGGGAGGGGCCACTGTTGGTCATTGGGGCCAGGCTGATCACAGAGAGAGGGAGAGTGAGAACAAGCTGGAAACTGCTGGGTACCTTGTGTCTGTTGGTCATCTCATCTTACCATCAAATGACTCTCAGAGAAATGACTACTCTTCCAAATCTCATGCAAGTTATTTCGCCCAACTTTAACCCAGAACCATACAGAGAAGGAGACCCTGGGAACACCAGTTTAACCAAGTTGACACAGCACAAACCACCACGATACTGCATTATAGCCATCATTTACTTCCGTCTGTCTGCCGCTCAACAAACCTGAGAACTCCCCAGTGTGAGAAAGAATTCACTTACTTTTTTTTTTTTTTGAGACTGAATCTTGCTGTATTGCCCAGGCTGGAGTACAGTAGCACAGTCTCGGCTCACTGCAACCTCTACCTCCCGGGTTCAAGTGATTCTTGTGCCTTGGCCTCCTGAGTAGCTGGGATTACAGGAGCGCTCCACCATGCCTGGCTAATTTTTGTATTTTTTTGTAGAGACGGGGTTTCACCATGTTGGCCAGGCTGGTCTCGAACTCCTGACCTCAGGTGATCCGCCTGCCTTGGCCTCCCAAAGTTTGGGGATTACAGGCATGAGCCACCACACCCAGCCTGTCTTCCTTTTTTAAAAACTTTTTTTTTGGTGTAGTCAAAACCTAGGACATTATCGGCATCGTTGTAGACTAGATATCAATGGCTATTTTTGGAATTAAATTCAAAATGAAATGCACTGAATTGAATAGGCAGCGACTGAGTCTTATCCTTGTGTCTACAGCTTGGAGTACAGTACCTGAGGGCTCAAGCTTCTCAATGGCAAGTGTCAAGTGGATATTTGTTAACACATGGAATTGCCCAGAGAGGTTGTTTCTGAAGGAAGATGGAATACACTTTAAGTGGAGATGTATCTGAGGACAAGTTCCAGCTGTTTCTATTGTTCATTGTTTGATTTTTTGATACTAACCAGTTCTATTAAAAGAAAACATAGGGGATATGCTTCAGAACATAGACTTTTTTCATTCAAGATTAACAGAAGACATGGGCAGAGGGGTATGTGTGTGGGGGTGGAGGAATTGTGCCCTTTTCCATGGAAATGAGAGAATGTGGAGAATGGTGCCTTGTGCAGAACAGAGTTCAGGGAAGAGAGAGGTAATGGAAACACCTGGTGACGTCAAACCTTCATCTCAAGATTTTCTTATTGTCTAAGCTCATGTTTAACTTCCTTTTGGTAATTTGCCTGGGAATCTGCCTCCACGGCAGTAGTTTGTCCACTTAAGTATATCTATATAAAATCAGCAGTGCCTTGTTGTTCTAACAATCTGTTTTACTCTGCCAAATGAAAAGCCAGATTTTCACAGATTCCTTCTTGTTGGGAGGATGTGTGCTGCTGTCTATCTGTAGAGATGGAGAACTGTGATTGGTGTTTTTTGTCTGTTTGTTTGTTTGTTTGTCCCTACAGTTAAATCATGCTCCTGGCTTAGGAAGGGCAGGAAGCCACAGCGTCTTGCAGCTGCTCCTAAAGACTTCTTGTCAGGGTGTGGTGGCTTACACCTATAATCCCAGCACTTTGGGAGGCAGAGGCAGGCAAAGGCTTGAGCCCAGGAGTTCGAGAACAGCCTGGGCAACATAGTGAGACCCCCATCTCTATTAACAATAATAATAATAGGCCAGGCGCGGTGGCTCACGCCTGTAATCCCAGCACTTTGGGAGGCTGAGGCGGGCAGATCACAAGGTCAGGAGTTTGAGACCATCCTGCCTAACACGGTGAAACCCTGTCTCTACTAAAAATACAAAAAAATTAGCAGGGCATGGTGGTGGGCGCCTGTAGTCCCAGCTACTTAGGAGGCTGAGGCAGGAAAATGGCGTGAACCCGGGAGGCAGAGCTTACAGTGAGCCAAGATCGCACCACTGCACTCCAGCCTGGGCAATACAGTGAGATTCCATCTCAAAACAAATGAACAACAAAAAATAAAACAGTAATAATAATAAACCAAAAAATTTCTCATTCTGGGTCTACCCTATACTTCCCCTG
The DNA here is from genome assembly GCF_049350105.2 of Macaca mulatta. Lineage (NCBI taxonomy): Eukaryota > Metazoa > Chordata > Mammalia > Primates > Cercopithecidae > Macaca > Macaca mulatta. The sequence goes on along the minus strand of NC_133418.1, from coordinate 80,790,387 downwards.
ACCTGCTGTGGAGCTTTCTTCATCTAGGGAAGCAAGATGTCAAAGGCAGAGGAGAGGTCGACTCTTCCTGAAATCAGACTTTGTCCTCATACAGCAACTCTCGCCAGGCCTAGAAGAGAAAAACCTCTCAAATTTTATCTGCAAAAAAGGGAGAGAAAGAGTAAGAGAAAGTTTACTCACACTGGAAAAATGCATGGTTAGCAATGACCAACAAAAGCTCTTCCTGGATTAGGAGTGCAGACCTAGATACTTTGGCCTGACCATTGATTGAAATCTCTTTAGTCTGATCTCTTAGTATACACACACACACACACACACACACACACACACTCTCATACTAGATACATAAGAGTATATTGGCCAGTTGCAGTGGCTCATGCCTATAATTCCAGCACTTTGGCTGAGGCGGGTGGATCACCTGAGGTCAGAAGTTCAAGACCAGCCTAGCCAACGTGGCAAAACGCTGTCTCTACTAAAAACACAAAACTTAACTGGTCAAATAATAACAGGCATTGGTGAGGAAGTGAAAATATTGAAACCTTCATATACTGCTGATAGAAATAAATGGTGCCATCACTTTGGAAAACAGTCTAACAGCTCATCAAAAATTTAAACATAGAATTTGCATTTGGTCCGGCAATTCTACTCCTAGTTATATACCCAAGAGCAATGAAAACAGGGCCGGGTGTGGTAACTCACACCTGTAATCCCAGCACTTTGGGAGGCTGAGGCAGGTGGATCACTTGAGGCCAGGTGTTTGAGACCAGACTGACCAACATGGCAAAAACCTGTCTCTACTAAAAATACAAAACTTAGCCTGGCATGGTGGCGCATGCCTATAGTTCCAGTTACTCAGGAGGCTGAGGCAGGAGAATCACTTGAACCTGGGAGGCGAAGGTTTCACTGAGCCGAGATCGCACCACTGCATTCCAATCTGGGTGACAGAGTGAGACTTTGTCTCAAAAAAAGAGAGTATGTTGCCCGTGTTATAAGAACCAGCTGTACTACTTAAAATAGGCTTCAATTTGCATTTCCTGATGATTAGTAATAGTGAGCATTTTTTCATATGTTTGTTGCCCATTTACATGTTTTTTAAGAAATGTCCATTTCAGTTTCTTTGCCTATTTTTAAATCAGATTATTTGGGGTTTTTTTACTGTTGAGTTGTTTGAGTTCTTTGTGTATTCTAGATACTAGCCACTTGTCAGATGAATCATTTTGCCCTACTCTACAGGTTGTCTCTGTACTTTGTTGATTGCTTCCTTTACTATGCAGAAGCTTTGCCATTTAATATAGTCCCATTTGGCTGCTTTTGTTTTTGTTGCTTGTGCTTTTGAAGTCTTAGCTCAAAGCTTTGCCTAGACCAATCTCCTGAAGCGTATCCCCTATGTTTTCTTCTAATAGAATGGCTATTACCAAACAAACAGCAACAAATACTGGCAAGGATATGGAGAAAAGGGAACTCTTATATACTCTTGGTGGGAATGTAAATTAGTACATCCATATGGAAAAGAATATGGTGGTTTCTTAAAAATAAAAAAACAGCGACTAAAAATAGAGCTACCATATGATCCGTCAATCCTACTACTGGGTATTTATACAAAGGAAAGAAAACCAGTATATCAAAGGGATACCTGAAACCTCATGTTTATTGCAGAACATTCACAATAGCTATGATAGGTTGGGACAGTGGCTTATGCCTGTAATCCCAACACTTTGGGAGGCCAAAGTGGGTGGCTCACTTGAGGTCAGCCTGGTCAACATGGTAAAACCCTGTCTCTGCTAAAAATACAAAAATTAGCCTGGTGTGGTAGTGCATGCCTATAATCCCAGCTACTGGGAAGGCTGAGGTACGAGAACTGGAACCTGGGAGGTGAGGTTGCAGTGAGCCGAGATCACGCCATTGTACTCCAGCCTGGAGTCAGACTCAAAAAAAAAAAAAAAAAACTCACAATAGCTATGATATGCAATCAAATGACCATCAACAGATGAACGGATAAAGAAAATGTGGTATATATACACAGTGGAATACTATTCAGCCTTAAAAAAAGAATGAAATCCTGGCATTCACAGCAACATGGATGAGCCTGGGGGACATTATGTTAAATGAAACAAGGCAGACACAGAAAGATGAATACTGCATGTTCCCACTCACATGTGGAAGCTAAAAAAACTTTTTTGAGTTCATGAAAGTAGAGAGGAGATTGTGGTATTAGAAGTTAGGAAGGGTAGAGAGAAAGGAAGGATGCAGAGAGGTTGGTTAAAAGATACAAAATTACAGCTAGTTAGGAGGAATGAGTTCTAGCATTCTTCAGCACTGTAGAGTGAATATAATTTATTGTGTATCTTCAAAAAGCTAGAAGAGAGGATTCTGAATGTTCACAACACAAAAGATGATAAATATTTGAGATGATGGGCATGCCAATTACCCTGATTTGATCATTATACATTGTATACATGTATCAAAATATCACTCTGTATCCCACTAATATATACAATTATTGCATGCCAACTAAAAATAAAGGGAGCGGGGAAGAGCTTTCATTTATAAGGCACTTTTTGCAAACATCATCTTGCTTCATCCTCACATGAGATAACCGAGGGTCAGAAAATAGCTTGTCCAATGTCACACAGATGTCAAGTGCTAGAGTCTTTTTACTCCAAAACCCATGCTATTTCAGCACCTCAAAGGTGCCTCACATACACACAGGGAGCCAAAGCCACGGGAAGGTTTGTAAGAGGAAAAAAATATTAAAATTATATTTACATGGTTGGGCGCAGTGGCTCACGCCTGTAATCCCAGCACTTTAAGAGACGGAGGCAGGTAGATCACCTGAGGTCAGGAGTCTGAGACCAGCCTGGCCAACATGGCAGAACCTCATCTCTACTAAAAATACAAAAATTAGCTGGGCATGGTGGTGTGTGCCTGTAATCCCAGCTACTCGGGAGTCTGAGGTAGGAGAATCACTTGAACCTGGGAGACAGAGTTTTCAGTGAGCCGAGATCACACTGCTGCACTCCAGCCTGGGCAACAGAGCAAGACCCCATCTCAAAACAACAAAAACAAAAACAAACAAGCAAAAAACTATATTTATAGCTGGGCATGATGATTCTGTGGGGCCTGAGACAGGACCATTTGAGCTCAGAAGTTTGAGGCTGTAGTGCCCTATGATTGTGCCTATGAATAGCCACTACGCTCTAGTCTGGGCAACACAGCAAGACCCCAACTCTAAAGAAGTTTTTTTTAAACTTAAAAAACAATATGCTAGGCCAGGTGTAGTGGCTCATGTCTGTAATCCCAATACTGGGAGGCCAAGGCGGGTGGACCACCTGAGGTCAGAGTTTGAGACCAGCCTGGTCTACATGGTGAAACCCCATCTCTACTAAAAATACAAAAAGCCAGATGTGGTGGCACATGCCTGTAATTCTAGCTACACTGGAGGCTGAGGCAGGAGAATCGCTTGAACTTGGGAGGCAGAAGTTGTAATGAGCCTAGATTTCGCCACTGCACTCCAGCCTTTGCAACAGGTTGAGACTCTATCTCAAAACGCACGCGCGCACACACACACACACACCCCTACTCACACAAAACTATATTTATAGCTGGCCATGATGATTATGTGGGGCCTGAGAAAACAAAAAACCCACTATGCTAATAGTGTGACCTTCATCTGTATGAAAACATATTTATGTGTGTACATGCACAGAAAACAGGAGGGCACAATACATTGAAATAAATGGGTATATTGGTGACTTTTGTTCTCTTTGACTCTCAGTATAACCTAGAGCAGCAATGTCCAATGGAGCTGTCTGCCATGATGGAAATCTCTGTGTTGTCCAATATGACTAGCCACTAGTGACATGGGTTTACTGGGCCCTTGATGATGTGCTATATCTGTGAAGTACACACTGGGTTTTTAAGACTTGGTCTGAAAAGCAAAATGTGAAATATCTAATTAGGTTTTTTTTTTTTTTTTTTTTGAGACGGAGTCTCACTCTGTCGCCCAGGCTGGAGTGCAGTGGCCAGATCTCAGCTCACTGCAAGCTCCGCCTCCCGGGTTCATGCCATTCTCCAGCCTCAGCCTCCCGAGTAGCTGGGACTACAGGCGCCCGCCACCTCGCCCGGCTAGTTTTTTGTATTTTTTAGTAGAGACGGGGTTTCACCAGGTTAGCCAGGATGGTCTCGATTTCCTGACCTCATGATCTGCCCGTCTCGGCCTCCCAAAGTGCTGGGATTACAGGCTTGAGCCACCGCGCCCGGCCTAGTTATTTTTTATATTGGTTAAATGTTGAAATAATAGTATTTTGGATGCATTGGGCTAAATGAACCAGCATCAAAATTAATCCTATTTATTTCTTTTTCCGCTTTTAATGTGGCTATTAGAAAATTTTACATTAGGGCCGGGTGTGGTGGCTCACGCCTGTAATGCCAGCACTTAAGGAGGCCAAGGCGGGCAGATTATGAGGTCAGGAGATTGAGACCATCCTGGCGAACAGGGTGAAACCCCATCTCTACTGAAAATACAAAAAATTAGCCGGGCGTGGTGGCGGGTGCCTGTAGTCCCAGCTACTCGGGAGGCTGAGGCAGGAAAATGGCGTCAACCCGGGAGGCGGAGCTTGCAGTGAGCCAAGACTGCGCCACTGCACTCCAGCCTGGCAGACAGACTCCGTCTCAAAAAAAAAAAAAAAAGAAAAGAAAAATTTAAAATTATATATGTGGCATACACAGTATATTTCTATTGAACAGCACTGGTCTAGAGAGTTGTTTTTTGTTTTGTTTTGTTTTGTTTGAGACAAGGTCTCACTTTGTCGCCCAGACTAGAGAGCAATGGCACGATCTCAGCTCACCCCAACCTCCGCCTCCCAGGTTCAAGCAATTCTGCCTCAGCCTCCTGAGTAGCTGGGATTACAGGCGCATGCCACCATGCCCGGCTAACTTTTGTATTTTTAGTAGAGATAGGGTTTCGCCCTGTTGGCCAGGCAGGTCTTGAACTCCTGACCTCAAATGATCCACCCGCCTCCGCCTTCCAAAGCACTGGGATTACAGGCATGAGCCACTGCGCCGGGCCTAGAGTGCTTTTTGTTGTTTTTTCTTTTAGTCAACTGATCATATCTCGTTGTCTAGAGTTTAAGTGCATGAAATTTGAAATCAGACAAACTGGAGTTTAATTCCCAGTCTTCACTTTTCTAACTAGGTGACCTTGAGCTGGTTACTTAATCCGCAACCCTTGTTTTTTTTTTTTTTAGTTGTCAAACAGGGGTAATGACTGAATCTAACTCAGATAGTTCTGTGAGGATTAAATGAGTCGCTCATGTAAAGGCCCTACTACAGGGAATAGCTGCCATATGTTAACTGTTCGATAAAAATTAATAGTTATTCTGGTTTCTGAATTTTCTATAGGGAATATGAATTTTTTATGTAATAAAGAGTAAAAAGAAAATCGAAACAATTAAATTTAATATTAAAGCATTTATTTTAAACCACAATCAGAAGATAAATATGTTGTTCTAAAGCTGTGTAATAATGTTTGCTTTGTCATGTATTGGGGGGGGTGTGTGTGTGTGTGTACAACCCTTGGACGGGAGTGGAGTTGGGGACCGTGACAAGTGACCGTTTATTAGGTAATCCCATTCTTCCCTCTGACCCTGGCCCTCTCTATTCCATCAAGGGGAGGGGGTAATTGCATCATGGCTCTCCCTGGCACTCACAACACACCATGTGTTCGCCTATATTTAGCCAACATGAAGTCACTGAAACTCTATGCCCACTGGAGGCAATTTGTGCTTTGTTGTTTGTGGCTCACATGGCTTCTGTCCTGACTGGTCTGCATAGTTTATGTCCTTAGATGAATTTAAAGGACTGAAAACCTTTTGTTGGTGGAAAAACTGTGTTTGGGGAGTAGAAACTGAAATACCAAATCAATGAGATCCTTGAAAGGGCCCCTGAGATGAATACCTGATGTTTCTTGCAAGCCAGGGAGACCTCAATTATCCTCTCCTTTGACAGAATGAGAAGGACCAGGGTGAGCAGGCTGGGGAGGGAGGAATTGTCTGTATTCCACTCAAATGGTAAAAGCAGCAGGTCCATTCAGTGGCTTCCCATAACAGTGCCAACTCTACTCTCCTTCCAGCAATTAGAAATGACACACGGAGGCCAGGCACAGTGGCTCATGCCTGTAATCCCAGCCCTTTGGGAGGCTGAGGCAGGTGGATCACTTGAGGCCAGGAGTTTGAGACCAGCTTGGCCAACCTGGCGAAACCCTGTCTCTACTAAAGCACAAAAACTAGCTGGGTGTGGTGGCGCATGCCTGTAATTCCAGCTACTCAGGAGGCTGAGGCACGAGAATCACTTGAACCTGGAAGGCAGAGGCTGCAGTGAGCTACAATTGCACCACTGCACTCCAGCCTGGGTGACAGAGCGAGACCCTGTTTCAGAGAGAAAAAAAGGGCTGGACGCAGTGGCTCATGCCTATAATCCTAGCACTTTGGGAGGTCGAGACAGGTGGATCACTTGACGTCAGAAGTTTGAGACCAGCCTGGCCAATAGGATGAAACCTTCTCTCTACTAAAAATATAAAAATTAGTTGGGCATAATGGTGCACACCTGTAATCCCAGCTACTCAGGAGGCTAAGGCAGGAGAATTGCTTGAATTGCTTGAAACTGCGAGGTGGAGGTTGCAGTCTGGGCAACAGATTAAGACTCCGTCTAAAAAAAAAAGAAAAGAAGCCGGGCGCGGTGGCTCAAGCCTGTAATCCCAGCACTTTGGGAGGCCGAGGCGGGCGGATCACGAGGTCAGGAGATCGAGACCATCCTGGCTAACACGGTGAAACCCCGTCTCTACTAAAAATACAAAAAACTAGCCGGGTGCGGTGGTGCGGTGGTGGGCGCCTGTAGTCCCAGCTACTCGGGAGGCTGAGGCAGGAGAATGGCGTAAACCCGGGAGGCGGAGCTTGCAGTGAGCTGAGGTCCGGCCACTGCACTCCAGCCTGGGTGACAGAGCAAGACTCTGTCTCAAAAAAAAAAAAAAAAAGAAAAGAAAAGAAAAGAAATGACACACAGAATGCAGACACATAGCAGCTCAACAAGGCTAATGTTACAAGAGGACAAGAGATGGAGGGGCTGCCCATAAGGTGTGGTTTCAGAGTTTCAACCTGTTGGCTGTTACTTGAATTTTACTCTCAGTGTCTCCTTCCTCTAGCTTGAGGCTCTGAACTTGTGTGTGTGTGTGTGTGTGTGTGTGTGTGTGTGTGTAGGCAGGTAGACATTGGAAACCTCAGCTTAGTATCTCAATTCTCAATTTTTTTGTCTCTCACTTTGGATGAAAATTGTAGAAGAGACTTACTCCTATCAGAGAATACAGTTTTGTTTAACAAACAAAATAGCTCCAAGGGAGTGGGCAAAGAAATAAGGCAAACACTATTATATATATTTTTGAGACAGGGTCTCGCTCTGTCATGCAGGCTGGAGTGCAGTGGTTCCATCATAGCTCACTGCAGCCTCGACCTCCTGGGCTCAGGCAATCCTACCGCCTCAGCCTCCCAAAGTGTTGAGACTGCAGATGTGAGCCAGTGTGCCCAGCCAATAAGTTTTAAATAGTCATTTAGTCATTCATTCAACAAATATTTATTGAGTACTCAGTGTTAATAATACTAGTTACATTTCACTTGTGTCATTGCTTTGTCTGTTTTTATTAATCACAATTCTATTTATTTATATATTTTTATTGCAAATTAACAATTTATAATTGTATATCTCTATGGGGTTCAAAGTGATATTATGATTTATGAATACAATGTGGAATATGTAAACCAAGCTAATTACCATATCCATCACCTCAAATATTTATCATTTTTTATAGTTAGAACCTTTGAAATGTACTGTCTTAATTTTGAATTAATTATACTCTGTATAGTTTTACTAAAAAACATGTTTCCAGTCTCATTCTTCCTCACTTCCACTATAGATTTGGTAAGCTTATTAAAAATGTATTTTTGGGTAACATTAAAAAGAAAACAAAAACAACCATATAAGCTCAACTCACTCACAAGGCAATTTGAAGAAGGCCCCGGCTTTAATGCTGTATCATTATATCCCTATAGGCTGTAACGAAGAGGTTACGGACAATTACCAGCACACCTGTTTTCTCTTACAAAGGAAACAAACAAATAAGAGTCAGGTGAATTCATTTCAGGAGAAACAGTGAGTTAACTCAGATTTATTAAAAAGTACATTATTTCAAACTTCAGCACTTTATTATTAGTAACAAGTTAATTTCCACATACTTCACACTCTAATGAGAATGGCTGTGCTGGACAGCAACCAGTCATCAACACCTCAGTGTGAATGAGGATCTGAAAGTAGATTGTAACAGGTGGAGTGAGGCACAGAAAACAGTGGGTCCTTGGAGTAAGGAGTGGGCAACCTGGGGACAAAATGTCTCTACCTTCCTAATTTTGCACAGGGACCTTGTCTCAGGAGTAACTTCCCTATGTCCTCGTCCTACTGGCCTCAAAATCACAGAAACTGAGTTCTTTAAAATTGTGGTTTATATTTTCCTGCCACTAATTGCTATGATTATCACTACTAATTACTGTGATAGAAAAGGAAAGTCTGCTTTTTCTGAAGCTTTTATACATTGACAGTCATTATAGTCCCCACTTATGGTAAATTTTTGAATGCTTAAAATGGTTATAGTGGGGCTGGCGGTAAATACTGTTACTATGTTTTTAAGATATAAATACATAAAAACAATAATTCCATTAGTACAACAGTTTAAAATGTGCCACAGTATAATTGTCAATAGCTTTTACTGCTATAACTGCCTAACAGGGTACTTTTTCAAGAATGTTTTGTAAAGATGATGTATTTCAAATCTGTGTAAAAAAACCAGATTATTCATTAAATGGGGTACCCATCTGAAAAAGAAAATGAAGGTGAATCTCTATCTTGATCCTCATAAAATACATTTCAAACAATATATGATTTAAAAATAAAATAATGAATTCTAGAAGGTAAACTGAGTACATATTTTTATAGTTTTAGAGTAAGGACGTTCTTTTAAGCCAAAATCCTCAAGGAAGACTGTCAATTGGGGCTTTTCTTTCTTTAAGTGGAAATGTCTTCACAACAAAATACGTAAACAAGGTTGCATCAATGCTGGAGAAAATATTGCAATATTTGTGACAGAGGGATATGATACAATATACATAAAATATTTACGTATGATGACCACAATAACTTTTACATATAAGAACAAACAATCCTGGCTGGGCGCAGTGGCACACGCCTGTAATCCCAGCACTTTGGGAGGCCGAGGTGGGCAGATCACTTGAGGTCAGGAGTTCAAGACCAGCCTGGTCAACATAGTGAAACCCTGTCTGTACCAAAAATACAAAAAATTAGCCAGATGCAGGGCCGGGCGTGGTGGCTCACGCCTGTAATCCCAGCACTTTGAGAAGCCAATGCGGGTGCATCACAAGGTCAGGAGATCAAGACCATTCTGGCTAACACAGTGAAACCCCGTCTCTACTAAAAATACAAAAAATCAGCCGAGTATGGTGGCGGGCGCCTGTAGTCCCAGCTACTCGGGAAGCTGAGGCAGGAGAATGGCATGAACCTGGGAGGCGGAGCTTGCAGTGAGCAGAGATGGTGCCACTGTAGCCTGGGTGACAGAGTGAGACTCTGTCTCAAAAAAAAAAAAAAAAAAAAATTAGCCAGATATGGTGGCAGGTGCCTGTAGTCCCAGCTACTCGGGAGACTGAGGCAAGAGAATTGCTTGAACCTGGGAGATGGAGATAGCAGTAGGCCAAGATCCAGCCACTGCACCCCAGCCCAGGCGATAGAGCAAGACTTCGTCTCAAAAAATTAAAATAAAGAACAAACAATGCTAAAAATAGGTGGGGACAGGTGTAAAAAGAAAAAAAAAATCCTAAAAATAAATGGGCAAGGGGCTTGAATAAGGAGTTTGCGGAAGTACAATGGGCCACAAACTATTCAGCACAGTAAGATGTGAGAGCCAGAAACACTTGTGATGAGCAGCCTAACCCACTGCTTTACCCAGGAGGAAACTGAGGCTCAGAGATGTTTGGTGATGTGCCTCATGTCACCTCACCAGTTGGTGCAGAACTAATTCAACTTCACATTGAAACAGTCTACAGGATCTTTACACATCAAATGTGAGGAAAAGCAGATCTAGTTGCAACCCCCACATTCAGACTTCCCTGTGTCGCCCTTGGAAAGCATCAGGGACAACACCAGGAAAGAAAATGGAGATTCCCAAGGCCCTGTTTGCACTCTTGGTTGCAGAACACGTGAGATGTGAGCTCATTTGGCCTGGGCCGTTGGTGTAGCAGCTTCAGAGGCTGGGATGTGGGACGCTGAGTTAAAAAGACATTCCAGGTCAGCCACCATTTGTTTGAATAACAGCCTCTAGCCCAGCTCTGCTAAAGGTCACTACCTGCAGGGCAAGGCTTTGCTGACAATGAATGCAAAGACCTGGTTGGGAGTCCAGGGTTGAACACTGATACAATCTGAATGGAAGTCAAGAGGAAGGCAAAGAAAGCAAAGGATGTGTCATCCTAGTGGCTGTCACTATCACCCACGTCAGGGGTTCCCCAAGTCTGACCTGCACACAACTGAGGGCATGGGAAATAATTATTTTAGGTAGCACCCAGATACTTTTTTTAATGGCCTTGTATTTACTTCAATGTGTATGAAACCATAACTGGAACATCAAAATCATTATTTCATATATATGGGTTTTTGTGTTTTGTTTTCTTCCTTCCTGCCTGCCTTCCTTCCTTCCTTTCTCTCTTTCTTTTTTTTTTTTTTTTTTTTTTTTTTTTTAATAGAGGATGAGCCTGCAGTAAGTATTTAGGTTAAAAAGTGACTTTATTTAGGCTAGGCATGGTGGCTCGCACCTCTAATCCCAGCACTTTGGGAGACTGAGGTGGGCAGATCACTTGAGGTCAGGAGCTCAAGACCAGCCTAGCCAACATCATGAAACCCTGTCTCTACTAAAAATACAAAAATTAGCCAGGTGTGGTGGCACATACCTGTAATCCCAGCTGCTCTAGATGCTGAGGCAGGAGAATCACTTGAACCTGGGAGGCGGAGGTTGCAGTGAGCCGAGATCGCGCCACTGCACTCCAGCCTGGGTGACAAATAGAGACTTTGTCGCCAAAAAAAAAAAAAAAAGTGACTTCATTTAAAGAACAATACCAGGCCAGGCAAGGTGGCTCATGCCTGTAACCTCAGCACCTTGGGAGGCCAAAGCAGGAGGATCATTTAAGCCCAGGAGTTTGAGACCAGCTTGGGCAACATAGGGAGACCCCAGCTCTACAAAATAAAAAAAAAAAAAAGTGAGCTGGGTGTGGTGCCATGCACCTCTAGTCCCAACTACTCTGCAGGCTGAGGTGGGAGGATCATTTGAGCCCAGGCTGTAGTGAGTTCAGATCATATCACTGCACTCCAGCCTGGGCAACAGTGCAAGACCCTACCTCAAACAAACAAACGACAAAATAAAGGACAATACTAAGTAATTAATGGTGCAGGTGTTATTTGAATATGGCCACAATTGTGAATGAGGTATGCAAATGACTGAAGTTTGGGAAACACCGATATAGTCCATTTTGTGTAATTTCTCTTTTTTTTTTACCAGCCCTGGAAAGAAATACAGTTTTGTTGTTGTCGTGGGTTTTTTTTTGTTTTGTTTTATTTTTTTGAGACAGAGTCTCACTCTGTGGCCCAGGCTGGAGTGCAGTGGTGCGATCTCAGCTCACAGCAACCTCTGCCTCCTGGATTCAAGTGATTCTTCTGCCTCAGCCTCCCGAGTAGCTGGGACTACAGGCACACACCACCACGCCCAGCTAATTTTTGTATTTTTATTAGAGACAGGGTTTCACCATATTGGTCAGGCTGGTGTAGAATTCCTGACCTCGTGATCTGCCTGCCTTGGTGTCCCAAAGTGTTGGGATTACAGGCGTGAGCCATTGCACCTGGCCAAGAAATACATTTTATAATGCCTGCCAACCCATACGTACATACATGTATGCAGGGGTAACAAAGCTTTTGTGAAACAACATTATTCCTATTTGTGTGATGCACCCTGGACCCTAGATGCGTTTGACTTTCTCTTTCCCTTTCTTTCCCCTTCTCCTCACATTTAATTGTTTCTAAGTCCTTTCTGTCAGTTCTGCCGCTGCTGTTTTTTTTTTTTTTCCCTGAAAAAGAGACTCTGTCGCCCAGGCTGCAGTGCAGTGGCGCGATCTCAGCTCACTGCAACCTCTGCCTCCAGGGTTCAAGAGATTCTCCTGCCTCAACCTCCCAAGTAGCTGGGATTACAGGCACACGCCACCCCGCTTGGCTTTTTTTCTTTTCAGAGACAGATTCTCATTCTGTCGTCCAGGCTGAAATGCAGTGGCGCAATTATGGCTCACTACAGCCTCGACCTCCTGTGCTCAAGCACCTCTGCCTCCTAAAGCACTTAAAATTACAGGCATATGCCACTATGCCCAAGCCAGCTCTCCTTCTAAAAGGTCTTTATTCACTCTCTTTCTCATCTCCAGTGCTTCAGTGCTGGTCTATGCCCCATCACCTTTCACCTGGACTATATCCTAACTCATCCTGTCACTTCCAATCCAATTTTTCCCCTTCAATAAACCCTCCACACTATTGCCAAAAAGGTCTTTCAAAAACTGTGATTTGGTGGGCATGGTGGCTCACCCCTGTAATCCGAGCACTTTGGGAGGCCGAGGCAGGCAGATGGCTTGAACCCAAGAGTTCAAGACCAGCCTAGGCAACATGGTGAAACCCCATCTCTACAAAAAATAAAAACATTAGCCGGGCATGGTGGCACATATTTGTAATCCCAGCTACCCGGGAGGCTGAGGTGGGAGGATCGCTTGAGCCCAGGAGTATGAGGCTACTGAGATCATGCCACTGCACTACAGCCTGGGCAACAGAGCGAGACCCTGTCTCAATAACAAAAACACAAACTCTGATTTGATCCTGTCATGCCCCAAGGCACAGGACAAAGTCCACGCTACTTGGTAAGACTTTAAAGGAATTTGGTTGTTGGTGCCTGCTGACCTTCCCAGACTCAAATGCTGGCACATCAGGACTAGAAACCTTTCCAGATTCTTGAATCTAGTGCTTTTCTCAACACGTCATACTGCCTCCTCAAAGACGCTCTCCCTGTTCTCATTCCACATATGATACCTGCAGAGGTGACTCCTGCCTCTCTGGCACAGGGCATTTTGAGTAAACCCCGTTCTGAAATAAACAGAATGTCACAAAGTAGGTTGGACATGGAGGGTATTATGTCTTTGAACACATAATATAATCAGTGGAGGCCACAGAATGAACTAGTGATCAAAGTGAATCAAAAGGAAATTAAAAGTGGACTGGGCGCGGTGGCTCACGTCTGTAATCCCAGCACTTTGGGAGGCTGAGGCGGGTGGATCACCTGAGGTCAGAAGTTTGAGACCAGCCTGGACAACATGGTGAAACCCCGTCTCTACTAAAAATACAAAAACTAGCCAGGTGTGGTGGCGGGCGCCTGTAATCCCAGCTACTCGGGAGGCTAAGGCAGGAGAATCGCTGGAACCTAGGAGGTAGAGGTTGCAGTGAGCCGAGATCCTGCCACGGACACTCCAGCCTGGGTGACAGAGCCAGAGTCCATCTCAAAAAGAAAAGAAAAAAAAAAAAAGGAAATTAGAAGAGTTTATTAGGCAACACTGCACTCACGCTGGAGCCAGCCAATACTGCACAATGATCCGTGCCAGCCCCACTGTGCAATTCTCCCACAAGAAGCCAATGTCTCCAGGGAGGAGACAATGACCCACCGCTTAAATTTCAGTCTGGATTAGTTCACAACTGAGCTGTCACTTCCAGCAGTCTTCTCTGGGGTTTGATGTGCCCCCTTGCCAAGGACAGCAATGTGAGTCCTGAGATTTTTGGCCCACTGCTGTCCCAGAGGCCTTGGGCATTTCTGGTACAAAGGGTAAGAGTGTCAGAAACCTGTGAGATTGAAAGACCTTCAACTGCTTTTATTAAATGTTTGCTTATTCATTTATCTAAATATTTATCCAGCATATACTACATGCCAGGAACTAGACCACATGTGAAGAGATAATGGTGAGCAAGACAGGTGGGGTCTGGCTTTCGTACTCTTGATGCTTCTAGTTAGCTTAGGGTTTAAACAAGTGATTGTCATAAATCATGATTCCAGCTTTGATAAGGGACCTGTAGGATGGTATGGAAACACAGTGCAAGAACAGCCAAAGCCAGGGGGCTGAGTCAGTAACACTGAGGCCAGGAATTTGAGACTGCAATGTGCTGTGATCACCCATATGAATAGCCACTACACTTTAACCTGGGCACCACAGAGAGACTCTTTAAAAAAAAGTTAGGGATGGGTGCGGTGGCTCACTCTTGTAATTCTAGCATTTTGGGAGGCCGAGACAGGCAGAACGCTTGAGGTCAGGAGTTCGAGACCAGCCTGGCCAACATACAGGCTGGTCTCTACTAAAAATACATGTGCCTGTAATCCCAGCTACTTGGGAGGCTGAGGCAGGAGAATCACTTCAACCAAGGAGGCAGAGATTGCAGTGAGCCAAGATCGCACCACTGCACTCCAGCCTGGGCGACAGAGCTATACTCTGTCTCAAAAGTGGAAAAAGAAGTAGGAAAAAATATAACAAAAGAATAGTTAACCCAGTGTGGAAGGAGTAAGAGGTGGCTTCCAGGAAGAAATGATTCTTAACCTGAGACCTGAAGGATGGTGTGTAGGAACTCATCAGAAAAGGATAGCGGCAGCTATCGTAGCACCAGTAGAGGTGCTAGCATGTGCAATGTGCAGAAATTGGCCGCCAGAGAAACAATTTCAGACTGCATATCTGATGATATCAACCTACAACCTCATAGTGCACACTTTTTGCTGCCTCTCCAAAAGACCATTTCCCTCTCCCTCCCTCCTTGCTAGCAGAAACCTCCTTCCATAAAACAGGCTCCCTTGTTCCTCCAACTAGGCCTTAGGCACATAACCTAATTTCGGCCAGTGAGGCTGACATAAACTCTTTGCTTGGCCAAACTCTAGTCAGGCTTCTGAACTTTCTCCTAGGCCTATCTGTGTACTTCCTTGTAAAATCCAGTTTTAGCAAAAACCCCGCTAAGCCAATTTGGCAAGAATATCCCCCTCTCGATGTCTGATACACCTTTAATATCTGACTGAGTTCCTCATTCTCCATCATCTTCCAGATGATAATTGATAACCGTCGGCTGCCTTCAACAAGAATCCTGTCAGGTCAGTTTAGTCAGAATTTCCCTTAACCCACCTGGATGCCTTTCTCCCTCCGTCCTTCCCTCCCTCCCTCCCTTCCTTCCTCTCTCTTTTCTTTTTCTTTTCTTTTCTTTCTTTCTTTCTTTTCTTTCTTTCTTTCTTTCTTTCTTTCTTTCTTTCTTTCTTTCTTTCTTTCTTTCTTTCCTTCTTTCTTTCTTTCTTTCTCTTTCTTTCTTTCGTCTTTCTTTCTTTCCCTTTCTTTTCTTTGCTTCTTTCTTTCTTTTCTTTCTTTCCTTCTTTCTCTCTCTCTTTTCTCTTCCTTCCTTCCTTCCTCCCTTCCTCCCTTCCTCCCTTTCTTCCTTCCTTCCTTGCCTTCCTTTCCTTTTTCAGGGTCTCACTGTTGCCCAGGCAGGAGTGCAGTGATGTGATCGTAGTTTACTGTAACCTTGAACTTCTCGGCTCAAGCGATCATCTCACCTCAGCCTCCTGAGCAGCTGGGGCTACAGGAATGCACCACCATACCCAGCTACTTTTTTTAGTTTATGTATAGATGAAGTCTTGCTACCTTGCCCAGGCCAGTCTTGAACTCCTGGCCTCAAGCCTCCCATCTCAGGCTCTCAAAGTGCTGGGATTACAGGTAATAGCTGTGCCCAACTTATGTTTTCTCTTAGTAATTTTCCATCCTCTGCACCCGCACTACGACCCCACTTGCTGTTGCTGTCAGAGTTGAGCTCAATCTCACTTGCACTGGAAAATCCCATTTCAGTAGTCCCTACACGTATGGCAATGGTCCT
This sequence comes from Macaca mulatta, assembly GCF_049350105.2. NCBI lineage: Eukaryota > Metazoa > Chordata > Mammalia > Primates > Cercopithecidae > Macaca > Macaca mulatta. The sequence goes on along the minus strand of NC_133418.1, from coordinate 80,774,313 downwards.
GAGTAAAGTCTTCCTTACTGTGCTTTAACAAGTATCATTAAATAATTTTTTTCATTAACAGGGCCTGAGGGCAAGCCTGTTTGGGGATTTCTGGGACAGGCTTTCCTCCTTTGTAAAAAGTTGCAAGGGAAAAAAATTTAACTTTCTTTGGCTAGATGGAGTCATGTCTATTTGTGATACCGGGACTGAAGCAGTTACTTTGTGGCCATAAGGTAACAAACCTACGCACAAGTCCAACAGGCTAAGGATAGTGAAGATAAAAGGATCCTTCATTACAATATTGACCACCCCAAACTACTCTGGAAGCACTTGTCTTTTGTTTTTTGTTATATGAGATAATAAATATCCTTATGTTTAAGTCACTTCTAGTTGGGTCTTCTGTTATATGTAGCTAAAAAACCTTCTCACCAATACAGTCCTTAAATAGTTGGCTGGGCGCAGTAGCTCACGCCTGTAATCTCAGCACTTTAGGAGGCCGAGGCGGGTGGATCACCTGAGGTCAGGAGTTCAAGACCAGGCTGGCCAATATAGTGAAACCCCATCTCTACTAAAAACACAAAAATTAGGCCAGGCGTGGTGGCTCACGCCTGCCATCCCAGCACTTTGGGAGGCCGAGGTGGGCAGATCACTTGAGGTCGAGAGTTTGAGACCAGCCTGGCCAAGATGACAAACCCCCGTCTCTACCAAAAATACAAAAATTAGCCGGGCATGCTGGCGGACGCTTGTAATCCCCGATACTCCGGAGGCTGAGGCAGGAGAATCACTTGAACCCCAGTGACAGAGGTTGCAGTGAGCAGAGATCCTGCCACTGCACTCCAGCCTGGGCAACAGAGTGAAACTGCCTCAAAAAAAAAAAAAAAGAGTGTGTATTTATTTATTTTAGTAGACACGGGGTCTCAATACGTGGCCCAGGCTAGTCTTGAACTCCTGGGCTCAAGCAATCCTCCCACCTTTGGCTGCCCAAGCCCATTATTTTTAGAATGAAGAAGGAATTCTCCTGTGACTCACAAGGCCCTACTTGACCCCTGGGAAGTGTGCTCTTCCGCTTTCCCCGCGCTCCAGCACCACTCGCCTTCTTTCACCGCCCTCTCCCCTGCAAGAAGAAGGCTTTCATACCTGCCGCTCTCTCTGCCAGGAGAACCCTTCCTCTTCCATTCTTCTACCTGGTTCTCAGCACTTTGAGGTGGTTTGTAACGCAGCAAAAAGGATCCAAAAGTAAAGTGAGTTTGTGTTTGTTTTCATCCAGTTAAAAACCAACTCATTTTCCTTTTGTGGATCATCTGCAGGGGAAAAGCAATAATGCGCAGTTGACCTTCCCCGACCCCGGGCCCAGCGCATTTCTGGGGCATCTCCCAGCATGCTGCTTGTGTCCTGCAGAAAGCTCCGCAGCCGCCTCCTCGCATTAGCCTGACGGGAAAGTAAATTAGGGCCATTCCACCCCTGCACTCCCTCCTCCGCCCCAGTCCCAGCGAAGCCCGAAGCAAAACCCCAAATCCGGTAGCCCTCTGCGATTAGCCTAGCTATTCCACTGCTTCTCCCTCCAGGACTGGAAATCTGGGAACTGCTTTCATTAAGGGTGCCCAGCCTTGGGAATTGTGTACCCACTCACTTTTAGCCAGAAGTTTTTCTGGCGAGAGTTCACGGTGTCTGACTCCCTTTATAAAAAAGAATGCTCCCAGGATTCAGAAGCCAGCCGGGACAGCGCAGTAACGCCCAATGGCCCAGATTACTTAGCCCTCATTTTCCTCTAGCTGAGATCACCGAGGAGCTTCTTGCCCCTCAGTGGGTTTCCTCCCTTCTCCGCGCCTTCCCAGCGCCCACCAGTTCCCCTCCGCCCCCGATTTCCTTCCAGCGGTCCCAGGTCCGCTTTCCTGGGCCCGGAGCCGCCGCGCCATTGAGGACACTCTCCTCGAGGTGGCAGTAGAGAGCCGTTCCCGGCCCAGTCCGCTGACGTCACCTTGTTTACCCGGCTCCGGGTCATTTTTAGATCTAAGATCACAGGATGTTAATGAGGCCAATGATTTCCCATTCGTTTTGGCAAAAGGTCTTCCTAGTGGGCGTTCAGACAAGTATGATGTCCTTCTTGATACATTTTGCTGCGGGGAGTATTTATTTGCAAACACTTGCAGTTTCATCTTTAGGAGATGAGAGTGCTTCCAGTGGCTCCATGCTTTTTAGCGTCACTTGAGTTTTGGAGCCTGAATGAGGGTGGCATTAGCTGGGGAGAGAAGGAAGGGTAGATATTACAATGGTATTTGGGGAGGCATCCTTAGAGCCAGCAGAGAGCCTCCAGAGGGAATCTGCCTTTTTACTTCCCCTTCCACTTATAAAGTAACCACTGTAGTCAGCAGGAAAGCCTTTGGACTTTGGAACTTGGAGGGAAAATGAAAGCAGCTGATTTGGCCTAATTGTGTCCTGATTCATGGTGGGAAGACACCTTGTAGTTTAGGGGCTAGGAGGCCCCTGCTTTGGATGCTCTTACCCAGGAATTAGATCTGAATGCCTCAGAGCCATAAATCACACGTTTCGCACGCTGGAACTTTTCATCCCAACAGCAGCAAGCACACACTATTTCTTACGGGTCACTCCCAGCTACCCAACTGCGGATGAGGAAAGGTGAGGCACCCAGCGGCTAAATGGCCGAGCTCAGTCTCTCATTTCCAGGCCCTGCCTAGTTTTAGCAAAACTAAAAACGTCAAAAGCACCGGGACGCCTGCTCTTCCAACGCCAGTTTTGGTGGGTGGGGAATGGAAGGAGCTGGGAGTTTGTCTCTGACTGTTCCAGAGGCAAAATAAGCAAATACAAGCAAAAAGGATCAGCTATGAGATCCTTTACAAGAGAGTAGAAACATCTTATGCTAAGGAGAAGAAAGAGAAAAGCTATAATGTTAAAAACAAATGAGCCTTAAAAGTTTTTAAAGTGCCTGCTCCTTCCTCTCTACCTCCCATCCCCCATCCCATCTTTTTTTTTTTTTTTTTTTTTTTTTTTGAGATTTTTGAGATGGAGTCTAGCTCTGTCGCCCAGGCTGGAGTGCCGTGGCGTGATCTGGGCTCACTGCAAGCTCCGCCTCCCGGGTTCACGCCATTCTCCCGCCTCAGCCTCCCAAGTAGCTGGGACTACAGGTGCCCGCCATCATGCCCGGCTAATTTTTTGTATTTTTTAGTAGAGACGGGGTTTCACCGTATTAGCCAAGATGCCATCCCACCTTTTTACGTGCTGCTGCAGCTGCCATGTGAAAACCAACTCCCAGAGAGGGCAAAAGTGCCCTTCCTAGTTTGCAGTCCGCTGGAGTGATCAGGCGAGGCTGAAGAGATAGATGGTTTTCATGCAGGCAAGAAGAGAAGGAAAATTCGATTCAGTTCAATTCAACAACCATTTCTGGAGCTCCTATTCTGTGTCAACTACTCACACAGGCAATATAGCTTATGAAAACATGGAAAGATACCATTCCTGCCACTGTGGAACTTTGAGTCTTGATGAGTGTATAAGCATGGGGAACTTTTCGTTCCCTTGGTAAAGCACAGGATGAAAGAAAGATGGAGAGAGACATTACATTGCAATAGAAAGGGAGAATGCCAAGTGAATGGCTTCGAAAAGCATTTCTCCACTCTGCTGTGGCATCTGCTTAAAAGTAGTGTTGAGGACAGAACCTGGAAACAGTGGGAGAGCTGCTTGGCAGAGAACAGGAGTTTGACATTACAGGAACTCGGACCTTTAAGGAGGGCTGAGAGAGGCTGAAAAAGAAGAGAGGAAGCCACTTGCTCGGAGATCAAACTGGACATTGAAGGGCAGGGATTTTGGCAAAAGTCAAGAAGCATCACAGAACCATGCAAGAAAAGTACAGGGGTGTGGAGCATCCCCTATAGCTGTCCCAGGCGTACGTTCAGGAAAAGCATTTAGACCCAGCCGGAGTTTCTTGCATCTGGGAATAGGAAGAAATATGTGACTAGGAAGAAGTAAGTGCCTCCAGGTCCGCTCGTCACCAATAATATCATCTTTTCAAAGGCCTTTTGTCGAGAACCTGGTGATAATTCAGGTCCATCCTAACCACAGGGAACAGCAAACAGGGAGAAAGCAGACAATAAAAGTTTTTATTTTTCATGGTTATATGAAATTTTGAAAATATTTCTAAAGCTCTTAAATTGTTAAATATAAAACAAATACAGACAACAGCATAAAACAAATATACAGCTTCCAAATGCATAAAGCAAATACTCTAGTAACCTTGTCACCACCCATGAAAAGAGATAGGACCATGTCAACCACCCCAGCAAGAACTTTGTAAACCACCGTAACTGCTGTAGGCTCCAAGACTGGGCGGATTACTTCCAGGATGTTACGAAGCCTCCAAGGAAGGAAAGGGCCTTTCAACCATCAATCAAGCAACATGATCAAGTGCATAAAATAGTGTCATATACGAAGTGTAGGACCCTATCCCGACACATTTACCTGAGAGAGGTGAGGAAGGAAGAGGATGAAAGAAGACAGGAAGGAAAGGAAGGAGAGAAGGAAGATGAGAAAGGATTCAGTATTCATCGAGTGCCTACTATATGCTAACTGCTTCACCTATGTTATCTCTCTTTTAATTTTTAAGTTTTAATTTTTTTTTTTTTTTTTTGAGACAGAGTCTTGCTCTGTATTTCAGGCTGGAGTGCAATGGCATGGTCTTGGCTCACTGCAACCTCCACCTTCTGGGTTCAAGTGATTCTCCTGCCTCTGCCTCCCCAGTAGCTGGGATTACAGGAGTCTGCCAGCACAGCCGGCTAATTTTTGTATTCTGGGTAGAGACGGGGTGTCACCGTGTTGGCCAAGTTGGTCTCGAACCCCTGACCTCTGGTGATCTACCTGCTTCAGCTTCCCAAAGTGCTGGGATTACAGGCATGAACCACTGCACTCGGCCTCTATGTTATCTCTAAATGAGATAAACGAAACATTAATCCTCACTACAGTCCTGAGGTTGGTGTTATTAGGCCCACTTTACAGATGAGGACACTGATGCACAGAGAGGTTAAGTAACTTGTCCAGAGTCACATGGCAAGAACGGGTCAGAGTCACTCCAGAGCTCCAGTCTTCCTCCCCACTCTAAATAGTGTTATGTATTAGCACTATTAGTGTTAGTTACATTAGTTAGTGTTAGTTAGGTTAGTATGCTGGATACTTCGGTTTGCCTTTCTAAATCCACTCTTGATTCTTTTCCGCTCTGCCCTATGCCACTCACTGTATCAAGGGGCTTAGTTACTCTTTGGCTTCTAGTTGGGTTTAGCCAGTGGGTATCCTAGGCAGGAGATCAGAGGGAGGAAAAGGTGTGGGAGCTCTGGAGGATCACCTCTGGGCTGGCTGCATCCTTTGATGCATCGTCACAGCTCTTGCCAGGTGCCCCTAAACATGCAGGGCGTACTCTACAGGTTCTGGTGACTGCACCACCCTTGACCCCTTGAGGCCTGGGGTGGCCAAGAAGCTGTTACTTATTGCACTACCCCTGTGGTTTCCCTACATCCTGCCCGCACCTTTGTAAATAGCCCCTTTATTCAACTCTCCTCAAATTACCCAATTTGAGTGTGCCATCTGTTTCCTGCCCAGGTCTGGCCTGATATAAATAGAAAGTCAGTAAAGCAGCAGCCCAGAGGCCTCCCCGCTAAGTGGGCAGCATTCCTCCTGGGTACAGGACCAGTCACAGGTGAGTCAAGACACCCTCTCAAGTGAAGGCTTCAGGATGTGCTCTGTCTCTCTATTTCTCTCTCTCTCTCTCTCTCTGTGTGTGTGTGTGTGTGTGTGTGTGTGTGTGTATGTGTGTGTGTGTGAACACATCTTCTTTGGCTTCCATGTAGGCCTAGATATCCTCCCACTGTTCCAGGTTTCTCAATGTTATGCCAAGGAGCTCTTGGGGTGTCTGTTGTGCAGAGATTCATTCATTGATCAGGTCTTCACAGTGTTTCAGGAAACGTGAAGAAACTTCCATCTTTGGGTGACCATTAGATGCATGAGACTGATAAGAATTGGAGAAGGAAGAGGTGGTAAGCCCAGGATAAACACTGGAGATGGTGCCGGAATGGTCTCTAATCTGTCTCAACCAGCAGCTCTGGGAGTTTATGGCAGTTGTCTCTGGGTTTTTATGGTCAACTGCCATGGTTGTTTTACAAGAGAAGAAAATGGAAGCTGGAGGGTATGGGATTTATTCATTTCCTTAGTCAAGGCCAACAAGGAGAGGCAGTGCTTGCTAGAGGCAGTGCTTGCTAGAAGCAGTGCTTGCTAGGAACTGAAGAAACCCCTGCACTTTCCTACCCGTGTCCTGCAGGGTCTCCAGAAAATAATAACATTCAGTCTATACCACCTTCCAAGTTTTTATGAGAATCAGTCCTGTCTTGAGCAAGCCAGGATTAGAATAGGACCAGAGCTCAGTCCCAAAAGCTTAGTACCACCATTCTCTGTCTTTACTGGGCAGCACGTCTGTGTGTTTTGGGGGAAAGTATCTGGGGAGATGATGGGGAAGGGAGAAGCAAACACAGGAAACAGCTCTTTTCCAGCTTGTCTGCAGAGACTGTATTATGAATATGAGGGACAGGATTTCCCTCAGTGAGAAATGCTTGAGAGAAGCCAGTGTCGGAGTTTAGCCTTTACCAATTCCAAATGCCATGGCAGGGTTTGCAGGACCAATCCAGAGCCCCCGTATCAAAACGTCCAAGGGTGTTTCCTATTCCTCCTTCTTGCTTAGAAGCAGCATCCAGGACCTCTGATAATGGCTGCTTTGGATGAGGACAATGGCTTCATTACCCATCCAGGCAGTTTCAGGAGATGGGATTTCTCCTTTTTGCTCCTTCTATGCCATACCATCAAACCAACTAGTCTTTTTTTTTTTTTTTTTTTTTTTTGAGATGGAGTCTCACTCTGTCGCCCAGGCTGGAGTGATCTCGGCTCACTGCAACCTCTGCCTCCTGAGTTCACGCCATTCTCCTGCCTCAGCCTTCCGAGTAGCTGGGACTACAGGCACACGCCACCATGCCCGGCTAATTTTTTTTATTTTTAGTAGAGACGGGGTTTCACCATGTTAGCCAGGATGCTCTCGATCTCCTGACCTTGTGGTACGCCCACCTTGGCCTCCCAAAGTGCTGGGATTACAGGCATAAGCCGCCATGCCCGGCTCCAACTAGTCTTCCTCAGTATGCTTGTCCTCATTTCTTCCATTGTGTGGAAGCTAAGAATAGGCAGAATGTAGAGAAAAACATGGAGGCAGACTAGATCTGGGTTTGAATCTGTGTTGCAGTACATAATAGCTGGGTAACATATAAATTTGCCTATGCTTTTTTTTTTTTTTTTTTTGAGACGGAGTCTCACTCTGTCACCCAAGCTGGAGTGCAGTGGCCGGATCTCAGCTCACTGCAAGCTCCACCTCCCGGGTTCACGCCATTCTCCTGCCTCAGCCTCCCGAGTAGCTGGGACTACAGGCGTCCACCACCTCGCCCGGCTAGTTTTTTGTATTTTTTTAGTAGAGACGGGGTTTCACCATGTTAGCCAGGATGGTCTCGATCTCCTGACCTTGTGATCCGCCTGTCTCGGCCTCCCAAAGTGCTGGGATTACAGGCTTGAGCCACCGCGCCCGGCTGCCTATGCTTTTAGAGTCTCAGTTTCCTCATCTGTAAATAGCAAATAATAAAAATCACCTCAGGGAGTTATTGTGAGGATTAAAGTCAATGTTTATATGGTCCTGGTGCATGATTGGTGCTCAGTAAACAGTATCTGTTACAATAAGGTTCCCACTAAGCTGGCCTTTCACCTAAATCCCTCCTATACAAAAAGATCTGGTTAACTAATTTTGTCAATTAGGATGCTTTCAGCTATAAGAAACAAAAAATCCAACTGAGAATAGCTTAACAATAAGGAACACAGTATTTATTTAGTAAGAAATCCAGAGGTAGCTTCAGCGTTGGCTGATCCATAGCTTAACAATATCATGGATCCCACATGTTCTTTTGTCTCTCTGCTCTACATCCTCAACATGTCTACATTGTCCCCAGGTAGTCTTCTTGTGGTTTCAAGATAATGGGCACAGTTCTAGGAGTCACATGGAAACACACACTGAAAAGCAGAAGACGGCTGTCTCCCTTTCTTTCTTTCTTTTCCTTCCTTCCTTCCTTCCTTCCTTCCTTCCTTCCTTCCTTCCTTCCTTCCTTCCTTCCTTCCTTCTTTCCTTCTTTCTTTTTTGACAGAATTTTGCTCTTGTTGCCCAGGCTAGAGTGCAATGGTGTGATCTCAGCTCACTGAAACCTTCAACCTTCAACCTCCTTGGTTCAAGTAATTCTCCTGCCTCAGCCTCCTGAGTAGCTGGGATTACAGGCTTGCACCACCACACTCGGCTAATTTTGTCTTTTTTTTTTTTTTTTTTTTCTGAGACGGAGTCTCGCTCTGTTGCCCAGGCTGGACTGCAGTGGCTGGATCTCAGCTCACTGCAAGCTCCACCTCCCAGGTGTACGCCATTCTCCTGCCTCAGCCTCCTGAGTAGCTGGGACTACAGGCGCCCGCCACCTTGCCCGGCTAGTTTTTTGTATTTTTTAGTAGAGACGGGGTTTCACTGTGTTAGCTAGGATGGTCTCAATCTGCTGACCTTGTGAACTGCCCGTCTCAGCCTCCCAAAGTGCTAGGATTACAGGCTTGAGCCACCGCGCCCGGCCTAATTTTGTAATTTTAGTAGAGACAGGGTTTCTCCATGTTGGTCGGGCTGGTCTCGAACTCCTGACCTCAGGTGATCCACCCACCTCAGCCTCCCAAAGTGCCGGGATTATAGGCATGAGCCACAGCACCACTGCAACCCGCCCAGGGCTGTCTCTTTCTATGTCTACCTTTTTAAGCAAGGAAATCCTTCTGGGAATCTCCCCAGCAAACTTTCCATCTTCTCTCATTAGCCAGAATTACCTCATTTAGTTATGTTTGATAAAGAAGAATATGATTACTGCAATTGATTGTTTCTATCAGGTTTTATTGCTGAAACAGGGAGCATGATTATTAGATACAAAATGCTAGGGTTTGAGTGTGTCCTCCAGAATTCAAGTGCTGGAAATTTGGTCCGTGATGGGGAAGTGTTGGAATGTGGGGCCTTAAGAGATGATTAGGTTGTAAAGAGGGATTAATGCCATTCTCACAGGACTGAGTTAATTCTTGAAGGAGCGAGTGAGTTCTGATTATCACAGGACTGGGTTTGTTACTATGAAAGTGTGTTGTTATAAAGTGAGGCTGCCCCTTGTATGTTGCCAATTTCTTCTGTGCCCACTTCTGCTGCTTCTCTGTCATGTTATGATGCAGCACAAGGCCCTTACCAGAAACTGATCACACGTGGTCACCCTGTCTTGGACTTTCCAGCCTCCAGAAACATGAGCCAAAGCACACCTCTTTATTTATAAATTATACAGTCTGTGGTATTCCACTATAGCAACAGAAAATGGACTAAGACATCATTTAACCAATGATCTGCTCCATCATTTGTCTACAACATCACCACTCCCAAATTTATTGAGCACCTATTATGTTCTCAGGCTTTGGAGGTACAGATATAATAGTTTAATGTCAACCACTGCAAATTTAGAATCTAAATACTGGATTTTGACTCACAGAGAGGAGGCTCCCAGAAATTTCCTATGAAGCAAGGAGCTAAAGGGCAAGGCTGAGGTGCCTGGGCCAAGTTCATAAGTATTTATGGCCAGGCAGCTGCAGTTTTGGAAGCATGGCTTGCTAAGGAGGTGAGGAGCTCCCAGTGTTTCAAGCTGGCACTCAGCTCCCAGTTATGATTCCAGAATTATTAGCTTTGATTCTGTGAGAAAGGAACACATCAAAGCCAGAATCCTATGAATTAAAACGTTGACTAATAGAGCTAATTATAGTTCAGTCATCTGAATTTTCACACAATGAGCTGAGTTCTCATGAAAGCCTTCTCTTGGGCAGGAGGCTTTGATGATGAAGTAGCTATTTATGTCCCAGACCTAGTCCTCCTCACTCTGGCCAGGGGATCTTCACTGAAGTGTCTTTGGTCAACTCAATCCCTTTATGAGTTCGGCCCTAGGGTTTCTTTTCTTTTTTTGGGGGGGGGGGCACAGTGTCACTCTGTCACCCAGGCTGGAGTGCAGTGGCCGGATCTCAGCTCACTGCAAGTTCCGCCTCCCAGGTTCATACCATTCTCCTGCCTCCGCCTCCTGAGTAGCTGGGACTACAGGCGTCCGCCACCACGCCCAGCTAGTTTTTTGTATTTTTTTAGTAGAGACAGGGTTTTACCGTGTTAGCCAGGATGGTCTTGATCTCCTGACCTCGTGATCTGCCCGTCTTGGCCTCCCAAAGTGCTGGGATTACAGGCTTGAGCCACCGCACCCAGCCTAGGGTTTCTTAAAAGCTAAAGCAAGCACAGTTGAGGTGGAGTTTACGAAGATGTTGGGACCAAGACTCCCCTCCCTGGAGAAACATCCAACCAGCATGTCAGGATGTCATGATAGGATTCTTTGCATTTTCAATTTTATTCCAGATTTTAAAATACTTAGGTAATTTACATTGCCTAATTGTACTTTAGGGAGAACCTTCTCACTTAACATGTCTCAGTTATCAGATGCAGAGTGGTATAATAAATTTTAATCATTGTTTAGATGTTCTTTGCTGCAGAGTTAATAATATAGACTAAGCCTAAATCTTTGATGAACTAGAATAGGAGAATTCCAGATATAAGGTAGCTCTTCCAAGAGAGAATTCACTAATTTTAAGCATCAGTTGGGTCTAGAAAAAATGATGTGTTAAGGAGTGGTTCTCAACTGGGGAAAATTTTTGTACCCCTCCTCCGTTTACCCCTTGTCAGGGACATTTGTCAATGTCTGAAGACAGTTTGGGTTGTCACAACTGGGAAGGTGGGGGAATACTATTGGCATCTAAAGGACAGGGATGGTGCTAAACATCCCCCCAGTGCATAGTTTAGGCCTTCACAATAAAGAACTGTCTGACCCAAAATGTTGATAGTGCCAAGGTTGAAAAACCCTGTGTTACAGGGTGAGAGTTTTCTACTCAGCTTTAGTCATACATTAAGGTGACAGCATCTTTGCTTAAATGGTGTTACATGCCACCAACAGATATATTTGGGTAGACTTCTTTACATTTAGCATTTCTAAAAGAGAGCTAAGAATAAAGAAGTGGGTTGAATACATGACTATCACAGTCTTGAGTCTTATGGGAGATGATTAATTCTTCCTACTCAATATGCTTGCTCTTCAGGTAGCCTGTACTCGATGAATGACAATGATGTCTGTTTATGGATGCACAGGCCCACTGATTAGGCATTCTTCCTGTCTGGACAATTTTAAAAGTAGATATAGAGAACATGATCCACCCAGTATATTTCTGTCCCCAAAATACCTCTTTATTAAGGAAGTTTTTATTAATCTCTATTATAAATATAATATATAAGCAACAAGAAGGTTTAAAATCACACAAGGCCTAGGTACAAATAAATACCCTTGCAATTAAACTCAGCTGTAATCAAACTGTGCCTACATCAACCAAGAGATTTTTAGACCTTAAAATTTCTATTCCTATATTCCTATATTATCCATTGTATTTAGAACTTGAAGTTATTTTGCTTTTCTACACATTCTTAACTGTAAAGACTATCTGTTTTACTTAAAAATTGTTTTAATAAATACGTAAATTTAATTTTAAAAGTTCAATAGTATTAAAAGACTAGTGAAATTCAGCTGTTTCCTTTTTTATTATTTCTCCCTCTCCCCAGTCTTGTTTCTTCAGGCATTTACACATTGCCATATGTTAAATAATATGCATGTACTATTCTCTTTTGATTAGATAATTTACATGTATGGTTTTCCTATTATGGTAAATGAGAATTTAGCACTCTTTTCAGCCATCTCTTCTGTTTTCTCTCCCTAATTCTCCCTACATAATTATATTATAATTTTTGGTTAATTCACTGTGTGTTTACATTATCATACACACGTAAAAAAAGTGGAGCATTGCAGTGTATTATGATTAAATTTCTTTGTTGCATTTTGTTTTTCCTGAAGTTAATAATTGCCTTGTGTTTTCATTGGTGACTACTTTAAATTCTTCCTTTGCAGTCACTTTGATCAAAAGTATTGTACTGGTGGGTGCAGTGACTCATGCCTGTAATCCCAGCACTTTGGGAGGCTGAGGCAGGAGGATCACTTAAGGTCAGGAGTTCAAGACCAGCCTGGGCAACATAGGGAGACCCTGTCTCTTCAAATAATTTTAAAAATTAGCTGGACATAGTAGCACATTCCTGTGGTTCCAGGTACTTAGGAGGCTGAGTAAGGAGGATTGTCTCAGCCTGGGAGGTTGAGGCTGCAGTGAGCTGCGATCTTGCCATTGCACTGTAGCCTGGGTGACAGAGTAAAATGTGGTCTCAAAAAAAAAAAAAAAAAAAAAAATTGTACTTGTCACCTAATTTCTCTTTACCTAGCTGACATTTAGCTAACATTTTAAGGTTTTGGCCCCTGAATGTCATCTCCCTCATGAATCACTAAAAATAGACTAACCTAGAGGCACAGCGCATTTGCCATATTAGCTTTATTTTCCTGAAATGGGTCATTCTTCAATCAGAGGTTTTCATTGCCATTTAAAAACCTACCTCTGCCAGGCATGGTGGCTCATGCCTATAATCCCTGCACTTTGGGAGGCTGAGGCAGATGGATTGCTTGAGGCCAGGAGTTGGAGACCAACCTGGGCAACATGGCAAAACCCCATCTCTACAAAAAATACAAAAATTAGCCAGGTGTGGTGGTGCATGCCTGTAGTCCCAGCTACTCAGGAGGCTGAGATGGGAGGATCACTTGAGTCCAGGAAGTTGAGGCTGTGGTGAGCCATGACTGAGACACTGCATTCCAGCGTGGATGACAACAGGAGACCCTGTCTCGAAAAAAAAAAAAAAAAATAGCATTAAAGAAGTAGCAACCCTCTTCTGGCTTCTGTTTTCATTGAGAATGGTCTATCACATCCTCAGGATTTATTGCCCTATTCCTATAGTCTGCTCTATTATGATCTATGCTGTTGCCAATATCTGAACCCCAAGCTGGTATTCCTGGCCCCAAGTGTGAGAGGATCTGTCACAGAAGATGAGAACTCCAATACTGGGGAGATGGAACCTCACTAAAAATAGGCATGGTTCAATTCATCCGGAGAAAAGGCCTCATTCAGCAGAATATCTCCATCAGAGGAGCTCCTCTCCTGAAGTATGCTGGCCTCTCATGGTACGGATGGCAGCTTCCTGACTTAGCTGATTTAGCTCTGATCTGCCCACTCTTGGAGAATGCCTGATCATGGCAGCTTCCTGGTGATAACTGGCCTTAGTCTGCCAAGTCTGTGTCTATTCCTGTACCCGTTCTTTTGGAATTTCTTCCCATCCAAAATCAAGTAGTTGAGGGAGGAAGTCAACCAGTCTACCTTATAAAATTTTATAGCATCCAGGTCTTCCCCCAAACTCAGTCACCCTTGCTTCTAACAGAACAACAGGCTCATACACACTCTGACGCTCAGTAACACTATCTTTTCCTCAGCGACGACCCTGGCTTTCTACTTCTGTGTCTCTGCTCACTTCTCAACACAGAACAAAGGGATTTTTGTGGGGGCAGATACACCCCACATTCCTAGTTTACAGAATTTATTTTTGGCCAGAGCTGCATTTAGAAATATATGAGCAACTCTACTAGTAATAAGGAGAGGAAGAAGAGAAGGCGTATGTGTGGATTTATCTTCCTAAGGCTGTGTGGCTCAGGTTAATATTTAAAACGGTCTCGCGTTCTCTGAGCACACACTGACTGTCTGATGGGGGAGGTGATGAGGAGAGGGACAGGTGGCCTGGGGAAAGCTGACCTAGGATTAAAAATTAATTGCGCTTTATTTTCAAATTAGATCATTGTAGGCAGATGGCTATGAATTTTAATGTGATTTCATGTTTAACTTTTTTTTGAGGAGATTTAAACTCTATTATTCACTAGCTAGGCAATTTATGAACTCACATTTCAGCTTTAATTCTACCTCATCACAAGCAGAATTATAGGGCTGGAAAAACTCCACCAATCATCCTCTGTTTGAAAGAACCACACCCAAAGCCAACCAAGGCAACAGGGATCCCTAACACATCTTCTAAGCCTTCTAATTTAAGGTATTCCACAGCCAGTCTCCCTTAGGAGCAAATTCTGGTGTTCTACTTTTCCATTCTGTCAGCCTCTGCTATGTTCCTTCTTCCCCTGCTCCAAGCAGCTGGGTAGACAGAGAAGGCTTCCACCCACCCCAAGGCTTCATCAGTTTCAGCCTCAGCCTTAACATCTGCATGGGGCCTGCCATCCTGTTCTGTGGGCTGTGAAGTCAGGCATGCTGAATCAGGCCACAACTCTGCGACAAACGGGAATGAGAGTAAACAGGGAGAATCCTGCCCACTTAGGGTATAGGACTTGGGCTGGAAGGAACGAACCCAATCCCACAGACTGGCCTCCAATAGAACTTGGTGTATTCAAGATGTGGTACCCAAAGGGCAAAGAAAGCTTGGACAAACAGTGATATTAGAGGGTCCTGTTTGGATGGTGGTGTATAGCAGGGAGAGATTCCAGGCAGCCGCAATAAGGCAGGAATTAGATGCAGCAGAGTTGTGGTTGTGGAAGAGCTGAACACTCGTGGAGTATACCGGCAAGTGGATGAGGGCACAGAGAGAAATATGTTTTTTGTTTTTAGTTTTTGAGACAGAGTCTCGTTCTGTTGCCCAGGCTAGAGTGCAGTAGTGCGATCTAGGCTCACTGCAACCTCTGCCTCCCAGGTTCAAGCTATTCTCCTGCCTCAACCTCCCGAGTAGCTGGGATTACAGGCGCTGGTCACCACACCCACCTAATTTTTGTATTTTTAGTAGAGACGGGGTTTCACCATGTTCACCAGGTGGCTCTCGAACTCCTGACTTCAAGTGATCCGCCTGCCTTGGCCTCCCAAAGTGCTAGGATTACAGGTGTGAGCCACCACACCTGGCTGAAATATGTTTTCTTTAAGGAAAAGAAACTGGCAAGAACAAGGCAGGGTATCAGGGCCCTGAATAAGTAAGCAGGGGATCAAAATAGCCTGCAAGCTCTGGAGGGAAAGTGGGGCCCCTTGGGGCAGTCATTACAGATGCAGTGCTCCTCATCCTGCCTACTCTGCCTGAGTGCCTCACTACATCATTGAAGTCGCTGACCTCCAGGATAACTGCCTTTTTTACATCTCCAGTCTAGGCCTCTTCCTGGACTTCAGACCTTCATATCTAGCTGCTCACTGGGCCTTTCACTTACATGTCCAAAGAAACTCACTCGTTTTTTTCCAACCTGCTCCTCTTCCTATACTCCTATTTTTTTTTTTTTGAGACGGAGTCTTTGCTCTGTCACCCAGGCTGGAGTGCAGTGGTGCGATCTCGGCTCACTGCAAGCTCCGCCTCCTGGGTTCACGCCATTCTCCTGCCTCAGCCTCCAGAGTAGCTGGGACTACAGGTGCCCGCTACCACGCCCGGCTAATTTTTTGTATTTTTTAGTAGAGACGGGGTTTCACCGTGTTAGCCAGGATGGTCTCGATCTCCTGACCTTGTGATCCGCCCGTCTCGGCCTCCCAAAGTGCTGGGATTACAGGCATGAGCCACCGCGCCCGGCCCTCTTCCTATACCCTTTATCTTCTTTTTTTTTTTTTTTTGAGATGGAGTTTCGCTCTGTCACCCAAGCTGGAGTGCAGTCCCACGATCTTGGCTCACTGAAACCTCTGCCTCCCAGGTTCAAGCAATTCTCCTGCCTCAGCCTCCTGAGTAGCTGGGATTACTGGCGTGCACCACCATGCCCGGCTAATTTTGTATTTTTAGTAGAGACGGGGTTTCACTATGTTGGTCAGGTTGGTCTCAAACTCCTGACCTCAGATGATCTGCCTGCCTCAGCCTCACAAAGTGCTGGGATTACAGGCGTGAGCCACCATGCCCGTCTGCTCTTAAGAGAAGGAGTCATTCTTGTCTCTTCCTTCTTCTCACCCACTATATTTAGTCTTTGGTTAATTTCAGTTGCATTGGCCTCCTAAATTGCTCCTACTTCCCTTGCCTCTCTCCTATTTCAGTACTAATGTCTTCATTCCAGTCACCATTACCTCTCACTAGAATTTGCACTACAACCTCTTAACTGTTCTCCCTGCCTCTAGTGGTGCATGCCCTTTGCCAGTCCTTCCTCCTTAATACAATTCCAATTTGATGTCTCTTTTGCTGAAACTCCTTTACTGTTACCCATTGTCCCCAGGATAAAGTGCAAAACATATTAATTAATTAATTATTAATTAATTAAATTTTTATTTATTAATAAATTAAATATTAAAGTGCAAAACATAGCATGACTTAAATGCTCACGACCTGTCCTTCTTGCCTGTCTATCTTCACCTCTTGTCCCTTCCTACACCCTCCACGTCATTGTCCAGCCATGTCATTGTCTAGTAGGTCCCTAAAGAGCCTTGAAGGCTCCACAGCTGTGCACCTGGGGTTCTCATTGTCTTCATCTGGGCAACTTTTACTCATCTTGCGGGATTCCATGCAAAGGATTATCTTCCCTAGGAACGCTTCTCTGGATAGAGCACCTCCTGTGTGCTCCCATACCTGCTCAGTCTCCCTCTGACCTCATGCCTGTGTCTATCTCCCTGACTAGACTGGGAACACTTTGAGGTAGAAACCAGGTTTTTTTTTTTTTTTTTTTTTTTTTAGTTGAGGAGCAGTTCTGCAATGGGGAGACGATGGCCTTTGGAATCAACCAGATCTGTGTTTGAAAACCAAATGTAGGTTAACACCCCCTGGGCATGAGTGTCATCTCAGGATCTCTGTCTCATTAACTGTGAAATAATAACACTTCCTCCTAAGCAGTTGTGAGGATTAAATGTGGTAATAACACAAAGCACTTGGCATTGAGCCTGACACATCATAGATGCTCAATATTGTTGGATGAAAAAGTGCAGGAGGAGAAGCTCCAAATAGGCTTATGGGCTTGTGGTCAGTCATGAGAGAGGCTTATGTGGGTCACCATGGCCTTGGCCAGCAAGGCGGAGAGACAGCAGAACTGGGTGGAGTTGAGGTCAGAGCCTTTGTCTAGGGAGGAAATGCTAACTGAGCAGGAGCCAGGCAGCAACCAAGACTGATGAAGAACAAGACAGGGAAGATAGAAAGTGAACGCAGGAGGCCTCAGTGAGATTGCGTGGCAGCATCTGACTGAGCCCTTACTGAAGTTTCATGGCCCAGCTCATAGGGGCAGACTTGCCAAGTGTCTTAAGCCAGCATTGGGTATTAGGAAGCACATTCTCATCCTCAGTCTTGAAGCTTTGGCAAACACCCTTGCCTGATCCCCATCTCCAGAGGTTTGGTTTCATGTGCTCTGAGGTAGGCCCAGGATTGGGCATTTTTACAAGCTCTTCAGAGAACTCAGGTGCTTTGAAGGCTAAGAATCATCACTCTAGAGGGAAGGCAGCCTTGTACAGATTGGGGAAGGAAGCACCACATCTGAAAGGCTATGTGGTCACTGGGTCTGCCCCTGGGCCTCTAGGCTGTTTTCACTGATGATAACTGAGAGGATCGAGGGTGGAAGGTGGCTGCTACTCGCTTACCTGCCCTGGTGAGGACTAGCTTAGCTAGATCAAGTGTAAGGGAGCAGAGGAAGACAGGGAAGAAACAACGAGGCTGGGATGAATGCACATTCTTTCTGATCTCAGAATCCCAGCCTGCCTTCGCAGCCCCTCCCCAGAGGAGACCAGTCGCTCTTTGGGAGGTAGGAAGTCTTTGGGAGGTGATGGGGGTGGAGAAACACCTTCTCTTTCTTCGTACTTATTCCAGTGGTAGAGGGGGCGGCTAACAGGGAGCTGCTTTTACTTCTCCTGGGGAATAGCTCAGAGATAGCAGTTTAGAACTCCAGGCCATTCTAAGAATTTAAAGAATTTTTTTAAGATAAGAAATGAATCCCCAGCCAGATGCAGTGGACTTTTAGTTTGAAGAGGTCATAAAACAGAATGAGAACAAAGTTTCATTAGAAAATTAGAATCAACTGACATTTATTTGAGAAATGCCTACTTCTCTGCTCTGTGGGTTTCTACAATCTGTATATCTGTTCTTTTCAAAACTAATCCAGAAGATACATATATTATAGTTCACAAGGAACAGACCCACTAAGAAGTGGCATCACACAGTAAAGCTGTCCTTTATTCAACCACCTTGGTTCTCACTAGACCCTGCAAATGTTTGATCATGCAAACACGATCAAACAGCATTGATCATGGGTCTATGCAATTCCAGCAGTCTCTTTCTCAATCCCAGCCTAGGAAAGATGAAAAGGATGGCCACGAATCCGTAAGAAGTACAAGTGGGCCGGGCGCAGTGGCTCATGCCTATAAGTCCAGCACTCTGGGAGGCTGAGGCAGGTGGATCACAAGGTCAGGAGTTCAAGAACAGCCTGACCAAGAGAGTGAAGCCCCATCTCTACTAAAAATACAAAAATTAGCCAGGCGTGGTGGTGGGCGCCTGTAATCCCAGCTACTTGGGGGGCTGAGACAGAGAATTGCTTGAACCCGGGAGGCGGAAGTTGCAGTGAGCCGAGATCACGCCACTGCACTCCAGCCTGGGCTACAGACTGAGACTCCGTCTCAAAAATAAATAAATAAATAAGAAGTACAAGTGGGCTGGACATGGTGGCTCACGCCTGCAATCTTAGCAGTTTGGAAGGCCAAGGCAGGAGGATCACCTGAGCCCAGGAGTTCAAGACCAGCCTGGGCAACATAGCAAGACCCCATCTTTACAAAATTTTTTTAGAAATTAGATGTGATGGCACACACATGTGGTCCCAGCTCCTTGGGAGGCTGAGGTGTGCGGATTGCTTGGGCCTGAGGGGTCGAGGCTGCAACTGTGCCACTGCACTCTGCCTGGGCAACAGAGTGAGATGTGTATCAAAGAAAAAAAAAAAGAAGAAGTACAAGTGGCATCCCCTCCCATCAGCTGTCAGTGGAGAGGCAAAGCCCTGAGCAGGAGAGCACATGAAATAAAAAGTAACACAAGGTGTGAGGTCTACTTGTTTCTAACTTCTATGTGTGTTTCCATCTCCCCAGCCCCCTACCCTCAATACCCCTCACCAATGTACACCTATATAAACACCCGTTCCTCTACCACCTTACACTAAAAACTCTTCTATACAAGAACTATAGGTTTGTGTTAACAAAGCATTCCACCTCTATGCCAAAAACAAACAAACAAACAAAAAAAACCTTAGAAATTTTGTCATGTGGTTCATAATCTTCCTGGAACTTACCTAATTGTAAAAAGACCCGAAAGTGAAAGGACTTCTGTTCCCTGTGGGCAGAGAAGTGACGTAGACTATTTTATAGTTCAATCATCTCTTCCTTTCTGGAAATTAACAGCTCGAGTCTCTATTGATTTAACATGCTGTCCCTGTGATACAGTGGGGGGTTCACACAAGTAATGAGGACAGGCCGTTCTGTGATTATTGAACCTTTCTCGTTCTTTGTTTTGTAATTTTCTCTACATGATAACAACTCCAATACATGGAATAATCTACTAAAGGGAACGAGACCAACATCTGCGTGTCCTCTCGTACTTTAAAGATATAGATTGAAACATACTGTAGAAATAAGAAGGTTTCAGTCTGTGTCATTGCACTGTGCTTCTGAACCACAGATATTCTCATGAAAGAGCAGGTTCTGCAATACATTAGGACAATAAGCAAGTGCCTGGGCAGGAAATAGAGGGAGAAATGAATATATTCCTTGATTTTCTTTCCTGGGTCTCTGACTCTTTGTTTCAGAAGTACTCCGGGGCTGTGTTTGCTGGGGATGATATCAACTTGCTGTGGGTAGAAATTATGACGGTGGCCTAAATTAGGCACCATGACTTCAGTGTTGGGATAAAGAGGAGGAGGGAGGAGAGGAGGCCGGAGCTGCTGTTTAAAGTACAGTAAATGGAGTAACGGTCAGGATCGATCAGTTACTTTGTACCAAATTGAATCTTCAGGGATGATTCTTCCCTTTGTTTTGAGGAAGGAAGAAGCAAAGTCCTTTAGTCCTCATGATTTTAAGGACAAGGAAAAGTCTTCCAAATTGTGAGAGGGGAGAAAATTAAAAGAGAAGCCTCATTACCCTGACCACTTAGCAAATGTTCGATGAGCATCTTCTATGGGCAGAAGCCTAAGCCAGCAGTGCAGGAGAAGCCCTGTCTCTGCTGTGGAATGGGGAATCATGTGGATGGAGGGGTCACCATGACGTCCTGGCTTGTACCATGTTTGGAGAGTGTTTCAGTCTCACACACTATTACAAGTCAGTAAAATTGATCTCCGCAATCCTCCTCCCCATGCCTATCTCGTCTGGGGTCATCCCTGTGTGGTATTCAGGTTTTGCCCCATTGCCTCCCAACCTGGACTCTCCCCTTTCATTGTCCCGTCCCTGAGTGCCCCATCGTTCTTTCTCTCACTTAAACTCTGAATGGGACGGTGGAAAGAACATCGGTCTGCCCTCACTGGCTAAACTTTGATAAGTCATTTCATTTCTTTGAGACTCAATATTTCCTGTAAAGAACAATAGCAACACTTGTATTGTGAGGATTACATGAAATAATGATTGTGAAATTCATTATAGCTAACATTTTTTTCACTTTTTTAACAACAGGCCTGGCACAGTGGCTCACACCTGTAATCCCAGCGCTTTGAGAGGCTGAGGCAGGTGGATCACTTGAGGTCAGGAGTTTGAGACCAGCCTGGTCAACATGGTGAAACCCGGTCTCTACTAAAAATACAAAAATTAGCCGGGCATGGTGGTATGAACCTGTGGTCCCAGCTACTTAGGAGGCTGAGGCAGGAGAATCGTTTGAACCCGGGAGGCAGAGGCTGCAGTGAACCAGACACCACTGCACTCCAGCCTGGGTGACAGAGTAAGACTCTGTCTCAAAAAAAAAAAAAAAATATATATATATATATATATATGTATATATATATATAGAGAGAGAGAGAGAGCGCGTGAGAGAGAGACTCACCATATTGGCCAGGCTGGTCTCCAACTCCTGAGCTCAAGTGATCCTCCCACCTTGGCCTCCCAAAGTGCTGGGATTACAGGCATGAACCACACTGCACCAGGCCATGACAGTTAATCTTTACGGAAAATGTGGCACATGTAGACATCATGCTGAATGCTCTATGTACATTATCCCATGTCATCCTCCCAACAGTCAGTAATGCAGGCATTCTCTTCCACATTTACAGTGAGGAAACTGAGGCTGAGACTCAGTAACTTTCTCGAGTCACACAGTCAGTCTGTGGAAGTGTCAGGATTGAATCAGTTTATGTCTTACTCCAAAGTCCATGCTAGTAACCACAATACCACACTGCCTCTGTAAATGACCCTGTAAAATGGTATGTCAACAGAAGATAATTTTACTAGAATCACAGCTAACACTAGTACCATTCCTTATTAGACAAATTTGAATGTACCAAAGATCACATCATTTACAGATTTTTTTAAATGCAGGGCAATTAATTTACATACAACCACAGGCTTTTATGGGTGAAAGGGACCTCTGAGATGATCTAGGCTTGTGGTTTTGAAATTCTGCTTCTCAGAGGCCCCACATCAAGCTCTTCTTTGATCTGTTTTAGAATGCAGTGTTATTTGTAAGCAGCATTTTGTCTGAAGAATGGTTCTATAGCTTATTCTTTTCTAATTCACACTATTGTTGTACAGTGGCCTTTTTTGTGGCATTTTACTGAAACCTTTAAAGAGAAAAAGAGGCTCAAGGTTTCCTGACTTCTGATCCAGGAGTCTCTCCATTACTCAGCCCTATCTGTTGACACACTGTGCCCAGTGCAGTAAAGGGTTGAGAATATTAAAAATTAACAATCAAGAGGGACTTTTGGAAAGAAATCTCTCTCTCTCTCTTTTTTTTTTTCTTTTTGAGACAGAGTTTCACTCTTGCCCAGGCTAGAGTGCAATGGCGTGATCTCAGCTCACCGCAACCTCCGCCTCCTGGGTCCTGGTTCAAGCAGTTCTCCTGCCTCAACCTCCTGAGTAGCTGGGATTACAGGCATGCGCCACCATGCCCAGTTAATCTTTGTATTTTTAGTAGAGACAGGGTTTCACCATGTTGGCCAGGCTGGTCTCGAACTCCTGACCTCGTGATCCGCTGGCCTTGGCCTCCCAAAGTGCTGGGATTACAGGTGTGAGCCACCGCGCCCAGCCCAGAAAGAAATATCTTTTTTTTTTTTTGGAGACGGAGTCTCGCTCTGTCGCCCAGAGGCTGGAGTGCAGTGGCCGGATCTCAGCTCACTGCAAGCTCCACCTCCCAGGTTTACACCATTCTCCTGCCTCAATCTCCCGAGTAGCTGGGACTACAGGTGCCCGCCACCTCGCCCGGCTAGTTTTTTGTATTTTTTAGTAGAGACAGGGTTTCACCGTGTTAGCCAGGATGGTCTCGATCTCCTGACCTCGTGATCTGCCCGTCTTGGCCTCCCAAAGTGCTGGGATTACAGGCTTGAGCCACTGCGCCCGGCCAAAAATATCTTAAGAGAGCAAATAGGTCTGGCTGATCTAAGTAAAGGCAGTGTAAGTCTCAACCGCAAGAAAATGAGGCATGCTAACGGGAATAAGAAAAAACGATTTTGAGGACGCTTGGAAATGATGGCAGCAATGACTATTATGGAAGTTGTGTCCCATGAGAATAAACAGAAAAATACCATTTAGTTACAGGAAAAGGTCCAGGTCCAGACCCCAATAGAGGGTCCTTGGATCTTGCGCAAGAAAGAATTCAGGGCGAGTCCACAAAGTGAAAGCACGTGTATTAAGAAAGTAGAGGAATAAAAGAATGGCTACTCCACAGGCAGAGCAGCCCTGAGGGCTGCTGGTTGCCCATTTTTATGGTTATTTCTTGATTATATGCTAAACAAGGGGTGGATTATGTATGCCTCCCCTTTTCAGACCTTACAGGGTAACTTCCTGATGTTGCCATGGCATTTGTAAACTGTAATGGCACTGGTAGGAGTGTTGCAGTGAAGACGACCAGAGGTCACTCTGTGGCCGTCTTGGTTTTGGTGGGCTTTACTTTAGCCAGTTTCTTTACTGTAACCTGTTTTATCAGCAAGGTCTTTTTTTTTTTTTTTTTTTTTTTTTTTTTGAGACAGAGTCTCACTCTTGTTGCCCAGGCTGGAGTGCAATGGCGCGATCTCGGCTCACTACAACCTCCGCCTCCCAGATTCAAGCCATTCTCCTGCCTCAGCCTCCCGAGTAAGTGGGATTACAGGCGCAGGCCACCACAACTTGCTAACTTTTTGTATTTTTAGTAGAGACGGGATTTCATCATGTTGGTCAGGCTGGTCTTGAACTCCTGGCCTTAGGTGATCCACCCACCCAGGCCTCCCAAAGTGCTGAGATTACAGGAGTGAGCCACCGCGCCCAGCCTATCAGCAAGGTCTTTATGACCTGTATCTTGCGCTGACTTCATATCTCATCCTGTGACTTAGAATGCCTTAACCATCTGGGATTGCAGCCAGTAGGTCTCAGCCTCATTTTACTCAGCCCCTAGTCAAGATGCAGTTGCTCTGGTTCAAACACCTCTGACAATTTCATGAGGCCCTTATGTTCATCCATTCATTCCACCACCATTTATAAACCGTCTGCTGTATGCCAGGCACTGTGGTAGGCAGAAAGACCACAAGGTGAATAAAACAGTGTCCTTGGCTGGGCGCGGTGGCTCACACTTGTAATCCCAGCACTTCGGGAGGCTGAGGTGGGCGGATCACCTGAAGTCAGGAGTTTGAGACCAGCCTGGCCAACATGGTGAAACCTTATCTCTATTAAAAATACCAAAAATTAGCGGGGCATAGTGGCGGGCACCTGTAATCCCAGCTACTCAGGAGGCTGAGACAGGAGAATCACTTGAATCCAGGAGGCAGAGGTTGCAGTGAGCCAAGGTTGAGCCATTGCACTCTATTGCCTGGGCAACAAGAGTGAAACTCCATCTCAAACAAACAAACAAAAAACAAAACACTGTCCCTGAGCTCACAAATGGGTGTGGGGTTGGCCATGAGGCTGCGGGGTTGTGCAGTAAAACCAATGATAGAGATCTACTAAGAATCTTAGAGGTACTTAGAGAAGGAACATCTCATCCAGCCATTGGTGGGGAGAAGGTGGTGGTCAGGAAACGCTTCCTGGAGGACAGAACACCTGAGAGAATTCAAAAGGAGAGGAGATGCACGTGGGTGAGTAACCTTGTTTTGGCCTTAGGTAGAACAGAATTTAGTTTCTTTCTGCTTTCTCTGATGAGGCAGAGATGGGCAAGATAGCAAGACGCTTGACTACAAGTCACAAACTGATAAACCCAAACCACATTGTCTTAGGGTGATTGCTCACTAGAATTTCTGCTTTCGGCCAGGCACAGTGGCTCATGCCTGTAATCCCAGCACTTTGGGAGGCCGAGACAGGCGGATCACGAGGTCAGGAGATCAAGATAATCCTGGCCAACATGGTGAAACCCCGTCTCTACTAAAAATACAAAAAAAATTAGCAGGGCGTAGTGGCGGGCGCCTGTAGTCCCAGCTACTCGGGAGGCTGAGGCAGGAGAATGGCGTGAACCCTGGAGGCGGAGCTTGCAGTGAGCCGAGATGGTGCCACTGCACTCCAGCCCGGGCGACTGAGCGAGACTCTGTCTAAAAAAAAAAAAAAGAATTTCTGCTTTCAATTACTAGAAATAGTTTCTTCTAATTATTTTTTCTCACAGAGATGAAAACAGCTATTCCTCAGAGTCAGAGCTGGGGGTTATCTTCCTCGGTGATCAATTAGATCTTAGCCCCTTTGGATGGCTTCTAAATAAGTGTATGCTGTGGTAGCTACACCGCATATCTATGGGATGCTTGCAAGAATACAAAAATGAACTTTACTGGTTATGAGAGACTACATTGCTGAAGCTAACGGACTCTAAAGTGCAATGGTTCAAACCCAGTAGAAGTTTATCACACATAAAGCAGGGTGAATATTCCAAGTCAGCAGCAACGGTTGTCCACATGGAAAATCATGACTGCAAGCTCCTCCATCTGAGATTCAGCTTTCCTAAGGTCTTGAAATTTCTTTGGTCCAGTTAAAGGAAGTGGGGTGGGGAAGGAAGGTGTGGACACTTTCCTAAAGGGCTACGCTAGGGACTGGTGCACCGTATTTCCCCTTGTATTTTATTGGCAAAAATTAATCACATGGCCACAGATGGCTGCAAGGACTGCTGGGAAAGTTAGTTCCAGGTTGGGCAACTGCTTCCAGTCATAACTCTATTGCCATGGACGAGGAAGATCTTGGTGAGCAGCTGTGGTCTTCCTCACAAAAACTGAGAGAAAGAAAATGGATAAAATGAATAGACACAGAAAATCTAAGTTAAGTCACCAATTAAAATGCCTCTCCGCTCCAGAATATTTTATTATTATTTGCTTGGTAATATCAATACCTGACCAGAAATACCCTTCTTAAAAGCTTCAGATAGAAGCCCATCCATAAATGAGCAACAACCAGGTGATTATATATTGTTCGATAGTTAAAACCCTGGTTCATTTTATTTAATTCGAGAATCTGATAGTAAGATAGGGTTCACAGCAGGAAGTCATGGGAAGCTGTCAGATTTTTCTAATTAGAGCAATTTAAAAACATAAACAAATATTTTTCAATGCCTTTTCTACACTAAATATTTTGGGGTAATAGTTTTAAAAAACACTGACATAAATATATATATTTATATACATACCCACACAATTAAGACTGAAATACAAGTGGCATAACTCAGTGATATTACTGATTGACAAAGGGGTTGTTCAGAAACAAATGTAGGTCAGAAGGCATGGTGAAAGGAAGATTTGTGCAAAGCCTTGAGCTATGCGTAAAATGTTGATAGGTATAATGGATGGTGATATAGATTGGATGTTTGTCCCCTTCAAATCTCATGTTGAGATGTGATCCCCAATATTGGAGGTGGGGCCTGGTGAGAGGTGATTGGATCACAGGGGCAGCTCCCTCATGAATGGTTTAGCACCATCCCCTTGGTGATAAGTGAGCTCTTACTCTGAGTTAACGAGATACCTCGTTGTTTAAAAAGTGTGTGGCACCACCCCCCTCAACTCTCTGTTGTTACCACTCTCACCATGTGAGACGTCACTTCCCCCCTTCACCTTCCACCATGATCAGAATCTTCCTGAGATCCTCACCAGAAACCAAGCAGATGTTGGTGCCATGCTTATACAGCCTGCAGAATTGTCAGCCAATTAAACCTCTTTTCTTTATTAATTATCCAGTCTCAGTATTCCTTTATGGTAACACAAGAATGGCCTAACAGGGGGATGAAGTCTTTACATATATCAAAGTTTCAGAAGCAAATGAGAACAAAGCATACGCAGGGCAGAGGGGACATCATCATCATGAATGCGGAAATTGGTAACAGTGACTCATTATGATGGAGATTTTCCATGAATGAGATGAGGGTGGGAGAACAGAGTTAACTTTCTATTTTCTAGGTGAAGATGAGGCAAAAAGTAGTATGTGTAGCTTAAAAACAGAATGATGACATTCCGTTACTGTCTTCATTGAAACATTTTGAAACATCAATTTAAATATGTTATATTTAATCATTTATTGAAAATGTTTGCTGGGCATGGTGGCTCATGCCTGTTATCCCAGCACTTTGGGAGGCCAAGGTGGCCAGATTACTTGAAGTCAGGCATTCGAGACCAGCCTGGCCACATGGTGTAATCGCGTCTCTACTAAAATAACAAAAACTAGCTAGGCAGGGTGACACGTGCCTTTAGTCCCAGCTACGCGGGAGGCTGAGGCAGGAGAATAGCTTGAACTCGGGAGGCGGAGGTTGCATGAGCTGAGATTGTACCACTGCACTCCAGCCTGGGCAACAGAGTGAGACTCCATCTCAAAAAAGAAAAAAAAAAAAAGAAAAGAAAAAGAAGAAAAAAAAGATTTTACTTAAAAAAGTTTCTTTAGCCTGCGGTAGATTTCAGGTTTGAAGCACCTGAAACAACTTTCAGATGAAACATAAAATTCTGGCTGGGCACGGTGGCTCACGCCTGTAATCCCAGCATTTTGGGAGGCCGAGGAGGGCGGCTCATGAGGCCAGGAGTTCAAGACCAGCCTGACCAACATGATGAAACCCTGTCTCTACTAAAAATACAAAAATCAGTCAGGTGTGGAGGTGCGTGCCTATAATCCCAGCTACTTGGGAGATTGGGGCAGGAGAATTGCTTGAACCTGGGATGTGGAGGTTGCAGTGAACGACGATTGCACCACTGCAGTCCAGCAGTCCAGCCTGGGCGACAGAGGGAGACTCCATCTCAAAAAAAAAAAAAAAAAAAAAGAAGATTCCATTTAGTATAACTGTGACTGATGTGATGTACTTAGTAAAAGGCCAATAAATAATTGTTATTTAATTGATAAACATTGACAAGCACCTTAAGATAGATTCATAGAATCTATGTAGTAGGCAGAATTTTAAAGGTAGCCACTAAGATTCCTATGCCCTGCCTCTTCAACCAAGCACAAATCTAGGCAATGCTATGAAGCAATTTTGCAGGTAAAATTACAGTCCCAAGTTAGCTGACTTTAAGATATGGAGGCAGGGAGTTATCTCTGGCTGAGAGCAAAAGATGATGTCAGAGAGATCGACAAGGCATGAGAAGAACTTATTGGACTATCCCTGACTTTGAAGATAGAGCAGACCACATGAAAAAGAATGTGGATGGCCTTTAGAAGCAGCAAGTGGCCTCTGAGTGACAGCCACCAAGGAAACAAGACCTCAGTTGCAAGGAACTAGATGCTACCAACAACCTGAATGGAGTTGGAAGATTCTTTCTGAAAGCTTTCACATAAGAGCGCAGTCTGGCCAACACTTTGATTTCAGCCTTGTGAGACTCTGAGCAGAGAGCCCAGCTGAGCCCCTCCAGACTTCTGACCCACAGAACTATGAGCTAATAAATAAATGTTGCTTTGAGCAGCTAAGCATGTGGCAATTTGTTACATAGCAATAGAAAACTAATACACACAGATATCTGAATGAGATTCAAGCAGATGGCCGGATGTGGTGGCTCACACCTATAATCTCAGCACTTTGGAAGTTCAAGGCAGGGGCATCACTTGATTGAGGCCAGGAGTTCGAGACCAGCCTGGCCAACATGGTGAAACCCTGTCTCTACTAAAAATACAAAAATTAGCCAGGCGTGGTGATGGGCGCTTGTAATCCCAGCTACTGGGGAGCCTGAGGAAAGAAAATCACTTGAACCCAAGAGGCAGAGGCTACAGTGAGCTGAGATTGTGCCATTGCACTCCAGCCTGGGCGACAGAGAGAGACTCTTGTCTCAAAAAACAAACAACAACAACAAAAAACAAATTTAAGCAGAGTGTGGTGGCTCACGCCTGTTATCCCAGCACTTTGGGAAGCTGAGGTGGGCTGATCACTTGAGACCAGCATGGGCAACATGGTGAAACTCCATTCTCTACAAAAAATACAAAAATTAACCAGGCCTGGTGGCACATGCCTGTAATCTCAGCTGCTCAGGAGGCTGAGGTGAGAGAATCGCTTGAGTCTGGGAGGTGAAGGTTACAGTGAGCCAAGATCACGCCACTGCACTCCAGCCTGGGTGACAGAGCCAGACCCTGTTAAAAAAAAAAAAAAATATATATATATATATATATATATGTGTGTGTGTGTGTGTGTGTGTGTGTGTATGTGTGTGTATATATATATGTGCAGAGATTGTACAGTTCAAGACCCAGTTTTAATCTTCCGTGAAATCCTTCCTGATCACCCCAGAGCGATCCATTTCTCCCCTCCACTTTTATAGGACTTAGCTTTTTATCATTCTGGAATCAGATATCACATATTACCTGGTACTTTGTGTACCTAACTTGTTTTATCCCCCCAGACGATGAGCTCCTTGATGGCGAGAATCAAGTCTTTGCAATTTGTGCTTCTAAGAGTTTAAGATTATAGGAGGAGGTGGTATGCAAGCCAGATTTTCAAGAATTTTCTGTCAAAGAACACAAATGAAATGTTCTTGAGGATGAGCAAATGGCTATTGATTTCTCTCAATAAATAAGAACCTGAGACAATATTCAGTTGTTAAGATAAATGTTAAAGATCTGTGAGTGCTAGCCTGACCAGGGTGCTATTGCTACATAATGGGCAAACCAGAATGACTGGTTTGACTCATAAAGATATAATTGAGACCCTCTTCCAGTTATGAGTCTGTTTTATTCTTAGTGCCAGTTATTACTCCATAACCATGGTTTCACCCTGTTCCTGTTTGCTGCTGAAGCTGTGATCATGGCAGGGTGTTAAAGCCTGGCTTACAAATTCCAATGTTTTTTTCTTAGGTAATCACCTGAAAACAGTCCTACCAGCCTCTAGATGCAATATCATTTATTTCCAAGAAGCTCCTTAATTCACATCTATTTAATGCACATCTATTATAAGTGGATTTCATCCATGTACTTTTTATGCATGAGCCACTAATGCAAATAATTTTAATTTTTTTTAGTGTCCTCATGTTATAAACTGGTAGAGTGATTCTGTAAAGGACTGGCAATGCGGCCAGGCGCCGTGGGTCACGCCTGTAATCCCAGCACTCTGGGAGGCCGAGGCGGGTGATCACGAGGTCAGGAGATGGAGACCATCCTGGCTAACACAGTGAAACCCCTTCTCTAATAAAAAATACAAAAAATTAGCCTGGCATAGTGGCGGGCGCCTGTAGTCCCAGCTACTCGGGAGGCTGAGGCAGGAGAATGGCGTGAACTCGGGAGGCGGAGCTTGCAATGAGCCGAGATCGTGCCACTGCACTCCAGCCTGGGCGACAGAGCAAGACTCCATCTCAGGAAAAAAAAAAAAAAAAAGGATTGGCAATGCACTCACATAGTTCTGCAAGGAGTGTGAGGGCCTGCTTGGAACAGATAATTCATTTCTTCTTCCTTCCCCCATGGGTAGCAAAGGAAGAATTAGCCCTTTTGAGGCACCCTGCAGTGATAAAGGGAGTGAAGGAGTGATCAGATAATCCCTGAAACAGATTTTGCTTGGAACCAGTGGGGGTGTGTGTGTGTGCTTTTTGTCTTTTTTTTTTGGAGACAGGGTCTCACTCTGTCACCCAGGCTGGAGTGCAGTGGTGCAATCTCAGCTCACTGCAACCTCCAGCTCCTGGGTTCAAGTGATTCTCCTGCCTCAGCTTCCCAAGTAGCTGGAATTACAGGTGTGTGCCACCACACCCAGCTAATGTTTGTATTTTTAGTAGAGATGGGATTTCGCCATGTTGGCCAGGCTGGTCTAGAACTCCTGACCTCAGGTGATCTGCCTGCCTCAGCCTCCCAAAGTGCTGGGATTACAGGTGTGAGCCACTGCACCTGGCCAAGGACCAGTGTTTAACCTGAGGTTAGAATGCCTGGCCAGGCGCGGTGGCTCATGCTTGTAATCCTAGCACTGTGGGAGGCCCAGGCGGGCAGATCACCTGAGGCAGGAGTTCGAGACCAGCCTGGCTAACATAGTGAAACCCCATCTCTACTAATATACAAAAATTAGCTGGGAATGGTAGCGTGTGCCTGTAATCGCAGCTACCCGGGAGGCTGAGGCAAGAGAATCACTGGAACCCGGGAGGTGGAGGCTGCAGTGAGCCGAGACCGTGCCACTGCACTCCAGCTGGAGTGAGACTCCATCTCAAAAAAAAAAAAAAAAAAAAAAGCCTGATTTTAGGAAACTGTCATGGCATTCAATGGTGACTGGACCTGGTAAGTTTAGGAACAAAATCAAATGTGGTTTTCTTTTTCTTTTTTCGGTTAAAAAAAGATTTTAAAATTTGCCAGCAATATTTTTGCTGGATCCTCAGCCTCAAGTGTTCTACTTTTAGACTAATCTATTCACCCCTTTTCCTATTTTGTAGTAATTCAGAAAGTATCTTAAAGCCCTACTCAGTCCCTTCCACCACTGTCATATTCAAGTACGTATTGAACAAATCCAGGATATTCTACCTCCAAAATATCTTTCTTTCTTTTTTATTTTTATCTTATTATTATTATTATTATTTTTTTTTTTTTTGAGACGGAGTCTTGCTCTGTCACCCAGGCTGGAGCGCAGTGGCCAGATCTCAGCTCACTGCAAGCTCCGCCTCCCGGGTTTACGCCATTCTCCCGCCTCAGCCTCCCGAGTAGCTGGGACTACAGACGTCCGCCACCTCGCCCGGCTAGTTTTTTGTATTTTTTAGTAGAGATGGGGTTTCACCGTGTTAGCCAGGATGGTCTCGATCTCCTGACCTCGTGATCCACCCGTCTCGGCCTCCCAAAGTGCTGGGATTACAGGCTTAAGCCACCGCGCCCGGCCTTTTATTATTATTTTTTTGAGATGGAGTTTCACTCTTGTTGCCCAGGCTGGAGTGCGATGGCACAATCTTGGCTCACCACAGCCTCCATCTCCACCTCCCGTGTTTAAGCGATTCTCCTGCCTCTACCTCCCGAGTAGCTGGGATTACAGGCACACACCACCACACCCAGCTAATTTTGTATTTTTAGTAGGTACAGGGTTTCTCCATGTTAGTCAGGCTGGTCTCGAACTCCCCACCTTAGGTGGTCCACCCGCCTTGGCCTCCCGTGTTGGGATTACAGGTGTAAGCCACCGCACCCAGCCTCTCAAAATATCTTTCAAAATCATTCTCATGTCTCCATCTTCATCCCTCTCCCTTAGTTAAGGTCTCCTGTCTCCTGGCCTTTCTTCCCTGCAAACTTGAGCTGAAATGATTTTTCTAAAACATCAACCTAGTCATGCCTCTCACTGTTTTGCTTAAAATCCTCCATATCATTTCCATCAGGGTATACTTTAAACTCATAAGCTAGACAGACCATGTCTTTGCCTGCTTCGCCAGCCTTATCTCCTGTATTCTCCCACTTCTTTTGCTTCAGTATTTCTCAAAATATAGCTTTGGCCATCCCCAAAAGAATGGCCACTTATTAAAATTACAGCGGTGGCTCATGCCTGTACTCCCAGCACTTTGGGAGGCCGAGGCCAGTGGATCTCTTGAGCTCAGGAGTTCAAGACCAACCTGAGCAACATAATGAGACCTCACCTCTACAAAAAAATTAAAAAATTAGTCAGGTGGGTGGCATGCACCTGTGGTCTAGCTACTCAGGAGGCTGAGGCAGAAGATCATTTAAGCCCAGCAGGTCAAGACTGGAGTGAGCCATGATTGCACCATCACACTCCAGCCTGGGTGACAGAGGAAGGCCCTGTCTCCAAAAACATTAAGTAGCCAGGAGCGGTGGCTCATGCCTGTAATCCCAGCACTTTGGGAGGCCGAGGCAGGCGGATCACGCAGTCAGGAGATTGAGACCATCCTCACTAACACTGTGAAACCCCGTCTCTACTAATAAATGCAAAAAAAGAAAATTAGCCAGGCGTAGTGGCGGGCACCTGTAGTCCCAGCTACTCGGGAGGCTGAGTCAGGAAAATGGTGTGAACCCGGCCGGCAGAGCTGGCAGTGAGCTGAGATCGCACCACTGCACTCCAGCCTGGGCAACAGAACGAGAGTCTGTCTCAAAAAAAAAAGAGAGAGAAAAAAAAAAACGAAAACGTTAAGTAAATACATAAAATTACAGATCACTGGGCCCTGTCTGAGGCCTGTAGAATCTGAAACCATGAAAGTAGGATCCAGAAATCTTTCTGGTTAACAAGCATCACCTCTGAATTGATTCTTAGCAACATGAAAACAGAATAGCTGATAGAAGCTGCTTCTTCAGTGCCTCACATTCTGTCTTCCTCTTGCCTTTGATGGGACTGAAAATATGCTTCCTCAAAATATGGCACCTTGTCATTTAACCAAACAGCAGAAGCAGGCCATAGAAACTAGAAAGAATTCCCTCTGCCCCTTCTTGCCTGATGTGGGCCATAAAACCCAGCTGACCTTCCCTGAAAATAGGTCATAAAACCTCATTCCAGATATTCTGTAGATAGGCCCATCCCTATACCCGGAAGAGAAGACTAACCTTACTCTGGAAGACACACAGAGATGCCAAGAAGACTCTGAGCAAACAGGCCTTGCTTACCTCCCCACAGTGCATTGCCATTGGCTCATACCTTCTGTCCTCTGATCATATTTCTGCACCACTGTCCATAAAAATACAATTTTTCCTGTTTCTTTGGGTCTTCATTTCTGAAGGCTTCTGTGTCACATAAATTTATATTAAATAAATGTGTATGTTTTTCTCTTGTTAATCTGTCTTGTTATAGGGGCCTCAGCCATGAATTTTGTGATGGGTGAGGAAAAGCTATCACTGGTCTCCAATACCTTTCTTTGCCTGGCTGACTTTGGACTGTGATTCTAGAATAGTCTAAATCCTCCCTAAGAGTCACCTCGGGAGGCCAGGCACGATGGCTCATGCCTGTAATCCCAGCACTTTGGGAGGCCGAGGCAGGCGGATCACCCAAGGTCGGGATTTCGAGACCAGCCTGACCAACGTGGAGAAACCCCATCTCTACCAAAAATACGAAAAATTAGCTGGATGTGAAGGCGCATGCCTGTAATCCCAGCTACTCAGGAGGCTGAGGCAGGATAATCGCTTGAACTCGGGAGGTAGAGGTTGTGGTGAGCCGAGATCGTGCCATTACATTCCAGCCTGGGCAACAAGAGTGTAACTCCGTCTCAAAAAAAAAAACAAAGAAACAAAACAAAAAGAGTCACCTCGGGAAGCCTTCCCTGACTCTGCTAGGCTGTCTAAGGAACTAGCTTCTGTATTACACTTATCACAGAGTATTGCTATTTGTTTTTGTTGGTGATAATTCTTTTACCACCAGATGAGATGCTTATAAGTGGGGACTGTTTCTTTCATCTCTGTCCAGAGTTCTGCGGATGTTGTGGTTCCTAGTAAGTATTTGTAAATGTGTGAATGAATAAATAAATATACAATTTTCAGATCTTAGTATCTTCAGTATCTTCACATACTTTGATACAAGAGGAAAAAAATTAAGAGTTTCTTTTTTTTTTTTTTTTTTTTTTTTTTGTTGAGACGGAGTCTCGCTCTGTCGCCCGGGCTGGAGTGCAGTGGCCGGATCTCAGCTCACTGCCAGCTCCGCCTCCCGGGTTTACGCCATTCTCCTGCCTCAGCCTCCCATGTAGCTGGGACTACAGGCGCCCGCCACCTCGCCCGGCTAATTTTTTGTATTTTTAGTAGAGACGGGGTTTCACCGTGTTAGCCAGGATGGTCTCGATCTCCTGACCTCGTGATCCGCCCGTCTCGGCCTCCCAAAGTGCTAGGATTACAGGCTTGAGCCACCGCGCCCGGCCAAGAGTTTCTTAAACTTAGGGAATTTTGCTTTTTTCTAGTACACAATCATTGATTGTAACTCATAGCATCAATAATTCCAATAGTGATCACTGGTAGATTATACTTTTGTAGATAAAAATACCTGTTTCTCTGAATTTTTCATTTTTTCCTGGGATGCCCTGAGCTCTGATGTACTGTGCTATAGGAAAGACAGATGGATCTGGGAGTTAGACAGTCCTGGATTTCAGTCTCAGCTCTGCCAAGCACTAGCTGTGTGACTTTTAGCAAGTTAAATTTCTCTGAGTCTGTTTCCTCATTATGTGAGTCAGAGAAGCCTTTCTACACATGCACAGAAGGAATGATAATATGCAGTCATAGAGGGAAAATAGTATGGAACAAAATGCAGTGTGTGAGACAATAGCAGGTAGTGAAAAAAAAATCATTCTCTTTTCTTTACAGTAAAAAAGGAACTTAAATTGTTACTGTTGTTTGTTAAGTGTTTTGTTAGATATTGGAGATGGAAGAGTAATGGGAAAAAATAGAGAGATTATATACTTTCTAATTCAAGAGATAGTATTTTGAAAGAGCTTATAAGGTATTGAGCATTATAAACAAATTAATAAACCAATTTTATTAATTTTTATACCCAAAAAAGTCTCAGCTACAAGGAGACTGGCAGTTGTCCTCTAGAATCCTTTCTCTCCTTCTTCTACAGTGGTGGAATCCCTAACTTTATTTCATTTTATTTATTTAATTTTTTTTTGAGACGGAGTCTCGCTCTGTCGCCCAGGCTGGAGTGCAGTGGCCGGATCTCGGCTCACTGCAAGCTCCGCCTCCCGGGTTTACGCCATTCTCCTGCCTCAGCCTCCCGAGTAGCTGGGACTACAGGCGCCTGCCACCTCGCCCAGCTAATTTTTTGTATTTTTAGTAGAGACGGGGTTTCACCGTGGTCTTGGTCTCCTGACCTTGTGATCCGCCCGCCTCGGCCTCCCAAAGTGCTGGGATTACAGGCGTGAGCCACCGCGCCTGGCATGGAATCCCTAACTTTAAGCCAAGTACATGGCCACCTGGAATAAAAAGGTTACAGTTACATGTGACTATATGTCTTACTTTTGGCTAAAGCAGTATGAATATAATGTAAGGAAATTCCAGGAAGCATCCTTAGAGAGCAGAATGCTGTTCTTCCATTTTCTTATTTATTTATTTATTTATTTATTTATTTAAGACTGAGTCTCACTCTGTCACCCAGGCTGGAGTGCAGTGGCTCAATCTCAGCTCACTGCAAACTCTGCCTCCTGGTTCAAGCGATTCTCATGCCTCAGCCTCCTGAGTAGCTGGGATTACAGGCACACGCCACCATGTCCAACTCATTTTTGTATTTTTAGTAGACACAGGGTTTCACCATATTGTCCAGGCTTGTCACGAACTTCTGACCTCAAGTGAGCCGCCTGCCTCAGCCTCCCAAAGTGCTGGGATTACAGGTGTGAGCCACCTCTCCCGGCCCCATTTTCTTCTTTTTGTTGATAGATGATGGACTGGATAATTGGAGTAAGAAAAGTCATTGGGGCCGTAATGTAGAAGCTATGTGTTGAGGATTGAGAAGCAGCAAAACTCAAGGAGCTTGGTTCCTGATGGTCTCATGACACCATCATATGAGACATATATTGCCTATTTTTATTTGAGAGACAAATAAACCACTGTTTGGGGGCTTTCCATCACTCATAGCTGAAGTTAATCCTAATACAAACTAACAGGTATTTACAAAACTTCAAGCTGCCTTTCCAGTCTGGTCTCAAACTCCTGGCCTCAAGCAGTCCTCCCACCTTGGCCTCCCAGAGCATTGAGATTACAGGCATGAGCCACTGTGCCTGGCCCCTTTTTTTTAGTTTTTAATGCAGAAAAGCTTATGTCATAATGATGAGTTAAAACAATGCAGGAGACAACATTGTGTGTGCAAAAATACATAGAAGACATATAGGAAGGAAATATACCAAAGTATTAATTTGTTGGCTTAAGATAATAGAAAAATGGGTAGTTTTTTTTTCCAGTTTCATATTTCTCTATTCCCCCCAGTTTTTAATTAAAAATTATATTTTCCATTTTTTTAGTGGATATACATTTCAGCAGTCATTGTACACATCTCAGTGCTTTTGTTATCTTGTAGTTCTAAAAACTTGACGTCATTTCCTATATCTGGAGTTGATCACAGCAAAGTGGTTGAGAGCATGACTCTTGAGTCAGCCAGTCTTGGGTTCAGTATTGCATTCTCGCTGTTTGACCTCTGGCAAGTTACTTATCTGGGTTGGGCGGTGGCTCATGCTTGTAATCTCAGCACTTTGGGAGGCTGAAGCGGGTGGATTGCTTGAGGCCAGGAGTTCGATACTAGCCTGGCCGAATGGTGAAACCTCATCTCTACTAAAAATACAAAAGTAAGTCAGGTGTGATGGCGGGCACCTGTAATACTAGCTACTCAAGAGGCTTAGGCAGGAGAATTGCTTGAACCTGGGAAGCAGAGGTTGCATTGAGTTGAGATTGCACAACTGCACTTCAGCCTGGGCAACAGAGTGAGACTCTGTCTCCAAAAAAAAAAAAAAAAAAAAGAACTCAGACAAGTTACTTTTCTGGACCCCAGTTTCTTTAATCTGTAAACTAGGCATGATAATTTTACCTATTTCATAAGATTATGGCCTGAATTAAATAAGGTAATGGGTATAAAAACTGCTCAGCACCATGTGCATAGTAAGCAGTCAATACATCCTGCATAATATAGTTGTTATATCTATTTCTATGTGTCAGTAGAGTCTACTTACTGGCATTTTCACCAGCCACATAAAGTCAGTATTTTATAGCTTGCTTAGCTGTGTCCTTACTACTAGAAATGGATGTTGTTTTCAATTTTTCATTAGTAGATGAAATAGACTTGAATTATTCAAGAGAAGAAGCTTTTCCTAGCCAGAGAGTTATGGGTGAAAGCTAAGGTGACTATCTATGATCTGCTAATAAGAAAACTGCAGCATTTAAAATCAGGACTGTTTCAGAAATCCTGGAACATTATTACTAATAACAATTTAGCAAGTGGTTAAAAAACAAATGGCATGGTGTTCCAATAAATATGTATTAATTTGTTTTACATAAAAAATTGTTTCAGTGAGAGCAAAAAAAGCCTTATTTTCAGAGAAGATAATAGGCTAAAGAAGGGTGTGTGCGTGTGTGTGTGTATGTATGTGTGCGTGTGTGTGTGTGTGTGTGTAGTGGGAGAGGTGGGGTGATTATTGAGGAAGGATCTTGAAGGGTAGTCTGAAGAGTTTGAATTAGATACAAAAAGAGTTCTGAGCCAAGTATGGTGGCTCACGCCTATAATCCCAGGATTTTACGGGGTCAGGTCAGGAAGACTGCTTAAGGCTTGGAGTTTGAGACCAGCCTGGGCAATATAATGAGAGAGTCTCTAACAGCAATAACAACAGAAGTGTTCTGAAATAAATATGAATTCAACTAGTAAGTTTTTCAGTTTTTTCTAATGTTCCCCCTCAGGGTGGTCAAGGGTTTATTTATTTTTATTAGAAATTATATTGTAACAGAAGTATAAAGTAATACATGCTCAATTATAAAAGAAAAATCATAAAAGAAACATCAGGAGGGTTAAAAGTAAAACAAGGAAAGAAATCAGCATGTATTCTTTTGAAACAATAAAAATAATTCCCATTCATTTTAAATTAAATATTAATAAAGTCTTGCTTTCCATAAAGGGATAAATAGATCTGTTACTATTTTTATTAAGAGACAATCTGGATGATTGGAGAACTATACTTATTTAACCAGATCCTAAGATAAACTAGTAGTTGTTCACCCAGTATTTCATGTTTCCCAATACTTCCCAGCCTCCTTATCAGTTTAGGTCCATGTCACTAGTCCTTCCCGGTAGACTGTGAGCAGAAGTGATTATGTTTGGGCCACTACACTTAAGCCTGGGCAACACAGCAAGACACCATGTCTTTAAAAAAAAGATATACAAGACTTTTATTCACTATGAATACTTTATCATATATATAATGAATTTCCTCCATTTTATAGAGTACAGAGAAAATTTATTGAGAACTTAATTCAGTGCCAAGCCTGTTAAAAATATACCATTCTAATATAGTACATTAAACTCTAAGTGAATTATATGTATTAACATTAACTCATTATAGCCTTAAAATAACCCTACAAAGTGGATGCTATTATTATCCGTTTTACAGATGAGGACAGTAGGCACAGATGGGTTAAAGACTTGCCCAAGAGTACACAGATGGTGAATGGTGAAGCCAGAATTTGAACCTAGGCAGTCTTTCTGGAGCTGCATGTACATACAGCCTTTGCTAATTCCAAGCAACAACGTTTTGAATCTATGAATTTTCTGGTTAGATTTTGTGATTTGCTTTTTTTCCCCTATGTCTTGCATGCAGTGCTTAAGTCACGTTTCCTCTTTGATGCCTTTGAAAAGTGACTCTTTGGTTTGGAAACCAGTTAAAATTCTTGCCCTAAGAAATGATATATTTCAAAACATGAGTAAACATAGTATGAGCTGAGGATCAGTGCTTTAATTGCAACCAATTCAATTCAGCAAAGTATTTGTTGAGTAACTACTATGTGCCAAGCTCTGTATTGTGTACTGCGGGTACGATAGAGATGCTATCCTTGCCTCATAGGACCAAACCACCATTACTGAGGGGTTTATGGTATTTTCCTCAGGTGTGTTAGTGAGGAAAAAAAAAAAATCAGGACCACGATGTTTTCTATCTATACTAAGCTACTAAGGAGGAACTTAGAAATTAAAACTGAGAATTTAACAATGTTTATTTACTCATTTAAAATACTAATAAATCAGCCAGGTGCGGTGGCTCACACCTGTAATCCCAGTGCTTTGGGAGGCCGAGGAGGGTGGATCACCTGAGGTCAGGAGTTTGAGACCAGCCTGGCCAACATGGTGAAACCCTGTCTCCACTAAAAATACAAAAATTATCTGGGCGTGGTTGTGCATGCCTCTCATCCTGGCTACTTGGGAGACTGAGACAGGAGAATCACTTGAACTCAGGAGGCAGAGGTTGCAGTCAGCCGAGATCATGCCACTGCACTACAGCCTAAATGACAAAATGAGACTCCATCTCAAAAAAAAAAATCAACTTACCTATTATGCTTTGAATAAGTATTTCACCACTGCATGATTGTATAATATCACACATTGTTCACTCAGAAAATATTGGTTTATTGAGTTATACAGATCTTCCCAATGTTGACACATCTCACTATACAAAACCCAGAAAAAATCATATTCATTAATATCACCACCAATCTCATTGGAAAGGTCTTTAAATACTGTGAAGCTGTCAAGTTCACAGTAGCAAACACAAGTTTTCTAAAATTCAGATTTTTTACTTGAAAGCTCCAATTCCATCACTGGTAAATTTGGAAATACTGTCAATTGTTTTCCTTGAAGTGACAGGCCCACTTTGTTCATTTTTGAAAAATATCTGCCAAATACCCAAGCATGAATAACTGTAATTTGTCCATCCGTCATGGTTTTAAATCAAAATGGTGTTCCATTAAAAAACAGTTAGTTCACCTTGCGCCTCTAACCACAGGTGCTTTTCCTCAAGATATGTCCCTAGTTCAGTATGCAGCATGAGGGCTTGATGTGTGCTTCCCATTTTGTCACCCAACACATTAAAAAGACATGTATTTTAGGACCAAGGTTTAATAAAATCGAGAATTTTACTGCTTCCCCAAGTACTTTTTTTTTTTTTTTAGAGACGGAGCCTCGGTCTGTTACCTAGGCTGGAGTACAGTGGTGAGATCTCAGCTCACTGCAACCTCCGCCTCCCAGGTTGAAGTCATTCTCCTGCTTCAGCCTCCTGAGTAGCTGGGATTACAGGCGCCCACCACTATGCACGGCTAATTTTTGTAATTTTAGTAGAGACGGGATTTCACCGTGTTGGCCAGGCTCGTCTCAAACTCCTGACCTCAGGTGATCCACCCGCCTCGGCCTCCCAAAGTGCTGGGGTTACTGGCATGAGCCATAGTGCTCAGCCCCCCAAGTACATTCTTAAGTAAAATTTGTATTTTAAATTTAATTAATTGTATTTATTTGCTACTAGTGCTTGGCAATAAACAATGTAATGACTGTTATTACAGTTTGGGACAACTGCCTTCACTGGTGCTAAGGCACCAGCAGTTTTACCCACCATTGGTTTGGTACCATCAATGTTAATATCAACACAATGAAAAAGGCAAATAATGTTTTAGTATAAAGAATAGTTTTGACTTCATGGATTTCCTGAATGTGTTTTGGTGGCCTCGAGGGGGATGCATACCATATTTTTAGAACTATCATGCTAGAAAATAATTGTATTTCCTCACAAAGACTTTAATATCTGAAATAGAACACTGGGGTAGGTCACTGTTCATTATACATGCCCTTTTAATAGGATAAACACCATAAAATCACAGACATAAGAAAACAAAAGGATTTAGTACTCATTTAGCTTTTCTAGTGGATGTGCTTAGAAAGCAAACTGAGATTCAAAAGTTTAGAGACTTTAGGCTGGGCACGGTGTCTCATACCTGTCATCCCAGCACTTTGGGAGACTGAAGCAGGTGGATCAACTGAGGTCAGGAGTTCTAGACCAGCCTGGCCAACATGGCAAAACCATGTCTCTACTAAAAATACAAAAAGTAGTTGGGTGTGGTGGCGGTGCCTATAATCCCAGCTACCTGGAAGTCTGAGGCAGATTGTAAAAGTTTAGAGAGTTTAAATTTAGATTAGTTAATTCTTTTTGTTTTTAAGCATTAGAAGATCTATTATTGAAATGGTTTTCTCTCTCTTGTTACTTGTTCTCTAAAAAATAATTATATTAATGAGAAAGGATCTGAATGGACATTTCTCCAAAGAAGATATATGAATGGTCAATAAACATATGAAAAGATGCTCAACATCACTAATCATGAGGGAAGTACAAATCAAAACCACAATAAGATACCACTTCCTACCCACTACAATGGCTAGAAATTATAAAGTCAGATAACAATAAGTATTGGTGAGGATGTGGTGAAATTATAATCCTCATACACTGAATACGTAATAGTCTAGCTACTTTGGAAAGCAATTTGGCAGTTCCGTAAACATTAAACATAGAGTTACTGGCTGGTTGCAGTGGCTCACATCTGTAATCCCAGCATTTTGGGAGGCTGAGGTGGGAGGATTACTTGAGACCAAGAGTTTGAGACCAGCCAATATGGTGAAACCCCATCTCTACTAAAAATACAAAAATTAGCCAGACGTGGTGGCACATGCTTGTAATCCCAGCTACTCAGGAGGCTGAGGCAGGAGAATCACTTGAACCTGAGGCAGAGGTTGCAGTGAGCCAAGTTGTGCCACTGCACTCCAGCCTGGGCAACAGACCAAGACTCCATCTCAAAAATAAAATAAAATAAAAATAGAGTTACCATATGATCCAGCAATTCCATACCCAGGTACATACCCAAAAGAAAGGAAAACGTATGTCCACATAAAAACCTGTATACAAATGTTTATGGTAGCATTATTCATAATAACAAAAATGTGAAAATAACCAAAATGTTCATCAACAGACAAATGAATGAACAAAATTTGGTATATCCATTCAATGAACTATTATTTAGCCACAAAAAGGAATGAAGTACTAATATATGCTACAACATGGATGAAACTTGAAAACATTACCCTGCCTGAAAGAAGCTGGTCATAGACCACATACTAATATGGTTCGACTCATATAAAAGCCCAAAATAGGGAAATCGGTAGGGACAGAAAGTAGATTAGTGATTACTTCTGAGTAGGGTGGCATGGGGCATGCGGGAGAATGTGTTAGCTAAAGGGATATGTGGTTTCTTCTTGAGGTGATTGAAATGTTCTAAACGATCTAAAAGACGGTTGTACACATCAAAAAAAAACCATTGCATTGTATACTTTAAATGGGTTAATTGTACAGAATGTGACTCATATCTCAATAAAGCTGTTAAAACTAATGACAGTATAGAAAAAATTAGCGATAAATTTTTTTTTAGAGAAACTTTTTTTTTTTTTTTTTGAGACGGAATCTCGCTCTGTTGCCAGGCTGGAGTGCAGTGGCGCTATCTGGGCTCACTGCAACCTCTGCCTCCCAGGTTCAAGCAATTCTCCTGCCTCAGCCTCCCAAATAGCTGGGACTACATGTGCATACCACCACGCCCAGCTAATTGTTGTATTTTTAGTAGAGATGGGGTTTCACCATGTTGGCCAGGCTGGTCTCAAACTCCTGACCTCATGATCTACCCGCCTCGGCCTCCCAAAGTGCTGGGATTACAGGCGTGAGCCACCGCGCCTGGCGAGAAATCGTTTTATAGATGGGAAGATTGATCCCCAGAGAGATGAGGGGACTGACCCAAAGTCACAAAAACCTGGGAAAAGAACCCAACTTTATTATTTTTTTTGAGACGTAGTCTTGCTCTTTCGCCCAAGCTGGAGTGCAGTGGGGCAATCTTGGCTCACTGCAACCACACCTCCTGGGTTAAAGTGATTCTCCTGACTTAGCCTGCTGAGTAGCTGGGACTACAGGCGTGTGTCACCATGTCCAGCTAATTTTTGTAGTTTTGGTAGAGACAAGGTTTTGCCATGTTGGCCAGGCTGGTCTTAAACTCCTGACCTCAGGTGACCCACCCACGTTGGCCTCCCAAAGTGCTGGGATTACAGGCGTGAGTCACTGTGTTCAGCCAAGAACGCAGGTTTCTAATTCCTGTAGTCGAGTACATTTCCTCCCCCAGAATGGTAATACAATGCCCTTTCACTCCTACGGTGAAAATGACAATGATCTTACCAAATGCATTCAAACTGGAGTCAGCCTAAGAGGTGAAAAGAAAGTATCTATAAGTACTCTATCTACAATTCTGCTCTGAACAATGTCACTCTTT
This sequence comes from Macaca mulatta, assembly GCF_049350105.2. Classification (NCBI taxonomy): domain Eukaryota; kingdom Metazoa; phylum Chordata; class Mammalia; order Primates; family Cercopithecidae; genus Macaca; species Macaca mulatta. The sequence goes on along the minus strand of NC_133418.1, from coordinate 80,731,023 downwards.
GTGGAAAGACATAGGAAACTGCAGAAAAGCTGAGCAGAATAAGAGAGGGGGAAATGAATGTCACCTTCTCACTTTCAACACTCAACCACTTATGGGTGGTCTTATAAATGTTGTCACACCAGTGGCATAGGCTTTTCTCAAATCATTTTAAAATAGCCGTCCATAAAAATAGTAGACAAAATACAGCACAAATATTTTGGTACATCCACTGGGCTAGTAAGTATCAGACCCACTCATGTTCAAAAATATGAAGGACAGCAATAGTGCTTTTCTCACAAATGCTTGGGTTGCAATGCTAATCGGAACCATGGTAATACCTCTGATGTATCATACTTTGAGTTTCAACTTACTTTTACACAATCACATCTGACGCTCAAAACAGCCTTGTGAAATCAATAGGGCAGGTATTATTAGCCCCATTTTGCAGATAGGAAACTATTTTTAGGAAAGTAGGACAAGGTTTATTACCATCCTCATTTTATGAATGAGGAGACTTATTTTACATGAGCAACGTGCTTTAAATAGGAACAGGAGAGAGCTTAAACCTGTAGCTGGTACTTGAAAGTTGGGGAACTATTTAAAACTGGAGACTAAGAAAACAGTGTATGCAGCTGGGATACTCATGAAAATGACAGGTTTATTGCTGCTTTTTATTTATTACATTCCATAAACTGCTTTTAGGCAGATCAGAACCTGCACTTCCAAGCCCTGGTATGATAGAGAATGATTGACAGGGCTCTGCCTTGCATAACTTCAGGGGACAGCATTCAGATGAGGTAATGCTATCCCCGTAGCATTTGTTTCTCAAGTGGAGCCTTGACCCTACATCAGAGATGCTATATAGATATCTCAGACATGAATCAGGAAAATCTCAAGACCCATCACAAATTGCTCCTCCTCTGTGAAATTTCCGATAACTTTTCCTGTCCTAACAGAGTCCATCGTATGCATCATATATTTTGGTATTCAAGTATATTCCATTTTAACTAAAATTTATCTTTTGTATTATTCCTCAACGTTTCATCTTTATTTGACTTGTAGTACAAGTTTTATCTTCTTCAAAGATTCTAACTCTGAGGGCAAAAACCATGCTATTTTCCATTTCTTTATGCTTCAAACTTTCTTCTGCCTAACGATAAGCACATTAGTTAGTAATTCAGTTGAACTCATCAATTTGCCTTCAACAATTTAGTCATTTGATACTAAAAATAATGTAAAAGAATATAAGTAAATCTAGAACTATATCAATTATTCCATCAATAATATTTGCCTTTGAATTTACTAATTTATTTATACTTCATGTGTATAGCTTTCTGGTGTTTAGATTACTGCCTTAAATCTTTGTGCCCTTATTGGTGAACCATATGGACAAGCAAATTTGAATTCTATTTACTAATGCTATTAAGTTTCAAGAGCCAGCTGCTGGTAGAACAATTACCCAGTCATTCAAAGATGTATCTGGATTGCATTTTCTAAGTAAGGAGGTGTACATAGCTTATAATTCCACATAGCTTATCTAAAAGCCATGACTTTAAGGAAAAGTCTAAATTAATTTAAAACAAATAATTCTTTCTAAAAAGTGTATCAGCAGCTGGGTGCTCTGAGCCACCATGCCTGTAATCCCAGCACTTTGGGAGGCCAAGGCAGGTGGATCATCTGAGGTCAGGAGTTCGAGACAAGCCGGACCAACATGGTAAAACCCTGTCTTTATTAAACAACAAAATTAGCCGGGCGGGGTGGTGGGCACCTGTTGTCCCAGCTACTCCTCAGGAGGCTGAGACAGGAGAAGTGCTTGAACCTGGGAACCGGAGACTCCGTCTCAAAAATAACAGCAGCTGGGCTCAATGGCTCAAGCCTGTAATCCAGGTATTTTGGGAGGCCATGGCAGGCAGTTAGCTTGAGTCCAGAGTTCAAGACCAACCTGGGCAACATAGTGAAGATCTGTCTACAAAAATTAGCCTGGTGCCATGGCATATGACTGTAGTCCCAGCTACTCAGGAGGCTGAAGTGTGAGGATTGCTTGAGTCGAAGAGGTCAAGGCTGCATTGAGCCGTGATCATGCCACTGCACTCCAGCCTGGGTGATAGAGTGAGACCTCGTCTAAAAAAAACAGAGAGGCCAGGAGCGATGGCTCACGCCTGTAATCCCAGCACTTTGGGAGGCTGAGGTGGGCAGATCACTTGAGATCAGGAGTTCAAGACCAGCCTGGTCAAGATGGCGAAACCCTGTCTCTACTAAAAATACAAAAAAATATTAGCTGGGCATGGTGGCGGGCACCTGTAATCCCAGCTACTTGGGAGGCTGAGGCAGAGAATTGCTTGAACCCGGGGGGTGGAGGTTGCAGTGAGCCAAGATCGTGCCACCCCTCTCCAGCTTGGGCGACAGAGCAAGACTCCGTTTCAAAAAAAAAAAAAAAAAGCCGGGCGCGGTGGCTCACGCCTGTAATCCCAGCACTTTGGGAGGCCGAGGCGGGCGGATCACAAGGTCAGGAGATCAAGACCACGGTGAAACCCCGTCTCTACTAAAAATACAAAAAATTAGCCGGGCGCGGTTGTGGGCGCCTGTAGTCCCAGCTACTCGGGAGGCTGAGGCAGGAGAATGGCGTGAACCCGGGAGGCGGAGCTTGCAGTGAGCCGAGATCGCTCCACTGCACTCCAGCCTGGGCGACAGAGCGAGACTCCGTCTCAAAAAAAAAAAAACAAAAAACAAAAAACAAAAAACAAATAGAAAAACAAAACAAAAAATGTATCAGTGAGAGATTGACTTCAGCTGCATCTATTATAAATTTGACGGGCCGGGTGCGGTGGCTAATGCCTGTAATCCCAGCACTTTGGGAGGCCGAGGAGGGTGGATCACCTGAGGTTGGGAGTTCGAGACAAGTCTGACCAACATGGAGAAACCCTGACTTTACTAAAAATACAAAATTGGCCGGGCGTGGTGGCACATGCCTATAATCCCAGCTACTCGGGAGGCTGAGGCAGGAGAATCACTTGAACCTGGAGGCGGAGGTTGCAGTGAGCCGAGATTATGCCATTGCACTCCAGCCTGGGCAACAAGAGTGAAACTCCGTCTCAAATAAATAAATAAATAAATAAATAAATAAATAAATTTGATGACACTGGTAATCCTAACCAAATAAGGTTTTAGTGTTTTCAAATAACAAGATGTCTAGAGGCAGACAGGGTAGCCAGCTTTAGGAAATAGAAAGCAGTGAACCCAGTTAAATTTGAATTTCAGGTAAACAACAAATAATTTTTTAGTATAAGTGTGTTGCACATACAAGTTTAACTGGGCAACATGCATTTTATCTGGCAATCCTGGAAGCAGGCATGGCTGGTGCAGCTGTTCAAGGATGTCTGCAGACTTTTTTCATTCTATCCTACTGTCCTTTCTTTGTGATTTTACCCTCATTGTTGCAAGATGGATGCTCTACCTTCACATATCAAATTCGTGTTTTAGGTGGGATGAATGGCAAAAGAAAAATGGGAAGGACAATAGAAGTAAGCCAGGTTTTCTGATCCCAGAAAATAATAGATTCTCTGGAACTCTCTTTGAATCAGGAAAATGTAGCTTCTCTGAAACTCCATGCAATAGACATCAACTTACATTTTATCTGCTGGAACTGGGTTGCATGGCCACTGCCAGCTGCAAAGGTTACCAGGGAGGTAAATATTTTTAACTGGGTACTCTGCCAATCTGAACAAGTTGAGTTTCCATTAGGAAGGAGGAAGAGAAGAGTAGATGGGGGTAGGCAACTTCCAATATCTACAATGAAAGATGAATGTCATTTTCAATGTCCAGTTTCTAATGTTGTATTCTAATATTTTATATTTTATATACACATATATGCATTGTGAATTTTGGAAGATGAAAGACACCCCAAAGGTGGAATTTCCCATTGTTAGACTTAACTACCTTAGGACCCTCTAACTTTCTGAGAAATTATTGCCCACAGTTTTAAGGATAGTCTTGACTCTAGAAAATTTGTGGGAGGTCTGGGCATGGTGGCTCATGCCTATAATCCCAGCACTTTGGGAGGCCGAGGCAGGTGGATCACCTGAGGTCAGGAGTTTGAGACAAGCATGGCCATCTCTACTAAAAATACAAAAATTATCCTGGCGTGGTGGCACGCCTGTAATCTCAGCTACTTGGGAGGCTGAGGCAGGAAAATTGCTTGAACCCAGGAGGCAGAGGTTGCAGTGAGCTGAGATCGCGCCACTGAACTCCAGCCTGGGCAAAAGAGTGGAACTCCATCTCAAAAAAAAAAAAAAAAAAAAAAAGAAAGAAAGAAAGAAAAGAAAAAGAAAAAGAGAAAAAGAAAGAAAGAAAGAAAATTAGTGGGAAAAAGATCTTGCTGGTAGGCATGACCCGAAAGTGGAAATGGTCTCCAGAACCATACTTCAAAGGCTGTTGCTAGGAAGATGTGTCTGTTGCCTGGAAGACATATAATAACTATGTTACTTTGCTGAAGTCTTTAAAGGAAATTCATCTAAAAAATATCAATTAGTGATTCCAAGTCAAAAATTCTTAGACTTGATAAACTGAAGTCCTCTTATCCTGCACAATTTTACAATGAGACTTTGTCCCTGATCTAAAAGTATCATGTGTATGATTTTCTTATCAAGAGACAATTAACTAACACCAGACATCAGCACCTCTCTCAACCTCTTTAAACAATTAGCATCAAATTATTTCTTTTCTTGTGGAAATTAAAAAGGAAATCACTAACAAATGCTACCCAATTACCAATTACAAGATTTTGTTTTTCCTATTTGATAGTGGGCTTACAAATACTGGTGGGTTTTTTGTTTTTTGTTTTTTCCTGGTTATACCATCAGGAGTTTGACAATTTTGATGGAACATTTTCCATAACAACAAAAGTATTTGTTCACCTAATTTGACACTATCAAAAGCAGTGTCATGTGATGATCTTAGTTTTGTTTTTTTTTGTTTTTGTTTTTGTTTTTTTTTTTGAGATGGAGTCTTGCTCTGTCGCCCAGGCTGGAATGCAGTGGCCAGATCTCAGCTCACTGCAAGCTCCGCCTCCCGGGTTCAGGCCATTCTCCTGCCTCAGCCTCCCGAGTAGCTGGGACTACAGGCGCCCGCCACCGCGCCCGGCTAATTTTTTTGTATTTTTTAGTAGAGACGGGGTTTCACCTTGTTAGCCAGGATGGTCTCGATCTCCTGACCTCGTGATCCACCCATCTCGGCCTCTCAAAGTGCTGGGATTACAGGCTTGAGCCACCGCGCCCGGCAGTTTTGTTTTTCTGTACAGATAGAGAACTATATGTAAAACAAGCATATAATTTGTGCCACGAGCAATACATTACCATTATTATTACTATGTAAATAAATTCTCAAAGAAAAATAGAAAGTTCTTTTTACTAAGCGTTTGTCCATTTTGTTTTGTTTTTACAACCTGGCTGCCTGTCTGCCTTTATTAAGGTAATACCTATCCAATATCTAGTTAAAATAAAAGATTTATGTCTAACTGAATAAGCAGCATAATTATTTTGTCAGAGAGTCATGAAAGTGAACATCTTCTAAATTTTTTGGAATGGTATAGTTTTTACAAGATATCATTCAGATAAGGTCAGACCAAATAGAAGTTTTGCTCATTGGATTAAAAATAGATCAGCTCAGTGACTCAGCATGTAGCTTATTGCAGTTGCCTACTGAGAACATCCTAATTTTTCCTTGTACTACATTACAGTGGAGTACTCATGTGGCTTTATGGGGATTAGCTTATTTAGCTATTAGAAATAAGATCACAGTATATCTAGGACATTTTGTGAGACACAACGTCACTGAGTATTACGGGTCAAATTCTGGTTAAGTGTACGTAAGGGTATATTCAACCTATCTACTTAAATTCCTTTTACTAAGAGTGTTATGGGTAGCATTTTGGTTAAGTATAAGGAAACACATAGTCAAAATAATAATTTAAGCTTCTTTTAATAAATTTACAGTAACATTATGGCTAAATTAAAAGTATAAGTTGGAATCAGGTTACAGAGAGAACTTGACTGTGCTCTGATTTCTAGAGCAATGCTTGCTTTATTATTTCATGAAACTTCCTACCTGATTCTACTGCTGTGTGGGAAACTTTGGTAGGGAAAGGGGGCTTTCATATCTCTCTCTTTTTTTTAAATACCAACAAAGGGAATCAGAATATGCCACCTCAATATGCCACTTTGGCGTAAGGACTACTTGAGTTCAACACAATTGAGACACAGCAGAAACAGGAGAAGCTCTTTGCCCTTCCCCCATCTGCCTAAAAGCAGGGCATTAAATTTTCATTTGTAAAAGTGTCCCACTCTCCCATATAAGGGAGAGGAGAATGACTCCAGAGACAACTCTTATCACCAGGGACAACTTGAATCTGCATAACAAACCTTACTGAACAACCCTTATCTACCACACATTTCCTAGTCACCTTCCCACAGTTTACCTCTCTATAACCCAAATGTCCTTTTTCTTCATCTAGTCACTTGTCCACAATTTATTGCCCTTTGTTAAAATGGTATATAAGCCCCCAGGTCTAATCACCTGTGTGGGTTTTCACTTCTTTGCTGTGAATCCCCTTGCACATAAAATAAAATTTGCAGGCCTTTTCTACTGTTGATCTGCTTTTGTCAGTTTAATTTGCATATTCCAAGTAAGGAACCGAAGAGTTCAGAGGAAAATTTTTTTCTACTTCTCTATCCACACTCAGGCAGTGACCAGGAAAAGTTATCTCTAGTCCCAATCAGATAGTCTTATGCACAAATGGAGTTCTCCTAAAAGGAGACAAGAGGAATAGAAGACCCATCGTCCCTCCAAAATATATCCCTCCAAATTATTAACTATCAATAGGGAAACATTGGGCCAAGCATGGTGGCTCATGCCTGTAATTCCAGCACTTCAGGAAGCCAAGGCAAGAGGATTGCTTGAAGCCAGGAGTTCGAGACCAGCATTCACTTAAAAATCACCTTTGGACCAGGTGCTGTGGCTCACACCTGTAATCCCAGCACTTTGGGAGGCTGAGGCAGGAGGATCACTTGAGGTCAGGAGTTCAAGATCAGCCTGGCCAACATGATGAAACCCTGTCTCTACTAAAAATACAAAAATTAGGCAGGCATGGTGGCATGCGCCTGTAATCCCAACTACTTGAGAGACTGAGGCAGGAGAATCACTTGAACCGAGGAGGCAGAGCTTCCAGTGAGCCAAGATTGTGCCCTTACACTACAGCCTGGGCAACAGAGCAAGACTCCATCTCAAAAAAAAAAAAATCACCTTTGTACAGCCATCCTTTGTCAGATGCTGAAGATAAAAAAGTGATGCTTCCTTTAGCTCCTGATTTATCAGATCCCTGAGTAAATAGGCAGGTAAGTTGTGATGTTAGGGAAAAAAAAAAAGTATGAAGATGAGAAGTAGGAGAATGCAGGTCTTGCATAGTCCTACAATGGAGCATCGTCTTGAGTCAGCCAGGATAGCAGGCCTAGGAGGAGCAGTCTGAGGGCTCTAGAGGCTTTGAAGGGAGGGATAAAATCAACACGGGGTTCTGAGAGGGGCAGAAAATCAGCTTCATTCTCACAAAAATTTGGCCTTGAGCTAACTTTGGAAACATCATCTGGTTTAGTCCATCCTCTCTTAGGTTGGGCCTTCAACAAAACAGAGGTAACTGAAACCTATCGTTGGCAGGCAGTCTATATTCCTTTAGTACGGCTGTTTTTCCTCCAGAATTGAATTTACTGTAATTTCCTCCCACTCCCTGTCACAGGGAGACCTTTCTTCTCTGCTAATATTATTAATTGACAGCAAGAAGTTATGGAAGACTTAATTGATAAGGACTTAAAGTGAGTTCCCTGCTAGTAATATTTGCATTTTAACTCTTAAGATTGTTCAAAGGAGACCCCTAAAACTGCAATCTAAAATCAGACTCTAAGGTTAACTTATAGGGTTATTCTTACTCACTATCTCAAGTCTCTGTCCTAGGTCTTAGCCCCCTAAAGTTTCATTGAAAAATGAAAAAAAAAAAAAAGAAAAAGAACAGACATTGTTAAGTAGGTAATTAGGCAGACAGGAGTAGGGCAGTAGAGAGCCTCCCAGACCCCCTACCCAGGAATGTCAGGTGACCATCAGGTGATGGTCAGGTGGTTGTTAAGCTGTCTCTCTGAAATAATAATTGGTTGCAGCCAGTCCCAGGGAAAGGCAGTCTCCCAATAGATAGAAAATACCTGAAACTGGTGATCAGCAACTCCCCGATAAGATCTCAGGAGCTGGGCAAGTGGGCTCAAGCATGCGCACTGAGGCAAAATGGTGGAGTTTAACTACTATGTGACATTCCTCCAGGAACACTTGCCTGCTAAGGGAAAGATGCTTCAAATGAGCATGCACGCAATTTCAGTAAACACACTGCACGTGCAGACAACCCACCCCAAGGGAAGAATAAGGGGAAAAGAGATGTAAGACCTCGGAAGCATATTGATGTATAAAACCCAAGTCACAGAGGTCAAAAAGCAGCCAGGTGTGGTGGTTCATGCCTGTAATTCCAGCACTTTGGGAGGCCAAGGCAAGTGGATCACTTGAGGTCAGGAGTTCGAGACCAGCCTGGCCAACATGGTGAAACCCCATCTCTACTAAAAATACAAAAATTAACTACATGTGGTAGCAGTCACCTGTAATCCCAGCTGCTAGGGAAGCCAAAGCAGGGGAATCGCTTGAACCCAGGAGGCAGAGGTTACAGTGAGCCGAGATGGTACCACTGCAGTCCAGCCTGGGCAACAGAGCAAGACTCCATCTCAAAAAAAAAAAAAAATCAAATAGCTCAGCTGAATCTCTCAAGTCACCTGCTTGGCCCTCTTCCAAGTGTACTTAACTCCTTTTGTTCCTGCTCTAAAACTTTTTAATAAACTTTCACTCCTGCTCTAAAACTTGCCTCAGTCTCTCACTTTGCCTTATGCCCTTCAGACGAATTATTTTTTCTGAGGAGGCAAGAACTGAGGTTGCTGCAGACCTATATGGATTTGCCACTGCCAACAACATGAGACAGATTGATTAACAGGAGAAAAAGCACACAAATTTATTTAACATGTATATACGTGGGAGCCTTCCCAGTGAAGACCCAACCCCCTAGTGAGGTACAGAAGCTCATATACCATCTTCGAGTTATAGAAAGAATATGGACTCAGAGTGTGGCCAAAAACAGATTTTAGTGGCAAGATAGGTAATGGGAAGGTGAAAGGAAAAGGCTTGACTAGTAAAGTTGGTCTCGCTATAAAGATGAAGCCTCCTAGGTAGCAGCCCTTAAAGAGAATAGATGGTAAATCTTTTTTTTTTTTTCAGATTTTGAAAGGTGTCAGATTCTCAGTTAATCTCTCCTAGATCTGGGAAAGGCCTAGAAAGGAGGGCCTGGATGCAATAATGGAGATTCTCTAGAGATGCACATTTTCCCAGTGAAAAATAGTTTCCGAGGGCCACCTTAGTTGGATGACTTGGCAGCAGGCGTTTCAAAATATATTTGGGGGTAAAATATTTTTATTTCCTTCAGCCTCCTAATTTTACTTCTTGCATTGTATATCAGTTAGTTTTGTAAATGACTGAAAACAAAAAACAAAAAACAGGACTCTGCTCTGTCACCCAGGCTGGAGTGCAGTGGTATGATTGTACCTCACTGCAACCTCGAACTCCTGAACCCAAATGATCCTCCTGTCTCAGCCTCACAAGTACAGGCAAGCACCACCACGTTTGGCTAATTTTTTTGTTTTTATTGTTTGTAGAGGTGGTATCTCCCTATGTTCCAGGCTAGTCTTGAACTTCTGGCCTCAAGCAATCCTCGTGCCTCAGCCTCCCAAAGTGCTGGGATTACAGGTGTGAGCCATAGAAATAGAAATAATTTTCTTTCTACCTTTCATAATTATTAACAGGGAGTCCCTGTAACAAAAGACAGACTAACAAGAGAAAATCAAACAGAAGTTTATTAACATGCATGTCTCATGGACACATGGTGGGAGCAGGGGGCAGAATGTGGCACAAAACCCCGAGAAATTAATACATCTTCAGCGTGAATCTCAAAGAAAGTTTAAGCTTCAGGCTTAAATATCGTCTTTTTCTGAAACCAAGAAAGAAGGGAAAAATGAGATGGCCGGGGAAAAGCACCTTAAATAAAGGTAGTACTTATTATGCAGATTTAAATCCATGCCTTCTCCATTGTTCAAGAGCCTCTTATGATTTAGTCATCCTTTTCTTCCTGGTGCAGAGAAGGAGACAGTCTTACAAATGGAGATTTCCTTTACAGCTGTAAATTTCTCTTACAAAAAGATAACTTTTCAGAGGTACTCCTATGTCTACAGTTTCTCAAAATAATCAGTATGCTAAAGAGACATATTTTGGGGTGGCATATTCTGGTCTTCTACGTTTGTTAGACTGTTGTGTCCTGAGCCCCATGAGCTGAGTGTAAAAAAATAGTTGAGTAGGTAATTTTCTAAACTTTATTTAAAGGTTTATCTATCTAACTTGCCTGGGAACTACTATTAAGGTAAACTTAAATATATTCTCTGCTCACAAATTTTTTGGGACAGAATTGCTCATAACCTCCAAAAGGGCAGACTCATGTGTTATCTTTGGACCCCAGACCCTTTCTCTTGCCTGACTCGTTTGGTTGTCAATGGATTGAACTCCAACAACTTCACATTTTGTTCCTAAGTTCTTGGAGCTGAAAGCTGTAATCTTTTCATAAGATTTTCTAAGTCCTTCTTCTTGGCAAAGGAATTACAAGTTTATATAAATAGAGTTTATATCAGTCCAAGAAAATGACTTGCAAAAATTTACAAAGCAACATAAAATTAGACATAAATAAATACAGGGGGAAAAATAGCATATGAAGTAAGTCTGAGAATATTGACTGATCTTTAATGCTAGATGAAGTGTGAGAGCAAATACGAAATTTCCTTCAGTAGAAAAATAAGGGAAGAGTATTTTCTCTTACTTCTTCCTTTTCTTTTGGAGTTTATTTATCTGTCCTTGTCAAAAGTATGTAAATTATTTTAATGGCTAAATAAGCCACTGGCCAGTCTCACAACTCAGGAATGTTTCCTCAAGGACTTGGAGTCATCGCTTTGAAATGTTATCATTTAAGAAGATAACTCTCCACCTGATGCCACCCCCATCTTTCAGTTTTGTAGGAAATGATGGACCTGCCTACATTGTCACCTGATTCCAAATTGCAAAACCTATCTAACATTTTGCATGGTTTGGGCTGTGGTTCGAATGTTTCCTCCAAAACTCATGTTGAAATTTAATTGCCATTGTGACAGTATTAGGAGGAGAGACCTTTAAGAGGTGGTTGGATCATGTGGGCTCTGCCTTCATTAATTGATTGATGCCATTATTGCAGGAGTGTGTTCCTAATGAAAGGATAAAGTTTGGCTCCCATTCCCTCTCTGTCTCTCCTCCTTGCTTGCCCTTCTACCTTCCCTGGTGAGATAATGCAGCACAAAGGCCCTTGCCAGATCCCAGTACCATGTTCTTGGACTTTCTGGCCTCCAGAATTGTGAGAAAGAAATGTCTTTGCTTTCCAATTATCCAGTCTCTGGTATTCTGTTACTGTAGCAGAGAACAGACTAAGACAGTTTGCATCCACTTAGCTACAGAAAGAGTCAAATTCCTTTCTAACTTTGCAAACCCTTTAGCAGGTTTCCTGTATTGTGCATCACATTCTGGTTTAATGCTTATTCAATAACAAAATCATTTTCTTTCTCTCTCTTTTTTTTTTTTGAGATGGAGTCTTGCTCAGTCTCCCAGACTGCAGTGCAGTGGCGTGATCTCAGCTCACTGCAAGCTCCACCTCCCAGGTTCATGCCTTCTCCTGCCTCAGCCTCCTGAGTAGCTGGGACTACTACGCCTGGCTTATTTTTTGTATTTTTAGTAGAGATGGCGTTTCACCGTGTGAGCCAGGATGGTCTCGATCTCCTGACCTCATGATCCGCCCGCCTCAGCCTCCCAAAGTGCTGGGATTACAGGCGTGAGCCACTGCGCCTGGCCTTCATTTTCTTTCTCTTCTCCCTTTATGGAGAGGTTTTCTGGATTGGGAGATTTTGTTTTTAATTGTATTTCTCTCCACACAGGATGAGCTGAGTTTTTCTGGCAGCTGTGATATTGATGCCAGGTAGTTTCAATCATGACATTAATCCTCTCTGTTTTCTCTAAGTAATAGAGAATCAGTGCAGCATGGGTGGTCAAGAGTATGGACTCTGGAATTAAAACCTTTGCCTTCAAATTCTGGCTGTGATTCACCAACAATGTAACTGTGTACCAATCAATTAGATGTTACACTGAACTGTCCCTAGTCTAAATTTTCTCATCAACTCTTCTTAGCCGTAGTTTTCTCATCTCTAAAATGTTGAATTATGAATAGTGCTCACTCTATAGGGTGGTTGTAAAAGTTGGGTGAAACAGCGTATGCTTGATGCAGTGCCTGGCATACAGTAAGCACTCAAAACCATGTTAGCTGTTGTTTAAATTCTGACAAGGGAATTCATATTAATTATTGCAGTATAACTTGATGATTCTCAAAATGACATTTTTTATTCTTAAGAAAGTGTTTGAAATTCATTTTATTATTTTTTAATTTTAATTTTTAACACTGAGCACTAGTGTTAGAAAAAGGAGTAATTGTTTCATCTGAGTAACAAATCTCTCACAGAGATCTAATTAAAAATAGAAACAAGTTTTTATAGTTTTTCCCCTTTTGTACTTTATTCTTAAAACAGGTCTTTTTTTAACGCCAGGTTCTAGAGGTAACTATTAACAGTTTGATGTGCATCCTTCTAAACATGTAAGTCCAGTTCCCCACCCCACCTGGATCATACTACACATAGCAATTTGCTTTAAAGACCTAGCAATAGATCATTGATGTATTTCCATGTGAGATGATATTGTGACTGTAATAGGTTCATTGCCCAATGCGTGGCAAGTCAATACACTGAGACACCAGGTTCCTCATAGGGCCACCAAACAAGGAGACAGGAGGAAACCTCAAATCCATTTCCCCAAGGAGTTTGGAGCTAGGGATCTTAAGGGTTTTGAAATGGGCCAAACTGTGGACATCATTGATTGGTTGAAGAATGCAGGGTAAAGTCATGGCACAGGGAAAAGAAGAAACTGTAGTCTCATGCTGATTTAGTTTCTTTATGGGGGTCTTCAAACTGGTTGACATCAGCTGTTCCACTGGAATTCAGAATCTGGAACACATTCTAAATAGTTGTTTTTGGTTTTTTTTTCCTTCTTTCTTTCTCTCTCTCTCTTTTTTTTTTTTTTTTTTTTTTTTTTGAGTCTCTGTCTCTTAGGCTGCAGTGCAGTGGTGCAATCTCAGCTCACTGCAATCTCTGTCTTACAGGTTCAAGTGATTCTCATGCCTCAGCCTCCTGAGTAGATGGGACTACAGGCATATGCCACCACGCCTGGCAACTTTGTGTATTTTTAGTAGAGATGGGGTTTTGCCATGTTGTCCAGGCTGCTCTTGAACTCCTGGCCTCAAGTGATCCACCCGCCGTGGCCTCCCAAAGTGCTGGGATTATAGGCATGAGCCACTATACCCAACTCTAAGCAGTTTTCAAACAAAAGCCTTATGATTCCAACATCAGACATCTTATCTATAGGAGCAATGGGGATCCAAATCATCAGTATCTAGTGCTACATGACTTTTACAAAGAAGTGGGCCAACTTGCAGCCTCATTAATGCTTAATTATAACTATATTTCTGTCCAGAATCCTTGTTAACCCTGTGAGGACAGCTTCAATATAGATAAATTTCATTCTTTATGGCTATATGGTATCCAATAAGACAAATGTACTTTGCTTTATTTAACCATTCAGTATTAACAGATATTAAGGTTATTTCCAATCTTTAGCTATTTTAAACCATGCTACTGTATGTCCTTGGAGGAGCATTTCCTTATTTTAGTTTCCAAGGCCGAGCATTTGAAACCATCTGTCAACTTTACACACCCACAAATTGTGTTTGAACAGAGTGGTTTCCCTTATTGCCATTGCTCAATCTTATTTATTTTCATTGTTGCCAATTGGAAAAACCAATAGTATCTCCTAATTTTTTAAATTTTTATTTCTTTGATTATTCATGATTTAGAATTTTTTGTATTGTTTGGGTTTCTTAATGATTTGTAGGTTTTTTTGTTTGTTTGTTTTTGAGACAGAGTCTCATTCTGTCACCCAGGCTGGAGTGCAGCGTCTCTACCTCGGCTCACTGCAACCTCCACCTCCTGGGTTCAAGCAATTCTCCTGCCTCAGCCTCCTGAGTAGCTGGGATTACAGGTGCCCGCCACCAGACCTGGTCTTGAACTCCTGACCTCAGGTAATCCACCCGCCTTGGTCTCCCAAAGTGCTGGGACTGCAGGTGTGAGCCACCGCGCCTGGCCTGTAGGATTCTTTATATAGAACATCATTCATGTGTTATCTGCCCTTTAGCTCTGTTTCTGGAACTGTTACTCCCCCGACTTTGGATCTGTGCTCACTATAACTTTGCAACCTACTTCTGGTCTTCGCTTTTCCTTGCACTCAACTCAGGTTTCCCAACTCTCCCCTCTTGGACCTATTTGGGGCACTCTTTGTGAATTCTCACTCTTGATCTTACCCTTGTAGTTTTCTCACTGAGAACTGTGAAGAAGAGGGAAAGAGTGGGATTATAGAAGGAAGAGATGAAAGTACCAGGAAGGTGGTGAAGGTAGAGATTTGTAATATCTATACCATTGCTCATGTGACTTCCTTTTTTAATGTGCTTCAAAGATGGCACTTTGTTGTGGTGTCCTCACATGGCAGAAGAGATGAACACTGTGCCCTCGCATGATGGAATGGGCAAGAAAACTTTCTCGAGTCTCTTTTTATAAGGGCACTAAATCTAATTTATCAGGGGAAACCCTCATGACTTAATCACTCCCCAAAAGCCCCGTATCTTATTACTATCACATCGGGTATTAAGTTCCAACATATGAATATTGAGGGGACACCAACATTTAGACCATAGCAGACTCCTTCCTGGAGGCACAGCCTAGAATCTGCATACAATCCCTTCCAGTATTTTTGCAAGCACTTCATTCCCTAGATTATGTTCCATTTCATGTATTACCATTTACTAGTAACGTCACCTCAATTATCTGCAAAGTAAGTCCTGATTAATTCATCCCAATTAATTCATAGAACATAGTAAGAATTTTGGATTTCATTTAGTCAAAGGATGGAAGCTTCTCTGAGGAAGCGATGCTTGAGCTGATTTTTAAAAGATACATACATGTTAATTAGTAAAATGAAAGGGGAAGAATATTCCTGGCAGAGGACTTAGTGTATGCAAAGATGCTGTTGTTTAGGAGGGAGCTTGGAGAGAGAAAAAATGGCTATAAGAAGCCTATGCAGCTGGAGCCTAGAGAACGAAAGGGAGGGAGGCACAAAATGAGGATGGACAATAGGAAGAATGGGAAAGTAATAAGGGAGGAGGTAATAATTTGATCAGATTTGCATTTCGAAAATATTACTCTAGCTTTGGTGGAAAAGGAGATTGGATAGAGTCCAGAGATGGTGAAGATATATCAGTGTGTTGGAGTCTCCCAAAAGATACATGAGAAGATTTTGGATTAGCGGTTCGCTAGCAGGTGATGAAAGAACTGGATGGTTGAGGGATTTTGATGAGACTTGGTGATGAGGCCAGGCGCGTTGGCTCACATCTGCACTCCCAGCACTTTGGGAGGCTGAGGCGGGTGGATCACCTGAGGTCAGGAGTTCAAGACCAGCCTGGGCAATGTGGTAAAACCCCCTCTCTACTAAAAATACAAAAATTAGCTGGGCATGGTGGTGCATGCCTGTAATCCCAGCTACTCAGGAGGCTGAGGCAGAAGAATCGCTTGAGCCCGGGAGGCAGAGGTTGCAGTGAGCCAAGATTTTGCCACTGCACTCCAGCCTGGGTGACAAAATGAGACTCCATCTCAAAAAAAAAAAAAAAAGACTTGGTGATGGACTGGAGATGGGAGTGAGGAAGAAGCAAGTGTTCAGGATAACTCCTCAGTGTCTAGTTTGCCAGTTGTATGGAGAGCAGTGACTTTCACTGAGACAAAAAATCCCTGGAGAGCACAGGGTTGCTTAGAAAGGAATTTTGGGCTTAAGTAACTCATAATTACAGGGGGTAATTTTTGATTTACCTCAGGAATAACTGGCTCCAAGGGCTCGAAAAATTACAGTAGAATATACTATATCTGTCTATCCCTAGGACAGGCTCTCTCTCCATGTGACAGGGACTATTGCCACCAAATGTCCAAGACATGTTCTCTCTCGCTCTTTTTTTTTTTTTTTCTGTAGAGTTGAGGTCTCACCGTGGTGCCCGGGCTGATCTTGAACTCCTGACCTCAAGTGATCCTTCTGCCATGGCCTCCTAAAGTATTGGGATTACAAGTGTGAGCCACTGCACCCAACTAAGACATGTTCTAACAGCTTGGTAACCCTAGTGCACAGCAGAAAAGTTCAAGGTTTGCATTGTGATTGGCCTGGCTTGGGTCACATTCCCACCCCTGAACCAATCACTGTAGCCAGAGAAAGATGGTGTCCTTGACTGATCAGGCCTGGATTATGTGTTCAGCCCTTTAATGGTGGGAAGAGGGAGTTTGGGAAGGTCAGTCCTAGATGAATCTTATGGAAAGTATTTTCCAAAATAGAAAAGTAGATGGGGATGCTAGACAGGCCATAACAACTGGTGGCAAGACCACAGTTAATCTTCTACCACTCGGTGTTAAGCTCCTTGAAGGCAGGAGCTGTATCTCACTTAATAGCTTCAATGCCCAACATAGTACCTAATACTTAATAAGTGTTCAATAAATATTTGCCAAATGAATAAATAAGGAATAAATAAATATCATAGGCAATGTTTCAGAGGTCACAAAGCTGGAACAAGGAATGTAGAGAGTAGCAGTGGGAAATATGACTGAGGTATAGGTTAAGGCCATATAGTAGAAAGGCATAAAAGGAATTTGTGGATTACTATGTAGACGGGAGAGAACCACTAAAGGGAAATAATAGGATCAGAACTAAACATTAAGAAGACTAAACCAGTAGAAGGGTCTGGAATGAATTGGTGGTGGGACCCCAACAAATAGGAAGATCTTTCTAATAGAAGGCTATGGCAATTATTTGGTTAGAGCAGTAGCTGTCAACTGGGGATGAAGATTTTTTTCCTCAGGGGACATTTGGCAAGGTCTGGGGATATATTTGATTTTCACAAGTGAGGGGGGTGCAATTATCAGTGGGTAGAGGTCAAAGATGTTGTTAAACATCCTACAATGCGTGGAACAGCTTGTCACAATAAAGAATGATCTTGTCCAAAGTGTCTGTTGCACCCTACTTGGGAAAACCCTGGGTTAGAGGTAATTAGAGTAGATAACAGGAAGTGAAAGAAAGGAGCAAACCTGCATGGCACCATGGAAGTAGAACACACAGGATTTTGAATATATATAGGGCAGAGGAGAAGGCAAGATTAAAAAAAAAATTCCAAGGGTTAGAGCTGATAACTGAGAAGATGATGGTGTCAGGAACAGAAACAGAGAAATCAGAAGGGGAATCAAATCTTAAGGCGGGGCCAGGTGTGGTGACTCATGCCTGTAATCCCAGAACATTGAGAGGCCAAGGCAGGCAGATCACTTGAGGTCAGGGGTTTGAGACCAGCCTGGCCAACGTGGCAAAACCATATCTCTACTAAAAATACAAAAATTATCTGGGCGTGGTGGCGTGTGCCCATCTCCCAGCTGCTCGGAAGGCGGAGGTTGCAGCGAGCTGAGATGGTGCCACTGCACTCCACCCTGGGTGACAAGGCGAGAGTCCATCTAAAAAAATTTTTAAAAATAAAAAAATAAAATCTTATGGGAGGATGACGAATTTGATTTGAGTTTAAGATGGCAACTGGATACCCTAGCGCAGATACAGAGGCAGTTGAAAATGTACTTGCGAAGCGTAGCTAGAGCTTAATACCAGAGATACAGATTTTAGGAGACACTGGCATTGAGTTATTGGACAAGGAAGGGGGAGCATATAGGAGGCTGAGAAAGAGCAAAGAGAAGAAGAGGTCTGAGAACAGACTTGTGAAACGCTGGGGGAGAAATGCAAAGATCTGTCAGTCAGTGTAAGGCAGTGACTTTTATAAAATCATATTGCTTTTCAGAATAATTCTTCGCTTCAGTGATTAATTTTTCCGCACAAATTTTTCATACTAATTAGACTACCTGGAAGTGAGTCTTTCCTAACTGTTCCTAAACTCTTGTTAAATCCATATCAAAGAGCCTCTTGTTCTCTTGTTTTTAAATCATGGTTTTATTCAATCCTCAAATCCTCTTATAAATCTCAAACATATTTTTAAGCTTGGTTCAATGGAGCAGTGTTTTTAAAGCATTCTTTTCGTTTTATTCTGTGACTATCTTTAGTATTTAAGAATTGTTTCAAAATTATTTTTAAGGTCGACCCTCTGCAAAATTGGGAAGTGGGTTATTTGATTTCAGAGCATAACAAGCCGGAGGCTTTTTTCCTGTCCATAAAGGATGGGAGGGTGAGCATGAGAGTTTCTATCTCAGCTCTGCCGCCTGTAAGCTATGTGACATTTGGTAGTTTTCAGTCTCTCTCTCTGTTTTTAAAAGCTTTTGATTGAATAATACCACACCTACAAAAAAAAATCACAAACTTTGTAAGAGAATGACATAAACATTTAATGTGGTAGTTTCCCATCACTGTGTAATTTATTGCTTGTATCTTCAGTGTAAATTCCAATGCACAATTCAGAAGCATGACAGATTTTAACAAATTTTCCAAAGTGTTTTTTGTTTTGTTTTCTCTTTTCTTTTTTTAGGTCACCCAGGCTGGAGTGCAGTGGTACAATCATAGCTCACTGTAACCATGAACTTCTGGCCTCAAGGGACCCTCCTGCCTCAGCCTACCTAGTAGCTGGGACTCCAGGTGTGCACCACCACACCCAGATAGCTTTATTTTTTCACTTTTGTGGAGACGAGATCTTGCTACATTGCTCAGACTTGTCTCAAACTCTTGAACTCCTGGTCTCAAGTGATCCTCCCACCTCGGCATCCCAAAGTGCTGGGATTACAGGTATAAGCCACTGCACCTGGCCTTACAAATTTTTTATTTTGAAAAATGCCAAATCTATAAAAAGTTGAAAACAATAGTACAATGAGTACTGATATACCATTCACCTAGACTCACCTATCATTAACTTTTATAGCATTTACTTATCTATCTGCCTCTATACATATTTTTTTTGTTAAATCCCTTGAAAGTAAGTTAAAGATAAAGACATCATGAAACTTTTACCCCTAAGCACCAAGTATATACCTCCTAAGAATGAGAACATTTTACTATATAACCACAATATTATTATCTCACACAAAAAATTGCACATTGATAAAGTAGTATTATCTAATACATATTCAAAAATGTTAAATTGTTCCCAGATACCATTTATTTACTTATTTATTTATTTATTTATTTATTTATTTATATTTTTTGAGACAGAATCTCACTCTGTTGCCCAGGCTGGAGTGCAGTGGTGTGATCTTTGCTCACTGCAACCTCAGCCTCCTAGGTTCAAATGATTCTCCTGCCTCAGCCTCCCGAGTAGCTGGGATTACAGGTGCGTGCCACCAGGTCAGGCTAAATTTTGTATTTTTAGTAGAGATGGGGTTTCACTATATTGACCAGGCTGGTCTTGAACTCCTGACCTCAAGTGATCTGCCCACCTTGGCCTCCCAAAGTGCTAGGATTGTAGGCACCAGCCACTGTGCCTTTTAAGACAGTTTTTCCCCAAACTAGGATTTAATCAAGGTTTCTGTTTTTCTAGTCTCTCTTAATTTAGAAAAGTCCTCTCTCTTTTTTTGTTTTTGTTTTTCATTGCATTAATATTTTGGAAGATTACAAACAAATTGTCTTGTAGAATGTCCCACAATCTGGATGTGCCCAGTTGTTTCCCTCTGATTCATTTCAAGTTAAACACTTTCACAAATATACTACACAGGTATTGTGGTGTCCATCCATTGCGTCACGTCAGGAGAAACATAATATTAGTTTGTCTCATTATTAAGTGATATTAAGTTTGACCACTTAGTTAATGTAGGGTCTACCAGTTCCTTCCTTTGTAAAAGTAGCTTTTCCCCTTTTTAGTTAATAAGTAACCTATGGGTTTGTCAATTATAACTCAATAAAGAGGGGGTAAAGGGAGGAAGTAATCCATGAGATTTTTTTTTTTTTTTTTTTTTTTTGAGACAGGTTCTCACTCTGTCACCCAGGCTGGAGTGGAGTGGTGCGATCTCGGGTCACTGCAACCTCCACCTCCTAGGCTCAAGCAATCCTCCCACCTCAGCTTTCTGAGTAGTTGGTACCACAGGCACACACCACCATGCTTGGCTAATTTTTTGTATTTTTGGTAGAGACAGGGTTTCACCACGTTGCCCAGGCTGGTCTCAAACCCCTGAGTTCAAGTGATCCATCCACCTTGGCTTCCCAAAGTGTTGGGATTACAGGCATGAACCATCATGCCTGGCCTTGAGATCATACTTTAGGATGGCATAAGTAGTCTATGTGGCAGGCTTGTAATTCTCATGCAGCCTAGCTTTCCGTAGTTCTTGCCAGTTTATTGAATATGGTTCACTAGCATTCTCTTAGGTACAAAATCTACCCTATATTCTTCCACTAATTTAGTTGTTTTGCTTGAGTTAGCCAGAATTTTCCACCAAGTATCCTGAGCACTACAATGTGAGAAAGCATTCCTACCTCACTGCTTTAGGGAAACCTAGGGTAAAGGGCAACATTATCTTCAGAGTTTCTGGGGTCAAAATACTGCTTTTAGACTGTAACTGCGATTAACTGCATAAAGGCCCATCCCATCTACATGGGACTGCTACATTTATTCTGGAGAGAGAGAGATATATATATAATTATTTTCTTTAACATTTTTTATCAGTATGGCTACCTGGTGGGCACTGGCCAGGTTTGCTTAGCTCTGTCCCTCCTTGGCCTCCTAGTTAAATAATTACAAAAGCGGTCGGGTGCGGTGTCTCACGCCTGTAATTCCAGCACTTCGGGAGGCCGAGGCAGGTGGATCACCTGAGGTCAGGAGTTCAAGACCAGCCTAACCAACATGGAGAAACCTTGTCTCTACTGAAAATACAAAATTAGCCAGGGGTGGTGGTGCATGCCTGTAATCCCAGCTACTAGGGAGGCTGAGGCAAGAGAATCACTTGAACCCAGGAGGCGGAGGTTACAGTGAGCAGAGATCATGCCATTGCACTCCAGCCTGGGCAACAAGAGCAAAACTGGGCCTCAAAAAATAAATAAATAAGTAAACAAATTACAAATGCCCACAGACTGGTCATTGCTACCTAGATGCAATGAGACTAGGCTACACATTTATGATGCTTAGTCATTACCATCATCCTGTGGACAGTACAGCAAGAGGGAACTAGTGACTGCATAAAACATATCCAAAACCTAATTGCTGGACCCAGGTGACTTGGCTTGCTTTTATTGAGGCAAGTTTTACAGCCACGTTAGGTAATTTTGCTAGAATTTCAGGGTGACCTTGTGCTATGGTATAAATGTAAGTGTCACCCCAAATTCATATGTTGGAATTTAATCACCAATGTGATAATATTACAAGGTGAAGCTTTTAGGAGAAGGTGATGAGGTAATGAGGGCTCCATCCTCGTGAATGGGAACGTGTCTCTCCCTTACATCATGTGAAGACACAGCAAGAAGGCACCATCTTTTTTTTTTTTTTTTTTTTTGAGATGGAGTCTCCGTCTGTCACCCAGGCTGGAGTGCGGTGGCGTGTGGTGCAATCTCGGCTCACTATAACCTCTGCCTCCCGGGTTCAAGTGATTCTCTTGCCTCAACCTCCTGAGTAGCTGGGATTACAAGCATATGCCACAATGGCCAGCTAATTTTTGTACTTTTAGTAGAGACAGGGTTTCTGCCATGTTGGCCAGGCTGGTCTTGACCTCCTGACCTTGAGTGATCCACCTGCCTTGGCTTCCCAAGGTGCTGGAATTACAGATGTGAGCCACTGCACCCCGCCATGAAGGCACCAACTTTGAAGCAGAGAGCAGCCCGTATTAGACACCAAATTTGCTGGCACCTTGATCTTGGACTTCCCAGCCTCTAGAACTGTGAGCAATACATTTCTGTTTATAAACTACCCAGTCTAAGGTATTTTGTTATAGCAGCAGAAATGGACTAAGACACTTGAGTGTGTTTGTTAATGTAATAGCTATGGTAGGCCAGACATAGTGGCTCATTCTTGTAATCTCAGCACTTTGAGAGACCAAGGGAGGAGGATTGCTTGAGCCCAGGAGTTCAATTCCAGCCTGGGCAACATAGCAAGACCCTGTCTCTACAAAAATAAAAATAAATCGCCACTTGGAGTTATCTGCAGTGCTGTAAGGGACTGCAGATGCCAGAGAAGTTGCAGTCACCCAACATCCCCAGGCAGATGTTTTTTGCTGTCTTTGACTTCTTTGGCCTCACTGCTGCAAACTTTCGCTTGTATTGAACATATTTATTGAATATATGTTGAGGAGCGCTACAACCTTTTACTTGAATATATGTTGATGAATGCTACATTTCATTGTGGCCTCAACTCACTCCTCTGCAAGATAACTTCAATAATTTAGAAGCATTATCACCACTTTTGTAATGTTTCTTTAGAAATGTTAAAGGCATCTATAGGTAGTCACTGAATTGTGAAGAGTACGAGATCAAATTTTAGAAGAAGCTGAGCTCAGCATGTGTCATTACGAAAGTAATCCTATTCGTCATCATATATATATACATTTTTTCGAGACAGAGTTTTGCTTTTGTTGCCCAGGATGGAGTGCAATGGTGCGGTCTCGGCTAACTGCAACCTCCTCCTCCCGGGTTCAGGTGATTCTCCTGCCTCAGCCTCCCAAGTAACTGGGATTACAGGCACCGGCCACCATGCCCAGCTAATTTTTGTATTTTTGGTAGAGATGGGTTTCACTGTGTTGGCCAGGCTGGTCGCCAACTCCTTACTTCAGGTGATTCACCCACCTTGGCCTCCCAAAGTGTTAGGATTACAGTTGTGAGCCACCGGGCCCAGCCTCATCATCACATTTTAAAGACCCTGTCCATGTGAAAACTAAGCCATTATACCCAGTTACTCCAAGATAACAAAAGTCGTTGGGTGTCTTTCAAACATGAAGGGGTCTACTTCAGATTTCCAGAAGTATGTGTGCCCAGTAGAAAAGTGACACAGGTTTGGTGAGTAGTCAAAGGCTGTAAAAGGTTTGATAAATCCCCACTTGGGGTTTTTCCTGGAACAAATGAACAAAAAGCAGTATTTAAATATTTTAAAGGTCTTCCTGACTGCTGTGTTACAAGGAAACCTACTGAGGCCTAAATTACAGTGAAAACAGGAATCCTAAGAGGTAAAGTGAGGACCAAAGATGGCTTAGTCCTAAGGTTTCTGAAGAACTCTGGAGACCTTGAGCTTCTACTCTGACGGCTGCACAGAGTTCGGGGGACAGAAGATAATACCTAGGGCCTACCCAAGTAGAGAGTCTACTACAGGATCCCCATAAAGCTGAGACCTCCCTGCTCCAAATCCCAGAGAGAAATAGACTTATCACTTAGAAGTGAACAGCAGGCTGGGTGCAGTGGCTCATGCCTGTAATCGCAGCACTTTGGGAGGCTGAGGTGGGTGGATCACCTGAGGCCAGGAGTTAGAGACCAGCCTGACCAATATGGTGAAACGCTGTCTCTAATAAAATACAAAAGTTAGCCAGGCATGGTGGTGGGTGCATGTCATCTTAGCTACTCAGGAGGTTGAGGCAGGAGAATCGCTTGAACCCAGGAGGCAGAGGTTGCAGTGAACTGAGATCGTGCCATTGTACTCCAGTCTGGGCAACAAGAGCAAAACTCCATCTCAAAAAAAAAAAAAGTGAACAGCAAACAATCTTGCCTATCTTGAACTTGACTCTGGGTAAGGAGAACAAGATAGAAAAATTCCCCCCTGGGCATTTGCTGCCACGGACTGGCCTCTAAGTGGATTTTTAGTACAATGGCATGCTCCCTGTGAGGTTTGAAAACCTAAAATGATCATTTGTATGGTTTGGCTCTGTGTCCCTACCTAAATCTCATCTCAAATTATAATATCTATGTGTCAGGGGAGGGAGCTGGTGGGAGGTAATCGGATCATGGTGGCAGATTTCCCCCATGCTGTTCTTATGATAGTAAGTTCTCATGAGATCTGATGGTTTAAAAGTGTGGCACTCCCCACCCCTGCCCCCACCACCTCCTGCCACCATGTAAGATGTGCCTTGCTTCCCCTCCTGCCATGATTGTAAGTTTCTTGAGGCGTCCCCAGCCATGTGGAACTAAGAGTCAACTAAACCTCTTTATAAATTACACAGTCTCAGGTCTGCCATATTCTCAGGTCTGAGACTGGGTAATTTATAAAGAAAAGAGGTTTAATTGACTCACAGTCGTATAGCAATGTGAAAACAGACTAATAGAGTCATATAACTTGAAGTGGTCCCAGGCTGGGTAGTTCCTTCAGTCAATAGGCAAGAGGATTGCAATTTCAACCTGGACCTCAAAGAAATCCTGCCAACAAAATGCTAAGGCAGGCCAGGTGCGGTGGCTCATGCCTGTGATCCCAACACTTTGGGACGCCAAGGTGGGCAGATCACGAGGTCAGGAGATCGAGACCATCCTGGCTAATACGGTGAAACCCCATCTCTAATAAAAATATTTTAAAAATTAGCCGGGCATGGTGGTGGGTGCCTGTATTCCCAGCTACTCGGGAGGCCGAGGCAGGAGAATGGCATGAGCTCGGGAGGTGGAGCTTGCAGTGAGCCGAGATTGCGACACTGCACTCCAGCCTGGGCGACAGATGAGACTCCATCTCAAAGGAAAAAAAAAAAAAAAATCCTAAGGCCAGTGATTCAGCTCACAGTGAAAGATCTAATGACATAAGGAAATAAGGCACTCAATGCAAGAAATAGCCAAAACTAAACAGCAAAATTGGCTGGGCTAGGTGGCCCATGCCTGTAATCCCAGCACTTTGGGAGTCCAAGACGGGTGGATCGCCTGCGGTCTGGGGTTTGAGACCAGCCTGGCCAACATGGTGAAACCCCATCTCTACTAAAAGTACAAAAATTAGCCGGGCATAGTGGCGGGTACCTGTAACCCCAGCTACTTGGGAGGCTGAGGCAGGAGAATCTCTTGAATCTGCGGGGCGGAGATTGCAGTGAGCCGAGATCACACCATTGCACTCCATCCTGGGCAACAAGAGCGAAACTCCATCTCAAAACAACAACAACAACAACAACAACAAAAACCACAACTAAAAACAAAAAAAACTAAACACAAAATCAAATCTGCAAAGACTACAGATATTACAATTGTCAGATCCAACATCAAATTATTGTTTTATATATTTAAAGAAATAAAAGGGTGGTTTCAAAATATGAGCAAGGAAAAAAGACTATAAAAATAGTTAAGCCAATATGATAAAGAGCCAAAGAGAATTTCTAGAGATGAAAATTTTAATCATTGAAATTAAAAACTCAATAGATGGATTAAGCTTCAGAATAGAAACAGCTGAGAAGAGAATTTGTAGAAGAGTCCAGTCCAGGCTTATAATCACAAAACTCCAGTTTTGTAGAGGGCAGTTTCAAGATTCCAAATGTGTTCAAAGCTAAATCTTTTCTGCTTCTCCAGCTCAGGGCTCCCTCAAACATCAGAGCCAGAGGTAGGGGAGGCAGCCTTGTCAGCCACTCCTCTCTTCCCATACCGCCTTCTGAACTTGCTAACTGCTGTTTCTGACCTCTTCACCCTGTACCAGTGGGGAAAGAGGATTAGGGGAAAAGGCAAACAGTCTTCTATACCTGGTACAGTGTCCTCCAGCATCAGTGGCCTCTGGGAATGGAGAATGCCCAAAGCTGACTGTCTCTCCCAGGTCACCCCTCTCTCTCCACCTACCCTGACTGCAGTTCCCTGATGCAGACAACACTTCTCTGGCTGTCAGCTTTTGATGACTTCCTCAATTTGGGCTTCTGGTGGTTCCTTCACTCCTTGAGGAGCGAGGAGGCAAGATTCCTCTTCAGATCATCCCAGGTACAATGGTTTGAATGTCCCTTCCAACATTCATGTTGAAATTTAATTGCCATTAATCCAGATTAGGTCATGGACTAATGCCATTATCACAGGAGTGGATTAGTTATTATAGGCGTGCAGTCTCCCTTTTCTCTCTGT
Source organism: Macaca mulatta (assembly GCF_049350105.2). Taxonomy (NCBI): domain Eukaryota; kingdom Metazoa; phylum Chordata; class Mammalia; order Primates; family Cercopithecidae; genus Macaca; species Macaca mulatta. The sequence continues at coordinate 80,704,719 of NC_133418.1, read as the reverse complement.
CTCTTGCACTCTCTTGCTCTTCCACCTTCTGACAAGGGATAATGCAGCAAGAAGGCCTTGACCAGATGCAGCCCCTCAGTCTTGGACTTCCCAGCCTCTAGAACCATGAGTCAAATAAATCTCTTTTCCTGATACATTACCCAATCTGTGGTATTCTGTTATAGCTGTGGAAAACAGATTACAAAAATTGGTACCAAGAAGTGGAGCTGTTGCTATAACAAATACTTGAAAATTTGAAAGTGTCTTTGGAACTGGGTGATGGATAGAGGTTTGAAAAATTTGGAGGAACAGGCTAGAAAAAGTCTGGATTGCTGTGAATGGAGCATAATGGGAGATTCTGATGAGGACTCAGGAGAAGAGCTGTAGGGAAACATCTTAGAGATTAATCGATGGCTGTGATCAGAACGTTGGTAGAAACATGAATGTTAAAGGCCATTTTGATGAGGTCTCAGATGGAAATGGGGAAGAAGGTGATGGAAACTGAAGTAAAGGCCATGCTTGTTATGCAGTTGCAAAAATTGGGCAAAATTATGTCCATGTGCTAGAACTTTATGGAATGCAGATCTTAAGAGCAATGAACTAGGATATCTGGCAGGAAAAAATATCTGAACAGCAAAGCATCTGGGCTGCTATGTGTCTACTTTTAGTCACATATAGTGAGATGCAAGAGGAAAGACATGAACTTAAATTTATAATTTTTTGTTTTTGTAGATGGAGTCTCTGTCACCCAGGCTGGAGTGCAGCGGCACAATCTCAGCTCACTGCAACCTCTGCCTCCCAGGTTCAAGTGATTCTCCTGCCTCAGCCTCCCAAGCAGCTGGGATTACAGGCACATGCCACCACATCCAGCTAAATTTTGTAGTTTTAGTAGAGATGGGGTTTCGCCATGTTGGCCAGGCTGGTCTCAAACTCCTGACCTCAAGTGATCCGTTCGCCTCAGCCTCCCAAATTGCTGGGATTACGGGTGTGAGCCACCGTGCCCAGTCAGGAATTTATAATTAAAAGTGAAGCAGAATAGAAAAATTTGGAAGACTTGCAGGCTGGTCATGTAGAGAGTGAAAAGGCATTTTTTTGGGAGAGCAAACAAATGCTGTGGCCAGGCAACCGTTTTCTAAAGAGCCTACAGTAGATAGAAGGGAGCCAGGTGCTAGTTATCAAACCAATGGGAAAAATACCCTGAAGGCATCTCAGAGAGCTACAAGGCTGCCCCTTATATCACAGGCCTAGAGCTGTAGGAGGTTTCAGGGGATAGGCCTGGGACACCTCCCACAAGCTCCTTCCCAGGGCTGCCACAGGTCTCTGATCCCAATAGCCTTTCTCAGCTGCCCCAGCTATGGCTCAAGTGGGCTCAGGTGTGGCTCCACCCACTGCTTCAGAGTCTATAACTGGTAAGCCTTGACACCATCCACATGCTGCTAATTCAACAGATGCACAGAATACAAGAGTTATAAGGGCATAACTTCCTCCACCTAGATTCCAAAGGATGTCATGGACAGTCTGTAGGTCCAGGCAGGGACTTGTCATGGGGCTGAGCCACTGCAGAGTCCCCACTAGGGTAATGCCTAGTGAAGCTATGGGAGCAGGACCACCACTGAGGCCCCAGAACTGTAGAGCTACAAATGTACAATGCCAGGCTGAGAGAGTCATGAGCACAAGACTTCAACCTGTGAGACCTGCTGAGTGGACTGAGCCCACAAAAGCCACAGGGGTGGGGCTGCCTGAGGTCTTCGGGGCCAACCCACACATCAGTGTGTCCAGAATGTGGGACATGGAGTCAAAGGAAATTATTCTTTAAGACTTAATGTTGTTTTATTCTGTTGGGTTTTGGACTTGCTTAAGATCAGTTAACCCTCCTTTTTTGTCTATTTCTTCTTTCTGGAATGGGAATGTATATTTTATGCGTGTCGCACCATTGTATTTTGGAAAAAGATAATGTTGTGATTTCCCAGGCTCACAGCTGGAGGGAATTTGCCTCAGAATGGATTGTGCCTTGAGTCTCATTTATATCTAATTTATTTCATTTTATTTATTTATTTATTGAGACAGGGTTTCACTTCTGTCACCCAGGCTGGAGTGCAATGACATGATCTCAGCTCACTGCAACCTCCACCTCCCGTGCTCAAGCAATTGTCCTGCCTCAGCTCCTGCATAGCTGGGACTACAGGCGCATGCCACCACACCCAGCTAATTTTTGTATTTTTTGTAGAGACAGAGTTTCACCATGTTGCCCAGGTTGGTCTCGCGCTCCTGAGCTCAAGTAATGCACTTGCCTCATCCTCCCAAAATGCTGTGATTACAGGTGTAAGCCACCACACCTGGCTTTCATTCATATCTAATTTAGATGAGACTCTATACTTTGGAATTTTGAGTTGATGCTGAAATTACTTAAGACTTTTGGGACTTTGGTGATAGAATGAAAGTGTTTTGTATATGAGAACGACACGAAGTTTGAGGGGCCAGGGGGAGTGCTATGGTTTAAATGTCTCCTCCAAAACTCATGTTGAAACATTTTTTTCCAATTACCCAGTTTCAGGTACTCATGTTGAAATTTAATTGCCAGTGTAACAGTGTTGAAAGGTGGGAACTTCAACAGGCGTTAGTCCTTATGAGTTGATTAATGAAGATCATAAGAGTGGGTCTGTTATCACAGGAGTTTGACTCCCTTTCTCTGTCTCGCGAACTCTCTTACCCTTTCACCTTCTGCCAGGGGATAAAACGGCAAGACCCTCCCCAGATGTGGCCTCTCCACCTCGGACTTCCCAGCCTCCAGAACCGTGAGCCAAATAAATATTTTTTCTTTATAAATCACTCAATGTGGTATTCTATTGTAGCAATAGACAACAAACTGAGGTTGGGTGTGGTGGCTCACACCTGTAATCCCAGCACTTTGGGAGGCCGAGGCAGGTGAATCATTTGAGATAAGTAGTTTGAGACCAGCCTGGCCAACATGGTGAAACCCTATCTTTACTAAAAATACAAAAATTAGCCAGGCATGGTGGCACATGCCTGTAATCCCAGCTACTCCGGAGACTGAGACAGGAGAATTGCTTAATCTGGGAGGTGGAGGTTGCAGTGAGCAGAGCTTGGACCACTGCACTCCAGCCTGGGTGACAGAGTGAGACTGTCTCAAAAACAACAACAAAAAACAGAGACATCCAGCACTTTTTGTGAATTCCACTTTGTTCCCTGGGAATATTTTCCTTTACCCTCTGTAAATGAAAGTCCACCAGCCTGGCCGACATGGTGAAACACCGTCTCTACTAAAAATACAAAAATTAGTTGGGTGTGGTAGCTGGTGCCTGTAGTCTCCATTACTCAGGAAGCTAAGGCGGAAGAATCGCTTCAACCCTGGAGGCAGAGGTTGCAGTGAGCTGAGATCACACCACTGCACTCCAGGCTGGGTAACAGCGAGACTCTGTCTCAGAAAAGAAAGTCCAGTTTACACCCAATGTGACCTTGCAAACAGGTGAACCTTTGGCAAGGATCAGACCCAAGTCTTTCTTCCTAAAACTCCATGGGACAAATGCTGGGAGGTCTCCTTGAGGCACCTTTCCTTTGGCTTGAGGTGAGGAGAGGAGGCACCTTTCTCCCTGACCACATGTGAAAGTCAGGGGAGGAGAAAGCACTTTCTGAGACGGCGTCTGGCTCTGTGGCCCGGGCTGGAGTGCAGTGGCCGGATCTCAGCTCACTGCAAGCTCCACCTCCCGGGTTTACGCCTCAGCCTCCCGAGTAGCTGGGACTACAGGCGCCCGCCACGTCGCCCGGCTAGTTTTTTTGTATTTTTTTTAGTAGAGACGGGGTTTCAACGTGTTAGCCAGGATGGTCTCGATCTCCTGACCTCGTGATCCGCTCATCTCGGCCTCCCAAAGTGCTGGGATTACAGGCTTGAGCCACCGCGCCCGGCCGAGAAAGCACTTTCTAAAGAAATCCTCACTCTTGCTCTTTCTACCTCAACCTCATACTTTCAAGGTCAATGATGGGTTCATGAAAGCCATAAATGTGTTTATGATCTTAACAGGTCCAGAGTGACTGTGGGAGTACTAGTCCCCAATGGATTGGTCTCAGCTTTTGAGGCCTGACTAAAACAGAGAGAGAAATGCCATTTGAGCATATGGTTCCATTGGATTTTATCCCAAATAATCAAAATCATTATGTTTTTAAAAGAAGTAGAAAAATGCAAATAAGATGTTTCCATTTCTTTGAAGTCAAAAATTCAAAGCTAAAAATGCAAACCACAGAGGAGGAGAAGATATTTACAATGCATATTACAAAGAGCTTATGTTCAGAATACATAAAGAATTCCTACAAACCAATAGAAAAATGGGCAAAATCTTGAACAGGTTCTTCACAAAAGAGAATAGTCAAATGACCAATGAACATAAAAATGTGCTCAAACTCATGAGAAATCAGGGAAAAGCAAACTTAAATTATATTGAGATATACCATTATGCACTCATTAGGATGGCTAAAGTTAAAAGCAGAAAACACCAAGTGTTGATGAGAATATGGAGCAGCTGAAATTTTTCTATATCAGTGGAGTGGAAGTATAAATTCATCCAACCACATTGGAAAACTGTCAGGAGTAGCTATTAAGTCTGAACTTTTGACTTAGCAATTTCATTCCTAGGTATTTACTTAATAGGGCATATATGTGGTGTACTAAAAGACATATTCATGAATGATCATAGCAGTATCATTCATTATAGCCCCAAACTGGAAACAGTCCAAGTATTTATAGATGGATGGAATAGAAATTAATGTACTGTTACCCACTTAAATGCAAGCAAATCTCACATGAATAAAAGAAGTTGAACACAAAGTATCCATAATGCATTATTCCATTTTTAAATATATTTATTTTTTATCTTTTTAATGAATGTTTCATAAATGTGCATGTCATCCTTGCACAGGGACCATGCTACTCTTCTCTGTATGCATGATTCCGTTTATATAAAGTTTGTAAACAGGCAAATCTATGGTATTAAAAATCAAGAAGGTGATTTCCTTTGGGGAAGAAGGAGAGAATAGTTATTGGGAGGGGGCAGAAGGGGAGTTCTGGGGTGCCGGTCATGTCCAATTTCATGCCTTGTTAGTGGTTACATGGTATATACACTTTGTGATAATTCATTGAGCTTTATACACTTATGATTTGTGCACTTTTTGGTATCCATTTTATACTTCAATAGAAAAAAACAGTTTTTAAAGGGAAAACAAAAACCAGAACCACTGCTATAAGAAGACAAAGATGAAATATGAGTACAGAAACAACACTGGTTTTGATTCTGTGTTGTATCCTTGCTAGATTAATGACATTAAACTTGATCAGTGTCACTGATCACTTGATCATAGTTGACGTCGCTGAGCCTCAGTTTTCTTCACTTATGAAATAGGAATGATATCACAATACTTTGTTAGAGGACTATTGTGAAGGTCAAATGAGAGAATGTGTACAAATGCGCTTTGAAAACTAAAATATTTGTTTATGAGTAGGCATGCCAAAAAAAACCTATAACAAACATCACATATGATAATACATACATTAAATGACAAAAAATTCAAGGCCATTTTTCCTTCACAATTTGTTCTCTCAAGAAATCATCTATCCCAAGCACAGTCTTTTTTTTTTTTTTTTTGAGACAGAATCTCTCTGTGTCACCTAGGCTGGAGTGCAGTGGCACTATCACGGCTTACTGCAACTTCCACCTCCTGAGCTTAAGTGATCCTCCCACCTCAGCCTTCCGAGTAGCTGGGACTGTAAGTGTGCACCACCATATCTGACTAATTTTTTATTTTTTTAGAGATAGGGTCTCCCAATCTTGCCTAGGCTGGTCTCGAACTTCTGGGCTCAAGCTATCCTGTCGCATTGGCTTTCCAAAGGGCCGGGATTACAGGCACGAGCCACCACACTCAGCCCTCACAGCTGCATTTTTAAAAAGAAAAGAACTAATCTAACACCCATCTAAGAATCAGGTAACAAAGGCCTCTCATACTATTTAATCCTCATGAGTCACCAACGGATGTACTGTATAGCCATGCAGATACGTGAGTCTACAGATAAATTTAGAAGCTTTTCATGGCCGTGAAATAGTGGCATTGCGATACAACTGACTTGTCTCAATGGACAAGTGCAGGAAGCCTTTTTCTTACTTTTAATCTGGATGTTTCAGTTACAACTATTTTGGTTGCAAATAACGGAAACCAACTCAAGCTAATTTAAGCAAAAAAGAATATGGAGATGTCTCACAAAACTCAAGGGTGTAAAGTAGTTGAGCTTCTGGAATCAGAAACTCTCAGCCTTGAAGAATCCAGGCAGAGCTGGCTCCTTTCTCTCAGCCCTGCTCCTTTAAGTCTCTGCTTTATTCTTCTCTCATAACTAACTGGCTCTCTCTCCTTCCCTGGGCACAGAATGGGGAAAGGTGGCCTGAAAGCTCTCTGAGTTGACAGCATTTCCTCTCAAAAGACCAGCTTAGCCTGATGGACATTTTCTTGGTCTCAAATCAAATTTCTCAGGAGAAAAAAAAAACCAGTTTGGCCTGACTTAGGAAGAGTGACCACTGTGGTCTGGTCAAATGACCAGACCTACAGTGTCATTTAGTACCAATGTGTCTGTTGCAGACCCATCCCACTGGGCAGTGGGTACAATTCTCAGAGGAAGCGGGTTATGATCTGGAAATATACCCACAAAAGTTTTTTCTCCAGATTTTAACTGTAGTAGTTGCATCGATCAAGTTGCCTGCCTTCTGTGTCTTTTCTGTACTTTGAGGGTTGTTTCCACAACTCTTAAAGCCTATCAGATGGCATAGGCCTTGCTATCCAGGTGACAGCTGATTGGGCCAGGGATTAATATGTAACCCATTATAGGCCAATTATATTTTGTCTGCCAGAAATTTGGAAATGGGATGTGAAGGCTGAGTCAGTTACCCATGGGTCTTGGGTATGGTAGAAAGTGGATGCTGGAGTAGCCATGCTGATACACATACAGAGGAGAGAAACCAGCCTCCATCTATGCGTGAGGCAGAAGCAGCTGGACAGAGAAATGGAGAGAAGAGAGACTATGTCAGCTTTTAGAAAAAGAGACTGGTTTCTGACCTCCCAGTTCCCAGCTGCAGAGCCATGCAGTCTTAATCACTAACCTGTAGTTGGGTTCTATGAAATCCTCCTGTCTGCTTATTATAGATGCCTATATAGCTAAACCAACTTAAGTAGATTTACGCTCACTGTAACCAGAGGATCTGAATGAATTTGAAAACATCAATGCCTAGTGAGAGTCCTTTCTTTATTTTTTAGATGGAGTCTCGCTCTATCACCCGGGCTGGTGTACAGTGATGCTATCTCGGCTCACTGCAACCTCCACCTCTCTGGTTCAAGCAATTCCTCTGCCTCAGCCTCTGGAGTAGCTGGGATTACAGGTGCATGCCACCATGTTCGGCTAATTTTTTTGTATTTTTAGCAGAGACGGGGGTTCACCATGTTGGCCAGACAGGTCTTGAACTCCTGACCTCAGGCAATCCACCTGCCTTCGCCTCCCAAAGTGCTGGGATTACAGGCATGAGCCACCGTGCCCAGCCTAGTGAGAGTCCTTTCTACCCCACACAGAAATGAAGTCATTTGCTTTGAGCTCTAGCCATAGTTGTACAAAAGCAATTGCTCTTTCTGGATTTTCCTATAAATAATCAAAAGATATGAATGGGTACCTACCATGTTTAGCATAAAAAGCCATAGCCGAAATATGATACATGGTCCTAGCCTCTGAGACTACAGTCTAGTTGAGAAGAGACTACGTAACATACCTAATACAATTAGAGACTAGCACAAAACAGTATATAATTGGCCGGGTGCGGTGGCTCAAGCCTGTAATCCCAGCACTTTGGGAGGCCGAGACGGGCGGATCACAAGGTCAGGAGATCGAGACCATCCTGGCTAACACGGCGAAACCCCGTCTCTACTAAAAACACAAAAAATTAGCCGGGTGAGGTGGCGGCGCCTGTGGTCCCAGCTACTCGGGAGGCTGAGGCAGGAGAATGGAGTGAACCCGGGAGGTGGAGCTTGCAGCGAGCTGAGATCTGGCCACTGCACTCCAGCCTGGGCGACAGAGCAAGACTCTGTCTCAAAAAAAAAAAAAAAAAAAAAAAAAACAGTATATAATTAAGTATAAAATTGCACAGCATAAAAACATTACTACTGTAGCTCAGGAAATAGAGAGGAGATCCTGTAATCTGTTGTGATCAGCAAAGATGATAGAGGAGGGAGAGAGGGGACTATAGTGAGCAAACCAGCAGGATTGAAGAAGGTGGTTCAGGTTGTTAATTGGTAGAAAATGTGCTTTAAAATATTTCTCTTATGTCTGATTACTAGCTTCCAGTTGGTGTTGAGTTCTGTTGAAGTGCTGGGAAATTATGGGACACATTGCTTTAATTGAAGTTGTTCTTCTCTATAATCTTATAGCATTTTCTATCCAATATACTTTCACTCACTTCTGCTTGATATACAGAGATTAGGTTTCCTGGGGCCATTCAGCTATTTGTCCCCATTGAGAAAGTATTTTGCAATAAACATTAGCAATCATGTCTAATACCTTATGTTGGTTATTCTATATTGTCCTGAATGATGGTGATTAATAGCAAACAAACCATAATACAGTTGCCCAAATATGAACAAACGTGCATATTCATGTAGTAACTGAAATTCACAAAAGTGCTTAACTTTATAATATAATCACCCCACAGTAAGTAAATAAAAGTAACACTGCAAAGTTATTGTAAAAAAAAAAAATTGTTTCAGTGGTTGTGTATAATTTTCTTTTTTTTTTTTTTCTGAGATGGAGTCTCGCTCTGTCGCCCAGGCTGGAATGCAGTGGCCAGATCTCAGCTCACTGCAAGCTCTGTCTCCCGGGTTTACGCCATTCTCCTGCCTCAGCCTCCCGAGTAGCCGGGACTACAGGCGCCTGCCACCTCGCCCGGCAATTTTTTTTTTTTTTTGTATTTTTTAGTAGAGACGGGGTTTCACCGTGTTAGCCAGGATGGTCTCGATCTCCTGACCTCGTGATCTGCCCGTCTCGGCCTCCCAAAGTGCTGGGATTACAGGCTTGAGCCACCACGCCCGGCCTTGTATATAATCTTCTAAAGCACACAAAGAAATATGACCAGGAGAAAGTAACAAAAATATACATATTCTTTTATGACTTATGAAATTATTATAATTATAGAATTGACCTATACAATTATGAACAATGACCTTTATTTGGTCATTTGCTATAAATTGTATGAATTTGGTATTGACAAAATCACCAAAATAGTTGTCCTTTGTGGGTAGAGACAACTATGATAGAGTTTGAAAATTATACTCAGTTTATTGGGTTTTTTGTTTGTTTGTTTTTTGAGACAGACTCTTGTTCTGTTGCCCAGGCTGGAGTGTAGTGGGGCGATATCGGCTCACTGCAACCTCCGCCTCCCAGGTTCAAGTGATTCTCATGCCTTGGCCTCATGAGTAGCTGGGATTACAGGTGCGCACCACCATGCCCAGCTACTTTTTTGTAGTTTTAGTGGAGATGGGGTTTTGCCACGTTGGCCAGACTGGTTTCAAACCCCTGACCTGAGGTGATCCTCCTGCCTTGGCCTCCCTAAGTGCTGGGATTATAGACATGAGCCACCATGCCTGGCCAGAATTTTTTTTTTTTTTTTGAATCAGGATTACGCTTTGTGATTTAGACTAGAGTGCAGTGGTGCAATCATAGCTCACTGTAACCAGACTCAAGCAATCCTGCTGCCTTAGTCTCCAGAGTGGCTGTGACCACAGGTGCACATCATCATAGTTGACTAATTTTTAAATATTTTGTAGAGACTGGGTCTTGTTATGTGTGGCCCAGGCTGCTGGTCTCGAACTCCTGGCCTCAAATGATCCCCCATCCTTGGCCTCCCAAAGGACTAGGATTACAGGCATGAGCCACTATGCCCAGCCTGAAAAGAATTATTCTTTTTCTTTTTTTTTTTTGAGATGGAGTTTCACTCTTGTCGCCCAGGCTGGGGTGCAATGGCACAATCTCAGCTCACTGCAACCTCAACCTCCCAGGTTCAAGCGATTCTCCTGCTTCAGCCTCCCCAGTAGCGGGGATTACAGGTGCCTGCTACCATCCCTGGCTAAGTTTTGTATTTTTTAGTAAAGATGGGGTTTCACCATGTTGGCCGGGCTGGTCTTGAACTCCTGACCTCAGGTGATCCACCCACCTTGGACTCCCAAAGTGCTGGGATTATAGGCGTGAGTCACTGCACCTGGCCAACAAGTATTCTTTTAATCTTTTTTTTTTTTTTTTTTTTTTTTTTGAGACGGAGTCTTGCTCTGTCACCCAGGCTGGAGTGCGGTGGCGCAATCTCCACTCACTGCAAGCTCCACCTCCCGGGTTCACGCCATTCTCCTGCCTCAGCCTCCTGTGTGGCTGGGACTACAGGCGCCCGCCACCGCGCCCGGCTAATTTTTGTATTTTTAGTAGAGACGGGGTTTCACCGTGTTAGTCAGGATGGTCTCGATCTCCTGACCTCGTGATCCGCCCGTCTCAGCCTCCCAAAGTGCTGGGATCACAGGCATGAGCCACCGCGCCCGGCCTATTCTTTTAATCTTTAATGTCTTATTTTATCTTTCCACTTCAAAGATAATGAGGGCTATTTCAGGGCATAAGGCGGACAAATTTTTTTTTTTTTTTTTTTTTTTTTGGACACAGAGTCTCACTCTCGCCAGGCTGGAGTGCAGTGGTATGATCTCAGCTCACTGCAACCTCCGCCTCCCGGATTCAAGTGATTCTCCTGCCTCAGCCTCCTGAGTAGCTGGGACTACAGGCATTTGCCACCACGCCCAGCTAATTTTTGTATTTTTAGTAAGGATGGGGTTTCAGCATGTTGGCCAGGATGGTCTTGATCTCTTGACCTCATGATCTGCCCACCTTGGCCTCCCAAAATGCTGGGATTACAGGCGTGAGCCACCGCACCCAGCCTAGCTGGACTTTTTGGTTTTGCCACTAACAGTAATTGTGTTAGTGGAGAGAATGAAAAAGTTGGAAGGAAACATTGACAAAACTGGCTAGATATGGGGAATTATATAGGAGACTGAATGGGGAAACTGTTATGTCTTGACAGAGGTAATAAACTCGAGTGAGCTTTGGGAAGAAAAAATTTGGTTTGGGGTATATCAATCAGGATGCTTTCGGTTGAAAGTAACAGAAAATTCAACCAAAAACACCAGGCAAGTGGCTCACACCTGTAATCCCAGCACTTTGGGAGGCTGAGGTAGGCTGATCACTTGAGGTCAGGAGTTCAAGACCAGCCTGGCCAACATGGTGAAACTCATCTCTACTGATAATACAAAAATTAGCTAGGCATGGTCCCAGCTACTTGGGAGGCTGAGGCAGGAGAATTGCTTGAACCCAGGAGGCGGAGGTTGCAGTGATTGGAGATCGTGCTACTGCACTCCAGCCTGGGCAACACAGGGAGACCCTGTTTCAAAAAAAAAAAAAAAAAAGAAAAGAAAAGAAAATTCAACCAAAAGAGGCACATGTAATAAAGAAAATTATCACACTTAATGAGAAATTCAAGAGTAGAGTGGTTCCAAGGTTGTTTAATCCAATAGCTTGACAATATCATCAATGGTTAAGGTCCTTTCTACATTTTCATTCTTTCATGCATAGTGACTTGCTCTTTGTCCTCTAGTTTGGTCCCTTCATGGTCACAAGATGACTGTCATAGCTCCAGGTATCACATCCTTACAAAATAATAATAATATAACTAAAATTTGCATAGTACTTTTGATAAGCAAAAGACTGCTCTAAGTACTTTATATATATTAATTATTTTGGTCCTTATAGCAACCCTATGAGTTGGTTCTATTATCCCATTTTACAGATGAGGAAACTGAGGTACAAGGATATTAAATAATTTGCCCGGAGTCACTAGGTAGTGAGTGGCTTAACTGAGATACACTGCAGGAATCTGGGTCCAAGAAAGGAAGAGTGGGTATCTTTTCTCATAGTCCTCATTCTTATGAGGACTATGAGGAACTATTCAGGATCCTCCACTTCCAGCATATTTCCTATCAAGTGTCATTAGCCTGACTTGTCTCACTTGCACATTCCTAAACCAATCATCCAAAAGGGGGAATGATATTATCATAGATAGCTTAAACAGATTAAGATTAATCTCTGGGGCTGGGGAGAAACTCAGTCTCCCCCAAAGCATACCTCAGTTAAGTGAGGCTCTATAGCAGAATATAAGATCGAGTTGGGAGGCTGCCAGGAAGGCAACCAACAGGAGAGAAATGCCATGGGATGTTGAAATGGACAAATCCAGTAGGTAGCTGAGGACACATCAAGAGGATGGAGCTGGTGCTCCACATTTGGGGCTCAGATGCATTGAGGCAGTAGTTGAAGTCATGAGAATGGGACAAATTTCCAAGGAAGATGATATCAAAATCAGCAGGCTAAAAACTGAACCTTAAAAACATTGGTGGGAGGGATGGTTGAAGCAATAAAACAAAATGTTCATAATTGTTTAAGCTATGTGATCAGTACACAGGGCATATTATATAACACTACTGTCTCTAGTTTTGTGTGTGTCTGAAATTTGGAATAAAACGGTTTGAAAAAAACAAATTCAATCCCAGAGACTTTGCAAACTCTCTCTCAATATGAAGGAGCCCCCTGTCCTTGGTTCCTAACCTCCCAGTAGACTTGTAATTTAACCCTTGTATAAGGTTTGTATCTACCCCCATATTTTGGGAGAAGTTCTGGTCCCAGGCAGGGGAAGATAAGAAGCCCTAGTGTGCCCTCTTACTGGCTCATTTTCTAGCCGTTTTTACTGCTGGTTGGTTCTGGTAACTCAGCTGGGAGTCTCTTGCATCCTCTCCTGTAACCATCTCTAACTGGCCTCAGAGCCTGAACTTTTCTTTTTTTTTTTTTTTTTTTTTTTTTTTTTTTTTTTTTTTGAGACGGAGTCTCGCTCTGTCACCCAGACTGGAGTGCAGTGGCGCGATCTCGGCTCACTGCAAGCTCCGCCTCCCGGGTTCACGCCATTCTCCTGCCTCAGCCTCCGGAGTAGCTGGGACTACAGGCGCCTGCCACCACGCCCGGCTAATTTCTTTTTGTATTTTTAGTAGAGACGGGGTTTCACCGTGTTAGCCAGGATGGTCTCGATCTCCTGACCTCGTGATCCGCCCGCCTCGGCCTCCCAAAGTGCTGGGATTACAGGCTTGAGCCACCGCGCCCGGCCTAGAGCCTGAACTTTTCAACCCTGATCTCCAATCTTCCTGTGCCCAGGTCCTGATAAGATACCCGCCTCCAGACCAGTTATAATTGCGAGGATCTCTGTTTACTTGCCAGAATTAGGCCTCTATGTAAAGGACATTAAATATGGGCCTTAATACTAAACCTTTTTTATTTTTGTTTTTTTATTTTTTTTTGAGACGGAGTCTTGCTCTATCACCAAGGCTGGAGCACAGTGGTGTGATCTCGGCTCACTGCAACCTCCACCTCCTAGGTTCAAGTGATTCTCCTGCTTCAGCCTCCTGAATAGCTGGGATTATAGGCACCTGCCACCACACCCAGCTAATTTTTTGTATTTTTAGTAGAGATGGGGTTTCACTATGTTGGCCAGGCTGGTCTCAAACTCCTGACCTCAGGTGATCCACCCACCTTGGCCTCCCAAAGTGCTGGCCCAATAAGAAACCTTTTAAACTAATTGCACTGAAGTCTTGCATGACTCTTTCACCAAGAATTTTCCATTTGCAGGTTTCCTACAACTATATCCCTGCATGCTTGTTGAGTAATTGATTTGTGATTTTACTCCTATGTTCATCTCCTTGATGTCTGCTCCAGTCTGAATCTGCTGAGATTCTTAAGATCAGCACTGGAGCCCAGTTTCACTAGCAGGAGAAAAAGAGCTTTCAGACAAGTAAACAGGAAGAATTGCTGCAGATGTGGAAGGAACATAAGGGAAAAGTAGCGCAATGTTGCCTTTAGGTTTTTGAAGCGTGAGCAAACCACCATATTGCATGAGCAAATGGCAATGCTATGATAAAGCAAAAGATGAAGAGTTGGCAGAAAAGTATAGTTTATTGTTAAAAGAAAATAAAACATAACAAAGTGAATGAATAATGTAAATGAATTTGGGCATAAATGCTAAACTGCTTACACAAATGGCTGTTATTAGAGTTTTCCACAGCCAAGCATATTTAAACATTTAGTAGTGTTGCAGCATTTATAGTTGGGCTCCATGTGAATAGTTTTCCTGATACCACCCACTGTGTTATAATCATAATCTCAATCATCTCATGTGTATGACACTCACTTTAAAACACAAAGGAGGCTGGGCACGGTGGCTCAAGCCTGTAATCCCAGCACTTTGGGAGGCCGAGACGGGCGGATCACGAGGTCAGGAGATCGAGACCATCCTGGCTAACACGGTGAAACCCCGTCTTTACTAAAAAATATGAGAAACTAGCTGGGCAAGGTGGCGGGCGCCTGCAGTCCCAGCTACTCGGGAGGCTGAGGCAGGAGAATGGCGTAAACCCGGGAGGCGGAGCTTGCAGTGAGCCGAGATCGCGCCACTGTACTCCAGCCTGGACGACAGAGCGGGACTCCGTCTCAAAAAAACAAAAAACAAAAAACACAAAGGAGGCTCTGGTTCTGAGGAAGCCAGTTTTGGCCTCCTAGTCTGTGTGGATTGCATGTAAGATGGTGATAGCTTGATCAACTTCCTCTCTAAGGAGGAAGTAGGGTTGGAGGACAGGCTCAGGCTTGAGGTCCTAGCACTGAGAAAAGGAAAAATGTCCAGCAAACTACTTGAGATCCTCCAAATGCAATTCAAGAAATACTTATCAAGCATCTATTGTGTATGATTTACAACAAAAGAAACGATGCCCTTGCTGAATTGGAGGTTATGGTCCACAGCAGGGGTACTACCTCCTCCATGCCTTTTTTTAAGCAAAGGGTCCCTTTGGTGAATCCTGTAGATTTCTTCTCAGAATAACATTTAAAAACACATAAAGCTCATTAAGATTACAAAGGAAAACCAATTATAATTAAAGACAGTTATCAAACTATTAAGTACATTTGTGATATGCTTTTTTTTTTTTGAGATGGAGTCTCACTCTGTCACCCAGGCTGGAGTGCAATGGCATGGTCTCGGCTCACTGCAACCTCCGCCTCCCAGGTTTAGGTGATTCTCCTGCCTCAGCCTCCTGAGCAGCTGGGACTAGAGGCACGTGCCACCACACCTGGCTAATTTTTGTATTTTTAGTAGAGATGGGGTTTTACTATGTTGGCCAGGCTGTCTCAAACTCCTGACCTCATGATATACCCACCTCAGCCTCCCAAAGTACTGGGATTACAGGTGTGAGCCACCATGCCCAGCCTATGCTTCTTTATTAATGCATGAAATAACAAGATCTAGTGATAAGTATAATAATTATAATAATTTCAAAAGAGTGGTGAGTGTAAATGACATCAAGAGAGACTGTGATGCTTGGTAAAGACTGGGAATCTCTGCCCTAAGCAACTTGTGACCTCGCAGTTCCCTAATTTTTTGGCCTCCCTTGCAGCTAAAGGTGATCATGTGATTTCCTCACCCAACTTTTTCTACATTACATTTAATATTGTTTTTATTTAAAGCTATATATTGGGGAGAGATTAGCATTAATAAGAGATTCTAAAGCTCTTCATGTGGCTCCGGAGAAAGATGTTATGATTCCCATTTTGCAGAACAAACCAAGGCTCAGAGAGCTTCATTACTAGCTCAAGTCACACAGCTAGTTAGTAGCAGAGCACATTATGATGGTACTCAGGGTTTATGACACATTATGTTTATGATGGTAAACACCAGTTTTCTTTTTTTTTTGAGACGAAGTCCTGCTCTGTCACCCAGGCTGGAGTGCAGTGGCGCCATCTCAGCTCACTGCAAGCTCCACCTCCTGGGTTCACGCCATTCTCCTGCCTCAGCCTCCCGAGTAGCTGGGACCACAGGACTCCCACCACCGCACCCTGCTAATTTTTTGTATTTTTAGTAGAGACGGAGTTTCACCGTGTTAGCCAGGATGGTCTCGATGTCTTGACCTCGTGATCCACCCGCCTCGGCCTCTCAAAGTGCTGGGATTACAGGCGTGAGCCACGGCGCCCGGCCAACACCAGTTTTCAAAGTTGTAAATCTTGTTGGGTTTTCTTTAATGGTTTGGTGTTTTTTTGTTTGTTTGTTTGTTTGTTTGTTTGTTTGTTTTGAGACGGAGTCTCGCTCTGCCGCCCAGGCTGGAGTGCAGTGGCCAGATCTCGGCTCACTGCAAGCTCTGCCTCCCGGGTTCATGCCATTCTCCTGCCTCAGCCTCCTGAGTAGCTGGGACTACAGGCGCCCGCCACCTCGCCCAGCTAGTTTTTTGTATTTTTTAGTAGAGACGGGGTTTCACCGTGTCAGCCAGGATGGTCTCTATCTCCTGACCTCGTGATCCGCCCTTCTCGGCCTCCCAAAGTGCTGGGATTACAGGCTTGAGCCACCGCGCCTGGCCTGGTTTGGTGTTTTAAGCAAATAAAGCATACAACAAAGTTAACTTTCGTATCTGTTTTGGGGTGTCTCCATACTTTTTTTTTTTTTTTTATCTTAGTGATTGAAAGTGTGAATGATACGGAATTATCAGCCCACCTAAATGGCTGAGCTTTGTATTTGTTTTTGGGTCAACCAAGGGAAAGTGAGAAGGAAGTCAAGCAAGCCAAGAAACTGTTCTCATGCCTTTCTGTGGTTGCTTGTATTCACAGGACAAGGGTCCCTAAGTGTCTTCACTTTTTTATCCTTAGCATGGTTCCCATTTTAGAAGCTGAGGTCTCAGACTCCCTTCTGCTTGCATAAGGGGTGTCAGGCAATGAAGTGTGATTTAAGAAAAATTTTTTTTTTTTTTTTTTTTGAGACGGAGTCTCGCTCTGTCGCCCAGGCTGGAATGCAGTGGCCAGATCTCAGCTCACTGCAAGCTCCGCCTCCCGGGTTCCCGCCATTCTCCTGCCTCAGCCTCCCGAGCAGCTGGGACCACAGGCGCCACCACCTCGCCCGGCTAATTTTTTGTGTTTTTAGTAGAGACGGGGTTTCGCCGTGTTAGCCAGGATGGTCTCGATCTCCTGACCTCGTGATCCGCCCTTCTCGGCCTCCCAAAGTGCTGGGATTACAGGCTTCAGCCACCGCATCCAGCCGGAGAAAAAATTTTTTATAAGTCACTTCAGTAATACTTCCTGCTGACTGTATAATCTCACGCTGATAATAAAGGGGACAGTGGAAAAGTGAGACATATATATGTTCTCCCAACATGCAAAAGTGAGGAAATGAATTTACTTTACATCTGCCTCCATTATCCTGTGCCAGAGGGTCTCAAACACTGATTCACATAAAAATCATCTGCAGGCTGGGCGCGGTGGCTCACGCCTGTAATCCCAGCACTTTGAAAGGCTGAGGCGGGCGGATCACTTGAAGTCAGGAGTTCGTGACCAGCCTGGCCAACATGGTGAAACCCTGTCTCTACTAAAAATACAAAAATTAGCCAGGCGTGGTGGTTGGCGCCTGTAATCCCATCTACTCGGGAGGCTGAGGCAGGAGAATCGCTTGAAACTGGAAGGCGGAGGTTGCAGTGAACCGAGATTGCACCACTGCACTCCACCCTGGACATCAGAGTGAGACTCTGTCTCAAAAAAAAAAAAAAAAAAAAAAAAAAAAAAAAAATCATCTAGGGAGCTATTTTAAAATTCACCTTTCTGACCCTTGTCCCCAGAGTCTCTGATTTGTAGGCATGAGTGGACCTGGGAATCTCCATCCCAGAATCCCAGATGATTTGTAGGTTCAGTATCATTTGCGTCCAATTGATTTTATAGTAAAAGAAGGGTTGTTGATCTCGTCCGTTAGATATAGGATGCGCAGGGATAGGAGAGCAATTAAGACTAAAATGATCGCGAGCAAGACCAGTTCAAATGGTTTCTATTTCTTGAGCGTCTGTAATACTGGTGTTGGTTAGTTTTGTTGTGAGGGTTGAGGATAGGACATATAAGACTAGAAAGCTGATTAGGGATACAATTATAAAAGTGTGATCATGAAAAGCGATTAATTCCTCTATAATAGGGGATGTGGCATCTTGTAGACCTAGTTGAACTGGGTGAGCCATATAAGATATATAGGGTTTAACCTATGACTTAGCTTTGACAAAGCTATGAAATAATTTTTCTAATATCTCATTGAAAAAGTTATACAGGTTATAGCGTTGGCTTGAAACCAGTTTTAGGAGGTTCGATTCCTTCCTTTTTCGTCTAGTTTAATATAGGTTGGTTCTTCAAATGTGTGGTAGGGCAGAGGGCAACCATGCAGTCACTCCAGGTTAGTAGAAGGCTGCTCAATTAATAAGACTTTACATTTTGAGGCAAAGGCTTCTCAGGTTATATAGATTTTAATATTACCACTACTAGGGAGATGAAGGAGCCTATAGATGATAGAAGATTTCATGTAGTATAGGCATCAGGATAATCAGAATAGCGTCGGGGTATTCTGGATAGGCCAAGAAAGTGTTGTGGGAAGAAAGTTAAATTTACACCTACAAATATAATGGCAAAGTGAGCTTTGGTCTAGAGTATAGCCTGAAAATAAGGGGAATCAATGAATAAAACCCCCCATGATGGTGAATACAGCTCCTATTGACAGGACATAGTGAAAGTGGGCTACAACATAGTATGTGTCGTGTAGTATGTGTCACTATGCTGTAAGAAACACCAACTTGATGAGTAGGTTTTAAAAACCTGACTTGCAGAGGCAGAGCCGCCGCCCTGCCGCGACTTTCAGACTCCGACCATGGCCTAGCGCCGGTGGCAGTGGACGAGCGGCTGCTCCTGGAGGCCGGCGATGCGGGCCTGGTTCCTTGAGCCTTGCAGGGCCTCCGGGGCCGCGAGCCGGCTCACAGGCGGTAGGAATTTGTTTTGTCTCAGATACCCTATTTCAGTCTTGTGAGGCATTTAACATCTGCCTGTCCAAATGTATATAGTATATCACGGTGTTATGACACAACCCTGGACAGTAAAACACACAGTAGTGAGAAATATACAGATCACCGATCCTTTCAAACTCGGTTGGAGAGACTTGAAAGGTCTGTATGAGGACATTAGAAAGGAACTGCTCATATCAACAACAGAACTTAAGGAAATGTCGAGTACTACTCTGATGGAAAAGGAAAAGCCTTTAGACCAGTTATTGGGGTGCTAATAGCCCGAGCATGTAATATTCATCATAACAACTCCCGATCCGATGTCGTTTTCACAAGCAGATTGCTGAGAAGTTTCTAGGCGGCGTCTCTTAAAAAGCATTGCTTTCTGTTAATTTGACCTGTGCAAGCCAGCCAGCGGGCCATAGCCTTAATTGCAGAAATGATCCACACTGCTTCACGATGACGTTATTGACGATGCATGTTCTCGAAGAGGAAAACACAGTTAATAAGATCTGGGGTGAAAAGAAGATACTTTTTTTGGTTTTTTAAAATCTTTCTTACCGAATTACAAGCTTTTTGGAACGCGTTTGCTTTTCAGATTTGTCTCATTAAAAAGTAAAATGTGCTTGCTCAAAAAAACAAAACAAAACAAAAAAACCCGAATTGCAATTAAGTCTTTGTTTCTGCCGTCCTTACGACGACCTGGACAATTGTCCTATTACTAAATTTGCCCTTTTCCGTAAAACATTGACAGCCCCTAACCTGAATAGCACTCTGTTGGGTCTAAGCTTAAGTTGTCTGCCCAAACCAATTTACACCGAAGTAGGAATTAGGTTTAAGTTCTCTTTTAGGACATTCAGATTATATATCCTAAGGTATTACAATACCTCTATTACACTTCTGTTTCTCGTTTGGAGAATTAACGTGGCAGCATCGTCTAATTTGATACCTGGAGGAGTCATGTCCACTTTCCCCATTGGCCTGTCAAACCCGTATCATTCATTCTTGACTCATCCTGTGACTTTGTGAAGCCTTTCTTGGTAAACCTATCCACAAGGAAGACCCTTTATGTCATCACCAGCCCTTGTGCATGTTTTCAATTATAGTACCTATCATCTTGTACTGTGATTGCCTAATTTATTTTTGCATCTCCAGCTCTACATACAGTACCTGGCAAACAGCAGGTGCTCAATAACTGCGAAATGAACGAGTCCATGTGAAGAGACTAGGCCGGGAGTTTTAAAAACCAATGTTGACTGTGAAACAAAATACGGAAATGTCAAGGGCTAGTGTAAAAATAATCTCTAATAGCACAATCCTCCTAAAGGGAACACCTGTCCCACTTTCTCACGTTGCTTTCCAGGCTCTTCCGACACCCCAATTTCCCGCCCACTCTTCTCCCTCCGGGGGACAGGTCAGGCAGGTATCCCAGCTCGGCGGCTCTGATAGGTCGGCGATGATTTCATTGTTAGGGAACATCCGGGCCTTTCCCCTCCCCGCAATACCTCCCCAGAGCCCGGCCTTCCCAGTTTCCCACTCCCGCGTGCGCCCCACCCGCGGCTGAAGCAAAACAACTGCCTGTCCCCTGCCCACTTCTTGTCCTCGTCTGAGCCATCCCTTCCCGTCTACGCCGAAGAGAGGCGTTTATTTCCTCCAATAGGGGCCTAGGAGGACTTTCTTAGCCAATCAGTAGCCAAGCCCTTGCAATTCCGGGTGGGACCAGGCGTCCACACCTATAGCTGGACTGCTCGTTGGTCCCTTATGGCGCTTGATTTACGCAAGGCTTAGAGGTCAAATACAAGGGGGCACGGTCCTCACAGAACGGAAAGGATCCGTACAGACTCTCTGGGTTTGACCGTTTTCTAAGACGAACCAATCGCTTTTCAGATACCTCCCCGCCTTTTCCGGGTTCATTTGAAAAAAAGCCGGTGTGACGGACTTGGAAATTGGCTCAGTGACTGACCCGCAAAGAAAGCCAGTGACTGGGGGTTCGGACCACGATTTGGACCAATAAGAGAAGGCAATCGCTGGGGCCGGGGCTTTGCTAGGAGGAGCGCAGGTGGGCGTTATTTGATTGACGGCGGGCTCTACTTATGGCTGGTATCGGGGGCTGGTCCCTGACGTTTGGGAGGTAGGACCTAGCGGAGGCGGGGCCGAATAAAGTAAATGGTAATAAAGGGTTGGGTCTCACTTAGTGGGCGGTGTTTGATGGACAGCTGACCTTGCCAATTGAAAGTAGCCACTGATGTCCAATGGGAAATTAGAAACTCAGAGGCGGGGCCGGGTGGGCGGGGTAAACTAAGTACGGAGGTGTCGAGGGAGCAGCACTGGGAGGGGGAGCGGTAATTGACAAGACTCCCAGCAAACCAGAGGCCGCGACAGGGCGCGCGGCATCCCAGTGGGTGGGAGCTGGAGGCGGGGCTCCCTGAGGGGCGGGGAAGGACTAGGGTGCGGGGAGGGGGTTGCAGAAGGAGCCGAGCGGCTTCTGCTCAATGGCGGAAAAGCCGCCAGTGCTCTGACTGCCTCGTTCCCCTAGCAGTTGCGGGGGAGTTTCCTGCCGGCGCGGCTGGAGTCTCTGATTCTCAGGGTTAGGTGGTTGGAAGATGCTCCAGAGAGACGAGGCTGCGGCGGAGGAGGTGGCGGCGGCCGAGTCGGCAACGGCGCTGGGGTGGAGAGAAGGCAGCAGCGGCGGCGGCGGCGGCGTGAGGGGCCGGGCGGTGTAAACAGCCCCGGAGGCGGCGGAGGCGGTCGGTGGTCGAGACCCCGAGGGGGAAGCGGCGGCTGAGTCAGGGTCGCGCCTCCGTTGGAAACTTGGGTTGAGTACCGCGGCGGGCGCGAGCGAGGCGCCCTAGACATCTTCTCCCTCCCTTGCCTCAGGTAAGGCCGCCCGGCGCCCCGCCGGAGGGGAAGCGGCTGACTGGCCGGGCCGCCGAGGCCCCGAGCCCTGGGCAGGTTTTCCCGGTGCCGCCGAGCCGCGGCCGGGGCCTCTGTCCTTCCGAATCCTCGCTGCTTTCCCCGCGGAGCCTAGGCGGGGGCACGCCGTGCCTGGCTCTCGGGTAGGCCCCTTCCCCGGCCGCCGCCTCCGCTCAGCTGAGGACTGGGAGAGGCGCGGGGAGAGAATGGGAGTTTGCTCGAACGCCTGGACGCCAACTGATTGCCTCTTCCCTCCGCTTCAGTCTTCAAGCATCTCTTTCACACGAAAGCGCTGGGGCTACCCCAAGCCTTGGCTCTTCCTGGTGCATGCCCTCTTTGAAAACACTATCTTTTCCCTTTCATTTCCTCATCAGCTTCTGCCCTACTCTGCGCTCCACTTCACTTCCTTGTTAAATCGTCTTTCTCTGCTGTCTGTGCGTTCTACCCTCGCCTTCCCTCCTTAGTGGCTTTAAATTGTGTTTCTCTTCTCATCGTACCCCCGGCATCTCTTGTCTGCCTTCCCTAGCACCATCCTTTTCAGATGTCATTACTAACAGCGAAGTTATTAATTGAAACTGCCACTTATTTTCAGTACCCCAAATCTACCGGAGCCCCATTAAGAGTATAGACTGACAAGCCATAGATCAGTTTTTTTATAGTTTAAGCCTAACAGCCTTAAAAAAAATTGTATTATTAAACGTAAAGTGTGAAAATAACACCTAAAATGATTTTTTAAATGAAGGACTCAGTGAGTGTTGGAAATAGTTATTTCTTCATTTTTTAAAAATTGCATGACCTCTCATGTCAAATTTAGCAGATCTAGGACGTTTGCCCATCTTATCTGGCAAAAAAAGTGCTTCCTAGGCATTTGATAGCAGCCCAAATTCATCAATATTCAATTTCTTCTAAAAACTTCTTTTAAAAAGAGACATTAATAACTAGGAAGCTGTTTTGATAAAATCACAAAGAGCTTTTAAAATAGGCTCCACATGTTTAATGTATCAAAATAAAGTTGGCAGGCATGTTGTAAAAGGATTATTTAGGAATTTGAGTAGTCTTAGTGTTATGTAGCTATTTTAGGAAAAACATTCTTTTTCTGTTAACAAACGTTTACAACGACGGTGATGTGAGAATTACTGAGGCTTATTGTGGGATTAACACAGGAACTGTCTTTATTTGAGCTACTGCATGGATGAAGAAGTGGTAAATTGTTCAGGGTAGACAGTGTAAGTCACAGTATGTTCTAGGAGATGGAGAAACATGCTATGGACACTGAATGTTAATAGATGTTATTTCATTTACTTTCTCTGTTGTGCAATAGCAAAGTTCCTATTGTTGGCCTACTTTTAAATAGAGCATTTCTAAGTAAATAGTGAGACAAGTTATTCTAATTATTATGATAGTCTTTTCCAAGTGAACAGGACTTTTAAAAATATAGCTGAAGTAATGGTAATTTTTTAAGGAAATGTTTTTGTAGGTCTGCCAAATGGACAGTGTGTTGTTCTAATCGAAATTTTAAAATTAAGTATTTAGAACAGAATATTTTAGTCAACAGATTTTCTTTCAGGGATAATCTTTATTTTGTGCTGCTTCTCTCAATGCCTTCTTTGTCTTTTTTTTTTTTTTTTTTCTTAATGGTTGTTGTGTTTTCGCCTCTTCATTTGTTTTTGCTCTCATAAAGTCTTATAACAGTTTCTGCAGTGGTTCTTTTTGTTGCTGTGTATTAGTACGCAGTAGTAGTTTTATTTGAGCTTTCATGCTTTAAGATTTCATACTTTAAGATATCCTCTGGATTTGTTGAAATGATTATTCTCTTTGATGTGACCAGCAGAGCTTTCAACACTGTTTTCTTACACTGGGTGTCTGATTTCTGTGAAGACTCTAGGAATAGGTGAAAGGCCTTTCAGTTTAGTCATGTCAGTAAATACTGTTTTATGTTAGTAATTCACCTAATTACTAAATTCCTTAAGATTACATCATCTGAAGGAATGGTGTAGTGTCCAAGTAACTGTGCTTCTAAGAACAGCTGATTCACAGGTTGACAAGGTCAGAAAAAGTGGCTCTTGTTGAAAGTTATCTTTGCTATAACTAACATTTTTTTATGGAATCTTTTGAATTAAAATACGATGCTGATTATGTCTTGGCAGTCTTGGAATAGTAGAATTGGCCACAGTATCACTTAGTGATTGTGGTGATTTATTAAAAAGAGGCTATATAGGCCAGGTGCGGTGGCTCACGCCTGTAATCCCAGCACTTTGGGAGGCTGAGGCGGGTGGATCACTTGAGGTCTGGAGTTCGTGACCAGCCTGGCCAACATGGTAAAACCCCATCTCTACTGAAAATACAAAACTTAGCCGGGTGTAGTGGCGCATGCTTGTAATCCTATCTACTCAGGAGGCTGAGGCAGGAGAATCACTTGAACTCATGAGGTGGAGGTTGCAGTGAGCCGAGATCGTGCCACTGCAGTCTAGCCTGGGTGACAGAGTAAGACTGTCTCAAAAAAAAAAAGAAAAAAAGGCTATGTTTCATGAATATTTTTGTGTGTAACTATTTTAAAGTATTTTGTGACATTACTTAGCATAGAAAGTAGTTAAGTAGTATAATTCTAACTCTCACTTTTAAAAAATGCAGCATGTAGTATTTTCTGTGAAATATGCCTTTCACAATTCACTGATTTTAATAAAAATTAGTCAGCAAACAAATAACCAATGGCATCAGAATAACAAAAGTTTTTTAATCCAAAATTATAATAGCAAAATTTATTCAAGTAATAGCATAAAATGTGAAATCATGATTAATGGTAAGATAATTTTTGGGAGTATGATATTCCTGGATTTTCAGTTATTCTTCACATTGTACCTGATTCTTTTTGTTTTTCCCCTACTGAACTAATTTCAGAATTGGAATGAAATGGAATACTGCTATTTATATGAGCAGCTTTGAAGTTTTATTGTAAAATGTATCTTATATATTATATTAGGAGAATTGATGGTTAACAGTACTGACATTTCACTATCCTATACTTAAACATTGATGGTAAAATAGTTTTGGGAAATATTTAATTTTTGTAGTTTGTTTTGGCTGTCATAAAATTTGCAGAATGACAACTTTTTAGCTTCTAGTGGCTGATCTAACAAGAACAGGTGAAGAAAAAGATACGTGAGCTTCATAATCTGTATTTTTTCTTTGTTTTTGTTGGTGATGCTTACTTACATCAAAACATTGAGTTAAAAAATGGGCTTTCATCTTCTGGACTAATTTAAGTATGCTATTATCTTTGATTAGCCATTTTAGAATCTTTGCAAGTAAAATGTTTCTAGGCCAGGCACAGTGGCTCACTCCTCTCCCAACGTTTTGGGAGGCTGAGGCAGATGGATTGTTTGAGATCAGCCTGGGCGACATAGCAAGACCCTGTCTCTACAAAAAATAAAGTTAGCTGGGCGTGGTGGTGTGCACCTGTAGTTAGCTACTTGGGAGGCTGAGGTGGGAGGATCACTTGAGCCAGGGAGGTCAAAGCTGCAGCGAGCTGTGATTGCACCAGTTTACTCTAGCCTGGGTGACAGAGTAAGACCATGCCTCTATTTTTTAAAAAATTCTGATGTGATTTAATCTCTTTGTGTCCATTTGATTTAAGATGATTGACACTTTGGAACATTTCCATCTATATTCCTTTTCTTAAAGACTACGTAGAAGACTAACAAGTGTGGCCAGGTGCGGTGACTCACGCCCGTAATCCCAGTACTTTGGGAGGCCAAGGCGGGCAGATCTCTTGAGACTAGCCTGGCCTGACCAACATGGTAAAACCCAGTCCCTACTACAAATACAGAAATTAGCCAGATGTACTGGCTGGCCAAAAAAGACTGTTAGACCAGATAGTTGAATGAGCGTTATGATGAAAAAGAACCCTTTACTAAATTATTAATGATGTTATGAAATTTTCCAAAAGCGTAATCTATATAGTGTACTTATTTTTCAGAGTATTTAAAGATTTTGAGAGTTAGTTTTTAGTAGCATATAACATCCTAGGAAACATAAATACTGTACGATAACTTACATACTTTTTTTCTTTTCTGTTTTCTTTTTTCATTTCTTTTTTGCCTCTCAAGATCTCACACTTTGTAGTTTTCATTCAAATTACAGGGTGCTTTATTTCTCCCCTTCAGGCTAACTTTAATAACAACCATAAACACTTTACTGAATTATGGTAAATCATGACACAAAAGAGTGCTTAAGTATATTTTTTCTTTTTGTTTTACTATAACTAACTTGTGATCACATCTACAATATCTTGTTATTGCTTGGCATAACATACACCTTTTTAAATAATACTCTTCATGGCCGGGCACAGTGGCTCATCCCTGTAATCCCAGTACTTTGGGAGCCCGAGGTTGGTGAATCACTTGAGGTCAGGAGTTCGAGACTAGCCTGGCCAACATGGTGAAACTGTGTCTCTACCAAAAAATAGAAAAATTAGCTGGGTGTGGTGGCACATGTCTGTAGTCCCAGCTACCCCGGAGGCTGTGGTGGAGAATTGCTTGTACCCAAGAGGTGGAGGTTGTAGTAAGCCAAGATCATGCCACTGCACTCCAGCCTGGGCGACAGAGTGAGACCCTGTCTCAAAACAAAAATAATAATAATACTCTTTGTAATAACTTGTTTAACCACAAGAACCTTGTAGCTTAATCAATTGTAGTATTTTAATTTGTTAGTTCATATATTATACCTTTGACGTGGTTTATAACATTTAAAACATATTTTACTAATTTAAAACTTTTGATTTATCACATAGTTTAATATTAAGTTGCTAAATGTAAAATGGATTCAAAGTTTTCTCTTGGAGAATGTTGAAGTATCATAAAGATTGTATTTTTTAGCTTTAAATTGATTCATTTCTTGAAAATTAAAAATCTTGAAGTTTAGAAACATAACACTTCTTGGAAAATTGTTTTACATCCTTGTGAACAAAAGAAGATCCAGTTAAATCCGATCTCAGAGGAGACAGACAAAAACTTTGGAAGCCATCTATTGACTATTAAGGAACTTGTCTTTCTCTTAGAGATGGTACCAATTACTGGTAGTGATACAGGGAGGATAAGGCCTGTCTCTAGGATTGCTGCGATTATTGTCTACGTAGCATGTCCTTCACTTCAGAATCTCTTGTGAATGAAAAGTACATTTGTGTGCTAGAAATAGGAAAAAACCTTGTCTTTTATAGAAAACTTTTAAAATGCGATTATGTTATCAGGTAGATTCAAACGTATAATACACAAGAAAATAAAACAAATGAGTAAGTGTTGTTTGCCTGAGAGGAAGCGGATTTGATAAAGAATATGTAATTTGTAAGAGTTTGAAGGCTTGCGAAGCGCTTTTAAGCTTGAGAGTAATGTCACTGATTCTTAAATCTAATTACATTTTATTTTCTTGATGTATAGGTATTAAGAGCACTCCTCGCATTGAAAAGGGATAGTTAATAGATGCTCTTATGAGTAGTAGAATCTAGGAGTGTCAGTATGGGTGTTTAACCTATTTGGGCAGTGTTTTTCTTTTCCCTTGTTCTGACTAAAGCATTTATCTCTGAGATGGGGAAATGGCATTATCTGTTGAAGACAGGTGGCCCTTCTTAGTCCCTTAAAAAGAGGACATGGCTGGGTGCAGTGGCTCACGCCTGTAATCATAGCACTTTGGGAGGTCGAGGCGGGCGGATTGCCTGAGCTCAGGAGTTCAAGACCAGCCTGGGCAACACGGTGAAACCCCATGTCTACTAAAATACAAAAAACTTAGCCGATGTGACGGCATGTGCACGTAATCCCAGCTACTCAGGAGGCTGAGACAGGAGAATCACTTGAACCAAGGAGGTGGAGGTTGCAGTGAGCCGAAATCACACCACTGCATTCCAACCTGGGCCACAGAGTGAGACTCTGTCTCAAGAAAAAACAAGAAAGAGCAGGGGGGACATAATTAATTCAAAGCACTACAAATGTTAGACTATATAGGAGATTTCATTTAGGTTTGGGAGTCTTTCTGCTTTTATTTACTCGGAGCTACCAACCCACTGAGAAGTAAAGAATTCAGAATAGTCTAATAGTATTTAGTCTGTAGCCCTCCAGCCAATTCTTATGTTCACTGAGTGCCTTCTGCGTGCAAAGGGACCATTTCATGCTAGTATCTGAACAAAACAGACAAAAATCCCAAATCCTTGTCCTTGACGATCTTGCATTCTGTTAACCAACAACTCCCAGTTTACATTACAGCTGAACTCCTTATGTGGTTGGCTTAAAAACTTGAGTGGAGAATTTGGGGTGTGTGTGTTTTCTACACTAAACTTAAAAGCTGTGATTACAGCTTTACTATTTTTAACAAAAGGAAAGGAAGAGGTTTTCTGTAATTGGATAAAAACTAGACTGAAAAGAGGAAAGGGGAAATAGTGTTGTACCTTAGAGAAAGACATTGGTTTAAGATTAAAAGATGACCCAAAGAGAGAAAAAGAGATCCCTGCATTAGACAGACGTGAGGGAAATCTGGGGGCTTCAGGTGTTTCCATTTACTGTACAACCTTGGATAGATGAGTTCCTGGAAAGGAGGATGGGAGTAAAGGTGGAACAATAGGAGGAGGGTGAACAGGATTTTTTAAGTCTGATTTAAATAATTAGGATGTACCTATAAAATGTATGTTGTCATTTGTGTTTAAAAAACTTTCTGTTCTTATGTGAGTATAACTGAAGGATTAGTGACTGACCAATAGGGCCTGGTAATATTGTCACTGATTTTAATGGATACTTTTGTGCTCTTAGCAAACATGGCTAATGGAGCCAATTTGTTTCTTGGTTTATTGTGCTCAACTTGGTCTGTATATTTATCACTGCTTCTTCTTCCGTAGCTTTGTTGTATTACTTAACGTTGTGCTTTTGCTTTTTCTGCATATGAGATTGTCGCGTTGCACTTAGATGCGTGAATCAGGTGCTTAATTTTTGCTTTCTGTTCTTTCTATTGCTTTCCTTTTGAATCAGTTTGGTAAAGAGGCCTCGAGTTTATACAAACATTGCAAACTTAAGCATAAAAGATCTTTCATCTTTTTGTTCTTATTTTAATGCTTGGTGGTCTTCTGCTTTCATTTATGAGTCAGTTTCATTTGATCTTCATTGCTAAAGTGAATCAAAATTGATTTTTTTAATTTTAAAGCAAATCAACTTGCATTTATGTCAGTGCCTCAATATAAAAATGAATGTTCTATTTATGACTTGAGTTTCCTCATTTATTATGCCCAAATACGCCTTCAGATTACTAGTGTATTTGTGTGTGTGCATGTATGTGTATTTTTATTATGTATTTATTTATTTTTTGAGACGAGGTATTGCTCTGTTGCCCAGGCTGGAGTGCAGTGGTGCAATCTCGGCTCACTGCAGCCTCCACCTCCCGGTTCAAGCGATTCTCCTGCCCCAGACTCCCAAGTAGCTGGGGTTACAGGCCTGTGGCACCATGCCCAGCTAATTTTGTATTTTTCGTAGAGACAGGGTTTCACCATGTTGGCCAAGCTGGTCTTGAACTCCTGACCTCAGGTAATCTGCCCACCTCAATCTTCCAAAGTGCTGGGATTATAGGCATGAGCCACTGTCCCCAGCCTAGTTTCTTTTTTAATGTATTTTTGTAACTCTGTTACTTTATCAAAATGCTGATGTGCAAGAGAACTTGAATTTTTAGAATATATTAAATTTAATACTATAATTCAGAACAGATTCATTAAGTTGTTCAACATTTGGCCATCTATCTTAGATTTAAAAATAACCAAAAACAACCTTACTTGAATTTTAAAAAATTATCTCTTATAACTGGTTTTGTTTATATAATCTAACATTTTATTAAATCTTTGGTGGTTGCTGGTCCTAAACTTAAGGAAATTGAGTTTATTTCTATTCAGCTGTTCTGGAGTATTTTGAATTGCAATGTGAAAGTGAAATAACTTTTTTTTTTTTGAGACAGAGTTTTGCTCTTGTTGCCCAGGCTGGAGTGCAATGGCACAATCTTGGTGCACCACAATCTCTGCTTCCTGGGTTCAAGCAATTCTCTTACCTCAGCCTCCCGAGTAGCTGGGACTATAGGCATGTGCCACCATGCCTGGCTAATGTTTTATATTTTTAGTAGAGACAGGGTTTCTCCATATTGATCAGGCTGGTCTCGAACTCCCGACTTTAGGTGATCCGCTCGCCTCAGCCTCCCAAAGTGTCAGAATTACAGGCGTGAGCCACTGCGCCCGGCAGTGAAATAACTTTTAGCTTAATATGTAATATATGTAGTCGTTTTCAGTTATGCCCCTCCCACCCTCCTTTTTAATAAACTCTAACTCTAGTTAGTAAGGGCATGTTTGGAAAGATGAGTGATGATGTTGACTTGCCTTATTATTCTTACTCTACATCTTGAATCTTCTTCCCAGTGATTATATTTAAGTTTAGGTTACTTACTCTTCAGTTTGCTTTTGCTTTGAGTTACTTTTTCTGCCTATGTCTTTGCTTACTTGATTTTTAAGTACAGGGTGGCCACCAAGTTTGTATACACAGGTGGCTATACAGTAATTGTATATTGATGTTGTGTTACAGAATATGAAAATAATATCTATGGCCGGGGCAGTGGCTCACCCCTGTAATCCCAGCACTTTGAGAGGCCGAGGCAGGCAGATCATGAAGTCAGGAGTTCGAGACCATCCTGGCCAACATGGTGAAACCCCGTCTCTACTAAAAATACAAAAATTAGCTGGGCATGGTGGTTTGCGCCTGTAGTCCCAGCTACTCGGGAGGCGGAGGCAGGAGAATTGTTTGAACCCAGGAGGCAGAGGTTGCAGTGAGCCAAGATTGCACCACTGCACTCCAGCCTGGCAACAGAGCAAGACTCCGTCGCAAAAAAATCTGTGTTTTCAGACCTTATGACCACCCTACAGAGGGCAGTTCATGTAGCTGGGTCTTTTTGTCTTTGTTCAGGTTTATATTGCCAAATTATGGAGTCAAGTATAAGGCATATTTGAATATAAAGGAGTAGTGATAATTATAGAGAACGTCTGGAATCACATTGAACCTATGTTTTTAAGAGGATTGAAAACAATCTCAAGGTAAAAATAAGTTTGATATTTAGTTGCTTGTCAGATACTTTGGCTAAAGAAAGTTTGGGAGATGCTAGACAGCAGTAGTTTCAGTTGTGTATTTGAAAGATGGACGGCTAGAGAGGCTGTCCATATGGTAATGATAATGGTATTATTGTTTCTCAAATGTGGATAAGGTATCTTCTCAACAGATTTAGAGAAATATTTCTGAATTGTTGCTACTGTGTGCTTGCAGGTAATGCTGTAGGATGCTTAGCACTGTTTATAAGTGTATAAAGTGTAAGAAGCCTTTATACTTAGTGTGGGTTATATTTCTGGAAAAAGGAGGATAGTGGTTGGGAACATTGACTCCAACGTCATATTCTTGGATTTGAATCCCTGCTCCACCACGGGTAGGTTACTTAATGTTTCTAAACTTCAGTTTTCTCATTTCTAAACTGAGAGTGTTCGTAAGATTGTTGGGTTGGGATAATCTATGTAAAGCTTTTAGCATAGAGACTGGCACATTATAACGGGTAACCTTTATTGAATGCTTTCGATTGCTATTACTACTATTAATACTACTACTATTATACTGCTAAATGATATATGGTAAGTTGAAAGAGTACTGAAACTTGGAAACAGAAGACCCTGTTTGTGGTTCCTACTCAAGCTTTTAATGGTTCTGTGGCATGTGTACTTATTCTTTCTAGGATTTAGTAGCCTTAACCTTCAATCTTAACATTTTTATCAGGGTTAAGGGAGAGGCCTGGACCATGTGATATCTTGAGGTTCTTTTGACTCTCAAATCAAGAGTCCTGTTCTGAGATTCTCATTTTCTACCAGAGCATGAACCACGTAAGGGCAATAACTGTGTTAGTTTTGTATGCTGATCTATCCGTGTATCTATATTGTGTTCTACAAATTTTAGCTGAATAAATGAGTAAATAAGCTAAACAGCATCTTCTAGGGAGAGGAAAGGAGTAGTGCAGAGGTCCCCAACCTTTTTGGTACCAGGGACCGGTTTCATGGAAGACAATTTTTTCCACAGATGATGTGAGGGTTTCAGGATGATTCAAGCACGTTACATTTGTTGTGCACTTTATTTCTATTATTATTACAATGTAATATATAATGAAATAATTACACAGTTTTTCATAATGTGGAATCACTGGGAGCCCTGACCTTGTTTTCCAGCGACTCGATGGTCCTATCTGAGGGTAATAGGAGAAAATTACTGATCATCAGGCATTAGATTCTTATAAGGAGCGCACAACCTAGACCCCTTGCGTGCACAGTTCACAGTAGGGTTTGCACTCCTGTAAGAATCTAATGCTGCCACTGATGTGACAGGAGGTGGAGCTCAGGCAATAATGCCAGCCATGGAGAGCAGCAGTAGCTTCACTTGCTTGCCTACTGCTCACCTCCTGCTGTGCAGCCCTGTTCCTGACAGTTCATGGAGGGTACTGGTCTATGGCCTGGGGGTTGGGGATTCCTGGATTCGTGGGTAGGGAGAGGGAAAAGGATGGTTGTTGAATGTATGAACAGGCGGATGTTGTAGTGAGCCGAGATCGTGCTACTGCATTCCAGCCTGGGCAACAGAGTGACGACACACTGTCTCAAAATAAAATAAATAAATAAATAAACACAAATTTCCTTCTATTCATTTTTGTTTAATAAATATTGTCTATAGGCATTAGTCGCTTTGGAGAACAATGATAATTCAAAGTATCTTGTGATTTTTGCCTTGTCCTCACTTTTAGAAATCACATGCTTAAAAGGAAAAACATCAGGGTCATGAACTTTTGGAGAATTTATTTTGGGTAGATTTTGATATTTAACCTTGAGGACTCTGGGGGAAACTTAGGACCACTTTAATATTTGGGGGGAGAGTAACAAATTTAATAAATTATAAATCATTTCATACTGGATTTTTTGCTTTTTAATATGAAAAATTTTAATGCTGCAAAACATGATAGTAGTACCCTGAGTGTCTATATACCAATCACCTAAATTCAACAGTATTTCGTATTTTTGCCTGTCTTAGTTCAGGCTGCTGTAAAAGAATACCATAGACTGGGTAGCCTATAAAAAACACAAATGTATTTCTTACAGTTCTGAAAGCTGGCAAGTTCTAAAATGAAGGTGCTGGCAGATCTGGTGTTTGATGAGGGCTGTCTTTCTGGTCTGCACATTTCCATTTTGTGTGCTTACATGGTAGGCAGAGCTAGAGAGCTCTTTGGAGTCCTTTTTATAAGGGCACTAATAGTATTCATGAAGGCTCCAACCTGATGACCCAATTACCTTCCAAAGGACCCACTTCATATCACATTGGGGGTTAGGATTTTAACATATAAATTGTGGGGGAGGGGTGGACGCAGATTCAATCCATAACATTGCCATACGAGCCATTTAGAAATTACAGAGATGTCATGTCACTTTACTCCTAAATACGTAAGTATGAATCTCCAAAAAATGATTTTCCTCTATACCTGCAAAATTATCTTACCTGACAAAATTAATTCCCCAATTCATCTGATCCACAATCCATATTCAGACTTCCCCAATTGGGTTAAAAAAAAAGTCTTATGTAGCTTTGCCCCCACAAACCAAGGTCTTTGAAGATTGTACATTATATCATGTTTGTTATTGAGCCTCTGTTCTCTTATAAATTTAAACACTCAAATGATTTTCTCTTTTTGAGGGCACCAGTTGTCTTGTAAAATGTCCTATATTCAGAATTCATCTGATTATTTCTTTGAGATTTTGTTTAAAACTTATTCTGTGTCTTCTTAAACTATTAAGTTAGATCTAATGACTGTTAAGTTTAGGTTAACCATTTTGGCCAGGATAGGTTATAGGTGATGCTGCTTTATGTTATATTGCATCAGAAGCACAAACTGCCTGACTTTTTTGTTTGGTTTTTTTGTTTGTTTGTTTTTGAGACGGAGTCTCATTCTGTCGCCCAGGCTGGAGTGCAGTGGCGCAATCTCGGCTCACGGCAGCCTCTGCCGCCCATGTTCAATCTATTGTCCTGCCTCAGCCTTGCGAGTAACTGGGATTACAGGCACCAACCACCACACTTGGATAATTTTTGTAGTTTTTTAGTAGAGATGGGGTTTCACCATCTTGGCCAGGCTGGTCTTCAACTCCTGACTTCGTGATTCATGCGCCTTGGCCTACCAAAGTGTTGGGATTATAGGCATGAGCCACCATGCCTGACCAATGCCTGAATTTAACAGTAGTAGTGGTGCTAAGTTTGATCACTGGGTTAAGGGTGGTGGTAAGTGCTAGATGTCTTTGTGGAGAAGGAACATTTTCTCTTTTGTAATTATCAGATGATCGTGGCATATACCATTACTATGCAAATCCATTTCCCTTTCAGACTTTCACTTAATAGACTTACTGATACCCTTTTTAAAGGTGGATCTAGACAGGTGTCATCAAACTGTAACCTCTCAGCCCAATTTGGCCTGCTGCTTCTTTTTGTAAAGTTTTATTGGAAGATAGCCATGTTCATTTGTCTATGGCAGCTTTCCCATTACTAAAGCAGAGTTGAGTACTTGAGAGAGAAACCATATGGCCTTGCAAACCCAAAAATATTTACCCTTTTGACCTTAAAAGAGAAAGTTTGTTGACTCATGATCTAGGATGTATGTTTTGTTCCCTTTTTCTCATTGTAGTGGTATACAATTGGTATTTATATATTTGGTGTTTATATTTTTGGTGTTTGCTACATCTCCTGTACTCTGATGTTATTCAAGGGATAACTGCTTTTATCATGGTTAAAATTGTGCAGTTACTGTTTCATTATGTCCCCCAAACCATAAAGTATACCCAGTTAGTGCTACACATGGTATGTAAAATCTTCTGTTAAAAGTTTGGAAATATTTCAGACATAGAGTTAAAAATATTGAACAATGAAGTACCCACCACCCAGCTTAGTTTAGGTAGTTGAAGCTCTTCTGTAATCTTCCTGAATTCCATCTTCTTTCTCTGCCACTATCCTAAATTTCATGCCTGCCTCATAGATACGATCTTCATACATGTATCTGTTTCTTTTTTTTTTTTTTTTTTTGAGATGGAGTTCCTGTTGTTGCCCAGGCTGGAGTACAGTGGCATGATCTCAGCTCACTGTAACCTCCGCCTTCAGGTTTTAAGCAATTCTCCTGCCTCAGCCTCTTGAGTGGCTGAGATTACAGGCACATGGCACCACGCCCAGCTAATTGTTGTATTTTAGTAGAGACGGGGTTTCACCGTGTTGGCCAGGCCGGTCTCAAACTCCTGACCTCATGATCCGCCCGCCTTGGCCTCCCAAAGTGCTGGGATTACAGGTGTGAGCCACCGTGCCTGGCCTACATGTGTCTATTTCTAAATAGCATATAGTACTGTTTTAAGAGGCTTATGTACATGATCATATACAAAATTTTTTGGTTTTTTTTTACAATTTGTTCTTGTCACTTAATATTTTTGCAGTTCTTTTTTTGTTCTAGTCCCTTTTTTCCATAGTATTGCATATATATTGCATAGTATTCCATTGTATGATTAGAACAGTTCTTTTTTTTTATTTTTAATAAGACAAGGTCTGGCTCTATTGCTCAGGTTAGAGTGCAGTGGCTCAATCTTGGCTCACTGCAGCCTTGACCTCCCAGGCTCAAATGATCCTCCCACCTCAGGCTCCCAAATACCTGGAACTACAGGTATACACCACCACATCTGGCTAATTTTTGTGTTTTTTTTGTAGAGATGAGGTTTCACCATGTTGCCCAGGGTGGCTTCTAATTCCTGAGCTCAAGTGATCCACCTCCTTTGTCCTCCTAAAGCATTATGATTACAGGTGTGAGCCACCACATGCAGCTAGAACACATTTTGTCTAGTCTTTTTGGAAGGACATTTGGATTATTTTTGTAATTTTAATCAATGGTCTAAAACTATTTACATGCCATATATACATGCGAGAATTTCTCTAGGGAGTAAAATTGCTAAACTGTAGGCCATCCTTATAGCCCTAACTAGATATTTCCAAAATTCTCTCCAATGTTGCTATACCAATTTATACTCCTGCCAGTGGTGTCTATATATATATAGACATATATATATATATATAGACATATATATATATATATATATATTTTTTTTTTTTTTTGGAGACAGAGTTTTGCTCTTGTCACCCAGGCTGGAGTGCAATGGCGCAATCTTGGCTCATTGCAACCTCTACTTCCTGGATTCAAGCTATACTCCTGTCTCAGCCTCCTGAAGTAGCTGGGATTACAGGCACCTGCTGCCACGCCCAAATAATTTTTTTGTATTTTTAGTAGAGATGGGGTTTCACCATATTGGCCAAGGTGGACTTGAACTCCTGACCTCAGTTGATCCTCCCACCGTGGCCTCCCAAAGTGCTGGGATTACAGGTGTGAGTCACTGCGCCTGGCCTGTTTTTTTTGGTTTTCATTTTTTTGGTTTTTTTTTTTTTTTTTTTTGAGTCTTGCTGTGTCACCCAGGCTGGAGTGCAGTGGCATGATTTCGGCTCACTGCAACCTCCACCTCCCAAGTTCAAGCGATTCTCCTGCCTCAGCCTCGCCTCAGCCTCCTAAGTAGCTGGGATTACAGGCGTGCACCACCACACCTGGCTAAGTTTTGTATTTTTAGTATAGATGGGGTTTCACTATGTTGGTCAGGCTGGTCTTGAACTCCTGACCTCATGAACCGCCCACCTTGGCTTCTCAAAGTGTTGGGATTACAGGCATGAGCCACCGTGCCCAGCCAAAAGTTTCTGTTGTTTTAATTCAGTGCTGTCCTATATAAATATAATGTAATTTAAATTTTTCTAGTATACATTGTAAAAAAGAAACAGGCGAAGTTAATTTTAGTAATGTATTTTATTTAATCCAGTAGTTCCAAAATGATTCAATTTGTAAACAGTGAAGTTAATTAGCTATTTTGAATTCTTTTAATAAATATTAAATGATGTGATTTGGCTGTGTCTACACCCAAGTCTCATCTTGAATTCCCAGGTGTTGTGAGAGGGACCCCGTGGGAGGTAATTGAATCATGGGGACAAGTCTTTCCTGTGCTGTTCTCATGATAATAAGTCTCATGAGATCTGATGGTTTTATAATGGGGAGCTTCCCTACACAAGTGCTCTCTCTTTGCCTGCTGCTATCTATGTAAGATGTGACCTGCTCCTCCTTGCCTTCAGCAGTGATCCTGAGGCCCCCCTGGCCATGTGGAACTGAAAGTCCATTAAACCTCTCTTTCTTTTGTAAATTGCCCAGTCTTGGGTATGTCTTTATCAGCAGTGTGAAAACTACTAATACATTAAATATTTAAAATCCATTGTGTATTTTACACTTACAGCAAATCTCTGTTTGCATTAGCCTCATTTAAAATTCTTACTAGCCCTGAGTGGTTAGTGGCTACTATACCAAACAGCAAAGCTCTGTATTCTTGTCTGCATTTGGTATTGAGAGTCTCTCTCTCTCTTTTTTTAATCTAAGGAGAGAGAAATGGTGTTTTATTTTGACTTTAATTTCGCATCTTCTTGTTAGTTTTCCTGATGACAAAGTAAAATCTTACAGGCATAAATATGGAATTACTTTGCCATTAGAATGCAGGTGTTTATTTTATTAATTGTGTTTAAGAGTTTTTAGATATTAGATATTAGATTTAGATGTTAGATAATGTGTCTATAAAATGATGGTGCTAATTAAAAACTAACCTGGCCGGGCGTGGTGGCTTATGCCTGTAATCCCAGCACTTTGGGAGGCTGAGGTGGGTGGATCACCTGAGGTCAGAAGTTCAAGACCAACCTGGTCAACATGGTGAAACCCCCGTCTCTACTAAATGTACAAAAATTAGCCAGGTGTGGTGGCGGGAGCCTGTAATCCCAACTACTCAGGAGGCTGAGGCAGGATAATTGCTTGAACCTGGGAGGCAGAGGTTGCAGTGAGCTGAGATCGCACCATTGCACCCCAGCCTGGGCAACAAGAGCAAAACTTCGTCCCCATCCCTGCCACCAAAAAAAAAGACTTTAAGCCGGGCGCGGTGGCTCACGCCTGTAATCCCAGCACTTTGGGAGGCCGAGGCGGGCGGATCACAAGGTCAGGAGATCGAGACCACGGTGAAACCCCGTCTCTACTAAAAATACAAAAAATTAGCCGGGCGCGGTTGTGGGCGCCTGTAGTCCCAGCTACTCGGGAGGCTGAGGCAGGAGAATGGCGTGAACCCGGGAGGCGGAGCTTGCAGTGAGCCAAGATCGCGCCACTGCACTCCAGCCTGGGCGACAGAGCGAGACTCTGTCTCAAAAAAAAAAAAAAAAAAAAAAAGACTTTAACTTCAAGTCAACTCTAAAATATTACCCAAAATGTGTATTTGGATTGACATGAATGCTTGGAAGGATGGTACTTGAATGGTAACAATAGGGGTAGGGACAGGGCAATTGCGTAATACTTAAGGCAAACAATCCTTTGTATATATTTCTTTTCCTTCGTATATTTCTCACTCTGTTTTGCTTAATCTTCATCTTTCTTTCCTCAGCCCTACATTTGAAGACCTTTAGGAAGAGTTGGCTGAATAGATTGATCTAGAGCCAAAGATGTTCTCAAAAAGGGCTACAGGGCTAGACTGACTTTGGGAGTTGGGGATACTCTATGCCCATCATCAGGAAACACACCAAGTAATATAAATTCATTAGTGTGTCCTTTGTCCATAGTAAGTTGGTGTAATTGGCTAAGTGCTTTAAATGAATCAGCAAAAGTAAAATTGCTGGAAATCAAGGACTGCTTGTACTTAATAAATGTTATAGTGGATAATAGAGGTTAATCAGCATTCCAGTAGATTTTTAGGTTTCTGCCAATTTAATATTTCTGGGAATGTTGAAATAGCTGACTAGGACATTCTTTCTTGAAGAAGGATCTTTTTAAATTACTCTTTTTTTTTTTTTTTTTTTTTTTGAGATTGTGTCTCACTCTGTTGCCCAGGCTAGAGTACCAGGGCTGTGATCATATCTCACTGCAGCCTCAAACTTCTGGGCTCAAGCTATCCTTCTGCCTCAGCTTCCTGAGGAGCTAGGACTACAGGCATGGGGCACCATGCCTGGCTAAGAAGTGTTTTTTAAGTTAACACATATTTTATTTAGTACCTACTAGATGCCAAGGTCACAAATTAGGGTAGGAAAGGAGCTAAGAAGGGCAAAAATGTTAAAAGGAATCCAAATGATTTTATA
This sequence comes from Macaca mulatta, assembly GCF_049350105.2. NCBI lineage: Eukaryota > Metazoa > Chordata > Mammalia > Primates > Cercopithecidae > Macaca > Macaca mulatta. The sequence continues at coordinate 80,665,543 of NC_133418.1, read as the reverse complement.
GGATTGGTGAGATGGTGGTAGGAAGAGTTGGGATGACATGAAGGAGAAGGAAGTGTTGTGTTTTGTTTTGTTCTGGAGACAGGGACTTGCTCTTTTCCCAGGCTGGAGTGCAAATCACAGCTCACTGCAGCCTCGATCTCCCAGGCTTAAGCAGTTGTCCCACCCCAGCCTCCCAAGCAGCCAGGACCACAGGTGTGTGCCACCATACCTGGCTAATTTTTAAATTGTTTGTATAGACAGAGTCTCACTATGTTACCCAAGCTGGTTGGCCTCCGACTCCTGTGCTTAAGCGATCTTTCCATTTTGGCCTCCAAAAGTGCTGGGATTACAGCCATGAGCCACCATACCCATGATAGGAAATATTATTTCATAGGCACCTTGAAGGATTTGGCTAGCTAAATAAAATGAAGTAGGAAAAACTGACTGTGAGGTGGGAGTGACCATGATGAAGTTGGGCTGTGTAGAGCCTAGGCATGACAGATTAGAGAAGGTTCTTGATAAGGGTGTAAAAAGCCACTACGTCTTTTAGGGACATTTAAGGTGTGTTTTAGGGAAAAACATGATAATCTGTAGGTGGATTAGAGGAAAATGAGATTGAAGTCAGGGAAATCCACTAGGAATAAGTTAGATAATCAACGCATTATGTGATGATGCTGAAACTTAGGGTGATAGGATAAGAGAGACACTGAAAAACAAGATTGATGGAACATAGTGATTTAGTGGTGGTTGAATATATATCAAAAGATTTATGGCTTCTGTCCTGGATTAATACTAGAGGAATGCTCTTACCAATACAAATAGGTAGGTAGGCATATGAAGGTGGCTTGGGTGCACAGTTGAAGTTTTTGATTATGTTGTATTTGAAGAGAGAGGTAGCACAGCTAAGCTTTATGTTTAAAATCTAGACTAAAATTCATCTGAGAAGTCGGTGTATACATAGCCTAAGCCATGAGATTGCATCAGAGGGCAGATACTGTGTTTTGGGTTGAAGGTTAAATATTATTTTGGGACCCCACTTCCCTCTTTCAGAGGCTACAGAAAAAAGAATAAAGGCAAGTGATTTGAGAGTGTTTTGAAAGTCAACCCAAGTGTTAAGAGTTTCCAGAATGGAGGAGTTACCAATAGTTTGAAGTGCCACAAAGTACCTTATTTTGAGAAGCCTCTTCTTTTTTTTTTTTTTTTTGAGACAGAGTCTCACTCTGTCACCCAGGCTGGAGTGCTGTGGCCGGATCTCAGCTCACTGCAAGCTCCGCCTCCCGGGTTTACGCCATTCTCCTGCCTCAGCCTCCCGAGTAGCTGGGACTACAGGCGCCCGCCACCTCGCCCGGCTAATTTTTTGTATTTTTTAGTAGAGACGGGGTTTCACCGTGTTAGCCAGGATGGTCTCGATCTCCTGACCTCGTGATCCGCCCGTCTCGGCCTCCCAAAGTGCTGGGATTACAGGCTTGAGCCACCGCGCCCGGCCCGAGAAGCCTCTTCTTAGGACTGATAGTTGGCTAATTCTACCACACAGGACATCAGTGTTCGAGCTGTTTTGTCAGGAATATTGGTGTTTTGGGTACTGAAATGGCTGTATATCGTGAGAAACATTCTCTATGCATGATACTCCATACATACGGGAAATGCTAGTAGTTTCTTTTTTTTTTTTTAATTTTTATTTATGTTTTTTTTTTGAGACAGAGTTTCGCTCTTGTAGCCCAGGCTGGAGTACAATGGCATGATCTTGGCTCATCGCCACCTCCGCCTCCCGTGTTCAAGTGATTCTCCTGCCTCAGCCTCCTGAGTAGCTGGGATTACAGGCATGCACCACCACGCCTGGCTTTTTTATATTTTTAGTAGAGATGGGGTTTCTACATGTTGGTCAGGCTGGTCTCAAACTCCCCACCTTAGGTGATCCACCTGCCTTGGCCTCCCAGAGTGCTGGGATTACAGGAGTGAGCCACCGCGCCCGGCCGATACTAGTAATTTGTTATAATTACTTTGTTCTTGATTACTTGATATTTAAGTTTTCTAATTGTGATTTGCTTTTCTTGTTTTACTTTTCTCTTTAGTTTGTTTTGAAATATTAGGTTACAGATTTCCTCTCTTTAATAGGCACTTTTTTCCTAGTGTGCTTTCTTTGACTCTAGGGACTTTAGTTTTCATATTCTTTTTTTTTTTTCTTTCTTATAATTACTTTGTATAGAATTGGACTGTGATATTTTCCTGAACTTTTAGGAAGGTAGGGGGTGTGTGGAATTTTTAGATTTTCTTCTTAGCAGTTTTTCTTTAGTGTAGAGCTTTGTCTAACAAGGGAGCGTTTATTTCAGAGTTTGTAGGCTCTAGATTGCTCCAGCACTATCAGATCTTATTGTATATTGGTCCCTTTGCATGACCTCAGCAGTTGGGTCTTGCAGAATTCCTTTTCAGTTTTAGCTGTTACTAGATTGTCCTGTCACACTTTTCAGTGAGTAGCTATTTGTGATGTTGGAGTTTCTCTCATCTCAGGATCTTCAGAAGCCTGTTTTCCTCTTGCTTCCTTTTGCACAAATGCTAATACCACTTGGGTCTTACAACAATTTGTAGCTTATGGGGAGATAATACCTTTGTTGTTGGATTGCCTTGTCTGTGTGAGGACATTAAAAACTTCTGCTGCTACCACCACTGCCATCTTAGACTGTCCATGTGCATGTTCTTAACTACCGTGTTGTATTACTTGCCAGGTGATATTCGATGAAATCAGGCCATTTAGATGAGGAATATACACATTTTGCCTTGAATATTCTTCCCATGTGATTTTGGAAGCAAATATCTGGATAGAGTAGGATAAGTAAGATGGAATAATAGGTATTTAATCGGTGGGAGAGTCGGTCTCCAGAATCAAGTACAGCTGGATACTGGGATAAGGTTTACATAAGTTGTTGAGTAGGCCTGAATGACCTAAAACCAGAGGAATCCAAAAGGCCTGCTGCCTCATCACCACCCAGTAAAGCCCAAAGCTTCAGCTTCTTTATTACTTAAGTATATTGTATATTGAAGGACATACCAGTGAGCCCCAGGAGGAAGGGAGAGAATTAGCCAGAGAGCTTTTTGACCCAATTGTGAGCCTGAAGATGAGATTTGGCTTTGGAATTGGACTGCATGGGTTAGTATCTTAGTTTTACCACTTGATAGTTGTGTGTCTTTGGCAAGTTCTTAACCTCATTGTATGTTTCCTCATTTGTAATGTAGTGATTATAATAGTACTTTCCTCATAGGATTATTGTGAGGATTAAATGAGTTCATGCCTGTAAATACATTGAAACAATTCCTAGCACATAGAAAATGTCTGCTGCTCTAATAGGTATCCAGCGGTTGTTCTTTTTAATAGGACATTGACTGAATAGCAGCATTTGACACAGTTGATCACTTCCTCTTCTGTAAGGGCATATTTGTCGTCAGGGGTACCACACTGTTGGTTTTCCTCCCACAACTCTGGTTACTGATTCTCAGTAACTTTTACTGCATTTTTTTTCATCTCTTGACCTTTAAATGTTGGAGTGCTCAAGAACTTAGTTCTTTAGTGTCTTCTCTTTTTAAATTATATTTACTCTGTTCTCAAGGGGTTTAAGTGGAGACTTAATTACCATATAAATGCCCCCAAATTTATGTCTTCATTCTTGATCCCACTCCTGAACATCTATTTCTAGATCCACCTGCCTGCAGTATCTCCACTGGACATGTAATAGGCATCTCTAACTGAACATGTTCAAAACTGACTACTTGATAGATTATGCCTGCCTTCTTCATTCTTGAACCCACTCCTGAATGCTTTATTTCTAGATCCACCTGCCTGCAGTATCTCCACTGGACATGTAATAGGCATCTCTAACTGAACATGTTCAAAACTGACTACTTGATAGATCATGCCTCCCTTCTTCTCCCCTAAGTTGCTATTGGCACAGACTAAATCAGGGATTCTTAAGCTGGAGCCCACAGACTCACATAGAGATCTATCAATAAAATTCAGGAGGATCATTTTTTGTTTTTTTTTTTTTTTTGAGACGGAGTCTAGCTCTGTTGCCCAGGCTGGAGTGCAGTGGCCGGATCTCAGCTCACTGCAAGCCCCGCCTCCCGGGTTCACACCATTCTCCTGCCTCAGCCTCCCGAGTAGCTGGGAGTACAGGCGCCCACCACCTCGCCCGGCTAATTTTTTTTGTATTTTAGTAGAGACGGGGTTTCACCGTGTTAGCCAGGATGGTCTCGATCTCCTGAACTCGTGATCCGCCCGTCTCGGCCTCCCAAAGTGCTGGGATTACAGGCTTGAGCCACCGCGCCCGGCCAGGATCATGTTTTTATTTTCACTAATCTCTAATTGAAATTTAACGTTTTCTTCAATTATCAATGTAGTATAGCAATACTTTTTTTACATGTCTTCTTTAGAAGTCAGATGTTTCTATATCATATTATAGTTGTTGCAAGTATCTTAAAATATTACTAAACTCACCACTACTTCAGAATTATGACATTTATTAGACCTGCCACTAGATATTATTATTGTGTTAGTGAAGAAGACATGTATTACTACGTCAGATTTTAAAAAATATTTTGATAACGACTTTAATATTATTGGGTTTTATAGTAATCCTAATTATTGTATGCATTGTATGCTTACCTGGCTTCTAACCTGTTGTATTAGTTTTGCCTGTTTTTACATTTCATTTAAATGGAATCATACATTGTATACTCTTTGATTTCTAGTTTCTTTCAACATTGTTAATGAGATTCATCTAAGTTCCTGCTTATAGTTGTGTCTTGTAGAATTTGAAAAAGCATGACAAGCGATGCTAAATTAATTCTTCTTGTATGATAGATATCTTGCCCTATGTTGAGAACTGCTACTTTAAAGTTGATTAAGTGGTAATTTTCTGTTTTTGATATAGCCTGAATATATACTTTTCATAGGTCTGCATGTAGTTTGGTTTTTAGAGCACACTGTACATATTCAGTGTGATAGATTTTTTTCTCAGATTAAATTTGTGACTAAAGCAAAATACCACTGTCAACAAAGCTATTTCCATTTTATGAACTATATTTTTCTTATTGAAAGGCTTGGAGAGGGATAAATTATATTGTTGTCCTGAGTTTGAAATTTCTAGCTGAGCTTTTGATTTAGGACAAGAAAATCTAAATTATTCTTGTATCTGGGGTCTCTCAATTATAATTTCAGAGAATCTGATTTGCTGAATAAATTTGTTTTCATAATCTTGCTCTAATGTAGAGCTGTAGTTTCCAGCTTTTGGAGAATTATTAGACTAGCCTATTTTTATCAGTAACATTTCCTTGCCATTGGACCTGGGTGTGGTCAATGCCAATGTTATTCAGCAATTTTAATGAAAACTGTAAAATATCTCTTAAACAATTATTCAAGCCCTTTTGAATATCAGTTATATTTTGAAAATTCTAAGCGAATGTCACTGATAGTACAGTTCATCAGAATTGATTTGGAAGAGGAGAGGACTTAAATAATTTAATTCTGAAAATACTAAGAATTGGAAGAAAGGATGCAAGCTACATGTTCTGTTTCTGTGAGTTTACTGATGGGGTGTAGTTGTTTTTCTTTCGCTTCTCATTCAAGCAGTGTTTAGTATTTGATGCAGGTGTTTGTGAATGAGTATGTTCTGTAAGGTCCTGGAATGTTGTTAGTAGTATGTGACTTTTCAAACATCTCTTTGAACATAAGCTGATTGTTAGATTTTATTACTACTATCATTTATGTTAGCAATGTTTTATAATAATGAAAGCCATTAATCTACACATTGTCTAGGAACAGGCTGGAAGTGAAGAGTACTTGGCTATATCATAGAAATATTTCTTGGTAACCCTTTGGAATATATGTGGCATCAGTTAAATTTTGAAGATAGAAGCATATTAAGTATTTCATGTGTACAAGCTTTTTTTCTTTTGAAACAGTCTCACTCTGTCATCCAGGCTGGAATGCAGTCATATCATCTTGGCTTACTGCAGCCTCCACCTCCTGGGCTCGAGCAATCCTCCCACCTCAGCCTCCCAGGTAGCTGGGGCTACAGGCACACACCACCATGCCCGGTTAATTTTTGAATTTTTTAAAATAGAGACAGGGTCTCACTATGTTGCCCAGGCTGGTCTCGAACTCCTGGACTCAGGCAATTCACCCGCCTCAGCCTCTCAAAGTGCTGGGATTACAGGCGTGAGCCATTGCGCCTGGCCTGATTTTTAACTAAAAGGTTTATACAACTATTAATGATTTTGCATTTAGACATTATCATTTGATTTTCTGCTATGGAATGTCAAAGAAATTTTCTGTGGTCTAGTTTTGTTGATGAGAAGTCTCGTGCTATTTGGATTCTTCTTTTAGTGTAGATGACTTTCTAACTACTTTTACCCCCAAAAGCTTAAATAAAATGTAATTGTAGTACAAAAAGCACATAAAATAACATTACCATCTTAACCGTTTTTAAGTGTACAGTTCCTATCAGGCCATGGTTGCTGCAAAAAAGAAAAATAAGCATACAGTTCAGTAGTATTAAGTATATTCACATTATTATGCAACAGATATCCAGAACTTTTTCATCTTGCAAAACTGAAACTCTATTCCCATTAAACAACAGCTTCCCGTTTCCCCTTCTACCCCCAGTCCGTGGTAACTATCACTCTACTTTCTGTTTCTGTGCATTTGACTGTTTTAGATACCCTATATAAGTGGAATCATGTAGTATTTGTCTTTTTGTGACTGACCTGTTGTCCATGTTGTAGCATGTGACAGGATTTCCTTCACTTTTTTTTAAGGCTGAATAATAATTCATTCTATGTATATACTACATTTTGTTTATCCATTCATTTGTCATGGAACATTTGGGTTGCTTCTACCTCTTGGCTATTATGCATAATATGGGTACTATGATCATGAATGTACAAATAGAAATGCCTCTTTGAGATCCCACTCAATATTTTTGGATACATACACAGAAGTGGCTTGCTGGATCATATGGTTGTTTTATTTATAATTTTTTGAAGAAGCGCCATACTGCTTCCAAAAGCTTTTAAGTTTTTTTTAATTCTTGGCCATCTGAAAGTCCATAATGATCTGTCTAAACATGGGATCTCTCCCCTGCTCTGCCTCTCCGCCAAGCAGTAGGCTTTGAGTCTGAGTATTTGTATCGTCCCTCAGCTCTGAAAAATTATTTTTGTTTTATTGTTTCTTTGATAATTTCGTTTCTTCTCTATTTCTGGAATATTTGTTTGGTCCAGCATTGCATTTCCTGGATTGAACCTCTGTGATGTTCACCTTTAAATTTTTTTTTTTTTTTGAAATGGAGTCTCGCTCTGTCACCCAGGCTGGAATGCAGTGGCGCACTCACTGCAAGTTCTGCCTCCCAGGTTCACGCCATCCTCCTGCCTCAGCCTCCCTAGTGGCTGGGACTACAGGCGTGTGCCACCACACCTGGCTAATTTTTTGTATTTTTAGTAGAGACAGGGTTTCACCGTGTTAGCCAGGATGGTCTCGATCTCCTGACCTCATGATCCACCTGCCTGGGCCTCCCAAAGTGCTAGGATTACAGGCGTGAGCCGCCACGCCCGGCCTTTACCTTTAAATTTTTAAATTTGATATACAGTCCAGGAGATTGCTTTGGCTTACTTTAACTTCCAAAAACCATCAAGAATTTTTGGGTTTTGTTTGTTTTTAAGAAGGGGGATGGATTGAGGCAGTCATGTTTAAATCTGAAAGGCTGTTTTTTTGTACTATGTTCCATTTGTTAACATCCTGTTATTCTATGGAAGCAAGATGAACTATCTTTTTCAATGAGGATTCTGATTTCTGATTTAAAAGAAAAAATCTTTTATTTTTTAAGTAGTTTTTTCCTTCTCTTCTCCCACTGTTTATCATGCCTTTAGTGCTGCTCCTTTCCTTTCCTTTCCTTCCCCTTCCCCTTCCCCTTCCCCTTCCCCTTCCCCTTCCCCTTCCCCTTCCCTTTCCCCTTCCCCTTCCCCTTCCCCCTCCCCTCCCCTCCCCAGGGTCTTGCTTTGTTGCTCAGGCTGGAGTGCAACAGTACGATCATGTTTCACTGCAGCCTCAACCTCCCAGGCTCAAGCAGTCCACCCATCTCAGCCTCCTGAATTGGCTGGGATCACAGGCACGTGCCAACATGACTGGTTAATTTTTTGATTTGTCCTAGAGACGGGACCTTGCTATGTTCCCTAGGCTGGTCTTCAACTCCTGGCCTGAAGCGATCCTCCTGCCTCAGCCTTCCAAAGTGCTAGGATTACAGGCATGAGCCACTATGCCCAGTTTGCCTGCCTGCCTGCCTGCCTGCCTTCCTTCCTCCCTCCCTCTCTCCCTCCCTCCCTCCCTCCTGCGTCCCTCCTGCGTCCCTCCTTCCCCCCCCCCCCTCCTTCCCCCCTCCCCCCTCCCTCCCCCTCCCTCCCCCTCCCCCTTTCTTTCTTCACATGCCTCATTATCCTTAGCTGTTTATACTTATTCTTAAATATGAATAGAGAATTCATGTTAAGTTTCTTGAGAAAAGACAGAACACTTCTGCTTTTTGTCTGTTTGAGGGGAGACTGGGGTTGATGGTTCTCTATAACTTAGTTTCACCCTCATTCTTACTTGCAGGCATGATCCTATTTTCCTACATCTGTGAACGTACTATGTCTGAGTTCTCAACCTGTCTAGGATTCCCTCTGCAGTTCTAACTTGCTAAGCTGCTGGTCCTTCCATTCTTTTTTATGTTTATTTATTTATTTATTTTCGAGAGTCTTTGTTACCAGGCCGGAGCGCAATGGCGCAATCTTGGCTCACTGGAACCTCCGTCTGCCAGGTTCAAGCAATTATCCTGCCTCAGCCTCTCAAATAGCTGGCATTACAAGGTGCCTGCCACCACGCCTGGCTAATTTTTTGTATTTTTAGTAGAGATGGAGTTTCGCTATGTCGGCCAGGCTGGTCTTGAACTCCTGACCTCAGTTTATCCACCCGCCTCGGCCTCCCAAAGTGCTGGGATTACAGGCGTGAGCCACCGTACCCTGCCCATTGTTTTTTTATTAATCACTGCTTCTATCTGCTTTATCGTTTCCAAAGGCTTTTGATACCTCTACCAATTGATGGCATACCTCTTGCCCCCATTTCCTGCTCTTAATCTTTCATTGCTTCATGTTTTACACCTTTTTAAAAATTTTTTCTTTGCTAACATTTTGATGGTGTATTGGGAGGGATTAGAGATAAATGACTTTGTTCCACCTGTCTTGAACTGGAAACCCTTTTATCATATGGATTATAGTGTATGAATGTGAATATTTTCATTACAAAAATATTTCACAAAAGATTAGGCTACCATTGGGCATTTGTGTATAGATTATTGTTTGATACGAGTAGAGAAATTTAAGTGTATATATATATATTTTTTTGGAGACCATCTTGCTCTGTTGCCTGGGCTGGAGTGCAGTGGCCCAATCTCAGCTCACTGCAACCTCTGCCCCCAGGTTCAGGCGATTCGCCTGCCTCAGCCTCTTGAGTAGCTGGGACTATAGGTGCCCGCTACCACATCCAGCTAATTTTTTTGTGTATTTTTAGTGGAGATGGAGTTTTACCATGTTGGCCAGGCTGGTCTTGAACTCCTGACATCAGATGATCTGCTCGTCTCAGCCTTCCAAAGTGTTGGGATTACAGGTGTGAGCCACTGTGCCTGGCCAAGTATATTTGATTTTGTGAAAATATTGAAACTTTCATGTCTTTTTTTCCTATATCACTTTTTGAAGCTTTTCACCCTTTTGCTTGTTCTCACTTTTTAAGGCATTTTTTTTCCATTTCTTTTGAAAGTAATTTTAAAGAACTCTCAAAAAATTTAGTAGGCAGATACATTTAAATGAGTTGATCTTTTATTTGTAAGTGTTAGACCAGGCGTCTGTTAAAGCAGAAGTGACATTTATTTTGGCTAAACAGTTTCTGTTCTACATATGTGTTTACATAGCATTTTCACACTCCATAAATTGAACAGAGCAAGTACCCATATTTTTGTTGACTAAGTTTTACTGTAATATTTGTCAAGGAAATGGGCATTTAACGACCATTTAATAATAAAAGAAATTGTATACAATTATTGTATTGAAATAAGATTTTACTGAGACATGAACTGTTATATCAGTGTTGCAGCTTATTTGAATAGTCTTGCAGCATGAACATTTTTGATTCTTAACATAAGGATCCATGTTCTCATCACTAAGATTTAACAGACATTAACATTTTGCTGTTTGCTTCAAATTGATCTCATAGAGAAATGTTAACCAACTTTAAATATTACCACTTCACTATTTCCCTAGAAGTAAGTACTGTCAAGTTGGTCTCAAGAGTTTTAGTGTTTGTACTACTCAAGCATGTTTTTAAATACTTTTGCCACATATTCATGTATGTGAACTAATCTATTGCTTTGTAAATTTTATAATTTTGCATAATGACATCACGCTGTATGTATCATTTTCCAGCTACTTTTGTTTTGATTTACTCATGGGGATACAAGTTAATGTAATCCATACTTTTAAATTCTGTGGAGAATTACATTGTGTCAGCATCATTGTATGCTTCTGCTTGTATATATGTGAAAATTTCCCTAGGTGGATACTCTATAACCAACAATTCTCCAGGAAATTATATGCATTTTTATTCTACCAAATACCACTCTGGAGATTTCTCATGCTGTTCTGGTTCCTAATTCTTTATGTTTGACTTATTTTTTCCCCTTTGTTCCCTCTGAGAAATTTTAGGTTTTATCTTTATCACCAGTGTTTTGAAATTTCAGTTGCTTTTTGTGTCTTTGTGTGTGTATGAGGTTGATTCCACTTTGAATCTTGACACTTAGGGTGTTTAGTTCTCTTTCCTTTTCTTGTTCTTTCTGTAATAGCTATTAGTTTCAGGACTGATCCTGCAGCTTTCTTAGTTTTATTCTTTACGAGTTTGAGTCCATTTGGTTTTTGTGAGGGGGAAGGGTCTGGGGGATTTTACTTTGGATTTTTTTTTTTTTTTTTTCAGTTTGATTTTCTGACCTTTTATTGAAAATTTTGTCATTTTAATTTTAATTTAATTTAATTTAATTTTGTTTTGTTTTGTTTTGTTTTGTTTTATTGAGATGGAGTCTTGCTCTGTCGCCCAGGCTGGGGTGCAATGACATGATCTCGGTTCACTGCAACCTCCATCTCCCAGGTTCAAGCGATTCTCCTGCCTCAGCCTCCCGATAGCTGGGATTACAGCCCACAACCATGCCTGGCTAATTTTTGTGTTTTTAGTAGAGATGGGGTTTCTCCATGTTGGCCAGGCTGGTCTCAAACTCCTGACCTCAGGCGATCTGCCTGCCTGGGCCTCCCAAAATACTGGGATTACAGGCGTGAGTCACCGTGCCTGGCCTGTCATTTTTATTTTTAAAATGTTTTATTTAACTTGACATTATAATCTTACATATTTATTAGGTACAGAATGATGTTATAACATATGTATGCAGTGTAAAATGATTAAGTCAAGCTAATGAACATACCTGTCACCTTAAATAATTATTATTTATTCCACCTGTCTAACCACAACTTTTTATCCTTTGACCAATATCTCCTCATTTTGCACCACCCTCCCAGCCTCTGGTAACTACCATTCTACTCTCTGCTTCTGTGAGTTTGATTGTTTTAGATGTCACATGCAAGTAAGAATATACAATATTTGTCTTTCTATTCCTGGCTTATTTTACTTAGCATAATATCCTCCAGGTTCATCCATGTTGTTGTAAATGACAGAATTTCCTTCTTTTTTAAGACTGAACAGTATTCCATTGTGTATATATACACCACATTTTCTTTATCCATTCATTCATTGATGGACACTTAGGTTGATTGCGTAACTTGGTTTTGGTAAATAATGCCACAGTGAACACGGGAGTGCAGATACTTCTTCCACATACTGAATTCAGTACCTTAGGGTTACCCAGAAGTGGGATTGCTGGATCATACGGTAATTCTGGTTTTAGTTTTTTGAGGAATAGATAGTTGTCCAGAATGACTGTAATAATTTACATGCCCACCATCACTGTACAAGGGTTCTCTTTTCTCCACATCCTTACCAATACCTGTTATCTTTATCTTCCTAATAGCTATTCTGACAGGTGTGAGATGATATGTCATTGTGCCTTTAATTTGCGTTTCCCTGATGATTAGTGAGGTTGAGCATTTTTTCACATGTCTATTGGCCATTTGTATGCCATTTTAATTTTAAAAAGCACTTTTCTTTCCTCTGAATTTTTTTATTTTGAATTTTTTTCTTTTTAGAGACATGTTCTCACTCTGTCATGCAGGCTGAAGTACAGTGGTCCATCACTACAGTCTTCAACTCCTCCTGGGCTAAAGCAATCTTCCCGCCTCAGCTTCCCTAGTAGCTAGGACTACATGTGCTTGCTACTGAACCCAGTTAATTAAATTTTTTTTTTTTTTTTTTGAGAGACGGAGTCTTGCTCTGTTGCACGGGCTGGAGTGCAGTGACATGATCTCATCTCACTGCAGTTTCTGCCTCTCAGGTTCACGTGATCCTCCTGCCTCAGCCCCCCAGTAGCTGGGATTACAGGCATGTGCCACCATGCCTGGCTAATTTTTGTATTTTTAGTAGAGATGGGGTTTTACTGTGTTGGCCAGGTTGGTCTCGAACTCCTGACCTCAGGTGATCCACCCGCCTCGGCCTCCCAAAGTGCTGGGATTACAGGTTTGAGCCACTGTGCCTGGGCTAAAAAATTTTTTTTTACAGAGACAGAGTCTCACTTTGTTGCCCAGGGTGGTCTTGAGCTACTGGCCTCAAGCAATCCTCCTACCTTGAACTCCCAAAGCGCTCGGGTTGCAGGCATGAACCACTGCATCACCCAGCCTGGTTGGTTTGTTCATTTGTTTGTTTTTAGTATCTTTTTGGTTCGTGAATACAATACTCTCTTATTTCTCTTGAGGATTTTTTTCCCCTAGTCCCTGCATGATTTTTTCGTTCGGGTTCCTTTTTCTTTGTTTGATTTATTTTGCTTTTCATGTTGTATGTTTCCTTTCAGTATCTGGTAATCTTTGCATAGCTCTTCATATTTAAGTGTAGCCCTGACAGCCTTGACAGGGATGTCATTTGATAGGCCTCACTGTAGGATGATTGTGGAGACTAAGCATTTTATGGAGTATTCCTGTGTGTAAGTAATGTGTGGGTGCTTTCTCTGGGACTATTGAATTTCCTCAGAGAGCAATAGAGCTGTTGCCTGCTTGTGATTTCTTTGATTTCTGGGAGTTGGTAAAGAAGGCTGAGCATATCAGCACTCATTATGCAAATTTATAGTTTAAATCACTGGTTTTCTATAAGGCTTCTTACTCTGGCCCTCAGCTAAATCTGCTGTCTCTAAACCCAGAGTCTCTATAGTTCATCCTTTGCAAGATAAACTTCCAGGGCCGGGCGCGGTGGCTCAAGCCTGTAATCCCAGCACTTTGGGAGGCCGAGACGGGCGGATCACGAGGTCAGGAGATCGAGACCATCCTGGCTAACACGGTGAAACCCCGTCTCTACTAAAATACAAAAAAAATTAGCCGGGCGAGGTGGCGGGCGCCTGTACTCCCAGCTACTCGGGAGGCTGAGGCAGGAGAATGGCGTGAACCCGGGAGGCGGGGCTTGCAGTGAGCTGAGATCCGGCCATTGCACTCCAGCCTGGGCAACAGAGCTAGACTCCGTCTCAAAAAAAACAAACAAACAAACAAACAAAAAGATAAACCTCCAGTCTTTTGCTTTTTTTTTTTGGAGACAGGGTTTTACTCTGTCACCCAGGCTGGAGTGCAGTGGCATAGTCACTGCAATCTTCACCTCTCGGGTTCAAGTGATGTTCCTGCCTCAGCCTCCTGAGTAGCTGGGATGACAGGCGCCTGCCACCACACCTGGGGTAATTTTTGTATTTTTAGTAGAGACAGGGTTTCACCATGTTGGCCAGGCTGATCTCGAACTTCTGGCCTCAGGTGATATGCCTGCCTCGGCCTCCCAAAGTGCTGGGATTACAGACGTGAGCCACCCCACCTGGCCTTTCTTATTTTTTTTCAAGAGACAGGGTGTCACTTTGTCACTCAGGCTAAAGTACAGTGGAATGGTCATAGTTCACTACAGCCTCAATCTCTTGAGCTCAAGTGATCCTCCTGCCTCAGCCTCCCAAGTAGCTGATGCTGCAGGCGTACACCACCATGCTAGGCTAATTTTTTCCCCAATTTTTTTGGTAGAGATAGGGTCTTGCTATGTTGTCCAGGTGGTCTCAAACTCCTGGCCTCCAGCGATTCTCCCACTTAGGCATCCCAAAGTGCTTGGATTCCAGGCATGAGCCACCATGCCCAGCCCAGACGTGTATTAAAACTGCCAAACAGGCCGGGTGTGGTGACTCACACCTGTAATTCCAGCACTTTTGAGGTTGAAGGATTGCTGGAAGCCAGGAGTTCAAGGCTGCAGTGAGCTATGATTGTACCACTGCACTCCAACCTGGGTGACAGAGCAAGATCCTATCTCTAAAAATAAAAAATACATGTCTGCAAGTTATTTAGTAATCTTCTCCTTTGAGAGATGGGGTCTACGTTCCTTTATCTTCAATCTGAACAGAACTTAGTGACTTGATTGTAACCAGTAATGCAGCAGAAGTGACTTCTGATGGTGGGACAGAAAATGCCATGTAGCTCTGCCTGGGAAACCAGGTGACATGTAAGAAGCCTGACAGTGTTGAGATCCTCAAACTGGAGAGGCCACATACAGATAATCCTTGGGACAGTCTCAGCTAAATTCCTAGCCAGCATCCCTCATCAACTGCCAATCATGTTAAGTGAGCTTTCAGGTGACCTTCTCCCCAGCCAATATTTGTATGCAATAATATGAGAAAACCGAAGTGAGAACTACCCACTTGAGCCCTTACAATTAGTGAGCCAATATTGATACATCGTTAACTAAAGCTCATCATTTATTTGCATTTTCTTAGTTTTTACCTAATATCCTTTTTCTATCCAAGATCCCATTAATGTACCACGTTACGTTTAGTCATCATGTCTCCTTAGGCTCCTGTTGACTGTGGCAGTTTCTCAGGCTTTCGTTGTTTTTTGTCACCTTGACAATTTTGAGGAGTACTGGTCAGATATTTTGTAGGATAGCCTTCTATTGGAGTTTCTCTAATGCTTTTCTTATGATTTGACTGGGGTTATTATGGATTTTGTTTTGGAGGAAGACCACTGAGGTAAAGTGCCTTTCTCATTAGGTTATACCAAGAATATGAACCGTTGATGTCAAGTTTGATTACCTGGCTGAGGTAGTGTTTGTCAGGTTTCTCCACTGTAGAGTTATTCTCTCCCTCGTTTTTATTTTGTACTTTTTGAAAAGAAGGTAACTGTCCAGTCTACGCTTAGGGGGTGGGAAGTTGTGCTTGACCTCTTTGAAGGTGGAAGATCTACATAAATTATTTGGCATTCTTCTGCATTAAAGATTTATCTGGTATCCCCATTCATTTACATATTCAATCCTTTATTTTTATCAGCAAAGACTCATGAATATTTGTAGTATGGGTTATAATCCAGTATTACGTTATTTTGTTGTTCAGATTATTTATCCATTAAAAAAGAAAACGATCTGTCATAGACCAAGAGTGATTATAACATCTCAGAAATAGAATCACTGGATCAGAGTTTCCAATTATTATATAATCTTGGTATTTTTAGGATACATTTCTAAGCCACCTAGCATGATTGGCAAAATCACAGGTGGAGAGATTTTCCATAGCCAGCCTACCTTGCTTCATCCAGCACTGTACGTGGAATGACTTAACTGAAGCTTACCTTTTAGTTTTCATTTTTTAAATAAACTTTTAATGTTGAAATAATTTCAGATTTACAGAAAAGTTTGCAAAGGTAGTACAGAGACTTCCCCATCTACTCCCCACCCAGTTTCTACGTTAACTTTTTTTCTGAGACAGGGTCTTGCTCTGTCACCTGTCATAGCACTGGAGTGCAGTGGTGTAATCAGGGCTCACTGCAGCCTCAACCTCCCAGGCTCAGGAGTTCTCCCATCCCAGCCTCCTGGGCCACCATGTCTGGCTAAGTTTTTAATTTTTTGTAGAAATGGGGTCTTATTATGTTGCTCAGGCTGATCTCGAACTCCTGGGCCCAAGTCATCCTCCTACCTTGGCCTCCCAAAGTGTTGAGATTACAGGTATGAGCTACCACACCTGGCCACTAATGTTAACTTTTTACATTTACTGTAGTGCATTTATCAAAAATAAAAAGACTTAACATTACTATTCTGTTAACTAAACTCTAGTCTTTGGATTTCACCAGTTTTTCTAGTAATTCTGTTTATCTATGTCAATATCCAATCAGGGATACGACACTGCGTTGCCTTTTGAGCCCCTGAACATTTATATAACTATTATTTATTTTTTAAAAGGAAGAAAAAAGCTTGTAATACATTAGCCACTGAAGCCCAGAGTTTGAGAATGCAAGGTCTAGGCTAGTCTTAATAGGTTCGATTTCTGATTTGCCACTTAGTTGTGTTGTCTGGATACCCTAGGTATCCCAGTTTTCTCGATGGTAAAATGAGAATATAAATAGTTCTAACCTTACCAGGTTGTTTTTAGAATTAAATGATACAGTGCAGTGTATATCAGTATCTTAGTGTAGTGCCTGACATATAGAACTCATTAAAAAATGAGGCATTGTTATTGCTATTTATGTTACTTTTCTAGTCAAAAGAGCAACATACTAACCTTCAGAAACCTTTGGGAAAAATTTTATCCATGAGCCTGAAGCATCCCTAACACCACCTCATTTTCTTTGATAGGAAGCAGATGGGAATGACAGATTGTGCTGTTCTTAAGCAAGGCTTGCCAATGTCCATGTACCCCCTCTAAAAAAGTGTGCCAACTGCAGTAAGGAGGAGAATTTTGAAATATTTGGTTGTCTTTTTTTGAAGTTTTATCATTTCTTGTTTGTTTGTTTTTGAGATGGAGTCTCGCTCTGTTGCCCAGGCTGGACTGCAATGGCATGATCCTGGCTCACCACAACCTCTACCTCCCAGGTTCAAGCAATTCTCCTGTCTCAGCCTCCCGAGTAGCTGGGATCACAGGCACCCACCACCATGCCTGGCCAATTTTTTTATTTTTAGTAGGGACGGGGTTTCACCATATTGACCAGGCTGGCCTTAAACTCCTTGCCTCAAGTAATCCGCCCGCCTCAGCCTCCCAAAGTGCTGGGATTACAGGTGTGAGCCACCACGCCCAGCCTAAAGATTTTTTTTTTTTTTGAGACGGAGTCTTGCTCTGTCTCCCAGGCTGGAGTGCAGTGGCCGGATCTCAGCTCATTGCAAGCTCCGCCTCCCGGGTCCACGCCATTCTCCTGCCTCAGCCTCCTGAGTAGCTGGGACTACAGGCACCCGCCACCTCACCCGGCTAGTTTTTTTTGTATTTTTTAGTAGAGACGGGGTTTCACCGTGTTAGCCAGGATGGTCTCGATCTCCTGACCTCATGATCCACCCGTCTCGGCCTCCCAAAGTGCTGGGATTACAGGCTTGAGCCACCGCGCCCGGCCAAGTCTCCCTGAGAATTGTTTGCTTTTTTGATATTTGTTTTTCTAAAGAGTAGAATTTAAATAAGTTAATGTTTGTGAAGCATTTAAGACAGAGCCTACCACAGAACAAGCACTACAGAAGTATTTGCTTATTCTTTAGTCCCTCAAATAAGATAAAAGCGTAACATAATGTGCCTCTGGTGCAAAAATGAAATAATAAGAGGTACGAGGGCCATTAACTCTCTCAGATTACTTCCCTGGTTGTCTCCGCAGGGGCTTGGTTTCGGACCAGACCTCTCTGCAGTCTGCCCCATCATGCTCTTAAGACTGTTGAAGATTCTTACTTTTGGTCATACGGCTGGTAAAAGTGCAGGTAGTGTCAGCATTTGTAATTACTGGGGAATAAAGGGAGTTTGAATTAGTTTAAGCAGTTTTTTCACTATGTATTTTGCAGTTTAAAATTTCTTTACAATCACAAGTATTCCATATATGGCTACTAGGAAGAAATGGTCCTGGCCAGGCGTGGTGGCTCACACCTGTAATCCCAGCACTTTGGGAGGCCAAGGTGGGCAGATCACAAGGTCAGGAGATCGAGACCAGTCTGGCCAACATAGTGAAACCCCGTCTCTACTAAAAATACAAAAAATTAGCCGGGTGTGGTGGCAAGTTCCTGTAATCCCAGCTACTGAGGAGGCTGAGGCAGGAGAATGAATGACATCAACCCGGGAGGTGAAGGTTACAGTGAGCGGAGATTGTGCCACTGCACTCCAGCGTGGGTGACAGAGCGAGACTCCATAAAAAAAATTGTTATGGAAAATGTCAGACATACATAAAGGTGGAAATAATATATACTGAACCTCTGTGTACCTATCAATCAACTTTAACAATTATTGACACAGAGCAAATTAAAGATAATATTACTGAGTGTGTAAACTTCCATAACATCCTCAGTCTCACAGCAACCATTTTGGTTTTTGTATATTTTCTGTGTGCAGATTTTATATTTTAAAATAAGAGTACAAATATTTTTGTTTTTCTTTGTATTATTAATAACTGCTTTGTGTTACCAAATACAACGTATTTTTTGTAAGTAGTATTAACGATAATCCATCATTTTAGTGGGGGATTGAAATTTCTATTTTGTACTCCTTATCCATCCTCTCTTTGTTCATTTGTTCTTTTTTTCAGCTCTGTTCTAACTTTAGCTTGTAAAGGGCACTGTTGCTTTTATGATGCAGTAGATACCAAGGTGATGCATCTTGGTTTCCATGTATTTATAAACAATAGATATGCTTTGATATAGAGGTATCATGGGTTTTGCTTTTTTTTTTTTTTTTTTTTTTTTGAGACAGGGTCTTGCTCTGTGGTCCAGGCTGTGTGCAGTGGTGCAATCACGGCTCACTGCAGCCTTGATCTCCTGGGCCCAAGAGTTCCTCCCACCTCAGCCTCCCAAACAGCTGGGACTACAGGCCCAAGCCACCATACCTAGCTAAAATTAAATTTTTTTTTTGTAGAGACAGAGTCTTCCTACGTTGCCCAGGTGGGTCTTGAATACCTGGATTCAAGTGGTCCTCACACTTCAGCCTCCCAAAATGCTGGGATTACAGGCATGAGCCACCACATCTGGCCATTTTTTTTTTTTTTTTAATCCTTCGTGAGGTCAGGTGGAGAATCAGCATGTAAGTTTTAAGATGTTGAGTGATTGAAGGACAACTATACTCCAGTTTTGGGCTTGATTATACCCCTTCTTTCAGTATCCCTAATAAATAATCTTCTTAAAACACGTCTTTAACGTTAACTAGATAACTCATTTTTAATGTAGCATATTTTATGCCTTTTGCTTAATGTAGCAAATATGCCTTTTATCCATTGTTCTAGATCTGCCTTCTGGAACAAATGAATAAGTCATTTTCTTCTTTTAGAAGAATTCAGCGTTCACTATCAGCCCTGTTAGGACTTAATACCACCTCTATTCTAAGCAGTCCCAGCGTCTTCAAACCTTATTTATAGAATGTGTTTTTTGAACTTGATGCTCTTCTCATTGTTCTGCTTTAGGATATATTTTAGTTTTGTCAATGTCAGTTAAAATGTGATTCTCAGAACTGAATATGGTGCTTTATATGTTTGGCAGTTCAGGGAGCTTATATTAATTTAGACTGAAGTGTTTATATTTTCCAGCTTTAATGAGCTTGAGTTGGTAACCTTGGTTTACTCATCTTCTAGTGGGCCTCTGCAATGTGAGTGGTAGTGAATGTGTATTTTTTTATAGTAAAATGGATATTTCATTTGATGCTCATTTGTTCATTTATTTGTTTATTCCACAAATATTTATGGAGTGCCTACTAAGTGCCATGGTAATTTTGTTAATATGATAATGAACAAGACAGATGCCCTTCTTCTTCTCATAGAGCCTACATTCTGATCAGGGTATAAAAGCAAAGAATTTGATGAAAAACAATTTCAGCAAGTTATGAGCAAAATAAAAACAGGAAAATGAGATGTGATGGTGTTGGGAGAATAGTCTGGAAGGTTTCTCTGAGTTGACATTGGGGCTGAGATCTAAATGTCAGGAAGGAGCTAGCCATGCAGCTCTGGAGGTGGAGGGATGAGAGTGATTCTAGGAAGAATAGAGCAAATCCAAGGGTCTAGATATGGGAAACAAGTTCGGTGTATTGGGGGAATAGAAGGGCCACTGTGGCTAGAGAACAGTAAATGGTAACTGAAGAGTTACAGGAAGTAAGGTTGAAGAACTAAGCAGGGGTCAGATCATAGAGAGATAGATGTACTAAGTTTGAATTTTCTTCTAAATTCATTGGGATGTCTGGAGACATGATTCCATTATGCTTAAGAAAGGTAACTCTAGAGAATGAATAGAGAGGCTAAAGTTAAAGAGGTTATTGTAGTAGATCATAACAACTTTGACTGAAATGGTGCAGCTACTGATTGAGAGAT
Organism: Macaca mulatta; assembly: GCF_049350105.2. Taxonomy (NCBI): domain Eukaryota; kingdom Metazoa; phylum Chordata; class Mammalia; order Primates; family Cercopithecidae; genus Macaca; species Macaca mulatta. The sequence goes on along the minus strand of NC_133418.1, from coordinate 80,645,035 downwards.
GTGGACCAATTAGGGCTATATTTGGAGGTAAAATTGACAGAATTTGCTAATGAAATACATAGTGTATGTAAAAGAGAGCAGAATCAAAGCTCTTACCTATAAATACATATATATTTGTTCAAGTGAAGAAACAGAGATTTGTCTCAACTCTGGAGGAAAAAGGCTGGCATACTTTTAATATTTACCCTTGTGTGTGTTGGTGGTGGTTAAGTGCATCACCTCCGGAGCCAGACAGCCTGCGTTAGAACAGCTCTGCTACCTACTCAGACAAGTTGCTTAGCCTTTCTGTGACTCAGTGCCTTCATCTATAACATGAGGACAGTAATAAACCTTTGAATATTGTTGCAAATGAATTGATACACATGAAGTTAATGTAGGTTCCAGTGCCTGGTTACAGTAAAGAGACTGTAAATGTTAGCTTTTATTGTTTCTGGAGTTTTGGCAAGGGTAATCTTGAGTCTACATGTTACCCATAAGGAAACTTTGTTTTGTGTTTTCCTGTAACTGTATGTTGCTACATAAGAATCTCCAATAACACATTTGTATCAAGGCTCTTTGAAGTATGCTCATACTGCAGTGTCTTAGATTGAAGAAATGTCTTCAATTATTAGACATGTTGGATTTTTTGCTATTATACTTCAAACTGTAGCATTTATATTGTTGTCTAGGGAAGTGTCATTAATCCTATTTCTATAAAGTTATAAAATTTATCACAAGAAATTTGTTCACTTCATCTCTTACAGAATTGCAATTCAGTTAGGAAGAATTTGATGCTTTAGCAGCATTAAATATTTAGTCTTGTTCTACATTTTTTCCAGAAAGGAACTTTTCCCTCAGTGACTGTGATAATATACATCTCTTTTATATGCTTTATTAAAGTTTGATGCTGACTTAACAGAGGCCATTGCATCCCAGTTCTTATTCTGCCTTGAGTGTAGAATTCATGTGTTTTATTTATTATGTTTTTAAGTAGAGTTCACCGATGAATTTACTTCAAGGAAATGATATTCATTTTTAAAAACAGGATGTATATGCTCAGTCTTAATGGCTCATTCACTGTTCCAGTGTGAGTGATCGTTTCTTTGATTTGTTTGCAGAAAAAAAAAAATGGGGCATTGATATATTGATATATGATTTTGATATAATTCTTTAGATTTTTATAGATTGTAGCTTCTGATTGCTAAAAAAAGATTCACTGAAGCAATTTTCCTAGTTGAAATAATATTCACTAAATGATCTTACATTCACAGTTTAAAATGGAAAGGTACAAAATTGTATATAATGGAAGGGTATCTCTTTCACTCCTGTCTCTTATAGCCTTCTTTTCTTCAAAATTTCTAGTTGTGGATTAATTCCAGAGAAGGAATACAAATATGTACACAAATATAAATAAACAAGTGTGTGTGGGTGTATATATATATATTCTACAAATTGTAGCATATGATGTTTTATGGTAAATAGGTATCATAACATCCTATTAAACAGTTCCCAAGTGAGTAATACAAATATTGTTTGATATGTTTACTTTTGCTAACAGCACTGCAGTGAATAGTTAGTTTGTACAGACAGGAGTAAACCTGTGGGCACATTTTTAGAATTTTGTTAAGTGATATGTGCAAATGTAATTTTGATAGATTTTTATTAAATTAATTTAGCTGTCCACTGAGATTCTGCCAGTCTGTTGTTATCTATCAGCAATGTTAGTATGTTTCTATATAACATCACCAGGAGAATGATTACCAAGCCTTTGATCTTTGTCAGTCTGATACATGAAAAGTGATATTTTGGTATAGTCTTAATTGTCATTTCTCTTATTAATGTAAGGTTGGGCATAATTTAAGATGCATTTGTGAGGGTTTTTTTTTTTTTTTTTTTGGTTCATTTTTGTGTCATGTTTGCTGTTTGCTTATTTATAGGACTGTTTTGTTTATTTTTATTGATAAATGTTAGATGTGTATATTTTCAGGGGACATGTGATAATTGCATACATTAATATAACCAAATTGGAGTTACTGGGATATTGTTTTACTTTATGCTTTTTAAAAATTTAGTTTTTTTTTTTTTTTAAACTAAAATATACATTTTCATAATTTAACTAAATGATTCTACAAGATTTGGTGGTTTCTGCACTCTTCTTCTTGGAGAACTTTCTTCTGAAACAACCATTTTGAACTTTTTTTTTTTTTTTTGTTATGGAGTCTCACTCTTGCCCAAGTTGGAGTTCAGTGGTGTGACCTTGGCTCACTTCAAGCTCCGCCTCCCAGGTTCATGCCATTCTGGCGCCTCAGCCTCCCGAGTAGCTGGGACTACAGTTGCCTGTCACCACTCCCGGCTAATTTTGTTTTTGTATTTTTAGTAGAGACGGGTTTTCACCGTGTTATCCAGGATGGTCTCAATCTCCTGACCTCATGATCTGCCTGCCTCGGCCTCCCAAAGTGCTGGGATTACAGGCGTGAGCCACCGCGCCCGGCCTATTTTGAACCCTTAACATCTGATTCTTTTGGAATTTATCTTCGTATCTCTAAATAATGTGCTTCTGGTACTGCTTTTTGATTTTTCAATTCTGGGAATTATCTGTTGATCTCCCATTTTGGAAGGTGAGAAGGGTGAGAAGTAGGTTCTTTCACTTACCCCCATTACACGTACACACGACAACCCCCACCAACACATTCTCTCTCTTAATCTTTACACTCAAGATTACTTACTAAGCAAGTAATTGTTTTAAAGAAAGTAGTATAGTAGAGGGCATTTGTGAAATAAATGTTTGGAAATGATTTAATGATTTCATGATTTTTCTTGGTGGAAAAAAGATAATCTTTATTACACTGTCAAATTTGCATTATATTGTCTGGGAACACTCATACGTTTGCACCAAGGTTGTTCAAAAGAGCATTGTACATTAAAGAAAAAATGAGAAATATCTTGAATGTTAATTGATAGTAGAATGGATGATACGCACGTACAAGGGAATACAGTGAATGAGCTACAACTCTGCATCAATGTAGATGAATCTCAGAAATACAATGTTGCCCAGGAAAAATAAATATTAACATAATAGTACATACTGCACTTTGTATTATTGAAAAGTGCCAAATCTATAAAACAGAACAACCACACATTAATATAGTTAAACTACAAGGGATACTAATTACAAAATTCAGGATTGTGATCACCTTGGGACAGAGAGGGGTATGATTGGAGAGAGAGGCTAAGTAGTAGGCTTTATAATGTTCTAGTTCTTAAACAGTGTGGTTGGATGCATGTTTGTTTTATTACTCCTTAACTATATAAACACATTAAACTCTTACATGTGTGATAGTTTATAATATTTAAAAAATAAAATCATTATGGGACAACCCCAGATTTAAAATGAGATCAATGTGGAACTTTAAAAAAAAAATTACCAATTTGCAAAATAATGGAATTAGTGATTCAGCCAGAAGGTGTGCTGGTGACATATGCTTAGTCAATTAGGTGCCCGTTCCCAGCACTTCCCAGGACTCTGCGTCTTGAGCAAGTGACTTTCAGAGAGAAAACCAAATGTAGGAGTCTTTACAAAGATGAGCAGTAGGTAAGCAAAGCCATTGTTGGTGTAACCTTCATTCGGTTTTGCAGCCTAGCCTCAGGGGCTCTTTTGTTTCCTGATGGTTTTCCAGTTGGCCTTCCAGGCTCCCTCCCATTCTTAGAGACCCTAATAGCTTTCTATTGAAGACCCCACCTTCCTTATCTCCTTTATTTTATTTAAAAAAAATTTTTAAAAGTTCTAGGGTACATGTACAGAATGTGCAGTTTTGTTACATAGGTATACACATGCCATGGTGGTTTGCTGCACCCATCAACCCGTCACCTACATTAGGTATTTCTCCTAATGCTATCCCTCCCCAGATGAAAAACAAATTTGGAAATTGAAATTTCTAAACTTTTAAAAAAACTTCTGAATGAAGAGTTCTTGTGGATTTTGAACCTGCTTGTTAAAGTGTAAAAGAGCAGTACCTTAATTGCAGAAGCATCAGGAAAGATGAAAACTGCAACAAAACTTTTTTCCATAATTGATAGATGGGATTGAAAAGTGATTTAAGGCGGGGCACAATGGCTCACGCCTGTAATCCCAGCACTTTGGGAGGCTGAGGCAGGCAGATCACTGGGGGTCAGGGGTTTGAGACCAGCCTGGGCAACATGGTGAAACCCCTTCTCTATTAAAAAATACAAAAATGAATTTGGCCAGGCGCGGTGGCTCACGCCTGTAATCCCGGCACTGAGGCAGGTGGATCACAAGGTCAGGAGTTTGAGACCAGCCTGGCAAATATGGTGAAACCCCATCTCTACTGAAAATACAAAAATCAGCTGGGCGTGGCAGCGGATGCCTGTAGTCCCAGCTACTTGGGAGGCTGAGGCAGGAGAATCACTGGAACCCGGGAAGTGGAGGTCGCAGGGAGCCAAGATCTCACCACTGCACTCCAGCCTGGGTGATAGAGCGAGATTCCATCTCAAAAAAAAAAAAAAAAAAAAAAAAGAGCTGGGTTTGGTGGCATGTGCCTGTAGATCTGTAGATCTCAAAAAAAAAAAAAAAAAAAAAAAGCCGGGTATGGTGGCATTTGCCTGTAGTCCCAGCCACTTGGGTGGCTGAAGCAGGAGAATCGCTTGTGAACCTGAGAGGCAGAGGTTGCAGTGAGATGACATCACTCGACAGAGCGAGACTCCACCCCCACCAAGAAAAAAAGAAAGAAAAGTGACTTAATAAATACAGCCAACAATTCTGTTTCATTTTCATTTAAGTATCTTTTAAAGTTGTCTTTTCAGATGAAATAGCCTATACAAGCAAGCATATAAAAATGTACTTAGATCTAGGCTTTAAAATCTTTGTATCACAGAGAATTAAACCAGCACGTTCAAAAGTAATCAAGCATATTCTGTTACATTGCTCTCAGTACAAAATGCGACATTCTGCTGATAGAATGAAAAATAATTTTTACATGATTTTAATCTTATCCTTTCAGGACTCCTTTTCAATAAATACATTTGTAATTTATTAATACAGTATTATATATAACCCAGGAAAATTATAAAACTGATATATAACTTATAAATATTTACATATATACATTGAGTGGTTCATCAGATTTTTTAAAATGGGGATATGTAATTTTATTTTAAAGTTCAGTAATGATCATACCTGGAAAAAATCTCACAAAGATACCTAGACCTGGATGGAGGTAAATTGATGTAGACCAGTGTCTCTCAAAACCTTAAATCACCAGCATGCTTTTTTGATGATTCCATCTAAGATCTATTGAAAATAATCCTTAGGTGTGGGAATAGGGCTATGGAGTCTGCATTTTGAGCAGCCATAAGAGCAAACATTTTATGGTGTTTATTGTGTTTTAAGTGCTGTTTTAAGCACTTTACATTGACTCATTCTTCACAGCATCCCTATGAGGTATAGGTACAGGTGACTAAGAAATTTGCCCAAGGTCACCTAGTTAGAGTGTAGGGTCAGCATTGTATGTAGAAAACATACCAGATAATTTTTTTGCATACTTTTGGGAACCATTAGTCTAAGTCATTTGAAATTGAGAAAGCTTTATTCAATAAAATAGTAAAGTTGGGTAAGTGGGGAGAGGGTGATGCATAGTAGTACTTTCCAGTTCTGAAGATTTTAAGTCTTTGTCAGTCAACACTGGGTAGCTACTTCATGGATTATAAGTTCAGCAATGTGAAGTCATTTTTTAGCACCATGTTAAAGGTATGTTTTTAACAGAATCCAAGTAATGATATGGTTTTCAGTTTTGTAGATACATAGTAAAAGTGGTAAAACCAAATGTGTGTAGAATGGAGATTTTTATGTTTTAATTGAATTTTGAGGTTGTCTTCAGGTTCACTGGGAGGAGAAATCTTGATTTCAATACTTGCTTTTGAACGTCTTCTAAAATATATTAGCATATCTTTTTACCTTGATTTATTGAACAAGATGACTCACTGTTTTGAATATTCTCATTGTCCAGTGTTCTATAAACTTACATGTTGAACCCTGGACTCACCTTGTAAATTAAATCAGAAGAAAATTATTAACAAAGTTTTATTTCTTGTTTTTCCTTTCTCCTAGAACAGCGGTCTCAACGTGGCTGCACATACAAGTCACCAGAGAGGCTTTTAAAAGATGATACCTGTGTCCCGTCCCTAGGGTTTCTGATTTAATTAGTCTGATTATTCTTATGTGCTAGGGCTGAGAAACCACTGTTCTGTAGGATGTAGGGGAGGAAATTTGTTGGGCTTTTGCTGTTGTTCCTGTAAATTAGAATAATACTAAAAAAAATCGAGATAGGAGTTACTAGACTATAGAGGGAATATTGTAGATACACTTTCTGTCAAATTTAAACATTTAACACCTGCATTTTTTTTCCAGATTTATTGCTAAACATGGGTGCATTTTTGGATAAACCCAAAACTGAAAAACATAATGCTCATGGTGCTGGGAATGGTTTACGTTATGGCCTGAGCAGCATGCAAGGATGGAGAGTGGAAATGGAAGATGCACACACAGCTGTTGTAGGTATTCCTCACGGCTTGGAAGACTGGTCATTTTTTGCAGTTTATGATGGTCATGCTGGATCCCGAGTGGCAAATTACTGCTCAACACATTTATTAGAACACATCACTACTAACGAAGACTTTAGGGCAGCTGGAAAATCAGGATCTGCTCTTGAGCTTTCAGTGGAAAATGTTAAGAATGGTATCAGAACTGGATTTTTGAAAATTGATGAATACATGCGTAACTTTTCAGACCTCAGAAATGGGATGGACAGGAGTGGTTCAACTGCAGTGGGAGTTATGATTTCACCTAAGCATATCTACTTTATCAACTGTGGTGATTCACGTGCTGTTCTGTATAGGAATGGACAAGTCTGCTTTTCTACCCAGGATCACAAACCTTGCAATCCAAGGGAAAAGGAGCGAATCCAAAATGCAGGAGGCAGCGTGATGATACAGCGTGTTAATGGTTCATTAGCAGTGTCTCGTGCTCTGGGGGACTATGATTACAAGTGTGTTGATGGCAAGGGCCCGACAGAACAACTTGTTTCTCCAGAGCCTGAGGTTTATGAAATTTTAAGAGCAGAAGAGGATGAATTTATCATCTTGGCTTGTGATGGGATCTGGGATGTTATGAGTAATGAGGAACTCTGTGAATTTGTTAAATCTAGGCTTGAGGTATCTGATGACCTGGAAAATGTGTGCAATTGGGTAGTGGACACTTGTTTACATAAGGTATGTAAATTTTTTTGTCATTAAAATAACATGTTAATTTTGAAAAGGTACAGTGGGTAAAGTTAAGCAAACTTAAAATTTTAAAACTTAATATTTTCATAGAAGCTGTATGTTTTGAAATACTGTCTTTACCAGAAGTGAAACCATTGTTTTCTTTGCCATCTCTGTCTGTCCCAACCTTCTAATTTGAAAATTAAGCTTCATAAATTTGAGGCATTTGTTGTCATTTAAGTACTTTATGGCTTGTTGCTGTAGCAGAAGCATTTACACAGAATTGTGACTGTTTCTTGACATTGGCAGTAACCATCTTACGCCTGATTATGAAGCAGCTTGATAAAATATGTATATAGTAGAATTCTGTACTAGATATTACTAAAAGATCAAGAGCCATGTAAAATATTGGCAGATGTACTAGATGCCTAGCCTATATAAAATTTAGTTCTGAGTCTTCTAGCGGTGAAGACAAAAACTGAAATTAAAATATGGGTTGTATATTTCTCATTGTCTTCTAAAAGCAGCTCTTACCTGGCAGTACAATCTAAAAAGGATTTACATGTGGCTCTCTAAGTAATACATGACTTGATGGATACTATCTTTTGTAGAAGACAAAATTCTTTTCATATAGATGTTTGTATTATTTCTGATTAAAAACCAAAGGCTCATATAAAATGTAATCTTGTGAAAAATTCCTGTGGAACACTGAAGTTTATTTAGATTTGTAATTTTCTGTGAATCATTTGCTTGATACAGTAATAGAAAAAAAGTCCAGAGTAATAGATAATTGGCAGTCCTTTGAATGTCTTTAAAATACTCAGTTGTTTCAAGTGGGTTTTTGACAGCATCTATATATAATTCAATTAAAATTTGAGTTATCTGGCCAGAGTGTCTGGAGTAAGTATTCTCTAACAAAAGATATCAAGATAAAACTGACCTTTAGTTATATGAAATAAATAAAGGATTTGACTTATTTATTCTGTCTAGATTAGAACCATTCTATCTCCCTACTCCAAAATTTACTGTGGAAGGTAAGGGCATAACCAGACAGTTTTTCAGAAAGGATCTCTGGGTCTCTGGAAATGCCCAGATTTTGGTTAAATACCGATTTATTTTTAATAGAATGGAAAGAGACAGTTTCAAAAACAAAAAATTTAAAAGCTGTTCTTGTCAGTGGACAGCCTTTTTCTGAAAGAATTTTAATGATGGTACCTCTAGCTCCTCTGATTTTTATTTTTAACACACTGTATCTTTTTACTTCTGGATGAGTTAAGTAAAGAAGTATCGATGGTTGTTGGTGATCAAATAGTAAGTGGGTCTAAAATTAATATATTTGTCTTTGAAATCTAAATGAAGCGATTCTGACCTGTAGATTTTTGAGACAAGCATAGGCGTATGTTTGTTGCCTAACTGATGAAAACAGCGTTTTCCCCAATTATATATATATATCAAGTCTATACTTATTATTGGGAAAAAAATCCAGATGATACAAAAAATATAAACAAACACTCAAAATTTTGCCATTCACCTAAGTCAGCTACTTTGATTGCTGCGGTGTATATCTTTCCAGTCTTTTCTGCCTGCCTGTGAGTGTGTGTATTTTTATAAAACCGAGGTGATTATACTTGTTATTCTACAGCCTGCCTTTTCCAACAATATATTGTAGAGAGATCTCCATGCCTATAAGTATTGATCTGTATAATTTTTCTTGACTGCATAGTATTTTATTGAAAGAATGTGGTTGTGAGGGAATAGCCAAAAAATCTATTAGGTCTGTAATTTGGACTAAGGAAAGAAGTTTGTATTAGTAGATTAACTCTTATCCGTTGAAAGGATGCTAGTTTTTGAGAATTTTGACTCAACCCTTTTGAATGAGGTTTAAATATTTCTGGTGGTATATCTTCACTTGATAGCTTTTATCAATTTAGAGTGATTAAATGGTCATGTTGATGATGTTAAAAGATTCTAGATGGCATCCTAGAATCTCAGAAATGAGGAATGATAATAACAGACAAGAGGTTGGGGCCCATGATTCATTCAGTGTTAATGGAAGCTGACCATCATAGTTCCTTCTAATGGAGCTGCATTCAAATTGAAATCAGTTTGGAGGTTTGAGTTGAAACAAAACAGACTTAAAATTATTTTTGAACTATTGAAAGTTACTTATGACAACCTTCATTTCTGTTTAACTTCATAATTTTGTCTTTCCATTTATTTGTATTGTAAAAGCAAGGGTTAGCAATAAGATCAAATATAATTACTTTGAATTTATTCAGAAAAATTGTAAGTTAAAAATTCATGGAAAGCACTTAGCGATTGCTCAGTAGTTACCTGCTTTAAGAGGAGCGGAAACATTAATAAGTAGATGTTTCCCTGATAAGAGATTTAAATGAAGTCTTAGTTCTTTCAAACATTTCCATCACTTGTCATACCTTCATAATTTATAAGTACTTTCATCTTAACTCATTAAATCGTGGGAGGTTATCATAATCATAATCATGATAGTATTAGTAAATTGTTGCTTTCTGTAAGCCAAACGCTGTTCTAAATATTTTACACATTTTAACTCATGTAATTTTCACAACCATATGAGGTAGTCAGGATCGTGAGGTCAGGAGATAGAGGCCATCCTGGTTAACACGGTGAAACCCTGTCTCTACTAAAAAATAGAAAAAATTGTCCGGGGCCGGGCGCGGTGGCTCAAGCCTGTAATCCCAGCACTTTGGGAGGCCGAGACGGGCGGATCACGAGGTCAGATGATCGAGACCATCCTGGCTAACACGGTGAAACCCCGTCTCTACTAAAAAATACAAAAAAACTAGCCGGGCGAGGTGGCGGGCGCCTGTAGTCCCAGCTACTCGGGAGGCTGAGGCAGGAGAATGGCGTAAACCCAGGACGCGGAGCTTGCAGTGAGCTGAGATTGCGCCACTGCACTCCAGCCTGGGTGACAGAGCGAGACTCCGGCTCAAAAAAAAAAAAAAAACAAAACATTTTTCAGGGTTGCCAATTAATATTAAGCTGTAAGTGTTGGCTTGGTGAGGTATTATCCTATTTAAATTAGGTATTTAACTCGAGGGGAGAATGGTAGCTAAGAAAGCAGCCTTCATTTTATTTCCAATGCTGGCATTTATGGTGTTTACTGCCAACTAACTTCGAGTTATATAGAATATGTAACTGCTACTTGCATAGCTTTTCATAACTTGTAAATTATATGTACTTATTAATCCTCATAGTAACTTTCTGAGGTGAACAAAATAAAAGTTTTTATTTTTCAATTTGCAAGTAAGGAAATGGAGGTTGTTTGATATTAAAAGATATCCATAAGTCATATACTTGATGAGTATTGAGGCTGAGACTAGTTTTCTGACTCAAGTTCAGTATTTTTGTTAGCAATATTTCCCAGAAGGGTCTGACAAAGAAGTGTGTGTGTGTGTGTGTGTGTATGTGTGTGTGTATGTGTGTGTGTGTATGTGTATGTCTGTGTGTGTGTGTCTGTCTCGGTTTTCATAGTCTGAAAAATTTTTCCCCAAGGGAAACATTGAGACTAAATATTTTTTTTGTAACAAATACAAAGATGTTTGAAGTAAAGTGATTCCCCTTGATGTTTCTGCTTTCCAGTCTCATCCCCCTTAGGGAACCACTGCTTATGGTTTGCTGTGTATCTTTCCAAATAGTTCTCTGTGATTATTGATAGAAATGTATAAACATAAAATAGGATTTTCTTTTTTTCTATTTTACTGAAAAAAATCATGCTATGCTTGTTACTTTGTCATCTGCTTTGTTTTTCTTAAATCATAGAAGTCAGTATTCTTTTAAATTGTTCTTTTAAAATATTATTTGATTTTCCAAAATTTCATTTATATACTATCTACCAGAAGCCTATTTATTTTAAAACATGAGATAATACCTCATAGTTGGATAAAATTGAGGGAATTATTATTTTCCAAAGGCAATATCATTCTGTAATAATTTATATAACAGAAAATGTAATCCCCTCAGTAATGGTTTAGTTCTAAACTCAGGAGAATTGCTTGAACTGAGATCATGCCATTGCACTCCAGCCTGGGCGACAGAGTGAGACTCTGTCTCAAAAAACAAAAACAAACAAAAAACTATATCAGATTATTTTCTGTTTAAGTTTAGGTGCCCTTATTTATGGCAGGGGCACTGACTTCTTTGATCTAGTACTGTAATTATTGAGCGTGTTAACCGCTGTGCTGTTGTAAAAAGTAAAAAGAACATGTAATGAAATAATCAATTTTTATATGCAGAGCTAATTTCTTTAGTTATCCAAACTGGATTTAGAAAAAAAAAAAACCATGTTTTATTTATGGACTTAGTGAAAACTTTATACTGGTTATACAAGGATGATTTGTCTCTAAAAAACAGAGTGGCACAAAGGAAAGGACCTTTTCTGTTGCTGTATAACAGCTACTGAAACATATTCATACTTGGTGTTTAGGGGAAAGCCATCTTTACCATAGAAATAGAAGTAAGCCAGGCAAGGTGGCTAAGAAGCAACATCATTGAAATCACACATGCCTGAGGTGTAAATACAAATTATTTCCCTTAAATATCTTTGGAGAGCCATAAACTTATTGGAACTCTCTTTTTTTTTTTTTTTTTTGAGACGGAGTCTCACGCTGTTGCCCAGGCTGGAGTGCAGTGGCGCGATCTCGGCTCACTGCAAGCTCCGCCTCCCGGGTTCACGCCATTCTCCTGCCTCAGCCTCCCGAGTAGCTGGGACTACAGGCGCCCACAACCGCGCCCGGCTAATTTTTTGTATTTTTAGTAGAGACGGGGTTTCACCGTGGTCTCGATCTCCTGACCTTGTGATCCGCCCGCCTCGGCCTCCCAAAGTGCTGGGATTACAGGCGTGAGCCACCGCGCCCGGCGGAACTCTCTTTCAATTAATTTTCCAGAAGTATCTGTATTTTATAACTTACAAAAATCTAATGGAAATTAGATAAGGAAATGTTCAAGAATGCTCACGTTGTTGTTACCAAAACTAAAAAGGGTTAAAGAAATTAGATTTCTAAAAGTGCAAGGCATTAATTCTGTTTATTCATAAAATTGCTTTATAAAATGTAATTATGCTTGATTCTTTTTTGTTGTTGTTTTGTTTTAGAAATGGGTGTCTCACTATGTTGCCCGGGCTAGTCTCAAACTCCTGGCTTCAAATGATCCTCCTGCCTCTGCCTCCCAAACTGCTGGGATTACAGGCAGCCACCATGTCCAGCTGTTTGATTCTTGAATATCCATGGTGTACTTTAAAATGATTTTTAATTAAAAATTTTTGCTTGACCTGCCCTTATGACATTTATACAAGTATATTCATATAACCAAATACATACAGTATTTCTAATATAAAAGTTTTGGTGGATTTCATTAAGGAATGAGATTAATTTGGCCAATTTGGAAATTCTTGGTTTTCCAGATAACCGGTACTCTAATGAAATATACTCTTGTTGGTTCCTTCTTCCAAAGCACAACAATCTGTGGCAAGTTAATTTATTTTGAAGTCTTCTGAAGACCCAACCTTCACTGCCTTCAGACTCTACTCCCATTGAATTAGGAGGTGAAGGCAGAAGTTATTCAAGGCCACCTGTCTTTTGGGCTGTGTCATGTAGGTTCTGAAAGGCACAAGTCTGAACCAAGCCATGCCTGCCTAGATTCTGACCATAGTAACTGAAAAGACTAGAATGGGTGTGGTCTTGGTTTCTTTCACTTGAGGTGGCAAATTTGGCAAACTCCACTGTCAGACAAAATAGCCTACCACCTCCATTGACTTAGTTTTTTAGAGTGAACAGAAAAAGTTTTTTAAAAAAAATGCATTGTTCTAAGAAGAGTTTCATCTGTTCCTGCTCTTAGAAACTCAGTTAAAGTAATATACCTTTAGAAAAAGTAATGAGAAGATAGTTTTAATTTATTGCACACAATCTCATGGTACTAGAGTAGTATGTGCTTGCTTTCTTTTTTTTATTTTTTGAGACAGAGTCTTGCTCTGTTGCCCAGGCTAAAGTGTAGTGGTGTCATCACGGCTCACTGCAGTCTCCACCTCCCAGGCTTAAGTGATCCTTCCACCTCAGCCTCCTGAGTAGCTGGGACCTGGGACTACAGGTGTGCGCCACCAAGCTCAATTTTTGTATTTTCTGTAGAGATAAGGTTTTGCCATTATGCCCAGGCTAGTCTGGAACTCTTGGGTTCAAATGGTCTGCTCCCCGAGGCCTCCCAAAGTGCTGAGATTACAGCCATGAGCCACAGTGCCTGGTTTTTTGCTTTTTGCTTTTTTTTTTTTTTTTTTTTGAGACGGAGACTCACTCTGTCCCCCAGGCTGGAGTACAGGGGCACAATCTCAGCTCATTGCAACCTCCACCTCCCAGGTTCAAGTGATTCTCCTGCCTCAGCCTCCTGAATAGCTGGGATTACAGGCGTGTGCCACCACGCCTGGATAATTTTTGTATTTTTAGTAGAGACAGGGTTTCACCATGTTAATCAGGCTGGTCTTGAATCCCTGACCTTGTGATCCACCCGCCTCAGCCTCCCAAATTGCTGGGATTACAGACGTGAGCCACCCCGCCCGGCCTGTGCTTCCTTTTTAACGCAGGTAATTTGTGAGGGTGTGGTTAAAAGGGAGAAATAAAATATGTCCTTAAATTAGCTATTTTAGCCACTTTGTAAAGACTCTGAAACTATTTGCGACTATACAACAATCTGATGTCTTTTCTTTAAAAGTTATTATATGACTACAGTTGGATCTCAGTTGTCCAGTTATAGTCCACTGTTGCTGTGCCCTTTGAATTGTTTCTTGTATTAATAGTTGTGGGGCTGGGCGTGGTGACTCACGCCTATGAATCCCAGCACTTTGGGAGGCTGAGGTGGGTGGATCACCTGAGGTCAGAAGTTCAAGACCAGCCTGGTCAACATGGTGAAACCCCATCTCTACTAAATATAAAAAAATTAGCCGGACATGGTGGTGGTTGCCTGTAATCCCAGCTACTCAGGAGGCTGAGGCAGGAGAATCGCTTGAACCCGGGAGGCAGAGGTTGCAGTGAGCCAAGATCGTGCCATTGGGCTCCAGCCTGGGCAACAAGAGTGAAATTTTGTCTCAAAAAATAATAATAATTGTTCAGTTTAGCATTTTGGGTATTCCACTGGATAACAAGTTTCAGCTATGTTAAATTCACAGAGTCGTAGCATTGCTCTGATGCAGTTTAAAAGCTAAGCTGGAAAACATTTGCATATGTGTTTGGGAGGATCCATTGTGGACTTAAGCCAGTTTGGGAATAGACAGTTTTGAGTGGGAAATAGTTTAGAAGATTTAATTTGTATTGAAGATATCTTCATTTCTCAGACTGGAATGGTGATGGGAAGAATAGTTCACCAGAATTAAAAATACAAAAATACTTACAGATCTACCCATATATAGACACCTTGTTTCTTCAAGTTGTGTTTTCAGTAGTTCATTGGAATAAAAATGTGTTGAACATAAACGTTCTGGATGATTAAATAAACTATAATTGCTTAAAGTATTTTGAAGTAAATGATAGTTGATAGACTGTAGAAATACAATTTTTTTCTTTTTTTTTCTTTAATATACAGGGAAGTCGAGATAACATGAGTATTGTACTAGTTTGCTTTTCAAATGCTCCCAAGGTCTCAGATGAAGCGGTGAAAAAAGATTCAGAGTTGGATAAGCACTTGGAATCACGGGTTGAAGGTAAGACAGATGCTTTTTAAAAATACAGACAGGCCAGGCATGGTAGCTCATGCCTGTAATCCTAGCACTTTTGTCACCTGGGTAACACAGCAAGACTCTATCTCAAGAAAAAAAAAAAAAATTAGAGAGGGAAAGTATTATTTTTGTTTATCAAATGATTATTTTAAAATTTCCTGGCCAGGCGCGGTGGCTCACACCTGTAATCCCAGCACTTTGGGAGGCTGAGGGCTGAGGCGGGCAGATCACGAGGTTAGATCGACACCATCCTGGCTAACATGGTGAAACCCTGTCTCTACTAAAATACAAAAAATTAGCCGGAAATGGTGGCACGCACCTGTAGTCCCAGCTACTCAGGAGGCTCAGGCAGGAGAATTGCTTGAATCTGGGAGGTGGAGGTTGCAGTGAGCTGAGATCATACCACTGCACTCCAGCCTGGGCGACAGAGCGAGACTCCGTCTCCCCCCACAAAAAAATTACATAGGACAAAGAAGTATTTCAAAGCAAGTCCTTGAAAAAACACATCTGTCTAAAATTTACTATCTTGGACCAATGTGTGGAGATTTATTGACAGGGAGAAGACAAATATGTCTGTTTCACCACCAAAGAGAAACATAATTTGAAGGTAGTTGGTTAGAGCTTGCTGGTTTTTTTTTTTTTTTTCCTTCTTTCTCTGCATACATTTCTACTAGTAAGTGGAGAATCCACTGAAATTTCCCTTAACAATATCATGAAAACCAAGTACTCTAATTCCACTAATACTAATTCTCCCTTCCTGGTTTAATTATCATTGGAATTCATTACGGTATCCTTTCCCTTTTATTGATAGAGTTAAGATTAGTGGTTCAAAAGATTATTTTACATATTTTTTTAAACTTCATTTGGCAATAATTTTTTTATTTTTTTGAGACAGGGTCTTGCTCTTTTTGTTGCTTAAGGCTGGAGTACAGTGGCGTGATCTCGGCTCACTGCAGCCTCAACTCCCTGGGCTCAAGTGATCCTCTCACCTCAGCCTCTCCCAAGTAGCTGGAACTACAGGCATGTGCCACCACAGCTGGCTAGTTTTCTTTATTTTTTGTAGAGATGAGGCTCACTGTGTTTCCCAGGGTGGTCTCAAATTCCTGGACTCAAGCGATCCTCCCACATCGGCCTACCAAACTGCTGGGATTACAGGCGTGGGAGCCACCACACCCAGCCTAATAATTTTAAACATACAGAAAAGTTGCAAAAGTATTACAGGAGCTCCCATGTACATGTAGTATTCTTTACCTAGATTCCTCATTTGTTTATGTAATACCACGTTTGGCGCATCTCTATATATACTTTCTGTAACATTCTCATTTTCTCTCTCCCTCCTTCCTTCCCTCTCCCCCTCTCTCTCCTCTTACTCCCCTGCCCCCGCCATGTTACTACCTTTTTCCTGAGCCAAATCAATTGAAAGTTGCAAATGTGATATATCAGTACTCCTTAATAAAACGAAGATTACATAACACTACATAACTGTAGTACATCCATAAAAATTAGGAAATTGGCCCGGCACGGTGGCTCACACCTGTAATCCCAGCACTTTGGGAGGCCAAGGTGGGCGGATCAGGAGGTCAGGAGTTCGAGACCAGGCTGGCCAACATGGTGAAATCCCATCTGTACTAAAAATACAAAAATTAATCAGGCCTAGTAACGGGTGCCTGTAATCCCAGCTGCTCGGGAGGCTGAGGTGGGAGAACTGCCTGAACCTGGAAAGCGGAGGTTGCAGTGAGCTGAGATCATGCCACTGCACTCTAACCTGGATGACAGAGCGAGACTCTGTCTTGGGAGGGGAAAAATTAAGGAATTAATGTTGATACAATATTAATATGTAATCCACAGATCTCATTTAAATTTCCCTGATTATCCCAGTAATGTCATATGTAGGTCCAGGTGCAGTCTAGAGCATGTGTGTTGCATTTAGCTATCATGCCTCTTTAGTCTCTCTCTCAATGGAAAAAGTTCTGTAGTCTTTTTTTTATTTCTATGGACCTTTACATTTTTTAAGATGACAGGTTTGTGGAATGTGCAGCTTGGGTTGGCTGATGTTTCCTCTTGATAAGATTTAGGTTATACATTGGCAGGAATACCGTGGAAGTGATTGTAGATTGTTCTCAGTGCATCACAATCAGGGAGGCATGTGATGTTGATTTATAATGTTAACATCTTTTGTGACTTTCTTGGGTTGTTGTGTTTCAGGTTACTTAATTAATAATTATGTTATACCTAATAAGTATTTAATAAATATGTTATATTTACTCATAAGTATTCTATGGGGATATACTTTTGAGATTGAGATTGTTAATAACCTATTCTCATTAAGATTTCAGCAGATAGTTTTAGCATCCATTTGTGATTTTTGCCTGAAGAATGATAGCCAACTGGTGATTTTCTGATTTAGTCATTCTTTTTTTTTTTTTTGAGATGGAGTTTCGCTGTTGTTGCCCAGGCTGTGGAGTGCAATGGCGTGATCTCAGCTCACCGCAACCTCCGCCTCCCAGGTTCAAGTGACTCTCCTGCCTCACCCTCCTGAGTAGCTGGGATTACAGGCACGTGCCACGATGCCCGGCCAGTTTTGTATTTTTAATAGAGATGGGATTTCTCCATGCTGGTCAGGCTGATCTCAAACTTCCGACCTCAGGTGATCCGCCCAGGTGATCCGCCCACCTTGGCCTCCGAAAGTGCTGGCATTACAGGCATGAACCACCGTGCCTGGCTCAGTCATTCTTTTTATATGTGTTAGCATTTTACTGCAAGGAAAAATTTTCTTTTCTACCTGTTTATTTATATGAGCACAGACTCACAAATTCCTGTTCTATTCATTGTATTATAAACTGTTTCAGCCAATGAGAGCCTCTTAAAACTTGTTGCAGCATCTTTTTGTCCTGCCCGCAACTGTACAGTATTACAGGGTTTATTGTAGTTTTCTCCCTTTTCATATTTATAACTCTCTTCTATCACGGCTAACCTTCATGCGTATGCCTTCCTCACTCCACATTGCCCATCCCTGTAGCCATCCTAAAGCTATGCTTACTGTGGTTAGCCATGAATATCCCATTCTGGACCAATTTGTGGCCACTATTTCCCCCTCCACTCCCTGAAAGATTTGTTTTGCTTAACTAAGCAAATCTAATGGTGTTGGACAAAATTATTCAGGAACGAGAGAAGGGAGAAGCTAGTCTGTTTATCTTTAATGTAATTGCTGGTATGTTTGAGTTTAAATCTGCTGTCTTTCTTGTTTCATCTATTTTTTTTTTTTTAATCCTCCATTCTTGCCTTCTTTTAGATGTATTCCAGTTCATCCTAGGATTTGCTTATTAGTTACACATTCTTTAAAAAATTCCATTTAGTAGGCTGGGCACGGTGGTTCACGCCTGTAATCCCAGCACTTTGGGAGGCCAAGGAGGGCAGATCACGAGGTCAGGAGATCGAGACCGTCCTGGCTAACACGGTGAAACCCCGTCTCTACTAAAAATACAAAAAGAAATTAGCCGGGTGTGGTGGCGGGTGCCTGTAGTCCCAGCTACTTGGGAGGCTGAGGCAGGAGAATGGCATGAACCTGGGAGGTGGGGCTTGCAGTGAGCCGATATCGTGCCACTGCACACTCCAGGCTGGGCGACAGAGCAAGACTCTGTCTGAAAAAAAAAAAAAAAAAAAAATTCCATTTAGTTAAAAAAAAAATTTAGTGGTTACCCTGATAAATTGAGAATGTATTTTTCAGTCTTAAGGCCCTTTTCTTTTTTACTTTCAACCCTGAGAAGCTAAGTATCATAATCTTAATATAACCTTTTGATTTTATATATGCTGTTTTTAAGATATGAAATTACTTTTTATAAAGTTAGATTGTCAGTCTTTTTTCTTTTCTTTGCGGGAGAACTTTGATATCATACCAAGCTCTTCCACTCAAGGTTATGTAGTTACCTGTATTTTCTCCTAACACTTTTATGTTTTGATTTTTTTTTTTCTTTTTGGGGAGAAAATACATTTGAGTGATATAACTTACGATGATGGTGTAATGGGCTTGTTGAATTTGGCCTGTTGTGAGTCATTTTGTATATAATAGGCCACAGTAATTGGTGAGAGTTTTGAACTGTGAAGATCTGTGATTTCTAATATATAATTACAATTAAAAGTATAAAACCAAGGAGAGTCTTTTGCAAATTTGGAGAATGGGGATTTAGCTTTTCTGTCTCTACAACTATCTAGCTATGCACCCTAAACAATGTGCTTAAAGTTTTTTGTGGGCCTACAATTTCCTCAGCCCTAAATGAATCTTGTTTTTAGGTCTCAGTGCTTTTGAGTCTCAGTGAGTCCTGCTTTGAGGGTGATGGAAACGTGAGAAACATGTAAGAACACATTGAAGATTATGTCAGATACGGTCATATTCCTATTGATAATATTATTAAGAGGAGCTATTTTTATAGGAGTTAATGTTTAATGATAAATTGTAGTACATTGGGGTTGTAGATTGCTGACTATAGTTTATCAGAAGATGGGAGGAATTCTCTTAGTTTCCTTCTTCCTCATTCATAAAGAAACCAGGTAGTTTTTATTTTAGGAAGAACTCTCAAGTTTGGTCAGCTGCCTGTTATGTGATCTTATCCAACTTGCTTAACCCCTCAAGGCTCCAGTTCGTTATTGGAAACTAAAGATAAAAACACCAACCATAGAGGGTTCTTTTTGTTTTTTTGTTTTTTTTTTTTTGATACATAGTCTCGCTGTGTCCCCCAGGCTGGAATGCAGTGGTGCGATCTCGGCTCACTGTAAGCTTCACCTCCCGAGTTCACACCATTCTCCTGCCTCAGCCTCCTAAGTAGCTGGGACTACAGGTGCCCGCCACCACACCCGGCTAATTTCTTTTTGTATTTTTAGTAGAGACAGGGTTTCACCGTGTTAGCCAGGATGGTCTCGATTTCCTGACCTTGTGATCCACCCACCTTGGTCACCCAAAGTGCTGGGATTACAGGCTTGAGCCACCACACCTGGCCCCATAGAGTTTTTTTTTTTTTTTAATAGATTGTTGCAGAAAAAGCTTATTGATGACAATTGTTAAAGATGGTAAGGCAGATATTTTTTTCAGGGGGGCCATGGCAGTAGATATAGGGACCACTATGATAGAATCTTGCAGTGACAGAAAGCAATTAAACTCAACTTGGGGTTCCATAAAGATAAGTGGAATTTATAACAAAGGAGCTGAGTGCTGGAAGGGAGTGTCAGTGGGTGAAAAATTATTACTAAGAGAAAGCATCAACATAAGGAAGGGGTTTCTGGCTAAACTGACTTGATAGGATGGCAGGCCAGGCTGAAATATCCAGAGTGGTCATATACCAAGTATGTGGGGGTTTTCAGTAAACTGACTGAGCAGGATTCTCAGTCAGCCTGGTTTCTACAAGCACAGAGAGGGAGCCCAAAGGTCTCTTAGTCAGAAAGAACTCAAGAGTCTTGCTGAAGGTTTGGTCCAAGGAAAGAGTTTTTGTCAAAATAAATGAGAATTTTGTTTATTAAGCACCTATTATGGTGCCTAGCATGTAAGTCCTCAGCAAACTGTAACTTGTATGAACTCTTAGCTTCTGTAATAGCCACATTTTAATTTCTTAAAGGTGTGGTCAATTCAGTTTAACATGAGTTAATAATATTAATTTTCTTTTGCATAGTTTGTAACTTTCCAAAGTATATATTATATAGGAGAGATAACAAATATGTTATATGATCTCTAGGGCCTGTAGCAAATAGTTATTATTAATCAGGAAACAAAATTGTTAGCTCGGCAGCCACTACAAATTAAGTTGGTACTTAAAATGTAACTTCACAGTAGCTACACCTATAATCCTTGGGATGCCGAGACAGAAGGATTGCTTGAGACTAGGAGTTCAAGACCAGCCTGGTCATCATAGACCTACAAAAAAGTTTTAAAAAATAGCTGGGCATGTTGGTGCACGCCTGTAGTTCCAGCTGCTGGAAGACTGAAACAGGAGGATCGCTTGAGTTCTAGGAGTTTGGTGTTACAGTGAGCTGTGATGGCACCACTGCACTCCAGCCTGGGCCACAGAGGAAGAACATGTCTTAAAAAAAAAAAAAAGTAACTTTTTATTTATAAAGCAGTGTTCTTCAGGAGGATTGTGTTTCTTCTGGGGTTTTAAATCATGTAATATGACTTTAAATTTTGTGGTAACTTGGTAAATCTGTGTATATGCTTTTAGTGATGACTGGTCAGGTAGGAAAGGAATAATACTAAAATAAACAGGAAATAGTTCACCTAAATTGATGAATTGTATATTTAATGATTGCTTTCTACATATAGATTTACTCAGTGTTTATTGAACACGTGTCACTGAGAATATAGCAGAAAAAGAAATCTCATGGAATTTGTATTCTAGTAAAAACCTATTTTTTTAATAGAGAAATAGAGTAAGCAGAAAGCAGCAAGGAATATTGGTTAGGAATGTCTCTGTGAGGAAGGACATTTGAGCAGAGACCTGCATGGAGAGAGAATATCTGAGGGAAGAACATTCCAGGAAATGAGAACAGCAAAGACTAGGAGGGAATGTTCTTAGTGAGTGTAGCTGGGTTAGAATGAGCCAGTAGAAAACTAGAGGAAGATTAAGAGGTTTGTAGGAGGCATATCATGTAGGGTTCTGTAGACCAAAGTGAGGACTTTGGACTTTATTTGACTTGTGGTGGGAATTCATTGGAAGATTTTGAGTACAAGAGTGATTTGTTCTTTTTTTCCAAATGATCTCTCTTAGTTGCTGTATGGAGAAGAGATTGTATAAAGGGGAAAAGAGAAGGCAAAATACCAATTAGAAATTAAGCGTTAATACATGGTAGTGGTAAATTGGACTAGAGTAGAGGAGTGTGAAAATGCCTGGAGACAGTTTTGGTGTCATAGCTGAGGGGGTGCCACTGGCATCTAGTGAATGGCCAGGGATGCTGCTTGATACTCCACAGCGCACAGGACAGCCTCCACAACAAAAAAATTGTCTGGTGTAAAATGTCAGTGCTGTTGATGTTGAGAAGCCTTATACTATAAGACACAGACTTAAGGTAGAAAACTTAGACCTGCCTGTAATCCTAGCTACTCGGTAGGAAATGTTAAAGTCAATGTAAGGGTCTTGTGAGTCATGGTAAAACAGTTTGGATTTTGTATCTCAAGGGCTGCTGAAGACACTGCCTTTTTTTGTTTTAAAAGTAAGGCCTGGGCTGGGTGCGGTGGCTCACGCCTGTAATCCCAGCACTTTGGGAGGCCGAGGCGGGCGGATCACTTGAGGTTGGGAGTTCGAGACCAGCCTTACCAACGTGGAGAAACCCTGTCTCTACTAAAAATACAAAATTAGCCAGGCGTGGTGGCACATGGCCTGTAATCCCAGCTACTTGGGAGACTGAGGCAGGAGAATCGCTTGAACCCAGGAGGCAGAGGTTGCGGTGAGCCAAGATCGCACCATTGCACTCCAACCTGGGCAACAAGAGTGAAAGTCTGTCTCAAAAAAAAAAAATGCTGTAGAATGTAACTATTTCAGGTAAGTAACAACCTGTAAAAATTATTTTTAATTTCTCCCCTTTTTCTTACAATTCTTATCCAGCTAAACTTTTGTTATCCTTTAGTAATGGCATTCATAACTTTTATATTATTTTTAATATTAGATCAGAAGTATTTTTCCGTATAGCTGTTTCTGTATTCATCGAGACACCTATTACGTAATTTTTAGTGATTATAGACCATTTCACTCAATGGCTACACCAAAGTTTTTTTTAACTGTCCTCTTGTTGCTGAACATTTAGTTTGTTCCAGTTTTTGCTTTTATGAATAATGCTGGAATGAACATATATGTGCAAATAACTGTGTTTTCCTTTTTTTCCCTGCATGACAATGTTTCAGTCAATAAGTAGCTTCTTGTATTACTTTTAAAAAATTTTTTGTGTGCTAATGATAATTTTTTTTAATATATTTTAAAATAGGTACTACCAAATAGTATTCTTGTTTCACTTCTTGGTGAGTACTGGCTTATCACATTAATTTAGGAACTTTTTTTAAAAACCTACAGAGATTATGGAGAAGTCTGGCGAGGAAGGAATGCCTGATCTTGCCCATGTCATGCGCATCTTGTCTGCAGAAAATATCCCAAATTTGCCTCCTGGGGGAGGTCTTGCTGGCAAGTAAGTAGAACAAAAAGAGCTAATTTTGAGTTCGTTTATAATTAGTAATTAAATAATTTGGGGTAAGGAAACTTAAATCAGAAGTACATCAATTATCTAGAGGTGAAATGGGTTAGTGTTTCTTATGCTAGAGAAGAACTCTTAAAACTTCATCCAAAAACGATTTTTTAAAAAATCTATCATACTCTGAGTATGAAGGTCCTTCTTTCCTTGCTAATGAGTACAAATGGATTGTGCAAAATCAGATTCTGAGAGTAAAGTGTAGAAAGTATGTTCTTGACAAGTATAGAGTGTAGCAGTTACTTTTTTAGTGTAGTCAGGATGAAATATTGAGATATTCACAAGCTTAAAATTCTATGTAATCTAATAAAACTAAAGCATGATTTTTTTTTAGGCGCAATGTAATTGAAGCTGTTTATAGTAGACTGAATCCACATAGAGAAAGTGATGGGGTAAGTTTTATTTTATTTCATAAGCATTTGAAGTAATTTCATAATATAAATACTAAATATGAGTACATTTACATTAATGAAGTCTATAATAAATTATAGTCTGTAGTAAATTACTACTGCTTTTCATTTTAAGGTGTCAGTTAAAGTTTAAGAAAATGTATTGAAGGTAGAGATAAAATTTTGTTTTGTGGATAGCTTTGTTGTCACTTTCTGGGCATCAAATGACCTTTTTTATTTGCGCTGTCTTTATTCTCTATATGTCTGCTTTTCCTTCTTCTCCTTTAAACCTTAATTTTGAGGCAAGAATGCTCTTTTAAATATCTCAATTTCTCCTCCAGCAGGCTGCTGCCATCACCAGAAGTTAGCGATAGTGAGTGAGTTATTATTTTATGACCAGACCTTTCAGTACCCCTGTATACCCACTTGGAATACCCGAGGATAGTTTTTTTCTAATATTATTGTTGTGTTATGGGTATATGAGCGTTGAGCTGAGATAACCGTTTCTGTTGTGCCTTGCTGTACTTCATCAGAGCAAGACTCTATGCCCTTACCTTTTATTTTGCTTTCCTTCAAAATGTCAGCGAGCTGCCAGCTGCTGCTCTATGTTGTTTTATTTTGTTTTAGTACTATTACCATGAGACAGAAGTCTCTTTTTTTTTTTTTTTTTTAATCCAAGTGAGTTCAAATAAGTATTTTTCTCTTGGGTTTTCAAGTTTTTATGTCTAAAAATAAATTACTTAATTTTTAATATATGTGCTTCAAAGCTTTAAGGGAGCCAAACTTAGAAACGAAACTGATTGGGAGCAAGAGCCCCCCTCCAGTCTCCAGCTCCTCTTGGCAGATTGAGAGAGACAGTATCCATTGGCTAGAAATCATATATCATCTCAGTTGTATTATTTGCTAGGATTCATTATTTCATAGCAATATAATATAGTTTCTTTTCCTTAACAGTAAAAGTATCCTGGCAAAAAGGAAAATTTAACAATTAATATAATTTTAGGGAGTCATATAAAAGTGATGCTATATATTGCTAATTATAATTTATATCTTGGTCTAGTGCAGTAATTCTGAGTTTTTTTTTGTGGCAGGTACCTCAAAGTATTAAGAATTGTACCCAAGGCCGGGCATGGTGGCTCACGCCTGTAATCCCAGCACTTTGGGAGGCCGAGGCGGGCGGATCACCTGAGGTCAGGAGTTTGAGATCAGCCTGACCAACATGGAGAAACCCCGTCTCTACTGAACATACAAAATTAGCCGGGCATGGTGGCGCATGCCTGTAATCCCAGCTACTTGGGAGTCTGAGGCGGGAGAATTGCTTGAACCCGGGAGGCGGAGGTTGTGGTGAGCTGCGATCATTCCATTGCACTCCAGCCTGGGCAACAAGAGCAAAACTCCGTCTCAAAGAAAAAAAAAAAAAAAGAATTGACCCAAAGCTGTGAAAATTAATTTAAAAATACAAATATTTTATGTGATCCATCAGAGAACCCTCAAAGAAATGAGTGTAGGATGTTGACATGACTAAAAGGATGGTGGTAATTTGGAAGGTTGAGAGAAGAGAATCTTTCCTTTTCAGCTACATTATAGATTCTACAGGGCATCTACTACCTTGATTAGAGGAAATAAGCCCTCAGAAGACAGTTATTGATTCATTATTAGCCGTAGAAGTACTCCCATTTCCTCAGATGTTTCAAAGTACAACCCTCGTGTGTAATCTTAAAAAACATATATATATACCTTGCTGGATTTTGGGGTCCCTCAAGAAAATAGTCTGTTTTTACTCCAAACAAGGTTTTCTGTTTAACATATACCAAGGGTAACCTAAATTTTTTAAAAAGAAAAAATGATTACACATAGTAGCTACATAAACAGGGAGTAAATAGGCAACGGAACTATGAAACTAGGAGGAAATGCTCAATATATAAACCTTACCTTAAATAGATTGTTATTTGGCTATAGAAATGGGATATATGTACTTAATTACCTTCATACATAAATGTTCTGTTAATATCAGCAGATCAAATACTGACAGTGTGTCATATAGTGGATTCACAGAGGGAGAAGACTAGAAAACATAAGACATGACCCCACTTGTGTGCTCAGTGCAGCTTACACTGTAGTTATAAACACACCTTAAATGATCAAAATATTTCACATAGCTTAGTAACAAATAAATGACAAAATCCAGAATGTGACCATTGCCATGTGAATTGGACAGTGATTGCTGTGAAAGTTCAGCTAAGTAGGGGGAAAGTCAGCTTAGAGAAAAGATAGGATTTGAAGAATGATTTGAATGGTAGAAATGACATGAGGATGATGATCTTTCAAGTGGACTGGAGAGGCATGGACAAAGTATAAGCTGTCTTCAAAACAAAGGACATCTTTTTTGGCTAAAGCAGAGAACTGCTGTGGTGAAAAATAAGAATTTAGGTTGCAGAGGTATTTGCTAAGAGACCAGCCTTTTGAACATCATTTTAGGGTAATGAACCACCTTATGTTTGGAGCATAAGAATGATAGACTCAAGAAAAATCTGTGGTATTTTAATCTGTTAGAAACATTCACCGTATTAAAGAGATGCAGGCAGTCAGGTAGTTGTGAAATAATTACAGAGACCAAATGGTAACTGTAAACTTATTATCATTACATAGATATATGGATTAAAGGAACTTCCCTTGTTTACTATGAAAACTGACTTTGCAGCCTAGAATTCTAAATGGGGAAATATATGCCTTTCACAATAATCACTAACTTAGAAAAATGTTGAACTATAATTGCAAGTAGCAGAAATGTGCTGAAAAATACCGCAGAAGGAGAAGGAATGAAGAAAATACAGACATGTGATTACATTCTCAGCTCTTAACTTGACCCACTGTAGCAAAAAGCTAGCCACAGAGGTGCTCCATAAATGCTTCTTAGCAGTGTGGATGATGTCGCCAGGAGCTGGATATTAACTTGCGGGGTCAGAAAGATGAAAGTATGGTAGAATTACAGAAGAGGAGAAAGTTGGAAGGTATTATAAAAATTAAGTGTTTTTTAAATAACAAAAATTATTTTTGTTTAGATATTTAAACAAAGAATTCTAGCCAGAGTTAAATCGGAGGGTTTTTTTAGGCTCCTGAAATGTCTGCTTTATATCGGAGAGAATTGTTCTGTTGTAAATGATTATAAGTAGTACCACTAGAAATAGGGATTCATTCATTTTTCTTATAATTAAGACAAATCTTTTAAATAAATATTTTTCAGAAAGCAAAGTCAGAAATTAAGTAATTTTAATATACATTCAGAAAGGTTACTATTTAGGGGAAACTTCTTGTTTACTAAATTTGTTTTTTAGTCTGTGTTCCATACTAAACTAACTTTTAAGAATGTGTTCCATCTTCTTACCGCAAGCAATATTGTGGTATTTTCCCAACTTTTAAAATGCAAATTTGTAACAAAGAGTCTAGCAGGGATTCTTAGTCTAGGGATGCACGAATCCCCAGAAATCTTTTGGAAAATCTCCAGCAAAAGCAAAACTACATTTTGTTGCAAGTTGTGTTTATATTAGACAGGGCTCTGGGGTCACACTCCTTCCCTTTTTCTAAAATGCTAGTTTGTGTTTTATAACTAGAATATAAATTTTGTGAGATCTGGGACTTTATCTGATTCATTTATGTCTGTAGTCCAAGCGCTTACAACAATCCTGGCATACTGTGAAAGCTCAGTAAATATTTTTTGAATAGGAAATATTTGTATTTATTCATTTCTAGTAATTTGCTTAAGGCTGTCCTTAAGTCATATATTTAAAAATTAATTTGAGGTTACTAATTGGTATGAAAGTCTGTATTTATAGCGTTTTATATTTTCATGCAAAACGTTCTTCCCTTGAAAAAGACTCATAATGCTTTTGAATTAGTATGCCACTGATCAAGTAGTTGCATAAGTTGGTAATTTTCCAAGGGTAAAGTTGCACAGGGGGGTGACCTGTATTTACCCAGCTCCTACTTGTGCCAAGCCCCTTATTTATACACACACAGAGTCATAGGTAATCGTCTCAGTACCTTTCTTTTACAGATGAGACTTACAGAGATGAGGTAGCTTGCACAGGTCACAAAGCTAAATAAATCATGCAGCCAGAATTTGAATTAGGCTGACTCCAAAACCTGTTCTCTTTACATTATTCCATGTGGCCTTTTTAAGGTAGTTAGAGATTATGTATGTCTGTACCCCACCTTTGTCTACCATCCAGGAAAAATCATTTCCCATTCTTTCGTAAATATGTTTAATAGTCTTAAGATACTCTGTTTTATTGATTGAGACAGGATCTCGTTCTTTGTCCCAAGCTGGAGTGCTATGGCACCATCATGGCTCACTGCAGCCTCAACCTCCCAGGCTCAAGCGATCCTCCCAGCTCAGCCTCCAGAGTAGCTGGGATTACAGGCACACAGCACCACACTTGGCTAATTTTTTGTATTTTTTATAGGGACAGGGTCTCGCTTCATTGCCAGGGCTAGTCTTGAACTCCTGAGCTCAAGTTACCTTCCTACCTCAGCCTCCCAAAGTTCTGGGATTACAGACATGAGCCACTGCACCCAACCACAAGATAATCTGTTTTTAATGGTAAATATTTTATAAAGTTGTTGAAGCAGTCAAGCCCAATTCCTTGTCAGTTATTTTTCATTTAAATACACATATTTATCTTAATCCAAAAATGGTTTAAGGCATTTTGATCTTAGAGAAGGGGAGAAAAAAACAGGACAGATTAGTCTCTTTTTGAGCCCAAAAGAATCTCTGTATTGTTTTTACTTTATTAAATTTTGCATGCATTTTTCTGTTTTACTTCAAACAGATAAATGCAATACCCATAACTGCTTTTAGATTTTTATATCACAGTTTTTAGAACTATGTGAATATTAGTTTTTTCATGTTTACTTTTTATTCACTTGTCAAAGCATTGCCATAGAGAAGACCTATACTGTTTGAAAATGCACTAACATTAGTCACTATGTTTTTAGGGTATGATTGATATAACACTTAGCTGTGTGGTCTTGACCGACACTGTCTAAAATTATTCATTAAATTTGACATGATTCTTCAAGTAACATCTAATTTATTAGAATCTTCATTCATTATCAATTGTATCACATTTTGTCATATTCGAGAATTTTTAGTTTTAAAATTTTTTTGTCTGACAAGCAGCGCATAGGACTCCACAAGAAATATTTTTACTAGTGTTTACTTTTTCTCTACTGTTATAAGTAGTCATTTTAAGAATTTTGGTTATGGGCCAGGTGCAGTGGCTCACGCCTATAATCCCAACACTTTGGGAGGCCGAGGCGGGCAGATCACGAGGTCAGGAGATCGAGACCATCCTGGCTAACACGGTGAAACCCTGCCTCTACTAAAAATACAAAAAATTAGCCAGGTGTGGTGGCGGGCACCTGTAGTCCCAGCTACTCGGGAGGCTGAGGCAGGAGAATGGCGTGAACCCAGGAGGCGGAGCTTGCAGTGAGCCAAAATCACGCCACTGCACTCCAGGCTGGGTGACAGGGCGAGACTCCGTATCAAAAAAAAGAATTTTAGTTATGAGAGCTGTGTTTCAAGAGATAAATAATTGCTGCAAATAAATATTAGCTGGTTAAACTTTATTTTTTTAAATGTGCTTAGATTACCTTCCTTCCCCCTCTTATTACTACACTCTGCTTGATTTATCTAATTTCTGTGTCTTATTTGGTGTGAGTTAGTATTTTCATTATGAGAGATTTGATTTTTAAGCTGTGTTAGTCTAGCTGATAGTAAAACCTTAAAACCTAGGGTGGATGGGAGATGTCCTAAATTCTCATTTCAGTAATTGCCTTCAATTTACTTTACAGAATAATTGTAAACATCCCATCTGATATGATAGTTTAATCAATATAACTAGAGTTCTATGATATTATTAGTTTTACTATATTAAGGAAATATAAAGTTCAATATGAAATAACCTGTGGTGTTCTATAATTCACCAATATTTCTTTAGTAAGAGTCTTACCTATATGAGGTACTTCATATGCAAAAAATGTTACTCGCCATAGTGTATTCAACAGAGCATAAAGCTAGACATTGATCTTAATTATACCTGTGCACAAATCAGAGCTCTGCCACTTACTAAGATTGTCACTCTGACAAATAACTTAAATCTCTCTGAGCCTTAGTTTCCTCACTTATAAAAATAACTGGAGTTCTTACTTTGTAGGGTACCTGTGAGGATTCAGTAAGATTATGTATGTAAAGTTCTTAGCACAAATATTATTTTTCCTTCCCTAGATGATAGGAGGACATAGAATGGAATATGAAATTGTCTTTACTCTCAAAGAGTTTGCAGTCTAAGTGGAGAGTCTTGTGAACCGTTGCAAGGTAGAGTTAATAGCTATAATAGATGTGTAAAAATAGGTGTGCTATATCAATTGTATGAGTTCAGATAGAGAAAGTACAGGAACCTAGATAATAGGTTTCTCTTCTAATATTAATGAAAGCCCATGAGAGAGTTATGTAACAGTGTTTGGAAAAATCAAATGTAATGGCTGGGGAAGAGATTTCAGTCCTCTATTGTCTATCCAGAGTGATGAGAAAGTGCAATTTGCCATAAGATAAAATGACTTTTAAGTGTGGTCATTAGCTAAAGTTCTTCTCAATTTAGTGATTCTGTAATGTCAGCATTGCAAATCCATCTCTACTTGATTTATTGGTTTGGTTTTCTTTTGCTTTTAATTTTTTTATTTTTCATTTTTTGAGACCAAGTCTCACCCTGTCACCTAGGCTGAAGTACAGCTCTTAGCTAATTTTTGTATTTTTAGTTGAGACGGGTTTCACCATGTTGATCAGGCTAGTCTCGAACTCCTGAACTAAAGTGATCCACCTGCCTCGGCCTCCAAAAGTACTGGGATTACAGGTATGAGGCACCATGCCTGGCCATGGTTTAGTTTTAGTATGCCTTTTTTTTTTTGAGTTGGAGTCTCACTCTGTCACCCAGGCTGGAGTGCAGTGGCACAATCTCAGCTCACTGCAAGCTACGTACCTCCTGGGTTCACGCCGTTCTCCTGCCTCAGCCTCCCAAGTAGCTGGGACGACAGGGGCCTGCCACCATGTCCGGCTAATTTTTTGATTTTTAGTAGAAACAGGGTTTCACCGTGTTTAACAAGGATGGTCTCGATCTCCTGACCTCGTGGTCTGCCCGCCTCGGCCTCCCAAAATGCTGGGATTACAGACCTCAGGTCAGCCACCGTGCCTGACCTAGTATGTCTTTTAAAAAGCAACTTCCCTTCCCAAACTATCACTGCTATGGCAATTCACAGAAATACAGGTGATTAATAATGAAAGTGTCAGTTGGAAAGTGAGAGGTACTTTATATGTTGAACTTGCCAAAACTGACCCAAATACGACAAATAGAACAACCTTTCATCCAACCTTATTAATAAGTCCACCTCCAAATAGAGTTACGCCATTTAGTCTACATCAGTGATTTTCAACCCTGGCTGTATATCCAAATTGCCTGTCAGGCTTTAAAAGAACAACCCAAATCCACTGAATCTGTGTATTTTGAAATAGAACTTTGACGTGTATGCAATTTTAAAAGCTCCACAGGTAATTCCAATGTGGAACAAGGGTTGATAATCACTTCTATGTGTAAGTCTTTGAAGCAGATTTTGTTTTAATGTCCTGTAATGTTTTAAAAATAAAATGGTAGGTTTTTATCCTTTGTTTTTTTCTTTTTTTTTTTTTTTTTTTTGGTTTGGGGGTTTTCTGGGGGAGAGGGTTGTAGGCCCTGCATTAAAAAGTCTTTGTGATATACCATAAAGTAGAACATTTCCTCTTAAAGACTGACAGGTTTATCATTATACTTATCACATTGTTCCATCTCAACGCTTCCTGAATAGATTGAAATGGGAAACTTTGTATTTATTTATTTATTAATGAATGAATGAATGAATGACAGAGTCTTCCTCCATTGCCCAGGCTGGAGTGTAGAGGCATGAACATGGCTCACTGTAATCTCAACCTCCTGGGCTCAAGTGATCCTCCCACCTTAGCTTCCCAAGTAGCTGGGACCAGAGGTGTGTGTTGCCACACCTAATTTTTAAAATTTTTGTTTTGTAGAGACGGGGTCTCCCTATGTTGCCCAGGCTAATCTCAAACTCCTGGGCTCAAGTGATCCTTTCACCTTGGCCTCCCAAAGTGCTGGGATTACAGGCATGAGCCACCAGCCCTGGCTGAGAAACTTTATTTAGGGAAACATGTTTTAAGTCCACATAATAAATTTTGCAAATTAAAAGACAGCTAATATGCTTGTTGTGCAAAATTGGAAAATTCAAAGAAAATAAAGTATCTGAACTCCCTGCCCATTATCATTGTATTGCTGTATTTCCTTTCTTTTCAGGTATTTTTACATATGCTAACATGAACAGATACACAGACGTATATGTACCCAAAAAACATGGGCGATACACAGTATCATCTCTTTTTTTTTTGGGAGATGCCTAGACTGGAGTGCAGTGGGTGTGATCTTGGCTCACCGCAACTTCCTCCACCTCCCGAGTTCAAGCGATTCTCCTGCCTCACCCTCCCGAGTGGCTGAGATTATGGGTGCACACACCATGCCTAGCTAATTTTTGTATTTTTAGTAGAGATGGGGTTTCACCATGTTAGCGAGGCTGGTCTCAAACTCCTGACCTCAGGTGATCCACCCACCTCGGCCTCCCAAAGTGCTGTGATTACAGGCATGAGCTACCGTGCCCGGCCCAGTATCATCTCATTTTTTGCCATGAGGACACTTCCCCGCCCCGTTCCCCCCTCCCCACCCCGCCACATGTCTGAGGCAAGAAAACAAGCACTTTGTTGTTGTTGTTGTTGTTGTTGTTGAGATAGTCTCATTCTGTCGCCCAGGCTGGAGTGCAGTGGTGTGATCTTGGCTCACTGCAACCTCCGCCCTCCGAATTCAAGCGATTCTCCTACCTCAGCCTCCCGAGTAGCTGGTATTACAGGAACCTGCCACCGCGTGCTGCTAATTTTTTGTATTTTTAGTAGAGGCAGGGTTTCACTATCTTGGCCAGGCTGGTCTTGAACTCCTGACGTCATGATCCACCCACCTCAGCCTAACAAGCACTCATTTGTTTTTTTGTTCTTTTTTAAGAGGGTCTCACTCTGTCATCCAGACTGGAGTTCAGTGGCATGATCATGGGTCACTGAAGCTTCAACCTCCTCGACTTAGCTCAACCTATCACCTCAGTTCCCAGAGTAGCTGGGACTATGGGCGTGCTCCTTTTAAACATTTTTTGTAGAGATAGGGTCTCACTGTGTTGCCCAGGCTGGCCTAGAACTCCTGACCTCAAGCAATCCTCCTACCCCTGTCTCCCAAAGTGGTGAAATTGCGGACATGAGTCACTGCTCCTGGCCAATGGGGACAACTTTTTAAAAAATAACATTCATCTGCTCTCATTTTTCTAATAAAACATTGCCATTTATTATGTGGCTTTATTAGTGTTATCTTTGTTCTAAAAGTGTAGTATAGTGTCTCTAAAGAAGGTTAAGAGTTTGTGTCAGATCAACTGCATCAATAACCTATTTTGTATTTTATTTTAAGATGAAAACTTCCAAATGTATTAAAAAAGGGGATATGATATGTTGGAACAGCTGTACATTGTCTATCTAGATTCAACAACTTAACATTTTGCCATAGTTGCTTTGTTTTTCTTTCTGTATCTATTGTTTTTTTTCTTTTTTTGACTGAACCCTTTGAGAGCAAATTGCAGACATCATATTTTACCTGTAAACATTTAAGCATGCAGCTCTTAAGAATGAAGACATGTTTCAACCAGGCGCAGTAGCTCACACCTGTAATCCCACTACTTTGGGAGGCCAAGGCAGGCGAATCACCTGAGGTCGGGAGTTCAAGACCAGCCTGACCAATATGGAGAAACCCCATCTCTACTAAAAATACAAAATTAGCTGGGCGTGGTGGCACCTGCTTGTAATCCCAGCTACTCGGGAGGCTGAGGCAGGAGAATCACTTAAATCTGCAAGGTGGAGGTTGCGGTGAGCCAAGATCACGCCATTGCCCTCCAGCCTGGGCAACAAGAGTGAAACTCCATCTCACAAAAAAAGAATGAAGACTTTTTTCTATATAACCATAATACCATTATTATACCTAAGAAAATTAATTTTTTAAAAATTTATTTGTAATTTTTGTGGGTACATTGTAGGTGTATAAAATAATAAATTTTATAATATCGAATATCAAGTTTAAATTTCCCTAGTTGTCCCCAGAATGACTATTGTAATTGTTATTTTGAATCCCAGTCTAATCAAGTTTATCAGTCAAGCACATTAAACAAGTCTTTAATCATCAAGCCCCTCAGCTGTTTTTTTCCCCTTGACACTGACTTTGAAGAGCCTGAGCCAGTTTTTTATAGTACATTCTGCATTCTGAATTCATATGATTGTTTTCTCATGTTGTGCTATAACTTGATCCTCTATTCACTTTTTCCCTGTAAACTGGGAATTAGCATTATTAGATTCATTCTAAACATTTTTTGGCACGAATACAGGACATGACTGTATAATGCATCATATCAAGAGGCACATAATGTAAGGGTATCTTGATTTTAGTCTGTCAGCTTAACTGTGATCAGCTTGGATGATTAGAGCTTGTTCTGTACAGTATTAAAGTAATTACTATTGTAGAAACCTGTAGATTTTCCAACATTTACTAAAATATGAAAGGATTGAGTAGTTTATTATTCATACTTAAAATACTTAATTTATTTTTATCTAGAGATGTTTTTATCAAAATAAGGGCAAAAAGTAAATACAATTTTTATCCGTGAAAACTCTAAAGTCTTTCAAAGATCTGTTTAAATCTATATAGTTTTATGTTTTGTATTTCCTACTTATCATTTAGCAGAAATGATGAAGAAATTGTTCTGATGGCTTGCTTTTCTGTCCTTTTCCTACTGCTTTAAACATTAATTTTCTTTTGTACTAAATCGTATAGCCAATTATTGTTTTTTTTTTTAAGGAAGTCAGTTTTAGGAAATGCTTGTGTTGCTGTTGAATTATAAAAGCTGAGTAAATTTCAGATTAAATTTTAAATGACTGTGAAATAAGACATAAACTAGTTAATGGTAATTTGCTTAAAATGACTTGAGATATTATAATTGGAAGTTTTTATTGATACAGGTAAGAATCGATATTTAATAAAATGTTCTCATGCTTAGACTATATTACTTTTCAGTAGAGAAATTAGTATTTTGCTGTAATGTGTTATGAAATACATGTGATATCCTAGTTTGTCTACTGACACTGGGGTCTTGAATCTTAAAAAAAGGCCTCCGAGGAAGCAGAGGAAAGTGGATCACAGGGAAAATTGGTGGAAGCTCTCAGGCAAATGAGAATTAATCATAGGGGAAACTACCGACAACTTCTGGAGGAGATGCTGACTAGTTACAGGCTAGCTAAAGTAGAGGGAGAAGAAAGCCCTGCTGAACCAGCTGCCACAGCTACTTCTTCGAACAGTGATGCTGGAAACCCAGTGACAATGCAGGAAAGCCATACTGAATCAGAAAGTGGTCTTGCTGAATTAGACAGCTCTAATGAAGATGCAGGGACAAAGATGAGTGGTGAAAAAATATGACTTTTCTTTTTGGTAATATTTTTGTGATCTTTGATGGTTTTTAACTTAGGAAGTGTAATGTATGCATTTATATAACCGTTTTGTTATTTGAATCTTGGAAAACTAGTTTTATTATATTCAGATAGCCTTGTTTTTTAAAAAGGCCTTTGCATACACCTTTATGAGATAGTGTAAAATTGACTATTTATATTAATGAAATTATATGTCATTTCACATTGTATGCCAGAAATTAGGATACCAATTATGAATTACAGTCAGTAGTTAATACTAGATAGGATTAGAAATTTTGATTAGAGAGATTACACTATATTATGGAAAAACTTGTTAATGTAGAATTATACTGCTTCATATTATTTTACCTATTAGTACACTCATAGTTAGCTTTGTAATAAATTTATGTTTTCTTTAATAATTTTAGTTCTTCAAAGAATGGCTGATGCTGGCCTGTAATTTTTCTTTCAAGGATAATAATTTGTGTGTTGTTTGATTTGTTTATATTTTACATCTCTGTAGTTTTATTTTTAGAAGTTGTGAGATACTGGATGTGTGGCTATTTTTCCTTTCTCTGTATTCTTTATGAAACATAACTTTTGAAAAACCTATGTATTATTCATACAGCTTTGGTTTGTATATTCTGTATAGCCTAACTACACACATCAAAATGTATGTCAACCAAGTGTTTAGAATGAAATTATAAGTGTTTAAGTCCAAATAAAGCATGTGATGTGGAATAATCTATGCATGTTGTACTTATTTTTGAATTAATTTTTTAAAAACAACCAAGTTTGGTATATTGGAAGAATACCCATTAGAAATTCATTTGTATTTATATAACATTTAGAACACTTTTGGCTTACCTTTTTTCATTAATAAAAAGGAAAGAAGTTTAATGTTAAAATATATGTGTTACATACTTAAA
This sequence comes from Macaca mulatta, assembly GCF_049350105.2. Taxonomy (NCBI): domain Eukaryota; kingdom Metazoa; phylum Chordata; class Mammalia; order Primates; family Cercopithecidae; genus Macaca; species Macaca mulatta. The sequence goes on along the minus strand of NC_133418.1, from coordinate 80,608,867 downwards.
TCTATTCTTTTTCTTATCCATCTTTTGTGGTACAAAATATTAATCTTTGGAGATTATGGGCACACATAGACATGTGAGAAAATTGCCACAGTGAGCATTTTAAAGATTGCAGAATTGTCCATTTTGTTACAAATTTTTATTAGTTATTAATAAATGGAATAATTATGGGCTGTTTTTAAAATAGTGGCAGGTGAGAGTTTTTGTTTAAAGGGATTTTTAAATTATAGATTATTCACATGGGGGAAATATTTTAAAAAATTTTTTATGACTGTAGAACATTAACTTTTCTTCTTTACGTTTATATTTATATCATGTGTCTGAAGTTGCTTTAAGTTACCATAAATTGAAACTTTGGAATCTTTGGATGTTATAGCTGATGTTTTGATGTATTTTTCCAATGCCAGAATATTCTTAAGTGCTTTGAGAAAGGAAGGCATTTGATGGAGAGGGGAGGAAAATAACCCAACCCAGTTATCTATCTATATTAGATACACGTGTACACACACAATATACAATACACAACATCTCTCTGTAAAAGTACCCTTTTCAGACAAAGAAAGGAAGGTAACTTGTTCATCAATTTTGTTTTCTTTTGAAATTCAATCCAGTCTGGAAGTGGTATAGGTAAATAATAATATTCTTCCTTTTCTCTTCCTGTAGGGTGCTGGAGATCTAGAAGACCCATGGTAGCCTTAAAAACCTTCTAAAATGCTTTTGATTCTGAAAATTGGGGGAAAAAACTTTTAATCACAATTTTCTTCAATACAAGGGGAAAATATTCTTGTGGATTCCCAACGTTTTGTGATATGAGCAGAAAATCATTAGCATTTCCCATCATTTGTTCATATTTGTGTTTTCTGACAGTTGCCACTTGTAGCATTGCCTGTACTACAGTATTTTTTGCCAACCTCAGGCATACTCATTACATCTGTATTGAACTTTTGGCCCTAGAAACCAGTGGAGTTATTTCACCACAAATCAACAATGTGCCTGAGGTGCATGGGAAATATAGTTAGCTATACTCTGAAAATACATTATGTTTTTTTCTTTAAACAAAACACACAACATGTAAGCATGTAAGAGTAAAGAATTGTATGATATGTTCCTTTTTTCAGTTCACCAAGTTGGAAGCCTTTTGCAGCTCTGTGGCTTGGAATTTCATTTGAGCAATTTCTATAGGATATGTATTTATTATTGATTGTTATTTAATTTTTTTCCAATCTTACCTGTATTACCAAACTGGGTTCTCCAATAATGTCCAAATTGTAATGTTGCCTTGCTTCAAGATAAAGTGTATTTGGGAATAATATTATAAACCCTTACAAATTTTATGCATGTATCTACTGCATCCTTCAACTCTCCCTAGAAAATCTTTTGAAACCAAATGGATTAATTTATGGCTATTTATAATTTGCTTTGACATTTCACTGTTGGAAATTTTTTAAAGATGAGATTTGTCTTTATAATGTAAATTGTGATTTTTGTTTTACATGTGGGTTTCTATAGTTTTAATTTTTTCAGCTTTTAAGATACGAGTTTTGTGTAATTTGGTATTTTTAATCATTTATGTTATTTTAAAAGCTCAGAATATCACATTGAAATTACTATAAATACATTTAAAATTATCTATTTTAGATCTAAGGAAATATTACAGAGATATTTTCATGGGTTCAGTAACCTTTCATTTTATAACATTGGGCACGGTACAGAGTGGCTGTCACATAAGGTACTTGAAGATTTATTAGTTTAATTCTATTTTTACAGTAACCTTGAATTCTTCTGAGTTTTGCATGTATTAAATTCAATTAATGCTGAATATGAAGAGTAAAGTATTTATCTGAAAGAAGTTACTGGGTTAGGAGAAGTAATGAATGTATCCATTTGTACATGGTTTACATGTTGTGGATGCTTTGTAAACATTTTCCTATATGTTTAAATTGTGTTTCAGCAGGATGTAATTGCCCTTGTGTATAGTTAAAATGAGTCATCATCTGGTCCTGTGTGAAATGGAATTCATGGTATTTTCTGTAACATTTTCCTGAAGCTGTTTCTGGAGAGCCACACGTTTAAATACAGACAGCTTTCCTGATCATTTGATTTATTGTGCACCTGATTTTTGGTTTAAAAGGAATTATTGCCACAATATATTTTATTTATTCTTTAGATTTTAGCCTTGTAAGTTAAAGTGCTTTACATGATGATGTGAAAAGCTGTTTGTCCCTTTACTGGGTTTGGGGGGTTGTTAAAAGATAGGGAATGAAGAATGCAAAATGGTTTATTGTTCAAACTGTCCACTCTGATCCAACCCTGTACTGATAGTACTTTCCAGTATGATATTGTGATGTTTCATACAATGCAGTGAACATAACCAACTTGTTACCTAAATAAAGAATTGATAAAAACAGTGTGACATATTACTATTTGGTATGATTCAGTTTTTAATGTTATTTTAAACTTCTTATGTGGTTGGCATACTTGTGAAAATTTAATTCCAAATAGGAATTATCCAAACTCTACAGGACAATATTAACCCCTTCTCTACTCCAGAAATATTTATACTCCTTTTTGAAATACTTGCCTTTGGCCGGGTGCGTTGGCTCTCGCCTGTAATCGTAGCACTTTGGGAGGCCAAGGCGGGTGGATCACAAGGTCAAGAGATCGAGACCGTCCTGGCCAACATGGTGAAACCCCATGTCCACTAAAAATACAAAAATTAGCTGGGCGTGGTGGTGTGTGCCTGTAATCCCAGCTACTCGGGAGGCTGAGGCGGGAGAATTGCTTGAACCCAGGAGGCAGAGGTTGCAGTGAGCCACGATCGCGCCACTGCACTCCAGCCTGGGGACAGGGCGAGACTCCGTCTCAAAAAAAAAAAAAAAAAAACAAACCTTTTTCATTGGGGGTTACTGGTGCTTGAAATAGAAATAATGTATGAGTTAGTAAAAGAAAAACCGATGTTCAGTGTTTACTCATCTGAATTTCCTAGCCTGGGTATTCTCAAGTATTTTGGTCTCAGGACCCATTTATACTCTTACAAATTGTATATTCCAATGAACTTTTGCTTTTGTGGGTACTATTGATATTTACTATATTAGAAATTAAAACTGAGAAATTATACACACTGTTTTAATTTGTTAAATAAAATGATTACATGTTAACATAAACTATTTTATGAAAAATAATTGTCTTATAAGTTAAGATACAAAAATGCAGTGTAAAAAGAAGGACCAGTTTTCATTTTTGTGAGCCTTTAATATTGGGCTGAATTCTTGTTTGTGCTTCTGCGTTCAGTCTGCTACAGTGTGGTGCGGCCCGATGGTTGAAGTATATGAAGAAACCTGGCCTCACACAGATAGGTAGTTGGAAAACAGGAGTATTTTAGTAACTTCAGATAATTGTAGATATCAAAACTTGACAACCGATAGTTTCTTGAAGGTTGGTTGCAATGTGAAATCGGAAAGTTTATTAGAGGACTTTTCTTAGTTTGTTATGTTAAAATCCACTGGGTCTGTCTTGCATTTTTAATGGACCTTCTGGCTATGCATGATTTTGTCACATCATGAATTGGTCATTTGGAAAATACTGGTTCACTGAATTATGCAGTTCTTCTAAATACGAATCCATTATTCTGCAGTGATTAAAGTTTTTTGTTAAGGGTGGGCATGGTGGCTCATGTCTGTAATCCCAGCAGTTTGGGAGGCTGAGGCAGGCAGATACCTGAGCTCAGGAGTTTGAGACCAGCCTGACCAACATGGAGAAACCCTGTCTCTACTAAAAATACAAAATGAGCCAGGCGTGGTGGTGCATGCCTATAATCCCAGCTACTCGGGAGGCTGAGGCAGAAGAATTGCTTGAACCCAGGTGACAGAGGTTGCAGTGAGATGAGATCGTGCCATTGCACTCCAGCCTGGGCAACAAGAGCGAAACTCCGTCTCAGAAAAGAAAAGACCACTTAGCTGAATGTTGTGGTAGCTTGTGCCTGTAATCCCAGAGGCTAAAGCAGGAGGAATGCTTGAGGCCAGGAGTTTAAGACTCACCTGGGCAATACAGCAAGACCTGGTTTCTACACACACACAAATTTTAAGTACTCTAGCATGGTGTCACATGCCTATAGTCCCAGCTACTTGGGAAACTGAGGCAGGAGGATTGCTTGAATTCAGGAGTTCAAGGCTGCAGTGAGCTGTGATCCAGCCACTGCACAGCAGCCTGGGCAACAGCAAGACTCCATCTCGAATTTTAAATATATGTCCCTTTTATATTGAAAAAATTATCTTAAATTTTAAAATAACATTGTGAAGGAATAAACAATCTAAGCAACAAATGCTTCCAAGCTGCTTCACCGTTAGTTTATTAACCTGAATAGAATTTACCACCAAGAGTCATATTTCTTAATGCTAAAGTAGAAATCCATTGGGAGTTGCATTGTCACTGAAAAAAATTATAATGAAGGCCAGGCGCAGTGGCTCACACCTGTAATCCCAGCACTTTGGCAGGCCAAGGCGGGCAGATCACTTGAGGTCAACGGTTCAAAATCAGCCTGGCTAAAATGGTGAAACCTGTCTCTACTTAAAAAAAAAAAAAAAATACAAAAAGTAGCTTGGTGTGGTGCTGCGTACCTGTAGTCCCAGCTAGTCGGGAGCTGGAGGCAGGAGAATCGCTTGAACCTGGGAAGTGGAGGTTGCAGTGAGCCAAGATCGTGCCACTGCACTCCAGCCTGGGCGACAGAGGGAGAACCCGTCTCAAAAAAAGTTATAATGAACTGGTCTCCCTATATGAAAATAATGGCACTGCCTTGCCAGTTGTCATTCTTTCTATCTAGGCTTTAAAATGGTTTTTAATAACAGGAGAAATAGTGTTAGTTGGGGAAAAAAATGTTTCTGTAATCATATTAGCCTTACATTTGAGTCAGGAATTACAGCCTCATTAGTTTACTTTTCAAACTGCCTGATATATTTTCCGAAACCTTGGAAAATGCACAAACCAGAGCAATATATGGTGCCCGAGTCTTTATCCAACTTCAATACTTGAAATTAACCTGAACATGTCCATCAAATATCTTTTGCTGGCCAAATATTATTCTTCCTTGTCTTGAATTTAAGGTTATATTTTTTAAATGACATCTCACACTGACATTTCCTCTTCCAAATTGTCTTCATTTGTGTTTTGAAGTTCATCTGGTATAAGTATTAAGGGAAAACGTGGTAAGATTTCTTGTGGAACACGTTTTGAGAAGCTAAACAGTATTTAGTGAAAAATAGCAAATTGTGATGTTTTTCACATATTAGAAAATTCCTAGTTGTGCAAAAAATCCATTGTATATGTAAAATAGTCAAATGCTGACATAATTGTTAAGATGAATTCAAGGGATGATTTAATTTCAAAGCAATTCTGAAGTTACTTTTTAAATTCTGTATTAGAAAATGCACTTAAATGAAGTTACTTGCTTTTAGTTCATAATGGGCATTATAACAATTTGCACTCTTGTTTTTATGCTAAATTGCTTTTAAGTTTTTTTCTATTCAACTTTGGGAGTTATTTTGTGAACCCTAAAGAAAATGCTAAACAAGTGTTTGTGTTTGCCCATTGTTTTGATGATTTGTGTATGTTACATTATGGTCTAGAAGTAATAAATGTAGCTACTAATAGAGAATACATTGCTTTTCAGGCAGCATCACCGCCATTTCTCACTTCCTGCTGGCTTTTCTGGCTGTGGTATTTTCTCCCCCTTATTTTCTGTTTCCGTTTTATTTTGCCTGCAAACACCTCTAACTAGCATACTGTTTTGTGCTCAGATATAACTGGTAGATATGCTCTTCTAATTCGGAGGTGAGGGGCACTTAGTGTTAGGAAGTTAGTATTTCTGTTATAAGTATCCACAACTCCAGTGGGACACGAAAGAGCCAGACCTTTTATGTAAGGGTAGAATGAAAGATTGGACTTTACTTCTTTTTCTTAATTAATAAGCCTAGTCTATAATATTGGCAACAGTGTGTTTTTAATGAATAAATCTGTACAACAAATGTATTCTTTCCATGTAACATTCACCTATCATGAAAACAGTTTTGCATTTGAGATGAAGAGGACCAGTACCACCCAGGAGTTATTCTAATAGTGGGTCTGATACCTTCTTTCCCTCTCCTGAGTCGTTTACACTTACTTTTTTGGGCAGTGATTATGAAGAGGTGGTTTTGCTTCATTCCTAAGTCTTGAAGTTATGAAATGCAATTTATTATTTATTATTTGAGATGGAGTTTCACGTTTGTTGCCCAGGCTGGAGTGCAATGGCAAGATCTCGGCTCACTGCAACCTCCACCTCCTGGGTTCAAGCAATTCTTCTGCCTCAGCCTCATGAGTAGTTGGGATTACAGGTGTCTGCCACCATGCCCAGCTAATTTTTTTGTATTTTTAGTAGAGATGGGATTTCACCCTGTTGGCCAGCCTGGTCTCGAACTCCTGACCTCAGGTGATCTGCCCGCCTTGGCCTCCCAAAGTGCTGGGATTACAGGCGTGAGCCACCGCGCCCAGCCCGAAATGCAATTTATCTTAACAAAATTCCACAGTAACATGATATAGAGCACCATGGGGTTTATTTTCATGAGATTTTGCCTATGAATAATCATAATAAATCGATACAGTATAAAGCTTATTTAAAATATTTAATATTTGCTATTAAAATTGTACTTAAGGCTGCTTATAATTGATATGGCACTTTGGTTCTACTGAAGTATACTCTTTTTTTTTTTTTTTTTTTTTTTTTTTTGAGACGGAGTCTGGCTCTGTCGCCCAGGCTGGAGTGCAGTGGCCGGATCTCAGCTCACTGCAAGCTCCACCTCCCGGGTTCACGCCATTCTCCTACCTCAGCCTCCCGAGTAGCTGGGACCATGGGCGCCCGCCACCTCGCCCAGCTACTTTTTCTGTATTTTTTAGTAGAGACGGGGTTTCACCGTGTTAGCTAGGATGGTCTAGATCTCCTGACCTCGTGATCTGCCCGTCTTGGCCTCCCAAAGTGCTGGGATTACAGGCTTGAGCCACCGCGCCCGGCTGAAGTATACTCTTGAAAGTTTCTGGGTTCAGGCCGGGCGCGGTGGCTCAAGCCTGTAATCCCAGCACTTTGGGAGGCCGAGACGGGCGGATCACGAGGTCAGGAGATCGAGACCATCCTGGCTAACATGGTGAAACCCCGTCTCTACTAAAAATACAAAAAACTAGCCGGGCGAGGTGGCGGGTATCCGTAGTCCCAGCTACTCGGAGGCTGAGGCAGGAGAATGGTGTGAACCCGGGAGGCGGAGCTTGCAGTGAGCCGAGATCACGCCACTGCACTCCAGCCTGGGCGACAGAGCGAGACTCCGTCTCAAAAAAAAAAAAAAAGAAAGAAAGAAAGTTACTGGGTTCTGCCGGGCACAGTGCCTCACGCCTTTAATCCCAGCACTTTGGGAGGCCGAGGCGGGTGGATGACCTGAGGTCAGGAGTTAGAGACCGGCCTGGCCAACCTGGTGAAACTCCGTCTCTACTAAAATTAGAAAAATTAGCTGAGGGTGGTGGCGGGTGCCTGTAGGCCCAGCTACTCAGGAGGCTGAGACAGGAAAATCACTCCAGCCTGGCGACAGAGCTAGACTCCGTCTCAAAAAAAAAAAAAAAAAAAAAATTTAGGGGGAGCTTGAACTATACATAAACATTCTTAAGAGTTCTAGTTTACTTCTGACTAAGTAATTTTAAAATGTGAAGTCTTCATGAAAGTTCTGTAGGCTCCTAAAGATCCTATACTCCAGGAGTTAATTAAATCCAATAACTTTAAAACATATTTTAAATGGTTGTAATAATATATTTTACATGTATGATCAGAAACCTTAATGTAAACTGAAATTATGTCACTAAAATTCCTAACTGAAAAAAGGAGGGGAGAGGAGGAAGAGGGAGAGAAGGAGAGAGAAAGGAGGAAAACCAACAGAAAATTTGGGTGGCGTGCACCTGTAGTCCTAGCTATTTGGATGCTGAAGCAGGAGGATCCCTTAAGCCCAGGAGTTCAAGTCTGCAGTGAGCTACAAATGCGCCACTGCATGCCAGCCTGGGTAACAGAATGAGACCCTGTCTCTAATGCAAAAAAAAAAAAAAAAAAAAATTCCAGTTGGATAAGTATGAAATAGTATTATATAATTTGCATTTCTGATTACATGTGAGAAGAACATCTTTTCTATATATATTGGCCATTTGAGTTTCCTCTTTTCTGAATTGAATGTTCACACCTTTTGTCCATTTTTCCATTGGGCTTGTCTTTTTCTAATTTATTTGTCTGTTTCTATATAGTCTAGATACTAATCCTTTGTTATGTGAGCTGCAAAACCTCTCAGACTGTTTTGTTTGTTTTTCTTTGTTTATGCAGTCTTGCTATTTGTCTTTTTTTTTTTTTTTTTTTTTTTTTGCTGTGTGTTTTTCTTGTTTAGGAAATCATCCTCATCCCAAGTTCATATAGTCTCTAATTTTTTAAATTTATACATTTTCATTTTCATGTCACATGGATAATGTAACAAGGCTGACGGGAGGCACATCTCACACATAAGTGTGAAAACCCAATCATCATGCTTGTGAGCTACAGAAGGATCTGTAATGTTACCTTCCAGCCATTTTAGAAATCTTCTACCTCCCAAGCACATATGCTTGGTTAAGTTTTTAATCATTCTTGAATTTCTTGTTACATAGTGTATGAACTAAGGAATCTTTTTTTTCCCATCCAGCTAACTAATTGTGCCAACACCATGCCACCCCTGTCAAATTCCCATTCCCCAAATATGTGTGGTCCATTTGTAGTTTCTTCTGCTCTATTGTTTTTTTGTCTAACCCTGTGGAAATATCACATCATTTTGATTACTATAGCCTCATAAGTGCTAACATCTGGCAGGTATACATTGTCTTCACTATATTTAAATTTAGTTCCTTTTATTTTTTATTTTCAAGACAAGTTCTCTGTTGCCCAGGCTGGAGTGCAGTGGCATCATAGCACACTGCAGCATCGAACTCCTGTCCTCAAGCAATCCTCCTGCCTTGGCCTCCCAAAGTACTGGGGGCACAGACATGAGCCACCGCAGCTGGCCTAAATCTAGTTCCTTCTAATAAAATACAACTAATAATCCACATACTAATATTAAGAGCTTGCATCCATTTGGGGATGTAATATTGAAAATTGTTCACCCTACCTATAATCATTTTGTGTGTTTCTGTTGTACATTTACATTTTTAATTGTACTATGGGACCACGTTGCTCACTCATTTTAATCTATCACTCCCTTTCCTCCCCCTATAAAACAGGGTTAGTAACTACCATGCCAAGCCATGTGGGAGCCTAAGGCAAATGGAAAACTCTGTAGTGATTCTTTTTTTCAGAAGAGCGTAGATTGTCTTATTTAAAAATTTTATATTATGTTCATCATTTTGCATTAGTTTTGATTTTTTTAATGTTGCATTAAAATATCTAAAATTTTAAAAAGTAAAATATTTATCTCGATTACTTGCCATTCCTTAAATTTTGTCCCCAAAGCAAGTGCTTCACCCTAGTCCCAGATGATATGTGAATTCCCGGGCCTTTGAAAAGACCATTTTCCTGATTTAAGGCAGATGTTACCAAGAAGGAATAACTCCTTAGCCTACTAGTACCCTTTAGCATGAAACAGCGTTTTCAGGGGTGGCTCAGTAAAATGGAGGGAGCGCTAAGATAAGAGAGTCCCAAGCTCCAGCAGCAGCCAGTTGCTGTTGGCTTCCTTAGGCAGTGTGCTGTCTTTTAATACTTTGAAAACATGACGCTGAGAGAAACAAAGCAAGTTATAAGGGGATGTCTTGTAAGTAAATTTGTCTCCAAAATTAATTCCAAAACACACTTCATATTTTAATGTCTTTAAAATTGGGAAGCATCTTTATTTTTTATTTTTCATTTATTTATTTATTTTGAGAGGGAGTTTCACTCTTGTCACCCAGGCTGCAGTGCAATGGCGCGATCTCGGCTCACTGCAACCTCCGCCTCTCAGGTTCAAGCGATTCTCCTGCCTCAGCCTCCCAAGTAGCTGGGATTACAGGAATGCGTCAGCACGCCCGGCTGATTTTGTATTTTCAGTAGAGACGGGGTTTCTCCATGTTGGCCAGGCTGGTCTCCAACTCCCGACCTCAGGTGATCTGCCCGCCTAGGCCTCCCAAAGTGCTGGGATTACAGGTGTGAGCCACCGTGCCCGGCCAGGAAGCGTCTTAAATCAATGGCATCTTAACAATTGTCATTGACTAAGGCAGCCATCATGACATAGTTGCAGCAGCTTGGTCTATCTCAATTCACAATTGGGTTTTGTACTGTGTCGGGAATACATGTATTATATTTAAGTGCTGTTTAAAATGTCCTCAAGGTCAGGCGTGGTGGCTCACACTTGTAATCCCAGCACTATGGGAGGGTAACGTGGACAGATCACTTGAGGTCAAGAGTTCAAGACCAGCCTGGCCAGCATGGCGAAACCCCGTCTCTACTAAAAATACAAAAATTAGCGGGGCGTGGTGGTGTGCACCTGTAATCCCGGCTACCTGGGAGGCTGAGGCAGGAGAATCGCTTGAATCCAGGAGGCAGAGGTTTCAGTGAGCTGAGATCACGCCACTGCACTCCAGCTTGGGTGACAGAGCAAGACCCTGTCTCAAAATGTCTTCAAATGATTATATTATGATTTGGTATGTAACACAGAAATAACAGCATATGTGAGATTAAAAAAAGATCTATCCTAAAACCCTGTTATAAGTATGAGAAAATAATCTTAAATGTTAACCAAACATTATTTCATAGTTTAATTGGCAGCATTTTTTCTTAACATATAAAAGAATGGGGCCAGGCGCGGTGGCTCGCGCCTGTGGTCCCAGCACTTTGGGAGGCCGAGACGGGAGGATCATGAGGTCAAGAGATCGAGACCATCCTGGCTAACACGGGGAAACCCCGTCTCTACTAAAAATACAAAAACCTAGCCGGGTGAGGTGGCGAGCGCCTGTAGTCCCAGCTACTCGGGAGGCTGAGGCTGGAGAATGGCGTAAACCCGGGAGGCGGAGCTTGCAGTGAGCCGAGATCTGGCCACTGCACTCCAGCCTGGGCGACAGAGTGAGACTACGCCTCAAAAAAAAAAAAAAAAAAAAAAAGGTACATAAAATAATGGAATCTTAGAGTTTATGAAATATGATAGGTACAATTTATGGATATGTAATATGTACATATAAAAGACACATGAAAATAATACACATTAACTTCAGAACAGTGATTACTTTTTTAAAGGCATTGGGAAAAGTGAGGTTTTTATTTTCTCCTTAAAAAAGGTAAAGATGTCAAAATGTTAAATCTGGGCAATAGGTAAAATTGTATTATTTTCTCTAATTTTCTGTATGTTTGAATTTTTCATAAAATCTTGAGTTAAATAAAATACAAAAACAAAATTCAGTGTCCTGAATTGCCTTTCAAGAAGAGGGTACATACACATTTACAATCTTAATAGTATACAAGAGTACCCATGTTTTTCACTTTCTCACCAATGTTGCACATTGCCAAGCTGCTGGGTAAAATATTGTAACCTACATTTTCTTGATTTAATCCCCACTTACTTGATTACTAGTGAGTGAAAATGTTTTTCTCATATTTGGTTATTCTTTTATGATAAGCCTGTTCACACATGTTAATTGGCAGCATTTTTTCTTAACCTATGAAAGATACTCTGTTTACACATTTTTAATTTTTCTTAATTTGTGAGAGCTCTTTATATATGTAGGATTTTAACCATTATTCTGTTACATATGTCATGAATTATTTTCCCGAGTTCACCATTTGCCTTTCAATACTGTAATATTGTTTATGGTTTGTTGTTGTTGTTTTTAAAGAAAGATATTCACAGATTGGACTAAGAGCAAAGGACATCTAGCCATACTGAAATCACCTAATTTTTGAAAAAGCCACAATCTCAACCTCATAGGGTTTCCCCCCTCAAAAAAATCACGTCATGCAACTTCTGAGATTTTTCTTACACAATAACTTTTTGTTTTGATGCCAGCTTTTCCTACAAGCAGAATAAGGACTTTCTACTCTCTCTGATTGATGCGGCGCTAGAGAGGGTTAAGATGCTCAGGGCTGAAGAGTCTAAGAGAGCTCTTCTTGGTCAAAAATATTCCCTTTTACCCTTCATATGCCTTTTTAAATCAAATAGGGTTTATTTTATTTTACATTAAAAGAATTGAAAATTTACGTACAGTAAACTACAAAGACCTTTTGTGTTAAATTTGATATGTTTCAAGAAGTGTCATACTTTTACATTCAGAATTTTCAGAATTTTATTTAACAGTGTCATCAACCTTCAGTTGCATACAAAGACAATTTTTTATATCCTAAGTAAATATTTACATATATTTTCTTTTAAGACATTGGCGTTTTGAATATTTGTACTTTAATACAACTGGAACTTGTTTCTGAGGTAAAAATCTAATATAACATTTTCCTATAGATTTTTCCATTATCCCCTTATACCAGCTATTACATAAGCCAATCTTTTCTCATTATTTGAAGTTGTCCTTTATTATATATTCATGTATATGCTTGTATTTTTATAAGCATTCTATTTTATCGTTTTGTGTTGTGTGTCAGTACAATGTCATCTCAATTATCATAGTTTTATTTTACATTTTTTATTATCTGATAGGGAAAATGCCCCTTATTATTCTACTTTTACAAAAATTGAATGTGTTTATTCTTCCAGATGATTTTTTTTCAATAATTTGGCCAAGATTTCCCTGCCAAATAAAAATCTCATTAATGTGTTGATTGAATTGTTATATGTGTAGATTAATGTAGGGGTCATTGGTATCTTTAGCCAAGGTGAGTTCCACCAGGAAGATGCTACATCTTTCTATTTATACAAGTGTTTTTAATGTCCCCAGTACAGTTTTGTAGTTTTCTCCGTATGGTCTACACCTTTCTTAAATTAATTCCTTGTTATTTTATATTTCTCATTGCTGTGATGAATGAACGCCCCTCCCCAGTATATTTTAAATGTATACCTTCTTAGACAACTAGTTTTATTTACTTACCACCCCCAATCATGCAAGAAAAAAAAAATTATTTCAATTTCTATCATTTCCACCAGATGGCAGTCTTGGGCACATCCATTTGTAAACCTGCTGAGAGCTCTGGTGACAAGAAAGGCAGTGGCTGGCAGACCTTCCAAGCACCCAGAAGCACACGGACAAAAAGGTTGCTTTGTAAACCCGAACGAAAAATAAACCCAGCATTATATAATTATAGCATTTGTACTGTTGTTAACCTTTAATCTTATAACCCATTAGTGGAGACAGAGAAGAACTGTCACTGTGCCCTTCAAAATCATATTTTTTCCTGTCCATGTGATAAACACCTGTGGCTTCTTGGCAGCACTTTTGGTTTGATTCCAGGGACTCTTATGGTTAAAGGCAGGCTTTAATCTGGCATTGTTTTCCTTCTCCTAAAAGCATCATTTAAATCAGAGGTTACTGGATTTCTAAATGGTTAAGACCATCTTCCGACTGGTTTTTACCATTCCCAGATCTCTTCCAAAAGGAGGTGGTGTGCATAGTTAATATGAAACGAACTGGCTTGTTCTACGTGAATACAAATCTGAATAGCTCTTCTATATTAGACCTTTTTTTTGGCTTTAGTGACTTCTAATGTCTATATTTAGAAATGTATAGCGAATTGAGATATATATGTGTGTGTGTGTGTGTGTGTATAGCTATGTGTATATATATACACATATACATACTATTTATTTTGGGGGCTTTTGGCTTTTTTAGGGTGGGACACATGAATCTGGCAGTTGAGACAGAATGTTTCCTATAGCGGTGTAATAGTGTACAATACTAAACTAATGAAATGTCTTTCACCATCAACAATTTACGTATCCATGCTGATTGTTTTAACACTAGAAAAAATATGCCAAAATAAACTACATTTTCTAATCTGCTTTCACACCAAAAAAACAACACACACACAGCTGCTTGCCCATTTGAGAACAGCCAATAAAGCAAACTCTTTGAATGATTTGTGGTTTTGTGTCCCCAAAAGTTTTAACATAGTAGTTCTGAAGATTTATCGTGTGTGTGTGTTTCAAAGATAGAGTAATAAATTTTATAGCTGGGCAGATCTTTAACGATATAGTTATGAAATCTCAAAGTTGAGAAAACGCTGAATGCCAGATGATCTTTCAGCAGCCTCTGGTCTGAGTGTCAGGAATGAGTTCATTTCCATCTTTGATCAGCTCTGCTTGTCCTATTGCATCTCTGCTTCTTCTACTCAGTTGTCTTATTAGCCCTTGGGGCTATGAAAATAAATATTTAAAAGCTCCTGGAACCCACAAAAAACACTGAGCCTTGAGAGAGACGTAGCTGATCTGAGTCACATATGGTAACAACTTTTTATTTCCCTGATTATTCTTCCTGTTCTGTACAATGACTAGAGAGAATAAAACTACATCAGGTACAAAAACCACCTGCCTTCTTAATTAATGACCTTTGTTATAGATTAACTTCTCCTTTGTTGTCCTGCTTCTCTTAGACCAGATGACAGAAAACCCAGATGACAGAAACACCCTCTGTAAAAGGTGTTCAGTGTACCTTTCCCAAGAGAAACACTGCCTGTAACCAAATTGCTGTAACTATGTGCCAACCTTGTAAGAAAAATGTTGCAATCCTGCCAAAAACTCCTGTCTCTGCCTACGTAAATGGAACCTTCAGCACGCTGACTCCATTCCTTTGGAGCTGGTGCTCCTGGGTGGGCTGTCCTCAAACTCTGCGCTTGAATAATCTCTGTTTAAATTAGATTCTGACCTTTTTGATGATTTTCAGTTGATAGGGCCAAAATTTAACCACAGCTATTAGGATGACTCCCAGCATATTCTTTTTTCTGTCTCCCATTATTTCATTGATTACCATTATATATCCTAACTCCAACTGTCTTCACCATCCAGGACCCTTTTCTCCCAATGTGCTCTCATTTTCTTGATCATTCTTAAAGTATGCAACCCAGAACTGAGCATTTATGTGTAGCAGAACTGTCTCATCCTTTATTCTCATTAATACTTTTCTGTTCTTCTATTTAACACCCAAATATTGAACTAGATTTTCTGGCAACAGTAACTGCATGTTACTGTTTGAGTCCTTCAAGCTTATTTTTACTGCCTGTAAGCAATCTTTTTCCATTCCATACTTGTGTGGTTGGTGTTTTGGTTAACCTATTTTGCAGGACGTTTATTTCTTCCTATTAAGTTTTCTTGGGTAAAATTCATTAACCTTTTGAGTTGGTTGTGGATTTATCTAAGATATCTAAATATCTAAGATATTTAGCTATCTTCTTTCCAGTTACTCAAAAATTTCATACGTAAACCTCCCATACTGAATGAAACAGGTCCAAGTACTCAGGCCCTGTGGGAGGCCTCAGAAACTTCTCTTCAGCAGGATGCAAGTTGACCAATCTTTTACTCAATACCCATTAGGTAAGAATTTCAGCAATGTGCTGATCAACTTATCTGCTCATATTTCTCCAGTGTATCTACAAGGATATAATAGGATTTTACATTCTTCACAGAAGTCACTTGCATATAACCCAACTTATGTGGAGGTTTCACTTTGACCTATTCCTCTAGGTCCTTGCAAATTTCTGGTGTTGGTTTCTGCTTGTGGTATTGCTTGCATTATTTATGCATTTTAAAAACTCTGAGTTTGTTATAATTCTTTCTGTGTAACGGCTGATTTCTTGGTTTTGTTTTTATTGTTGTTTTATTATTTTTAGGTGCCTCTGCCTTTTTATTCTGTATGTTATACTTCAATTAAAATATTTTTTAAAATATCCCCGATGCATTAAAAAAAATCAACACTACAAGTTGCTCTGCAACCTGAAGGCCAACTGTAGCAGTGTAGGTTGATCAAGGTAGAACAGTGCCTCACCCACAGACACCATTCATATCACAGACATGTGGACTTAGATGCAACCACTCTCCAGCAAGTAGCAGGAAAATGTTCTAATTCTAATAAAACTAGTACAGTTATATTGCAACAAATACCTGACAGGTGGAAGTAACGTGACTTGCAAAAAAAAGTGCTTTTTTTGGAAGTGGTTTTTCCAATTTACCAAAGACGCCACATGGGCCAGCAGCAGCCCTGGAGCCTTGAATTCCTCTGGGAGAGGAGACGAGGTAGCTCTGCACCCTACATTCTCTCCTACCTGATATATATCCTCTTTCTTTAATTAAAAAAAAAAAAAATAGCAAAAGCCGACACCATAGGACTGTGGCACAGGAATTAAGCAGCATCTGAGAAATCTTAAAGGACCAGCTTTAGTTTCCTAGGCTAGAGTTCAGCCTTTTTGGAAGGGCCTGTGACACACTCAGTATGTCCTTCTACCTCTTATTCTCTTGACTTCCTCAGTCACCAGGGATGAGAAAATAGCAAATGAGAAATAGTGGAAAGGAAAGGAATGCCCCAGATGTAAATAACATTGTAAATTTCTGCAGATATACATATTAGGTATAATGTGTATATAGATAGTGTATATTTTTGTGCACATTTCTGTATATATGCTATACTTCAATAAAATTTTATTTTAAAGAACCTTGGATAATGCAATACACCTTCATATATATTTATTTATATGAGGTTTCTGTTAGTGGAAAACATGGAAACAGTTGGATAGATGTGGATATGCTTTGGAGAATATAAAATATAGATTACATGTATGAAAAAGTCACTTTCAGGGAAGGAGGGTACACCTTCCAAGAGACAGGCAACAGTTTAGTCAGGGTAAGCTAAACTGCTATAACGGAACCAAATCTGTAATGTTCAAACATAATAGAAGTTTATTTCTTGTTCATCTCTAGACCAGGCTAGGTGTTCCAGGTCAGAGGCTTCGTCTCTCCTGTGTGGTGACTCAGGTTTGAGGCATTTTGCATCTGGTGGCTACCTATCACCCAGGGCCTTATTGTTATGTATATCCCACCAGCACAAGGGGAAAGAGAGTAAGGGAAGGGGACCCCAGCTTCTTCAAAGCCTCAACCTGAAGGTGGTGCACTTTATTTGTATTCACACTTCATTGATGAGAACATGGCCACACTTAGCTGTAGGTGCAAGGTGTGGGGCTGAGAAACTGTATCCCTGGTAGGTAGCTGCATCACAGCCATTCTTCAGAGCAGGTAAACAGGGTCCATCACTTCAGAGAGATGCGGCATACATATTAAGGCACTGTGAACAGAGAAAACAAATGATTCAAACACAAGCTTCAAAAATGAGATACCTCCACACGCCCACCAGAATTACTAAGATTAAAAAGACTGATGATACCATATGTTGGCAAAGGTGTGTAACAACCAGACCTGTTGGCATTATTGGTGGAAGCATAATGACATAATCATGTTGGGAAAAGTTCTGAGGTTTCTTTCTTTTTTTTTTTTTTTTAAATTATACTTTAAGTTCTAGGGTACATGTGCACAACGTGCAGGTTTGTTACATAGGTATACATGATGTACCATGTTGGTTTGCTGCACCCATCAACTCATTATTTACATTAGGTATTTCTCCCAATGCTATGCCTCCCCCTTCCCCCTACCCCCCAACATGCCCCAGTGTGTGATGTTCCCCGCCCTGTGTCCATGTGTTCTCGTTGTTCAACTCCCACCTGTGAGTGAGAACATCCGGTGTTTGGCTTTCTGTCCTTGTGGTAGTTTGCTTAGAATGATGGTTTTCAGCTTCATCCATGTCCCTTCAAAGGACATGAACTCATCCTTTTTTATGGCTGCATAGTATTCCATGGTGTATATGTGCCACATTTTCTTCATCCAGTCTTTCATTGATAGACATTTGGGCAGGTTCCAAGTCTTTGCTATTGTGAATAGTGCCACAATAAACATACACGTGCATGTGTCTTTATAGCAGCATGATTTACAATCCTTTGGTTATATACCTAGTAATAGGATTGCTGGGTCAAATGGTATTTCTTATAAAACAAAACATACACCTGCAATTGTCCCATCATTTTCATGCCTGGATATTTACCTAAGAGAAATAAAAACATATGTCCTGCCTAGTGCAGTAGCTCACACCTGTAACCCCAGCATTTTGGAAGGCCAAGGCAGGCAGATCACTTGAACCCAGGAATTTGAGACCAACCTGGGCAACATGACAAAACCCCATCTCCACTAAAAATACAAAAAATGAGCCAAGCGTGGTGACACATGCCTGTGGTCCCAGAGACTCTGAGGTGGGAGGATCACCTGAGCCCAGGAGGTCGAAGCTGCAGTGAGCCATGATTACTGCTTTCCAGCCTGGGCAACAGAGTGTGACCCTGTCTCAACAAAGTAAATAGGCCAGGCACGGTGGCTCACGGCTGTAATGCCAGCACTTTGGGAGGCCAAGGTGGTGGATCACCTGAGGTTAGGAGTTCGAGACCAGCCTGGCCAACATGGCAAAACCAACCCCATCTCTACTGAAAATAAAAAAAATTAGCCAGGTGTGGTGTTGGGCACCTGTAATCCCAGCTACGTGGGAGGCTGAGGCAGAAGAATCGCTTGAATCCAGCAGACGGAGGTTGTAGTGAGCCGAGATCACGCCATTGAACTCCAGCCTGGGTAACAGAGCGAGACTCTTGTCTCAAAAAAAAAAAGGAAAGAAATCAACATATGTCCACAAAAAGACTTGTACAGGAATGTTCTGAGCAGCCCTATTCCTAACAGTGTCAAAAGGAGGACAGCCCAGCTATCCATCAGTAGGAGAATAGATCACTGCAGTATAATCACAAAATGGAATGCTACTCAACAATAGAAAGAAAAGAACTATCACTCTATGCAGCGGCATGGATGAATCCCATAACATTAAGCTGAATAAAAGGAGCTTTACACAAAGAGTATACAGCATATGACTATGACTACATGACTTTCTAGAAGAGACAGAACTATGACGAAAAAGAATCAGCATGGTGGCTGTCTCAGTTGGGCAGGGGAGCTGGAGGTTGACTGGGAAGGGGCATGAGGGAATTTTCTGGGATGACTGGAATGTTCTGTATGGTGATAAGAGGCTTGGGCTATACACATAGATGCATTTGTCAAAATGTAGCACATGTTCACTTAAGATGTATTCATTTCATTGTATATAAATTTTATCTCAAAGGATAAAATTTATAAATGAATTTTAATCATATGCTTGTTGAAGTATTTAGGGGGAATGCACTATTACTGAAATTTATCTTGAAATGCATAAAGAAATAAGAGGGCTGGGTGGATAGAGGGATGCATAGATGGATAGGTCTGTGATAAAACGTTATGAGACATCCAGACTGCTCAAAATGGAGAAATAGGAACTGGATTGAGTCTTTCACATTATGCAAATAATGTGAAGGCAGGCAAAGGCCGGGTGCAGTGGCTCACGCCTGTAATCCCAGCACTTTGGGAGGCCGAGGCAGGCAGATCACGAGGTCAGGAGGTGGAGACCATCCTGACTAACATGGTGAAACCCATCTCTACTAAAAAAATACAAAAAAATTAGCCAGGCGTGGTGGGGGCGCCTGTAGTCCCAGTTACTTGGGAGGCTGAGGCAGGAGAATGGTGTGAACCCGGGAGGCAGAGGTTGCAGTGAGCTGAGATCACACCACTGTACTCCAGCCTGGGTGACAGAGCGAGACTCCATCTCAAAAAAAAAAAAAAAAGAAAAAAGAAAAAGAAAACCAGGCAAAATACGTGAAACAAAGGCTTATAGACACTGGGCTATAGGCAATATGAAAATGAGATTGCTGATAGAAGGTTAAAAAATGAAGTGTGCCCTTTGGTTTCACCAGCTTCCTGTCTAGAAGCAGTTTCCAGGCCATAGCACAGAGTATGTGAACCCAGACAGAACTGGGTAGTCTTACTGAGTTAGCAAAGGGAAATCTGAGTTTAGAGAGCCCACAGTGCTATATTTCAGCCAGAGAGCAGTGAGCTGCATGGAGAGAAAGGACCCTAGAAACCTGCAGAGGTTTCCTTCAAGTTTTTACTTTTTGTTTTGAGATGGAGTTTTGTTTTTGTCACCCAGGTTCCAGTGCAATGGCACAGTCTCAGCTCACTGCAACCTCTGCCTCTCAGGTTCAAACAATTCTCCTGCCTCAGCCTCCTGAGTAGCTGGGATTACAGCTACCATGCCTGGCTAATTTTTTGTATTTGGGTTTCACCATGTTGGCCAGGCTGGTCTCAAACTCCTGAGCTCAAGCAATTCTTCTGCCTTGGCCTCCCAAAGTGCTGGGATTATAGGCATGAGCCACCATGCCCAGCCTCCTTAAAGTGTGGCTGAGTACTGAGATCCTATACGAGTGAGAGAAAACCCCACCCAAGATCTGAAACAACTACAGGCAGACCTTGTTTCAAACTTCACTTTACTGCACTCCACAGACCCTGCATCAAGCAAGTCTTATGAATGAGCAAAGAAAGTGGTTTCTTGAGATGGAATCTACTCCTGGTGAAGATGCTGTGAACACTGTTGAAATGACAGCAAAGGATTTAGAATATTCCATAAACTTAGTTGATAAAGCAGTGGCAGGGTTTGAGAGGACCCATTTCAATTTTGAACATTTTACTTTGGGTAAAATGCTGAGAGGTGACAACATGCTAGCAGCCCTCGCTCTCGGCACGGCCTTGGCTTTGGCGTCCACTCTGGCGGCACCTGAGGGGCCCTTCAGCCCACCATGGCACTGTGGGAGCCCCTCTCTGGGCTGGCCTAGGCCAGAGTCAGCTCCCTCTGCTTGCAGGGAGGTGTGGAGGGAGAGGCACAGCAGGAACTGGGGCTGCAGGTGGCTCTCGCAGGCCAGCTGGAGTTCCAGGTGGGCGTGGGCTCGGCAGGCCCCACACTCAGAGCGGTTGGCTGGCACCGTGGGCCCCGGGCAGTGAGGGGCTTAGAAACCAGGCCAGCAGCTGTGGAGGGTGTGCTGGGTCCCCCAGCAGTGCCGGCCCGCCAGCTCCGCACTGGAATTCTTGCTGGGCCTCAGCTGCCTCCCCGTAGGGCAGGACTTAGGATCTGCAGCCCGCCATGTCTGAGTCCCCCCTCCGCAGTGGGCTCCCACGTGGCCCCCCGTTTTCTGGCGCTCGGTCTCATGGACTGCCCAAGGGCTGAGGAGTGCAGGTGCTCCTTGGAACTGGTGGGCAGCTCCGCCTGCAGCCCCGCCTGCAGCCCAAGTGCGGGATCCACTAAGTGAAGCCAGCTGGGCTCCTGAGTCTAGTGGGAACTTGGAGAATCTTTATGTCTGGCTAAGGGATCGTGAACGCACCAGTCAGCACTCTGTGTGTAGCTCAGGGTTTGTAAATACACCAATCAGTACTCTGTGTCTAGCTCAAGGTTTATAAATACACCAACCAGTACTCTGTATCTAGCTAACCTAGTGGGGACTTGGATAACTTTTCTAACACTCTGTGTCTAGCTCAGGGATTGTAAACGCACCAATCAGCACTGTGTCTAGCTCAGGGTTTGTAAATACACCAATCAGTACTCTGTGTCTAGCTCAAGGTTTGTAAATACACCAATCAGTACTCTGTACCTAGCTAACCTAGTGGGGACTTGGAGAACTTTTCTGTCTAGCACTCTGTGTCTAGCTAAAGAATTGTAAATGCACGAATCAGCACTCTGTCAAAATGGACCAATCAACTCTCTGTAAAATGGACCAATTAGCTCTCTGTAAAATAGACCAATCAGCTCTCTGTAAAATGGACCAATCAGCAGGATGTGGGTAGGGTCAGATGAGGGAATAAAAGCAGGCTGCTCCTGCCAAAAGCAAGGGGCTGTGGTTCAGTTCCACCAGTGGAAGCTTTATTCTTTTGCTCTTTGCAATAAATCTTGCTGCTGCACACTCTTTGAGTCCAGTGCTGCGTTTGTGAGCTGTAATACTCACCGTGAAGGTCTGCAGCTTCATTCCTGAAGCCAGCGAGACCACGAACCCACCAGAAAGAAGAAACTCTGAACACGTCCAAACATCAGAAGGAACAAATTCCAGACACACCATCTTTAAGAACCATAGCACTCGCCGTGAGGGTCCACAGCTTCATTCTTGAAGTCAGTGAGACCAAGAACCTACCACTCCCAGACACACTACCAAACAGCATTGAATGCTACAGAGAACTCTTTCATGAAAGGAAGAGTCCAATGATATAGCAAACCTCATTGTTGTCTTAGTTTAAGAGGTTGCCACAGCCACCCTAACCTTCAGCAACTCCCACCCTGATCACCCAGCAGCTGTCAACATCAAGGCAAGACCCTCCACCAGCAAAAAGCTTAGGATTCACTGAGGGCTGAGATGATTATTAAAATATTTTAGCAAAAAGCATTTTTAAATAAGATGTACTTTTTTAGACATAATGCTATTGCACACATAATAGACTACAGCATAGTGCAAACATAACTTTTATATGCACTGGGAAACCAAAATGTTTGTGTGGCTCCCTTTATTGTGATACTCACTTTCTTGTGATGGTCTGGAACTGAACCCACATCTCCAAAGTGTGTCTGTATTTGAAAGGAGTAGGCAGAACAATGAATAAAGTATACACAGGTCTAGGAGGAGTTTGTGTTCTCATAAATCAGAGTGAAACAACTTCATAAGACAAGCGGCGTCGAGAAGAATCCTTAGAAGAGCGTGGACTTACTAATGGGATGAAGTTAGCCCTAGACTAAGTGTATCTCTGGATTCATCCTAACAATTCCTTTTTTTTTCTTTCTTTCTTTTTTTTTTTTTTTTTTTTTTAGACTGAGTCTTGCTCTGTCACTCAGGCTGGAGTGCAGTGGTGTGATCTCGGCTCATTGCAACCTCCACCTCCTGAGTTCAAGTGATTCTCCTGTCTCAGCCTCCCAAGTAGCTGGAATTACAGGCATGTACCACCACACCCCATTAATTTTTGTATTTTTAGTAGAGACAGGGTTTCACCATGTTGGCCAGGCTGGTCTCGAACTCCTGACCTCAGGTGATCTGCCTGCCTCGGCCTCCCAAAGTGCTAGGATTACAGGCATGAGCCATCACGCCCGGCAGACCCATCCTAGCAATTCTTAAAATCAAGTCTCAAAAAGTTCAAACCACTGTGAACCAGAACCAAATCTAACACTATTTAAAGGAATACAACAAAACCCAGTAACTACCAATGTAAAAGTCTCCATTTCTGGCATCCAATAAAAAACAACCAGGCATGCAGAGAAGCAGAAAAAATATGACCTATAAGCAAGAGATAAGCTAGCCAACAGAGACTGAGCAATGGCAAAGATGATGGAAGTATCAACAGTTAAGTTAACACGGCTACTATTAAATATGGTCCTTTTGTTCAAGAAGACAGAGGAAAATATAGGCATGATGAGGAGAGTTGCAGAAAAATTTTTTAAATACAGCATTAGAAATTGTAAAGAAAAATATAATATCTGAAATAAAAATCTATTGGAATGAATTAACATTAGATTAGATACTGCAGAACAAAAGATTGGTGAGCTTGAAGAAATAGCAGTAATTATCCAAAATGAAGCACAGAGAAAAATGATAGGAAAAACAAAACATTAGCAACCAGTGAGAAGAAAACATTAGCAACCAGTGAGAAAATATCAAGTGGTTTAACGTATATGCAGCTGAAGCATCAGAAGAAAGGATGGTGAAAAAATAAGGCCTAAAATTTTGTCAAAGCTGAGAACTATAAACCCTCAGATACGAGAAGTCCAAAGAACCATAGCTGGATAAATAGGAAGAAAACAACACCACATCACATCATAATCAAATTGCTAAAAACCAGTGATAAAGAAAGTCCCGTAAAAGACAGTGAAAGACATTATGTATAGAGAACAAAGGAAAGCATGACAGTATATTTCTCACTGGAAGCTTTGCAAACCTGAAGACACTGAAGAGACGTCTTTAAAGCCCTGAATAATCTGCCAGCATAGAATTCTTTACCCACCAAAAATAACTTTCCAATGTTATTTGGACAAAGATTCTTTCAGCTAAACAAAAGCTTAGAAAATTCAAAAACTTTATAATTTTTCTCATTTTTTATTATTTAAAAGAAAATTCTTTGTTCAAACAAAAATAATATAGGTTGTATAGCATATTTATAAGTAAAATGTATGACAAAAGATAGGAAAGAGGAAATGGAGGTATGAGATTCTTACACAATACATGAAGCTGTATAATATTATTTAAAGGTGGAATGTGATAAGACAAAAGTGTATACTGTAAAATTCAGAGCAACTGATTAAAAAATAAAGAGGTATGGCTATATGGCATTTAATGAAGATAAAATTAAATCATACAAATCAATTCAAAAGAAAGCAGAAAAAGGAAAAAATAAAGAGCAGGTACAACAAATGAAAAACAAATAGATTCATAGTGGGCATAAACCCAACCATATCTATGATTAAACCCAACCATACCCATGATTAGACCAAATGTAAATGGTCTAAACACTTCTGTAAAAGGCAGAGATTATCACCTGATGCAGTGGCATATCCTGCGGTCCCAGCTACTCAGAGGCTGAGATGGGAGGATTGCTTGAGGCTGGCAGTTCAAGGCTACAGTGTGCTATGATTGTGCCAGTGAATAACCACTGCATTCCAGCCTGGCTGACATAGCAAGACCCAATCTCTTTAAAAAAAAAAAAAAGGGGGGGGGGCAGAGGTTATCCAGTTAGATAATATAATCATTTATGGAAAGTTCAACTATATGTTACCTACAAGAAAACTTCTTTAAAAATAAAGACACAGATAAAGTAAAAGGATAGGAGAAAATGTACCATAAAAAGTACTAATCAAAGGAAAGCTAGAGAAGACCAAAATTGAAGGACTCATGCTTACTAATTTCAAAAACTTACAAAGCTAACAGTAATCAAAACAATGTGATACTGATATAAAAATAGGCATATAGGCTGGGCGTGGTGGCTCATGCCTGTAATCCCAGCACTTTGGGAGGCCAAGGTGGGTGGATCACGAGGTCAGGAGTTCGAGACCAGACTGGCCAACATGGTGAAACCCTGTTTCTACTAAAAATACGAAAATTAGCTGGGCTTGGTGGTGTGTGCCTGTAGTCCCAGGTACTTGGGAGACCGAGGCAGAAGAATCACTTGAACCCAGGAGGCAGAGGTTTCAGTGAGCTGAGATCATGCCATTGCACTCAAGCCTGGGAGACAAAGGAAGACTCCGTCTGAAAAAAAAAAAAAAAACCATATAGATTAATGGAATAGAATTGAGAGTCCATAAATAAACCCATACATCTATGGTCAATTGATTTTCACCCAGGGCGAAAGGGCCATCCAATGGGGAAACAATACTCTGTTCAATAAATGGTGCTGGGACAACTGGATATACACATGCAGAAGAATGAAATTGGATTCCTGTTCACATCATATACAAAAATTAACTCAAAATGGATCAACTTAAATATGAGAGCTAAAACCATAAAATTCTTACAAAAAAAACATAGGGGCAAATCTTTATGATCAAGAATTTGGCAGTGAAAGACAGGACATCAAAACACATGAAACTAAAGAAATATAGATCAATTGAGCTTCATCAAAATTAAATACTTTAGTGCAACAAAGGACACCATGAAGAAAGTGAAAGAATCTACGTAATGAGAGAAAATATTTGCAAATCATATATCTGATAAGGGTATAATATCAGAATATATAATTAATGCTTACAACTCAACAAAAAGACAAAACAGCACCATTCAAAAATGGGCAAAACCCAGTTAAAAGTTTGAATAGACATCTCTCCAAAGAAGATAGTAAATGGCCAACATGCACATATAGGGATGCCCAACATCATTAGTCATTAGGACAATGCAAATCAAAACCACACTGAGATATCACTTCAAACCTACAAGAAAGGCTATAATTGAAGTGGGGAAAGTGTTGGAGGATGTCTTAGTCCATTTGTGTTGCTTTACAGGAATACTTGAGGCTGGGTAATTTATAAAGAAAAGATGCTTATTTATCTCATGTTTCTGCAGGCTGTACAAGCAGCACAGTGCCAGTATCTGCTTCTGGTGAGGGCTTCAGACTGCTTCTGCTCATGGTGGAAGGTAAAGCTGAGCTGACGTGTGAAGAGATCACATGGAAGCAAGAGAGGGGGGAAATGCCTAGTTTGTTTGTTTTTGTGTTTGAGACAAAGGACAAGGTCTTGCTCTGTCATGCAGGCTGGAGTGCAGTGGCATGATCACAGCTCACTGCAGCCTTGACCTCCTGGGCTCAAGTGATCCTCCTGCCTGAGCCTCCTAAGTATCTAGGACCACAGCTGCACACCACTATGCCCAACTAAGTAAAAAACAATTTTTTTTTTTTTAGAGATGGGGTCTCCCTATGTTGCTCAGGCTAGTCTGGGAATGAAATTTCAACATGAAGCTTGAGGGGACTAACATCCAAACCGCAGCAGGAGAATGTGGAAAAATTGGAACCCTTGCACATTGCTGATAGGGATGGAAAATTGTGCAGCCACAGCAGAAAACAATGTGGCGGTTCTCAATAAGTTAATCATAGAATTACCATATGGCCCAGCAGTTGCAGTCCTGCACGCTTACCCAAAATTGTAGAAAACATTTTGGCTATTCGCAATAACCAAAAAGTGGAAATAATACAAATTTTCATTTACTGATGAAGGGGTAAACAAAATGCAGCATATATATATATACACACACACACACACACACACACATATACACACACACACACACACACAATGGAATATTATTCATACATAAAAAGGAATAAAGTACCAATATGTGCTACAACATGGATAAACCTTGAAAACGTTATAAGTGAAATGAGTCAGACACAAAAGGCAGAATTCTGTATGATTCCATTTTTATGCAGTGTCCAGAAAAGGCAAATCCATAAAGATAGAACGTGAATTAGTGCTTGCCAGGGGAAAGGAGAGTGGGGAAGGGGAGTGCCTGCTAAAAGGGTAGGGGGTTTCTTTTTGGTGTTATGAAGAGATTCTGGAACTAGATAGTGGTGGCAGGTACACAACATTGTTAAAGTACTAAATGTTACTAATGGTAAATATTACATATATCACAAGAAAAAATAAAGCTAGGTAGCTATATTAATATCAGATGAAGTAGATATTAGGACAATGACTGATACCAGGGAGAAAGAGAGACATATCATAATGATAAAAGGCTCAATTAATTGGCTGGGCACAGTGGCTAACACCTGTAACCCCAGCACTTTAGGAGGCTGAGGCAGGCGGTTCACCTAAGGTCAGGAGTTCAAGACCAGCCTGGCCAACATGGTGAAACACCATCTCTACTAAAAATACAAAAAGTTAGCCGGGCATGGTGGTACACACCTGTAGTCCCAGCTACTCAGGAGGCTGAGGCAGGAGAATCACTTGAACCTGGGAGGCAGAGGCTGCCGTGAGCCAAGATTGCACTACTGCACTCCAGCCTGGGCGATAGAGTGAGACTCCATCTCAAAAAAAAAAAGCCTCAATTAATCAAAAGGATTATAAATATAAACATGTATGTATCTAATAGTTTCAAAATACACAAGGCAAAAGCTGATAGAACTAAGAAGAGAACTGGACAAATTCACATTTATAATTGGAGGTCTCAACACTTCTCTCTCAATAATTGATAGAACAAGTGGACAAAAAATGGATAAGGATATAGAAGACTTGGCCAGACACGGTGGCTCACGCCTGTAATACCAGCACTTTGGGAGGCCAAGGCAGGTGGATCATGAGGTCAGGAGTTCAAGACCAGCCTGGCTAACATGGTGAATCCCCGTCTCTACTAAAAATACAGAAATTAGCCGGGAGTGGTTGTGGGCCTGTAATCCCAGCTACTCGGGAGGCTGAGGCAGGAGAATTGCTTGAACCCAGGAGGCAGAGGTTGCAGTGAGCCGAGATCGCACACTGCACTCCAGCCTGGGTGACAGAGAGACCCCATCTCAAAACAAAACAAAACAACACCCATGAAATATTAAAGAAAAATTTAACAAAATATGTGCAAGACCTGAACCTGGGAAACTACAAGTCATTTTGAGAGAAATTAAAGAAGACCTAGATAAATGAAGAGAGATAGCATGTTCTTGGATGTAAGATTAATATTGTTAAGATGTCAATTATCTACAAATTGATTTATAGATAAAATAAAATTCTTGAGAGAGTCTCACTCTGTCACCCAGGCTGGAGTGCAATGGCATGACCTCAGCTCACTGCAACTTCTGCCTCCTGGGTTCAAGCAATTCTCCTGCCTCAGTCTCCCAAGTAGCTGGGGTTACAGGCACCTGCCACCACCCCCGGCTAATTTTGTGTTTTTAAGTAGAGACAGGGTTTCGCCATGATTGCCAGGCTGGTCTCAAACTCTTGGCCTCAAGTGATCTGCCCGCCTTGGCCTCCCAAAGTGCTGGGATTACATGAGCCACCACGCCTGGCCAATTTATAGATTAAATAAAATCTAATGAAAATTCTAGTAGCCATTTTTTTGGGGTAGAGTTTGACAAGCTGATTGTAAAATTTATTTTAAATCTTAACTAATGCAAGTGACCTTGAGTAGCCAAAACAACTTCAATAAAGGGATTAAATTGCTGGATTCATATTACTGGATTACAAGAATTCCTATAAAGTTGTGGCAATTAAGATAATGTGGCTTTGGTGTCAGGATCTATATATCCAGGGAACACAATAGAGAATTTTGAAATAGACCTGTACATATACGGTCACTTGAGTTTTAACAAAAATGACATGGGAATTCGATAGCAGAAAGGAAAGTTCTTTATTTTTTAATTTTTGAGACAGAGTCTTGCTCTATTGCCCAGGCTGGAGTGCAATGATGCGATCTTGGCTCACTGCAGGCTGGACCTCTGGAGTTCAAGCCATCTTCCCACTTCAGTCTCCCAGGTAGCTGGGACTACAGGCATGCACCACCACAGTGGCTAACTTTTGTATTTTTTTGTAGAGATGCATTTTCCCTATGTTGCCCAGGCTGTTCTCAAACGCCTGGGCTCAAGTGATCTGCCCACCTCGGCCTCCCGGAGTGCTGGGATTTCAGGTGTGAGCTACCACGCCCAGCTGAAAAGTCTTTTTAACAAATGGTTTTGGAACAAATGCATAGCCATATGCAACTACAACAGTAACAGCAAAATCAACCTTGACCTTCTTATCTCATGCCACACAAGAATTAACTAGCAATTAATCACAGACTTAATGATAAGAGCTAAAACTAAAATTTCTAGATGATAACAGCAGAGAAAATCTTTGTGACCTTGAGTTAGACAACACTCAGATAAGATACAGAAAACATAAGAATAAGTACCATAAAAGAAATTACTGGTGAATTTGATTTAATAAAAATTAGAAACTTCTACTCTTCAAGAGAAATTGTCGAGAAAATTAAAAGGCAAGCCTTAGGCAACACATATCTAATAAAGGACTCATACTTAGAATAAACAACTTTTACAACTCAGTAACAAAAAGCAGAAATAGATAAAAAATACTGCAAAATTGAATGGGCATTTCACTAAGGAAGATATACAAATGGCAAATAAATGCTAATGTTCAAAGTTATTGGTCTTTAAGGAAGCACAAATTATAATTTTGCTCACTGGAATGCCTAAAGTTACAAAAACTGGCATTGCCTATTGTCAGCAAGAACGTGGAGCAAATGGAGCTTTCACGCATTGTTCGTGGGAAGGTAAAAAAGTCCAACCATTTTAGGAAAGAGTAAGGAGGTTTCTTGTGAAGTTAAACATTATACTATATACTGGCCTTATGACCCAGTAATTCTATTCCTCAGCATTTACCCAAAAGAAATAAAAACATAGAGAGGCACAGTGGCTCATGCCTGCGATCCCAGCACTTTGGGAGACCGAGGCGGGCAGATCATTTGAGGTCATGAGTTCGAGTCCAGCCTGGCCAACATGGTGAAACCCTGTCTCTACTAAAATTACAAAAATTAGGCAGGTGTGGTGGTGGGCACCTGTAATCCCAGCTACTTGGGAGGCTGAGGCAGAAGAATGGCTTGAACCCAGGAGGCGGAGGTTGTGGTGAGCCGAGATTGTGCCACTGCACTCCAGCCTGGGTGACAGAGTGAGAGACTCTGTCTCAAAAAATGACTCATGCCTGTAATTCCAGCACTTTGAGAGGCTAAGGAGGGCAGATCACAAGGTCAGGAGTTCAAGACGAGCCTGACCAACATGGTTGAAACCTGGTCTCTACTAAAAATACAAAAAATTAGCTGAGTGTGGTGGTGCACACCTGTAATCCCAGCTACTCGGGAGGCTGAGGCAGGAGAATCGCCTGAACCTGGTAGGCAGAGGTTGCAGTGAGCCAAGATCACATCATTGTACTCCATCCTGGGCAACAGAGCAAGACTCCATCTCAAAAATAAATAAATAAATAAAAACAAATAAATAATAAAACATATGTCCATACAAAAACCCATCTGTACATAAATGTTCACGAGACCTATTATTCATAATAGTCCAAAATTAGAAACACACCAAAAATCCATCAACAGGTGAATGAATAAACCACATCTATAACAAGGAATGCTATTTAGCAACAAAATGGAATCAATAACTACAATAATTAATTCAACAACATGGGTGAATGTCAAAAGCATCATACTAAATGAAAGACGATAAAAAAAGACTACATACTATTTGAATCCAATGATCTGAAATTCTAGAAGAGGCAAAATTAGAGTGACAGAAAGCAGGTCAATTGTTGACAGGGGCTGGATTTAGGGGAAGGACATGAGGAATCTTTGGTTGGGGGTGATGGCACCATTTTATATCATGATTGTGGTGTGGTTACATTTATCAAAACTCATCAAATTATATGCCAAAAAATGGTGAGTATGCATTGTATGCCTCATTATCGAAGAAGAGGAAGAGGAGGAGGAAGATGTTAAGGTAGATGTTGGATTTATTGGTATTTATTGTAAAATTCAAATCTGCTTTATATTTGGTAATTTTTATTTCAAAATACGCCAAAGCAGTCAGGATGGCCGAGCTGTCTAAGGCGCTGCATTTAGGTCGCAGTCTCCCCTGAAGTTATGGGTTCAAGTCTCACTTCTGACAAAGCTGAATTTCCTGCTGGGTGGGGTGGCTCACGCCTGTAATTCTAGCACTTTGGGAGGCCACAGTGGGCAGATCATTTGAGGTCAGGAGTTGGAGACCAGCCTGACCAACATGGAGAAACCCTGTATCTACTTAAAATAATACAAAAATTAGCTAGGCATAGTGGTGGGTGCCTAGAGTCCCAGCTACTTGGGAGGCTGAGGCAGGAGAATGGCTTGAACCTGGGAGGCAGAGGTTGCAATGAGCCGAGATTGTGCCACTGAACTGCAGCCTGGGCAACAGAGCGAGACTCCACCTCAAAAACAAAACAAAACAAAACGAAAGCCAAATAATATGAACTTGAGATGAAACCCACAAGAGAAGAATACTCCAAATTTTATGCCCTGAGTTACTTTTCACATGAGCACCTCTAAGTGACCTCCTTAGGGTAAGTAGCACAAGAGAATTATTATTAATCTATGTATTTACTTAGTACTTATATACATATGTGTGTGTGTGTGTATATGAATGTAAATATTATCTGACTTCATCATTTAATGATTTTCCTGAACAACTGCTGGGGTGATGGTGGTAATGGAGTAAGGAGGAAAGCTAGTATAAAATACTTTGCCAAGTAATCCATTTATATAGGTTGAATTATGTCATATGAAATTGATCAAGCCTGATTTTATTTTGTTTTATTTTATTTTATTTTATTTTATTATGTTATTTTTTGAGACAGAGTCTCGCTCTGTCACCCAGGCTGGAGTGCAGTGGCACAATCTTGGCTCACTGCAACCTCCACCTCCCAGGTTCAAGCAATTCTCCTGCCTCAGCCATCCGAGTAGCTGGGACTCCAGGCATCTGCCACCATGCCCGGCTAATTTTTTTGTATTTTTAGTAGACATGGGGTTTCACCATGTTGGTCAGGCTGGTCTCCAACTCCTGACCTTAAATAGTCAGCCACCTCGGCCTCCCAAAGTGCTGAGATTACAGGCATGAGCCACTGCGCCCGGTCAGCTTCTTTATTTTATAATCCTATCTAATACCCTCACCCAACAATCGGGAAGACCTATTAATAGAATCTTACTTTGGAATGTTGTAAAAGTTACTAAAGCTTTATTGAAATCCGACTATAGAAGATGCTTGTTCTTTTTCTTTTTGTTTTTTGTTTTTTTGCTTCTCAAGATCACAGTTTTGTAACCTTTTAGAACAGTCTCTTTTGCATGGCATTCTCACTAATGCAACTGATGTGGTTCGGCTGTGTTCCCACCAAATCTTGAATTGTATCTCCCAGAAATCCCAGGTGTTGTGGGAGGGACCCAGGGGGAGGTAATTGAATCATGGGGGCCGGTCTTTCCCATGCTATTCTCGTGATAGTGAATAAGCCTCAGGAGAACTGATGGGTTTATCAGGGATTTCTGCTTTTGCTTCTTGCTCATTTTTCTCTTGCTGCCACCATGGAAGAAGTGCTTTTCGCCTCCTGCCATGATTCTGAGGCCTCCTCAGCCATGTGGAACTGTAAGTCCAATTAAACCTCTTTTTCTTCCCGGTCTTGGATATGTCTTTATCAGCAGCATGAAAACAGAATAATACAGTAAATGTTGCCAAAGCCATGCACACTTTCATTTGCTACTTACAAGGTGTAGAGTGCCTCCATTTTAATTTCGACTTCTATTTTAATGCCACTTCAAGCTTTAGGAAAGCAGGCTTCTACCTTTTAAGCAAAGATGATTACCTTTCTGGTAAAAAGGGATGCTATAGGCTTAGGATGGCATCCTTTAAGGCTCTGAAAATAGTAACATTGTTAGTAATGATCCTGTAATGTATATGGTTATTGTTCTTTATTCTATGGATCAGAGTCAACAAACTTTGTAAAGGGCCAGAGAGTGAATATTTTAGACTTTGAAAGCCATGTGGTCTCTGTCTCTCAACTCTGCTGTTATGACAAGTAGCCATAGACAACACATCAACAAATTAAAGTGCTTGTGTTCCAATAAAACTTTATATGCAAAAACAGGCTTGGAGCTGGATTTGACAGTTGCTGACGTTTGTTGACCCCAGCTGTAGATTGTAAACATCACTGAAAACAAATGTGCAACTTGTTATGATAGACTGTTTATACAATGAAATAACATAGGGTGCTTTTATGAAGAGAACCAATACTGAATAGTGGAATATCCATCAGGAAGTCCCCATATCCGAAAATTAGGGTCTGCATCTTCTGGGACTCTGCATGATTAACTGGCATGCAAAAATCTCTGATTTATAGAAAATATAAATTTATCTAATATAGTTTAGAAATGTTTCACAGATTAACCACTTTGGTTGCTAATTGAAGTATACTTTAGCTACAAATGTAAAATTCAGAGTAGGTTTTACTTTTACTTTGTCTTTCTAAAAGATTATACTTTTTTATATTTAGCAAGTAATATAAGGTGACAATTATTCTTGTTAAAACATTCCAACAAATCAGATTGACTCCTATTGAAGATTTAGCTCTGCAATTTTTTATTCTTGGCTGTAAGGAGTAGATAAGGACACAGATACCATCTATGACTAGAATTTATGCAATTTGCCGTGTTCCCTTGTACTAAGATCATTTCCCTTGACTTAAAGCAGAATTATTAAGAACTTCTGAACAATCATGATTTGAGCAAAGGCACTATTATTAAATTGAACTTGGGGCCGGGCGCAGTGGCTTATGCCTGTAATCCCAGTATTTTGGGTGGCTGAGGCAGGCGGATAACAAGGTTAGGAGATCGAGACCATCCTGGCTAACATGGTGAAACCCCCTCTCTACTAAAAATACAAAAAAAATTAGCCGGGCATGGTGGCATGCACCTGTAGTCACAGCTACTCAGGAGGCGGAGGCAGGAGAATCATTTGAACCCAGAAGACGGAGGTTGCAGTGAGCAAGATCATGCCACTGCACTTCAACCTAGGAGACAGAGCGAGACTCCATCTCAAAAAAAGAAAATAATAATAATAATAATAAATAAAAACAATTAGCTGGGCATGGTAGTGTGCTCCTGTAATCCCAGCTATTTGGGAGGTTGAGGCAGGAGAATCACTTGAACCCAGGAGGCAGAGGTTGCAGTGAGCTGAGATTGTGCCACTGCACTCCAGCCTGGGCGATAAAACGAGACTCCATCTCAAAAAATAAAATAAAATAAATAGAATTTAGAAGAACTAAGAGTCTTTGTCCTCACAGTCATATCAGTTATATTAAACAAATATATTTTAAAGGATGGAAAGAAGGAAAGAGAAACAAAAAAGATATTATGGTGAATATATAATGTTTTGTTGTTCTAGTCTCCTCTTACTCAGTGTTTACTATCGAGTAAAACTAGTATTTATTTCTTATTTAGTGAGAGAATTTTTTTTTTTTTTTTTTTTTTTTTTTTTTTTTGAGATGGAGTCTTGCTCTGTCACCCAGGCTGGAGTGCAGTGGCCAGATCTCAGCTCACTGCAAGCTCCTCCTCTCGGGTTCACACCATTCTCCTGCCTCAGCCTCCCGAGTAGCTGGGACTACAGGCACCCGCCACTTCGCCCGGCTAGTTTTTTGTATTTTTTAGTAGAGACGGGGTTTCACCGTATTAGCCAGGATGGTCTCGATCTCCTGACCTCATGATCCGCCCGTCTCGGCCTCCCAAAGTGCTGGGATTACAGGCTTGAGCCACCGCGCCCGGCCTAGTGAGAGAATTTTCTAGCTGCTTTTTGGGATAAGTGAGGATAGAAAAATTACTTCCACTAGGTGCTCACACCTGTAATCCCAACCCTTTGGAAGCCCAAGGCGTGAGGATCTCTTGAGCCCAAGAGTTCAAGACTGGCCAAGGCAATATAGGGAGACCCGTCTCTACAAAATCAACCAACCAACAAACAACAACAACAAAAAACCAAAAACAATTAGTCAAGCATGGTGGAGTACCCTGGTTGGACGATCACGTGAGTCTAGGAGGCAGAGGTTGCAGTGAGCCAAGATTGCACCACTGCACTCCAGCCTGGGCGACAGAGCAAGACCCTGTTAAAAAAAGAAAGGAAAAGAGAGAAGGAAAGGAAAGGTAACAGGAAAGGAAAGGAGGAAAGGGAAAGGAAAAGGGAAAGGGAAATTACTTCCAAGGAGATCATTCTTATCTTGTAAAGAACAATTTGAGATGTTCCCTTTAGTTCTGTAAATGTAGTGAGTAGACCCCATTGTCCTGAGATATAGACCTTAATACTAACTGTAATTTTATTATCATACTTATTTTAACAATGACAACTTTTATCCATGATATAGGCCTTGCTATGCAACGCTCTTTGCTGGTGAGGGAGCTGACCAATTTTTACAAGAGGAGCCCGTTACCACTGGGAGGTAGTTTTATGTGGTATTTTATTTAATCTTCATAACAACCTTATAAAATAAGTGTAACAGGCCAGACGTGGTGGCTAATGCCTGTAATCCCAGCGCTTTGGGAGACCAAGGCAGGTGAATCACCTGAGGTCAGGAGTTTGAGACCAGCCTGGCCAACATGGTGAAACCCCATCTCTACTAAAAATACAAAACTAAGCCAGGCGTGGTGGCGTGCACCTGTAATCCCAGCTACTTGGGAGGCTGTGGTAGGAGAATCACTTGAACCCAGGAGGCAGAGGTTGCAGTGAGCTGAGACCAGGCCATTGCACTCCATCCTGGGCAACAAGAGCAAAAATCCATCTCAAAAAATAAAAATAAATAAAAATAAAGTAAGTAACAGATGAAAAAAAATAAAGAGACCGAGTAACTTATCTAAGACTACAAAGCTCGGAAGTTGCTGATCTGAGATTCATACCCATGTCAATCTGGCTCAAAACCTGTACTTTCCTATTTCAACATGCTGAGTGAAGATGAATTATCATGAAATTATAACTCCATCAGCGAGAGCACAGGGAGCACTAGGCTATGCCCTGAAAGCATGAGACTCCGAGCAGGTCATGGAATCTTTCTGGTCCCACTTTTTCTTACCTGTCAATAGGATGGCTCTGATAATTAATGGTTCCCCAAAACCAGAACTTGGGTCAAAGTTTGCACATGTCCATCATACAATTAGAAAAGTAAGGCCTGCCATGTGTGGTGACTCACGCCTGAAATCCCAGCACTCTGGGAGGTGGGTGGATTCCTTGACCTCTGGAGTTCAAGACCAGCCTGGCCAACATGGCGAAATCCCATCTCTACAAAAATACAAAAATTAGCCAGGCATGGTGGTGTGCTCCTGTAGTCCCAGCTACTGGGGAGACTAATGGGTTGAGTCCAGGAGGTAGAGGTTGCAGTGAGCCAAGATTGAGCCACTCCCAGCCTGGGAGACAGAGCCAGAGTCTTTCTTAAAAAAAAGAAAAAAAGAAAATGTAGATTTTCCATAAAGCTACCATTTATTCTACTTAAAAGAGCTATCCTTTGATGTAAGATTATATTTTTTTCTGCATGTTTTATAATGTCCTTCACAAAATAAGATACTGGGAGGAGATGAGATATTATTTTTATTTTATTTTATTGTTATTGTTATTGTTTTTTTGAGACAGAGTCTCGCTCTGTCACCCAGGCTGCCTATTAGCTTACAGTGTTCCAAATACAAAATTTCATTTTCACATGTCTTCTAAGCCAGGCCTAGAATTCTCTTCTATATAAATTCCTAGATTCCTATATAAGAGAATGGGGAAAAAGTCCAAATTTAGCAAGTTCAAAAGCAGTCTGAGAATGGAAAAAAAGACTCCTCAAATATTGGCACAAACTTACCTTCTGTGTTGCAGCTGTACTCTTTCTCAGACCCTGTGCGCCAACATTTCTCACCCTTATTTATTTATTATTATTATTTTAGAGATGGAGTCTTGCTTTTGTCACCCAGGCTGGAGTGCATTGGCACGATGTCGGCTCACTGCACCTCTGCTTCCCGGGTTCAAGTGATTCTCATGCCTCAGCCTCCCAAGTAGCTGGGACTACAGGCGTGTGCCACCACGTCCAGGTAATTTTTGTATTTTTAGTACAGATGGTGTTTCACCATGTTGGCCAGGCTGGTCTCGAACTCCTGACCTTGTGATCCTCCCGCCTTGGTCTCCCAAAGTGCTGGGATTACAGATATGAGCCACCATGCCCAGCCTTTTTTTTTTTTTTTTTGAGACGGACTCTCGCTCTGTTGCCCAGGCTGGAGTGCAGTGGCATGATCTCAGCTCACTGCAACCTCCACCTCCCAGGTTCAAGCGATTCTCTTGCCTCAGTCTCCCAAGTAGCTGCAAGTAGCTGAGATTATAGATGTACGCTACCACACCTGGCTAATTTTTTTTTTGAGATAGAGTTTCACTCTTGTCACCCAGGCTGGAGTGCAGTGGAGCAATCTCGGCTCACTGCAACCTCTGCCTCCCGGGCTTAAGTGATTCTCCTGCCTCAGCCTCCCAAGTGTCTGGGACAACAAGCGCCTGCTACCATGCCTGACTAGTTTTTGTATGTTTAGTAGAAATGGGGTTTCACCATGTTGACCAGGCTGGTCTTGAACTCCTGACCTCAGGTGATCTGCCCGCCTTGGCCTCCCAAAGTGCTGGGATTACAAGCGTGAGCCACTGCGCCCAGCTAATTTGTGTGTGTGTGTGTGTGTGTGTGTGTGTGTGTGTGTGTGTATTTAAATTATT
Source organism: Macaca mulatta (assembly GCF_049350105.2). Lineage (NCBI taxonomy): Eukaryota > Metazoa > Chordata > Mammalia > Primates > Cercopithecidae > Macaca > Macaca mulatta. The sequence continues at coordinate 80,571,179 of NC_133418.1, read as the reverse complement.
ATTATTATTATTATTTTTGAGACAGAGTTTCGCTCTTGTTGCCCAGGATGGAGAGTGCAATGGCACGATCTCAACTCACCGCGACCTCTGCCTCCTAGGTTCAAGCGATTCTCCTGCCTCAGCCTCCCAAGTAGCTTGGATTACAGGCATGTGCCACCATGCCCAGCTAATTTTATATTTTTAGTAGAGATGGAGTTTCTCCATGTTGGTCAGACTGGTCTTGAACTCCCGACCTCAAGTGATCTGCCTGCCTTGGCCTCCCAAATTGCTGGGAGGTGTGAGCCACCACGCCTGGCCAATTTTTGTATTTTTTAATAGAGACAGGGTTTCACCATGTTGGCTAGGCTGATCTCAAACTCCTGACCTCAACTGATCCACCCGCCTCAGGCTCCCAAAGTGCTGGGATTACAGGTGTGAGCCATCACACCCAGCCAGATTATTTGTAAATATCTTTATTGAGCAAAATAAGATGTAGGCACCCTACTTTGGCTTCTAAAATATTGTTGGACTTTTTTGGGAATTTTCCTTGCCTATGAAATCCCAAAATTTGGGAACCATTGTTCTAATTGAATGCACAAACTGGCTGGGCGTGGTGGCTCACGCCTGTAATCCCAGCACTTTGGGAGGCTGAGGCGGGTGGCTCACCTGAGATCAGGAGTTCGAGACCAGCCTGACCAACATGGTGAAATCCCGTCTCTACTAAAAAATACAAACATTAGCCGGGCATGGTGGTGGGCACCTGTAATCCCAACTACTCGGGAGGCTGAGGCAGGAGAATCGCTTGAACCCGGGAGGCATGGGTTGCAGTGAGCTAAGATCATGCCGTTGCATTCCAGTGAGACTCTGTCTCAAAAAAAAGAAAAAAAAAAAAAAAAAGAACACACAAACTAGCAGGTTGACTATTGATAAAGCCACAGATTTTTTTTGTAATTAATTTTTTTTTGTTGCTGTTTGAAGAATGCTGTTGTATAAATAAACCCTGGTATAGAGAGACAGTTATAACCTCAGAAGAGCAAAGACTCGGAGTATTATTCCATCACACAAAAGGTCCTTTAAATCAAACGTGGATTTGAGTGAATTGTGTGGAATTTTACTTGTTAATACAGTAACAAGTAAAACATTTAAAATGTGTGGAATTTTACTTGTGAATACAGATTTACAGCTTCCCTAGAAAAATTAGATCTGGCCATCTTGAGCCCACATGTTGCTGGAGCACAGTGGCTGTGGCCCTGTGGGCATGGCATGAGCCTCTAGTTTGCCATCATCCCCACCATTTTCTACTGCATCTCACCCTGCCTGCTTCATTCATGTGAGTGTGCCATCCCAATCCTGCAGGTTTTTATGTTTGCAACCTCATGCAAGTGCAGTCTAGGGACCACAGCACGGATGTCACCTGGGAGGTGGTCAGAAATGCAGAATCCCAGGCTCCACCCAAAATCTACTGAATCAAAACCTGTGTTTTAACAAAATCTCCAGGAAAATCATATGCACATTACAGTTTGAGAAGTCCTTTGAGAAGAACCTGGAACCTCAAGATCCTTTCCTCAACCAGATTCTGTGACCATGGGCAAAGCTCTGAACTATTCACTGTGGCAACAGGTACAACTCACAGTGCCTAGGGTGGGAAGACAGAACAAAATCATATATTAAAATAGCTACTGCTGGGCGCAGTGGCTCACACCTGTAATCCCAGCACTTAGGGAGGCCGAGGCGGGCAGATCATGAGATCAGGAGTTCAAGACCAGCCTGGCCAATATGGTGAAACCCCATCTCTACTGAAAATACAAAAATTAGCTGAGCATGGTGGCTGGCGCCTTTAGTTGCAGCTACTCAGGAGGCTGAGGCAGAAGAATCGCTTGAACCCGGGAGGCGGAGGTTGCAGTGAGCCAAGATTGTGCCACTGCACTCCAGCCTGGGTGACAAAATGAGACTCCGTCTCAAAAAAACAAACAAACAAACAAAAAACAGTTACCATGCCAGTCGCAGTGGCTTACGCCTGTAATCCCAGCACTTTGGGAGGCCTAGGCAGGCAGATCACCTGAGGTCAGGAGTTTGACACCAGCCTAGGCAATATGGTGAAACCCCGTCTCTACTAAAAGTACAAAAAAATTAACTGGGCGTGGTGGTGTGCGCCTGTAGTCCCAGCTACTCAGAGGCCGAGGCAGGAGAATTGCTTGAACCCGGAGGCGGAGGTTGCAGTGAACCGAGATCATGCCACTGCTCTCCAGCCTGGGTGACAGAGTGAGACCCTGTCTCAAAAAAGAAAGAAAGAAAGAAAAAAGCTACTATTATAAGAATGATTGTACAAATATATGACTCAGACTGGGCTGGATCAGTGTCTGCTGGACTGATGTTGGTGGTAGGGGGATGGAGGCTGGAGCTGGGCCTCAAATACAGGAGGGAGAAAATGTCCAGAATGAGGTGCTCACGTTCTGTAGTGAGGGACCCCTCGGCAGCACTGACCGGCTGGAGCACAGAGCCTGATTTGGAAATACTAAGAAAGCAATAAGATTGGAAATATATTTTGAGCATAAACTGTAGCTTAGACTTCTAAGCTAAGATATTGGCATTTGTTCTCTTTATAATGAGAAGCCATTGATAGCTTTAGAAGTATGAAATGAGTGTTTTGAGGTTAATAGTCTGACAGATTGTGTAGGGTCAGTGGGTTTTATTTTAAAGACACACACTCAGAATGGTTTTACACACAAGCCTAGATGTGGGTAAAGCAAATTCCTAAAGGTATGACACATTTTGTGTCTTCCCAACCTGTATTGGCATGCGTTTCTCTGATATGTGAACTCAGAGTCCCTGACCCAGCACCCATAGCCATGCTGAATCTTTCCTGGCCTTTTGTCAGGCCTTGCCATGAGAGTGACCATTAAAGGTCAGAGAGTCATACGGCCTCTCCCAGGGATACCGGACTGGCCTGGGAATTGAGGAATTCACTCCGCATCCAAGAACCACATTTCCCCAGCTGTAAGATGGCAGAGAATAATGTTTGTGTCCCGATGAAGTTCTAACACACAGTGTTCTCAGATGACTGGCAGCATTTTGAAAGTAACATGTGACTGTGTAATTTATGCTCTTTGAATTTGCAGTGAGACTATTCGTGGCAGTACAATGTCTATCCATGCTCCTAATTAGAAGTTTTCCAGAACAGCTCATGTGTCTGAATTAGAAATATTTGTCACAGGGCATTAAATGTGGCATTTAGCTGTTGGGTGATTTTTTCAATAGAACTTTGTTAAAGACCAGATATAATGTGTCATTGTTTCTTTTGTGATTCTGGATTCTTTTTGAGAACTAAATGTTTAAGCAGTAAAGAGCTGAGACACCCTATGGGTAAGATCCTTTATAAACCAGCCCATTACACCGTGAATTCACTTACATTGTTGGCCAATGACGTCATGTAAGGATCAGATTATGCTTTTCTGTTTGGGTGTGTTTTGTGTTGATTTGTCAAGCCTGGAGGGTTGGCCACCAGGAAGAAGTTGAAATGGCCACTGAAATCCCCTAGCTGTGATTGTCACAAACTTGGGTCTGAGATACACAGAAACACTTGCTTGTCATCAGGCTGAAGCTTTCAGCTCAGGCTGTACCAGTGCCTCTTGGAAATATAAATGAAAGCATTTTTACAACTCAGCAACAAAATATCCAATAGCCTGATAAAAAGATGGGCAAAGGACTCGAACAGACATTTCTCCAAAGATGATATCCAAATAGCCAATGAGGACACATGAAAAGATGCTCAACATCACCAGTTTCATTAGAGAAATGCAAGTCAAAACCACACTGAGCCATCACCTCACACTCATTGGGATGGCTACTATCAAAATACAAAACAAAACAAAACAAAACAGAAAATAACAAGTGTTGATGAGGATGTTGCAAAGTTGAAGCCCCCATGCACTGTTAGTGGGATTGTAAAATGGGGTAACTGCTATAGAAAACAGTACGAACAGTCCTCAAAAAATTAAAAATAGAACTACCATATGGCACAGCAATCTCACTTTTGAATATATATCCAAAAGAATTGAAAGCAGGGTCTCAAAGAAATATTTGCACACTCATGTTCATAGCAGTGTTATTCACAATTGCCAAAAGATGGAAGCAAACCAAGTGTTTGACTGATGAATGGATAAACAAAATGTAGTATATACATACAATGGAATATTATCCAGCCTTGAAAAGGAAAGGCCAGACACAGTGGCTCATGCCTGTGATCCTAGCACTTTGGGAGGCCAAGGCAGGAGGATTGCCTGAGGCCAGGAGTTTGAGACCAGCCTGGGCAATATAGTGAGACCCCTATCTCTACCAAAAATAAAAATTAGCTGGATGTGGTGGTGCATGCCTGTAGTCCCAGCTACTTAGGAGGCTGAGGCAGGAGGATCGCTTGAGCCCAGGAGTTCAAAGCTACAGTGAGCTATGATTGTGCCACTGCCCTCCAGCCTGGGCAACAGAGCAAGATCTTGTTTATTAAAAAAAATAAAAAGGAAAGAAATCCTGTCACATGCTACATATATGAACCTTGAAGACATTGTGCTAAGTGAAATAAGCCAATCACAAAAAGACAAATGCTATAGGATTGCACTTATATATCTACAATGGTCAATTCATAGAAACAAAGTAGAATGTTGGTTACCCTGGGCTGAGGGGAGGCAAGGGGGCCTTGTTTAAAGGATATATACAGTTTCAGATTGCAAGATGAAAAAGTTCTGGAGATTGGTTTCACAGCAATGTGAATATACTTAACACTCTGAACTGTATACTTAAAAATGATTAAGATGATAAATTTTATGTGTTTCTACTACAATAAAAAATACACAACAGATAATTGCATGAATAGCCCAATTTGTAGCCTCCTGTATCTATGCCCTTTGCCTTGTAACTTCTTTTTTTTTTTTTTTTTTTTTTTTTTTTTTTTTTGAGATGGAGTCTCGCTCTGTCGCCCAGGCTGGAGTGCAGTGGCCGGATCTCAGCTCACTGCAAGCTCCGCCTCCGGGGTTCGCGCCATTCTCCTGCCTCAGCCTCCCGAGTAGCTGGGACTACAGGCGCCCGCCACTGTGCCCAGCTAGTTTTTTGTGTTTTTTAGTAGAGATGGGGTTTCACCGTGTTAGCCAGGATGGTCTCGATCTCCTGACCTCGTGATCCGCCCGTCTCGGCCTCCCAAAGTGCTGGGATTACAGGCTTGAGCCACCGCGCCCGGCCGCCTTGTAACTTCTTAGTCCCTTCACACACTGTCTCTGGGCTTGGCACATAAAGTACAGTCAAAAACAAGCTATGTAAGTTCTGAGGCTAGGTCACAAAAAGGATATCGTTTCTGCCTTGCCTGCTGTCTCAACTGGGACACTTAACATTTGGTACCAAGCCAGCATGCTATGAAGACGCCCACAGTAGCCAACATGGAGACTACATTGAAGCAATACAGGTATTGAGAACAGAGACGCCCCCAGCCCCACTCCCCACCCAGCTGGCTGCCAGCATCAGGTCCACCAAGGAAGACATATGGATGGCAAATAAGCACATGAAAAGATGCTCAACACCATTAGTCTTTAGAGAAGTACAAATTAAAACCATAATGAGACATCACTACCTACCTACTAGAATCACTGAAATTAAACAGACAACAGACCATGTGCTGGCCAGAATGTGGAAGAATTCACACTCTCATAGGCCAATGAAGGCGACACAAAATGATACTGTCACCGGTAGAGGGTCATGGCTGCAAATTGTCCAGATTCTTGGCGTTTTGAACAAAGAATTGGACAAAACGCCCAGCAAAGAAAGAATGAAGCAACAAAAGAACGAAAGCAGCTGTCTCGCCTTTCGGCTCGGAGGAGGCCAAGATGTAACTTTCTTCGTCGTCCCGAATCCGGGTTCATCCGACACCAGCCGACTCCACCATGCCGCCGAAGTTCGACCCCAACGAGATCAAAGTCGTGTACCGGAGGTGAAGTCGGTGCCACTTCTGCCCTGGCCCCCAAGATCGGCCCCCTGGGTCTGTCTCCAAAAAAAGTTGGTGATGACATTGCCAAGGCAACAGGTGACAAAGGGCCTGAGGATTACAGTGAAACTCACCATTCAGGACAGACAGGCCCAGATTGAGGTGATACCTTCTGCCTCTGCCCTGATCATCAAAGCCCTCAAGGAACCACCAAGAGACAGAAAGAAACAGAAAAACATTAAACACAGTGGGAATATCACTTTTGATGAGATCGTCAACATTGCTTGTCAGATGCGGCACCAATCCTTAGCCAGAGAACTCTCTGGAACCATTAAAGAGATCCTGGGGCCTGCCCACTCTGTGGGTTGTAATGTTGATGGCGCCACCCTCATGACATCATAGATGACATCAACAGTGGTGCTGTGGAATGCCCAGCCAGTTAAGCACAAAGGAAAATATTTCAATAAAGGATCATTTGATAACTGGTGTAAAAAAAAAAAAAAAAAACGAAATCAGGGATTTATTGAAAACGAAAGTACACTCCACAGCGTGGGAGCAAGCCGAGCAGCGGCTCAAGGGCCCCGATACAGAATCTTCTCCGGTCCGAATACCCTCTAGAAGTTTCCCATTGGCCACTTCATGCTCACCTCAGGTAAATGAAGTGGTAGCCCACAATCAGTCTGTTAGGTTGCAGAAAGCAGCCAACCAGAGGATGACGTGGTTACAAAAGTTACACTCCTGTGCAAACATATGATTGGTTGCAGAAAGCAACCAATCAGAGGCTAGGGTGAAGTTACAAAGTTACACTTCTATGCAAACGAAGACTCGGCCCACAATCAGTCTGATTGGTTGTGGACAGCAACCATTCAGAGGCTGGAGTGAAGTTACAAAGTTGCAAAGGAAGACTTCACCCACAATCAGTCTGATTGGTTGCTGACAGTCAATTTCCCATGCCTGGCAGAAAAGGTGGGGGATTTGTAAAGGGAGTAGCCTCTGGTTTTTGTGATTTAGGCATGGAAAATTAGGGTTTTCCTTTCAGTTTAGTTCTAGGAACGCTGAGTGAAACAGCCTTACGTTCCCTGCCTTCAAACCCTATTCTCCTGCCTCAATACAACTACTTACCAAAACAGTTTGGCAGTTTCTTAAAAATTAACTATACACTTACCATATTATCCAGCTATTTCACTGCTAGTTGGTTCCTAAGAGAAAAGGAAGCTATATTCTTAGAAAGAGTTCTACGTGATTGCTTGTAGCAGTTTTATTTATAATAGCCAAAAACAAACGAAAAAAATCTCACATGCCCACTTATAAAGTATGGTGTATATTCTTTTTTTGTTTTGAGCCTCACTCACTCTGTCACCTAGGCTGGAGTGCAGTAGGGTGATCACAGCTCACTGCAGTCTTGACCTCCTGGGCTCAAGCAATCCTGCCTTAGCCTCCTGAGTAGCTGGGATTACAGGCACAACCCTCCCCGCCCAGCTAATTTTGTATTTTTAAGTAGAGACGGGGTTTCTTCATGTTGGTCAGGCTTGTCCCCAACTCCTGACCTCAGGTGATCTACCCGCCTTGGCCTCCTAAAGTGCTGGGATTACTAGGCCTGAGCCACCGTGCCTGGCCAGGAGCAGATGTTTAATAGCAAAAGAAGGAGAAAGAGAAAGGAAAATAGCTCTCTCTTTAGTGAGAAAGAAGGGACTTCCAAGAGGAAAAGGTCAGCTGGTGGTGGACACGCCAGATTTGATAGTCCAGCTTGAGGAGGCCATGTCAGATTTAGGTAGGGCTCACAGGTTTTTTGGGTCAGGTGTGACATTTACATAGCACACATGGAAGGCTGGCAGCCCCACCCTAATCCTATTATGCAAATGAACTCTCCCCTCCGCTGAGGCCATCTTGTCTGCTCCTTACTGTACACGTGGCTGGCAGAGAAGGGGAGATGGAGCCGCCATTTTGAACATGTCTAGGCCCAGGTAGTTCTTTCCTGTGGCATCCACCTGTGCAAGCTCCCAGTTTGCTTGTCTATGTCTGCAGCTTGACTTTACTGGCTGCTCTTTGTTAGAAAATGATTTGGTGCCAGGCGCGGTGACCCACGCCTATAATCCCAGCACTTTGGGAGGCCGAGGCGGGTTGATCACCTGCGGTCAGGAGTTCCAGAGCAGTCTGGCCAACTTAGTGAAACCTGTCTCTACTAAAAATACAAAAAATTAGCTAGGCATGTTGGCGGGCACCTGTAATTCCAGCTACACAGCAGGCTGAGGCAGGAGAATTGGTTGAACCTGGGAGGCAGAGGTTGCGGGTGAGCTGAGATCAGGCCATTGCACTCCAGCCTGGGCAATAAGAGTGAAACTCCTTCTCAAAAAATAAAAAATATTCAGTGGGCATAATTAAAAATAATGAGAGGTATCACTGAGTGCATTCAATGAGCCAAGTATTGGGATTTACTCATTTTGAAATATAATTTGTCCAAGATTAAGTAGCTCCTTCCTCTGTACCTCTATACTGTATAGTGCTTCTAAGCCACTCCGCAAAAGAAACACTAAGATTAGGGCCCCAGATAACTATCATCATTTAAAAGAAAAAAAATCTCATTATCAGATCAGATGATTCATAGAGCTGTATGTGCTCCCGATGAGAGGGACATCTTAAATCATTACATTCAGTTTTGTTGTTGTTGAGACAGAATCTTGCTCTGTCACCCAGGCTGGAGTACGGTGGCGTGATCTCAGATCACTGCAACCTCTGCCTCCTGTACTCAAGTGATCCTCCTACATCAGCCTGCCTCCTGAGTAACTGGGACTACATGGGTGCACCACCATGCTCAGCTAATTTTAAATGTTTTTCTTTTTTTGGGGGGAGAGATGAGGTCTTACTATATTGTCCAGGCTGGTCTCCAACTCCTGGGCTCAAGCTATCTTCCCACTTCCTCTATTTAACCACGTATAAGAAAAATAATTTCCCCCCAAAGTCATTTTTCTTATGCCTGGCTAAATAGAGAAAGCTTTAAGCTTTAAAAAAAAGTTGTGGTAAAACATATATAACATTTCAGTGGCATTAAGTACATTTATACTGTTATGCAACCATCACCACCATCCATCTCCAGAATACTTTTCATCATCCCAAACTGAAATTCTCTGCTCAATGAACAGTAACTCCCCATTATCCCCTTCCTCCAACCTCCAGTAACCCCCTTTCTATTTTCTGTTGCTATGAATCCGACTACTCTAGATACCTCATCTAGGTGAAATCATGCTTGTTCTTTTGTGTCTGGCTTATTTCACTTAGCATAATGTCCTCAAAGTTCATCCATGTTGCAGCATGTGTCAGAATTTCAGTCCTTTATTTATTTATTGGAGACAGAGTCTCACTCCCATCACCCAAGCTGGAGTGCAGTGGTGCTATCTCAGCTCATTGCAACCTCTGCCTCTTGGATTCAAGTGATTCTCCTGCCTCAGCCTCCCAAGTAGCTGGGATTACAGCAAGTGCCGCCATGCCCAGCCTTTTTTTTTTTGAGACCGAGTTTCACTCTTGTTGCCCAGGCTGGAGTGCAATGGCATGATCTCCACTCACCGCAACCTCCACCTCCCGGGTTCAAGCAATTCTCCTGCCTCAGCCTCCCAAGTAGCTGGGATTACAGGCATGCGCCACCATGCCCGGCTGTTTTGTACCTTTAGTAGAGCCGGGGTTTGGCCATGTTGGCCAGGCTAGTCTCCAACTCCTGCCCTCGGGTGATCTGCCCACCTCAGCCTCCCAAAGTGCTGGGATTACAGGCGTGAACCACCACGCCCGTCCCGAGATTTTTTTTTTTTTAAACCTTTGTACTTTTTACCCTTTCTTCCTTGGCTGGACTTTGTCCAGCCAGGTTTATTTATAAACCACACAAAGTTCATTAACAAGACCAAGCATTCAGCAAGCCACTCTTCTACCTCCCTTACTGGAGTAAGGCACTCTGAAGGCATAAGTCAGTGAGACATGGCTGAAGATAAAAGCAAGAGAGACTCCATCGGGATGAATATGAAGGGATGCCAGACAAACAACGGGTTTGTCCATAATGAAGACATTCTGGAGCAGACCCCGGATACAGGTAGCTCAGCAGACAACCTGCAGCACAGCACCACAAGCATCCTTGGCTCCCAGGAGCCGGACTTCAAGGGCGTCCAGCCCTATGCGGGGATGCCCAAGGAGGTTCTTTTCCAGTTCTCTGGCCAGGCCCGCTACCGCATACCCCGGGAGATCCTCTTCTGGCTCGCCGTGGCTTCTGTCCTGGTGCTCATCGCGGCCACCGTAGCCATCATTGTCCTCTCTCCAAAGTGCCTAGACTGGTGGCAGGAGGGCCCCATGTACCAGATCTACCCGAGGTCTTTCAAGGACAGTAACAAGGATGGGAACGGAGATCTGAAAGGTACATGCCCAGAGATTGTTCAGGGTGGGTGCCAGGAAAGATGGGTTTATGGTTCTTTCGTTCCTCGGAACCAAATTATGCCTGGGTTGTTCAGTAAGCACATTCCATTATGAATGGTCATGCCAAGTTGCTCCTTGTTTATGATATTCTTAGAAAATCACTCAGCAGAAGCCAGCAGTTCTTTTACTAGCTGAAAGGCTATTTGCTGAAGGCCTTTGAGCCAAATGAGTTGTTTAATTTATTGCCCACTAAGTACATATAGTTGTTCAGTCATCAATTCTAACTTCTTACATAGAGCAGCCTTCCTTCTAAAATCTATGTCCTGTTTCTGGGAACTTTATAGTTGAATATGTCAGGGTGGCAGTTGGGAATTGCTTTCCCAGTATACGATGTGGCTAGTTTGGCTGTGTGGCTGGGAGTTTATTAGTGAATAGAGCATAAATAATATTTTTTTAAAAAATCAAGTTATATCTGTAAAAAGTACAGGCTGAGTCTTAAAGTTTAAATTCTAAAAAAGGGAAGGAAAGGAGAAAAGGTGTAGCAGTATGCATTCGTCATTACTTGAATTAAAGATTGTTTAAAACCATGTCCATATTAGTATGAAACTGAAGTAAAGAATTAACCAGGGGTAGTGGTACATGACTGTAGTTGCAGCTACTTGGCAGGCTGAGGTGGGAGGATTGCTTGAGTCTAGGACCTTTCAGCCAGCCAGCTTAGGCAACATAGGAAGACCCTATCTCCAAAAAAAAAAAAAAAAAAAAAGTGAAAAATTATTTTTTAAAAAAGCTAAGTTAATAATTTCTTGGGGGGGGGGTTATATATAAAACATCCTTACATTACATTGCTCAAACCAGAACATACCTAAGGGTAAAATTATGCCAGATGGCAGGCATACACTGGGAACTTCTGAGCAAATTGGTTAGTATGGTCACTCTAGTTCAAGGCAACAATACGAAACAAATTAGGAAACTAACAAACTAATGTTTTACAATGATAATTGGTTTGAAGAAAACAAAACAGGATGATATGAATGGGGAAAGTAGAAATGGGCTTAATGTATCTTTAAAATGTTACAAATGAACTCTTGAAACCTGCAACTTTCCTTAATCACTAGTAGAAGGATTTTCTTTTTCACACTGGTCTCATTCTCTCTCTCTCTCTCTCTCGCGCTCTCTCTCTCTCTCTCTCTCTCTCTCTCTCTCTCTCTCTCTTTGAGACAGAGTTTCACTCTTGTTGTCCAGGCTGGAGTGCAATAGCATGATCTCAGCTCACTGCAACCTCCGTCTCCTGGGTTTAAGCAATACTCCTGGCTCAGCCTCCTGAGTAGCTGGGATTACAGGCATGCGCCACCATGCCTGGCTAATTTTGTATTTTTAATAGAGACGAGGGTTCTCCGTGTTGGTCAGGCTGGTCTCGAACTCCTGACCTCAGGTGATTTGCCTGCCTCAGCCTCCCAAAGTTCTGGAATTACAGACGTGAGTCACCGCATCCGGCTGTATCATTCTCTTTTAAAAAATTGTCCTGCATTGTCACTCATTGAAGAAGAGTGTATCCATCCTTCACGGTGCAGCTCAAACCCATTGCCTTCATTACTCTTTCTTTAGCCTCCCTAATCAGACCATGGGCTCCCCACCCCAGACTCTTTGGCTTTGGATGTGTTTCTAGCATCCTTTAATCCTGCCTTGAGTGACTCCCTTTCCCCGACACATGACCTATTACCTACTGCCTTTTGCACACAGCAAAAGCAATGTTCTGACTGAATAGACCTAAAGCCCTAAATCCAGAGATACACTTACCACTTCCTGGCCCTGCCTTCCTAATAATCTCCTTCTAGATAGGTCCAACATTCCTATAAACACGGTGGTTTCCTTTTTTTTTTTTTTTTTTTTTTGAGACGGAGTCTGGCTCTGTCGCCCAGGCTGGAGTGCAGTGGCCGGATCTCAGCTCACTGCAAGCTCCGCCTCCCGGGTTTTTCACGCCATTCTCCTGCCTCAGCCTCCCGAGTAGCTGGGACTACAGGCGCCCGCCATGTCACCCGGCTAGTTTTTTGTATTTTTTTTAGTAGAGACGGGGTTTCAACGTGTTAGCCAGGATGGTCTCGATCTCCTGACCTCGTGATCCGCCCATCTCGGCCTCCCAAAGTGCTGGGATTACAGGCTTGAGCCACCGCGCCCGGCCAACACGGTGGTTTCTAATCAGCTCTGACGTTTGCCATTTCCAATACCTGTTCTTGGAGAAATGTTTTACTTCCTGCAATCCATAGGCATTTGTCTTTGAGGTTGAGAGGATTTCGTTGTTGTTATGATGAAGATCCCATTCCAGTTTTGAGTCTGGTTTTACTGATTGCCCTCTCTCCCCCTAAAATGTGGGGTGGGATCCCTTGTTTACTTTCTCTCTCTAGCCACTTTGTTTTCATCCTCATGTTCCTTTGTGCCTCATCATAAGATACATTGTGTTGCTGTGCTGGCTTAGATCAAAACTCTTTTGTTGCCTGTTGAGTCCCAGCTACTCGGGAGACTGAGGCAGGAGAATGGCATGAACCCGGGAGGCAGAGGTTGCAGTGAGCAGAGATTGCACCATTGCACTCCAGCCTGAGCGACAGAGCGAGACTCCGTTTCAAAAAAAAAAAGCAGCCTGTTACAGGGGAAGAGCCCAGATCCTAGGTGTGGAATGACTGTGCTTTGGAATTAGTGACCTTCAGCCTGCTGTGTGGCCTTTGACAGTTTGATTCTAGGAAGCCACATCAGGATTATACAGAAAGTTACTGGAGATTGAATACTAGACTCAAGTTGCTGAATATGCATTTAGGACTCTGAACTAGAAGGAGAAAACACATTATCTGCTCGTTATCCTACGAAGTTCCAAATACAAAGTTTCATTTCCACATGTCTTCTCAGCTAAGCCTAAAATTCTCTTCTGTATAAATTCCTGGCTTCCTATATAAGTGAATAAGGGAAACAGGCCAAATGTGGCAAGTTCAAAGGCAGTCTGAGAGTGGAAACAAAGACTCCTCAAATACTGGCACAGACTTACCTTCCGTGTTGTGGTTACACTCCTCCTCAGACCCCGGGCGCTGACAACATTTATCACCTTTTAAAATTAATTGATGTATTTACTTATTTATTTATATTTATTATTATTATTATTATTTGAGATGGAGTCCCACTCTGTCACCCAGGCTGGAGTGCAGTGGCATAATCTCACCTCACCGCAACCTCTGCCTCCCACGTTCAAGCAATTCTCCTGTCTCAGCCTCCCAGGTAGCTAGGATTACAGGCATGCACCACCGTCCCCAGCTAATTTTTGTATTTTTTAGTTGGGATAGGGTTTCACCATGTTGGTCAGGCTGGTCTTGAACTCTTGACCTCAAGTGATCCACCTGTCTCAGCCTCCCTAAGTGTTGGAATTACAGGTATGAGCCACTGTGTCCAGCCTTCTCACCCTTTTTTAGACATGCCCTGTCTATGCTTGCTCCCTCCTTTCCTTTGCTGTGCCTGGAAGCCCTTCACTCTGATCCCTCTTGCCCGCACCATCCTGGGCCTTGTCTGTCCTTACCCTCAGGGGTCATCAGCTTCCTCTGCCCCTGGGGGCCAGGGGCTAATGCCCTGATGCCCTTAAAGCACTTTCTGCAGCACTTCCTTAGCTCTTCTCCAGTCTTGTCGTCATGCCACCCCTGCCTGCAGACGCTTCCGAGACCAACACCACCCAAAAGAAACACAATGGGAGTCACATAAGAAATTGTAAATTCTGTAGTAGCCACATTAAAAAAAGGAAAAAAGAAGCAGGTGAAATTGATTTTAATATGTTCTGTTTAATCCAATGTATCATTTCAACACATAATCAGTATAAAAATATATACATATTATTATTATTTTTTTTTATTTGAAGACAGGGTTTTATCATGTTACCCAGACTGGTCTCGAATACCTGAGCTCAAGCAATCTGCCCACCATGGCCTCCCAAAGTGCTGGGATTACAGGCATGCGCCACCATGCCCGGCCCAGTATAAAAATATTAATGAGATTTTTACATTCTTTCTTTTTGTACAGGGTCTTCAAAATCCAATACATGTTGTTCCCTTACAGCACAGCTCAATTCCAACCAGCCACGCTGCCCGTGCTCAGTAGCCACATGTGGCACCTGGCTGTTAGAACAGTGCAGTGTAGACCACGTGACCGATGGGGCCATGTGTTACTCTGCTCTGTTCCTTGACACTTAGCTCAGGAGCTGGCATAGATTAGCTGCTCAAAAACTATGTGTAGAATGAATGAACAATACCATAGTCTTGGTTTTAAATATAAAAAAATGAGTAAGTCACAGATTTTTGTTAATGCTATGTTAAATATCATCGATTACTGCTAGGTAACTAATTTGATTTTTTCTTTTCTTTTCTTTTTTTCTTTTTTTTGAGAAAGGGTCTTGCTCTGTCGCCCAGGCTGGAGTGCAGCGACACGATCTTGGGTCCTTGTAGCCTCCACCTCCCGGGTTCAAGTGATCCTCCTGCCTCAGCCTCCCAGGTAGCTGGGATCACAGGCATGTGCCACCACGCCCAGCTAATTTTTGTATTTTTAGTAGAGACAGGGTTTTGCCATGTTGGCCAGGCTAGTCTTGAACTCCTGACCTTAGATATCCTCCCTCCTTGGCCTCCCAAAGTGCTGGGATTACAGGTATGAACCACGACACCCGGCCTAATTTGATGTTGTTGTTTTTTTATAGAGCTAGATCTTCCTATTTGAATTATACTCAAATTCAACAAAATTCTATGTATTTTTGCCTTCATGTAAATATTTCCATCTTAGGCATATTTGTTATATTTTTTGTCCTTTAACTAAAACAAAGTAGGATTTGTTCATGACTTTGACTTTTTTCTTCAGGTATTCAAGATAAACTGGACTACATCACAGCTTTAAATGTAAAAACTGTTTGGATTACTTCATTTTATAAGTCGTCCCTTAAAGATTTCAGATATGGTGTTGAAGACTTCCGGCAAGTCGATTCCATTTTTGGAACGATGGAAGATTTTGAGAATCTGGTTGCAGCCATACATGATAAAGGTAAGTTGAATGGAAAGTGGGCAGCATGGGGGTGAGGGTTGAGAGAAGCACTTTTTCAAATGTTTACTTAAAGCATTTCTTCCCTTTAACTGTCGTGTACTATTTCTTTCCCTCCCTCCCTCCCTCCCCTTCCTTTCTTCCTTCCTTCCTTCCCTCCCTCCCTCCCTCCCTCCCTCCCTCCCTCCCTCCTTCCTTCCTTCCTTCCTTCTCTTTCTCTTTCTTCCTTCCCTTCCCTTTCCTTTTTTCCTTTCTCCTTTCCCTTTCCTTTTTCCTTCCCTATCTCCTTTCTGCCCCCCCCCCTTTCCCTTCTTTTTTTTTTTTTTTTTTCCAGACAGGGTCTTGCTCTGTCTGCCAGGCTGGAGTGCAGTGGCGTAATCATGGCTCACTTCAGCCTCCACCTCCTGGGCTCAAGCAGTCCTCCCACCTTAGCCTCCCAATGTATTAGGGTTACAGGCGTGAGCCACTGCTGTGCCTGGCCTGTCATATGTTATTCTAATACAACTTTTCCTAGCATTTGAAATTTTTTTTACTCATTAGGTTTAAAATTAATCATCGATTTCATACCAAACCACACCAGTGATAAACATACTTGGTTTCAATTGAGTCGGACACGGACAGGAAAATATACTGATTATTATATCTGGCATGACTGTACCCATGAAAATGGCACAACTGTTCCACCCAACAACTGGGTAAGTATCAACCTGTCTGATTTACAAAGCGGTAAAAGGCAGATATGCAGTGATTGAACTGGTTTAGTAAAACCCTTTTGAGGAAAAAATTAATGAATATAGTTTATGGGAAGGGGGAAGTTTCTGAAAGAAATAGACGTAAGGCTTCCAGTTATTATTTACCCAGACCTCCAATTATTATTTAGGTTTCTGATTTCATCATAGAGGTGATGTGTTCTAGCAAATTCAAACCTATATTCTCTCCTTCCACTCTTGCTTCACTTCCTACCTGATCCAACTTGGATTCCATGTCCCATTAGTTTGATAACCATGTTTCTACTATCCATACCCCTTTGCTTATTTATTTATTTTTTCTTGAGATGGAGTTTTGCTCTTGTCCCCCAGGCTGGAGTGCAATGGCACGATCTCGGCTCACTGCAACCTCTGCCTCCTGGGTTTAAGCAATTCTCCTGCCTCAGCCTCACCAGTAGCTATGATTACAGGTGCATGTCACCATACTCGGCTAATTTTTGTATTTTTAGTAGAGGTGGGGTTTCACCATGTTGGCCAGTCTGGTCTTGAACTCCTGACCTTAGGTGATCCGCCCACCTCAGCCTCCCAAAGTGCTGGGATTACAGGTGTGAGCCACTGCACCCCGCCTCCTTTGCCTTTCTGACTTTTTGTCTCCTCTGACAAAACCCTAGCCATGAATGAACCCAATTATCTACTTTCTTTTTGCCTAAATCCTGGTAGTTGAGTCTCTGGAGATATCACACCTTCATTGTCCCCACCTGAACTGAGCCATCCAATCTTCTTGGGAATTTTGCTAATTCCAACTGATCAACTTTCCTTCCCTCCGTCTTTTCAAACATCGTATCTGCCTCTGCCCCGATCACTCTCAGCAGCAAACTCGACTTCACAGAGAAAACAGAGGCCATCAAGCCTGCCTGCCCCATTCCCAACCTCTTCCTACTCACTCCTTTTACAACAGAGGCCACATCCCTCCTTTCTGGGGTGACCAGATTTAGCAAATAAAAATTCAGAATGCCCAGTTAAATCTGAATTTTGGATAAGCAGTGCATAAATAGGTTTTTAGTGTGGACCATACCTTCTTTTTTATTTTTGTTTTTCAGAGACAGGGTCTTGCTCTGTCTCCCAGGCTGGAGTGCAGTGGCTTGATCATGGCTCACTGCAGTCTTTGCCTCCTGGGCTCAAGCAATCCTCCCAGCTCTGCCTCCCAAGTAGCTGGGACCACAGGTGTGTGCCACCATGCCCAGCTAGTATTTTATTTTTTTGTAAAGAGAGGGCTTCACTATGTTGTCCAGGCTGGTCTTGAACTCTTGGGCTCAAGTGATCCTCCTGCTTCGGTCTCTCAAACGGCCGGGATTACAGGTGTAAGCCACTGTGCCTGGCCGCATGAGTCATGCTTATACTCAACAATATGTGTTGTTGATCTGAATTCAGATGTGGGCATCCTGCACTTCATCTGGCAGCTCTGCTTCTGTCCCAGGCCAGAGCTTCCCCTTGCTCGGGTTTGTGTTCTCTCCTGCCTTTATTCTGGATCATCCCTTCCTCCTTCAGTCCTCCTTCTCTCTTCTGGACCTTCTCTATAAATATTTAAACGTCAACTTTTAGGTGACCCAAGGACACTCAGAATTGACACATTTCCAGGCCGACTTTGTGATGTGTGATCTTCTCCCTACCTTTCGTCTCCAGGTTCAGTGAATGGTACCACCATGCAGCCTGAGGAACAGGCTGTCAGCAAGCCCTGGCAGTTTCACCTCTTTAATCTTTTCCTCCAGTTCACTGACTTGTTGAAATTGCAATGACATTAGCAAACATTTACAAAATACTAACTCTGTTCCAGGCTCTGTGCTAAGTGTTTTATATTCATTAACTTAGTTAATCCACTCTATAATCCTATGAGTCAGGTGTAATTCCTGTTTTGCAGATAGGCAGACTGAGGTTATTCAGCTAATAAATGACAGGGCTAACGATGGGATCTAGTCATTCCAGCTCCACAGTCTGCTTTTAAAAATTGCTGCTATGCTCAAACCATATCACTTCTTGCTTATAGAATGGTCACAGCTGCCTTTTTTGTATCTAGTTTTTCCATTGCTTTGTTAGTTGTTCACTATAGTCAGGGTTGCATTTTCTAATGTAATAGTTAATATGTTCAAAAATACGTATATGTATATGATGGATAAAAACCTTGTAGTATAAAGACTTCGACTCTAAAAAAATTATTTTTTAGTTTCTTCTATTTTGAACTTTATGAAAAGTATCACGCTAGGTATAGTCTTCTGTAACTAACTTTTTCACAATTTATTCATGTAGCTTCAGGTAGCTCATATATTTTCATTGTTGTATATTTCACTGTATGAACAATCCATAGTTTACTTACCCACTCTTCAGTTGATGGGAAGTTGGGCTACTTCCAGTTTTGTTTTGGTTATTTTTTAATGAACGATGTTACTATGAACACTCCCATTAATCTATCTTGGGGTACATGTGCAAGGTCTTCTTTTTTCTTTTTTTGAGATGGAGTCTTGCTCTGTCACCCAGGCTGGAGTGCAGTGGCGTGATCTTGGCTCACTGCAACCTCTGCCTCCCCAGTTCAAGTGATTCTCCTGCCTCAGCCTCCCAAGTATCTGGGACTACAGGCATCCATCACCACGCCCGCCTAATTTTTGTATCTTTAGTAGAGATAGGGTTTCGCCATATTGTCCAGGCAGGTCTTGAACTCCTGACCTTGTGATCTGCCCACCTCGGCCTCCCAAAGTGCTAGGATTACAGGCGTGAGCCACCGCGCCCAACCAAAGGCTTCTTTAAGGTAAATAACTAGGAGTAAAATTGCTGTGCAGGATGTTGCATGCTCAGCTCTGCAGGATAGTGTCAAATTAATTATCAAAATGGTTGTACCAATTTATATCCCCCACAGAAGTATTAAAAAAATACATGTTCTCATTAATTCCTGGTATTGCCCAACTTTGTAATATTTATTTAAAAATTATTATTATCATTATTTTGTGTCAGGGTCTCACTCTGTTGCCCAGGCTGGAGCGTAGTGGCTCAATCATAGCTTACGGCAGCCTCGAGCTCCCGGGCTCAAGCATTCCTCACTGCCTCAGCCTCCTTAGTAGCTGGACCACAGGCACGCACCATCATGCCTGGCTGAGTTTTTTAATTTTTTTTGTAAATATGGGGTCTCACTATGTTGCCCAAGCTGGTCTTGAACTTCTGGCCTCAAGCAGTCCTCCCGCTTCAGCCTCTCAAAATGCTGTGATTACTGGCATGAGCTACCATGCCCAGCCCCGACTTAAAACAATATGGCATTGAGATCTTAATTTTATATTTATTTAATTACTAATGATGTGTCTAATTCTTAATACAGTAATTATCTAATTCCTAATGATGTTGAACATCTTTTCCTACATTTATTCACTTGAGTGTCTATTTCTGCGAAGCACCTGTTTATGGTTTTTTTCCCCTACTTTCTTTTGGATTATTTATCCCTTTGAAATTGCTTTCTTCAGTTCTTTTTGTATTCTGGATACTGATCTTTTATTGATCATGTACACTAAAAATCTCCTGCCCTGGTTGTGTCCAGGCGGGCTGTGTGTTGAACTGGAAGGGGCGCATGTCCTTGAAAGGCAGCAGCTGCTACTCAGCATCTGCCTCTTGTTGCCATGGACATGTGGACCCAGCATAACTACGTCTTCCAACTCAAAAAGATTTATGTGAAACCTCTCAGTTTTTAAATGTTTTCCAGATGTTCTCTTTAACATGAAATGGACAAAAGGCCTAGGACAGAGCCCCATGAAGCTCTCACATTCAGGGGCCCACCGCGTTGACTTAAGGAGTGGTCAGAGATGTGGGAGGGCAGCTGGGAGAGTCACGCCTTGGGGCCATACATGTGAGCATTTCCAGACAGAGGAGACCAGTGACAGAGTCAACTATTGCTGAGTACCAACACTTGAAGTTGCTTTTTATTCTTGGAGACTGGTAGAGATTTTAAGTGAAGGATTCTAATACTTTTCTGGGGATACAATTTAAATATTCAGTCTATCTGGACTCAAGCTCCAAGATGAGCAGAATGTGTCTTTCTTCCAAATTGACTACCATTTTGCTTCTCTTCACAAACAAGAGTTCAGACCCTGTACAGAAGATTCAAGAAAATACATTATTAATGTCTGTTCCTTAAGTTGACCTTGTCTTGGATTTGAGAGCGCTGGTTTGCTGTTGCAGTTGTTACAAACAGCCTCTACTATAAAAATACATTGCAACTCTGTTTGTTCGGCATTAGGCCAACGGGGTGGGGAGTATTTGGAGGGGTTACTTTAACCTGCTGCTGTGCATAGAGGAAAACTCTCAGGATTTACATACTCTGCCTGCAAAGGATTAGGGAGGACAGTGATCTTTATTTGCTGGCAATACCATTATGTGTAACTGATGTGCTGTTTTCTTTGTTTGCCAGTTAAGTGTATATGGAAACTCCAGTTGGCACTTTGATGAAGTGCGAAACCAGTGTTATTTTCACCAGTTTATGAAAGAGCAACCTGATTTAAATTTCCGCAATCCTGATGTTCAAGAAGAAATAAAAGTGAGTATAGATACCCACACAGACTTCTCCATTAATGGAAGTTTAGGTAGTTATTAAAACACTTTATATTGCACAGTAATTGTGTAGGCAAATCAAGCCTTTAGTTATTTGAAATACTCTATAGTTATTTGAAACACTTTATATTCCACAATAATTGTGTAGGCAAAAATCAAGCCTTAATTAAATCCAGGATTCAGCTGTCTGGTGCAAATGTAGACTCTCAGACGTGTTTGTGGCTCCTTCCTTCATCTAACCCAGAGTACCCTAAATGGAAGGAGTCAGAAACACCTGCCACCCGAGCTCCAAGTTGCCCCGCCACCTGTGACAGTAAGCTGTGCGGTGTCTGTGACAGTGAGCTGTGCAGTGCCTGTGACAGTGAGCTGGTGCAGGGAGGTGGGTCATTTGGGGTCTGGCTCCTGCATCTGCAATGGGCCTCTTGATGAGTTATTTGACTTTCATGTCTTAGCTGTCTCATCTATGAAACACAGTTGGTGGCAGTATTTGTTTCATAGGGCTGTTTGGAAGAATAGATGGGATAACCCATGCACAACACTTCTGTACTCATTCAGTAAATATTAACATATTGCCTTCTCCATGCCAGGCCCTGTCCTAAGCACTAGGAATGCAGCAGTGAATAAAAGAAGCCTTACCCTCAAGGAGTCTCCAATGTACTGAGGGGAAAGCAGGCAATTAGCCACTAATATATATATATTTGTAAATGTCAGGTGGTGGTGAATGCCGAGGGGAAGGGGCATCGGAGTGCCAGGTAAAAGTGGCTCTTCTGTATAAGGTGTGTAGGAGACGCCTTCTTATGATGAGATGCTGTTTAGACAAAAACCTGAAGTGGGAAGGGAACCATGAGACTATCTGGGGGAAGAGAATTTCAGGCAGAAAGAAGCAATGCAAAGGTCCCGAGGTGAGAGTGTAGTTCGTGTGTTTCAGGGATGGCATGGAAACCAGAGTGTAGGGTTGCCAAATTTAGCAAATAAAAATACAGGATATCCAGTTAAATTTTAAATGAATGATGCAACATTTGAGACATACTGCTACCAAAAAATTATTCATTGATTACCTGAAATTGAAATGTAATTGAGTGTCTTGTATTTTATCTGGCAACCCTACCAGTATCCTGGAGTGAAATGGGTTAGGGCGCTGAAGTAAGCAGTGGGGGCTGATCAGTTCTCACAATACAATTCACAAAACGTAACAGCTATGTCCTTCTTCTTGTTCTTGCTGCTCCTATGGCTACAGTGGCCAGAAACTTAGGTGAGTAGGGGAGTCCTCTGAGCCAAGTAGGCGGGGAGGAGACCTGAACAGAACAGGGAGCAGTGGGTGCCTTTCCACAGCTCGCCACATCAGCCAGACAGAGTGGATGTAAGCTGTCATGTTGGAGTCACTAGGGGCACCTAGAACCCTTGGTTTAGTTTAGTTTTATTTTGAAATAACAGTTTAATTGAGATATAATTCACATACCATAACATTCACCCCTTTTGAGTGTGTAATTTAGTGGTTTTAGTATATTCACAGAGTTGTGCAACCATCACTACCAATTTCATCACCTTTTTTTTTTTTTTTTTTTTTTTTTTTGAGACAGTCTCACTCTGTCACCCAGGCTGGAGTATAGTGGCACAATCTTGGCTCACTGCAACTTGTGCCTCCTCGGTTCAAGCGATTCTCCTGCCTCAGCCTCCCGAGTAGCTGGGACTACAGGCATGTACCACCATGACCAGCTAATTTTTGTATTTTTGTAGAGACAGGGTTTTGCCATGTTGGCCAGGCTGGTCTCAAACTCCTGGCCTCAGATGATCCACCCGTCTCTGCTTCCCAAAGTGCTGGGATTACAGGTATGAGCCACTGTGCCCGGCCTAATTTCAGAACACTATTATCTTCTCAAAAAGAAACGCCATATCCATCAGCAGTCACTCCTTATGGCCTCCTCCCTTTCTTCCCCCACCCCCTGGAAACCACAAATCTACTTTCTATCTTTTTACCCACCTAAGCCTCAGTTAGATAGGTTTTGCCTATTCTGGACACTTTATACAACGGAATCATGCTGTATCTGTGCATCCCTGGTAGGTATCTATATCTATGTTTATTTGAGAAACTGCCAAGTTGTTTTTCAAAGCAGCTGCACCATTTTACATTTCCACTAACCACGCGTACAGGCTCTAATTTCTCCACATTCTCACCAACACTTGTGACTGCATGTGTTTTTTATTACAGTCACCCTGGTGGGTATGAAGCGGCATCTCACTGGTTGTATTTGCCAAATGCCTAAAGACGTTGATCATCTTTTCATGTGCTTGTTGTTCATTTGTATATCTGCATTGTAGTAATGTCTATTCAAATCCTTTGCCCATTATTATTTTATTTTATTTTAGATAGAGTTTCGCTCTGTCACCCAGGCTGCAGTGCAATGGTGCAGTCTTGGCTCACTGCAACCCTAGTCTCCCAGGCTCAAGTGATTCTTGCACCTCAGCTTCCTGAGTACCTGGGACTATAGGCACGTGCCACCACGCCCAGTTAATTTTTGTATTTTTTGTAGAGATGGAGTTTCTCTATGTTGGCCAGGCTGGTCTCGAACTCCCGGTATGGAGCAATCCTCCCTCCTTGACCTCCCACAGTGCTGGGATTACAGGTGTGAGCCACCGCACCTGGCCCTTTGCCCATTGTTAAATAGGGTTGTCTTTTTATTATTGGGTTGTAAAAGTTCTTTACATATTCCTTTTTTTTTTTTTTTTTTTTGAGACAGGGTCTCACTCTGTTACCCAGGCTGGAGTGCAGTGGTGTGATCTCGGCTCACTGCAACCTCCACCTCCTGGGTTCAAGCAACTTTCTTGCCTCAGCCACCCAAGTAGCTGAGATTACAGGTGCATATCACCATACCTGGTTAATTTTTGTATTTTTAGTAGAGACGGGGTTTCACCGTGTTGGCCAGGCTGGTCTTGAACTTGTGGTCTCAAGCAGTCCTCCTGCCTCAGCTTCCCAAAGTGCTGGGATTATAGGCATGAGCCACTGCACTTGGCCTCTTTATGTATTCTTGATACATGATTTACAAATAATTTTTCCCATTCTGTTGGTTGTCTTTTTACTTTCTTGATGGTGCTTTTTGAAGCACAAGAGTTTTTAATTTTGATGATGTCCTATTTATTTATTTGTTTTTTGAGACAGAGTTATGCTCTTGTTACCCAGGCTGGAGTGCAGTGGTGCAATCTCGGCTCTCTGCAACCTCTGCCTCCTGGGTTAAAGCGATTCTCCTGCTTCAGCCTCCTGAGTAGCTGGCATTATAGGCATGTGCCAACACGCCCAGCTAATTTTTTGTGTTTTTAGTAGAGACAGGGGTTTTATCATGTTGACCTCAGGTGATCTACCCGCCTTGGCCTCCCAAAGTGCAGGGATGACAGGCATAAGCCACCACGCCTGGCAATTTATTTATTTTTTTCTTTTGTTGCTTGTGCCTTTAGTGTCGTATCTAATAACCGTTGCTTAATCCAAGATCATGCAGATTTACTCCTATGTTTTCTTCTCAGTTTCGTAGCTTTAGCTCTTACATTTTAGGTTGTCTGTGATCCATTTTTAAATTAATTTTTATGTAGGGTGTGAAGGTAAGGAGTCCAACTTCTTCTTTTTTTTTTTTTTTTTGCATGTGGCTATTCAGTTATTCCAGCAATATATGTTTAAAAATACTATTCTTTCCCTACTGAATTGTCTGGCAACTTTTGTTGAAAATAAATTGACCATAAATGCATGAGTTTATTTCTGGACTCTCAATTCTGTTCCATTCATCTATCTGTCTGTCCTTATGTCAGTACCACACACTGTCTGAATTACTAGCGCTTTGTACTAAGTTTTGAAATCTCGAAGTGTGAGTCCTACAACTTTGTTCTTTTTCCATATTGTTTGACTATTCCAAGTCCTTTGGATTTCCATACGAATTTTTGAGTCAGCTTGACAATTTTTGCAAATAAGGCTGCTGGGGTTTTGATAGGGATCGCATTGAATATAGCCATCTTATATTAAGCCTTCCAATCCATGAACGTGAGATGTCTTTCCATTTATTTACATGTTCTTTTATTTCTTTCAACAATGTTTTGTAGTTCTCAGAGTACATGTCTTGTACTTCTTTTGTTAAATGTATTCCTACAGACTACTTAGTTTTAAGCCTTTTTTTTTTTTAAACTATATATGTTTGGTGATTCCAGAATTTGTATGAATTGTTTTGGAATCTGTTCCAGAAGTAAGCACCATGAGTGAGGGCACCTTGTCTCCATGGGGTTGTGGGGTGTAAACATGGTCAGCAGACTAACTAGGGGTTAGTTTTAAACTTCTCTTGTAGCCTGTGGATTCTCCTCTTCTTCATCACCCAAACTCCTTTGCATACCCCCCACGCCTCACGCTCTCCCCACACATTCTATGTGCTAAGTGCTGTACCTGGATAGATTAATGCTCAGAATAAGCCTAATTTACGAGGTTTTGTGATCATTTTACAGAGGAGAAAATTGAGGCTTAGATAGGTAAAGTCACCATCCTTGGGAGTCATGGTGCAGGATTGAAATCCAGACACTGGGACTTGAGTTCATGCTCTTAACCACAATCCTACACCTGCTTTGTATGTGTAGGCAATGTATGTGTTTCCTTCTGCATGCTTCGCTTTTTCTGCACAGTTTTTTCAAGGAGGTTTTCAGTTATAAATTGATAAATGTGAGTGTAAACCAGCTGTTTTACAGTTGGTTTATCAGGCAGTGGATTTTTCCAGTCTCCTTGTGGCAACACTGATGAATTGTCTGGGGATGTTTAGACAAGTGTGATAAATTCTGCCAAAATGTGCCAGCCAATACATTAATTATTTTTTTGACTAACCCAGCTGTGCTCTTCCAGATACCCAAGACTTGGAGTGTGTGGATAGGATCCTTATTTACTGGTCCTCTGGCTGAAATCCCTCATGTGATGAATCATTACTGCCTCCGGTTGAGAGATTAGACTTTATTTGCAAGACTGGTTTAGAAGATTTACTGTTAGAAGTAAATAAGAAATGCTGAGAAACTGAGAGGAAAGCCTCTTTGCTCCCGGAAAGGGACCTTTGGCATGAAGGAGACTTCTGTCACCCTCCTCCCCACCTTACCCCCAGCAGCGCTTGTTTCTGCAGTAGAGTTAAGCAGGTTAATAATTTGCAGCTTAGAGGGTTTGTGTGGAGGAGGCATTTGGAATGACTTGCCTGCATACCAACTTGTACTCCTGGAGCCTGAGCCCACTTCCTCCCCGCTGCTATCAGATTTTGCTTTATCTGCACAGTGGGAGGCTGGCATGCGGGGAAATTACAGCGGAGAGCACCCTCTGCTCTCCGTGTCTTTCTCCTCCCCTTTGCACTGGCCATCAGGGGACTTGGCTCTGCTCTGAACCTCTTAGGGCTTGAGTGCTTTACCTGAAGAAGCCAGAAAACCTTCTCTGAGGTATCAGGGCTGTATATTTGTATGCTATTTTATACTTTTCCAATCACTTTGGTTTTTACTGGTCCTCAACATTTCTTATTTGACAAATGAGGAAACTGAGGCACAGAGAGGTGAAGTAACCCAGCAGGTTAGCAGCATGGCAAGGAAGAGACTCCAGATGGTCTGGCCTCATGTCTGGAGTGATCCTAGACCTGCCATATGGGAATGCTGAGCCCCACGGTAGGGACTGCTAGGGAGACCCAGCTGAAGAAGGAACCCAGAGCATAGGTGTAGGCTCTGTTCTTTCCCTACTAAGCATGATACTGCTGGAGGCAGCAGCTCAATTCAAAACACAATTCACTCACTACCTGCTTGATTATCTAGCTCTATGCTTGATAATAATACTTGTGCCATTTATTGCACCTCCTCTATGCCAGGCACATTATTATAATAATTCACTCATTTAACAATAGGTATTGTGTGTCTTGACCACGTGCTAAGGGTGTAGGGGCTGGTAAGATAGATACCTTTTGTGGCCATCCTGGGGCTTATATTCTGGACTGGGAGGTGGACAATTAAACAGGCAATTACAATAAAATGTGCCAAGCGGTCATGACAGTAGGAGGTAGGCATACACAGGGCAAGCGTCTGACCTGGACACATTTTGCAGAGAAGGTGAAATACCTGAGGAACAGGCATGAGCCAAATGAAGAGGCATGGGTGGGAGTGTTTCTAGCAGAGGAAAGCATGGATTATGACACATTAGAGGTGCTGGGAGTTGTCCAATATCACTGGGATGTGATATATAGAGCAGGGAGTGACCCGATGAGACTAGAGAGGTCACCAGGGTCCAGGTCAGGAGCACCACTGAATGCCCTGGTAAGGATATGGGTTTAAAAGGTCTTAGGTATGGGCATGTTTTTGTTGTTGTTGTTTTTTCATTTTGAGAAATCAGTCTGGTTTTGGAGAAGGGGTTTGAGTAGGGCAGGTTTTGAGGCTTTGGGGCCAGGGAGGAGGATGGTGCAGTAATCGGGAAAGAAACTCTGGTGGCTTTAGGCCAGTGATGGAGGCATAGAGGTCCTGAGAAATCATCAGGACTCTGAGAGGAGTCCCGTGTGAACCCCAGGTTTCAGATTTGAATATGGGGTGGGTGACAGGACCATTTTCTGGGACAAGAGACACAGGAAGAGAGAGGGAAGTATCTTCGGTATGGAGAGTTGGAGCTGCCTGTGAGACATCCAAGTGTTCAGTGGACGGTGAGATATAAGGACACTGGGCTGGGCACGGTGGCTCACACCTGCAATCCCAGCACTTTGGGAGGCTGAGGTGGGTGGATCACGTGGTCAGGAGTTCAAGACCAACCTGGGCAACATGGTGAAAACCCATCTCTACTAAAAATACAAAAATTAGTCGGGCATGGTGGTGGGCTCCTGTAATCCCAGCTACTCGGGAGGCTGAGGCAGGAGAATCGCTTGAACCCATGAGGCAGAGGTTGCAGTGAGCCAAGATCATGCCACTGCACTCCAGCCTGGGCGACAGAGCAAGACACTGTCTTGGGGGAAAAAAAAAAGATATGAGGACACGGAGCTCAGGGAAAAGTCTGGTCTAGAGGTAAAACTTTGGGACTTGTTAACATGGCTGATGTCTACAGAGCTCAGGCAGGTGTTTGGTGAGAGAAGTAGGCTGGGTAAGGTGAGCAAGAGGGTCAGCTGCAACTTAGCTGGAGCAAATTGCTCACGTGCGAATGAGGGCCAGGTGTTGGTAGAGCTTCCCATTAAAAGAAAAAACAAAGGAAGCCAGCCTAGCAAATAAGTCAGAGTGCCCTACAGTTGCAATTCTGCTGCCACCACTTACCAACCATGACCTTGTCAAAGGCACATCATCTTCCTGAGCCACAGTTTCCTCACTGGTAAAGGGGGACAATAATGGTATGTACCTAATGGGGTTACGTGAAGATTAAATGGTTTAACCTTTGTAAAGCACTTAGGATGCTGTGTTTTTTACTGTATACAGTACTTGTTAGTCAGTAAATTGATAAGTAAATAAATACTATTGTGAAGTGAAATGTCCAGAGGGTGTAAGATCGAGCCCCAAGGAGCACTGACATCAAAGAACGGCAGAAGAGACAGAGAAGGGAGGCAAACCAGGGTGTCACAGAGCTAAGGTATCTGAGTGTTTCTACAAGACGAGATTGGTCAACAGTGTCAAATGATGCAGAGAGACTGGGTAACATAAAGACTGAAAGGGGTCCGGGCATGGTGGCTCATGCCTGTAATCTCAGCACTTTGGGAGGCCGAGGTGGGTGGATTACTTGAGGTCAGGAGTTCGAGACGAGCCTGGGCAAGATGGTGAAACTCCATCTCTACTAAAAATATAAAAATTAGCCAGATGTAGTGACAGGCACCTGTAATCCCAGCTACTCAGGAGGCGGAGGCAGGAGAATTGCTTGAACCCGGGAGGCAAAGGTTGCCGAGCTGAGATCACACCACTGTACTCCAGCCTGGGTGACAGTGAGACTCCATCTCAAAAAAAAAAAAGAAGACTGAAAAGTCAATTGACTCTGGCAGCAATACCTTATTTACTCCATACAGAAACCCTCCATACTGTGTTATTGATGGAGACACTGAGCCTTAGCCGGTCTTGCAGATGCCCTGTGTCATGCAGCTGGACAGCAATAGAGCTGGGTTGTACCCAGAGGGTCAGATTCTGAAGTCCTTGATCTTTCCTCTACTTCCTGCTTCTGGAGGAGTTAGCAAAGAATTTTTCCAAGGTTTCTGAACATGAGTAGGGTCAGTTTTCTTTCTCTTGTCTCTAAGTAGAGGAATAGTTTCCCCTGTACTCTGAAATACCCTTTCTCATTCCTTCTTGAGATGGACAACCTGGGATTGATGACATTTTCAAGAGGTTGTCTTCTGTTTGTTTTTGTTTTGTTTTGTTTTGTTTTGTTTTTAAGTAGAGACAGGGTCTCACTTCGTTGCCCAGGCTGGTCTTGAACTCTTGAGCTCAAGTGATGCTCCCACCTCGGTCTCTGAAAGTGCTAGGATTACAGGCATGAGCCACCATGCCTGGCCAAAGAGGATGTCTTCTCTATCGTCACATGTAAGAGTAGACAGGGCTTTTCCCAAACATGGCTTTTAAGGTAAACGGGCCCCCAAATGTCAGCCATCTGAAAAGGAAAGGCTTGGCTTGAGGTTCGGTGCATTTGGATATGTTAACTTGCTTCCTTAATGTTGACTTGCTTTCTTTTCACTCAGAGCAGTGAGTTATTTAAAGAGAAGAGTTAAAAGGTTCCCAGCGGAAAAATCAGGAGTGTGTGATGTCATGGGAGTCAGACAGGAGTCAAGGACGTAGTGTACAGTCCAGTTCCCAGAGTCCACGGCACCTATGTGGGTCACTAGACCTAGCCGACGCAGGCTCTGTGCCCATTTTTGCATCTGGAACCCTGGGAAGACCTTCACTGGAGTAAAGAGGGTTAACAATTAAAATCTGAAGCTCTCTTTTCTCTCCTGGTTGAGAGAATAAATAACATGAAGCAAATATTTTTCAAGAGCAAATTTTGGATTATCTTGGTGATAATCTGAATTATCAGCATTTAAAATGACTTTCAGAAAATGTCCATCAAGCTTTTACTGTTTTGTCTCATTAAACAATGATAATATTTTCGATTATGCCAGGACCATAAACCATCTGTGGGGTACAAGTTTCTCATGTTTAATGTCGGGTCAATATTTCACAGTGCTGAGATCTGGACTCTGTAAAGAAAAGGACTGGCTTTATTTTAGGAAATCAGTGCCCAAAACTTGATGTTTACACAGAATGGTGCTTCATGTTTTCCCACATTTTTGTCAGAGGCTGCTTGGATGCCTTCAGTTATTCGTGCTCTGCCCCAACCAATGTTCACACTTTTAAAGAACAGCACCACCTGGGGGTGGACCCGGGTTGCGTGGGGTCTGAAGCTCATAGTAATTTAGGGCCTTTTAAAATAGAGCACAAAATTAAGTACAGAAAAGTTGGCATTTATTTAGAATGAGCAAAGAAGGGGAGTTAGATGGGTGAAAGTGAGAGGTCTTGAAGCTTAAGTTTGGTTAGCTTCATAATAAGGTCACTCCTGAAGCCACTGAAAACCTGTTCTAGAAATGAGGTGCCTTGCTTTGCCCCAAGACTTCTCTAGCCCATTCTCTGATGAATGGCTGCCACTTCCTGCTTGCCAGTTGCAAACCCTCCTCAGGGCGAATTGCTGTTTTACCCTCTTGTATTACCATGTTTCTCTTCTTTATCTCAGCTGTGATTTAAATATTTTTGTGTTGCTATTTGTCTAGCTGGAGATTCTAAAATAATCCCGGGAGACCTAGGGCTGTGTCTGTTGTATTTTGCTTGTGGTTGTAGTTCCAGGGCTTGCCTAAGTGCCTGGTATATAGTAGGAGCTCAAATATTTACTGAATGGATGAATTTGGTAAAAGAGAAAGGCACTACTAAGAACAAATTTGTTTTTTATGCCCCAGAGAAAAATTCCACTGGGTAGAGATTACTGGAGGTTATTTGGGTCACCTGTGCCCATGATAAGAGTTATTCGCCCCAGAACCTGCTCTTAGGTATAAAAAATTGATTCGAGCTTCACTGTTCAAAATCTCAGCTTAAAGTGAATTGACGTGAGCAGTATTAACCCTTGCATTTAGCTGTTGAGACCCTTGACTTGAAACCTCCATATTCACATGCAGATAGAAGAAACGCTTCAAGTCAAAACAAGTTGATATGGTTTGGCTGTGTTCTCACCCGAGTCTCATCTTGAATTGGAATTCTTATAATCCCCAGGTGTCATGGGAGGGAGCAGGTGGAGATAATTGAATCATGGGTGTGGTTTCCTCCGTCCTGTTCTCGTGATAGTGAGTTCTGATGGTTTTATAAATGGGAGTTCTCCTGCACAAACTCTCCTGCCTGCTGTCATGTAAGATGTGACTTTGCTCCTCATTCGCCTTCTGCCATCATTGTGAGGCCTCCCCAGCCCTGTGAAACTGTGAGTCAATTAAACAGCTTTACTTCACAAATTACCCAGTCTTAGGTATGTCTCTATTAGCAGCATGAGAACAAACTCTAATACACGAGTGAACTGTAGGATAGTTGTCATTTGGGATCTGTGGCTCTGTTCCCCTCCACAGGTGAAAATTGGTTGTTTAACTCTAGTACTTTACTGATGGTTCTGCTCTAAAACGATATATACATTCCTGTGAAACCTTCCATACAACAAGAGATGAGCCAAGAGAAAAGTAGGGAGAGCCACTGTTCCTTTGCAGAGCTTGTGAGCAGGTGCTAGAGCAGGCCTCGCTGGGAGGGGCTGGCTGGGGGGTTGAGGCGAGTAGCTGAGGCTCAGGCCCTCTGCTTTTCAAGGTCACCTGGTCTTCCCACCTGTCCCAGTACAGGCCAGGCCAGCCTCTGCCTCCATGCTTGGCTCATGTTGTCCCATTCCCACCCTCCGTTGAAATCCTACCAGGTCATCTAGGTCAAGTTCAAGCTCTAGCTCTTCCTTCTCCTGTGGTGCCCACCCACATTATTTTGAAATGTCTTGAAGCTCTTGCAGCCCTGTAGGCAGAGGTATCTACGCTCATGAGGACCTGCATTATTAGGTGACCATCCCTTGTCCCACATGTCCCCAACTATTCTGTAGACCTGAAGCCAGGGAACTTGCTGTACTTCTGTAATGTTTGGTTATTCAGGCTCAATACGTCATTCTTTCATGCTACAATTGGTTCACTAAGTACCAGGTGCTGTGTCAGAGGCCTACAGATGTGTACCACCACGCCCAGCTAATTTTTCATTTTTTGTAGAGACAGGGTTTTGTCATGTTGCCCGGCTGGTCTAGAACTCCTGGGCTCAAGCGATCCTCCCACCTCAGCCTCCTAAATTGCTGAGATTACAGGTGTGAGCCATCACACCTGGCTAGAAAAATCTTTTCAAGGTTCGTCCATGTTGTAGCATGTGTCAGCACATCGTTCCTTTCCAAGGCCAAATATTCATCATATGGACAGACCATTGGGGTGGCTTCCACTTTCTGGCTATGATGAATAATGCTGCTATGAATATTTGTGAACAAGTTTTTGCGTGGACATAAATTTTCATTTCTCTTGGGTATATACCTATGCGTGAAATTGCTGGTTCTTATGGTAACTTGATGTTTAACCTTTTGGGGAAATGTCATACTATACAGTTGATTCTTCACACATCAGATCTTTAAAAAATGTAAGTCAGCCCACAGCCTTTTCTGCTTAAAAATCCCTCCAGAGGTTTCCTATCACTCTCACACAAATCCCAGATCTTTCCTGTTAGCTACAAAGCTGAGCATGATGAGCTAGTTCTCTTTACCTCCTTCTATTCACTTACGCTCCTCTGGCCACACTGTCCACCCCCTACCTCCGCCACTGCCCTTTTTTTTTTTTTTTTGAAACAGGATCTCCTTCTGCCACCCAGGCTGGAGTGCAGTGGCATGATCTCGGCTCACTGCAACCTCCGACTTTCAGGTTCAAGCCATTCTCATGTTCAGCCTCCCAAGTAGCTGGGACTACAGGTGCATGCCTCCATGCCAGACTCATTTTTGTGTTTTTAGTAGAGACGGGGTTTTACCATGTTGGCCAGGCTGGTCTCAAACTCCTGGCCTCAAGTGATCCACTCACCTCAGCCTCCCAAAGTGCTGGGATCATAGGCGTGAGCCACCGCACCCGACCTAACCACTTATTTGCACCAGTCTTCATCTCTCTAATCTTTGGCTTCAGCATTAAAAATGCCTGGGAACCAGGCAGGCCACGGTGATGTGCTCAGGAGCAGGTGAGGCATGGGAGAGGCTGAGCAGGCAATGACTACCTTCTCTCTAGCAAGGTGTGTTGGGAGAGTAGGGCAGGAGAGGAGAGAGAGCCAGGGGCATTCATACAATAATTGGATTTCCAGCACACACCTTAGGAAGAAATTCTGTCACCAAAGAATAAAATGCAATGTATGAGAACCTGGATTTTCAGGTTTAACTATTTTTGCTTGGGATCAATTTTCTGTGAAATTAAAGCCAGTGGAATAATGTACGTTTCATCTTTTTTAAGAAGGAATTTTGCCCTTGTTGTTCAGGCTGGAGTGCAATGGCCCGATCTCGGCTCACCACAACTTCTGCCTCCCGGGTTCAAGCGATTCCCCTGCCTCAGCCTCCCGAGTAGCTGGGATTATGGGCATCCGCCACCACGCCTGGCTAATTTTTGTATTTTTAGTAGATATGGGGTTTCATCATGTTGGCCAGCCTGGTCTCGAACTCCTGACCTCAGGTGATCCGCCTGCCTCAGCCTCCCAGAGCGCTGGTATTACAGGTGTGAGCCACCGCACCTGGCCTATTTCATCTTTTATTATCTGAGTGTCTTCGAGACAACACTTGTATCTGAGTTTTACCACAGGATCATCACTATTCTTAGTTATTTACTCGGTTGATGGTTGATTCTGTTTTGTGTTCCTTCCATATTACTCTTAGCAGGAGATCCTTTAATACCTAAGGACTTCACCTCTCATTCGCCTTCCTAGTAAGGAGTGAAATATTTAACTATTGAACAATGTGTTATTTTCTTTTAAGTTTGCAGTGACACTTAAGGAGTTGGGCATGAGGGAGATAAGAAACTTTCCCAGTTTATCCTGAGTCCTATCTTTTATTATGGTTTCATTCTTTCATTTCTAGTGGATTCTCTAAGCTTTGGAAACATCCTCATAACATCCATTACAAACGTAACTAATTGTAATTCTGAATTCAAATATGAAGGAGATGTGGGAGTCACTAAATGCAGTTACTTGAGAGTACATTATAGTAAGGCAGTTATGCTAAATACATAAAAAATAGGCTATGTGAATACGTGAATACTGTGCTTGTTCTATATGTAGATATCTATTTTATGATGCCAAGTCATTAACAGTCAAAACTTTTATGAAACATTGTGATAATAAAGTGTAGTTAATGTAACCAAGCATTTTGCTTCTTCATCTTTAGGAAATTTTACGGTTCTGGCTCACAAAGGGTGTTGATGGTTTTAGCTTTGATGCTGTTAAATTTCTCCTAGAAGCAAAGCATCTGAGAGATGAGATCCAAGTAAATAAGACCCAAATCCCGGTAAAGTTTTATTTTAAACGTTTTTCTTTTGCCTTTTCTGAAAATGTCATCATGAGTGTTTTCTTTCTCAGCCTGAGATACCAATTACAAAGATGAGTTTTGTCCTGTGTCTAGCAAGCACCTCGGTTCATTTCTTTAGGAAATGCGCAAGAGTTTCAAATGCATATGCACGAGGTGTTTTTTTTCCACTGGTTCCCTCCAGAGCGAGGGATCCCTTGGCGTCCTTCAGTGACAAGGGTTCTGAAGACATGGACAGTGTGGCCTCTACCAAGGGCCACAAAATAGAGGACATTTACTCCTGCAATTTTGTCATCTGACATAAGTTCAAGTGAGGAGGCCTTGGCTTGTATGAGATGTTATCTTTTGTTTTGATTCTAGGAGATTATTGTCATCCTAGAAAGACATAAAAATGAGACATTGACTTAGAAATCCTACAAAGATATAGAAATCAGGAAAAGTTTACTGAAACCCTGAGAAAAGTATAACAGTAAGGAGAAAGGATAGTGGTGGCAAAGAAACAAATTTAAGTGCATGATGTTAATATTTTTGTGAGCAGATAAAGTATAATAATGAGCTCTATAACCACTAAGATCATTTTCTTTGTCTTTAAAAGTGTCTGAAACATTTTGACAATTACATGTTGAGGAGGACTTTGTAATCAATGTTTTGCTTGGTAAAATTTATTTGCTAAAATGGGTGACAGTTTACTAGAGAAATATTGCTTAGTAGATTTATAAAGTTAACAACTTGAGCATCAAATGAAGTATTCTTCTCCATCCACAAAACCATGTTTGAATGTGTGTCTCGCTTGGCTTGAGCCCTTTGAAGAGGTTGTCTACATTCACATAGAGCCAGCTGTGGGCATGCGATGTATGAAATGATAACCATGTTGTCCTGGTTTTCAAAGGACACGGTCACACAATACTCGGAGCTGTACCATGACTTCACCACCACGCAGGTGGGAATGCATGACATCGTCCGCAGCTTCCGGCAGACCATGGACCAATACAGCACGGAGCCCGGCAGATACAGGTGACCACGGCACATGCTCTCATTCTTCCCAGGCTTAGTGTGTGATCTGCAGTGTATCCCTCACAACCAAGTGTATTTGGAGGTTCAAGTAATAATGTAACAAGCCTGCATAATTATAATTGATTACAGTTTGGTTATACCAGGGCCTGCCATATTCCTTTCCTGTTTGCTTACTTTGCTGACTTTCAGTTTCCTCTTTTGTAAAATGATGCAGATCGATCACACTACTACTTCACGGGAGTTTTGTGAAAATTAGGTTAATTAAAAAGAGATTATATTAGCTAAATGTTAACTATGAACCATTGTTTTTTTCTTTTTTAAAAACCAGCTCCAGGCTGGGCACAGTGGCTCATGCCTGTAAACCCAGCACTGTGGGAGGCCAAGGCAGGCGGATCATGAGGTCAGGAGTTCGAGACCATCCTGGCCAACGTGGTGAAACCCTGTCTCTACTAAAAATACAAAAATTAGCTGGGCCTGGTGGTGGGCACCTATAATACCAGCTACTTGGGAGGCTGAGGCAGGAAAATCACTTGAACCCGGGAGGCAGAGGTTGCAGTGAGTCAAGATTGTGCCACTGCACTCCAGCCTGGGCAAGAGAGCGAGACTCCATCTCAAAAAAATAAAAATAAAAAAAAAAAGAACCAAAAAAACAGAACCAGCTCCAGCTGGGTGCAGTGGCTTATGCCTGTAATCCCAGCACTGTGGGAGGTCGAGGCTGGTGGATCACCTGACGGTGTTTGAGACCAGCCAGGGCAACATGGCGAAAACCCTCCTCTACTAAAACTACAGTAATTAGCCAGCCATGGTGGCGCATGCCTGTAATCCCAGCTACTCGGGAGGCTGAGGCAGGAGAAT
Source organism: Macaca mulatta (assembly GCF_049350105.2). Classification (NCBI taxonomy): domain Eukaryota; kingdom Metazoa; phylum Chordata; class Mammalia; order Primates; family Cercopithecidae; genus Macaca; species Macaca mulatta. Next base: position 80,535,073 of record NC_133418.1, on the reverse strand, counting down.
TGCTTGAACCCGGGAGGTGGAGGTTGCGGTGAGTGGAGATCATGCCATTGTACTCCAGCCTGGGCAACAGAGCAAGACTCCATCTCAAGAAAAAAAAATAAAATACCAGCTCCTTCTCTGTAGTATTATTTTTATCATTGTTATTGGATATGTAGTTTCCTTGCACAGTATGAATCCATATGTTTCAGCTAAAGTACCAGGACCACAGCTTTGGAATCAGGTAGGCCTGAAGGAGTCCTGCTCTGTAGCTGTGTGATCTAGGGCCAGTTAATTAACATAAGTCTCAGTTTTCTCATCAATAAAAAAGTGATAGCAGTAACCTCTATAAGGCTGTTGTGAGATTAAATTAGATAATGTATATAAAGTACTTAAAGTAGTGCCTGGATCATAATAAATACTCAATAAAATTACCCATCATTAAGTTTATATAGATCACCCAACAGAATCAATAGGAATTAAATTAAATTCATCTCCTTAAAGTAGGTACTCCGATTACTGTCTCCATTTTATAGATAAGGAAACTGAGGCTCTGAGCATGCAGGTAATGTCCACAGGTAGGAGTGGCAACTATGGGATTTGAACTGAAGCAGTTGGGCTCCAGAGACCATGTACTTATCCATAAATATGCTGCCTCACATAGCTAAAGCCAGCATTTCAGGTGAATGGGTCTTCACCAAACAGCGTTTTGCTTTCAGCAATTGAGAGTGCACACCAATAATAAGGAAAGACTTTATAGGGACTCAAATACAAGGGGAAGTTCTTTTGGAGAAAATACCTCACCTTATTTGCAGACATAAACTTCAGATTCTAAATGGAGTGATGAGAATTGCTAAAGAAAGTCTTCATGGATGTCAATGAGTTTTAGTGTCAGGATGTTACTGATTTTTGATTCTAGGAGATTATTTCTCCTAGGATTTTCTAGGTTTAGAAAGAAAAGAACAGACTGGGCATGGTGGCTCATGCCTGTAATCCCAACACTTTGGGAGGCCGAGGCAGGTGGATCACTTGAGGTCAGGAGTTTGAGACAAGCCTGGCCAACATGGTGAAAGCCCGTGTCTATTAAAAACACAAAAAAATTAGCTGGGCTTGGTGGCGGGCGCCTGTAATCCCAGCTATTCGGGAGGCTGAGGCAGGAGAATCGCTGGAACCCAGGGGGTGGTGGAGGTTGCCGTGAGTCGAGATCACGGCATTGCACTCCAGTCTGGGCAATGAGAGCGAAACTCTGTCTCAAAAAACCAATATAGACTGAGATCCAAATTTTTTTTTTCTTTCTTTTTTTTTTTTTTTTTAAAGACGGAGTCTCACTCTGTTGCCCAGGCTGGAGTGTGGTGGCACGACCTGGCAGTCAAATGTGTTTCATTTTTTGGGGGGGGGGGGGATTTTTCTGCCTTGCATTTTTTATTAAAGTTCTAGGATACATGTGCACAACGTGCAGGTTTGTTACAGAGGTATACATGTGCCATGTTGGTTTCCTGCATCCATCAACTTGTCATTTACATTAGGTATTTCTCCTAATGCTATCCTTCCCTTAGCACCCCCACCCACTGACAGGCCTCGGTGTGTGATATTCCCCGCCCTGTGTCCATGTGTTCTCGTTATTCAACTCCCACCTATGAGTGAGAACATGCAGCATTTTATTTTCTGTCCTTGTGATAGTTTGCTCAGAATGATGGTTTCCAGCTTCATCCATGTCCCTGCAAAGGACATGAACTTATCCTTTTTTATGGCTGCATAGTATTCCATGGTGTATATGTGCCACATTTTCTTAATCCAGTCTAATATTTGGTGACAGCTTGATTATGCTTTCTAGAAGGTGCTAGTCCTATATGGTTAATGGTGTGCATTCAGCCCCTACATCTTGTACATGCAAGATAAGCAGCTGTGGAGTGCCTTCCCAGTCTTCTGACAGGCCCTGATGACACCGAACCTTGTCAACTCTTACAGGTTCATGGGGACTGAAGCCTATGCAGAAACTATTGACAGAACCGTGATGTACTATGGATTGCCATTTATCCAAGAAGCTGACTTTCCCTTCAATAATTACCTCACCATGCTAGACACTGTTTCTGGGAACAGTGTGTATGAGGTTATCACATCCTGGATGGAAAACATGCCAGAAGGAAAATGGCCTAATTGGATGGTAAGTCCTCATGCCAGCACAGTACATAATGTGCTGCTGTTGCCTTTGCTGTCTAGTTACCTCTAAAATACAATGGACCTTTGTCTCTAAGTGACCATCACCTCTGTCTTATTTCATGATTGTTCAGTGGCCAGGCCTGTCCCAGCCTCTGCCAGGTTCTTTTTGTTAAGGGAGAGACACTGCCCACTGAATGGAATGGATATTGAAGGAGTGCTTGTCTATGCTCAGAACACTGCTAGGCTTTTTGGGGCTGGATATCAAAAAATAATTTCTCTCCACATATCCCAGAGTTTATGATGTCAATGGGAAGAAAGAGGATTTCAGGTGTGGAAAGAGGTACAGTGCAATTCAGGGCAACATAAAACTGACAAAACACCCATTTGTGGGGTAGAATGCACTGCAAAAAGCATTTAAATTACAGAGATTCTCAGAGAAAGAATTTCTCCCCCTTCCGCATTAGACTCTTCAGAACAATTTTTGTTTTTTTTTTTTTTTTGAGACAGGGTCTCACTCTGCACCCAGGCTGGAGTGCAATGGTGCAATCATGGCTCACTGCAGCCTCAACCTCTGAGGCTAAAGCAGTCCTCCCACTTCACCCTCCTGAGTAGCTGGGACTACAGGCACATGCCACCATGCCTGGCTAATTATTTTTGTTTTTGTATTTTTAGTAGAGGTGGGGTTTTACCATGTTGGCCAGGCTCGTCTTAAACTCCTGACCTCAGGTGATCTGCCCACCTTGGTCTCCCAAAGTGCTGGGAATATAGGCATGAGCCACCATGCCCGGCACTAACATTTTTCAAGACTGGCAATATATTACTTCAGTAAAGAACAAAAGATACAGTGATACATACCTGGGGTAACAAACCAGTATTGTCACTTCCACACCTGTCCGGGTTGCTTTTCCTGATCTGATCTTTCTGTCTTTGGGTTTGAGTTAGAGATCAACATTAGGCCCCTCTGTAAGATGTTTGTAGCATTACAGATGTAAGCCCTGCTGCTTCAAAGTCCCACGGTAACAGTGGTTGAAACAAAATGGAAGTTTCTTTCTCTCATATAAAAGACAACCCTCTTTCTTTCTTTCTTTTTTTTTTTTTTTTTTTTTTGAGACGGAGTCTCCCTCTGTTGCCCAGGTTGGAGTGCAGTGGCGGGATCTTGACTCACTGCAAGCTCCGCCTCCCAGGTTCAAGCAATTTTCCTGCCTCAGCCTCCTGAGTAGCTGGGATTACAGGTGCACACTACCATGCACAGCTAATTTTTTTATTTTTAGTAGAGACGGTTTCACCATGTTGCTCAGGCTGGTCTTGAACTCCTGACCTCGTGATCCACCCATCTCAGCCTCCCAAAGTGCTGGGATTACAGGCATGAGCCACCACTCCTCGCCCTTCCTTTCTTTAATATATTATAAATGTAAATTCTAAAACACCTTTTTAGTCTCGATAATCTTCCATCTCTCTGTATCTCTACCACCTTAGGCTGTTTCTGTGGTCTCATCCTTTAGGTCTCAGGTAAGTGTCAACACAGGAAGCCTTCTGGAGCCCCCAAATGAGGTGTCAGGTCTACCTACTGTATACTGTAGCACCCCTTCATTCCCTTTCCTTAAAGTCCACACACTTCCATGATGTCTGCTTTCCCCACTAGACTGTGCACTGGTTAAGGGCAGAGGCAGGTTCCCAGCATCCTAATACGGTGCCCACCTCACACTGAGGTGCTCAGGCTCAGGGTTTGTTTGTTGCTGGTGTTGTTATTCTTATGCAGTTCAGCAATTTACCAAAGGTGTGCCTTCTCTCATATACACAGAGAGTTGCTCTCGTATAGCGAGTTGCCTTACACTAGTCAATATCTTCTGTGGTACCCCCACAAAACTTGTAGGTTTGATCTGAGCCCTGAAAAGTGGTATGATTTTGATACTTTATGCACAGATCCTGCCAGCTATCTTACACAGCCTGATGAAAACCTGAAAGGATAAAGGAGAAAATGCAGCCTAGCCAGAAAAACACTGGCAGAATCTGTGAACCATGATTAAGCTTATTTCAATCTTTTCTGATGCTTTAATTGGCAGGAATGTGTGTTTCCATTGCCAGAGCCTTTCTCTGTCCGGTGAGGGGAAAGAGGCTCACATTTAGCCATGGTAAAAGCTTTAAATTTAAGTATTAAAACTATACTACAATTTTAAAATAACAACTTTGTTGAGATACAATTCACATACCATAAAAATTACCATTTTTTTTTTCGAGATGGAGTTTTGCTCTTGTTACCCAGGCTGGAGTGCAGTGGTGCGATCCCGGCTCACTGCAACCTCTGCCTCCTGGATTCAAGTAATTCTCCTGCCTCAGCCTCCAGAGTAGCCGGGGTTACAGGTGCATGCCACCACGCCCAGCTATTTTTTTGTATTTTTAGTAGAGACACAGGGTTTCATCATGTTGACCAGGCTGGTCTCGAACTCCTGACCTCAGATGATCCACCCATCTCGGCCTCCCAAAGTGCTGGGATTACAGGTGTGAGCTACCGAGCCCAGCCAAAATGTACCGTTTTTAAAGTATATAATTAAGTGGATTTTTGGTATATTCACAGAATTATGCAACTATCACCAACATCTCATTCCAGAGCATTTTCATCACCCCCAAAAGAAACCACATATCCCATTAGTAATCACTCCGCATGGCCCCTCCCTCTCTGTCCTCAGTCTCTGGCAACCACTCACCTACCTTCTGTGTCTATGGATTTGCCTACTCAGGGCATTTCATGTAAATGAAGTTATACAATATGGGCCTTTTGTGTCTAGCTTCTTTAACTTAACGTGGTGTTTTCAAGGCTTATCCATGTTGCAGTACGTATCAGTACATCGTTCCTTTTTATGGCTGAATAATAACTTCCATAAAGCACATTTTGTTTATCCATTCATGAATTGACATACATTTGTTTTCACTTTTGGACTCTTATGAATAGTGATGCTATGGACATTTGTGTACAAGTTTTTATAAAAGCATGTTTTCAGTTCTCTCTGGTATATATCCGGGAGTGGAACTGCTCCACTGGGCATATGGTAAGTCTACATTTAACTATTTGAGGAACTGCCAAACTGTTTTCCAAAGTAGCTACACAATTTTACATTCCCACCAGCAATGTTGTGAAGGTTCCGATTTTTCTACATCTCATCAAGCCTTGTGATGATGGCCTTCCTGCTGAGTGTCAAGTTGTTATCTCATTGTAATTTTTTTTTTTGCATTTCTTTGATGGCTAATTTTGAGGGTATTTTCATGTGCTTGTTGGACATTTGTATGTCCTATTTGGAGAAATGTCTATCCAAATTATTTGCCTATAATTACATTTGGTTGTCTTTTTACTGTTTAGTTGTAAGAATTCCTGATATATACTGGATAGGTGATTTGCAAGTATTTTCTCCCATTCTGTGGGCTTTCATGTCACTTTCTTGATAGCGTCCCTCAAAAAGCATAAAAGTTTTTAATTTTTATGAAGTCCAATTGTTTTGTTGTTGTTACTCATACTTTTAGTGTTATATTAGAAACCATTGCCTGGTCCATCTATCCCAGCACCACATGCTAAAAAGGCTATTCTTTCCTTCATTGGATTATCATGGAATCTTTGCTGAAAACTCAACTGATTGTAGGCTGGGCATGGTGGCTCACACCTGAAATCCCAGCACTTTGGGAGGCTGACGTGGGAGTTGAGCCCAGGAGTTCAAGGTTGCAGTGAGCCATGATCATCACACTACTGAACTCCAACCTGGGTGACAGTGAGAACCCATCTCTAAATATAAAACAAGGCCGCGCGCGGTGGCTCATGCCTGTAATCCCAGCATTTTGGGAGGCTGAGGCGGGTGGATCACGAGGTCAGGAGATCGAGACCATCTTGGCTAACACAGTGAAATCCTGTCTCTACTAAAAATATAAAAAATTAGCCGGGCGCGGTGGCGGGCGCCTGTAGTTGCAGCTACTGAGGCTGAGGCAGGAGAATGGCGTGAACCCGGGAGGCGGAGCTTGCAGTGAGCCGAGATGGCGCCACTGCACTCCAGCCTGGGTGGCAGAGCGACACTCAGTCTCAAAAAAAAAAAAAAAATATATATATATATATACACACACACACACACACACACATATATAAAACAAAACAAAAAAACAAAATCAGTTGATTAGATTTCCAGACCTCAGTTCTGCTCATCTATATGTCTGTTTCTGTGCCTGAACACCCTGAGTTGATTGGTGTAGCTTAGTAAGTTTTAACATAGACAAGTATGGGTCCTCCAACTTTGTTATTTTTCAAGATTGTTTTAGCTGTTCTGGGTACCTTATATTTCCATGTAAATTTTAGGATTTCCATATAAATTTTAGAATAGCCAACTGGGATTTAAAAAGCCAACTGGGATTTTGATAGGGATTGCATTGAATCTGTTTATCATTTTTGGCAGTCATGCCATCTTAACAATATTAAGTCTTCTAATCCATCAACACAGATGTATCTTATTTAGGTCTTTCGATGATGTTTTGTATTTTTCATTGTATAAGTCTTACACCTTTTGTTCAATTTATTCGTAAGTATTTTGTTCTTTTGATATTATTGTAAACTGAATTGTTTTCTTAATTTCATTTTTGGATTCTTCATTATTAGTGTATAGAAATACAATAGATTTGTGTATATTGATCTTGTATCCTACAACATTGCTGAACTTGTTTTTCATTTCTAATAGTTTATTGTGAATTCCTGAGGAATTATTATTTTTTTGAGGCAGTCTTGCTCTGTCGCCCAGGCTGGAGTGCAGTGGCATGATCTTGGCTCACTGCAAGCTCCGCCTCCCGGGTTCACGCCATTCTCCTGTCTCAGCCTCCTGAGTAGCTGGGACTACAGGTACCCGCAACCACGCCCCGCTAACTTTTTATATTTTTAGTAGAGACGGGGTTTCATCGTGTTAGCCAGGATGGTCTCAGTCTCCTGACCTCATGATCCACCCACCTCGGCCTCCCAAAGTGCTGGGATTACAGGTGTGAGCCACTGTGCCCGGCCTCCTGAGGAATTTGTTGTTTTAAAATTATGGCAAAATATGCATAAAACATAATTTTAAACATTCAAAAGTGTGTAATTCAATGCATTAAATACATTCAAAATGTTGTACAACCATCACCATCCCAAACAGAAAATCTGTACCCACTAAACATTAATTCCTCACTCCCACCACTAACCCGATATCCTCCATTCTATTTTCAGCCTCTATAAATTTGCTTATTCTAGGTACCTCATATAAGTGGAATCATAACAATATTTGTCCTTTTGTGTCTGCCTCATTTCACTTAGCTTAATGTTTCCAAGTTCCCTTCATACACACAATAGCATGTATCACATCTTACTCCTTATGACTGAATAACATTCCATGGTACCTATGTAACACATGTTTTCTATTCATCTGTTGGTGACATTTGTGGTTTTGCCTTCTTTTGGCTACTAGAATAATGTTACAAACCAATGGTGTACAAGTATCTGTTTAAGCCCCAGATTTCAATTCTTTTGGATCTATACCATGGAGTGGAATTGCTGCATCACATAATACTTCTTTCTTGTTTTTGTTTTGTTTTTTGAGATAGAGTCTCACTATCACCCAGGTTGGAGTGCAGTGGTATGATCTTGGCTCACTGCAAACTCCACCTCTGGGTTCAAGTAATTCTTATGTCTCAGCCTCCTCTGTAGCTCAGATTACAGGCGTGTGCCACCATGACTGGCTAATTTTTTTATTTTTAGTAGAAATGGGGTTTTGACATGTTGGCCAGGCTGGTCTGGAACTCCTGGCCTCAAGTGATTTGCTGCCTTGGCCTCCCAAAGTGCTGGGATTACAGGCATAAGCCACCGTACCCAGCCTTTTTTTTGGAGACAGGGTCTCACTTTGTCACCCAGGCTGGAATACAATGGTGTGAACATGGCTCACGGCAGCCTTGACTTCCTGGGCTCAAGCAATCCTCCTGCCTCAGCTCCCACCAAGTAGCTGGGACTATAGGTGCATGCCACCATCTCTGGCTAATTTTTGTATTTTTTGTGGAGATGGGGTTTTGCCATGTTGTCCAGGCTGGTCTTGAACTCCTGAGCTCAAGTGATCCTCCCGCCTTGGCCTCTCAAAGTGTTAGGATTGCAGATGTGAACCACTGTGCCCAGCCTTGGATCATATAATAATTCTCTGATTTTGAGGAACTACCAAACTTTTCCATAGTGACTTCTCCATTTTACATTCCCATCAGCAATGCATGAAGGTTCCAATTTCTTTTCATCCTCCCTGACACTTTTCTGTCTTGTTTTTAGAAATTATGCTCATCATAGTACATATGAAGTGGTATCTCATTTTCTCATTACTGAATAACAGTTTTGCTGGATATAGAAATCTTGGTTTACATTTCTTTCTTTCATCAGTTCGAATATATCATCCCATTGCCCTCTGGCCTCTATGGTTTCTGTTAAGTCAGTTGCTAATCTTATTGAGATTCCTTAAATGTGATGTACCAATTTTCTTTGCTCCTTTAAAGATTGTGTCTTTCAACGGTTTGACTGATAGTGTCTAAGTGTGGGTTTTTAAAAATTTTGTCCTACTTGGAGTTCACTGAGGTTCTTAGATACACAATTTTTTAAAAAATCAAATTTGGGAAGTTGTTGGCTTTTTTTTCAAATATTGTTTCTGACCATTTCTCTCCCTTCTCTCCTTTTGAGACTCCCACTTTGCATATATTGGTATGCATGATAGTATCCCACAGGTTTCTGAGAGTCTGCTCTTTTTTCTGAGATAGGGTTTTGCTCTGTTGCCCAGGCTGGAGTGCAGTGGTGTAAACATGGCTCACTGCAACCCTGACGTCCTGTACTCAAACAATTTTCCCATCTCAGCTTCTTGAGTAGCTGAGACTACAGGTGCATGTCACCATGCCTGGCTAAATTTTTAATTTTTTGTAGACATGGAGTCTCACCATGTTGCCCAGGCTGGTCTAGAACTCCTGGGCTCAAGCAATCCTCCTGCCTTGGCATCCCAAAGCACTGGGATTACAGGTGGCAGCCACAGTACCTGGCCTCATTCTTCTCTATTTTTTCTTTCTGGTTCTCAGGCCAGATACTCTCAATTGACCTGTCTTCAAGTTTTCTGATTCCTTTGCTAGTTCAAATTGTCAAGTCCCTCTAGTAAATATCTCACTTTAGCTATTGTACTTAACTCTAAAATTTTAATTTTTTCATAATTTCTCTTTATCTATTTGATAACTGTTCATATACTTTAAATTCTTTAGACACAGCTCTTTTCTTTGAATATCAAAATATTAGCTGGTTTAAAGTCTTTGTCTAGTAAGTCCAATGTTTGGTCTTCCTAAGCAACATTTGCTATTGACTGCCCCCACCATTATATGAGCCATATTTTCCTGTTTTCTTTCCCTGTTTTGTATATTTGTTGTTGTTGTTAAAAACTGGACATTTTAAGTAGTATGACAATTCTGGAAATCACATTCTTCCTTTCCCAGTGTTTGTTGTGCTCTATGTCCAGAAGGCTTGAGAAATCAAAGGGTTTCTTATCAGAAGATCTCATGATAGAGAAAAGAATAAAAAGATGGAGGCAAAAATTGACCTAATTTTCTGGCCATAAATATAAAAAAATACTTCACAATGGTCTATAAAAACATAATTATAAAGATCATTTTCATACATCCTAGGAAGTTAAAAAAAAAAAAAAGCAACCTCCTATTTCTTGAATTGTAGCAATTAAGTCTTATCCTAAGACTCAAGTTCAAATGCTAGTTCTGTCTCATACTACTACTTGAATAAATGATGCAATTTCTCAGAGCTTGTTTCCTCATTTGTAAAATGGAGATAGTACTTGCACTGTTGTGTGAAGGAGGGAAATACAGGTGTGAAAGTACTTTTTAAAAAGTAAAGTGCCATGCTCAGCCTATGCACGTGAGGGTTTGAGTTGTGGGTTATGGAGAGTTGTCAGGTGATTTAAATAAATTCTTATTTAAACAAACTCTTATTTAAATAAGGGCTAGAACATTTAACATGGAAACATATTTACAAATAGAAAACACTTTATAACATTTCATCTTGGACTATGTAAATTCTTTCCAAAAGTTGATTTACTTTAAAAATTTTGTCTGAATAGTTCATAAGTCAAAACAATTTTTTAAAAGAGGACACATCAGAAGTCTCTCATGCCTGTCCTTTCACCTTGTTCCATTGTCTTGCTCTCTGCAACAGTTTTGTTTCCTTTCCTGTCAATATTCTCTTATCCAGATATGAGAAAATATGACTATGTATGTACCCTCTGAGTTTTATTTGCAATATCATTGTAAATTCTTACCACTCTTTTCTTGCTCATCAGTGGCCAAGATAATAAATTGGTCAGTTACACAGCAAATAGCAGGCCTAGGACTCAAGTTCAGGCTTGCTAGTAACAAGGTACCATATCTACTTTGTTCTGCTACCTGGTGAACTTTCTGTGAAATAGGGTAAATCTTTCAGAAAACTGTGTTATAGAGCTGTGTTCTTAAAAATATCTGCCTTTCAGATTGGTGGACCAGACAGTTCCCGGCTGACTTCTCGTTTGGGGAATGAGTATGTCAACGTGATGAACATGCTTCTTTTCACACTGCCTGGAACTCCTATAACTTACTATGGAGAAGAAATTGGAATGGGAAATATTGTAGCCATAAATCTCAATGAAAGCTATGATACTGTAAGTTGAATACAACTTGACTATTCATCACAGCTATAAAACCAAGTATTCATTTTTTATTTTTTGCCAAATCAGAGAACTTACTATCTCTCTATTCCATTGTTGAAAATCATGGTTACTTTGCTTTTCTTTCTTACTGTTAGTAGGAATTCTCAGCTTTCTTGGTGGTTTGAGAGCTTATTTTAAAAATGCTTTTGGAGCCACACAACTAAATTTCTTGGGTAGGGCATTTTAAAGATGTTTTCTACCTGACAGGCACATTAAAATTAATTAATTAATTAATTAATTAATTTGCCGGGAATACTGTGTTGAGAGGCACACTAAAATTGGAGAACCAGTGGTTTAGTTTAGAATATTATTCATTTCCCTCTACTTGAAATGTGGAGTTAGGAACACTTATTTCTTTAGTTCTCATTTGTCCTGTTTGGTCTTGGGTGACCATAGCACAAAGACCCTTTCTTTTCTGTTATCATGTGCAGCACACAGCCTCAAAGTCAAGCATTTTTTATTTTGTAGCTATAGATTTCAGAATTGTGTTGCTGTGTAGATGACTGTCTTGCAACTTTAATTTGCCTGGTTAGCCTTCAATTGTATGAGATCCAATTTCCCTAATATTTGATTAAGGTGAAGCTTTTTTTTTCTATTAGTTCCTACATTTGTGTGTGTGCACTCATGAGCAGTAACCAGGCTGAATAAATGAGCAGAATAGAATTCACACTCACTTGTACATGGCAGTGTTCTTAAATTCACCATCACTGTACCACAGAAGTCATGTATATTGGTAATAGCACACTTTGAAATCCTATATTACTGATTTTTAGGAAAAAGCAGCAAAGATTTCAAGCATGTATTAAAGTTCAATTTGTATTGTCTATTCAAACTCAAAATGTTAAATTAGTATTGTCTATTCAAACTCAAAATGTTATTAGGTACTTTCCAGTTAAAAGTGTGAAACTGGTTTATGTACCTATTGTTAAGGCCTTTTCATCACAAATGCTAATGAGTACAGACACTAGCTAAGAACTATAGGGAATTAAATAATTATGAAGTAAATCAGGACCAAAGTACATTTCTTTTAATAACCAAACCACTGTTTTCCCTTTCTGGTCTTTTGATATAGAATACCCTCCGCTCAAAGTCACCAATGCAGTGGGACAACAGTTCAAATGCTGGTTTTTCTGAAGCTAGTTACACCTGGTTACCCACCAATTCAGATTACCACACTGTGAATGTTGATGTAAGTATGAGTGAAAATTTTATGTTGATTTTAGAAACAAGAAGTGGGTTTCTACTGAAAGTACACACTCACCCTGAATGTGTCTAAACCTTCACAGATACTCTTTACATCAATCAAAGACTTCCCTTGTAGTTTTCAATTTGTAAGGAGTTTGTAAATCATGCCTTTGTGAAAATACAAACTGGTAGAAATCTACCAAGTGAAGTGAAGTATCATACAGAATATACAAGTCTTCATTAGAATGACCTTTACTAAGGCCTTTGAGCTATGAAGGAAATTTTATAGAAGTTTTTTAGTTAGCCCAGCTACCCTTCCTCTTCTCTTCCCCTCAAAAGGTGGTGAGAGAGGCGTGTGGGTGGATAGGCAGCCACACAGGCAGGAAGGAGATCATCAACCCAGAGCAAGGCTCAAATCCACACTACTGTTCTGAAGAAACAGAAGCCATACATGATCCTTGAAGTGGTTGCTCTGGCATACTAATACCACTTTGGCTTTTGCCCTTTTTTCTGTTCCCACAATGATCAAGCACTAATATCATTCAGTAGCCAAAACTTCACTGGAAAACAAACTAAATCAATTTAGGGGAAATGAAATTATAGATGCCACATGGAGATGCTTAAGAAATGCTAAGAAATGCATAGCACAACCCCCACCCCCCTGCTGCACGCACACACACACACACACCATGCCCCATCCCAGTCTACTGAGTAATCTGAGGAAACTCCCCAGGATATTCAGATATAGAAAGCCACACAAACCCTCCTGCTCCCACAGCTCCCTGCTACAAACACCACTGAGAATTCCTGGACAGTATAAGCTTTGTTTTATATAGCTGTAGGTCTTGAAGACACAAAAAATATATTTAACATTTGTGTTTTGGGTTGAATGCCTCTTGATTTTCATTATGTCTAAAATATTCCCATAGCCAATCTGAATACAGTATGTAGGAAATCCTACATATAAAAATCCATACCAGCAAAGTTGGAGAAAATGTAAATTAAAACTGAAATTTTTTCTTTTTATTTCTTTGAGATGGAGTTTCACTCTTGTTGCCCAGGCTAGAGTGCAATGGCGTGGTCTTGGCTCACTGCAACCTCCACCTCCTGGGTTCAAGTGATTCTCCGACCTTGGCCTCCCAAGTAGCTGGGATTACAGGCGTCCACCACCATGTATGGCTAATTTTTGTATTTTTAGTAGAGACAGTGTTTCACCATGTTGGGCAGGCTGGTTTCAAACTCCTGACCTCAGGTGATCCACCTACCTCGGCCTCCCAAAGTGTTGGGATTACAGGCATGAGCCACCGCGCCCAGCCAACAATGGCACTTTTTTCTATCAGATTAACAAAGTCTTTAAAAATGATCATGAGTGATGAGAGATACTAAGTCATAAATCCCAGACAATGCCATTTTAATAAAAATACATCCAAATGACCCTGGAAAGGAACAGAAAATTTACGTAATTTCTAAAATACATAAAATAAAATTAGGGCTGGGCACCATGGCTGACACCTGTAATCCCAGCATTTTGGGAGGCCAAGGCCAGAGGAATGCCTGAGCACAGGAGTTTGAGACCAGCTTAGGCAATATAGTCAGACCTTGTTTCTACCTTCCCCCACCCCTGCCAAAAAAAAAAAAAAAAGGGGAAATTAGCTGGGCCTGGTGACATGTGCCTGTCATCCCAGATAGGAGGCTGAGCCCAAGAGGTCAAGGTTGCGGTGAGCTGTGATTACCCCACTGTACTCCAGCCTGGGTGACAGAGTAAGACTGTCTCAAAACAAAACAAAAAAAGAATAGAAGGGGGAGTCTAAAACACACAGGAGAAAAACAGTTCTAATGGAGAGCACTGTAGGAATATCCTGAACTCCTGCAATTGGCCGTGGCATAATTTCCCTAAGGAAAAAAAAATCCCGAACTGTTTGGTGATCACATGCATGGGAGAATGAGTAGAACAAAGCCTGAAACTTCTACAAGTGCATCAAGAAAGAAAAGAAGGAAAATAAGACCTAACTCTAGCGCTGTCCCCTGGCGAGAATTCACTGTGGAATGCTCTCAGAAAGGAGAGCTTTTACTACTCAGCTCAGAGTCAGAGGCCAGGAGAAAAAAGGTGGGAATCTAGCAAGCTTATCACCTTCAAGTAGGAAAAGAACCCAATGTCCCAAAGACAAGTCAGACCCACATCCAATTTGGCTTCTCATTATGAGAGGCAGGAAACCAAAGACAGGCAAACAAGGAAAGTCAAAACACAAAAGCAAACAGATCAAGAATCACACAGTATCTGAGAAAAACCAAGACCATGAAAGGGAGACACCATTCCTGACAGAACACTGTAGAAAGCAGAGAAAATATCGCAAACATAAGACTTAAATATAAGTATAAATACCCCCAGTAGATTGTTATTTAATGGAGCTCCTTGACATTCTTTAAAGAAGTGATTCGGTATCTCAGAAGTGTAGAAGACTGTCAATGAAATTAAAAAGAACATAAGGGCTAATTAGTGTACTGAAAAATTGATCCAGAGGCTTGTCCAGAATGTACTGAAAAAGGCAAAGAAATAAGAGCATAAGAAAAAACTGGGATACATGGAAGATAGATACAGAATTCCAACATGCAGCAACAATTGCACAGGAGAACAGACTGGAGGAAACGTACAAAGAAATAAAACACATAACCCAGAGATAAAGGAAGACTTTATCTTTCACAACAGCTAGGATAGAGAAAACTCCAAAACTACTCAGAAAGAAACCAAACATGAAACTAGATTGCCTGAGAAAAGGGTTGAGAATTGGACTAGCATCAGACTTCTCAATTGGATACTACAGCACATTAGAACTCTATCTTCAAAGTTGTAATGGAAACTGAATTCTAAACCTAGATACTCGATATCCATTCAAACTAGCATGTAAGAGAGCAAAACAGAGATTGAAAAGCAAGGACCCATATTTTACCATGCATGGCCACTTTCTGAAAGAACAGTCAAGGGACTATCCAACAAAACATAACAAATCCAAAACAGAGATACAATGTATTAAAGGAAAAGGAAATAATATAACTTGATTTAAATAATTTTTGATACATAATATAAAACAAGGTATTCTGGAACAAAAATCTTAGTGATCTGATTCTATATGGGAAATATTAGCAGGGAGGGTGTATGGGTGGGAGAAGGCACACAGGAGCAAGCAAGTAAGACAGCAGTGTTTGCTTTGCACAGGCAAAAGTAACTAGATTTGAGCTGTTCAGAAGCCATTAACCACTGTGACTATTACATTAAATAAAATTAAACATTTAGTTCCTGCTGAGTATAGTGGCTCACACCTATAATCCCAGCACTTTGGGAGGCCAAGGTGGGAGGATCACTTGATCCTAGGAGTTTGAGACCAGCCTGGGCAACATAGTAAGAACCCATCTCTTAAAAAAAAAATTACCTGGGCATCATGACACACACCTGTAGTCCCAACTACTCAGGAGGCTGAGGTGGGAGGATCACTTGAGGCCAGGATGTTGAGGCTGCAGTGAGCCATGATCATGCCACTGCACTCCAGCCTGGGCAACAGAGGGAGATTTTGTAAAAAAAAAAAAAAAAAAAAAAAAAAAATTCCGTTCCATGTCATACTAACACTTCAAGTGCTCAGTAGCTGCCATAGCTACTGATATAGAACATTTCCAGCCTTACAGAAAGTTCTATTGGCCAGCATTGTTCTAGATGTTGAGAAAAATTATTTTAAAGTGGTCATAATTTTAATGGTAAAATTAGGACATAAAAATAATTTTCGAAGAATTATTTTCAAGGAACACTACACATAAAATATAAAAATTTTCAAATTTTCAAAACACTAGAAGAAAATTATAGTCAATCCAGTAAAAAGCTTAATAGAAAAAAACCCAAACAATATAAATACAAATAAAATAGGGCTTCAGAATTATGTCTAATTATACAATAATTACAAATATGAATGGGTTAAATTAGCCTATTAAAAGATAAAACCACTCAGACACAAGAGACACTGCTAACACAAAACACAAAGAATTGAAATGAAGATATAGCAAGCAAATAGAAAGCTTGCAACCCAGCTAGTTATGAACACAAAAAATGGTTATCTTTTGACCTAATAATTCCATTCCTACATATTTGTATTTAGAAATATGTGAACATGTGCACAATAAATATTCAAAGGATCTCAACTATAACACTTTTTTTTTGAGACAGAGTCTTGCTCTGTCACCCATGCTTGAATGCAGTGGCGTGATCTTGGCTCACTGCAGCCTCCACCTCCCAGGTTCAAGCGATTCTCCTGCCGCAGCCTCCCGAGTAGCTGGGATTACAGGTGTACATCATTATGCCTAGCTAATTTTTGTATTTTTTAGTAGAGATGGTGTTTCACCATGTTGGCCAGGCTGGTCTTGAACTCCTGACCTCAGGTGATCTGCCTGCCTTGGCCTCCCAAAGCGCTAGGATTATGGCCTGAGCTACCTCACCCAGCCTGCAACACTTGTTTTGAATAGAAGACGTGAGAAATGATTTAAATATTTTATCAACAGAAAACCAGTTCCATCAACTATGGGCCCAGTATGCAGCTTTTAAAAATGAGAGCTGTATATACATTGATATGAGACCATTTCTAACATGTATTCAATAAAGTATAGAATGGCAACATGTCACCAATTGTGTAAAGAAAAATATGTAAACATTTGCATAGACACAATGTATCATTTCATATGATACATAAAAACAAAAGAACATATAGTGCCTGTCTCCAAGGGGAACTGTGAAGCTATGGAAAGGTGTTGAAGAAAACCTTTTTATACTATGTATTCTTCTTGTAATTGAATAAAAAATAAAATTACAAAAGTCAGGCTTGGAAATATTTAATAGCAGACAAAATATAGTTCAATATGAAAAGCATTATATGAGACAAAGGCAATTTTCAAAAATTGATAAAACATTCCACTAAAAATCATGAGTACGCATCTAACAGCTTCAAAATATAGAAAATACTCAAATGCAAAATAGACAAATCCACAATTACAGAAAAAGACTTCAACATACTTCTAGAAAGTAGTAACTCAAGTAGACAACAATAGCTAACACTTACTGGGCACTTCTTATGTGAGTGGCACTGAAACATGTGCTTTCATGCATTACCTAAGGCTAGAGAAAATGTTAACTTTGACAAGTCATATACATGTATCATAAATATCTTTGTACCTGACAAACAGAACAAACATTTTTCTTCAAACACCCATTATTAGATAATTATTTAAAGACCACATATTGGGAACCCACCCCTAAAGAACAATAACAACCACAATAACAACTACCACCCCAGTAAACATGGTGGCAAGAATACAATTAAATGAACATTATCACTGATTTGGCAACAGCTCTTATGAAGAATAATTTGGCATTGTGTATCAAGTGCCCGTACTCTTTGACAAACTGTCTTTCTGATAATCTATCTTAAATAATACAAAAATGGGGGTAGGGGAATAAAAATAGAAAATATTAGAAACACAAATGTCAAATTGAAAGGGTGTGGTTAAGTATGGTACAACCATTCAATAGAATATTGTCATTTGTCAATGTTTATGGAGGCTATATTATGTAGGCAATAAAATAAATGCATGAAATGTTAGAAGTACATCATCAAATTAGGTATGTTTTATATAGCTGTAAAATAAACCCAAATCATCTTTAATGAACACATACTATTATGGTAAAAAAAAAAAATCTACAATTTCTAACTTTCACCTAAGGCAGCTTTTTATTTTGCATCCTTTTTTCAACTTTCTCTTCTATTAGCTGTGCAAGAAATACATGCCTGCTAAAGTTACGTGATCTTCGCACAACAGCAATCTATACATTATTCTACAAAGGGGAACAAACCCCAATTCCTCAGAAGTCCACTGTTGCTTTCCTTCTGGCCATCTGGCAGTTACAATGCAGCACAGAGTGACTTTACACAAGTTAAATATTCATCATCTTAGACATGGACATTTGTTTTGGGATTCCTAAAGTGGAGTCAAATTTGGTCTCTACAGAAACTCTACAATGTAGCAGAGCACTGTGTGTACTTATTGACTCCCAGACAAGCCGAAACTCTGAATTTGTCATTTCTATTAGTTTTTATATAAATTGTTCTTACCTACTTATTGATGCTTACAATTTGGCAATTATAAGGGGCAAAATTGAAGCAAGTGTTTTGGGTAAATAACTCCTTAAAATATATTAAAAATGCTTACAAACAATTCTTAGAATCAAACACTTATGTAAATACTTTTTTTAAAAAATAGGTCCAAAAGACTCAGTCCAGATCGGCTTTGAAGTTATATCAAGACTTAAGTCTACTTCATGCCAATGAGCTACTCCTCAACAGGGGCTGGTTTTGCCATTTGAGAAATGACAGCCACTATGTTGTGTACACAAGAGAGCTGGATGGCATAGATAGAATCTTTATCGTGGTTCTGAATTTTGGAGAATCAACACTGTTAAATCTACAGAATATGATTTCAGGCCTTCCCGCTACAGTGAGAATAAGGTTAAGTACCAATTCTGCCAACAAAGGCAGTGAAGTTGATACAAGTGGTATTTTTCTGGACAAGGGAGAGGGACTCATCCTTGAACACAACACAAAGAATCTCCTTCATCGCCAAACAGCTTTCAGAGACAGATGCTTTGTTTCCAATCGAGCATGCTATTCCAGTGTATTGAACATACTGTATACCTCGTGTTAGGCACCTTTATGAAGAGATGAAGACACTGGCGTTTCTTTGGGATTGTAAGCATTTGTAATAGCTTCATGTACAGCATGCTGCTTGGTGAACAATCATTCTTTGATATTTCTGTAGCTTGAACGTAACTGCTTTAAGAAAGGTTCTCAAATGTTTTGAAAAAAAAGTTTAAAAGTAAATTATCGCTTATAGGAGCTTATAACTTTATTGAGAAAGCATCAATCAGGGATGACCAGAACACATTAGGACCCCAGATTATTCAAAAACTTTAACGAATTTTAAGCGGAAGAATTTTATCTTTTCCCTTAAAATGCAATCATAGAAATTAGAGGATGACTCACTGCCACAGTGTCTAAAAGCATTTGCTAGCAAAGAGGCAGGACACTGATGTGTAAACTGCTCAACTGTTCTGACTGGAAGGGAGGCCTAGAGTTCTGCTATCACCAATCCTTCCCTTCCCTCTACTCCACGTCCTTCTAAGGAGGAGCATGATTTAAAAACTACTTTCCTAGGTTAATGGGCATGTGCATCAGTGGAGAGAACAGTGTAAGCAAGTAAGATGTAGACTAAGCAAAATTTAGATGGAGAAGCACATTTTAAAAAATTAATAACTTAAAAATCTCAAGTTATTAATTTTTTTTTTTTTTGCTACCTCCAAGACTATGAAATACTTCAATATCCAATTCCCAGTTGAATGTAGTGTTTCAGAATTTCAGGTATTTCTTAAGATCCTCGAAAACACTGGTGCTGTCAAGTCCAAGTTCCTCATACAGGAATTTAATTTGGGCTGTAATCTAAAAGAAACACATTAAAAAAAATAAAATAGAAGGCCTTTGTAGTAAAATGCCACTGTTTAAGCTTCTCTTTATCCATCTTTACCTAACCCCGAAGTCAGCAATTTATGGCAAGAATACTTTCATTTGGGGCAGAGGCAGAAGGCATCCAACAATTAAGATTATTTTCTTTAACAGAGCTCACTTATCAAGTACAGGAAAGAGACATTTCTCTTGAATGACATTGATTGACACAGTGTCCCTCCCTCCCCTCCTGGGTCTCACCCAGAGATAGGACATTTGTGAAGTAGCTTTGTCATAAACCCTGCTGCAACCACTGAAAACTTGAAAACAACATATATCTAGTTCAGGAATCTGTCCACTAAGAGGGCCTTGATAACATACCTTTTTGTGAGAATCCTCAATTACATGATTGCCTCCAGGCTGAATATCTAGAATAATATTAGGGGCCTGATAGCCTGAAAGAGTTAACATGTAGAACAATTAGAAGACTGTACAGGATCTTCTTTGGGATCTTAGACTGAGACCCATTTCTCCCCATTTCTTTGAGTACTCAGTTCAAATAATAGTAAAGGAATAAAAAGCAAAAACCATCATCATCAACAAAAAGATGGGAGGGGACAAGCAGCAGAAGACAAACTTCTGACACAGGGAAAGCAGGAAGAGGCCATATGGAACAGACTATATGGTGCCACATGGAGAAGGTTGAAACCCAGGAGATCAACCCGCCCTGTGGAATCTGAGAGTCTTATGCCCTGAAAACACCAACTACAGCAATGGATGGGAGGGACAAATGGAGATGAATACAGGGAGACTGACTTGGCATGTAGTTTCAAGGCAAAAAAGAGAGAGTCTTATCTCATAAAGCTGAAACAGCTATCTAGAGGAAATTCAAGCAGCTAAACAGTTCGGGCACTGATGGCCCAAAACAAAAATCTCAGAATCTGTCTTTTAGAGATTCCCAAGAATAATGGCTCAATAAATATTGTAAAATAAATTAATAATTGTATGGCAGTACATCTCCAAGTTATATTTGATTCTTAAATTTCCTTTTTTGTGTCCTGCCTATTTTAATACTGTCCTTTGAAAAAGAGGGGAGGCAGTGTACGTATAGTTATGTAGTTACATACACTTTAAGCTGGGAGTCAACACAGGAAAATAATTGTTTGCCCTAAATCCTGGGCAGATGATTTGGCTGCAGCCTGAATTATATTCCTCTGAGCCAGTGTGCTGTGGGTAGTAGTCTGACCATGATCCCTGCTTCTAGGGGGTCTCCTACCTTCACCTGTGTCCTTAGCATGCTCCGAGATGGCTTCCTTGAGTTTCTCAGTATAGCTTACAATTCCTTTCAGAGGTACACGTTCATCGTTTTCATATGCCGTTATGTGAACTGAAGGATAATGCTGAAAGAAAATACACGCACAGAGTTTACATTATTTCTTATGGTCCCTTTCCACTATAGAGACCATGAAAAATAATTAACTCCAATTTTTCCCTCTAAGTGCTCTATGCTTTTTCTCACTTGCTATCTTGAGAGCGCCTCAGTATTACAGTAGTAGACTACTTGTTATCTGGAATAGCCTTTTCTTGACTAAAGGACCTTAGCTAATTTAGTAACTAAGGCATGATGATAAGTCTATTCCCCTGAGGTATTAAACATGGAGCATGAGCAGAGATGGTGCTGAAGATATCTGGGCATCAAAAGTAGAAACATCTCTAAAGCTCCTACTATTTTTGCTTCAGCTGGGATGTTATTTTTTTATTATCTTCTATGTAAATTCAGGATAGTCTAACACAATTGTCTTTCACTACCTGAGGTTTAATATTTTGATAGGGACAGTAACGTTTTATGTAGTTCTTGTGTTTTTCATCAGATGAAGGATTCCCCCATTCTTCTAATTCTTCTAATGTCAGAGGAAGTGTAGTGTCCATCATGGTGTTGAGAACATCCAAGAAAGGTGCCTAAAAAAAAGGCAAAGAAACTTACACTTCAAGTAAGAGGTTGGTAAGTGAGTTTCAGAAAAACATATTTTATGAATATACACACTGATATGAGAGAAAATAAGAAGCCATGTAGATTCCCAGGAGCTAGAATACTCAGTCCTTAACCAGGGCCTGTAATTTATAACCTACTTTTAAAGTCTTCAGACTCCTTAAATGATACTTATATAACAAGAAATGGTTTATCTTCTAATGTCACAATATTTATTTTTAGCTTAGTACCTTTTATTCACTTATATAAAAGCAATACATGCTACTGTCTCATACCAATTAGGATGGTTAGTCATTAAAAAAAAAAGTACTGGCAATAATGGTGAGAAACCTGATACACTGGTGGTTGGAAAGTAAAATGGGGCAGCTGCTACGGAAAACAGTATGGTGGTTCATCAAAAAGTTAAGCTTAAGATTACATGATCCAGCAATTCCACTCCTGGCATAGAATCCCCAAAACGGAAAGCAGGGTCTTGAAGAGATCTCTATACCTATGTTCACAGCAGCATATTCACAACAGCCAAAAGGTGGAGGCAACTCAAGTGTCCATTAACCGAAGAATGAATAAGCAAAATGTGGTATACACACACAATATTACATGGAATATTATTCAGCCTTAAAAAGGAATAAAATTCTGATACATGCTACAATATGGATGAACCTCAAGGATATAATCTAAGTGAAATAAACCAGTCACAAAAAGGTATATTTTGTATGATTCCACCTATGTGAGGTGTTGAGTAGTCAAATTCACAGAGACAAGAGGTTGTGGGAAGAAGCAAATGGAGAGCTGTTTAATCGGTACGGTGTTTCAGTTTTGTAAGATGAAAAACGAGTTCTGGAGATTGATTGCATAAGCATATGAATGCACTTACCACTACTGAACTATTCACTTAAAAATGGTCGAGATGGTAAATTTTATGTTATTTTACCATAATTAAAAACTTTTAAATGAAAAAAAACACACAACAAGGAATAAAGTCTTTTTCACCAGTTGGACATTTTATATTAAAAGTAAAAAACGCTAAGTAAAAAACTCTGGAAAATATCCAGGTGAAAGAAAAGCAACCCATTGGCTTATAATTAGTGTTACAACATTTAATAAAACGAAGGCTGGGTCGCACATGGTGGCTCATGCCTGTAATCCCAGCACGTTGGGAGGCTGAGATGAGCAAATCACTTGAGCCCAGGAGTTTGAAACTAGCCTGGCAACATGGTAAAACCCCATCTCTACAACAACAAACCACAAAAATTAGCAGGGCATGGTGGTACCTGCCTGTAGTCCCAGACACTCAGGAGGCTGAGGTGGGAGGATGTGTGAGCTGTGTGAGCTGTGTTCATGCGCCACTGCATTCCAGCCTGGGTGAAAGAGTAAAACTCTGCCTCAAAAAAAAAAAAAAAACCCACAAAAA
The DNA here is from genome assembly GCF_049350105.2 of Macaca mulatta. Taxonomy (NCBI): domain Eukaryota; kingdom Metazoa; phylum Chordata; class Mammalia; order Primates; family Cercopithecidae; genus Macaca; species Macaca mulatta. Next base: position 80,512,069 of record NC_133418.1, on the reverse strand, counting down.
CAACAAAAATGAAGGCTTTATTTTTCACTTAGCTTTGTTTTCTTCTGTTAACATGCTTTTAGCTTTCCCTCGCATTAACATTAACCAAGTATAGTGAGTCATCTGTAATTCTTTTTGGCTGCCTACCACCTGAATTTTGCATTTGAAAAACCTCCGACCTTGTCAGCTACAGCCTACCTCTCACTGTAGAGATATTAAGTGCTAGACATTCTCTTTCCCATTTTTCCCTGCAGCTTGGGAGTAGCTGTGTGACCCATGTGTGACTCTGGTTGGGTCTACCAACCAGACACATGTGCTCTACACTCTGCATGGGAAGTCAGTGATTCAAAGAAGCAGTGATCACAGATAATTTATTCTGGCAAAAGTGCCACAGCTATATCCAGCTCTAGAAGTTGCACTGGTAGTGTGAGGTGATTTGTGCTTGGCAGAGGTGGCAGTGATAGTTTCATTGGGCCAATTCTATGCCTCTGGCTGTGTAGCCTCTAATACTGGTCTGAACATACCTACATTTCCCTAATGCCCTTTAATCCCTTTTCTGCTTAAAGTAGTCAGGGTTGATTTTTGGTGCTTATAATTAAGAATTTTGACTTATACATGTATAAAAGGTTGTCTCCTATTCTTTACTATAATAAGCAACCTAGGATAAATATCCTTCTCATTATTTCCCTTTAAATTTCTAAAAGTCAAAAGCTAGTTGCTTAAACTATAAATAATTCTGTCATTATTATATTTGTGCACAGGTTTTTTTCTCCACATTTTTCTGTTTTTAAAAAATAGACTTACAGATGACTACTACTATTTAACACTTATTTACAAGCCCACAGTATAAACTCCCCAAACTCAAAATAAAAAATCTTGAAAATAATTTACTCTCTCCCATCTCAGTAACGGGAGTATCTAACCAGGAAGTAGGAGATATTTTTCAGAGCATCTAACCAGGAAGTAGGAGAATGATAGCAGTGAAACCAACTGTTCTAATGTTACTTCATAATTTTTGACACTGGGAAAAGATAATCATTTTCAGAACAGGGTAAGATATTTCAATTAAAATACAGAAAAACTATGCCCAAACGACCATTAAGAATGGACTATCTAAAAATAAAGAGCCTATAAATCTAGGACTGAAATGTTGATAGACAGTAGCCTGTCAAGGTGACCAGGAGCCAAAGGACTCAGTGCCTTCCAGAGTCACAGCATGCTCTGCCTGGCTTTCTCAACTGGGACTCATATGCTTCAGTGCTTTTTCACCAATTCTAAAGGTGCTTACAAATACAAATGAGCAATGGAAATAGTCATTAATTATCTTTCAGTGGAAATCCTTAAAAATAATAAAGAACACTGTCAGAGAAGAATAAGGGTTAATAGTTGGATTAAAGTAACTTCAGAAGTTCTCCTCAAGCTATAATTCTGAGTTTAAAACTTAAAAGCTTTATTATACTCCTATGCTATGGTAAAACTGTAACAGAAATGTTTTTCTTTCCTTTTTTTGACACAGAGTCTTATTCTGTTGCCCAGGCTTGAGTACAGTGGTTCACTGCAGCCTCAGCCTCTCAAGCCATCCTCTTACCTCAGCCTCCTAAGTAGCCTCCCACATACTACACGTATGCGCCGCCACCAAGCCTGGGTAGTGGTGTTTTTTTTTTTTTTTTAAATTTATTTTATTTCTTGCAGAGACAGGGTCTCACCATGTTGCCTAGGCTGGTCTTGAACTCCTGGAAAGCAATCTGCCTACCTCAGCTTCCCAAAGTGCTGGAATTACAGGCATGAACCACTGCGCCAGGACAAAAATTTTTTTCTTAGAGTAGCCTATGGCTTCACACCTCCCCCATTCCATAAACAGTAGAGACAGAGCGTACTCACCTCCAAAGTCACTGCTCTCAGCAGCTCTGGATTACAATTACACAATGCTCCCGCAAGCACCCCTCCAGCACTGAAAGCAGTCAGGGTTGTTAGACTTGGCTGAGAAAAGCCTTGGCCATGAAGCGTCTTAATGCAAGCCTCTAAGTCAGCAAGGCCATTGAGTTTTTTAGTTAGGCGGCCATCAGCGTGCCACTGGAGGCCTAACTCACCACCACCCCTGAAATTGAAGGGCAAAAAAGTTTTAGAGGAAAAAAAACGTTAATGATGTAGGCTGGGGTCAGTAAAGTATACCCGGAGGCCTGTTTTTGTGTGGCCCTGGAGCTAAGACTGGTTTTTGCTTTTTAAAGGTTGGGTGAAAACAAGGAATGTGCAACAGAAACTGTATGTGGCCTACAATGCCTAAAATGTGACTATGTAGCTCTTTAGAGAAAAAGGTTTGCCAACTCCTGATATGGGCAATCCAGAATTGATTCAACAAATAGGTTTTGAGTGCCTGCCCGTTTATTAGGGATTAAGTACAGACCATAAAAGTAGAAACAAACGAAAATCCCCTACCCTGGAGAAGATAGTAATTTTGTGGGGTAAGAAAACAATGACTTCCCCAGCAATGTGGTCACTGCTGTAACACAAATGTATTTAAGGTATTATAGGAGCAGAGGAAAGAATATCCATCTACCAGGTGAGGGGTACATATACGAGTCAGGAACACAAATGCTTTTATGGAGATGATACCTAAACTGAGTTGTGAAGGAAAAATTTGAGTTTCCAGAGGGCAAAGAAAAGGCATTAAGACACAGATACGACACAGCGTGTGTAAGGGCAAGGAGGTGACAGAGCATGTCATTTAAAAGACATGACTTCGGGGGCCGGGCACAGTGCCTCATGCCTGTAATCCCAGCACATTGCGAGGCTGAGGTGGGCAGATCACTTGAGGTCAGGAGTTTGAGACCAGACCGACCAACATGGTGAAACCCCCGTCTCTCCTAAAAATACAAAAAATTAGCTGGGTGTGATGGTGTGTGCCTATAATCCCAACTACGCGAGGCTGAGGCAGGAGAATTACTTGAACCTGGGAGGCAGAGGTTGCAGTGAGCGGAGATCGTGCCACTGCACTCCAGCTTGGGAGACAGAGTGAGACTCCGTCTCAAAAAAAAAAAAAAAAAAAAGACAAAATAAATAAAATGAAAGGACATGACTTTGGAAGGCCAAGGTGGGCGGACTGCCTGAGCTCAGGAGTTCGAGACCAGCCTGGGCAACATGGTAAAACCCTGTCTCTACTAAAATACAAAAAAATGAGGCTGGTGCGGTGGCTCATGACTGTAATCCCAGTACTTTGGGAGGCTGAGGCGGGTGGATCACTTGAGGTCAGGAGTTCGGGACCAGTCTGGTCAACATGGTGAAACCCTGTCTCTACTAAAAATACAAAAATTAGTTGGGAGTTGTGGCAGGCACCTGTAATCCCAGCTACTCGGGAGGCTGAGGCAGGAGAATCACTTGAACGCTGGAGGCAGAGGTTGCAGTGAGCCAAGATCACGCCACTGCACTCCATCCTGGGCGACAGAGAGAGACTCCATCTCAAAAAAAAAAAAAAAAAAAAAAAGTCAGACGGTGTGGTGGTGTGTGCCTGTAGTTCCAGCTACTCAGGAGCCTGAGGCATGAGAATCGCTTGAACGGGAGGCAGAGGTTGCAGTGAGCTGAGATTGTGCCACTGCACTCCATCCTAGGTGACAAAACAAAACTCTGTCTCAAAAAACAAAAGGATATGATGATAAATGCCAGTACAGAGATCAGTCAGACCATTAGGAGTATTATACTGGGGAATCTGGACTTTGTTCTAGAAATGGGGAGGTGGAGAATTTTAAGCAGAAATACAAAATAATATTTGTGTCTTGAAAACAGCTGAAATAAAATGGAAGTTAAATGGAAAACAGTTCAGATTTAGAGGCTACTTAAACCTAAATTCAGGAGAACTGAATGGAAATAATAATGTTACTAAGTAAGTATAGAGTCTGGTACATCTATGCAAAAATCCTAACAACCTATCCTTTTGCTTTTTGGATCAACTAATCTGTTACAGAATCAAGTTTTACCAGCACTGGTTTAGGAATACACAAATTGAGTAATAAAAATGAAAATATTAAATAAGCTTTTGTTCCCTGATACATTGCTATTCTTGACATCTGTCAAAATGGTCTAGCACTTACATGCCAGGTAAAATATACTGACTCACCGAACATGGCAGTATGCTAATATCCATCCATCATCCACCAGGACCCGCCTCTCAGGCCTGAAATTCATTTTCAAATCCATTCCATAAGCTCCATATACATGTATCAAGAGAGGTTTCTTCTGCAAGTCCTCAGAGTCAGTTTTGTGGAAAACAGTCATTGGCACTAATTTTCCATCCTAGAAATGAAGAAGTACTATGTATGTAAAGAAGAGTCTTTTATAATAACATTTTATCTCAATTTAAAATTCACTGAGGTGCAGTGTCCCCACTTATGTGCTACCTATTGATATTGAGCACAAATTTGTTTAAGAAAAAGAATGATGGTCTCTAAAAATACACCATGGCTTTTGGTTTCAGCTACCTTGCTGTCCTATAGTATTAACCAGAAAAAAGCAGCAAGATTGGCCTGAAAACATTTTATTAAATGCAGCTTTTCATGACAATAACGTAATTTTAAAGAGTTCTTCACCACCCACTATAACTCTAATTTTAAGTTTTCAGATGAAACCAAAATACTTACTAAGGTTAGAATTCCTAGTATAGCATTTTTCCTATGCCTAGAGCTAGATACTGACATTTCTCACTTTTGAGTATCTGACTTTAGTCAGCATATTTGTAGATACTCAATTTTTTATCCTCTGTAGTCAGAATTCTCAACCATTAAGACTTGAAATCTTACTGACGTTACTGATAACTACCACAATCCTCTTCAAAGGCCCATTTAACTTTATTTAAAAAAAAATTAGGCCAGGCGTGGTGGCTCACGCCTGTAAATCCCAGCACTTTGGGAGGCCGAGGCGGGCAGATCACTAGGTCAGGAGATCGAGACCATCCTGGCAAACATTGTGAAACCCCGTCTCTACGAAAAATACAAAAAAATTAACTGGGTGTGGTGGTGGGAGCCTGTAGTCCCAGCTACTCGGGAGGCTGAGGCAGGAGAATGGCATGAACCAAGGGGGGCGGAGCTTGCAGTGAGCAGACATCATGCCACTGCACTCCAGCCTGGGCGACAAAGCAAGACTCTGTCTTAAAAAAATAAATAAATAAAATAAAAATAAAAATAAAATAAATAAAAAAAATTTAAAGTGCTTTTAAAATTTTTAGGTAAAATTCTTTGTAGGGTTAAAGTAAGTTAAATTATTTGTGGAGGTACTAAGTTACTTGTAGGCTATGTAAGCATCCTCCAATTAGCTCAAACTCATCAATTCCAGTTGATTGAAACTAGGCAGTCTCTGAACAGACAAAAGATCTACCTTCCACAGAAAAAAGATAAATTGGTTTTCACTCTGCTTAAACTAATGAAATAGCACTAGTTTACATAAAGAAAATAAATAATATAACCAAGCCACTCTCTGTATTTTCATTCTCATTTTGAAAACTTCACTTTGGGGCAATAACTGGAGACATCAAAATATTATCAAATAAGGAGGAAATCCTCCTCTCATTCTTCTTTAAAATACCCACGTTGTTATGACATTGTTAACTGTCACTTTTAGTAAGATTCACTTTTATAAAACTTGATGTAGATTAATTTCTATAAAACAATATGGGTCTTTTTGCCCCTCACCTCTTTCCCAACTTCAATTATACAATCAGAAAAACTTGCTTGTTGAAAACTTTTGAAAGGAAGAGGTAAAAGAGTAGCTAGTCCTGTGATGGGCTGGATCTGGGTTTGCCAGCAGTACTAAAATGCCTGTGGAAAGGTACAGCAGCTTCCATTCAGCAGCTGCTTCTCTTCTCCCCTCTTGGCTCTCCAAGAACATGGCGCTTAACTGTTCTTTCCATTTCGGGTCCAACAGTTACAACATTTTGATAGACTAGTATAATTCCATGTTTGTAAAACCAAACAAAACCTTATGTAAAAGATAATACACTAAGTGGCTAACAATGATTATTTCTTTTTTTTTTTTTTTTTTTGAGACAGAGTCTCGCTCTGTCACCCAGAGCTGAAGTGCCGTGGCGCGATCTCGGCTCACTGCAAGCTCCGCCTCCCAGGTTCACGCCATTCTCCTGCCTCAGCCTCCCAAGTAGCTGGGACTATAGGCGCCCGCCACCACCCGGTTAATTTTTTGTATTTTTAGTAGAGACGGGGTTTCACCGTGTTAGCCAGGATGGTCTTGATCTACCGACCTCGTGATCCACCCGCCTCAGTCTCCCAAAGTGCTGGGATTACAGGCGTGAGCCACTGCGCCCAGCCATAATGATTATTTCTAAGAGGTGCAGCAAGCAAATGGTACTGAGAAGCAGTCATTTAAGATTTATTTGTTCTGTATTTTTGCATCTGTTTCAACAAGCATGTATTGCTTTTGTAATATAAAAATATTAATATTTAAAGATTTTCAGAGAAAAACAAATGAATTAAAGAAAAAAATTCCTAAGAATAAAAGGCTTGTGTTGTAATTCATTGTGTCAGCACACGTGAAATTATCTGATATATGATATGCTAAAGTCTGATGACTCCTTAAATTCAAGGCTATAGTTTATATATTAATTTGTTCCCTACTTGCACAAATTTGTAAATTCTATATATTGAGTATACCTGGAATATGGATATTTGTTATTTCCTTTTCTATGTCTCTTCTCTCTCTACTCCTCACCCTGCCAATCTTCCCTCTTTTACTTGATTTTGACCATAATGGCCTCCTTTATATTTGATGTTTTCTGAGACAGGATCTTACTCTGTCACTTAGGCTGGAATGCAATGGCGTAATCACAGCTCACTGCAGCCTCAACCTCCTGGGCTCAAGCAATCCTCCCACATCAGCTTCCCAAGAAGCAGGGACTACAAGCATATGCCACCATGCCTGGCTAATATTTTTGGTTTTTGTAGAGATGTCTCACTATATTGCCCAGGTTGGTCTCTAACTTCTGGGCTCAAGTGATCCTCCCAGCTTGGCTCCCCAAAGTGTGGGGATTACAAGTTTGAGCCACTGTGCCTAGCCCTACACTTCTTTTTTTGTTTTGAGATGGAGTCTCGCTCTGTTGCCCAGGCTGGAGTGCCAGTGGCAAGGTCTTGACTCACTGCAACCTTCGCCTCCTGGGTTCAATGGATTCTCCTGCCTCAGCCTCCTGAGTAGCTGAGATTACAGGCACCTGCCACCACGCCCAGCTAATTTTTTGTATTTTTAGTAGAGATGGGGTTTCACTATGTTGGCCAGGCTGGTCTTGATCTCCTGACCTTGTGATCCACCTCCCAAAAGCATTGGGATTACAGGCATGAGCCACTGCACCTGGCCAGTCCTACACTTCTTGAATTTTATAATTTCTCCCCAAATTCAGGGCTTCTGTACAAAATGGAATCCCCTGTCTCCTTTCTAGTTTACTCTTAACCATCCTAGTGGTCTTACCTGAGACATAACTTCCTTGGAGAAAACTTCCCTGATCTCTCTAGACTAGGTAAAATCCCTTTGCTCTATGCTCCCACTGTACTCAGTATGTCTTCCTTTGCAGCAGTCAGTACGTTATTAATGACTTTTTAAACATGTCATCTTTCCTGCTAGATGTAAGCTCCATGAGGGCAGGGACTGTATCAGTCTAGTTTACTCTAGCCACCTTCACAATTTTTACCATAACTACATACCAACTCTGACTATTAATTTTTTCTTAAAATCAACTTTAAAAAATCAGACATAAACAATATGTAAAATAAAAAGCTTGACATGCTATAAATTTTCTAATCCATGTTAAAACAAACATGAGTATTAATGTTAAAAAAAAATTCACATACCCCTAAAGTCATTTGGGTATTAACTATGGTCTAAGAAATCTACGTTAGGAAACCGTGCTAATGTAACTCCAACAATTGCATAGCATCTGGCAAACAGTATGCTTTCGGTAAATGGGAGCTGAAAGTGAAGATTACAAGACCTACCTTGCTTTTGGCTTCTAGGCGTAAAACACGACTAGTCTTTGTGATTGGGTCTTCATGCCCAGTTTCCTCAAACAGTTTGCCTTCTGCAAACTTGTACGTGTAATATTTTGGGGGACGTATTGGAGAGCAGAGTTGAAAGGGGCAGTTCTTGGGGTCAGAATTTGTATCCATTATGAATCCACAGGCCCAAGGAGGGAGCTAAAGAAATAAAACAGCTATTTTTATTCTTTATTTAGGCCACCAAGTATCATTAATTAAATTTCTAAGTCTTCTCCAAACAAGATGATGTGGATATGTAGTTTACTTTTTGTTACCACATGATGCCTCATTCAAGGATTACTTTATCACAACAAAGTATATTTCAAATAAAAAACAAAACTGTACATTAATGACCAATAAAATAAGACAAACTGTAGGAAAATGATTTATCATGATTCTAGCTTTACATGAAATTGGCTTTAACATAAAAGTTTATTTTGGGGTATAAGCTTGGATAATAAAAGAGTAAAATGGAAGAATAAGAGCAAATCAAATAGTAATTCCAGAACCTACCGACACTGCCAAGATCTCCATTCTCAAAGAACGTGAAATCCCTCACATGAGTGTGTTTTTCATAATTTACCCACCAGTTCTTACCCTGCTGCCTGGATAGCCACAGTGATGACAGTTATTATTTCAGGGCTATAAACGGGCTCAGCAGCATTAAGGCATTTGCAATTTGTTTCTAACTTTTAGCTCCTAGGCTAACCATTGTGCAGAACAAAACCTTTTCTGGCACATCCACTCTGAGAGACTCACAGCTATTATACTCAAAGTTCTTAACTTTAAGAAAAAAGGAAAGGAATCAAAATTTATTCTCTTAGAGCAGCAGGGTCCAGCTTCAAGCCTTCCACTAACATCCCTCTTACACCTTTTAAAGAACTCTGGTAAGCAGGTTGACAGAGTGTTAGAAATGGTACCGAGAGGCAGAATATTAAAAGAAAATTGCCTTTCTTTCCCTGAGTAATTGTAGAAAGAGCAAATTCCTTAGAAAATCAGAGGCACAGAAACATCACTGGTGGGCACTATTGAAAAAGGGCAGCCGGGGATTTGTGCATAAAGAGGATACCATTCCACCTGCAGCAACTGCAGCCAGAGTTTACGTTCTCTAAGCAAATTTCTTCTTCTTAATAGAAAAAAAAAATCTATTTTCATGAAACACATTAGTTGCAATCTCTAAAAGTTCCTAATGTATGCTTCTCACATTGAGGGTTGTTTTAAAGGATAACTTTTAAAGGCTTTAAAGGATAAATTTAAGCCATAACTGGAGAGTAAAATGTAAACAAAAATTGAGAAATCTGGTAGCAGTTATAAGCAAGCAAACTGAGACTTGAGAGGGAAAAAAAGGAAGCACTGCTACAAACCTCATAACCAGGCCTCAGAGTGAGGGTACAAGGTTCCTTAGCCCATGGAAGCTCAAGTTTTTCTGCCCTTTGGTGAGACTTCAGGATAGTCTCTATGTGACCCATGTAGTAAGCTGTCTTAGCTTTAAACCAAGTGGTTCCAGTAAACCAAAAAGTATTTTTGGTGTTTCTCTAAAACTAATGGGACCAACGTTAATGTTTTAATCATAATAAAAACTGTTTCATGGCTATGGACTTTTAAAAGTTCATCCAGCTAATGCAGATATAAGTATTAACTAACTCAAGGATATCTTAAGTTAGTTTCCTATTGAGATAAGCCTGCAGTGTATCTGTGTATATTAGTGGACAGCACCAGAGAGTATGTAGGCCAGGAGAAAGGGAGACATTCCTTAGATACCTGACAGAAACAGGTTCAGTTTTAGCATTCTAACAGCAAACTATAGTTATTTCATCAAAAGAATGATTAAGACATACATGCCAAAAGAAAAGTGGCCTGAGTATGCAGATACCTCCTCTAAATAAAACTGATGTTAGCATACAGCAAAAAACGTCCCAACTGGCCTCAATTAAATATCATAACTTCTTTTTGTGACCAAAAAAAAAAAAAATACTTCCAGAAAATACTGATGGCATGATGACCAAGGATAGGAGGCGAGTACGTGAAGGGTTTTACATTTCTATTGCTAAGACAGAATTTATTTATTTATTTAGAGATGGAGTCTTGCTCTTGCACCCAGGCTGGAATGCAGTGGCGTGATCTCGGCTCACTGCAGCCTCCACTTTCCGGGTTCAAGCAACTCTCCTGCCTCAGCCTCCAGAATAGCTGGGACTATAGGCGCCTGCCACCATGCCTGGCTAGTTTTTGTATTTTTAGTATTTTTTGTATTTTATATTTTTTGTATTTTTAGTAGAGATAAGGTTTTGCCATGTTGGCCAGGGTAGTCCTGAACTCCTGACCTCAGGTGATCCGCCTGCCTTGGTCTCCCGAAGTGCTGGGATTATAGGCTGAGATTGAATTTAAAAAGATCTTTTAGTCAAGTGCCCACTAGGCAGAGATATTACATATAGAAATATTTTATAATGCACTCACACTTTGGTTAAATATTTTGTCTTTTGTGTATGGCACTATCTGTGGATATTAATTAATATTATCCAGGTTCATAAAAACGGTCTGATCTATAAAATTTTCTTTATTATATACCAGGTACTAACCAGAAAGATCAAGTAATATTTAATTCCACTTGATGATGACTAGAACATTATACAAGTCATAATAGGTACTATCATTTGGGAAGGGTCAGAAAATGAAGAGATAGAAGATACAGAATAAATTAAAGGTATAATGTTTGTTCTAATGGAATTTAAAACCATGGAAACTGGTGCATATCTTTAAAATAAGAATACAAAAAATATAAAAGGTCATTATTTACTTAGAAGTCAAATCATATAGCAGAGTAAACTCCACATGACATTTCTAACTTTCCTGACATAGAATTTTGTTGTAACAAGTGCATTGCTAGAAATTATATATCCTCTCCCATTCCTATTCATACAGATTGAAATAAGAATACATGCTCCACCAGTTTCCCAACTGAAAATGTCTAAATTTAGCACCAGTTAACATGTAAATGGTTAGCCATAGGCAGAAGATGGAAAACTGGATCCCTTCCTTACATCATATATAAAAATCAACTCAAGATGAATTGAAGACTTAAATGTAAAACCTAAGACTATAAAAACCCTTGAAGAAAACCTAGGAAATATAATTCTAGACAAGGGCTAAGATTTTTATGACAAAGATGCCGAAGCAATTGCAACAAAACCAAAAATTGGCAAATGGAAACTAAAGAGCTCCTGTACAGCAAAATAAACTATCAACAGAGTAAATAGACAACCTACAGAATGGGAGGAAATATTCACAAATTATGCATCTGACAAAGGTCTAGTATCCAGAATTTATAAGGAACTTAAATTAACAAGCAAAACAGACAAAAACAGAAAAAAAACCCACCACCATAAAAAAGTGGGCAAAGGACATGAACAGACATTTTTAAAAGAAGACATACATGCAGCCAACAAGCATACGAAAACAATATGCTCAACATCACTAATCATTAGAGGAATGCAAATCAAAACCACAATGAGATACCATCTCACATCAGTTAGCATGACTGTAGTTACAAAGTTAAAATATAACAGATGCTGGTGAGGCTGTAGAAAAAAGGGAAAGCTTATACACTGCTAGTGGAAATGTAAGTTCAGCCACTGTGGAAAGCAGTTTGGGAATTTCTCAAAGAATGTAAAACAGAACTATGATTTGACTCAGCAGTCCCATTATTGGGTATATAACCAAAGGAATACAAATCGCTCTACCATAAAGACACATGCACACATTATGTTCATCACAATAGCAAAGACATGGAATCAACCTAAATGTCCATCAGTGATAGACTGCATACAGAAAATGTGGTACAGATACACCACAGAATACTACGCAGCCGTAAAAAAGAAAGAGATAATGTTCTTTGCAGCAACATGGATGAAGCTGGAGGCCATTATCCTAAGCAAGCCAACAGAGGAACAGAAAATCAAACACCACATGTTCTCACTTAAAAGTGGGAGCGAAACATTTGAGTCCATATAGACACAAAGAAGAGAGTAACAGACACTGGGGCCTACGTGAGGGTTAAAGGAGGGTGAGGACTGAAAAACTACCTATTGTGTACTATGCTTATTACCTGAGTGACAAAATAATAGGTATATTAAACCCCTGTGACACACAATTTATCTATTAAACCAACCTGCACATGTACCCCTGAAAGTAAAATAAAAGTTAAAATAAAGAAATACTATCTAAAATAATAATATTAAAATTTTAAAAATTAGCAAGTGAAAAGAAATACTTTGCACGCCAGCAGATGAAGACAATAAGGAAATACCTCAAGTCAATAACCATTTTGGTTTTAGGATACTTACATAGTGTCCTAAGAGACTGGACATTACATTTGATCTTCTGATTTTAGGGAGTAGTTGGAGAATTTCAGTTGTTTCAGGTCCTTGTTATATCTTATTTATACCAATAAAACAATCTCAAAACTAGCTTCCTGTCGCTTACTTCTTTTTGGTTTAGTGTATCCTAATATGGCTGTCACTCCTCAAACCATTCCCTTGCTCAAAAACTTCAAATGTTACCTTTCATAATTTGTTAATAAATTCCTCAAATTGACACTCACAAAAAGTCAAATCATGGCTTCATCCCCCAGAAATGTATAGCGCTTTAATAAAACAGAACAATTAACAGTTCCCCGAACATTTTCTGAATGTCAGAGCATAGCGCTTCATTTGATGGCTTTCTCATCTTGGAATACCATCCCCTCTCTACCTGTCAAAATCCTATCTCTCCTCTTTGGTTTATTTCACATTCAACCAACTTTACCAAAAGCTTGCCTGGGCCTTCTTTCTCTAGTTTGAGCCCCACAGCACATTTTATGTTTTTGATATTACTTATTTAAATCCATGATATACTTGACCTTTGTGTACTAGTCTAATCTTATTAACTATATCCTCCTTAAGGCTAGGATATTCTACTTTAACAGCTTTCGACTCTATAATGCCCGATACAGTATTGTGCACATAAAAGTTCAATAAAAAGCCACTGAATTGATTGAAATTGCATTTTGACAGGAGTTTTAACAATACTGGAGTTAGGGACATATAAGTGGTCTATGCTGTTTGCTCATCAACTGGCTCAATAACTCTTTTCATATCAAACAAAATGGAAGCCATCCTCTTCCCTTCAGTGCCTACTACCTTAACTCACATGTTAATGCTGCTTTAAAACTAGGCAATAAGGTTGTCATTCACCAATTTTAGGAAGTTCACTTGTGAAGGCAGGTTATCTTTCCTGGTAGCCACAAGCAGTATCAACTAGTCAGCTTGCCAAGCAGTCTTGCCACTATTACCCTTCTGTGCTGCTGTAGCGATCACTGCTACTCCTACATTGAAAGAAACCAAAGTTTGCTTGCTGCATTCCCCGTGGATAAGAAAACTGGCAGAGAGAAGATGATGCAGACACAAGCATGTAGTGGCTAAAAACACAGTGGGTACCACTACTGTCCCTCTGGGGATGTGGGACGGGGGAGCAGCAGTCAGTGTTTAGGCACTAGTTACCAAGTTTGGCCTGAGTTATTGCTATACCTAAAGTTGCAGAGATATATGAAGTATAGAGAAATACAGAAAGAGAAATATTAGCACTTAACTCTACTTCTGAAGTCCATGCCATAAGACACAGTTTTAAGTAAAACTGCATAAAAAGCAAGATCCTCTAAGTAATTCTAAGATAACCCTCCTAAACCCAACAGTGAGTTTGCTAAATTCCATTTAAATTAAATTCCTTTTAAGAAAAAGAACACTGCTGCCACTATTCAAAATGTGATGTTCTGTTAAACTAAACTGCATATATATTTTGATTAATAGTATTAACTTCTGAAAATTAAACATACCTTTAGAGACCGAACTGAATCATCAGCCAGACCAATCACATTAACATAAAGAAGATTGCTGTGCTTCAGAAATAGAACACAGTGATCCTTAAACATGTCCAAGTCTATCACTTTTGTATTTCTCTTCATTGTAAAAAATAAATCCCAATTCATAATTGCAGGGGTATCAGCTGCTGTTCTCATTAGCTACATGGAACAAAGTTAGAAGACATACAGGTAAGAAAACATGAAGGCTACAGCATTCCAGAGATGAAATCACTGAGAACTAGACCGTACTAGTCCTCACTATTTTATGAAGAGCTGAAGGAACTAACTCTACATCAGGGATAAAATGTGACCATAACCATATGAATGAGTCCTGACTAGCCTGCTGGGTGGCGAGACAGTATGACCCAGTGCTTAGCCAACCACTGGACATTTGAGTGAGGGCATTGACAGCTAGCTGATTGACTACAGATACATCAGTGAGCTTAGCTGATACCAGCAGAAGAACTGCCTAGCTGAGATCAATCCAAATTGCCAACTCATAAAATCACGAGTTTATAAGTTTGCTCTTTTAAGCTACTAAGTTTTATTTTGATAACATAAACTCAGGACAGAATATGTTTTATTTACTAACTTTTTAGGCACAATGAAAATATGTAGAAGCATTAGCTCAAGGGAAAAGAAATGGGATTGGTTATACATAGGAAAGTGGCATCAATTTATAAAACAATGAGCTCTGGGAGCAAGAAATGTTGTTGATCAAAGTGTGATACTTCTTAACAGCCCAAATGGGAACAAGGAGCATCTAGGATTACCTTAAATTCTGTAGGCTCTCCAACATTAGTGAGAATGTATAATTCATCATCTCTGTGTTCAACATAGTAAAGGACCCCATGTATTCGCTTCTGAATAAGCACTGGTGGGTCCCAAGGGCTCAGGCCATCTATCAACCACACTTCAGAAGTAGTCTTGTTCATAATATTTATGGTGAGGAAACGACTATCTTTTGTAAGATAAAGGAAAACAAAGTAGCTAGAGAGAGAGAGAGAGAGAGAGAGAGAAACATGAGATCACAGTTTATTTCAGATGCATGCTACCTTGTTAAGGACAGTATCTCAGAGGTGGTCGGTATACATGTTGATTTACAATGCAGATAGGAAATAAAAATAATTCCTTAGTGAATATCACTTGTAACTTTAACAGTTAGCTATTATTTTTCTCATTTTCTCCTAAAGGGCATTCAAAATCATTTACTTCTAACATTTTATCATGAATGTTTTTCAAAAATACAGAAAAGTTGAAAAAACCATCTCAATTCCATCATTGCTAACACTTTGCTATATTTTATCACATATCTATGCATCTATTAATCCATCTTTATTTGGATGCATTTCAAGGTAAACTACAGACGTCATATCTCAATCACAGGAGTAGATAATACAGCTTTTTGCTGAGAAGAGGAGATAAAATTTCTATAGGAGACACAAATAGGGAATAAAAGAGACACGGAGTTATTTTTATTTTCTTCTTTCTCTGTATGCATCTTGGATGGTTTTTTTTCCTTTCTCCCAGTTTTCACGACAAAATAGAATAGGAAGAAAACCCCTCACAATCTTACTAATGTAACACATTTAAAACATTAACATAGCTATTTTACTTTTTATATTTTTCCTTCTAAGGTATATTTATATTTCATGCATGTCTTTAAATAGATGTAATTATAATATAGATACAATTTTTGATTCTGTATTTCTTATTTCATATATCAATTTTCTCCCTACATGAGTTGAAAGTCTTTGTGATTATTATTTTTAATGGCTACCTAATATTATAACAGGTTTAATGGCTACCTAATATATGTGATAATTCTTAAAAATTTAGATTTTAATGTTTCATTATAATAAACAATACAACAAGGAACATATTCATGAAGATATTTTCCCCTTCCATGATCTTCACAATTATTTTCCCAGGACAAATTTTTAGAAATGGAAATACTAATTTAATAATTAAGTGTATTTTTATGACTTGATGAATATAATCAAATAATATCCTAGAAGCACTATACTAACGTACTGGGTGGCTTTAAATGTTATATTTATAGTTTTCCTTATTATAAAAGTAATTTATACTGAAACTACTGAAAAATAGAAAGAATCCCAGTGTCCCCAAATAACAGCTGCTTATAGTTTGGTAAAATTTCTTCTGTATTGGATCACATTACCATGTTTATTTGTCAGTCGTATGTCTTTTGTGAAATGTCTGTATCTATTTTAAACTTGGAATGTAGCTTAAATTATTAATATGTAAATAGTTCTTTATAAATTAAGAATATTGGCTGGGTGCAGTGGCTCACACCTGTAATCCCAGCACTTTGGGAGGCCAAAGCAGGCAGATCACCTGAGATCAGGAGTTCAAGACCACTCTGGCCAACATGGTGAAACCCCCATCTCCACAAAAAATACAAAAGTTAGCCAGGTATGGTGGCAGGTGCCTGTAATCCCAGCTACCTGGTAGGCTGAGGCAGGAGAATCGCTTGAACCTGGGAGGCAGAGGTTGCAGTGAGCTGAGATCGCAACACTGCACTCCAGTCTGGGCAACAGAACGAGACTCCATTTCAAAAAAAAAAAAAAAAAAAAAAAATTAAGAATATAAACTTGTCTTTTTGTTGAAAACACTTTCCTCCATTTTGTTATCTAGATTTTAACTATTTACAATAGTTTTTGTAGTTTTTGACTGGAGTTTAATATTTTAGGTAATCGAGACTGCTACTACCCTTTGTAATTTCTTATATTGATTTTATGTTTCAAAAATATTCCAACCAAGGTGAGTAAAAAGCTTATATTTTCATCTAATTTAAAAAATTATTTTTCTCAATGGATTCTTTAAATCCCTTAGGAATGTATGCTGACATATGCAATGATGAAAATTATTTTTTTCCAAATAGTATTTCCCATTGCATTATAAAATAACACCCATTCGTTTTTCATTAGTTTGTGATGCCTTTTATCCTATAAAATTTCATATATACTAAGATCTGTTTTAGAGTTATTTATTCTAGGCTCTATTATTTGTCTATCAATTTTTATTATTTTTACTGTTATTGCTTTATATGCTTTAATATGTAATTGTAGGGCAAGCCCCCTACCCTACTTTGCTCTTTATTTTCAACACTTTCTTTGCTGGTTTTATATATTTTTGTTTATATATATTTGATCACTATGTGATCAAATAGTCGGTAGATATGTGGTTACAGGAAGTGAGAACACAAGTGGCTCTAGGGTAAAATGTGTCTAAAAGAATATAAGAAATGTAAAGAACTAGATGTTAATCTTTTTTCCAATTATTTCTATTGATACTTATTTTTAAATTTAAAATGCATTTTCTCTATGATTATAAAAATAATAATGCTTATTACAAAAAGGAAAGTAGAAAAAAAAAACCATTGTTAGTGCTTTGGGTATATTTCCTTTCAATCTTCTAAAAAATGCATCTTTTTTCCTTGATATCCAATTGAAACCATAACATACATTCAATTTTTTCACCTAGCACAATAATACATTTTTGAATTTTAATTTATAATTTAGTAACAACACATACTTTAAATTCTTCTATATATTACTAAGAATTTAATGGTTAAAAGGTACTCAACAATCATCAGGAACAAGGGTAAAGTTTTAGTTTGAAAGAGAGATGCCTATCTAAGTATACCATTTATTTAAGCAATAGACACTGACTAAATAGCACTATACAAACCTGGCACCCTTATCAATTAACATGCTTATCAATTAACATGCAAAGGTGAAATAGACTCAGTCTGTTCACAATCTAGCAGTTCTAGGTCGTCATGAATTTACATGAATGAACTATGTTGTAATTCACAAAATCAATTTCAGTTTTTAATAAAATGGTGGTGACATATTTGTATTTACTCTGATTTTGAATATTACCAGACTCCAATTTTGAATACAAACAACTAATAAAAGAATGATCGTTTTAGCCTTATTATTCCTGGTTCCAACCAAAATAAACATTTTAAGTCAACCAAGGTCAGTACTTTAAATAACTGGAGAAATGTTCTGGAGAAAAAGATTTAATTATATTACTTTAGTACCTTGGGTCTTTTTCTGTGTAAAAACGTTCATTACGTTTGTTATCACCAAAAGTGGCTCGATATACGTCATGACAGCGAAGGTTCCTCTGGAAGGTGTAGAATAAAACATCTTCATCTTCCTCATCCTTTACCCATTCTGAAAGAAAATAATGAGAGAATTATACATAATCACCTGCATACCATTTAAAAAAAAAAAGGCACAGCACATTCTAATTCTGAATGCCAATGAGAACATGTACAAGTTTATCCCTGGAAATCTAAATATTTGACAGTATCTAATCTGTGCTGTATATAAGCCAGAGAGCTTTCCTGAGAATAAACCACTACTACACCATTCCAAGGTTTCAAGTAGTTATCAGTCTCAGGGTACTCAAGTTTCTAAATAAGAGCTAAATGCTCAATATTTAGCAAATACATTGATAAAGTCACATTTGCTTTTAGGAGGTGAATTCCCTTTCAATCTACAACTTGAAACTGTAAGTCTGAAGAAATACTGCATCTTTCTCTCATGTGTAAACCACCTTCTCTGTCTGCTTTCAAGCCACAGGATATCTCCAACTACCAAACACAATTTTACGCTGATTCTTGATCCCACCAGAAGCTGTCAACAGAAGTTTGCACACAATTACATCATGACTGCCACCTGGCTGACAGTGATTGTAAATCATTGTATAATATGCACCGTGATTTCACAAGTTAAAATGTACACAATATATGTCTTAGAATTCAATAGTTAGGGTATAATTTCAATTCACTGCAATAAAATTTAAACAATGGAGAAAATGATGGCAGAATATGAAAAGAGAGGACAAAATGTAACATATGTACCACTCGATGCTAAATTTAAAGTTAGTTTTATTACTAAAAATGTCACAGCTTCCATTGATAAATAGGTTAGTTTAACACATACCAAGTTCTTTGGGCAGTGACTTTGGGCAATTTGCTGTTAACAGTTCTATAAAATAACATGAAATTGAAAAAATATATTCAAGCTTAAAGTTGAATAAAATATTAAGATGCGACTTACGTGTAAAAATTTATTCTAGATAATAATTTGGCAAAGAATTACTGATAAATCAAAATGCATTGTATGACATGGACTCTAATTATAACTCTTTCAAAAACACGAGTATTTCAAAATTACCCATCTAGATATATAGTTAAATAAGGCAAGGTTTCCTGAATAAGAGGTACATAGGAAGATGTATAGTGCACAGGGATATGTGGATCAGGCATTCACCTTCTCCCTCACTCACATGGGCCAAAAAAAATGTTTCAAGTGTTACTGTCGCCTTTCAACAGAGAACTATTTGGTTGGTGGCTTACCAAAACTGGACACATTTGGGAAAGAAGCTTCCATTACAGGCTGATCGCTGAGCTTTATAATTACACAGGTAGATGCTTCAGAATCCTCAGTTCTTATCTTGGCAGCCACATATTTTTCATCTGGAGCAACTCTGATACAATCAATGAAGGGCTGGTCTAACTTAAGTTCCTCCAAATTGAATAAAACTTCATAATTATCATTGTCTGCTGCATAAAGAAAAATATGAAAGTGATACTTTCACAGGATGTACTTTAAAAAATTAAAACTGTATTTTAATGTTTTAAATTAGAATTCCCATTCTGTAAGAGGTCATATCCTAGCTTCTTTCAACAATGGCAGCTTAACTTGCACATAAACTGACAATAAGTTATTTAATATTACCTTATGCTATTCAATATTATTCCGTGCATCAACCTATGAGACATTATTTGATATTGTTATAGTCTAGTTTAGTATTTACAGACCATACAGAATCTAGAAAGTAAGTGAATATAAATGACAATCAATAATATATGTCAAGTGCCTAGCATAGTACCTAAGACACAGCAGATGCTCAAAAAATGCTAGATGTCGTCTCCATTCTCCCTGCCAAAGCTTCTGAGTCTGTATCTTACACAAACCCAGAGATTAAAAACTAGTCATTTAAATAAATTCAGAAATAATCTTTAAAAAAATCTTTTCTCTATCTTTGAGAAACTAATAAATTTCCTATAAAAATATGAAATCTGAAAATTAGAGCATGTAAAAAGAAAAATTGTGGTGTACCTTCTTCATCTTTGGAACGAACCAAGCAACAACCTTCTTGGTAATAAACAAAACCACCATGTTTAACCTGATGATAAAAGAAACACGCAATTTACTTAAAAACAATTTAATTAACCTTTTCATGGTCTGACTATTCAAGATGAAGATGAAATGAGGCCTCTTACAAAAACAGACCTGTTGAAGTATGTGAATAAATACATATGAAATATAAAAGTGACCATTTTTACAATACAGTTGATAAGATATGGTTTTCATATGTTCATGACCACTAGCGGGGTTTTTAATAGATAAACAAGAGGCAATAAAGAAAAGGTATAACAAAATCTATTAGTTCTCACAATTGTACAAACCACTTCTGCTATATTTTAGAAACATCTGATACCTGTACAGTGGGGGTCAATTAACAGAAATCAAGTGGCATCTTTAAGATAATCCAAAATGATGCAGATGAGGAAACTGTGGCTCAGACTAGCCTGAAAACCCAGTCAATAACTTTCTGAGACTCTTTCCTTTAAAATATGCTGTCACCAACAACTATACACAGTCTTGATTTAATACAAACTATTTCATCTGCTGTAGGGTGACAAATACAATTTGAAATTGAGAGAATGAATATTACCAAAATTTAAAGAGTATTCTTGTCTAATGCCTACATATTAAATGTAATTGATTGGTTGATATGATTTCAGTGGCTTACAACACATTTATTATCTGTTAGCGGCATAATTTGAACCTGGAGTTCCTTATTCTTAACCTACTATTTCTATTCTATTATGTATGTGATTTTCACCTATTGTGGTTCTATTTTCCAATCGTATTGAAAATTCAATTCATTTCTTTCTTTCTTTTTTTATTTTTTTTGAGACAGAGTCTTGCTCTGTCACCCAGGCTGGAGTGCAGTGGTGCAATCTCAGCTCACTGCAACCTCCGCATCCTGAGTTCAAGCGATTCTCTTGCCTCAGCCTCCCGAGTGACTAGGACTACAGGCACCCGCCACCATGCCCAGCTAAGTTTTGTATTTTTAGTAGAGATGGGGTTTCACCATGTTGGCTAAGCTAGTCTTGAACTCCTGACCTCAGGTGATCTGCCCACCTTGACCTCCCGAAGTGCTGGGATTACAGGTGTAAGCCACTGCGCGCCGGCCCTCAATTCATTTTTATTGAATATTTATGATTGTGATAACCATAAAATGGTTAAACAGATACTTGGCTTTCATGGTATTATACTACTTAAAGTGAATTCCTTTTATTAAAAAATTTAGACAAAACAATCAAGTAATTTTCAAATAATAACAAAGTATGAACTAGTTTCATTTGAACTTCTCCTTAGAATCATTAAAAAATTCTTAAATCAGGGCTGGGCATGGCAGCTCACACCTATAATCTCAGCACTTTGGGAGGCCGAGGTGGGAGGATTCCTTGAGCCTAGGAGTTCAAGATCAGCTTGGGCAACGTAGTGAGACCCTGTCTCTTAATTTTTTTTTTTTTTTCAATCAGAACTGTTTGCAAAAACCAGAATTCATATATTACAGTTGAAAATTCATCTTAGTTTCGATCATTACATTTATTGAAAGATGTAAAGGATCACATTGTGTGATCACAATCTGTGAAGTCTTTGCTTTTTAAGTTTTTCAGCACATTTTAAAGGCCAAAAGTAGTATAATCTTGATGTAGATTATGTCTCTAAACCAAAAGGTATCTCATTTGCATCTATTGGTAATATAAAAAAATTTTTTTAAAGACATGAGATATCTTACTTCCACATTGATGATTTCATATTCTTCTTGTGGCTGTGTTTCTAATTTTGTTCTCACTTTTTCAAATGCATCCATGTTTTCTGGAAGGGGTTTTTCGTTTTCTTGTTTAACAGGCTGAAGATCCTGGAAAAAGTTTTGTTATGATCAAAATATTTCAAACTAGGGGAAAAAAACTTTTGCTTTTTAAAGATAAGGTCTATGGTATAGACCTAATATTGTACAAAAAATAAATAAGATTAAATAGTATGCATTTCACAGATTTTAAATGTTCTTTCCTAGGCTCATCAATAAAAAGATCTCTTTTTCATTAAAAAAAGTAAACAAAGGAAATAAGATAGACATTTGATGGTTATACAATTATTTTAGATGAGTAAGTCTTTAAGCAGCAGGAATACTAAGAAGCTCAGAAAAATGTTCAGAAATACTATGGGGAAAATTTATACACAATTAAGGAGAAAAAATTCCATGAACTTTTACATATTTAATAGGAAAGTCAGGTAGATAACAAAATATTTGGAGTTTTATAAGTACTGAAGTACCTCCTAAAGGAAGGGAAATATCAAAGAAGTGGAAGACATTATCATTACTAGTAAATGTTCACTATTATTTTATTCACAGCCAGAGTGGTAAGAAATAGTTTCCTACTTCATTAACTATAATTTTTTACTTTTTAAATTTTTAAAATTTAAATGGGTCTGAGAACCAAGGGATATAATTTTCTTTTCTTGTGGGAATAACTAACCCCCAAAACAGAACTGTTTATCAAATCAAAAAGTGAACTGGCGAGGCGCAGTGGCTCACGCCTGTAACCCCAGCACTTTGGGAGGCCAAGGAGAATGGATCACTTGAGCCCAGGAATTCAAGACCAGCCTGGGCAACATGGTGAGACCCCATCTCTATAAAAAATACAAAAAAATTTAGCCAGGTGTGATGGCACATGCCTGTAGTCCCAGCTACTTCGGAAGCTGAGGTGGGAGGGATCACCTGAGCCCGGGAGGTCGAGGCTGCAGTGAGGCGTGATCATGCCATTGCACTCCAGCATGCAGAGTGAGACCCTGTCTCAAAAAAAAAAAAAAAAAAAAAAAAAAAAAAAAAAAAAGAGGAATTAATGCCTAATGAAACAGAGCTCCTTTTACAGTTTCTTTAAGGAAAAATAGTATGTTCACTTTATGAAAGGAAGAACCAGGAAAAATAATACAAAATTAATGAACATGAGTGGAGATATAGATGAAAGCTAAACAAGCATTCACTGTGTCTTATCAAGAGTGACTAATAAGCTAAGAGCTTTATTTGAGTTCTGGTAAGCAAATAAATATCATATAAATCATTACAACTTGGATAAAGCAAAACTTCAGTTTTCAAATTTAAAAACTGTTCAATAATTCAACACTCCAATGATTTGCCTTGTTTATGCAAAAGAATTCTGGCCAAGATTTTTTACTTCAGCTTTCTGCCAAAGATGACAATTGTACAGTGATTTGTACAGAGTGGGGACTTAAGTCTTTGGTAAAGACCTCCAACAGCTGGAAAGTATTTATTGCATAAATATGTCCAAGATACTTTACCAAAATTGTAGAGAATGTAAGCTATAAATATAGTTTATATTACAAAGAGTGTACAATCTAAAATTAAACACAAGAATATAACAGAGAAATCACCAAAATAAATTAAATGGAAAATAATCATTTTCACAAAGGTTTTCCTTTTAGATTTTTTTGGGATACATTATTATTTGAATTAGATTAAAATTAGCAATAATGGTTGTTATGATAGTCTCAATCATTTAGCCTCTACTTACAATCATATAATATTCTGATTTTTTTTAAAGAGACACGGTCTCACTATGTTGCCCAGGCTGGACTCAAACTCCCGGGCTCAAGCAATCTTCCTGCCTCAGCCTCCCAAGTAGATGGGACTATAGGTGTGTGCCACCTCATTCCATACAGTTAATTTTTTTGAGTAATTATTCAAAGATTAAATATTGGAAGCTTATATTTTTATTTTTCATTCATTTTTTAAAGCATTTCTACAAAATCTAGTTGATCTTTAAAGTGGTGAGACATGATATCTATATCAATAATCCCCTCATATCACCATCATAAGTCAGAAGATGACTAGAAATCTATCCTGAAACTGTAAAATAGCAATAGGAGCTGCCTTTGCATTTCTAGATTCGGCATTGTCTGTTCTGTAATCTCCATTAAAACTTTTGAAGTAGAGTCAGGATTATCTCTTTACTACCCTGTAGCTTTTAGCACATTCTAGGTCATGGAGCTGGGTTCTGTCACTTTTAAATACTCATTCTTACTGACAGCCAGAGCCAACACAGAGCCAAAAGCAACAGAGCGGGCTCCAAAACCCATCTTCTTAACTTTACATTCCTGATTAACATTTTTTCTGTCCTAAATCCAAATAAACTGAGCTTATCTGAACCAAAATAACTCTGAAAGCAATAGGATTTTTGACTGCCTTAATGAAATTCAAGCAGAACTCAACAGCTCTCTAAGTAACTCTTCCAAAGGAATTACTTCCATGGAAACTGATATTTTATATAATATTCATTAAGTACTCCAAGTTACTTTTGGTTTTTGTTCTGTCCCAAGGACACCTGCTAAGTGTTTTAAGCTTTCATTTCAATTTCAGCTAGCAATATCATTAGGGTACACAGCTAAAGCCATCCATTTTAGCCAGGTATCTTAATACTTTAAGCAGTCCAGTTGTTTCAAAGGCATGTACTACCCCCCAATGGAGCTGAGGTAAGGATGGCTTTACCTTCAGATTTTAAGAAGGTTACTGGTACACTATCACTCCATTACTGGTTAAAAGAAGCACTCCTTCCCACTTCCCAAGTGGCCCACTACTAAATCATTTTAACAATGAAAGCTGTTATAAAATAGGAGAATGTTATGTGTTAACTTTATCTTGGCAAAGATGCTGAACTCTAAAGACAGAAAAATGGTGAAGTAGAAAGACAATGGACAGCCCTTCAGTAAAGACTAATTAGCCATTAGTAATATGGCTAATTCTAAGGCTAGGGCAGGGAGAAAATACATGGTAGGTTTGGGAAATCTTATGCCAGAAAATAAGGAGTGCTCAAAGTTTAATGGAGACATGTCAAAAGAATACAAGTGTCAACTGAAGGAGTTTCTATTGGCCACATTTTGGACAATTTGAGCATCAAAAATAATAAATAATAAACAAATAATACATTGAAAAAACAGAAATCCACAGCAATTGAAAAACAGAATGCAATATGAAGCATTTCAATTTAGGAAAACAGAAAAAGAGTAAATCTTAAGGAAGTAGAAGAAAGGAAAGAAAAATAATTTTTGAAATTAAATTGATAACAAAGATAATCAAATTAAAAGTTGGTTCTTTTAGAAACCTATTAAAAACAATGCAAAACTGATAGTCACTAACTCTTAAAGAAATTAAATGGTAATTAAGTGTCCCCTTCTTGAAAGAGACACCAAGCGCAGATGCAGAAAGGTAGCTTTCTTGGATCTTCAAGAAACAGCTAATCTTTTCATATGTCAACTATTTAAGAAAATAGTAAGAGAAGTAAAACTACTCATTTTATTACGCTAATATAACCCTGACATCAAAATTAGACAATGATGATATGAGACAATTAAAAAATCAATCTTATTCTAAAATAAAATGTGATAAAATCAATTAATTTTAAAAAGCACAAAATAAAAACAGTAATAGTAATACTTATTAAACTTTATGTGACCAAGAAGGATTTTTTTCCTAAGAATGAAAGGATGGTCCAACATCAGAAAAAAATCTATCAATGTAATCTAACACAAATAAAGGAGATAAATCTTAGAGCCATTTTCAATAAATGCAGGGAAAAAATAAAAAATAATCACCATGCTTTAAAAAAATGATAAAACCTTAAATTAGGAATTGAGAGGAACTTCCCTGACTTAATAGTTTCTGTCAGTTATCTTACACAGAAATATACTAAATCTGTAATCAAAATGCCTGAAATCAATTCCTATTAGCATACATGGTATTTAGCAACCATGAAACAGCAACGAGATTTCCAAAATTTTAATTATATTCATGTAAAATAACTAATTGTATTTGCTGTTAACTCACTTTGTTTTTTAAAAGCAACTGTTAAATGAAGGAAACTTGTTCCTTTCATCTTCTGCCTCCAATTCTTCTCCTCACCCCCTTCTCTAGAGCCCAGACTTTTGCCCTTCTTATGCCACTGACTGCTCCTGTCAAGGTCACTGAATGGCCACCACATTGCAAAGTGCAAAAGTTAATTTTCAGTATTCATATTACTTGACCTATTAGCATCATGATACAATTGATCACTTCCTCCTCTTAAAAACACTTTTCTTTACTTGGCTTCCAGGACACCTCATTCTCCTTGTTTTCCTCTTATTTCACTAGCCCTTCCTTCTCGGTATCTTTAGCTGGTTCCTTCCCAACTCCCTGGCTTTTTTTTTTTTTTTTTTGAGACAGGAGTTTTGCTCTTATTGCCCAGGCTGGAGTGCAATGGCGCAATTTCAGTTCACTGCAACCTCCGCCTCCCGGGTTCAAGCGATTCTCCTGCCTCAGCCTCCCGAGTAGCTGGGATTACAGGCACTTGCCACCATGCCGGCTAATTTTTTTTTTTGGTATTTTTAGTAGAGTTGGGGTTTCACCATGTTGGCCAGGCTGGTTTCAAACTCCTGACCTCAGGTGATCCACCTGCCTCGGCCTCCCGAAGTGCTGGGATTACAGGTGTGAGCCACCGGGCCTGGCATCTCCCTGGCTTTTTAACACTGGCAGGGCTCAGTTCCTGCACTAAGTGCTTCTCTTCTTTGCAGTCTGCACTAATTCCCTTGGTGATCTCATCCAGTCATGACCTTAAATACTATTTATATCCTGAGGACTCTCAAATTTACAGCTGTAGCCTGAACAACCCTGAACAAGTTGAACTTGTATATCCAACTGACTATCCAACATTTCTACTCAGATGTCTGATATGCCAAAAAATGTCCAAATCTGAACTTTAAATCTCCCCATATATCCCTTGCCCTATTAAAAAACAAACAAACAAACAACAACAACAAAAACCCTGTTCTCCAGGCAATCTTTCCAATTTACATAAACGACAAATCTGTCCTCCCAGTTACTCAGGCTTAAAAGCATTAGAGTTGG
This sequence comes from Macaca mulatta, assembly GCF_049350105.2. Classification (NCBI taxonomy): domain Eukaryota; kingdom Metazoa; phylum Chordata; class Mammalia; order Primates; family Cercopithecidae; genus Macaca; species Macaca mulatta. The sequence continues at coordinate 80,485,093 of NC_133418.1, read as the reverse complement.
CTTTGTCTTTTTCTCTTGCCACAAACAAGTGGTCTGCTAAACCCTGTCAATTCTACTTTCAACATATATCTAGAATCTGACCACTTCTCACACTTGGACTGGACTACTCGGCTAGTACCGTCATCATTTCTCCCTTGGATTACTGCAAAAGCCCAAAGTTTTCTCTGCTTCTGCACTTGCCTCCCAGTCTATTTTCAACAAAGGTGCTTATGTGAGCCTAAAGTCAGATTACGTTACTCCACTCAAAACCCTCCAATGGTTTCCCATCTTGCTCAAGAGGAAAAGCAAAAATTCTTACAATGGTCTACAAAGTCCTAAAGAATCTTGTCCCATTACATTGCTGATCTAATCTACTACTACACGCCAAGCCCACTTATTCCAGTTAATCCATACTTGATGTTTCTTGAACATATCAAGCTTGCTCCCATATCAGTTTCTTAGAACTTAGGCCCTATGCCCAAATACCTCCTTAAAGCTATTGCTCAAAAGTCATCTTCTAAGTTAGCCCTTTCCTAACCATTTTACTAAAGTAACACCCCTCCCTATCCCCACACTGCCTATTCATATCTTCTCTTTTTTTTTCTTCTTCTTCACCATACCTATCACTTCTGACATATTTTGTATTTCATTCATGTAATACTTTTTATTTTTTTGAGAGATGAGGTCTCGCTGTGTCACCTCAGTTGGAGTGTTGTGATCTGGGCTCATTGCAACCTCTGCCTCCTGGGCTCAAGCAATCGATCCTTGACCTCAGCCTCTCAAGTAGCTGGCTAGGACTACAGGTGCTACCATGCCCAGCTAATTTTTGCATTTTTTGTAAAGACAGGGTTTTGCCATGTTGCCCAGGCTGTTCTTGAACTCCTGAGCTCAAGCAATGAGCCCACCTCAGCCTCCCAAAGTGTATTACAGGTATGACCCATTGTACCTAACCTTGTTCATTTAATTCTTTACTCTTTCTCTCTTCCTTTCTCAAGTAGAACGGTAAGCTTCACGAAAGCAGGGATTTTTGTTTATTTTGTTCAGTGTTATATCTCCAATGCCTAGAATGGTGCATAGTAGGTGTTCAACAAATATTTGCTGAGTTGAATAAAATTCAGACAGCACAAAACATAAAATGAAAAAAACAAAAGACATCATAAAGTGAAAAGAAATATTAATAGGACAAACATGGAGAAGATATCTACAGCACATGTGAAAGACAAAGGACATGTAACGAAATCTTATGAATCAGTAAGAAAAAGATAAACAATTAAAAGAAGGTCAAAAGGGGTGCGGTTCGAAGATGGCTGAATAGGAACAGCTCCAGGCTACAGCTCCCAGAGTGTCGATAGAAGATGGGTGATTTCTGCATTTTCAAGTGAGGTACTGGGATCATCTCACTGGGGCGTGTCAGACAGTGGGTGCAGGACAGTGGGTGCAGCCCACCGAGTGAGAGCCAAAGCAGGACGAGGCATCACCTCACCCGGGCCAAGGGAAACCATGACACACAGCACCTGGAAAATTGGGTCACTCCCACCCTAATATTGCGCTTTTCCAAGGGTCTCAGCAAACGGCACACCAGGAGATTATTTCTCGTGCCTGGCTTGGAGGGTCCCATGCCCACGGGGGCCTCCCCCATTGCTAGCACAGCAGTCTGAGATCTAACAGCAAGGCGGCAGTGAGGCTGCGGGAGGGGCGCCCGCCATTGCTGAGGCTTGAGTAGATAAACAAAGTGGCCCGGAACCTCGAACCGGGTGGAGCCCACCGCAGCTCAAGGAGGCCTGCCTGCCTCTGTAGACTCCAGCTCTGGGGACAGAGCAGAGTCAAACAAAAGGCAGCAGAAACCTCTGCAGATTTAAATGTCCCTGTCTGACAGCTTTGAAGAGAGCATTGGTTCTCCCAGCATGGAGTTTGAGATTAAGAACAGACAGACTGCCTCCTCAATGGGGTCCCTGACCCCTGAGTAGCCTAAGTGGGAGGCACCCCCCAGTAGGGGCAGACTGACACCTCACACGGCCGGGTTCCCCTCTGAGACGAAGCTTCCAGAGGAGGGATCAGGCAGCAAAAATTGCTGTTCATCAATATTCACTCTTCTGCAGTCTCTGCTGCTGATACCCAGGCAAACAGGGTCTGGAGTGGACCTCCAGCAAACTTCAACAGACCTGCAGCTGAGGGTCCTGACTGTTGGAAAGTAAAACTAACAAACAGAAAGGACATCCACACCAAAACCCCATCTGTACGTCACCATCATCAAAGCCCAAAGGTAGATAAAACCACAAAGATGGGGAAAAAACAGCAGAAAAGCTGAAAATTCTAAAAATCAGAGTGCCTCTCCCCCTCCAAAGGAATGTAGATCCTCGCCAGCAATGGAACAAAGCTGGACAGAGAATGACTTTAATGAGTTGAGAGAAGAAGGCTTCAGACGATCAAACTTCTCCGAGCTAAAGAAGGAAGTTCGAACCCATCGCAAAGAAGCTAAAAACCTTCAAAAAAGATTAGATGAATGGCTAATTAGAATAACCAATGTAGAGAAGTCCTTAAATGACCTGATAGAGCTGAAAACCATGGCACAAGAACTACGTGACAAATGCACAAGCTTCAGTAACCAATTCAATCAACTGAAAGAAAGGGTATCAGTGATTGAAGATCAAATGAATGAAATGAAGCGAGAAGAGAAGAGTAAAAAGAAATGAATAAAGCCTCTAAGAAATATGGGACTATGTGAAAAGACCAAATCTACGTCTGATTGGTTTACCTGAAAGTGACAGGGAGAATGGAACCAAGTTGGAAAACACTCTGTAGGATATTATCCAGGAGAACTTCCCTAACCTAGCAAGGCAGGCCACTGAACATTCAAATTCAGGAAATACAGAGAACATCACAAAGATATTCCTCAAGAAGAGCAACTCCAAGACACATAATTGTCAGATACACCAAAGTTGAAATCAAGGAAAATATGTAAGGGCAGCCAGAGAGAAAGGTCAGGTTACCCACAAAGGGAAGCCCATCAGACTAACAGCGGATCTCTCGGCAGAAACTCTACAAGCCAGAAGAGAGTGCGGGCCAATATTCAACATTCTTAAAGAAAATAATTTTCTTTTTTTTTTTTTGAGACAGAGTCTCGCTCTATTGCCCAGGCTGGAGTGCAGTGGCGCAATCTCGGTTCACTGCAAGCTCCGCCTTCCGGGTTCATGCCATTCTTCTGCCTCAGCCTCCCGAGTAGCTGAGACTACAGGCACCCGCCACCACGCCTGGCTAATTTTTTGTATTTTTAATAGAGACGGGGTTTCACCGTGCATGCCAGGATGGTCTCGATCTCCTGACCTCGTGATCCACCCGCCTCGGCCTCCCAAAGTGCTGGGATTACAGGCGTGAGCCACCGCACCCGGCAAAGAAAAGAATTTTCAACCCAGAATTTCATATCCAGCCAAACTAAGTTTCATAAGTGAAGGAGAAATAAAATCCTTTACAAACAAGCAAATGCTGAGATTTTGTCACCACCAGGCCTGCCTTACAAGAGATCCTGAAGGAAGCACTAAACATGGGAAGGAACAACCGGTACCAGCCACTGCAAAAACATGCCAAAATGCAAAGACCATTGATGCTAGGAAGAAACTGCATCAACTAACGAGCAAAATAACCAGCTAACATCATAATGACAGGATCAAATTTACACATAACAATATTAACCTTAAATGTAAATGGGCCAAATGCTCCAATTAAAAGACACAAACTGGCAAACTGGATAAAGAGTCAAGACCCATCAGTTTGCTGTATTCAGGAGACCCATCTCACATGCAGAGACACACATAGGCTCAAAATAAAGGGATGGAGGAAGATCTACCAAGCAAATGGAAAACAAAAAAGGCAGGGGTTGCAATCCTAGTCTCTGATAAAACAGACTTTAAACCAACAAAGATCAAAAGAGACAAAGAAGGCCATTACATAATGGTAAAGGGATCAATTCAACAAGAAGAGCTAACTATTCTAAATATATATGCACCCAATACAGGAGCACCCAGATTCATAAAGCAAGTCCTTAGAGACTTACAAAGAGACTTAGACTCTCACACAATAATAATGGGAGACTTTAACACCCCACTCTTAACATTAGACAGATCAACGAGACAGAAAGTTAACAAGGATATTCAGGAATTGAACTCAGCTCTGCACCAAGTGGACCTAACAGACATCTACAGAACTCTCCACCCCAAATCAACAGAATATACATTTTTCTCAGCACCACATTGCACTTATTCCAAAATTGACCACATAGTTGGAAGTAAAGCACTCCTCAGCAAAGGTAAAAGAACAGAAATTATAACAAACTGTCTCTCAAAGTGCAATCAAACTAGAACTCAGGATTAAGAGAAACTCACTCAAAACCGCTCAACTACATGGAAACTGAACAACCTACTCCTAAATGACTACTGGGTATATAACGAAATGAAGGCAGAAATAAATATGTTCTTTGAAACCAATGAGAACAAAGATACAACATACCAGAATCTCTGGGACACATTTAAAGCAGTGTGTAGAGGGAAATTTATAGCACTAAATGTCCACAAGAGAAAGCAGGAAAGATCTAAAATTGACACCCTAATATCACAATTAAAAGAACTTGAGAAGCAAGAGCAAACACATTTAAAAGCCAGCAGAAGGCAAGAAATAACTAACATCAGAGCAGAACTGAAGTCAGAGACACAAAAAAAAACCCTTCAAAAAAATGAATGAATCCAGGAGCTGGTTTTTTGAAAAGATCAACAAAATTGATAGACCGCTAGCAAAACTAATAAAGAAGAAAAGAGAGAAGAATCAAATAGACGCAATACAAAATGATAAAGGGGATATCACCACCGACCCCACAGAAATACAAACTACCATCAGAGAATACTATAAACACCTCTATGCAAATAAACTAGAAAACCTAGAAGAAATGGATCAATTCCTGGACACATACACCCTCCCAAGACTAAACCACGAAGAAGTTGAATCCCTGAATAGACCAATAACAGGCTCTGAAATTGAGGCAATAATTAATAGCCTACCAACCAAAAAAAGTCCAGGACCAGATGGATTCACAGTCAAATTCTACCAGAGGTACAAAGAGGAGCTGGTACCATTCCTTCTGAAACTATTTCAATCAATAGAAAAAGAGGGAATCCTCCCTAACTCATTTTATGAGGCCAACATAATCCTGATACCAAAGCCTGGCAGAGACACAACAAAAAAAGAGAATTTTAGACCAATATCCCTGATGAACATCGATGCAAAAATCCTCAATAAAATACTGGCAAACCGAATCCAGCAGCACATCAAAAAGCTTATCCACCATGATCAAGTGGGCTTTATCCACGAGATGCAAGACTAGTTCAACATACGCAAATCGATAAACGTAATCCAGCGTATAAACAGAACCAAAGACAAAAACCACGTGATTATCTCAATAGACGCAGAAAAGGCCTTTGACAAAATTCAACAGCCCTTCATGTTAAAAACTCTCAATAAATTCGGTATTGATAGAACGTATCTCAAAATACTAAGAGCTACTTATGACAAACCCACAGCCAATATCATACTGAAAGGGCAAAAACTGGAAGCATTCCGTCTGAAAACTGGCACAAGACAGGGATGCCCTTTCTCACCACTCCTATTCAACATAGTGTTGGAAGTTCTGGCCAGGGCAATCAGGCAGGAGAAAGAAATAAAGGATCTTCAATTAGGAAAAGAGGAAGTCAAATTGTCCCTGTTTGCAGATGACATGATTGTATATTTAGAAAACTCCATCGTCTCAGCCCAAAATCTCCTTAAGCTGATAAGCAACTTCAGCAAAGTCTCAGGATACAAAATCAGTGTGCAAAAATCACAAGCATTCTTATACACCAATAACAGAGAGCCAAATCATGAGTGAACTCCCATTCACAATTACTTCAAATAGAATAAAATACCTAGGAATCCAACTTACAAGGGATGTGAAGGACCTCTTCAAGGAGAACTACAAACCACTGCTCAGTGAAATAAAAGAGGACACAAACAAACGGAAGAACATTCCATGCTCATGGATAAGAAGAATTCATATACTGAAAATGGCCATACTGCCCAAGGTAATTTATAGAATCAATGCCATCCCCATTAAGCTACCAACGACTTTCTTCACAGAATTGGAAAAAACTACTTTGAAGTTCATATCGAACCGAAAAAGAGCCCGCATTGCCAAGACAATCCTAAGCCAAAAGAACAAAGCTGGATGCATCACACCACCTGACTTCAAACTATACTATAAGGCTACAGTAACCAAAACAGCATGGTACCGGTACCAAAACAGAGATATATACCAATGGAACAGAGCCCTCAGAAATAATACCACACATCTACAACCTTCTGATCTTTGACAAACCTGACAAAAACAAGAAATGGGGAAAGGATTCCCTATTTAATAAATGGTGCTGGGAAAACTGGCTAGCCATAATGTAGAAAGCTGAAACTGGATCTCTTCCTTACACCTTATACAAAAATTAATTCAAGATGGATTAGAGATTTAAATGTTAGACCTAAAACTATAAAAACCCTAGAAGAAAACCTAGGTAATACCATTCAGGACATAGGCATGGGCAAGGACTTCATGTCTAAAACACCAAAAGCAATGGCAACAAAAGCCAAAATTGACAAATGGGATCTAATTAAACTAAAGAGCTTCTGCACAGCAAAAGAAACTACCATCAGAGTGAACAGGCAACCTACAGAATGGGAGAAAATTTTTGCAATCTACTCATCTGACAAAGGGCTAATATCCAGAACCTCCAAATAACTCAAATTTACAAGAAAAAACCAGCCCCATCAAAAAGTGGGCAAATGATATGAATAGACACTTCTCAAAAGAAGACATTTATGCAGCCAACAGACACATGAAAAAATGCTCATCATCACTGGCCATCAGAGAAATGCAAATCAAAACCATAATGAGATACCATCTCACACCAATTAGAATTGCGATCATTAAAAATCAGGAAACAACAGGTGCTGGTGAGGATGTGGAGAAAGAGGAACACTTTTACACTGTTGGTGAGACTATAAACTAGTTCAACCATTGTGGAAGACAGTGTGGCGATTCCTCAAGGATCTAGAACTAGAAATACCATTTGACCTAGCCATCCCATTACTCGGTATATACCCAAAGGATTATAAATCATGCTGCTATAAAGACACATGCACACATATGTTTACTGCAGCACTATTCACAATAGCAAAGACTTGGAACCAACCCAAATGTCCATCAATGACAGAGTGGATTAACATGGCACATATACACCATAGAATACTACACAGCCATAAAAAAGGATGAGTTCATGACCTTTGTAGGGACACGGATGCAGTTGGAAACCATCATTCTCAGCAAACTATCACAAGAACAGAAAACTAAACACCACATGTTCTCACTCATAGGTGGGAAATGAACAATGAGAACACTTGGACACAGGAAGGGGAACATCACACACCGGGGCCTGTTGTGGGATGGGGGGACGGGGGAGGGATAGCATTAGGAGATATATCTAATGTAAATGACGAGTTAATGGGTGCAGCACACCAACATGGCACATGTACACATATGTAACAAACCTGCACGTTGTGCACATGTACCCTAGAACTTAAAGTATAATAAAAAAAAAATGATCAAAAGAAAAGAATAGGCATTCAAGAAGAAAACCCAACAGGATCAATAAACATAAGAAAAGATGCTCACTGGCCAAGAGTGGCAGCTCACGCCTGTAATCCCAGTACTTATGGAAGCTGAGGCAGGAGGACTGCTTGAGCCCAGGAGCTTGAGACCAACCCGGGCAACACAGCAAGACTCTGTCTCTATTTAAACAAAAAAAAAAGTTTTGGATTTTAGAGCATTTCGGATTTTGGATTAGGAATGCTCTACTTGTACTACAAGATATTAAAAAAGAAAGGTACTGTGAATTAGGCTACCTTACATCTACTTCTGACTCTACTAGTTTTCTTACTTAACTTTAGACTCTGTGGCTTTAGTTTCTTCATTTGTTTAGAAAGAATTCACATACTTCCTGATTTTAAAACTTATTATAGGCTGGGCGCAGGGGCTCATGCCTATAATCCCAGCACTTTGGCAGGCCAAGTCGGGCAGATTACCCTGAGGTCAGGAGTTTGAGACCAGCCTGGTCAACATGGTGAAACCCCGTGTCTACTAAAAATAGAAAAAATTAGCTGGGCATGGTGGTAGGCAGCTGTAATCCCAACTACTCAGGGGACCTTGGCAGGAGAATTGCTTGAATCTGGGAGGCAGAGGTTGCAGTGACCTGAGAAGGTACTACTGCACTCCAACCTGGGCAACAGAGCGAGACTCTGTCTCAAAAATAAATAAATAAATAAATCAACTTATTACAAAGCTATAGTAATTAAATGTGTAATACTGGCCTAAGGACAGACATATAGAAAAATGAGATAAAAGTTAGAGTCCAGAAATAAACCATCGAATTTATGGTCAGTTGATTTTCAGAAAGGATACCAAGACAATTCAATGGAAAAAGAACAGTCTTTTCAACAAATGTTGTTCAGACAATGGATATCCACAAGCAAAATAATAAAGTTGTACCCCAATCCGTTACACTGTAAACAAAATGAACTCATAATGGGTCATAGGGCTGGGCATGGTGGCTCACGCATGTCATCCCAGCACTCTGGGAGGCTGAGGCAGGAGGATTACCTGAGCCTAGGAGTTTGAGACCAGCCCACAAAACAAAGTGAGACCCTGTCTCCACCAAAAAATAAAAATAAAAATAAATAAAAAAATTAGCTGGGCATGGTTGTGGTCTCAGTTGCTTGGGAGCTAAGGCAGTAAGAGAGCATGAGCCCAGGAGGTTGAGGCTGCAGTGAGTCATGTTTGTGCCTCTGCACTCCAGCCTGAGCAACAGAGTGAGGCCCTGCCTTTAAAAAAAAAAAAAAAAAAAAAAAAAAGTATCAAAGGCCTAAAGAAAGAGCTCAGATGGGATGATTTCTGGGATATGTTTTCTAGCAATAAAATTTATGGTTATATGAAAAAAAATTCATTAACTATTAATTCATTCTATAAACACTTATTGCTTATCTACGATGTGGCAGTCATTATGTTATGTGCTGGCAAGATGTGTATTATAAAATTCTTGTCTTTAAGGACCTCCCAAAATAATGGGGAGACAGAAAAAGTTTAAAATGATGTAGTAATAGCAGAGAGGTAAATATAGTGATATGACTCCTATGGCTTCAACTTCTATCCATATGTAACAACTCTCCCCAAATTCCAGACTCAAATATCCAACTGCTACTAAAATCTCCACTTTACTAGTGAGTTACATTTATCCTTTCTACTTCTTCATCTTTTTTTTTTTTTTTTTGAGATGGAGTCTCGCTCCCACTGCACCAGGCTGGAGTGCAGCGGCACCATCTTGGATCACTGCAATCTCCACCTCCCGGGTTCAAGTGATTCTCCTTCCTCAGCCTCCCGAGTAGCTGGGATTACAGGTGTGTGCCACCAGGCCTGGCTAAATTTTTTTGTATTTTCAGTAGCCATGGGGTTCCGCCATGTTGGTCAGGCTGGTCTTGAACTCCTGACCTCAGGTGATCTACCCGCCTCAGCCTCCCAAAGTGCTAGGATTATAGGCGTGAGACACCACGCCTGGCCTTCTTCATCCTTAAGATCTGAGTATCAGTAAGGTTACATACATGACTGTGAAATAAGTCCATCTGAAACATAAAGATAAACCAGATGTGTTTTAGAATTTTGAGATTTTTGGAATGTTAACTGGGTACCTTATCTCAGTTTACAGGGGAACAACACTCTGTAATCAAATGCAGTAACATTTTAGAGCTAAACATCTACTGATTGGGATAAATAAAGATCATAATAGCTTTGTGTCAGTTTAGGTCAGGTTTTGCCCATTCTCAATATTCTCCAATCAGTTAAAAAAAATCGTTTGTTTTCTAAGAGGCTTTTGGATTTTAGAATCCAAAGAGATGAGGAATTATCACTCAAGTTCTTCTAGTCTTCCATTAAGATGCCTCAAATAAAATGTAATCAGGGCCAGGTGCGGTGGCTCACGCCTGTAATCCCAGCACTTCGAGAGCCGAGGTAGGTGCATCACTTGAGGCTGGGGTTCCAGACCAGCCTAGCCAACATGGCAAAACCCTATCTCTACTAAAAATATAAAAAAATTAGCTGTGTGTGGTGGCACATGCCTATAATCCCAGCTGCTCAGGAGGCTAAGGCACAAGAATCACTTGAGCCTGGGAGGTTGCAGTGAGCTGAGGCTGTGCCAGTGCACTACAGACTGGGTGACAGAGTGAGACACTGTCTCCAAAAAAAAAAAAAAAAAAGCAATCACCCTGTAAAGACTCTCATCTTCACTCATCTGAGTTTCCGACAAGGCTTCCTACTTCCAATTTATTCTCTATTCTGTCAGAGTGATTCTTCTAAAATGCAAATCTGATTGTCCCGACATTTTTCAATAACATACTATTGTTTAAAAGGATCCAGCTCAAACTTTGTGCAAGATATACAAAACTACCTATACATGATCCCGCCTGGTTTGCCTCTTTTGGCTCATCTTCGACCATTTTGTTTTGTTTGTTTTCTTGAGACAGAGTCTCACTCTGTCGCCCAGGCTGGAGTGCAGTGGTGCGATCTTGGCTCACTGCAATCACTGCCTCCTGGGTTCAAGTGATTCTCCTTCCTCAGCCTCTCCTGCCTCAGCCTCCTGTGTAGCTGGAGTTATAGGTGCACACCACCAAGCCTGGCTAATTTTTGTATTTTTAGAAGATACAAGATCTGAATATCAGTAAGGTTACATACATGACTGTGAAATAAGTCCATGGTTTCACTAAGATGGTTTCACCGTGTTGGCCAAGCTGGTCCGGAATTCCTGACCTCAAATGATCCACCTGCCTCGGCCTCCCAAAGTGCTGGGATTACAGGTATGAGCCACCGTGCCTGGCCATCTTTGACCATTTTGGCTCTTCTAATTGTAGTGATGTCCTCCTCAATTCTGAGCTTTTCCACATGCTGCTCCCTCTGCCTAATTCCTTCTCTTACTTTAGATCTTGATTAAATGTTACCTCCTAAGAAGGGCAATTCTGACCATAGTAACCAAAGTAACTTCTCAGCAGGTAACATTTAATCAAGACCTAAAATAGGAGAAGGAACTAATCAAGTAGTGGTGAATAGGATTAAGGAATAGTACACAAAGGCCCTAAGATAGATGGGAAAGAGTCATGTTCTTCAATCTGGGAGATGACCATTGAGGCCTACCCAAAGTAAATGGGGGCAATTTGGCATGAAATGAGAGAGGGGTGAGATTGTACATGGCCTTAGGAGACATGATTAGGAGACTGGATTTTAAGTTTCTGTAATAAAAGTTTCCGTAATAAGTTTTGGAAAGTTTTAATTTGGGAAGTGACATGATTTAATTTATATTTTAAGATCATTTTTCTGATGATATGGAAAATGGGTTGGAAAGGAACAAGAGGGAAAGCCAAGAGCCTGGTTAGGAGTCTTTACCAGTGGTCCAAGTAAAAGATAGCTAGAGTGATGATGGTAGAGATGGAGAAATATGGACAGGTTCAATATATATTTTGGTTAATATATGTTTCTGAAAATATGTTAAACATGATGACATGATGGTATACATAATTTGGGGTGTATAAACATTAGGTTATAACTAGACCATCAAATTAGTGATTTACTGATTATGAATTGTTTGGATGAGACAAACTGATTAAAGCAGTAGACTTGGTGGTATGGAGACATGGCAAAGATCACAAAGCTAGTTAGGGATACACTGTTAATGGACATGATGGCAGGACAGCAGTGTTCTAGCTTGAACAAATGAGTAAATAGCAATGAAATAAAGAAGAGCTGAATCGGGGCTGGAGAAGTAAAGTTCAATTGTAGATAGTTTGTTTGAGAAGTCAGTGAAACGTCCACCTGGAGATTGTTAGGTAAGCAGCAAAATACTGTGTAGCTCAGAGGGGATTCTGGGATGATGACAGTGGCTGCTATGTCCCTTCAATCCACGGCTATGGATAAGATTATTTAGGAAGAAATTGAAGAGAGAAAAAGGACCAGGACCAAGTGCTGAGAAACCTCCAAATTTAGAGGTCAAATGGAGGAAAAGTTTGAAAAGCAGACTGAGGAGAATAAGCTTCTAAGGTAAGAGAAAAGTCAGATAAAGGTGGAGTCATAAAGCCCAAGGAGAAGAGTCTTCCAAGGAGGAAATGGTCAAATATGTCCAACTGGCTGAGAGAGCTTATTCAAGAGGATGAAAGAAAAACAACCACTGGGTTAAAATATGTAACACCTTGGGGTGACACTGACAAAAGTTTTAAGGAAGGAGTGGAAGCCAGACCCAAGCAGGTTAAAGAATAAATGGAATGTGAAGAAGTAACTAATAATGAAGTTGTACCTGTAAGGTAGTCCCACTCTGAATTATTATGAATTATGAAATGAATTATTATGAATTATTATGAAAAATTAATGAGACTACCATTTATTTTTCTTTCTGGCATTCCTGAGTTTTCTTTTAAAATTTTTCTTTCCTCCTTCTTTCCTGACAATGTTTTGAACTTACTAGTTATAACCAGTGGTTCTTACAAGTCACAGATCATAGTGAAGAAGCCAGCTGTCAACCAATCTATTTAAGAGCTTTTCAACCTGAGGAAACTGATTTAAGAAAAAAACAAGATACCCTGTATATATATGTGTGTATATATATATGTGTGTGTGTATATATATGTGTGTGTATATATATGTATGTATGTATATGAGACTATTGCAGAAGCTGCTAATCTCTATTATAGAAATAGGCAAATGACATGTTTGACCAAAGGATTTAGTCTTCTGTCTTAATTATTCAATTTCTTTTTTGTATCTTGTTCAAATTATCACTATTAAAGATTTTGGGAATTATTTTCGTAGGCAGAGCAGAGCAGGATGATGTGGAAGATAAAGAAATGTGATATCTGGATGGATGCTAGTCTTTGAATATCACTAGCTGGCTTGTAAGTATAATGGAGTAAGTTCATCTTGCCATCTGGCTAATGTAAAATGGAAAGCTGAGGTACTTGCCAATAAGAACTGTAGAACTGAATGAATTCAATAAGGTTTAGATCAGCAACACTTGATCATCAAACATTTCCAGTTTCTAAATACAGGTCCACTGTCAGTCAAGCTGTGAGTTCCAGAATTACTAACTTCAAAAAAACAGATCTGGGGCCGGGCATGGTGGCTCATGCCTGTAATCCCAGCATTTTGGGAGGCCAAGGTGGGTGGATCACCTGAAGTCAGAAGTTCGAGACCAGCCTGACCAACATGGTGAAACCCCATCTCTACTAAAAAATACAAAAAAAAAATTAGCCGGGCATGGTGGTGGACGCCTGTAATCCCAGCTACTTGGAAGCTGAGGCAGGAGAATTGCCTGAATCCAGGAGGCGGAGGTTGCAGTGAGCCGAGATCACGCCATTGCACTCCAGCCTGGGCGACAAAACAAGACTCCGTCTCAAACAAACAAAAAACAGATCTGTAGGCCTCAACCATAGAGATTTTCATTATGCAGATGTGAGGTGAGATCCAGGAATCCGCATTTCTAAAAAAGCTCCCCAGGATTTCTGATATACAGTTAGACTGCAGCAGTTGATACTGAAGAGTCCCCAAACTTATAGGCAATAATTTGTTGCTACGGTAAGAAGACAGAGGTATAGAATCATGAAATTTTAGCACCTGGAAGACTTTCCAGAGAATGACAAGTTGAAACTTGCTTTTTTTTTTTTTTTTTTGAGACAGGGTATCCCTGTGTCACCCAGGCTAAAATGCAGTGGCACAATCTTACTGTGCCTCAACCTCACTGCAGACTCAACCTCCAAGGCTCAATCAACCCTCCCACCTCAGCCTTCCAAGTAGCTGGGATTACAGGCGTGAGCCACCATGCCCAGCTAATTTTTAGTCTTTTTGGTAGAGATGGGGTTTTGCCATGTTGCCAAGGCTGGTCTCAAATTCCTGAGCTCGGACAATCTGCTCACCTTGGCCTCCCAGTGTTCTGGTATTACTGGTGTGAGCCACTATGCCTGATCAGAACTCCCTATTTTTTTCAGTCAGGAAGATTAAGAGTCCTGATTAGTTCACAGTCACACCAATCATGGCTAGATCTTTTGCCTTCTAGCATTCCCATTACACATGCTACTTTCTGTTCCTTAACTTATATTAGGTAATAGCTCTTTAAACAGATATATTTTAATTTACATAAAAGCATTAACTACTTTTTCTACTTTATTGCACCCTATAAAAGCGGATAGAGTTGGAACTCAGTGAATGCTTGCTGAAAGAAGGAAATGTGCATTCTTGTCTACAGGTGTTTTCACAGCTGCAGGGACATTTATAAAGCTTCCCCAGGTCTCAGTCATCAAAAAAGATGAAGACCATGGCTTTTATATTACATCATTTCTCATAGAGGGAATGGTTGATACATGACATGCGAAAGCAGGATCACTGTCTCAGGTAAAGGAACTACTAAAAGAACTATGAATACTTGGAGTCACTGAGTCAGGTTAAAGTTTCCAGGTAGTGGGAATCTATAAAAGAGAACTGAAAAGTTGCTTCAGGGACAAATGGAGGGAAAAAATAGTCAACCTTCCATTTACAACGTGAGCTAACATCACAGCTGTTACTCTGATGGTAATTCCTGCCTACTATTTATACACTGAGTTAAGACAAAGTACAACATGACAAAATGTTCTAAACACAATGCAAAATAAAGTTCAATAGGTGAAATTAAAAATTTTCTTTCTAAAGTAGGAAAGATGTACAAAAACCACAAAAATGAAATAAAAAGAAGATATAAAGAATTTCTAAATGAGTAATTAAGTGCTAAACTAAGGCAAGACACTATGAAAAGGAAAAGAATTTCAAAGACTAAAACATAAAGGGTAAAAGTCTAGGAAGACTAGAGGGCTAACATATAAAAAGTTAAAAGCAAAAGAGACACACACACAACACCTAAATAGGTATCAGCTAAGATAAGTGCAAAAATTGAACAAAAACTAGAAAAACTGAGTAAAATTAGATTAAAAAGTTTCTAAAATGAGAAGAATCTGCCCAAGTGTCCATCAATAGAAGAATGGATAAACAAAATGTGGTTTATACATACAAAGGAATATTATTCAACTATAAAAAGAAATGAAGTTATGATACATGCATACAACACAGATGAACTTTGAAAGCATTATGCTAAGCCACTGAATTGCATACTTTAAAATGGATCAAGTGGAAAAATTTTGTTATACATATATTTTATCCAAAGAAAGGAGGAAGTCAAAACAGACTAAAAGAAGAATCAGTATGCGACAAAACCAGAAATTAAAATAAAAAAATAAAAAATATATTAAAATCATAAATATGTGAAATTATTGCAAGAACACCACCCCCAAATATCATTAAGGAACCTAAGGAACACAAGAAGTAAAAGGTAGGAGAGGGAAGTCAAAGCAGCAGCAGCACAATTAGATAATTTAATCTCAAGTAAGTAGGATGACCATATAATTTACCATCCAAACCAGGACATATTTGAGAGGAAAGGGGACACTATTAATAATTACACAGGGACAACAGGTGTAGGCTGGAGCTGTCCCAGGCATAAGTGGATACGTGGTCACTCTCTATATAAGGGCAGTCGGGTCCTCAAGGTTGAGTTCACGCCCACAGCTTGGGGTCTGGCAGAAGTACAACACTCCGACAGTGTCTTCCTGAAGGACTCAAGTGGTCAAAAACGCAAGACTGGTTTTCATTTTTTTACAGAGAAATAAAACACAATTCATGGCCTTTACTGAAGTGTACTGATTCGTGATTCATAAAACAATGGGCATATCATGAGATTTTATTAAGAGCTATAATGTAGTGTTCTTGAAATTTTAGAAGGCTGAATTATACTTTGAAATGCACTGGCAGGCATACTAAGGAAGTCCTAAGGTGAATCATTTTATATAAACCTACATTTTTATATATTACATTAGAGCCCTACAAATATATGTATACACTCTTCTTTTTTTTTTTTTTTTTTTGAGACAGAGTCTCCCTGTCACCCAGGCTGGACTGCTGTGGTGTGATCTCAGCTCACCGCAACCACTGCCTCCCTGGTTCAAGAGATTCTCCTGCCTCAGCCTCCCAACTAGCTGGGATTACAGGTGGGTGCCATGACGCCCGATTAATTTTTGTATTTTTAGTAGAGACAGGGTTTTACTATTTGGCCAGGTTGGCCTCGAACTCCTGACCTCAGGTGATCTGCCTGCCTTGATGGATATACTCGTTTATACTTACATTTGACTAGAGACAACTGAGACTTGAAAATTTGAAAAATCAAGTTAGAATTACTGAGAAAATTAGTAGCTCTGATGTTCTACCCATTCTTTATTTTTAAACTAAAATTAATCTTAATGACCTACAAATAGGTTAACTTAAACAGTCCATACCTTACATGAGAAGCTCCGACTTGGGATGTTTCTTGCTAACTCTGATATCTTGGGTTTATTCTGAAGACACTTGGTTAGGTGATATTTTTTCAATTTTATTCTATTGTAATAATGATCAGCGAAGTTATAGTGATTCAAATGCTGTTTCTGCATGCATTTTCCAAGGTGAGGAATACTATACTTCAAAGCTTGGAGAAATAATTTGGTCTTCTGCTGCATGATACCAAAGTCCCTGGTTTATGCTCCTTTTGGGGCTGCCAGCACACGAATGACTTTATAGGTATGATTACAGAGTAGTGGGTTCTCAGAGTATCTAAGATCAGCAGTTCTCATTGCTCCTTTTCAGGGCCATGCCCCGCTTAGGTTATGAGTAACTTCAGACAGCTGATAACTTAGGCTAACTAAATCTAAAAACGTGTGTAAGTTAAAGTTTCATTCAAATCATACTTCTTGGCAGATGTGACTTAAATGTCTCATTTGTAAAATTAATCCTATCAGGCTCAAACTATGCAGCACTGATTCTGGCACACATAGGGGCAAACTAAAACAAAAAACAAAACAAGAAACAAAATAAAAATTTGCAAATAAGTACACAGACTTAATGGGATATCTCAGGAACTCAGGGCTGTAAAAGGTAAAAAGCCTTTGGTCTTACATAATTATGAACATATCTTTGGTATGTATGTGGAAGATAAACTGGAAAAGCCTAATTATTTAATAAAGGTGGGGGAGGGAAGATTAATTATTGTTGAGTGTTAACTAAGTGCCAGGTGCTTTTATCTTGTGTAATTTAAATTTTATATGGACTTGATAAATTAGATACTACAATGCACATTTTACAAGTTGCCAAACTGTGGCTGTGGGAGGTTCTAAGCAACTGTTCCAGGTCACTTGGACAGTAAGCTATATAGCAAAAATTCCAATTTGTTTTGGTTCCAAAAATTGGAAAACTCAACTATGGATTTTAACGTTAAAAAGGTATTTAGTGCTTTAATTAAAAACAACAAAAAAACCCTGCAAGATGCACGAATAAAATGTGAGGCCATCTCTGGTTTGTCAGGAGGTAGCTTTTATTAACCTTGAGAGCTAATAAGTAGTTAAGAGTCAGAGAGACCTGGGTTGAGGTCTTAGCTCCAACACTTAACTGTGTCTCTGGGCCTCAGTTTCCTTATCTGCAAAAATGAAATGACACCATTTACCTTCTAGGGTGGTTGTTGTAAAAACAAAATGAGGCAGTTTAATGTTAAGACCATACAGTGCCTGGCACGTAGTGACCACTCAATAAATGGCAGTTGCTGTGATTTACGTCAGGAATAATCTAGGTCTATTGCACACAGCTGAACGTCATTATGGACGTCTTCCACAAAATAGCCCCTGGTATCAAAGGTAGAAGGCTGCGTCAAATTTACCATAGATCAGATGCGCTACGACGCCCCCGCCCCCTTTAATCCCTTTCCATGTCGCAGCAAAATAATGGGTGATTGGGGGTAGAGAAGCAACACTAGTTTACTAGCCGACATTAGTAAAAAAAAAAAAAAAAAAAAAAAAGGGGGAAAAAAGACCCGAATAACAAGGGCCTGCAAAGGTCCTACATCACCACGTCCCCACAGCCTTTATCCATCCTTCATCCTCAAGGAGAAGACAGTATGCAAGGCTAGGATGGGGGTGGGGTAGATAAACGGGTGTTCTCGGGAGAACCTATTCGTTTTCCCCATGCAACTCTCCACCCCAGGGATGAGGCGATCTGAATGCAACAGGGAGAGGGACCAGGTGACACGCACGCAGTGCTGGGCCATGAGTCAAAAAGCGAGGACCTGGGGACTGAGGGGTGGGTGGCTGGGTGTGGGGAGGAAGGGGAGAAGGGAAGAGACCAGTACACTCCCCATACATACGCAAATTGAGAGAATCAGTCCGGCTCTGGACACAAACCAGTGAAGGCAGGCCGGAGAACCTGAAGCTCTCAGAGAGGAGCAGATGTCACCGCAGGCACGTCCAGCCGAAGTCTGCGTTCCGCAGCCCACAGAACGACAACCTACCCAGAGCCGCCTAGAGCTGGTTTGCAGCACGCCGAGCTACGTAACCTCAGTCTACCACGAGCAACAGGCAGATTTCGCCATCTTTGTTGTGGTCAAGGATTCTTCTGGCGTTCCTGGGTTCTTTAGTCTCAAAATATATAAGACTCTTTGTTCTTTGCTAGTCGTCTGAGCTCGAGATGAAGCAGAGAAGACTAAGACAATGAGGAACAGCGTTCCAGTAGCCCTGCCACATTTCTCTAACCCTCTGGTCCGCCCTCACTCAAGATGGCTACCAGCAAAATGGTGCAATGACGTGACAGCGCGGCCCTGGTTGCCAAGGAGATGCGAGTACCGGAAATGCGGAATTCGGGGAGGGCGCGCATGCCTGGGTCGTTGCGGTGGGGGGGGGGGCGGGGGGCGGGCGTCACAGGTCCTGACGGGGAAGAAGTTAGCAGGTCCTGGCAGGGGACGAGCTGCGGTGGCGGCACCTCCGGGTATGGAAGGCTCCAGTGAGATGGAGTCGCGGGTCGCGGACGCTGGGGCCGGTGAGACTGCGAGAGCAGCGGGCGGCCGTCCGGCAGTTGGCTGCACCACTCGGGGGCCCGTAGTCTCGGCGCCCCTGGGAGCCGCCCGGTGGAAGCTCCTGCGGCAGGTAGGGGAGAACCTGCTCGCCTCACCTTTGCCTCTGGTCACTCCCCTCTCACGTACCGGGGGAGCGACCGTTCGCAGCTCTTTCCTCTTGGCAGTTCTGGGAGTCCCTTCTCAGTTTGCCGGGAGCCACCTGCGAAGCTCCCCCTCGCTTCACCTAAGTGTCCCATCCAAGAGGAGGAATAGGTGGGGTTGGATGAGGAGGAAGACAGCCAAGGCTGAGCTCCTGGGAAACTCAGATCGAAGTAGAGGAACCCCTTCTGTACATTTTTGTGCGTCTGGGGGACTTTTCCCCTTCTCGCCAGTCTCCGGTGCGCCCGCCGCTCCCCACTGCTCTTTTCCTGCTTCTGTTTTGCCTCCTTCCCCAGGTTTCTTCTAGCTTAACTCCCAGGCTGGTTCTAGTTACTGATGTTCTTCTGCACCCTCTGGCCCCGTCTTTTGCCCAGCGTGGTTGACTGTGCCGGGACTGAGACGCGGCACGCGTTCCCTTGGCATCTTCCGTACAGCGGAGCGTGCAAGGAGTAGGAAGAGCTGACCTCCTCTCCCACCGAGGTCTCAAAGTTCAATGATTATCTTGTAGTTTGAAGTGATCAGCGAGATTCTCCGTGTCCAAAGTGGTTTAGTCAAAATGTGTTCGTTTGTTGAATGATGGTATCTTCTGGTACTTCAAAGTTTCTGCTGTTACTTAGAACTTCTCTCGTGCAAGCTTGACGGAAGTTCTGATTTATGATCACTCACATTCTTCGCTCACTTCTTGAAGTTAATTTAAGTCTGGTTATTGTTTTTACATACCAGTGTTATGCCTCTGCCTGAAGTTTTCTGCCTAAAGCTTTACTCAGGAGGACATTTTTCCATTTCTGACAGTTGTGTTTGGAAGGGTTTCCCAGCTATTGCCACTTTACTTGAGATTGTGCTTTTAGTATTTTGAGGGTCACTTTGTTTGCAGTTGCCTTGAGTCACCTTTTCATACAGTGGTCTTTTAGCGCTTTTGGAGTTATGAGTTAAGTAGATCATCAGAGTTAATTAAAATTTATTTGCTGATGCATTGACAGTCTTTCCAGACCAGTAATGATCTGGTTTTGCTATTGTTACAAATGGTATTACAGGATAAGAAAATGCATGTCCTCACAGATCATCATAGGAAGTACCTATAATAAAGTAAACATCTGATTTTTTTTTTTTGTTTTTAATAGTGACCACTGAAATGAGATCTTGGACTCAACCCTCCTCCTCGCACCCCGCCCCCCTGCTTTTTTTTTTGAGATGGAGTTTCGCTCTTGTTGCACAGACTGGAGTGCAATGGCTGCCATCTCGGCTCACTGCAACCTCCGCCTCCCGGGTTCAAATGATTCTCCTTCTTCAGTCTCCCTAGCAGCTGGGATTACAGGCATGCACCACCACACCTGGCTTTTTTTTTTTTTTTTTTTTTAAAGTAGAGACGGGGTTTCTCCATGTTGGTCAGGCTGGTCTCGAACTCCCGACCTTAGGTGATCCACCCACCTCGGCTTCCCAAAGTGCTGGGATTATAGGCGTGAGCCACAGTGCCCGGCCCCCTCCCGTTTTTTTTGTTTTGTTTTGTTTTGTTTTGATACAGAGTCTTACTATGTCATCCAGGCGGGAGTGCAGTGGTGCAATGTTGACTCACTGCAGCCTCTGCCTCCCTGGTTCAAGCAATTCTCCCTTACTCAGCCTCCCGAGTAACTGGGATTACAGGCGCTCACCATCACACCCGGCTAATTTTTGTATTTTTAGTAGAGACGGAGTTTCGCCATTTTGGCCAGGCTGGTCTCGAACTCTTGACTTCAGGTGATTCACCTGCCTTGCCTCCCAAAGTGCTGGGATTACAGGCCTGAGCCACTGTGCCTGCCGCGCCCACCACCCCCCGACTTCTTTTTTTTTTTTTTTTGAGACGGAGTCTTGCTCTGTTGCCCAGGCTGGAGTGCAGTGGCTGGATCTCAGCTCAGCCATTCTCCTGCCTCAGCCTCCCGAGTAGCTGGGACTACAGGCGCCCACCACCTCGCCCGGCTAGTTTTTTGTATTTTTTTAGTAGAAACCGGGTTTCACCGTGTTAGCCAGGATGGTCTCGATCTCCTGACCTCGTGATCCGCCCCTCTCAGCCTCCCAAAGTGCTGGGATTACAGGCTTGAGCCACCGCGCCCGGCCTTTTTTTTTTTTTTTTTTTTTTTTTAAATAAATGAGCTAGGGTCTTACTTGTTGCCCAGGCAGGTAACTCCTGGGCTCAAGCAATCCTCCCACCTCATCTTCCTGAGTAGTTGGGATTACAGGGGTATGCCATGATGCCTGGCTTTCAGTGATTCTTAGTGTAGTAAAAGCTACAGCATTTACGTTCATTATAAATTGCGGTCTAAATGAGAACAGTGACAAGTTTCAGCTGTGGCTGTTACATGACCTCCCCACACGTTCTGACATTGAAACTTTTGGTATACATCTGCCTGCTTGGAGTCTTTTTATCTTCTCTACTTGGTGAATGATTGTTCATTCTTCACACTTCCATTTCAAACTACTCTTCTGTGAAGCCACCCCTAATGCCTCTGGGCTAAGTTAAACCCTCAGCCCACTCTACTAGTGAGCCCCTTATATTATTTTATGATCATGTGATCAGGGTCTCTCTTTATTACTAGAACGGGCATTCTCCCTGGGAAAAGGTGATGTTTTATTAGTTTATATCCTTTGCATCTAGCATAGGACCTGGTTAATTGGTTTTTAGTAGATGTTGTTAAGTGTCTGTGGAAAGCCTGAGAGTAAGGTCAGTCTTTAAATGGCGCATAGCACCTAGTCCTTAGTGTATTTTATCAGTAAGTTATTGCTCAGTAAGAACCACAACATCACAGTGGCATACAGCAGTTAATATTTGTTTTGTTGGTGCATGTGGGGACCACCTGGGAGCTGACTGACATAGGCTGTAGTCACCTGGGTATCTCTATGATGCACATGTGGTCCATATGTCTCTAATCTTTGGACTAGTGGGCTAAAGTCCTCATGGTGATAGCAGAGGTATAAGAGCAAGCCCAACCACAGAAACACATTTTAAACCCCTGCTCACATCATGTGTTTACTTCCTATTGGCCAAAGTCAAGGGGCAGGGAAATACAACTCCTTCCTTGGAGGTGACAAAGAGGAAGTGAATCTTTTTCTATTATAATTTAATCGATCACATATATTAAACATTTACAAGCTCTTAGTAAATGTATTTCAAATGAATGAACCATTCCTATCTTATATGCATCTAGTACTGGAAAACTATAAGGGATCTAAGCAGTGCTAGAGATATATGACTCCTTTTCTCTCTCGTGGGACATCTGCAGAACATCTGCTCTGTCTGCTTGTTTTTTCCTTTACAATTCTGTCTTTCCATTACCCTATAGAGCTCCAGTGCTGTCTCATGGCCTTTTACTTTATGTTAACTGTTCAGTATTTTCTGTGTTTTGTAATTAACAAAACACAGGTTTTGAGAGAAAACCTGGTTGACCTAGTGCATCATTTGGTTCCAGGTTACCTGATAAATTGCCAAAATTTGAGTCAAGCGAGTACTTAAATTAGATGAGGTCTGGAAGTTTATTAATCAATATCAGTAGAGGTTATGGATGTTGTTCTATTTTCCTCTTTGTTGAGTCTCATTACATGTTGACAAAGATGGCCACTGGCAACTCCAGACTTTCATATCCATCCAGCTAGTAATCCAGAAGAAATAACTCTTTTCCCCAACATCCAAATCATTTCCTCCAAAGGACTCTGATAGGCCAAGGTTGGACCAATTGCTATGTCCAGAATGGGGCACTTTGGCTAACCTGGGTCATCAACCCACCCTGTGGCAGGTAAGGTGTAACAACCTCACTAGAATTACATAGAGTGAGGGAGGGGCAGTTCCTAAAAGGAGGTGACGTAGGGCAGATGGAAGAGTAGCAATGACTGTTACACGTGTATTTACAAACCACCTACCGAATGAAAAATCTTGCCTAGAGGTGTGACTACCTGGCTGAAGAATCTGATTATGGAATATTTCACAGTACAATTTATATCAAAGCAGGATGCTTTTACCTGGATTGGCTAATTGAAAAAGTTGGTTAAGAGGTGAATTGTAATAACAATACATATTCCAAGTGAAGTTATTTTCTGAGTGTCAAATCTTTCTAGATATTTATAATTCTTCAAATGTTTGTAGTTGGCTTCCAATACCTAAATTGATAGTAAACTTTTAAGCAACTTACCTTTATCTTTCTAAAACATTCAACTTGGCTTTTAGGGTAGCGACAACTCCCTTTTAGCTCTATGTTATTAGTTTTGTAATATTTAATTAATGACAAGTTAAATATTTAATTGATGACAAATTTAATTTATTTAATGACAAGTTAAATATTTCATTGATGACAAATTTAATTTGTTATTTTGAAGAACAAGTAGAATAAAAAGGTTTGTGAAGAAGCACAGTTAACTTGGCAAGCATACAACTTGACACTGGCATCAGATGCATCTAAATCTTGATCCAGTCCTAGGTCTACCACTTGCTGTGCGCTCTTCACTGATCTGTATCAAGTATTTAGATTGTTATGGAATGTATTTTTGTTTCACCTTTATTCTTGACTTTGTTTTATATCCTTACTTTTGCTTTCTTTTTTTCTTTCTCACCCAGTTTTCACAAATGGTATCTTGTACTGTTCATCTTTTTAAGCCATCTTAAATCCTTTTGGTAATAGGTGTGATGTAAGTCTTCTGTAAGTTGTCGGAATTTGGACAACTTTTTACTTTTCTAACCTCAGTTTTCTCTACACTTAATGGGAGCAATAACATACTTTGGAGGGTTGTTTTGAGTATTTGACATAATATTTGTAAAATGCTTAGCTTGGAATCTGCCACGTCATAGACTCACCATAAATAGTAGCTATTATTATTATTATTATTATTTGAGACAGAGTCTCACTCCATCACCCAGGCTGAAGTGCAGTGGTGTGATCCTAGCTCACTGCAACTTCCATGTCCTGGGTTCAAACGATTCTTGTGCCTTAGTCTTCCGAGTAGCTGGGACTACAGGTGCACACCACCACGCCTGGCTAATTTTTGTATTTCTTTTTTAGCAGGGATGGGGTTTTGCCATGTTGCCCAGGCTGGTCTCGAACTCCTGAGCTTAAGCATTCTGCCCACCTCAGCCTCCCAAAGTGCTGGGATTACAGGTGTGACCACCATGCCTGGCCTGTTGCTGTGTCTTAAAAATGGGAAACAATATAGCTTCTGCATATAAAGGATAAGGTTTTCTGGTTTTTACTTGCATCCCTGAGCATAGATTCATATATAAATATAGGGATTCAGAGTTCTGTTTACTGTTCTCCTAACTGTAGGGTAACTGGAATTGGCCATTTTTGTTGGGGGGATCCCAAATGTCAGTATCTACAGGTCTTTTTTTCTTGTTCCAGTATCCCAGAAAGGAAACCAGGTTAAGCATCCGTAATCCAAAAATTCAAGATCTTAAATGCTCCAATATCTGAAACTTTTTGAGAGCCGACATGTTGTCACGAATGGAAAATTCCATGCTTGACCTCATGTGACGAGTTGCAATTAAAATACAATCAAAACTTTGTTTTGTGCATAAAATTATTTTAAAAATTATATAAAATTGCCTTCAGGCCATGTGTATAAGGTATATATGAAAAATAAATGAATTTCATGTTTAGACTTGGGTCCCATCCCAAGCCTTCTCTTTATGTTTTGCAAATATTCCCAAATCCAAACAAATCCAATATCTGAACAAATTCAAAATCCAAAACACTTCTGGTTCCATTTTGAATAAGGTGTACTCATTCTATATTGCAATCTCTCTGGCAGATATGACTCGCTGCCTATTATCTAGAAGCTAAGCGAAGGAAAAGGATATTGATCAGAATGAAGAGCCTGTTATACTACTTTAAGCTGTACTTGATGTTTAAGATCAGAACTGTCACTCATCTTCTCTAGAAATGTACCTATCAAAGTTCCATTGTGGGGAAGTGTAGTTGCCTGGTGTTGATGATGTAATCAGGGCATCTAGCTACTCTTCTAAAAGTTTTTCAACCAGTACTTTTGTGTTTAGCCTTACTCCTCTATCCCACTGCTACATCTGGTCTTCATAAGTGTTTCCGTATAGTTATGATCAGTTTAGTTAGTTCTGAAGTAAACAAACATTTCAGGTTAATAAATGGGTCTTCGACTTCCATTGTGTTCAGTTTCATACGTTGTTTACCTAATGGGTTTAGGGACCTTAGGACTTGATGCCTTTTTTTTTTTTCTTCTGATACTTAATCTTTTGACATGAACTTACTTGGCATAGCATTGATATTTGACTAAATGGCTTATTGACTTACTTAGGAGAATGAGAAAATGCCTTGACTAATTCCTTCACCCCAGATAATTTCATTTGAATATTATTTAATTATATAACATGGGTATTTGAAGGAGGTCTTCTAAAAGTGGTAGATGATAAGGTTATAATCTACCTTAAGGTTAACTTGATGGGAGATTTGAGTATCCTCTCAGTTCATAAAACTACAAATATTATTGATGGCCTTAAAATAACTGTATCTTCTTTTTAAAGAAACATCAAAAGTAATTTGACTTGATCTCCTATTGTAATTACTTTTACCTAACATGGATTATATAAATGTCTTATTTGTTCTAAATATGTTGCCTGTTACTTTCATTGAATATTAGCTTGTTGTCATATTGTGGATCATATAGATCATGCAGATCATACTAAACTATGAAAGCCCCTTCCAGTATTATACATGTGGTAACTTAAATTATTTTTTACATTAGTGGTTTATGGTGCCATTACCTTGACATCAAAGTACCTTGGTGCCTTTACCTTGACATCAGAGTAATTTAGACTATAAAAAGGTATTTACTGTTTGGAGTTTAATTGGGCAAGATTGAAGACAATTTATAATATCTACATTTTATATTTTTAAAAATTTAATACTTTGTTTTTTCCTAAGAGTAAACTCTGTTGAGTAGTTTGTTTTTCTTCCTGTTGCCCATAGTTGACAGACAATAATAAGACCCTATATTATTATTATTATTTTTAAACAGAATCTTGCTCTGTTGCCCAGGCTGGAGTACAGTAGTGCAATCTGGCTCAAACAATTCTCATGCCTCCTGTGCCTTCTGCCTCCCAGGCTCAAGCAATTCTCGTGCCTCAGCCTCCCAAGAACCTGGGATTACAGGTGCATGCCGTGCACTGCCTAATTCTTGCATTTTTAATAGAGATGGGGTTTCACCATGTTGGCCAGGCTGGTATTGAGCTCCTGGCCTCCAGCGATCTACCCACCTTTGCCTCTGAAAGTGCTGGGATTACAAGCATGAGCCACCATGCCTGGCTAGGACCCTGCGTTTGATTAAGGCTTTTAAACAATTAAAAATAAATAAAACCTTCAAAGAGAGGCTACCTTTTCTGATCCTCCATTTAAAAAACTAACCTTCTGGCCGGGCGTGGTGGCTCAAGCCTGTAGTCCCAGCACTTTGGGAGGCCGAGACGGGCGGATCACGAGGTCAGGAGATCGAGACCATCCTGGCTAACATGGTGAAACCCTGTCTCTACTAAAAATATAAAAAACTAACTGGGCGAGGTGGCGGGTGCCTGTAGTCCCAGCTACTCGGGAGGCTGAGGCACGAGAATGGCATGAACCCGGGAGGCGGAGCTTGCAGTGAGCTGAGATCCAGCCACTGCACTCCAGCCTGGGCAATAGAGTGAGACTCCGTCTCAAAGGAAAAAAAAAAACAAAACTAACCTTCTAAAACTTCTACATTGTATATAAAATTTAAACATATTTTTCTTATGAGATATATTCATACTGATATATTTTCTCAATTGTTTTGATCTCAGTTTGCCCTTCTACACATAAGAATTATGCATTGTTGGAATAAAGGTTCCTTTTTAGAAAATACAAACCACTCTAGCTACTTTAAGCAGAAGGGGGTTTAGCATAGTGAATTAAGTGCTTACAAAATCATTGGAGAAACAGTCTAAGAATGAATCCCAGAACAGCCGAGTCCCAGCACAGTATAAAGCTGAAATTGGCCAACCGAGAGAAATACTGCCTCTACCACAATGAAGAACCTGAAGCTGTCTTCAGGATTACATCACTTTAGCTGTGATCTTTGATGAACAGGAAGCTGCTGTGCCATGACTATAGATTCTAGAAGCATACCTTGCTTCTAGATCTGTACCAGGAGAGGTGATGCCACTTGTGCTTCCTCTCACTCTCCATTAAATTAGAGTCAACACTGGGACCTCTGTTAAAGCTGCTTCAGAAAAACCAAGTATCTTTACAACTATTCTAACCAGCACAAGTTGGTGAATTATAGTTAACACCATCTTTCCTCCTTTCAAATCTCATGTTAGTGCATCTGAATAGTTAAACCAAAATCACACCTGAAACTCTGGCTGCTAAGGATTCCGGGAAATACAGTTTCTAACTTTCCAGCTCTATAAAATAGAAAGGTGTCTTGGAAGCTGGAATGGATAGGTGATGCCAGTTTATCATATTCTGTACAAGCAAAGGTATTAAGAGTATAGGGTCTGTAGTCAGGCAGCTTGTATTTTAACTTTAGGTTTGCCCCTTGTGAACTCTCCGATGTTGGGCAAATTACGTAACTGCCCTGTGTTCTAGTTTTTTCTCTCACGTAATGGATATCTATCCCATAGTGATGTTTGAGTATTTAATGAAGAATGTGGTAAGACTTGCATTAATTCTTACTCAGACATTTCATATAATTTTCTTGTGAGCAATCTGGGCCTGGATTATTCTTTGTGGTAAGTTTTATATGTATGAATTCAGTTTTTGAAATAGTTTAAACTATTGGGATTTTCCATTTCTTCTTGTGTCAGTTTTATTAGTTGTGTTTTTCTAGAAATTTGTCCATTTCATCTAAATTTTCAAAGTTAGTTTTCATAAATATCCCTTCATTATTGTTTTTTAATGTCTACAGGATTTATATTATAGTAATCTCCCTATATCACATTGATACTTCTTCCTTTTTTTCTTATTAGTCTTATTAAGGATTTATCAATTTTATCAATCTTTTCAAAGAAACAACCTTTGGTGTTATTGATTCTCTCTCCTATGTTTGTTTTCTATTTCATTAACGTGTACTCTTTCAGGGATCTAATTTGCTTATTTTTCAAATTTTTGCAATGAATGCTTATTAACTTTTGACCTTTCCATATTTTTTTCTATAAGCCTGGATTTAGCTGCATGTTATATGTTTTGAAATGTATTTCTATTATTCAATTCAAAATTACTTTATAATTTTCTTTGTTTTTTTTCAGAGATAGAGCCTCACTCTGTCACCCAGTTTGGAGTGCAATGGCTTGATCATTGCTCACTGCAGCTTCAGACTCCTAAGCTCAAGCAATCCTCTTGCGTCAGCCTCCTGAGTAGTTAGGACTACAGGCACGCACCACCACATCCTGCATAATTATTTTTATTTTTAAATTTTTTTGAGACAGAGTCTCGCTGTTGTCACCCAGGCTGGAGTGCAATGGCGCAATCTTGGCTTACTGCAACCTCCGCCTCCTGGGTTCAAGCGATTCTCCTGCCTCAGCCTCCCTGTTAGCTGGGATTACAGGCCCGCGCCACCACGCCTGGCTAATTTTTGTATTTTTAGTAAGGTTAAGGTTTCACCATGTTGGCCAGGCTGGTCTCAAACTTCTGACCTCTGGTGATCTACCCACCTCGGCCTCCCCAAAGTGCTGAGATTACAGGCATGAGCCACTGTGCCCAGCCTATTTTTATTTTTTGTAGATATGGGGTGTTGTCATGTTGCTCAGGCTGGTCTGGAACTCCTGGCCTCAAGCAGTCCTCCTGCCTCAGTCTTCCAAAGTGTTGGGATTACAGGCATGAGCCACTGCACCTGGCCTATAATTTTTATTGTGTGTTATTTTTCTGGTTCATAGGTTATTTATAAGTACATTGCCTAGTTTCCAAATATATTTGGCTTTTTAAATATCTTTTTATTTATTTTTGTTTGCTTATGAGTCAGAAGTTATTTTATATCTAAGATTTTTCTATCATGGGAAATGTCAAACATGTATAAAACTAGAGAGAAGAATATAATAATCATTCAGGTACTGATAAGCTTCAGCAATTTTAACTCATGAACAACGGTGTTTAATCTCACTTCTCCCATTGCCCCCCACACCATTATTTTGAAGCAAATCTCACATGTCATTTTTTTCTTCAGATGTTTCATTATGAACTTATAAAAATGACATTAAAAAATCACAATACCACATCAACCCAAAATAATTAATTGATGTCATGAAAGATCTGATCAGTTTTCAAATTTTTCTCATTTTGTCATAATTTTTCTTTATAATTTGATTATTTTAGAATAGGATCCAAATAAAATCCAAACGTTATTATTGGGTTATATCTCCCACACTTTAAAATCTGTCTTTCAGCAACACCAGCAAAATTATTCATTATGCTAAAACATACATACCTTGCATACTCAATATATCTCCCCATTCCTAGGTAAGTTTTGAAATTCAATTTTTCTCTCCTAGCTCCATAGGCTATTAAAGATGCAACTAATCTTCTCGATTCTTTCTTTTGGAATTGACAAATATCCCCAGGAGAAAAGTGGTTGCAAAAGTCAGAGTAACCTTTGTAGGTTTTCTCCTTTTAAAGATATCAGACTGCGGGCGAGGTGCTGTGGCTCACACCTGTAATCCCAGCACTTTGAGAGGCCAGGGTTGGAGATCACTTGAGCCCAGGAGTTTGAATTCAGCCTGGGTAATATAGGGAGACCCCACCTCTACAAAAAATTTAAAAAATTAGCCAGTCGTGGTGGTGCATACTTGTAGTTCCAGCTGCTAGGGAGCCTGAGGTAGGAGGATCGCCTGAACCTAGCTGGGTGACAGGCTGGGTGACAGTGAGGCTGGGTGACAAAGTAGGATCCTGTCTCAAAAAAAAAAAATATATATATATATATATATATCAGATTTGTAAATCTTCACTATCTTTGCTCTGTGATGTCTTCAAGTAATGTTTTAAAATATTTTGTTCATCTTTTATAGTTATCTTCAGTAGGAGATATATGTGAATTATCTAATCTGTCATTATTGGAAAGTCCCCTTACCACTTAAATTTTGAACATTTTGAACACTTAACTACTATGTGTTTATATAACATGACTGCAATATTTGGTTTTATTTCAAAGGTTCTGAAGCAAAAACACCTGGATGATTGCCTGCGACATGTATCTGTAAGAAGATTTGAATCATTTAATCTGTTTTCAGTAACAGAAGTCAAAGAAAGGGAAACTGAAAAGGAGGTTGGTGCATGGGTCCAATATACAAGCATCTTCTGTCCTGAATACAGTATCTCCATAAGGTAACCATTATTCTAGTTAAGATTTGTAAAAACTAGATTTTTCTTGGATGAGAAAAACAATCTAATAAGAATCTCATTATTTATTCTATTGAGTTTACAGACAATCTTTATCAGAACTTAGGTTTTACAACTTGTTTTAGGAAATCCTACTGTTTTAACTGGGTCTTGCTGTATTGTCAGACTAAAGAAAAAAATCCTCACGAATATAGTGTCATTTGAAGATAAGGTGGTTGCAAATCAAAGGGTTCATTTAAACATTCTGTCATAGCATATGTTTATGACAAAAAGCCGTGTTTGTTTTGAGGCAAAGAAGGCTGAAAGTGAAAACAGAATTTTTCCAAACTACCCTTCAAGTAGTAATCTGAAAAATCAAGCTTTGGTATTTTTTCCATTTATTTATTTTTATTACTTTCAGAATAGAATCAATCTTAAGACTAAAGGAGAAAATTCAAGTGAAAACACTGATATTGTAAGAAGCATATGGACTGTTCTGACTTTAAAAATCATTAGAAAAGAGACAAGAGAGTTGCAGACTGCAGTAACGAGATACCATTTTACTGAATTAATTTTGTCTCACAGTTATATTCTAGCATGTTGCAATATTACTGTAGGTGTTTGATTTTATAAAATCTGCCTTTTCTGACAGGATTTCACATTTTGAAAGGGAGGGAGGAGCACATTTACAGTAACTGTAAGAAGAGCAAAAAACATTTTAAGTGGAAATGTGACTGAATAAGGTTTAGGTGAGGCTAGGAATAATTTTAAGAAAAAATTTTCACAAAGGATGTCTATTTATAGTATATGTTTCTCGAGCTATTTTAGTTTAGAATATCTAAGTTTTAAAAGATATAATAGCTAAAAATTTTGGATTTGGATAAAAATTGACTAGGATGGGCAGGAAAGAACAATTAGAATATGGTTTTATAATATTATTTTACTGAAAATGCCGAGTGGGTACAGTAGCTCATGCCTGTAATCCCGGCACTTTAGGAGGCCAAGGCGGGTGGATCACTTGACCCTAGGAGTTCAAGACCAGCCTGGGCAACATGGCAAAACCCCACCTTTACAAAAAAATACAAAAATTAAATACAAATAATACAAATAATAAAAAATACAAAAATATAAAAAAAAAAAAATTGGTAGCCTGTAGTCCCAGCTACTCAGGAGGCTGAGGCAGGAGAACGGTGTGAACCTGGGAGGCAGAGCTTGCAGTGAGCCGAGATCGTGCCACTGCACTCCAGCCTGGGTGACAGAGAAAGACTCCATCTCAAAAAAAAAAAAAAAAAAGCAAAGCAGTTGGGGCATCCTAATTAGAATCTTATAATGAATGTACAGGTATACCCAAAAATCTGTAAGTTTGTATCTTTTATTTGGCATTTTCTTTACTTTTATTTGATTTCTTTCTTTTTTTTTTTTTTTTTTGAGGCAGAGTGTTCCTGTGTCACCCAGGCTGGAGTACAATGGCACAATCACAGCTCACAGCAGCCTCAACCTCCTGGGCTCAATCAATCTTCCCACCTCAGCCTCCGGAGTAGCTGGGATTACAGGCGTGTGCCACCACACCTGGCCAATTTTTTTGTATTTTTAGTAGAGATAAGGTTTTACCATCTTGGCCAGGCTGGTTTTGAACTCCTGAAATCAAGTGATCCACCTGCCTTGACTTCCCAAAGTGCTGGAATTACAAGTGTGAGCCACCATGCCCAGCCTACTCCAGGTTCTACTAAGGGGCTAAGCATTAGAGATGTCGGGCTGGGCACAGTGGCTCATGCCTGTAGTTTCAGCACTTTTGGGAGGCTGAGAAGGGTAGATCACTTGAGCCTAGGAGTTCAAGACCAGCCTGGCCAACCTGCTGAAACCCTGTCTCTACTAAAAATACAAAAAAAAATTAGCTAGGCATGGTTGTTCATTATAATCCCAGTTACTCGGTGGCTAACACATGAGAATTGCTTGAACCTGGGAGTGGAGGTTGCAGTCAGATGAGATTGTGCCACTGAACTCCAGCCTGGGTGACAGAGTGAGACTGTCTCAAAACAAACAAACAAACAAACAAACAAGACACTGGGGATGTTACCGTAATTGTAAACCCCATTTTCACTTTCTCAGTTCTTACCGCCTGAGATCACCTGCCGCAGCTTAACAGAGAGAACACACACAGGGTGATCAGTACTTGTTATCAATACTTATTAGTTTTGTCTATCTTAAACTATTGCTACCCACTAATTTGTCTCCTTAAAGTTTTATTAGAGTTGAAATGAATACCCCCAAGAGGGTTAATACCTAGGTATTTGTGAATTCAAAATACCTACTTGTATCTTGTTTATATAAGCAGTGGCCTTAATAAAAACTTTGACCATTATTTTCTGTCAGCCTTATATAATGATACTTAAAATGAAGGAATAATTTTCCCTTAGTGACTTTTCATCTGAAGCTAAGGTTTGAACAATGTAAAAGTTAGGTTACAAAATTCCCAAGGTTTGTTGTCGTCTTTGTCTACCTGTGGATGGTCCACTCTTTGTTTCAAATTAAATGTTGAGAGTTTTAAAATGAAAATCCATGGTATGACTCCTGGATTTTGTTTATTGACAAAATATTCTTGCCTTTCTGGTTCTTTCTTTCTTTCTCTTTTTTGGGATGGTCTCACTGTATTGCCCAGGCTGGTGTGCAGTGGCATGATCATAGCTCACTGAACTCTTGACCTCCCAGGCTCAAGCAATCCTCCTGCCTTAGTCTCCCAAGTAGCTAGGACTACAGTTACATGCCACCATGCCCAGCTAAGTTTTGTATATTTTGTAGAGATGGAGTTTTGCTGTGTTGCCCAGGCTGGTCTCAAACTGCTGGGGTCAAGGGATCTGCCTGCCCTGACCTCCCAAAGTGGTGGGATTACAGGCATGAGCCACTATGCCTGGCATTTGGTACTTTATTTCTTAGAACTTTGTAGAAGAGGCTCTTGTTATTAGATGGATGCAAGTTTATAAACGAAGAGATACCAGGAAATGTTTATACTAAAATTCTTTAATTAAAATTTTCTTTTCCCTGTCTCATAAACTGTAATCTATTGTATAAAGCTTGCTGTGTAGACACAAATTGTTCCTATCTCCCGTATTCCAACTTAATTTCAGCACAGCAGGAGTTTGCATATTCTGGAAGCTTTAAATTACTTCCATTATATATGGAACCATATAAGTGCCTGACTTATTCATTTATAAGTGTATGCATGTCTTAGGTATAGAAAAAGCTGAGAGGCCTGAACTGTCCTCCTTTGTTTGAATAAGACTGCTGTTGCTATGGTAATTGCTGAATTAGAAGGCTAGAACTCTTGACTTTTGGCTTGTCCTGGGAACTTAGAATGGGCAAAAAGTCAAGAATGACTTTGTCTTTGACTGTGTTGCATCTTTCTATTATAACAAATGCACTACACCGAGATCATACCTTCCATTTCTAGGGAAAGAAAAAGACCAAACCCTCACCTCATTATTTTAGTTATGTAGCTTGTGAATGTTCAGTAAATAAAAACTAGTGATTAGATGGTTTGCTTATGAATTAGATGTATGACATATTATTTTTGTATGTGTGGTATAACCTAGGTGCCTATATAGAGCTTGGCAAGGCTGGCATCTGAGACAAATATGAATACTGCATCTATATTTAAAAGCATAGTTTTAATGTTAGTAGAGATATTAACAACAGAGCTGAGCATTAGTAATAAAACAGCGTTTTTTAGGACCTGTAAAATATGATCCATACTTTTCAGAAAACTGTGAATTCCACTGTGTCACATTTTTATGGATCTTAAATCATAGATATGGGCTACTATAACTTAGTTTTCTAATTTGTTTTAAATCTCATCACAATTTTTTTACGTAGTGTGCTTACATATAAATATACTGTTTCAGTACATTGAAATGTTCCCTTAAACATTTTCCAAATTCCAATATAGTACATGTAGAAACCATCTACTAATTTCCTACAACTCATAGATATAAGACTGGAAAACATCTCTTTAGCTATTTATTTTTAAAATTTTTATTTTTTAACCACTTATTTTTGAAAGAACTCCAAAGCATCTAGAATTAAGTTTATTTGTTTGTTTGTTTGTTTATTTTGAGACAGAGTCTCACTCTGTCACCAGGCTGGAGTGCAGTGGCATGATCTTGGCTCACTGCAACCTCCGCCTCCCAGCTTCAAGTGATTTTCTTGCCTCAGCCTCCTGAGTAGCTGGGACTACAGGTGCATGCCACCATGCCCAGCTAATTTTTGTATTTTTAGTAGAGACGGGGTTTCACCATATTGGCCAGGATGATCTCAATCTCTTGACCTTGTGATCCACCTGCCTCGGCCTCCCAAAGTGCTGGGATTACAGGCGTAAGCCGCTGTACCCAGCCTAGAATTAAGTTTTTCAAACCTTCTGAAAACCTCTCCTCTTTGTTCTTCTGCAGCCTTTTAGGACGCATTCTACTCTCTGGCTTCCTTTGTATTTTTGGATCAATTTTCTTTTACTCACAATACAATTTACATAACAAAATTTACTATTTTCATCATTTTAAAGTATGAAATTCAGTGGCTTTGAGTATATTTACAATGTTGTACGGCCTTCATCACTATTCCAGAACTTTTTCATTACCCTGAAAAGAAACCCCATATACATTGGCTATAACTCCTCATTCTCCTCCTTCCCCTAGTCCCTGGCAACAGTAATTGACTTTCTGACTCTATGTATCATCTGTTCTGGACACTCTACGTAAATGGAATCCTACAATATGTGGCCCTTTATGTCTGTCTGCTTTCACTGAGCATAATATTTTTAAATTTAAGATTCAGCCATATTATACCACATATCAGTGCCTCATTCCTTTTTTATGGCTAATATCCCACTGTATGGCTAATGTATTTTGTTTATTTTTTCATCAGTTGATGAACATTTGGATTGTTTCTACTTTTTGGCTATTATGAGTAATAACACTATGAATATGCATGTACAAGTTTTTGTGTGAACATATGCTTTTAATTCTCTTGGGTATGTACCTAGGAGTGGAATTGCTGGGTCATATGGTAACTCTATGTTTAACTTTTTGAGGAATAGCCAACTATTTTTCATAGCGCTGTACGATTTTATATTCTAGGAATGTATGAGTGTTTTAGTTTCTCCCTATGCTTATCAGTGAAGCACTTGTTAATTTTTCTTCTCTTTTAAAAAAATTATAACCCTCCTAGTGGATATGAAGTGATATCTCTCTGTGGTTTTGATATGCATTTCTCTATTGTCTAATGATGTTGAACATCTTTTCATGTGCTCATTGGCCATTTGTATTTTTTTTTTTTTTTGAGAAATGCCTATTCAAGTTCTTTGCTTTTTTTTTTTCCTTTTTAATTTTTAATTTTCTTTCCAATGGGACTTTTGCACTCCTGTCTTTATCTGTTTTTAGTTGAGCTGTCTCTTTTTATTGTCCGAGTTATTTTTATATATTCTGGATATTAGACCCTATCATACATGTGATATTTGCAAATGTTTTCTCCTAGCCTGTGCATTTTCTTTTCACTTTCTTGATATGTAGTATCTTTTGATGCACAAAATTTTAAATTTTGATGAAGTCTAACATATCTATTTTTTCATTTGTTACCTATAATTTTAATGTCATATTTAGCCATGGCTTGCTTTTAACCTCTAGTTTCACCCTCTTGACACATTTAGGCTTCAGACTTTTCCTCTAGCAGCTTTTCTTTTTCCCTCTTCAAATAATTATCTGCCCCAGTGACTTGTTCCTCAGTCCTTACTCAGCAGGCCATTTTTAGGAAGAAACTCAAAGTTCCTCAATTCTAGGATAGCTTTAAGTGCTTGTGAAAAAAATTGTTAGGCCCTGGGGAGAAGAATCTGGCCATTGGTAATGGTTTGGGATAAAGCTTTGAAGTTTAGGACAAAGATAGAGTGAACTTTTTATACTCTGAATATGTTGGCAAAAAATTGTCATTGTTACATAACATTAATTACAAGTATAATGCTAAGACTGAAGTTTTTAAGGATTTAAGTTTGAGAAGTTTCTTTCGTCATAGGCATTACTATGGAACCACAGAGATCAGACAGGACCTAGGTAAATAGCTGAAGAACTAAGACTAGACAAGAGCTTATAGAGTTGATGCTTGAATAAAATAGATGGCTCAGTGAAAAAGAACAGTCCTTAAGTTTGGAACAAATGAAAGGGAACTTGAAGTAACCAAACTGAATCTTTGTCATACTACATTGATAGCAGTTTTCATATAAGGAGAACTAACTTCTTATAGTTTTGAAAATAGTGATTATTAACATTATTCTTTCATAAGATGCCATCTTCTAGGGTTTTTAAACCCTGATAATTTCATGGATAATTGATTTTATTTTTATAAGTATCTTAGAGGTATAGGATGAGGTTTACTGTTTCTCCACTGCCTACCCCCTTAAAAAGGTCATAGGGTAAACTTTCTGTTTCTTTGCTTTGAGAAATAATGCTTTTGGCCGGGAGCAGTGGCTCACACCTGTAATCCCAGCACTTTGGGAGGCTGAGGCGGGTGGATCACGAGGTCAGGAGTTTGAGACTAGCCTGGCCAACATAGTGAAATCCCGTCTCTACTAAAAATACAAAAATTAGCCAGGTGTGGTGGCAGACACCTATAATCCTAGCTACTTGGGAGGCTGAGGCAGGAGAATCACTTGAACCGGGGAGGCAGAGGTTGCAGTGAACTAAGATCGCGCCATTGCACTCCACCCCAGGCAACAGTGCGAGACTCCGTCTCAAAAAAGAAATAATGCTTTCAAGAATGGCAAGTTTTGCTTCAGTGATAAGTCTGGAAATCAAATTTTTTATTATGAATAGTGTTTTTAACTTTTAAAACATGTACTTCTATTATCTCAGTTTGTTTTTTAGAAATATAAAAAAATTTACCATTATTACAAAATGTTATTTATACTTGTTGCAGATTTAATTACAAATATTTATTTCATCCTGATATTTGAGAGAGAGAGAGAGAAAGAGAGATGCAAGAGGAAGAGAATATTCTTATTAAAATTAGGCCATAAACAATTCGCCTTTTAGCAATTTATCTTAAGTAAACAATCAGAAATAGATTTGATGTTTTCCACAAGAATGTTCACTGTAGCAATGTGCACAATAGCACAAAATTGGGCACAATCTTAAAATCTAACATAAAGTTCTGGTTCAATAAATTATGGTGCAGACATCCATTGAACTTGGAGCCATTAAAATCATGTTATGGGATATTACTTAACGATGTGGGAAACTGTTTATAATACGTAACATAATAAAACTGTTTATAATTGGTGAATAACAAATTGCAAAACAATATGGACGAGTGCTTTCAGTTCTTTAATAAAAGGAATATGTGAACATAGAATAAGATTTGAAGGCTGCGTACCAAAATTCTAATGTTATCTCTCCATGTTAGGATTATGAGCAGTTTTTTTCTTGAAGGAACCACATACTGCTTTTGTATTAAAACTTTTTTTTTATTTCTATACTGTATTGTTGATAATTTTAATAGTTTCATCTTACTTTTTTTTTTTTTTTGAGATAGAATTTCTCACTTGTCACCCAGGCTGGAGTACAATGGCACCATCTTGGCTCATAGCAACCTCTGCCTCCCAGGTCCAAGCGATTCTCCTGCCTCAGCCCCCTGAATAGCTGGGATTACAGGTGCCTGCCACTACAACTGGCTAATTTTTGTATTTTTAGTAGAGATGGAGTTTCACCATGTTGGCCAGGCTGGTCTCGAACTCCTGACGTTAGGTGATTCTACCCGCCTCGACCTCCTAAAGTGCTGGGATTATAGACGTGAGTCATCTTGCATTTTGGAGGTTAAATATTTTGCTCCTTTTCATCTTATCTCAGTATTTACTGTAGTTTTCCATATTAGTGTAAATAACCTCATCTATATGTAGAATCTTATAGGCCCAGAGAAGACAAAGAATTATTAAGTTATTATGATTGTTTTATTTGTGATTGGTGACCTTGTTTTTTTAGATTACAATACTTTGGGGCCTAGTGCTTATTTGGTCAGTCAGATTGCAAATAACTTTTTTCATCTCATTTAATCACCCTGTCAAAGAACTGGGCCTCTATGGCAGAAATAAAGAAAAGCTCTATTTTTATGGAAAGGGTAATACAATATACACATATTCTCTTACTATGTTTTAGTTTGTTGGGCTGCCAAAACAAAACACCACATACTAGGGGGCTTAAACAACAGAAATTTAGTTTCTTGCAGCTTTGGGAGCTAGAAGTCTGAGATCAAGGTGTTGGCAGGTTTGGTTTCTTCTGAGGCCTCTTCCCTTGGCTTGCAGATGGCCGCCCTCACACTGCCTTTTCAGAGGCCATTCCTCTGTGCGTGCATGACCCTGTTGTCTCTCTCTGTCCTACCTCCTCTTTTTTTTCAGTTGATAATTTATTTTGTTTTATTTTATTTTTACTTTTTGAGACAGAATCTCCCTCTGTTGCCCAGGCTGGAGTGCAGTGGTGCGATCTCGGCTCACTCGATCCTTTACCTCCCAGGTTTAAGCAATTCTCCTGCCTCAGCCTTCTGAGAGGCTGGGACTACAGGCGCACGCCACCACACCCAGCTAATTTTTGTATTTTTATTAGAGATGGGGTTTCACCATATTGGCCAAGCTGGTTTCAAACTCCTGACTTCGTGATCCGCCTGCCTCGGCCTCCCAAAGTGCTGGGATTACAGGCATGCGCCACCACACCTGACCCCTTTTAAAAATTTTTAATTTTAATTTTAATTTTTTTCCATAAATTATTGGGATACAGGTGGTATTTGGTTACATGAATAAGTTCTTTTGTGGTGTTTTGTGAGATTTTGGTTCACCCATCAGCCGAGCAGTATACGGTGTACCATATTTGTTTATCCCTCGCCCCCCTCCCACTCTTCCCTGCAAGTCCCCAAAGTCCATTGTATCATTCTTATGCCTCTGCATCCTCATAGCTTAGTTCCCATATACCAGTGAGAATATATGATGTTTGGTTTTCCATTCCTGAGTTACTTCATTTAGAATAATAGTCTCCAATCCCATCCAGGTCACTGCAAATGCTCCTAATTCATTCCTCTTTATAGTATTCCATTGTATATGTATATACCGCAGTTTCTTTATCCACTCGTTGATTGATGGACATTTGGGATGGTTCCATGATTTTGCAATTGTGAATTGTGCTGCTATAAACATGCAAGTGTCTTTTTCGAATAATGACTTATTTTCCTCTGGGTAGATACCCAGTAGTGGGATTGCTGGATCAAATGGTAGTTCTACTTTTACTTCTTTAAGGAATCTCCACACTGTTTCCATAGTGGTTGTACCAGTTTACATTCCCACCAGCAATGTAGAGGTGTTCCCTGATCACAGCATCCACGCCAGTATCTATTGTTTTTTGACTTTTTGATTATGGCCATTCTTGCAGGAGTAAGGTGGTATCGCATTGTGCTTTTGATTTGCTTTTCCCTGATCACTAGTGATGTTGAGCATTTTTTCATATATTTGTTGGCCATTTGTCTATCTTCTTTTGAGAATTGTCTATTCATGTCCTTAGTCCACTTTTTGATGGGA
The DNA here is from genome assembly GCF_049350105.2 of Macaca mulatta. NCBI lineage: Eukaryota > Metazoa > Chordata > Mammalia > Primates > Cercopithecidae > Macaca > Macaca mulatta. Next base: position 80,444,969 of record NC_133418.1, on the reverse strand, counting down.
TTGTTTGTTTTTTTCTTACTGATTTGTTTGAGTTTGTTGTAGATTCTGAATATTGGGCTTTTGTCAGATGTTTAGATTGTGAAGATTTTCTTCCACTCTCTGGGTTGTCTGTTTACTCTGCTGACTGTTGCTTTTGCTGTGCAAAAGCTCCTTAGTTTAATTAGGTCTCAGCTCTTTGTCTTTGTTTTATTTGTTTGTTTTGTTTTGGTTTGGTTTTTGCAGTTGCTTTTGGGTTCTTGGTCGTGAAATCCTTGCCTAAGACAATATCTGGAAGGGTTTTTCCAATGTTATCTTCTAGAATTTTTATAGTTTCAGGTCTTAGATTTAAGTCCTCAATCCATCCTAAGTTGATTTTGTATAAGGTGAGATGAGGATCCAGTTTCATTCTCTGCATATGGCTAGCCAATTATCCCAGCACCATTTGTTGAAAATGGTGTCCTTTCCCCTACTTTATGTTTTGTTTACTTTGTCAAAGATCAATTGACTGCAAGTGTTTGGATTTATTTCTGGGTTCTCTATTCTGTTCCAGTGGTCTATGTGCTTATTTTTATACCAGTACCACACAGTTTTAGTGACTATGGCTTTATAGTATAGTTTGAAATCAGGTAGTGTGATGCCTCCAGATTTGTTCTTTTTGCTTAGTCTTGCTTTGGCTCTGCAGGCTCTTTTTTGGTTCCATATAAATTTTAGAATTGTTTTTTCTAATTCTGTGAAGAATGATGGTGGTATTTTGATGGGGATTGAATTGAATTTGTAGATTGCTTTTGGCAGTATGGTCATTTTCACCATATTGATTCTACCCATCCATGAACATGGGTTGTGTTTCCAATTTTTTGTGTCATCTGTGATTTCTTTCAGCTGTGTTTTGTAGTTTTCCTCATAGGGATCTTTTGACTCCTTGGTTAGGTATATTCCTAAGTATTTTATTTTTATTTTTTTGCAGCTATTGTAAAAAGGGTTGAGTTCTTTATTTGATTCTCCACTTGGTCGCTGTTGGTGTATAGAAGAACTACTGATTTGTGTACGTTAATCTTGTATTTGGAAACTTTGCTGAATTCTTGTATCAGTTCTAGGAGCTTACTGGAGGAGTCTTTAGGGTTTTCAAGGTAAATGATCATATCATCAGCAAACAGTGACAATTTGACTTCCTCTTTACTGATTTGGATGCCCTTTATTTCTTTCTCTTTGATCACTCTGGCTAGGACTTATGTTGAAGAGGAGTGGTAAAAGTGGGCATCCTTATCTTGTTCCTGTTCTCAGAGGGACTGCTTTCAGTTTTTCCCCATTCAGTATTATGTTGGCTGTGGGTTTGTCATAGATGGCTTTTATTACATTAAGGAATGTCCCTTGTATGCCAATTTTGCTGAGAGTTTTAATCATAAAGGGATGCTGGATTTTGTCGAATGCTTTTTCTGCATCTATTGAGATGATCATGTGATTTTTGTTTTTAATTCTGTCTATGTGGTATATCACATTTATTGACTTACATATGTTAAGGCATCCCTGCATTCCTGGTGTGAAACTCACTTGATCATGGTGGATTATCTTTTTGATATGTTATTGGATTCGGTTAACTGGTATTTTGTTAAGGATTTTAACATCTGTGTTCATCAAGGATATCAGTCTGTAGTTTTCTTTTTTGGTTATGTCTGTCCCTGGTTTTGGTATTAGAGTGATGCTGTCTTCATAGAATGAATTAGGGAGGGTTTCTTCTTTCTTTATCTTGTGGAATCGTGTCAAAAGGATTGGTACCAATTCTTCTTTGAATGTCTGGTAGAATTCTGCTGTGAATGCATCTGGTCCTGGACTTTTTTTTTATTGGTAATTTAAAAATTACCATTTCAATCTCGCTGCTTGTTATTGGTCTGTTCAGGGTATCTAATTCTCATGCTTTACTGACTGGGCTAGCTGGGTGCCTCAGGGTATCTAATTTTTCCTGATTTAAGCTAGGAGAGTTATATTTTTCTAGGAATTTATCAGTCTCTTCTAGGTTTTCTACTTTGTGTGCATAAATGTAGTAGCCTTGAATAATCTTTTCTATTTCAGTGGTGTCAGTTGCAATGTCTCCTGTTTCCTAGTGAGGTTATTTGGATTTTCTTTCTTTTTTTCTTGGTTAATCTGGCTAATGGTCTATCAATTTTACTTATCTTTTCAAAGAACCAGCTTTTTGTTTCATTTGTCTTTTGTATTTTGTAGTTGTTGTTTCAATTTCATTTAGTTCTGCTCTGATCTTGGTTATTTTCTTTCTTCTGCTGTGTTTGGGTTTGGTTTATTCTTGTTTCTCTAGTTCCTTGAGGTGTGACCTTAGAATGTCAGTTTGTGCTCTTTCAGTCTTTTTGATGTAGGCGTTTAGGGCTATGAACTTTCCTCTTAGCATCACCTTTGCTGTATCCCAGAGATTTTGATAGGTTGTGTCATTATTGTTATTCAGTTTGAATAATTTAATTTTTGTCTTGATTTCATTTTTGACCCAGTGCTCATTTAGGAGCAGGTTATTTAATTTTCATCTATTTGCATGGTTTTGAAGGTCTCTTTTGGAGTTGATTTCCAGTTTTATTCCACTGTAGTCTGAGAGAGAGTTTGATATAATTCCAGTTTTCTTAAATGTATTGAGGCTCGTTTTATGGCCTATCGTATGGTCTGTCTTGGAGAAAGTTCCATGTGCTGTTGCATAAAATGTTTATTCTGCCAGTTGTTGCACGAAATGTTCTGTATATATCTGTTAAGTCCATTTGTTCCAAGGTATAGTTTAAATCTATTGTTTCTTTGTTGACTTTCTGTCTTGATGACCTGTCTAGTGCTATCACTGGAGTATTGAAGTCCCCTACTATTATTGTGTTGCTGTCTATCTCATTTCTTTGGCATTAGTAATTGTTTTTTAAATTTGTGAGCTCCAGTGTTAGGTATATATATGTTTAGGATTGTGATATTTTCCTGTTGGACAAGGCCTTTTACCATTATATAATATCCTTCTTTGTCTCTTTTAGCTGCTGTTGCTTTAAGGTTTATTTTGTCTGATGTAAGAATAGCTACCCCTGCTAGTTTTTGGTATCCATTTGCATGAAATGCCTTTTTCCACCCCTTTAAGTTAAGTATGAGTCCTTATGTGTTAGATGAGTCTCCTGAAGGCAGCAGATAGTTCGTTGGTGAGTTCTTATCTATTTTGTGGTTCTGCGTCTTTTAAGTGGAGCATTTAGGCCGTTTACATTCATTGTTAGTAGTGAAATGTGAGGTACCCTTGCATTCATTGTACTGGTCGTTGACTGAGTACTTTGGTTTCTTTTGTTTTTGCTTTTTCACTTGTATTTTTGTTTTATAGGTCCTATGTGATTTATGCTTTAAAGAGGTTCTACTTTGATGTGTTTCCAGGATTTGTTTCAAGATTTAGAGCTCTTTTTAGCAGTTCTTGTGGTGGTGGGTTGGTAATGGCAAATTCTCTCAATATTTGTTTGTCTAAAAAAGGCTGCAATTTCCTTCATATATGATACCTACATATATGATGCCTAGTTTCACTGGATACAAAATTCTTGGCTGGTAATTGTTTTGTTTGAGGAGGCTGAAGATAGGGCCCCAGTCCCTTCCGCATTGTAGGGTTTCTGCTGATAAATCTGCTGTTGATCTGATAGGATTTTCTTTATAGGTTACCTGGTGCTTTTGTCTCAGAGCTCTTAAGATTCTTTCCTCCATCTTAACTTTGGATAATCTGATGGCAATGTGCCTAGGTGATGATCCTTTTGTGATGAATTTCCCAGAGCTTGAGCTTCTTGTAGTTGAATGTCTAGGTCTCTAGCAAGACTGGGGAAATTTTCCTTGATTATTCCCCCAAATATGTTTTCCAAGCTTCTTCCTCAGGAACACCAATTATTCTTCAGTTTGGTCGTTTAACATAATCCTAGACTTCTTGAAGGCTTTGTTCATATTTTCTTATTCTTTTTCTGTTTGTCTGTGTTGGATTGGGTTAATTCTGAGATCTTGTTTTTGAGCTCGGAATTTCTTTCTTCTACTTATTCAATTCTATTGCTGAGACTTTCCAGAGCATTTCACATTTCTAAAAGTGTGTCTGAGGTTTCCTGATGTTTTGACTGTTTTTTCTTTATGCTATCTATTTCCTTGAATATTTCTCCCTTCACTTCTTATATTTTTCTTTTGGATTTGCTTGCATTGGGCTTTGCCTTTCTCTGGTGCCTTCCTGATTAGTTTAATAACTAACTTCCTGAATTCTTTTTCAGGTAAATCAGGGATTTCTTCTTGGTCTGGATCCATTGCTGGTGAACTAGTGTGATTTTTTGGGGGTATTAATGAGCCTTGTTTAGTCACATTAACGGGATTGTTTTTCTGGTTCCTTCTCATTTGGGTAGGCTCCGTCAGAGGGAAGGTCTAGGGCTGAAGGCTGTTGTTCAGATTCTTTTGTCCCACTGGGTGTTCCCTTGATGTAGTACTCTTCTCCCCTTTTTCCTCTGGATGTGGCTTCCTTCCTATGAGCAGAACTGCTGTGATTGTTGTCTCTCCTGGGTTCAAGCTACCCAGTGAGTCTACCTGGCCCTGGGCTGGTACTGGGGGTTGTCTGCACAGAGTCTTGTGATGTGAACTGTCTATGGGTCTCTTAGCTGTGAATACCAGCACCTGTTCTGGTGGAGGTGGTGGGGCAGGGGAGTACAATGGAGTCTGTGAAGGTTCTTAGCTTTGGTGGTTAATGCTCTATTTTTGTGCCGGGTGGCCTCCTGCTGGGAGGTGGCGCTTTCCAGAGAACATCAACTGTAGTAGTATGGAGAGGAACTGGCGGTGGGTGGGGCCCTAGACCTCCCAAGAAGGCCCTTTGCCTTCAGCTATCAGGGTAGGTAGGGAAGGACCATCAGGTAGGGGCAGGGCTAGGCATGTGTGAGCTCAGACACTCCTTGGTTGGGTCTTGCTGTAGCTGCTGCTGTGGGGGATGGGGGTGAAATTCCCAATACCCCCTCTTCTTATAAAGAAACCAGTCACATTGCTTTAGGGCCCACCCTAATGACCCTATTTTAACTAAATTACCTTTAAAAGTCCTATCTCTAAATATAGTCACCTTTTGAGGTACCAGGGTTAGGGCTTCAGCATAAGAATTTGGGGGAAGTAGGAGGCACACTTCAGTCCATAATTCTATATATCATTTATGACAAATTGTAAATGACAAAGTGAATGTTGAAGTAAATGTTTATGAATTATCAATGGTTATTACAAACTTTTATAACATTCTAAAGAACTCCAGCTGGGAGAGAATGTAGAGGATTGTAGATAGATTAGCACTAATTTGTTTTTTCCCTGAGAAACTCAGACTCTATGACCTATTGCACAATTGAGTCTATTTGTATATAACAAAGAGTATTTTTTATAGGTATTAATCAAATATCAATGTCAAGTCAAATATTTAAGAGTTAAGTGAAGAGGGATTAGAATTAAAGGTGTTAGAATTCAGATTAGTGGGCAAAAGATACAAAAACTTTGCTCACTGACATTCATAACTGCCTGTAGATGGAACAGCAGACCTGAAGATTGGCTAGTTCTTTGTGACTGAAGTTCTGAATTTTTTGTGCTGTTATAGAGTAAATTTATGTATTGTTGAGTGTGGTTCTGGAAGGTGATGATTTTTCAACTTGAAGATTCTCTATACTGTGTGGGTTTTTTGGCTTTAAAAAGGTTAAGAACTTCCCTTTATATAATGAAAACACAACAAGTAAATATTATTTGTTAGTACTTTAAGATGTAGATTTATCATTTAAAAAGTCTTTATGTTAAATATTCTGAGGACCATACTGTTTTTCTTTTCTTTTTTTTTTTTTTTTTGAGACGGAGTCTCGCTTTGTCGCCCAGGCTAGAGTGCAGTGGCCGGATCTCAGCTCACTGCAAGCTCCGCCTCCCGGGTTTACGCCATTCTCCTGCCTCAGCCTCCCGAGTAGCTGGGACTACAGGCGCCCACCACCTCGCCCGGCTAGTTTTTTGTATTTTTAGTAGAGACGGGGTTTCACCATATTAGCCAGGATGGTCTCGATCTCCTGACCTCGTGATCCGCCCGTCTCGGCCTCCCAAAGTGCTGGGATTACAGGCTTGAGCCACCGCGCCCAGCCTGTTTTTCTTTTCCTTCTCCCTCTAGTGGGCAGAAAATATTCTTAAAATATAGCATGGAATAATTTATTGCTATTGGATGTATCATAATATACAGTCTCAGTCTCAGCTTTTTTGAAAACTAAAAATGTTAACTTTTCAGAATCATTAAAGCAAACGCTTTACTTCTTTCTAGGCGTAATAGTGGATCCTTGAATGTTGAAGATGTCCTTACCAGCTTTGACAATACAGGAAATGTTTGTAAGTTACACATTCACTCTATATAAATATATTTAGTGTTTTACAAAGTGAATTTATAGTTGATGTTTTCTTCTCACTAATATTTTTTATGCTCACTAAATGTATGCATATATATAAAATAGAAAGTTTTACTGTCTTCAGCTGAAAAATATGTCTTTTATAAGGTACACCGACAAAATGGGATACTGCAGTTTTTACACTTTGCAGGTGTGTGTGTGTGTGTGTGAGAGAGAGAGAGAGAGAGAGAGAGAATGTAGGTCAGAAAGGACACTGGACACTGAAGTACTGTCCCTTTTATTTTTGTTTACATTTTGACCTCAGTGAATTCAATAGTGGGGCTGTTTCTTCTTTCTTTGCTTTGTTTTGGGTGCTTTCTTTGCCATTTCTTGCTTGTTTACTTTCACTGTAGAATAAACCCAGAACATATTTTTCTTGATGCTACTATACATTAATACCAGAGTGCTTTTGTTTGACGCAGTATTACAATATTATAGAATATATTGCCTTTTCATCCAAGCTTCTGATTAAGTGGTGATAGATTTGTCCACTGAGAAAATCACTTAAATATTTCTTATAATTCTTGTAATTAATTTCATGTGATGAAAGAAATCAGCCAAGAATACCTTTATGTCACTGAGTTAAACAGAATACCATCGTAAGAGCTATGGACTTTTTATGTTTTTTGTATAGGACATTTCTCTTAAGATAGTGAATTGTCAATGAAATATGACCATTTTAAATGTGAAAATAGTACTTATACTCTTTCTCTCAAAGAAAATTTCGGAAAAGTTAACTACTGTCTGATTTTAGGTAGTGTCTTTGGCTTAACAATGCAGCTTTATCAAATGAATAGATTTGTGTAGAATTATGTTCAGTAATACTCAAAAGTACTTTTGTTCTTATGTCCACATTATGATAAGCTTTTGATTTTATAGAAAAATGCTTGTGATTCACTAAGGAATCTATAAATGTCCTTAAATTATCCTAAATACCTAAAATAATATAGGTTTCTTTTTCATGGATAGTGACAGATGTGCCTTTTTAAAAATTTTCTTTCTTTTTTTAATTTTCCAAACACCAACTTGAACCAGAATGCTTTTTAGTTTCTCCATGTTGGCATTTAGTGAATTCTTTCCCACTTAGGCATATCTCATATTTTTATTAGGTCTAAGCAAGGACTGGGCAAAGCATATCAATGATGGTTGAGGATACATACTCTTTTAGTTCTGGGGTAATGTTAAATATCATTAAGTTAGCCTTACACATATGTAATTTCAGAAATGATTCTAGAATGTTAAATGTGGAATTTCTGATTCAGTAATGTAAAAGTCAAGTATTGTTCCCAGTTGACTCAGTATGAAATAGGGCCCCTAGCTGGCAGCATTATGTAAAATAAAAATTTCCTAAAGGCATCGATTATTATTTTAGGCATGAATAACTGTCTTATCCTTCTTTAACATTTTTTCCTGTCAACTTGTTCCATACCCCGTGTTGTTGTTGCATGAACAAACGGAAAGGTTGCATATTAAGGGTGTTTTTTTTATTGTTGTCTGTTGTTTGGTAGAAAGATTTAAGACTTTGGAATGATACCCACCTGCATTTGACTTTTGGCTCTGAAATTCATCTTAAGCAATTTGTGTCATCTCTATGAACCTCAACTGTTTTCATCTTTTAGGACTGGCTATATTATAAAGAAAGTACATAACATACCGCATGGCTCAGAGTTGATATTCAATAAATGGAAGCTATTAATTATTAGTGGCGATGAGTACCTATATAACCTCTTTTGTTTTTTTTCTAATAAAGAAGATAATATTATTAGGGTTATTCTGTTTTATACTATTTTAATTGAACTAACAAGGCAGAAAAATTAGATAAAATTAGCAAAATAGCTGTTTATTAAAATGCCTCATTATAAATATTGTCTTAAAAACCTGAATATATTGTTAAGTGATAGAAGTGGTGACAAAAATAAGACCTATTAAAATATGTTGGTTTGTGTACTTTTTATGTTTACTCTTTTTATTTTAATGGAAAAATCTATGTTTCATTTAATGATAAATTGGTAAAGTCCTGTTCCAATAAAGTAAATATTGATTATGACTTTTATATAATCTTGGACGTAAAGTAACCATGGACTGAAAAAGTAATTTTTCACTTCATGCCTCAAAAATTTGATTTTCTTATGCCAGTAGTGATATTGGGTTTGTGACTAGAAAACCCAGCAGAGGGCGCCACAATCATAATTCTTTGTCATAGCCCAATATAATTAGGATAAATATCTCAAATAATAACCCTAAGCTTTTACCATGTCGACATATGAAGATGTGTCTAAATATTTCTATTTGATTTATTTCTAATCTAATCTATTCAGTAATTCAAAAATACAAAAAAATAGATTTTTCCTGGCTGATTTTTTAGTTTAATTTTTTAAAATAACAGTTTAATTTTTCTACTTCTAGCTTTAAATAAAGAAGTACTTTTGATAGAGAGCTAAAGTTCCATACAAGAGTATCAGTTTGGAAATCACCACCATGGTAGTACATTAAAGGACAATTAGAATGAGGAAAAAAGTTTCTAATAGATGAGAGAACTAATAGATGGAATTATCTATTTATTTTAGGAATTTGTTTCTAGGTTAATAATGCTTCCTAGTAATAGAAAAAACAGCTTAATTAAAACATTTTCTAGTCACAAAAACCTGATATGTGTAGATAAAGTAAAAACGGTATGGTCATGGTTTAGTAGAACCATTAATTTCAATTTTAAATTCATTTTGAAAATCAGGGAATGGTTGTATTCATTGTAAATTTTCAAAGATGAAAATATCAGTCTTACCTTCTGAATTGGTTTATGCTCTAAGTGAAAAGACATGGAAAAATCTCTTTAATTTTGGAAAATAAATGAAACCTCTAGATAGCTTATTTCCTATTAGAAAAGATAATTTTTTTGTACTTACTTTTTTTGTTTAGAAGTTTTGTGATTGTAAATGTATGAATTGCAAAGTGTTTTATATTTTTGAGGTAACTTTTCGTTGCCTGAATTTCCTTGAATGTTGTGGGAAGAAATTAAGAGGAATCTCGTACAGAATGAATCACTTCTGCGTATTGATTTATTGCTGTGTGATATACGACCCCAACCTTCTTTTTATGTATTTATATTTACTATGGTGGAAAACAAACCATTTTGAAAGTGCTTACCTTTAACTAGGAATAGGTATGTGTATTTCATTCTTTGGTTTCTACTACTTGAGAACCTACTTTCTTTTGAGATATCAAAACTTCTTGGTCAGGAGGTTGTATCTACTATTGATTCATTGTGCCTGGAAAGACATGCTGGCAGGCTACCTAGGGAAAAGTATAAGATGACATCTTTCACCTCAGATGAGATACTGGCTGCTTCTGTGTTTCCTTTGATATGTTGCTCGGATACCTTGGATAACAAGGGAGTGCTCTATAAGCATTGTAGCAAATTTCTTGCTTCTGCTTTTTCTGTGGGCACAGGCTCCTTTCTAGCTAGTCCTCTGACCTCTGGTCAAAGAAGCTGCACCATGCTGTCTCTTCCAAAATCATTTTCCTTTTCTCCAAAGTCATTTCTTTCCACTACTGAAAGGAATTTTTACAAATGTAATTCTCCACAGTGCTTACTTGATCCAAATTTGGATATCATAGTATCTAATATAACTATTTGTTGTTTATAACATCTCATCTTATGCTTGGGTCTGTAATAGATTCATTTGAACATTTTTAGCACATCCTTCGTTTAGTAGTATGAACAGAAGTGTTAGTACTTCATATAATTTATTATAAACTATGTACAATATAATATATATAATCCTGTAAAGGATAGGAGGTCAGTAGTTACATCATTTCAATAATTATCATTGTGAAACAGGATTCCTGGCAAATGTTGCAGCTTAAGTCTGGGGGATGTATTTGTAAAATTTCTCCACTATTCTTTGAAAACAATTTTTTTTCCTGGTTGAGCTCCATGGCAGGACCCTGTGGTAGTTGGTGTCGCTTTATCTCCTGGAGGAATTTGTAGACCCTCTGCCATATATTACTCTACATGTGACAATGATGATTTTTTTTTTCCCCAGTGAATTCTAAGACTGACCGGATTTTTTTTTTTTTTTTTTTTTAAATGGAATTTCACTCTTGTCCCCCAGGCTGGAGTGCAATGGTGCATTCGCGGCTTACTGCAACCTCTGCCTCCTAGGTTCAAGTGATTCTCCTGCCTCAGCCTCCCAAGTAGCGGGGATTACAGGCGCCTGCCACCATGTCCAGCTAATTTTTGTATTTTTCGTAGAGACGGAGTTTCACCATGTTGGCCAGGCTGGCCTCCAACTCCTGACCTCAGGTGATTTACCCACCACAGCCTCCCAAACTGCTGGGATTACAGGCATGAGCCACTGTGCCTGGCCTGACCAGGATTTTTAATGCACACAGCTATAGACTTTGCTTCCTAGTCGTCTGATAGCAGGATCTGTTTGTCTGTTTGTGATGTATCTAAAACTGATCTCTTTTGGGGTAGTATCAATTATTTTTGAAAGAGAGACTCATTAAAATAAAAGCCAGGTGTGGTGGTATGTTCGGGTAGTCCCAGCTACTCAGAAGGCTAAGGCTGGATGATTGCTTGAGCCCAAGAATTTGAGGCAAGCCTGGGCAATATAGCAAGACTTTTTCTGTAAAAAAAGAAAATCAAATATTTATCTTTCTGGTTTTTCTAGAGGAAAAAAAATTATATGTTTTCACTTTTTACTTGTATTTAGGAAGCCAAAGGTAATAGTTTATTTGGAAATATGGTCTAAATTTTTAGTTTTTCTGTTTCATTGTTGTTACATTATAAAGTTAGGGTTTGGAATGTTGGTGAAATTATCAAAGCTTCAAGAGTGTCAGCTTGGATTTTCGAATGTTATTCTTATTCAAATAAAGATGTCTATATATGTAGTGCATATGTATGTATATATGTATAAGTAGATATATAATGCATATATGTAGTATATGTGTACACATATGCATTATATATCTACATATACATATATGCATTGTATATCTATATTTATATACAGATATATACATGTACACAGTAAAGTAGTTTGATTAAAAAATGAAAAAGTTGGGTTTTTATGGGTCATTGCTCTGTTTTTAATTTAGAGTGGTTATGGAAGGTACATGGGGTATAAAGTTCAGGTTTTAGCTCTGCTGGTTATTAGCTATGTAATTGTAGACAAGTCTTTGTACAAATCTTAACCCCTTATGTAAAATTGAATAGGAAACAATAACTACTTTATAGTGAGGTGAACATAATATTAGATAATGTGAAAGTACAAAGTAAACTGTAAATAACATTTGTATTTTTTATGGTTAGTAATAATATCATCTGTCTCATTCTTGAGTTTCAGTACCTTTGTTATCGGAAAATAATACAAGATAGAAGATGTTTTTGATGTGTGCCATTCTGCTTTAATATCGTACATTATTTTGTTATGTGAAAACAGTGTAAAGCTACATAATTAAAATAGCGTGGCATTATTGCAGAAATACACATATAAATCAATGTTTTAGAATAAAGGGTTCACAAAGACCTAAATATATGTGACTTAACGTATGATGAAAATACAATTTCAGTAAGAGAGGAAAGGATGGATTCTTCAATAAATAGTATTGGGACCATTGCCTAGGAATTTAGGAAACTAATAAAGCTGACTCCCTCCTATATACTATATGCCAAAATAAATTTAATATGGGTTAAGTATTTAATTAAAAGTCATAACACTCTTAGATATTTCAGATGAATAATTTTAATATATTGAAATCAAGAAGGTCCTTCTAGGTGTGAGTTAAACACCATGAATGTAAAGATTAATAGATTGACTAAATTAAGATTTAAAGCCCATTTATTCAAAAAGCAACATCAAAAAAGTTGAAATACAAATTACACACTGGCAATTATTATTTATGACATATATTCACATGAAGATGTATTTTCTTTATTTTGTAAAGAGCTCTCACAAATCCATAACAAAAAGACAATCTGAAAACCTGTAAGATAGAGAAAAACATCGCCAAAAAATTAAGAAGAGGTATTTCACAAAAGAAATAGCAATGTTCTATAAGTACATCAAGTGGTTTTTTACTAGGAATTGAGGGAGTGAATTTTAAAAGTGAGATAATTTTTGCTTATCAGGTTGGCGAAGATGAAAGAAGTTAAGCAGTAACCAGTACATTGTAGGGAACTGGGTATTCTCATACACTATTGGTGGGGAGGAGGTAAAAATAATTCTGCTTTTCCAGAGCCAGTCTGATTGTATCTTTCATAATTTTAAATATCCATATCTTTCAACGAATAATTCCCCTTCTAAAAAAAGAAAAAAAAAATGAAACCAGGAGGGGCGCAGTGGCTCACACCTGTAACCCCAGAACTTTGGGAAGCCAAGGTGGGTGGATCACTTGAGGCCAGGAGTTCGAGACCAGCCTGGCCAACATAGTGAAACCCCGTCTCTACGAAAAATGCAAAAATTAGCCAGGCTTTGTACTCAGTTTGGAAGTTAAAGAGTAGTTTTTCAAATGAAAATAGCATTATTTTTTTCCAGTTATAAAAGGAATACACGCCAATCCCTCCTAGGTTCAAGTGATTCTCTCTGCCTCAGCCTTCCCAGTAGCTGGGATTACAGGCACCTGCCACCACGCCCGGCTAATTTTTGTAATTTTTAGTAGAGACAGGGTTTTGCCATGGTTTTTTGTTTGTTTGTTTTTTGACACATTGTCTCGCCGTGTTGCCCAGGCTGGAGTGCAGTGGCATGATCTCAGCTCACTGCAACCTCTGCCTCCCGGGTTCAAGCAATTGCCTCCCAGGTTCAAGCAATTCCCCTGCCTCAGCCTCCTGAGTAGCTGGAATTGCAAATTACAATGTGTCAAAAAACAAACAAACAAAAAACCATAGCGAAACCCCATCTCTACTAAAAATTACAAAAATTAGCCGGCCGTGGTGGCAGGTGCCTGTAATCCCAGCTACTGGGAAGGCTGAGGCAGAGAGAATCGCTTGAACCTGGGAGGGATTGGCGTATATTCCTTTTATAACTGGAAAAAAATAATGCTATTTTCATTTGAAAAACTACTCTTTAATTTCCAAACTGAGTATTTTTTTTTTTTTGACTGAAAGCTATGATAAAATCTCAAATTGCTTAGGACAGCATTGTGAAAAAAAGGAGCAATTCATTTTACCAGTGAAAAAGTATACAATATTGACTGGGCACAGTGGCTTACGCCTGCAATCCCAGCACTTTGGGAGGCCAAGGTGGGCGGATCACAAGGTCAGGAGATCGAGACCATCCTGGCCGACATGGGGAAACCCCATTCCTACTAAAAATAACAAAAATTAGCTGGGCGTGGTGGCATGTGCCTGTAGTCCCAGCTACTTGGGTGGCTGAGGCAGGAGAATCGCTTGAACCCAGGAGGCGGAGGTTGCAGTGAGCCGAGATTGTGCCACTGCCCTTCAGCCTGGGTGACAGAGCGAGACTCCATCTCAAAAATAAAGAGACAAAGTATACAATATTTTGTTTTAAATAATGCTTCTCTTGAAGGAGCTCACAGCATGTTAGATGTTAATGTTATTAGTCGCCCATTACACGTATGAGATAATCAGGGATCAAATCATTTTAGCCCTTTTTTAGGTTGGGAAAGTACAAAGAGGTTAAAGTCAGTCAGTGGCAGAATATTGAGCTTTGGGCCTAGAACATTTAAAAGTTGTGTTAGAAAATAAATACATAAGGTCATTCAATGCATTATGTGGTTAGAATGCATGGGTAATGGTCAGCAGCCCTGGGATCATAGTGGACCTGAAAGCCAGTGGAGCGCGGATATTATGCAGCACAGCACTGGATTCTTAGTCCCTCTTTAGCATCGTAATGTACATGTAGTCTTTGATTCTTAGTCTGTGTTAGAATTTCTGGAGGTTGGCTTTGGTTGCTAGATGGTAGTTTCCCTAGCCATGTGTCTCCAACTTCTTAGTTCCACACTTGTCAGGACAGTTTTTTCTTTTGGCTCAAAATTGGGTAAGCGTGCCCCTAATTCGTAAACAGAGCCCTACACATTTGTTATCAATTATCAGAGAAGGAACAAGAAGTCTTTTTAATGTATTTTAAAAATTTCTATTTGAAATCAGAAACCGCAGAATTGGAATGGTTCTTTGACAATAGAACTTGTTGCTATCGTGGGAACTGACTGAAATAAACCCTATAATCCTTTGTAGATTCATATGCCTTAATCAGTGCAATAAAATAGAGAGGTAGTCCATGTCTTTGTCATAAACCTGCTAGTTTCTCCCTCCTTGAAATATCTAAAGGGATGTTCCTAATATAGGTACTTCCAAGTTTTAGCACAAAATATGCCAACAAAGTCTTTTTATTTTTCCCCTAAGCAAAAATACTGAGTAGTTTTCCTTTGTCTGTCTTTTAAATAGCTACCATTACTTTTGCATCCTTTGCAGTATTTGTCAGGAACTTTGTAAGTACTGTCCCGTTTAATAATCTTAATGACTTTCCAAGGGGTGAGGAAACTGATATCCAGAACAAGGTAATTTGCTTAAAGATTTAGTAGGTGGTGGCACAGGAATTTAACTATTCTACTTTATTTCTTAAAGGCTACATTTCTCCAAAATGGAGAGAAATGAAATTTAAAAGTTTGTGATGGGAATTGAAACTGAAAGTGGTAACTTGAAGGGCCAGAAAATAACTTTGGCAAATGGAATTCCGTGCAGCAGATTGTGTCTCAGAGGAGACTGATTAAAGGTCAAGGAAAAATGGGCTCTCCAGGGTTTCTGCAAGGTAGTTGACAATCTAATGGAGTAGGGATTTGGGGAGAAAGAATGCGTTTTCTTTTAATAGTCTTAAACCAAATGCGGGCTTTGTTTTACTTCAGTTTCTTTCTTTTTTTCTTTTCTTTTTTTTTTTTTTTTGAGAAGTGCTGATTTTTGTAACGGTAATACAATAATAATAACAAGTGATGTTTTAACATAGCCCCTTCTCTAAGGTATGTCTCAAACTTACGGCTGTGTATTTTAAAAGTGCTTACATATACGTAAATCACACAAAGAGCTCAACTAAAAGGATATTCTTGATTTTAACCAAGTTGTTTGGATTGTGGATAGTCTTTCCACGGAGAATTGTTATATTTGGACATTTATATGAACTGCGTATATTGCACTACTTTTGTCAATGCTTGATAAGAACAAAATATTTGATGATTGAATGAATTTAGTGTTTGTGTGTATATACTCCATGTTAAAAACATATTCTCTTCTCTGAACTTTTACTCTCCACTCAGCCCTGAGTCTGAATATTTTCATTATATTCTGGGAGGTGGGAACAGTTTGCAGGAAGGAATAAGGAGAACTTTCCAATCATTCTGTGTGTATGAGATTGAAAAGGTGCATGTTTTATGTAATTATAGATATGCCACATGCTCACAAAATGCTTGTCCTAGTATGCTGGATCAGGTGTAGTCTTTGCTGTGAATGGTAAATTCATAGTTTGTCTTTTTTTTTTTTTTTTTGAGACGGAGTCTCGCTCTGTCGCCCAGGCTGGAGTGCAGTGGCCGGATCTCAGCTCACTGCAAGCTCCGCCTCCCGGGTTTACGCCATTCTCCTGCCTCAGCCTCCCGAGTAGCTGGGACTACAGGCGCCCGCCACCTCGCCCGGCTAGTTTTTTGTATTTTTTAGTAGAGACGGGGTTTCACCGTGTTAGCCAGGATGGTCTCGATCTCCTGACCTCGTGATCCACCTGTCTCGGCCTCCCAAAGTGCTGGGATTACAGGCTTGAGCCACCGCGCCCGGCCCATAGTTTGTCTTAAGCCTTTGTCCTTCCAGGGTGTTGAAGATCAGACTTCTGTATCACTTAATTTCTGATTGACTTTCTACAAAAAAGTATTGTTTTTAATTGTGTGATAGTCAAACACAGACAAATGATATTTTGGTTAATCCTGGACTTTGTTTTTATTTTAATATTTGGCGACTTAATCAGAATTTACTGGGGATTGACTGGACTGCCATTAGATACAAGTAAGAAATGATATGTGTGGGATGAAAACCACAAGTTCTTCTCTGCTTGTGCCTATCCTCTGAATTTCTTTAACAGAGAAATTAGTATAACAAGAAATTTGTTGGGGGAGGGGGCATTGATTCTTATTGCCCTCTTTGATCTTTCTTTTATTTCCCACAGATTTGTTACCATTTCCTTTTTCCCTCTCTCATCTACTGCCATCTCACATTGCTGCTGGTTCTACTCCTCTTAAATACAAAATAATCAAGAAAAAAAAATACTAAGAAAACAATTCTAACTCTTGTATCCATCATAAGAAAATTCTTGTCATCCATTTTATCCCCTTCTGATTTTGTCATGATAGAACTGAGGAAGAAGTCTGTCAAGGTAGGATTTTTCTTGCAGGAGGTGAGCCTGGGGTAGGCAAACTGGAGGAAGAAGAGACAGAAACAGACCAAGTTCTTTTAGTTAGGGTGACTATACAGCCTTGTTTGCCTGGCATGGTCGCAGTTGTTCTTATCATAATTATTAACAATGCCTACTTTCACTACCAAAAGTGCTCTGATTTGGATGATAAATTATATGTGTATGTTTAGAAGACAAGGAAAGAGAAAGATTCGAAGCTTAATTATTTATATTCATTTATACCTCTTTATCCCAGCATAGTACCTTTCACAAAGCCTGACCCGAGTGGTATTCAGTAAGTATGCATTGATTCATTTGAATCCCAAGTCATACCCAAACAAATCTGTTCATTCTACACAAGTGTATTTATATTTGATATGTTAATATATTCTTTATAATGGAGAGGTAAATCTAAGTTTCAATTTTAGAGGACATATAAGACAAGCCCTATAAACTAATAGAAACTGAGTTTAGAACACATACATATTTTATTTAGGTAATACAATAATTTTTAAAAATCAGAACCAGGATTTAAAAATCAGAAATATTCACATAAAAACGTTGATTTTTCAGTTTCTTTTAGAGAAAAAAAAAATGATCTAGTGGCCTGAGTCTAAGCTTTCATGGTAATCATTATCTGGAATGAGCAGCGTCTTTATTTTGCCTTGGCACTCACCACTCTACCCAAGGACATTCAAATTTGCAACTCCTGATGCATATTGTATATTTGAAAACATTTAAGATGTTAAACTTTGTATATTTAGTTATCTACTTAAGATGAGCCAGTTCTCATTAGTCATTTTGTTTATCAAAGCTATTTAAATGAAATACTTAAAAATTTTTTTGGTGATAAACCTTTTTTTAAAATTCAACAGGTTAATCATTAATCTTTGGTAAATTTTTTTTTCCCATACTATCCTTGAATGGCAACAGCTGTTAACAAATATTTATATTATTTTATTTAATCAAAAATAAGCTAACACTATTTTAAATATTTTTCAACAGCCAGTACCTTCAAGAAAGCGTATTTTTGAAACATACTCATTTGAGTTAAAATTGTGAAATGCATTTAAAAATTGAAATTGAAAGTAGAGCTACTGGAGAAGTTTTAAATATTTGTGAGTATATGTGTGTATGTGCATGTACACTTATATGTGTGTATATATATGTATGTATATAAAATACATCGTTAACTTGATCTTCATTTGGTTCTTGTTTATTTATAGATTGGAACAGAAAGAGCAATCTCAACAAGTGTTTATTAAGTTCCTATTATGTGCTGTCCTGCATTTTCAATTCCCAAATGATTTATCAACTTTGAAGTACAAAGGAATAAAACATTCTTTCAACACATGTTGAAGCAACTACTGCATGTTAAATTTGGATAAATATCTCAGTATCTGATGCATCCAGGTACTTGGATGATTTCTGTGAACTATATCTGAAGTCTCACCAGCAAACATGTTTTAAAAATAATGCAAAGACTGGGCGCAGTGGCTCACGCCTGTAATCTCAGCACTTTGGGAGGCCTAAGTGGGTGGATCACCTGAGGTCAGGAGTTCAAGACCAGCCTGGCCAACATGGTGAAACTCCATCTCTACTAAAAATATAAAAATTAGCCAGGCATGGTGGCGGGTGCCTGTAGTCTCAGCTACTTGAGAGGCTGAGGCAGGAGAATCTCTTGAACCCAGGAGCCGGAGGTTGCAGTGAGCTAAGATTGCACTGTACTCTAGACTGGATGACAAAGAGAGACTCCGTCTAAAAAAAAAAAAAAAAAAAAAAAAAATTTCAAATAGCTACATTGCTTCACCAATGAATAATTTACCCTGCTGACAATTTTTAGAATTTTGGCAAAAAAATGGCTTGACTAACTACATTAAATGTGAATGTAATGGCATGAACATATTGTCTCAGGACATGATTTTATTTGTACATTTTCAAGGTTGAATATGTTTTCAGTTAAAATTATATGTAGATCAACTTCTTGTTCTTGGAGTCTTTTCTGAAGCCTTCTGACCTCTTCCAGTTTGGCCTCTACACCTGCAGCAAACATCTTGACATCTTCCTTCACTATCATCTTGAGTATTCATTTCATTGCTTTTGTTTTGTATCTTGTTCTAAATTCCATGGCTTCCTTTTTGTTTACTCTGTTGTTTTGGAGGATTATAAACTCCAATAGCTTCCTGAGAAAGTAAGGGGAAGTAATTTTTTGAGAACTTGTGTTACTTTGGTTGTATATAAAATGATAGAATTTAAAACAATTTCCCCTTCAAAGTTTTACAGTAATGTGTCGTAGCTTCTAGTGTTGCATTTGAGTAATCCAATGCTATTCTAACTTATCTTTTTTATGAAACTTGTTAATTCCCTTTGATTGAATCTTCTGTTATTCCCATTATTCCAATATTTTATGATAAAGTATCTTTGTGTGGCTCTATTTTCAAACATTGTGTTGGACATTTCTTGGGCACTTTCAATTTAGAAAGTCATATTTTTCAGTCTGGAAAATTTTTTTGAATTATTCTTTTAATGACTTTCTTCCCTCTGTTTTCTCTGTTTCAGTAACTTCTATTTTGGAATGTTGTACATCCTGGACAGTTCTCTAATTATCTTTTCATCTTTTGCATTTTTTTTTTTTTTACTTTTTCTTTACTGTCTTTTAACCTTTCTGTTGAGTTTTTTTATTTCTATTTTTATGCTTTTTAATGTCCAAAAGTTCTTTTTCTCCTTTCTTAGATTTTCCCCCCATAGCATTCTTTTCACATTTCTTAATTGCCTTTCTTGCATTTTTTGAAGATATTACTGAAAGTTTTTTTTTTTTCCCTGTCTTTATAGTCTTTGTTTCCTTTAAATCGCTTTGTCTGTTTCTTTTCTTTGGTCTCTGTTACAGTAGAGGCTTTCATTACATTTCTGGTGATCCTTAAGAGTTGTGTACTATAAAACTGGCTGGAAGGGACACTGATATTACAGTTTCCTCTGTGGGATGATCGATTAG
Source organism: Macaca mulatta (assembly GCF_049350105.2). Taxonomy (NCBI): domain Eukaryota; kingdom Metazoa; phylum Chordata; class Mammalia; order Primates; family Cercopithecidae; genus Macaca; species Macaca mulatta. The sequence goes on along the minus strand of NC_133418.1, from coordinate 80,425,200 downwards.
GTTGTTTCTTGGGGAACCCTGGATGTCCATATGGTGTTTCCCTTGAGCTGGCCAGTTTATCAGAGAAAACACTTTTGAGCTTGCTGCTTTGGGAAGTATGTATACCTTAGCAGCTAGCATTTTGGAAGATGGATAGGAAGAAGAGTCTGCAGTTACTCAACCCCCCAATCAGTTACTCAACCCCCAATTAAAAAGTATTTTACCTTCCCTACCACCAACCTCCTTGAGCTGCACAAATGCCCTCCAGTCTGGAGAGACTAGACCCGAAGACATCTGACAGGATGGAGCAGGGATGGTTGCACATATCTTTGGAATAAGAGATGAGATTTCAAGATCTAATTGTTTTGTAAGTAGATTTTCAACGAGTTCTTCTGTGTTTAGTCCATCCTTATCCCTACTCATAGACCTGTAACTCCGGTTGCTTCTTAGCTTCTCACGACTGCTGATTTAAGATTCAGCTTTTTGTGCCTTTATGAACCTTCATTTTGTTTTTAAACGTACTTACTTTTATTTTAGGTGGGGTATCAGGAAGAGGGGGAAGCTGATATGTAGATTCACTCTAACATCTTTAGTTACCATCTTTAACGCATATACACGTATGTGCACTCATGTACATTAATTTCACATAAATGCTATAACCACTTAAAAATAAGGTAATAAAATTTTTAATACTTCATTTAATTAGACTACATATGGTTCTTGTCAAATCTACACTAGAACAGCATTTCCAGTTTACATGTATTCAGATAAATCACCAAGGCTTTGCATAAATGTTAGAAATTCTTTCTTCCCTCATTTCTGAATTCTTCAGCCTTCAAGATTCAACTCAAATGTCACCTATAAAGCTTTTCCTGACTCTCCTAAGCTACAGTTCATCGGTCCTTTCTATGTTTACCTGTAGACTTTTTAATTTAATATACCATTAAAACATATCACATTGTGTTATAACTATGTCTAAATCACTTACTAGACTGTAAGCTTCCAGAAGGCAGGAGTGATGTTTTGTTTTTACAGTGCCTGGCATATAATGAATACTCAATATATGCTTTGTGGATTAGTGAACTTATTATTTAAAAAAGGAAACCACACTTTAAGTAAATAAGTTAGGATATGATTATTTTAGAAAATATTCACCGTACAAAATAATTTACAATGCATTTAAAATTTCATTACATGTCTTTTCCCCCCTCCAAGAACATGCTCACATTAGTGTCACTTTTGCATGTATGTGTACATATGTATGCATTTTGCATTGTTCTTCTTTAGTAGGGATGTTACTCATCTTTTAAAAGACATAAATGTTATTTTTAAAATGTTACGTATTGGCGATATTTTCCCAGCCAGATATCTTTTGCTAGGAGAGCACTAAGTTGCCATTCATCTAGTCTTTTGATCAGTGCAATATATTTTAAGCAACTAGTTCAAAAATACATTCAAATAGCATGCCCTATTCCTCATGAATTGCTATTTCTTTGCTTAAATTTCCCACTCAGACCACCAGCAATCCCTTAAGTACTTTTCCTACCAGCTAATGCTAGCTTTTAAAAATCTACTTAATGTTTCTCTTTTCTTTCTCTTTGTTGCCTCTGTCACTTAATATACCTGTGTGCCTGCCTGATATTGTTCCTTCTCAAGGTCTTTTTATGCTTTTAGGATGATCTTTCCTAGTTTCTTTTTCTACTGTCTTAGATGCTTTGATTCTGCTGTTTCTCCATTGCAAAGAGCTTAGTGGGAGCAGAAAGTGAATATTAAGAGTGTCTTTTTAAAAAAAAAAAGTTATGTATAATATTAAAGAGAATATAAATGCTGGTGGTTACTATATAACGAGTGCTTCAAAAAGGATTTTGATAAACTTTTAGAGTCTTTCATGGAGATAGAAATACTAAAACGTGTCGTGTTTAAATTTCTTAGACAAGGGGAAAAGGGAGCATTGAAATTTGGCAATTGTAAAAAATGAATGATAGATAAATGGGAGCTAATTAGTTTCTATTCTCTGTGTTTTTGTGCATATTAAAATCTATCTAAATACAAGGTTTAAAAGAGGTTAAGTATCATTTTTCATTTCTTTTGACCCAATAATCCCACTTTTAGGTATCAGTCCTCTAGCTCGTAAAGACATATGAGCAAGGATGTTAAATATAGCACTATTTGGATTGGAAAGGAAAATAACTTGGGAACAGTCTGACAGCTATACTTCCATTACTAATGGAATTGTTGGAAAAATTATGGTGTGTCCATACAATGGATTATTATATAGCAATCAAAAAGAATGGATTGAGTTATATGCTGTATTCTGGAGGGATGTCCAAGATGTATTTTTAGGTGTTGAGTAATGCATAAAATGTAATTTCATTTTAATAAAAAGAAACTCAATGAATGTGCAAAAAGCTGTGAAGACATATATACCAATTTATCAAAGTTAGTTATTTTAGGAAATTGGAACTTGAAGGAATGGGGTAGAAGAAAAATTAACTTTATCTCTATTAATCTTTGTACTTAATTTGTTTCAAGTATGTGTTACTTTTGGGGAAAATGTAATGAAGATTTAAAAAAAATGTAAAAATAGAATATTTAGAAAATGAATGTCAACTCATCCAAGATAATAATAACTCATTTTTAAAGCTGTAAAGAGACACAGAAAGTGATGTGCATAAGAAACCAAATGATGAATTAGATCATAATTTGCCTTTGGAAAGAAGGAATTGATAGCTCATGCCTATGAAATATATATTGAACTCTGATTCTGTTCCCAAACTTCTAACAGAAATTGCTGGGTAATAATTAGAAAGAAGACTTTGGCTTTTTATATATTAATTCAGTATTGTCCTAAAATTTTTGCCTAAACTTTAAGCCTTTTTTGTTGTGGTAACTGAACCAATCAATTTCATAGTTAAAGATGCCCCATTTTCAACAGACCATATTTAACTTGGAACCAGGGGCATCTAGTTATATCAGTTAGTGTTCTTTGGTTGTGAGCAACAGAAACTGAGTCTGGCCAACTTAGACAAAAAGAAATGTATTGGAAAGATACTACACAGGTAATAGAATTCATGTTTCACCTGACAGTTGGGCATTTCATTTTGTGTTTTAGTATGCCTCTAATTATATTCTCTGCTTTCAATTAGAGCTTTGCTCCAAATGTTCCTAACCAAGTGTCTTTGTCATTTTGCCTTAAGTCTGTTTTTTAAAAACAATTACCATTTTTTAAAAGGGAAATTTATGTAACAGCTATTGTTTAAATTGTGCCCTAGTAAATGATGAGTTTAGAGTTATAATAAGTTTGATTTATTATAAGAGATATTCCTATTCAGATACTTACAGATAGTTTCAACCTACATATTTTATTTTAGAATTGTCACCTTTGAGTTTCTCTTTAATACCACCCCAGTGTCTTTGTGTGTGTGTGTTTAGCACATTTGTTTTGTTTATCTTTTTTGTTGTTGTTGTTTTAATGGTGAGTTTTCTGGGGAGATTAATTGTAAAATGTTTATTAACATTGAATTATTATTATTTTTGAGACAAGGTCTCACTCTGTTGCCCAGGCTGGAATGCAGTGGCACCATCATGGCCTACTGCATCTGCAACTTCCTGGATCCCTCAGCCTCCCAAGTAGCTGGGACTATGGAAGCGCACTACCACACCCAGCTTGTTTTTTGTATTTTTTTGTAGAAACGAAGTTTTTCCATGTTGCCCAGCCAGGCTGGTCTAGAACTCCTGGGCTCAAGCAATCTGCCCACCACACCACATCTTCCCAAAGTGCTGGGATTATAGGCGTGAGCCACTGTGCCCAGCCAAATTATTTTTTTATACCTATGCTATTCCTTATAATTTCTGTCTACTTAACTGGAACAGTCTCTTGTGCTTTTTAATTGGATTCCAGACATTGTATATAAAAGGACAGCAGGGACTAAGGTAATAAGAGTCATGCCCAAAAGTGGGCATGCCTCTTCTGTTAGGTCATTAGTGTAGGATATTAAGTCAATTTAGTCAGTAGTGAAACTGAGTTTGGTTTTGTTGTTGCTGTAGTTATCTTCAGTTGTTCTGGTGGGCTATCATTACCTTGTGCTTAGTTTAGAGCCTGGAGTCTTAGAGAGTTTTTCTCAATAATTTTGCTCCCTTCACAGCTTTCAGTAGGCTTGGCACTGCATATGACAGCTCTCTGTGCTCCTGAGCCTCTCTAGAAGTAGACTGTTAAGTTGGTTCAAGGCTTGTAGTAGGGCCTCGAGGGCTCATTCTTGGCCACACCCTGTGCACCTGAGTCTCAAGGGTTAGACTTTTTCAATGTTCGTGCTTCTTCCCAGATGGTAATACACTTTTGCTTTGTATTAGTGCAGGATCATTGGCATGAGTAGGTTTTCTCCCCTTTTACAGCAGCAGGTGTCTTTTGCCTAGTGTCAGGGCAGGGTAAGGATGAGGTGGAGATTGCCTTGGCCAAGTTTACCTTATGAACCTCTGCAGTAAAATGGAAATGATACTACTATCAGGTGTAGCAGTGAAACATGTAGTGTACTTTATTTGGTACTATACAGATGTTTGTTAATTAGGTAATACTTAATGCAGAAGGGATAGATTGAGCCATGGCTAAAAGGATTAGGACTTAGATGGACAGACTGAAGACATTAGGGCATGTTGGGTAGATTAAGATAAAACAATGATAGGCAGCTGCAATTTGATGTGAAAGTATTTTTTCTTAAATCAGTTGTTCTATACCTCAAAATGTCATTCATTCATTCAGTTAGTCAGTCATTGTCTCTTGCTCTGCTTTACTAGAAGTTGGGACTTCAGAAGCATATGGCTCAACTGTAACAGCAAGTTGTACTAATAGGTTTCCCAGTATGCTGGGAATGATCAGGGAAATTTAATGGAGGCCTGGTTGTTGGTTTGGAGGCAGAGGATGACAGTAGAACATGTCTTTTTTTTTTTTTTTTTTTTGAGATGGAGTCTCACTCTGTCCCCAGGCTGAAGTGCAGTGGCATGATCTCGGTTCACTGCAACCTCCACCTCCCAGATTCAAGCGATTCTCCTGCCTCCGCCTCCCAAGTAGCTGGGACTACAGGTGCATACCACCACACCCAGCTAATTTGTGTATTTTTAATAAAGATGGGATTTCACTGTGTTGGTCAGGATGGTCTTGATCTACTAAACTTGTGATCCACCCACCTCGGCCTCCCAAAGTTCTGGGATTACAGGCGTGAACCCCCGCGCCTGGCCATTTTAAGTAAAAATAATGACAATGATAGTAAAATGATAATAGTAGCTCTAGTTTGTAGAAAGTTTTCTTGTTTTTTATTGTGTGTTTGTTTTTTTCTAGGTATTGACCTCTTTTATTAAAGGCCTGCAATACATAAATTATTATTTCCTATTTATTTCTTTACTTCCACAGATGAAGAAACTGTATCTCAGAAGGGTTAAGTGAGTTGCTCAAAGCCACTCAGCTAGTTTAAATTAGAGCATGACTTTGACCAAGGTTAGTCTAACTTCAAAGTCTGAACTCATTTTGTTTTATTACTCTGCCTCCCAAGACTCAGAGATCTCGTAAGGAAAGCTAGTATTCAGAAACATCCAATCAAAAAGCTCCTGTATTAAATTTAATTAATTAATTAATTTTTTTTGAGACAGGGTCTCGCTCTGTCACCCAGGTCAGAGTATAGTGGCATGATCATGGCTCACTACAGCCTCAACTTTCTGGGCTCAAGCAATTCTCCCACCTCAGCCTTCTGAGTAGTTGGGACTATAGGTGCACACCACCACACCTGTCTAATACTTGCATTCTTTATAGAGACAGGGTTTTGCCACATTGCCCAGGCTGGTCTTGAATTCCTGAGCTCAAGCGATTTGCCTGCCTTGGCCTCCCGAAGTATCAGGATTACAGGCATGAGCCACCACACCCAGCCTGCTTCTGTATTTTTTTAGTTGTTATTTCAGCCAAGATATATATATCTCTCTATATATATTTTGCTACATAAAGACAACTAGCCAAAATTCAACGAAGTATCTAGTCAGTCCTTTATTATGAATCCAGCATTCTTGCAGATAGGTATTGTCTTAATAGTTAGTTGACATTTAGACTCCTAGAGACAATCATGACTGACGGGTAATATCTACCATGACATTTGTTATGTTCTTCAGGCTCAGAAACATTTATACTTTCATATCATGTGGGGTTATGTTATTTACAAATTAGATATTGACTGGTTTTTCATTTCCTCTTGAAATTTCACATGAATCTTGGTTTGATTCTAAAAGTAGATGTTATTGTGTTATCTCAAATAAGTAAATTTGGAATTCTGTCAAGTTTTTATATACTTTTTAGGCCCCAAAGCATATCTTAAAGCCATTTTATAGTAAGGCTAGCAACTATTATAGTGGCACATTTGGATGGCTAAATATTAAAAAAAAATAGAAGACTTGTCATTGTTGTAAAAATGTGAGATCATACATTATGTCTTAATATGGTAATAGAAAACACTTTATCTTTAATTGTGGAATACTCTGTAATTTATAGAGATTTTAATAAAATAATTCATATGGAAAGTCACTGTTTTTTTTAATTGTTGTCAAAATGCAAAGAAGCAATCTGATGGAGATGTATGTAGGGACTGGGTCATTTGTTCATTCAGTAATTCAGTTAACCAATATTTACCATGCTAGACAATCTGTTAGGTCCTGGGGCATAAAGAGAAATATTGTCTGGTCCTTGTTCTCAAATGGTTTAGAGTTTAATGAAATAGATGAATAATTTGATGAATTTGATATGTTTTAATAAACGTAAGAAATAACTGCTGTGGAAGTATAGAGAAGAGCTGAGAGCTGTGTATAGTTTTTAGTACGTTTTCTTTATGTAGCATGGTTTTTGTATTTCTGTACAAAAGTCTGAAACTGGTAGGGAGTATTTTTCAGCAGTTTCTTACCATGTACTACCAAAGAAGCAGAATGTAAGAAACAAGTAATCCAGTAGTAATATGTGTATCCTTACAAACTTAAGTAATTAGCTGAGCATAAACCATAAATGGAAATGTCATCAGTTCAGTAGATTAGTAAATACGAGTCAGGTATCAGTATATTTTACAAGACTCTTTTTGTGATTTATCAGCATACTTTCATGCCAATGTAAAATGTGTAAGATCTTAAAATTGAGAGCTACAATCAACCCTGAAATTCCAAGTCTATTCAAAGCCCAGTGTAGACTCTGATGACTGTCATTTCACCTAAAGGGAACATACTCTAATTAATTCAAAGCAATGTGTCAGTTGCCTGTTCTTTAATATGCTAAAAGACAGGTATAGTAATTTGGAGAAATAACTTCATTAACAAGTGAAGGATTGCTGAGGCAAAGAGTAATTGTCTGATACTAATGGGATAGCAATATACCGAGAGATTAAAGAGTTTTAAGAGATTAAAAACAAACAAATTATGTTTAAGGATTGGTGAATTTTAGCTCCCCACCCCCGCTCTGAAAATGAAGCAATTACTGTTTAAAATGAAATATATCATTATGTATGAAATTAATTTTTAAAAGTAATTGATAGTTCTAAAGTAATAAATAGCTTTTGGTTAAGATGTTCCTATTGGGGTTATATACCTTAGTAAAGGAAATGTAATCTTTTGAATACCCATCTTGAGTGTTAACAGAAATGGCCTAGTCACTGTCATACCCATTGGTTCCTACTTGTAGAATTTCTAAAAGTTGAAAATTGGATTTAGTTTTTTAAAATACTTCCCTTGTTTGAGCAAATATAATTTGCTGTCTTCGTAGACAAAACCTTGTACATTATACTGCTGGGCATCCAGATTTGTTTGGGTAGGTATTTCTGTGAGTAATATTCTGGCTAGCTGAGCATTCATTCGTTTACTCATTACATATTTGAGTAACTACTGTGTGGCAAGTACTAGGCTAAGCACTGGGGATACAAAGGTAAAAAAAAAAGACATGGTCTTATAGAAGAGTCACATTTGGTTTATAAAGTTTCTGAACTTTGGACTCCAAGGAAATGTATAATTTATACTCAATTGCATGTATTAGAAAATTTGACCTTGGTCGTATGATATCTCTAGATTTTAGCTCCCTCATTTATGAAGTGAATGCATTTGGATTAGGTAATCTACAGATTCTCAAAGAGATTTTAATAGTCTGTCAGTGCCTCATGATTCTGAATAAGGGTTAAAATTTAAAAAAAAATCCTGAGTACCAGACTTTTTTTCATATTTTATTCATTAGCATATTGAATATGCAAATACATATTGCCTTGGACAATGTAACATTATTGCCTTTCTCTTATATATTGTATCCTTTCCCCAAGTTTTGTCTCAAGTAGTTTTGTAAAATTCCATTCATCAAACTATTTTTTAAATGGTTTCCACCAGTTGCCTTAGTTTTTTTAAAATCATCATTCAAGGTAGTCTTTTTAATTTTTTTTTTAAATGGTCATCCTAGGTGCTTCAATTTCAGCTGAATCTTTAACCTCTCTTTCGTTGTTGATTCATTGCCCAAAGTATCATTAACATCATCAAGAAACTTTGGCTTTGGATACGTAGCCAATTAAGACTTAACATGACCATTGTTTTCAATTTTTTTTTTTTTTTAAAGACAGTATAGATTTGCACTGAATCCTCCATAATTCTTCTGCCAGGACTCTTCAAGGATAAAGACATTATCAGAGAAAACACAGCATATAAAAGTAACCACAAGGAGATGGAACTGCTTGTCATGAGCGTTATGTTTCAGTGGATTGACTCCAATAGCTGGTGATAACCCACAAACAGTCTGTCCATTTGTTCTGTACATCCCCTGCAATGCCCGCTCTACTCCTGTACATACAATGGGGCTTCAAATATGTGTTAAATGAACGAGCAAATAACCAAAATAATGGCTAGCATATCTTTGACACAAATGGTTTTTGGGCCATTATAATGTTTATTTAAATTTTTTTTGTTTGTTTTTTGTTTTGAGTCTGGCTCTGTCGCCTAGACTGAAGTACAATGGCACCATCAGGCTCACTGCAAGCTCTGCCTCCCAGGTTCAAGCAATTCTCCTGCCTCGGCATCCCAAGTGGCTGGGATTACAGGTGCCTGCCACCACGCCCAGCTAATTTTTTGTATTTTTAGTAGAGACGGGGTTTTACCATATTGGCCAGGCTGGTCTTGAATTCCTGACCTCAGGTGATCCACCCATCTCGACCTCCCAAAGTGCTGGGATTACAGGCGTGAGCCACTGCACCTGGCCAGGTGAATCTTTTGAATCAATACATTGCATTGAATTACTTACAAGCCTTCTAAAACTATTTTGACACTGAATAAGTAAATAAGCACTAACTTGAGCAATAGGAAGCATCCACAAAATATCCTAAACATTCAATTTGGAATGTAGTTTAAAAAGAAATTAAAGAGGCCGGGCGCGGTGACTCAGGCCTGTAAGCCCAGCACTTTGCGAGGCTGAGGTGGGCAGATTACCTGAGGTCAGGAGTTTGAGACCAGCCAGATCAACAAGGTGAAACCCCGTCTCTACTAAAAATACAAAAATTATCCAGGCATGGTGGCATGTGCCTGTAATTCCAGCTACTAGGGAGGCTGAGGCAGGAGAATGGCTTAAACCCAGGAAGCAGAGGTTGCAGGGAGCCGAGATTGTGCCACCACACTCCAGCCTGGGCAACAGAGCGAGAGTCCATCTCAAAATAAAATAAAATAAAATAAAATAAATAAACTAATGGTGTTATCCATTCTGTACAGTTCTCTGGAGGCTGATTACAAGTGCTGAATGGCACTATAGTCTCTGTTGTTTTTCACTTGAGTGATCCTGTACATTAAAGTCATAGCGTACACTGTTTCTCTGCTTGCTTTCTCCTCATCTCAAAATGTAAGGTCAAATGAAAGAGGTAGGTAGATATTTAGAGAAGAGCATTTTGATCTAAATATAACCATCATGTAGTATTAGTAAAGAAATTAAGAGGCTGTGCGTGGTGGCTCATGTCTGTAATCCCAGCACTTTGGGAGGCCAAAGTGGGTGGATCATGAGGTCAGGAGTTCAAGACCAGCCTGAACAACGTAGTGAAACCCTGTCTCTACTGAAAATACAAAAATTAGCTGGGCAGGGTGGCATGTGCCTATAATCCCAGCTTCTTGGGAGGCTGAGGCAGGAGAATCGTTTGAACTTGGGAGGTAGAGGTTGCAGTGAGCCGAGATGGTGCCACTGCACTTCAGCCTGGGTGACAGAGTGAGACTCCATCTCAATAATAATAATAATAATAATAATAATAATAATAAATTAAGAAATGGATCCATGGGAAATATATACATTTGTTGAATTGAAAATTATAGCACTTGGCTCGTATCTACTGTGTTGTTCACTTAAAAAGCAGACAAAATGAAGATGATGCTTAAAATGAGTTATAGTTAGAAATCTGGAACTACCATAGTGTTCCAGAAGACTTGATTTCATATTTGGTCATGAGTTACACAATTAATAAATTTTAGACCTCATTAAATATATTTTCATGCCTGATTTATCCTTGATTGAGAACTAAATACAGGATTCACAGTAATATTTTAGCTTTCTAGACAAGATATTTAATAGCCGGGCTCAGGATGGCATTGTATTGGTATGCCAGTTGGTAGGCCTTTTGATTATATGTTGGCAGGATAACTTGAATGATACCCTCTCCCAAACCTGACCCACATCCTCATATCTCTGGCAACTCTATTTTAGAGTAGTTAGCCAGAGGTGACTGCTTGTAGGGGAATATAATGGCTATTTTCTGGTTGTTCCAAAGGAAAGAAAATATTATCTCCATGTATTATTTATTGCTATATAGCACATTGCCCCAAATTTAGCAGCTTAAAACAAATATTTATTATCTAACGAAGTTCCTGAAGATCAGGAATTTGGGTATGAATGATTCCTATGGTTCTGGCCCAGGATATCTTATCAGGTTGCAGTTAAGCTGTCAGCTGAGGTTGCAGTTATCTCAGTGCTTGACTGGGACTGGAAAATCTTTCCAGGGTCACTCACATTGTTGTTGGCAGGCCTCAGTTTCTTGCTAACTGTTGGTTAGATGCTTCAGTTTTTCACCCTGTGGGCCTTCCATGAGGTTTGCAATTTGGCAGCTTCCACTAGAGTGCAAGATCAGAGAGACAGAGAGTGGACACCCAAGATGAGAGTCATAGTCTTTTATAACCTAATTTCAGCAGTGACATACCATCACTGCAGCCATGTGGTGATCATACAGACCAACCCTAATCCCCTGAGAGAGGGGACTACACGGTGTGGAAATATGAAGATGCAAAGATCATTGAGGACCATCTTGGAGGCTGGCCACCAAACTCCTCGTGATGGATATCATCATTGGTGGTTCTCTAGCTGGCTGTCTGTAAGTCTCCAAAGCCACACTTGCACTGTCTAGCATTTAGATTATTACAGCTAGAGGAGCTAAGTTTGAATTTAAAAAAAATTAGCCAGGCATGGTGGCTCATGCCTGTAATCCCAACACTCTGGGAGGCCGAGGTGGGCGGATCATGAGGGCAAGAGATCGAGACCATCCTGGGCAACATGGTAAAACCCCGTCTCTACTAAAAATACAAAAATTATCTGGGCGTGGTGGCGCGCCTGTAGTCCTAGCTACTCGGGAGGCTGAGGCAGGAGAATCACTTGAACCCAGGAGGCGGAGGTTACAGTGAGCCAAGATGGTACCACTGCACTCCAGCCTAGTGACAGAGTGAGACTCTGTTTCAACAAAAAAAATCCTGGGTATTATTCTTATTAGATAGGTGTCAGATTATCAGATCACTTGGTGTTAGGCCTGGTACAACTGAGTTGCTAAAATATTTCATCAAGTAGGTAGGAGATATTTAGGAAGAGTACTTAAAGAAAATGACTTGTTTTTAAATTTTCCTTCTTTATAGGCCTCAAGTTTAATTCACTACAGAGGATAATTTTGTTTGCTTTGCAAGACAGCCAGACTAGAGGTTAAATGTTTTTTTTGACAGTTTGTGGTTACAAATCAGTCTTGCCGGTCCTATGTTAATTAGTTATTTCCACTGTCTCCAGACTCTGGTGATAGTGATACAAATTAAGATAATCACAAGAATAAATTAGTGGCAATAATTTCTTTGAGTCTTTTTCTTGGCCTTTAAGTCGGTCACTTTGCATTACTTGTATACATTTCTGATGTAAACAGAGAGAGCAAATTGTGTGTGTGTATATGCACATGAGTGAAATCTATAATGAAATCACAGTTTAGAGAAGGAATTATACGTTTAAAGTCTTCAATTTTATGAAAACAATGATTCTACATTTCTTCAAGTGGCTGCCATAGAATGGAAATTGAAATCCCTGGGTGGGAAGTGTGCTAGAAATCATAGTATTCCTTTTCAAAGTATTTTGCATCCCCTTATACATATATTCAGTACTTCATTTCTAACCCCTACACACTAAATCATGCTGTGATTCATAATACTCTGTTATGTTTTAAATTCAAATATTGTTTTTAAAGGGAAATTGCTACTAATGTTGGCTAAGCTCTACATAATAGTTTTGTAAATGGTTGTAGGTTTGATTCTTCTCATGTCAATCTAAATGTGAACTAATATTATTCAAAATCCTTTTAAGATACTGAATAATTGTTTCAGTTAACTAAATGCTTCATCAAGTAATATCAATTTATGAAGTATAGTTGAGTTTAGGGCATTTATTTAAAGAAAAAAATAATAGGTACATGTCTACATAACAATGTTAATGGATATCTTTTGAGTGCTCATGTGTTTGAAGAAAGAGGCATTTTAATATCTTAACAGAACAAGTAAAGTATAGATCATTGAAAAAATTTAAAAGTAATGTATGATTTAGTGTACTCTTTAATTTGTTAAAATATCAGCTTTATTGAGATATAATTTACAGAAATAAAATGCACCAATTCTGATGTACATTTTGATGAGTTTTGAAAGTTTTATACACTCATGTAACCTATGGAACATTTCTGTCACCCCAGATGTTTTCTTCTGTTTTTTTCCAGTCAATTACTACTTCTCGGGTAACCACTGATCTACTCTCTGTCACTTCGATTAGATTAGACTCTTAGTGTTTCATATAAATGCATTCTTATATGTTCTCTTTTTTTTTTTCCCTAACATGTTTCACTAGCATAATTTTTTTTTCTTTTTTGAGATGGAGTGTTGCTCTGTCGCCCAGGCTGGAGTGCAATGGTGTGATCTTGGCTCACTGCAACCTCTGCCTCCTGGGTTCAGGTGATGCTCCCTGCGTCAGCCTCCGAAGCAGCTGGGATTACAGGTGCCCACCACCACACCCAGGTGATTTTTGTATTTTTAGTAGGGACGGGGTTTCGCTAAGTTGGCCAGGCTGGTCTCGAACTCCTAACCTCAGGTGATCCACCTACCTTGGCCTCCCAAAGTGTTGGGATTACAGGCATGAGCCACCGTGCCTGGCTGGCATGATGTTTTTGAGATTCATCCATGTTGTGGTGTGTATCTGTTGTTCTTTTCTTTATTCTTTTCACTTTTTTCAGAGACAGGGTCTCCCTCTGTTGCCCAGGCTGGAGTGTAGTGGCCTGATCGTGGCTCACTGAGACCTCAAAATCCTGGACTCAAGTGGTCCTCCTACCTTAGCCGCCTGGGTTGCTGGGATTACAGACATGTATCACCATGCCTAGCTTTGTTTTCTTTTTATTCCTGAGTAGTATTGCATTGTATAAATATGCTCACACTTTGGGAGGCTGAGGCGCGCGGATCACGAGGTCAGGAGTTCAAGACCAGCCTGACCAACATGGCAAAACCCCGTCACTACTAAAAATACAAAATAAATTAGCTGGGCTTGGTGGTGCACACCTGTAATCCCAGTTACTCAGGAGGCTGAGGCAGGAGAATTGCTTGAACCTGGGAGGCAGAGGTTGCAGTGAGCTGAGATCGTGCCATTGCACTCCAGCCTGGGTGAAAGAGGAAGACTTCATCTCAAAAAATAAAAACTAAAAATAAAAAATAAATATGCCCACAATTCATTTATGCGTTCATCTATTGATGGACATTTGGGTTGTTTCCGGTTTTTGGCTGTTTTGCATAAAACTTCTGTGAACATTCATATACAAGTTTTTGTGTGTGTATAGACATGTGTTTTTCTTTCTCTTGGGTAAATACCTAGGAGTAGAATTGCTAGATTGTATAAGTGTACATTTAACTTTGTAAGATATTACCAAACTGTTTTCCCAAGTGGTTGTACTATTTTACATTACTACTAATAATGTATGAGAGTTCCAGTTGCTTCACATTTTTGCTAATGCTTGGTACTGTCAATTATCTTTAACCATTCTGCTAGGTGTGTAGTATATCTCATTGTGGTTCTATGCATATTCCTGATGACGATGACGTTGAACATCTTTACATGTGCTTATTTACCATTCATATATCTTCATCTGTGAAGTGTATGTCAAATGTTTTGCACATTTTAAAATTCGGATTGTCTTCTTAATAATGAGTTGTAGGTCGGGCATGGTGGCTCATGCCTGTAATCCCAGCACTTTGGGAGGCCCAGGTGGTAGATAACCTGAGGTCAGGAATTCGAGACCAGCCTGACCAACATGGTGAAACCTTGTCTCTATTAAAAGTACAAAAAGTAGTTGGGCGTGGTGGCATGTGCCTATAATCCCAAATACTCTGGAGACTGAGGCAGGAGAATCGATTGAACCTGGGAGGCAGAAGTTGCAGTGAGCCGAGATCGTGCCATTGCACTCTAGCCTGGGTGATAACAGCGGAACTCTGTCTCAAAAAAAAAAAAAAAAATTGTAAGAGCTCATTATATACTCTGAATACAAGTCCTTTGTCAGGCATGTAGTAAGAGTATTTCCTCCTTTGTGTATCCTGTCTAAAAAAATATGAATTTTTTTTTATGTGTTCTTCTGGAAGTTTTATAGTTCTTGCTTTTACATTTTTAGTCTGTGGTCCATTTTGAGTTAATGTATACATATAGCATGAGGTAGAAATTTGGGTTCTTTTGTTGTTGTTTTTCGCATGGGTATTTGCTTGTTTTGGTACCATTGATTGAAAACACTGTCATTTCTCCATTAACTTACTGTTGCATCCTTTTTGAAAATCATTTACCCAAATATGTATCGTTCTTTTCTAGAGTCTGAACTCTGTTTCATTGATCCATCTTTTATGCCAACAGCATTACATCGTCATGATTATTACAGCTTCATAGTGAGTCTGGAAATGGGATAATGTAAGTCCTCTGAATTAGTTTTTGTTTTTTCAAAGTTGTTTTGGCCATTCTAGGTTCTTGCATTTCCATACAAATTTTAGGCTAAACTTGTCAATGTCTACTAAGAAGTCTACTACAATTTTGATTGGATAGCACTAAATTTGTGGATGAATTTGGGGATAATTGACCTTTTAACAATATTTGGTCATCCAATCTATATACGTGATATGGTTCTCTCTTTATGTAGGTATTCCTTAATTTCTCTTAGTAAAGTTTTGTATTTTTCATTTTATAGGTCTTGTATATATTTTGTTAAATTTATTCCTAAATATTGCATTTTAAAAATAATATTTTAAATAATCTTTTAAACATTTTAATTTGCTGATTTCTGTTGCTAGAAATCAGTTATCAAAACAAGGAAATATATTTCAAGCTAAATTATTAGAAAAAGCCCTCTTGATTTAAAGTATGTGCTATTTATGAGATCTGAAGAAGCAGGGAAACTTAAACTACTTTTCCAGATTCTGTTGCAGCTAAGCTAAATATGAATTAGGTTGTACCACTTAGATGCACTTAGATGAGATTTGAAATGTCTTGGCCAGCTCTTTCTGCTGGAAAGCACAGTGGTGGACATGTTGAATGTTTCTACAAAAGCATTCCAGTGTTTGGTCATTAGTTTCATGGGTGAAAGTGGAAGGCAGCTTCCTGATCCCTAAATCTCAGGTATGTATTCTTGAACTCAGCAGTTCTAGTGGTGGCCTCCTATTCCCCCATCTGGAAGAGGAAAGAAGGGAGCAGTGAGCCAAAGGATGTTTGCAGCTTCTAGAAGCTTGTAATGGCAAGGAAATAGATTCTCCTCTAGGCCTCCAGAACAGATAGCAGTTTGCATACATCTTGATTTTAACTCACTGTTGTTGTTAAGAGACAGTTTCGCTCTGTCACCCAGCCTGGAGTGCAGTGGTGCAGTCATCACTGTAACCCTAAACTTCTGGACTCAAGTAATCTTTCTGCCTCAGCCTCCCAAGTAGCTAGGACCCAGGCGCATGCTGAAAACGTTATTTTTCCAAGAGGCAGAGGCTTAGGTAGGAGGATCGCTTGAGCCCAAGAATTCAAAGCTGTTGTACACTGTGATCACACCTGTGAATAGCCACTGCACTCTAGCCTGGGTAATATGATGAGACCTCACCTCTTTAAAAAAATTTTTTTTTCTTCTACGGTTTGTAATATCTTTTTTAAAGTGCAAAGAGTCATCTCACAGTCATTAGACACAATAGATGATGTAATGCCATCGTTTCCTTTTTTCGTATTTAGAGCTTTTTGCCATCTGAAAAATACTCATACAAGATCCCAATTCGCCCAAGTTTAGGTGAATACTCAGGAGAGGAAATTACACAATTATTTTAGATAATTATATGTAAAGATTTATTAATTGTATAAATGTAATGTGAGTTTAATAACAGGATATAGCTTAAATCTCTGGCTTCTATCTGAAAAATTTCTAAGGATCACATCCAGGCATATGAAATAAAAAGATGACATGTTAATCTGTGTATAATTTGTATATTTCTGTATAATTATATGGTCAAGTCTCAGACTGTTTTCTAGTTTATATTTACTGTTGCTTTCATATTGTTTTTATCTTTCTTTAATCTTAGAATCCAACCAATACTTTTCCCTACATTGCTAGAGAGGGAATATATATGTAGAGATAAATAATAAAGTTGACTCTTGAATAATACAGGGGTTAGGAGTGCTGACTCCTCCCTAATCAAAAATTTGCATATAACTTTTGACTATTAGTAAACCTACGGTTGACTTTTATTGATGAAAATCCATGTATATGTGGACCTGTGCAGTTCAAACATGTGTTGTTCAAGAGTCAACTGTATATATCTATTTTTTTCTCTTCCTTCTGTGAAAACTGCCCAGGAGTCAACTGTGTATAAAACCTGGGAGCAGTGAGGCACCTCCCAGATAATATCTGCATTGTTACTAAACCCTAGAAGATAGTGTGGCTAATTTGGAGCTAAAATAATTTAATTATATTTTTAAAAATATTAGTTGATAGGGTTGTACCCAGGCCTGTCATTCAAGATAGAGTATCATTTATTTCATAGCCTATATTCCACTAGTAGAAGCTTACTTTTTTTTTTCCCTTGGGTAATTTTTTTTAATTGTCTAAGGGATTAACTATTACCTCATTATCTTCGTTAATCACTTCCAGAGCTTTTTGCTATTGTTCATCACAGTAGTCAAGAGGATCACAAAGGAAGTGCTAAATCTTTATTTACAAAGAAAATTGATTCTCAGCTTTGCTTATATCTGCTATATATTTCCTCTGAATATTTGTTAGGGTAGCAATGGTTAAAATTAAATATTTATTGAGAAGTGACTTTTAATGTTGTGGGAAAAGATTTTATGTCAGAAAAATATTGAATCTCAAAACCATAGAAAATAGAAAAAAAATCATTATGAGACTTGACTAATGTCTCCTCAGCATGGTTTACAATATTCTCCTATTCATTTACTTTCTTTGTGAGCAGTGTTCTTGAAAGTTTTGAAGAAAGACTTTTGTCTTTTGTTAAATACTTTGGAATTTTTTTGGCAATATGAAGAAATCTTATTTACATGCTTGATAAGAACATCCATGGACTTCTCTTTTAAAGATAA
The DNA here is from genome assembly GCF_049350105.2 of Macaca mulatta. NCBI lineage: Eukaryota > Metazoa > Chordata > Mammalia > Primates > Cercopithecidae > Macaca > Macaca mulatta. Next base: position 80,407,331 of record NC_133418.1, on the reverse strand, counting down.
AAAACTTCAATATGAAAATTGAAGTTACAAACTAAAGATCCTCTCTCAGCTAAGAATTCCTTTTTAGAAATGTATAAATACAATTATCCTTTAATAAACATATCTTCAAATTTTCTCAGTAATGTGTCACTGAAACACATTAAAAGATGACATTGCTGCTCACAATAACAGTACAAAATGAAGAAAATAATTGAAACATAGATCAAGGATGTTAAAGATGGGTGAAAAAATTATCTTGCTTTTTATAACTAAAGTTTGTTTAATATTCATAACAGGCTTATAGACTTCTTAATTGTTCCAGGTAAAATACCTAATTTTCTTTGTTTTGAAAGCATTCTCTTTTTCTTACTAGATCAAAAACAGAGAAAACTTAAGAGTACACGAATCAATTATGGTTTTTAGAACAACAATGGATAAGAATGTTTTAAAGATTTAGGAGTCTTTTAATCTCTCTGACTTTTCATCATTTCCATTCTGTGTCGAGTTTTTGGTTGCAAAGTAATAGAAACTGATGTTGAATAACTTGAGTAGAAATAAATTCACTGGATATCAAGCAATTCTCAGAGTCTATGGTGAAGGCTGGAAAATGGGGCTTGGGAAATAAAGAGGAACCAAGGCAGGCTAGGCCCAGGAACCTCTACACAGATCAAACTGCATGATATAGTTTGGATATATGTCCCTGTCAAATTGCACATTGAAATGTAATCCCCAGTGTTGGAGGTGGGACCTGGTGGGAGGTGTTTGGGCCATGGAGGTGGATTCCTCATGGCTTGGTGCCATCCTTGTGATAGTGAGTACTTGCAGAATCTGGTTGTTTAAAAGTGTGTAGTACCTCCCTTGCACTCTCTCATGAGTAAAAGCTCCCTGAGGCCTTACCAGAAGCTGAGCAGATGCTGGTGCCATACTTATACAGCCTGTAGAACTGTGAGCCAATTAAACCTCTTTTCTTGATAAATTACCCAGTCTCAGATATTTATAGCAATGCAAGAATGGACTAGCACATTAATGTTGACTAACTTTTGTAGAAATAAATTTACTGGATATTGGGCAATTCTCAGAACCTGGGGAAGGCTAGAAAATGGGGCTTGGGAAATAAAGAGGGAGACCCAGCCAGGAACCTCTACATGGATCAACCTGCAGGATCAGTCTTGCAGGGATGCTCCTCTCAGACACACATCAGTGCTATCACTACTGGATTCTTAATGCTACTTCTGCTGTTGCTGCTGCAAATAGTTTATCACCTGCATCTGTATTTTGCCTTACTCCCTCAAGATTCAAAGTCCAGAATTGGACTATCCATATATATTGGTCATTAGTTGGAGCATAAATTTCTTTTTTTTTTTTTTTTTTTATTTCAAACATCTCAGCAACCAGATGGAGTATAAATTTTATCTTGTAGGTGAGTGTTTTACTCTCACAAAGTTTTGTCTCCCAGTTGACATTCTAATGGAGTTTCCAGTTCAGCTTCTCTAAGAGGTGAGCTGCTTTTTGATGAAGAGATACATAGAACTAGTGAATTCCCTGGGTTATCAGCCCATGGCTTTATTTTTATCACTGTAAAGTGAGCTCCTTGTTCAGAATCAATGTGGTATGGTTTACCAAATGTCCATTACACCTTTAGTCTCAGCTTTTCTTTCCTTCTCATCTTCACTCTATATCTTCCACCTGCAGCAGTAATAAAAGTATCACAAACAATTATATTTTGGAATTCCTCAAGAGGAATAATATTTATTCTACTGATCATCCTGGTTTCAATGGAATTATCCTAGGAGTGAACAGTAATCATATGCACAGATTCAGACCTCAGGACTCTATTTTATTTTATTTTATTTATTTATTTTGAGACAGAGTCTCCCTCTGTCACCCAGGCTGGAGTGCAATGGCGCAATCTCGGCTTGCTGCACCCTCTACCTCCTGGGTTCAAGTGATTCTCCTGCCGCAGCCTCCTGAGTAGCTGGGATTAGAGGCATGCACCACCACTCCTGGCTAATTTTTGTATTTTTAGTAGAGATGGGGTTTTACCATGTTGGCCACACTGGTCTCGAACTCCTGACCTCAAGTGATCCACCCGCCTGCCTTGGCCTCCCAAAATGCTGGGATTATAGGCATGAGCCACCGCGCTGGACCAAGACCTTTAACTCAAATAGCACTTCAAGCATCAGTTCCCTGTCTCCTTCCTTTCTGTTTTCCTGTGCTGCAGAGATGCCATCTTATTAATAATTCTATGAGCTTAGTTATCACAATGAATTCTAATTTTGTTTTGTATGTCATCTTCCCCATGGACTATGAACTGCTGGAGAGCAGGAAGTTTTAATTTGTCTTGGTGTTTTCTGCACTTAACACTACAGTTGGGACACAGTAATGGCTCAGTTTTTAAAAACAAAGTAACATGTACATACGGTTAAAATAAAATATATTGAAGCTTTATAATGAAAATCAACAGTCTCCTTTTCTAACCTGTCCTGCTTCTTAGAGGCCAACATTTTTAATTTCTCTAAGTAGTCTTCTAGCAGTTATTTCCATATTTCTTTAAAAATATTTTTTATCATGGTATTTCTTGATTCATCAATTTTAGAAAATTTATTGACCACCTGCCAACATTCCTGAGATATGTACGTATGTATGTGTGTATATATAGCTGTTTTTGTTTTTATGAATAATTAGCATGTATATTATTTTAGCTATGCAAATTACATTCATTACAGAGCCAAGTAGTGTTTTGTAATTATATTTTCTGTCTTATACAGCTTTCTTTTCTCATCCTCTTACACTATTTGCTATTATATTTCCCTTCTTGTACCACTTCTATACCTTATATATTATCTAACGTTTCTGTACCATATGTATTTCTTAATTTTTTTCAAGCCCTCCTGTAGCAGGACCAGTCACAGACAAAACCTCCTGGATACTGGTTTTAGGAAGGAATGGGCTTTAATCAGCTGGGAGCATAGGTAGACTCGTGTCTCAAGGTCCAAGCTCCCGGAAGTAAAGATTCCTGTCCCTTTTATGGGCTTACAACTCTAAGGGGTCCACGTGGAAGGGTCGTGATACATTGTGCAAGTGGGGGCTACATGATTGAGGGCTACATGCATCAGTGATGGGGGCTAGCAGAACAGTACAGAAGATTTCACAATGCTTCCTCATACAATGTCTGGAATCTATAGATAACACAAGCGGTTAGGTCAGGAGTTGATCTTTAACTGCCAGGCCTGGTTTTTGGCACCAAGCTGTTTGGCTATTGATCTCATTTCTGCTTCTTATTAACTTTTTGCTTCCGTTCTGAAACAGGAGACAATGGGAGAAGTGGTCTCCTTCCTTACTCCAGCACTATAGTTTTTTAACGAAATTTAAAAAAAATTTTCCTCCTGTTCTACCCTGGACTAAGTTTTTTCTTTAAGGCCACACCATGGTTAGTAACTAGGACTTCCTTTTATTTTTCTGTGCTGAATCTCATAGTTTTCTTCTTGTGGTCTGTGTCTTTCTCCTTGTACTCCCTTGTTTTATGGAAAAACATCCTCAAGTAACTCCTTAAGAAAGAAAGAAAAATTTTCTGAAATCCCTGTTTATCTGAAGAAGTATTCAACCTTCATACTTTATTTGATTGGGTATAAATTAGTTAGAAACTAATTGCCGTTTAGAACTTGAAGGCATTATATATTCGCTCTAGCACTCAATATGGCTAATGAAAAGTCTGTTGTTTGTTTTATAGAAAATTTTTAGGATTTCTTTTTGTTCATGGTCTTCTGAAATTTCTCAGTGAAATACTTAGGTATGTATTTTCTGTTGTTAATTCTACTGGGTATGGTTGAGTGCTTTTAATCTGAAGAGCCATATCCTTCACTCTGAGAAATTCTGTGTATTACTCCCTTGGGCATTTTCTCATTTTCATTTTTCTCTGTTCTCTCTTTTGGAACTACTATTAATCAATATTGCAAGTCCTAGGTTGATCCTTTGTTTCTTATTTTTCTCTCTGCCTTCTGTGTGAATGCTGTAAAAATAAAAATAAAAATAAAGTTAAAACAGTATTAAAGAGTGTACAGTGAAAAGTTTTCATGTTTCCCCAATGTCATGTAGCCTAGTTTCCTGAGGTAACCCTATACCGTTTTCTTTATTTTTTTTTTTAAGTCTTCCTAGAGGTAGTCTATACATATTGTGGCAGAGGTTGTATGCCAAAATACTAATAGGGATACAAAATAGTCCCTCTGTTTTTGGCCCTGATCTTACTCCTCTTCCCTTACTTCTGATACATCCATGCCTAGAAACTCTCTAGGATTCTTAGGATACATTGTCTTCCTTCTTCATTTTTGGGCTCTTTCACCTTGCTTCCCTGTTTCACTCTTCCATCTGCTTTCCATCTTCCATAGTATGGCAGTCTTTTGCACTATCACATAAACTCCCTGTTTTTCTTTGGTGTGTTGATTTGTACCTTTTAACTCCTCTACTATCACTTTAGTGGAACCTCTAGAGGGAGAGGAGATCGGATATAAATGTGTGCTTTCAGTGTTCCAGTTTCTGCTCTTCACTGCTGCTGCACTTTATGTGCGAACTTTGTAGCTTGTTTGAGTAACAATCCCATCAAAAAGTGGGCTAAGGACATGAATAGACAATTCTCAAAAGAAGATATACAAATGGCCAACAAACATGAAAAAATGCTCAGTATCACTAAGGATTAGGGAAATGCAAATCGAAACCACATGGCGGTACTGCATTGTGATATCACCTTACTCCTCCAACAATGGCCGTAATAAAAAAAAAAAAAAGATGTTGGCGTGGTTGCAGTAAAGAGGCAACACTTCTACACAGCTGGTAGGAATGTAAACTAGTACAAACACTATGGAAACAGTGTGGAGATTCCTTAAGGAACTAAAAGTAGAACTACCATTTGATCCAGCAATCTACTGGGTATCTACCCAGAGGAAAAGAAGTCATTATACGAAAAAGATACTGGCACACACATGTTTATAGCAGCACAATTCACAATTGCAAAAATGTGGAACCAATCCAAATGCCCAACAATCAATAAGTGGGTAAAAAAAACTATGATACATATATATATACACACACACATATATACACATGTATGTATGTATACATATATGTGTGTGTATATATATACATGATCTAGAACATTAAACAAGAATGCACCCCTTTTGATAAATAGTAAGATTTCATATCCTCCTGTAATATTCATAATTAGAACACATTCAATATTGTGACTCAAAGTTAAAGAATAAAATGTTGCATATTTTCAAATTGCATGGGCTCCTTTAGAGATTCTGAATCAGAATAATAAAATAATTAAAAATAAACATAAAGAATAATGAAAAGATAAAGCTATCTAACAATAGTTAATGGTCAGGTTTTTAAATGAATAAAACATTATCGTATCATTATCTTACCAAAAGACAACAATACTTCAAATCTACTTATGAAGACATTAATGATATGACTATGTAGTGTCTACTAACCATTATTATAGCAACCATTTTGGTGGAGATTTACTACATTGTTAGAAGAATATCATGATTAAAAGAAGAGAAATAGCAATTGCAAGTTATCCTAGATGTATAAAGACAAGGTCATTATAGACTGATAGTTAACAGAGCAATAAAAAAATGACATTTGACATGAACTGTTTTGATTACAGAAAAGGCTATGACTCATTTTTACATTCATATATTTATAAGAAAATTCCAGGTTTATAAGATTAATCCTTCAATTATTTTTTTCTTTTTTGTAACATACAATGAGTAATTGATGTTACATTTTTCAAAGGGCAAAAGAATTGTTAAATCAAAAACTGTATGTATAACATGGAGACTATTTCAGGGAGACCAGTGTATTATCTTTCTGGTTCTATATAGGATTGTATCTTTTTTTTTTTTTTTCTGAGACGGAGTTTCACTCTTGTTGCCCAGGCTGGAGTGCAATAGCATGATCTTGGCTCACTGCAACCTCCACCTCCCGGGTTTAAGTCATTCTCCTGCCTCAGCCTCCCAAGTAGCTGAGATTATATGCATGCGCCACCATGCCTGGTTAATTTTTGTATTTTTAGTAGAGAGGTGATTTCACCACGTTGGTCAGGCTGGTCTCGAACTCCTGACCTCAGGTGATCCACCTGCCTCAGCCTTCCAAAGTGCTGGGATTACAGGCGTGAGTCACTGTGCCCAGCCAGGATTGTATCTTTTAAGCCGAAAACTTAATAGCTTTGTTCATGACTTTAAAAAAATACCATGAGAATCACTTTACCAAGTAATTTACTTTATACAAATAATTGGAAATTATGCTATCACTAAAACATAGTTTAAATATTTTTTAAAATAACAGTGTTGTTATAAAATAGAATTGGAAAAGGCAGGTAAATCAACAAAATTGGTAATGGCAAAAGTTTCGGGCATTCCGTCTAAGAACTGGAGCAAGACAAGGATGCCCATTCTTACCACTCCTATTCAATATAGTACTGGAAGTCCTCGCCAGAGCAATCAGGCAAGAGAAAGAAATAAAAGGCATGTAGATGGGAAAAAATGAAGTTAAATTCTCTGTCTCCACTGACCATGTGATATTGTACCTAGAAAACCCTGAAGTTTCTGCTCAAAGACTCCTAGACCTGATAAATGACTTCAGTAAGATCTCAGGATACAAAAGCAATGTACAAAAATCTGTAGCATTTCTATGCACCAATAACATTCAACCTGAGAACTAAATCAAGAATGCAGTCCCATTTACAATACACACACCTAGGAATACTTCTAACCAAGGAGGTGAAAGAGCTCTATAAGGAGAACTTAAAACAATGCTGAAAGAAATCATAGATGACACAAACAAATGGAAGAAGATTCCATGCTCATGTACTGGAAGAATCAATATCATTAAAATGCCCATACTGCCCAAAGCAATTTACAGATTCAATGCATATTTCTATGAAATTACCAATGTCATTTTTCACAGTATTAGAAAAACGATTCTAAAATTCATATGGAACCAAAGATGAGCCCAAGTAGCCAAAGCAAGCCTAAGCAAAAAGAACAAAACCAGACGCATCACATTACACAATTTTAATCTAAACTACAGGGCTACAGTAACCAAAACACCATGGAACCGGTACAAAAATAGACACGTAGACCAATGGAACAGGATAGAGAATCTTGAAATAAAGCCACATACCTACAACCAACTGGTCTTCCACAATGTCAACAATGGGGGAAGGGTACCCTATTCAATAAATGGTGCTGGGAAAACTGGTTAACCATATGCAGAAGAATGAAATGACATCTACCTCTGACCATATACAAAACTAACTTAAGATGGATTAAAGATTTAAATGTAAGATCTTGAACTATAAAAATTCTAGTAGAAAACCTAGGAAATACTCTTCTGGACATTGGCCTAGGCAAATAATTTATGACTAAGTCCTCAAACACAAATGCAACAAAAAAATTGACAGTTGGCTCCTAATTAGACAAAAGAACTTCTGCACAGCAGAAGAAACTATCAACAGAGTAACAGACAACATACAGAATGGGAGAAAATATTTGAAAGCTACACATTTGACAAAAGACTAGTATCCAGAATCTATAAGGAATTTAAACAAATCAGCAAGAAAAAAAAATGCCATTAAAAGGTGAGCAAAGGACATGAACAGATACTTCTCAAAAGAAGACATCCAAGTGGCCAAACATGAAGAAATTCTCAACTTTGTGAATCTAGAGGGATGCACATCAAAAACACAATGAGATACCAAACCTTAGCACCCTACAATATACTCATGTCACAAACCAGCACAAGTATCCTCTGAATCATAAAATATGTATATGTATTTTTTTGTTAGGCTTCAAATGTAAATTAACATGGAGTCCAAGAGGCCAAAAAACAGCTGCTACAAAATATACTAGATTTGTATTATAATGAATTTGTGGCCCAAAGCAGACCATATATTTTCCTGCCTGGTAAAAATGTGATAGTGAGATGGGAGAGTTCCTTTGACCCCCTCATGGGACTTGCGACAGGGGTGGCTCATTTGCTAGGCTGCCTTACCCAAATCCCTTGTGGGAAAGGGAGCGCATAGGTGGGGGGGTGCAGTCTCTGAGGTGAATGCCTTTGGGCACTGGCAGGAACAAACCTCGTACTGGCCTGCAGCAGCCTCTAGGGGTTGCCCACAACCTCTGGAGCCCCCAAGGGTGTGTGTTACAAACAATGCTCTTTTAGCATTTGCCGTCTGCAGTTGGCTAAGCATTAACCAGCTCAGTGGAGGGTCAGGGTGACAACTTTTTGCACCCTGCCCTCTTGGTACCCAGTTTCTTGTCTGGTGTCCAGGAAGAATCAGATCACACAAACTTGAAGGATAGTGAATGCGGAGATTTCATTGAGTGGTGGAAGTGGCTCTTAGCAGGATGGAGAGCTGGAAATGGGATGGAGTGCGAAGATAATTTTTCCCTAGAGTTCGGTTGTTCCCAGCCCAACTTCTCTCTGACCAGTCTCTGATGTTCAGCTGCCTCTTCTCTTCTCGACGTTCAGACACGTCTTGTCTTCTTTCTTTCTTTGTTGTGCTGCTCTGCTCCTCTGCCAGTGGAGGTTGTGGTTTTTATGGTCACATGATAGGAAGTGTGGGGGGCGGCAAAAAGGCAACACTCGGGTGGGAAAGCAGAGATGTGAAGTTCTCATTTAGGGCCGAGGGTCCAGGCTTGAGGGACCCCACCCTTTTCTACTCAGTATTTCCCTGCCTCCTGTCCATATCAATAGGGTTTATAGATGTTGGCAGTTCTTTTAGTTAACATAGTCCAAGGTTTTTCTTGAATTTTTGTATGTTTGTATATATGTATATTTTATATGTATGTATGTATGTATATATGTCTTCAATTTTCTCAGGCTTCATAACCATAATAACTCAAATTCCACTGGCTACAACTCCAAATGTAAGTTTATGATGACTCCATGAATTTGTAAAACTGTTACAGACTTTCAAGGATCTCAAAGCACAGGCAGCAGGCATTTGTTTCTAGGCAATGTGCTCTGCCTGTTGGAGTAACACATTTGAACAGAGCAAGAAGTTATTTTGCCTTTTCCTGCCATTTCTCCATCCATATGGGGGCTTTAAGAGTGCTTCGAATCTAAGAAATATATTTGAAATATAGGTTGTAATCATCTTTGTTCCAGTCATGTTGAACTTAAAGCTTATGTCAAAGAGCCCAACACTTCTTACAAGACTGCTTGAGCCCCACCAGTGAAACAGGTTCTTATCTGACCAGCCTAGACATACCAGGATCTCACTTAGACTCAAACTGACATCTCAACCCTACAAGCTATGAAGCTGACTTTGAAGCAATGTGGAATGTGTTTGCTTTGGTGACTCAGGAGGTTTTATATATATGTGTGTGTGTGTGTGTGTATATATATGTATGTATGGATATATATGTATATATGTGTGTATATATGTATGTATGTATACATATGTGTGTATATATAAAAAACCTCCTGAGTCATATATACATATACATATATATGTCTTATGGATGGAGAATTATACTGTTAATTCAAACTAATATTTCTAGATAATACATATTGTCATGCGCGTCTGTGTGAAGAGACCACCAAACAGGCTTTGTGTGAGCAATAAAGCTTTTTAATCACCTGGGTGCAGGCGGGCTGAGTTCCAAAAGAGATGAGGATGGGGCCGTTTTATAGGATTTGGGTAGGTAAAGGAAAATTACAGTCAAAGGAGTTTGTTCTCTGGCGGGCAGGAGTGGGGGTCGCAAGGTGCTCAGTGGGGAGCTTTTTGAGCCTGGATGAGCCAGGAAAAGGACTTTCACAAGGTAATGTCATCGCTTAAGGCAAGGACCGGCCATTTTCACTTCTTTTGTGGTGGAATGTCATCAGTTAAGGTGGGGCAGGGCATTTTCACTTCTTTTGTGATTCTTCAGTTACTTCAGGCCATCTGGGCTTTTACGTGCAAGTCACAGGGGATGCGATGGCTTGGCTTGGGCTCAGAGGCCTGACACATATTACATTCCTACTACTGTTTCCGTTCAATTTGAAATAGCCCTAGCTGGACCTGTATCTCTTTGCTTCTTTCCTGATCTCTGTGTTATCATACTTACTTCATTTTCATTTACCATAATGGAGCTACTAATGACTCTTTCAAGGTTTTTGTTGTTGTTTGAGAGTGTTACTTTAATGGGACCAAAAGAAGAACATATAAGACAAAAGAATAAAACCTATCAGAGTTAGGTGCTAATTTACCCACGATTATGTAGGGTTCATTATATGATCTTGTTAAATAGCTTGTGATAGTGATTATATATATGTGTGTATATATATGTATTAAGACAAAAATCTCTAAATAGTAAAAATAATTAGTCATCAAGGACTCTTTATAGAGAAGCTCTCTATAAAGATGAGAGAATTTTTGGGGGGAATTATGGCTTCTTGATATTTTCAATGGGCTTTCAGCTATGAATGTTTGAGATTCTTTCGCGTGGTGCTGGATTAAGTCAAAGTATTCTATCTAAAACAGTGGTACTCTTGGTGGAAGCTAAGGAATAACCTGCCTTGTAGTCTCTGATGTTACCAAAGAATCTGCTCAAACATATGATCTCCATCAAATGTAAAGTTAGGGCCTGGAATCACACCTTTCATTTTCTTTTTGTCTCCTTTAACAGCCCTGAAGAGTTTTCACCAAATTGCAAACTGAGTCAGGTAATAATGTTTGTTTCTGAGCTTTCAGAGGAAGCTGTTTATTTTAGTAGGCAATTTTCATGTGTGATGAAGTGAAATGTTGAGAAGGCAGCCTCTCATCAGTGGACAAACAATGCCTAAGAATTTAGCTAATGGCCCCCCTTCAGTGCAGAGAATAGATGGCAACAATTGTACTTGCATACTAGACCCAGAGCTACTTGTTTGGCTGCTAGGTGTTAATGCAAATTTGTTCTTCAGCTCATTCAACCCTGGGGCTCCCATCCTTTGATTTAATTAAATGTAATTGGTTACATTGCTCCTCCCAGGCCCCTGAGGTGTTTTTGTTTATTGCTTACTCTTTGCAATAAAGCTTCAATTCATGGCATAAAATGCTGGATAAATAAGAGTCTTTTTTTCCTGTGTTGGATTTGCTGGGAGATTATTTCCTTCAAATACTTTGGCTTTGCTGTTAAAAGTAAATGACCAGTGAAATAAACTCATTGGGTGGCAAACGTAGCATATCCAGAAGCAAGGAATTAAGTAAGGTAAATTACTTGAGATTAGGAAAAGATATGAAGTTGTAATGTTAAATTAGTAAAGATTTGCAAAAGTACTATAAGAGCTATCAACACTGTAAACAAAGCTTTAATAAGTGAAATTATCATTTTTGTAGCACATTGTTAAAGTTACTTTAAAATTTCAGTTATGAAATACTCGTATTTTGTAATCATACATAATTTTCTTACAAATATGCAGGTGGCATTGGTTCAGGATAAAAGTGAGAATAATATTTATTTAAAATAAGTCAGCACAATTAACCCATTATTTTTAATGAGAGTTTTTTTTCCCTCTGCATTAAGTATATATATATTTTCTACCTGAAGATATTATAAATAACATTTTTTGGTAAACCGATACTTTTTTTCCCTTTCAAGTTTTCATCTTAATTTGAGAAGTGGGATAAATTATCTTCATATTAACTTCTGAGGAACAACTCAGAAACTTAGGAAAATTAAGAAAATATTATTAGCACTTCCCAATTCAATTTTAAGTACCAAATTGTATAAATGACTTTTTCCCTTTTTGTTGCTGTCAGTGGGATAAAATGGCCTCCAGAAACTGCCATTTATTATAGTGTTGCCTGGTTAGTTCCTTTATTGCTTTCTTCTTTCCCTGGTCTTTATTTTTCCCTTTTTTACTGTAGAGGTAACATCAGTGACATTTTCATTAGTGCAATAGACTTTCTAAATCTTGCTGTGTCACAGGCCTAACTCATATCTCTTCTGATGGAAAAAATGAAAAATTCATGATAAGAACCTAGGTATTCTCAGTGCAATATAAAGCTTCAGTTTCCTACAATAGGATTGTTTTGCAGACATTTTTTTTTCTAGGCTCCTCCCACATTCTATTGTTGAGGTACTGGGCTTTTAGGCCTACCATCTTGTGCTATCTGGTTAGGCCTTTCTTCTGGTGGATGCACCTGATGAAAACCAAGTGGTAATAGACAACTAGAAAACACTCCCGTTGGGAAATGGGGAACTAGTCTAAGATGTTAGCTCTAGTCTAAGATGTTAGCTCAATGGTAAGTGTTCAGAGAAGAAATCAAGTACCAAATTTACATTCTGGAAATGAGCTGTTAAAAAGGCTGTGCTTCACTTTCAGAGCAAGCTTTGTTTAGCCCCTACCAGCTCAGGTATAGGCAGAAAACCCAACTGTGGTCCTGGGTCCAAAAATCTTGGATGGAAATTACAGGCTTTCTTGACAGCAAGACCAGGATGATTTAACTTCTTGGCTGGTTTAGTCACAGCTTAAAATAACTCTTGCCCCACATACAGAGAAATAAGAACGTTTAAAATATTATAATGTCGTGGTTACTGAGGGTTTCTTTTGTAAATGGATGTAATGTCATAGACGCAAGAGAGAGAAATGTTCCAGTGGTCTTTTAGATACAACCAGATACTCTTGTACTTGAGTAATTTTCCTCCCTGCACACGGGTAATAATAAGCCCATTGCCCATCCCCTGACTGTGACTCGCCTGAATCCACAGCTTTGATTGGAAACTCTCAACCCCTGACCAGCCTTGGAGCACTGATTACGAAGGCACCCCACACACTTCCTTCATAAACATTTGGCAGATCAGGAAGTGCTGAAAAGCAATGCCCCTGGGTCTCAGAAGAGAATACTGGTGGGAGAAGAAATAGAACATTTTCCCTCTTGCAGCTGTCAAAGAGTGATTATGTCAAATGGGTTTTCAAGGAGCCACGAAGTAATTACAGGGTAACTTCTTGACATTATTTTCCAATGTTTGACTCAGCAGATGATGATTAATTGATGCGTATTATTTTATGGCTCTCTGAAACTTTGTTTGATACTTCAGATAGAGGCAGGGCTAAGTCTTCACTTAAGCTAACATAACAAAGTTGCCTTAAATTTTAACATGTTAACTCTTTCTTTGTAATAGATGATTTCCTAAACTAACTGGTCTTCTGGTTGCTAATAGAGACTATGTTTGAGCTAACTTTTCATGTAAATTTTAAAAAAGTCATGTGCTTTCCAAGTAGTGTTTCATTCTTTTACTAAGATGTTATTGTTAATTTTCTGTGGCTATTGTGAAAATTAAATGAGTTAAATAATGAAAAGAGCTTACTAGTTGGCACATGGTAAATGCTCAGTAAATATCAGCTATATTAAAACATGACATAGTAATCATTAAGCTCAGAAAGATATTTTTTGTATTCTATCTCAAATGTGGTCCTTTTGGCAGAGAGGAATTTGAACACCCAGCTCATTTTCTTATGTAGTTATGTTACATTAGTGCTGGTCTATCTATTGATTTATATCTTTTTACAAATTTTAGTTCAAGTTAAAATAGTTGGGAGTAATTAAATACAGTTGGGGACTTGAAATACATATGTATATATCCTTTTCCAGGGTATATTTTATATATGAATGTCTATTATTTGATTCCAAGCAAGTAATTGATTCAGGTAAGCCAAGATCTGGACATTCATGACTGATGCAATAGAAATGAAGAAAGATTAATCAATATAGTAAGTAATACATATCATGAAACTTTTACTGAGTTTGTAAGCTTTAAGAGTATTTTTTTTCAAATCCAAGTTGTCAATGATATGTTTCGTGATCTTAGGGTTTTCATAAGTTTGTATACGAAAAGATGTTTTGTAGCCAGAATGTTTCTCGTAAGAAAAATGGAAGTGTCTGACATTATGGGAATTTGTAACACTTTGTGCTTAGCCTAAATTAAAAAACAGTCTTAAGTTTTATTTTTGCTTTGTTTCATGCAAAGTAAGTTGTATATGCTGACCCTAAACTGTTCATTAAAAAATAATTATACTGAGCATGATAATGTCATATGAATGACTTGGTATAGCATGAACCACTAATATTTGATTAACTTTTGAAAACATGCTTACATATAGCTTATGCAAGTAAGTGCTTTTGAGTAGAATTTTTTTAAAATTCAGGTATCAATATTTTATTCAAAAGTATTATTTTTCCTAAATTTAAGAGAAATCTTTTAGAATCAAAGATCTTGCTATAGTGGGATCCCACCATGCCCTTTTACATACCAAATGCATTCATCTGTCTGGTGGTGTGTCTGTGTGCCGTGGTTTGTAAATAAATGTGTGTTTTGTAAACAAATGGAGTAGGTGAGCTGTTTGTAAGCTGTGCTGCTTCTGCCTGCCAACTAGATATATTATCAACATTCCAGGTACAAAAGATGTTTAACCAGTTCAACTAAATAGTCCTCCTTTGTCTCCACACGTGTTTCACAAAGAAAAGATGCTGCTGCTCTCATGGTAACAGAAGGATGGTAGTCTAGGGTTTGCAGTGCCATCTTCATTATGTGTATGCTGAATGAAAAGAAACCAAGTATTCAACTGTGGGCTGCTGTATGGTTGTGAGGGTTTTTTTTTTTTTCTTTTCTGGTGTTGGTTGAGGTTTCCATTGATATAATATTTTAAACTTTCAAAAAACCATCTGTTTATCGGAAGCACAGGGAGTACATCCGTCTGTTGACTTTAGTAAATGTATTGCAAATAGCAGATGGCTTAGCATTAGGTTTGCTCTTCTGTAGGAATTTGTTGCTTCTAAAAGTAACAACTTCATCTTTCAATATTAACTCATTTAGGACATTTGGACTGAGGTTTGATTTCATTCTAAAATAAAGCTTTCATTGGCAGTCTGACCTAAGCTCTCCATTTATACCCTAATTCTAATATTGTCCTATTGTATGGTAATTATCTGCTTACTTGCCAATGTCCTTAGCAAACAAGGTAGTGACTTCATCTTATTCATTATTGCCTCCCCAAGATCAATTAACACAAGTATGTTGAATGAATGAAGTAGTTGTGTGTGTGTGTGTGTGTGTGCGCGCGAAAATCCAGAAGAAACATCCAGAGATGCTGTAAATTCCTCTGATTTAAGGATTGGTGAAATTCAGCTGTTTTGTGAAAGCTCTCCTCCCATTTTTAAATAAAGGTTGCTAATAGGTTTCCAACAAAAAAGGTCAGAAACCTAGACTGCTAATTTACTGTTTATGTTTGCATATATTAAACTAGGACCCTAAATGAAAATATCAGAGTAGCATGTTAATCACAATTTGAGGTCAAGTCAATTAGAAAACATTATAAGTAAGTTTGCTGTTATTTCCAACTTCATATAATGGCATCATTGTCTCTGGGGCACGTATGTTTTCAAATATGAGCATCGTTAGGTTCTTTTGAACAACTGTGTACCATCTAATGAATTTACATACATAAATACCACTAATTAACATTCGGTTATTATTTTGCATTTCACTGCTATTTACTAACAGATTTCAAGACAATAGACAATTTTGTAACCTCGATTTTATAAAAACCACTAGTATTTTTGGTCCCTAGCAACCATTTAGTATGTAAATTAGGTATTCTCAGGCTTAATGTACTTCATTTTTATAAAACAAATACATCATTAATCTGATTAAGTTCTTGGGTGGGAGTGCTGTCCTCAGATCATTGTGGATCATTTATTGTTGGGCATGCATCCAAAAAAAAATTTCAAGCATGGCACTTACAGTCTAGATTTAGGAGAATTGTTGAAACCCCCTAAATGACATTTTCCAGAAGAATAGAAAGGCACTGCTTACTTACAATTGCCAGCATTACCTAAAACTTAATGTTCTTATCCTTAATTACAACTCAGTTTGATGATGATTCAGTGCCTGAAATTATGCCATGTTTTGCTTTGATGTTATAAAATGTATAATGAAATAAAGGTGATCCGAGTGAATCAAAAATAGATTCTGGCTTTCCAGTAGTGACTTAATCACTATGTTTCTGAATTCACAACTTGCTTGACTGTCATGGCTATTATTTGGTATGTCTTTAGCTTTTAGTCAAATTTACTACTTAAGAAGTGAGAATGTTTAATTTTAAGGTTAAGGAAAGTTCATGATGTTTTCATTCACATAGCAGAAGGACCTTTTAAAGAAAACTGAAAATTATTTGAATTCTGCCTTTTTAGTTCATAGTTTACAAAGTTGTATATCTTCCTTTTGGAGGTAGTCTTTGTCTAATGGAGCACAACATAATAATGGTTTTCATTTACTGAATGTCTCCCATAGTACCTCATTCTTTTGCCTAGAAATCCTGTGAAATTGGTTATGTTTATACCCATTTTGCAAATGATTAAACAAAGGCTCTGTGAGGTTAAGTAGATACCCAGGGGCATTACAGATAGCTTGTGCTTAATCTAGGAATCAAACTCAATTCTTTTTTTTTTTTTTTTTTTTTGAGACAGTCTCCCTCTGTCACCCAGGCTGGAGTGCAGTGGTGCGATCTCAGCTCATTGCAACCTCCACCTTCCGGGTTCAAGCGATTCTCGTGCCTCAGCCTCCTGAGTAGTTGGGACTACAGATGTGTGCCAACATGCCCGGCTAATTTTTTTTTATTTTTAGTAGAGGCAGGGTTTCACCATGTTGGCCAGGCTGGTCTCGAACTCCTGACCTCAAATGATCTGCCGGCCTCAGCCTCCCAAAGTGGTGGGATTATAGGCGTGAGCCCCTGCTCTGGCCAAACTCAATTCTTACTCCAGAGCCTCTGCCTCCTCAGATAGGGCAGATAAAGAAAGGGGACACCAATTTCCAAGGTGTGCTAGGCTGGGATCATTTCAGACAGGGATTCGGAAACTTTTTCTGTAAATAGTAAATATTTTAGGTTTCAAGGGCCACACGGGGTCTTTGTCAAATATTCTTATTTTTAATTTTTTTTTTTTACAAACTTTAAAACCACTCTTAACTCCAGAGCCATACAAAAACATTCTGAGGGCCAGATTTGACCAAAAGTCCTTAGTTCACCAACCTCAGATTCAGGACAGTGTCAGTAAGCCCTATAGCTATCTATTCTCTCAGGACTATGTGATTATAGTCAATAATAAAATAATTTATATCCATAATAGTGACTTTTAAACACTAAGAAAATGAATAAATTATGGTTCTCTATGCCCTATTTAAGAAGGCTTTCAAGTATTACATCTTAGATTTTCATCAAAAAAATAAAAATAAGGTTTTAGTGTTTATAATGATATTTTAGGTACCTGAAAGATCCAACTTTTTGAAACACTTCATTTCATAACAGATAAAATGAAAGGTATTATTACAAGTGGATTTTGACAGTTACAGAATTTATAACATACCATTTTAGTTTCATACCTGAGTGTTTCTCTAATTTTATTTTTAAAAATCTTACCTCCTTGATATTTGAGTGCTTACTATTTTGTCCACAGATTTTTGATATTGCAGACTGTTGGTTCCTTCCCCCAACCCCAACAGTATACATTTTATTGAAGAATACAAAGGAATAGCTGAGAAAATGGTTCTTTATCCTTCTTAAGAAAAAGTATTTTATAACAATAGGTATCAGTTATCTGAGATTTTTGCTGATAGATTAGTGTTTATATACATATGAATGTTTCTTTTTCCAACTCCTTAATTCATTAACAATGTATTTTTGACAGGCTAAAGTGAATCAGACTTCTGCTTCAATCCCTTTGCTTAAAGAGGCCCCAAGCAGGGTTTCTGGCAGATAGTTGTTCTGTTGGGGAATAGGGGATGGCAAGGGACACGGGGCCGTCAAACCAGTAGTTGAAAATGTTTTTTATTTAATTCCTTTATGTCCATGTTTTTCTAGTTTCTTTGTTTTTCTTCAAGCCATTAATAGTGTTCTTTTGAAAAAGTTAGTATTGGCTGATCACGGTAGCTTACGTCTGTAATCCCAGCACTTTGGGAGGCCGAGGCGGGTGGATTATTTGTGCCCAGGAGTTTGAGTCCAGCCTGGGCAACATGGTGAAATCCCCGTCTCTACAAAAATTACAAAAATTACTTGGGTGTGGTGGTGCATACTTGTAGACCCAGCTACTCGGGAGGTTGAGGTGGGAGGATTGCTTGAGCCCAGGAGTTTGAAGCTTCAGTGAGCTATGATTGAGCCACTGTACTCTGGCTCAGGCAACAGAGCAAGACCCTGCTACCAAAAAAAAAAAGTATGATCAAACAGGATTCAGATTCAGAGAACTACTACCTTCTCTGAGTCTTCTTTTCCATGTTAGCTCCTCCAGAGATCCACCAAGTAATGTGTGTTTTTTTTTTCCTGCCACCTCTATTGGTTTTTTAATAAAGTAAAAAATATAGACAGCTTCTTGTTGAATTGTTCTAAGCTCTTTACATGTATTAATTTACATTAGCTTGGCAGGAACTCTTTGAGGAAGGTACTTATAGCCCCATGAGGAAACTAAGGCACCAAGAGGTTAAGTAATTTCTTAACTAGATCAAGGTCACTGAACTAGTAAAATGGGGAACTGGGATTTGAACTCAGGCAGGCCGGCTCCAGTGTTCATGCTCTTAACCATTCCTCTAAACTCTCTCTCCAATATAACAGTAGACTTGCATCTTCCTACTATTAAATTCAATATCAGTGAATTCGTTTCAGTAAAACAACATTATTTATTACATTACATTGATGACTTCAGTTTGAATTTAACTGGTTTTGAAATTTCGTTTGTGTTCAGTTTGTGAATTTGTTTTGGTTTCATGGTTTATATAAAAGCTATAAATTTGAGCAAGTTTTACTTGTGTTTGTACATAATAATTATAATTACAAAAATAATAAGAGTTAATAGAGTAGTCCTCAACAATTATAAATTCATTTACATAATATTACTTAAGTTTAGGAAACACTAGTCTGTGACATAAAGTTAGACTCTTAATACAGTACAGCGTTCCTTAAAGATATGCTCCCTGCCTGTCTTCAGTTTGATTTCTCACCATTTCCACCTTTATACTTCTTGACACTGAACTACTCAGGTGTGCTTTTATTTGTTTGTTTTTTGTTTTTGTTTTGAGACAGAGTCTCACTCTGTCGCACAGGCAGGAGTGCAGTGGCATGATCAAGGCTCACTGCAGCGTTTGCCTCCCAGGTTCAAGTGATTCTCCTGCCTTAGCCTGTGAAATACCAGGTGTGCTTTTTTGTTTGATTGTTTCAACTCACCCTTGCATAGGACTGTCTCCTTTTATCTGCCCCTCCTTCTGGGAAAATGGACACGGCATCCCCTTAACCTCTTGCCTGAGCTTGGTTGGTGCCCTTTTTTGGTAACCACATAGTGTCCTGTGCACCCTTCTCTCATTTTACTCAATACATTGTTTTGTAATTGTTGTACCAGTTTTCATTAAACTGATGACTTGAGCAAAGGGACAGGTACAGAAGAAACAGCTATAGTGAAAAGTAACCATACTTTCCTGTCCAGTTGGTTTCGTTTTCTTGAAGCCACCATCTTTTTTTTCTCACTGTCTTTTAGAACCCAAATTGAAACCACCATCACTTGTTATTAAAACATTAAGAACTCTCATTGGGACACAGTTTATTATACTACATTCTTTTTTGTATGCCTAGATCCTTCTCTTACCACCCCAGTGACTATCCTACAATTAATCCTCTCTCTCTCTCCTACATCCTTAATTCCTCCTTCTCTGTAGAGTCATTTCCATCAGCAAACAAACATGTAGTACTTCCCTTCTTAAAAATAATTCTCTCTTGATCCCATTTCCAATCTAGTTGTTGTTCCACTTCCCTACCAGCCACCTCCTCTTTTGCTTCCTTTTTATAGAAAAACTTTTTGGTAGAGTTGGTTTTGTTGCGTCCCCTCACATTCTTTCTGCTGATGCTAGATTCAAGAAATGCCAATATGCTGGGATGACTTACATCCATCTGAAAACTTTTCCAGGGCTTGTGAGTGCTATAAGTCAGGAAATGTCAGGAGCCAACAACAGAGTTACTGAATGAAACCCCTGAAGATAAACATTTTCTACTTGGAGACAAAGGTCTCATTGGCAGGCTCAAGCCCCTCATCTTTTCTGACAGTGCCTCCATCTCATGGGATATGGCTTCTTATGGCGCAGGTCAGAATGAGAAAGGAGAGTGCTTAGAGGTAAAGAGTATTGAATTGGAAAGGGTTTTGTTTGTTGTTGTTGTTTGTTTTTACTTATACAGGTCTTATAAAAATGTACTCATTTGAGCTGGACTTGGGATGCTGCATCCTCTAGTCTCAAGATTCTAGTGCAGCCCGTGATTTCCTTGAGTTTCCTGAGGTTCTGAAAGCCAACTTGGGCTCTTTATGTAACCTTGGGACCTCAGGGAAATCACACAAAGAGTGGGTCTTGATAGCAGTAATAGAAAATACAGTCTTATTTTATTTTTTGAATGAAGAACCCAACATTCAGGTTGTCCCCAGGGCACCATGCTAGTAAATACTAGTAAATGTCAATGCTGGCATTTGAAAACCAGATCCTACCTCATAGCATGTGCTCTTCCCACACTTCTACCTATAAAAGATACAGAAACACTTGAAGTCTTAAGCTGCACTATCCAATATGGTAGCCACTAACTCTGTGGCTTTTTAAATTCTAAATTTAATGAATTATGATAAAATTTAATTTAAATAAATCAAAATTTCAGCTCCCCATTTCACATTTCAATGCACATTTCAAGGGCTCAGTAGCCACATATGGCTACTATATTGGACAGGAATGATATAGAGTATTTCTATCAGAAAAATGTATTAAGACAGTGCTACTTCCCTTCTAAGACATTCATTTTCCACAGAAGTATCACATACTCTTAGAATTCTGTGCTATCGGTATTGATTGTAATTATAGAACCTTTTATCCCTTTTTAAAAAATTATCCATTTTGAATATCTTGGCATTATTTTTCACAGAATCCCTCTTTTACTTGGTGTAGTCAGAATTCTCCATCTTCTTAGCTTACATTTTCTCTTTTCTTAAAATGGCCTGTTTTGAATTAGCCTTGCCACCCCTACTAATTTGAATTCCACATCATGAAATGAAAGTTCATACTTTGTGCTTACCTGGCCAGCACCTGAGGGAATTCACCTGTTAGATCATATTCTTCCCCTTAATATATTCCTTTGGTTCCTCTTCCTTAACATTTTTTCCCCCTAACTTATTTGGTGTCTGTTAAATATCAGAACACTTTTCCTGTGACTCAATATATGTTTATATGCAAGTCTTTTTTTCAGTTTGAGGTGTCTGGATACTTGAAGTTCTTGCCTTTTCATTTGACTTGCTGGAAAATAGTTATTCTTTCCCTGCATCATGAGTTTTCAGGATTAGAAGGTTTTTTGACCTTTAAATTATGACTAATAATTTGCCTAAATCAGTATTGCTGGGTGATAACATCTAGGATAATAAGTGAGTTACAGGTTCACAGTGATGACTCGGAATTAATCCGTAGCCTGTGTCATCAAGCTTGCAAATAGAGGAGTCTTTAGAACTAGGACTCTATCTGCTTTCTCTCATGGCACACGGCATAGTACCAAGCATTTCATCTTGTGCACTCAATAGATGTAGATGATTAACTGTATAAAAAGGCTGCACTATCTTAGGGTAGGGTTAACTATCTCTTGATACTTCTTTTTTTTTTTAACCCAACACAGAGTGAATAATATAGTGCCTTTGAATATCTTTCAGATTAGTTCATTGATATGTATAGATATAATTTCAAATTTAGAAAGTGCTTAGTCTTCTGCCATATCACTCTGTAGGTATGTATTCTCCTTATATAACTAGTTGTACTGTGGAAGGTGATTTGGAGCCTTACAGCTTTAAATCGTTCTTGCCTTTTTTATGTTTATTCTATAAGGAACCACAGTTTTCTGTGCATTTTGACATGGTAACTTTTATACTTGAAATAATATAATGGCAAGGAAAATACCCTCTTTTATCTAGACTTCTAAGGTTTAAGCTATGTTTTTTGTTTTTTCATTTTCTTTCGGCACCTGCAGTATGCAGCTATATACAAGGCTGATGGAGAGCAAAATAGGCTGCCCTGTAACACTTTAAAGAAAAGATATTGGCCGGGCGCGGAGGCTCACGCCTGTAATCCCAGCACTTTGGGAGGCTGAGGCGGGCGATCACAAGGTCAGGCGATCGTGACCACGGTGAAACCCCGTCTCTACTAAAAATACAAAAAAATTAGCCGGGCGTGGTGGCGGGGGCGCCTGTAGTCCCAGCTACTCAGGAGGCTGAGGCAGGAGAATGGCGTGAACCCGGGAGGCGGAGCTTGCAGTGAGCCGAGATCGCGCCACTGCACTCCAGCCTGGGGGACAGAGCGAGACTACGTCTCAAAAAAAAAAAAAAAAAAAAAAAGAAAAGAAAAGAAAAGATATTGGGTTGGTCTTCAAATTGGCCCTTGAGAAGCAGATAGCTCCCTTGCTGCTAAACAGATGTGCTGGTAGCAGCTTGGGAATAAAGAGCATCAGCAGAGTCTGACCCAAATACTCATCTTTACCCGAGCAAGACTCCAGTCTGAGAGAAGAAGAACTGCTTAGATAAGGTGAATGAAAGAGACGTATGTATGACTCAGTTCTTTCATTTGCCTTGCAAACACATCAGTGGCTCTAGTGGAGCATAGGTCAGAAGCCCAAGAGCATTGGTTATCATTTCTTATGGAGTTGTGTGTGTGTGTATACACACACACACACACACACACACACACACACACACACACACACATGAAGCAAAACTATATACATAAAAATGATATCTCTCTCTCTATACATACATATACATATACATATTTTACGTCTGCTCATTTTGCTTTGTTAGTCTAATGCCAAGTTTTCTTTGAGTATGGCACCCTTGTAGTCCTTCACAGAACAGACTTGAAACCTGTGATTTCTAGGCACTAAACATCATCTCTTGCTACTAAGCCATATTATATCCCTTACATTCTCAGGTCAAACCTTTTGATAACTCCTTGCATTTCCATATAATGTTACCTCTGCCTTCAAGGTCTCCTCTTAATTCTCTCACAGACTTCTACTAATGTTTCTAAATACAATTGAAATGCTACCTTCTTGTTAAAGCATTTCCAAATTCCTTCAGGCCAGTGGTTCTATCCCTTGTGCTCCCAAAGTACTTAGTTTGTCCTGCTGTTACAGCACTAGGCACCTGCTGTAATTGTCACTTTATTTTTCTGTCATCCCTCTCTCTGATGAGCTGCTGGAGCAGGGATTGTTTTCATATCCTTAACATCTAGCACAGACCTAGACTTTGTAATAGGTGCTCAATAAATGAGTGACTGCAAGAATAAATGAATGAATAAAATATACCACCTCATGTTTGAAACGTGCTTGAATTCTTCCAACCAGCCTTTTCTTTTGTGCTGCTTTTCTTTATCTTCTTCCTTCCTGCACGTTCTTCTGTCGTACCTGGTAGATTTTAGAGCTTAGGAAATACGTGTTTGAAGATTTAAAATATAGTTCTTTGAACTCCTTAGAGGAAAAGTCTATGAATAAATAATTAGACTCATTTCAAATCAAAATCTAAAGTGTGAAAAAATGTTCGTATCATTTGGTGCTTTATTCACTTGTATGGTAATCTAATGGCATATCCATTGTTAACACTGAACTATACTGAAATATTTTACTCTCGGGGCTTTTCATCTGACAAAGGAGGCTTTTTGAAAATGAAAAAGCACAGTTCCTGTCCCTGGTATGCTACAGGGAAATTTATTAGTTTTGTAGTGCATGGGTTAATATTACCATGTTTTTTTATATTGAATATTACTTGAAAAAAATTACTATTAATATCACTGCAGCATATATATATATATAAGTCCTGTCATCTTTGGGGTATGTAAATCAGGAATGTTGCTGAAGAACTACTTAGCATTTTCTTGGGGGTGAAGTGCTTAGTTTTGGAATTTAATTGTAGGTTTTACATTTAAGCTGTTCAGTATTACTCTTCTAAAGGTTCTATAAATTTCTTGCTTTGTAGTTTAACAGGTTTAGTCACCACAGTTGAAAGGCATCATCCTCATAATGAAGCCAGAGAAGAATAAAGGTTGATCATGCAGGGCTGGCTGGCTGTGACATTGAACAATAGAGCTTGACTTCTTCATGTCTGTTAAATTAGACTATGGGGTGTGCTTATCTTGCTGCAATGATACTGAATTGTAACAAGAAAATGTTATGTTGTGCAGCTCTGCGAAGGGGGTGCATCTGTTCTCACCTCACACGTATGGCAAAAGCTTTAAAACACTACTGAAGCTGCCTAGTGGGCTTAAAGTCTAATGGCACAGAATTGGGCATAATAATGAAACAAAAATAAAGAAAAAGTGCAAAGGCCTTTAAAGGTCTTGTAAAATTTTATTTATAGCGGTCTTTTAAGGGTCTAAGGCAGATCACAAGAAGGGTGTGCTGGAAAAATTCCATCTTGAAGAGGTCTTTGAGGGAGATAAGTGTTACGGCCTGAAGGAAAAGTAAGAGGATGTGTTGCATAGGTGAGTGATTTATTCTAAACTTTTCTACACTTGTACTTGATACATACAACTCAATTATTTAAATATTGATAAAATACCTACTATGTTCCCAGCACCATGTTGGATACCATAGGAGATTTTGAAAGAGCATTAAATTTAGTTTTGCCTTGAGGAATTTAGTATTTTTTGAGGAGACAGAAGTGAAATCCATGAAATAATTTCTTAGAATTGTTGGATATGTGAATGACAGTATTATAAGCTGTCAAGATCATGTAAAATTTTGATTCTGTTATTATATGTATCATTCCCAGATGTGTCACATGAGCTTTTGATAGGCATACCTTTTATGTTTTTAAGTCTCTAATAAAAATGTTGAAAAGTCAAGGCCATGGTTAGGTTAGGGGCAAGAAAGAGCCTTCTGACACTTCCCATACTTGTTCTTCACACATGCTTTTTGTCTACTTTGGAACCTGCGTTATTTTCTAAATGTGTATAAGCCATAAATTAGTAATCTGTTACAAAATTTTATTGTGGATGTTAAGCTACTGTTCAGGTTATACACACACACATACATGTGGATTAATATTCTAGTTCTTTCAGAGCAATTATCCTGCAAATCCTGCCAGGTGATGGGAATAAATAGGGTGCCCATCACCTAGAGATTTCCTTTTTGAGAAAGTAGGAGCATGGGAGCTAACCAACGCCAAGCACCATGTACCAAAATCTTAGCAAGCATAACTATAGCTACCAGTTATCTGGGCATGTCACAAGACATCCAAGGAGGACTCAATTCCACAGCTTCACCTTAGCATTCGGCTTATGATAAGGAGTCCATGCAACCCTCCAAGACACATTTTTGCCCCAAATTCAATTCCAAGCTTCGGGCCAAAGCCCTAGGAAAGAAAACTGAATCTAAGGGATCCAGAGCAGATGGTGATGGAGGTTCAAAGGCACAGTGCAGGTGAGCATGGCTAGTTTCTGCCGATTAAGCCAAGCCTCCCATTTCATAGCTATAGGTCAAGCTAATATCCATGGCATAGATGAGGTCTCGGGAACTCCAAGGCTACTGACAGTAGCAGGGATAGAGACATAGGTGAGAGCAGATAACTCCTATTCTGTAGGCCCTCCCTGCTTCATGGGTACAAACTGCTTTGTCACCCATGAGTGGCACCTGTTGTGGTTTCCAGCACTCGGGGATGCAAGGATGTAAGAGGGAAAAAGGACTCACTTCCTTCTCTCCCTCACATACCCCGGGTCTTTGCTAGGAAGAAAAGGGAACCAGGGATGCCTGCTCCCCTTTTTCTAGATGAGTAGCCATTCATCTTCAGTTTTCACCCCTTTCGAATGCATCCTGAACCCCTGGGACTCCCGTGAAAAATGCCCTCTTTTTTCTTTTCTCCTCCTTGGTTCTCTCTCCACAGAGAGGTAATTGTGTCTTCGTACTATGGGACATTCCCCTAAGATGCACCCTCCAAAGTAGGAAGAGTTAATTTCCCAAACCTTAAACTGGTTGGCTTAGGATTGGGCTCAGGGGAAGTCCAACATGTTGGCAAAAGAGTAGTTTTTTAACCATTTGGGCTTTTGGTCTTCTTCTCCCCATGCAAACTGGTAAAAGGCCTCAGGATTTTTGAGCTGTTCTCAGCCCCCTCCTCTTGTTTAGTTTTAAATACATGTTTTCTAATAACCCAGTTTGTCTCTTTTCACCTTCAGACCATCAAACTCCAAATGGTCTTGCCCCCGAAGTCTTGAAGTCTGGGACAATGACCCCTTCTGTCAGGAGCGCTTAGATAGGCCTCCGACTGCCGTTTTCCCCAAAACAAGACCCTCTGTCAGCAGGAAGCAGTTAAGCTCTGTCTTCATCCTTATCTTTGTCCTTATTCTAATGTCAGTTAGATGTACTTTAGAGGGGGGAATGTGACAACCAAGTATAAAGGGGTCCCTGGAGAACCTCTGGGACTACAGGTGTGTGCCACCATGCCTGGCTAATTTTTTGTATTTTTAGTAGAGACAGAGTTTTGCCATGTTGGCCAGGCTGGTTTCAAATTCTTGACCTCAGGTGATCCGCCCACCTTGGCCTCCCAAAGTGCTGGGATTACAGGTGTGAGCCACCGTACCTGGCACCTGGCAACAGATATTTATTGAATGCCAGTTATGTGTCAGGTTCAGTTGTATTGATGATTCACTCTCAGAGCCTCCCAGAGTTGGTCTTTCCGCTATACACACACACACACACACACACACACACACACACACACACACACATTTTCTTTTTTTAAAACAGAGTCTCGCTCTGTCACCCAGGCTGGAGCGTAGTGGTGCAGTCCTGGCCCACTGCAGCCTCCGCCTCCTGGGTTCAAGCAATTCTCATGCCTCATGCACCCAAGTAGCTGGTATTACAGGCACATGCCACCATGCCCAGCTAATTTTTGTATTTTTAGTAGAGACAGGGTTTTGCCATGTTGGCCAGGCTGGTCTTGAACTCCTGGCCTCAAGTGATCCACCTGCCTCTGCCTCCCAAAGTGCTGGGATTATAGGCATGAGCCACCGTGCCCAGCCTCTTCCCTTATACTCTCATTCACTTCAACAATGTAATTTCCAACCCAGAGGCCTCCATCTCGGTCTTCCACCACTCTGTATACCTTGTTGTGCTGCCACAGGGTTTGTGGTGTCAAAGCAGGCATCTCAGTCCAGCATTGAGTCCTTTTATCATCATAGTCTTTCTATCTAAAGTTTATCTTCTGTCATTCCTCATTATACCCATAAGATCTGGCCATACCTGTGTCATTACCTTTTTTGTTGTTATACATACACATAGTATGATTTACATCTGGGCTTTTCCTTATTCCTTTTCCACATTAGCATTTATGAAGGCAGTCTATACTTGGTTACCCAGGTATTCTTTATTTAATGTAACCCATATTCCTGACAAGCTTATGTACACAAAATTTTGGTACATTGGACCATTTAAGACAAGAGTAAATAATCAATTTTAATTTATCTTTGTTTAAAGTTGGAGTTTTATTTAGTGGAGATATGATGTATCTATATATTGCTTTGTTAATGTTCAGATAAGGAAACTGAGATTCCTAGTGGTTAAGAGATTGGCACAGGACATTTGGCCAGTAAATAGAGAGAGGAGGATTAAAACTCACATTTTATAACTCATTGTCGAGTATGCTTTTCACTAAAGTAGTTGATTCCTTTTATTCTCCTCGTTTTATGTAATTCTTTTAAATATCCCTAAAGGTAAAAGCTGTATTTTGTATCACACCCCTTCTCCAAATATTTATAACATTAGTGCATATGGTAGTTTTGGATAAACAGATTTAATTGCCATGTAGATGTATGTGAATATATCAGTCATAGTGGGATAGGTTATGTTGCAATAATAAACAGCCCATCCCCCCCAACCTCAGTGGCTTACAACACTAACATTTCTTTCATGTTGCATGTTTATCTTGGGTTTATTGTGGCTATGTTTCATGTTGTCTGCAAGCGGCAACCTGGGATCAATAAGCAACTTCTTGAACACTTGTAGTGGATAGAAAAATGGCACGATAACCCATGTACTAATTCTGAAACAATAATGTTTTCACATCTTATTGGCCAGAACAATTTACATGGCGAAGCCTGTTGTCAGTAGAGCATAAAAGTATAATCCTTCTGTAGGTAGGGGTAGCAAATATTTTTGAAAAATAATACTCCCCCCAAGAAATCTGTGATCTTAGATACAGAGTGTTGAGCAACTTGTATTTTCCAGTTTATGGCACAGTATCATCATTGGTCCCTGTCTGGCCACTTCATTTTTTAATTCATTTGTCTATTTGTTTTAATGTGTTCTTATAAAATGCATTCTATTGTTTGGGATATGTATTTTAATTTTAAATTTATAAGTGGTATTATGCTAGAGATTGTATTCTGTTTCTTGATTTTTTTTCACTTAACATTTATTACAAGATTTATTCACGTTGCTGCATATTCATCCAGTTTGTTGCATCTGGTGAATATAGTTGTCTCTTGGTACATGTGGGGAACTAACCGGTTCTATACCAAAATCCACACACAGTTACGTCTGAAAGTTGACCCTGCAGAAACTGCCTATATGAAAAACACCCCACCACCCACTGTTCCTTATGCACGGGTTTGCATCTGGGGAATATTGTATTTTCCATCTGCCTTTAGTTGAAAAAAATCCACACATAAGTGTATCTGCACAGTTCAAACCTGTGTTGTTCAAGAGTCAGTTGTCTATAGTATTGCATGATAAATATCCACTACACTTTACCTGTCCACTTTCCTAGAGGGTGTTCAATTCTGTGCTACAATAAATGGTGCTGTGCGAGAATTTCTTTGGGCTGTACACCTAGGTATAAGATTGCTGAGTCATGGGACATACATATATTTAACTATTTAAGTATTGCTTTCTTAATATTTTTACTAAGTCTTCAGAGCTTTTAAGCCTTATTATTAGAGTTTAGTAATTATGTATTCTATCTTGTAAGTTAACCTTACTAATTCCGTAAATAAAGTCTACCCAACTAAGAATATACATGTAACTAATATGACATCTAATTCACCTCTATAAACAGATTTTTCACTAATGATTATGTATATGCATAAGTTATCAACTGTTATTCTGACGCATTATTTTGTATTGCTATAAATCAGTGAATGGATAAGCAAAATGTTGTATATTTATTCAATGGAATATTTTTCAGCAATAAAAATGAATGAATTAATGATACAACTTGGATGAACCTCAAAAACATTGTGCTAAGTGTAAGCATCCAGTCACAAAAGACTATTTTAAGATACCGTTTATATGAACTGTCTAGAACAGGCAAATCTGTAGAGACGGTAGATTAGTAGTTGCCTCGTGCAGGAAACTAGGGAGTATGGACGGAATGGGGTTTCTTTTTGGGGTGATGAAAATGTTGAAAAATTGATTGCGGCGATGTTTGCACACCTGTGTAAATACACAAAAAACTATTGAGTTGTACCCTTTAACTGGGTGAACTTTATGGCATGTGTGAACTTTATGGCATGTGAATTATGTCTTAATAAACTTGTTAAAAACAAAACAAAACTTCAATCAGATCATTTTCCAAGAAGCAGGTTAGAAATGAGTTAAATGTTGACCCCTTCATGTAGGGGGAACATTTTCTCCCCTTGTGAGAACCTGAAGGGGAAAGATTGGGGCAGTTTTATTCCCAAACTCTATTCTCAAGTTATTTGAAAATAAACCCATACATGTTATTTCAACTAACCATCTCTGTGCTGATTTACCCTCAGCCCTGATAATTTGTTTAATTGTTTAGTTATCGTCAGGATGTTTTTACTTGTTTAACCCACCACCAATTTTCTTCCCAGTTATCCAATTTCTGCTGTCCTTTTGGTTTTTATATCTCAGTAGTTTGTATCTCAATAAATCTTGGTGATCTCTTTTTTCTCATTTCTAGATCAACCTTTTATCATGTCATATCATATTATCTTAAAATTATTTTTCAAATGTGCTTCTTTTTACTCATTAGATTTTACACTGCCCAAAAGGAGAAAATAATTTCTTTCTTCAGTGTTTTAGAAACAATAGCATTGGCAGATGTATGGTAATTAATACTTGCTTAAAAACAGCAAGGAAATTTCTTCTTTCAACACTATTAAGGATCTGACATGAAATAACACTTTCATGAGTAAAAGAGATTCTGATATTTTATGTTCCTTAGTAAATCTTTGGAGGGGATTAGTACTAGAAATTTTTCTGCTGTGGAGGACTGGTAAATTCAGTTCTACTTTTTACATTGTTTTACATATGTCCTTTCATGATTTCTATAACATTTATGTTTATCAAATAAGTTAAACTATAGTAGTTTTTAAGTTAAGTAGCAAAATCCATGATAACCCAGGATGCTCAAGTGACTTGAATGCTTCAGCCTGAGATGGGTCAGCTTTAGGGGTGAAGTTGTGAAGAGAAAGCCATCACACACACTTCATCAACACTGTGGAATGAGGGACCAATGCTTTTACTGAGCAGTGGATTTCCAGTGAGCATATAAACTAATTGGTGGGTGAACATGCCCCAGGAGCAATGATTTTAAGGTCATAGCAGGCTCAGTGAATAATGCTGACTTACACTGCATCTCACTGATAGCTGATCTTACCAATGAGCAGTTTAGAGGCATTCAAGCCTGAGCTCTCTTCCATGTGCCTTGAATGGCATGTCAGTGGTCACTGTTTTTGACATCCTTTATGTTTGTCCAGTCAGCTCTAAATCTTTAAGTTCAGCTTCAGAGTACTCAGGAAAGAAAAGAGAGAAGCAATTATTTTCAGTCATTGAGTTTTGAAGATCTTAGCGTTAATTATGCCAAACATTGTTGGCTCATCAACAAATACAAACCTTAAAAGGGGTTATGAAGCATTCTAAACTTGCTTAAACATAGTTTATGGTGATTAAGAGAATCTTGTTGACACTAATATATTTTTAGGTACATTTTCACCCATATATTTTCATATATAGTTTCAAAACCAAATATTCAAATTAAAGCTAATTTCGATTTTGGTTAATCAATTTTGAAAAGCTTATTCACTTTTAATTAGCATATTCTTTCGTATTTGAAAAAAGAGGAATAAAAAGTGCAATTCACTACTTCTGTGTGGAGTCCAGAGTAATTTTGGGTGTGAAAAATATTTCAATAAAACAAAAATCACAATGTCATAGCTCTAGTAATGCTTTTAAAAAATTGATTTAATAGTGGGCTTTGAGATTTGGAGATATTCTCCCACTTAAATCTTTAATTTATCAAAGATTATTTGAGCATTAAAAATGTGCTTTGCCTATTGTTTTCCAACTCTCTGTGCTCTCTGACTTGTTGAAGTTTTGCAGGAAGTACCCAATCAAAGGATTTGAGGAAGCAGTACTGAACATTCTTTGGAAGTGTTCATCTGAGAAAATGAAAGTTAGAGGCTAAACTGGTATTCTTGTTTGCAACTCAAATTTTAAATCTAATTTCCCATGTAAATAAAATGAGTGAAAAGCACAAAGGATGTAAACTTCCTAAATCTGCCAGAATCTTGTGTGTTAATTAAAAAATAATTTTACTGTAGCAAAAGAAACACATTTAGTTCCTAAGGAAAATACCATGGGTGGTATTCTTTTGTTGTAGTAGAGGTTTGAAGTAGAATAGTTGTTTCTCATAATGTACATGTATTACAGTAGACACGATGTTGAATTTGAATAGTTTTCATTTCTGATACATTAATGATTAGAAAAATCATTGCCCTAATCCTTTTTTTGTAATTCAAAAACAAACTGAAAAGGTTTTTGTTTTTTGGAGGACCTGTTCTTTCCAAGAGGCTGGTGTGTTTCTACCTTTACTGTCCTAACCTTGCCTTTCAAATTAAGATATAGTAGTTAGAATCTACTGTAGAATTAATTTAGATTCAGTTGTCTCTATTAACAGAAAGTGATAAAGTTTTAAAAAATGCAGATGATCATTTATGAGAATCTGGCTGTAATCAAAAGCAGTAACTACTATCTTTATAAGTTCTTTATTCAGTAAAGTATTATCCTCTTTTTGCTATTCTTTGTTTCATTTATTCTTGTGAAATATATTTACCTTTTTATCAAAACTTTCTATTTTACATGGATAGATATGTGATAAAAGAAGCATGGTAAAATGTTAAGGATAGAATCTAGGTGGTAGGTATATGGGTCTTGTAAAATTTGCTTCTCTCACATTTGCTGTGTGTTTGAAATTTTCATAATGAAATTTTAGAGAAAAAAAGCTTTCTATTTTGATTGTAATAGCCCATAGCCAAAAACCTTATTCCATTTTTGAAAAAAAAAAAAACTAGATATTTTAATTTTCTTTTACTTATCTAACAATGAAAATACCATATAACATATATTGATAATATCACACATTTAGTGAGTTAGAAAATACAAAACTGGTTTTTAATTGTTAAATATGTATACTATATACCATTCATATTTTAGCTGGTGGTTTACAAAGCTAACTTAGGCATTATTTAAACTGAATTAGGGTAATTACATCAAAAGTAGATTCTTAGCCAGAATAATTTTCCGTTTTGTTAAAGGAGCCACGATGAAATGAAGTGTTTGGAGAGTTTTAGGAATAAAATGCGGGTGTGTATTCTTTAACATAGAATGAATATGCTTTCCAGTGGACTTTGGAATGGGAAAAGTATCAATAAATAATGCCTATTAAGCTTCTAACCAGGCATAGTACCTATTATCTCATACTTGAGAGAGAATTTTTTCCTTAAATAAAAACAACCATTGCATTTTGGGGGTGCTTTTCTTATTGTTTTCATTCAACTGCTTGCCACATGTGTGCCTGATATATTGTTGAATCATAGAAATAATGTTTAAATATATGTGGGCTCTCCACCCACCCACCTCCTTTTTTAAAAAATAGATATTAAACACACAAAATATTACTATTGTTTCTTCCCTGAAATCTTTCATGGCAGCCTTGGCTTACAGAGTTTAATTTTGTTGAAATAGGAGTTTATAAGTCATTTTATCTTTGATATTCCAAAGTTAGAAACCTAGAGATAATTTTTAAGTAAAATTTATCTTTAACCTTTGTATTATAATCTCTTTTTACATGACTCTGCAAGTAGCCTCTCTTTATTAATGAAAGACTAGTGGAAAAAATTTTACAAATCATTAACCTAGTTCTTGCATTCATTAGATATATTTACAAGTCATCTGTAATCAGTTTAGTTACCATCCCTTTGATATCCTGCAGCCATTATTGGATGCCTTTGGGGTTATGATATCATGCTGGGGAAGAATGGTTCAGCTGCAGGTTTTATGTGTCTCTTTATCGTTGTTCACAGTATCCCATGCTAAATCATATGATGAATTATTATACATTAGCTAGTTTAAAAGATGTCTAACTGATTTACTATGCTAAAATATCAAAGACTATATGCTGCAGGAATGATGCTTCCAGTTAACAACTTATCATGTATTCATGGAGACAACAATGCTTGCTCACATATTGGCACTATTGTCTAATTTGGTGTGCCTTGTGTTGTAATTCAATCATCTAGTATTAAAAGTAGATGTGGCTATAGGGAGCAAAACCACATACAAATCCATAAACATACATATGTGCATGTTTACTTATACTCACATATATGTTCAATAAGTTTTTTGTTTTACCTGCTATTAATGTTTGTACTAGTGAGTCATAAATGGAAAATATCTATTAGCTCTAAGGTAAAATAAAATAGGTTTTGATTTAGTTCAAGTGAACCATCTCATTTAAAATTAGCCCAGGGGTCTTGTAAAGAATGCAAGTAATCTAAACATAATAATGCACATTGCCCAATTGCTTCTGTGTATGATACAGGTTCAGTGCTGTAGTGCTTTGACAGCCCATTACTGAATGTAATGAACAGCTATTTTTAAACAGAAGAAATTCAAGTTGACAGCTTGGCAATGAAATTCAGCTAGTGGGATAATTTTTGTCATCTTTAGTATAGAGAATGGATTCAGTTTGGTTTAAGCAAATTTGTATCATGTAGTTTATAGGGCAAACATTTTTATTAAAAGATAATTTTATTGTCCATTTTGCAGAGAGGGGCAGATGTTACTGTTAAGAGTATGTAATCAGCTTTTAATGAATATTTTAATGAATTACTGAAACATCATTTCTAGAACCTAGGTTTAAAATGAAATTTCTCATTTTTCTTTCCTGCCATGGGTGAAATAGTCTAATAAAACGACTATAAGATTAACTCTAAGAGGTGTTTTTCAATGCTACTTTTTAGTCTTTCAGAGTTTAAAAGAAGTAGCTTTTAAGAAATAAGATAGTCTTTGGAAATGGATATAAAGCTTGAGGCAGTGTTGTCTTAATGGAAGTAAGAATTAGACAAAATAACATTGAGGGAGGGAAGGAAAATGTCTGCCTGACTATATTTTAGAGAAATTCTTTTACTAGGAATAAGGAGATGGTAACATCTGATTTTGACAACTCTGAAATAAGTTGAAGAAGCTTCGTCTGCAATTCTTAAATAAAACAT
Organism: Macaca mulatta; assembly: GCF_049350105.2. Taxonomy (NCBI): domain Eukaryota; kingdom Metazoa; phylum Chordata; class Mammalia; order Primates; family Cercopithecidae; genus Macaca; species Macaca mulatta. Next base: position 80,372,769 of record NC_133418.1, on the reverse strand, counting down.
ATATTTTTAACTCATACTATAAAAAATAATAGGGTAAGTCAGAGTGAGTTATTTCATTCTTTTCTGTTTACAGCAGAAATTGTTTGAGAATTCTAATTGCTATTTTTTCTAAGTTGAGCTAATTGCCAGGGCTTTTAAAATAGAGACTTCAGGTTCAACATTGTGCATTGTGTTAAATGTGGCTTGAAAAATACGTTACTCAATGAAATCTGGGTGAACAAAGTAAGTAAACTGAGTACCGAATATCCAATAATGTTTCTGACCCTACCAGTAAAATGAACTAAATATATAGCGGTGGTGAAAATTTTAAAATTATCAGAAATCCCCTTCCAAATGCATTGCCAGAAAGCTTTGTTCATGGGTCTTCATTACCCCTTCATGCTTCCAGGGCACCTCCTCTGGGTTCCAGGCACTGGGAACTTAAGAGTTAGCTTTGCTTAGTAACTATGCCTTAAAGTAGGATAATAAAACAAATCATCTTTAATAGCCAATAGATTTTTTCCATTTCTGATCTGTTTCTCTATTTTACTTATCTCTTGGAAGGCATAATGGCCCAAACCTAATATAGCAATTAATCTGTGTAGAAGTCAAGCATTTTTGGAGAGGCTTTCATGTTAGGTCACTATTGTACTCTTTAGAATTGTGTTGTATTAGTGAATCAAAAGAATTTCTTGGCATGAAAGAATTGGTACACCTCTATAAACATTTTATTTAAACTTAGAGAGGATATTATTTATCTAACAGAATCCAGCTTATTTCTAGCAACAGTGCCATCAGTTTGTAGCCTGGTCTTTGAACTCTTGATTTTGTTGTGAAGTGACCCTCTTGAAATCTTAATTTACCCATGGATAGAGGACGTTGTATGAGGCAGAAGGGCATCATCACATTAGCTCTGCTTCTCTATGGCATCATGAGATGCTAGGATAAGTCCTTGAAAGGTATTTTAACTTTCTTGATCTCAGAATAGCTTGAGAAGAAATTCATGGTACCCACATACTGGGTTAACAAAATAATTAGTTGCATTTGGTTATTTGTGAGGAGGAAACTGTGAAAAGTGAAAGTAGAACTGGGGATTTCAGAACCAAGCCTAAAGATAGATTTTTTTTAGAAGGAGGCTTATTTCTGAAGATGGGCAAGATGAAAGAATTCACCAGCAATTCCAGTGGATGCTTTCTGTTTTATGTGACTTCATTTTCCTTTCTGCTTGTACTTTGAACTTTGAGGTCTGAGCAGTGCAGGAAGAAGAGAAGAAATTGCGTTGCCATGATACACTGTAAGGGCTTCAGGAAAATGTGATATGGCAGTGGTTTGAAAGATATTGAGAATGTTTCCAACCCAATTGTCATTCATTGCAGCTGCAAAAATTTAATGGGATATGGTCTAATGAAGCATACCCATTGAAAAGTTCTCAAACTAGTGTCTTGAGAGTCAAAATTGTTTGCTGGTTAAGACACAGTCTGTCTGGAGCTTGACTGCCTGGACTTAAGCCCTATCACTAGCTGTATAACTTTGACCAAGTTATTTAACCACTTTGTGCCATCGTTTCTTTATTTGTAACAAAAATCAACTCCCAGGGTTAGTATAAGTATCATATGGGTTAAACATTTAAAATTCTTCAAAAGCTATTTTTTAATGCAAAAAGTTTAATTTGTGTAATCTATTGTTGTGTCAGAATTCATTGTAATTGGAATGCTGTGTGTCAAAGACCTTGGTCCTTAATTGAAGGTTAAAGTTATCGGGAATCCTAACTTTGAAAAAGGAAAGTCTAACTGAGAATTCAGTTCCATTTGGTTAATATTTATCAATCATAAATATTAAGTAGCATGGGATGGGATTTATAATATATTGAAATCATAGCTTCTACCCTACTAGTAAACTCTTTGAGGATAGGGAACATGCTATATGCTACCAGTCTTGTAACCTAAATGGTGTCTTGTGTTATTCAAATATTTGTTCAGTAAAAGTCAGGTCAACATAAATCCAAATATATTGCTAGTACATATTAGATACTTAATATGTAACTTAAGTGAAAGGATTTATTTATGTGTGTGTGAATATGAAAATAAGTGTTTATTATTTTCACTAGATGAAGGACTTAAATTAGAACAAAAGAGTTATAGGTTATAAATAGAAGTAGTCTGACTATAGGGTTGGTAAACATCCTAGTTCTTTCCTAAGAGAAATAACAGAATCTATATATTGTAAAGAATAGGTTACAGGTGACATTTGACTGTCTTTATTTGTTGTAGAACAATATTTAGGTCTTTTAGCCCTCTTACCCTCTCATTCTCAGAATTATTATATAAATATGTACATTCTTGTGAAAGAAGGAACAAAAAGACCTTGGAATGAAAAGCTTTAACTACAGCCAAGTTTACCTTTTCTATACATGTCATCCTTTCTCTTTTAGGGGAAACAACCGGGGGAAAATGAAGATATCACCATCAGTAACTTTCCCTTTTTTGTTTAAATGGTAAATATGCCTGAGGAGATGGGACTTATAAGAAAAGATATTTTGGCCAAGGCAGCCTACCTCTCCTTGTCTTCATGATGTTGATTACAATCATAGCAGAAATCCTCATGCTAAATGTTTTTCTTTTTCTTCTTTTCTGGGAGATCATTAATCAGCTATCCTATTTTCCTATTTTATGATTTCTCCTTCTCCAGCCCAGTTATGTTTTCTACAAAGCTAGTGTCTGGGATACTAACTCTTTTCTTTTTGTTTGTTTGTTTTTTTTTTTTGAGACAAAGTCTCCCTCTGTGGCCCAGGCTGTAGTGCAGTAGCGCGATCTCCGCTCCCTGCAAGCTCCGCCTCCCGGGTTCACGCCTTTCTGCTGCCTCAGCCTTCCAAGTAGCTGGGACTATAGGCGCCCGCCACCACGCCCAGCTAATTTTTTTGTATTTTTAGTAGAGACGGGGTTTCACCATGTTAGCCCGATGGTCTCGATCTCCTGACCTTGTGATCCGCCCGCCTCGGCCTCCCAAAGTGCTGGGATTACAGGCGTGAGCCACCACGCCCGGCCTGGGATACTAACTCTTAACTCATTCAAGCAAGCTTCTCTGCTATATCATTACAATAAATTCTATTTAAAATACTTAGTGAAGTACAGTATTCATAAGCCAGTTATTGCTTTAAGTGTAGCTGCAGTGACACTAGTTAGCATTCATCTTAAAGATAGTTGAGGGAGGGGGGAGGGGGGAGGGGGGAGGGATTGCATTAGGAGTTATACCTGATGTAAATGATGAGTTGATGGGTGCAGCACACCAACAAGGCACAAGTATACATATGTAACAAACCTGCACGTTATGCACATGTACCCTACAACTTAAAGTATAATAATAATAAATAAATTTTAAAAAAAGATAGTTGAATATGATTTATTTATATTTGTATGTCAGTATATGTATTTTGAATACGTAGTATGCTCATATGATTCAAAGTTCAAAATGGCCTCAAGAGTATAAACTGTGAAAAGTCTTCTTCCCATCTCTGTCCTTCATCAACCCAATTTCCCTCTCTGGAAGTAACCGCAATGACTAATTTCTTTTGTATTCTTCTAGAGTTGTTTTCTGCATACAAATAAAAACATGTATGGTTGCATATATTTCTGTATACTTAAAAAATGGAGATGACTTTTTTTTTTTTGGTTAACATCACTTTCTGGAAGGCAAAAGATCATAAATTCCTTCTGAGAGCACCAACTTGCCAACTTGTCTTAAGTCATATTTCTTTCTTTTTCTTTTCTTTTCTTTCCTTTTTCTTTTTTTGAGACAGAATCTTGCTCTGTCACCCAGGCTGGAGTGCAGTGGCATGATCTCGGCTCGCTGCAATCTCCACCTCCCAGATTCAAGCAATTCTCCTGCCTCAGCCTCCTGAGTAGCTGGGACTACAGGCACATGCCACCATGCCTGGCTAATTTTTGTATTTTTAGTAGAGATGGGGTTTCACCATGTTGGCCAGGCTGGTCTCGAACTCCTGCCCTCAAATGATTCGCCCGCCTTGGCCTCCCAACAGTGCCAGGATTACAGGCATTAGCCACCTCACCCGGCCCTTAAGTCATATTTCTTAAAATTGCCTAGTGTATAAGAGTCTTTGAAACTAGAAATAAGTAAGAAGAGAAAGCAAAGATGGATTAGAAACCCTCAATATTTGTTTTCTTCTTTTGGAAATTCTCAACAGAAATTCCAGATGTTACAAAGTTGAATTAGCTAGTTCCTCTGTGGCTGCTGATGGATAAGCCATTCCCCTGCGAATGAATAGTGAACCCTCAGATTCTCTTGGAAGCATGGAACAGCCTGCACATTAGTGTAAAGGGCATCCCCCATTTTGGAGTCAGATTAATCTGGGTTTGGAGACACAGATCTAGCATGAGGACTTTGCAGCTTTGTGACTTTTTTTTTTGAGCCAGAGTCTCGCTCTGTCGCTCGGGCTTGAGTGCAGTGGCGCAATCTCAGCTCACTGCAACCTCCCCCTCCCCGGTTCAAGCCATCTTCCCACCTCAGCCTCCCATGTAGCTGGAATTACAGGCATGTGCCATCATGCCTGGCTAATTTTTGTATTTTTGGTAGAGACAGGTTTTCACCATGTTGGCTAAGCTTGTCTTGAACTCCTGACCTCAAGTGATCCGCCCGCCTCGGCCTCCCAAAGTGCTGGGATTACAAGCGTGAGCCACTGCACCCTGCCAGCTTTGTGACTTTTAGCAAATGTCTGAGTCACCTCATGAGACTCTGTAAATAGAGAATAATCAAACCAAACCTGTGGTATATTTCAGACGGTTAAATGAGATCATGTAAGTGAATATTATCTGAAACAAAGTAGGTGCTCGATAAATGTCAGCTTCTTTATTCGCCATTCTGCCAGTACCTTCAAGATGAAAAGGTCTACTTTCAGAGGTTTGTGTTGTTCAGTCTTACTGTGCTTCTCAGAATTGAAAACAGCATTTAGAAAGACGTTTTTATATAATCATTCATCTTGTAAGGATGCAAGTGTCAGAATCTATTTTTAATCTAAAAACCAGCTTTTCTGTAGCGTTTTAACAGTTTACAAATGTTAACTTTCCATTCTCTCTCTAGGGAGATGAGAGAAATCGATGAAAGTTGATTGCAGATGAATACTTCTATAGCAATACTTGATAGATTAAATTATTTAACAGAGGGCCGGGCGCGGTGGCTCAAGCCTGTAATCCCAGCACTTTGGGAGGCCGAGACGGGCGGATCACGAGGTCAGGAGATCGAGACCATCCTGGCTAACCCCGTGAAACCCCGTCTCTACTAAAAAATACAAAAAACTAGCCGGGCGAGGTGGCGGACGCCTGCAGTCCCAGCTACTCGGGAGGCTGAGGCAGGAGAATGGCGTAAACCCGGGAGGCGGAGCTTGCAGTGAGCTGAGATCCGGCCACTGCACTCCAGCCTGGGCGACAGAGCGAGACTCTGTCTCAAAAAAAAAAAAAAAAAAAAAAAAAAAAAAAAAAATTATTTAACGAAGTGTTTATTTTTCTTCTTCCTCTTCTTCTAGTTGCAGTAATACGAGGTTTCTAAAGGCCGTACATAACTATGTACATAGAGAGGAAAACTACTTGGGATAGAAAGACTCTCAGATTGGGTTTTAACTTTTTAAGTATAAAAATAAGACAAGTAGGCAAAAATATCACATTCTGAAGTTTTAAGTGACAGATAAACAAATTGAAAATGCACCACCAACTTTCTGAGTTTCAGGTACACTAACTTATTGTGGGATCTGGGCCAGCTGCTATATCTCTGTAGACATTTCTAAGTGGGTAAAAAAAAAAAAAAAAAAAAAAAAAAGATTTAGGAATAGTACCCTTTTCAGATTCTCTCAGAATTATAGTGTAAGCACTATGTAAATTCATAGAAAATAGTTTTGAAGACCAGCTTTAGAATTTCAATAGTTATTGTATATTCAAAACAGCTACACAAGCACTTTATTTTCATTTTAAAGATTTACAATTAAAGTGATTTTGTGTATACCTCAAATGCCTGATTATATACAAACCCATTACAGGGTTTATACACACATTAAATCCCTTCTTACTATGGGGTTTTGTGCACATTAAATGCCTGGTTGTTATAGATTGTTGTTTTTCTTCTTACCATTAAATGTAACATTTCCCTAGGTGATGAAATGTATTATTATTTGGAACATTTATTTTAGTGTGTGTTCTGTATTTTAAAAGAGAAAGGTATTTAAGCAGCAAAGATGTAACTGTTATGAAATTTATTTTTATAAATAGCTTTCAGCAGAAATCAGAACAGTGCTTTAAAATTACAGTTAAAAAATCATTTAATCATCACACTCCTTGATGGCTAATAGAGTAGTAAGTGACTCCCTCATATCCCCCGCAATAGGCTATTCTTGATATACTCACTAAGTGGTCCTAAGAGTACTAGTATATTTTATGTCAGCAAGCCTTGATAGCAAAGTGCCAAAAGTTCAGGGGGCATTTGTCTCCTTTCTCACAAATTCATTTAAGTCTTGCTGGAGCTTTAACTGGGGCAGACAACCATACAAATGACTTGTGATAAAATGAAAATAATGGACTGAGCTGGGTACTGGGGATGGTGGTTATGCTGAGCACACATCAGTAAGCTTTGAGTGTGATTCTATGCTAATGCAAGCCTGATAGATCAGCTTTCTCTTTTAGCCTGGAGGACCATTAAGCTCTGGAAGCTGAGTCAAACTGATAGAGTTGGCAAATATAGTCCATCAGTTAGCAGCAATAGTTAACTGACTGTGATTCCTAATATGCGAAACTAACATTGTTTAAAAACCCTCCATGATCAGGACATAGATCAGAAAGGAGATAATAGATTCTGCTTTAATTTGCATAATCAAAGCTTCTCATTTTCCCACCTATAGTTAACATAAGAGGGAAAAAAAAGCCATAGCTACTTTCATTTTGTTGTTAGTCTTGAATCATAGCAACTAATTTTCATAAAAATGTAAATAATTTGTTTCAAAATAAAAGAGTATAATTGAAAGATTCTCTATGTTATTTCTTTGGAATTAAACTGTAGGCACAGTTACACGGGTTGGGTAATAAGTGTCTTGGGGATATGAAATGTAACAAAGTTTCAAAAAATTGTGTGTCTTTTTAGTGATCTGATTATTTTCATATATAATTTATAAAGTTCTATGCTTTTAATTGAGGATATTGGCTTTGCAAACTTATCAAAAACATTTAGTTCAAATTTGTTGAATTCATATTTTTGTGTTGTGAGGACTTTCTGTTCATTTAAAAACATTTCTTGAGCACCCATTTATTTCAGGCACTGCGTTGGACACTGGTGATGTGGTTGTCCTCTTGGAGCTTAGTTTTTTTTTTCTTAACAGGGGAGGTAATAAACAAGTAAACAAAGACATAATACAGTTTTAGTGAGTGAGTGATTCTTTTTTTTGTTTTTGAGACAGAGTCTTGCTCTGTCACCCAGGCTGGAGTGTACAGTGGCATGATCTTGGCTTACGGCAACCTCCACTTCTCGGGTTCATGTGGTTCTTCTGCCTCAGCCTCCCGAGTAGCTGAGATTACAGGCACGTACCACCACACCTGGCTAATTTTTGTATTTTTGGTAAAAATGGTGTTTTGCCATGTTGGCCAGGCTAGTCTCGAACTTCTGGCCTCGAGTGATCCACCTGCCTCAGCCTCCCAAAGTACTGCGATTACAGGCATGAGCCACCATGCCTGCCCTGAGTGATAGATTGTTAAGTAGAGCCTTCTCCATCTGAGAGATTCTACTCTGACCATGTTTTTGCCAAATAGACTGAAACATTAAATATGCTGTTTTCAATCACAGGTTTCCAGATGGTCTCAAAAATTTCTAAATGTAAAGAAAATAATAAATAAATTTGTGTTGAAGAAAAATTAAGGGCTTTTGTGTATACCTCGTTGTAATCCAGACCGACATCTCTGTGAAAAACCTAACAAAAGTCTATATGCATGGATTTCTGAGTGTTTAATATGTGCTGGCTCTCTTCTAAGCAGTTTACTCATTAAATATCTCATTAAAAAAACCTCTACAGGAGGTACTATTATTCCCAGATGAGGAAATCGAGACAACAAATGTTAAATAACTTGCTCAAAGCTATATAGCTAGTAAGTGGGTGAGGTGGGATTAAAACCTAGGCAGTTTGGCTCCAGAGTAAGTGTTCTTAATTGCTGTTACTCTGTGGCAACCTGAAGAAATTTGTTTAGCTGAAAATGTATTGCTACTTTAGAATGCAAGGTTTGAGAGGACAAGGAATGCATCTGTCTTGTTCACCTCTAACTCTGCACTTAGCACTGAATCTGAGCTATAGAAGGTGGCCAATAAATATTTGTTGAATAAGTGAGTGTGAATGACTACTATTATATGTTTAAATTGAAAGTAATATTTCATATGAATTCTTTTAAAAATTTATTTTGCTACATGTTTTGCTGGTGCCCTAAATTAGTGTACGCCTTATGTGTATAATACAGCACCAGTTAGCATGATAATGTGATCAATTCCTATGGATGGGGTAAGGGTAGGGCCAGAATTCCTTGACCTACCTCAGTTCCATAGCCTATCTACCCTAGGTATATGGGATTTCTTGGTGGATCACATCAGATTGAGCTCATATTGTGTTCTTGTATAATACCTGCTACCCTTGGTTCACAGAATGTTTCGTGTGATATCAAGTAGCAAATGCTTACATATTTCTACTTCCAATTATGTTTCCTTTCTCCTTGTATCTTTGGAGAAGACAATAACATTATTCTGTATCAAACTGATATTAAATGATTGAATGAATGGGGGTTTCTCCTGTACATGGGTTGTTTTTAGAATATAAAAATGAAAAATAATTTTTCTAAATGTAGTACACAGGAAATCTCATGTAGAAAATTCAAATAATAAAGCAAATGATAATAAAGTAAAAAATCATATTCTCATTACTCAAAATAATTTATGTTATCACTTAAAGGTATTAATTCTCAGTTAACATTTTGGTAATCATCCTTTCAGATAACTCTATACATAGAGACTTACACAAGATTTTAAATAAATGAGTTTATAATACGTATATAATTGGATAACCTGCATTTTTTTCACTCAACAATGAAACTTGGAAAAATTTTTTTCATGTCAATGAACATTATTATAGTTTTTAACGACCTACTCTGTGGTTTGGATTTATGATTATTTAATTGGCCTTATAATAATAAATCTAAATTCCTTTTTTGCTTTTATTTTTGAAGTCCCAAACAAAACTGTAGTGACTACATATTCATATATCTATATGAATTGTTGCTGGGTCAAATGTTATATTTTGTGGGTCATGTATAATCTGACAGTTTAAAATTATACAAAAATGTGCTGAAGTTCTTGCGTTAGTTGCTTAGGGAGTATCTGTGTGCAAGAGGAACATTATATGAATGAATAGAAATATAACTTAGGTCTCAGCTATTTAGAAAAAAATGCTTCTTAAGTCTCTTAATGTAAAGATTTCTTCTTTATCTCCTTTTGTTTTTTCTCCTTGCATTTTGTTAAAGAAACTATTTGTTCTGTAGATTTTCCTGTAGAGTCTGAGTTTTGCTGATTGCGTCCCATATTGTCATTTAACATGAACTGCTATCTTCTGTATTTCCTATACATTGATAGTTAAATCTAGAGGCTTGAGACAATTCAAGTTTGATTTTATTTACTTATTTATTCAAAGCTACTTCATAGGGAGAGTTTTTCTTCTCTGCCAGAAGGCCACAGTATCAGTCTTATTGTAATATTGTAGTATTTACAGGCATTCTTGATCAATGCCATCGATACCTACGTTAATGTCTTTGCAGTCTTTTAAGTTGTTCCAGTTTGGATTTGCATAACATACCACTTCAAAACTTAATGACTTACAGTAATGTCAGCAAGAATAGGAAACCCTAGACCTTGTTTTCCCACAAAGACACTGACTTACAACAATATATGACGCAAAAACGTTTAGGATAACTACAGGCGCCAGTTGTGTATTCACAGCACCCTAGGCAGGATCAACGCCATGAATAGTTTTATTGAAAGAGATAAGAAAAGTGGTTTCATTTTAATGATGTCAGCCCCTCTCTTAAGCCAGCGTAGCTCATAATAGGGAGGAAAAGCCCAACTCAAGGCTTCTGCCTTGAGAGGAAATAGAAAAGTGAAATGTACATGCAATACACTAGCTTTTTAGGGGGTGAAAAAGTAAGGGTTTGGGTGGGAGTTGGGCTCCCCAGAATGTTGATTTCAGTCTTGCCTGACTCAGAGTGCTAGCTGAACCAGCATACCTTGGATACCTGGGGTCTGCAGAGAACAAAAGAGAGCTTGGTAGCTTGTTGCAGCACCAATAACTCTGTAAGTACCACAGACAGGCACAAGACGGAGGAAGAAATTATAAACTGAAAAAGAAACTGACAAACTTCTCTAATTGGGAATTTACATGCAGAGGACGAGAGAAGACACATACCCATAAAAGGATTGAGAGGCTGTCAGATTCTCTGGCTATGCTGTTTGGTGAAGGTCTTCACCTTTACAAAGACAGTATGTAAAGATTGGGAGAGGTGGCTGTTTTTCAAATTCAAAAATCATGACAAAAAATAACAAGGCACACAAAGAAACAGGGAAATCAGTCAAAGAAACAAAATAAATCTCCATTAACTGACTCCAAAGAAATAGAGATCTATTAGTTACCTGAAAAAGAATTTATAATAATCTTAAAAAAGCTCAATGTGTTACAAGAGAATATAGATAGACAGCTAAATGAAATCAGGTAAAGCATGAACAGAATGAGGATATGAACAAAGATATGCAAACTATAAAAAAGGACAAAATAGAAATTCTGGAACTGAAGAAAACAACTGATTAGGAAAGTTCACTGTAGAAGACCAGCAAGAGCCTTGATCAAACAGAGGAAAGAATCAGCTAACTCAAAGACAAGTCATTTGAAATTATCGAGTCAGAGTAACAACAACAACACAAGAATGAAGAAAAGTAAAGAAAGCCTAAGGGACTTATGGTATACCATCTGGCTGACCGTTATGTACATTATGGGAGTTCTAGAAGGAGAAGAGAGAATAGGACAGAGAGCTTATTTGAAGAAATAATGGTCAAAAACTTCCAAAATCTGAGGAAGAAAATGGACATTCAAACAAAAAGCTCAACAGACTGTAGATATGATGAATCAGAAGAGGTCCACACTGAGACACATTATGAACTGTTGAATGTCAAAGACAGAAGCTTCAAAGCAGCAAGAGAAAAGCAACTTGACACATACAAGGGAGCTCCCATAAGTTATCAGTGGATTTCTATCAGAAATGTAACAGGTCAGAAAGAGTTGGAAGATATACTAAAAGTGCTGAAAGAAGAAAAACTGCCAATAATAATATATCTGGCAAAATTATCATTTAAAGATGAAGGAGAAATAAAGACCTTCTTGGATAAACAAAAGGTGAGGGAATTCATCATTTATCACCACTAGACCTTCCTTACAAGAAGCGCTAAAAGGAATCCTTCAAGTTGAAACAAAAGGATGCTAGACAGCAACACAAAAACATACGAAAATATAAAGCTTTCTAGTGAAGGAAAATATATAGATAAATACAGAATCCTATAATCTGTTGTGGAGTGTGTAAATCACTTAATTCCAAAGTGATTCCAATTTAAAATTGGATATTTATCTTTTAAATTGGATTATCTTTTAAATTCCAATTTAAAAGATAAAAGCACAGAAAATAGCTAACTATAAAACTATGTTAATGAATATAAAATATGTAAAAATATGTAATTTGTGACACTGGTAACATAGAAGGAAGAGATGTAAAGGAATGAAATATTTATATGTGATTTAAGTTACCAGTTTAAAAGAGATCATTATAACTATGTTTTATGTAATCCTCATAGTAACTACAAAGAAAATACCTAAAGAAGATGCACAAAAGAAAATAAGAACAGAATAAAAGCATGTCACTAAAAAAAAATCAATGAAACAGGCTGGGCACGGTAGATCATGCCTGTAATCCCAGCACTTTGGGAGGCCAAGGCAGGTGGATCACTTGAGGTTGGGAGTTCTAGACCAGCCTGACCAATATGGTGAAACCCTATCTCTACTAAAAATACAAAAATTAGCTGGGTGCTGGCACATGCCTGTAATCCCAGCACTCTGGGAGGCCAAGGCAGGTGGATCACGAGGTCAGGAGATCGAGACCATCCTGGCTAACACGGTGAAACCCCGTCTCTACTAAAAATACAAAAAATTAGCAGAACGCGGTGGCAGGAGTCGTGTAGTCCCAGCTCCTCGGGAGGTTGAGGCAGGAGAATGGCGTGAACCCAGGAGGCAGAGCTTGCAGTGAGCCGAGATCGCGCCACTGCACTTCAGCCTGGGTGACAGAGCAAGACTCCATCTTAAAAAAAAAAAAAAAATGAATGCTATTTATAAGGCACTCACTGTAGATATGAAGACTTAGATAGGCTGAAAGTGAAAGGATGGAAAAAGATACTCCATGCAAATAGCAGCCAAAGAAAAAGCAGGTTAGCCCTACTTAGACAAAATAAACTTTAAGTCAAAAACTGTCACAAGAGACAAAGAAGGACATTATATAATGATAAAAGGGTCAGTTCTTCAGAAAGTCAAAACAAGTATAAATATATATGTATCTAACAGCAGAGCACCCAAATATATGAAGCAACCACTAACAGAATTGAAGGAATAAATAGTAACACAATAGCAGTAGGATATTTAAATATTTCACTTTTCATAAGGGATAGATCAACTAGACGAAAGATCAGAAGGAAACGGAGGACTTCAATAACATTATAGTTCAGTTGGACCTAACAGATATACAGAACACTCCACCCAACAACAGCATAACACACATTTTTCCCAAGCACACATAGAACATTTTCCAGTGTAAGTCACGTTAGGCCATCAAAAGCGGTCTTAACAAATTTAAGAAGATTGAAATCACTTTATGTATTTTTTCTGACCACACTAAAATGAAACTAGAAATCAACATCAAAAGGGAAACTGGAAAATTCATAAATATGTGGTGATTAATCAACACACTCTTGAACAACCACTGTGAAAAAAAAAATCACCAGAGAAATTAGAAAACACCTGAAGACAAATGAAAACTAAAACACAACATATTAAGACTTATGGAATGCAGCAAAAGCAGTACTAAGAGGAAAGTTGATAGTGGTAGACGCATTAAAAGAGAAGAAAGCTCTCAGATTAACAAAATAACTTTATACTCAAGGAACTAGAAAAAGAACAAACTAATTCCGAAGCTAGTAGAAGGAAGGATATAATAAAGATTTGAACAGAAATAAGTAAAAAGAGAATAAAAAATGATTTAAAAAAATCAACAAAACTAAGATGGCTTTTAGAAAATATCAACAAAATTGACTAGCCATTAGCTAGACTTAAAAAAATAAAATAAAGATAAGACTCCAATAACAAAAATCAGAAACGAAAGAGCAGACAAAACAACTGATGCCACAGAACTAAAAAGGACTGCAAGAGACTACTATGAACAATTACACAGCAACACATTTGATAACCTAGAAATGGACAAATTTCTAGAAACATATAACCTACCAAGACTGAATCACTAAGAAATAAAAATAGGCCAGTCACAGTGGCTCACACCTGTAATCCCAGCACCTTGGGAGGCCAATAGAGGAGGATTGCTTGAGTCCAGGAGTTTGAGATCAGCCTGGGAAACATAGTGAGACCCTGTCTTTACAAAAAATTAAAGCAAAATTAGCCAGGCATGGTGGCATATACCTATAGTCTCAGCTACTCAGGAGGCTGAGGTGGGAGGATTGCTTGAGCCTGGGAGGTCAAGGCTGCAGCAGTGAGCTGTGATCATAACACTGCAGTCAGCCTGGGCAACAGAGCAAGACCCTGTCTCCAAAACCAAAAACAAACAGATGGCTCATACCTGTAATCCCAGCACTTTGGGAGGCCAAGGCAGGCAGACCACCTGAGATCAGGAGTTTGAGACCAGCCTGGCCAACATGGTGAAACCCCATCTCTACTAAAAATACAAAAATTAGCCAGGCGTGGTGGTGGGTGCCTGTAATCCCAGCTACTAGGGAGGGTGAGACAGGAGAATCCCTTGAACATGGGAGCCAGAGGTTGTAGTGAGCTGTGATTACACCCCTGCACTCCAGCCTGGGTGACAAGAGCAAAACTCTCTCTCCACAAAAAAAAAGAAAAAAAAAGAAAAAAAAAAAAGCCAAATCAACAAACAAAAACTCACCACCAACAACAAAATATACTACAAAGTGATAGTCACCAAAACAATATGGTACTGGCATGAAAACAAACATGTAGACCAATAGAATACAGAGCCTAGAAATACGTTTGTGTATCTATAGCCAACTGATTTTTGACAAAGGTATTATAAAAATATGTTGAGGGGAAGGACAGTCTCTTTAATAAATAGTGGTGGGAAAACTGGATATCTATATGCAGAAGAATGAAACTAGACTCCTAGTTCTCACCATGCACAAAGATCATCTCAAGATGGATTAAGAACTCATAAGACCCGAAACCATGGTACTACCAGAAGAAAGCATGGGAGAAATGCTTCAGGGCATTGGTCTGGGCAAAGATTTTATGGCTAAGACCTCAAAAACATAGGCAACAAAAGCAAAAATAGACAAATAGTATTATATAAAACTAAAAAGCTTTTGCACAACAGAATAAACAATCAACAGAGTGAAAAAACAATCTGAAGAATGGGAGAAAATATTTGCAAACTATCCAACAAGAGTTTAATATCCAGAATATACAAGGAACTCAACAATTCAACAGCAAAAAAGCAAATAATCTAACTTAAAAATGAGGCTGTAATCTGAATAGATACTTTTCAACAGAAGTCATAGTAAAGTCCAACAAGTATATGAAACAATGTTCCACATCACTGGTCATTGGGGAAGTACAAATCAAAACCACAATGATATATCATCTCTTACCCGAGGTACAATGGCTGTCAACAAAAAGACAAAAAATAACAAATGCTGGTGAGGATACAGAGAAGGGGGAGCTCATACACTGCTGGTGGGAATGTAAATTAAGCCGGCCATTATGGAAAACAGTATGGGGGGAGCTCATACACTGCTGGTGGGAATGTAAATTAATACGGCCATTATGGAAAACAGTATGGAGGTTCCTCACAAAACTAAAAATGGACCTATCATATGATTCACCAGTATCACTACTGGGTATATATCCAAAGTAATTGAAATCAATATGTTGAAGAGCTGTCTGCACTCCCATGTTTATTGCAGCTCTGTTCATAATAGCCAAGATGGAATCAATCTGTGTTCATCCAGAGATGGATAGATAAAGAAAATATGAGACCAGGTGTGGTGGCTTATGCCTGTAATCGCAGCACTTTGGGAGGCTGAGGAGAGAGGATTGTTTGAACCTAGGAGTTTGAGACCAACCTGAGCAACAAAGCAAGACCCAGTCTCTACAAAAATTACAAAAATTATTTGGGTATGGTAGTGCATGCCTATAATCCTAGGTACTCAGGAGTCTGAGGTGGGAGAATTGCTTGAGCTGGGAGATCGAGGCTGCAGTGAGCCACGATTGCTTCATCGCACTACAGCCTGGATGGCAGAGTGAGACCCTGTCTCAAAACAAACAAAAAACAAAACAAAACAAAACAAAACAACAACAACAAAAAAGGAAAATAAAGAAAATGTATGCTCTCATGTGTGGAAGCTAAAAATGTTGATCTCAGGGAGGAAGGGAATAGGAGACTAGGAATAGTAGGGTGAAGGAAGGTATTGGGAGAGGTTGTTTAATGTATACAATATTAAAGCTAGATGAAAGGAATCAGTTCTAGTGTTCTTTAGCACTGTAGAGTGACTATTGTTAACAAAGAAATGATATATGTTTGAGGTAATAGATTATGCTAATTGCCCTGATTTGATCATTACACATTGTACACATATATCAAAATATCATGCTGTACCCATAAACGTGTACAATTACTATGTGTCAGTTAAATATAATAATAATTTTTTAAAAATTAGCTTATTTTTTCATTGAGTGTCTTAATCTATTTGGCTGTTGAATCTTATTAAACCTGATTTTTTTTGTTATAAATAATTTGGTCATGTTGTCTGAATATCCAAAGACTGTGTGTTTGGTGTGTGCCCTTTCAATGTGTAGCTTTAAGTATATTTCTTCGTTTATAAATTTCAGAAACATTTTCTTGGATAATAGTTCCACATTTGTTTTAATCCATTACTTTTCTTTTTACGTCCCTCCTATATGTGTGTTAAATCTTCTTTGTGTTTCTATATATGTTACTTTATCTCATGTTTATAATTGCTTTCTTAATTTCTTTTCTTTCCAAGTTTTTTATTGTGTTAAAATGCACCTATCACAAAATTTACCATCTTAACCATTTTTAGTATTTAGTGGTATTAAATACATACAAAATGTTGTACACCTCTCATCACCATGCATCTGTCTCCTCTCTTTTTCAGTTTTTATTTTATCTTTGATTGTCTCCTTTTCATTTTCTATTACTTTTAAGGTATTATCAGTTACATTTGTTTGCTCTCATGTTCCTTCTGGTTTTGTTTTCATTTTTGAAAAAAAAAGTCTTTCATTTCTAATTTTTTTTTGCATTTTATCACCTTATTTCTGAGTTTTCTAATTCTGATTTGTGTATTTAAATATCTTGTATTGCTTTCTTAATTTCTTCTAGCTTGTTTGTACATAAGAAGTTAGGTTTTCTATATAGATATTTTCTGTATCTGTCCATAGATATTATTTTTATTTTTATCCTTTTTTTTTCTCTCTAATAGGAACTTTCCATGAGATTCAACTGTAATATTTCCTGCGGCTCATTTTAATGTAAAAGTAGTTATTCTAAATATTTAGGTAGGAGGGTTGCGTCAATATAGCTTTTGTAACTTTCGAGTTCTAAAATTCTCAATTCTGTTTTTAAAAATACGGCCTCATACTTTGTGAAGTTTCCTGGGTTTTCTCCTCTCCCATTTTTACCTGGGTCGTTTCTTTTCTTTAACTCTATTGCCCCATCTTGCCCAATTTGCTTTCCACTACCAGCCACTTGTCCTTTGTGAGGGCAGCTTCAGACCCTTTATACTCTCACCTGTGAGTTGGAATGGGCAGTGTGTCTCTCATTTTCAGTTGCTGTTCTCAAATTGACCCTCCATGCTTCTCAAGGAATACCTTGGAAGGACTTTGCAATTTGGAGGTGTCAGTGGCTTCTTCCCACCTGTTTGTATTTTGTCATTCATGGAGATACCTTGTTATAGCTTTGTTGTAGATTATCAAGGGGGTTTTGGTTTTTCAACTAAAAAAGCATGTTTACTGTCTTTATTTAAGAAACTGATTATTGAATTTTGCTATACATTAATAAAATGATGTCCAGACAAAGTCATTGCTAAAATATATATATGCATGTCTGCTTTTTCCTTCTCCAACAACCTTGGGTATTAGCTCTCTTTTGAAATTGTCAGTTGGCAAAAAGTAATACCTTATTGAGTTCTTATTTACATTTATTGATTACTTATGAGATTAACCACTTTTCATGTATTTGTGGTACACTTGCATTTTTTGCTATTATAAATTAATTGTTCTTTTGTCAGTTTATCTGCTATGTTTATCTTTTTCTTTTTGGATTTTGAGAGCTCTTTGAATATTAGGAATATTAATCTTTTGTTTTTCATATATTGTTAATGTTTCTTCTCTCTCTTTTTTTTTTTTTTTTTTTTTGAGACAGAGTTTCGCTCTTTCACCCAGGCTGGCGTGCAATGGCACAATCTTGGCTGCAACCTCCGCCTTCTGATTTCAAGCGATTCTCCTGGGTCAGCCTCCCGAGTAGCTGGGATTACAGGCGCCCGCCATCACACCTAACTAAGTTTTGTATTTTTAGTAGAGACGGGGTTTCACCATGTTGGCCAGGCTGGTCTCGAACTCCTGACCTCAAGTGGTCTGCCTGCCTTGACCTCCCAAAGTGCTGGGATTACAGGTGTGAGCCACCGTGCCCAGCTCTAATGTTTCTTCTCTAGCTGTTTGCTTTTGGTACTTTAAAAACTTGTTTTATAAAATTTTATGTAATGGTCAGGCACAGTGGATCACTTGAGCCTAGGAGTTTGAGACCAGCCAAGGCAACATAACAAAACCCCATCTCTAAAAAAAAATACAAAATTCAGCTGGTGGTGGCAGTGGGTGCCTGTGGTCCCAGTTACTAGGGAGGTTGAGGTAGGTGGATCGCTTGAGTCAAGGAGGTGGAGGCTGCAGAGAGCCGTGATTGTGCCAATGCACTCTAGCCTAAGCAACAGAGCAAGACCCTATCTCAGAAAACAACAAACTAACAAAAGAAAGAACATGACTTTGAAGTCAAGTAGTTAGATGTATAGCTGAAGCATTTACTAGCTGTGTGAGTTGAGTCAAATCACTCTTCTCTGATTCTTGATGTAAAGTACAGAGTATCACTCTGTCGCCCAGACAGTCTGCAGCCTCCACATCCTAATTCAAGTAATTCTTGTGCCTCAGCCTCTATGTAGCTGAGATTACAGATGTGTACCACTACGCCTGGGTAATTTTTGTATTTTTAGTAGAAATGGGGTTTCTCCATGTTGGCCAGGCTGGTCTCGAACTACTGACCTCAAGTGATTCGCCTGCCTGGGGCTCCCAAAGTGCTGGGATTACAGGCATGAGCCACCATGCCTGGCCTAAAGTACTATTTCAAATAGTACTTTAAGGGGTTGGTATAAATATTTTCAAAAGAATTATTTATGATTCTTCCTAAAAGAAATAAATGGGCAATTCTTTTTTTTTTTTTTTTGAGATGGAGTCTCGCTCTGTTGCCCAGGCTGGAGTGCCGTGGCACAATCTTGGCTCACTGCAAGCTCCGCCTCCTGGGTTCACACCATTCTCCTGCCTCAGCCCCCCGAGTAGCTGGGGACTACAGGTGCCCACCACCACACCTGGCTAATTTATTTTTGTATTTTTAGTAGAGACGGGGTTTCATTGTGTTAGCCAGGATATTAAATGGACTTTTTTTTTTTTTTTTTTAAATCAGGGCATGAAATTTACTTTGAAAGTTTATTTGAATGATTATTTTTTATTGTGAAGAATAAATGAGATAATGTATATAAAGTACATACCATAGTAGTCACCTAATAAATGGTAGCTATTACTACTGTTGCCGTGAGGCTCAATCTAATAACTTGTCTAAGGTTTGAACTTTTGCATCAGTCCCCAAAATCCTGTTTGTACTAAAATATACTATCTAAAAATACTCATAATACAAATATTCCATATATCCTTTCATTTTTAACAAATATTTATGGATGATGCAATGTAAGCAAGAACCTGAGGATACAAAAAAGTAAGACTTGGTTCCTGTCACCTAGGAGCCCACAGTTGGTAGAGAGGACAGGCAGATATAGGAAAGAAGAAATTGCTTTTCCTAAATTATGCATCGAGAAAATAGCATTCTGGAGTGTGGTTTTGAACAGAATTCTATTCTGCAGATAGCAACACATAAGTTACATGTTGATGAGATTAAATGTCCAAATCAAGTAATGAAATATATTTATTTAGATACATTTCATGTCTTCTTATATAACTATCAAGTTGCATTTTTTTTCTAGCTGCATTTAAATCTATGTGCATTTCCTTTCTACTTCTCCTGAGATTGATATGCAGCCAGCCCATTTCAGTTACCAGCATGAGGAATAAACCAGGAGAGAGGAAAGATAGTGAAGCAGCTGTCTTCCATTACAACATGTCTAAATGGATAGTTCTACCATGATGTTTCTTTCAATTCCTTCTGGGTTTGGGTGAGAGGGGTGGAAGGAATGTTTCCATTGGTGAAATGGTAGCTGAACTGCCAAATGCTATGACCTGCTATCAACACTACTAAAAAGAAAACCAGAGACATGGATTACTGTTGGCCAAAATATGTTTTTCTGTGGGCATTTTCTTTGTGTTTCATTTTATGAAAAATGATAGGTATCACATTAAAAAATCAAGTAGTTTATAATAATTGGAACCTCATTAGTAGAGTTTACATTTTATGTACCAAAATGTTAACAATCTATGTTTTAAAAATTAAACCTCGAACCACTAACAAATTAGAGCTAAAGAAATGAACCCATTATTGGAGAAGGATCATTGTGATAGATTGAGTACCGGAATTTTTTTAAAAAACAGTGCTATGTTTAGTACATTTTAGAAATAATTCCATAAAATGGTATATGTTTTATAAGCATGAATTTAGAGATAAATTATCTTGGGAAGGTGTAAGTTAACAAACACAAATTCTGTTTAATATGTAATTACCCACTCTGGACAATGAACCCTTTCCATCCATGACTTTACTCTATGTGGAATTTTTTAGTAGATACCTGAAGTTACAAAATAGAAAAACAATCCTCTCTCCTTGGGGAATTTACAGTTTAATGTGGAATAAGTAAACTTCACATTTAATGTAGATTAAGTATGGTAGAAACCCAATTGACAAAAGTTAAAACAGTTTATGCAGCGAGAATTCAACTACCTAGAGACTTGTGGACTTTCTAGAATCATTGTCTTCTGTGCCTGATCTTTGGTTATTACTGGGATACCTGTCATTTATCTCTACCCTTCTTTTACAAACCTTTCAATCAGCAAACTGGGACCAGTTGTTCTATTTAGAGATTACCCATGAGGCACCATCCAAATTGAATACTACTAAGCAGTAATTACATTATTTATAGCAGAGATTATTTGGCTATTTGCAGCACAAGGCAAAGAAGAAGGAACATAATCTCCATTCACATATACCTGTGTGTATATACATGATATATGTGCATCATAATAAACATCACAGTTCTTTTTTGGAATTGTGAAATATCCTCCGAACTTAATAGAAATTTAGTAAGCATTGGGCCGGGCATGGTGGCTCACACCTGTAATCCCAGCACTTCCTGGGAGGCTGAGGCATGCGGATCACTTGAGGTCAGGAGTTCATGACTAGCCTGGCAAACATGGTGAAACCCCAGCTCTACTAAAAATACAAAAAATTAGCTGGGCGTGGTGGCAGGTGTCTATAATCCCAGCTACTCGGGAGGCTGAGGCAGGAGAATTGTTTGAACCCAGGAAGTGGAGGTTGCAGTGAGCCGAGATCGCGCCATTGCGCCCTAGCCTGGGTGACAGAGCGAGACTCCGTCTCAAAAAAAAAAAAAAAAAAAATGTAGTAAGTATTGAGAGGTAAGTAGTGAGAGAGAGAGAGAGAGAGAAATAAAGAGGGAGAGCGAAATGCTGGAGTAACTTTTTTCGAAGGAAATATAACGAAGTCAACATGAAAATCATTCTGTTACTATTTAATTCCTGTATGTCTATCAACCCAACTAGACCTATAA
This sequence comes from Macaca mulatta, assembly GCF_049350105.2. Lineage (NCBI taxonomy): Eukaryota > Metazoa > Chordata > Mammalia > Primates > Cercopithecidae > Macaca > Macaca mulatta. The sequence goes on along the minus strand of NC_133418.1, from coordinate 80,351,370 downwards.
TCTCTAAGGCAGTGACTGCTTCCTTTCAGACTCAAATTCAGCAAACAACTGTGTTAAATGTTATTCCTGACCTTCCTCACTATGCCAGACCAAATGCTTCTCTCTGTACTCTTGCGTGATATCTCTATTAATTGCACTAACAACACTGTAAATACATTGAAACCCTGTATATTGAAATTCTCTATTTCTGTTTTTCTCTCTACTCTGCTAAAATTTAAGCTCCTCAAATGAATAACTTTTTTTTATCCAGTGCCTGGCATATAGAACTGAGTAATATTTATGACATTCGGTGTGAAAGACTGTCCGGGCACAGGAATGATAAGACCTGAGACATAGTGATAGATGAAACTCGAGAATGTATTATTATTTGAACAAACTTGATTCTAATATTTACGAAAATGATATAGTTGAAAAGTGTCAAAATATAATCTTTCTATAGCATGTGACTTAGTTTAATATCCATGTTCTATTATTTCTTCGGTATCCTCTTGAGTATTTAATAAATTTTATTAATATCTGATTTAAATTTTAAAGTAGATAAATTAGGCTTTAATAAAAACAAATGGAAACTTTTAGTAAGTGGTTGGACTTGTTCTGAGTAAAGGAATATAGAATGGACCTTATTTGAAAAGTTGAAGTTTTTAAATAGTAAGAATATAGGTAGAAATTTTTTTTGAGATGAGTCTTGCTCTGTCACCCAGGTTGGAGTGCAGTGGTGTGATCTTGGCTCACTGCAACCTCCGCCTCCTGGGTCCAAGTGATTCTCCTGCCTCAGCCTCCCAAGTAGCTAGGATTACAGGTGCATGCTACCACACCCAGCTAATTTTTGTATTTTTAGTAGAGATGGGGTTTCACCATGTTGGCCAGGATGGTCTTTATCTCTTGACCTTGTGATCCGCTCGTCTTGGCTCCCAAAGTGCTGGGATTCCAGGCATGAGGCACTGTGCCCGGCCTATAGTTAGAAATTTTTGAAAGGAGTAATTGGTGTGGCCAAAGTAGAGCTAGCAACATGGTGTATATTACAAGGATGGCCTTCAAAAGGCAGAGGACTGCTGGATACCTCACTATTTTAAAGATAAATTTTATTTAAAAAAGAAATCTTATGCATGATCTCATTTCAGTTTTGATTTACTAGAAGCATATGATGGACTTACGAACAGGACCCTTCAAATCAAAATGCATTGTTTAGGAATATTCTGAAGGGGAAAGCCTGTGACTGCCTTCTCTGAGAACCATCTTCTGCTCACCTACTTATGTCCCTTAAAATTGAAGCTTTAGGATATCCTTTGAAACCTTTTTGTTTCTTATAATATAATGTATAGTACCATAAATACCATTGCATTTGATTTTTGTGTGAAGCAACAGTAAATCACTATTAAAAAGGAAAGAATGAGGTTATCTTGCTGACAATTTAAAGAAAAGACTTCTTCATAATATATTTACGACATCTAAAATGCCTTTTGTCCTCAGGGTAGCACTGTAGTTCTTTGGTGCTTGAGTTGATACTGCAATTTAATACTGTACCTACAAAGAAAATTACAGTTTTTAAGCTGTTTATTCCAAGTGCTTTCAAAATGAAGACACTACTAAAGTGGTGAAAGCATGTAGTTGGAAAAAAAAGTAGGAGATTATTAATGTCTTAAAGGTAAAGAATATTGCAAATTCAAAAGATCTCACTCATTATCAATATGGGGTCCTTCTACAGTTTTGCATATTACAACATATTCTTAAAATGGGATACATAGTGATTTTGTAGCATCAACTATTTAAATTTTCTAACTCCTGAGTCCTTTTCTTGCTGTGAAATGTGTTCATTTTATTGTGTGATATTAACATATATCAAGAATATAAGTGAAATATTAAAGCTTGTCACATTCAGGGTTTTAGGGTTCTTAAAAATGTATAAAGGTTTTTTTACGACTGGGCGCGGTGGCCCATGCCTGTAATCCCAGCACTTTGGGAGGCCGAGGCGGGCGGATCACAATGTCAGGAGATCAAGACCATCCTGGCTAACACGGTGAAACCCCGTCTCTACTGAAGATACAAAAACTAAGCCGGGTGTGGTGGCGGGCGCCTGTAGTCCCAGCTACTCGGGAGGCTGAGTTAGGAGAATGACTTGAACCCGGGAGGCGGAGCTTGCAGTGAGCCGAGATCGCGCCACTGCACCCCAGCCTGGGCGACAGGACCAGACTCCATCTCAAAAAAAAAAAAAAAAAAAAAACCAGCTTTATATATTTGTAAGATTTTGAGTTACCTAATTTTATAAACTAAATTATTTTGTGAAAAAAATCCTTAGAGTCGTACGTTCCATGTAGCAGTTGCTCAATATTTTTTTCTGGAATTGAATTAAATTATATCTACAGTTGCTTTAACAGAAAGAGCACTTAATTTGTAATCCACAGACCTGGTGGTCTTAGGCAAGTCACATAATTTCCCTCTCTTTCTATTTCCTCATCTGTAAAATGGGGATAGTAACTCAAAGAACTGGTCTAAGGATCAATGCTTTTGAATAAAAAGCACCTAGTACATGACACATGGTGGGTGCTATATCCCAGCTATTATTATTATTATCCAAATGGCTTATTACTAAAGTAATGAAGGAAAGCTTTTATACAGTTATATCAAAGGTAGTTCTGGGTTATAAACTCAGAGACATCATTACTATGAGGATATAGAGAATTTAGGAAAATTTTAAAAATTATTTAAACAAAATTTGAAAAACACTGTAGGACTGTATTACCACATAGAATTATATCTGCCTACCTATGTATTTAATCACTATCTTTTAGAAAACACACAATAAAAGTTCAATTTGCTATAGTTCATTATTGAGGTAATAGGAGCTTGGAGATTTGATCTAATAAAATGCTCTTGATAGTAAAGCAAACCCATGATGTTATCAGAACTTTTGGAGAAGCCCAGGATTGGGGTGTGCACATGTACCCACCCTGAGAACCAGTGGAACTATATAAGTCTGGTGTAATGTTTTCAGTACAATGATATTTATATACAACTATGTATCAAATACATTTGCTAAGCCCTATTATAAATTAAAACTATTTTAAAACCATATTTCCTGACCCTGGTTTGGAAATTGATAAAACAGTTTAAAGCTGAAAAACATAAACTATAATGATTCAATAAACAATTTAAAAATAAGTTGTATAGGTAGCTGGAAAAGATTATAAATCTCAAAAGTATAGATTTAAGATAAAGCCCAGTTATCTAGAATTGTAAGGTTATAGTACATTTTTGATTGAGCACATTTAGCTTTTTCTGTTCCTCCACTTTGCCTAGCTGCCATTTCTTAACTATGAAAGAAATTGAAAAGTCCATCAGAGTTTTTGTTCGCAGCAAAGAATAGTCATTTGAAGAAAATAGTGCCAGGCCAGACATGTAAAGATATATAAAGAAAAAAAGGAAGGTGATAGGCCTAAATTCCAGACTATTAGCATATTCACAATGGTACAGGTATAGGCTAAGCCTGGTCACAGGTGAAAGGCAGTAGGGTGAGAACTCATGGAATTAACAAAGCTCCTTCACACAAAGGGACGGATGGTACTTCCTCCATGTACATTCCCTTCTAAGATTTCAGTGACAAACAGCCTATGTAAGGCTGCAGTGACAATTTATTTCAGTGGCCCTAAAAATACCTATATGTACCTAGATTTAATGTGTAAAATTAAAAGCAATGTATATTAAATATTTCCTAGGAACCTGTGATTTTGTGACCAAATGTCTGAATATACTTAAAAACAAATCCTAATTTTTTCTAAAGAAACATGATAAATATCTGGATAGCTGGCTACATTTTGAAATATTCACCCAATATTTCTGGAATAGTCAACATTTCAATAATAATTTTATTTGCTTTTTCATGGCTTTGAATTTGGTATTATTTTGTTTCTTTGTTTTGTCCTAAGTTTATATATTTTTTTTCTTGCCACCATTTGCTGTGATTACAGATAGAGGTTTAGAGTTTAGCCTTTGCAATATCATCAGTTGATGGCATGTCTATGGCAGTATAGTGGATAATATTTTTTATTTTCATATATGAGGGCTACTTGACTCTGAGTGATTTTCTGTTACAAGATTTTCTTTGGTTTATAGGCCTGCTTTACCTTGGCTTCTGAATATGCTGAAATCCTTTACTTCTGCCCTTGGTTATAACATAACCTTTTATTTGTTAACATTTTAAATGCTTTCAAATCTTTAACAATAATAAAGGCATTAGTTATTTTAATTAATTTGTATAGATGGATTAAAACCAAAGGGAAGCTGTCATTTTCTGGTTACAATAAAAAGATATAAAAGTTAATTGCTTTTCTTTTCTAAGAAAATTATGCTAACATCTTTGGTACATACTGCTATTCTTAAAGGTTTGAGTTTACTAATCCTCAACAGTAAATCTTTAAAAATGTATAACCTTGCTTAATATTAATTCCTAAGAATGCCACAAGAAACTAGCATCTTTATAGTTACTTTATATTGCAGAGTGAAATAAATTCTAGAAAGATGGGACTAATTATGGTAACTGACATTCTATACTCAATAAAAACTTTCCTTAATTTCACCCCTATGCAGGGAGTCTCAGCAGAATACCTCGCTTTTGTGTCTTGGTTGGTATGGCATAGCACTAAGTGACATTAGATTAGCAACTGGGGAACGACTTTGTGAAACTGTGTTTATGGAAGTGAATTTTCAGAGTTCAAGGTTGTGGGGCTTTTTTTCCTATGTCAAATCACCTAGCAACTTTAGATTCAGGCAGAAGTTGGAGTTTATTTTACAAAACATGAAAAAGCTTTTAAACCAACATCTTTGAGGTAAATCTGTAGCAAAAGTGAGGCCACCTGCTGTTAAGAAAAGTGCCTACACATTCAGCACATTTCTGTCTCCAATAGAGGGTACTGCTGAGTAAAACACTGCCATTATTGTTCAGATCCTATAGGTGGCAGCAGTTCCTGCAGTTTCAGAGCATAACAATGGCTCGATTTGTGGGTCTAAGAATAAAGCTGTCATGAACTCATGGGATCTTTATACTGTAAGGGCTCTTCTTTGAAATGTGATACATGAGAAAATTACCATTAATTTTTAGTTTCCCTTTTAAGATTTAAGTAGCTTATCTTTCTTTTAAGTTCCATTGTGTATTTGAAATTGTGTCCCCAAACAAGTATTGACAGCCATAATTTTATGGTGTTAAATTATGAAGTATAAATTTTTAGGTAATCTCAGAGAAAGATATGATGTAAACTTTTTTTTCTTTTCCTCCCCCACCCCAGCCTTCCACCCCAATTACAAGAATAACCCATTGTTAATTTTGACTGCTGCTGCAATCTTGAGAAGGAAATCCTAGTTGCTATACAAGCATAATTTTCTTTATATTCAGGAGCTGAGTGGTTAATGGTTTTAACATTGCCATTCAACTTCTAGGAGGCTTTGAACCAAATTGTAGCACCTATCAAAGACAGGTTTTGTAACTCTCTTTAAGAAAAAAGAGATTTGAATCATACTGTAGTTTCTGTCAGGCGACACAGAACTGAGGATGTAAGTACTGTACTCTTAGAGCAACTCACTTTTTGCCTCTGACAAGCAGCAGAGTCGCCGTTACTTCAGTTGGTCACTTGCACACACACACACACACACACACACACACCCTCCGCCCATCCAGAATAAACTCCATATTAGGTATAACAATTGTAATTCATTCAGTTTTAATGGTCAAATGATCATTAAAAAATTTTTCCCTGCTAATTATTGTGTTTAATTCAGAGAGTTGCAAAATGCTAAATAAAACTAGTTTTTTGGTTCAAGTCAAAATAGAGTTAAGCCTACCTCTAGGAATGTTTATTCAGAAATTCAGCAACCCTTGTCTTACTGCTCAAATTAATTATCCAGAGACTTTATTATGATCGTTTCCTCAAATTATTATGAAAATCTGAGAACACTATCTTTGTTTTAAATTCAAGAAAGACTAGATTCTCTTTATCATTTAAGATAACAAAGTAACAAACTAATGGCAATGTATGAGTATCTTAGCATATTTTGAAGGGAATAGGTTAAACTATTATTCTTTTGGAGCTGATCTCTTTGTATCCATTAGGTACATTTGTAAATTCTATTGAACCATATTTTTGGAACTAATCTAAAGCTATGAAATGAATACATTATTTCAAATTAAAACATACATATTTATATGTATTATACATGTCATACATAGAGATGCATATATATATTTATTGAAGATAAAGGAAATGTAGGTTTTAGGGTTGCAGAACATTTGGATCATGTAAGTAGGAGATACATGCCTATACCTTCTATCATCCATATATGTGTGTGTGTATGTATATATGAATACATTTATTCAATTGTGTGTTCAGAATGATGTTTTTCATAAAGAATTATTAGTGTCACATATAATTCCATTTCCCATTTGGTGGATATGAAAAGGAAACAGAATTATATAAGCAAAAAAGTTTGCTAGGAGCCTTACATGCTCTTAGTAATTATTTTGTGCATTGTCTGCTACCGAACAAATTATTTGTTTTTAAAGGAACTACTAGGAACAAAATACAAATCAAGTTATTTTTGAATACTTCTAATATTATATGTTTATATAAAATCTATTTTTGATGGCATAATGACAGTTTAATTATGTGCAATTTTTTTGTCCTTGCTATTGTTTTTAGCATATTTATAATAGCTAGCTGAATAGGAAAAAATCATCACTTAAGGCAAGGCTCTTCAGGTCATCTGTGAACATTGTGTCTGTCCTTTCTTTAAAAATATTTTGAACACCAAGATATTATAAAATAAATTCCATTTTTATATTTGCAATTCTCTTTCAGAACCTTATGTTAAAATTAATTTCAGTTTATATTTTCTTATGTAAATTATGAACATGTAAGGATGATCACCGCTCTAATTTGTAAATTTTTACAAAGTATTTTAGTAAAATGATATATGTCCTTCAGTGAATTCATATTGCTATTTAACAACATATTCCCTAATGATAAAGTTGATATTTATGTTTTTTTTTTTTTTTTGAGACGGAGTCTTGCTCTGTCGCCCAGGCTGGAGTGCAGTGGCCGGATCTCAGCTGAATGCAAGCTCCGCCTCCCGGGTTCACGCCATTCTTCTGCCCCAGCCTCCCAAGTAGCTGGGACTACAGGGGCCCGCCACCTCGCCCATCTAGTTTTTTGTATTTTTTAGTAGAGACAGGGTTTCACCGTGTTAGCCAGGATGGTCTCGATCTCCTGATCTCGTGATCCACCTGTCTCGGCCTCCCAAAGTGCTGGGATTACAGGCTTGAGCCACCGCGCCAGGCCTGATATTTATGTTTTGTAAGTAAAATCATTTCGATGAATGACAAAGCTTTTGATGAATCAGGTACTATCAAAGTTTGGAATTTTCAGAAATTCAGTGTATGTAGGTTTAAAAAATAAACTAAAACTTATTTTAGGTATCATACATATGGGGAAAAAATGAGATATATAGTTAAGTTTGAACAACAGCTTAGACTCATTTAAACGCGGATTTTCGAAATTTCAATTCCTTAAAATTAAAAATTCTGTTGATCTATTTAAAACTGAGTATGCATTTAACTTTCCCATATTTAACAATAGTAAATTTTAATATTAGTAAAATATTACCTAAAAGATGTTCACAGAAACTGTTGACATGTTTGAAAGGATAGGATATGATTAACTCATGCATTTTGAGGGGAATTTTAGGGCTTAGAGAGTTACGTAATAGACTGATAGGGAAAGACTTTCAGGAGAGGGAGCACAGTGACTGATATGCCTGAATTTGAGAAAGCAGCAGATACAATAAATGCCTGATTCTATGTAATGAGTAGTAAATGGAATTTCTCACTAATTGAATTTTTCTGTTTAACTTAGTGTCCATATGTACGTATTGTACATATGACTAGTTTTGTAAGCATTAGAATATAATAAACTTAATTTTAAACATACACCCAAAACAATTACTTCCAAAAATTCTTCAGGAGGTCTGTTGGAATCTTTAGTTTGAATGATTATCATTGTGAGCATCTATTGCTATTTTAGAGTCTTGCGTATGAGGAAAAATAATTTGATAATGATTGGGCTTTCTGATTACTTGGGTACTAGATAAATAAGAGTTTGTTAACACTAATTCTGTACATTTAGGTAAATAGATTTACTTATAAACATTTAATAAAATATTATTATTAAACATAGTTCTATTTTGAGTAATAAAATGCTGGGACCATAAGCACCTTTTTCTCTGAGTGGCCTTCTACAGATTTCTGGGCCCTAGAAATGGCCTTATCATTCACCCTAAGAGGCCCTTTTTTTCACAGGCCTGAAACTCTGTAGAATCCATGTTGGATATTATTAATGAATATGCTTCTTTTTGTAGAGGGGAGAATGATGATTGAAAAGGTAAATTAGTATCATAAACACTCCAGAAATTTCAGCATATGGGAGAAATTATTCTATCACTTCATGGAATCCATTGTCTTCGTGTGCATCTAGTTTCATGACCTGCAAGAGGGGACTTCTGAGCCATGGGCATGTACAATCAGGTTCTGCTTAAAGCCAACATTTCTTATAAAGACACCATCTGTATTATAAATAATTATGATGCCAATGCTGTAGCTTTGAGTGCTCTCAAATTGAATCAACAAGTACACATAGCATGCATGTTGTGGGCAAGACATGTGCTTTGCACGATATAAAAATACAGTAAAGGCTCCTACAACTGACGTTTTCCCATTCAGGCCTGACTATTCAACCCTATCTACTCTCTTACCTAAATAGATATGTCACTCTCTGTCCATGTGGGGAGAATAAAGCTGAATGTGAAATTTAGCTTCCTTAACATTTAAAGTCAACTTCTCATTTAACTCATTTTTTTTCTTCCATGCTTTCAGAAAAACAATGATGAGATCAAAATTAGTTACTCATTAGTTACCACAATTATTAAACTTTACTATTTTTGAGGTATAGGGATCCAACAGTACCTGTTCTGAAGTTCATTTTAGTCTAATGGACTTTATTAGCCTTAAAGATGTCATCTAGTTAATGCAATATATTATACATAGGCAGTGTAATTGCTCTCCTCTGTTTAGAGAGTGTATATGAGTAGTCATAAATTCTTGATGGCATAACCCAAACTGGTATCCTAAATCCTTGACTTCTAATTTTAGACCATTGTACTTCTAAAGTTTGCTTGTAATTTGAGTATTAAGAATTTAGAGGACAAGAACGTACAAAGGCCATCATATAGCTCAAAGTCGAAGGGAAAATAATGCTGTTTCTGTTCTCAATATAAAAAAAATAATTATATGAGAAATTATTCATTCTGAAAACTGATCTTCAGGTAAAACTGGGCATAATTAAAAAAGGAGTAACCCCTAAAGACCTTTTGCGTTGTAAAATTCTAGCAATGTTGTGATTCCCGTTGATTTTAAAAAGTGATATGAATGGAACTTCTGAATATCCCCTGAGATTTTAGAAGTATATGATACTGGCAATTATCACAAAAATATATTTCTAGAGAAGTCTGAATAATTGACTCTTTAAAAATTATGTTTTCTTGCAAAATCTCTAAGGAACTGAAGAAGTTTCTTAGAATCACAGGCATGCTCTTAAAGCATTACCATGAGCCTTTACTCTGAACTACCTCATATTGGTACCTCATACCTTCTTTGCAGAAATGAATGCCTAAGTCCTAATGGGGAGAAACATACTCCAAAATGATCTGAAGCCATTGGCAGGGAGACAGAAGAGATACTATTAGCAGAGCAGAAACACAAATAGATGGATAGAGCCAATGGGTTTTGTTTTTTTAATTGTAGAAACTGACCAATGATTTTAATATTTATATGAAAATGTAAAGAACCAATAATAATCAAAATCATCTAGAAGAAAAGGAAGAAAGTTGGAAGATTTACACTATCAGATATCAAGGCTTATTATAAAGCTACAATATTAAGATAGCATGGTATTGGTGTAAGGATTGATGAAAGTCAAATAAAATGATATGGAGTCCAAAAATATACCCACATATATGTGGAAACTTGATTTTATAACATAGGTAGCACTGCAAAAACAATGAAGATAGATGGTATTTTTAATAAAATATTCTGATCCAACTGGATAACTTCATGGAAAAAAATCGTGGTCCTCTACCTCATACCATTTACAAATATCAATTTCAGATTTCTATTTAGACTATAAATCTAAATATAGAAGGTAAAGCGGTAAAGTGCATAAGTATATCTTCCTTATCCTGAGTTAGGTGAGGATATCTTAAATAGGACAAAAAATAACTGTATAGAAAAGATTGATAAATTGGTCCATGTTATAATTAGGAATTTCTATTACTGAAGGATACTATTTGAAAGTAGAAATGTAAGTTACAGAGTAGGAGGAGGTATTTGCAATGCATATAACTAAGGACTTATTTTCAGAATATATAACAAATTCTTACAAATCAACAACAACAAAAAAGGACCTAATTTCACAAATGTGAAAAACATGAACAGGCACTTCCCAAAGAGTATATCCAAATGGCCGATAAACAGAAAAAGACACTAAACCGAAATAGTCACCAGGTAAATACAAATTGAAACCAAAATAAGATACCAACATATTTCCAACAGAATGGTGAAAACTAAGACTGACAAAACCAAGTATTGATAATATCGTTGAGCAATTGAAACTCATATACACTACTATTGGAAAAACCATTTTGGAAAACTGCTTGACAGTACATCTTAAAGCTGAAAGTATATGCGTCCTGTTTCCTGGCAATTTCATTCTCAGGTATAGTAGACCCTACAGAAATGTGTGCACCAAAAGACACATGCAAGAATGTTCATAGTATTTTTCATAATAGCTAAACATTGGACATAACTCAAATGGCCATCAACATTAGAAAAGACAAATAAATTGTGGTTTATACATATAATGGAATATTTTAAAAGCAAAGAAAATGAATCAACTATTTCCACACACAATATCCGGTACAAATCCCACAAACATAATGTTGAGCAAAAGATGACAGACTCAAAATAATACATATAGTCATGCATCACTTAACAATGGCAATACGTTCTGAGAAATGTGTCCTTAGGCAATTTTGTTGTGTGAACATCATAGAGTGTACTTACTCAAACCTAGATGGTATAGCCTGCTGCACACGTAGGCTATGTGGTATAGCCTACCACTCTGAGGCTACAAACCTGTTCAGGGTGTTACTGTACTGGATACTGTGGGCAACTTTAACACAATGGTAAGTATTTACGTATCTAAACATAGGAAGGGTACAATAAAAAACTGATAATCTGAAGGGACCACCATATATGTGATCCTTCACTTACCAAAACATCCTTATGCAGCAGATGACTATACTATATGATTCCATTTGTATAAAGTCGAAACGATGGCAAAACCAATCTGTGGTGTTAGAAATGCTTACCTCTGGGGAAGAGAGAAAGGGAAAAAGGGAAGCTTCAGGAGTGCTAGTAATATTCCATTTCTTAAACTGGGTGATGACTATGTGGGTGTGTTCACTGTTGTCATTTTTAGTTTTTGAGATGGAGTCTCACTCTGTCGCCCAGGCTTGAGTGCAGTGGTGCAGTCTTGGCTCACTGCAACCTCTATCCCCTGGGTTCCAGCAATTCTTATGCCTCAGCCTCCTGAGTAGCTGGGATTACATACCCGCACCACCACGCCTGGCTAATTTTTGTATTTTTTTAGTAGAGATGGAGTTTCACCATGTTGGCCAGACTGGTCTTGAACTCCTGGCCTCAAGTGATCCGCCCACCATGGCCTCCCAAAGTGCTGGGATTACAGGTGTGAGCCACCATGTCTGGCCTGGGTGTGTTCACTTTGTGATCATTCTTTCAGCCATGATCTTATTTTTTCACTTTTCTGTATGTACGTTGTACTTCGGTAAACAAGTTTAATAAAAAAGAGAGGTAACAGAAGCTGTGTTTTGCTGGTTGTTTGTTTGTTTTTTAGTCTTTCCAATACAGAGCTGAGGAAAAGCAGCCTGGAATGTGGATAAGGAGCTCTGGAAGCTTTTTCTGATTTGAAAGAGGTGGTTCACAGATGAGAAAAATATTTTTAACTTAGCCACAAACTCATAGTGTGTACTGATGTTGGTCATAGAATGCCTCGATGTTGCAAGGTTCTTTGGACTGTGGTTCCTTACCTACATAGGATAGTGTTTATGAACCTGAATATTGTTAAAGGAACTTGAGTCAGAGAGCTGAAAGCCATTGAACGATATGTTGCTCAGCACAGATACCACTTCTTACAGAAGGCCTTCCCAGGCCCATCAGTTTGGGCCAAGTGCTTTCCTCCTATGTTCCCACAAATCCTTGGTGTAACTCCCAAGAAACTGTAAGCTTCCTGAGTGAAGTTGTCTGTCCTGAGAGACATTGTCTGTATTGTTTATAATTTAGATCCCAGTGCCTAACATTGTGCCCAGTACTGAATAAAATTAGTGCATGAATGAATGTTTGTAAGTCAGTTGTTCATAACATGGAATGTGCTTAATATGTGTTTAACTATTTTATAGATAGATTCGATCATTTTGGAACATGTAATTCTTATCAGCATTGAATAGTAGGATGAGGAATTTGGGACCCTTTTGTAGGCACTAGCCTTTTGTTATTGTAGTTAAATTTTACAATAAACTAAAACTTGAAGACAAGTTGTCAAAATAATAAAGAAAAAGTTTACGATAAAATAGAAACTTACAAAGGCCTGGTATTCCCGATTTTAGAACAAACTACTTTTTTCAGAGTAACAGTGTGCTCATCTTGAATTACTTTATAAAACTGTAAAATCAGCTTTTTTTCCTGATAAGATAGTGCTTAGTGATATTTTGAAGTTGCTCTTAAACCATCTACAGCTTAAAAAGAACTTTCTAGCAAAGTCATTATAGGTAATGATTTCTCAAGTGTTTTGTTTGAGTTTTTCGTATTTATTATATAAAGTTGAAATATGTACTATCATGATAATTATAATCAAATAGAGAAGTCAGACTTGAATTTTGTATTTCTACCACTAATATGCTTTCCCGTCCAATTAACAGGTTTTTTAAAAATAAAGTTTTGACACTGGATTCATAAGGACAGATGTCTGTATCATACTACAAATATAAACTGTTTAATTTAGTGACAATGCCTAAGCCAGGCAACTGGAGTGAAGACAAATGAAATTCTTCCTTTTGTACTGGTCATTGTGTGAAGGCAACCATAGACACAACCTGTGTCCTGGGACGGGATATGTGAAATGGATGCACATCCTCAAATGTTACCATTTTGTGCATTCAAATGGATAGTCAGAAGACCCATAAGTTCCCTAATTTAGAAATTCCCACAGTTCTCAATAAAGTGACTTTCCACTAGTTTGAGTTGTCACCTTTTCCAAAGGCTTTGACACCACATCTTCCTCAATGAAGTAATTCTGCTTCAAGGAGGTAGATTTTCATATTCATGGCCTACAGGCCAGATTGCAAAAATGCTCTTTAGTATTTTCTTTATGTCATAGCACACTTGGCTTTGGGGTAGTTTCTGCCTCATTTTCATACTAGCTTTGTAAAGATTTCTGTAGTATGTAAGATAACTCTAAAATTGAGGCTTATGTAATTAAATGAGACATATTTTAGACTTATGGAAGAATGGCATGAAGTATGTGTCTCATACCAATATCAATGGCATTAAGTCTCCATATGTATCAGCTGTCTATCTTTAGGGATATGAAATGTGTAAGTTTGCCAGTATATAATTCAGTAATATTTGAGTGTGTTGGCCGGGTGCGGTGGCTCACGCCTGTAATCCCAGCCCTTTGGGAGGCCAATGTGGGTGGATCACCTGAGGTCAGGAGTTCGAGACCAGCCTGAACAACATGGTGAAACCCCATCTCTACTAAAAATACAAAAAAAATTAGTTGAATGTGGTGGCGCCTATAATCCCAGCTACTTGGGAGGCTGAGGCAGGAGAATCGCTTGAACCCAGGAGGCGGAGGTTGCAGTGAGCTGAGATTGCGCCATTGCACTCCAGCCTGAGTAACAAGAGGGAAACTCTGTCTTAAAAAAATTTGAGTATGTTATTAATAACTTATTTCTATACAGAAATGAGCCAAGCATGGTGGTGTGCACCTGTGATCGCAGCTACACAGGAGGCTGAGGTGGGAGGATCACTTGAGCCCAGGAAGTGAAGGTTGCAGTGAGCCAAGATTGTGCCACTGCACTCCAGCCTGGGTGACAAGTGAGATCCTCTCAAACCAAAAAAACACCCACCCCAAAAAACCGAAACTTATTTGTAAAGTGATGTTCAGTTGCATTGTTACAAAATATGAACTCATAATTTTTTTAAGCACAAGGATACTTATTAAATATTAGAAAAGCCTTAGGGTGTGTGTGTGTGTGTGTGTGTGTGTGTGTGTGTGTGTTTATGAAATGGAGTCCCTTTCCGTTGCCCCGACTGGAGTACACTGGCACAGTCATAGCTCACTGCAGCCTTGTCCCCCCTCCTGAGGAGCTGGGACTGCAGGTATGTACCACCATGTCCTACTAAATTTTAAACATTGTTTTAGAAATGGAGTCTAGCTGTGTTGTCCAGGCTGGTTTCAAACTTCTGGCCTCAAGCAATCCTCCTCCTGCCTCAGCCTTCCAAAGTTCTGGGATTACAGGCATGAGCCACCAACCCTGGACTTTTAATTTTTGGCATTTTTTATTCTTCCTCTAGTCTAATGGTTTTCATATTTATTTGTCCGTGGAATACTTTTTTTTTTTTGAGACAGAGTCTTGCTCGGTCACACGGGCTGGAGTGCAATGGCGCGATCTCGGCTCATTGCAATCTCTGCCTCCCAGGTTCAAGCGATTCTCCGGCCTCAGCCTCTCGAGTATTTGGGATTACAGGCACTTGCCACCATGCCCAGCTAATTTTTGTATTTTTAGTAAAGACGGGGTTTCGCCATGTTTGTCAGGCTGGTCTCGAACTCCTGAACTCAGATGATCCACCTGCCTTGGCCTCCCAAAGTGCTGGGATTACATGTGTGAGCCACCACGCCTGGCCAGAATACTTTTTATATTCTGATGTCATGGAAGAACTCCAAAATGAAGTAATGAGGTATAATAGGATATTGCAATACTTGGATTACAATTGACAGAAAAATAAAGCCTTGTAAACTAATTGCTGTGAGAAGTAGCAGTTGTGATTCTTATGCTTTGAAAACTTTAACAGAATGGAAAAAATAATGGTAACATATTAGAAACATTGGATTATTGTAAAAAGAACAAGAAAAACCTAATTTAAAATGAAATTAAAATAACTTTCAATGAGAGCAGTGTTTTTATGTTTTATCCATATGCATTTAATATAAGGAGAACTACTTATTGAGTTCCATGTTCACTATTTGGGTGAAGGGTTCACTTGAAGCCCAAACCTCAGTATTATGCAATATACCCATGTAAAAAACCTGCACATATACTTCCTGAATCTAATATATATATTAGATTCACATACACACACACACACACACACACACACACACACACACACACACAAATGGGCAATGTTTCACTGTTGGATCTGCATACCAGATGCAACATCCAGTTATAGTATTATATATATTTTTAATGCAGACAAATGCAAAAATCCTTTTCCATACAGATATGTTAGAAATGTGTATAGACTTTTACAGTAGTTAGGTACTCTTGAATCAGACCATTCCAAAGTGTTTAATTATTTAATTTTCAGTAGCTCATTTGTCATTTTTCTTTTTCTTCTCTTTTCTTTCTTTCTTTTTTTTTTTTTAGATGGAGTTTCGCTCTTGTTGCCCAGACTGGAGTGCAATGGCGCGATCTTGGCTCACCGCAACCTCCACCTCCTGGGTTCAAGTGATTCTCCTGCCTAAGCCTCCTGAGTAGCTGGGATTACAGGCATGCGCCACCACTCTCAGCTAATTTTGTATTTTTAGTAGAGACGGGGTTTCCTCATGTTGGTCAGGCTGGTCTTGAACTCCCGACCTCAGGTGATCCGCCTGCCTCGGCCTTCCAAGGTGCTGGGGTTACAAGCGTGAGCCACCGCACCCAGCCTTATCATTTTTCTAGAAACTAAAATCTCCACATATTTGTCTTCATTTTGAAGTATTCTGGATTTCAAGTACGTGAATATTATAACTTATGTTCTGAGAGCAGTATTATACTAGATGAACAGTATTATTTCTCTCCATTCCAGCCTAAATAATTCAATAAGATCTAAATTCAGCTTTACTATTTTCTTTATAAAAGGCTTAAAATTTAACAAACAGGAGGAGAAAAAGGAAGAGAAGAAAACAGGGATGAAGCCATTTAGGAATGATAAACAAATGCGGCCAGGTGAGGTGGCTTTCACCTGTAATTACAACACTTTGGGATTCCGAGGTGGGTGGATCAGTTGAACTCAAGAATTTGAGACCAGCTTAGGCAAAATGGCGAAACCTTGTCTCTACAAAAAATACAAAAAATATTAGCTGAGCCTGGTGACATGCCTGTAGTCTTAGCTACTTGGGAGGTGGAGGTGGGAGGATGGCTTGAGCCCAGGAGGATGGCTTGAGCCAGGAGGTTGCAGTTAGCCGAGATCATGCCACTCCACTGCAGCCTGAGCACTAGAGCCAGACCTTGTCTGAAAAAAAAAAAAAAAAGTAAATGCAGAGTATTCCAGAGATTGTGACAAACTCTTAGCCATTTCTATGTTTTTGAGATTTCCAGCAAAGTTGTGCCAATGGAGGGGATAGAAGAGGTGGTCCATTCTAGGGCAATGAAGTGAGTTAGATAATTTTTTTCAAAAAGTAATAAAATTGAAAGTTGTTCTGCTTTTAATTATCACCATGTGCCTAAAAGTTTTTTTAAATGCCAGTGGTAAAATACCTCTCCCTATTCCTATTCATGTAGACCACTCCTACCATGCCCTGCTTTTGGTACACCATTGGCTTCCAGGATGTTTAAAAAATGAAGAAAATGCCAAAAACAGGGTTAAAAAATTTTTGGAATATTTTAAATGTTTTAATTTAATAAAGTAACTCTTTGTACAAAAGCAATTTAATTGAGCTATTCATAGGATAATTATATAATATAGAAATATTAACTTACACTGTACTATGATGAATGCCTGACTTTCAGCCCTGTCAGGGTATCTCTTGTGACTATATATCTGACCTTTTTTTGATTTTCTTTATGGCTGTGGGGCCAGACCATACACTTTTCTTGTTGCTGTTCTTTTACCTATTGCACCCCCTTAACCAGAATAGGCCCTTTTTAATTGGTAACTAATTGCCTTAAAGGTATGTTAAGAATATAGCATTCTTTGAAGCTATCAACAAATTTATAAGAAAAGTTTGTAGAGCATGAAATTCAGGAAATGTTTTCTTTCTTTCTTTTTTAATCAATTAAGTAATTAGATTTAGTTCTACTAATATTACTGATTTACCTTAAATCCAGATTCCAGCTGATAAACTTTTTGAAATGTGATGCACTGGTTAGGAATTTGAGAACTACAGATGTGAGACTCATCTAGATCTTAGTTATGATTTTATTGTTCACTTCATTTGAAGGACAGAGAAAAAAAGGCAGGGGTTAAACATAAATCTCAGAGACTATATGAGGATTAATGAAATTATGTCCCTTATAAAACATTTGAGTTATTTTTTAGTAGAATGCCAGCATGTGAGAATAAAGGAGGATATTCACCAGTATCTTCTCACATTTAAAATGTTACCAGAAGCAGATCATATTTGAAAATGAAATTTAGTCTATGGTTAATAGTTTATTTCCTCTTAAAATTGTTATCAACTTCCATAAATGTAAATTATATAGTTTTATTTTCATATTTTTTGATGGTCAATACTTGTTTCCGACATGGACAATATTAAGCTGTAAAGTTTCTGAGGTACTCCAGGTTTCTCACATATTCTTATTTCCAGGTAAGAATAAAAAATGTAAAAAACATTTTAAAAGTTAAAAAAGTCATATTGGAAGTAAGCAGTGTAGGTAAGGTGATTTGCATCTGAGAGTGCGTTTGCCCAACTGAACTAATAGGGCAAAAACACTATTGTGTTGACATCTTTGACAAATCTTTCTTGCACCCAGTGTCACTGATGATATTGGTTTGTGGGTTGGGCCTTCTTCACTGCTTGGTTTATCTTCGGTGTCAATCAGTGATGATGATACAATCCATGACAAAGTATTTTTTGTTGAATACTTATCGTCACTCAAAATGGGATACAGTTCTTTCTAAAGATAAAGGCTTTCTCCTAAGGCATTTGTTCCTACTTTAAGAATTTATTGTAGCAGAATATGCTTCTTGGATTTTAAGTTATCCAAAAAGATAAGTTATCTGATCTTTTGGGGACATATTGTATCTTATTTTATTTTATTTTTTTCTTTTTGAGACAGAGTCTCACCCTGTCGCCCAGGCTGGAGTACAATGGCACGATCTTAGCTCACTACAACCTCTGCCTTCTGGGTTCAAGCGATTCTCCTGCCTCAGCCTTCTGAGTAGCTGGGATTACAGGCACGCACCACCACGCCTAGCTAATTTTTGTAATTTTTTTTTAGTAGAGACAAGGTTTCACCATGCTGGCCAGGCTGGTCTCGAACTCCTGACCTCGTGATCCACCCACCTCAGCCTTCCAAAGTGCTAGGATTACAGGCATGAGCCACTGGACCCGGCCTTAATATTTTGCTCTATTAAACACTGGTCAACAGGAAAAAACATGAATTTGCTTTGAATCCTAAATAAGTTATGACTTTAGAACTAAAGTCACCTGTGCCGGGTACCTGAGGCCTCAGAAACAGATATCTGCCTGTATACTGTATATCTGAAAACAAAGTAGCAAAACTTTTTGTTTTTAAGTTTTAGTTCTGGACTTCTACTCTTTCAGCCCATTAGAAATCATTCTGTCTCTCTCTGTCTCTCAAGTCTAAACAACCCCAGAGGATGTACTGTTCTTTTTATTTGCTTTATGAAGTGCTAATCAAACTATTGATGGTTTAAAAATTATTTGATAATAATGATTTTGCTTTTTGTTTTTATTCTTCTTCATGAGATGTTTTTTTCCTGGGGCAAGTTGATGAAGACGTTTTTGGCCACCTAATTTTTGCCTGTTACCATTGACTTTTCCTTTTTGAAGTGTGACTAAGCTTTGAGAGCTCCTTCTTTGGTAATTCATAGAAGAAAAAGCCTTGGAAAAAATATTTGTACTTGATTTTAAGGGGTAACAAAATTTCTTTGTTGTTTGTTTTTTGGAATTGTGTTAAAGAAAATTATGAAATTGTAATGACTAAGTGCATATTTTTGAAGGGTTTTACTTTGTTTATTTCCTTCATCAAAAAAATAAGCAAACCAGTAACTGTTAACCCTAATTTATTTTTACTCTTCAAGTGACATTACTTTTAACTGGCTACATTTGGATAATAAAAGCCATGGATTTTAAACCACTTAGTAATTTGGTTTCATTTTTAACACAAATAACACCTTTTCATCCATTTTATATAAACTTCAAACAACATATGTTTTAACTTACTGCCAAATAAGAAGAAATGTGTTACATTAAAGTGCATGTTGTTTGCCTGCGCATTTGGAAATACCATTCATTTTATAGCAATTTTGAGTTATTTTTCTGTCACTTTGTATTCCTATTCAAAGAGACATACAGAAACCCTCACTCAAAACAACTCCCTTAGGGTTTACTCTTGGATGTCAGTAGACATGAACGGGAGGTACCGCATACAACAAGCTTAGGTCATGGAAATGTCAACTCTTGGTGACTTGCATTTATTATTATCCTTTGAATTGTGTCCTCTTGAAATTTTGTGAGTGGTATTTTAATGTATTTCTTTTATGTTTTAGGTGGGCAAAAGAGAAAGACCACCTCACTTTTTTTCCCCCTCTTCCCTCTGTTTATGTACAAAAATGAGATACTCTCATTCTCTAGAATTTGATCCAAATTTTAAAACTGTTGCTAAGGGATAATGGTCATACAGAATGTGAAATGTTAATAACATAAAAAACTAAGACCTAAAAATGGAAACATTTTCAGTGCTAAGATGCAATTCAAAGTGTTGGATTGTTTTTAAATTAATGAGGAAGTATTTTTTAAAGCCCTTTTTTTTTTTTTTTTTTTGAGACGGAGTCTCGCTCTGCCGCCCAGGCTGGAGTGCAGTGGCCGGATCTCAGCTCACTGCAAGCTCCGCCTCCTGGGTTTACGCCAGTCTCCTGCCTCAGCCTCCCGAGTAGCTGGGACTACAGGCGCCTGCCACCTCGCCCGGCTAGTTTTTTGTATTTTTTAGTAGAGACGGGGTTTCACCGTGTTAGCCAGGATGGTCTCGATCTCCTGACCTCGTGATCCGCCCGTCTCGGCCTCCCAAAGTGCTGGGATTACAGGCTTGAGCCACCGCGCCCGGCCTAAAGCCCTTTTTCTTTAGGATCTTAAATTTTACCAAGAGAATGTGGGTTCTTTTAAAGAACACAGGTTAGAGTTAGTTAAAACCTACCAATTAGCATAGGAAAGAGAGACTTTATTATGACAGGTAAGGTTTAGATAGAATTTATAATTAGTAAATTGGAAAAATTAAAAACATCCCCAGGAAGTTTTCTCTGACCTCTCACCACCTGTCCTTGTTGGGTTAGGTGCCTGCCACTCTGGGAAGCTGAAGTAATCAGAGCACTATGCTTAGCACATCCTCACTAGTCCGTGAGCTCTTTCAAGGCAGGTACTGTATCTTATTTGGCTTAGTGTTCTCATCCATCTCACACGGTATTTGCTCAGGAAGTATCTGTTGAATGAATATCAGGTGTAGAGTGATGATGGATAGACCCTAATTATGTCCACATCCATGTAATAAAATGAGCAATATATTTAGGTTTGAAAATAATCTCACTACTTTTTTAAAGAAATAAATGCCTCTGCAGTCTTTCTGAAATAATTGATTTTTATTTTTAGACAGGTTCTTGCTCTGTCACCCAGGCTAGAATGGTAGTAGCGTGATCATAGGTCACTGTAGCCTTGAACTCCTGAGCTTAAGCAATCCTCCTGCCTCAGCCTCCTGAGTAGCCCGGACTACAGGTGCATGCCACCTGCCCAGCTAATTTTTAAAATTTTTTTGGTAGTGGTGAGGATCTTGCTGTGTTGCCCAGGCTGGTCTTGAACTCCCTGGCCTCAAGCAATCCGCCTGCCTTGGTCTACCAAAGTGCTGGGATTAAAGATGTGAGCCACCGTGCACAACCAATAACTGATATTTATTTTGAGGACTGATTAGAAGTTTTAAAATTTAAAAAAATTCATTGCAGTTTTGTAATATGTGAAAAAAAATCATGAAAATGTATTATTAAAAATGTCATCACAATTCTGATAACCTAACTTTGGGTTTCTAAAAGCTTTTGTAGTGTTAATGTTAATACTGTCCTTTATTGGTGGCCAAGGATGTCAGTTGGAAACAATTCTTACTGCTAGTTGTTGGCAAGTTACATGAGCAAGGGAGATTTGGACCCAGGCTGAAATCTCTAGTCAGGCTCCATTCTTTAGCAGCTGTCACAGTGTAGCTCCAGCAGTGGGATGTACATTTCTTGTTCCGCATTATGAGCCCACAAAGAAAGCCACCAGTGAACAGGACCAGCTAAAAGTTTTATTCTCCTTCTGTTGGGTTGCTTTTGAGTAGATCCAGTTTCATTTTTATTAGTGATTCAGTTTCTTCCATGTATAATCACATATCTTTGGCAGAATCTCTTACTTTCTTATGAAATCTAATACCTACTAACTCAAAGTAAAGAACAATGAATAACCCTTAAATACAGAGGATTTAGTTTTTTCCCTCCTGCATTCAGAATAAGGCCATGGTTGCACTAGGCCATACCCAAGTTAATAATTTGTAAAATGCCAAAGCATTTGAAGCTTTTCAGATTTCTGTTGTAAAAGTCCTCAGTACAATTTTACACTATCCTTTATATTGACCAACCTAAAGATTTGACTATTAATTTAACCAGCATTATTGTACTTTTCCTCTGGAATAAATCAGGGCTTTTTAAATGAATTGATCCCTTACTGTCTTATAACAATAAAGCATATTCAGCAGTCATATTTTTCCGATACTATTGCACAATATTGTCAATACTTGAAGAGAAGAACAGCTGTTGTCTAGGCAGTGAAGGTTAAAGGTAAACACTTCCTACCGATTCAAAGAAACACAGGCACCCTATTTATTATGTATTTGTAAGTAGAGCTCAGCAGAGTATTGCCACGTTTAATGTATGTTTCATAGAGTAACAAAAGGATTTTCCACTTTTGACTAATACAGTTTTTAGAGCTCATCCTTGTAGGTGACTTGTACATATGCCCTGCAGGCACACAGTAAATATTAGCTGATGATGAGAGATGAATATCCTTGCTTTTCAGTTCTGAACATGAGATAACCAAGCCTTTTAGGTAGAGTTAATTAATATCTGGTCGTCTTCTACGTTCCTAAGGGAATATGACTTTGAATTCTCTCTCTTCGTCATGATAAATGTGTAGTCACAAATGTAGTGTTCCAGTTTTGGGCTTGGAAAATGAAGTTTAAATGAATAATGGTAATCCATGGTAATAGAAATGCTTAGTTCTACTGGGTGTTTAAGTCTAATGTGTAGGCGTCTGGGGACTCTGATACACTGATTTACTTGTAGGTAAAAACCTTTAGAGCTGCTGGCAGTGTGTTTTGTTGGGATCGTTTGTTGCATTTTTAGTGTAACAGTGGACTTAGAAGTTAAATGTCAACCTTTGGCTGAAATAATCTGCTAGTCAAAGACCTTGGACATTTAGGGGTTTTTTAATTGGAAGTGGGAGGATACCCTCATTTATTATTCATAGCTACAGTATATTAGTTATTATTCTTTTGTTAAAAATGTGACAAAATTAAAGGCAAATATAGTTTTAAAGTCTCCAGAGTAAATTAGGAAACTGATTTCATACATCTCCAAAAATGTTATTAGCTGATTGAGTATTTTACCTCAATTAATATTGGAAATGTTGAAAGATAACTAGACATCACTGTTTCACTAGAAATATTTTGTGTATGTTTATTCTTTATTATCAGAAAAATAAATACTATAGATTGGACAGTGTTCATTTTTTCATAAATGGAAAAGTACATTGTTCTTTTACTAGCCAGGGTTGGAAGAAAGTACTTGGGATAAGAAATAAAAATGAATATGTACAGTTCAGTATGTGTAGTGGGATGGATTCAGGAAATTCATTCTTTCATATTTCATTTTTCTAAACGTTTTTTTATGTAGGCATGACAAAAGAGAGAGTAAAAAAATCCCATTTTGTAAAAAAGCAAACATATTTGTATAGATATAGTAAATATATACCTGAAAGTTACATACCAAATTATTAACTGTTCTTTTGGGCGAATAAACCTCTAACCAGGGACCTTTTCTTTTTTAAAATTTTTATGCCTCCTTATTATTTGATTTTATTTTGAGGAGCATGTATTATCCCTGTAATTAAAAAAAAATTAAGGAACCAGGCAAAGAGAGAGAGAGAGAGACAGACAGACAGACAGTGTATGAAGGGCTATAGGCAGCCGCAGAAGAGCGAGAAAGGCAAAGACCAAGTGGGCATCAGAGCTGGATCCCGACATGGGGAGCAATTCAGACACCTGCTGGGCATCGGGGCAGGGTGAAGTCTTCCTACCAGAAGAGGAATCTGGAGCCCAGGCCAGCGGGGAAATGGGGGGACCTGTGTGGGCTAGGGAGTAGGTCTGTAAAGTGGAATGTTGTGGTAGAGTAAGACTGGAAAGGTAAGGTCATTCATTATGGAGATAGTCTGAAATAAAGACATCAGTGATCATGGACTGTAGTTAGGATATAAGCATTTTGTGCAAGAGTTTGATGCTTGTTTCCTTTATATTTTTACCCTGGGGAGCCCTTTAGAGTTCAAGTGTGTGTCTATTGAGAGAGACCCATTGTAGCCTTTATTTATTTATTATTACTATTTATTAGAAAATGAGCAATGCTTAACCTCTCTAGATAGCTTTCATGCAGTGACATGACTTCATGTTGTAGAGTTTGCCAGTTATATGAACATGTGGAAATGTAGCTATTCGGCCGGGCGCGGTGGCTCACGCCTGTAATCCCAGCACTTTGGGAGGCCGAGACGGGCGGATCACGAGGTCAGGAGATCGAGACCATCCTGGCTAACACGGTGAAACCCCGTCTCTACTAAAAAATACAAAAAACTAGCCGGGCGAGGTGGCGGGCGCCTATAGTCCCAGCTAGTCGGGAGGCTGAGGCAGGAGAATGGCGTGAACCCGGGAGGCGGAGCTTGCAGTGAGCTGAGATCCGGCCACTGCACTCCAGCCTGGGTGACAGAGCGAGACGCCGTCTCAAAAAAAAAAAAAAAAAGAAATGTAGCTATTCAGTTTCTCAGTTTTGGTGTTGACCCATGTCAAATATTTTTTAAATTGTCTAATATGAGATTGGGCTCTTACACTGAGAAACTGAAGTAAAACAAGCTCTTTATTAACAGAGTAGGTTGACTAATCCTTTGCTAGAGTAAAGATGAGGAGCTACATCAACACACATGTACATTCTCTATGTAAGGTTAAGATGTGTGTAGCTAAATATATTCATTAGTATCACTTAGGAGATGCTCTTTCTTTTGTCATGTTTCTTTGGCAAAAGCTAGCAGTTCTGTTAGCAGTGGTTTTGATGATAAAATCCTGTAATTCAAGAGGTTGGCTTATTCAACTAAACAACTGCTACCTTGGGCAATACTGGACCAACTGCGAGGGGACTGTTTTCTTGAGACCTGGAAAGCTGTTCTGTTTGCTAAACAAAGGAATTGTTGATTTCAGTGATTTAATTCCCCTTTTGGCTAAAGGCTGCTGAATGAAAACAGTGCTTGTTTGGGAAGGAATCTGTTGCTAAGGCAACTGATATCTCCTTAATTATTGGCCAATATTCCCAAATGAGATTGGTCTCTTTTGATTGTTGGAAATAACCAAATTATCCTGAGCACTTTCAAGTCTTGAATTTTGTGGTAATGGCAGGGGATGGGGGAGGGATTTCTCTCAAGTATATAATCAGATATCTCCCATTTGGGTTGGCATAGTGTGGGCACTACTATGTTTATGAGGGTAAAAATACAGATGATATTTGCAAAACCTCTTTTATTGTAAGAGACCTTATTACTTAAGACCAGTTGCAGTTCTGAAATGAGTGACCTATGTTCAATCTTTTTTTTAAAAATGAATTCTTTGATTTCTGTAAGAAAATATAATACATCTAATCATTTATCCTCAAGAATAGGCAGATATACGGAGAAACTTGTAAGTATTATTTGAATGATGCTGACAAGGACTGTCTTCAGAAGTGTCTGCAGCCATTTATTTGAGGTTCTTTACTTGAATGTTTCTAGCAGTGCATATGCTGACCTTGGAGAGTGACCTCTTTTCTGTCTATTACTTTGAAGGATCATGTAAAAGACCTATGGTTTCTTGTCCCTTGGCAGTACAATTGTTTGATCACTTAAAATTAATTGAAGCTTTGAATATAGTCAGGCTCAAGTTCTAGTGTATTCATATCATACTTTGTAATTGCTCTCTAGTGTGAAGGATATACTAAAAAATAAGTACAATTCTTACAAAATGGAAATTTGTCTTTATAATTTTATTGTACGTCTTTTAAATTCTTATTGTGAATCATAGAGATCACACATTATTATCTCATGTCCTTACAACAAAACAGGAATTCACTGTTCTTTGGTACTTGTCCTGTGACAAGTCTGGTGAGCATTGATGAAATTCTTCTAATATTACTCAGGGTATCCCAGATCTTCCAGTTGAGTGAACATGAGTTTCTGAAGTGTGACTGTTTATGATTTCTGTGTTGTGGAACCACGAGAATTTTGTAGGAGTCTCACATGAAAGGCTTTTGGCACAATAGCACTAAGTAAAATCTGTTTTGTGATACTTTTGAATGGTCATAGTTCTTACTCAGGATTAGTCTTTCCATGTTTCATTCATAGAGATAACATTGGCTTTACACCTTGGGTTGAATTGAATATAAAAAGCTTTGTACTATGTACTGGAACAATACTTGAGTTAAATTTCATGTACATATTTATTATCTATTCTAGACTTAAGAAATTTCACTCTTCATTTTAAATAGCTTCAAGAAGTAAATACAAGATTCACTTGATGAAAATATTAAAATACACGAAAAGGACAATATCCTGCGAAACTGTTGACTAAAATATAGGCACAGAACCACAGAATATAAGTTCAAAGCTGTCCCTACATATCTGGAGAGTATCATTAATCTAGTTCTCACTAGGATTTTACAGTATCTAAGTAGATTTTACACTATCTACTGAAGTTTTTCCATACCAGACTATAAATATAAATATACAGTTAAATCTGTGATACATTTTGAATTAGCCTCCCTTTTTAGAACTCTTTTGAGCTTGTCTTATTCAAAACATGTTGAAGTATGAACTATCAGACTTCAAAAACATTATTCTTTGAAAACCGTTTTTGTGCTGTAATTTAAAATTCCTTGATATTTATAATTATTTCAAAGATTTTTGTTGTAGTCATCCAGTTTATGAGATTAATTTTTTCCTGGATTATTGTAGGAAAAAAACAACTTTTTAAAATAAGGCAATATAAAGAGAATTTATATATTTACATTTGATTAGATCATAAAAATTTGACCCAAGTTATTATATATGTTAAATTCTATGAATTTATTACTTTGTTTTGTCACATATTAGTTGACTCAATTTTCCATCATTTCCACATTTTGCCCTTTTCTCAGATTCTTTTTTTTTTTTTTTTTTTTTGGAGTCTTGCTCTGTTGCCCAGGCTGGAGTGCAGTAGCACAATTTTGACTCACTGTAACCTTTGCCTCTTGGTTTCAAACAGTTCTCCTGCCTCAGCCTCCCGAGTAACTGGGATTATGGCACGCACCACCACACCCAGCTAATTTTTGTATTTTTAGTAGAGATGGGGTTTTACCGTGTTGAACCTCAAATGATCCTCCCACTTCGGCCTCCCAAAGTGCTGGGATTACAGGCATGAGTCACCATGCCCAGCCTCAAATTCACTGAAGATCAAAGATATAGAGAGAATATTTTATTAGCAATTTCTTAGCTTTTAAAAAAAAATCTGATATATTTGTTTGTTTGTTTTTTCCCGGAGATTTGTACTTAGTACTAACTTCAGTTTCTATAATATATATTTATATATCCAATGTGAATAATTTATATACATACCTATGACAAATCTTAATTTTTATATACAAATATATGGCGGTGTTCTTTTTCTTTCTGCGACGGTCGGTTTTTTCCTTCAATTCAAGACTAATTCAGTATTTTATTTACCTTTATTTATAGCCATGTGTGGTATCTTTCTTTTGAGAAAGCATTGACACTCTTGCTATTAAACACTTTCATTGGGTGAGATGGAACTGTTGTTGACTGTACATTATGTGTGTGCCAGAGAATGTAAAGGAACATTGGAGATATGTCCCATCACAATTTTGCAAGGGTCTATTTTAAATGCTACGTGTTTCTACTAGAATATAGAGCTGTAATTTGGAGCAGGAGTGAAGAAAGAGACTTGTGGAATTTAAGTTTCCTATCTCCTATCTCCTGACTCACTGGGAGGTTGGGTCTTCATTGTGAAGTCTCTCATGCATACCTGTTAAATGAATTTGTATATCTTTTGTCCTATAAAAAATTAATTAATAAAGGACTTGGACAAATTGAAACACTGGGTCTACTCAGGGAATATTTTTATAGGCGCAGTTCGAATGTTTGAATTAGGACATAACATTAGAAAACGTAAAGGAGCTGGGCATGGTGGCTTGTGCTTCTAGTCCCAGCAGGAGGCTGAGGTAAAAGTTTCGCTTGAGCCCAGGAGTTGGAGTTGAAGGTTGCAGTGAGCTATAATTACATCACGGCATTCCAACCTGGGCAATAGAGTAGGGGGGTGGGTTGGAGGCGAAACAAGAAGAAAATGATACAACAAAAACAAAAAAGCAAAACAACAAAAAGAAAATGTAAAGGCTATGTAAGTCTTGCCTCAGGCAAAAATGATCAAATAGGCCAGGCACAGTGGCTCACACGTGTAATCCCAGCCTGGTCAACATGGTGAAACCTGTCTCTACAAAAAATACAAAATATTAGCTGGGCATGGTGGCAGGTGCCTGTAATCCCAACTACTCAGGAGGCTGAGGCAGGAGAATTACTTGAACCCAGGGGGCGGAGGGTGCAGTGAGCCGAGATCGCACCACTATACTTCAGCCTGGGCAACAGAGTTGAGACTCTGTCTTAAAAAAAAAACAAAAATTACCGAATAAATACACATTTATCATTAGTGTTTCCCAACTTAGATTTGAATTGTTTTATCTCTCCCCTAACCCCTGCCCTGTGCTCTTGTGTGCCCTGTGACTGATTAGTATCCTTGTCTCTGTCACTCCAGGTCTGCTCTTTTTCCTTTTCCCTTTCTGCACTTCAAGCCTTCCCTACCTCCCATGCCCTTGTACCCTTTCACTTTCTTTAAAAATGGCCAGTGCTTCATTTCAGTCCCACTGTGTCCATTCTCCAGAAATTAATCTGATTTACTAATCACCATTAAATTGATAATGCTTGATAATGTCTTGCCTTGATCTGGTTTGCCATTTTAATTAGAATTTTAACTTAGCTTTTTAGAGAAGAGCATTTCAAGACATACCACCTTGATTGTTGGACCTGGGTTTCGATAATATTTCAAGCTGGTTCATAAAGGTGTTTATTTTAAAGGAAAAAGAACACTGAGAGCCCAGCATGCATATCCACCTTCAAGATTTAATAACATGAGATTTCAACTCTCCCTTAAGGAAAGCTGATTTTAGAAGAGAGAAGGGAAAACTATTCAATAATTATGATCCATAGTAAAATATATTACAGTTCCTTATTCTTAGCCAATTAAAGGAAAATATTATATATTAATAGGATCTGTAATTTGGGGGATAGAAAACATTTTTAACTCATCTAATTATTTTTAGTTTTTGTGATGATGACTACTGATCTGTCCTGTGCTATGTGTAATTCTTTGTCACAGTTTTATTAGCATATATTATAGCCAAATGCTTGCTTGTTATATTATGAAGAGGGCATTTTTATTCTGTTCTGTGTTATTTTTCTTACCAAAAAAAGGAAACAGCACCTGTTGTTTCCTGACTTTTTAATGATCGCCATTCTAACTGGTGTGAGATGGTATCTCATTGTGGTTTTGATTTGCATTTCTCTGATGGCCAGTGATGATGAGCATTTTTTCATGTGTCTGTTGGCTGTATGAATGTCTTCTTTTGAGAAATGTCTGTTCATATCCTTTGCCCACTTTTTGATGGGGTTGTTTGTTTTTTCCTTGTAAATTTGTTTGAGTTCTTTGTAGGTTCTGGATATTAGCCCTTTGTCAGATGAGTAGATTGCAAAAATTTTCTCCCATTCTGTAGGTTGCCTGTTCACTCTGATGGTAGTTTCTTTTGCTGTGCAGAAGCTCTTTAGTTTAATGAGATCCCATTTGTCAATTTTGGCTTTTGCTGCCGTTGCTTTTGGTGTTTTAGACATGAAGTCTTTGCCCATGCCTATGTCCTGAATGGTACTACCTAGGTTTTCCTCTAGGATTTTTATGGTATTAGGTCTAACATTTAAGTCTCTAATCCATCTTGAATTAATTTTCGTATAAGGAGTAAGGAAAGGATCCAGTTTCAGCTTTCTACTTACGGCTAGCCAATTTTCCCAGCACCATTTATTAAATAGGGAATCCTTTCCCCATTTCTTGTTTCTCTCAGGTTTGTCAAAGATCAGATGGACTCGGGAAGGGGAACATCACACACCGGGGCCTATCATGGGGACGGGGGAGGGGGGAGGGGGGAGGGGGGAGGGATTGCATTGGGAGTTATACCTGATGTAAATGACGAGTTGATGGGTGCAGCACACCAACAAGGCACAAGTATACATATGTAACAAACCTGCACGTTATGCACATGTACCCTACAACTTAAAGTATAATAATAATAAATAAATTAAAAAAAAAAAAAAAAAAAAAAAGGAAACAAAAAACTAAAGTCTATTAAAAAAAAAGCTTATTTCATTATTTTAAAAAACTCTTTCCCATATTCCATATTTCTTTTGTTAGTGTAATAACCAATTTTTTTTTCCAGAAATTTAACCTCTCTCCTGCTTGTGTCGTTCAGGTTTGGCCCAAAAGCAAACAATGGAAGTACTTCTGACCTACCTTTGTTAGAAACTTTGCATATCTAAATCATTGCTTGCAGGAGTGTGAGGGAAAGTAAGAGTAAAGAGGATAGAATATATAAAAGAGATTGCTTTGTCCTAAGATATTGATGGTCTATTGGGAAATCAGATAACCACATATGACACACTATCAGCAAGGCAGATTAATTTTAAGTTCTGAGATATGTGAAAAAGTTAACAGTACCAGTCTTCAGAGAGAAAAGAGAAATTACAGCAGGCTTGAGATGTCATAGAAGTTTTAGACTAAACTTTGGTGGACAGATAAAAGGGAAGAGGACCTTTGAGATGAAAATCTTAAAATATTCCTATCAGAATTCTCAGCCCAAAGATGATACATGCAACAAACTGAGAAAAAGAGAAAAAAAAATCGCTTCTAGGCTTCCTCATTTGTTCACATGAAGTCTGTCCAAACCCAGTGGACAGAGTTGTAGTTTCAAGCACCCTTGAAGTTGTAGTTTCAAGACTTGTCATAGAGCTTAGGCTGCTATGACAAAATACCCTAAACTGGTTGGCTTAAACAACAGAAATCTATTTCTCACCCTTCTGGAGGCTGGGAAATCTGAGATCAAGGTGCCCCCAGATTCTGTTCTTGCTGAGTTCATCTCCTGGCTTGTCTTAGAAGGGCTGTCTTTTCCTTATGTTCTTATGTGGCTTTTCCTTGGTGAATTTACTTGTGGCAAGAGAGAGAGAGAGAGAGAGAGAGAGAGGAAAGGAGAGAGGGGAAGAGGGGGTGGTGAGAGAGAGAGAGAAAGAAAGGGGAAGGGGGAGAGAGTGTTGTCCCCTCTTTTTGTAAGGGCACGGATGCTATTATGAAGGCCCTATCTTCGTGATCTTCTCTAAGCTTTATTACTTCCCGAAGGCCCTATCTTCAAATACCATCACATTAGGTTTTAGGGTTTCAACATATCAATTTTGAGGGACACAAACATTCAGACCATAACACAACCCAGAACTCATCTGTGTTATGGCCAGTCCCACCCTTGCCTTAATTCCCTATCTTCCCCTAGTATTCTAGAAGATAAGATACACTGCTCAAATGACTTAGGACTTAGTCCAGACTTAACTTAGGGTGCTCCCTTTAGGGTCATATGTTGTATTAGTTCAGATTTCAAGTATTTATAGATATTTTTGAATTTATGTTTAATTCTTTATTCAAAATGAGCTTTTTGAGAGCTCATAATAGGCTTACCTTATGATTCCATAAAAGTGAATATTTAGCTTTAGACAAATGTAGTTTGTTTAACAACTGTTTTTTTTTTTTTTGAGACGGAGTCTCACTGTGTCGCCCAGGCTGGAGTGCAGTGGCCGTATCTCAGCTCACTGCAAGCTCCGCCTCTCGGGTTTACGCCATTCTCCTGCCTCAGCCTCCCAAGTAGCTGGGACTATAGGCACCTGCCACCTCACCCGGCTAGTTTTTTGTATTTTTTTTAGTAGAGACGGGGTTTCACCGTGTTAGCCAGGATGGTCTCGATCTCCTGACCTCGTGATCCACCCGTCTCAGTCTCCCAAAGTGCTGGGATTACAGGCTTGAGCCACCGCGCCTGGCCAACAACCGTTTAATGGATGCCAATGGTGTGCTGATTTCTGATTTTTTGTGTCTAGGGGTTTGTTCAATTTCCTATACCTCTTACAAGGGCAGAATTGAGGTGGGGCCTTTGAGTTTCTCTGCCTCCTTGCCAGCCTTTGGTGTTGCTGTTATGTTTATTTTAGCCATTTTAATAGATGTATGGTGATATCTCATTATGGTTTTAATTTGCATTTCCTTAATGACTGATGGTGTCAAAGATCTCTTAATGTGTTTATTTTCCATCCGTATATCCTTTTTTGAGAAATACGTGTTCATGTGTTTTGCCCATTGTGTTAGTCTGATTTTTTGTTGCTATGCAGGAATGTCTGAGGCTGGGTAATTTATAAAGAAAAGAGGTTTATTTGGCTCATGGTTTTACAGTATGTACAAGAAGCGTGGCACCAGCATCTGCTTCTGGTGATGGCCCCCAGCTGCTTCCACTCATGACGGAAGGCAAAGCAGGGCCAGTGTGCACAGAGGTCACGTGGTGAGGGGTGGGAGGAGAGGTGCCAGGCTCTTCTTCACAACTAGCTCTCACTGGATCTAATAGACCAAGAACTCACTTATTACTGCAAGGATGTCACCAAGCCATTTGTGAATGATCCCATCCCTGTGAACTAAACACCTCGCGTTAGGCCCCACCTCCAACATTGGGGATCAGATTTCAACATGAGATTTGGAGGGGTCAAACAAACCATATCGAAGCTAGAGCACCCACTTTCTAATTGTTTTTTTTTTTAAATAATTGAGTTTAGAGAATTTGTAAATATATTCTGCATGCTACTCTTTTGTTGGATATGCAGTAGTTTGCAAATGTTTTCTCTTAGTCTGCAGCTACTCTTTTCATCTACTTAATAGGGCCTTTGCTGAGCAAAGGCTTTTAATTTTGATGAAGTCCAATTTATTTTTCTTTGCGGGTTGTGCTTTTTCTAAGAACTAGTTTCGTAGCTCTAGGTCCTGAAAACTTTTCTTCTGTTTTTATCTAAAAGTTTTATAGTTTTACGTTTTATATTAAGTCTGTGATCCAGTTTGAGTTAATTTTTTATATAAGGTGCGAGTTTTTGGTGGAGATTCACTTTTTTGCTGATGTCCAGTTGCTCTATTCTTTATCATAAAGGTCTTCAACCTCATCATCTTACCATTGAGTAGGCTGAGGTGGAGAAGGTGGAATAGGAGGAGTTGGTTTTGCTGTCTCAGGGGTGGTAGAGGTGGAAGAAAATCCATGTGTAAGTGGACCCGTGCAGTTCAAATCCCTATTGTCCAAGAGTCAACTGTACTTCCTTTTTAAAATGTGAGCTTGTTCCTGTTACATTGAGGAGAAACAAGGAGTTTATTCACTTTTATTTATTTATTTATTTGAGACAGAGTCTGACTCTGTCACCCAGGCTGAAGTACAGAGGTATAATCTTGGCTCACTGCAACCTCCTCCTCCCGGGTTCAAGTATCTTCCCAGCTCAGCCTCCCAAGTGGCTGTGCACCACCATGTCTGGCTAATTTTTGTATTTTTTATAGAGACAGGATTTCACCATCTTGCTCAGGCTGGTCTTGAACTCCTGGGCTCAAAAAACTCATACTACCCTGGCCTCCCAAAGTGCTGGCATTACAGGCGTGAGCCACCACACCCTGTGAAACTAGAAGTTTGAATCTGTGTTTGTTTCAAGGAAAGAAGGAGCAGATGGTAAGTGCTCCTAAGCTAAGTGGTAGGGGTATAAAAGTGAGAAAATGAAATAAGGAAAGTTGAAATTCAAGGAGAATTAGTTGAAGGCTACTTGTATACCTCATCCCTTCTACACAATATATTTATTTCTATTCGAGAATTTTTCTCATGCCTTAAGGATTTTGTAAATAAAGATAAAGGGGTGATTCTCTTCCTTGTATGTGAGACAGTTTTTCAGTGATTTTCATTTAAATATGTAAGTTATTTTTCATATTTCTTTCTGATTATACTTTTTTAAACATCTGGGGATAGTAGTGGTTGGTTTTAGTCAATATCTGTATAATTTATTCTTTATCTTTTGGGATTGATATGTTAAAATCCTGATTATGTTCTGGTCGGACAGAAATAAACACCATTTCTCACTGTAGGGGGACTCTATAAATACAGATACTGGTAAACCCAGATTTTTAGTGCTAATAATGAATAATAACATGAGATATTTCACATGGTATAAATATAGTTCAAGAAATCCATCTCCTTATACCAAATTGGATTTCTGTAATAAGTGTGCTTTACTGACTAATTTTCTTTCAAAATTAACTCTGTTTAAACCGTTCTTGCTTTTTGTCATATTTCAAAATGTGTTAGCTAATATTACTTTAAATAATCAAGGTATCATTTTTATCTTGCAAATTTATGCTGATCAAAAAATCTTCAAATTTGAAATGTTTATAAAAATGACTATGTGACAGAATGGCAAACATACTCTTTAAAACGTTTTAATTCGAAAAGCTCACAAGGCATTTAGAAAGGTAGTGCCTACAAGAATATTCTTATCTTCAATATTATTTACCTGTTCATTTTGAAATTCATAAAATTTGTGCAATCTTTTTTTTTTTTAAATTTGAATATGTGTGTCCTTATCAGAAAGGAATAGAAAAATTGAAGGCAGTTTGGAGCTGAATAGAAGTTATTAATGAGCTTAGCTTTGACTGAAATGACAGATTAATGGCTAAATTTTCTTCTATAGCAAGTCTGTTAGAACTTCTACCTTGCTTCAGTAAATTCTTTTTGTCATTACAAATTGGAGGCAAAAGGCAAAGTAGGTTTAATTTCAATTTTGAAACGCAGACCTTAAGTCTTTAGTGACCTTCACTCAGAACCAGGATTGGTTGTACTTCTTTGGAGCACTTACTTAAAAAAATCTTATGGATAGTATGCGTCATGGAACACATCACATTTTCTCCTTTTTATTGACTGCAAACAAGCACTGAACCAAATTCGTGGCCTACTTCTAATTGGTGTACTGTACCATGTAGTATGCCTTTTTTATACTGACCCTGATTTCATCTCATTTTTTCTTGTCTATTTTCTATTTGCAGTGATCTCCTCATCATTTTAGAAATCCTGTTGTGATAATAGTAAAAGTAATAATTATTCACATTTATTTAGTTCTGTTTATAAGCACCCTACATGTTACATTAAGTTTAATGTTTAACATCCCTTTGTGATAGGTCCTGTCATTATCCCCATTTTACTGATGAAGTAGAGCAGTGCTACTCAAAGCACTAGACGGAGAGGAGTTAAGCAGCTTGTACCAGAATTAAATCAACTTACTGCTTCCTTCATCAAGAAAGTCATGCTGTGAAAAAATTGTCAGCGGAACTAAACAATGTGCTTAATGATCTGCATTCTGATGCAAGAAACTTACCTCAGCACAAACTGGCAACAAACAATTCATTGTCAGCCTAGACATCAAACTTTGAGTAGCACCGTTCCAGAACAGTGTTTCTCAAACTATCTGTGGTAAAAGACTTTTATGCATGTGTTTAAATGTTTAGCACTTATGGCCTGAGACTTTCATAAAATAAAAACATTGTAGTAATGTGAAAAGTTTCTAAGTACTTTAATGTCATTACCTTGTCTTGAACGAGTAACAGTGACTTTAAGGACTGGCATAGGTAGACCCTGTTTTGAGTAGCACTGGTATAGAGTGAAGTAGTGTATCGATTGTGGTTGATTCTAGATCCTAGGGAGAATCACAGTGTCTTATTCCGCATCAACACATGCGAGTGGCCTAATTTGCATAAATGTAAACCTATGGCCACATTGGTGGGGAATAGCAAAGCAAATATCTAGGTATTGATCCTGTGGCATCAGCACCTTAGGTTTATCTGGTTTGCATATAGCCAGTCACAGCAAGGGAGTAAGTAGGCTGTATACCTATAGTATAGAACCAGTCACAGGAAGGGAGTCCCCCACTACAGTGCTTAAAAATTCTGAGCTTTCATGCACAATGAAAGCATGTTTCTTTCCTTCCCTCACACTCAAAGGTTGTAAACATCCTATAAGAGACCATTGTAGACATCCACCTAGAGGTTCCAGTACTGTGGCTGTTTACCTTATCCCAAAGGAATATGTATGTGTATATGTAAGACATGTAGTAAAATGAAAGTTTGGCCTAAATAGATTGAATAACTTTCTATGGGATTTTTTTCTTTTAGGTAAATAATCGTATGATATATATATATAAGTAATCTAGATAGAATATCCTTCTTAGTTTCTATATTATTATGTTAAAGGCAGTGGAAAAAATATGATATAACTTGTATGTGGTCGGGTGCGGTGGCTCACGCCTGTAATCCCAGCACTCCAGGAGGAGTGGGTGGATCACCTGAGGTCACGAGTTCGAGACCAGCTTGACCAATATGGTGAAACCCTGTCTCTACTAAAAATACAAAAATTTGCCGGATGTGGTGGCAGGCACTTGTAGTCCCAGCTACTCGGGAGGCTGAGACAGGAGAATTGCTTGAACCTGACAGGTCAAGGTTGCAGTGAGTCAAGATCATGCCACTATACTCCAGGCTGGGTGACAGACCAAGACCCCATCTCAAAAAAAAAAAAAATTGTATGTCTCAAATTCCTGTAGCTTTAATGTGAGAACACTGAAGCACAGAAAGGTGACAAGAGCTAATGAGGGACTGAGCCAGGGTTTCAGCTCAGCCAGGGTTTCAGCTCAGTGAACTGTCTCCAATAGCCTAATTATTTTTCTTTGTTTTTAACTTTTAGTTATTTTAGACTATTACCAAAAAAAGGTTGTTTTTGTTTTTGTTGTTTTGTTTTGTTTTGTTTTGAGTCAGGGTCTCTCTGTGTCACCCAGGCTAGAGTGCAGTCATCTTGGCTCATTGTAACCTCCGCCTCCTGGACTCAAGTGATCTTCCCACCTCAGCCTTCTAAGTAGCTGGGACTACAAGCACACGCCACCATGCCCGGCCAATTTTTTGTGTTTTTTGTAGAGATGGGGTTTCACCATGTTGCCCAGGCTGATCTTGAACTCCTGAGCTCAAGCAATCTTCCCACCTCGGCCTCCCAAATAAAAGTTTTAAGATAAGTATAATTCCTGCTGTGGTTTGAGTATGTCACCAGAATTCATGTGTTGGAAATAGGGTCCCTGGTATGGCAGTGTTGGGAGGTGGGGCCTTAAGGTGGTTAAGAGGGATTAAGGCTGCTCTTGCAGGACTCAGTTAATTCTCATGGGAGTGAGTGAGTTGTCGTTATTGTGGAATTGAATTAGTACCAAGAGAGCAAGTTGTTACAAAGTGAGGCTACCCTTTGTGTTTTGCCCACTTCCTTTTTGGCTTCTGTGCTATGTTACAACGTGGGACAAGACTTTCACCAGAAACCAACCAGATGCGGCCACCCAATCTTGGGCTTTCCAGTCTCCAGAACTGTGAATCAAAATAAACCTTTTTTCTTTATAAATTACCCAGGCTCAGGTATTCTGTTATAGCAATAGAAAATGGACTACGACAGTTCTCAAATACTTTTCCCCGGCTTCCCTGAATGTTAACATCTTACATTACCATAGAATAATTATTGAAATCTCAAAATTGACATTGATACTGTTAACTGCTCTACAGAGCTTATTCAAATTTCACCAGAATTTTAGTTTTTCTATTAATATCTTTTTTCTGGTCCATGATCCAATCCAAGAGCACATACTGCATTTAGCTGTCATTTTATTTTAGTCTCTTTAAATCTGTGGTAATTCCTTAGTCTTTCTCTGTCTTTCATGGCCTTGATACTTTAAAGAGTACTAGTCAATTATTTTGTAGAATGTCTGTTAATTTGAGTTCATCTGATGTCTTCTCATGATTACATTGAGATTTTAAAGTTTCGACTAGAATATTACAGAAGTGATGTGCTCCTTCTCGGTGAATCATACTGGGGCTACATGATTCTAACACGACTCTATTACTGGTAATGTTCACCTTGATCACTTGGCTGAAGTGGTGGATCCTAGGATCCTCCATTACAACACTACTATTTTCCCCTTTCTAATTAATATTAATAAATATCTTGTTGGGAGATACTTTGAGACTATACAACTATCCCATTTCTCATTATACTTTCCCTTTCAGATTTTACATTCTACTGATTCTATGGCCTACATTCTTTTTAAAAAACTTTATTTCAATACTTTTTGGGGTACAGGTGGTTTTTTGTCACGTGGATAAGTTCTTTAGTGGTCATTTCTGAGATTTTAGTGCACCCATCACCTGAACAGTATACACTGTATCCAATATGTAGTCTTTTATCCCTCACCTCCCTCTCAACCTTCCTCCTTGAGTCCCCAGAGTCCATTCTATCACTTTTTTTTTTGTATTTTTTTTTGAGATGGAGTCTTACTCTGTTGCCCAGGCTGGAGTTTAGTGGCACGATTTTGACTCACTGCACACTCCACCTCTTGGGTTCAAGTGATTCTCCTGCCTCAGCCCCCCAAGTAGCTGGGATTACAGGCACGTGCCACCATGCTCACCTAATTTTTGTATTTTTAGTAGAGGCAGGGTTTCACCGTGTTGGCCAAGTTGGTCTGGAGCTCCTGACCTCAAGTGATCTGTCCGCCATGGCCTTCCAAAGTGCTGGGATTACAGGCGTGAACCACTGTGCCTGGCCCATTATATCAATCTTATGCCTTTTCGTCCCCATAGCTTAGCTCCCACTTTTAAGTGACAACATATGATGTTTAGTTTTCCATTCCTGAGTTACTTCACTTAGAATAATGGCCTCTAGCTCCATCCAAGTTGCTTCAAAGGACATTATTTCACTCCTTTTTCTTTTTTTTTTCTGAGACGGAGTCTCACAACGTCACGCAGGCTGGGGTGCAGTTTGGCGCCATCTTGGCTCACTGCAACATCCGCCTACTAGGTTCAAGCAATTCTTATGCCTCAGCCACCCGAGTAGCTGGGACTACAGGTGTGTACCAACACGCCTGGCTAATTTTTGTATTTTTATTAAAGACAGAGTATCACCATGTTAGCCAGGCTGGTCTCAAACTCCTGGTCTCAGGCAATCTGCCTGCCTCAGCCTCCCAAAGTGTTGGGATTAAAGATGTGAGCCACCATGCCCGACCTATTTCATTTATTTTTATGGCTGACTAGTATTTCATGTCCTACATTCTTAATCATTACATTGTACTTTTGTAAATTATCTGAAAGTAAAAAGATACTTCAACTGAGGGCTGAGAGATCTGCCTCCTAAAACCATCTGGGGCTCTTGCTCCCTCCAGCTGTTCCCTCCTCCTGGACTGTTCTTCCCTCAGATTTTATATTTTGGTTGGGTCCCTCACTTCAAGTGTTTACACCAATTTGACCTTGTTAGTGAGACCTCCTTGACCACCCTATTTAGTGATACTGCAACCCAATCTGTCTAACCTGCTTACTCTCCCCACCCCCATCTTCTAATATTACTGTACTTTGCGCTTACTGAGGCTGTCCCTCTTGTAGCTCCTTGTAATTTCAGACTTTAGAACAGCAAGGTATGAATGAAAATGTTCTGAGAACTTTCTCTCCTTGTGGGTGGAGGAAGGAGTGCACAGTGAAATTGTTCTTCCCATTGCATCTTCCTTACGTCAGCCATGGCACTTGTAGTCACCGCTGCTACCACTTCCCAAGGAACTCAGACTCCAGGCTGCCACTGCTTTGCAGGACAATATTATCTGATGCTTGACCATGTCTATGTAATTTTGTACACAAGATGAAAAAGGGGCACAAAGTTTCTGGTTCCTCCCCTTAGCCAACATTTTGACTTTGGACAAATAAGTTCACCTTTCTGTTTCTCATTTTCTTTATAAACTGAGGCTAATAAATCATAGGTTTGCTGTAGGGATGAAATAAGAAAACACATAAAGCACTTAGCATAGCACCTGGCGGGTTGTAAGTGTTCAATGAGTGGCAGCCATTATTATTATTATCTAGCTTTTATGGAAGTATTTTACACATGGCACAAAATTGTACTTTCATTTATCTCATTTTGACAGTATACCTCTTCTTCTGACCTACATGTACCTAAATTTAAAGAACAATTTTTCCTACCCTTTCATTATTGCTAGTCTTTCAAGAGTCTCCTACTTTTTTTACTTTCTCAATTCCTGTATGATGTTTCTAAACTACAATAAATTAAAGCTAGTACTTCTTCTCTATTGGAAGGCCAGCTGGTTAAAGACAACATCAAAATATCTATACCTAAATCTGTATGAAATTTTGAAAGACATGGTGTATTATCAACTCACAATGGACTTCATTATACTTGCTTAAAATTAAATTTTTATTTGATTTATATTTTCAATGTTTTTTTTTTAAGATAAATGCAAACCGACTTCCATTCTCAAAGCAAATAAAATAAATGTCAGTATTCCTAGGATCTCCTGAAGAGCTTGGAATGATATGATGTATGCTGTCCCCCATCTGTATGTATGAGGCCAGTTCAGGAAAACAAAAACAAAAAATCTGTTTAATTACATTTGGTGTTAATCTTATTCACCAGCAGTCATGCATTTTCATGGAATTAAAAAACATTCTGATGAGAGCTTTGGTAATAAAACATTCTGATGAGAGCTTTGCTAATTTGCTGTATGTGTTTATTTTCACATCTCTGCTAGCTATTGATCGCAATTTCCAAGCCATGGAGAGGGAGAAATGCCCTCAGGCCGCTCTTGTGTGTGGCCTACTGCAGACAGCCAAATTACCCCACTGACAGGCCCCTTCCTGCACCCACCCGCACCCACCCAATACCTTATTCTTCACACAGAATTAGAGAATGGCCAAAGGAGAGGGGGACTGGAACATAGGAGTGTGACTAGTACATGGTAGTAATTCGATAACTGTTGTTGAATTAATGAATTAACAGATGAACAAATTATGTTTCCAGTACAATATGACTGCTAGTAAGGTCAGAGCTAAATTTGCTATTCCATTGCATCAACTAGGATAGTGTCTGATATACTTTATCTCTATTCCTAGTTGTTTTTAAATTTTTATTATCCTGTTTATAGATGCTTTAATATGATAAGCTCCTTCCCATGTTTGGACTATGAAACTTAAGAAAGATGTTTCAAGTTCTTGGTACCCAAGCAAGGAGAGCTCCTCTCAGGACCATAGGCCAGTTCCAAATGCGCCTTCTTCTAATCATAGCCCACAGAGCTTACTTCTCTTTCCCTTCTTGGGTAGGAGCACTGGAAAGAACATCTTCAATCACTATGGACGTTGACTTATTCTGACAGTGTAGAGCAGTGTGCCGTAAAATCTGAGCAGACATTTCCCCCAACTTCCAATAAAGAAGAGAAAAAATTACTAAGAAAATCCTGGCCAGGAACGGTGGCTCACACCTGTAATCACAGCACTTTGGAAGGCCAAGGTGGGGAGATCGCTTGAGCCCAGGAGTTCAAGACCAGCCTGGGAAACATGATGAAACCCCGTCTCTACAAAAAAAATGTAAAAATTAGCTGGGCATGGTAGTTTCAGCTACTTGGGAGGCTGAGGCGGGAGAATCA
This sequence comes from Macaca mulatta, assembly GCF_049350105.2. NCBI lineage: Eukaryota > Metazoa > Chordata > Mammalia > Primates > Cercopithecidae > Macaca > Macaca mulatta. The sequence continues at coordinate 80,309,989 of NC_133418.1, read as the reverse complement.
CTTGGGCTTGGGAGGTGGAGTTTGCAGTGAGTCAAGATTGCGCCACTATACTCCAGCCTGGGTGGCAGAGCAAGACCCTGTCTCAAAAAAAAAAAAGGAAGGCCGGGCGCGGTGGCTCAAGCCTGTAATCTCAGCACTTTGGGAGGCCGAGACGGGCGGATCACGAGGTCAGGAGATCGAGACCATCCTGGCTAACACGGTGAAACCCCATCTCTACTAAAAATACAAAAAAAAAAACTAGCCGGGCGAGGTGGCGGGCGCCTGTAGTCCCAGCTACTCGGGAGGCTGAGGCAGGAGAATGGCGTAAACCCGGGAGGCGGAGCTTGCAGTGAGCTGAGATCCGGCCACTGCACTCCAGCTTGGGCGAGAGCGAGACTCCGTCTCAAAAAAAAAAAAAAAAAAAAAAAAAGAAAGGAAATCCTTCAGTGCTTAGAGAAATCAGAGGGTGAATGGTTATATAGAGGCCAGCAGGAAAAGCATCATTAGAGGAGGTGAAGAATCTGAATTAATTGTCCAGGGCTAGGACCTATATCCAAGAAGGGCAAATGTATTTAGGAGTAAGATAAAACTTAATGTTTATGCCAGATAATGTAGGAAAAATACCTTCTGCCAGACCTTGGTGACTGACTAGATACAGGGGCTGACAGAGAGGTGAGCCTATTGAATGCAGCATTTTTAGTATGGCATGATATAGGGGGCCCAGAGTGTCTCAAGTTTGCCCAAGCTTTTTGCTCTCAAAGAACTAACCAAGCCTAGTGCTTCTTTGCTTTGGGAGCAGGTAGACATTGGTTTACAGTGGCTAGTTTGTGCTAGGCAGAAAGGCAAAAGAGGGAAGGCCGCACGGATTGATCAAGGATGTCCAATTCCAAAACAAAGGATGCTGAGATGACAAGAAAGGCCAAGGAAGAACTATTGAGACTGTAAATGCCATGAGAGCAGGGACCTTTTCTGTCTTGTTCACTGCTCTGTTTCCAGCTCCTAGACTAGGGCCTGACACATGGTAGATAGAGTAAGTAGGTTTGAATGACTACATTAATAGGAGAAACTTTTGAAAGATAAAATGCAAGGTCAATTATATGCAACGGTTGTTGCTATAGCAATGATATTCATGCCTAGATTCTTCCCCATATCCTTCCTGAATATTTTAAGATAATTAAGTATATATAAAAGGAATATGATGGATACTCATAAATCATAGGATATGGCTGCTATGACTTATGGGATGGGACAAATGACAACTTGGTATATTTACAAGCAAGGGAACTGCATAGCCTCTGAGAAGTTGGGTAATCCTGTGTAACTTGGTATATTTACAAGCAAGGGAACTGCATAGCCTCTGAGAAGTTGGGTAATCCTGTGTAGATCACTCACTTATTTGTATCAGGCCAAGAGGCAAATAAAGCTGACCTGATATACTTTTGTGTCTTAATCTCTATGTTTTAACTTTAAGGAGTAGGAGAAGCCAGTGGCTAGGGAAAGACAGAAGTTTTAGGATTAACATCATAATATTATCTGCAAAGATTTTACCTAGAAGTAACTGGAGCCTCATTTGTGTTATGAATTTCCGTAAGGGAGGGTTTGATCTACTGCCAGATTAGTGCTGGCTTTGATGTCTGAAAGCTTTTTGGGAGAGTGGCTCTGGTCACTAGTAGAGGCTTTTCAGTGAGACTGGGAGGAGTTAGGTAGAACTTTGGATTTGGGTGTAAAGGGACTTGTAAAACTCGGTCAAAATGCTTACAATCTGGCAAAGGTAGCTCTTCAGGCTCCGGTAAGGGTATCTGTAATCTCTGTGGAATATCCTAGAACAGATGGGACTAGGGGAGGTAAATGATCAATGGAATAGGCAATTCTTTCACCTGTCAGTCACAGAGATCTTACTTCTAGGGAAAATCTGAAATTGGAGGACTTACTCTGTTCATGAATCAAAGATATGACCTTGAAAAATGGGAGTAACCATGGCACCAATGAGTGAGTCAGTGATTTGGGAGGGGGAACTGGTTTGGGTAGAAGGATTATCATTTTGGTTTTAGAAATTCTAAGTTTAAAGCTACAGCACATATTGAAATTTGTAGTAGACAGCTGGGAGGAACTAATGGAAGTTGAAGTGAAAAGACAAGTTAGGGGTTGCTAGCTCTGTTTTCTTCTTTGTCCAACTCCTCTGAGAAAGCAGAAAGTAAAGATACCAGCTTTAGTCTGTGGCTGCTTGGTTTTTAGTCCCTTTACCTATTTGTAGTCTAAGACTGTCAAGACATTGCTGGGATACATGAACTGGGAAAGCACAAGCAGTGGCTTCTATTTATGAGAAAGAACAAGTCTAAAGAACGAGAGTCACGGAGAAGCAAGTTTCTTTGCTATTTTTTTTTTTAATTTTTATTTTTTGAGAACTTCTCATTATTACCAAAGTTCTGTCAGGAAATATATACTAGAAGCCAAACAAAATTGTTTCATTGCTTATGGTGAAATGCACCAGGGGGGCTGATGGGCAAAAAAGAGCGCCTCATATGAAACATCAAATGTTCCAGTAATCCTGCTCCAAACCATGCCAGTTTACTTAAAATTTCTTTCACAGTTCTCGTTAGACTCATGCAGTAAATAAATTAAGTACCTTTCCCACTGCGAGTTTTTTAGAAACACTTAATGAAGTAAATGCCACAGTGTTAGGCCAGGGGGAAGCCATGCAGTTAAATTATTTTTAGCATGCATTTTCTAGTTTAATTTTTGTTGGTTTCTTTTGATCTGGGCTTGAGTCTTAGCCAGATAGTGTGATGCAGGGGACAGAGGACATGGATGAAGGGGAGGTTTGTCTTTACTGCCTAGTGAATATAACTAAAGGAAGCTTCCTTTTTCCCCCAAAGGTTAAAAAATTTTGTCCCTCTCTAAATATATTTAGGATTGCATCTCTAAATATCAAAATAATTGTATTTGGGATAGTTATAAAGAGATACTATTAACTCATTACCCTTGAATATTTAGTAAAGCTCTATATGTTTAATTTTAATTATGTGACCTTTCAAGAAAAGTATTATTAAATACTATTTTTAAAATACTTAAAAACATAAGATTATTTTAAATATAGTTTAATCTTTCTAATTAAGGAAGCTTCTTGTGATTTTTTTGTCTTTTTTTTTGAGATGGAGTCTCGTTCTGTCGCCCAGGCTGGAGTACCACGGCACAATCTCAGCTCACTGCAACCCCCGCTTCCTGGGTTCGAGCGATTCTCCTGCCTCAGCCTCCTGAGTAGCTGGGATTACAGGCATGTGCCACCATGCCCAGCTAATTTTTGTACTTTTAGTAGAGATGGGGTTTCACCATGTTGGTCAGGTTGGTTTCGAACTCCTGACCTCAAATGATCCACCTGTCTCAGCCTCCCAAAGTGTTGGGATTACAGGCATGAGCCACCCTGTCTGGTCTTCTTGTGATTTTGAAGAGCTTGAATCATCATTTTGAGAATTAAATTATTATTATATTATAAATGTGCATGAGTGTTTGTTAATCAAGTTTCTGATTAGTATTTCCTTTTAAAAAAAAAACCAGGAACTATAACCACATTCTTTTAAAAACTAAAAGCATTTGTTAAAGTGACCAAAAATAATTGTTTCAAAAATTTTTTGTTGAATGAAGACAATGCAAAAATGTATCAGAGAGGATACACTGTGTCTGGAAACAATCTGTGTCTAGAAAGAAGTCTTCAATTTTGATTAATATGTTTTATGAGCAACTTAAGAATTAATGCAATATGTTGAGTAAAATACAAGAATAATTTTTCTTCGCTAAATTGTTCAGCAGACTCTTGTAATTTTCAAGGGGTGTGCTATTGTAAGTATGGGATTTTATTCTGAAGGAACAGAAACCGAAGTCAAAACGATGGTTTTCTTTTTGCACAGAACTCTCTAATACCTCTGTCACTATCTCAACAGGGAGTGGTGCTTCTTATTTTAACTTGAAGCCTATAGTAAGGACTGTCCAGCCTTTTTGCAATCTCCAAGTAATCAGAAAGTATTGAAAGGTGTAATGGGAACAAAGTGGAAAACGGCAGTATCCTCAAGTTACAGGCCAAATTGGTAACCCTAAGAGAAAGATTTTGACAGCCATAAATATTTCATCTCTCAAGGCCCTGATGCTACTGTGTGAGAACAATTTAGTTAGAAAGATCATCAACAATTAGGTGACATCTCTATCACACCTATTACTGAATTGAAATTTCCCTGACATGAATAATAAGGGGTCTTGTTTGACATTTAGCAGTTTAATTAATTTGTTTCCTAAAGTGAATGATGTTTTACACTGTGATTTTTCAATACGCCGTCTCCATACACTTGAATTTTTTTATTTTGCTTTTCTTGGAGAAACCAGTTAGTTTTCCTTTTCACTTAACAAATTACCTACCCATCTTGGTTCTGGTGCCAGCCAGTGTTTTGTGGGGCTTAGGGGGTAGGGATAGTGTGGGGAAATTGAGGAAGTGCTACAGATCTTCCTCTGCTACTCAATTTTGGAGGAGAGATAATGTAGGAGTATAGAAAAGGAAAACAAAAACACTTTTTTTTTTCAAGAACATTTTGTACTTTTTGGCATTATTGTTAGCCAGAAATCTAAGTCTTGTCTCTCTGGTCATTCTAGTCATGGAGAATCATCAAGGAAGGAGCCATTATGGGTGGTCATTGCCTGCCATGTGGTGCAACTATTTGCGTTATTCTTTATATATTACTGACTGTATTGGTTTCTGTACACCTTCAAGATATGTTGTACATTAATGTGATTTCTGCAATGTTATTTTTGAAAATAAAACACATAATGTTTGCCAAAGGTCACTTCTAAAACAGCTGCTGTGAAAGTAGGAGGAATAATCCAATGTGACAATAGAAAGCATGAATCTACTGTGTATTCTTACAGATAAAAATAGACTTTTGAAAAATTAGTCAACTCAATTGTTTACTCTAATTACCTCTATAAAAACCCCCAAATCCCTACCTTAAGCTGCTTCCCTTTGCAGAGTTTTCTAAAAAACCTGTGTGGAAAAGCCACTTCTCTCCCACTCCAACCTGTAGGTCATGAAGGTAAATGATATTCTGTATTCTCCAGAGTACAAGTGTCCTTAACTACCTGATGATGATGTATATTTCTGATGGATGGGGCTTAGCTAGGTAGACGTACCCAGATGAAATAAAGTGAGTGCATATTCGTGACACATGGGAGTGGGAAGAATGTCTTAGAACATGTTATGCTGAAGAGACAATGCTGAAGTGTTGAAGGTTGGATATTAAAAGGGGAAGATAGGCTCCAGCTTTTGGAGGAAAGGTAGTCCAGTATATACCTCCCATATGATACTTCTTTCCCTGTTGTCTATTCTTATTTTATAACGATGTCTAAAAAATATACAGGTACCACTACTTTACTAACCTGTTTTTGGGCCAAATATAATGAAAGTGATACAGAACTGATTTTTAACTATTGAACCTCTAGGATAGATGAACTCTTAAAGCTATCACAAAGCACCATGAGATGCTTCAGCATGATAGAGTGCTAGCAAAGTTGAAATTGCTGCTATTGTGTATCTCAGACTTGTTAAAGCTGTTCCAGACTCATGGTGAAATAGATTGCTTCCTTCTACTGGTGGAAATTGAACTTTTTCCCTCTATACATGTGTTAGTAAACAAACAGTGACATAAACTTTTCCATTGGAACATATTTTGAAGCAGAGATATGTGTTTGTAGAGAGCATTATATGTATCACTTAAATTTTTTTTTTTCCCAAAACAGGTTTCCAGGTCATAATTTTGAACCTGTATAATTTTCATTATGATTTTCCCCTGTGAACTGAAAGGCCATGCAATAAGTGAAAATATTTTATGTTTATTTTTATTAAGTACCTCTCCCTCTCTGCCTTAGTACAAGGTGTAGCAAAGGAAGAATTAAGGATAATTTCATAAAGATAATTAAACATAAGCCTTGAGTGACTTCTTTCTATCACAAAGACTTCAGAAAGGAAAGAGTTGAATCAGCATGGTATGTTTAAAAACGAAACAAAACAAAAAAGTGTGACATAGGACACCGGAGATGTACATTACTAAAAAGTTTTACTATGTGCCAGGCACTGTGCTTCAAACTCAACATGCATGATTTCATTTGGTCCCAACAACCCAGTGAGACAGTTGTACTATCTTAATTTTGTGCATGGTGGTATGATCATAGCTGAGAACTCCTGGGCTCAGGTGATCCTTCTGCCTCAGCCTCCTGAGTAGCTCGGGCAACAGGTGCACAGCATCATTCCCAGCTAGTTTTTAAATTTTAGTTGAGATGGGGTCTCGGTATGTTGCCCAGACTATGTTTCCCAGTTCTAGACTAGTCTAGAACTACTACCCTCAAGGGATATCCTCTTATCTCAGCCTCCCGATCCACCTGTCGTGGCCTCACAAGTTGCTAGGATTACAGGAGTGAGCCACTACATCCAGCCCTCAAAGCATTTTAAATTACTATGCAATACTTCTACTCATCAACCCTCTGTCATTAACTGGTTATATCGTCATGAGTGAATTACTTAGGCTTTGAGAGAAGTAATTTCTTTCCCTATTAAGTGATGGTCATTGTACCTTCTCCTCTTATTTCAAATGCAACACGATACAACGGAAAAGCAATGGATTTAGAGTCAGAGAATATAAATTCAAAGACTGACTCTATTAGTTATTAGTTGTATTATCCTGAATTATGCACCTAATCTCTCCGATGTGGTTTGGCTTTGTGTCCCCACCCAAATCTTCACCTTGAATTGTAATCCCCATAATTCCCAAGTGTCAAGGTAGGGACAGGTGGAGGTAATTGGATCATGGGGGCAGTTCCCCCATGCTATTCTCGTGATAATGAGTGAGTCTCATGAGATCTGATGGGTTTATAGGTGTCTGGCATTTCCCTTGCTTGCATTCTTTCTTTCTCCTGCCGCCCTGTGAAGAGGTGGTTTCTGCCATGACTATAAGTTTCCTGAGGCTTCCCCAGCCATGTGGAACTGTGAGTCAATTAAACCTCTTTTCTTTATAAATTACCCAGTCTTGGGCATTTCTTCATAGCAGAGTGAGAACAGACTAATACACTCTGTAAGCTTGGTATCTTCAGCAGGTACCATGGGAATAATATCAGCACAACCTACCTCCACAAGGTTGACACTGAAGTTGAAAGTGACATAATGTAGGTGAATATGGCTTGTGGGAAATGGTATGGATTTACATTTATTACATGCTCCGCTCCAGGTAATACTGTTTTTAACAGCATTTTACACTTTATCTCTTTTATTTTGAATGACTTTATATTGTAGGCACTATTATCCCAAATTTTTTTTTTTTTTTAGTAGACAGAGTCTTGCTCTATTGCCAGGCTGGAGTGTAGTGGCACGATCTCGGCTCACTGCAACCTCTACCTCCCGGGTTCAAGCGATTCCAGTGCCTCAGCCTCCTGAGTAGCTGGGGACTACAGGTGTGCACCACCACACCTGGCCAATGGTTAGTATTTTTTAGTAGAGAGGGGGTTTCACCATGTTGACCAGGATGGTCTCAATCTCCTGACCTCGTGATCTGCCTGCCTCGGCCTCCCAAAGTGCTGGGATTACAGGCCTGAGCCATCACGCCCAGTCTAGTATCCCAATTTTATAGTTGAGAACACTGAGGCATAACGAGGTTAGGCAACTTGCCTAGAATTATGTAGTTAGTAAGTGGCAGAGCCACTCAGTTTGAATGTAGTAATCTCCCTCCAGAGCCCTTGCTCTCAGCCTTCCATAAAGATAGGTTATGATGTCAGCTACTGGGCTGACTGAGATGGGAGTATCCCTTGAGCTCAGGAATTTGAGGCTGCAGAGAGCTATGGTTGTACCATTGCTCTCCAGCCTGGGCAATACAGCAAGATTCTGTCTCTAAAAATAAAAATAAGATAGAATTGTGGTAAAATACGTGTAACATAAAATTTACCAAGGTAACCATTTTTAAGTGTACAGTTCAGTAGTATTAAATACATTCACAGTTATGCAACCTCTCTTTTCTTTTTCTTTTTCTTTTTTTTTTTGTTGGAGTCTCACTCTGTCACCAGACTGGAGTACAGTGGCACGATCTTGGCTCACTGCAACCTCCGCCTCCCAGGTTCAAGCAGTTCTCCTTTCTCAGCCTCCCGAGTAGCTGAGAGTACAGGTGCATGCCACCACGCCCGGCTAAGTTTTTGTATTTTTTTAGTAGAGACGGGGTTTCACTGTATTAGCCAGGATGCTCTCGATCTCCTGACCTCATGATCTGCCTGCCTTGGCCTCCCAAAGTGCTGGGATTACAGGCATGAGCCACCAAGCCTGACCCGTCTTTTTATTTTATATGCTATCTGTCCCTTTCTGTCTAAACTGATACAATTCCTTGAAAAATTTTGTAGGTTTACTGTGTATGTTACAATCTATTACATTCGACAAAAACCACACTCACTAATATGCCCTTCTCTCTCTTGGGCTCCCTGTAAGGCTGCTGTGGGACAATCCCCTTAAGATACTTAGAAACCCTATTGTTATCACAGGAGGTCTTCTACACATGGCCTTAAGATCTTCAGAAGTTCTTTTGTCTGTATGAAAGGGTTTATAATGCACTACCTTAAATCATTCTGGGGTCATTGAGGGTTTTATAGCCACACTCTGAGATGCTTTCTTGATAGGACCTGAGATTTTATTTTTACCTTGAAGGCATTTCTTAATTTGAGAAGTATTTCCTGTCTGAAGAGTCTGGGAATGAGAAACAAATTTAGTTTTTTAACCCAGCAAGTCCTGGATCCTTTACATTACCTCTAAATTTTGTTTAAAATGGAATAGTTCATTCTTCAGTTCATCTTTCTCCTCTGACATTTTATTATGGGCAGCAAGAATAAGCCAGGTAGCACTTCCAGTGTTCCACCTGCAGAATTCCTTAGCTAGATCACAAATTTATTAAGTACATTTCCTTTTTCATACTATCGCAGGCCACAGTACTACCAAATTTCAAGCTGTCACACAAGGATCTTCTTTCTCCTAAGTTCCAGTAACATCTTTGTTACATTTTTTATTTATGCTTCAGTGTTAGCGTCTAGAGTACTGTTCCAAAACTAATGCCATGTGTTTTAGATTTTGTTAGAACAGCACCAAACTTTTAGTAATGAAGTTTGTTCTGGTTAGCTTCACTGCATGAAAAAAATAAAAGCCTACCAATATTAATTGTGTAAAGTCACAACTTTTTTTTTTTTTTGAGACGGAGATCTCGCTCTGTCGCCCAAGGTATAGTGCAATGGCACAATCTCGGCTCACTGCAATCTCCGCCTCACGGATTCAAGCAATTCTCCTGACTCGGCCTCCTGAGTAACTGGGATTACAGGTGCCTGCCACCACACTCAGCTAACTGTTTGCATTTTTTGTAGAGAAGGGGTTTCACCTTGTTGGCCAGGCTGGTCTTGAACTCCTGACCTCAGGTGATCTGCCCGCCTTGGCCTCCCAAAGTGCTGGGATTACAGGCATGAGCCACCGCACCTGGCCAAGGGGACCCACTTCTAAGATGATTTCTTTGATCACATGTCTGATAACTGAGCTAGGATGACCTAAAGGTTTAATTGGGACTATAGACTAGAGTACCTATATATGACCTCTCTGGGGCTTGGACTTCTTGCATGATTGTGCTGGGTTCAGAGAGGAGCCTCCAGAGAGCAAACATTTTTTTTTTTTTTTTTTGAGATGGAGTCTCGCTCTGTCACCCAGGCTGGAGTGCAGTGGCGTGATCTCAGCTCACTGCAACCTTAGCCTCCCAGGTTCAAGTGATTCTCCTGCCTCAGCCTCTCAAGTAGCTGGAATTACAGGCATGCACCACCACGCCTGGCTAATTTTGTAGTTTTAGTAGAGATGGGGTTTCATCATGTTGGCCAGGCTGGTCTCAAACTCCTGACCTCAGATGATCCGCCCGCCTCGGCCTCCCAAAGTGCTGGGATTACAGGCGTAAGCCACTGCGCCCAGCCCAGAGAGCAAGTATTCTAAGAAGATCAAATACAAGTTGTATAACCTTTTCTGACCTAGCCTCAGAAGTCACAGAGCATTACTTCCACTGAACTCTATTGGTCAAAGCAGTCACAAGTCTGCCTAGATTCAAGGGATGGGGACATAGAATATAAAAAAATTAGGGGCTCATGTTTTAAAACCACTACAGGAGTGGTAAAATTCAAGGTTAATATAGCCCATCTTCGTAGCCAGTAACATTACTCTCCAATCCCCCCATCCCATAACCAGGAGTTGCTTTTTCCAGGACTAACCTTGGATACTTGGAGATACTATTTTATTAAGAATGGGAACATTTCTACCCAAATGTGCATTATTATTATTGTTTTCCATTTTGCTAATGGTCTTCTCCTTTTTATTTTTCTTCTCTTCTTCCTCTTTCTTCTCTTTTCCTTCTCCTCCTCCTTTCTTTTTTTTCTTCCTCCTTGTTTCCTCTGCCATTCTTCCTCCTTCCCCTTCCCTCATCTTCATCATCAAGCAGGGTACACTGGACATCCCTTACCATCTGTTTTCATTTCGGCTGTGGTTAGCTTTAAAGACAATCTGAAATCTATAACATACCTCAAGCTGAAAAATTTGGTAAGAGGACAAGATTACAGTAGAGAAAATAAATAGAATAAAAAGCTAGAATGAATGTTGGAGAGTATTTTCATTCTGTAAGTGCACTGTATCAGTAAGGAGTAAAGTTGAAGGAAATTATTATAAAACAATATATAGTCTGCTGTTTTAACTTCCAGGGAGATAAAGTATGAGAAGCTGTTTGGACTCCCCAGTTTCCCAAGGGTAGCCAGTACACAATATTTCTGGTACAAATGAGAGAAGGAAACTGCTAACTTCACACAGATATTCTTTCTGTATCAGTAGAGATCATTTAAAATGTAAATAGAATTGAGGGAAGTGTATGGGCCAGAAGAATCTGTGAGTGTTCTATAAGTATAGAAAAACATAAATTTATACTACACCTTCCTTGAGCTCCTAATGGAATCAGTTGTCAACCATGCATGCTAATGGAGGATTATAGTGGCATGGATACTAAAAAAAAAAAAAGAAACCTTCGTTTTAGACTACATGAGGGTTATGCTTTGCTTGCTTTACATTATTCAAGCCCATGTCAATTTATAGTGTAAAGAGTAAACTAGGATCTGTCTATATAGCAAGTAAGTAATCAGTCATCATCTTAATATTTAAAACTTTAAACTGATAGTACAATTAGTAGATTTGCTCACAGAAATCCACAATAACTTATTAAATAGTTAATTAACATTATTTATTTATTTTTGAGACAAGATCTCTCTCTGTCACCTAGACTGGAGTGCAGTGGTGCAATCATGGCTCACTGCAGCCTTGAACTTCCGGACTCAAGAAACTAGGACCACAGGTGCACACTATCATGTCTAATTTTTAAAACAGTTTTTTTTTTTTTTTTTTTTTTTTTTTTTGTAGAGGTGGGGGTCTCCCTAAGATGCCGAGGTTAAAAATCCACAATAGGCCAGGCGCGGTGGCTCATGCTTGTAATCCCAGCACTTTGGGAGGCTGAGGTGAATGGATCACTTAAGGTCAGGAGTTCGAGACCAGGCTGGCCAATATGGTGAAACCCTATCTTTACTATAAATACAAAAAACTACTTGAGCATGGTTGTACACACCTCTAATCCCATCTACTTGGGAGGCTGAGGCAGGAGAATCACTCAAACCCAGGAGGCAGAGGTTGCAGTGAGCAAAGATCACGCCACTGTACTCCAGCCTGGGTGACAGAGTGAGACTCCATCTCAAAAAAAAAAAAAAAGAAAGAAAGAAAAACTACTCCACAACAATTTAAAATGTTAATGCAAATGTATTGTCTTGAGATTTTTCTGCCATCTACTCTCATTAACGCCCATTATGTCCTACTGTAACACTTTTAAGACATTAATGTAATTATTTACATCGCCTACTTTCCATGTTATACTGGAAGCTCCTTGGGGGCATTAGGTCTAACTTGTTTATCTCTGTATCACCAGCACTTGTACATGTTTGGTGAATAAATGAACTAGACATGTAGACTTGAGAATTCTGTCCTTTTCCTAATCATTACCACTCCATGGTGCTGAAGGATTTCTTAGTTTTGCAGTTAGCTATGCCTCACTTTATGCTCCAGAAATACTTTTTATATCCCCTGTTAGCCTTTATCTCATTCTGTTGGAATTATTTGCATATTTACCTGTATGTCACAGTAACTGGGACTCCTGATGGGCAAAGGCCATGTCCTGTTCATCATTAATCCACCAGGCCTTGGCACACTACTTGGAATCCAGCAAATGTTTTTGTAATGGTTAAATCATTGAATGATTTTTTTTCTGCCTGCCTTCTATACAATAGAGATTATGCCTCTATACAATAGATATATTAAGATCTTTTCTTTTTACTTTGAGCAGTTTAAGAGCCTCTCCATAAGTGCAAAGTTCATAAACAACCAATTTTGCTTGTTAATCATCCCTTTGTATTATTTTCATTAAATATTCATTTAAAGCCTTTTATTTTATATAAGGGTAAGTGAGATTAAGATAGCACACATTAGTAGTTATAGTAGTAGTAATACTGGAAATTTTTCAGGCATTTATATAAATGTTATAGGTTAGATGACACACAATATATAGCAAATTAGATTATTATTTTAGAACTGTTCATGTTTAGCTTGTTGATGACTGAAATCCAACAGTAATTATTATAAAATTGTCCTAAAAATACTAAAGAGATATTCTTTTTGTGTGTGTGTGTGTTTGTGATGGAGTCTTGCTCTGATGCCCAGGCTGGAGTGCAGTGGCGTGGTCTCGGCTCACTGCAAACTCTGCCTCCTGGGTTCAAGCAATACTCCTGCCTCGGCCTCCTGAGTAGCTGGGACTACAGGTGTGTGCCACCATACTCAGATAATTTTTCGTATTTTTAGTAGAGACAGGGTTTCACCATGTTAGCCAGGATGGTCTCGATCTCCTGACCTCGTGATCTGCCCACCTCGGCCTCCCAGAGTGCTGGGATTACAGGTGTGAGCCACCGTGCTGGGCTGAGATATTCTTTTCTTTTGAAAATATTACTATACATTTTCACAGAATAAATTTTAATGATTTCTAGTTTTTTGAGTATAAATTGGTTTATAACATCATATATCATGCAGTTCTTATCATCATCTTATTAGGTGGGAATTAGTGTACTTATTTTATAGAGGAGAAACTGAGGCTGGAAGACAATTCATTTGTCTGAGGTCAACAGCTAATAAGTAGCTGAGCTAAGATTCAAATCTGGATCTATCAGACCCGAAAGCCTCTTAAGCAATATGCCTCTTTCCCAAGATTTCTTAAGCAATATGCCTATTTCCCAAGATTTCAAAGTGAAATTTTGTCCCAATAAATTGAATATAATCTGGATAATTTTATGAAATTAATAGTTTGCCTAGAAGATGTATAATGCTAAGAGCATTCACAAGTAATTTCCTGTTTTTATACATGTAGATATAAAATTTCTATTAGGATTCTCCAGAGAAATAGAACCAGTAGAGTATATATAGACAGATATACAGAAAGAGTTTTATTACGAAGGCTTGGCTCAGGCAGTTATGCAGGTGGAGAAGGCACAATCGGTTGTCTACAAGCTGGAGGCCCAGAAAAGCTGGTCGTGTAGTTCCAGTCCAGGCCCGAGGGACCAAGAACCAGGGGGCCAGCAGTATAAGTCTGTAAGTCGTCTGAGTCCGAAGGTCCAAGAACCAGGAGTCCTGTTTGAGAGCAAGAGGACGGATGCCCCAGCTCAGGTAGAGAGAGAGCAAATTCACCCATTCCCTGTCTTTTCCCTCTATTTGGGCCCTCAACTGATTGGACGATGCCCACCCACACTGGTGAGGGCAATTTTTTTTACAGTCTACTGATTCAAATGCCAGCCTCTTCTGGAGGATTCCCAGGCACACCCAAAAATAGTATTTTATCAGCTATCTGGGAATCCCTTAGTTGATGCATAAAATTAACCATTACAAAAGCCCCCAAATATTTTCTTTGTTATAAGGACTTTAGTAAGATATAGTTCATACATATACCATACAATTAATCCCTTTAAGGTGTATAATTTAGTGGTTTTTAGTATGTTCCTAAGGTTGTGCAACCAGTTTTAAAACAATTTTACAACCAATTATAGAGCATTTTCATCACCCAAAAAGAAACCCTATACCCATTAGCAGTCACTGCCCATTTTCTCTAGCCCCCTTATTCCTTGACAACCACCCCCAGTTTTTGTTTTTGTTTTCTTTCTGAGACAGGGTCTTGCTCTGTCACCCAAGCTGGAGTGCAGTGGTATGATCACAGCTGACTGCAGCCTTGACCTCCTGGGCTCAAGTGATCCTCCCATCTCAGCCTCCCTAGTAGTAGCTGGTACTACTGGTGAATGCCACCACGCCTGGCTATATATATATATTTTTATATATATATAGGTAGAGATGAGGTCTCTCTCTGTTTCCCAGGCTGGTCTTGAACTCCTGGGCTCAAGCCATCCAGCTTTGGCTTTTCAATGGGATTACAGACATGAGCTACCACTCTTGTTTAATGTCAAATCTTTAATATCCTACAATATTTTAAAGATTTACTCACAGAGACAATAATAGAGCTTTAAGAAGCCACAATAATAGAGCTTTAAGAGCTTACAGCCACACTGTAAGAATCACAGTGTTCTGATTTTGTGCAACATGTTCATGAGTGTTTTACAGTTCCTTTTTTTCCTTTTAAAAATACTTTACTTTTTGGAACAGTGTTAGGTTCACAGGAAAATTAAACACGAAGTACAAAGCATCCTCATGACCCCCTCCTCCCACATGTGTACAGCCCCCCCCCATTATCAATATACTCAATGTTTGTTACATTTGTTACAATTGATGAACCTACCTTGTCACATTATCACCCAAAGTCTATAGTTTACATCAGGGATTACTCTTCCTCTTTTGACATTCTGGGTTTTGACAAATATATAAATGACATGTATTTGCCATGATTGTATTGTACAGAATAGTTTCAGTGTCCTAAAAATCTTCTGTGCTTCACCTATTCATTCCTTGTAGTTCTTTTAAAAACTACAGAATTAGAGAAATTCGTCATGGAAAGGTATTGAGAGATTATTTGGTGCAGCAAACCAGTTGGGAAGGATGTAGTCAAAATTCTCAGTCTCTTCAGCTGAACTTCTCTCTTGCTTTCTTTTGTTGATTGTCATAAATATAACCTTTCTTTTCTTTTTTTGTAGTTTCCCCCTTCTTACCACAAAGGGTCATTTCCTAACTTAGAATGAGCCAGGCAACACATTTTAGAATTTAACAAGAAAACAGTATTTCCTTAGTTATTGTTTTATGAAAAATAAGTTATTTATATTAGCAAAATTTAAAAATATACAAATAGTAGAGAGCACAAAAATAGCTACTCATTCCCCAGTTACCAACACTTGGCCAATCTCTTTTCATTTATCCTTCCACTCGTTGCCACCCCCTTAACTGCGTTATTTCAAAATGATTTAAAGACATACCATTTTATTTGTGTGTATTTTAAAAGATACACTTTAATAGAAAACCATTATCATACTGTAATACTAATTCCTTAATATCACCAAATAGTTAATCATTATTCAAATTCCCCCAGTGCTTCATAACTTTTTCTTTATTGTCAGTTTGAATCACATCCAAACAATATCCACACATTGCATTTGTCTCTTTCAATCTACAGCTTCCCTCCCTTGTTTGCTTCTTCTGCCTTACTTCTTATTTGTTGAAGAAACTGGACTATTCATCTTGTTTCTTGCACTCAGGATTTGCTTATTGTATCTCTGTGGTATTTAATGCATTTTGCATTTTTCTCCTGTGAATTGGCAGTTTACTTAAGAAGCTTGATCTGATTCTGGGGTGTTTTTTTGTTTTGTTTTGTTTTGGTAAGAATACTTCATTGATGGTACACTGCATTTTAATTTCTACTAAGTTTCTGTTTGTCTGTTTTATGATGTTAGTGGCCATTATTTCATTAGGGGTTTGCAAAGTGGTGATATTCTAATGTGTTTATCTTTTTTCATTTATTAGTTGGACTATTTTTATAAAGAGAAACTTTTTATCAATAACCTGAGGCATAGTTTGTATAGGAAAGGCAGATTAAATGCTTGATTTCTTTCCCTTTAACTACTAGTTTTCAGAAGAATGAATGGGTTCACAAGCATCCTCCAAAGGAGACCAATCAGGTTTTGTTTGGTTTGTTTCTTTAATATCATTATGAACGCAGATTTAACCTATTTGATGTGTTTCAATCAAATACAGTTATTATTCTACTGATACTCAAACTTGAAAATCAACATAAAATTTAAAAATTATATCAGTTAAAGGTGATTTTATTATAACACCGATAGAATTTATGAAAATGAAAAGCTTCCCTGTGTAGTTACACATGAATATTCAGGAGTATATCTACCACGTAAAGCGGGTTGAACTTTCACAGGATTTTATTTATGCATATACACTGAAATAAATGTGTTAGTGTGTATATCTAAGACAGTCGATGATACTCTAAGGAATGAATACATGTTCACCTTTACACAAGAAATCTTGTGTCATGTGCTTTGAGCTAGGGTTGCTTCTGAGGTGGCAGCCATTCTGCAGCAGCCCTTCTGTACCTTAAAAACCAGCACAATCTCCTTGGAACACATTCTTCAGCTCTGACCACAGGAGACCAGCTGGGCTAACGCTCAGTGATTTGTCAGATTTACCTGCATTTTCATAGTATTTCTATCAAAGAAATTTGTCCTAAGTGTCAAATTGCTGATTTTTCCCATGACTAAAAGGTTTCATGGGGACTTCTGTTGTTATTTACATGTATATGGAGAAAATTGCAATCTGTGAGTAATTTGAGAAATTTCAACACTTTCAGCAGTAGTGATCTAGAAATTAAATGGGTTTCAAATACAATATTCCAGTGCAGTGCCGCATATATAATGTATGTGCAGCATATGCTGAGGTCTTTTTCAAAACATTTACATTAAACCTGTCAGGTATTTATGAATAGCAAAAATTAATTTCCCCTAGTTCTGTCATCAGTTAGAGAAATGGATTTTAGCATGGAAGACTGTCAGTATTTCCTGCATACTAGAACAGCTCACTTCAATGTCATAGTATTACACCAGGTGGCCTTCTAAGAGTCAGCTTAATGTGATTTCAAATGATAGGGTAGTGAATGTGAGAGAAATTAAAATAGTATCATACTTATGATTTAAAAGCAAGTTAATTACAAGGGCTTGTTAATAAACAAAGAAAAATTCTGAATGTATTATCTGTTATATAGCATATCAATAACAAGTGTGATGCTTTGAAAACAAAAAACTCTACCACTATGTGTCTTTGAGATGACTTAAAAATATTTAATTAAATTGTTGACAAATGTGTTAGTCTACTCATGGCCTTATAGCATTTGAAAGAATTTTTAGATATTCATTTTAGCTCTTAAGGCACTTCTAAAAGCATTGTTTAACTGAAAAGATTAGCTACATTGTTGGCATTTTATCCAGAAAATCACTGATGTGTTTGATATGAGTGATCCTAACAGCACTGTACTTTGTCAATGTTCAGCCAGTGCATTTTCCACAATCGGGTACTTTTAAGGTTCTTAAAGGGCCAAAGCATGTGCAATATCACTATTACTAAAACGAGAGACATTTTATTTGATGAATTATTTAGTTTTTTTTAATGGTTTTGGGTGATGTGCCTCCACAATGCTCCTGTCTTATATATTAGTGGAAAGAAAAGGGAGGATATCTGATGCATTTTAAGAAATTATTAACATTCTGATTTTATTTGATGAATTATTTTATTGATGAATTATTTAGTTTTTTTATGGTTTTGGGTGATGTGCCTCCACAATGCTCCTGTCTTATATATTAGTGGAAAGAAAAGGGAGGATATCTGATGCATTTTAAGAAATTATTAACATTCTGATTTTATTTGATGAATTATTTTATTGATGAATTATTTAGTTTTTTTTTATGGTTTTGGGTGATGTGCCTCCACAATGCTCCTGTCTTATATATTAGCAAAAAGAAAAGGGAGGATATCTGATGCATTTTAAGAAATTATTAACATTCTGATTTTCTAAAATATCATTGTGAAATTTTAATTTTAGAAAGTATTAAAAATGTCCACTATTAATCTGTGAAAATTTTGTAATATTTTTAAATCTAGGGGTTTAGAAACAATTATTGTTAATAATTTAATAGTGTGGTAGCCTTAGAAGGAACAAGAGATGATGACAAAGATCTTCCCCATGGTGCATATGAACTTGCTGGGAGCCTGATATATATATATATAAATGTATTAATATGAGGAACACAGGCTGATTTTTTAAATATATGGCTTATGAAAATCTCATTTTCTAGTCACAAGACAAACTGAGGATAATTCTTCCCTTCCTGGATTATACTGTTATGTAGTTAATAAACCTATTCTTTTAAAGATTATTTCAAGGAATTTTAATAGTTTTTGTTCCACCCGGTTTTTAAGATTAAAAATTAAGCACAATTCTTAAGAAGTCGCCTTTTAAATAATGGGTCTAATACACCAGGGTCACATAAAGTTCAAATCCTGGAAATATATGGCTCTACTTACACAATGTTTTATGTGGTTTTTCTTTTAAAAACTGCCCTCTTTAATATACTGTGGAATAATTTGAGTCTGTACAATCCCATTTTAAGGACTTTTTTTGTAAAATCCAGCTGTTTTAAGGTTCTTTAAATGTCCTGGCTTACAGCCACAACTAACACTGCTGTGCTGATGTGGGTACAAGAAATTTCATTTGAATGAGAAGGACAGCTGACATTATATTCATAGCTTTATCAGAGGCCATAGCGTTATTAGTCATAGAAGCCAATACTTTGTTCTGGTCATGTATCCCTTTTTTCATGGGGCTTTCCACTTTATGATTATTGTTTGTTAACATTTCATCCTTTAAGTAAATAAATAGTGATACTGCAAATCTCTGTGGTGCAAATCGGCATCTGTTTTACTTGAGGATTGTCTATGTTATGGTAATTCTGATACACCTTTGAATCTCATGATATTACACTTGTATTTCCTTGGTTATATACAGATTCCTTTTAAGAAAACCAAGGCAAATATTTTAAAATACATTTAAAAAGAAATAATTTTTGCATGTTTTGTCTTATCACAGTTTTAAAGTGCTATAATTCTGAGGCTTCTTCTAGAGGAGGTTAAGCATTACAACACAAAAGGCAGGAAAGGACAATTTTAGGAACTATGCAACTAAATTAAAACAAATATTATATCCTAGTAATTGAGGATTAGGACTCTTGATTCCATTCCTTGTAGTGCTCTCCTATAGACCTCTGTACAGAATGTGTATATGTAGGTATGTACACGTATTTTCTGGATATGGCTACTTGCTGGTATAGTGTCATTTTAATCAACATTTTAATCTAGTTGTTACTAAAATGCTACTTACAATGTAGAGAGAGGCTTTTAAAGTGTCAACAAAAATGCTGGAACAGTCACTTTTTTTGTTGATCAAAGAATGTACAAATGTCTAGGAGATCACAATCACTATTACCATATATGGATTACGTTGACAAAATACATGGGCGTGTGAATTCAAAAGGGAATAAATCTGATGATCTGTTGATTTGCAGACAGAAAATAGTTATGGGAACTATGCAGTTGGAATGAATTCAGAAGTTAAGGAAAGTTTGAATATCCGCTTGCATGCTATAGCACTTGAAATACATTTAGACCTGTGTCACAGACATTGAGTTCCTACTATAGTCAGCTTCTGTATTTGGTGTATTAGATGAGTATGACAATTTGCTTCCCCTCAAACACTTTAAAGCATACTGGAGAAAACTGGCATGCAAATAAATAATGACAATGCGTAATAGCTGTAATAGGATGCATACTTTCCAATGGGAAAGCAAAAAGGGGCAAATTTATTTTTATGTGGAAGCCAGAAATGACTTTACCAGTAAGGCACATTTGTAAGGGAGGCACAAAATGGAAATAATGAAGCTGAAAAAATTTATGAGGACTTCGTAAAGTCATGTTAAACAATTTTACTTTTATCCTGAAGGTAACTGTATGCCATTAAAGTTTTTTTTTTTTTTTTTTTTTTTTTTTTTTTTTTTTGAGACAGAGTCTCGCTCTGTCACCCAGGCTGTAGTGTAGTGGTATAATCACAGTTCACTACAACCTCCATCTCCCAGGTTCAAGCGATTCTCCTGCCTCAGCCTCCTGAGTAGCTGGGATTACAGGTGTGCACCACCACGCCTGGCTAATTTTTGTATTTTTAGTAGAGATGGGGTTTCACCATGTTGGCCAGGCTGGTCTTGAACTCCTGACCTCAGGTGATTCACCCACTTCTACCTCCCAAAGTGCTGGGATTACAGGCATGAGCCACCACTCCTGGCCTAAAGATTTTTAAACAGAGTGATAGATCACATATTTGTGTTAGAAATACAACTTTAAGATGGCAGATAACTGCATCTTTTTTCTGAGGAGCAAATCCAGTAATCTCATTAAAAAATAGTAATAATAACAGATTTTTTTTTTGTTAGGCCAGAAACAAAACATATGTTAGGCCAGAAAACAAATCTCAACAAATTTTTAAGAATAGCAATCATATCAGTATCTTCTCAGATCACAATTAAACTAGAAATCAATAGAAATGAACGATAATTTGAAAACTATACAAATACATGGAAATTAAACAACATACTCCTGAAAGACCATTGACTAAATGAAGAAATTAACATGAAAATCAAAAAATATCTTAAATGAAAATAGAAACACAGCATAACGAAATCTTCAGAATACAGCAAAAGCAGTGCTAAGAGAAGTTTATAGCATTCAATGCCTACATCAAAAAGTAGAAAGATTTCAAATAAATAATCTAGCAATGCACCTCAAGGAACTTGAAGAGCAAGAACAAACCAAACCTAAAATTACTAAAAGGAAAGAAATAATAAAGATCAAATCAGAACTAAATAATACAGAGATTACCAAAAAAAAAAAAAAAAAGTAAAAAGGATCAGTGAAATGAAAAGTTGGCTTTTTAAAAATATAAACTTGATAAATGGCTATAACCAAAAACTGCTATAACCAAAGGGGGGGGGGGAGAGAGAGAGAGAGAGAGCAAGAGAGAGAGAGAGAGAGAGACCCAAATAAAATCAGAAATGAAAAAGGAGATATTACAACTGATACCACAGAAATACCAAAGATATCAGAGACTATTATGAACAACTATATTCAAACAAACTTTAAAACCTTAAGGAAGTGGATAAATTCTGGGGCATATAACCTACCAAGATTGAATCAGGAAGAAATAGAAAATCTGAATAGACCAATAACAAGTAATGAGATTGAATCAGTAATAAAAAGTCTCCCAGCAAAGAAAAGCCCAGGATTAATGATTTCACTGATGAATTCTACCAAATGTATAACGAAGGACTCATACCAATTCTTCTCAAACTGTTGCAAAAAATGCAAGAGGAGGAAATTCTCCCTGACTCATTCTATGAGGCCAGCATTACCCTGATAACAAAACCAGTCAAGAACAAAACAACAACAACAAAAACTACAGGCCAATATTCCTGATGAACATAGATGCAAAGGTTCTCAACAAAATTCTAACAAACTGAATTCTACAGCACATCAAAATGATAATACACCATGATCAAGTGGGATTTAAACCAGGGATGCAAAGATTGCTCAATATATGCAAATCAACAAACATGATTCATCACACCAACAGAATGTAGGACAAAAATCATATGACCATTTCAATAGGCACAGAAAAAGCATTAGATAAAATTCAACACCCATTCATGATAAAAACTCTCAACAAATTAGCTCTGGAAGGAACATGCATCAACATAATAAAGACCATATATGACAAGCCCATGTAACATCATACTGAGTGGGGGCAAAGCTGAAATCCTTTCCTGTAAGAACTAGAATAAGACAGGTTGCCTACTTTCACCACTCCTATTCAACATAGGAACAATCGGGCAAGAGGAAGAATTAAAAACATCCAGATTGGAAAAGAGGAAGTTAAATTGTTCCTTGCGGACAAAAATAATTCTATATTTAGAGAAACCAAAGACTCTGCCAAAAAAACTCATTAAACTGTTAAATTCAGTAAAGTTGCAGGATACAAAATCAACATACAAAATCAGTAGCATTTCTATACACCAATAATGAACTAGCTGAAAGAGAAATCAAATAAGCAATCCCATTTGCAATAGCTACAAAGAAAATAAAATATCTAGAAATAAATTTAACAAAGGAAGTGAAAGACCTCTATTAGAAAAAGCATAAAATACTGATGAAAGAAATTGAACAGAACACAAACAAATGGAAAGATATTCCATGTTTGTGGGTCAGAAGAATTAATATTGTTAAAATGACCTTACTACCCAAAGAAATCTATAGATTCAATGCAGTCCCTATTAAAATACCAACTTTTTTTTTTTTAAGATGGACTCTCGCTCTGTTCCCCAGGCTGGAGTGCAGTGGTGTGATCTTGGCTCATTGCAACCTCTGCCTCCTGGGTTCCAGCGATTCTCCTACCTCAGCCTCCCAAGTAGCTGGGATTACAGGTGCCTGCCACCATGCCCAGCTAATTTTTTTGTGTTTTTAGTAGAGATGGGGTTTCACCGTGTTGGCCAGGCTGGTTTCATACTCCTGACCTCAAGTGATCCACCCGCCTCAGCCTCCCAAAGTGCTAGGATTATGGGTGTGAGCCACCACACCTGGCCTCTAACATTATTTTTCACAGAAATAGAAAAAATAACCCCCAAATTTGTATGGAATCAAAAAAGAGCCTGAATAGGCAAAACAATCCTAAGCAAAAAGAACAAAGCTGGAGTCATCCTACTACCTGACTTTAAAGTATATTACAAGGATATAGTAACCAAAACATCATAGTATCAGTATAAAAATTGACATATAGACCAATAGAACAGAATAGAGAACCCAGAAGTAAATGCACATATTTACAGCCAACCGATTTTTGACAAAGGCAACTAGAATATACATTGGGGGACAGTGTCCTCAATAAATGGTGCTGGGAGAGCTGGATATTTACATGTAGAAGAATGAAACTGGACCCATATTTCTCTGCATGTAGCAAAAAGTCAACTCCAGATGGATTAAGGATTTAAATATCAGATCCCAAACTATGAAACTATTAGAATAAAACATAGGGGAAACAGTTTAGGACGCTGGTCTAGGCAAAGATTTTATGGCTAAGACCTCCAAAGCATAGACAACAAAAACAAAAATGTACAAATGGGACAATATTAAACTAAAAAGCCTCTGCACCGGGCACGGTGGCTCACGCCTGTAATCCCAGCACTTTGGGAGGCCGAGATGGGCGGATCATGAGGTCAGGAGATCGAGACCATCCTGGCTAACCCAGTGAAACCCCGTCTCTACTAAAAAATACAAAAAATTAGCCGGGCGAGGTGGTGGGCACCTGTAGTCCCAGCTACTGGGGAGGCTGAGGCAGGAGAATGGCGTGAACCCGGGAGGCGGAGCTTGCAGTGAGCTGAGATCCAGCCACTGCACTCCAGCCTGGGCGACACAACGAGACTCCGTCTCAAAAATAAAATAAAATAAAATAAAATAAAAAATAAAAAGCCTCTGCACAGCAAAGGAAACAATCAACAGAGTAAAAGCATAACCTTCTGAATAGGAGAAAATATTTGCAAACTATTTATCTGACAAGGGACTAATATCCAGAATATACAAAGAACTCAAACAACTCAACAGTAAAACAAACAAACAAATAATTCCATTAAAAAGTGAGAAGGGACATGAATATACACTTATCAATAGAAGACATACAAATGGCCAGTAGGTATATGAAAAAATGTGTAAGCACGGTGGCTCATGCCTGTAATCCCAACACTTTGGGAGGCCGAGGCAGGTGGATCACGAGGTCAGGGGATTGAGACCAGCCTGACCAACATAGTGAAACCCCATCTCTACTAAAAATACAAAAATTATCTGGGCGTGGTGGCGGGCGCCTGTAATCCCAGCTACTCAGGAGGATGAGGCAGGAGAATCGCTTGAACCCAGGAGGTGGGTTGCAGTGAGCTGAGATCATGCCACTGCACTCCAGCCTGGGCGACAGAGCGAGATTCCGTCTCAAAAAAAAAAAAAAAAAAAAAAGAATGGCTGTTATTAAAAAGACAAAAAATAACAAGATGCTGGTGAGGATGGCGAGAAAAGGGAACTCCTTTTTTCTTTTTTTCTTTCTTTCTTTCTGAGACAGGATCTCATTTCTGTCACTCAGGCTGAGTGCAGTGGTGCAGTTATGGCTCACTGCAGTCTCGACCCCTGGGCTCAAGTGATGCTCCCACCTCAGCCTCCCAAGTAACTGGTACTACGGGCATGTGCCAACATGCTCAGCCAATATTTTATATTTCGTAGAAACAGAGTCTTACAATGTTGCCCTGGCTGTTCTTGAACTCCTGGACTCCAGCGATTGTCCTGCCTCGGCCTCCCAAAGTGTTGGGATCACAGGCATGAACCACTGTGCTGTGTAAATTAGTACAACCTCTATGGAAAACAGTATGGAGATTCCTTAAAGAACTAAAAGTAGAACTACCATTCAATCCCTGGGTATCTACCCAAGGGAAAAGAAATCATGTGAAAAAGGCACATGCACACACATGTTTATAGCGGCACAGTTCAAAATTGCAAAGATATGGAACCAATCTAAGTGCCCACCAATCCATGAGCAGATAAAGAAAATGTGGCCGGGCGCAGTGGCTCACACCTGTAATCCCAGCACTTTGGGAGACCGAGGTGGGTGGATCACGAGGTCAGGTGTTCAAGACCAGCCAGGCCAAGATGGTAAAACCCCGTCTCTACTAAAAATACAAAAACTTAGCCAGGTGTGGTTGTGGGCACCTGTAATCCCAGCTACTTGGGAGGCTGAGGCAGAGAATTGCTTGAACCCGGGAGGTGGAGGTTGCAGTGAGCCGAGATTGTGCCACTGCACTCCAGCCTGAGTGACAGAACGAAACTCCGTCTCAAAAAAAAAAAAAAAAAAAAAAGAAAAGAAAAAAGAAAATGTGGTTATATATACACCATGGCATACTACTCAGACATAAAAAGGAATGAAATAATGTTTTTTGCAGGAACTTGGATTGAGTTGGAGGCCATTTTTCTAAGTGAACTAATCAGGAATGGAAGACCAAATATGGTTTATTCTCACTTATAAGTGGGAACTAAACTATGAGAATGCGAAGATACAGAGTGATATAATGGACTTCAGGGACTCAGGAGGAGAAGTTGGGGTGGGGGTGATAGATAAAAGACTACATATTGGCCACAATATATACTGCTTGGGTGATGGGTATGCTAAAATGTCAGAATTCACCACTATAGAATTCATCCATGTAACCAAAAACCACTTGTACCCCCAAAGCTATTCAAATAATCATTAAAAAATTTGTTTTTAGCTTCCAACCTAAGGAAAAGTTGCATACCATTTACTTATACTTGTATGCCCTTTATAATAATACCAATTATTACATCTGACCCATTTATACCAAATAATTGGCATACCAATTATTTGCATCTACCCTTTTTTTCCTCTCTGTCTCTCTCTCTCTCTCTCTGTCCCTGTGTGTGTGTGTGTGCGTGTGTGTGTGTGTAAGTGTATAATACTTCTCAACGGGGCGCAGTGGCTCACGCCTGTAATCCTAGCATTTTGGGAGGCCAAGGTGGGTGGATTGCCTGAGCTCAGGAGTTTGAAACCAGCCTGGCCAACATGGCAAAACCCAGTCTCTACTAAAAATGCAAAAACTTAGCCGGGCATGGTGGCGGATGCTTATAATCCCAGCTATTCAGGAGGCTGAGGCCGGAGAAGCACTTGAACCCAGGAGGTGGGGTTTGCAGTGAGCCAAGATCGTGCCACTGCACTCCAGAAATCTCAAACAAACAAACAAACAAACAAAAAAAACCCAAAAAAGTCTCTGTATCTCTTTATATCTTTTAAATATATTTTAATCTATCTGTCTATATTGTTTTTCTGAACCATTTGCAAGTAAGTTGCAGACATGATATCCCTTTACTTATAAGTACTTCAGTGTGAATTTTCTAACAAGAATATCCTCTTATGTAACCACAGCACAGTTATCAAAATCAGGAAATTTGATGTTGGTGCAAAACTGTGATCTAATCCTTAAACCATACTCAGAGTTCATCAGTTGCCTCAATGATAGTCTTTATAGCTATTTTTCTTACACTAGTGTCCAGTTCACAATCATGCCTTTCCTTTGCTTGTCGTGTCTATTTAGTTTCCTTTAACCTTGAACAGTTCTTCAGTCTTTGGTCTCTTTTGCCATTGACAGTTTTGAGGAATAAAGGCCAGTTATTTTGTTGAATGTCCTTCTCATGATCATATTCAGGTTAGGCACTTTTGGCAAGTATATTACCAGAAGTGATGATACACTTTATTGGCACGTCATATCAGGGAATGACATTTGTCTCATTATTGGTGATCTTGACTATGATCAACTGGTGATCACAAAAGTGGATGACTTTCAGGTTTTCCAGTGTACAGTTACTGTTTTTCTTTTTATAACTAGTAAGCAATCATGAGGCCATACTTTGAAACTATTGAAGCATACTGTTCCTCATTAAACTTTCAGTTTTACCATACATTGATAAATAATCATGCCCAAATCAATTATTAATATAATGGTTGCCATATTGTCCCTTCTACGTTCATTAATTGGCATTCTGTTATAAGGAGAAGCTTCCCATTTTCCCTCTCATATATGTATATACATATATATATATGTATGCACATACGTTTTAGTACCAATTAATTGATTCTTGTGTTATTCAGTGGATTGAAATCTTTACTTTCATTATTTATTCTGATGTTCAAATTGTCCCAGATTTTGTCTGTGAGAACCCTTTCAAGCTGGTCCCTTTGTCCTTTTGTCTAACGATTCTTTGTATACTTTTAAACTTTCTAATACAACAATGTGTTCCAGGATCATCTTGTACTTTCTCTGACATAACCATGGAACCAGCAAGTCCTCCAAGGAACACTGATTCTTTTTAGTGGAAGGTGTTATTTAAAAACTCAGATACGAGGCCAGGCCAGTGGTTCATGCCTGTAACCCCAGCACTTTGGGAGGCTGAGATGTGCGGATCCCTTGAGTTCAGGCATTCAAGACAAGCATGGGCAACATGGTGAAACCTCATCTCTAAACAAAACACAAAAATTAGCCGGACATGGTGGTACATGCCTGTAGTCCCAGCTGCTTGGGAGGCTGAGGTGGGAGGAATGCTGGACCCTGGAAGGGCAAGGCTTTCAGTGAGCTGTGATTGCGCCACTGCACTCTAGCCTGGGCAACAGAGCAAGACCCTGTCTCAAAAAAGAAACTCAGATATGGGTTCTAGATATACTCATTGTTACTGAGATGTAATTGCTTTTAGGCCCCCACAGGGGACAAAGCTAAAAAAATTTATGTTTATATATGTGAATCTGTGATCCATTTGAAGTTTATTCTTATCATGATGTAAGATATGTGTCTAATTACATTTTTTCCAGATGGCTCTGCAATTATCCTAGCATCATTTACTAAAAAGTTCATCTTTGTCTCAATGATTTGACATGCCATTTTATTATATAATTTCCATATGTACTTTGTACCTTTTATTCTATTCTACTGGTCAGTCTGCCTATTCGTGTGCCAGTGTCACAGTGTTTTAGTTATAGAAGCTTGATGTTTTAATGTTGGTATGGCTAGTCCCATCTCATAGGTTTTCATTATCAATATTTTCCTGACTAACCTTGCATGTTGTTTTTTCATACGAACTTTAGTACCAACTTAGTTCTGTTAAAAAAAAAAAGTGGTATTTTTATTGAGAGTGCATTGAATTTATAAATCAGCTTAGAGAGAACAGACATCTTTATGCTGTTGAGTCATTCTGTCTTATAGTAGGAGATATCTTTCCATTTGTTCAAGTCTACTCTTGGGGTTTTCAGGAGTCTTTAAAATTTTTCCTCACTTAGATTTTGCACACTTCTTGTTATGCTTATCTATATTTCATTTTCTTTGTTGCTATTAAGAGGAGATTTTCTGGTTATTATGTGTGTACAGTATTTGAAGGCTATCAGTTTCTGAATATAACTTTATATCCTGCTACCTCACTGAATTTTTACTGTTTAAGGATACATATATATAAAAGCCTGGGTAACATGGTGAAATTAGCTGGGCATAGTGGTGCATCCTTGTAGTCCCAGCTGCTCGGGAGGCTGAGGTAAGAGGATCACCAGAGCCCAGGAGGTTGAGGCTGCAGTGAGCCATGAGTGTGCCACTGAACACCAGCTTGGGTGGCAGAGTGAAACTCTGTCTCAAAAAAAGAAAAAAAAAGGGATACATATATATTTTTACTAAGACTATTACTTCAGAAAAGCTATAACAACAGCCATATTGGCCGGTCATGGTGGCTCACACCTGTAATCTCAGCACTTTGGGAGGCTGAGGCGGGTGCATCACCCAAGGTCGGGAGTTTGAGACCAGCCCGACTAACATGGAGAAACCCGGTCTCTACTAAAAATACAAAATAAGCTGGGCATGGTGGTACATGCCTGTAATTCCACTTACTCGGGAGGCTGAGGGAGGAGAATCACTTGAACCCAGAAGGTGGAGGTTGTGGTGAGCCAAGATTGTGCCATTGCACTCAATCCTGGGCAAGAAGAGTGGAACTCTGTCTCAAAAACAAACAAACAAACAAAAACCCAGCCATGTCTTTGTCTCTATCAATACAGTCAGCTCAAAAAAAATCTAAGTCCTCCCCTGTGAACATAAATTATTTTCAGATACTGTTTGGTGCTTAAGTAGGCACATAATTTCTTTCAAGTCATTTGGAGTGTATTCAGTAAGCACAGAGTTGTCATTGTACAAATATATATTTTCCATATAGGTCCCTCAAAAATCAACTGGAAAATTCTCAAACCAATACTTACTATTTCCATACATAAACACTGCTAGGCATTTGGGTGTTGCAACAAAAAAAATGGAAGATGCTGACAGCAAAGACCTCCACTCAAGTTGCTTAGAGTGTAACTCAGGAGATAAGACACACACACACACACACACACACACACACACACACATACACACACACACTCTCTCTGTCTCTCTCTCCATATATGTATATATTTCTATACATGTATAAAGAAATTTGGCTGGCAGTTCAAGGCGTTATATAGAAAGATCTAAATGAGTTAATTGCAAAATAAGAAAGAGGTCAGAGGAAAAAGGAAGAGGGAGAGGGAAAGTTTCCTGGAAGAGGCAGAACCATTCAGGCCTAGAAGCAGGGACAGTATTCCGAGAAACTGGGGTCTCAGGATAGCAGTGGTGGGATACTTAAGACAGGGGCCAGATAAAAGATCATGCCAGCATGGCTTCCTCTGGTGAGCTGTGTGTGGGAGATAAAATTGGAAACGTAGACTAATTTAGATCAGATGGTGGGAGATCCTGGGTGTCAGGTTAGAGAGCTTAGACTTTACTTCCCTTCATCCTCCATTCCTCATTATTATTAAGCTTTTAACAGTTATACTTACTTATTAAAATAGAAAACCGAGTTTATGTATCATATAGCTTCTTTGTTGCAAATTATCTTTTACTAGCGTCTTTAACTAGGGGAATAAAGTAGGAATAACCTGGAAATTGTGTTCATTTATATTTGATTTT
Source organism: Macaca mulatta (assembly GCF_049350105.2). Taxonomy (NCBI): domain Eukaryota; kingdom Metazoa; phylum Chordata; class Mammalia; order Primates; family Cercopithecidae; genus Macaca; species Macaca mulatta. The sequence goes on along the minus strand of NC_133418.1, from coordinate 80,280,199 downwards.
CCTGCTTTTTAAATTAATGCTTTGAAGTGATTGGGGCAAGCTTTCTCCCAATTAAGGAGAAATCTCAGTACTTAATGAAGACCTTAAGAGAAAAGCTGAGAATCTACAGAAGTGCCTTCTTTTAGTGTAAATAGTGGCTCATTTAGTGCCTTTTAGAGCCTCTATTTCTTCCAGTATGATTTCTGCCATGTTTTAAGTGTAGCCACCAGCACAAGTGAAGAGGATGCAAAGACATTTCCCCATATTAAAACAATGAATTAATAAAGAGAGCTCTGTTCTGGATTAGTTATGCTTTTAATTTTAATATAAAATGGTCTCTTTAGAATCAAATGCTCTGTGGGACCTATATCTAGAAGGAGGAAGAATGAGCCCCCAGGATTAAGGCTACAAAGAACTGACTGTGGTGCTCAATGTAAACAACAGCTGAGATTAACTATGCTAATGTTTTTATTAGGATTGTTATTATTTTTCTTTATATTCTGGGTAAAGAGTTTTGAGTGGTTCAACCCAACCGTATTTTTCTCATAAGCCATATTATTATTTTTTGGTGCGTAATTTTTTAGAATGCAAGGATTGTTAGCAAAGCTAGGTGGTTGGTTTTACAAGATATAAAGTTTGAAAATACCAAATTTTTACACAACATAATTGATGTAATGCAGTGATCATGTATTTTATTTCTTTGAAAATTGTATCCTCACTTGTGAAAATCAGAATACTATTTTAGTAGCATCTTATCTAATTAACTTTCATTGTCTGTTGACTGATGTATTTAGAAAATCAAAATTAATGTAGGATAACCTGGTTGAGTTAACATTGATTTTAGTTTCTGTTCAGAAGGTAGCAAATATTGGTTAAACCAAAGCTCAGGAAATAAGATAGGTCAAATGAAGTTTATGAGATTCCATATGCTTTCTGGACAAAAATCTACTAGGCTACTGTTGGAAAAATAATTTGAAAAAGACATGTTTTTGAGTAGGCTTAATGTCCTTAATTTAGTGCTCCCCAAAAGAAGAGTATGAGAAAAACATTTAAATTTTGTTATTATGTTAAATACATCCCATGTTTATACCTAAAATAGTCAATGAAATTATTTTCCTGTGTCAAAGATTATTTCAGTGATTACCTGGACATTTGGGAAAGTTAGCAATTAATGCCAAGGGTTATTTATTTTGTCACTGGTTCAAAAATGCCTGTTTATACAAATCAAGACTTCCAGCAGCTTGAGCCTTCTTTTTCTTTTTCTTTTTGAGCTGGTAGAGTCAATGGTTAAAGGACAGAAATTCTACAACTGATTGAGTTACAAACGAATACAGTGTTAATTAAGTCAGGCCATTGTCTTTAAAGTGGAGTCAGTACATTGCAAGTCAGATTTCTCTTGCTGTTTAGTCAAACTGCCTAAGGCTGCAACTGCTTCCTTATTAGGTTACTGGCTTTGGGGAGATGTCATTGTTTGCTGCTGTAGCTAGGCTTTCTGTTAAAAATCACAGCATGAGGCTTAAACTGCTGCAACCATTATCCAGTGCTAACATGTCACTAAAGGTCGGCTAATAGAACAAGAGGAAAAATATCAATCTTTAATTTTAGATCAGCTAAGTAACCTGTAGCACCTGTTCATTTTCTCTCATCAACCCATTTAAAACAAGACTAGAGTGATCCTTTGATGGGCAGGCTATAAGACTGTAATATTTTTTTGCCTTCTCTTATCGGAGGAAAGACTTTAAGAGTAAAGAATAGAAAAAATAAACTATAAGTACATTTCTTTTAAAAATTGTATTTAGGAGGTAGAATTATCTGATGTAATCCAATGATGACTAGGTTATTATAAATATTTTTTTAAAGAATAATTTTGTTTAATTTTCTGAAATTTACTTTTTAGATAAAAACTTAATCAATGAGGACGTACTACAGTGGTCCAAAAAGCAAATTTTCCGTAGAGAGCAGAAACTCTTTCAAGCTTTAGATGACAACCAACTTACATTTACCTATTCAAATATAATAAACAGAATTAGAACTTAGCAGCTGCTAGCTTTCCCTTATACAGAGCTCAAGGCTCTGTCACAGTATGGGGCAAAATTAAAGAAAACATCGTGGCCTGCTCTTAGGAGAGGTGAAAGGAAAGGATTGCTTCTGCAAACCACCATTAGCAAAACATTCCCAGTGATGCTAGACCAAGTACTACACTTAGCAAATAAACATGTAATAATAAGAGAAACATAAAATTTAGTAAACCTTTACAGTCCCCAAGTATATCCATCTTTTATTTAAATTAAAAAGTAAATTACTACTCTGAGGCCTGTCTCTTTACTAGGCATTGAGAACATCAAAATGAGTCATAATATGTGTGTGCCCTGCTCTTCCTCGTGGAACTTATGATCTATTATTGATCCTCTGTATAAAACCTTTCTCAGAGCTGATACACATGCAGTTTTTGTTTGTTTTTGGTTTTGTTTGCTGGTGAGGGAGTTGAGATACAGGGAGGTTGTGACTTGTCTAAGGTCACAAGATAAGTGGCAGAGTAAGGATTAGAAGAATCCAGTGTTCTAACTTAAAGACTCGGTCTTTTTTTTTTAAACTGTATCAAGATGAAGATACCAGAGGGGAGAAGGGGATTATGAAGGCACAGTTTTAATGGACACCTTGTAGAATAATACAAGCATGGAGTGACAGTGTGGGAGCCTTTGATTAAATATTAATTCTAATGATGAAAATCCAGAAGCCAGATATAATTTAAGTATCTTCAAAAGGAGGGATCATCAACCCATTTAAAACAGGACTAGAGTTATCCTTTGATCGGCAGGCTATAAGAGTCTAATATTTTTTACCTTCTCTTATCAGAGGGAAATTTAGACTTTAAGTAAGATTAAAGAATAGAAAAAATAAACTATAAGTAAATTTCTCTTAAAAATTTTATTTAAGAGGTAAGATTAGCAAATTGTATCTTTTATATAGAGAGTTATCTTTTGTCTATAACATTCATCAGTATCTGATCATATTCTTTTGGATCTGGCTATCTTAGACTGCTAGGACACACACACACACACACACACAGACTCATACCCCTACACCTATGACCAATTTCACATCTAAGATCTGACATTTAGCCCTAAAATCTCCTTCTTAGCCCAAAGCCGCTGTTGGCCTTGTCCTGGGCATTCCAACTTTTAGCATTTTCTTCAGTGGTCACTTGTGTGATGTGTCTCTCCTGAGGTCTACATCAGAGCAGGCTCAGCCTCATTCTGCCACGACCATTTCCATCATCACAAGTACTTGATCTGTTTCACGTTTTATGGAATCGATAAATCTCATCCCTAAAGAGTCCAGCAGGCCTTTGATTCCTGACCTGACATTTGCTAATGCTATTCCTGATGACCTGCCACCACGGATCTGCAGCACTGCACTCTGTGTTTGACAACACTCATAATATGAATCAATATTCAGCATTCAGTAAGTGAGCTGGGGAGTCATTTCACTGCTGCAAAAGGCTGCGTTGCCCCTGGGCAGCTGTCAGAAATGGGTAGTTATTAATAGCCCTCTCTTTTCACTTAGCATAGTCAGTAGGGGTCAGGCATGAAATGATTTAATCAGTTTATGATATCTGTGACAGAGAGCACTTAAAATGTAATCACAAAATTTAGGTAGAAGTGTCCCTGGGCTGTTGTAATGTTTTTCTCACTTAATTTTCCCTAATGCTGATACAGTGTAGTGCACACTGAGAGACTGACCATACCACAGAATGACATATGACTTGGTGTTGGTTTCATCTCTCCCTCAGTAAAGTTGCCTTTTTAGTGACGGTTTTTACTTTACTATGTAGACCATAAATCCCTAAGGGTGAGTGAGTATAAATCCCTTGGGTTGGCTTGCTTGGCTCTGCAAAATGTGTCCAAAATGTGTTGAGGGGTCTTGAGGGTTGAGAAGAACTTGATTGAGCAGAAAAATCTCAAGCTCACGTTTTTTGTTGTTGTTGTTTTCTGTATCCTCAAAGAAAATGTGAATGTGCTAGGATTCAGAGGACGTTGTCCAGGTACACAAACCTCTAGTAGAACATTATCTTATTGGGTCTTATTGGGTCCTCTAGCAATCACTTGGAAATAAGCTCAGCGGAAGTAAGAGTGAAAACTGTTCTAGGCTGGTAGTTGGAAAGACAGTACCTCAGCAGGGATTGGTCAAGCTGGGAATTCAGGGTTCAAGTAAGAGAAGTGACTCTACAAAATGTTAGATGATGCTGACGTGGTGGTGCATGCCTGTGGGGCTACTCCGGAGGCTGAGGCAGGAGGATCACCTGAGACCAGGAACTTGAGGCTGGAGTGCACCATGATCAAGCCTGTGAATAGTCACTGCACTCTAGCCTGGGCAACAGAGCAAGACCTCATCTCTAAAAAACAAGAAAGATATGATAGGTGAAAGATGAACCTAAACTTAAAAGACAGTGAAAAAAATCATCATCACAGGTGTAAAAGTTAGCAATGTATGGAACAAGATTAGTACAATGTTTGGGTCTTGGAATCTGGAATACCCAGGTTCAAATGCCGTCTCTGTACTATCGTTTCCTCATTTGAAATAATACCCATTTCGTAGGGTTATTGTGAGAATTAAATAAGAGCTTATGTAATGTATCTGGCACATAGAAGTTCAAATAATATTACTTCTCCTTCTCTCTTTCCTTGTCTCTAATGGCCTAAATTTGGTTAATTATAATGCAAAAGGGAGGGCAAGTTTTGAGCTGAAGTGGCAGTGCAAAGGGATCATCACGATAGCTGTCCTTGACTGTTCCTCCTGCAGTACTGTCTGCCACTGGCTGCTAGGCCACCAGAAGCACACTAATCACTCTAAATATCCTGGTAAAGGAGTGGGGAAAAACTTGGCCCTGGACATCTTCCTGCAGATTTAGGGAAACTGAAGAAAGAGAAAAGCACAGAATATACTGAGTTCAGATTTGTGATTCTAATGTTAATTAATGCTTGCCTTCAGATGGGCTTAGTTCTTTTATTCAACAAGTATTTCCTTAGCATCCTACTATGTGCTTTCTGTGTGTTGGCAAAGTTTATGGGGACAACCAGCTCGAAGTCCCCTCCTGCCTCCTTCCTGACTCTGTTGGGTGGCATAGGATGAACGTTAGACAAAGACATGCCCCTTCTATATTTCTCTGTGAACCCAGAACCTTAAAAGCTCTGCCATTGTCCAAGACCCACTTATCTGTAAGTGCTTTGGTTTATACTGGTTCTTTGTCTATCTTTCTAAGCTAGAAAGCCATGGTCTCACATGAAACCACAAGCCCTGACAACAGGTGTCTCCTGTGGTAGGCAGGATTCTAAATGGCCCCCAAGATTCCTGGCCCTTCTGTACACATACCTTGTCCCAGGTATTTAGCCATACAATATCTAGATACTGCTTTGGAAAGATTTTGCAGATGTAGTTAAGGTCCCAAATCAGTTGACCATAAAGCAGCGACATTATCTGAGTGGATCTGACCTAATGATGTAACCCCTTTAAATCTGGGTCTAGAGGTCAGAGACAGGAAGTCAGAGACTGGAAGCAGGAGAAGGATTTTCCGGCTTGAAGATGGAGGCAGCTATGTAGCAAGGAATTTTTTTAGCTGAGAGTGGCCCTTGGTTGCCAGCCAGCGAGGAAATGGGGACCTCGATTCTACAACTACAAGGAGCTGAATTTTGCCAGCAAGAATGAGCTTGGAAGCAGAATTTTTTTGGAGCCTCCTGATGAGAACTCAATCTGGTTGCCACTCTTATTTCAGCCTTGTGATTCCCTGAGCAGAGAACTCAGCCATGCCATACCAGACTTCTGACCTACAGAACTGTGAACTAATAAATGAGTGATGGTTTAAGCTGCTAAATTTGTAGTGATTTGTTATGCACTGATAGAAAACTAATACATCTTTGTTTACATCTTGCCTATTCCACATTTGTTTCCTCCGAGATCAGATGGAAACATGGTCCCCTTTTTCTATTTTCAAATCTTATGTCTCTTTCTGGTACATCAGCTAAGCTCTTCTTTCTGTTGGAGAAAAATGTTCTCTGTTCATTTGCCAGAAGAGATGATTGCAATCTTCTGAAGCTGGCGAATGCCTAAGGCTCTCTCACTAGTTTTCCAGCTCTGTCCACTTCTTTGGGCTCTCTTTGGTGACTAATCACTCAAGCATCCACCTCCCCAACCCCCAGGGGAATTCTCTGCCAGATTACTATGATTATAGTTTTATAATCCTAAAAAAAAAAAGACCTGAAAATGTACAGAGTAGCAAACATAATTCACCCCAAGGGAAGAGAAGAACCTCTCTCACACAGCAGGAAGACTCAGTTTTTCCCATCCAGTCACTTGCCACAATCTCTTGAACTAAAAACCACAATTACTTTTGCAACAACCTAAAATGTATATATAAATTTTTTTTTCTTTTTTTCTTAGAGACAGGGTCTCACTCTGTTGCCCAGGCTGGAGTGCAGTGGTGATCATAACTCAGTGCAGCATCGAACTCCTGAACTGCTCATATATTTTAGAAATACTTCTTGGCAGAAGATTATGATACTTTTGCTTATTTATTGGCTTAGGGATCTCCAAAGTCTCAGGCTTCAGTAAGTAAGCCTATGTCCTACATGATGTCCGTAAACTCCGCTCCCTCTTGGACTTACATCCTAGAACAAGGACATTCGGGGCTTCTTCAACTCTGGTCATACATTTTTGTCCCAGACCCAGCTTCATTGTGTTAAAAGTCATGGTGTTATGTGAAGAGCGTCTTTATCCATTCTTCTGTCATTCAGTGTAGAGTTCTGATAGACTTTAGATTCTAGGATTTTTGAAACAGGATAGATTCATTCTGACCTGCCTGAATTGAAGGTCATATTAAAATGTGGGCAGGGAATGGGGAAGGGAACTATGGAGAAAAGGAATGTGTGTGTAGTCATATTCACAGAAGTACACTGCTAAAGAGCCAATACCAGCACAAAGAACATCAGCATATATGTTTTTAAGACTGACAGCCGCCGGGTAGGGTGATTCACATTTATAATCCCATCACTTTGGGAGGCCGAGGTGGGTGGATTGCTTGAGCCCAGGAGTTTGAGACCAGCCAGGGCAACACAGGGAGACTCCGTTTCTACAAATCATTAAAAATTTAGGCAGGCCTGGTGACACATGCCTGTCGTCCCAGCTACTCCAGAGGCTTAGCCGGGCCTGGTGACACATGCCTGTAGTCCCAGCTACTCTAGAGGCTGAGGCTTAAGCCTGAGAGATTGAGGATTCAGCGACCTATGGTGGTGCAGTGGCACTCCAGCCTGGGTGGTACAGTGACACTCCAGCCTGGGGGACAGAGTGAGACCCTGTCTTAAAAAAACAAAACAAAACAAAACAAAAGACTAACAGTCATATAAAAGTACATTTACATATAAAATGCATAAATGGAATATTTCTTATATGAAGATGGATGGATAGTAAAGGAATTAAATCAATTACAGAATGTCTACCATAAAGTTATCACTAAGCTGAGCTCTTAGGGAGACACCAAACCCAGGGAATTTATAGGCTCCTTGTATCTTTTTTCTATTTCATGTGGTATGAGAGAAGTCAGTTACCAAGATCTATTGACCATCTATCCACTGTTTTCTGAACCAAAGGCATACTCTAAAAGCTTGCAGTGACTGGATGAGTCAAATTCTGTAGTTTCCTCTTTACCAGTTGTTTTGTGATGATTAAACCAGTGATACGTTGTATCATACATTGATTGAGGAGGCATTTAATACTTAAAGTGAGAACTGTTGCAAGTTATCAAAGGAACTATGGGTGTTCTGTATATTCTCTGTATATCTTCATAGAGACTGCCAAGAATGGGGCTTGAGACTAAAGTTTTAAACAACTCATTCATGAATGTTCATCTACCTAAACTTCTGTACACAACGTATGACAACTTACAAGACCTGAAAACCAACTGTTTTTAAAATCGTTTTCTTCAGTGTTTTATTGCAAAAAGTCTCATCTATTCTATTTAGCCACATAATTCCAGGTGGTGTTCTAGGGCTCAGGGTAGAGTATGTGGCAATAATGTAGCCACAAGATTATGCAGTCCTGTTTAATTGGGGCAGAAACCCACATCTGCAAGATCTTTATTCTCTCAGATTGCTGAGACAAAGAACTGGATATAGGGCTTTACACAGTGTCATGCAGTGGGTGGGCATGCCTTATATGTCACATTAATTGTATTTATAAATTTACTCCAGAAACCTGAGCATGAAGACTCTAAATTCTCATTGTTCAGGTGACTCTAAGCAGATGGCTTATGCATCCGATTGGAAGGATTGGAAGTTCTAAAGGGAATTGTGCCTGTTGCCCTTTGTGTTCCATAGGCCATTACCAACAGGCCTTGAAACTCCCTGGAGTTTTATGCATAAGAAAGAAAGATGTCAAATTTGCCTTCTTGAGTAGTTTTATCAGGGTCACCTATGATCTGTATTTAATATTTGGTTGCAAGGGAGAGTCCCCAACAAAAAGATGCTGGAACACAGCCAGTCCATTAGCATTGAGGCCATGCTTTCTTCAAAACATCCTGGCCGGGCTCTAAACCAAAGAATGCTTTTTAAATGGCAGCAGTGGAAAAGATTTGTCGAAAACTCATGTCACTATAGATGAATTTGCTCTGAAGAATAGAGATCATTATCAGCCCAGTAAACTTTGGGACATCAGAGTGAAGCACTGTAATAAGTGCTTTTGTACATGTCACCTCACTTCATCTTTGTAATCATCCTGAGAATCACACAATTATTATTCTCATTTTACACAAGAGAAAACTGAGGCCTATATATGACCTACTTTGTATACCTATGGAGAACTTTCCTTTGTTGGCATTATACCAGAACCAGTTTAGCTTACTCAGGGTGAAGTGTAATATGGTTTTCTAACATACGTTGTTTTTTTTTAAATTTTCATTTTTTAATAGACTTAAGGAGTACAAGTGCAGTTTTGTTACATGGATATATTGTGTAGTAGTGAAGTCTGGGTGTTGAATGTAAGCATCACTTGAATAGTGTACATTGTCTTACCCATTAGGTGATTTCTCATCTCTCATCCTCCCCTCCGAGTCTCCAGTGTCTATTATTCCACTCTATGCCCGTAGGTATGCATTATTTAGCTCCCGTTTGTAACTGAGAACACTAACCTACAGTTTGAATGTGTGTTCACAGTGATATACAATGATATTTTCACTGTACTCGTTACTACTTTTGAATCTTTTAAATAAAATTGAGAAGATAAATTTTTTTTTTATAACTGTGGCTTTCTCATTAACAAGACAGGCAAACCGAACCAAGTCACTTACCTATTTAGTGCTTGACATGGAGGATTTAAGAAATCCTAGAAATGATTTCTAAAATGGAAGATTTTACTTGGTGATCTTTACAGTCAATAACAACTCCAAAATCCTGGAAGTTTATGCAAATGGAGTCCTTTCATACAAAATACAAAATACTGTGGCAGTGCTTAGAATCTGGTGTGAGGTCTGAGGTAACCACTCACCTCCATATTTTCCATTTATTGAGCATTTATGTTTCAGGAACCATGCTAAGCAATTTACATACATCATCTCATTTAATTCTTACAACTGTTCTGCGAATATTGTTTCCATTTTACATATGAGGAAACTGAGATACAGAGAGGCTTAAGTAATTTGTCTAAAGTTGCATGGTATCTGATGGTAGAGCTGAGATATGAAAACCAGCCTGTTTGACCACCAAGCTAGCCTCTTACCATTGGGCTATTTACTTTATTTATTCAGCCTTAGGGACAGGATAAGTTTATGTCATTTAGTCAGGACCCTTTCCCCTGATAATCATTGGACAAATCAGCAATAATTTTAAAAGAAAGAGACAAATATTTTAGAGGAAGGGAATAGAAGAATTGGAAAGAAAGTAAGTGGGTACTGTGAAAGTATACATAAGGCAAAAGGAGGCTTAGCCAAAGAGTTCAAAGTCAGAATGCTCCCTTGTGACAGAAATGAAGTACTAGATGTGTGCTATGATTTAAAGTTTCATGGCACATTAAAGTGTTTTGTTGAAAAACCTGTAACATCTTCAACAAGTAGTAGACACTATTTAAGTACCTGTAATTGACCAATACGATACCGTACTACTGGCGCTGTGTTCACTGTTGACCCAGAAGGTCACATGTGTAGATAGCATATGAATCCTCTTCATTTTATACTCTGTTCTCTCATACAAGTGCTCTAAATTGACTTTTAATCTCTGTTATATATAGTTTTATCCATTAAGAGGATATGTATGACATCTTTTCATTCAGAGTGAGACACTTTTTTTTTTTTTTTTTTTTTTTTGAGACAGAGTCTCACTCTGTCACCCAAGCTGGAGTGCAGTAGCGCAATCTTGGCTTACTGTAACCTCCACCTCCTGGATTCAAGTGATTCTTGTGTCTAAGCCTCCTGAGTAGCTGGGGCTATAGGCATGCACCACCATGCCCTGCTAATTTTTGTATTTTTAATAGAGATGGGGGTTTGCCATATTGGCCAGGCTGATCTTCAATTCCTGGCCTCAAGCCATCTACCCAACTCAGCCTCCCAAAGTGCTAGAATTACAGTTGTGAGACACTGTACTTGGCCATGTTTTTGTTGTTATTAGAAATGTGCTCTGAGAATGGCATTTCCTCTCTGTGTCTAATCAACATTGGATGGGAAGATATTCAACTGTTGTATTCTTTTTCTCTCTATTCTAATTATTGTCATGGCTCTAGTAGAATTTCTAACTATAATTTTACCACTAAAATAAGAAGAATAATTTATCAAATGAAGCTATTTTGGTGAATTTAAAATGTATGACATCATCGGGAGGCTGAGGCAGGAGAATGGCGGGAACCCGGAAGGCGGAGCTGCAGTGAGCTGAGATCCGGCCACTGCACTCCAGCTTGGGCGACAGAGCGAGACTCCGTCTCAAAAAAAATAAAATAAAATAAAATAAAATGTATGACATCCTTCTCATAAGGTAGCTTGGATTGGTTACTTTTATTGTTTTGTTGAGTATTCTGGTTCTATAAAACAGAACATTTTACAAAGAGGTTGTAGGCATTAATATTAAGTGACGTGCAAATAAAGAAGTATGGAGAATCTTAGGAGGTGGCTGCCTGTTTGTCTCTTTCGAGAACACAGTTTTAGAAATGTTTGCTTTATCCATTATGACCTTTTGCTAACTCATTAATGCATTCAGTAGACATTTAATGTCTGTATGTTCAGTTGCAGTTCCCTGGGGTAAGAATTACACATTCAAAGACAACGAAGATAGAGTTTGTACCTTCGAGAAGCTGACTGTTTTGTGAGCGAGATAGACAAGGGAGGAGGTAAATCCAGTAGTTAGTTAAACATTATGATAGAGGTATGTACTGGACAGTGTGTGAGCACAAAAGTCTTCCTAGTAACCCAGATTGCCTAGGTTCAAATCCTGGCTTTGCCACTTGTTGACTATGTGGTCTTGGACAAGTTACTTGACCTTTCTGTGCTTCATGTTTCATACAGCCCTTAGAACAGTACTTGATAAACAATAAATATTCGCAGGACACAGTGGCTCATGCCTGTAATCCCAATAGTTCGGGAGGCCAAGACAGAAGGATTGCGTGAAACCAGGAGTTCAAGACCAGCCTGGGCAACATAGTGCGACCCTGTTCCTACAAAAATTTAAAAAATTGGTTGAGTATAGTGGTACATGCCTATAGTCCCAGTTACTTGGGAGTCTGAGCTGGGAGGATCACTTGAGCTCAGGAAGTCAAGATCAGCCTTGGCAACATAGTTAGAACTTGTCTCTACAAAATAAAAAATGAAAAAATTACCCAGGTGTGGTGGCATATACCTGTAGACCCAGCTATTTGGGAGGCTGAGGTGGGAGAATTGCTTGAGCCCAGGAGGTCAAGGCTGCAGTGAACCATAATTGTACCCTGCACTCCAGCCCAAGTGACAGAGTGAGACTCTCTCAAAATGAAATGAAATGAAAACACAATAAATACTGCACTAGGGTCTGTTAAATAAGATATTTAAAGCGGAATGGATGAATAAGAAATAACCAGATGAAGGGAGTTTTGGTTGGGGTGGGATTAGGGAAGATAGGATGGTTTCGAGGAAACTGCATATATGGAAGACCTTGGCAAGAGGGATCTCGGAACTGCTGAAAAGGGTAGAAAGGGGGCAGCAGCAAGAGAATAAACAGGAGAAGTAAGTAGAAACCATATTACACAGTCTTGTCTGAAAGCATGGCAATAATTTACATTTTTCATTCAGATTCATATTTTTACAATATTTTCATGGAGGATAGATTGGAGCAGGGTAGCCAGTCAGAAGCTGTTGACGTGGTTCAGATAAAAAGAAGATTGAGACCTTAAACTAGGGGTATTGGTGGTAGGGATAGAGAAAAAGGAAATTGTTTTGAAAGCTGTCGAAAGTGTGGGATAAGGGACAAGGGACAGGTGGGAGTCAGATGTGAGTCACGGTTTCTGGCTTGTTTGACATATTGCTGAAGCAGGGACTACAGGAAGAATGGATTAGGGTGAGGATGGGGAGGGAGGATGGGTTCCAATTTAGATATTTTTGAGTGGGTGGAGCCTGTGGGACAGTTAGAAGAACTTCCCCAATAGGCCTTTGGCTATTGAGAAGGTCTGGGGATCAGGAGAGTGTTCTCATCTGTAGAAATTGATTTGGAAGTCGTCTTCAAATGAATGTGAGTTGAAGCCATGAGAGTGGGTGAGATTAAGAAGAGGAATAAAGAAAGAATGTAATAGAATTTAGGATAGATTCCTGGTGATCACTAATTTGAGGATTGGGTATATAGACTGAAGCAGACTGAAAGGGAATGCGCAGAGAGGAGGAAAATCAGAAGTTGTTGTCATAGAAACCAAAGGAGGAGAAACTTTCAAGAGCAAGAGAGTGGCCAACCATGTCAAATCCTGCAGAGCTTTTGGTTAGGATGGGGACAGAAAAGTGTCCATTGAATTTAGCAACAAAGAGGTCATTATTGATTTTGGCCAGAGAGGCTTCCAGCAGGGAAGAAGGAGTGGCAGCCAGATTGCAGTGGGCTAAGAGGTGAGTGAATGGGAGGAGCGGAAGTATAGCTTGTCTGTAAAGGAAAATCAAGACATGGGTCAGCAGAAAGGGGAATGCAGGGTTGTACCTGTCTGTGTTATAGGTAGAATCTTCATTGCAAAGTGAAAGGCTATTTTAAAATACCTACAATTTATTTTTTATTTTTATTCATTTTTTTTTGAGACAGAGTCTTGCTCTGTCACCCAGGCAGGAGTGTAGTGGCGCCATCTCAGCTCACTGCAACCTCCACCTCCCAGGTTCAAGTGATTCTCTTGCCTCAGTCTCCCAAGTAGCTGGGATTACAGGTAGCTGCCACCACACCTGACTAATTTTTGTATTTTTAGTAGAGACAGGGTTTCACCATGTTGTCCAGGCTGTTCTCGAACTCCTGACCTCTGGTGATCCACCTGCCTCAGCCTCACAAAGTGTTGGGATTACAGGCATGAGCCACCGTGCCCAGCCAGTTTTTAAAATTTTTTTTTAAAAGGACTAATCTGCTGGGCGCAGTGGCTCACGCCTATAATCCTAGCACTTTGGGAGGCCGAAGCAGGAGGATCCCTTGAACCCAGGAATTTGAGACCAGCCTGGGCAAAATAATAAGACCCCATTTCTACAAAAAAATAAAAATTAAAAATTGATACAAGTGAGGATGATGTAAGTTTATTTCAGGGAGAAAATGCACAGGAACTACCCACTCTGCTGGAATGCAACAGCATGCAAAACTTTCATCTTTTTTACTTTTGCCTATGTGGTTTGCTTCATCTCTTTTCACTGAGGAAATGCCTTGTTTATTAACTTTTCTAGACATAGGATTCATTCATAATTAATGATAATGTGGTTTCCAAGGATCATTTGTCAGAGAAATGTCCACTAGAAATGATGTTGGTACTAACTGTGTCCTCTTTCTGCCATCACTTTAATCTTACTCCTAGCTCTGTGGGAGGATGGAGCTGAAAGATAAACCTCTGGTACATTTTCTACTTTTGTTTCTGGCTTTTTTTTTTTTCCATTTAAAAATGTTAATACATTCTCTTATTTGAGGAAATAAGACTTAACACATGAAACAAATAGGAAACAAAAATAAGCAGTGCTTGAGAAGGTAGTTAATTTTGTGGTACTATAAGGGCAGGCCTTTGGTTGGTTTCTTTGTTGAGAGGGCAGTCCTTTTTTGAGGAAGGGGAATATTAGTGGAATGGTCTGGTGGTGTTGCTCCTCATCTTGACCTGAGGGAATGTCTTGAACAAGTCAATTAACTTATTTCTTCCTTCTTTCCTCCCTCCTTCCCTTCTTTCCTTCCTCCCTTCTTCTATGTGTGAAATAGAAACAGTAACAGCAGTAATAATCTCTTTAGAAAAGCTTGAGAAAAAAAGTTTCTAAATAAATAGAAGAATGGTTAGCACCATATTTCTGAGTCCTTGTCCATTTTCTTGTTACCAGGAGGTGATCACTTTTTGTGGAGAAATTATTTTTAAGGCACTTTGTATTATTTTCTACATTTTTCTAATTTCATGTTGCTATTTTTAAAATATAAGGAATAGACAAAGAAGGAAGTTTAAAATTAACCATTGTTCTCTGCTCTGTATCAATTTAGGTTGGTCTCCCCTCCCCACCCCACATGTCAGTCAGTTTGAAATATCTGTTATCAGGACCCTGATTGGTATTAAAAAAAAACTTACAAATGAGTTTCACCCAGGGATGATCAACTGCAATACTATTGTGAGTTTTATTTATTTATTCATTCATCATTTGTTCATTCATTCATTCATTCATTTGATGAGATCTTGCTCTGTCGCCCAGGCTGGAATACAGTGATGTCATTATAGCTCACTGCAGCCTCAAACTCCTGGGCTCAAGTGATCCTTCTGCCTCAGCCTCCTGAGTACCCACCACCACACTCAGCTAATTTTTTAAATTTTTTGTAGAGATGGCATCTTGCTATGTTGCCCAGGCTGGTCTTGAACTCCTGAGCTCAAGTGAGCCTTTTGCCTTGGCCTCCCAAAGTTCTAAGATTACAAGAGTGAGCCACTGTGCCTGGATAATTGTCAGTTTTCTAAGAGCTCTATTGCATTGCCCCAGCTTCCTTGGTACTTGCTAAGTTTAGACCTTGGGTGGACCAATTTACATATATGGGAATATGCAGGGAATGCTTTTATCATCTGTTGTAGCCTCGAAAGATAGTTCCTAAGGCAGAAGTCTGTCTTCAATAGATAGAGTTCAGAGAGACAAGTTAATTAATTCTCAGAGGTGGATTGGATAAGGAAAATGTGGTACATATGCCCATGGAATACTATACAGGCATAAAAAAGAAGGAAATCATGTCCTTTACAGCAACATGGATATCCTAAGCAAATTAATGCCAGAACAGAAAACCAAATATCACATGTTCTCACTTATAAGTGGGAGATAAACATTGAGTGCACACAGACTCAAAGATGAGGACAATAGACACTTGGGACTCCTGGGGTGGGATGTGGAAGAGAAGTGAGGGTTCAAAAACTAACTATTGGGTACTGTGTTCACTACCTTGGTGATGGGATTATTTGTACACCAAACCTTAGTGACACCCGAATTACTCATGTAACAAGCCTGAATACATACCCCCTGAACCTAAAATAAAAGTTTGAAAAATGTGTGTGTGTATAGATAGATAGATAGACAGACATTATCTATCTGTCTATCTATCTGTTTATCTATCTATCTATCTATCTATCTATCTATCTATCTATCTATCTACCTATCTAGAATCCAAAATAAAATTAATTCCCAGTTTCTACAGCAGATGATTCTTCAAAGGCTTAGAACCGCAAAAGCGATCCAACTTGAACACTACTGGATTAGGGACACAACTTAGTGGTGGTGCTGTTTTAATTAGGACACACTATTTGCAGAATCACGAAATGATGGTGTTGGAAGGGACTGTATAGTCATCTATTGCAGCTTCCCCTCCAGTTGAGGAACTCCTCTGAGAGCATCTGTCACAGACTTGTGAGCATCTTCACTAACAGGAAGTGCATTCCTTTTGAGGTGGTCCACAGTTAAACTGTTGCAGGTGTGAAGACATGTTCTTCATCAAGAGCCAATATGTTCCTCTCGGTGACAGTGTACGTTCTTTGCTCTGCTCTCTAGAGCACCACCTTATTTTCATGACAGTCTTTCAAGTATTTCATGACAACTCTTATGACTTTTGTAAATCTTTATTCCTTCAAACTAAGAATTTCTGTTTTACCTAACCTATTTTTTTAATGTGGTCTTCAGATTTTTTACCCTCTTCTCTACCAAATCTGTTTTCCTTTTGAAAGATGTGTCTTACATGGGGTCTAGTTGAGCAGACTAGTATGTCTGTAGAGCTAACCCCTCTATCTACTTACTGGAGGATAATTATGGAGGAGGGAAAAGAGTCTAGCCCAATGCCTGAAACAGTTAATGATTTAAATTTACATAATTGGTTCATGATAAAGTACTTTATGACTATTCAAAATCACATTTTTTATTTGAACTGCTAACAAACTAGGTCTTCTCCAATTTGTACATGGGACTTAATTTTTGTTTAAGATAAATAAGCTTCTCTGTTTTGACCTTCTCAATTTCATTTGACTTTGAATAATATTGGTTTTTAAACTCATTTTATGCCAATCAAAGTCAATTCAAATCTTTATTCATCATCTGAATTAACTAGCCCTCTTGCTTTGGCTATTGGGAAATGTGTAAGTTTGCCTTTGAAGTCTCTTTTCAAGTTGTCAATAAAATATTTAAATAGGCTAGAGCTAAACACAACACACTGAGTTTCTGTTAAGAAAAACTGACATCCATCAACTGACTTGGCCAGTTTTTCTTAGTTTTGTCCGTAAGAATCTATCTGAGGCTTAGCTAAATGTCTTCTTGGAACTAAGAGATACTCTAACATACTTGTTTTTTAAAATTTATTTATTTTCTTTTAGAGATAGGGTGTCACTTTATTGCTCAAACTGGAGTGCAGTGGCATGATCATAGCTCACTCCTGGGCTCAAGCAATCCTCCCACTCAGCCGCCTAAGTAGCTAGGACCACAGGGGCATACCACTATGCCCGGCTAATTTTTTAATTTTTTTTTTTCTAGAGACAGTGTCTTGCTATATTGCCCAGGCAGGTCTCGAACTTCTGGCCTCAAGCAATCCTCCTGCCTTGACCTTCCACAGTGCTGGGATTATAGGCGGGAGCCACCGTGCCCAGCAGGTGGCATCCTTCTAATGATAGCCTGATTGATCAGTCTAAAAAGAAAAAAAGCATGCTCTCATTTATTAATATCTAATATTATATAGTTTGAGGTGGTATATTTAAGCTCTTTGGACAATAGTTAACCTAATTTAATTTTATCCTTAAAAATCATCTGAACAAAGCCTATGCCCATCTCCATTTTCCTGGCAGCTCCCCCATTCTTTGGGATTTCTCAAAGTTACTAATATTGATTTTGCACACTTGCTCTCAAGTTCTTTCAGTACCCTGGGATGTAATTTGTCTAAGCTTGAATTCACTTGAAGTGACTTCATGCTGTTTTCCTACTAGCTTATACCTTAGATGGGTCTTTGGGTCTTTCTTTTTGATTCTTGTTCTACCATTTCCAGAGAGAAAATTAAATCTAAGCAAAACAGGAATTGATAAGTACTGCTGCCTTCCTGTCACCCTTTATTATTATGTCATATGGCTGACCACTGGTTTTGTAACATTCTTGTTTGTCTTCTTATTCCAAACAACCTTCTTATAATCTTTATCATTTTTTTTTTCTTTCTTCTTGCATGCCTCAGCATTCTGGAATTTAGCCTTTCTGACACTGTGTTTTGTAGGTTCCTACCAACTTGACAGCATACACCGGGTGAGGTGAAGCTCCTCAACATTACTATATCTTACCAAAATGATGGTTTTGTATCTAGACTTAGAAATAGATTATCTGAATTCTCCATCTAGCTGGTGGTTTGTAGTATACATACTTCCACAAGACTACCATTACTGTTTTCCTTTCTTAATCTCCACTTTTTCTTTCCTTCTTTGTGTTTGATTTTTACGTAGATAAATATGTTTTTAACATACAGTTTACTTACTATTCATCACTATGAATTGATATATAAGCATGTGACTTTCTTTTCCTTGTTGCTTTCACTTGGGATGACCTGGTGACATTTCCTAATATAATTCTTCTAAGTCATACTTGTAGGCCCTTTTATTAATATTCCCATTGACTCTCAATCAATTCAGCTAGTTTTTTGTCAAACATGTTCTGCTCCCTTTTCAGGAGGTGAATGATATCTCTCATTAGGAGTTTTTTGATCTGCCAGCTTAAGCTATAGATAGACAGAAAGCAATATTATGGGATTTAGAGCAAGTGGTACCTACGACATTGATGAGGGACCTTAAGATCTGGTCACATTGGATCCCCTCACTCATTTCTGATAGAGAAAATAAAGTAGATCTGATACTGCTGAATGGACAAGGAGGTGGAATTATCTGTAAGAGTCTTTGAGGACATGGATGGGTTGGGAAAAGTTGAGGAAATCACTAGGCGATGGCCAAGTAGGGAAGTGAGCTCTGGACAGTGCTGGAGAATATAAGAGGGAGAAAAAAGTGAGCCTCCATTCAGAATGATGGTGGTGGTGTGAAGCAGCTGTGGTGGTGGACTTGCTTGTGACAGGTGGTGAACTTGTACAAAATGAAAATAGAAGATCAAGCTGATGCTTGGAAACTGGGTAGGAGGTTTATTGGGGTATTCTGCCAAGGGCTTTGTAACTTGCCACCCAGCTGCTGTCTTTGAGTAGAGTCCTCTGATGTGGTGAGCCAGTGAGAGGGGCTAACAGCCATGCCCCCCTTCCTATTCTACTCTGTGTTCTACATCAGAATTTCAGATCCAGGGCAGTTTTTGCAAGAAACAAATTCTATTTTTCTTGGCACTATCCACAGTCTCTGTTTACCCTTCTTCCTTTTCTAATCCATTTACTTAATATTATAATTATTATTACAACAGAAGAATAACCATTAACAACAATAATAGCTAACACTTTATGAGCTTTCATTATATGCCAAATACAAGTATTAACTCGTTTAATTCACACAACAGCCCTGGGAGGTAAGTATTATTATTTCTATTTCACAGATGAGGAAACCAAGGCTTAGAGAGGTTGGGTTACTTGCCTAAGGTCACATAGCTAATGAGCCGTATCTTCAAAGCCATACTCTTCTTCTTCTTTTTTTTTTTTTTTTTGAGACGGAATCTCACTCTGTCACCCAGGCTGGAGTGCAATGACACAATCTCAGTTCACTGCAACCTCCATCTCCTGGGTTCAAGCAATTCTCCTGCCTCAGCCTCCCGAGTAGCTAGGATTACAGGTGCCCACCACCACACTCAGCTAATTCTTGTATTTTTAGTAGAGACAGGGTTTCAGCATGTTGGCCAGGCTGGTCTCAAACTCCTGACCTCAAGTAATCCGCCCGCCAGTATCTTCCAAGGTGCTGGGATTACAGGCGTGAGCCACAGTGCCCAGCCCAAAGCCATGCTCTTAATACCATATTCCCATCTGCCTCCTCTGCTTAAGAGGACCTTACTCTCTCAGTACTGGTGGTATTTGTGGTAAGATATGGAGAAAATGATAACTAAGTATGTATTTCACAATATGTAAAGGTTTTTTCTTTTTTAACAGACATTACATTACTTGATCTAACCAACAATCCTGTGCCATAACTAGTATTATTCCTATTTTATAGAAGAGAAAAATAAGGCTGAGTGATTAAATTAAAACTTACAGGGCTTACTTTTTTTGAATTAATTTTTAAATTGTTATTATAAAAATCATCCTACAATCCCACCACTTAGAGGTATCTACTCTTATCTCTTTGGGATATATTTCCCATAGATGCATATAAAAATTTTTGTTTCTTTATTAAAAAATGGATTATACTACCTGTACAGTTCTATAACCTGACTTTTGTTTACTTCAAAATATACTATGAATATTTTCAGTGTGATTAAATTGTCTTGGACAATATTATTTTAATAGTGTTATTGTTTTGCATTATGTAGATATTACCATTTGTGCTTCTGACACTGTCTTGTGGGGAAAAACAGTAAAGATGATAATATTAAGGGAGAGTATAGAGTCATTAGTTTCTTTTTTTAATTATTATTATACTTTAAGTTCTAGGGTACATGTGCACAATGTGAGCTACAAAACAAAATAAAACAAAACAAAAAAATGATGCCTGGAACCTACTCAGAGAATCTGATCTAAGTGACCTGGAGAGTGGTCTGAGTCTGGAATTAAAAACAAACAAACAAACAAAAAAAAAACTCCCTGGGTGATTCTTCATGGAGCCAAAACCACTGTTTTAAAAGGTTTCCCCATTGTCTTATTCACAAGTGATCAATTACTGGTCTTGCCCCAGGTATTACTATTTTGACCCTAAAAATAAGTAGGAAGGCTGACTGCTCTAAAGTTGATGATGCTATTTCAGATCTTTTCACACAGGTGTCGCTTGCCCTCCAATATTGTTTTGTTGTGCCACAACATGTGTTTGTGTAACCGCACATGCATGTGTACGTGGCTTGTAAATCTGTGGGGTAGATTAGATGGCGCTGAAAAGTAATTGAGGATTACAAATTATCTCTACCAGCTGTTGAATATTTTATGTCAATTAAACATTTGCAAAAACCAAGTATAGTATTATGATCTACTCATAACTATTACAAGACTGGCACATCTCCATACAGCAAGAGCCATTGCTAAGGCTACTGTACTACTCTGGCATGAATTGTAATAAATTGGGATCCCCCTGGACATAATGAACAGTAATATAATTTTGTAGTTATTCTCCTAGCATGATGAAGCAGCAAGCCAAATTGAGTTTCTAGATAAATTTTGACATATGGGTCTTATTCCTAAAGAAAAAGAGCTATTGTTGCTTTGGCTTTGTTCCAGAATTCTGCAGAAATCCACATGGTAGCTTATTGTTATATTACAAAAAGGTACTGCAAGTATTTTTTTATGAAAAAGAACAAATTGCTAAGTTCAATTAGTCCTTTGGGGCAGAATTTGGAATTTCTTTTCAGTCAGGCTGCTGGATCGTATGTGAACTATTGTTTGACTCACACAGGGGCTGTCCTAAAGGCCTATGAGCCATAAGGCCACCGTGGGGGCTTCTAGTTGATGGTGGAAGGATCTAGCAGCCCTCTTTGCCACAGCAGCGAAACATGATGTTAGCATCTTTTTTAAAAAAAAATTAGCCATAGGAAGGAGGTTAAGAAGTTGTGGCAGAATTGAAACAAATCTAGGCCTCTCAACTGACAAGCTGCGAACCCTGCTTGACATTTATGAGTGGATGCGTTTGAGGAATTATGTAAGAATAATAAGTTAAAGGAAGCTTTTAATTAAAAAAAATTAAGATAACCTGAAAACACACCTGTAAAAACATTTCAGTTGACACAGTCTCTTATGCTTATAAGAAGGATTACTGTTAATGTGTTTTTGGGGAGTTGGGCTCTGATCTGTAAATATTTCTCAGGGAGATGAGAGTCTATGGTTAAACTGGTTAAAAAGTTAAAGTAGTTGTAGTAGTAGTAGTAGCAGAATTCGGGTGTCATTGTATAGCCCAATTCAGAAGCTTGGGGGAAAAGAATAGCTACCATAGGAACCAGTATTTCAGAAGCAAGTTCTGCTTATGAGAGTTATCAGTTGACCAAGGGATTCCTGTGTAGGTTTGTAAAGAATGTCAGATCTAGCATTCTCAGTATGGAATTACTGGCATGATGTAATGGAGGAACAGTGATTTTTCTGCAGTTCTTTCAGTAGTATTGGTTCGGCCTTGGGTTATCCAAATAATGCTCAGATTGTCCTAATTAACGTTAATTCACTCCCTCTGTCGGGCTTATGTCACATATGCAATCCAGCCATCAGTCAGTGGCAGATTAAAATGCTCTCCACAGGACCACAGAGCAGTGGGTGACCTCTGCATGGACATGATCTTTGCTGAGCAGGAATACTCATATTTCTGCCCTAAGCACAGAGCAACAGCTATCAACTATGATAGAAAAATTATGTTCATTCAAGAGCCTCTTGAAACATCTTGCTTCTCTCCCATGTCAATCCTTTGTAACAGAGTAAGGGAAAAGCACATACACTTTTGAGTAACAGTTTTCATACAAATGCACTGATGAAAGTAGGGTCCCATTTGGAGCAAGCTCAGTTCAGGGCTCTGCTTGTTTTCTGGAAGCAAAAGACTGCTGTTTGACAGAGACAGATATGGGAAGGATGAGAATTGAAAGAAGATAAAAGGAGAGGCTTTTCCTTGTCAGGTTTCTTCTGCAGTTATGTCTGTTGCCCTGTCACATCCTGCTAGCACAACTTTTGGCAGAATCCAAAATTTGGGAGCCAAACTAGGCATTAACAATGTGTCTTCAACAGCTCAGCCATAGAAGCTGATTTCAAAGTTAACAGTAACTGCTCTCTTTGGATCGAGAGTCACTCATTCAGCAGGTATTTATCGAATGCTTACTTAGCACTGGGGAAACTGGTGAATGAGAGAAAACGCTATTCCTGCTCTTATTTACAAGTAAGTACTGGGGACCAAGGTTAATTGTTTACTTGCAGTTATGATAAGGGTCGCTCTTAGAGCTTATAATAAGGAGCTCTAACTTTGCCAGGGGCCGGGGTGGGGGTGGGTGATCAAAACATGCAATCCTGAGGAAGTAACAGTTGAGCATAAATCTGAAGGACGCACTGGAGAGAGAGATGAAGAAGTAGGGCAAAGTGTTCTAAACAATGGGAAGAGCATAGGCAAAGTCCTGAAATAAGCAAAACAAGCTGAGCCTGAATTGAGCTTCCTCCAAATGGGACCCTACTTTCACCAGTGCATTTGTCTGGAAACTGTTACTCAAAAGTGTATATGTGTTGTGTATTTTCCCTTACTCTATTACAAGGACTTCCATAGGAGAGCAGCAAGATGTTTCCATACTCTCCTGAATGAACATAATTTTTTGATCACAGTTGATAGCTGTTGCTCTGAGCTTAGGGCAGAAATACGAGTATTCTTGCTCAGCAAACATCATGTCCATGCAGAGGTCACCCACAGCTCTGTGGTCCTGTGGAGAGCATTTTAATATGCCACTGACTGATGGCTGGATTGGACATGTCACAGGAGCCTGACAGGTAGCAAGGAGATTGGTTTTAGAGGAACTGAAGGTCTAAAAGGGCCACCCTGGCTAAAGCAGGTCAGCATAACAGGAGAGGAAGGAGAAGGGGTCAGACTGTGCAGCACCTCATGGACATGGCAGGGATTTTTTACTTTATCCTAAAAACAATAGGAAGACATTGAAGGTACAAAGCTGGGGAAGTGACATGTGCAGCCCCTCCTTACAGAGGGCACAAAGACTAGGGTTAGAATAGGGTGTGGGCTCTGAGAGTCCCTGTGGAAGCTAGTGCAAAAGCCCAGACCAGAGAACAGGAACAAGGGATATGGCAGTGGAAGAGAAGTGGGAGCATGCAAGCTACATTTCCACGTTACAAGGGTCAAGTCTTGACTTAGATGCAATGGCAGTGATTGAAATGTCAGTCTCTAGGGCAGTGTCAGAATTCCACCTGACGGCTCTGGCCACCACTTCTCAGTTTCTGGATTGTTCGGGTTAATGCTAGACAGGTGGAGCCCCAAACTTAAGTGTGTGCTCTGAGAGACTCTGCCTCATGAATAAAAATCATGCTGTCCTGTGATTTTTATTCATGGAACAATTGTACCTAGAGACAACTCAATAGGAAAACTATTAATAACTGGTGATAATATCATCTCACTTCTTCAAAATAAATGTTTTTCATTTTCAAAAGTTCTAAGTTCAGTTACTTGCAATATTTCTGCTTACATGGTAAAGGTCTATAAATCAAGATGCAAATATCGTGGGCTTCTTACAGCATATTATAGGAATGGCTATTTTCTAGGAGTTATTTCACTAAATTTGCATATGTAATCCAATGGAATACATTCATTGCAAATGATTCTGAAAATCATTTCCTTTTTTTTGTTTTAAAAATGAGTTTTTGTTTAATAACCTTACATTTCCAATCTGTGTACTATTACTATTGTCATTCTCCTTCAGTAGTTCTGTGAAATGTCTTCCAACTCTCAGATTCCATGATTTTCCTTTGTGCCTGCCTCTCTTATTATCTCTCATTCCCTCTCTTTTCTCAGTGTCCTGTCTTTCTCTCTTTGTGGAGGTAGTAGCTGGCATGATAGATGGAAGTTAGAATGCTCAGGAAGGGTGGTTATCAAGGGAAGCTTGGGCCCTAGTCATCGCCAGTCCTCTGTCCTCAATTTCCTCTGTGCATTAGCTTCAAGTGCAGTCATTACTCATTTAGTCCTCAAATAAAATGCTCTTTGTTGCAATGACAATTTTTTTCTAGTATAAGGCAAAATGGCATATCAGTCTGATGATGTGGATTTTATAGCAACTGGCAGATTTTATTTGTGTAAGGAGTTTTTATAGTTGTTGGTTGCCTTTTTTTTAAGTTGCCATTTGGATCAAGGAGGATTTTATTTCTTAACTAGGATTATTCCTTTATCGGATATTAACTTAGCCTTTTTTCTCTAAATACCAAATTCATAGAGATGCTACATAGTTAATTTTTTTCTTTTTAACTAGATTATCCCCATATCAGGTATTTCATAAAGCCAGGATAAATGTATTTAAGAGAAAATATCCATCTTATAAGTAATATTTCCCCCAAATACAATGAGGTCCATTTAAATGAATGTCTGAAATAAAAATAATCCTAATGATAGATCTAATGCACTTTGTATCAGACCCATTGAGTTTCTTTAAACTCTCTTCAATAAATGCCTGATTAATAAATAATCCTGTTAAATGAATAAAACCCCAGTGTGCCAAATGGAGACATACAAAGCAATCATGATCAGACTTGTTATGGGAGAATGATAGATGAATAAATCTACTGTGCAATTAATTTATGACTGAACTATGATGAAATCCCAGTGGCAATACTAAATCTGTTAGAGGAATAGATTTATCATCTTCTTTCAAACAATTACATTCCAGGAACTTTACAAAAATACTATTATCTGAATCTTATCATAACAGAGATATCTATTCATTTACACGGGGAAGTATTCCTTCTGAGCAGTCAGAAATAAATTGGTGTTTATTATTTTTGATACTAATCAAAACAGAAACAATGTAGGACAGAAACTACTAATGCAGTTAGCTATTCTTATCTGCTTCTGTTTCTTCAAACTTGATCAAAATTGCCTAATTTTTAGATAGTTTTTCTGTTTGAATAATTTTACTTTTTAAAAGATGAAAAGCAAACCAATAAAAAACAGGTTATAGGCTATTTTGAAAGCACTCTGTGTTATGTATATTGTGGCTACATGTAGGTTATGAAAGCACAAATTTAGGGACCGTGTTTTAAGAAGATCATTGGGGGATTGGTAGTATTTCAGAGTGTTGTTACATATTTTAGCTTCAAAAGACAGTCGACTGTATTTTAGTGCTGTTGTTCTTTTAGACAGGCACTTATTGATACCAAAAAACACCACAATAAAGGAAAACGGAAAACCCAAAGGACAAGAAACATTTTGATTTAAAGGTTAGATAATCTGAATTCATGAGAACTTAGATTCAGAGCATGGCAAGGTTAAAAGAGATTTTATTAGGATCAAGAAACAAACCATGTTGAATGCAGTCTTTTTGTTTTGGGGAAACTAGAGCTGATATTTTAAATCTAGTCATTTTTACCAGTGTAATGGAATTTAAGAGATAAAATTTGAATAAAAAGGTAAGATTTGTATAGTAATTACAAAGGTGTGGTCTTTAACTGAGGGTTTGGTTTTGTTTGTTTTCCAAACAGAAGAATAAAGAATTTGTAAGGGTGAGGTAAAAGAGGAGTCTCCTTAAAAGAGGAGTCTCCTTGAGAGAAGGAAAGAATTTGTCCCATTGTAGTAATATTTGAAAACAGGTTTTATTAATGTTTTAATATGTGTTCAAGTAAATGATGTATGCGAATTAAACTAGAAACTTCTTCGTTTAAATCTAGTCTGCTCTTTACAGTGTTAGTGGCTGGACATCATAAATTTTTTAAATAAATATAATATTGATAAATAGCAATCCTGTATGTTCTCTTATTTCTCAGACTTAATAACAAATATTTTATAAATCCACATATGTAGTGGGTTTCACTTGTTTGCACGTTATTCATGACCAGTATTATGTACATAGTATTATTCTAAGGCCTTCTTTGATCTAGTCTTGGGTATAAAGAAACAAAAACAAGCTGAGTGAGGTGGCCTATGCTTGTAGTCCCAGGTGCCCTGGAGACTGAGGCAGGAGGATTACATGAGCTAAGGAGTTCGAGACCAGCCTGGCGGCAACGTAGTGAAACCCTGTCTCTAAAAAATAAAAATTAAAAACTAAAAAATGAGACAAAACAAAAGTTATTACTTGCAGAGCTTATACTTGAGATGATATTAACATATGAAATAATAAATTCAAACACTGACACATCAGTCATTTGTGAACTACCTTCATGAATTATTACCAAAAATCCTCCACTATTTTAAAATATTTTTTATCATGGTAAAACATATATAATGTTTTATGTATTTTAAGTATAAAATTCAGTGGCATCAAGTACATTTATATTATTGTGCAACCATCACCACCATCCATCTCTAGAACTTTTTCATCTCCCCAGACTGAGACTCTACCCATTAAGCAGTAATTCCACAATCTCCCCTTCTCCCAGTCCCTGGTAACCACCATTCTACTTTTGTCTCTATGAATTTCGTTTTTAAAAAATTTAATTCTTTTGTAGAGACAGGTTCTCCCTGTGTTGCCCAGGCTGGTCTTAAACTCCTGGGCTCAAGCAATCTTCCCATCTCGGCCTCCCAAAGTGCTGGGATTACAGGCGTGAGCTGCCATGCCTAGGCTCTATGAATTTTATATAAGAGGAATCATACAGGGTTTGTCCTTTAGTGAATGACTTAATTCACTTAAAATAATGGCATCAAGATTCATCTGTGTTGTAACGCGTCAGAATTTCATTCCTTTTTGAGGCTGAATATTATTCTATTGTGTGTATATATTAATACTATATTTTGTCAGTCCATTTATTAACTGATGAACATTTAGGTTGCTTCCATCTGTTGGCTGTTAGGAGTAATGCTGCTGTGGACACAGGTGTACACATGTCTGTTGGAGTCGCTGCTTTAATTTTTTTGGGTCTATCTCTGGAAGTGGAATTGGCTGTTAAGAGTAATGCTGCTATGGACACAGGTGTACACATGTCTACTAGAGTCTCTGCTTTAATTTTTTGGGGTCTATCTCTGGAAGTGGAATTGCTGGATCATATAGTAATTTTATGTTTCATTATTTTTAGGAACCACCATAGTGTTTTCCACAGTGGCTACATCTTTTACATTCCCACCAGCAGAGCACAAGGGTTCCAATTGTATCTTTTGTGGTTTTGGATTTGCATTTTCCTAATGATTAGGAATGTTAATCTTTTCATGTGCTGTTTGGCCATTTGTATATCTTAGTAATAGTAATCTTTTCATGTGCTGTTATCAGTAATAGTAATCTTTTCACGTACTGTTATTAGTAATAGTAATCTTTTCATGTGCTGCTTGGCCATCTGTATATCTTCTCTGGAGAAATGTCTATCCAAATTCTTTGTCCAGTTTTCAATCAGGCTTTTTTGTTGAGTTGTAGGAGTTCTTTATAATACTACGAATAGTAATCTCTTGTTAGATATATGATTTGCAAATATTTTCTCCCTTCCTGTAGGTTGCTTTTTCACTCTGTTTTTTTCTTTTAGTGTATATTATCTTTTATTTACCTATGTAATGACTTTAATCAGTACTCATTATTTCTTTGTGTGGATTCCATTCACTCTGTTGATAGTGTCTTCTGATGGACAAAAGTTTTTAATTTTGATGAAGTGTAATTTTTTAATTTTCTTGCTGCTTGTGCTTTTGGTGTCATATGTATTTTTCATTTTGTAGTTTCCTTTAAGTCTTCTGGCTTTTGTGTTTTGTTAGGGAGGCCATCTCCATCATGAGATTATAAAAATATTCTCTTAAATTTTCTTCAAATACGCCTGTAATTTTTTTAAACATTTGGTTCTATAATCTCATCTGGAATTTAGGTTTGCATATGATGTGAGGTAAAATTCCAAATTTATTTTTTCTATATGGATATTCATTTGTTCAAACCAAATATATTAAATAGTTTATTTTTTCTTCATTGTTCTGAAATACAACCTTTACCATATACTGTATCCACATATGTAAGTATGTCTATTTCTGAATACTCTATTATGTCTCACTGATTTGTCAGTTTCTGCTTTAATTATTTTATAGTTATGTTTTGATTTCTGATAGGGCAGGTCCCTTCTGATTATTCTATGTAAATTTTTTTCTTGAGTGTTTTTATTTATTCTTCCAGATGAACATTTGAATCTACATATTGGATTTTTAGAAATATAGTAGTATATTACAGTTTACCCAGGATTTGTTTTAATCAGGTTTGGTAAGTCATGAAGACATGGACATAATTATCATGAAGGAAATGTTTAGACTTAACAGATCCCTAGAAATAGCTGTTACACAATGCCACTCAGAGCCACATGGGGAAGACCAAGATTGGGCAAGAGGCAGAACCAGGGAGCATGGCCCAGTGCCTTTATTGGGGTTTTCACAGGATTGAATGGGTGAGGCAGGGTAGGTAAGTTGAATAAGTTTAGGATTGGAGAGTTTGAGTAATTTTGGTGGGCTCTGGGTTATAGCTGTGGCCCCTAGTTATCTGATATCTAGCCCTTGGCAGATTTAGGGCAGCGGGAATATTGGCTTGGTGTGTGAGAGTTAGATACAGGAGATGGTTGGGCATGTGTGCTCTGGATTGGTTGATTTAAGTATCAGAGGTGTACTTGCAAAGAAATCCTTTGTCTTCTGTAGGAATTAGCTAGCCCTGAGAGGGACAATCTAAGATGAAGACTCCACAATGCCAGAGTATCAAGAATACGGGGGAAAAAA
The DNA here is from genome assembly GCF_049350105.2 of Macaca mulatta. Lineage (NCBI taxonomy): Eukaryota > Metazoa > Chordata > Mammalia > Primates > Cercopithecidae > Macaca > Macaca mulatta. Next base: position 80,251,078 of record NC_133418.1, on the reverse strand, counting down.
AAGTCAAAACAAGCTATGATTTTTTTTTGACTGAGGTTGCATTGACTTATAGAGTGATTTGATAATGAAATGACATCATTACCACATAGAGTGCTCCCATCTAGGAAAATGATATGTCTTATTAATTAATAATTTATTTATTGAGACAGAGTCTAGCTCTGTTTGCCAGGCTAGAGTGCTGTGGTGTGGTCTCAGCTCACAGCAATCTCCGTCTCCCAGTTTCAAGCATTTCTCCTGCCTCAACCTTCCAAGTAGCTGGGACTACAGGCATGAGCCACCATGCTCAGCTAGCTGGCTATTTTTGTTTGTTTGTTTTGTAGTTTTAGTAGAGACGAGGTTTTACCCTGTTGGCCACACTGGTCTCAAACTCCTGACCTCGAATGATCCACCCACCTTGGCCTCCCAAAGTGCTGGGATTACATTGTGAGCCACCACGCCTGGCCATGTCTCTCCTTTTATTTATTTTTTATTTTATTTTATTTTTTGAGGCAGAGGTACTCACTCTGTTGCCCAGGTTGAGGTGCAGTGGTGCAATCTCAACTCACTGCAACCTCCATCTCCTGGGTTCAAGTGATTCTCCTGCCTCAGCCTCCTGAGTAGCTGGAATTACAGGCACACACCACCACTCTCGGCTAATTTTTGTATTTTTAGTAGAGATGGGGTTTTGTCCTGTTGGCCAGGCTGGTCTCAAACTCCTGACCTCAAGTGATCCTCCCACCTCGGTATCCCAAAATGTTGAGATTACAGGCATGAGCAACCGCACCCAGCCCTTCTCCATTTATTTAGATATTCTTTTATATTTTCAGTAACATTACATATTTTTCTTCATATGGATCTTGCCCGTTGTTGTTATTCTTATAAATATTCCTAAGATTTTTATTGCTATTCTTTTTTTCCCTATGGCTTCACCAAACATGAAACCTTTAGAGATCTTGTTCAATATTCAATCATTCATTTATTTTCCCAGAAAATGTTTGTTGCCAGGTGCAGTGGCTCATGCATGTAATCCCAGCACTATGGGAGACTGAGGCAGGTGGATCTCTTGAGCCTAGGAGTTTGACACCAGCCTTGACAACATGGCAAAACCCCATCTCTCTACCAATAATGCAAAAATTAGCTTGGCATTAGTACCAGCTATTCAGGAGACTGAGGTGGGAGGATTGCTTGAGCTTCGGAAGTCAAGGCTGCAGTCAGCCATGTAATTACACCACTACACTCCAGCCTCAGTGACAGTGAGACTCTGTCTCAAAAAAATTTAAAAAATTGTTAAGTGCTTGTAAAGTATGAGTCAGACTCTAAGGTAGCCACTAGGCAGTCCGCTTCCTAGTGACTTATTATATCCTGAACTGGGAGATGCTGAACATAGAGAGGGCACAGGTGGTGAAATTGGTCTCAGAGAAGTTGAGAACACATGGGTTCAAAAACACAGGTGGGAGGCCGGGCGCGGTGGCTCACGCCTGCAATCCCAGCACTTTGGGAGGCCGAGGTGGGCAGATCACCTGAGGTCAGGAGTTCGAGACCAGCTTGGCTAACATGGTGAAACCCCATTTCTACTAAAAATACAAAAAATTAGCCAGGCATGGTGGCACACGCCTGTAATCTCAGCTACTCAGGAGGCTGAGGCAGGAGAATCACTTGAACCCGAGAAGCGGAGGTTGCAGCGAGCTGAGATTGCGTCATTGCACTCCAGCTTAGGCAACAAGAGCAAAACTCTGTCTAAAAAAAAGAAGAAGAAAAAAGGAAAAAAGAGAAAAAGAACACAGGTGGGAGAAAGGAGAAAAATCAGAAGCAAAGAAAGACACAGGGAATCTGAAGTAAAGAGTATAGAAGTTGTGAGACATAGTGTTCAGTAGCCTCAATATATTTCAATAACTTGGGAAGCAGTCATCTGCTAAAAATGAGAGGGCAGGTACAAGTCTTCATGGTGGGGAATAATTTGTTGTAATAAAAGCCACTTTTTGGATTACATGAGGGTCCAGCATGAATGTGATCAGTGGTCAAAGTCAATGTGATTTTTGACTTACACTGATAGCATTCAGCAGTCACAGGAGCAGGTGAGGACAGTGGTTGGTGAGATTATTCAGGTCTGAGGAGTGGCATGTTAGGATTAGTTAGAGAAAGGTCAAAAATAAAAGTAAGTGCACTGTTGAAGCTAGAGTGCTACCATTTGCTCAGAAATAGCCTCACTTGCACAGTTTTAAAAATGCAACTCAAAAGATAATTATTGACAATTACATAGCCCCATGGCTTCAACACTAATCATAACAAAAAAAAAATACTGCAAGGAACGTTCATTCATTCCATTTTTTTTTTGTGGAAAGAATACCTGTGTTAGATACTAGAACTGTTTTCAAGTAGCTCATTTCTAAAAAATTTACTTTCTTGGACCATTTATCCAAAGAAGAAATGCCGTTTCTTCAAAGGTGTGTATTATTCAAATCTGCACTATCTTCTGCAAGCATTCTGGTTAAATAATTCCCCGGGATAGGAAAGTCACTTTGATGCTGGTTGTACAAGGGAAATGCTGTGAATTCCCAGATGCTCTTAAAATACAGGTAGGTTATAATGACAAAGGTAATGCAACTTTTTGAATGTCTTATTTTTAAATTATAACTTTCAAAGGAGTGAAGGACTTGCCATCCCAAAATATGTCAAACTGGTACATTAATTATTTTGAAAACACTGGAGAATTGTAGTTTCAGAAAGGGGTAGCTGACCTGCATGCAGCAAGCCATCAAGCTGCTTCTGTGGCTCATGCCTATAATCTCAGCACTTTGGGAGGCCAAGGCAGGAAGATTGCTTGGGTTTAGGCATTAGAGACCAGCCTAGGCAACATGATGAGACCCCATCTCTACAAAAAATATGGAAATTAGCTAGGTGTGGTAGTACATGCCTATAGTGGCAGCTACCTGGGAGGCTGAGATGGGAGGATCATCCGAGTCTGAGAGGTCCAGGCTGCTGTGAGCTATGACCACACCACCACACTCCAGCCTGAGAGACAGAGTGAGACCTTGTCTCAAAAAAAAAAAGAAAGAAAGAAAGAAAAAAAGAGGGGAGGGGGAGGAGATGAGGATGGGGAGGTAGAGGGAGAGGGAGAGGGAGAGGGACACAGAGATGGAGAGGAGATGGAGAGGGAGATGGAGAGGGAGACGGAGAGGGAGAGGATTCCTCTGGATGAGATCCTCCCTTTACCAGAGCCAGGAAATCGCTCTTATCACCAGAGACTGGGAACTGGGGGCTGCAGTGGACCCAAATAAATACATTTCCCAAAGTAACTCTTATCTTCTATTAGTTTTACACTCCCCATATATCTCCTAGTGACTCCCCTAGGAATTTATTGCCCCTAGATAGCCTTTGTCCTATCATTTCTTCTTAAATTTATTACTCTTCATCCAAAAAGTATAAAAGTATCTTGCTTTGGCCACTTCTTCAGTCTTCACTCTCTTGTGAAGATCCCCATGTACATGTAAAACTAATAAAATGTGTATGCTTTTCTCTTGTTATTCTGCCTTGTGTCAATTTGGTTTCTAGATCCAGCTGAAGGGCCCACATAAGAGCTCAGGGGGGTTGGAGGTGATCTCTCGTTACCTACATGTTATATAAATTCAGCATATGAATAATGCTTGAGGGTAAATTAACATTGTTAAAAAGAATACACCATAACATAAAGTACTTTAACATTTATAATATGAGACCATTTATTAAAGAAAATACCATTATATAATAATGAGGCTAATAATTTCATATGGAAATAATACTGTATTAATTTGATGTATTCATACTAACAGTGAACATGATATTTTAAATTTTGCTGTCACATAATTATGCTGCTGCTTTATGAAATGTTATACTGTCACCTAGAAAAACCCTTATTTGAGTGTAGATCTGCGATCTTCAGCCTCAGATGGCAGGTTGTAATGTGTTACTGAGGTATTTTTAAGTGAAGAGGTGGGAAAAACTCCTGGCTGAGTCATAAAGATGAGGATTCTTTCTTTCCTAATCTGCCTGGAGCAAAGGCCTTTAGCAAAGAACTGAAACCCTTTCCTAGTTCTACAAGGCAAATTGGGTAATGGGATGTGGTGTTGGGTAATGGGATGTGGTGTTAGGTTTGGAATGAGGAGATATCTTAAGGTTGTGAGTCATGGTCTGTATTATTTTTAAGTTGTTGCTTAAAAATAAAAAAGCAACAAAAAGCAATCAAAGGGAAAGTGAGAGTTAGAAGAAGTTGAAGACCAAATAATTTTGTACTGGTCAGCAAACAGTAATATTATGACTACAAATGACTATTTGGTACAGGCATCTTAGCTCCTCAGCTCTGTTAGCACTGATTAAAAGTGGAAAAGTTGATTCATTGTGCATTGGAATAAATAATGTCTCAAAATTTACGCAGTGGTGGAAGTGAAACCAAAATACAAAGCTCCATTTGTGACTGAAGTTTGCTAACATTTCAAGAAGTAGGTTGAAGTGACAGTGGGTAATAGGAAAAGCAGACATATTTCTTGCCATGATATTTTATAACTGTCATTGGCAGTGTGTTTTCTTAAACTGCTATCAGCTACCATTTATACACTTAGAATTTCTGGTCAGATTAGGGCAGAAGGTTGTGGTACCCACATATATAAAATAGTATAATAATGTTCTAATTTTTTGGAACAAATTTGTTACATGAAATGTCAGATGAGTCATTTTGCTCATGTCAGATATTTAAAAGTAATGGAAAGATGCCAACGTGGAAGCCCAGTAATTCATGCACTGGTGTAATGGAGCAAATGAAATGCAAAGCTCTTCTACAGGTCCAATTTCAGCACCAAACGCTTACCTGTCAGTCAGCAAAATTGTCCCTGAATAAAAATGAACCCCATCTGAGAGGCAAAGCATTTTAATATACATCACATTCTTTGACTCTATTGCGAGGTGGAAGCTGCATGGAAAGAAAGAGAATGCTGTTGAAAAAGACATTTAACAGCAACCTCTGAGCATGCTGAAAATCTTGCTCGCACTACTGCCCACAAAAGATTTTTGGTTTGCCCTTTCTCTCTTGAGCTATTGACAAACTCTTCAGCATTGCTGCCCTCCCTGGCTCTGTGTCTCTTATCTACATGGAAAGGCAGCTGATTTACCCCAGACAGTGAGAGATTTGGCCACTCAGGGATGTGGAGACCAAGTTTTAGACAGGTAACTTTATTGCTGTCTGGGTGCAGCTGGGGGATGTATTTATGGACGTGACAATTAAAGTGTATGTCGCACAAATTGCAAGTCAGACATACCCTTGTAGAAATGATTATTGTGGTCCAAAGTGACTGCCATTCTTTTGGAAAGCCTTTCATTTGGAATTAGTTCCCACTTTTCTATATGAGCAAGCATCTTACGGAAATGAGGTGTCCTAGTTTTTTTTAGACCCAATTCCTTGTGGTTTTTAAAAAGCAAATGGGAAAGTTAAGAATTTGTGTGCTTCAGTGCCCACGCACCCAGGGATTCTTGTACCCTACCTCTAGGAGTCATGATTTGTTCTACCTTTGAAATGTCTGTTTTCCATTTCTGTGTTTTAAGACTCTAAGTGCTTATAGGAACCCAAGCAGCTATTGAAAACCAGTAATGACTAGTTCTTCTAAATGCTAATGATTGAGAATGAACTAGCAATCAGGGCTCAAAAATAAAATAAAATAAAATAAAGTGTGCTGAATTAGAAACGATAATAATTAAATCAAGCCAAGGTGCCCTATACTTATGACTGCACTAATGCTTGAAAAATTATGAGTACAGAGAAAATTTACATAAATCCTCTTTAAATGATGTATGTGGAAAAAAAGAAAGAAGGAAAAACCATGGTCACAGGACTGAATTTATTTTAATCCCCTGGTTCAAGTGGTCCTAGAAATAATCATACTTGTATCAATCTATATTGCATGACTTTGTAAGATGTGAAAATAGTGTTTTTCACTAAATTGTCACTTATTATTGTTCATTTAGGGCCACTAACATAGAAAAATTTCTCAGCTACAGTGTCAAAAGAATAGGGACAATTTGATGTTTTCTTTTGATGCTGTTTGTTGATATCTAGACCACTGTAGCTTGATTGCCTAACATTAAACCTATAATAACAGTGCAATCATAGCAGTATCATCATGAATGTCGTTACAATAGAAACAACATTTACACGGCTTCAGAATGGTAATTATCAAACTTTTTGTCATGAAGCGCTTATTTGCTAGCATTGATCTGCCCCGGTCAGTTGTTAGCTCTTCTCATCTGAGGTGTATTGATTGTATAATCAGTAGATAGAGGCTGTGGGCAGATGAAATTCAGTGTTGTTGGGCAAATTATCGGCTGCTTGGCTGTTGACCTGGACCCTGCTGGTTGTACCTTAGATGCTGGTGGGATTATTACTCATTTCAGTGACCCTACTTTATGACAGAGCACTCTGTATTATTATAAAAGATAAATGCCATCCTGCTTGCTGTGGTTGTGGTTGACTACACAAATGTCAGAATAGAGCTAGTCTGCAAACTAGGCAGTACAAGTATGTTTCAGATGAGATAAAAAAGAGAAATTTTCAAAGACTTTACCTTTTCAGAATTTGTCTCTCCATAAGAATATAATAATAAAAAGCCTATGTGTATCTAGCTGATGATAATAATGAAACCTTTATGTATACAGCACTTTATCATGTGCTCAGGATTATGACAAATCACTTAATATTTTGTTTTACCAGTAAGAACACTGAAGCCTACATTAAGCTAAGCAAACGGGCTAAGATCACATGTCAATGAGCAGTAGAGCTTGGAATGAAATCTGTTTCTTCTGAGTACAAGTCAAGTTTGTTATGTTCTACTGCTCTGTCTTATTAGGTTATCCAGGCTGACCATTAAATATGTGTGTACTGAGAGATCTAAGGTTTCATCCAACTGGATTGAAAAATAAAGACCTCAATGTTACTTAAATAAATTATTGCATTGGGTAATTTTTGAGACTATTTGAACTATTAAATAATTATAACAATCCAAAGCCCAAGGTCTAACATGGGATTATTTTTACAGACAAAATCTTTTTAAAGAGCAATGTAAGTTTTATAGCTGGTGGCTGTTTTTAAAAAATCTAGATGGTTTTGGCCGGGCGCAGTATCTCACGCCTGTAATCCCAGCACTTTGGGAGTCCAGGGCGGGCGGATCACAAGGTCAGGAGTTCGAGACCAGCCTGGCCAATATGGTGAAACCCCATCTCTACTAAAAATACAAAACTTAGCCGGGTGTGGTGCCACGCATCAGTAGTCCCAGCTACTTGGGAGGATGAGGCAGATGAATCGCTTGAAACCGGGAGGTGGAGGTTGCTTGAACCCGGGAGGTGGAGGTTGCAGTGAGCTGAGATTGCACCACTGCACTCCAGCCTGGGCGACAAAGCAAGACTCTATCTTAAAAACAAAAACAGAAACTAGATGGTTTTAACAGAATGTTTTGTTTATATGAGAAAATTCTTAAACGTTATTTATGTTACCATGTCCTATTTTCCTTGCACTTTAGGATCATTCTATCCATCGTAGGTAAGTACAGGATGGCATCACATCCTAATACCTAAACTGGGCCTTTCTGATACTACATGGAAGAACAGAAAGAATGTCTTTAGTCTATTTTGACATTCAGATTGCTTCACAAATACATATATGTGAACTTGACAGTGTTCACAGTGGCGTTTTTACTCTTTCTCTCTGAAAAGAAAAGAGCATAAAAAGGATGTACCTCACTAACAGTGCAATGCCATAAAGATATTAATGTTTTGGTGCTGATAATTCAAATTCCCAAATAATAAAATAGATGAAGCAATACTTAAACCTAATTCTCCATTTCTAAATGCACTCAGTTGTGCCTGGTAAGCTATCTCATTCTTTCTGCCAACTTCTGGACCATTGTTTTATGAAGGTCAATGGTTACCTGCTCATTGTATTTTAAAGGCACATTCACAGCAGATAGTCCAATAAGCAAGTCCAGCAGTACCACATTCCTCTTTGGTCTTAAATTCTGCAGCTGTTGAATCATGATTGGGCAATGATTTTTTTCCTCCTAGTGAGCTACTTGATGTTCTTACTTTTAAAAGACTAAGTGACTGATCTCTTACCCAAAATATTGGAGGAGATAATGGGTGGAGTACATGAAAGTTACATGTAGAGGTGGCTTAGAGTTGAGATATTTAGTAGTTTTCCTCTTTGTGAATATGAAAAAACACAGCTGTTTGAGTACTCCCTTAACTTAAGTTGCTTACCTAATCTGGGCAAATAACTAAGAAAGTGACTCCCAGTTTCTAGCATTCTAAGCTTTTTGAGAGAAGCCTAAATTTGTGTGTATATATTCCTTTCCTTTATCTTTTGGCTGCTGAAATACATACTATTAGCATAGTATTTCAACAAAAATGATGATCTTTTTTGGAAATTCGAATTGTTCTGACACTCTCCACAAAAAAATGCTAAAATACATATAATACATAATAGTCATTGTTTGGGTACTGATCCTATTATATGGTTAGCTCTTCATATCTGACCTATTTTAGTATTTCCTGCATTGCTTACTACTATGCTTTGTGTATAGAAGGAACTTTATTGATTAAAATGGACTAGATATTCATTCAACAAGTACCTATTGGATGCCTACTAGATGTGAGGCTTGGTGGGAGCCATCAGATACAGTAATCAATGAGCAAGACACACACACAGTCCCTGCTCTCAAAGAGCTCATGATTAGAAAGATGTAAGACAGGCATTAAGTGATTAAGTGCATAATTTTTAATACAGGTTTTACTTTAATATTATATGCTTAAACAAAATTCACAATGTTAGAGGTTTCTTCAGTAAGAAATCAGATCAAGTTTATGCTTCTCCAGGATAGGGACCGTTAAAAATCAACACTTAAAACTCAATTTTTTACATTTAAAAATAAAATGAGGCCGAGCACCATGGCTCACCCTGTAATCCCATTACTTTGGGAGGCTGAGACAAGAGGGTTTCTTAAGACCGGGAGTCTGAGACCAGCTTAGGCAACATAGGGAGATTCTGTCTCTACAAAAAATTAAAAATTAGCTGGGTATGATGGCGCATGCCTGTAGTCCTAGCTTCTTGGGAGGGCGAGGGGGAAGGATGGCTTGAGCCCAGAATTTCAAGGCTGCAGTGAGCTATGTTTGAGCCACTGCACCACATCCTGGGCAACAGATCAAGACCTTGTCTCTGAAAAGAAGAAAGAAAGATAAAAAGAAGGAAGGAAGAAAGGACACAAAAAATAAAATGCACACATTGCAAGTGTACATTTCAATGAATTTAGACAAGTGTATACAAATATCTATATATAAGTGACTATATTATATAGGTAGAGATGAATATATATATATGTATAAGCATATACATATATAACTGTACACATGCCGACACATCCCCTCATGCAACATATAGGATGTTTACATGACCCCAAAAATCTTCCTTTGTGCTCTTTCCCTGAGTACAACTCATGATTTTCCCCAGGCTCCTAAATTTCTTTTCTAGAGTTTCAGATAAATGAAATCACATAGTATGCACTCTTTGTGTCTGACTTCTTTCACTCAGCGTGATGTTTCTGACATTCATCCATGTTCTTATGTGTATCACTGGTGTTTTCCTTATTATTACTGATTAGCATTTTATTTTATAGATATACCACAGTTTATTCATTTATCTACTGATCGACAAAAATAAACCTTAATCTATTGCTCATAAGGTAAGATGAAAGTAGTGATACATTTTTATTTGTGAGCTGTGAAAATGTACCAGAGGACTTGGGATATTACCTTATATTCACCACATATGAATACTGTTGGCCCACATTGAAGTAATTTTTATCCCCAAATGAGTCTGTTATAAAGACATGTCCTACCTGAAAAAACTATTTCATTGATAATTTATGGATAATATTAAGTGCTTCCTAAGTTGTTGAGTAGAATGCTGAACTAACATGTAAAACACTGAAATTAATCTCATTCTATGTATTGTGGGCTACTTACAGAATGCAACGGTTATTTTTGGAATTCAAATTAAAGTGAAACAAATATTTGTGAATATCTGCTATACATAAAGCATGGTATTCAGTTCTACAAGGCAATAGAAGATAAGCAAGATGGAGTTCCTTCCTTGGAGGTCCAGTGATCTAAAGTGGTAAATTGGGTGTCTGCATGAAATTATTAAAAAAAAAAAAAGTAGGCCGGGCGCAGTGGCTCATGCCTGTAATCCCAGCACTTTGGGAGGCTGAGGCGGGCGAATCATGAGGTCAGGAGATAGAGACCATCCTAGCTAATACAGTGAAACCCCGTCTCTACTAAAAATACAAAAAATTAGCCGGGCGAGGTGGTGGGCGCCTGTAGTCCCAGCTACTCTGGAGGCTGAGGCAGGAGAATGGCGTAAACCCGGGAGGCGGAGCTTGCAGTGAGCCGAGATCACGCCACTGCACTCCAGCCTGGGCGACAGAGTGGGACTCTGTCTCAAAAAAAAAAAAAAAAAAAAAAAAAATTGTAAAAAGGCTTGTTGATTAAACCAAAGTAGTTTTAGTGCCCAGCTTTTTAAAAAAGGAATAAATTATACCTCCTGTAACCCAGTCAAGTTAATTTTGATACCTTTAAAGATTCTGCGCTAGATGAAATCATTGAACAATCAATTAGTCACCACATAGGAGAGCATGAAGCACTGGGTAGTCACTGTCTTGGCTTTGCAAAGAGCAAATTGTACCAGATCAATTTAATTTCCTTCATCAAGAGATTGACAGGTTATACAGACATTTAGGAAGCAGGATATGTAATTCATCTGAACTTGGGAAAGGATTTGGATTCAGCCACACATGACATTTTAGCACTAACTCAAAGGATGTGGTGTAGTCCAGACCATATTCCTGCAGGAAGGGGACTACTTCTCTGAGGGGTTATATTTGAAAAGTGTTATGAAGGGCTTAGTGTCAACCATGAATCTTGTTTCATAAATACATATCCAAATGCTGGAGTTATTCTGAGTTTCTGTGTCATGGATACATAATTGAAAATAAACTCATATGTTGGCAAAGGAAAACCTTGATATGAGTACTCTGGAAGATTGTTATAAATTAAATGAAGTGATCTTAAACCATAAAAGTGACAGTTGTATACTTTATGAAGGGCTGTACGATCAAGTTCAAGTAACATGCTATAGTGATCCTAAGCTTTACGAAAGATAGATGCAAGATGGGAACAGCTAGGCCATAAATAAGACAACAAGAGACTTAGGAGTCATAGTGGAATTCAATCCATTATATTACTGATCAATTCTGTGTTATTATTTATAAACAATGCATAATTTTAGAGTGTGTAAAGAGGAATATGATTTGCAAGCATATGGAGCCCAAAGGTCATTATTCTGCAATAGTCAATTTTAATTACAACTCTCAGACTATTCTAATTTTACACTACAGGGAAGCTAGAGGGTCCAGAGAAAAACATTCTAAATATACAAGAAGATAAATAAATGTTTCTTTAAAGTTCAGACTAGAGAAGAGAGACCACTCTTCAAATTGTACAGAGGTATCATTTCATTTCACAGTCATTTATTGTGTAGCCAGCTGTATCTCAGCTTGTCATGATAAGTTTATGGGGCAATTGTTTTTTGTTGTTTTAATTTTCATAGCGAAGAATATAGAGCAAACAAGCTTAAATGTAGCAAGACTTTAGTTAGGTAAAGGAGGAACTCTTACTATTGAAGTCATTAAGCACCAAAACATGTCATCAAAGAGTTTCTGAAATGCTTTTTCTTTTCTTCTTTTTTGTTTTAGTAGAGATAGGGTTTCACTGTGTTGGCCAGGCTGGTGTTGAACTCCTGACCTCAGGTGATTCACCAGCCTCAGCCTCCCAAAGTGCTGGGATTATAGGCGTGGGACACTGCCCCCGGCCCTGAAATGCTTTTTCTTCAAAGCTGTTTGGAAACAGAATAGGCAGCCCTCTGCCCAAGGTGGCATAGGTGTTAAAGGCTTGGTTTAGTTTGAGGGTTCCAAAATCTGATAGGGTTTCAGGATCACTTGGATAGAATTTTTTGAAACACAGTTTTACTGAAGTATAATTGATTCACTATACATTGCACGTATCTCAAGTGTACAATTTAATGTTTTAACATATGTATACACCCATGAAACTTACCACAATCAAAATACTGAACATATTTATCACCCCCAAAAGTTTCCCCCTGCTCTTTTGTTGTCCTTCCTACCCTTCCCTAGGCAAATATTACCTGCTTTCTCTCACTATAAATTCTTTTTCATTTTCTAGAATTTATGTAAATAGAAGCAAACAAGTTGTATTCTTTTTCATCTGGCTTCTTTCACTCAGCATAACTATTTTGAGCATACTTTCACTCAGCATAATTATTTATATTTGATTCATGCATATTGTAGTGTGTTTCAGTCGTCCATTCCTTTTTTATTGCTGAGTAGTATTCTCTTGTGTGGATTTATATGCAGTATATTTATCCATTTATCCACTGATGGACATTTGGGTTGTTTCCAGCTTGGGGTTATTATATATAAAGCTGTTGTGACATTTATGTACAATCTTTTATTTAGACATTTGCTCTTATTTTTCTAGAGTAAATACATAGGACTAGAAATGCTTAGATCATATGATAGGCATATGTTTAATTTTTAAAGAAACTGCCAAACTGTTTTCCAGAGGGGTGGTTCTATTTTACATTCCCAGCAGCATTGTGGGACAGGTCTGTCAACACTTGGTTGGTGAGTCCTTTCTGTTTTAGTCATTCTAGTAGATGTATTAGAATCTCAATGTGGTTTCAATTTAAACTTCCCAAACGATCATCTTTTCATTGCTTGTTTGTCATCTATGTATCTTCTTTGGTGGAGTGTCATTCAGGGCCCACTTTTAAATTTGATAATTTGTTTTCTCATAATTGAATTTTGAGAGTTATTTAATCTGAATACAGGTCCTTTAGCAGATTCTGATGAGAATTACATTGAATCAATAGCTTAATTTGGGAAGAAGTGACATCTTAACAATATTGAGTCTTCTAGTCCATGGACATGGCAGATTTTGCTGTTAATTTAAATTTTAAACTTCTTTCAGCAATATTTTGCAATTTTCAAAGTACAAGTTTTACGTATCTTTTGTCAGATTTATCCCTAAGAATTGTATATTTTTAAATGCTATTGTAAATTTTATTTTTTTAAAAATTGAATTTCCAATAGTTTGTTGCTGGTACATAGAAATACAACTGCTATTTGTGTATTGATTGACCTTGTGTCCTGCAGCCTCACTCAACATACTTGTTAGTTCTAGTCAGTTTTCTGTAGATTCCATCAAATTTTCCACATGGATGGTCATGTAGTCTGCTAATAATGATGTTCCTTTCCCATCTAGATGCTTTTTATTTCTTTTCTTCCTATACTGCATTGGCTGGAACCTCTAGTATAATGTTTAATAGAAGCAGTAACAGAATATCTGTCTGTGCGGGATATTGGTCTGTAGTTTTCTCTGATGTCTTTGTCTGGTTTTTGTATTGGAGTAATGCTGTCTTCATTAAGTAAGTTGGAAAATATTCTTCCTTTTCAACTTTCTGAAAGAGTTTGAGAAAGAATTGGTGTTATTTCTCCTTCAATATTTGGTAGAATTCACCAGTGAAGCCAGCTAGGCCTAGAATTGTCTTTGTGGGAAAGTTTTTAAACTATAAATTCATTTTCTTTAATGAGTACTGCTATATTCAGGTTATTTCTTCTTGAATAATCTTTGATAGTTGGTGTCTTTAAAAGAACTTGTGCCTTCCATTTCACCTAAGTGTCAAATTTATTGGCATAATGTTATTTATAATTTTCCTTTATTATCTTTTTACCATCTCTAGAATCTATAGTGATACCATCTTTCTTATTCCTTATATTGGTCATTTTTATCTTTTCTATAGCTGTCTTGGTTATCAGATTAACGGTCCTCAGTGCTTGGGTTCAAGTAACCTTTATTTTACTTAATAATGGCTCCAAAGTGCAAGAGCAGCGATGCTGGCATATTGTTATAATTGTTCTATTTTATTTTGCTATTGTTAATCTCTTACTATGCCTAATTTATAAAGTAAACTTTATCATAGGTATATAAGTATAGGAAAAAACATAGTGTATATAGGGTGCAGTCCTATCTGCGATTTCAGGCATCCACTAGGACCTTGGCATGTGTCCTCCAAGGATAAGGGGGGACTACTGTACTTTGTGATCAGAGAACATATTTTGCATGGCTTAAATCTTTTTAAGTGTATTGTTTTGTGGCCTAGAATATGGTCTAGCTTGGTAAAGCTTCCATTGACATTTCAGAATACTGTGTTCAGCTCTGTTGGGTGGTGTGTTCTATAAATGTCAATTAAGTTGGTTGGTAATGTTATTCAAGTCTTCTATGTCCTTATTGGTTTCTGTATAGTTGTTATATCAATTATAACATGCTAAAATCTCTGACTATAATGATAAGTATTTATAATAAATATTCTTGAGTTTTGAGAAGCAGATATGTTACTGGGAAACAGCTTGATCCTTTCAGATCTTGCTTTTAAGATTTGTTAGGTGGGACCAGCAATATTTATGTAGGATAAATTTTTCCACCCCACTGAGGCAAAACTCTTTTGTGTACTCAACTCAACGTTCAATGAATTAAGAAGTTTTTCTTGTCAGACTGGCAGAAACCTGCACAATTTCCAGTTCTTTGTGAACACTGGATACTATTTCCTCTAATCCTTTCTGATAGGTCTTTCCCTGGCCTCCTGTAGTTTTCTCAGATACATATGCTTATCAATACTCTGATGAATACTCAAAGGGAGGCACTTTTCAGATCTGCTGGGTTCTGTCTCTTTGCAGCTCTCTACCCTCTGATACTCTGTCCTTTGAACTCTAGCCATATTGTTTTTTCCAGACTTTCAACTCTGGTACTCTGCAGGGCTCCACTTGGGTTCCCTGTCCCAGTGCCACAGCCCAGAATCTCTCTTAAACTTGAGACAATTGTTGGGCTCACACACCTTATTTGTATTCTGTCTCCCAGGGATAACTGTCCTTCATGCCTGCTGCCCACTGTCTTGAATACTATAGTTTAATTTATTATGTTTGATTTGTAGTTGTTGACGGTGAGGGAGTAAATCTGGTCCCTGTTGCTCTATCTTGATTAAAAGTAGAAGTCTCCCTGGAGAACTTTTGAAAAAGACAAATTCTTTTTTTTGAGATGGAGTTTCGATCTTGTTGCCCAGGCTGGAGTGCAATGGTGCTATCTCGGCTCACCGCATCCTCTGCCTCCTGTGTTCAAGCAATTCTCCTGCCTCAGCCTCCCGAGTAGCTGGGATTATAGGCATGTACCACCACACCCGGCTAATTTTGTGTTTTTAGTAGAGATGGAGTTTCTCTGCGTTGGTCAGGCTGGTCTCGAAATCCCGACCTCAGATGATCTGCCTGCTTCAGCCTCCCAAAGTGCTGGGATTACAGGCATGAGCCACTGTGCCCGGCACTTCCTGCAAAGAGAATAAAATACCTAGGAATACAACTTACAAGGGTCGTGAAGGACCTCTTCAAGGAGAACTACAAATCACTGCTCAAGGAAATAAGAGAGGACACAAACAAATGGAAGAACATTCCATACTCATGGATAGGAAGAATCAGTATTGTGAAAATGGCCATACTGCCCAAAGTAATTTATAGATTCAATGCTATACCCATCAAGCTACCATTGACCTTCTTCACAGAATTGGAAAAAACTACTTTAAATTTCATATGGAACCAAAAAAGAGCCCGTATAGCCAAGACAATCCTAAGCAAAAAGAACAAAGCTGGAGGCATCACGCTACCTGACTTCAAACTATACTACAAGGCTACAGTAATCAAAACAGCATGGTACTGGTACCAAAACAGATATATAGACCAATGGAACAGAACAGAGGCCTCAAAAATAACACCACATATCTACAACCATCTGATCTTTGACAAACCTGACAAAAACAAGCAATGGGGAAAGGATTCCCTATTTAATAAATAGTGTTGGGAAAACTGGCTAGCCATATGCAGGAAGCTGAGACTGGATCCCTTCCTTATACCTTATACAAAAATTAACTCAAGATGGATTAAAGACTTAAATGTAAGACCTAAAACCATAAAAACCCTAGAAGAAAACCTAGGCAATACCATTCAGGACATAGGCATGGGCAAAGACTTCATGACTAAAACACCAAAAGCAATGGCAACAAAAGCCAAAATTGACAAATGGGATCTAATTAAATGAAAGAACTTCTGCACAGCAAAATAAACTACCATCAGAGTGAACAGGCAACCTACAGAATGGGAGAAAATTTTTGCAATCTATCCATCTGACAAAGGGGTAATATCCAGAATCTACAAAGAACTTAAATTTATAAGAAAAAAACAACCCCATCAAAAAGTGGGCAAAGGATATGAACAGACACTTCTCAAAAGAAGACATTTATGCGGCCAACAAACATGAAAAAATGCTCATCATCAGTGGTCATTAGAGAAACACAAATCAAAACTGCAATGAGATACCATGTCACACCAGTTAGAATAGCGATCATTAAAAAGTCAGGAAACAACATATGCTGGAGAGGATGTGGAGAAATAGGAACACTGTTACACTGTTGGTGGGAGTGTAAATTAGTTCAACCATTGTGTAAGATAGTGTGGCGATTCCCCAAGGATCTGGAACTAGAAATACTATTTGACCCAGCAGTCCCATTACTGGGTATGTACCCAAAGGATTATAAATGAACTCCCGACCGCAGGTGATCTGCCTGCCTCAGCATCCAAAGTGCTGGGATTACAGGTTTGAGCCACTGTGCCCAGCAATTGCTACAAAGACAATAAAATACCTAGGAATACAACTTACAAGGACCTCTTCAAGGAGAACTACAAACCACTGCTCAAGGAAATAAGAGAGGACACAAACAAATGGAAAAACATTCCATGTCATGGATAGGAAGGATCAATATTGCAAAAATGGCCATACTGCCTAAAGTAGTTTATAGATTCAATGCTATCCCCATCAAGCTGCCATTGACTTTCTTCACAGAACTGGAAAAAGCTACTTTAAAGTTTAAAAAACTACTATAAAGACACATGCACATGTATGTTTATTGTGGCACTGTTCACAACAGCAAAGACTCGGAACCAACCTAAATGCCCATGAATGATAGACTGGATAAAGAAAATGTGGCACATATACACCATGGAATACTATACAGCCATACAAAGGATGAGTTCATGTCCTTTGCAGGACATGGATGAAGCTGTAAACCATCATTCTCAGCAAACTAACACAAGAACAGAAAAACAAACACCACATGTTCTCACTCATAAGTGGCAGCTGAACAATGAGAACACATGGACATTGTGGGGGGCATCACACACTGGGGCCTGTTGGGGAGTGGGGGACTGGGGGAGGAGAAATACCTAATGTGGATGATGGGTTAATGGGTGCAGCAAACCACCATGGCACGTGTATACCTATGTAACAAACTTGCATGTTCTGCACATGTACCCCAGAACTGGTATAATTTTTAAAAATAAAGAAAAGAAAGAAAAAGACAAATTCTTGGCTGGACGCAGTGGCTCACACCTGTAATCCCAGCGCGTTGGGAGGCCAAGGTGGGTGGATCATTTCAGGTCAGGAGTTCAAGACCAGCCTGGAAAAATTAGCTGACATGGTGGTATGTGCCTGTAGTCCCAGCTACTTGGGAGGCTGAGATGGGAGAATCGCTTAAACCCTGGAGGCAGAAGTTGCAATGAACTGAAAATGTGCCACTACACTCCAGGCTGGGTAACAGAGCGAGACTCTGTCTCAAAAAAAAAAAAAAAAAAAAAAAAAGAGAGAGAGAGAAAGAGACAAATTCTTAGGTCCACCACAGACCTATTGAAATTCAGTCTATGGATGAATCCAGAAATCTGTAACAAGCTCCCCATCTGATTCTGCAGTAGAAACATTTTAGAACCACTGATTTGATCAAATGTGATCTCTTAAAGTCCAGTCCAATTCATCAAGCAGCCAGGGCAGTGGCATTTCTCAAGAGACAATGAGGTCATGATCAGTCTCTCAGTTTCAACTCTGAATTGTGCTTGCATCATCACAGACCTACACCAGTGAACCGTGGAAATCTCACCCCAAGAAAATCTCATGCAAAAAACTCTGTCAGGAGACTACTGGTTGTAAAAATTCTAAGGTTTACTCAGTCATTAAAATTATGCATATATAATAGATTCCTTTCTATTTTCACTACCAACAGAAAATTGAACATTTGCTTCAACCTTCATGAAATCAAAACTTTTAGAGAAAAATGATCTTTTTATAAGGAAAATGAGTTGTTCCATGTTACCAATTAGATCTTAGCTTTAAATTTTGGAATGATTAAAATCCTTTTCAATAATTGCAAAATTTCCTTTGATTAAGTCACCCTAGAAGTTGATTATGCAGTGTAGTTTCAAGTTCGTCATGTTCTCTTCTTGGGAACAACTTTCTGTCTGGGGTTGTCAGTAGTGGTAATCCCCTAAGTGCATGTTGGTTGTTGGGTTGATGTAGCCATGAAAGATTTGATGAACTGTGATTTGACTGTCTTTACACAGGTCCAATTTCCACATAGACCAGTTAACTCTCTGTATAACTAAGTTCCGTCCCGTCCTTGGCAGATGGATTATTTTGTGAATAATGAATTTCCCTTAGCTACCTCCATACCTCCATTTTGGTTTACTAAATATAGAATCATTTAAGAAATCTGTCCACAATTATTTGCAGTGAATCCACAATCAATAATAGCATCAGCCAGTGATATACCAACTTACATAGGGAGCATGTCACTTTCTGAACTCTTTGTTAATCCTATTTTACATTCCAGTAAAAATGGAAACATAATATTATGTGGTAGATGGTGTGTAAGTATGCATATTATAATCCCTTTAGCTCAGAGGTTCTTAATCCTTGCTGTGTCACAAGCCCCTTTGGTATCTTGTGATTCTGCTTATGGATCCTTTCTCAAAATAATGTTACAAGTGTGTTAAATAAAATAGAAAAAACCAATTACATTGAAATACAGTTATCAAAATATGTTTAAAATACAATTGTGGTATGGTAACATATATGCTTCCTTATTATTTTTTGTTTGTTTGTTTGTTTTGAGACAGAGTCTTATTCTTCACCCTGGCTGGAGTGCAGTGGCATGATCTCGGCTCACTGCAAACTTCGCCTCCCAGGTTCAAGCGATTCTCCTGCCTCAGCCTCCTGAGTAGCTGGGATTACAGGCATGCACCACCATGCTGGGCTAATTTTTGTGTTTTTAGTAGAGACAGGGTTTCACCATGTTGGTCAGGCTAGTCTTGAACTCCTGACCTTTTGATACACCCGCCTCGGCCTCCCAAAGTGCTGGGATTACAGGTGTAAGCCACTGCACCTAGCCTATGCTTCCTTATTAATGCCATAAAATAATAAGATCTAGTTGTAGCTCTAATAATTATTATAATTTTTCATTAAGAATGAGCTACTAAATATCATTTCCAAATAAACAATGGCAAAAATTATAATGTTACATGAAAATATTACTGTTCATAGCCTATACTTGTAACATAAGGAAATGCTAAATTTGGTTAGTTTAGTAAAAATAAGAATATTTTTTCCTTGCAAGTTCCCGAACCCCCTGAATTCGTTCTATGAATCCTAAGAACCTCTGCCTTCCTTCTGTTAATTTTTAATGAAAATTTAGATTTTAGTCACAAAAACCAAGTTATAAAAGTAGATTATGAAGGAATGTGGGAGAAAAAAATGAAGTTCCAGTTTTCTCATGGAATTGGTTGAAAGAGTTTATTCAACATTAAGATATATACACTGTGCATTTTTTTTTACATTCCATTACTTCCTGCTGGAATTAGCATTGTCCTCTTCAATGAGTCACTAATGAACAGCCTGACAAGTATGACTTAATCATACAGCACTTTTAATCTATGAAACCTACTCAGAATGTTAGCACAAAGTAGAAAGATAATGATATAAGGCGAGACTTATATACTATAATGAAATCTTAGCTCAGAAGAACCTGATTGGCAGCAAGCTTAGGACCTTTAAAATCAGAAGTCCTTTGGGTCTTGTCTTAGCAACTTACTTGTTAAAGGCCCTGGGTGGGGAGGTGGTTGTGAGGAGATACAAGAAAATGAAAAGAAGGAATAAATAAAGTCATGGATTTCACAATGTGAAGTTCAAAAAGGCTATACGCTATCACAGGTGTTCAATACATATAGCAAACCTCATATTTACAAGTTGCTAACTGGAATTGCATGATTAGATTGAGTAATTGCACGTGTCGGTAAAAAGCTGTGATTACCTAAGAAAAATATATTCATTTTTGTCTGTGTAGGGCTCACCTATTTCGTATATCTTTAAAACTTTGACCAATTATAAGTCTGTTAGCAAGGTAGAGAGTAAAATCCTATATTTTCTGTGGATCTTGACACATGTATGTTCCTGATCGTTATTTACTAAACAATTAGCTTTAACATGTAAGATGGAATGGGAAAAATATTTAAACCTAGTGTGAATTGCCTAGGTATGAGAAGCCTTAGAACTGTTAGAAATTTCTGTTTTCCATTTCTCAAATACTGTGACCATAACTCGTAGTTTATTTATAAGTGGAAAGTAACACTTCATAATACCTGGCAGCTTTCAAAACTAGATTATATCTGTCTTTGCCTGAAGGGCTCTAGTAACACTATTGTACAATATTTTCTTCTGACCATCTGGCAGTTCTTAGGAACCAACCTCTGTCAACATTTTATAGCTACTACACTGGTTACAGCTAATCCTTTCAATGAATGAGCTGGAAAAAATGTAGATACATCAATATCATGTTCCTTTAGAGCCCATTTAATCCATGCCCTGTTATTATTTTGTTTAATAGGGCCATTATCTTCTGTGAGAATGAAAAGTAATTTGTCAGAATCGTTTTTTAAAATTTAAAGATCAATCTATGTAAATTTTTCTTAAATAAAAGACACCATAGTTTTTTAAAAAAAGAACCTCAAACATAATCATTAAGAGTCTCAGAAATGGGAACTTAGGGCTTAGATTCCACACACATTTTTAGGTATTGTTTTCTAATCTTTCTAATGTGTTTAGTCTAATAACCAAGCCTGGATTGGGCTATTTCTGAGAGTTCATGTTAACAGCGGAGTTGACACCTCAGCAAGGTTAAAAAAACAAACAAAAAAAAAAACAAAAAACTTGTATGTTTCTTTTGTTGTTTGCTTTAAGAAACTAGGAAGCAATTCATTCCAGTGTGGGATTTTTTATGATTTTTTCTTCAAAACAATTTGGTACTCTATGGACTTTGAATAACTAATGATTTTAAAATACTTTATTTTGTAGTTAATGAATAAAAGTTGTGGAAAGTTTCCAGTGTTCTCATTCTAACCTATCTTTATTTCATAAAAACTCGTGTTGGCTGAAGAATTTTCTTAGAAAGGCTGTTAGTTATTTCTACATTCTGAAATTTACATTTATCATTGAATTGAAATGGGAAAAGATATTGATCTTTTTTTCAGATTCAGAGTTTAAAACTCTGCTCATAATACAAATGATAAAAGAGATTCTCCTCAACTTCATTATTCCACTACACACCACCACTATCATGAGACCAAGATTTTTTTTTTGTTTGTTTGAGACAGGGTGTCACTCTGTTGCCCAGTCTGGAGTCCAGTGGCACCATCATAGCTCCCTACACCCTCGAACTCCTGGGCCCAGGTGATCCTCCCACCTCAGCCTTCCTAGTAGTTGGGACTACAGGAGCATGCCAGCACACCCAGCTAATTTTTGTCTTTTTGATAGAGAGACAGGGTTTTGCTATGTTGCTAAGGCTGGTCGCAAACTCCTGGGTTCAAGCCATCCTCCGACCTCAGCCTCCCAAGTGCTGGGATTACAGATGTAAGCCATGGTGCCTGGCCAAGATCAAGTTTTTGACAGAAATCTTTTCTCTGTAAATGTTTTGCACTTTCATATTTAGGTGCTTCAACTTGGGCAAGGTTGTTCAGTTAACATACACAGATATAGACACACACACATATGTGTCTGCACAAACTGTCCCTAGGTTGTTGGATGAAATTAATTTGTCATCCCCATAGTTTTTTGGTAACAAAATTAATTTTAAAAAATTCTTTAGAGAGTTTTATGGTGACTTTTAGAAAATATTTTCCCTTTCTTTTCTATCAGATGGAGATTAAAACTACTGTAATTATAGTAGAATGTTGAGTAGACTCGGGAATTTGTGTAAGATGTGGCTAACAATTTCGATAACTGTACATTAGAGTGTGTTAAGACAATGAGCCTTCTTTGATATTGTCTTTTCTTCTTCCAATTACCAGGTTTCTGTCATATCCTAAATTTAGGCAGGGAATAATATTCATCTCCAAATTAAGTATAACATCTGGCTATATTTTGGTACTTTTTAATTGAAATATATAACTGGTATCAGTTTAAAAGTACCAAAATATAGCCAGATGTTATACTTAATATATATAAAGGTATGCCATTACTCTTAAAAAAAAAAAAAAAAAAGTCATATAGTGGCTCACGCTTGTAATCCCAGCACTTTGGGAGGCCGAGGTGGGCAGATCACCTGAGGTCAGGAGTTTGAGACCAGCCTGACCAACATGGAGACACCCCGTCTCTACTAAAAATACAAAATTAGCCAGGCATGGTGGAACATGCCTGTAATTCCAGCTACTTGGGAAGCTGAGGCAGGAGAATCACTTGAACCCTGGAGGCGGAGGTTGCAGTGAGCCAAGATCATGCCATTGCACTCCAGCCTGGGCAACAAGAGTGAAACTCTGTCTCAAAAAATAATAATAATTAATAAATAAATAATAACAAAATTTTAAAAAGTCATAAAATTGGAAGAAACCTAAAGAGGTCGCTAGTATAATTTATTTTCTTGGAGATACGATGTTTCTGGAAAGAGGAAAGCTATAGCCTCTCTTCTAACATGTAGTGACTTTTGTTATCAAATAATTCCATATATGTAAATAAACTCTTTCTTACTATTCTCTAAATTCCACTTATTATCTTATTTTTTTCTTGCTCTAAAGCATTGAATATCTTTGTTTTTCTTTAAAGTTATTTTTAAAACCAGAGGATTTAAACTTACTATTAAACATTTCCTCTCAATTCTCTTAATTACTTTTTAATTTTTCCTATTAAGAAGGACAGTTTGGAAAACACAAAGCTAGAAGGAAAAGTAATTGTAATTCCATGTCTAGAAGTAATAGCTTAGCCTATGTCCTTTGTTTCTTTTTTCTCTATATCTGTACTGTTTTAAGTTGTGTTTTACAAAAATGATACCATATTGCATATACTATATTGTTGTTTGCTTTTTAACATTTTTTTTATTTATTTATTTTTTGAGACAGGGTCTCACTCTGTCACCCAGGCTGGAGTGTAGTGGTGCCATCTCAGTTCACTGTAACCTCCACCTTCCAGGCTCAAGTGATCCTTCCACCTCAGCCTCTCTAGTAGCTAGGACTACAGGTGCACACCCTGACACCTGGATAATTTTTTTGTTTTTTATAGAGATGGGGTTTCACCATATTGTCCAGGCTGGTCTCGAACTCCTGAGCTCAAGTGATCTGCCCACCTCACCCTCCCAAAATGCTGGTGTTACAAGTGTGAGCCACCATGCCTGTCCCTGCTTTTAGAAAAATTTATTAACCAATTTTGTTAATAAACATTCCTTCACTCATTATTTTTAATGACTACCTAGTATTCTGTAGTGTGAATGCACCATAATTTACTCAACCTGTTTTCCAACATTTTTTTAAGAGAACAACAAAAATGTTAAAATAATTTTATGGTAAACACACATATATCCACCATTTAGATTTTACAACTAACATCTTATTATGCTTGCTATTAGTGTGTTCTCACACTGCTATAAAGAACTACCTGAGACTGGGTAATTTATGAAGAAAAGAGGTTTAATTGACTCACACTTCCACAGGCTTAACGGGAAGCATGACTGGGAGGCCTCAGGAAACTTACAATCATGGTGGAAGGTGAAGGGGAAGCAAGCGCATCTTACTATGGCAGAGCAGGAGAGAGAGAGAACAAGGGAGGAAGTGCCATACTTTAAACTATCAGATCTCAGAAGAACTCCCTCCCTAACATGAGAATAGCATGAGGGAAATTTGCCTTCATGATCCAGTCACTTCCCACCAGGTCCCTCCCCTGACACCTGGGGATTATAATTCGACACGAGATTTGGGTGGGGACACAGAGCCAAATCATATCACCTGTTTTATCACATACCAGTCAAACTAGCTATCTCTCCATTATTTTTTATGTATTGCCAAGTAAGTTGTAGACATTAATATACTCCCCCCACCCAAGTATTTAAGCATCATTAATTAGACTTCAGTATATGCTTATGTACTGAGCCTATATATATATAAACATATGTATATATATACACATATCTACATATATATATATATATATATATATATATATATACACACACACACACACACATATGTACATGTATGTTTTTTGAGACAGAGACTTGCTTTGTCACCCAGGCTGGAGTGCAGCAGCATGATCTTGGCTTACTGCAGCCTCTGCCTCCTGGCTTCAAGCAATTCTCGTGCCTCAACCTCCCGAGTAGCTGGGATTACAGATATGTGCCACCACACCTGGCTGATATTTTGTATTTTTTTACTAGAGATAGGGTTTCACCATGTTGGCCAGGCTGGTCTTGAACTCCTGATCTCAAGTGATCCACCCACCTCAGCCTCCCAAAGGCTGAGATTACAGGCATGAGCCACCAACTGGACCCCCAACCTGTATTTTAAAGGATTCTTTTACATTTATTAATTATATTTATTTATTAATATAACTGGATCAGCTATATATTGCCACACAGCAAAATACCCCAAAATTTAGTGGCTTAAAACAAACAAATACTTTATTTGCTTTTGATTCTGTGGGTCAGCAACATAGGCTAAGGTCAGCTGAGTGATTTTTCTGCTGGCCTCACAAGAGTTTTTAATGCAATAATAGTCATCTGGCTGTTTCACTAAGGCTGGATGGAGCAAGATGGTCTCACTTGATAAATTCCTGGAATTGGAATTACTTAATAAAAAGGTATACATACACATAGTCAAATTGCCCTCTTTAATTAATTAAAATGTTTTCCCCTACCCCAGATGCTATTTGCATTCTTTCCACTCAAAGTCAGGAATTTTTTGAGATGCTGGCTGGATTCATTTTAATGAATATATTGAGTATCTCTTGGCTAGGTGTTGAGAAGGATACAAGAGAAAGCAATACAAGATATTGTCTGTTCTTCAGGAATTTATAATCTAGTTGTATAGATAACACCAACACTAATAAGATAGTCAAATCGAATTGTAAGACCTGGTACAGTTGTCAAATTGCTGACCTCTTTCTCCTCTTCTCACAGGACAGGCTGTATTAATTACTTGACATCTAATAAGTATTCAGTAAATAATTGTTTAGTGTTTATCACTGAATTTAAGAGAAGCTCTGAGTTAAAGTCCTCTAGATATGAGGGATTTTGTTAAAGAGGTAGGCCTTGATATGGCCCTTGAATTAGAGGTACAATTTAGAATTAGAACAAGGAAAGGCATACAGATTTAGTAATCATTTACTTTAAATCTGTTTTATTTTGTATGTATGGCTAGAAATTACCTTTCTTGTTTGTTTACTATAAACACAAGACTATCTGCTAAATATTTCCCTACTGCGTTCATAACTAGGATTGCCAAAGTACCATTTTTAATTTCTGACCATCCTTTATCATACAAGGTGTGACTAGAAGGGAAACAACCCATTTTCTCAAACAAATTCAGAAACCCTTATCTGAAAACTCCATGTAGTAGGAAGATTTTCAACATATTAGAGGAAATAGTTAAGGGAGGGTTATGGGTATAAGCAAACCTATGAAAGCCAATCTAATTTTTTTTTACATTTTTTAAAGTAAAATATCAATTTGGGCACCCTAAATACACATAGTAAAATAGTTACAATGAGATTCTGAACCATTAGTATACATTTACTATTTTTTCACTGTAAACTTTCAGGCTGTGTATCTTCCTTGATTTCCACTCTGCGCTTAGAAGTTCAGGTTGCTTTTTTGTTGAGGGTGCTTATACTAAAGGTTTTTGCTTTTTTTGCTGAATGTAATTGTCAATCCTCCAGAAAATTTTATGACACAGAGTTGTTGACTTCCATTGTCTGATTCCCACCGTGGTCTCAGAGACAAAGAAAACTGAACAAATAAGCTATTTGTGGCTCACTGTCTTTAACCATTGAACAAGTATTTCTTTCTCCCCATTTCAATGTGTTATTTTGCCTTAGTTCCAAATGGAGTGCCATCAGTCCCTGATGAACTGAGCTAAAAAGTTGAGGACATGCAATTACAAAACCCTCATATACTTCTTCTCACCTTCTGTCTCTCTTCCAAAAATTTGTGGTAGTAATTCTGTTCTCTTCTCCTTTATTTCCCTTTTCTTTTTCGTAATTATTTGTGTAATAGGGAGACAAAAACTCTTGAGGATGAAGAAGCCACAAATAAAAGTGAATTTCACTAAGGGGAAATCAAGGTCGAGAAATTATTATTATCTAATGGCACTTCTCCATACAAATGAGTGTTGCCCTCTTCACATTTTTTATCTTAGCCCAACTCTGCTGCTGTTACTCAAAGTATGTTTTTGTTATGGCCTTTACAAACTGTAGCACAGTTTTTTTGAACATACTTGGTGGTGGCACGTCTTTCGTGAGGGTGAGTTTTGTTTTGTAAACAAGTTATTTACTATCAAAATTGGTGATTTCGGCAGATGGAATCATGCTGCATAATATGTCTACACATATACACATTCATATACGCACAGGCATATCATCACACATATGTAAAGTAATGAGAATAACTCAGAGTTTGTCTATCATTGAAAAAGTGCCATTTCCTAAGTGTTTGGGGACAACATTTTTTATTTTTAAGAATCAAAAAGAACTGAAACAGCCTTGGAGGTCATTTATTTCAATACCCCAAGGAAACTACGACACAGAACAGGAGAATGACTTGTCAAAGTCTCATGGGCAGTGATTGAGAACTCCTTAGATTTCGGTTTCTTTGTTGATGATCACATATCTTGCTTGTCCTAATTCCTTTGAGAGTGAGTTCTGAGGGAATACAGATTAGAGTCTTGCATGTAGAGATTCCTAGGAAATTATGTTGGCATAGAAGAAATAAAACCACTTATACATAGAGGTTCTTTAAAATATTTTAAAAGCTCCAAATTTTATTGATAGAATTATAATAATCTATAGGCAAAATTTCCTTTTAATCAGAAACATATTAAAGAAAGTAAGAATTCTATATAATTCATGAACCATTTGAGTAATCTGAGCCTGCACCTAATAATTCATGAGTATTGTTCAAAATTAACTACTCCAGGAACATCAGTTAAATGTTTTTGTGTTTTGTGAGTATTTGTAGCTGTGTTTGCAAGCATATTTCTTTTACAAAATCAGCTGTCTACTACTTTCCCCAAACTGGATTTCTAAAATAGCCACTAAAGTATTAACCAAAAGTGATCCCCATTGCTGTCATAAACTATGTATCTAAAATACCTATTTTGTTTGGAAAAGAAAACAGCTTGTGAGGAAATTAAATGATAATATATGATCATTCAGAGAAATGGATTGGCTGAAACAATTACCTCTCAAAATGACAAATATCTTTTTCCATATAAATAACCTAGTCAGTCTAACATTTAGAGAGTCAAAGGTCTTTTAGACCTTATGATTCCCAATCAATGTTGGAAGAGGCTGGAGTAATGGCATTCAAACACCAGGTCCACAGACTGGTACTAGCCTGTGACAAGGCGTCTCTGACAGCATTTTAGCCTATCAGTAGTGAAATGAGGAAAAAGAAGATGATATAGTGAGCTTATTAGAAAACTAAATATATCCAGCTTTTTATTATTGAAATATCATTTTTGAAATGGTAGTGATAATAGATTTTTTTGTTGTTTGTTTTTATCATGTTCTTACCTTAGCAAAGTTGAATCCCCAAATTTAAAAAGTCATCCAATTCAATGTTCTACCCTTTCAGAATATAAACAAAGTGCCTGCTACAGAATTTGAGTTATTTTATAAAAGTAGAATAAATGACTTACAAGTTTCTTAATGTGACACCCCCCCACCAAGATTACTGCGAGAGTTCAGTTTATCTATAGTTTATCTTTAAAAGTTTACTGCAGCTGGTTCTAAGTAATGATTCCCTACTCCCCTTCTATTTTCATGACCATCCTGAACCTTTCATTGAAGCTCAGGCTGCTTATATAGAGTCTGAATTGTTTTGTCAGTATTAGTAGCTCATAATTAACATTGTGATTTGTCACGTAGCACCTCTTACTGCACTATTCTGTGGTTTCAAGAAGTTATTTTGGTAGCAGTTCCTTTATGATCAGAAGGAACATTTTGCTACAATAGGAAATGCATTCTGTGCAGACAGGCTGCAAATTCCCATGACAGGGCAGGCTCATCTGTCAAAGAATATTTTTTATTCCCATTTACCTCTTTGATTACATTCAGAATGCCCCAGTAATGCTGATGAGATCATTCTAACTCTTAAGAACATTTTCCTCATGTTTTCTATCATCTCCAATAACATTAAAATGTTTATCACAGTGGAAATGGTAGAGAAATCTGTTTTTCTCTTTGGGAAGCTAATTTGGGGAAGGAAGGTTGGTATATGAATGTCTAAAAAGTATTTTTTAAATTATCCGTACCGGTGTTTATTATTTAACTGAACACTAAATTGCTCTTGCATGTATCACATTTGCATATACTATGGGTTCTAGTAGTGAAAGTAAAAGCTCCAGTGATTTACTCAAAAAAAGATATTTTCAATTCTACCTATACTGTAGGCGAGGAAATACTATGAATTATTGATACCTTTTTTAGTGAAATACGGTGTTTTATGTACCATAATGAAAATCAAAATAGGTAAACACTTGGTTACAGTGATTTGATTGCAGAAATGTGTAATTGATGCAATTAGGTGCTTTATTGGCATTTTAAATGAAGTCTGTATTTGTGCATATGTAATTATAATTTGAATATATTCTGATTTTTTTGTCCTCTACTTTTTTCCAAGTTATAGTCTTATATATGCTCAGCACTTTATTTTTAAAAACTTTTTATTATGAAATGTAAACGATTCAAAAAAGTAAAGAAAATAGTATAGTGAGAGCAATGTACCCATCACCCAATATACCCATTAGCATGACTGATGTTATTCCACTTATATCTCCATTCACCAACCTTCTCCCACCACTAGATTGTGTAAAATCACATACCGGGTATCATTGTATCCTTAAATACTTTCATACATAAACTATATACCAACAGATATTTAAAATATATTTTCCTTTTTTGTACTTTTAAGTTTTATTTTAAAAAATTGACAAATAATAATTGTACTTATTTACAGGGTACCTATTGACATTTCAATATCTGTAATGTATAGTAATCAGATCAGGTATTAGCATATCCATCATCTCAAACATTTATCGTTTTCTTGTGTTGGGAACATTTAGTGTCCCTTTCTAGCTATTTGAAACTATATAATGTATTATGAAATATATTTTCTTCATACCATCAAATATTCAAAGAGTTAAGTTTTCCTCCCTCTTGATTATCTCTCTCTCTCTCTTTCTCTTTTCAACAATTTGTTTCAATTTAGATCCAATCAGAATCTATTGTATTTGGCTGATATTTCTCCTGAATCCTTAAACTTAGGTTTCCTCCTCCTGCCTCTTTTATTTTCTTACCAGTCATTTTTTAAGAAAACAGGGTCATTTGTCCTGTAAAATTCCCATATTTTGGATTTTCCTGATTATATTCCCTTGTGGGTATTGCTAATAGGTGCCTCTAAGCTGTTAGTTTCAGTATTTTAAGATTATTTTCCAATTTTTATTTTGAATGTAAATCTCAACATGTCTTCATTTTTCTATTCAAGTAATTTAAATCTCTATTCAAGTCTAATCCAAAATCTACCTTTTTCTTGCCATACCAGTCAATCACATTTGCAGTATTTTAAAAGAAGATTGCATATGAAAAGATTGCTTTTCCACTTGTTCCTAGACCTCAGAGAGATTAATTTAAAGACATATACTGTATGATCTCCCTCATATCCTAAGAAAGTTGATCTCACAGAAGTAGAGAGTAGAATGGGGATTGCCAGAGACTGGGGTGGTTAATGTGGAGGGAGAATGGGAAGATATTGGTCAAAGAACACATAATTACAGTTAGTTAGGAGGAATAAGTTCAAGAGACATACTGTACAGTGTGGTTACCATAGTTAATGATGATATATTGTATTCTTGAAAAATGCAGAGTGGATGTTAAGTGCTGTTATCACAAAAATGGTAACAATGTGAGGTAATCCATTTGTTAATTAGCTAACCATCCCATAAGGTGTATATACACAATTTTCTGTCAGTTTTTTTTAAAAAACACTTTTTAACAGAAAAAAATAGTTTAATCAATAAAAATTTGAGTTTATTAAGTTATGCCACATGTGAGTGGCATAAACTGCTACAAGGAATACAAAGGCCATTTTAATCCCTGTGAGTAAAAGTCTTCAAAACTGACTCCTAATGTGGTCATAAATTCTTCATTACTAAGTGCTTCTTGACCATTGTAATTTTATAGGATTTGATTTCTGAAATTACGAACTTTGTTCTGATGAACTCATTCTCTCCTCTTCATAACTTCTAATTTAGTGTTTTTCTGCTTGCTAGGGAGGGATGGAGGAAAAATGGCTCATTTCCAGAAGGGTGGATTGGAATCACTCATAGGGCTCTTAACGCCTCCTGCTGAATTGATGATTACTGTTGGAGTGACCCACTGCTACTAATGGAATTATAAAACATCTTTCAGATGTGCTGGGGTGGAAAAACAGTTGAAAACCACTGTCAACAGTCTAAGACTTTCATGAGAAAGTTGCTGTATAAAGTTATAATACACCTAGTTGACTTTCAAAGGCATCTTAGCCTAAGACATTGACTGTTAAGAAAATAAAAAGGTCACAGAACATAATGAACTCTTTTTCCCCACTAAGGAAGCAGATTTATATTATATTCCTAGATTATTAGGGAAGAGGCCACATTTCTGAATATAGAAATGTGCTCAGTGAGAAGGGATTTCTTGAGCATCTATTTAATTGCATTGTGTAAGTCTCTGAGGAAAAAAGGAAATAAAAGTGTAAAGTGTCTCTTGGTTCCATGAGAGCTTATAGTCTATTCATAGTTGAAGAGAAAGGCATATAGCGTTAAAAGAGTTAAATAAAAATGAAAGATACGATTAGATTAAGCATTAGAATTTGGGATGATAAAGTCTTAAGGAAGCAAAATAAAGGGAAGAATAAGGACCATAGAGGGTTTCTGAAGAAGTCTGGGGTCTCTCCTATTTGGGAGGTGGCACTTTTATCATGTGGAGTGAAATGGGTGACCCTGTCCAAAACCTCTAAGTTTCCTCCATATTTGTGATTCATACTAGAATATTATCAAAATCTAAAGTTTCAATGGACAAAAACTGTCAGTATGACCAAAATAATGTAACCTTTCAGTTAAACTGACAAGCTACATTTGCAACATATTTGCTAAAAATAAATGAAATATCTCAAAATAAAAATAAGTATCAGCAGTAAGCCCCAACTGTGTCATTATTTAAGTGAAGTTAAAAACATATGAGTTCTTAAACTTTTTGTGTTGAGTCTGTAGAGAATTGATGAAAGATATAGAACTCTTCTCCTGAAAAATACTTATATTTACGTACAGAATATTGTACATATTTCAGGGATTCATGGACCCTTTAAAACTGATCCATTTACTCAATTTTTGAGAATTTTGACATATAAGAATAAAACAGAACCAAACTTTCTAATCTCCCTCAAGTGGTGAGAACAGAAGGGCTTAAAGCTATAGACATTTAACAAATTGGGCCCAAGAAACAGTGTTAGTGGGCAGAATAAAGAGAAGTAGGTACAGAAGGGCTCATCAGAGCAAAAGCAGGAGTGGTCCAGGGAAGGTAATAGTCTCAAGATAGTATCTGAGATTGGGTTTTCTTATTCCCGATTTGCTCCTGAAGGCATATTTTATGATTAGGCTGAGTCCATTTAAAGAGTTTCTACTCAGGGCGGGGCGCGGTGGCTCACGCCTGTAATCCCAGCACTTTGGGAGGCCGAGGCGGGCAGATCACCTGAGGTCAGGAGTTTGACACCAGCCTGGCCAACATGGTGAAATCCCATTTCTACTTAAAATACAAAAAATTAGCTGGGTGTGGTGGTACGGACCTGTAATCCCCCCTACTCGGGAGGCTGAGGCAGGAGAGTCACTTGAACCAGGAGGCAGAGGTTGCAGTGAGCCAAGATCGCACCATTGCACTCCAGACTGAGGGACAAGAGCAACACTTTGTCTCAAAAAAAAAGAGTATCTACTCAGATACTTTAAGGAGAATATAGAACAATTTTGACTACAATTAATAGTGAAAAAATGAAAAATTACAAAGTAAGTCACACCATTCCTAGCAGTTTTAATTTAAGAACTTATGTTCTGGAGCACCCACAAAAGGGAGTTTAAATAATATTTTCTTCAGCCCTTTAAGCATGGTGTATTAGGCCATTTTTGCACTTCTATAAAGAAATACCTAAGAGTGGGTAATTTCTAAAGAAAAGAGGTTTAATTGGCTCATGATTGTGCAGGCTTTACAGGAAGCATGGTGCCAGCATCTGTTTGGCTCCTAGAGAGGCCTCAGGAAGCTTCCAATCATGGTGGAAGGCGAAGGGAGAGCAGGCACATCACATAGTGAAAGCAGGAGCAAATGAGGTAGGGGGAGGTGCCACACACTTTTAAATGACCAGCTCTTGTGTGAACTCAGAGCAAGAGCTCACTTATCACCAAGGAGATGGTCCACGCCATTTGTGAGGGATCTGCTCCCCGTGATTCACACACCTCCCACCAGGCCCCACCTCCAGGATTGTGGATTATGATTCAACATGAGATTTCAGTGGGGAAACACCCAAACTGTATCATCTGGATAACTTTCTAATAAACTATGTATGTTATGTCCTCTGTAATTATCATATGTAATTTTAAAAGCCTTTTACTTAATTTTTATGCACTGGAATTGTGTTTTAAACCTAACAGGAAGCTGTTATCATTAGAATGATCAAAACCTGATAATATTAAACAAAAGAGAAAGTTAATTTATGGGAATAATCCCTCAGGAAATAGAATAACCAGCATATATTGCTGTCTTAAAGAGGAGTAGCTGTCAACATGTGTTACCAATAAAGGTTTCCAGAAAATTTTCAGTATCTCCCTGCCAATCAATAAAGATAGCATCACACTCATCACCATAGCTTTAGTTGTCAGAAATGATGTATTTATTGACTAAATGCAGCACTTTGAAATGGCAAAAAGGAGAGTTAACTTTGAGGAAGTAGTGATTACGGAATTTTAGTAGTAGTAATTTCCTCTCACTCTGAATCATATTACAGTTATGGATATTTACCTACTCTTAGGACTAAATACTTATTTAGTAGTTATATAGCTTTGGAAATACAGCACAATGCTTTATTAGTTCCTATCATTAAAAGGTCCATGAATAGAAAATGGCTTACTTGGATTTGAACCAGCCCACCAAAAAATCAGTTATAACATTGGCCAAACGCAGATGAAAGGTTGATTCTGGAGTTTAAAATGCAAAGTTTATTAAGTAACATGTTTATTAAATTGTAACAGGGACTCAAAAGTGATATAAAAACTCATTGAATAACTAGTAAGACTATTTTAATTATTGTTAAGCTTACTTTTCAATCCCCCCCTTTCCTTCCTCTTTTTCTCTCTCACTCATTGATGTCACTGACTTTTAAAGCCTAGGTCAAGATTTTCTCTAGACTTGAATAAGTGTTTGCCAGTCTACAATTTCTGTTGTCTGCATACACATTTCTTCCAGATACATTGTCTGGCAATATGGGTAATGGTGAAAGGAAACGATGAATGGGTATAAGAATATAAAGAATCTATGGTACTCTCTTAAATTTGCATGAGATTTCAATGAGTCTTTTGGGAAGCAGTAAAAGATTTCTGTATTTGACATTATTTTGATAACATGGAAGTGTCAATGACAGAAAATTTTAACTCTTATGTTTGTTTTTTATGTATGGAATTAGCATTTGAGTGTCTACTATATGCAGCAGTCAGCTGGTATACAGCAGAACAAGGATACCAGTTGTTAAAATATTGAAATATTTCTATACTGGTAGAGAAATAGCACTTTCTTGAATGCCATACCCCATCTCTCATTCTCTGGAAGTCCTAGATTCTCCTCCAGAAACCTCCAGATCTCCCTATGACCCAGAAAATAAAAGGAAAATGAACAGCACAGCAGTGGGGCTTCAGGACCCTCATCTAGTGCCAGGGCAACGTCATTCTGATTGGTCAGGACTCTGTGCTGTGCCAGTTGTTAAAATATTTAACATTTAATATTACCTTTGGCTAGATGCAAGGCACTGTGCTTAACTCATCAGGGAATAAAAAGGTGAATAAGTCACATCCCCTGCTCTCAAGGAGCTCACAGATGAATCAGTAGTAATAATTATACCAACGGCTGACATTTACTGAGCACTTACTAGCAGCATTGTTCTAAGCACTTTTCATATATCATCTCATTAACCCTCATGATATCCTTAGGAGTTTATTTTATCTTTTACAGAGGGGAAATCTTAGGTATAGAGAGATTAAGTCCGTATCAGCCAGTCTGACTCCTTAAAGAGTATTGGAGGAAGCACATAGAGTTCTAATTTGTCACTAGTCATGTGATCCCCTTGATTTTTCACGTCCATCCTCTATGGAATGAAGAGGTTCAATTACATGATGTCTAACAGTCTTAAAAACCTATGATTCCATAAGAGTAATAAGACAAATATTAATTAAGGGCAGAAATCATAAGCATAACTCAAGGCAGAATATGAAAAGCCCTATAAAATAGATGAATACAAATGTAGAAGGGGCTATACATAATTTGTTTCCAGAAAACCTATAATGCTTTTCTTTCCCCCATTTCTCCTTTTCAATTAAAATAATTCTTACAAAAAAATCACCTATAGTTTCTTGTAAAAGGTCGCATTTGGACTAGATATTGAAAGTGAAAAACAGAAGAAAGGCATTTTGGGCAAAGAGGATAGCATGAACCAGTAAGTGTTTCACAGCGGAAGAGAGAGATGGGTTTATGGAAACTTGAGTGTCTTTCCTGTGCCAGGGACTGTGTTAAGTGCAAGGAACACAAAACTGACTGAAATACAGTTCCCTGTCTGGTGAGAATGACAGAGAAGTAAGCCAACAGTAATGATACTGTGACTGGGGAAAAGTTGCATTGCATTCTTCATATTTGTTGAAGGCACATATTTATTGAATGTGCCTGTTTTCCAGGCACATGGAAGATGCTAGAGATATACCAGAGAACAAAACAGACCAAAATCTCTGCCTTCATGAAGCCTATATGCTTATAAGCAAGATAAGCAGAACATAAATACATAAAATATAGAGTATAACAGATGGTGATAAGTGCATTGGAGAAAAACAAGTCAAGGAAGGGGATGAAATCTGCTGGAGTTGGGAGAAATGAGTTGCAATTTTAAATACGGAGGTCAAAGAAAAGCCTCATTGAGGAGACATTTGAATAAAATGCTGAAATCCACAAAGAGGTAGCAAGTCCTGTGACTCTAGAGTGGAAGATGTTCCAGGCAGAAAGCTGTGTCCCCTCCAGAGTCTTGTCTCAGTATGCTTCACACACACCAGCAATTTGCTCCTTTTTCTTTTGCATCATCAGTCTGCTACTACTGTCCCATACACCACCCAGTCTGCTACTACTGACCCCTGTTCACTCTAACCAGCAATTTGGTCTCCTTGCTTTTTTTTTTTTGAGACAGGGTCTTGCTCTGTTGCCCAGGCTAGAGTGCAGTGGTGAGATCATAGCTCAACTGGGCTCAAGCAATCCTGCCATCTCAGCCACCTGAGTAGTTGGGACTACAGGTGCACCACCACACCCACCTGGCTAATTTTTAAAAATTATTTTAGAGATAGGGTCTTGCTATGTTGCCCAGGCTGGTGGCAAACTTCTGGGCCCAAGTGATCCCCCAACCTCAGCCTCCCAAAGCACTGGGATTACAGGTTGAATTACTGTGCCCTGCCTGGTTTCCTTGCTATTCTATGAACACGCCCGATGACTTTCACATCAGGGAGTTTGCATTTGGCTGGTAAAATAGAGAATGAATTAGAAAGATGTAAGTCCAAAGTCAGAGAAACCATTTGGGGTCGGGGAAGAGCAATAATCAAGGTAAGTGATGATTAGCAACTGAATTATGGCTATGACTAAGGGAATCAAGAAAAGTAGACAGATTGAGAGAGATTTAGAAGAAAAAAAATTACTAGAACTTGGTGACTGCTTGGATATGGTAACCAAAGGAGAATGGAGACGCAAGGTAATTCCTGGGTTTCTGCCTTGGTTAGCTGCCTAGATGATGATGCAATTCACTGAGAAGGATACAATTTTGGGGCATTTAGGTGAGATGATGAATGTGGTTTGGGGAATATTACATTTGAGGGGCATTGGGCATGATTTGGGTTGGTATACCATACAGATTAATTTCTTGTCAATATTTTTTAAGTATTGTAATGTGTTTTTTTAACCACACCCTATAATTTAAGTAACAATAGGATCTTGAGAATGAGAATAATAGGGGGGACCCATTCAGAGATGGCCTCTCAAAGGCCTTTTGGTGGGATCTGAAAGATGAGAGGTGCCAACTGTGCAGTTAGGGAAGACTCCAGGCAGGGGCACAGCAGGCGTGCAGGCACTCATCCCATGTCACCAAAACATCCAGTATATTTTCAGCAAATGCCGAAAACTGAATTTACAGCCTATTCTGTGTCCCTTGCTCTCCCTCTAGTTTCCCTAGATCAGGGTGGAAACCTTCCATCTAGCCAACCGTGCACTTCAAAAACCCAGAGCCTGGACACCTCTTCTCCCCCGACCTCCAGTCATAAGTCCTGAGGATTGTCCTTGAAATCTGACTGTCACTCTGCCTCCATCCTGTCCTAGCTGCCATCTTCTGTCTCTTGAACTGTGCAGCAGCCCCCTGCTGGTGCCCTGCTTTCATTCTTGTGCACTTCCAACCCAATCTCCATATTCAGCTGAGTGATGTTTGAAAAACACAAGTTTGCTCCTGTCATTCCCTGTGGCAATGTATTTTTACAAACATATCCTAAGATAGTTAGTCACGTACCAACTTTTAGACCTTTAAAAATTGCATTTATCTGCCAAGCAATTGTTCCCCATGGAAGAAGAGCTCTAGTGACTACTTTGTTCTTTTGTTGTCTCTAATTTTAATATTCCAAAACCCACATTTTTTTTCACAATTGTCATTTGATTTAGACAAGTTAAAAGCTTTTTATTACAAGCCATATATATACTAATAGAACAACCTTTAACAACATTTTTTTTATTCACCAGAAAAGGTGATCATTTCTTGATCACAAGCAGTAAGGTTTCTTGTCCTCAGCTCAACCTCATTATAACTATATATTTGAACAAACTAAGATATCCTCTGAAATGAGTCACCTCATCCCAGGGTTCAACTGACATGGGGAATTACCTTATTTTAGTCAGAAAACCTTAATTAGATTAGGTTGGCCTTTCTGAACTTTATGTGTTGCTACATACAGGAGTTAAAAACCTTGATCTATACATATCACACAAATCAGGAGAAAACAAATGAAAGCAGAAATGAACTCATGTTTCTATATGCAGCTTCTTTGATGAAGACATTTCAAATAGAAACCAGAAAACCAAAAGCACAAAACTGAGGAGATAATAGCCAATGAAGGGGAGAAGTGATTAATTCAGATCAGGAGAAAAAGCTGCAGAGTTCAAAGAGACTATGATGAAATTATTAGGGGCTGTTGGAGATGTAATCCATATCTCCTTGTCACATGTGTCCTATGTGATAGTGCCATGAATGTCATGGGAGAAAATTAGTGCCTTACAAAATAAACATGTTTAAACTTTGTGAAAAATACCCACACAAGAGACTGATATACATACATTCAGAGGTGGACACATTTGTCTCTACAGGGAAATTCATCTGCTATGTGGTGAG
Organism: Macaca mulatta; assembly: GCF_049350105.2. Classification (NCBI taxonomy): domain Eukaryota; kingdom Metazoa; phylum Chordata; class Mammalia; order Primates; family Cercopithecidae; genus Macaca; species Macaca mulatta. The sequence continues at coordinate 80,212,803 of NC_133418.1, read as the reverse complement.
AGCAGCTGATAATCAGGAAACTCAAAGTCACATTCTAGCAGAACCTTTTATTAATATTGACCCGTAATTGTGGCGCTACAGGAGTTTTTAATCTCATTGTATTTATATAGTGTCTTTTGTAATATGATAACACATTTCAAAAGTATTATTGTTGAATTGCCAACAAAATGCATCCTAAACACACACTCCTTAGGTAAGGGAAGAGACCCCATGTATGCTGTTCTCTGCTATTGGAAACAAGTGAAAAGGAGTTATCCAATCATCTTTTTCTTAAAAACAGTCACAAGATCTTGATGATATTGATTCAATTGTAAATTATTTTGGAATAATTCAAACTATAAAAGCTCTAATCTTCAAGATGGCAGGCTTGAATGTGGGAATGTAAGCACAGATGTTTCTCTAATTTTATCCAATAGTTTTTACTGCACAGTGGGCTCACTGAGCTTTATTTCCTCACTTTGAAGTTACCTGGAGTTCTGCCTGGTCACAGCCTTGCCTGGTGTATGTGAGTGAGCAAGGAAAAACACTTAAATGAAGAGTGTGGCTTTAAAGAATATAGTGCATTTTCTCTGAATGAGCATTCATGACTTTCTGCAGAAAGGTACGTGGCATTGGACAACAGATTACTTTGTTTTGGTTGAAGATTGAATTAATATTACAACACCAATGCTTTGTCTGTTCACAGGCAACAAATAAATGAGTGTGTGACACTGAAATGAAAAAAATAGGATATAGATGGCTTATATAAGAGCCAAATATAGCAGAAGCATACAACTATCAAATTTTATTCAGACATCAAGAAAGCATCATATCTGAGCTATTTTTTCATCTCCTTCCTGTTTCTTTATATACACTTCTAATAGTTAAACTAATTTTAATGGATGAATTTTCATTTAAAAGTAAAAAAAGATGTTCTCTGCTTCAAGCAGCAGGTGTGTTTTTAATCTTTAATAGGTCACCTTCCCAAGTGCAAGCAGGCAAGCTGTTATTGATCAAAGAGGTTTTGTTGGGTAGCTCTCAGATTATTGAGTGACAAACTTTATTGAATTTGACTTAACAGAAGTCAGAAGACAGCTGAAGCATAAGAGCTTGCACTGCCATCAGAGTCATTTTACGACAGCCAGGGAGCAAAGCTCAGAGATGGATACTGAGCTCTTTGCTGGCCCTTGGAGATTAACTGAACAGCCTTCCTACCAATTCCCAAGCCTGTCAGCAGAACCAATTAGATTTTCAACCAGTAGACAAGAAGGGTGGCACTTGGGGACCTTTTTGCTTTAGGTCGAAGGCTTTTCAGACTGCGATGAGATGACATTGATGATGACACGTTGAGCATTGGTTGGTTTTAAGACAAGTTAAATTAGCAGTCTTGAAATGATTCCAACTGTCTCCTGACTTCTCACTGTTGCCATATTCAGTGGATCCTGTCAGGAGCAAGTTGATGACTTAATAGTCTTTCTTGAGTGGATTTGAGCACTTTGGCTGTGTGTTTATGTGTAGTTGTCATGCTTAAAATATTCATATGAAGGTTTGAAATATTTATTTGAAGGCGCCTTCTGCAGAGTTCAGCAGTAAGCCTCTCAGTGCTTCTACCTACTTTTTATTTTTTATTTTTTGCTTCCCTAAGCAGTTATTTTGTACAACTACCTTTTATTCTATTTCATGTATAATTGATGACAATGTTTCATGTAATTATTGATAACTTCATTTATGATAAACTTAAAAAGCCTTTCTGACATCATGCATTTCTCCCAGACTAGTGTAAATTCAGATCTACTCATAAATAGTTTGGGAATCACTGGGGATTAGGAAGGGCACTATTGTTTTTATTCTGTGACCTTTGGTCCAAGAAGACTGAGGCAGATTTTCATGGAAGGGATATAAACAGAAGGATGGAAACACAGATGTAGTATAAATACATGTAAGATTGCCTTAAATGATGGAAACAGGATATCTTTGAGAAGCTTCATTTTTGGCCTTGAAAAAGTTCTACAGGATACTTATTTGAGGTATTGAAAACACTCAAGTCTGCATTTGAACTTAAAGATTACTGAATAGTCTTAACATCTACTAATATCAGGAAATTGTTATGAGTGTACTTCTACATTACATAAATAATTGAGATTTTAAATTCTCAAATTTAAAGTTTTTGGTATTAAGCAGGGTTACCTGGTATATAACTTATCTATAGTAATGTGTAATTCACTGCACCTCCTCTTGTACATTTTTATAAGTGAGAATAATTTTAGCTGATTATGTGTATATATATGCATCTGCAAACACATATGTGTGTATATATAAATAATTCATGTTTTGTAACAAAGTTCTATATTTTCTACAGTTACATGCTGGTGCTATCACTTGGCAATTGCTGATCCTTCAAAAGGCATGAAAATGAAAATACTTTACATGTATAAATTCTTTCAGGCTACTAGAGAGTACTTTTTGCTAAACTAGACTTGAAATATTATAGCTAGCTCCTTGGCAACCTACAATGGTTATGTCCTTTTTGAAGAGCTTGATTTATAAACAGGGCATTCTTGGTGTGTGCACTTAACATTGGATTTAGAATTCTGACCCTATGGTTTCATACCTATACAATGCTGTGGATAGCAATGATGATATGTAGGAAATAAATATTTCAACATTAGAATCATGTTTTCACAGTGGATTCTTCTAGATGCTTTTTAAGATAGCCACATTTGGCCAGAACCCCATGTAATCATCACCCAGTCCCAACAAGCAACAACCCATGGCCAATCTTGCCCATTGAAAATCCCATTCAGTACTTATTTTATATTGTTTTGGAGTAAACCCAAGATAATCATATCATTTTTTCCATAAATATTTCATTGTCTATCTCTAAAAGATAACATAACCACAATACCATTAACACATCTAAAAAGACTAATTAAGGTAGAATTAGTATTCAGATGTTACTTATTGTTATCCCAAATCTGTTATCCTATTGTCCTTTGATACTTTTTTTTTAACTCCTTTTCATCTTGCCCAGCCAGGACCCCATTGTTGGGCATTTCAACCACACTCTTATCACTACCTTTAATTCTTTCACCCCTTGATCCTCTTTTATGCTTACTCATCCTATCGTTAACCCTATATAAAGCTAAAATTGGTTTTCTCTGTGTCTGGGCTGCCAAATGCTATTGAAGAAAAATGCGTAACTGTTGATGGCACACATTTATGGTTTTCAGCCTCAGGTGGCCCCTTTGTACCACCTGGTGGTCATTTTACCCATTCCCCACAGGAACTATTTCAAATCCATACCTCTTCCTTTAATTCCTCAACCTAGCCTCTAGCCAATTTCATCAGGCATCATAGATGACTTGAACTTCTATTCCGTGAGAAAGGACAATAGTTGTGAGTTATTTCAAATTTCTTCCTTCTTCTATATTTATCTTTAATTCCTACCCTCTGTTTCAAAACAAACTTATTCTTTCTTCCAAAAAAGTTAATGTTTACTACCATGGATTCTGGTGCCAGATTGCCTGTTTAGAATTCAGGCTCCACCGCTTCTTAGCTATGTGTCATTGGGCAAGTTATTCAACTCCTTTGTGCTTCAGTTTCCTCATGTGTAAAATGACAGTTATTCCAGTTCTTGTCTTTAGGATTGCTAAGAAGATAAAGTGGCAATATATGTGAAGTTCTTAGAACAGACCCTGGAAGGTAAAAAAGCACAACCCATGTAACAGTTGTTGTTACAGTTATATTTCCAAAACTCTACTGGTGTTCCTGACTCAGGGTCTTTCCAAGGCTCTACTTGTGTTCTAATTGTGAAAAGTAGCATACAACAAAGGCATGGGGGAGGCTGCTTCACATTGGATGACCTGGCAGGCTTCTCTGAGGAAGTGACATTTGAACTGAGGTCTAAAGGATGAGAATAGACCAGTCAAGGGGAAAGCTGGGAGAACATATTCTAAGCAGAGGAAACAAATGCAAAGGCCCTGAAAGAAGGAATTTGTTTAGTATGTTTGAGGAAATGAAAGGAAACTAGTTATGGCTGAAGTGTAGCAGGAAGGGTGAGAATGGTTCAAGATGAAGTTGGGGAAATTAGCTGGGTCCAGATCATATATGGCCTTGTAGGGCAGAGTAAAGTGTATGGATTTTATTCTTAGTGCAATGGAAAGCTACTGGGGAGTTTTAACCAAAGGAATAGCATGATCTAATTGATATCTTGTGAAGATTATTCTTTTTGCTCCATGGAAAATAGATTTTTAGGACAAGAGTAAAATGGGGAAAAGTTGATAAAAGACTACTGCATTATTCTAAACGAGAGATGATAGTAGATTTGGATTGTGGTGGTTGGCAATAGTAATGGATTGACACAGATGAATTCAAGATGTAATTTGGAAGTAAAAGGTAGGACATGGTGATGGATTAGATGTGAGGGATGTTGAAGGAAAGATAAGAATCAAGTATAGCTTATAAATTATTGGCTTGAACAATAAGGCTGATAGTGGTTTAATTTACATAAATCATTCTCTAGGAGAGTCAACAATGTCCAGGCACCCAAAGGTATTTGGTAAGGAATAATACAAGGTCAACTACAAAGTTACTCATTTTGGTTTCAAAATGGCCTTAGTTTCTCATTCCTCACAGGTTGGTAAATCTTGAGGAAGACTTCCACTTATTTATTATGTCTAGTGTCTTTTTAGCTTTTAAAAAATCAACTCCATAGAGGTACAATTTGCATATAATCAATGCACCCATTTTATTTTTTTACTTTTTATTTACTTTTTAATTTGAGATTCTGGGGAGTATATGTGCAGGTTTGTTACAAAGGTGTATTGCATGATGCTGAGGTTTAAAGTACACTTGAACCCATCACCCAGAAAGTGAGCATAGTACCTAATAGGCAGTTTTTCAACCCCTGTCAACCTCCTTCCCTCCTTCCTCTTCTATTCCCCAATGTCTGTTGTTCCCATCTTTGAATCTGTGTGTGCTCAATGTTTAGCTCCCACTTATAAGTGAGAACATGCAGTATTTGGTTGTCTGTTCCTGCATTGATTTGCTTAGGATAATGGCCTCCAGCCACATCCATATTGCTGCAAAGGACATGATTTATTTTTTATGGTTGCATAGTATTCCATGGTATATATGTACCATATTTTCTTTATCCAGTCCATTGTTGATGGGCTGGTTTGATTCCATGTCTTTGCTATTGTGAATAGTGCTGCAATGAACATAGAAGTGCATGTGTCTTTTTGGTAGAATGATTATTTTCCTTTGAGGATATATCCAGTAATGGGATCACTGGGTCAAATGGTAGTTCAATTTTCAGTTCTTTCAGAAATCTCCAAACTGCTTTCCATGATTGTTGAACTAATTTGCATTCCCACCAACAGTGTATAAGCATTCCCTTTTCTATGCAGCCCCCACCAACATCTGTCATGTCGTTTGCCTTCTTCTTTTTTTTTAATTTTTTTATTTTTTATTATTATTATACTTTAAGTTCTAGGGTACATGTGCATAACGTGCAGGTTTGTTACATATGTATACTTGTGCCATGTTGCTGTGCTGCACCCATCAACTCATCAGCACCCATCAACTTGTCATTTACATCAGGTATAACTCCCAATGCAATCCCTCCCCCCTCCCGCCTTCTTCTTAATGGGGTTGTTTTTTCTTGTTGAATTAAGCTCCTTATAGATTCTAGGTATGAGGCCTTTGTTGGTATAGCTTACAGATATTTTTCTCCATTCTGTAGGCTGTCTGCTTACTCCGTTGATGGTGTTTCTCTTGCTGTGCAGAAGCTTTTTAGTTTACTTAGGTCCCATTTGCCAATTTTTGGTTTTGGTGCGATTGCTTTTGAGGACTTAGCCATAAATTATTTGCCAAGGCTGATATAGAGGGAGGGTATTTCCTAGCTTTTCTTCTGAGATTTTTATAGCTTGAGGTCTTGTGTTTAAGTCTGTAATCCATCTTGAGTTAATTTTTTTATATGGTGATAGCTAGGGGGCCAGTTTCATTCTTCAGCATATATGATTAGCCTGTTACCCCAGCACCATTTATTGAATAGGGAGTCTTTTCCTCATTGCTTATTTTTGTCAACTTTGTTGAAAATCAGATGGTTGTAGGTGTGTGGCTTTATCTCTGTGTTCTTTAATCTCTTCCATTAGTATTAAGTGTGCATTTTAATGAGTTTTAACAAATGTATATACCGGCGTAAATACTACTCCAATCAAGTTAGTGTTTCTGCTGTATTACACTGAAAAGTTCCCTCATGTCCCTTTTCAGGCAATCCCCAACTCCACCCCCAGGAAACTACAGATCCATGTATTGTCACTGTAGTTGAGACTGTTGTAGAATTATATATAAATGGAATTATACAGTATGTAATATTTTGTGGATGCCTTTTTTCCCTCAAATCATTAATTTTTGAGATCCATTCATGTTCTTTGTTTTCTATTAGTAGTTTAGTCTTTTTGAATTTTGGAGTAGTATTCCATTGTATGAATTTACCACCACGGATTTGTTCATCCATTCAACCCAACTGTTGATAAAACAAAAATTGGCAAGTGGGACCTAAGTAAACTGAAGAGCTTCTGCACAGCAAGAGAAACACCATCAACAGAGTAAGCAGCCTACAGAATGGGAGAAAAATGAAAACTACTATTGATAAAGAGTTGGGTTGTTTCAAGCTGGAAGCTATTGTGAATAAAGCCGTTAGGCACATTTGTGCACAAGATTTTTTGTGAATATACATTTTCATTATTCTTGGGCAAATATCTAGGAATGGAATGACTGGGTTTTATGGTATGTATGGTATATGTTTGACTTTGTAAGAAACTGCCAGACTGTTCTCTAAAGTGATTGTACCATTTTACATCCCCCTAGCAGTGTATGAGAGTTTCAGTTGCTTCACATCCTTACTAACACTTGATATGGTTAGTCTTTTTAAATTTAGCCATTCCAATGGCTATGTAATAGTATCTTACTGTGATTTTAATTTGCATTTCCCTAATGAATGTTGATGTTGAATTTTTTTCATGTGTTTATTGACCATTTGTATATATTTTTTGGGACATGTTCAAATCTTTTGTACAGTTTTTAGTTGAATTGGATGCCTTCTTTTTATTAAATTGCAATAATTCTTTAAATAACCTGTACAGATATATTTAATAAATGATTTTTTTTCCAGTCTTTGGCTTGTCTTTTTATTTTATTAATACTGTCTTTTTAAGAGCAGAAGATTTAGTTTTTATAAAATATAAGTTGTCTTTTTTTTCTTTTATGGCTAGTGCATTTTGTGTTCTAAAATTTTTTGCTCACACAAACATCATGAAGATTTTTCTCCTATGTTTTAGTCTGGATATTTTAAAGCTTTAGCATTTATGTTTAGGAATGTGATATATTTGAATATTATTTTTAATATAGTGTGAGGTAAATGTCGAGGTTCATTTTTTTCCACACTGATACCAGTTGTTCTAGCATTATTTGGTGAAAAGACCATCTTTTCCCCCATTGAATTACTTTTACATATTGTTGAAAATTAATTGATCATAAATGTCCAGATCTCTCACTGGAATCTCTTTTCTATTCCCTTAATCTGTATGTCTACCCTTATGCCAATACCATACTGTTTTGATTACTGTAGATTTCCAAGTCTTGAAATCAGGTACTGTAAGTCATCTAATTTTGTTCTATTTTTTCCACATTGGTTTTGGATATTTTAGGTCCTTTGTATTTCATATAAATGTTAGAATCAGCTTGGCAACCTCTAAAAAATCAAAAGAAGAAGGCTGTTGTGATTTTAATTGGAATTGCATTGAATTCATAGATGAATTTAAAGAGAAGATAATTCACATCTTAATAATATTGAGTCTTTTGAGCCATAATAATGATATCTCATTCCATTTATTTAGGCCTTCTTTAATTTCTATTAGAAGTGTTTTGTAGTTTTCAGTGAACAGGTCTTGTACACCCACTCCGATGTGCATAATTATTCCTATTATTTTGTTTACTTTTTAAATGCTATTGTGAATGGTATTGTATTTTTATTTCATTTTCCAATTGTTTAGTGCTAGTATATAGAAATACAATTGATTTTTATGCTAACCTTTAATGCTGTGACATTGCTAAATTCACTTATTAATTCTAATAGCTTTTTAAAGGATTTTATAGAATATTTTATGTATAACAGTGATATAGTCCAGTTGGGCTATTATGTCAAAATACCATAAACTGCGTAGCTTATAAACAACAGAAATTTATTTCTCAATTTTGGAAGCTGGGAGGTCCTCAAGGCACCAGCAGATTAGGTGTCTGATGAGGGCCCATTCCTTCTCAACTGTATCCTCACATGATAGAAGTGCTAGCTAGCTCTTTGGGGTCTTCTTTATAAGGGCACTAATTCCATTCATGAGAGCTTCACCCTCATGACTTAATCACCTCCTAAAGGCCACACCTCCTAAATTCATCATTTTGGGGGTTAGGATTAACATATGAATTTTGGGGGGACACAACATTCAGGCGAGATCATGTCCTCTATAAATAAAGACAATTTTACTTCACCCTTTCTAGACTGTATGTCTTGATTTCCTTTTCTTGCTCTATTGCACTGGCTAGGAGGTCCAGTGCAGCACTGAATAGAAGTGTTTACAGTGAATATCCTTGCCTTGTTTCTGATCTTAGGATAGGGATTTAGTGTTTCATCATTAATTAAGATGTTAAGTATAGATTTTTTTTTTTTTTTTTTGGTAAATGTCCTTTATGAGAGAATGTCCTTCTATTTCTAGTTTGTTGAGAAATTTTTTCATAAATGTATGTTAAATTTTGTGAAATTATTTTCCAGCCTCTTTTGAGATGATTGTATAGCTTTTCTCCTTTACTTTGTTAATGTGGTAAATTACATGATTTTCTAATGTTAATTCAACCTTACAGAATAGGGATTAAATTCTATTTTATCATAAGGGTATTATCCTTTATAGATATTACTGGATTTGATTTGCTATTTTGTTTAGGATTATATTATTTTGTTAAGGATGATGTCATCTATGTTCATACTAGTTACAATTTTTTTTTAAAAAAAGTTATTATAGTTTCTTTTTGTCTGGTTTTGGTATCAGAGTATTGCTGGACTCATAAAATACATTGGCAAATGTTCTCCCTTCTTACCTTTTCTGGAAAAATTTACAGAAGATTGCTAATAATTCTTCCCTAAATGCTTGATAGAATTAATCAGTGAAGCCATCTGAACCTGGAGTGAGTTTGGGAAAAAAATTTCATTGACAGATTCGATTAAATAGACATAGACCTCTTCAGATTTTTGACTTCTTCTTGTGTCAGTTTTTACAATTTATATCTTTCAAGGAATTTATCTATTTCATGCAATTTTTCAAACTTATTAGCATAAACTTATTTATAATGTTCCCTTTTTATCCTTTTTTTTTTAGATGGAGTCTCACTCTGTCACCCAGGCTGGAGTGCAGTGGTGCAGGCTCAGCTCGCTGCAAACTCTGCCTCATAGGTTCAAGCGATTCTCATTCCTCAGCCTCCCGAGTAGCTGGGTCTACAGGTGCGTGCCACCACACCTGGCTAATTTTTGTATTTTTAGCAGAGACAGAGTTTCACCGTATTGGCCAGGCTGGTCTCTTAACTCCCAACCTCAGGTGATCCACCCACCTTCTCGGCCTCCCAAACTGCTGGGATTACAGACATGAGCCACCATGCCTAGCCCCTTTTTATTCTTTTAATGTCTATAGGAACTGTAGCAGTGTTCCCTATTTCAGTCCCAACAGTGCAAGTAGCTGGGACTACAGACACATGCCACCATGTATGGCTAATTTTTATATTTTTTTTGTAGAGATGGCATCTCAGTATGTTACCCAGGCTAGTCTCAAACTCTGGAGCTCAAGCAATCCTCCCACTTTGGGGTCCCAAAGTGCTGAGATTACAGGCAGGAGCCACCGTGCCCATCATTAATTTGTGTTTCATCTCTCTTTTTCTTCTTGAGCAGTCTAGCTTCTAGCTTAAGGTTTATCAGTTTTATTAATTTCTTCAGAGAACTGGCTTTTTATTTCATTGTTTTTCTCTGTTGTTTGTTTTCTATATCTTTCTTTTCTTTTATCTTTTTCAATTCCTTATTTCTAATTACTTGGGGTTTAATGTAGATTTTTCTAGCTTCCAAAAGCTAATTATTTGGGGCTTAATGTAAATTTTTCTAGTTTCTGAAAGTGAAAGCTTAGGTCATTGATTCCAAACCTGTTTTTCTAAGATGCAAGGTCTCACTATGTTGTCCAGGCTGGTCTTGAGCTCCTGGGTTCAAGTGATCCACCTGCCTCAGTCAAATCTTTTTTCTTTTCCTTTTTTTTGAGACGGAGTCTCCCTCTGTTGCCCAGGCTAGAGTGCAGTGAGGCGATCTCTGCTCCCTGCAAGCTCCACCTCCTGGGTTCACACCATTCTCCTGCCTCAGCCTCCCGAGTGGCTGGGACTACAGGCGCCCGCCACCACGCCCGGCTAATTTTTTGTATTTTTAGCAGAGACGAGGTTTCACCGTGTTAGCCAGGATGGTCTGGATCTCCTCACCTCGTGATCCGCCCGCCTTGGCCTCCCAAAGTGCTGGGATTACAGGCGTGAGCCACCGCGCCCAGCCGTCAAATCTTTTTTTTAATGTAAGCATTCAAAGCTGCAAATCGACCCCGTAAGCCCTACTTATCCAACGAATTTTGATATGCTATATTTTAATTTGGTTCAACATATTTTTAATGTTTCTTATGATTTATTCTTTGACCTATACATTTTTAAAGCAGTATGTTGTTTATCTGCCAAATATTTGAGAGTTTTCAAGACATCTTTTTTGTTATTGATTTTCAACTTAATTTTAGTTTGGTCAGAGAATAGAGTCTGGATTATTTTAATCTTTAAGTTGTTGGAGAATCGTTATATAGCCCATCATATGGTTTATCTGGGTAAATGTTTCATGTACACTTGAAAAAAACTTATATTCTGCCCTTGTTTGAGGTACTGTTTTGTAAATATCAGTTAAAACAAGTTGGTTAACAGTGTTATTGTCATATTCTACATCCTTGCTCATTTTATGTCTACTTGCTCTGCCAATTACTGAGAGAGGAGTGGTGAAATCTATATAACATATATGTATGTGTCTATATTTCTGTTTATTTCTGTCAGCTTCTGCTTCATGTATTTTGAAGCTCATATTTGTTGCATACATATTTATGATTGTTATGTTGTCTCTTTGATGATTTGACTCCTATGTCTTTATGAAACGTCTCTCTTTATCTTTGGTAATATTCATTCTTTGAAGTCCACTGTGTCTGATCAACACAGCTACACTAACCTCATGATTAGTGTGCCCATGGCATATCTCTTCCCGCTCATTTATGTTTTACCTACCTATCTCATCATATTGTGTATGCATTTCTTTCTTTTTTTGATTTGTTTTGTTTTGTTTTTGAGACAGGGTGTCACTCTGTCACCCAGATTGTAGTGCAGTGGCCTAATCTTGATTCACTGCAACCTCCACCTCCACAATCTTGGCTCAAGCGATCCTCCTACCTTGACCTCCCAGGTAGCGGGGACTACAGGTGCACAACACCATGCCCGGCTAATTAACAATTTTTTTTTATTTTTTATTTTTGTAGAGATGAGGTCTCACTTTGTTGCTCAGGCTGGTCTTGACCTCCTGGGTTCAAGCAATCCTCCTGCCTCAGCCTCCCAAATTGTGATTAGTGTCATGAGCCACTGCTCCCAGCCGTGTATGCATTTCTTGTGGACAGTTGTATAGTTGGGTCTTGGATTTTGCGCCCATCTGACAAATTTTTCTTTTTAATTGTACTGCTTAATTGAATTGAATTGAATTATTGATATGGTTATGTTTAAGTTTTCTATCTTGCTATTTGTTTTCTATTTGTCTTATTTGTTCATTGTTCTTTTTTCCTCTTACCTGTCTTCTTTTGTATTATTTTTTATTTCAGTTTTCTCTACTTTTGGCTTAGTGGCTATAACTCTCTGTTTAGAATTTAGGGGTTCCCTAAGGTTTAAACTATATAACTTTAACTTATATTCACCTTCACATAATATGATACCATTTCACATATAATATTAGAAGCTTTAAGAATGTACTTCCACTTCCCCACCCTCTCCTTTATGCTGTTATCATACATTTTACTTCTACAGATGTCACAAACCTCACAATACACAGGCATTATTCTTTCTTTAATTTTCCTTGAAAGCAACTTAAAAAAAGAAAAATGTTTGTATTTACCCATATATTTACCATTTTCAGTGCTCTTCGTTGATTTATATATATACCTGAGTTTCTATGTAGTATTAATATCATTTTCCTTTCACTTGAAGACCTTGTTTAATTATTTCTCCCTGTGCAAGTCATAGTATCATCTTTTGTTTGTCAGGAAAAGTTTTATTTTTTCCTTTATCATTGTAGTATCTTTTCAATGAACATAGTACTGAGTTGATGTCATTTTTTAAACACTTCTCTGGATAAATTATTTTTTATTTTTTGAGGTGTTAGTAAGTTTATTTTTCAAAATAAATTTTATTGTATGTATTTGAGGTTTACAACATGATGTTATAGATACACAGATAGTAAAGTGGCGACAATAGTGAAACAGATTAACATGTCTATAATTTCATATAGTCACTTTTTTGTGTGTGACAAGAGCAACTAAAATTCTACGTCTCTAACAAAAATTCCTAATACAGTACAGTGATGGTTAATACTGAGTGTCAACTTGGTTGGATTGAAGGATGCAAAGTATTGATCCTGGGTGCGTCTCTGAGGGTGTTGTCAAAGGAGATTAACATTTGAGTTAGTGGGCTGAGAAAGGCAGACCCCCCCCCCCTTAATCTGGTGGGCACAATCTACTCAGCTGCCAGTGTGGCTAGAATATAAGGCAGGCAAAAAAAACAAAAAGACTAGATTGGCCTAGCCTCCCAGCTTACATCTTTCTCCTATGCCAAATGCTTCCTGCCCTCGAACATCAGACTCCAAGTTCCTTAGTTTTGGGTCTCAGACTGGCTCTCCTCGCTCCTCAGCTTGCAGGTGGCCTATTGTGGGACCTTGTGATCATGTGAGTTAATACTTAATAAACTCCCCTTTCTATATATATCTAGCCTATTAGTTATTTCCCTCTAGAGAACCCTGACCAATACAAGTACAATTTTATTAACTGGATAAGGAATTTACCTTGTTTTTTTCCTTTAATACTTGAAAATTTTCATTCCATTGTCCCCTGGCTTCTATTATTTCTGACGAGAAGTCAAAAGTACACTCATTTTTGTTATTTTGAATGTACTGTGTTTGGGGAGTGGTGATTGTAAAATTTTCTCTTTATCACTGGTTTTCAGTAATTTGATTATGATGTGCCTTAATGTTATTTTCTTTGTATTTACTGTGCTTTGGGTTTGCTGGCCTTATGTATCTTTAGTTTTCTGATTTTCACCAAGTTTTGGGCTTATTCCTTTGAATATATTTCTGTGCCATTTCTTTCCCCGTTCCTATGGGGCATCAATTATGTATATGTTAGGCAGATGTTATCTAATGTGCCACCAAGGCTCTGTTGTTCTTCATTTTTTACCCCTTTCTCTCTCTCTCTTTCAGTTTGGTTAGTTTCTATCACTCTTACCAATATTTTCATCTGAACTAACTAATCTGATGTTAAGCCTATCCAACAAACTTTTCATTTCAGTTATTATATATTTTTTACTCTAAGAGTTCGTTTTCTTTCTTTTTGGTTTTCACTTCTCTTTTCATTTTGTTTCTATTTTCCTTTAATCTTTGAATATGTTTGTATTATCCTTTTATATACTTGTTGTTCTGCTAAATCCATCATCTTTGTCACTTCTGAGTCCGCGTCTATGGTTACATTTTCTTGAGTTTCTTTTATCATACTTTTTTCTTCTTTAAAAGTCTAGTAAGTTTTTGAGGATGCAGGATATTGTGAACATTACATTGTTGAGGGTCTGAATTTATTTTTTGTTTTGGTAGTCAGTTAAGCTACTTGCGGATCAGTTTGGTTCTTTCAAGGCTTAGTTTTGGTTTTGGTTTTTGGGGTTTTCTTAAGCTTTTGGGGGACATGTCTAGTGTGACCTTTACTTTATGCTAGTTTAACCCTACTCTTAAAACCTTACCTTTTGGTGTTTTCACTGAATGCCGCTGTTATTTAATAATATCTCTCCACTATGGCTAGAAGGAACTGGAACATCTTACAAACTATTGTTTTTCTGCCTAGCCTCATGGAGTCTCACACTGCAACACACAGCTTAGTGCTCGGGCAAAGATTCAAGGAGGACTCTGTGCCAGTTTCTGAAACTCTACTTATGCATAGCTCCCTATTCTCTGGAATTGTGCCCTGAAAATTTCAGCCACCTCAGCCTCCCCTAATTTCATCTCTACCTCATCAACTTAATGAGTCATCCACTTTCTGCTTGGAGTGATCTTAAGGCTCACTTCACTTGTTTCCCTGTTATCAGAGATCACAGTCCTTTGCTGCCTGTTGTCCAATAGCTGAAAACAATGGTTCCATACATTATGTCCAATTTTCTAATTGTTTATAGTTGGAGGTCAACTCTAGTACCAGCTTTCAGTCATCACTAGAAGCAGAAGCATTTTATTGCCTTTTAAATATAATAGTTTATTGTTTAGAAATTTACTTATACATCATACTGCAGTGATTTATTGAGTACCTATGATGTGCTAGGTACCATGTCAGGATTTGGGGATACAAAGGAATAACTCTTTCTATCTTCAGGGAAGCTCACGGTCTATTAGGGAGGACAAACATGTAATATAAATAGTTAGAAAGGTGTTTGGGAGCTCAAATGAGGTCATAAGTAACTATATGGTGTGGGGTAGAGGTATTTATGAAGCAATTAGTCTGGTGTTATAGGTGTTCTCCAGGCTGAGGGCTGGCAAAAAAAAAAAAAAAAGCCATTCCAGTTAGAGCAATAAATGGAAAGGTACAGAGTTATAAAATAGCACAGTGTGTTTATAGAGCTAGTTTCTTTAATCATTCATTTAATAAATGTATCTGTAGGGCTGGGTGCGGTGGCTCATGCCTATAATCCCAGCGCTTTTGGAGGCCAAGGTGGAGGATTGCTTGAGCCTGGGAGTTTGAGGTTACAGTGAACTATATTTGCACCACTGCATTCCAGTTTGGATGACAGAGTGGGACACTGTTTCAAAAACAATAAATAAAACAATAAATATTAGATGCTGTGCAATGTGTTAAATGTTGGGCATCCAAAGGGGGAGTAAGATGTTCATGACTTCTGCCTTCATAGAGCATACTGTTTAGTATGAATGGAGCATAAGGTGCCTAGATAAGGATGGAATTTATGGACAAGGTGGCAGGAATGGCTAGTTCAATGCAGATCGTAAGCTACCTTAATACTGTCCTAAGGGGCTAGTTATTGTTCTGAAATCTACTGGCCTCCATACAAATTTCACATATTTACCCCAATATATGTATATATTTATTAATAAACTCTATAATGTATACTACTGTACTGATATATACACTGTAAAATATACAAAAAATAAATATAAATGGGATAATTTAAATGTAAATAGACACGCTAGTGTTCTCTTCCTGCATTCTGTGCGCCATCTTGCATATCCTGGGTTCACGCACCTTACTTTGTAAACTAGTAGGAAATGGGAAGCATTCAAGCTTCTTATGCAGCAAAAGGATTTGATCAGAATTCTGATTCATAAAGATTCTGAATATGACTTTTATTTTAGTTGTGCTGAATAATGTTTTTAAAAGCATAGGAGAAGCTAGGCTCACATGATTCCTTCCAGTTCCAGAGTTTTATAGCTCGGGGTGCTCCTTAGAAGAGGTTAGCAATCTAACCTAGTGTTGTTGATTAGTTGTGTTATTAAGATACAATACACTAAACTAACCAAGTGAATTAAAATAGACTCTTCAGTATGGAGTTGGTATTCCCTGCAGAGAAACTGACTTTGTTACTTGTAAGCCACCACTTTATAAATAAATGAGTCACAGCAAACAATCCAACTGGTTTCCTATATAGATATTTCAGTGGGATAGGTCTCAGTTTTCATAGATATGCTATACTTTTTTTATGGAAAAAAAAAAAAACAAAAACAAAACCGGCCGGGTGCAGTGGCTCATGCCTATAATCCCAGCACTTTGGGAGGCCGAGGCGGGTGGATCACGAGGTCAGGAGATCAAGACCATCTTGGTTATCACGGTGAAACCCCATCTATACTAAAAAAAAACCAAAAATTAGCCAGGCATGGTGGCGGGCGCCTGTAGTCCCAGCTACTCAGGAGGCTGAGGCAGGAGAATGGTGTGAACCCGGGAAGCGGAGCTTGCAGTGAGCTGAGATGGCGCCACTGCACTCCAGCCTGGGTGACAGAGTGAGACTCTGTCTCAAACAAACAAACAAACAAACAAAAAAACCAAAGAACTTGATTTGTATAAGGCAGTGCTTCTTAAATGGAAGTAATAAATCTGACAGAAATATTTTTTTTCCTAAACAAACTTTGGCAAATTACTTTTTGATTCATCCATATTATACCTAGAAGTGGAGAAATAAAGGTGGGGCACAGTATCCAAAAAGCTGGACTAAGGGAGCAGAACTGGGCAGTTTTAGAGGTTCCAGAAATCCATGGTACAGGGTAGCAGGCAAGCTGCAGTAGGGCAGCTGAAGACATAAGGCAGATGAGATGCCAGGTTGTTTAGAAGGCTAGTAACTGGGAAGACAGAATTAGGACCAGTTACTTCCAAATCAGGAAGACACAATTACCAGAGTTAGGACCCAGATGTGCAAGAGTTTGGAGAATGCATGTAAAGAATCAGCCCCAAGGAAAACCTCAATGACTGAAGAGGCGGCTTGCTTCAGCTCAGCAGGTCTCTGTGCAAACACTAAGGCGGTTACCAGGGTAACTTAGGTGCAGCTGAGAACCTGACTGGAATGGGACACAAAAAGGCTGAAAGAAAGATGGTTTGCAAGTAGTCAGTGTGCCCCAAATTCATCTTCCTAATGAAACATGTATATTACTTATTTCTGAACTTCCAACAGTTCTTTTATGGTTTTAAAAATATTCTCTCATAGAATAAAGGGAAGTGTTCTTCCTAAATTATATGAGAATGTATTAACTGTATCTTTATATATACATTTTCTGTGCAGTTTAAGAGCAACAATACATAAACCATTTTACCAATTGGAAAACTATGACAAGAAAACTTAGGTAGGAGAGGGTTCGGTTTGTTTTTGTCGGTTTCCCCCCAGCTTTGATTTTGTTCCCTGCCTAAATACTGTAATTGCTTTGTAGCACATGCACCTTTCTCTTGCCCCACTTTACCTCACCTCTCTCAAACAACTGAGGTAACATCACATCACAAGCCAAGAACATTCTCATTCTGAGTTCACTTGGCAGTAGATAGAACAGTACTCCAACTTGACAGCCATTGTAGCAGGTAAGAGGGAAAAAAAAAATGGGTTACCAATTTGACACACTGCTGTTGAAAGCTGTCCTAAGGCTAGTGGGTGTTCGCTAAAACCAAAATGGGCCATGGCTAGAGGCACCTGTAGAATAGTTAATGACAGTCATTTAGCTTTCATTCATTTTCCAGTTCAAATTATTTTAGAATACTTTGTTAGTTCAAACATGTTTGCTTAAGTCATTTTAGTAGTAATGCTTTTCTACAGGAGGCAATTAGGTATTCTTCATTTTACAGCTCTTGAATAATAGCCGAGAAAACTGCAATTGCACAAGCAAAGTGCAGATAAACACCAGATTATCATATTAAAGTTCTTATTAGTCTGTCAGAAGAATTTTTTTGCACTGAATGCTTTTAAGTTTATTATCCCTTTTTTTTTAAAGTCAGACTTTTCCCCAATGTTAGTTTAGTTTTAAAGAAATTAATCAGTCTACATTTTTACTAGGAAACTAGTCTTTACTTCACGTCCCTGCCACAATTAACTTCAGCCTAAAATAGCAAATTTCCCTTTAAAATTTTAAAAATATGTATAATTTTAATTTTTTTTTCTGGGCTACCCCGTGGCTTCTCTACTACAAGCTGTATTAGAAAAGGTGAACCTCTTCCTATGTCAGATGTGACTGCATTGTTAAGAAGCCTATCAGTAATCCCAAACCCAGTATGACAGTGATTGTTTAAAATAATTGTAAGTTTTCCATGTGTTTGCAGAGTTTCCTCGGTATTTGAAAAGCCACCAGGCGGGCCCGGTGGCTTACGCCTGTAATCCCAGCACTTGGGGAGGTTGAGGCGGGCAGATCACGAGGTCAAGAGATTGAGACCATCCTGGCCAACATGGTGAAACCCCGTCTCCACTACAAATACAAAAATTAGCCGGACATGGTAGCACGCGCCTGTAGTCCCAGCTACTCGGGAGGCTGAGGCAGGAGAACCACTTGAACCCAGGAGGCAAGAGCTTGCAGTGAGCTGAGATCATGCCACTGCACTCCAGCCTGGGCGATCGAGCGAGACTCCATCAAAAAAAAAAAAAAGAAAGAAAGAGAGAGAGAGAAAGAAAGAAGAAAAACCCCCAAATTAAAGTATTCTTAAATTTACATGGATATTTATGTTTTGCCTATCAAACTACATATGCTTTCTTTTCAACTGTGGTTTTGTCTTCTGGAAGGGAGAAACCATGTCTTTGGCAACTATTTCTCTTGTTTCATTCAACATTCAGGGAAGTGTTAAGAAAGTTGGACTATCAGTTAATATTGCTCAGTTTCTATTTGAAATAGGGTGTTTTTTCCCCAAGATCTGAAGAGAATACACAGAGATTCCCCCTTGTAAAATCTAAAAGCTACCTTCCCTTTGTTGTGGGCATTATTGCAGGTTAAAAACAGAAGGAAAGAGACTGAAGTTACCTTCGAGTGTCATAAAAAATTACCAAGAAGTCTAAAATCCTGCCACCTGCTTTACGTGAAAACTCTCCTAGTGGGAAACCAAAGCAAAAACAGTGTTTCTTCTATAATAATTCCTCAGAGTATCTATTGTCTTTCAAATGGGGCCAAGGCCTCTCAAGGGAAAGGAAATACTCTAAAATTGTAGGGTGCAACATAATTTGTGATTTGTTTTCTTTTATAAGTAAAATTACATGGTATTTTTGCCACCTGTTTATAACTGTGTGGGTCCTCGCATGAGGAATATTGTTGGGTCCAGAAGAAAAATAGACAAGTAGGAGGCATGCACCACTCTTTCAGATACCATCTGATTAATTGCCTCTGACATTCCGTGACCTTTGTCTGCTCCAGCACGTGTGGTCAGTGACAGAGGCCTTGGACTGCCAGTTTTGCTGTCTTCACTGGCAGAGGGGTAGAACCGACACTTTTGTAGCCACTGGCAAGACTAAGCCTTCAAGTGGGGAAGAAGATTATTTCTGGGTTGTCTGAACTGCCAAGTTAGCTCCCCAAATGGTTTGTGCCACAGCAGGTTTGATCTTTTCATTACATCCTGAGTTACATTGATTTCCTTTGGCTTTTTGACATGGAGAAA
Source organism: Macaca mulatta (assembly GCF_049350105.2). Classification (NCBI taxonomy): domain Eukaryota; kingdom Metazoa; phylum Chordata; class Mammalia; order Primates; family Cercopithecidae; genus Macaca; species Macaca mulatta. The sequence continues at coordinate 80,193,310 of NC_133418.1, read as the reverse complement.
ACAAGACACAAGAAAATGAACCAAGACCAGTTCTTTAGTATTTAAGAACTATTCCAATCAAAATGAAATAGTTTGGGTGTATTGACAAAGCTAGCTTGGAATATTAACAAAGTTAATTCAGGTCAGGATACCTGACAGAAATGACTAGTCAGTGGGCAAGGAATTAATTTATTGTGTTCATCTGAACTTCCAATGAGCTTATATCAATATAACCAGATTATGGTTTGCCTGTTGCACAAACAGCAAATGCCATCTTTCAGATTTCCTGAGGAGTTATATTCAGTTCTTATGGACAGCTTAGCATAGCAGTTAAGAGCACAGATGCTGAAGTCAGACTGCATAGGATTCAATTGCAACTCTGCCACTTTCTAGTAAATTTGGGCAAATTACTTAATCTATGTGCTTCAGTTTCCTTATCTTTAAAATGGGGATAATTGTGGTACCTACTTCCTAAGGTTGTAGTGAGTTATAATCAGTGACTTGCTAGGTGTGAAAGCACTTTAGCATAGTGCCTGATATTGGGAAAACACTATACAAGTGGAGTGATAGCAGTGGGTGGTTTATATATGACATACATGTCATTGCAACAACTTTTAGCACCAGCTCCTATCTTTTGTGGTTGGATATTGGATATTTTGAGGACATTTGGGGAGTATGTCAAGCCTGGTTTCTTTTATTCTATTCAACCTATTTTTCAGGGTGCCTTATTTAATAAAAGTTGATTTGGTGCTTTGGAAATACAAGCTAATTTTATGAATTATATAAGGACATCAGGGTAACTTAAAAGCACATAACGCATTTGTAAATATTTGGGATTGGTTTATGTTTTGGATTGTCGGAACAGCTACCCTTGACCCCAACTTGGTTGACCCAGTGAATGCATGTGAATTTATAGCAGTCTTGGGTTTTTGCCCGGCGGGAAGCATCTATCAAGTACCCAGCAAATACTCATTTCCCTCCTGCTTGAAAACAGCTTTTCTTGTGGAACACATATTCTTGCACTTAATACCTGGGTTCTGAATATTCACATTAACAGACAATTTGAGTTATTTTACTATTGATGTGTCATCAAATATGAAGATGACTATCAATAATATGACTTTTGGTTAAATGGAATAGAAGGAGTGCTTTAAATAGAAGCATCATTAGAAAAATGAACAGTGGTTCTTAATACTTAAAAAATACCGGTTTTAACAATACAACACAAAGAAATATCGCCTATGATTTTGTTCCCCTTTTATGTAGAGTGTTATGTTGAAACGCCCCATTTTGAGTATTTGAGAGACTGAGCTCTTCTGCCTGGATAACCTCCAGGTGCAAAACATAGGAATGTCTGTGAATACACGCTGGGTTGCACATAATTTAACAGCATGGGCTTTGGAGTTACGCTGCCTGTCCTCATATCCTGTCTTTGCCACTCTCTGGCTGTATGGTTTGGCCAAGCTACCTAACCTCTGTAGTCCTCAGTTTCCTCATGAATCACAAGGTTGTGAGAATGAAATCAATTAACAATATAAATGAAGCACATCACATACCGCCTAATTGTTAGTAAAAGTTAGTTACTGCTACTGCTACTTTACTATTACTATTATTGGTGCTTTGCTGTTACTATTACTACTAATAATAATGTCATCATTCAACCCAGGTTTCTTTCCCTAACAAAATCACCAAGAAGTACTGTGTGGAGAGCATGCCCCCTGTAATGTTGCTATTGAAAAGATTAGAGATATTCTCAAGCTTCCTTTAATATCTCAATGTTAATCCACCAGCCATGATTTTCCCAAAGCCTTTTTGAACATCTGAACATGTCCAGCTAGTGCTGCCTCTTGAAATCATGAGTTCCAAGATCTTCCTGGGCTATGCAGAAATTGACATAGAGTGACCAAGGCCACTTAGTTCCAGCATCATGAAGTGGTGCCTCCCTCCTTTTTATGTTACAGACTTGGTGAACATATCACTTTTGATCTCCTTCAAACACACTGAGAGTGATTTTTTATACATCCCTGTTGCCCCCCTTTTATCCCACACATTATCTTCTAAGCCTAAAGAATCTTTCAGGTAATGGTATAAATATATAAATATCTTCTTAAATGTCAACTTTTTCCCCAGTAAAATGACATTCAAGAGTAAGGCAGTGGTTGTTTCTCTATCATCATTTCTAATTTTTCTAGATTCTAGCATAGATAACCCATAGTTGCCTATTCTTTTTCTAATGTACATCTTTTCAAGCTCCTTTCAAATAATTATAGAGAAAGATGGTCTCTTGCACCCATTCAGTCTGCCCCTGACTTGGGCAAACATGCCTTCTATGTATTAGGAACAGCAGTTTTCCCAGCTGAGATGATAACACAGTCCTAGTCTTGCAAAAACCCAACCCCAGACCTAAGGCAGTAGACTCAAACACATGCATGTGACAGTCATTTGTTGTTGCTGTTATAGAGCCAAGTTTCATTGTTCAGAATGTTTATGATATTATATTTTTATATATATATAATTTTGAGACAGGGTCTCACTCTGTCACCCAGGCTGGAGTGCAGTGGTGTAAACTTGGCTCACTGTAACCTCCATCTTCTGGGCTCAAGCAATCCTCCCACCTCAGCCTCCTGGGTAGCTGGGACTACAGGCGCACACCACCAAACCAAAATAACTTTTGTATTTTTGTAGAGATAGGGTTTCGCCTTGTTGCCCAGGCTGGTCTTGAACTCCTAGGCTCAAGTGATCTGCCCGGCTTAGCCTCCCAAAGTGCTGGGATTATAGGCGTGAGCCACCGCACCCAGCTGTGATATATTTTTATCTGATCCCCAGCATGAACCAGGACTTTAGAAGAGACATGCCATCCTTGCACCGATATTAACTATTACATTTCCCAGCATCTACTGAGCTGTCTTCACTCATCTTGCCACCTGACATCCTGAAGTTTGGGTGAAAGTCTTCTCTGGCTTACTATTCTGAAAGGCTTGGATTGTTTCCAGACCCCTTACCTTATTTGTTTGTATTTTATCATACAGACATAGTAAAATGGTAATGATTATGCTATTTTATATTTTTTCTTCCTATATAAAAATAATTAGTGGAAACTATTTGTAAAGGAAGATACATTTACTTTTGTTGGCTAAAAGTTATCTTGATTGCCAGTCTGAATAGTGCCATGGATGGTATAGGCAGGCCTGGGGCATAGATGGGAACAAACCTAAAAGATAAGCAAAGAATGGGTGGAGAGAGGATAAGGGTGCAGAGAAAACAGAGGCTTATCTGGTAGAAAGAAATAAAGTGCCCTCTGAAAGTGTCTCAAGTGCTTCCTAGTGGCACTGGTGCCATAGGCAGCTGTGTTGAGTCAAGCTGAGTATCTTCCTGATCTCCACTACTTCCTGCGGCTGAAAAGGGCACAGGTCTAGCATACACATTTATTGTAATTTAGGGAGTGAACACGGTCCAGGTATTTGAAAAGAAGACTGGTTGTCAGGAAGCATTCCTTCTGCTTCTCTGGATTGTGTGTCTGTGATTATGTGTGTGACTTTAAGAGTAGTATCCAACCTTCTCTCTACACAAATCCTCCTGCTTGTGAGATAAGGTGTGCCCTGGCTGGGGTGTTGGCAAGCCCGGTGAACATGTCTGAACTACTCTGAGGGAGAGAATTGTGAGGGTGGGGAGGGGGTGCCCCTGGGCCCAGCCTTCCCAGAGGATAAAAAGAAGTGACACCTCCCTGGGATCCAGCCACTCTGAGGCTCAGGGAGGGCTTGGTAAAGGACTTCATCCAGGGTATGAAACAGTTAATTTTTCTTCGTCTGAATAAAGATAGAACATACAATTACCCATGGATGATTCTCAGGCAAAGGCTCATATTGAGTGTCCGCTGTGTTTATGGCATAGTTGTAAGCCTAATGGATAATTAAGAACACCTAATCCTCCCTCTGAAGGCAAAGACAGTAAAATAGGGGAGGGGGGAGGCAGACTGACAGGAAACACATACATAGAACCCTATAAATCAGTATTATAATATCAGTCAGTGACATGTCTCACTACATTACTTTTGTTTAGCATGCATTATACTTTTAAAAAAACTCCCAATTAAATTATTTTCTATGAGTATATTGAAAGCTCTTCTATTTTATTTGTAAGAGTTTGGCTATTTAATATTCCTTCGGAAACATTAATGAAAATAAGATTTTCCAATTAGTCAAGTAAATTCAGGAGCACTATGTAACGCATGGAGAGGGTGAGAGATGAGGGAACTCAAATTAATTTATTAAAACATTAAAGAAACAGTATGGAACAACTAACAAATAATATGAAAAGATATATAAGTCTATGCAAGTATAATGAATGGACTATATTGAAGTTATCCAAATGAATGGAATATTGTGATAGGTTGGAAAAGTGAGAGAGGTCTATATGGAGGAAAAAGGGCTTGAACAGCTCTTAAACGACAGGTAGGAGCTAGATGGGTAAAGATGAGATGAGTTTTCTAGCTAAAGGAAATAACCTGTAAAATTGTTTTTAAAATTTTGATAGTAAAAGCCATACTCATTCTTACTTATTACTTGTTGGGAAAGAATAAAATATTTCCAAAAGAATCTGGGTGTTTGAAAAAATTGTAGAAATATTCTGTATTTTTCTCAGAAAAAATTTAAATATTCTATTTAAAAGTGACCTTCAGCCTTTCTGGTGCGAATCAGAAATGTTTCTGTATTTAAATACCATTGCAACTTTAGTTACATCTTTTCCCTATGATCCTGGAAAGATAAGATGCTAATGTTCTCACTCATAGGTGGGAATTGAACAATGAGAACACTTGGACACAGGAAGGGGAACATCACACACCGGGGCCTGTTGTGGGGTGGGGGGAAGGGGGAGGGATAGCATTAGGAGATATACCTAATGTAAATGACGAGTTAATGGGTGCAGCACGCCAACATGGTACATGTATATATATGTAACAAACCTGCACGTTGTGCACATGTACCCTAGAACTTAAAGTATAATAATAATAAAAAAAGATAAGATACCTGAGATCAATTAACATCTTTATAGTGTGTAGATATGATTGATATTAATACATTATAATAAAATAGACTAATTAGAGTTAGCGGCAAACTGTTGAGATGGTGGTATTGATGAAATATCTCTGCCCATTGCAGGAAAGTTGCAGCAATCCACTCATAGAGTGATTACCCCTTGTGACAAAAGGCAATATCTTCATATTTCTTCATTTTAAGTCAAAGCATAAATGTAGGCAGAGATGTTTTTAACTAACATGACTATGATCGTCTATGTGCCATTATCTAATTGCTCACAGAAATCAAATTGTACAAGTGCCGAGGAATCTGAATCCAGTCTTGAGCTGTCAGTGGAGAATGTCAGTCATTTCAGTAAATTGCCCCCTTAGTGTCATCCTGTATAATTGTTTAATTTTAGGCCTAAAAAACTATGAAAGAAATTTCGTGTAAAATGTACCAAAAGAACTGTCCCATTTAAAACATTTTATGCCATGCTTAGAAATGAAAATGGACCCTACAACAAGTAAGTCTATACGTTGTTTTATCAAAGTACTCAGATGCAATGGTAACCACTTGGCTTCTGTGTTCTCTAAAAAATTATCACATGTTTTCAAATTATGCATTTAACCTGTATTAACATATGGAAGTTTTGACATAGTTTCCTTTCTCAATCAACTCCGAAGAGTCAAAAGTGATTATCAAAGCTGAAAAGGCTCTTTGTATTTTCTTCAAATGTTAAAGCCATGTGTGTGAACAAGGCTTATGAATTTGCTGTTTTATTTCGTTGACATCTTAATTCAAAATGTAAACTGAAGTTTCTTTTCATTTCTTTGCACTGTTAATATTATTCTGTTTTTGGTTAGCTTGGGTAAAAACTGTTCACTGGTGTCATTTTTTATAATTAGCTTTTTATATCTTGGGGGTTTTGGTAAGCAAATAAATATTTTAAATGTAATTGGTGCAATTACTGTATGTGCATTGAACAACTTTATATTGAGCTTCATGTCATGTCACATTTTTATGCTAGTGGTTTTTTATGATTTTTTTAATTGTATGTGGTATTCTTCTGAAATATATAATTACCAACTCACCCTGAGTTGGAGAAGCAAGAGTTCTGTCGTTCTCTCAAACAGACTTGTATTGAAAGATGTAAAAAAGCTTGCTTTATTCTAACATTCTTTCCCCATCGATAAAAGTGGTTCATGTCTATGTTATTTTCACATCTTGTACAATCCCAGCATCACACTGTTCTAGTGGGAGTACAAGCAGATAACCCAAGCTTAGTCCAGATTTGATTTGGGAGAAACTAGAAGGCTGGGAAAGGAAGATGGAAGGTTGTGATGAGTAGGAGCCCAGGGGTAAAAGCAGAAAGAAATGAGAATAATGTAACCATTAGCTAAACATGTAGTTTTACCCCTGGTCCTGCCTTCGTGGCATCACATAACATGGTGAGCTTTAAGACGGCATATTTGTTCTAGCTTCACCTTTTCTCAGAATGCCACCCAGCAGCACTTTCAGGCCACATACAAACCACAGCGGAGAGGCTAGGGCAAGGGTTAGTGTGAGGGTGAGCCCAAGGAGAAGGGGAAGGTAGCACAGCCCTGGGCTCTAGGAAGTTTTGGAGAGGTTTTAGAATGGCAGGATGAAAAGTAGTGTCAAACAAAACCAAAAGGTCCTTATTAATATCCATTAGCAAAAAGAATCTAGACTGGGCACAAAGGCTCACACCTACAATTCCAGCACTTTGGGAAGCTGAGGCAGGCAGATCACTTGAGGTCAGGAGTTCAAGACCAGCCTGGCCAACATGGTGAAACCCTGTCTCTACTAAAAATACAAAAATCAGCTGGTCATGGTGGCGGGTGCCTGTAATCCAAGCTACTCGGGAGGCTGAGGCAGAAAAATAGCTTAAACCTGGGAGGCGGAGGCTGCAGTGAGTTGAGATCATACCACTGCACTCCGGCCTAGGCAACACAACGAGACTCCGTCTCAAAAAAAAAAAAAAAAAAAAAAAAAAAAAAAAAAAATCTAAGAGGAGTCAAAGTCTAAGTCTAAGATAATCATTTAAAAAGCGGAAAAATGTTGGACCCCAAATACTCTCTTCCACAGGGTATTAAGACTGACTGTGATTGGAAGACAGTGTCCTACTGAAGGGCCAGAAAAAGAAATTATCTTTGCTCAGTGTTGAACTATTCTGTTATAAAGCATTGTAAACATTATAGCAACACTTATGACCATTATAATCCTACATGTGTTCCCATTGCATGTTTAATAATTTCTCTACTTAAAAAAAATTGAGAACTAGACTGAGAAGAAAACTGATTGTAGAACAGTCAGAGAGCTTCATGCTGGTGAACATTAATAGTGATATAGTAGTCTGCCTAAATTATGATGAAATCTCTGGAGGCATCAAGGCAAAAAACAAATCAAGGGGAAGCTATTAACAGTTTAGCCCTTCTAGTTTGTGTGAGAATATGGATTCCAGCTACCAGAAGAATACTTCAACTCAGGTTGGCTGTTAGGCATTGCTAGAAATCTTTTTTTTTTTTTTTTTTTTCCGAAAACAATACTGAATTCTATACTGGTTCTGAAGGTCACCTTAATAGGAGGGCGACTTTACCTGTCTCATAACGTTGTAGAAAAATACGAGCCTGAGGGAAAGAGAAAGTTCAACAAACTTCTTACAATTCCATCCAGTGATTCTGAAGCTGAATTAGTACTGACTGCAATAAAACCTGGTAGATTATTTCAAATCTTCTCTGCCTAGATGTGCGAAGTCCTGTCAGAATCTCTTCACCAATCTGTGCACTTTATACTAAGGTGAACATTTGCCCAGCCTGTTCTTTAAGCTAGCCTAGAACATCTTCCCACAAGAAATTTTCTTTTTTCCCCAAAACCATGAATCTCAATAATCTTACGTTGATTATAATTTGGAAACACTTTATTCAAATTGCTTCAAAGAAAACCACTACCAGGTCCCCAAGTTTCCCTAGTAAGAGGCCAAAGACTTTAGAGACACTAGATTCTCCAGGAAGGTATATTAGTGCTTTTTAAAGAGCACATTGTCTCTGGTTAGTAAACTATGGTTAATGTCTTAGATGAGAGAAGGCTGAGAGCCAATGGGGTCTGTGCTCTTCTCCAGTTGGAAGGTGAAAGTGACATGAAAAGGCTATTAGGGAAAGTATATTTTTCTGCTTACTTTTCTTATCAATGGTATATTTTAAAAGTATTCCTCAAGTTCTCTTATACTTAATTGCAATGAATAGCTTATCTATACATATCATATTACTGCTTCATGCCTCTTACTGTGAAAGTAAATGATATCCACCATTGGATTTTGGTTCAGGAGGATTCCCACAGCTTTTGCCTTGATAGAACAAACCTGAGCTTTGGGGTCAAATAGACCTGAGTTTGGGTCTTAGTGTGCATTTTTAAGCAAAATCTGACCTTGAGCACTTAATCCCTGAGAGCCTGACATTCCTTATCCATCAAAAGGAGAAAGTAATACTAACTGAAAATGTTTAGAGTTTAAAGCTAAATGATATATATGTACACATCTAACACAGTGCCTAACTCAATAGTCTTTTTTTTCTTTTTTTTCATTAATTTCATGGATATTATTAAGCATCTACTTAACACTGGACACTGTACTGGATACCACACATGGGATGGAGCACATAATCCAGCCCCTTAGGAACTCACAGTGTGAAAAGTGCTACAACTGAGCGGTATCCAAAAGGCCATGTGAGCACAAAGGAGGACGCAGTTTCCTTGGCCTGGGAAAACTGGGAGAGACTATAAAGAGGTGACACTCAGGCTGTGGGTTTAAAGGGGTGAGTAGGTGGGAAAAGTTAGAAAGGCATTCCAGGCAAAGACAGACTTAAAAAGGGCCAGTTCTGTGGGAGTTAAAGCATACAGTTTGGGTAGAGGAGTAGCAGAAGAGAAGTCTGAGAAGTGATGTTTGGTCCTGGGATGCCATGGATTTTCAAACAGTGAAATTACTTCATCAAATCCAGACTTGGAAATCTCCCTCCATTGAACATATGGAGGACAGATGACAAGGAAGCCTAGCAGGGAGGAGTCTGGTGAGGAGGCTGTCTCCCCAGCCCAGAGCAGAGGCTGAGGCCTGACCTGAGGCAGGGCAAAGGGAATGAGATGAGAGGGTCTCAGAGACGGAGCCACTAGAGCTTGGTGGCTGGTTAGAAGGGGATGCGAGTCACAGATGACAGCAGCTTGGTGGATAGTGATGCCATTTGTTTATAAAGAGAATATGGGAGACTATGAAGGCAAGATGCATTCATTCTGGACTAGTTAAATTTGAGGAGTTTAGGATACTTTGGTGGAGATGTCTTATAAGCACTTGGAAGCTTTTGTTCTGGACTAGAGATAAAGCTTTGGCCTTCACTGATGCAGAAATCATAGTCAGATGTGATTATTACACACTATATGCCTATATCAAAATATTTCATGTACTCCATAAATATATACACCTATATGCCCATAAAAATTTTAAAAAAGAAATCATGGTCAAATCTTTGGAAAGGATGCCTTTATTTGGGGAACACATATAGAGTGAGAAAGATGGGGTCCTGGGAAGCACACTACCCACCTGGAAGCCAGTAGAGCACAAAGCGACGACCTGGCCAAGACAGAAAAGAGAGAGAGAGAGAAGAGCGAAGAGAGAATAAGAAGACGGAGCATGGTAACAACCATGTGAAGAGGAGAAGCAGCAAAATTCTCTCAGAAATAAAGGAGGGAGAGAATTTGAACCTACAAGTTGTATAGAACAACATCATGTGCTGCAAATAATTCAAAGTAGAAAGAAGACTGAAAAACGGCCATTAGATTTGGCCCTTGGGAGGTCACTGATGATCTTAGTATTTAATGCAGAGGTGAAGGTAGAAAGCATTCCTTTGAGTGAACCTGGAAGTGCAGGCAGCAATATGATAACTGACCTAACATGACTCATCTTTTATAAAATCTTTACGAAATCATTGAGACTGGAAGAGGTGCCCCAACACTAAAAATGGGCAAATGTTTTCTCAATTTTTGACAGCTAATGGAAAGCTTAAGCTTCATGGCCTCTTCCAGGCTCTTAGAAGGGGCCCATGCATGTGAAGGTCCATGAAGCTTAAGCCTCAAGAGCTTAATGGAGAGTCTAGTCTCTATCTAAGAGAATTAGATCCATAACTGCTTAGTACTGTGGCTCAAAGATGCAGTCCCAAAAGTAGACCTCGGTTCAAATCTAGATTCAACCTCTTTCTTGCTTTAGGATTTTTATTTGATTGATTGATTGAGACTTATTATTCTGTCATCCAGGCTGTCATCCAGGCTGGAGTGCAGTGGCTCAATGTAACTTCTAACTCCTGGGTTGAAACAATCTTTCATCTTTCTGCCTCAACCTCCCTGTAACTAGGGCTGTAGGCACGTACCATCATGTTAGGCTAATTTTTTTTTTTTTTTTTTTTTTTTTTAGAGACCAGGTCTCACTGTGTTGCCCAGTTGGTCTTGAACTCCTGGCCTCAAGCAATTCCCCCTCCTCAGCTTCCCAAAGTGCTGGGATTACAAGTGTGAGCCAGTGGGCCTGGCTGTTGTAGGATTTTAATGAAGGTCACTTAATATCTGTGAGCTTTAGTTTTCTCATTTGTAAAACAGAAATAGTAAAAGTATCTGTTTCATAGAATTGTTGTAAAGATTAAATCATACATAACCTGAAAACCATTAGCACAATACTTGGCATACGTTTTAAGTGTTGAGAAATGGTACCCACAGTGAATATTACATTATTAGTTATTTTTGTATTACCAACTAATTACTGTACCTGGGAGTGCTGAAGAGAGGATTCTTGCATTATGTTTTACTATATCTTTCATCCTGTTCTAATTTAAAATTTTATTAATGATGATTTAAAAATATATAGGTCTTCTCACCTAACATACAGATAATAAGAAAACGCATTGGTGGGCAGAACCTGAATCCCAGATTAGACAGTGGAGCAAAGGACTAAACATAATAAGATTAATTAAATTTTAAAAGCCATAAATATAAGGCCTAAAACTAGGGCCCCTAGAACTATTTTAGTACAAGATAAATACGTGGTTTTATAACAGCATGGGTAAAATATTGAAGGGTTTGAGGTAACATGTCAAAAGATAACAGCATTGTAGCTCTATTAATCAAAGTATTAATCTCAGAATCTTTCTTTGCTATTTTGTCCTGGGTTAGCTCTTAAGAGTATGGTCTTCACTTCTGAGGGCCATACCTCAAGAGAGAGATAGATAACCACTTTCAAAGTTTCTTGACTAGGGCAGTAAAAGGACTCAATTCCATGTCACTTGGCAAGCAATATTAAATTCCTTGAGCTACAGTTTTTAATGATATGGACAAAAGGAGACTATGATACCCCGTTTATATAGTTTGGATCTGTGTGCTTTCCCAAATCTCATGTAGAATTGTAATCCCTAGTGTTGGGTGTGGGGCCTGATGGGAGATGATTGGATCATGGAAGTGGTTTCTCATAGTTTAACACCATCTTCTTTGGCGTTGTCATTACAAAAGTGAGTTCTCATGAGATCTGGTTGTTTAAAAGTGTGTGGCACCTCCCTACTCTCTCTCTCTTCCTCCTGTTCCAGCCATGTGAAGTCCCTTGCTTCCCCTCTGCCTTCCACCATGATTGGTAGCTTCCTGAGGCCTCCCTGGAAGCAGAAGCCACTATACTTCCTGTACGGCCTGCAGAACTGTGAGCCAATTGAGCCTCTTGTCTTTTTTCTTTTTTCTTTTTTTTTTTGTTTTGAGATGGAGTCTCACTCTGTCACCCAGGCTGGAGTGCAGTGGCATTATCTTGGCTCACTATAGCCTCTGCCTCCTGAGTTCAAGCGATTCTCCTCCCTCACCCTCCTGAGTAGCTGGGACCACAGGCACACGCCACCACTCTTGGCTAATTTTTGTATTTTTAGTAGAGACAGGGTTTTACCATGTTGTCTAGGCTTGAACTCCTGACCTCAAGTGATCCACCCACCTCAGCCTCCCAAAGTGCTGGGATTACGGGTGTGAGCCACTGCACCCAGCCAAGCCTCTTTTCTTTATAAATTACCCAGTCTCAGATATTTCTTTATAGCAGTGTGAGAATGGACTAATGCACCCCTGGATGAGAATACTACTTAGAGGACAATCTGACAGTACCTATCAAAATTAAAAATGCACACAGCCTTTGACCTAACATTCCACTTCTAAGAATCTATCCAACAGAAATTTTCACATTAAATGTCCATGAATGTAAGTACAGACTATCTTCATTTTCCACGGTAGTGTGGGACTGTAAAAATGACAGTGCCAATTGAAACTGTGCAAAGCAATCTTAATAATCAGTGGAAAAATTATGATTGTTTTATGATCTTTAAACATTTTTGTCAAAAACATTTAAAACTTTCTTACTATTGGTTATAAATGTATAGGAAAGTGGGGAAAATAGTAAAACTAATATTTAGTTTGCTGAAATTTAAAATATTAGAAACATTGAAAATGAAAGTATTTTATCTCTTTGCAAAAGAATTATCAAGAGCAGTTTAAACAGGAAGGGAAGGGGGAAGCAGAAGGGTGAAAACAAGTTGGCTAATGGGTACAAAAATAATTAGATGGAATAAATGCTAGTATTTGAGAGTACAGTAGGGAAATTACAGTTGACAATAATTTATTATATATTTCAAAATAGCCAGAAGAGAAGAATGGTAATGATCCTAACACAAAGATGAATGAGGTGATAATATCCCAATTACCCTGTTTTGATCATTATATATTGTATACATATATCAAAATATCACATGAACCCCCAAAATATGTAAAACTATGATATATCCATAAAGAGTACAAAAATATCTAAAAATTAAAAAAGAGTAGTTTGAGCAATGCTTGCCTTTAGAGTCTCATCATATAGCTTACCATATAAAGGAAGCATCTTTTCTGTGCCTTAATGAATTATCATACTCCTGTCTAAGTTTCTATCAATTTCTAACATTTTATCCTTTGCACTTTTGATGTTGTATCTTCAAGAATTCTTTTAATGTGAAGTTTTTCACTGGTGTTACTTCCTCTGGGACCTCTTCATCCTTTCTATCACAATCACTTTCTTCTTTTATGTTAATAAGTTTGCCTTTACTAAGTTCCTCTAGCTACATAGCTAGCTAGAGTCTCCTCAGTGGCAGCAATTGTCAACATTCCTTTGGTCAACTACAATAACTCCACTGACATTCAATTCAAATTTTAATTCTACTGTTATCACTTTTAGTTTATTTGTTGTACCTCCCTTTTTGCTGGTCAGTTTTCCTTTTTCAGTTACCCCTTTTTGTAACGTGTCACGTTGGTTTATCACTGGGAGACAGGGAACAGCACAACTACATTCTTTGCTCTCTGTGCATGGACTGAATAACAGATGTGCAGTGAACAATCACCAACAGACTTTGAAGGAAGTGATGTGATTGGTCACTGATCATGATATGCATGTGTTATTTACATAGCAATTTGTGGAGACCAAGCAGTGAAGTTTGTACTTTATGCAGTTACTCATATTAACATACTGTAGTAACTGAAACTTGAACTGCATTGCTGGGGGAACAACTGTGATAACTGAAATTTGTGAATATTGAAACCATGAACAGCAAGGATTGCCTGTATAAGGATGTTCACTACACCATTCTTTGTATTAGCAAAAAGTGGAGATTAAAAACCTGAGTGAAGAAATGGTTAAGTAAAAGTTAGCACATCTACACTATGAAATTGTTAAAAAGAATGAGGTCAATCTTATATGTATTGACAGGGAAGGGTGTCCAATGATGTGTTATGAAATGAAAAAAGCTTGTTGGAGAACATTATGTATAGTATAATACCACGTATATAAAAAAGAAATATTTATGTATATTTGTTTATTTTTATGTTTGGATTTCATAGAAAAGGCTGTGGAAGGCCCACCTAATTGTCAGCAACACTTACTTCTGAAGAGTAGAAATTGAGGACTGGAGTTTGGTGGTGGGCAGACTTTCACATTGTATTCTCACACTTTTTAATAATTTTTTCCCCAATAAATGCATGATTATTTGTTAATTTTTCAAAAAATGTACAAAAATTTAAAATCTCATATGAGGAACCATTTAAGATGTTTTGCATGTCATGGAGAACATGATGTCATTCTTCAAACATTTGAAGGGCCGTCATTGGAAGAAAGATTACATTTGTTCTGAAAGATATTGAACAGCTGAAATGGGACCAATGGATGTAATAAACTCATTTCTTAAACTATAAGAAATGTAAAATCCTTATAAAGACCATACACAGGGCTTTCAGTCAGACTGCCTGAGTCTTAACTCCTTCACCATCACTTACTAACCTTGGGTATATTTCTTAACCTTTCTAGGTCTCAACTTTTATATCTGTGAAATGAGTAATCAAACTAATGCTACCTTTGAGAGCAGTGATATCTTCAAGGTGGAGTTAGTGTTGCTTCATAACCCTTCTATGAGCTCCATCAGCTTTCTCCCCTAGACTACCCCCAAATAAATATACAAGCTAAGTAAAAAACAAAAACAAAAACATGGGCCAGCTAGGTGAACACAGCTTCCAGACAAGTACTATAGTCATCCACTTCTAATCAAATTACTACTGTAAACCCTTTCTTTATAAAAAGTCATCTAGAGCTGCCACTGCCTCAGAAGGTATTGAGAGGATTAAATGAGATAATTAATATAAGACTTATAGTGTGATGCCTAGCACACAGTAAATACTAATGAAACAGAAATCACACATACACATAAACCCACTAAATCATGTTATAAATGAGATGACATTTTAACCGGGGGTATATTGAACAGGTTTTCCTTTCAGTGAGTAGGGGGAAAATGGTTTGATAATTAAAAGCCTAGTACACTCTTGTTGCTCTTGGATCCTGTTTCCTTTCAGTTTTCCTGTCCTTGAGGTTCAGTGACTTTTCTCATTCTTTTGTTAATTCAGCCACCATTTATTGAGTACCTACTGAGTTCCAGGTTCAGTCCTAGGTGCTGGCAGCACCAAGATGAAAAAACAGGGACTCTGTGCTCAGATTGCTCCAATCAGAAAGAGAAGGAAGTTGGATAATTGCAATATGATGTGATCTGGGTTAAAAATAATAAAGGTCTGTAAATGATATTAATGGAGCAAGCAGAAAAACATACTGAGGTCAGTCTGAGGGAGCCAGAGATAGCATCCTAGAGGAAGAAACGTCTGAACTGGAGCTCGAAGGGAAGACAGGCATCTGCTGAGTAGAAATCCTCTGTCATGGGATGTATGCAGACGCTGCTTGATGTGGGTTGTGAGATTTTCCATGACTGTTCGTAAAGCTGAAATGACAGTAAATTTGGGCTTCTCTTTTTCCCAACATTTGACTGTACTTATGGAAAACCAAACAAGTAATTATTCAGATATGTTAGACATGTGATGACACAAACTCACCCATTCCTGCTCTCGTGTCCTTACCCTGTGGCTTTCATTCTTAGTATCAAGCGGGTCACCACTGTACCTTTAGCCAAGGCCTTCTCCCTGTGAAGCTTTGTAATTTTATTGGGAAGGAAAGTCTTTCCCCCAAATCTTCCACTCATGTCTCATTAGACAGAATGGTGTCATGCAGTCACCATAAGTTGTGAGGGAGGCTGAAAATTAATCTAGAAAACTACAGTTCCTGCCAGAGCAAGAAATACAACTTCTCCATCATTCCTAGTTTGGTCTTATTTTTATAGTTGTAGCCATTTGTTTTAGTTCCCTGGGGTTTCTGTAACAAAGTACCACACACTAAGTTGCCTAAAACCACAAAACGATTCTTTCACAGTTCTGGAGGCTAGAAGTCCAAAATCAAGGTGCAGAGCCATGCTCCATCTGAAACCCCTAGAGGAGTCCATCACTGCCTCCTTGTAGCTTCTGCCGTCAATCTTTGGCATCCCTGGGCTTGCAGCTGCATCACTGCAGTCACCACCTTTGTCGTCACCTGGTACTCTCCCTGGGTGTCTCTCTGTCTTCACATGGCCAGTCATATTGGACGAGGGGCCCACTGTACTCCAGTGTCACCTCATCTTAACCTAACTAATGATATCTGCAGTGACCCTGTTTCCAAATAAGGTCATATTTTGAGGTATTGTGGGTTAGGTAGAGGGAAGGAGATCAATCCATAATATCATTGCTTTGCGCTTAGTGTGTAAACAAGAAATGCTCTATTTCCAAGTGATGTTTCTTTATACCTAGGATTAGTAATGAACTTTTAAAAGCCTTATTTTTATTCCTAGTTTGAGAAACAATTATTTTAACCACAAAACTGTGGCAATAGAAAAGATTACTTGATAAACCATTTTCAAATAACTGGTTACAAATTTAGAAGAAAGTTTAAAGATCCAGACTATACTGTATGCCAAAAAAAAATGCACAAATGTGTTAAAGAGTTAAATATTTTATAGAATTGCAGGAATTGGTCTTTTGAATATTTGTGTAGTTATAAGAATCAGTAAATATTATAAAAGATTCCTAAGTCCTAACTGTATAAAGATATAAAACTTATTGCACAAGAAAAAAAAAAAAGCAGTGGAGAAATGACAGACTGGGAACATTACAACGAATAATTCAGACAATAGACATGAACAATTCATACAACTGTTAAGACCCCAATAGCTAGATGGTCAAAGAATGTGACCAATCTAAAAACACCATGTTTGTTAAACAAGCATATGGAAAAACGTTCAGTAATAGTTTAAAAGTGCAGTGTGACTGATAAATTATTATATTGCTGATGGTGATATAAATGGATATAATCCTTCTGAAAAGCATTTGGCAAATACATGCAGACCTATAAAATAAAGCTATAAAATGTTCATTCAATTGATGTTTCTGGGAACTTACCCTAACTAAATAGGCCAAAGAAGAAAAAAGCTGTGTTTATGAAGCTGTTAATTGCAGAATCATTTGTAATAAAGTAAAAACTTGGGAGCAATCTAGTTATCTGAAAGTAGAATAGTCAACTGACTTATGCATCCTTTTGTTGGAATATGCAGACATCAAAAGGTCTTGTAATGACCTGTGGGCAACATGAAGAAATACCTGTGTTTTAAAGTTGCATGCTTTTTAGCCAGGCACCGTGGCACATGCCTGTAATCCCAGCACTTTGCTTGGCCAAGGCAGGTGGATCACCTGAGGTCAGGAGTTTAAGACCAGCCTGGCCAACTTGGTGAAATGCTGTTTCTACTAAAGATACAAAAAACAGCACTCTAGCTTGGGTGACAGAGTAAAACTTTGTCTTAAATAAATAAATAAAGTTGCGTATTTTTAAAAAGTGGCATCTATGATTGCAATTATGGTAAATTTAAAAGTATGCATGTGGAAAAAGTCAGCAACAATGAGATAGTGACGTGTGTGGAAGGTATTAGGGAGCCTGGAGTTGTGTTAAGTTGAATGATTACGAATCCTTTTCCCAACTTTCGTATAATTTAAAAATATTTAAATGTATTCAACTTACAATGAGTTTAAAATCCTCCTGTACTTTTTGCATGTTAATGAAACCATTAGAAGGAAAGAAGAATTTAATGAGCTTTCTGGGAAAAAAAAAATAATTTAGCTCACAGTAGTATTGTAAATCACACCAGATGTTTTTCTGTCATAAAAAAGTCTGTACTAAGTAGTGGGATTATTCTAATGTGAAAAAGTGACATTTGAAGAAAGCTTTTTAATACAGTATATGTGCATTATATGATTAATGGTGATGTTTTTGACTGGTGAAGTAATTATTTTAATCCTGTCTCATCATTCACTTTAGTTTTGGTTTTGTGGTTGAGATTTTAAAGCTATGTTTATAAAGAAAATAACTCTACCCATAGGCTGGAGAGAAATTGTTTTACTTTCACCACGACAAATTATCTCTTCTAACTTTCTAGTTATGACTTAATAGTGTGGATTTAATGGTAGGTAATCAATGTATTGATACTATTTTAGCAATCTCTTTTACTTATGTTCTTATAAAGAGGACTTCCCCTCGCTTCTCGGAGGCAGAGTTTATAAGAACTGTAAAAACATGATCATTAGCCCTGTTCCTTGTTCCTGGTGGGGCACCCCTAGGATGTTCCCTAGGCTTGCTGAACTGCTCAGCATCCCCAAGGGAACACAGGTGCTGACTCTCTTCGGGGGTGTGAGAAGTAACCAGGGATGACAACCCCTCTGGGCTCTCCACTGGTAAGGCTTGGTTATGCCTCTATGGTTGACTAGGCTTTGAATTCACTGGTCTGAATTTACTATCTGAATATTAAGGTTGGGTGGTAGTGCATCTCACCACCACTGCCTTTCCCTCTCCAAAGGAGCAAGCGCATGCACGCACGTGCATACAGACACACGCTCTTGCACACAGGTTTAATGTGAAACAATCAACATATCCTTTAAGAGAAAAGGTGGTGTCTAGTGAGAGGACTGTGGGAGTGGGAGTGATGATGGAAAGGAGTTAATCCGTGTCTCCAAAATAAAGGCTAGACAATGAGGAGCCCTGCAAAGCAGTCCTGGACAATTGACATCTACTGACTCCCTAGTGAAATGCAGCCTGCCCTCAGTTATTCACAGACCGATCATCTAAAGTGTGGATTATCCAGGCCATATGCTTCTCCTCCTTTGCCATCTGGCCAGTTGCCTGCTTCCCTTCTTATTAATATGGAAAATAGTCAAAATACCTCAGTCCATTTCTGCCAAACCTTTTCTATTACCTCTATCAGTCCTCCCTTTAAGCTTATTCTGTGCACATCCTGGTCAAATCTGGTCACTTGGCATATTCTGATTCCTCCCAGGACACACTGGTTAGTTTCTAACATACAGTCTTGAACTTGTTGATCCTGGCTTCATAAGAGTCTTTTTTTTTATTATTTATCACTTCACTAGCTAGTGAGCTCCTTTAAAGCAAGGGACATCTCCTCTGCTTTTAATATCCTCTTCAACTGGCCCAGAGAGTTCCTCTTCACAAGGCAGGTATGGGACAAGTGTTGTTGGCTGAGTACTATTCATTGTCATTTCAAACAGATAAGGAATGAGAAAGTCACAACAGAGAGGAGCAGTAAGCTGAAGTGCTATTTGCTGTAAAAATCAACCAAAAGAGAATCGCAGACTTTTAGAATTGGAAGGAACATTAGATATAGTTTTATCTCGTTGGAGTAAAGTAACTTGTCCTTGGTCACCCAGAGCATTTGTAGCAGAGCTAGGACTAGACTTCACCTCTTTAGAGCGCATTTCTCTTATACGACAGTCATCTAAGGATTATACAGAAATGGAGTTATGCAGAAGGTACGCAGAAAAGGAGCGGCTTAGGTTAGGTTCCCAGGAGGAGGAGTCTATATTAGTGACTGGTGACTAACCAAGATTAATGAAAAATTGTATCCCCCTTTTAAGTAAATTAATCTTTTGGGATTATAGATATGATAGCAATAATTTGGAGTTATTTTTATTCATTTTAATGACTGATCTAAAACAAGAATTGAAAAGATCTCATGGAGTGCCTAGAACAAAACTGACACGTAGTAGGCATCAGTTAATATTTGTTGAGTGAAAGGATGAAACCAGAACTGTCACATTTTAGCCTAAAGACTAGGAGTATTGTTCAGTTCCAGTATAATCAAACCCATTTATGAAAACCATTAGAGTCTTTCTTTGAATGAAAAATTTCTTAGTTTGCCGTGTATTTTAATTGACTCTGGATAAATAATTCAGCCATTAATTACAGTGAACTTATAAATACCTGTTTGTGGATGCTGTAAATTACCAGAGAAAGCTAGTGCCCTGTCACTTACCAATGAAATGTCCATTGAACATTTTATGATCTTAGCCTGAACATTTCAAATAGGATTCATGTAAATTTCCAAGGCGAATCTCAAACATCAGATAACATTTCCAATTCCGGTTGTGGGGGAATGTAATTCTATGTAACTTACATAGAATTTAGGTTTAGAATTCTGTAATTCATGAACCTTTACATGAAGGCAAAATTGAATTCTATTGTTTTCTTAAGTTTTTTACATTACTCAAATAATACATATTCATGGTAGAGAAAAATTAGAAAATATAGGTAATCGTAAAGAAGAAAAAAACCACTCTTAATCCTAGGAACCAAAGATTAACTGTTAAGAATTAGTTGTGTAAACTTCAGACCTTTTTCTACGCATATTCATGGGGTCATGTGCTACACACCATTTTTAGTTTTTGTTTTTTTGTGAAACAGAGTCTCGCTGTGTCAGCCAGGCTGGAGTACATTGGCACTATCTCGGCTCACTGCAACCTCCACCTCTTGGGTTCAAGCAACTCTTGTGTCTCGGCCTCCCGAGTAGCTGGGACTACAGATGTGCGCCACTGCGCCTGGCAAATTTTTTGCAATTTTTGGTAGAAACGGGGTTTCGCCATGTTGGCCAGACTGGTCTCGAACTCCTGGCCTCGACTGATCCGCCTGCTTCGGCCTCCCAAAGTGTTGGGATTACAGGTGTGAGCCAGTGTGCCTGGCCTACACGCCATTTTAAAACGACTTTTTTCATGTCTTAGGAATATTTCTCAGTGTCAGTAAATATTTCTAGGAACCATTCTTAATGGTTGCAGAGTATCCTGTTACGTACATGTACCATAATTTGTCTAACCCCTTGCTTTTGGATATTTAGGTTATTTTCCATTTTTTGCTATTATAAATGCTGCTGTGATGAACTTTCTTATTATACATCTTGACTCACGTGTTGAGTGATATTCTTAGAATGCATTCTGAAGAGTACAATTGCTGAATTTAAAATATACCCAGTATTAAGAGTGGAAAATAGGAATTTTTAGGTCAAAGAGATCACTTTTTAGTCAAAGAGATCACTTTCATGTAGACTTTGAAATGCAGGCTTTTAGAGACTTAGTACTTAATTTTGGCTCTTCATGGCAATAATAAACACATTTTTATTATGCATTAATACAATTGTATTTAATAAATGATAAGCTCCCAAATGCATTGTTTTAGATGGTTTTTAAACATTTAAATGCTTTAAATGGTGGTATTCTTCTAGTAATAATAATGATAAATTATGCTGATCAGTTTCCTCATTATTTTCAAAGCCTGGGTGCTTTGTTTGGCTAGTTGACATGAGGCAGTTTCTTGCTGGAGGCAAAATGTCATTGGACCATGCACTAATCTCCCTTCCCCTTCCCCATTTTACCCATTTCTAGGCTGATTATATAAACAATGTGTTGTCTTTTTAATTAAGTGAAAGTGACTCATTACAGGTGCTTTTCAACTATCTGAACTTATCTCCTAAATAGGCTTTGCATTATCTATACCCAAATGAGAATATGGTTATTCAGGCAAGGCCACTCTAGAAGAGCATTTAAAGCAAGGAGCAGAGAGTCTTCTCCAGTTTTGCACGCAATAGGATGTAAGAGCAGGGCTACCCAATTAGGAAAGGCGACAGGGTAAGCGGGGAATGAGGCCATGCTTACCAAGCTTGTTCAACTTGATGACGTTATGGTTTTCATGATAAAGTCTACAATAACCTTTATCTTTTTATATTCAATTTAATGGCCTTGGAATCTGGAGAAGCCAGTAGGACCTCATTTACCATGTAGCAAACATCAGCCTCTTCTGGTACAATATTTTGTGCTAACTAAAAGAGACATGAAATTAAAAATAGGTCAGAAGGCTTTCCGTTCCAGTTTTGCTGATTTAAGTGGGGCAGTGGGGAGGGTAGGCAAAACATTAGTTTCTTTTAAGTGGTATTATGGAGAAAATAATCTATTAATAAGTAAAAAGAGATTGCAGCACTATGAGAAGAGTAAAGATTATGTTTTGTGAAAAGAGCTCTTTCTGAAGCATCGGAGAAGCATAATTCCCCAAATAATTTCAAGTTATCTACAAGTAGTTTTTGCTTGAAGAAAGGAAGGGAACGTTATTTATTGGTAATATTTTAATTGTCTTTATGTAAGGCTGTGATGAAAGAGGTGAATGTGTGTTTTACCAAATCATTTCTTCATTCATAAGACAGTACATTTAAATCCTCTGAGAAACTTTTCTCAAAAGGAATTATGTTTTTCTTTAAAAAAAAAAAAAAAAAAAAGATGAACAAAAATAATGGTACTTCTGAAAGTATGTTTAGAAGGCCCTGGCTTCGCAATAAGAGTGGATAAGGAATGTAAACTCAGGTACATTACAGCTTTTCTCAAAAAGAATTTAATAATAAGAATGTGGATAATAAATGTAAATTCTGGGCCATGGCTGCATGACTGCAATGAAGCACATTATATAAATACAAATAGCTGTTGACATTTGAGGTGAGTTATTTCTCCCTTCTCCATTCCACTGTGACAGTCGCTCTGTTTCACTGAGCACGCTGAAACCCATTGTGCCCTCTAATTATGACACTAAAGGCCTCTGGAAAAGGCCCGCCCACCCCACCTTTTTTTACTTGGTCACTAACAAATCCCTCATTATTACTCCCAAAATAAGAAAAAAAAACTTATGGCAAGAGTCAGATGGGCAGAGATGACCTTCTGACAGAAAAAAAAGTTCCTATTTTAAATGAGGTAGCACACTTAAACTTATATTCGAACAATGTGATCGCTGTTAAATACACTGGATAAATGTTTTTCTGACACTGCAAGCAGGAAGATAAGCATCCCCTTATACACCAGGGCCACAAGTGCTCTCAAGAAGCACCTACTATCAGAAAGAACCACAAAACTAAAATGATTGATTTTTGACAGGGACATTCTGACATCCAGACTGGGTGACATTAATGTGTTTAATAGGTTGTTTCAAATATCCTTCAGATATCTGAGGATACAGGCAGTTGCTAATTTGTTCTAATTGTGCTGGTCAGAGTGCAGCCCCACTTGAAATCCAATTTGTGTGAGAGCCATATGAAGGCCATCCTGTGGAGAGGTCAGGACCTCTTGGAGTTGAATTTTAGAAGATTCAGACAACTTCTTCAATTTGAGGTGTTCCTGGTATATTGAAGAACTAAAGAAATACCAGAAGAGTGTTGCACAAGTTAATTGATTTTCAGTGTTTACATATGTCAATGTCTAACCTGACTCATTTGGAGAGGGCTTTAAAAGTCTTAGCACTGAGGATTCCCATGAATATTGTGAACCCAAAGTCCAAAATGACTCTTCCACCCTCCCTATGAAAGGATTGGCAGATCAGAAATTTGGTTACATGTACCATCAAGATATTTCTGGCCAAGGTCATGCCTTCCATACTTTATGGTATGTAAGTCTGGAATTAAACTAAGTCTTTAAGTTCACGAATAGATGAACATGGAGCTTTTTTCTGAACAACTATGTCCTGACTACAAGTGTTCCTGAGGCCACTTCTGAAAGCAGCTTACCACTTCACTAAAACAGCAAAAGCAAGGCAATTCTGTTTTTCAAACTACATCTTTGCCAGGTACATGCTTACTACTTTGTAGATTTTTAGGACAAAAAAAAAAAAAAAGCTTCTTTTGGTAACAGAATAACTGACAATGATGGATTCTCAAGCATTTCTGCTAACCAAAGAAGGAAAATGAGATTGTACCCCTTTAGAATTGGAGTCCAAAATAGTATGGCATACTCAACATTTATCTAACATCTTAGGTGTTCGTTTTAAAATTCATATAAATGTCTCATTTTCCTCCATACTCTGTTTTTATAGAAAATAATGGTGTCTCTCCTCAAATTATTTTTCACACAGATTTACTGTCCTGAATTTTCCAGAAATGTAGATACTTTTAAATCAAAGGAAGATGGTATTTTGTTTTGTTCAGAACTTTTCTATTCCAGAAAATCATGTCAATTGACAGCAAAGCCATTTGTGGTCACTGAGCCTCCTGTGTAAAGCACCGATGTCATTCTGTAGTTGTCATCACTGTATTCAGAGTGATTCTACATATAGGAGTGAGCATGCAACTGCTTCCATGTCTTCTAGTGCTGCTGAGAATTTGTATATTAAGATACACATTATTTATTATCAATTACTTTCCTGAACAATGTTCGTTTAGGGCACTAAAAATATCTTTGTAGGTAGTTGATATTACTTATGAATTTTATTTCAGGACAGCAAAGAAAAATACGAGATAGTTGTTATGAAAAGGGGGCACGGGGTGTGCTAGAGTGGCTCACCACCGCCTTATGGAGTGGGCTAGTTGGCTGTAGAGTAGAGCTGACTCTTTGCACAGTTGCATGTTGACCCTCTGAAGAAGTTTTTTACAAAAATATGATGTCATGTGAAGACCTTGACAGAATTAGCAAAGCGGTTGAGATGCATACTCTGGAGTCAGACAGACTCCAGTTCACATCTTGGCTTTTATACTTACAGCTGTATGACCGTAGACAATCTATTTACCCTCTGGCAGACCCCATTTCCTCAATTATAAGATAAGATAACTTGTGAAATGCCTTCCAGAAGGTTACTATTGCATTTATTCTCGTCACCACTCTTAATGAAGAGAGTCTTGTAACAGGTAACTCTAATTGTCTTCAGAGTTCAGGTCCCCAAGAATTATGCCTTCTAAAAGCTAGTCTATTTCCTTCCAGTGGGAGCCATTTCATTCATGCTGCTCTACTCTTCACTTGGACTGCTAGCAAACATGGAGCTAAGTACTCAAGCTTAATTGCTGTGGCTTTCCTCAAGTAGGGTTTCAATACTGTAGTTTGCCCTCACTCCATTCCCTCCTCCATTTCCCCCTTACTACTAAATTTTGGTCTTTCATCCCATGTTGTTAGCTGTTGGTCCTGGTGATTCTGTGGTTTTATTATAAAACCGCTTTTGTGTGTGTGTGTGTGTGTGTGTGTGTGTGTGTGTGTGTGTTTGGTCAAATGATTATCTCAAATCATTTAGAAAACGTAGGTGAGGCTGAGCATAGTGGCTCACACCTGTAATCCCAACATTTTCAAGGCCAAGGCAGGAGGATTGCTTGAGTCCAGGAGTTCAAGATCGGCTGGGGCAAGATAGTAAGACCTTATCTCTACAAAATAAAAAAATAAAAGAATTAGCCGGGTTTGGTGGCTACACACCTGTAAGCCCAGCTACTTGGGAGGCTGAAGTGGAAGGATAGCTTGAGCCCAGGAGGTTGAAGCAACAGTGAGCCATGATTATAACACTCCAGCCTGGGCAACAGAACAAGACCCAGTTGCAAGAAAGAAAAAGTGGTGGAGGGCAGAGTTCAGTGGGTCATGCCTATAATCCCAGCACTTTGGGAGGCTGAGGTGGGAGGATCCTCTGAGCCCAGAAGTTCGAGACCAACCTGGGCAACATAAGGAAACCCCATCTCTACAAAAAAAAAAAAAAAAAGAACAATTAGATGGAAATTAAATAAGTAAAATAAGAAAGAATAAAGCTCCATTCTCTTTATGGTACTTTATAGTATTTATTTCTGTAGGTGGCAAAGTTACTTTTTTCCCTTAATTTATACTGTCTGTTCATGGTAGTATTAGATCTTTACTGTATCACTTACTTGGGGAAATATGACAATAACACTAAGATGATATTTTACCTAAAATACTCATCTATAGAGTTATTTCAACATAAATTATTTATTTCTATTTTCTAGCAAAAATCTGAAGAATAGCACACATTGCTGTCTCTCATCCTATTATTATAGAATGGTAATTCTCAAGCTTTTTGATCCCTGGACACCTCTTTGCACTTTTAAAAAGTGCAAAGACCCAAAAAACTTTTGTTTATATGAGTTATAGCTATCAATATATATTGTATTAGAAATTAAAACTGAGAATTTTAAAAATACTTACAAACTCATTCAAAATAACATTAAACTCATTATATGTTAACATAAATAACATATTTTTATGAAAAGTAATTATATTTTCCAAAACAACAATTCTTATAGAAGAGAGTCATTATTTTTACAAGCCTCTTTAATGTCTGTCTCAGTGGAAGACAGCTGGACTGTCATACCTGCTTCTGCATTTAGTCTGTTGCCATAACATATGTTATGTGACCTCATGTGAGAATGAGAGTGGAAAAGGCAAATATGTATTATTATTATTATTGTTGTTATTAATATTGTTAACATAGCTTGGACCTTATAGGTCTCCTGGAAGTGTCATGGTCCAGGGTCTGGACTACACTTTGAGAACTGCTGCTGTATTATAGAAGATAGCCAATACATATTGCAAGATAAGAAATGGAAATAATATTTTGCTCACATTTTTAATTTTTAGTGGTTTCAATGAGCTACTAAGTTTTAAAAAATATGCCTCTTAATCCTTCTTCCAAAGTCTGTAGAAACATTAAGGTCGAACTATGGTTGACAGGAATGTTTAGATTTTTTCCTTGAAGATCTGGCCAATATATTTTAGTTTTGTTTGTTTGTTTGTTTGTTTGGAGACAGGGTCTCACGCTGATGCCTAGGCTGGAGTACAGTGGCACAATCATGGCTCACTGCAACCTCAGCTCTCAGGTGATCCTCTCACCTCAGCTTCCTGAGCAGCTGGAACCATGGGCATACACTACCATGCCTGGCAAATATTATGTATATTTTGTAGAGACAGGGTCTCACTATGTTGCCCAGGCTGGTCTCGAACTCCTGGTTTCAAGTGATCCTCCCATCTTGGCCTCCCAAAGTGCTGGGATTACAGGCATGAGCCACCACACCTGGCCAGGCCAGTGTATTTTGAAAGGTACTAGCAATATATGGCATCAATGTTATGTTTTTGGGAATAGTTTTTTTAAAAATATATGTATTGAACAGGGATGATCCTTTTACTTGTGGTATATAAGAAAACTTAGCTTTTTTACCCTTCCAATCTATAGTGGTAAAGCTAGCTTTATTAAACCATTATTTTTATTTGTGTGTGTTGCTTGTTATATCATCTTTATACCATTCAATAATGAGAGTAGAACAAATTGATTTCTTATTCCTGCCGTGAGATGGTTCACAATGAAAGGTAGATGGCTTGCCTAATTTACAGAGTGGCATTAGGTTCAGAATGAGTTAGTACAGAAGAATAACACATTTTATTTTGCTCTATTTTATTTTTCTTTATTTAGGTAATAACAATAATGGTTGTGAGCAGCATTTATTTATTTATTTATTTATTTATTTATTTATTTTTGAGATGGAATCTCACTCACCCGCTGAGGCTGGAGTGCAGTGGCGTGATCTCAGCTCACTGCTACCACCGTGTCCTGGGTTCAAGTGATTCTCCCATCTCAGCCTCCCTAGCAGCTGGGATTACAGGCACTCGTCATTATGCCCGGCTAATTTTTGTATTTTGTTAGAGACAGGGTTTCACCATGTTGACTGGGCTGGTCTTGAACTCCTGACCTCAGGTGAGCAGCCTTTAAGCCTTGGTATTGCTATAAGACTAAGGATAGCAGCTCCACTTTCAGTGTGTTAGACTCTCCATTACAGTGTGATTTTGCTAGTTTCGTTAATTACTTGTGTTTTCTGTTTCTCTTTCCATGAAAGAACAGTCTTAAACTATCAAGCACTTCCCCAGGAGAAAATGGATCACTTGCCCAACAGTGGCATTAGAGTTAGGTTTAGGATATTTTGAAGTGGCAGAGGTATTAAGTAGTCTTAATAGAAACCTAAATTTCTTTGGGTTTCAGACAGGTGGTGGTAAAACAGACAAGGTCAAGAAGTATCAACTACTATCTCCAATGACAACATGAGTCCTTGCTGGGCCCTGCAAATCTCCTTTATAACACATCAGACTTTTCATGGAAGATTAGATTATGCCTTCACCTAAAAAACAGCTTGCCCATATGAGTCTATATCTATCACTGTATGCAACCCTCATGATTTGGGACAGATGCAATTATTGGGAAAGCTTTTTTCCCAACTTAATCAGAGACTAACAGATACTGTTGTCCACACTAGTACCTAAAATGTTTGAAGACAGTTCTCATGTTTTACTCTTGTATCTGCATGAGCCTTCTCGTCTCCAGCCTCAGCTCTATTCTTCATATGAAAATGTTGCCAGTCCCTTTCCTAACCTTGTTCTCTCTCCTGTTGTCCTGCTCCAGTTTTCAGTGTCCATCTTAAAAGTATGATGGCTAGAATGACACTCAGTGCTTCTGATGTTGAACGGCCATAATAGAGGAGAGTGGGGCCAACTACTTCCTTACTGCCGTTGTCTGCTAATGAAGCTGAAGATCTGGCTTCTTTGGCAGTTGTATCACAGGGACTTATACTGTGTTTACTGTCAATGGAAATTGTGTCTTAGTCACATCAAACTATTAAGCTATATTTTCCTCATCCTGCATTTGTGCAATTGGACATGCACATTCAAAACTGAATCCACTGAAGTTTCATGAGAAGGTGTTCTTTTTTGTTTTCTGTTTTTGTCAATGGAAATAACATTTTATTTAATTTTTTTAGATATGGGAGTCTCACTCTGTCACCCAAGATGGAGTGCAGTGGTGCCATCATAGCTCACTGCTCAGGTGATCATCTCACCTCAGCATCCCGAGTAGCTGGGACAACAGGTATGCATCACCATGCCAGGTTAAATTTTAAATTTTTTGTAGAGATGGGATTTTGCCATATTGCCCAGGCTGGTCTTGAACTCCTAGGCTCAAGCGATCTTCCTACCTCAGCCTCCCAAAGTGCTGGGATTACAGGTGTGAGCTATTGTTCCTGGCCTAACTTTTTATTTTGCTGTAATTTTAAATTTACAGAAAGGTTTCAAGAATAGTTCGAAAGATTCCTATATGTCATTTGCTTTCTCATTCTCTAAATGAATAAATATAGATTAGATACACATATAAATAGTTACATATAAGTTTTTTTCTGGATAATTTGAGAGTAAATTGCAGATTATCATGCCCTTTTAAATATTTCAGTTTGTTTTTACCAAGAATAAGTACATTTTCTTGAACAGTCATAGTATAATTATAAAATCAGGAAATTTAACATTGGTATGATACCATGATCTAATCCACGATGCATACTCAAGTCTCACCAATTATCCCACTAAGGTCCCTTATAGTGTTTTTGGAAGTGACAGGTCCAGAATCCAATCTAGGATCATGCATTTCATTCATATACCTGCTAATTTCTCCACCTGAGAAGAGATGTTCTTATCCTTCAAAAACTGGATAGTAGCTGTGGGGATTTCCCACTCCTTTGTCCATAGCTTCTACATCATTGATTTGCAAACATTCAACTACCATCTTCAAGCAAAACAAAAACAAATAAATCAATCTGTTCATCTTTGAGCTTCCCCTTCTGTGAAATCTTGTTTAGCATCTTGACTGTGGACATTTCAATGTGGACATCAGAGAACAATAACTTTTAAAAGGTTCATTACTCTCCACTCAAGTTCATTTTCAGAAGCTTTGCATTCAGTTAGCCTTTCTTCTCCTTCCTGCAGATGTGGCATGGCTGTTAGATTGTCCTTTTGCCCTGAGGCTCCCATGTCAGTTATGCCCCGATGCCTATTCTCATAGGGTTTTAATTGCCTATAACATTTTATTGTTCACCCTCTTCAGCCTCCTAAACTCTATTTATTTCTCAATGTACCATCTTGTTCATGAATCTTTCCATTCATTCATATAACAAATGGTCACCTTCTAAGTGGTAACATTGTTCTTAGGTGCTGGGAGTACAGCAGTGAGCAAATCACAAATAGTCTTGCCTTATAACGCTTACATTCTTGTGGGGGAAGATAAATAAGATAAATAAAATGTATGGTAAGTGAGATGGTAATAAGTCTGAGGAGAAAAAAAATAGTCAAGGGAGATAAGGAGTCATGGGGGAGGTACGGTTTAAGTAGGGTGGCCAGGGAAGGTTGCATAAGTCATTACTGCAGCAAAGCCTCTGAACTCTGATTTCTCTAAATTCTTCAGTCTGTAAGTAGTTAATCTCAATTAAACAATTGGGTGATAATTGTTTCATGATAATCTGTTTATTAAAAGCAGAGTAGAAAGCACTCGGGTTCTGAAATTAGACATAAGTTTGAATATAGATTTAGTTGCCATGTAAACTTGGATAAAATATATAACCTCTCTAAGACTATACTTTTATGATCTATAAAATGAAGTTAATGATGCCTTATAGGTTTGTTAAGAGGATTAAATGAAATAGCAAAAATGTAGCATCTAACATTGCTTGGAATAAATGTTAGAAATTTAACAAATGTTAAATTTAACAAATGTTAGAAATCCTATTGTCTCCTCTATGTGGAATCCTATTGTCTCCTCTTAGTGTCACCCACAGGAGCTAGTTCAGTGCTGGGCATAGAATAGATGTGTAATAGACATGTTCAGTAATCAGTGTCCTATTATTGGTTCAGCTTTTATTTCATTAATTTATTCACATGACATTTACTAAGCACTTTCTGTATATAAGGTGCTATGAATATTAATACAACCCTAAGGTGTTTATAATTTAATAGAGGAAATAAAACAAACACACAAATTAAGCTAGAATGTAAAGATAAAAGTAAAGACAAATACAATAAGAGGCAGGCACAAAGTGATATTGGTATTCACATGAGATTGCCTCCTCAGTGGAGAGAAAGTTTTAAGAACAGGTGACATTGGAACTGTGTCCTAAATTTCTGAAAGAGTTTTAAAGGAGATTTCAAAAAAAAAAAAAAAAGAGCAGACAGAAAATGAGCAGAAACTAGTGGATGGAAAATAGCCTTCAGAACTCAAGAGACTGGCAGGTGGTTCAGTGTGGGTCACAGTGACTCTCAGCTCTGGCTGTGGAGTAGATACTGGAGGCCCTTTGAAAGATACTGTTATTCATTACTACCCCCCAGGAATTCTGATATAGTTGGTCTAGGATGGGACTTAAATATTGTCGATGTTAAAAAGAAGAAGAAGAAGAAATTCTTAAAGAGGTTTTTGTTGGTTGGTTGGTTGGTTTCGAGACTGAGTCTTGCTCTGTCGCCCAGGCTGGAGTGCAGTGGCGCGATCTCGGCTCACTGCAACCTCTACCTCCCAGATTCAAGCAATTATCCTGCCTCAGCCTCCTGAGCAGCTGGGATTACAGGCACCCACCACCATGCCTGGCTAATTTTTGTATTTTTGGTAGAGACGGGGTTTCACCATGTTGGCCGTGTTGGTCTTGAACTCCTGACCTCAGGTGATCCGCCCGTCTCAGCTTCCCGAAGTGCTGGGATTACAGGCGTGATCCACCATGTTGGGCCTCAAAGAGGTTTTAATGTGCAGCCATGGGCTGAGACCTCCTGGGCCAGAGTATAGTATAGGGGAGAGGTTCAAGATCAGCCAAGAACCATACATTGAGGCCATATTGTAGAGGCCTTGTTTCAGATTAAGGAATTTGATTTTAATTCAGAAAGTCATTGCCCTTGAATCAGGGAATGATAGCTGGACCACTTCTGAGCTTCCGGGATGGTTGATCAGACTTTTAAGGCATTTGTTCCTCAATGCTCCTGTCTTCATTGTATTACTGTGATTTGGGTACATTTCTTATATGCCCTATAAGCATACCAAAGGTGAAAAGGGGGTTGTACTCATCTTTCCATCTTCTTCAGTACCTAACATCGTCTTACATTTATATACCCTATAAGTGTTTGTTGAATGAGTGAACAAATTAGTCAAGAATCAGAGCTGCAATTTGATTTGGGGTCCATACATCAAATCAGGAGACTGTTGCAATATGAGCACCTGAGTAAGAACACTGGCATCAGGGCTGGGGAGAAGACACCCGTAATACCTACTGCAGAAGAAGTGGTTCTATTTTGTCCTTTAAAGGTGGCCAAATCACTCACCCGTCAAACTGACTCAGAGTTAAAGCGGACTAGGAAAAACATGGAGATAATGAAAGAAATAGGCAAGCCATGTGAATTTAGGAGAAGATAGATTTTAAATTGTTTGCATTGAAACTTCAGAGATACATCCAGATTGAGCTGTTTCTCAGGCAGATGGAAATGTAGGTTTGATCTTTGGAAAGAGGTTAAGAGATTTACATTTATAACTTAAGCATAGATAAGGAAAAAATGAAATGTGAGGGAAAAAATTGTTCGACCTGAATAGGGAGATGGAAAGTAGTGGTTCTGAGCAGAATTTCAGACAGTTTCATCAAGTCATTGATTTTCTTAAAAATAAATACTATAATAATTTGGGGCTTTCTATTGTTCTTTAGCTGAAATATAACTAAATTCTGCTTTTTCTTTATCAACATTTTCCCACTGCACTATCTGTTCACAGCTTGATGAAAAATTCCGGGACCTCCCTGAGCCCTTTGGCCCCCAGAATGTGATAAGCAGCCTAAGCCCAGCCTGGTGTCCTTAACTTCTCCTCCTGCAAACAGGGTGAACAGATAGACCCCAAGATCTAAGTTCAGGAAGGAGAAGCCACCACATTCTCCAGTCCAAATTTTTTAGTAATAAAACTGAACTTCTATTTTGATTTCCTTTTGGCTCCTGGAATCTTTTTTTTTTTTTTCTGAGACAGAGTCTGGCTCTGTCATCCAAGCTGGAGTGCAGTGGCATGATCTCGGCTCACTGAGCCTCCACCTCCTGGGTTCAAGCGATTCTCCTGCCTCAGCCTCCGAGTAGCTGGGAGTACAGGCGCGCGCGCTGCCACACCCGGCTAATTTTTGTATTTTTAGTAAAGATGGGATTTCTCCCTGTTGGCCAGGATGGCCTTGGTCTCCTGACTTCGTGATGTGCCCGCCTCGGCTTCCCAAAGTGCTGTGATTACAAGCGTGAGCTACCATGCCCGGCCATGTTCTTAATTTGTTAAGAATCCTTAGAGAAGGAGAAGTAACCAATTTGCCTACCCCCAAACCTTCTGTACTTATAAACCTTAAATCTTTGTACAGCAGTCTGGTCATATATTGAATCTAAAGATATAGCCATACTCATCTAGGGATTTGATAAAATGTTCTGAAATGGACATTTTAGCTGCAGGGAGGCAAAACCCCAGAGACCTTTGCATCAGCTTGTGTTCTTGGAAAGAGAGCCTCCAATTCAGACCACCCATCGCTGGGAGCTTTAGGATCCAACAGTTCCCTAAGGGGCCTTAGCTCCTAGCTAAAGTCTCCTGACTAAATGGATTGATTTCCTATCTTCCCATAAGGGACTGTGTTGACTCATTCCATCCACCCCGTATTTACCTCTATCACCAGCAGATGGTATCCCCATCCAGCTCTCTCCTGAGGACCCTGCTTCCCCCGCAGCCCTCTCAGCAGCTGAAGAGGTTTCTTTCATCCTTCCTACTGTGGCTCCACATTGCTACCTTCACACATTTCTCCTGTCTCAAGAACTGTAGACCCTTTAAAGCACAAGTTGCTATTACCCACTAATGTTTAAGACACTCCTTATTTGCTGAAGATTTTAGAACTTGGCTCACTATCTTCCTCTTTGTCATTATTGTCAAAGTCTTCAACATCCACGTAGGTAGATCATCTGTCTGTAGTTGATTATTCCTCCACTTTATCTCCATAGTTCTTTCCCTGCACACCCTCTTAGCTACCTACCCCCATAGTCCTACCCTAGATCTTGTCGTCACCAACAACCACACCACCTCTAAAATCTCCAGGTCAAGTGTCCCATTCTCTGATCCCCACCTTCTTTTTCTACAGCTCAGATACTGGGATAGCTCCACTCCACCAGTGTTTAATTTTGGACCTCCACTCCAACACCCTGTATGTTTTTCATTACCCATCACTCCCTCCTCCCTGCCCGCCTCAGGTTCTCATTTCTCTTCTTCCCTATTTATGTTCCATGCCCATGACTAGGTATTTCACCCTCGACATTCAGCCTCTATGCCCCTTCCTCTCTCACTTCAACAGTCCAACTCTAATTAAACTCTGAGCCTGTCCCTGAGCAGCTGACTGTGGCAGTCAACCACACTGACTGGCTTTGGTTT
Source organism: Macaca mulatta (assembly GCF_049350105.2). NCBI lineage: Eukaryota > Metazoa > Chordata > Mammalia > Primates > Cercopithecidae > Macaca > Macaca mulatta. The sequence continues at coordinate 80,159,476 of NC_133418.1, read as the reverse complement.
GAATAATGACCACAGGTCTCAAATCAGCATTTGAGAAATCTTGCTACATTTCCCTGGTAAATTTGTTCTTCAAACTCCTCCAATATCTCCTCTTCTGTTATTCTCAGCTGATGACCTGGCCAATATTGCATTGAGGAAACAGAAGCAATTACACTAGAACTACTTCATTTCTCATCACTAGAGCCACCTGTCCACCTGTGTCTGTGTCGTGTCTCCTCCTTTCCTTTGGTAACAGTTTATGAATGGACCACCCTTGCTCCTCTCTAAGGCTAGGCATTCTGCTTATGCTTCAGACCCCAGCTCTCCTCGCCAGCTTAAGTATTTTGCTCCCAAAATTATTCTTTCTTTCCCTTATTACCAAATTCCTCTCTCTGCTGATTGACTCCTATCACCATAAAATCATGTGGCAATATCACTCATCTTCAGAAAAGGAAAGACAAGACCCCTCTTGACTCCACAGTGCCCTCTAGCTATCTTGTTTCTCTGCTCTTTTTCACAGCAAAGCACCTCGAGTTGTCTATAGTGTTCTATTGCCTCACCTCCAGTTCACTCTTATTTTTCTTCACTTTTTTGAAATACACATACAAGACAGCATATATAATTCATAGAGTATTACCAATGTTTTTAACACCTTGTGCATCCTTTCCCAGTAGTGTGCCCCTGCCTCCACTGCTTAAGTAACCACTCTCTTGAATTTGTGCCATCATTTACTTGCTTGTCTTTTCTTTCTTTCTTTCTTTCTTTTTTTTTTTTTTTTGAGACAGAGTCTTGCTCTGTTGCCCAGGATGGAGTACAGTGGTGTGATCTTGGCTCACTGCAACCTCTGCCTCCCAGGTTGAAGCAATTCTTGTGCCTCAGCCTCCCAAGTAGCTGGGACTACAGGTGCCCGCCACCACACCTGGCTAATTTTTTTGTATTTTAGTGGAGGCGGGGTTTCACCATGTTGGCCAGGCTGGTCTTGAACTCCGGAGTTCAGGCAATCCACCCACTTTGGCCTCCCAAAGTGCTAGGATTACAGGCATGAACCACTGTGCCTGACCCCCACTTGCTTTTTTTTTTTTTTTTTTTTTTAAGTAATTTTACAATATATGTATGTATCCCTAAATACTACATTTTTGTTTTGCATGTTTTGGACTTATCTATATGGAATCTTATTATATATTCTCCTATGACTTGCTTCTGTTGCTCACCTTTAGATTTTTAAAAAATTCATATTGTGTATAATTCATTTTCACTGCAATATGGTATTCTACTGTATGATATTACAGTTTATTTTTCCATTGTATTGTTGATAGACACTTCGGTCACTTCTGGATTTTTTGCCATTACAGACAAAGCTACTATGGACATCCTCGTACTTGGCTCCTAGCACATGTGTGCAATAATTTCTGTAGGGCATATACTGAGGAGTGGAATTAGTGGGTTGCCTTTACTTGACATTACCTAATTATTCTCTGAAGTGTTGTATCAATTTATACTAATAGAAGCACTGGATGAAAGTTCCCATTCCACCATATGTTTGTCAAAACTTGGTGTTATCTGACTTTTTAAAATTTTGCTAGTCTGTTAGTTAATTAATGGCATCTCATTATGGGTTTTTATTGTTGTTGTCGTTGTTGTTTGTTTTGTTTTCTTTTTCTTCAGACAGGGTCTCGCTCTGTCACCCAGGCTGGAGTGAAGTGGCACAATCCCAGCTCACTGCAGCCTCAACCTCCTGGGCTTAGGTGATCCTCCCACCTCAGCCTCCCAAGTAGCTGGGTGTTCCCCCACATCTGGCTAATTTTTGCATATTTTGTAGAGGCGAGGTTTCACCATGTTGCCCAGGCTGGTCTCTAATTCCTGGGCTCAAGTGATCTGCTCACCTCAGCCTCCCAAAGTGCCAGGATTACAGGTGTGAGTCACTGCGCCTGGCTCATTATGGTTTTAATCTGTATTTCCCTATTTACTAATCAGCTACTTTTCAATAATTATAGACTTACATGTTTTCTGTCTTGTGAAATGCCTATTTGTATTTTTGGCCCATTTTTCTATTGGGCTAATTGTCTTTTCCTTATTTATTTGTAAGAATTTCTTATATATTCTGAATACTAATCCTTGATCAGTTATATGTTACAATTATCTTCTCCCAGTTTTTAGCTTGTCTGTTTACTGTTGTTATGGTGCCTTAATGAACAGAAATTTCTTGAACTATAAGAAATTACTTATATGTGATCATTTTGACTTACACAGACTATTCCATGTGGTTCCTGGAGAGCTCATTAAAACACAGACGGGGCTGGGGCTGGTGGCTCACACCTATAATCCCAATACTTTTGGAGGCTGAGGCAGGAGCATCACTGGATGCCAGGAGTTCAAGACCAGCCTGGTCAACATAGGGAGACCCCCATCTCTACAAAAATCACTGGAGTGCAGTGATTGCACTACTGCACTCCAGACTGGGCAGCAGAGCAAGACCTTGTCTCTAAAAATAATAATAATAATAATGATTAGCTGGGCATGCTGGTGCATACCTATGATCCTAGCCACTCAGGAGGCTGAGGTGGGAGGATCACTTGAGCCCCAGTGTTCGAGGCTACAGTGAGCTATGATCATGCTATGATCATCCTATGATCATGCCACTGCACTGCAGCCTGGGTAGCAGTGAGACCCTGTCTCTAATAAATAAATAAATAATAAAAATTTAAGAACACAGATTGCTGGACCACACCTCCAGAGTTTCTGACTTGGTAGTTCTGAGATGGAGCCTTAAAATTTGCATTTCTAGAAAGTCCCTAGGTTATGCTGCTGATCCAGGACCACACTTTAAGAAACCCTGCCTCGACCAGGTCTGTCTTCTGAACATCTTTGCCAATCCTCTCTGCATGGTTCCTTAGAGATTACACTCTGTTGCCTAAAACATAATCCACCTCTTCTGCTCTTGACCTATCAATTTTTGGGCCCTGGGTCACCTTAATTGACTTTTTACCAGGTCTTGTCAGTCCTGGGTACAGATAGCTAGCTGCCTAAGGAATGCTTGCAATATTAATAAATGCTACCTTTTTGTTCAAAGTTAATAGGTAGCTTTTAAAATGGCCTAGTATTATTGATGAGCTGACTTTGTAGTCTCCTTTAGGAGTATAAGTGTGCTGAAGTTATTCTGATACAACGTTAAGTCATGAATCAAACTCATTGTCCTGCCATGCTCCAGTACCTAGTCTCCTTCCCCAAAACCCTACCCGCTTTTTTCCTTCAAAATTGCACTTCAGATCTGCATCCTTTCCTGTCGTCAGTTAGTCCCCTACATCCCCATTCCTATTTGTGATACCCATGTATTTTTCTGGGACATGAATAACAACCTCAAACATCTTAATAATAAAGCCTCAGATGGGTAACAGGAATACACTGTAAAAATTAAATTACAATATTTAAGCCTTCCTTGTAGTTTATTTAGAGCCAGGTTTCCCAGCAGTGACACTGTTGGCCTTCTGGGTGGATGATTCTTTGTTGTCTGGGCCTGCCCGGTGCACTGAGGGTGTTCAGCAGCAGCAGTGGCCTCTACTCACCATGCCAGTGGCACTCCACCTCACCCCGTGTGGCCATCCCAAATGTCCTTTGAGGACAGAAACCTCCTCTGGTTGAGAACCACTGATTTAGAGACATCTCATGCCTTACTTGAATTTTCAGGGTTTTTTTTGTTGTTGTTGTTTGGTGGGAAATATTGTCAGCTGGTTTGGGCCTTTTAAAATTTCAACTCCCCAAGCCCTTTTAATTTTCTCCTCCATCACTTTTTTATCATATACTTCTCTTTGTTTCTGGCTAAAAGAGGGCATTGTATTTTCATGAATTTTTTTTTTAAACTGATTCTCCATCACATTTCTCCAAGACAAAGGGCAGCTCCCACCAAACACAGGGAAGCAGACCCCAGGACACACTTCAGATTCTTTTCCTGCCCTTCCTGCAAGTATTACTCTCACCATAGGATGGTGGTAGTTACTGTGATTAATATACTTTTAACTGTAATGCGATTAGAGAAAATCATGCCAAAATTGCTAGAGCTAAAACTTGACCTGCCCTGACAGGATGATGAAAACTCAATACCCTTCTCCCTGACCCTCCCCACCCGCCTCACTCCCCAAATAGTCTTGCTTCTTAATGAGTAAGAGTAGTTTAAGCTGCAATTATTTCCTCTTACACTGACTGTCCTTTTCACCCTCATTACTCTTTGGATGTATAATGGGGAGATAGCTGCTTGCAGACTAGCAAGGAGGTCTGGTGAATGGCAGCAATACAGACGTACTCGGGAAGAGTGCATTCCACTCTCAGAACAACCTGCCCAAACTGAATGCGGCTCACAAGTGGAGTGGGCAGAGCTTTTTACAATTTCAGTTTGAAATGCCACTTTTCTAGTTTTTGTGGCTAAAATAGTAAATAATTTTGTGGGGTTTTTTTTTTTTTCAGCTGCTCTTAGTTTGACATTTGCTGAGCCCTTCTTGAATTTACTTTTGCAGAACAAGACTATTTGTACCCCAACCATTTGGACCATTAGGCCACTGCTCCTTTTTAGTTGCATTTAGGGACCTTCTCCAATTCAATCTCTTTCTACATGAGCAGAGCACCTATTCATTCAAAGGGAACACCATGACACAGCCGGAGACTATGCCTCTGGAGTGTAAGGAGCTTTGTGTCTGCTTCCTAATTTCAGAAACTCGGAGTTGCTTATTTACCAGATATCAACCAAGCTCTGGGTACCAGGCACTTTTGTACATTTCTAATTTTGTCTTAGCTGAGATAAATACCAACTACCCTGAAGTACTGTAAGATGTACAAGTACCTTATTAATCATCCAAAAAAAAAAAAAAAGCCTAAGCAATAACAATGTTTTGTATTAGTTTGAGGATTAGATGAATTCTATTTGTAGCTATATTTTCCTAGGTAGCAGTTCTTATAAATAGACATTTCATAACCACTAATCAAAATAAGTCAATGCCTTGGTTATCTGTAATTTTCTTTCACTACAAATTTAGACACTGGAATAGCACTGAAATAAGGAGTAATGATCTTAATTGTGTATTTCTTGGTAAATGACAGAATTCCTCCATATATATGATTTTGTTTGATTTTTTTTTAATTGGCACTATGGGCAAAGGAAGAAACTTTGGGGCAATGAATGGTTTTTAAAACATAGGCTGGGTGAAATGGCTCATGCCTGTAATCCCAGCATTTTGGGGGGCTGAGACGGGAGGATTGCTGGAGGCCAGAAGTTTGAAATCGCCCTGGTCAATATAAGGAGACCCCATCTCTACAAAAATTTCAAAAAATTAGCTGGGTATGGTGGCATGTACCTGTGGGTCCAGCTGCTTGGGAGGCTGAGGTGGGAGGATCACTTGAGCTTCAGAGGTCAAGGCTACAGTGAGCAATGATTGCATGCCACTGCATTCCAGCCTGGGGGACAGAATGAGACCCTGTTTGAAAAAAAAAAAAGGGAAAGAAGAAAGAAAGAAAGAGAGAAGGAAGGAAGGGAGGGAGGGAGGGAGGAAGAAAGGAAGGGAAGAAAGGAAGGAAGAGAGAGAAAGAGAGAAAGAAAGAAAGAAAAGGGAGGGAGGGAGGAAGGAAGGAAGGAAGGAAGGAAGGAAGGAAGGAAGGAAGGAAGGAAGGAGAGAAAGAAATCTATACACCCAAAGACCTAAACATTATCCCTGACGAGCGTGACCACCTTGCTTATCAAAAGGAGAAGAGAGGTTCTCATTTGGTGGCGGTAGCTATCTAAACCAAGGCACTTGCTGCAAAACCTAGAAACCTGGGGAAATGACAAATAAAGGAGCCAAGCAAAATCAGCATTAAGGAAAGGGGGAAGAAGAAAATATAAAGACTGGAAGACAAAGAAGGGAGATGATTGGAAAGATAAGTGAAGATTTCAACACTGATGTGAGAAAGTGACAGCATACGTTACAAAGAAATTGGGAAAAATTAAATACTTCTTCAGGGTGGGAACAGGCCAACATAATGGAACAGTCTTTTAGGACACCCAGCCCTCAGAGCTCCAGACACCTCACTTCATACCAGTTCATACCCAGTAACTGCTCTTCATAGCAAATCTCCTTCTCGATGAAGAAAAGTTTGAATCATTTTTGCTATTTTCATCACCCAAACCTCCAAAATTACCTAAAGAAAAAAAGAAGTTTGCTTAATTTTCCCTGTAATGAAAGTCTGTGTGGAATCACTCACTGTCTGACAGGGCTCACTAAATTTGACGTTCCTGTCCCGGATTTATCAGGATACCTCATTACTTCATCATACTATATGTAAGAGTCAACTAGAATACAGTCAACTCATTATTGTTTGAATGATGTAAAAAGGAGAGGTTGATAATCCAAAAGGGTATGCAACCCTCTGTGATTTCTACTTGGTTATTTACATTTGTATTTTGATACTATAAACTTTCTCCTTTGTATTACTATTTTTTTTGTCTTTTTTTTTCCTTTTTGTGGAGAACGAGGTCTCGCTATATTACCCAGGCAGGTCTCGAACTCCTGGGTTCAAGCTATCCTCCCGCCTCTGCCTCCCTGAGAGCTGGGATTAGAGGCGTGAGCCACCGCGCCCGGCTCTCCTTTGTATTATAACAATCTGTTTACCCATCGGTCTCCTCCACTAGACTATCAGCATCTTGACTGCAGGGACCATCTTAGTATCCAAAACCTAGAGCACAGTCTCTGGCACGTAGCTGGGGTTTAAAAAATGTTAGATAAACGATTGAAGAAAAAGATGTATCTGATCTGAGAAATCACTGCAAACAAAGTAATGCCTCCACACAATGAAAACACTCAGTAACACCTGGAAAGCTTAACTGCTTGTCTCTCAGACTGCTGCGAAGCCCCCAACCTCAACCAAAGTGCCCTACTGTAAATCTTCTCCCAGAATAACGGAAGTGGTTAAGTGTTCAGGTGTCAAAATGCTACCCTGCTGGGCTGCAGGCCACATACAAAGTTATATTACATTGAGTTTGAAATGCTAACAAAGCAAGTAATTAAGCTGAGTAAGTGCTAACTTGCTTGAAAGCAAGATTTGAAGCTGATAAACCAAAATGCTGATAATTAAGAGTTGATTATACAGCTTTGTTGTTTCTCTACCCTGCTAATAGCCTCTTATTCTTGGCATGTAATGATTTCTTCCCCACAAGGGAAACACACACACACACACACACACACACACAAACTATCAATCTTCTCCTGTCTCCCATCCTGAATAAGGTGTGACTCCCTTTCTTAAGCTAAATCCTCTCCCTGTGGTCTTGATCCTTTTCTCTCTCTTCTATCTGTTACATCTTTTACCTCTCCCTCTCCATGAATTTCTTTTCCGTTTACACACGTGCTCAGGATTTACCAACCTTAAGGAAAAAAAAAAAAGGCAAGCCAGCAAATGATAGTAGGAGAATCTTCCCTTACTCTACATTCCCTTAATTCTCTCCCATCTTTCTCCTCTGTATCCCTTAACCTCTTGGAAAAGGAATCTGTGTTCCTTGCCTCCTCAACTTGATGACTGATTGCTATTTATTCCCTTAAACACTTCTCCTGGTTTCTCCACTCTAATGAAGCTCTTTCAGAAGCTATAAATAATTCTTAATTGTCAGATTCCAGAATCTTTATTTGCCTCCATCTCTGCAATCTTTCACATGGTTGACCTGCCCCTTTGGTAGAACTATACCCTTTTGTGACTTCCATGACATTTTACCTTTCTGGTTTTCTTCTTCCTTCTCTTATTACTCTTCTCACCCTCCCTGTTCTCCTTCTTTCTTCTCCTTCTTCCTTTCTGGTAAGAGAGGAAAAAAAACTAATATTTATTGATATGCAAGACAAATTATATGTCAGATATTGTGCCAAGTTTTCAAACATCTTTTATTCTCACATCAACCCTAGGATATAGATATTCTTATCTCCATTTTGAAAATTATTTTTAATTGTGGTAAAATACACATAATGTAAAATTTACCATACGCATCATTTTAAGTGTACAGTTCAATGGTATTAAGTACATTCACATCATTGTGCAACCATTACCACCATCAATTTCCAGATCTCTTTTCATTTTCCCAAACTGAAACTCTGTCTCCATGAAACAATAGCTCTCCATTCTTCCCTCCTCCAGCCCCTGGCCACCGCCATTCTACTTTCTTTCTTTGTGAATTTGACCACTCCAGGTACCGCAAATAAGTAAAATTGTACAGTATTTGTCTTTTTGTGGCTAGCTTGTTTTATTTAGCATGATGTCCCCCAAGGTTCATCCATGTTGTAACATGTGCCAGAATTTCTTTCCTTTTTAAGGTGGAATAATATTCCATTGCATACACATACCACATTTTGTTTATCCACTCAACTTACAATCATCCCCATATAAATGGTGAAACTGTGGCTCAGACTAGTGCAGTCAACTCATTGAGATTGCACAGCTTTTCCTTATGGGGAAGCATTCTTCTAAATTCTATCCTTAGTCTTATTTCCTCTTCCCCTCTCCCTCTCTCTCTCTTCCCTCTCTTTGCTGATCTGCTCCCATATTTTTAATTTTAATCTCCATCCATGTGGCTGTTTCTTAAATATATATCTCAAATATATCCTTGGTACTGAATCTAGTTCCCTATTTCCAGTAGATCCAACAAGAATATTCCCCTGTTGCTTTCAACTCACTATGTATAAAACCCAAGTGCATCATCATCTGATCCTCAAAACAGGCTTGACTTTCTCACATCCCTATTGTTGTTAATGGCACCACAAATTTCCCAGTCATCTGGACCCTAAACCTCTGAGTCATCCTTGAACCTCTTTCTCCACATCTCCCAAATTCCATAAATCCTAAAGTCAGTCCTGTCAGTTGGGTCTCCCTAATCATCTTCATGCCCATTCCAGCCTTGCTGTGCCTGCAGAAGCGGTCCTACAGTCTGTTGGGTCTAAGAGCTTGGGCTGGGTTTAAGTCCCAGCCCAGCCACTCGCTGGCATGGAGAGGACAGAAAGTGTTTGGCTAGTCACCTGACCTCACTGAGCCTCAGCTTCCTCATCTGAGGGAGAGAACCTAATGAACAAGGTATATTGATCATTAAATGAAATATTATGTATGAATAGTTCAGCACAGTGCCCAGCATTTAGTAGATGCTAAGTAAATGGTAATTCTTTCTTCTTTTTAAAAAAATTCTGTCTTCCTTCTTCTAATTCACTAGCCTTCTTCCTTCATGAGGATTTTTTCTCTCTCTCTCAGAATTCTCTGCCGGAAACAAACCACTGTGTTTTAGCATTATGTTTTATATTATAATGCCCTTGATTCTGTGTACGAATCAGAGGACAGTGACTGTGTTGACCCTTTATATTTGTGTTTCAACCATCTTGAAGGGAATTATCATCTCCTGAACTGCTTTATGAATATTGTTTTATAAACAACAATTGTGACCTGCAAAATTTATTGAGCCCAACCTCATTTTTTAAAGGACAGCTATAAAGTCAGTGGAATAGCATTTCCATGATTAAGAGCAGTTGGAGGGATTAATGGAGAGGCAGCATGAGCTTATTCCTAACTTTGAGTGTGTCAGGAGTTTTAACTGGGATAAGTGGAGTCACCAAACATCTCTTCCCTGTCCCCCGTATTATTTTGCAAGAAGACAGGCAAACTTATACATTTTTCAGCAGAAGGGACATCTGGGTAGAAGAAGATTGCCTTCAGTTCGTGGAGTAAGGGCATGCAAGCAATTAAATCCCAACTTCCTCATCAGCAGTCTGTACTCGGGGGAGCTGTCCAGAGTAGCCAGGCCACATCCAGCCACATTGGAGATAGGAATTCCATGTATGGATCCTAAACTAACTGTGTTCCTTCCCTAGCTGGGTTGCTGTGTTTCTGAAAACCCATTAGCAACAAAAACAATAACAATAAAACCCCAAACAATCTTTATAAGTAGGTTGGAAAAAAATTTTATAATGCATGAAAAAAGTAGACTTGTGATGGTGCACTTCAGATTAATTCTTTCTGTTAACATTTAGAAATGTTAAGTAAATAGGTAGTGAAAATGGGGATGGCACTAGTTCTTCATCTTGTGTTAGACATCCAGGTCTAGCCATGTCTGTACTTCTCTAAACTTGACGTGTGTATTCACTGAGATTGCTGCTGAGTCTACCTGAGATCATGAGGCTGCTTACTCATCAGTGAACAGCATGACCACCCTTGGTACACACTCCAGCTTCAAGCTAATGGTTCGGGCATATCTAAAATGACCAATCTCTCCAAACACTTGGGTTGAATTCATTACCCCTGCCTCATTCCTGAAGTGCATAATCAAATTCTAAAGACCGATTGCTTGATATTCATATTTCTTTTTCCTACAGCAGGTTTTACTCAGCAAAAAATGGACAGTACTACTCAATGGGTAACTTAGCGGTTCACAAGCCATGTTATGTTTTGTGCTTGTTGTATTTTTATCTCATGAGTAAGACTATAATTGTGAATGTTTGCATATTGTCTTCTGAGTGTTCTCTTCTCCTGATAGCCTTCCTTCTCATCTTTTCTCAGTCTGTCTCTTATGAGTCCTGTAAATAGGAGCCCCTGGTATTCCATGTACATGTTTTGTGAAAATGGCAGACTCTGCTACTCACTTTCCTTTATTCATAATTAACTATCTTGGCCCAAATCCTATTTTTCTCCCATTCTAATTGAGAATTTTGGTTCTCTTCTCTCTACATTGAGTTGAAAGTCCCCAGGAACCCAGTAGCAGACTGGTTGTTAACTTGGTTTGGTCCCAAAAGAACCTTAACAAAATCTTCTTTCTACTCTTATGAATCAAATTCCCCAAAGTCTTTTGAATAAACCATCCCAGTTTCCTCTGAGCTGACTGTTAGAGTTGGGTCATGGAGTTCAGGGTGAACATATTAACTCAGAAAGTCAAACTCTAGTGTTTTGGGGGCTGTGGGTGAATTGATTCTTGAAGAATATTGTGCCCATTTATTTGCCTATTCTCTTTTGTCCCTGCCCAGCACCTCAACATAGTGATATTAAATTTTATAAATGTGGCTCAAAATTTGACAATTATTATATTTGATATTGGACTGCAGCCATCCTCTCAGGCATCTCTGCCCTCACTTTTCTCCACTCTGAGTACTTGCCTCCGAGTGAAGGGTTCAAGAATAAATGCATTACCAAAAAGAAGGGAAACAGTCTTTGAACTTCTGAGTGGAGAACTGTAAAGTGACCAAGAATTTGATTACTAGTCAGGCTTCTAGATGGTTTATTAATGAAGCAGTGCATTCTCCACGAGGGGAAAGAAATGCCATTAATGTTACACCCTCGGCACAAAAGTTCCTATTTAAGGAAAAGTAAATGCATAGCCTGTGCCATGTCAGAAAACTAATTTTAATGTTAACAATGAGTTGAGTATTCTTGTCGTTATGAGAAAATATTCCAGCCTTCATTGCCTTCCACAAATAAGTTGCTGGAAGTAAACGAGGTGTGCTATTTCAGTACCAATTTAGCAATACCTCTGCTCTATTATCAGCAACATGCACAGTTGGTTCATGGCAGAATGCAAGCCACTCTTGTCTGTGAATAAGCATCAGGCTGACTGTGCAGGATGATAATTGCTCTGCCTGCACTTCCTTTGGCACCTACTGATCTCTGCTAAGTGGTTAGTAAAACATATTTTTGAAGGAATGTCAAGCACTTCTAAAAATTTGAAGGACTTCGTTTGTGATTGTTCTTTTTCTTATGTTTAAGTTTGAAGAAAGTTCACGCCAAGCCATTCCACGACTGCCGTTACTCCTTGCAAATGTCTGAAATAGCAGGGTGCCAGTGTGTCTGTGCTTGGCATCTTTTAATCAGTGGTGTTTTCTTTTGCATGATACTGTGACACTGGCTGGATGTGTTGGGATATCAAGTGACGGACTTCAAATAGATGGCAAATTCACTAAAGTGAAAATGATTGTGATAGTTCCCTCATTTTCCCCCGCAGTGTATGTAAAACTGACTTTTAAAGTGTTTAGTGGATAATAGATCATGTAAGGTCAGTGCTAGCCATGGCGGCCATGGCTATTATTTTCCCTTTTCATGGGAGTGTGCTCAGCAAAATGAGATTGTCACACTCTTTTTTTGAGAGGACAGCGACAGACAGTTAAAAGCCTCTTCATGTAAGGATGTTATTTCATAAAGACACCAGTACTGGATTATCCCCTTCACTTTAAACTTCTGCCAGCTTGTACAAAGAGATAAAACAAAATAGCCCTGGTCCCAGGGGTGGGGAAGTGCTGGCCAGCGCAGCCTGGGTCCACAGGCTTTCATTTTGATTAGTCACATGTGAGGAAAATTCACTTAGGCTGAGAGGTAAATTTAATACCAGTTATGCCCATGCTGTTCATATCACAACCATTTTCACATGATGCCACTTAATTCCCTAAGAAGCAGAAAGGTAAATCGGTGGCTGGCCAGCAAAGGTGTCACAATGCATTAAGACCAGGACTCGCTGCAGGGGATAATGGTTCTGATTGCTGTTGACTCATGTCTCCACCAACTGCCTCATGTAAAATAAGTGACATTTAAAAGACATCAAGATGTGAGAAGAGGTAAGGGAGAGAGAAAGAGAGAGGAGGGTAAAAAGTATGCGCTACTAAACTTGCCACCCGAATGTGCAGTTTCTTTTCCACCCTAAGTGGTAGGAAATGATAACTCGACATGCCATGGGTGACCTGCACTGAGCTTTTAACTTCCTGTCTTGTGTTTTTAGAGAAAAATCTGTAAAATTGCTTCTGGGAACTGCTCCAACATGTTATCATTTATTTCCAATTTAATTTTTTTTAAACTCTTATTCTTTTGCCCTCACATATCAGTCTATTCATCTCTTTAAAAGCTTTAGGCTGAATCAAGTTAGGCAGTGGTAGACAACAAGAGGCAGTCTACTTTCTGAAGGCCCATTTATGTCTATTTTTATAAAGAGAATCAAATTCCAGTTTACAGTAAGCATATGCTTCAGTTGACATCTGTTTCTAAGACTTGGACGCTTTGTTTGCATAACAGTCACCAATAAATGGCCTTGTTTTAAGTCTGCTCACTGAGTTGTATGTGGGTTGTTCAGCTGGGGATTTTAGTCGCAGCTGATCCCCTACCGCTCATAGCTGATAGGAAGGGGGAAAATCCGAGAAGCCCAGTCCTATTTATTAATGCAGATTTTAACATTCTCAATGAACCACTTATCCAGTGTGATTCGGCAACCAAATCCTTATTTGCTCAGGCAGAGGAGGGGGTGTTCTTAAAGTGTTGAATTAAAGCTTTTACCAGCTTTTTTTTTTTGGAGGGGGAGGGGAATGGGGAGGAAGAAGCAAGAGCAAGGTCCTTTCTTTAGCCAGTCTCTGATCATTTGGAATACAATGAGATTGAATCTTTAAACAGGACATCAGAAACCAAGCTTATGTTTAATGAATTTGTTGTAAACTAAGACGATCAGATGTTTGTAGAGCCCTAAATGTTGGCCCTTTGTGCAAAGTCTTGATGATTTTATTCAATACCACTTAAGTATCAGTTTAGAGTTTGATAGAACAGGGTTATATTTCCTTCATTTATCTGGTTATCTGGTTTTTGTTTCATTTTAAAGCATATCTGATTCTGCATGCATGGGAAACGGGCACAATATTAAAATATTTCAAGATGTACATGTGACTGTCTTTAGAATTGTTACTGCTAATTAAAGAAGTTACTACTTGTGTTAAGCAGCTTCAAATACAAAGCTAATCCTCAGTCTCGATAAGTCTGCCCTTTTTTTCTCTGCCCCTGAAAGGCATGCCAGCAGTTAAAAATATTAAAAGTCCAAAGATGGGGTCGATGTGCCTTAGAGAGTAAACCTGATTAATAGAGGGCTTTCCTTTAATTCCCTTTTTTACATAGAGGAGATCTAACTGTAATGTATTTGAAAATACATGTTCACTGACTTAAATACACTGAACTTTTTCCCCTGAATTATTGTGTAATATTCAGTAATCGCTTATGAAATGTGTAACATTTTTCAAGGGGATTTACATATCAACTTTTCCTAGTGGAATCAACAACAGTAGCATGAAATGTATCTACTCCATTTACTCTTATCCAGTGCTCCTACTTTCTTTTTCCCTTTAATTTTTATATATGGTAAAAATTTCATTGAAGAGAGATTTTAGATGACAGGACTGTAATTTTAAACCCAATAGAAGAGGTGTAAGCAATTTGAGCTTAGCTGAAGCATAATCTTAGGTTGTCAAGAAGAAACCCATTCTCCCTATGCTAATCAATCAGTGTATCAACCAACCAATCATCTCTTCAGCTTAGCATATATCCTAAGGTTTGATATATCTATTAACTGCCCATCATGCAGCTGGTCTCTGGATGATGAGATTCCCCCTATCTTGGCATTTGGCGGCAGACGACCAAGCTATCACAGCCTCAGATAAATACCAAAGTGGAGATTTCAATCCTGTTCCTGAATGCAGAGACAATCCAGAAACGTTGAAAATATTCTTAGAAGAGAATACACAGAAAATTACATTTCTCAACACTGTTGTATGTGAAAATTGTATGTATTACATGATTCTCCCTCCCTAGACACAACAATGTAAAATAAAATTACTCTTTTATTATGATTAGAATGCTGGTGATCAAAAGAATTGTTGAAATCTGCTACAAACTCTTAATTGCAAGACAAATTACATGTAGACATTTGAATAAGTAAGACTAATGACCGTGTAGATGATAAATTTCCTGAAAACAAACAGAAGCCCAATTATATAAAGCAAGGCACACAATCATTATAATTCTAGAGAAGGGGGTCACTATTTCTAAATATTGTATGTTGCTTCCTGGCCTCGGTTCAGAGATTCTGATATTAGGTAAGCTGTGGTTGAATGTATCTGTAGCCTCTTCCACCAGCCAGTGTATTGGAACTTGGAAAGGAGGCACGGTTTCTATAAAACTGTTTATTGAGAAATAGAAATTTTTCAAAAAGATTTATATTTAATTGCTAAGCATCTGTGAATATGTTGAAATTGGAATGAGTACGATTCATTTCTTCAAACGCTGATTTCCACCTGGAAGGTAAAATCTCTCCACAAGATGCAAACTCAGATCATGTCCTTCCCACACTATAGTTCAAGTCTCATACTCTGAAAAGAGAACCATAGTGAGGTATTAGGGGACTGAGGTTCTAGCCCAAACTCGGCCATTAACTAGCTAGCCTCTGTGTGCTAAGCAAGCACCTGGATCATTTAGACCTTACTTCATAAATTGCAAGGTCTCTAAAGCACCTATGAAAAATAGTAACGAATTAGTCTCCTGATGAGTAAACACGATTTCATATTCTTCCAAAAGGTTATTGTTTTTCATGTCACTAATGGTATGAATGTAGACTTCTACCATAGTTTTGCTCAGCCAAAATCTCTTCAGTGCTGCTGGGCAGCATAAACAGATGAGAAACATATTCTAGCCTAAATACAACATTCTGGGTTTGAAGCCATTGTTTCAATCATTTGTTGAGGGTGGGGCCAAGGAGGAGAAATGATGGAGTTCACAATAACATGAACCCTTTACTGCTGGAGAGAGAAGGAAATCTGTTTTCTGTCCTGAGAAGTCCAGCATGAGTCCATAGAGACCGTGATGACTTCTCCATTCTCAACAACTCAGCCCGTGCACTTTGATCTCAACTTAAGAACACTCGTGTGTCCTGGTGTGAAGGGGCTGATAACAATATAACAGCTCTAGAATTTTTGTATTTTTCCCAACAGAAAGATAATTGTGGTGTCAAGTTCAGAGCAATAGTTCGGTTTAAATAGTGTATTTTGAAAACCTTTCTCGAGGAGTTGTGATTCTAAGAGAAAACAATTTTCTATATGGGTTAAGGTTACAAATTTTATCATAGCAAAGAGAAAGAGACCAAAAAAAAAAAAAAAAAAAGCCAGACAGAATCATTTCTCTCTCATAAGTCACTTAAAGTGACCATTCTGGGACTTATTCCAGGCTCCTATGATTAGAGACCTGCATGTTTGTAGATATCCCCAGATAAGCCACAGATATGAGCACCCATGACATGGGCTCTGCTGAATGAAGCAAAAGGATTGATTTAGAGAAAGATGGCCTATTGAATGTGAATTCTTCCATGTTGCTGGCCTGGAAACTGGTAAGCATGCACCTTTCAGGCCCAGGGCAGTCCTACTCCCTAGAGGATCTATCCTGTCTACTGGTGATAATTGTCCTGCCAGGTCTACAGATTGTGGATATAGATAAGAAAGCCAGTGAAAGTGGATTGAGTGCAATTAGAAACTTATCCACACAAGAATTGACCTGTGATTGCATTTATAGGTAGAATCAGGTCTGGAGTAGAGACAGCATATAAAGCTCAGCAAATAGATCTTGCAAAAGAAGAGGGATTCATTTTTTATTGCTGTGAGTTCTAGGTTTAGAACAATTTGTTGCTGTTCTCCATGAATGCAGCATGACTTCATGTGTGTCGTGTAAACATGCCCCCGAGAAGAAAACAATGAGGTCCCTGTCCTCAAGCAGTTTATGTTCAAAAACAACATAAAGAAAGGGATCAAAGTATTTTAATGAAACCTTGAATGTGGGATCAGCAAATTTTCTTCATCAAAGTATGATTGATTTTTGCGTTTTAAAAGAAAGGTTTGCTCTTCTGTTATGAATTCTTTTAAATAGAAAAAGTGGGCACTAAAACGGGGGCGGGGTGGGGTGAAAGTGAAAAGAAGGAGAGAGAATGAGATGGACAGAGGGGAAACTGAAGGAATCAAGGGAGAGAGAAAGCAATGGGCAAAGTGAAGGGAGGGAGTTCTTTCAGCTTGGAATACATTGGGGATGGAGTGGGAGTATTCACCCAAACTTCAGGCACCAAGGTTTGACCACCAGTTGTAGCTAGAGGGAATCTTCCCACAGGTGTCTTTTCCAACTTGCTCTTGGAGAGACCACCATTAACCAGTACAAAGCCCATGAATCTCTGCAGGATTCTGGAAGCATTGTGCTCAGCCATTAAAACAGTGCGGCAGACAAGGGAAGAAAGCAGGCACAGAGAGGAGAGGGAACATAGTGAATGCTTTATAAACACTCTAAATGGGGGGAAATAATGACCTCTGACTTCTTTGTGGTTCTTAACTCATGCTGCCACAAGATTGGTTATAAGGTCCATATCACACTGTGATATGAAAGTATTAATTGAATAGGGGCAATCAGGATTTCTATGTGAATAATGACTTAGAAATAATATTCTGCCCAGTTCAACAATGGAATGGGGAACCAAGGCTTCACCTGGCTACACAGTTCTTTTGATGAGGTCAGATTTTTTTTAAACTCTGAGGTATATACATTTTGTGTCCTGTTTTAACTCTTGAATCTGATATGAATTTCTTTAGAGTAACTTAAGAAGATGGAATAAAATTAAGGGAAGGCAATATATGATGGACAATAGTATTGTCCTTTAAGTTCAAATTATGACTTTCTGACAGACACCTTCATCAGCTCTCATCTGAATAGTGACTCTTCTATTAAAAACAAACCGTTTAGTTCATAGTAATGAACCAATGTCGGTTTCTTAGTTTTGAGAGGTGTAAGATGTTAACAATGGGAGAAACTGAGCAAATGCTAGGAACTCTCTACTATCTTTGCAACTTTTCTGTAAACCTAAAATTATTCCAGAATAAAAAGCTTATTTAAAGAAAAAAACCCAACCATGTATATGGGCTTTGCCCTGAACATGTTTGAATAAGGGAGCCCTCAGTGCTACATTTATGGGAGCATTGTCTTAATCTTTCTGGAAATGAATGCTCATTTAAATTTGATATCCTGAGAAGCTGATGAGTAACCCTATGCTCATGTATACCACCAGACAGGTCACTAGTTGATCAGGCTGAAATGCTCACTTATCCGATGTTGAGTCAGAAAGAGAGGAGAACTTAAAATTAGCTGACTTCTTGGACTGGTACCCAGCACTAAAATAAAATAATCCCTTAGCATGCTTACTAGCCAAAACGTACTGTATCACATTGTAAGTTGCTTTAAAGTTTGTATTTTCTATTAAGCTTACTGTGTGGTGTGTTCCCGATCATGTAAAAGTGTCTAATGGTTACTGTAAAATTAGAGGCTGTCCAAACAAAACTTAAAATCCTAAAACTTTCTCTCCAATGTATGATATTTCTTGGCTACACTAGTAAACAGTTTGACATGTGTTTAAACATAATTCAATTTTTTTATCAGATCGTCTTTTCTTAAATGTATGTCTAATGAAGTGTGTGACTGTATAATAGAGGAGACAGTATTTGATTTTTAATTTTTATGTTAAATGGTTTCCACTGTTGTATGCCCATTTGAGTTTTTACAATAAAAGACAAATATAAAAATGTGTGTCTGTATCACTGTGCTTACCATATTGTTTTACTGATGTTTTTTTGTGTTCATCTTTTCCCTTAAAGAGTGAACTCCTTGAGAGTAAGGGCTGTGGTCTTAGTATCTCACCCAGTGCAATATATAGTAAGGATTCAGTAAATATTTGTTTGGATGAATAAATGAATGAAATCACATTCAAATGCATTATTTCTCCTTTGAAGGGAACCAAATAGCTGCCAGTCAATTTGCTCTCTTCACTGCCCTTGTTTTAGGGTGGCCTCACAGTTTGGACTGGTTTTTATCATTGCTATCATTCAGCTACATATACTAACCTTTCAAATCTGTAAAAAGTATTTAAAAAAAAGAGAAATTGTTCATGTTTCAAAACCTATTATAATGCATTTTCAAATATGTCAGACACATCTTTGTTAAAATTAAACCAGGGATTGGTTTTGAGCGAATAGCCCTATATCCTTACAGATGCTGTGGATGGATGCATCTAAGCTGCTTATTATATTGATGGGTTTTGCTGCTCTGCAGCAAATGAAAACAGGCAGCTGCTTCCTCCATCAAAGCAAAAAGCAGCCTGAGTTTTTATTAACCGAGTGTTCATTTCTTCTATTGCCAAAATTCTTACACAAAACAAAAGAGCAGTTTTAGCACATTATTGCTTAACTAGACATGAACAACTGACAGCAAGTGATAAGCCTGTCTGCTTTTCACAACTGGTAATCATTTTTGGAATAGATGTTTTAATATAGTTGAATATAAATTTTGTAATTTACATCTACAATGGTACGTAAATTTATAGATCCAGTTTGTTGCAGGAGAATGAAGGCTATAATCACAAAAGGCTTTTCCCAGTGTTGTTTAATTTTTAATGACTATTTGAAAACTGGGGAAGGAAAATGAAATCAAATTCATTTCTTAAAAAAAAAAAAAAAAAAAAAAGGTGTTAAAGACAATCATACAAGTTGGTTGGAGACATTTGTAGATGGCCCCGACAGAGCAAGACCGCTGTGTTTACAGCCGGGACGTGCTTAGCACTACATTTCCACATTAGTTGCAGTGAGCTGTCCAAGTTAGTGCAGCAGCAGAAATTTCTGGAGAGCAGACTGTCATGTTTCCTTCATACCAGTGAATAATGATGAGTGGAGATACAGGAAGGACAGAGTCCTGGCCATTTTGCACAGCTGAGATTCTCAGCCAGCTCTCATACATATATATGTGTATACACACACACACACACACATATATATATATATATTAGCAATCTGAATGTCATACATTTACTTTCAGATGGCATGGCAAAGTGAGGTTTGTTTAAAGTAGGTTTAGACTGAACCTCAATGAGATGTTGCCCTACTTACCATGTCAATTTGCTGAGTAGTGTTTTATCTTTTGGAACTTGCTAATGGCAATTCCTGCTGTAAGAAGGGGAGGCAGTTCTCCTCCTTCCCTCTTCCCCACACAGAAATGATTCTTTCCTCAAGACCTAAGAGAGGGAACTTGGAATAAAGGCAGTGTGATATGCTGGGACGCGCACCTTCCAAACAACATTGCTAAAATAAGTTATGCCACCTAACAAGCCTGATACCAGGACTGTTTAATAAATGTGTTCTGTTCTTGCACCTGGAACATGCACCTCCTAAATACTATTAACTCTCCAGGAAAGCTTGCATAAATGTGTAGAGCATGCATTCCACATGGAACACGTGGCTTTCCATTTGTTTGGAATTTAACCATAGTGTTTACCTGCAAATGAGATAAAGCTGGACTCCAAGGCAGGAAAATGCTTTAGAAATCAAATTCATGAATCACAGGTAATGCCAGGGAAGAAGCTCACTTTTGCTATTTTGGTATGCCCTGTAACAAATATGTGTCTGTGTTCAGGACGTGGCTTAACACCTAAGACAGGGAACAATAACGGTTATTCCTAATACTTTCTTTCTTCCGATCCATTTGGCACATTGCTGCTCTTACATGACTTTTCAAACAGGACACAGTGCTATTTTATTTATTTATTTATTTAGAGACAGAGTCTCGCTCTGTTGCCCAGGCTGGAGTGCAGTGGCGCGATCTCCGCTCACTGCAACCTCCGCCTCCCAGGTTCAAGCGATTCTCCTGCCTCAGCCTCCTGTAACACAGCACAATTTTAAAAGGGAAAAGGGTGATCTCATCAGAATGATGGCCTGATCATCTCACCCTGAGGACACTCAAGCACAACAGGGCCTTGAGGGAAGGCATTGCTTCCCCCAAGTAAAGGAATAAAACTGACCATGAAAGTCTTCCTTTTTCTTCTTCTTCTTCTCTTTTTTGTTTTTCCACTGTGGGAAGGACATGTGGTGTTTCTGGGGAAATCCATGTCATGTTTTCCCTCCTGCTAGGAACTCTCTGGTCTGATTTCCTGGGTCCACCTGTCCTGGACATATTTCTTCTCACTTTCTGACATCCTCTCTGACCAATGGAGATGGAGCATGTTCTCACATAGGCCCAGATAGCTCATATCGGGAGATGTTCTTCCACCTGTGCTTTGAGACCTCAGGAACATCTCTTCTGCCCTTATGTAGTTTGTTACACTGAGGAGAAGGAAATTCTTCTGAGGAAAAAAATATAGCAGAGAGCTATGCTCAGTATTGGAGAGGGAAAATCATACTTGAAGATGTTTTCTGTTATTCATATGCTTAAATAAGCATTCACATCTGGTGTATATAGATGTAGAGCAGTTAATTTCTGAAGCTCTGAGATTTCATTAACAAATGTAGTTCTAATTCCATCGAAATAGACATGTAATGAAGATTTAACTTCTAGGACCATTTTGAAACCCATCTAAAATATTTCCTGGTAGAGGTTTAAATTTGAGATTATAGTGAAAATAAAATATTTTAACCAATCTAATTTCTTTAAAATGCCTCAGGCTAGAGCCCACTTGTAATTTTATAGTTTTCATTTGGAAGTGTACACATATAATGATCTCTAGTCATTGGATTTAGGGTTGAAAGAGGCCTCAGAAATCAATTCAACTCTTCCATTTTTATTCTTGAAGTGAGAGCCCAAATATGATTTGTCCAAAGTCCCCAGATTAGTTATTGACAGAGCTATGAGAACTAGCAACTAGTTCTCTTGATTCTAGGACCAGCCATCAGGGTTGGGGCAGAGAATGTAGTGATGAGAGACTGGGCTCTAGAGTTAGAGTGTGTGGGCCTAAACCCTGGCTGTGCTTCAGCTCACTGTTCTGTTTATGCTGTGTTTCGTTGTGCCGTTTAGCTGGTCATAAGGATAATGCATATCTTATAGGGTTGTTTTAAGGATTAAATGTGATCGTCCATGTAAAGTACACAGCCCAGTGTTTGACAAGTAGTAAGGGTTCAACAAGTGATGCTGCCACTGCCAATAATAATAGCAGGGCGCAGTGGCTTACGCCTGTAATCTCAGCACTTTGGGAGGCTGAGGCGGGTGAATCACCTGAGGTCAGGAGTTTGAGACCAGCCTGATGCCTGACTAACATGGCGAAAACCCGTCTCTACTAAAAATATAAAAATTAGCTGGGTGTGGTACTCGGGAGGCTGAGACACGAGAATCGCTTGAACCCAGGAGGCAGAGGTTGCAGTGAGCCGAGATCGCCCCACTGCACTCCAGCCTGGGCAACAAAGTGAGACTCCATCTCAATAATAATAATAATAATTTTAAAAATACTAGCAAACACTAACTGAGCACTTACTAGCTCCTATTCTGATTAATCCTTAGTCTATAGTATGGAGTAGGTAGTATTATTACTTTCAGATAAGGAAT
The DNA here is from genome assembly GCF_049350105.2 of Macaca mulatta. Classification (NCBI taxonomy): domain Eukaryota; kingdom Metazoa; phylum Chordata; class Mammalia; order Primates; family Cercopithecidae; genus Macaca; species Macaca mulatta. Next base: position 80,137,342 of record NC_133418.1, on the reverse strand, counting down.
TGGGGAAGGAGAAGTTAAATGACTTGCTGAGGTCACAAAGATAATAAGTGTGAGAGGTGTCTTCCAAGTTCATGTCTTCACCCTCTAAGCCACTGCGGCGATGGCTATGGCTGCCGTGCATTCCTTTTTCTCAGCGGTGCTTCCATATCTTCTGGTCCTGTCTCCATTTCTCATCTGTCACTCAGCTGCTTTCCCAGCATCTGCTGGAAACCTGACCATCAGTCCTACAGCCAGGGCCCCTACAGCCAGGGGAATGTTGCCTGAAGGCTGTCTTCCCCTCCCTGCTTCAGTGTCAGGACACGGCTGGGACCTTGTCCATCTTTTCTTTACCTCCTAACCGTCACATTAATAGTCTGAATTTAAATGGACATTTTAAATTTTAATGCATTTTTAATCAAATCAAATCAAATCATACCCATAATAAACAGGCCATCCTATAGTCCTAGAAGAATTTATTGTTGGAATACTTGAGTAATTTTTTATGTCCCTTCATTTCTTCTGCTTCCACATGCTCCTTATATGCCTTTCTCTCAGCTCAGGTCAGTTGGCTTCTCCAGGAGCAGGGGAAGAAACGACATTGAAAAACAACTCATTTGGACCCTTGTTCTTGTAATCTAGTGAGAGGCAGCAGAGCCCAGAGGTTAAGAATAACAGGTCTAGAATCAGATTGCCTGGGCTCAAATTCCAGCTCTGTGACCCAGTATCTGTATGACTGGGGAGGTTTCCAAGCCTCCCCGTGCTTTGATTCCCTTCTCAGCCTCATAGTCCCTGGGCAGCATCAACGTTCCATAAATGGTAGAGTGTCACAGGGCAGGTCTCCATCTGCCCACCATTCTGGAATATTCAGACCTTCTCTCCTATTCAGATGTTCTTTGTGACCTGGCTCCACAAACACAGGGAGGCCTACATTTAATCATATATTGTACAGAGTGAGTCTGCTCATGGGTCAAAGCGGGAGGACAAGTATAGAACATGTATTGTTCATACACATGTAATGATTGTTTTGGATCGATTTTCAAAGCTCCCATAACAAGGGCACATTTATCCAAAGTTCATTTTTGTTTTGATTTTGTGGGTTATCAATGAGGAATAATAATATCCCTCAAAGTACCATAAAAATGTAATTCAGGTTGATAAAATTCCCTGAATAGAAACTTGTCACAATAATAATAGTAATAGCAGCAGCATCATTTCTACTTTTAATAGTAAAAAAAAATTACTCTATGTTAGGCACACTTCTGAATGTCTTACATGCATTATCTCATTTAATCCCCAAAACACACCATGAGAAGGTACCTTTATTGCTTGTACTTAACAAATGAGAGAACTGAGGCATTACCCAACAATCTGGCCAAAGTAGCCACCTCCCACTCCCATAATTATTCTCTATTTCATTAACATGTTTTATTTCCTTCACAGCACTAATCACTGTCTGAAATTATCTTATTTGTGTCTATTTTCCCTATGAAAGTTATTTAGGCAAAGTCCTTGTTTTAATCACTGCTGTATCCCCAGCTTCTAGAACAGGCCTGGCTGCCTTGATAATTGTATGTTGCATGAATCAATGAGGCTTAAAAAGTTTAAATACCTTGCCCAAGATCACAGAACCATAAGAGCCAGTATGCAAGCTGCACTGTAACTCTGGAGGACGAGAGCTGGTTTTCTACTGTAGCTTTTTATAGTTGAAGACCCCCTAGACATAATCTAACCCAACGCTATCATTTTGCAGATGAGGTTACTGAAGCTCAGAAAGGGTAAATTATTTCCTAACATCTCACAGTTTGTTAGCGGCAGAGCCAGAATCAGACCCCAGATCCCTAGGTAGTGTTTTTGTGCACCATGAATTCAGCCTCTTCATTTCATATAAAATTGAAGGAAAATCCTATATGTGTCTGCTGTACATCATCCGCCCACTTATTCATGCCATAAACCTAAGTCATACTTGACACTTCCCTCTCCCTTACCACCCCCTTCATCTAATTAACTAGTAAGTCTTGTCAGTGTACCTTCTAAATATATCTCAAATCTTTCCACTTTTCTTCATCTCTGCTAACCATCACCCAAGCCACCACCAGCTCTCATCTGGGTATTAGTAGTAGCCTCCTGCCTAGCTTCTCCCTGCCTCCTCTAATTTCTTAGAGTAGCCAGAATTATCTTCTAAACTGTATTATAAATCTGGTCATACCACTATGCTGCTTAAAACATATCATTTATTCTAAGGTGTGACTTAAAATTCTTAACATGGCGTCTGGGCCTAGGGGGTCTGGCCCCTAACCACCCCTCCTCCGGTCTTATCTTGTATTACTCTCTTCCTTTCTCATTTATTCTAGAGCTCCACTGACCTTATTTCCATTCCTACAAAATTAATCCCTCTTCATAAAACTTTGTTTCATGGAGCTCCTCTTCTATGGACCACTTCTTCCACTCTGTCCTCCTCTTCCTTCTCTATTGAGCTCTTCCCCGCTCTGGGTCTCAAACTAGACTGAAGCCGCAGTGACCACGCTATCTCCATCCCTGTTAATCCAAAGGTCAGAAACACTGTAGATGCCAAATAAATATTTGTGGAGCGTTCTGTAGTCCTCTTGTGTATTTCTGCACTGGGTTGACACATCAGTGACAAGACAGAAATATGAGTTGGATTGAAAGAAGAGACAGGGTACAAACACTGAAACAAGCCCAGGAAGTTTCCATACTCATTCCAACATGAGCAGCTTTTCTTTTTAGTAACATCTACCAGTGCATTTCTTCTTCCAGGAGGTTTGATGGCTTAGCTAAGTGTGTGTTGGCCTCTCCACTTGAGTCTCAGATTTGAGAGAGGCCTCTTTTTTTTCCCTGACTTCTGTGTGATAGGCTTGATCACTTACTTTGAGGGAGCTAGAGAAAGGTGCTGCTTCGATGGACATCAGCTGATCACAGAAAAGCCGTATGTCTGCTGTGAGAGCTGGGTGTGTTGTCATCATGCAACAAGTACAAGCAGTTCGTGGGGAGAAGGGAGCCAGCGGTGCTACTTGTAGGATGCTGTTGATCAAAGCCTTAGGACTGCCCTCCAGGACAAGCTAGGAGAAGTGAAAAGCTCACAAATGGAACTGATCTAGAAGGCCCCATGCTTAGCTGGATCCTCAGGTTACTGAATTTTAGGATTTGCCCAGTCTTCAGATTAATCATAGTTGTGTTTTGTTTCCACATTAACTATGAAACTTGACATTTAAAATAATTCTAGGCCAGGTGCGGTGGCTCATGCCGTAGTCCCAGCACTTTGTGAGGCTGAGGCAGGAGGATCACTTGAGCCCAGGAGTTCGAGACCAGCCTGAGCAACATAGTGAAACCCTATCTCTACCAAATATAGAAAAATTAGCTGGGTGTGGTGATGCACACCTGTAGTCCCAGCTATTCAGGAGAGAATCACCTGAGCCTAGGAAGTCGAGGCTGCAGTGAGCCATGACGGCGCCACTCTACTCCAGCCTGGGTGACAGAGTGAGATTCTGTCTCCAAAAATAAAATAAAATAATTCTAAACTTGCTACTTCACTAACAATAAAAACAACAAAGTGGTTGCATACATTAAGTAGATCACATTGCCAGTTTTCCACCTTACTCTTGCTACACAGACAGCTAACTTTTCCTGTTTTCGTGTTGACTGGCTATAGGCTTTCTGGAGTCTGATGAGTTCAACAGGCCCAGTTCTGACAGAAGCATCTGCAGGGAAGCAAGCCTTTGTTCAAAAGAAAATGTGATGAAACAAAATGACCATAGATATGCAAGTACAGTGTAGTACTCTTCCATTTCCAGACAGAACTCTTACCTAGCCAGTGCTTTTATGAAGGCCCAAAAGATGAAGGAGGCCTTTCCTCCTATGAAATAAACTCATTTGATTTATACAGAAAGCACTAAAGAATAGGAAATGATATGCTTCTTAACAACTTTTATAGCATGTATTTACAGAATACTTTTCTAGAATAAACTATTAATTTAAAAGTTTGGGGATGCTTTTTTTAGATTAACACTTTAGCTACTATAAATGCCACTTTGGGCATTCTGCAACGCTTCATTGAGTGATGTCAACAATGTAGCAGAAGTGCTATAATTTTCGGATAAAGCATTATAATCCATTTTTTAAACTTTTAAGTGCAGGGGCCCATTGCAGGTTTGTTATATAGAAAAACTGCATGTCACAGGGGTCTAGTGTACAGATTATTTCATCACCCAGTTAATAACCATAGTACTATAATATTATTAAGGGAACATAAGAACCTTGGGATCTCACCATTAGTGTTCTCATCTTGTACGTCCTTCTTCTAAAAATTATTCTCACCACCTTTCCAATGAATTTCTCTCTAGTCTAGGAAGTCCCCCTACTCACTGTTCTTCCAGAATGAGTAATGAAATCCCACCACTCTGAGCTTAAAGCGTTGATGCTAAAATGTACTCTGGAAGAGATAAGAATATGTCTTGGATTCCAGAACTGTCCTACAAAGCTATATTCAAAGGACCATACATTTCTGGGTTTCAGGTAAACTTGGAGACTGATCAATGCATTCCTTTAAGAACCCTCACTAAACCTCTATATAGGGATGTTTTTAAGGCATAAACCCACATGAATGACAGAATGGCCGTTTTAAGGGACAACACGCAATAGCAATAAAATTTCAGAAGCTGGAAGGCAAATGCATGAGAAGTCATTGACTTAGCAGATATGAGAAAGCCAGCAGTTGGAAAAGCTGCGAATCAACCCAATTTAAACTTCTGAAGCCTTGAAAGGCTCAAAAATTGGTGGAATCAGATGTAGCCGTTTCTCCATATCCATGGGTTCCGCATCTGAGGATTCAGCCAACCTGAGATCCAAAATATTCTGGGGAAAAAAAAAAAAAGAATACTAAAAGTAACACAAAAGTTTTTATTTTATTTTATTTTTTGAGACAGGATCTTTCTCTGTCACCCAGGCTGGAGTGGAGTGGCACGATCTCGGCTCACTGCAACCTCCACCTCCCAGGTTCAAGCGATTTTCCTGTCTCAGCCTCCCGAGTAACTGGAATTACAGGCATGAGCCACCGCACCTGTCTAATTTTTGTGTTTTTAGTAGAAATGGGGTTTCACTGTGTTGGCCAGGGTGGTCTTGAACTTCTGACCTTAAGTGATCTGCCCGCCTCAGCCTCTCAAAGCGCTGGGATTACAGGCGTGAGCCACTGCGCCCGGCCAAAATTAAAAAAAAAAAAAAAGTTATAGCAAATATTTACATAGCACTTACATTGGATGTGCATGCAAATACTACATCATGTTATATAAGGGACTTGAATATCTGCAGATTTTGGTATGGAGTGGGGGAGTCCTGGAACTAATCCCCCACAAATACTGAGGGGCAACTGTACTTCTAAAAGAAGGAGTTGAAGGGGATGAAACTAAGGAGAATTGATTGAGAGTTGTTTAAGAAGCAGTTATATCCCCATTTCAGGCCACTGGGCAACTATTCCCCCTCTACTCTGACAGAAAACTGGAGGTTTATTCTTTGGAGAGGGTTAAACTGGGGGTTTGGGGGTTGGGAGACACCCGGCACAGTTGAAAGCAGAGAATATGAAAAGCCAGGTGGAGTAACTAAGGGAACATATGCAGACTGAATGCTGAGCCCCACACCCTCACCCCACTCACCTACACTCAGCCTTCTTTACTTCCAGAATTACCAGATACCTGAGGAAAGCTTTTAATGTGACAGATACCAAAAACAAGAAACAGAAAAAAACAACTTGAAGAAAATACACTTTATAAAGATGAGAAAACTTAAAAGAAACTATAATTAATATTTTCAAATAATTAAGACATTGCATTTCTGAAACAGGAATAGGATGCTATATAAAAGAAATATTCAAAGAATGACCATCAATAACAATAGCATAAATTAGAAGAACAATAAAAAGGTTGGAAGATAAACTTGAGGACATTTCCAAGAAAGTAGAAAACAATAAGAGATGCAAAACAAGAAAGAAAAGATTTTTTTAAATAAAAGGATGCATTCGGGAGATTCAACACCCAAATAATAACAGTTCTAGAAGAACAGAACAGGAAAATATGGAGATAAGAAAATAATCTATGATACTTCGTAAGAAACTTCCCAAGGACTGAAGAACATGGAGTTTCTGGATTGAAATTACCCACTGAATCATGCAAGTTCTTAAACATTCACCTCTCATACCCCCTTTTTCAAGAAACTACTGGAGGATGTGTTACACTAAAATGAGGGAATGAACCAAAAAAGAGGAAGACAATGGGTAGAGGAAACAAGAGATGGAACCCAGGAGAAAGGCAAAAGGAGCTTGGGATGGTAGTGAAGACTAGGCTGTCAGCTGTGTACCAAGCATAAAGGGCATTCAGTCCAAACTAAGGCAGGTCAGAAGATACCAGGAGATACTTCCTCATAAAGTTGATAGAACACCCATTGTGAATGAATGTATCGAGAGGAGAAATGGACGCATTTGAGGTTTTGTTTGAGGTTGCATACAAATCTTAGCAAATGAGAGGGGGAAAGACCTTTATAAACTCCAGAGAAAACAAAAATTTGTGCGTGAAAGAAAAAAACAATCATAGTTTATTACATAGCTCATATTTCATAGTCATAATAAAATCAACTGGGGAGTGATCTTACCAAAATTTTAACATTATAACTATTATTGTAATATTAAAATATAATATTAAGCAGGTGATGTGGGGTAGATAAGGGGCACACATGTGTGATGTGGGAAGAGGAATAGAGATAAAAGCAAAAAAATGCTAATTTTGCACAGTGGGTGTTCAATAGATATTGCCTGAAACTGAAAAATCAAGAAGCTACAATACAAACATATTATGTGGAAATATAGACACAATTACCAGAAGAGTTAGCTAAAAAAGTTGAAAGTAATAGTTTCTGTGGAAGCAGAAATACTGGGGAAAGGGGCTGGGTACTGTTTGTCTTAACCATTCTAACAGATCCCAATGGCTCTTTAAACCATGTGTCTGTATAACTAATTTGAAAAGAAAATGTTTTAGAAAGGCCATTTTATTCCCACAAACAAGAATGAGAAAACTTTAAAAAGTAGCAGCTTAGCCGGGCGCGGTGGCTCACGCTTGTAATCCCAGCACTTTGGGAGGCTGAGGTAGGCAGATCACGAGGTCAGGAGATCGAGACCATCCTGGCTAACACGGTGAAACCCCATCTCTACTAAAAATACAAAAAATTAGCCGGGCGTGGCGGCAGGCGCCTGTAGTCCCAGCTACTTGGGAGGCTGAGGCAGGAGAATGGCGTGAACCCGGGAGGCAGAGCTTGCAGTGAGCCGAGATCGTGCCACTGCACTCCAGCCTGGGCGACAGAGGGAGACTCCGTCTCAAAAAAAAAAAAGAAAAGAAAAAGTAGCTGCTTTATTGAGATATAATTCACATACCATACAATTCATCCAGTGGTATTTAGTGTATTCACAGAGTTGTGCAACTGTCACCACAATTTTAGAACATTTTTGTCACCTCCAGAAGAAACCTTATACCCATTGGCAGTCATGCTCCATTTACACCTAACCATCATTAACCTAGGCAGTTACCATGCTACACTCCATCTTTATGAATATACCTATTCTGAATATTTCATATAAATAAAAACATACAACACGTGGTCCTTTGTAACTGGTTTCTTTCACTCGGTACAGGCATACCTTGGAGATACTGAGGGTTTGGTTCCAGACCACTGCAATTAAGTGAATGTCACAATAAAGTAAGTCACACAAATTCTTTGCTTTCCTGGTGCATATAAAAGTTATGTTTGCACTATACTGTAGCAATAAGTGTGCAATAGCATTATGTCTAAAAAAATGCACATACCTTACTAAAAATACTTTATTGCTAAAAAATACTAATGATCATCTGAGCTTTCTGTGAGTTGTAATCTTTTTGCTGGTAGAGGTCTCGCCTTGATGATGGCTACTAACTGATCAGGGTGATGGTTGCTGAAGGTTGGGTGGCTGTGGCAATTTCTTAAAATAAGACAACAATGCAGTTTGTCACATTGGTTGACTCTTCCTTTCAGGGAAGATTTCTCTGTAGCATGCGATGCTATTTGACAGCATTTTACCCACAGTAGAACTTCTTTCAAAGTTGGAGTCAATCCTCTCAAACCCTGCCACTGCTTTATCAATTCAGTTTATGTAATATTCTAAATCCTTTGTTGTAATTTCGACAGTGTTCACAGCATCTTCACCAGGAATTGATTCCATCTCAAGAAACTACCTTCTTTACCCATGCATAAGAAGGAACTCTTCATCCTTTCAGGTTTGATCATGAGATTGCAGCAATTCAGTCACGTCTTCAGGCTCCATTTCTTATTCTAGTTCTCTTGCTATTTCCACCTCTCAAAATCATCCAGGAATGCTGAAATCAACTTCTTCCAACTCCTGTTAACACTGATATTTTGACCTCCTCCCATGACTCACAAATGTTCTTAATAGCATCTAGAATAGTGAGTCCTTTCCAGAAGGTTTTCTTTTTTTTTTTTTTTTTTCCAGAAGGTTTTCAATGGACTTTGCTTGGATGCATCAGAAGAATCACTGTAGTTGGCAGCTATATCCTTAAGAAATGTATTTCTGAAATAATAAGATTTGAAAGTCAAAACTACTCCTTGATCCAGGGACTACAGAATGGATGCTGTGTTAGCAGGCATGGAAACAACATTCATCTCCTTGTATATCTCCATCAGAGCCCTTTGGTGACCAGGTGCATTGTCAGTGAGCAGTATATAATATTTTGAAGGAAATTGCTTTTTTCTGCGCAGTAGGTCTTAGCAGTGAGCTTAGAATGTTCAGTAAACCATGCTATAAACAGATGTACTATCATCCAGGCTTTATTGTTCTATTTATAGAGCACAAGCAGAGTAGATTTAGCATAATTCCTTTTCTCTTCTTCTTCTTCTTTTTTTTTTTAAGAGACAGGGTCTCACTATGTTGTCCAGGGTGGAGTGCAGTGGCTATTCACATATTCAATCATAGCCCACTACAGCCTCGAACTCCTGGGCTTACTCAAGCAATCCTCCTTCCTTCCCCTCCTGAGTAGCCCAATAGGCACCTGCCACTGAGCCTGGTTAGATTTAGCATAATTCTTAAGGGTGCTATGATTTTCAGAATGGTGAATGAGCATTGGCATCAACTTAGTCACCAGCCACACTAGCCCCTAACAAGAGAGTCAGCCTGTCCTTTGGATCTTTGAAGCCAGACAGTGAATTCTCTCTAGCTACCAAGGTCCTAGATGGCATCTTCTTCCAATGGAAGGCTTCCAATGTTTGTCTGCATTGAAAATCTGTTGTTTAGTGTAGTCACCTTCATCAGTGATCTTAGCTACATCTTCTGGATAACTTGCTACAGCTTCTACATCAGCACTTACTGCTTTGCCTTGCACTTTTATGTTACAGAAATGGCTTCTTTAAACATCTTGAACCAACCTCCACTACCTTCAAACTTTTCTTCTGCAGATTCCTCACCTTCAGCCTTCATAGAATTGAAGAATTAGGGCCTTGCCCTGGATTGGGCTTTGGCTTAAGGGAATGTTGTGGCTAGTTTGATCTGCTATCCAGACCACTTAAACTTTCTCCATATCAGCAATAAGGCTGTTTCACCTTCTTATCATTCATGTGTTCACTAGAGTAACACTTTTAACTTCCTTCAAGAACTTTTCTTTTACATTCACAACTTGTCTGTTTAGTGCAAGAGGCCTAGCTTTCAGCCTATCTCAGCTTTTAACATGCCTTCTCCATTAAGTGGAATCATTTCTAGCTTTTGATTTAAAGTGAGAGACATGCAACTATTCCTTTCACTTGAACACTTAGAGACCATTGTAGGTTTATTAATTAGCCTAATAATAGGGAGGCCTGGGAAGAGGGAGAGAGATGAGGGAATGCCAACTGGTGGAGCAGTCAGAACACACACAAGATTTATTGATTAAGTTTGCTAGCTGTCTTATATGGATGCAATTCATGCTGCCCCAAAGCAATTACCATAGTAACATCAAAGGTCATTGATCACAGATCACCATAACAGATATAATAATAATGAAAAATTTTGAGATATTGTGAGAATGACTGAAATCTGTCACAGAGACACTAATTGAGCACATGCTGTTGGCAAAATGGCACCAGTGAACTTGCTCAGTGCAAGGCTGCCACAAACCTTCAATTTGTAAAACTGTAGATATGTGGCATCTACAAAGCAGAATAAAGAAAGCTGCAATAAAATGGGGTATTGCCTGTATGATGTTTTCAAGTTCCATCTATGTTGTAGCATGTATCAGTTCTTCTTTTATTATCAAATAATAATCCATTGTATGGACGTACCACATTTGATTTATCCATTCATCAGTTGATGGACATTTGGGTTGTTTCCACTTTTGGGCTATTAAGAACAATGCAGCTATGAGCATTTGTGTACAAGTTTTTGTTGGACACATTTTGATTTCTCTTGTGTAGCAGTGGATTTGCTGGGTCATATTATAATCTACATTTAACCTTTTAAGGAACTGCTAGACTATTTTCCAAAGTGGCTACATAATTTTACATTCCCACAAGCAGCACATGAGGGTTCCAATTTCTCCACATTCTCACCAACCCAACATTCGTTATAATCTGACTATTAGATTGTAGCCATCCTAGTGGGTGTGAAGTGGTATCTCATTTAGGTGTTGATTTTCACTGAGATAACTTTTAAAAACTTAGATTAGCAAAAATTAGTATGTTGAAAAAAACCCTATCTGGGCAAGACTTTGAGGAAACAAACACTCTGATTAGGAGTGTAACTTGGTACACATTTTATGGAGGTCAGTTTGATATATTAAAATGTGAAATATATGTAACCTCTGACCAGATATCCCATTTCCTAGTATTTGACCTAAGGAGAAAACCATATGTTGGGAAAACATGTATTGTCATATTGTTCTACTGTTGATGTTAATGGCAAAAACCACAATTACTTTTGCACCAACACAATAATCTCATTATATCAACAACTTTGAAACTAACTTAAATATCTATCAAGAGAAAACTGGTTAAATGAATTCTGATGCACACATAGGATATCTAAGCAATCATTATAAATGATGATGCAGGTAAAGTATATTTTTATTTTCATGTAAAGCTATCTACCACATATTGAATGAGGGAAAATCAGGTTATTGAATATCTTCATGAAAAGATCCCACTGGTGTAAAATACCTGTTTGCCTAGAAAGATCTTTTGAGATGATGTCCAAAATGTTAACAGTGATTATATCCTAGTGGTCAAATTTTACATGATTTTTTTTACTTTGTTCTTTGTATTTAATTTTGTTGAAAATCAGCCTCTATAATTTTTTGAGACAATTATAAAACTATTACAAAAGACTGCATTTTATAAGTTACATTTTTGTACTTAATCAAGGCTTAAATTTTAGTTAGATACTCTTTCCCTATCATTTCTTTTTAAACCTCAAGCTAAACGCATAACGAAATTCACTATAGTAGTGATTATATTCACTTGGTGTAGAGCATTGTCTTATGCTCTTCCTTCAGAGACTTTTATTTATACTTTGGTCTTTATAGAGTTATTTTTATGTGGAGATATGACAGGTATTAGGATTTGGGGTTCCAATAATAGGAACAGGTCAAAATGGTTTTCCATCTTTCTGGTTATTGGGATAACCATTTTGGATTCACATATTCTCTCTTCCACTCTTCCATCCCTCTTTGCTGGAGAATAACATTAACAACAGCTTTCTTTTTCTTTGAGTTATTATGTGTTAGGAACCATTCTAAACATAGGCATGTATTTTACTCATCTAACTCTCAGGCCAATCCTGTGAGGTTGACAATACTGCAGTGATATTTTACAAATGAGGAGCGTGAGGGATAGAGAGGGTAAGTAACCTGTCCAAGGTCACTCCACAAGGGAATGGCAGAGCTGGCACTGGAGCCCAATAAGTCTGGTTCCAAAATATCTGTGATCTAAACTGCCACACTCCACTGCCTCTCTGACTTTCCTCCTAAATATGACTCCAAACACTTCTTGGGGGTTTTCCTTGTTTCTCCCCCAAGCTGTCATTCCTACCAGAAATGCCGGAGAGGCTGAGGTAGTGTGTACACCTGACTGGGCTTTCCCGCAACAAATGCTCTATGGAGACACCTCTTTGCTGTTTATATATTTACCCCCTGAATTTCTTAGGAGTTTACTTAACATTTCTTTGACATCCTCTTCTCTGAAACGTTTGGATTTCTTACTCCTCAAAGTTGGAGGATCATCTAGGGGGAAAGAATTAAGCCTTTTTTAGATGTTTCAATCTTGCATTAAGAGCCATCAGCAGAGTGCTTGGTGCTGAGTCAGAGAACATTTGCTACCTGTGCCCAGGACTGCATGGTGCTCTCAGCCTCAGGAAGTGCAAGATGCCTGGTGCTCTGCCTGATCTTTGGGTCTGATTAATTGGGGGAAAACATAATTTTTATAAGGTTACAATTTATTCTAAGTATAAGGGTAATATATGCTCATTGTAAAATTTTGGAAGATACAAAAAGGCATAAAGAAAAAAATTAAAAACACTTATAATCCTACCATCCTGTGATAACAACTAGAAACTATAATTTCCAAGCACGTTTGTCTTCTCTTTAAGCAATTCATATCCATTCATGAAGACTAAGTATTTGAAATCAGTGATTTATGGATGCTAATTTTAGAAAATGTCCATCCATGCAATTTAGCAGGTAGAATTATTGCTAAATTTAAAGATATACCAAAGTTGGTGAAATTAAAATTTCTTAATCTTATACTCCAGTTTGATTTTATTTAACTGAAGAAAGACATAATTGTGGCCAGGCGTGGTAGCTCACACCTATAATCCCAGCACTTTGGGAGGTCAAGGTGGACAGATCATGAGGTCAGGAGTTCGAGACCAGCCTGACCAACATGGTGAAACCCAGTCTCTACTGAAAATACAAAAATTAGCAGGGCCTAGTGGCGTGCACCCGTAATAGCTACTCAGGAGGCTGAGGAAGGAGAATTGCTTGAATCCGGGAGGCAGAGGTTACAGTGAGCCGAGATCTTGCCATTGCACTCCAGCCTGATGATAGAGCAAGACTCTGTCTCCAAAAAAAAAAAAAAAAAAAAAAAAGAATTGTGCATGTTTAAAAATATTAGCATGGAATCAAACAAAGAAATATAGTGACTTCAGTGGTTTTATTTGCTCCTGTGTGTGATTGTCCCATTTATTTTTGCCTAATATGGGCTGCATATATAAGTAAGTTTTCAACTGATACCAATTAATTTTATGTGCACAAGATGAAAATCTATTTGAAGTACCATCAAAATTTAACTTTTGATATTTGTGATTTTGGTTGTTACTGCTTTGGCTGTCTTGTGATCAAAATTTAGTATAATTTATTTAGGATATTTTTCTATTATCCTGGGGGAAAGAGTTATAAATCTCACCACTATAAAAATAACAACAATAAAAGACACTCATGACATTATTGTAATAACTATGTTGTTTGATTCAAGTTGAAATAGCTTGTACTGAACATTATTTTTAAAAGCCATTTCTTAAAAGAATACCTTCTGTAATGAAAAGGTTTATCCTCTTGTGTTTTCTAGGTATCTGGCCATCCGAAGAGGTGTTGGCTTACTACTGCCTCAAGCACAGTAATATATTCAGGTACAGAGCTGCACTTAAGATATTTTTTAGCCCATCACGGATATTGAATCAACATATTAAAAATTGCCGTGATTACATTCTTCAAATTAAATTGTTAGAAAAAAATAAGAAAAAGAAAAAAGGAAAACAGAAGGGAAGAAAAGGAAAACAGAAAGAAAGGGGGAAAAGTTCACAGTGAACACATGTTGCTTCTCAAATGAAATCTGAATCGCCTTGGGTACTAATATTGCACAGCAAGATTTTTGCTGTATGTCAAAGGCTTTTGATTTCCACTCAAGGCATTTTATTTCACTTTGATTTGGGGGAAACAAAAGTGAAGCTCCAATCAATCCTTACTGATTGTGAAGGTCAAAAAAAAAAAAAAAAATACAACCAAAGACATTCTTTAAACTTCTGCCAGGGAAGTCACTACAGAATGTCTGATAAATAAATACCTCACAGCTATTATTTAAAGATGCCATCCCACCCCTGGTTTTAAAAGTATTTTTATATATCTAACAATATGTATTTGTGAACTATAAATTAGCATTATGGATTCATGCTACAGAAATAAGTGTTTTCAACTGTTAGTGTGCATTACAGATCAAACCCATGGATGGAATTCAGGAAAAAAAAATCATTTGAAAATTCTGAAGATGTTTGGTAGACCCAGAAAATATAGGTTTTTCATTTTAATTATCATTTTATAGAAGTCATTCAATATATACTTCCTGAATAGCCCATTATTATTCCAGATAAGTCACTAGTGATCATAGCGTGTGTTTTAACAGTATGTACTTACAAGATTGGGTCAGTAATATGTATTTTTTTAAGCTCTGTGGGTCCATATTTACCAACCAGTCTATAATTGCTTTGAACAACCAAACACTCATTAAGTGTGTTTTGAAATATTAATGTCCTTGCTTGGCTCCTTCTCCTCCCTTTCCCCCTCTTCCCACCTCTCCCTCCCTTTTAATTTTGCTGTTTTTCTCCTCTTGAGGTAATAAACTTCCCAAACTGGGAAGAGGAAACAGTCCTAAGAGTCTAAGCATATAAATAAGAACAGGGCAATTTTGAATGTGGGCTGCAGAGCTGCCCTGGAAGTCTGGCGTTTGCTCATCTCGCTGTGCTTAAGCTTGACTGGAGCTCCAATCAGCGAGCAGTGGGCCAGGGTGAGAATGTCACACGTTGAGGGCTGATATTTAGGCACAAAGGGGAAGGTAAGTGCAGAGTGCCCCCCTAGACTGTCAGCTTTAACTCTGAGCTGCTCTACTTTTGAGCTGTGAAGTCAGAGCCCAGTCATTACTTTAGCCTGGGTTTGCTGGCTTAACCATATTATGTCCCTGCATTGTTTATTCACTGTGTTGTGTTGGGGTCAATTGTAATTTAAGTGTTAATTGCTAAATACCCTTTGTGTAATTGTTCTTTATGGAGACTGTTCAGCTTTCCAAAATGTTTCAGTTTGTTTTAGAATTTTTTTTTTTAAATTCAGGAGTGCATCTATTTATTTTGTGTGTGTTGTGTGTATGTGTCTATAATATAGGTATATACACACTCACATATATTCTTCATTTACTTGTCTAACTGTTTTTGAAGGAATGAATGTGGATTAACAGTGTTATCCTTTCCTAACAATTATCTTTCGCTACTCTAGCTAGTTTAGTTCTAAAAGACAGCGCCATTGACAAGGGAAAAAAAGGGAACCTTCTCAGATTTTTCAGCTCAGCGGTGGTAATGTTGCAGTGAACACTAATGAGGGAACCCCCACTGATTTGCCTGCTTTGTGACTTTTCTATTTCATAATTATTTTTAAAACGCAAAACGACATGAGGTAGCCTAGTCATGTCTCTACAACTTCCTGGTAGCGCCGTTCTTACTGCAGATGGCAATTTGTTCTTGTAACATATATCTCTCTCTGACCATTTTCATCTAATTTGTATGGGTTCTACCATTTCTTTTCTCTCTTTCAGGGCCCTTGCTGTGTGTGAGCTAGGGGGTGGCATGACATGCTTGGCTGGGCTCATGGTAGGTCTTTTCTCCATTCCAATCCCATTCAGAGGGAGGAACAAAAGGAAAAATGTTCCAGGGCCTCCAACTGCTGGGTCAGAGAACCGTCAACAGCATCAGCTGCGGTCAAGCTACCGGGTCTTGAGAGACCTTCTAGATTGACTTACTTTCGGATCATATTGATTTTATGGTTGCCTCGATGAGCAGAAACATTTTACCTCAGTGTAGTCAATATTGCTTGTTGTGACATTCCAGGCCTCGCACAGTCTTTCTTTGCCATAGCGAAAGCATTTTTTTTTTTTTTTTTTTCAGATTATAGTCCCATTTGCTAAGATACAGGAATAGCCCGGCGAATCACAGTTGGAGCACCATGATATAGCTGCTAATGTTTTGCCTGCATTATTACACCAACAAACATGATCCAGAGCGCTCAGTAATTAGATTCTTTTGAATTAGATTGGCCATTCAGGAACGTCGTTCCCCATTCTCTGGGTTCTGAGTCATGTATTCAGGAGATATTATGTAGCAGCACAGTGCATTAGACAAGTTTTTATGTCTCTACAAATAAAAGCATATTGTTACACTGATTGGCATTTGACAAACCTGTCGCTCTTATACAATGTGTCGAGGTTACAGCCCAATGTGCGAGCATGTCAAAGCTCACAAAAAAATTACCCTCACAAAGCCATCTGCCTGCAATGCAAAGTTATATGAAGGGCATCAGGCAGTCAGACAGAAGCAAGCTGAAAGGCAGAGTGACAGCCTTGTATGATGGCTCTACTAGATAAACAGAAGCCCACAAATGAAAGCCTCTCAGAATACCATCATCCGCTGTCACAATGCAATTACCGAACAGAATGATAGCAAGATAGAGGCTCCCGCAAATGGAATGATAAAAGTATTGACTGATTTGATTGAATGATTAAAATAATGCAGACATAAAATGAAAAAAGATTGAAGATTGTTACAGAGAAATAGGTGAGGAAGCATGATACTGAAGGCTTGTCACTCCTGTCTTCACTTCCACACAGACAAGCATATTTGCTCATTGTTTGCTGTGCTCCCTTTTTTTTTTTCAGGTTGCTATTTCTGCAGATGTCAAAGAAGTTCTGTTAACTGATGGGAATGAAAAGGCCATCAGAAGTATCCTTATTCAGATAGAAAACGGGTTTGTTGTGCTCATTCCTTTTTCCCGGCTGAGTAACAATTGATATAAAGAAAGACAGCATGGGGTATTAAAAGAGAGCTTCCTCCCCCACATACATGATAAGTAATTAAGAAAAAGTAGAAATATATGAATTCCTTGCATACGACTCCGTGGGTTTTTTTCTTTCCATGGATTTTTATAGACATCTCTCATTAAAGGGGCCTATGTTTTGTGGACCTCCCGAGGCAAGAAGAAAAATTGTTTCATAATTTCCAAGCATTCTTGTTCTTTTATTTCCATTGGAATTTGCCAGTGTAAAATAAATTATTTGGTATTTATTGTATTTGGATATTGCTGGCAAATATTAACTTCCAGCTTCATGTTTGTTATTACCTTTATGCACTTGATATTGTATGTACTGTGTAATATTGTGCCTGCTCTAATTGCTGAGGGGTTACCTATATCCCCCACTGGAAACAGCTGTCAGTTCTTCATTATTTCCTTTTATTTAGGACTTTATTTAGGATTATACATGCTATCTCTGTTTTTCTGCTATGCTATTACAGTTCAAACTCCATTAGATTATGCTTTGCTAATATGTACACAGAGTTCATGAAAATTGAACTGTACTTTAAGAAAGTAAGCATAATTTGTGGCTACTTTAGCAGTCGAGCTGATTTGTTCAGGGGCAGTTAACAGCCGTTAGAAACTGAGAGGAAAAGTGGAAGATATGTTTGCTT
The DNA here is from genome assembly GCF_049350105.2 of Macaca mulatta. Lineage (NCBI taxonomy): Eukaryota > Metazoa > Chordata > Mammalia > Primates > Cercopithecidae > Macaca > Macaca mulatta. The sequence goes on along the minus strand of NC_133418.1, from coordinate 80,119,797 downwards.
TGGATTTTTTTTTTTTTTTTTTTTTTTTGGTGTGCCTTACATTTACATTATGAGGGAGACAATCTACTGATTTGAATTTTAAGCTCCTAAACTGCCAAAGCAGTTTTGATTTCTGTGGCATCTTACATACAATCTATTTCGGATTTTCTTTTTCGACTTCTGCCATATGATTTTTTGAAAATATGCAGCAGCTTCATCAAGCTGCTCAAACAGGAGAAAGGAGGTACGAGAAGCACAGTAGCTAATATTGTTCAGTAACACTTGTATGCTCTACCGAGCCCCACCCAGCTAATTGTCTGACAGACTTAAAAAAAATTCAGGAAGGAAAAACAGCCAATCACAATCTTGGCCTTTCACACAAGGGAAAGAGATCACAAAAGGTGCTTCCTTTTTTAAAATGCAGGATTTTAATCACGTTCTTGAGACTGTCTCAAGTTTTTCAAAATATTCCTGAAGATGAGCGGATGTTGTTTCATTCACTCTGCTTTATTCTGAGTTATTTCATGCACGTATCCATGTATCATTTCACTGTGCTCCTCCTCCTTATGTCAGGGAATACAGAGCAAGAGGAAGCTCAGGTATGCCAGCTCAGCCCCAGCGCATTTTTAGAGGGTTGGGGGGAGCAGGATTATTGGACAAGAGAAGATTATTTTAGCCACAGAAACTTTCAGCTTGGGCCCAGTAACCTAAGGTTTTTTTCAAGTCAGCAGGTGTCTTATTTAATAGCATCAGAAACCAATTAGAACTTTTATCAAACTATGGGAAACATCTGTAGTCAGTATGTAAATCTATTTGTTCTAAAATTATTATTGAGCTAAACTACAGAGCTTCCAAAGAAAGGAAGCAATGCTAATGTCATTAATTAACACACCTTTGCTTTAAACAACAAAGATGCCATGCCAGCTTTTGAAATCAGAGAGGAAATCTCAGATTCTGTATTCATTCTGCCGGCCTTTCAAAGAAATGACTGGTACAGCCCCCTCCCAAGAAAATGGATTTTTAACATTTGGTCCTCAGAAGCTCAGCCCTGAGACTGCTTTATTGTGCTGGGTTTTACAATGGGTTTAATATAGCGGGGTGCCAAAGGGCAGGAGGGGAAGAACTTTACAAAGTAGATAAAGTAGGTCTTTTCAGGATGCAGACCAAAATTGGTAGTGTGTTTTATTTCATCTCTTAGGACTTTCCTGATGGAGTTCAGTTTTTACCATGCAGTTGTTAGAACATAGAACACTATGTTTGTGTGCCTTTTTCTGTTGTAACTAGATCTAATTTTTTTTAATTAAGAGAAAAAGCATGCATAAAGCCTTAAAATTGGCAATGTGTTTTTCCTGCTTTTAATACTAATGCTATTCTTGATTTGCTAACAGAGCTTACAATTGGTATTCGTTGTCATCTGTTTCACTGACTGAGGTTAATATGAATGATTTTTTTTTTCTATTTGCGTGCCCACTTTCTGTAAGAATAACTAATTCACTGAATCACATACTATTGATGCATATAGATTGAAACAAACTTATTTAAAAATTACTGTTTACATCTTTCCTTTAAAATTTTAGGAAGCCTAAATTATATGGCAGTTGTAGGATATTATTCAAAAATTACTTTCTAAAAAGTAAAAGTGGATGTCAACAAAAAAAGGGGGAGAAACATTGCCAGAAGCCAGAAAATCTCTTAGTAAAGCTGCTAATTATTCTTAATGGGCAAGATGAGCACATTAAGAAACAAATGAATACATCAGTGAAATGTAATTGAAAATCGACCTGGCAATGGCATATCACATCTGAGTATTGGCCTGTATATTATTCTTATCATTTTAAAAATTGTTTTTGTTTGTTCTTGGCTTCTGTATTTAATGAATCCAACTGAATCTTCTCAGTCTCTTAAGCTTCTAAGATTCTGATTTTTACCTCTTCAAAATAGCATTTCGTGATATTTCCTTTTAATTTTATATTATTTCTATTTGTTTTAGTATGTGAGGCAATGAATGGATTGGTTCTGAATCTTTATATCACAGAAGCATGTCAACCAGTTTTGAGGTTATTTATTATTTCCCTAAAATATATCAAATGGATTGCCTATGTCTTCTTGAGTTTTCCATCTTGATTCTGAAAAGCTAGATATTGATCTGAGATTTATGAAACAGAGATGTCTGGAAAGATATTAAGACTTGAGGTAAAAATGAATTTTTTAAGTCACAAATATTTTCTTAGATTCATGGGCAGTTTTCCCTAAGGTCTCCTTGGTCTCCTTAAACTGCATTGCTGGGTCTATGAACCCAAAGCCCCCACACCTGAGAGCTGCTCTTCCCTACAGATTCCATTTTCTCTGTACCCCAAGAGAACAAAGGATAAATTAGAAACGGGATCATTTCGTTTGTCCAGTTGTGAAATTTATTCCAAAATAGTGTGAAACGTGTTCCTTTTCTTTTTCTTTCTTTTTTTTTTTTTTTTTGGTAATGCCCCCTTAGTGTCAAGAAAGAAATCTTCAACAGCCCACATATAATAATTACTCCATAAGGTTTGTAGCTTGTGATAACAATGACCTAGGAATAGGAGAGACACATGGTATACTGAGCTATTATTGATACTAAGCCTCTTCTAAATTATGATGAATAAAAGTAGAACTCCTGAAGGTGAGCATCCCTCTCTGGCTACAGTCACTAATGTGCCCAGCACAGGCGCCCTGCCTTAATAAACATCTGGCAGTTCTATGCAGAAGATTCCAATGTTTGGTGACCCATTTCTCTGTAAGCATCTTATCCCCATAGTATGCACAGTGTGGGTCACAGATCTTGAACTTAGGATTCTCCAAAAATGGGTAAATCTCCTGTGCTTTTTAAAGGAGACACCGCTGGTTTAACATTATTTTTATTTAATAGAATCCCTGACTTGAGTAACTAATGAGTGAAGCTTCGTGTGGACTGTGCAGCCTGTACTATAGATGGTTGACAACGTGGAAATCCCGGGCCATCTTCCTGTGTCCAGGCTTCTTCTTCCAATGCCGGCTGTACTTCCATCTACTGATGAGTCATAAGTAAACTCTATGTGCCTCACATTGGGTAGCAACTCAACATATCTATTTTTGGAATTAAATTAAAATTAATTCAACCAATATTAATGGCATGTCATTACAGGTGCTAAAGATACAATAGTGAACAAGATAGGTCTAGTACCTATCCTTGGCTAGAATACATTTATACACATGAAGGGCAGAAGTCCTTTGATAACTTTGGTTATTTAAATTCTACAGTATAAATGTTCACATAATTAATTCTAACTTTTTTTTTCTTTTTTCTCCTTTTTGTGGAGAATGGGATCTCAGGCAGTCTTGAACTTCTGGGCTCAACAGGCATGAGCCACTGTGCCCGGTTAAGGTAATTAATTCTAAGCAGCAGGGAAAGAAAATAAAGTGTAACTGCCAAACCTCATGTTAGTTACTTTACCAGCCTCTTCATCCTACCAAAGCTTTTGCCTAAATTATACACTAAGGTAATGAATTGACATGAATTGGGCACCTACTATGTGCCAGGCCTATCATATGTGATACTCCATTAAGCCTAACAAATAGGTATCATTATTTCTGTTTTAGAGATGGAGCTCAGAGAGATTAATTTACCCAAGGACACACAGCCACCGAGTATCAGAACTAGCACTAGAAGCCAGGTTCATTTGACTTCAAAGCTTATGTTTTTTCCACTTAAACCATTCCGGGTCACCAAAAGCTAAAATGATTTGGTGAACCTCATCTTGCATTTTCTTACCATACTCTGGAAATAAAGGCCTCTCATCCATAAACATAACAATTGGCATTGCTAACAGAGTTTATAGTACCTCTATGGCATCTTCTCAATTCATGTGAGTAATAAGCACATTTAAGAATATTTTGCAGCCTTAAATTAGCAAATATTGCCACATTAAGCATTAAAAAGAAAAACCTTGAGAGATCAAAATGAATAGGGTTTATATTATAATCTCATAGTTTCCTACCCTCATTTTTGGTTTTTTGGTATTCCAACGAAAATAAAGATAACATAAACCAAGAAAGTGGTGCTTTATGAATCACAGTGTTATTATTTTTAAAATATTTTCTTGCTTAAAGAACATGACAACTCTCAAAATGTATATATAACTACTGGTAAATAATTGCTAATTGCAGGAGGAGGCTGATATTTTTAACAATATGATACATACATATAACATGTATATAATTTATTTAAATTACTATTATATAAAACTATTTTTTAAGAATAAAAATCAACTGAAACAAAATTGAAATGGAGCCCTACCTCTGAACAGGGCTTTATTTGAGAAGAAAACCTAGAGATAGAATTCCGGTTTCCTTTTAGCCACAAACATATATCCTGTAGCTCTGGAAGTCCAGTTGCCTAGACAAGGGGATTGGAGGCAACTACTCTGTATTCATTTAATCAGAAATCACATTGAGGCTTTCTTTGCACCCAGTCCCTCCCACTGAAGTGCTCCAGAAGGTGGGTGCGGTTCAGAGAACACGATTTGGCCTGTTGTGTTGAACACTATCCTGGACATATTGACTCAATGTGATGGGATTTCCTTTATTACCCTGAGGTGACACAGAAGAATGATAAAATCTATTATTGGACACAGTGCCATCCAGAAGAACCATCAAAATCTGACCTAAAGTAAAGGGTGGGGAGCAGGAGATCTGAGTTTATCTCTTAAGGTAATATTTTAAAATACTGTTGACATTTTTTCTTCTCATGCTCATTTTAATATTTAAAAAAACCTCTTAAACCACAAAACATATTTCCTGTCCAGTTCTAAAAATAAAGCAGCCTAAATACTGCTGTGGATTTTTTTTTATTTAAAAAATTGCTTCTAGAATATAAATACATATGTTTGCTTCAGCCTGACCACCTGGAGTCACAGGTTTATAAATTGTATAAAAGTATATAGTGTTAAGATGTTTACTAAAAATTATTAATAGGTTTTCTGAGTTATATAATTTAACTTCCCTGAGACTATTTTATAAAAAGTATTACCTCCACTAACAAAATAATATGTTTTGCTTGATAGATTAGTCATGTACTCATACGACTCCACAGGTGTACCGGGCACATTATGGCATGCGGTTGGATGCCATGGAAACTCTAAGGAGGGTGTGGCCAGAGTGTGGGGGAACTTAATCAAAAACAGTTGTCAGCTGACTCTTTACTAATTTTGTTCTTCTCAGAATAAAGATGTCAGCTGTCCTTTTCTGCAAGACATTTCATTTAGAAGACTTTCCTGAAATACTTTCTTCCTGAAATAGACAGAACTGTAGGCCGATGTGTCATTTTAGTTAATCAAAACAAGTAGGCAAATTAGTCTCTTTTATTTTTTTAATGAATGTAATTTAACGGTATTTAATTTGCATACAGGAAAGTTCACCCAGGAAAAAAAAAAAAAGTCTGCATTATAGCACTTTTGTAAACCTCAACAAAGCCCTTCATTAGGAGACCTAATTGATTTTTCCTACCCACCCCTGGGGGAAGAAAGCTATCACAGTACCTGCTTATTCACTCAGAGAAGAAATGGGTGTGCCTGGTGGTTCAAGCAGAGATTTGGGTTAAAAAGTCCTGTGGCTCTGTTTTTGCAGGGAGATCTTGGTCAATGCTTGCTTTGAGCATGTAGGAAACCTGTTTTTCTGAGCAATAGGAGAACATCGCTTGTCTGCTTGGTGTCCTCCCCATGGACCCAATTTAGTTCAGCTTGTAGCCTTCACTGGAATTATTTGATTTCTTGACTATTTAAACCTGCCCTATTCCAAAAGAGGGATTTTGAGGCTTGTTACCATGACACATAGAATATACCATATAAAATGAATAGGAAAGTGAGGGCAGTTGGAAATTGGAAAGCCAGGAAAATATGATGAAGCCAGGAATAGAGGTCAGTAGAGAAAGTATATGCAACAGGGTCTCTTGTGGTTGTTAGAGTTAGGCCACACATTTGGCTCTGAGTTGCACAGGTGCTGGAGCAAAGAGAAAGAGAGGATCAACTCTAAGAGTTATCATGCGGGGAAGTGGAAGCAACATCCCTTGATCTGCAGACCAGCTTTTCCGGGTGCTGAAACCTGACAATTTTTTCCGATGGGCTCTTGTAAATATGGCGCTGGGTGATGTAATGAACCAGCTCCTGAAAACATGTCTTCCATAAATATGGCTCTTTTGTACAAGTCTTTCCATGCCAAAGGCCATAGCGTAAGTCTGTAAAGACAGTTCTTCAGGGGACTTTTCACTGAACTGACTTTCTTCAGTAATTCATTTTCTCTCAAAGATTCTCCAAGATTTTCTCCATCTTTTTCTACTCACTTCCTCCCAAGTCTCATCCTGCTGCTCCTCTCCACCCCTCCCTAGTAGCATTTAGGAGATTGGAAATACTTCACACTGGAAAGTCTCTGGAGACTGACATTGCCCTCCCTGCTGACAGAGAGGCTTGCCTTTGGACTCCTTGCCCTTTTAAGCAAGTAGGACATGGCACCTATGGGACAGTCATTTCCCATCAGCACTCATAACTCTGGGGCTTGCCATGATGATCCATCTCAGGTGATAAAATGCAGCCCAGGGAAGCGAAAGAGCTTGCCTGTGGCAAGTCAGCGTCCTGCTTCCCACCCCACATGCAGCTCTTCTCCTTTCACAGTACTCATCCCATGCATGATAAAAAGATCGGCCAGGCGCAGTAGCTCACGCTTGCAATCCCAGTATTTTGGGAAGCTGAGACAGGTGGATTACCTGAGGAGAGGAGTTTGAGACCAGCCTGGCCAACATGGTGAAGCCCCATCTCTCTAAAAATAGAAAAAGTAGCTGGGTGTGGTGGCTCATGCCTGTAGTTCCAGCTACTAGGGAGGCTGAGGTGGGAGGATCACTTGAACCCAGGAGGTAGAGGGTGCAGTGAGCCGAAATCATGCCACTCCAGCCTGGGCAACAGAGCGAGGTAAGAGTTTCTGGACCTTTTTTTTTTTTTTTTTTTTTTTTTCAGTCAGTTCACGATCACTGCAGACATTTTCTTAACTGTGTCCTGTAGATGTGCAAGACATCATCACAAGGAATCAGAAGGCTGGTGTTTTTAAGACCCAGAAAATATCAAGCTGGTAAGATACCTTTCTGCATTAAAAAAAACTCTGATTGAAATTGTTTTTCTTGATACTATGGATGGTTATGAAAAATAATAACAGCTAACATTTATTGAGCACTTACTGTGTGTCAGGCACTGTTTTAAGCACTTTACAAGTATTATCTCATTTAATGCTCACTAGAATACTATGAGGCAGACAAACACTCTCATTATCTCCAATTAAGAGATGAGAAAACAAGATAAGTATATTAAACACTGGGTAGGGGATGATTTATGATTAGACAGTATGAGGTTGGGAGAAGCCAGGCCTGGGAACTCCTTAAATGGCTCTCTTCCAGTGAGTCTCAGCCTAGGAGCAGTTTTGTCCCCAAGGGGACTTTTGGCATTCCCTGGAGACATTTTTTTTGTTGTCATGGCTTGGTAGGAGAGCGGGGAGTGTTGCTACTGGCATCTAGTGGTAGAGACCAGGGATTCCACTGAACATCCTATGTTGCATAGGACGCCCCCATACAACAAAGAAACATCTGGCCCAGAATGTCAATAGTGCCAACATTGAGAAACCCTGCTCTGTTCCATGATTTTAAAATAGTCTAGGTGTCCATTCCCTTTTACGTTCTGTTAATTCTTATACAAACTAGGAGGAATGCTTGCTCTTAAGCAAAACAATGGTGTGTACTATGATGCTACATTTTATTTTTGCCCTGTTGGTAATGGATCTAGAGAAGCGAGTAATCATTTCATAGTTTTCACATGAAATATCTGTATTTGTGTATTTTTTCTCATTCATTTAACCACAGACATTATTAGAATAACTCCATGTTAAATTAACTGTTTTCTTTATTACTGTGAAGCTGTCATCCTTTGGTAGTTTGAATTTTCCCTATTGTGAAGACACTTTCCCACCCCAACTTCCCAGTTTGATTTTTTTTATTAGTTATATAAACTATTCATTAACAGACAAGGCCTACAGACTTATTTCTCTTGGACACACCCACAGTACAGCCCTGGCGGCCAGTGGTCTGGGTGTGCTGGCCTCAGAAACGAAAATAGCTACAATGCTTAAAAACCAAAGTGACGACACATATTGGTGTGAGGCTATGGAATAGCAATAATTTTTTTCTCTTATATTAATTGGTGAATGTAATGAAGTGTCCATATATGTATTTTTAAATCCTGCTTAAAATGTTGGGAGTAGGCTGGTGGCACAGGGGACAGCATATTCTGTGTTTCTCATATAAATGAACAAACCACTTCTGTTTCCCAGAAAACCTGGGGTAGGTTGAGAGAAAGAGAAAGGGTCTGCCGTTACCTGTGGGGTCCCCGTTGTTAGGACGGCCTTTCCTTCATAGTGCAGACGGCCTTATCCTTCTGGAGAGGACTTCATTTTTGGACATGATTTTCAACCTGGTCTTTTAGTTATCAATCAAAAGTGCATTTTCTGTGTTGTCCTCATTTACATTTATTTAATGTTTAAGGTCATTTGTGACCATCTGAGTGTATTTCAGCATATGGAATCAGGGAATAATAGATTTCAGCTTCATGCTGTGAAGAGAGATTGTGTTTTTACAAGACATAATGTTGTTTACTGGGTGTTAATAATCACTAATTAATAAACATATCTAGACTTCTAAAATGTTGCATTTTGAGGAATAAAAATGTCAAGTGTTTAACTTATGGAGTGCAATAGTATTTTCTGTCATCTCTTCATAAAATAATTAAGTTACATAAAGAAGCAAAATGTCATTGTTCAACAAAGGACATATCCCAAATGCTTAATACATGGCCTTTGTTTCTATTTTTCTGTTCTCAAAACTGCTATTTCTAGATATATTGTTCTGATATGTACCTGGACATATAGACTATGTGACAATAATAGTCATATAGAAACCTCCAAGATAAGGGTGGGTTTTTTCCCCCATCTTTATCTCATACTAGTTGCGGTCAGTTTCTTTTCTTTTGAACCCTGCAAGCATTTTGTTCAAAGTCTACCAAAGCACTTTCTAGAGAATAGATAGATTGAGTTAGTCCTTGAAATGCCTTGATCTTATATTAAGGAGCAACTTGATCACTTAACTGTCAAGAAGCTAAGAGAAACGGCCAGCCACTGATGTAATAGTCAGTATTCTCCCTCCATCCACTGCCTTCCCACCCATAACCAGTACAATGTGATGAAAGTATTCGTTCCACAAGAGAAGAAATAAAAGGAAGCCATTCACAAAAGCGCTAAGATAGAGTTCAATACTCTTTTTTAGTACCTCAATGCATATGCAGAATTTCTCCTCCACATTGGAGGTGTGGAATAACAGGAGCGACAGATAACTAAGAGGTATTTACCATAGCTATAAAGCCCACACGTGAGCCAAATATTTCTGCTATTAAAAAGCACTTCAAAGCTTGACATGAAGTTTGTAACAGCTGAATGTCTCTTATGACTTCATTTGCAAAGATGTATAAGCTGAAAGGAAAGTCATGATATGAGAACTATGAGCCTAAGAAATGGTATATATATTTCAAAAAAAAAAAAAAAAAAAAGCTGCCCAGAAATTTGATTGGCATCCAAGCTCCTGTTCCCACTACTCCGATGATGTTCTCCATAACTATCAGCATTTCTCCTACTACTGACCTCTTCCTACCTCTTACACAGGGGCAGACCCAGGTTGCGTGGGGCCTCAAACTTATTTTGAGGGCCCACTTAAGAAGAATGAATTCTATTATACCTTACTTTGATAAATTTTACAGAAATATATGACCATGTGAACACATTACTAGGGCTTCTCCAAGGGCCTTGGAAGGGCCCTTGCAAGAGGCCCTGACGCTGAACCTTCATTAGCTTCACAGTCAATCCACCTCTGCTCTCATAAGCACCACCATCCTTGCCTAGGGTAACTCTTCTCTTAGCTACCAAACTTTCCTGCTCCCTCTATCTATTTTAATCATAGTCTGATTGTAGCTAAATGTGAAAGACGTGTTGGTGAAAGTCTGGAAGCCTTAGCCCTGGCTGAATCTAAGATCCACTTATATGAAGCATTACATTCATTACTTTTCAGCTTAATACAGTTATTTGGTTTATTTGTTGTCCATCCATGCAGCCGTCCATTCACTTAACGAATATGCCCAAAGTACTCTGCTTTGGAGAATATAAATATGCAGTTATCAAAAATAATTCTTGAACAAAGGAAACCATGCTACTAAATATAGCTAGAGATTGATGAAAGAGCAAGGATATTTACAGTATCTCAATTGTTGGGTTTATCTAAAGCTGTCTTCAAAATTGTGACTGTTTAACAAAGAACCATTTGGAGCTTTTGACATCTATGTATTTCTAGTTCTTCCAGAATTAGTGAATAGCGTCATTCTCTGGTTAATATTAGTTGAGAATTACTAAAAAATATATTAAATTTACCCTGCTGTGATGATGAAAGTAAGTTTCACTTAACAGTGTATGTATCTTTGTGTGAAAGTTGCTAGTGAATTCAGGTTTATGACCTTTATTATTCTTTGATAAACCATGAATTTTAGTAAACTATGGAACTTATGTTAAGACTTTTTTTATAACCCAAACTTTACCTTTATGTAGGCCCCCAAGATTGGTTTTTGGTCGCATTGCCCTATTGCTTTTTAAAGATTTATACCTCCTCTGAGACTCAGTTTCCTTTAGAGGTTAAAATGGGGATGCGGAAAATGATTTTTGAAAGGTACGTTCCGACCAAGTGGAATCCAGTGGCTGATTTTCCTGGGCCTTCTGCAGTCTGCCCTTGTATCCACATCTCATCTAGCTGCCGCCTCCTCTTTTGGTCACCCAGGCCCCCTCGCTTGCCTCTGACAGATATGATCTCTTCATCTCTCGTCTTTGCCATTCTTGTTTCCCTCCTCTTCTTCATCTAAATCCTTCCTTCTAGGATGGCACCACTACCATTTTCCCCCTGCCTTCTCAGACTATCTCAGCCTACCCTAATATTTTTAATTTCTGCTGCTCTTAGAACATTGAATACAGTTGAACATGGCATAGTCTCTTATTGTTCAAAGCATATTGGCTTTGTTTCCATGTTCACTGGTTTATCAACTTGTTGACAAATATTTTGATCACCTTCTGTTTGCCAAGTCCCATTATAGATGCTAGAGATGGAGTGGTAAACAAGATGGAAAAGGCCATGCCTTCTTGGAGTTTATGTCCTAGGGAGGGAAACAGATCGTTTTCTTGAAGGCAAGAATTCTGCTTAGTATGTTTTTGTACTCCCTGAAGCAGTTAGTACACTTTATCCTTGGTATATGAAAGCTTTTAAAATTGGTATTTAGAGAATATTTTGAAAGACATGAATCCATAAAGCTTATGGAACCAAACCATTTTTAGTAGAGGAAAGTCAAGCTCTAGAGAATCAGACATCCGTTTCTACATCAGATAGCTGACTTTCATTTCAGTGTTGGCCTCTTCTCAGGCATGCACATGTAATGTCTGTAGACAAACTGACAGTGTGAGTAGGCATTTATCTGTTCTTTGTCAGGTTGAAGAGGAAGGTTAGTAGAAGGTAACTGAGATAAGGAAGCTGAGGGCTCTCTTTAAGAAACTTTCTGATAAAATATACCTGTTAGTGAATTTTGCTAGAATTATAGTAACAGAATCCTGAAGACCGCTGAGAATTCTAGAGATGCCACACTCCTGTTTCCTTCTGTTGCTATCTTGGCTATGACAAAATGAAATTATCATGTGTACTTTCTGTTACTAACATAACACTGTTGATTTGCTTAACAAGTTTATAGATGGGTTCATATCCCTACTATTTAGTGTTTTGCACTGAAGACACCAACTCCCATAAGATTAGCCAGTTTCAGCTATTTTGATAGAGTTATCCTTTTTGTATTAAAATGAGCCAGATTTTAAAATAGGAGGATGCTGTATTTTTAGGGACCCTCTTAAAGTACAGTCAATTAAAAATTAAGGCCTTTTATTTTAGAATAACATTGTATTGATTCTTTGGATTTGCCCACTTCTATTTTTTACCAAGGTCAAAATCTCACTACCAAAAATAGGCCAGGTTCTGTATTGATAGCTAGGTATGCAAGTCAGACTACTGTATTCTCTGTGAAAATGTCTTCTGGTTTTAAGAGAGAAATCCTTCTCCCTTCCCAGAATTGTATATCACAGAAGTACATATCAATAAAAATATTTTTGTTTTCAAAGGAGTTCTTCACTTAAAAATAGAGCCATCTTAAAAAAATTTTTTAGAGAACGGTCACATGATAAATCATTGTTAAACAATCATTTAGTTTTTACCTTAATAATGGACATTAGTTTGTTTTTGATATTTTGCTATTATAAACAATGCTGCAGTGAGACACATCTTTACATAAATTATACATTTGCAAGTGTGTCTATACAACAAATTTTCAGTAGTGGATTGCGTCTATTTGTACAACCCTACCAAACTGCATAATTTTTGTCCGTATAACTTTGTAATATATTTTCATATTTCATATTTACTAACACGACATTTAACAAACTTGGAGTCTTTCTATGCAAGAACAGGTGTTCTCTTTTTAAGTTTTTTAAGGTGTTTCACCAGCATTTTTATGTCTCTTAAGTTTATTTTTAGAGATTTTTTATTGGTCTTACAAATAAGATTTTTTCTTCCATTATATTTTCTACTTCCATTATGTTTTACTATGGGGTTTGGTATAGTAAATGTGTAGTCACCTCAGTGGGTTATTGTTTTGAATATTTTGCAGGTTTATCCTCTTGAGTTTTCTAAGCAAACAATCACATCATCTGCAAATGATGACAACTGTAACTGCTTTCTAATTCTCATACCTCCTTTTTCTGTCTCTTGTATAATTTTATTGGATAAAAATTTCCACAATGATTATTAAATAATAGGCATCTTTGAGTCTGACTTTGTTGGGAATCTACTAAATTTTCACCCCATTAAGTACGCATTAGCTTTTGAGTTGAGATATATATGATATTTTTTATCTTCTTAAAATTTCTTAAGCGATGTTATCATAAGTAAATATGGAACTTTAGCAGATATCTTTTCAGCATCTATGGAGATGTTCAAATTGCTTTCCCTATTTTATTTATAACTATGACAAATTATATCAACAGGTTTCCTAATATTAAAACATCTCTGCATTTCTAGTAGTTACTTGGTCACAGTATTTTAATTCTTTTAATATGCTTCTGTGTTCTAACAACAAATTATCTGAGATTTTTAAAAATTACAACTTTATTGAGATATAATTCACTTACTATACAAGTCACCCACTGAAAGCATATATAATTAAATGGCTTTTAGTATATTCACAGAGTTGTGCAAGCATCACAATCATTTTAGGGTATTTTCATCACCCCCAAAAGAAAGCTCATACTTGGCCAGATGTGCTGGCTCACACCTATAATCTTAGCACTTTGGGTTGCCAATGTGGGAGAATTGCTTGAGCCCAGGAGTTTGAGATCAGCCTGGGTAACATAGTGAACCCCATCTATTGAAAAGAAAAAGAGAGGAGAGGAGAGGGGAGGGGAGGGGAGGGGAGGGCCTCATACTCATCTCCCTTTCTCACTCCTCCTCCCTTCCAGGGTTAGGCAACCACTAATCTATGTTCTGTTGCTATGCCTTTGCTTATTCTGGACATTTCACATAAATGGAACTGTATAATATATGGTCTTTCACATCTGGAATCTATCACTTAAAATAGTGTTTTTAAGGTTATTCATGTATAGCATGTATCAGGACATTTGTCATTTTTAGTACTGTTCCATTGTATGGGTAGACCACACTTTATCCATTCATTAGCTGATGGACATTTGAGATGTTTCCTTTTTCTTTTTCTTTCCTTTTTTTTTTTTTTTTTTTTTTTTTTTTTTTGCTATTCTGGATAATGCTGCTATGAACATTTGTGTACACATTTTTGTGACAAGTTTCATTTCTCTTGGGTTTATATGGTCACATGGTAACTCTATATTTAACCTTTTGAGGACCTGCCAGACTATTTTTCAAAGTGGCTGAACCACTTTAAATTTTCTACCAAAAAGTATATGATGTTTTCTGAGCTGTTTGCATTGATATTCATCAGTAAAATTGGTCCAGAATTTTCTTTATTGTGCAAACTTGTCCGATTTTAAATAGCATTGATGTGATAGCTATTTAAAATAATTTCGAAGTTTTTCTTATCTTTTGAACCACCTCTTAGTGGGTTGCCCTACACTAGATCATAATTCTAGATCAGAACAATTTTTACCCCATTATTTTGTATGTGATATTTGGAGATATAGTGGCAAGAAAGAACAAAATTACATTAAAAAATGCACTGCACTTGAAAGTATGTAAGTTTGAAACATTAAAAAGGAAGAAAAATAAATGAAAACACCAAAAAGCAATAAATAATTTTGTGATTTCATCTGAGACAGTATATAATTGTAATTTCTAGTCCATTCATTCTAATATTTTGTTGCCACTTTGTTTTGCAACTGTGTAAGTTAATCAGCTGTCATAGGATCAGAGATACTTGAAATGGAAAATACAGTTAGTAAAATAATTAGTACCTTTCATTTCAAGGTCTTGAAACCCTTTCTAGTCTTCTTTAACCAGTGTAGAATATACTGGTCCCCAACATGAAGGGGGTCTGAATGTTAGGAAACTATCCCTCTTTTGGACTCTGAAATAAGTTCATTTCTGCTAAATTCCAAACAAAAACACAGAGCTGGGATCAGTTTTAAAGTCAGTCCAGAAAAATATAAGTGATATGCTGTAACAACAGTTCTCAAACTTTGTTCACAGAATCATTTGTATAGCTTCTTATGACACACATTCTTGAGCCCCACACCCTGAGAGACTGAGGCGGGCCTGGGGTTTTGCATTTCTAACAGGTAACTCTGATGTCTGGTCTGGAGCCCTCACATGGGAACCACCAAACTAGAATTCTCTCTGATATTTTCTCATTCAATTCTGCAGTGTTCCATAGATTTAAAGTTGTTCAGATTTTCTTGCCGGGCATGGTAGCTCATGCCTGTAATCCCAGCACTTTGGGAGGCCGAGGTGGGTGGATCACAAGGTCAGGAGTTCGAGACCAGCCTGGCCAACATTTTGGCCTCTACTAAAAATAGAAAAATTAGCCGGGCGTGGCGGCGGGTGCCTGTAATCCCAGGTACTTGGGAGGCTGAGGCAGGAGAATTGCTTGAACCTGGGAGGTGGAGGTTGCAGTGAGCTGAGATCGCACCACTGCACTCCAGCCTGGGTGACAGAGCAAGACTCCATCTCAAAATAAATAAATAAAATAAATAAATAAATAAAAAATAAAGTTGTTCAGATTTCCATTCAGTAAAGCCACTTCCATTCACTGTATTTTCTTGCTTATTTTATTAGATTTTATGCACTTACAAAGAAAGGAAAGGACCTGACTTAAAGTCAGCTCTCAGATCAGCATTTCCATCTCTTCCTGATTCGATTTTGGGAGACTGTGTGCTTCCAGGAATGTATCCATTTCCTCTAGATTTTCTAATTTGTATGCATAGGGTTGTTCATAGTAGTCTCTGAGGATCTTTTCTATTTCTGTGGGATCAGTTGTAATGCCACCTTTGTAAAAGGTGACCTTTGTAATGTCATCTTTGTAAAAGATCCAGAGATCTTTTACCTCCTTGGTTAGCTGTATTCCTAGGTATTTCATTTTCTTTGTAGCTAATTTAAGTGGGATTGTGTTCCTGATTTCACTGTCAGCCTGGACATTGTGTAAAGAAATGCTACTGATTGTTGTACATTGATTTTGTATCCTGAAACTTTACTAAAGTCATTTATCAATTCTAGGAGCCTTTTGGCAGAGTCTTTAGGATTTTCTAAGTATAGAAACATATCAACAGCAAAGAGAGATAGTGTGACTTTTTATATGGATACCTTTTATTTCTTTTTCTTTGCTAATTGTTCTGCTTAAGACTTCTAGTACTGTACTGAATAGGAGTGGTGAGACTGGGCATCCTTGTCTTGTTCCAGTTCTCAAGGGAAATGGTTTGAGCTTTTGCCCATTCAGGATGATGTTGGCTGTGGGTTTGTCAGAGATGGCTTTTATTATTTTGAGGTATGTTCCTTCTATGCTTGGTCTGTTGAGGTTTTTTATCGTGAAGGGATGTTGGAGTTTATGAAAAACTTTTTCTGCATCTATTGAGATGGTCATATGGTTTTTGCTTTTGATTCTGTTTATGTGGTGAACCACATTTATTGATTTACATATATTCATTTGTTTTTTAGAGACAGGGTTTCACTCTGTCACCCAGGCTGGAGTGCAGTGGTGTGACCATGGCTCACAGCAGCCTCAACCTCCTGGGGTCAAGCAATCCTCCTTCCTCAGCCTCCCAAGTAGATAGGACTATAGGTGTGTGCCACCACACCAGGCTTTTTTTTTTTTTTTTTTTTTTTTTAATTTTTTGTAGAGACAGGGTCTAATTTTGCTGCCTAGGCTGGTCTTGAACTCATGGACTCAAGAAATTCTCCTGCCTCGGCCTCCCAAAGTGCTGCGATTACAGGTGTGACCCAGTGCACCCGGCTGTTTTGTGTATGTTGCACCAGCCTTGCATCCCAGGAATAAAGCCTACTCGATCATGGGGTATTAACTTTTTGATGTGCTGCTAGATTCAATTTGCTAGTATTTTGTTGAGGATTTCTGTGTCTATGGTCATGAGGGATATTGGTCTGAAGTTTCCTTTGATCTTTGTGTCTTCGCCAGAGATTGGTATCAGGCTGATGCTGGCTTCATAGAATAAGTTAGGGAGGAGCCCCTCCTCCTCAATTTTTTGGAATAGTTGCAGTAGGATTGGTATCAGTTCTTCTTTGCATGTCTGGTAGAATTCAGCTGTGAGTTCATCTGGTCCAGGGCTTTTTTTGGTTGTAGGTTATTACTGACTTAATTTCAGAAGTTGATATTGGTCTGTTCAGGGTTTCCATCTCTTCCTGATTCGATCTTGGGAGACTGTGTGCTTCCAGGAATGTATCCATTTCCTCTAGATTTTCTAATTTTTATGCATAGGGTTGTTCACAGTAGTCTCTGAAGATCTTTTCTATTTCTGTGGGATCAGTTGTAATGTCACCTTTGTCATTTCTGATTGTGCTTATTTGAATCTTTTGTTTATTTTTCTTTGTTAAGATAGCTAGGGGGTCTATCAATTTTTTTTTTTTTTTTTTGAGAACCAACTCTTGGTTTCATTGATCTTTTGTATGGATTTTCTATTTCTTAATCTGGGTGGTGGTTAGAAGGGTGTTTGCCTGATAATAATTAAGGCATGTATTTATTACATGTGGTTTACTGTGTCTTATTTCACAATACAACATGTCTTTTGTTTTTTTAAAAAAGCCATTTCAGTAGTTTCAGAGAGAGAAAAAGAGGTAGCCCTGACCTGAATGAGAGTGGAAAATGGTGAGCAAATATGGGGTCATTCCAGAGAAGTGACTAGATGTAGAATGTAAGATAGAGGCAGAGTAAGAGATAGCCATTTGGAAATTTACATTTGAGGTGGCAGTAGAACAGATATGTGACGGTAACTACTAGAGGTTAGAAATAAAAGTTCAATCTCAGAAAAATATTGTGCTAGAAGATTTGGAGATCAAAAGCAAGTGATCAGAACATAACTATGGGAATTGGAAAGTCAGAAGAGAAGATGGCCAAGGACAGAATCTTA
Source organism: Macaca mulatta (assembly GCF_049350105.2). Taxonomy (NCBI): domain Eukaryota; kingdom Metazoa; phylum Chordata; class Mammalia; order Primates; family Cercopithecidae; genus Macaca; species Macaca mulatta. The sequence continues at coordinate 80,102,052 of NC_133418.1, read as the reverse complement.
AAAAATGTCTGTGTGTCAGGAGCAGTAAAAAGAGCCAGAAAGCGATACTAAGAAGGGACTGGAGAGCGAGGCTGATGGCTTGGGGTGGTATGGTATAATACCACTTCTTGTTTTGTTTTGTTTTGTTTTTGATACAGAGTCTTGCTCTGTCACCCAGGCAGGAATGCAGTGGCGTGATCTCGGCTCACTGCAAGCTCCGCCTACCGGGTTCATGCCATTCTCCTGCCTCAGCCTCCCAAGTAGCTGGGACTACAGGTGCCCGCCACCACGCCCGGCTAATTTTTTGTATTTTTAGTAGAGACGGGGTTTTGCTGTGTTAGCCAGGACGGTCTCGATCTCCTGACCTCATGATCCACTTGCCTTGGCCTCCCAAAGTGCTGGGATTACAGGTGTGAGCCACTGCGCCTGGCCAATACCACTTCTTAATGGAAGAAATCCAAGAAAGCATTTTAAGGAGAGCGTGATCAGCTGCTGCAGATTACTGAAGGTAGGTCAGGCAGATTGCAAAGCAGTCCAATGACTGTCGGAAGAAAGGTCACATCACAAGAACATGACCTTAATGGGAGCGTCCACTCCCATAAGAATGTTGGTGGCAAAGGGAGAGAAGTTGTGTGTGTGCTAAGGGGAAGCTGGGGTGGAAGAGTTGAACATGTGACCAGGCAAGGCCAGTACAGCCAAGAAAGAAGAAAGAAGTGGAGACAAGAAAGGGAGATGTTTGATGAGGCAAGGATCTAGATCAGGGCTTCTCAAAGCGTGGCCCCCGACCAGCACCGTCAGCATCAGTTGTATACTTGTTGGAAATGCATATTCCAAGGCCCCACCCCAGACCTACTCAATCAGAAACTCTGGGGTTGAAGCTCAGGAATTTGTATTTCAACAGACTGTCTAAGAATTATGATGTATGCCAAAGTTTGAAAACCACTAGGGAAGAGGAAGGGGTGGTTTTATCCAGCACACAGATGGAGAAGCTCTCCTTAATGAGAAGAGTGACCCAACTTCCTTTTAGACAAGAGGAAAGGAGAAAAAGAGAAGAAGAGGAGAAAGATGGTATCAGATAGATAGCCTCAGGCTTTCTGTAAGGTCACCTGCTGAGAACAAAGACTTGGGATATTTGGGGAGCTTAAAGTGTGAATGTGTTCATTTCAGCCTCCAAACCCTAGCTGCTTCTTTAGGCTTGGTCTAATATGTTCTCTTGCTTCTTCATTCCCCATCCAGATCCTGCCTGTAAGATCACATGCAGTTCTACCTTCTTCAGGATACCTTCCCCAACTTGTCCAGTCCACAGTGATTACTCCCTAATACACAGGGCCATCTGTAATTCTTTTGTTTCATTTGAATGTCTTGTCTTCCGAATACGATTGTATGTTCCTTTTGACTATTATAATTTTGCTACTCGAGGAACATGTCCTCGTTGTACTGCTGCTCACAGTATCCACTGAGGTTTCAATAACATTTATAGATAAATGACTCCCAAATTAGAAAGTCAACAGATCAATATCCCCTTTCATTCTGAGTGGTCAATTCCAGATTTAGATGGTGTCCTTTTCTCTAAGTGTTTAAAACATGTTCTTAGAGAGGCTTCTACGATATGGAAGTTTAAAACTCTGTAAAAGATAAGGAAAAGCAGAGGAGAAAGTGGCAAATAGGAAATCATTTGAAAGAAGAGAAGTGATTCACTGGTTTGGGTAAACACTGTAAACGACCCTCTATAAGAGTGAGCTGTGCCAACATAGACTTTGAGAAGTGACACAAAAGAAACTGGGAAAGGATACTGGAATCCTCTGTAAAGAATGCCTATAATATCCATGCAAAGAGCATGGCTGCCTGCCTTCCCTACTGCTGGTAAGATAGCTTGTTTTCCAGGTTCATTACATTTAGCAAGCATGAACAAGAATTCTATCAGTGCATTTCTTTCACAAATACACAAGAAACTACCTTTTTAATAGCAGAGTTTAAAACCAGGACTCAGCTGGGCACGGTGGCCCATGCCTGTAATCCCAGCACTTTGGGAGGCTGAGGCAGGCGGATCACTTGAGGCCAGGAGTTTGAGACCAGGCTGGCCAACATGGCAAAACCCCGTCTCTACTAAAAGTACAAAAATTAGCCGGGCATGGTAGTAGCACATGCCTGTAATTCCAGCTACTAGGGAGGCTGAGGCAGGAGAATTGCTTGAACCCAGGGGGCAGAGGTTGCAGTAAGCTGAGATTGCACCACTGCACTCCACCCTGGGTGACAAAGCGAGACCCTGTCTCAGAAAACAAACAAACGAAAAACAGGACTCACTCCCCTACAACCAAGAGTCTGAAAATATAAAGGTAAACAAAGAATACTAAACATGAGAATATGAGAAAACAAATTCTTTAAATCTCTATAGGGAGAGTTATCTGTGATCACTGCAATGAAATACAAATTAGGGTGAATCTGTTTGACATTAGTTTTTATTACAAACTTGAAACAGAGACTATCTGTTTGAGAAATTCTTTTAGTGTGAGTTTTGCATCACAGGTAACATCCTATCCGAAATTGACTTGGTTTTGGTTTTCAGATTGAAACCCCAAACTCAAAACCAGAATGAAATGATATAAGTTAGTGCAAGAATAAGGGAAGGGAAACTAATATTTCTTGAGCACCTATAATGTGGTTTCATTTACTCCATCTCATTCAATTCTTAATGAGACCTGTGATGCAACTCTTACTGTCTATTTTTTACAGATGAGGGCAATGATACTCAGCATCTCTCATCTTCACTGGCTTGTGTTTGAACTCAAAGCTATCTAGCTACAAAGCCCATGTATTCTTTCTGCTATATTATACCTGTTAAACTTCGCAGGTTTGGCATGTCCATAGTTGTTACAATTTTTCTTTATTTTTAAAATTAGAGACAGAATCTTGCCTTGTCATCCAGGCTGGAGTACAGTGGCAAGATCATAGCTCACTGTAACCTCAAATTCCTGGGCACAAGTGATCCACCTGTCTCAGACTCCTGAGTAGCTAGGATTAAAGGTACATACCACCACAACTGGCTAATTTTTAAATTTTTTTGTAGAGAGAGGAGTCTCGCTATGTTGCTTAGGCTGGTCTCAAACTCTTAGCCTCAAGCAGTCCTCCCACCTTGGCCTCTCAAAGTGCTGGGATTACAGGCATGAGCCATAGTGCCCAGCCAAGATTTTTCTAAAACATGGAGAATTCTATAATGATTATTAATTGTGTAATATTTCTGCCTACAAAATTGTATTTCACCTTGTAATGAATTTTGAATGGAAATAAGATTTTAATATTATGATGAAATAAAATGGAGAAAATATAAATTTTACTTTGGTGTCAGTATAATTACAAGCAACATGTTGACGTGATTTGATGTCTGGTAGAACCATCCTTTACGTGTCTTCACACATGAATGTTATGCCTTAGATGGTAAAACTTATATAGGTAAGGGTCCTACTTATATGTGCCCTGCTCTTTTTCAGAAAGCATTTTCTGTTTAGTTTGTTTAAAAAACAGTTGTGTAGCTGGGACTATGCCCAGCTTGGAGTTTTAATTTGAATTTCCCTAGTGACTAATGATGTTGAATATATTTTCATGTACTTATTTGCCATTCACATATCTTCTTTGGTGAAGTGTCTGTTCAAATGCTTTGCCCATTTAAAAAAAAAATGGGTTGCTTATTTTTCTTATCATTGACATACTCTGAGAGTTCTTTATATGTTCTGGATATAAGCCCTATATCAGATACTGTATATGATTTGCCATTTTCTCCCAGCTGATAGCTTGTCTTTTCATTCTCCTCATAGGATCTTTCAAAGTGCAAATGTTTTTAATTTTAATAAAGTCTAATTTACCAATTTGTTCTTTTAAGGATCATGACTCTTGTGTGTGTCTGAGAAATCTTTGCCTAACTCAAGGTTACAAAGATTTTCTCCTGCATTTTCATCTACAAGTTTTATAGTTTTAGGTCTTACATTTAGGTTTATGACTCATTTTGCATCAATATTTGCATATGGTCTGAGATATAGATTAAAGTTCTGTTTAAAAAAATGGAGATTCAATTGTTAAAACATCATTTCATCCTTTGCTCACCAAATTGCCTCTATTTACTTAGGTCTTATTTAATTTCTGTCATCCATTGTCAGAATTATCTTAAGTGTTTCATATTTTTATGCTATTATAAACAGAATGGTTTCTTAATGCTGTTGTAAGTGGTATAAAATTGGAAATTCCAACTTCCAATTATTTATTGATTTTATGAAGAAGTACAACTGATTCTTGTACATTGATCTGGTATCCCACAATCCTACTAAACTCACTTATTAGTTCTAGAAGCTTATTTTTGTATATCTCTTTATACAAAAAGGGACTGTAATTTCCAGTGCAGTGTTGAAGAATGAAAGAAAACATACTTTTCTTATGCCTGATGTTAGGGAGAAAGCATCAGGTCTTTCACCATTAAGTATCATGTTAACTATAGGTTTTTCATAGATGACTTTTTTCAGGCCAAAGAATTTCCTTTCTATTTTTAGGTTACTGAAAGTTTTTAGCAGGAATAGACCTTAAACTTTGTCAGAAGCATTTTCTGCCTTTATTGAGATGATCATATGTTTTTTCTTTTTTGGCTTGCTAATATAGTAGATTATACTGATCAATTTTCAAATGTTAAACCAACCTTCTTATATTCTTAAGATAAACCCCACTTGATCATGATGCATTGCCATATATATGTTCATATGTATTTTATGGACAACTTCGGATATGTTGTATTAGTATTCCATAAATATTATCCTCTTAATATTTATGGAATCTGTAGTGATGGCACATCTCTTATTAATGATATTGGTGATTTATATCTTCTCCCTTTTTTCCTGATAAGTCAGGCTACAGGTTTATCAATTTTACTGATCTCAAAGAATCAGTGTTTGGTTTCATTGATTTTTCTTTATTATTTTTCTGTTTTATTCACTTCTGCTCTAATCTCTATTACTTCTTTTTTTCTGGTTAAGTTTAACTTACTGTTCTTTTTCTTGTATATTTAGCTAGAAACTGAGTTCAATAATTGAGACCTTTCTTTCCTAATAAAGGTATTTAGTGCTATTAATTTCCTCTAAGTTTTTATCTCCTGCGTTAGTGGCATCCCATAAATTTTGATGTATTTTCATTCAATGCAAAATAATTGTCAATTTATGTTTTCATTTATTCTTTGAACCCCAGGTTATTTAGAAGTACATTATTTATTTTCCAAATATTTGAGAATTTTACAGAGATTATTGATCTCTTTTTTTTTTTTTTTTTTTGAGATAGAGTCTCGCTGCGACGCCCAGGCTGGAGTGCAATGGTGCGATCTCAGTTCACTGCAACCTCCGCCTCCTGGGTTCAAGCTATTCTCCTGCTCCAGCCTCCTGAGTGGCTGGGACTACAAGCACGTGCCACCATGCCAGGCTAATTTTTGTATTTTTAGTAGAGGAGGTTTCACCATATTGGCCAGGCTGGTCTCAAACTTCTGACCACAAGTGTTCCACCCCCCTCAGCCTCCCAAAGTGCTGGATTACAGGCATGAGCCATCATGCCCAGCCAGGGAATATATTTTTTGTATGACTAGAATCATTTTAAATTTATTGAGACTTACACTATGACCCAGAATAGGCATATATTGGTAAATTGTCTACTTGAAAAGAACATCTATTCTGCTATTGTTGAGTGTATTCTATAAATATCAATTAAGTCAAGTTATTGATAGTGTTGTTTAAGTCATCTATAGGTTTGCTTATTTTCTGTCTACTTGTTCCATCAGTTACTGAGAGGGGAGTATTGAAATCCCTGGCAATAATTTGGTTTTGTCTGTGTTTTTTTGCAGTTGTACTTATATCCATTTCAGCTTCATAAATTTGAAGCTCTGTTATTCAATGCATGAATATTTAGAATTGTTATGTCTGCTTCTTGAACTGACCCTTTAACATTGTAAAGTGATCTTCCTTATTCCTAGTGCATTCTTTGCTCTGAAATCTACTGTGTCTGATATTAATACAGACATTCCAGGTTTCTTTCGACTAGTGTTGCTTGGTATATCTTTGTCCATCGTTTTACTTTTAACCTATTTGTATTTTTATATTTAAAATGCATTTATTGTAAGCCACGTGTACTTGGATCTAGCTTTTTGTCTAGTCTGACGCACTCTGCCTTTTAATTGGAGTGTTCAGACCGTTTTTGTTTAGTAAAATTATTGATGGGGTTAGATTTAAATCTGTCATTTTACTATTTGTTTTGTATTTCATCTATTCTTTGTTCCCCTTTTCATCTTGTTCTGCTTGCTTTTGGATTAAATGAGTTGATTTTCTTATTCTATTTTATCTCCTTTGTTCGCTTATTAGCTGTAACTCCTCGTTTTTTTATTTTAGTGGTTACTTTAGATTTTATAGTATATATTTTTAACTTATCACAGACTATCCTCAAATGATATACCATTTCATGTATATTATTAAAACCTATGGCTGGGCATGGTGGCTCACGCCTATAATCCCAGCACTTGGGGAGACCAAGGTGGGTGGATCACTTAAGGCCAAGTGTTTGAAACCAGCCTGGCTATCATGATGAAACCCCATCTCAACTAAAAAAAAAAAAAATTAGCCAGGTATGGTGGTTGGTGCCTGTAATTCCAGCTACTCGGGAGGCTGAGACAGGAGAATTGCTTCAACCTGGGAGGCTGAGGTTGCAGTGAGCTGAGATCGTGCTATTGCACTCATGCCTGGGCAACAGAGCGAGACTCTGTCTCAAACAAAACAAAATAAAACCTTACAGTAGTATACTGCCATTTCTCTCCTGTAAGTCTTTATGCTACTATTGTCCTACTTTTTATCTATACATATATTATCACCCCACAATACTTGTTTGTTTAACCAATTATATTTAGAGGTTTAAATAATAAGAAATAGTCATATATATATTTACCTGTGTAGTTACTATTTCTGATTCCTTCATGTACATTTCCATCTGATATCATTTTTCTTCTGCCTTAAGGATTTCCTTTAACATTTCTTGCAATGTAGGTCTGCTGGTGATTAATTCCTTCAGCTTTTTGTATGTCTGAAAACATCTGTTTCACCTTGTTTTGAAATACATTTTCACTGGCTACACAATTCTAGGTTAACAATTGTTTTTTATTCCTTGTAGTACTTTAAAGATGCTGCTCCACTGTCTTCTGACTTGCATATTCCTCACAAAAAAAAAATATGCTGTCATCCTTATCTTTATTTGTATATAAAACATCTTTTTCCTCTGGGTGCTTTTCCGATTTTCTCTTTATCACTACTTTTGGGCAATTTGATTATTATTGTGTGCCTGCTAGTTTTCTTCATGTTTCTTGTGTTTGGGCTTGTTGAAATTTCTTGATCTCTGAGTTAACAGTTTTCCTTAAATTAGGACATTTTTCAGCCATTATTTCTTCAAATATTTTTTCTGTTATCTCCTCTCTCCTATTTTTTGAGAAGTCCAGTTTCACATGTATTGACCACTTAAATTTGTCCCGCAGCTCACTCTTTATTTTTATTCCTTTTTTTTCCTACATATATTTCATTTTAGATAGTTTCTATCGCTATGTTTTCAAGTTCACTAGTCTTCTCTGCAGTGTCTTATCTGCTGTTAATCTTATCCAATGTATTGTTCTTCTCAGGCATTGTAGTTTTCATCTCTAGAAGTTTGATTTGGGGCTTTAAAAGATACCTCCCATGTCTCTACTTGATTCTTAGAATATATTAAAGACCATTATGGTAACTATTGTAATGCCTGTGTCTGCTAATTCTGACATCTTTGTCAGTTTTCGATTGAGTTCCGTTGTTTGATTTGTCTTCTCATTATGGTTTTTATTATTTCAATTTTTTATATGTCTGGCCATCTTGGATTGTATACCAGGTATTTTGAATTTTACTTTGTTGGGATCTGAATGTTTTTATATTTCTGTAAATGTTTTTTAGATTTTGTGTTTGTTTGTGTTTGAGACAGAGTCTCACTCAGTCATGCAGGCTGGAGTGGAGTAGCACAATCACACCTTACTGCAGCTTCAACTTCCTGGGCTCAAGTGGTCCTCCCTTCTCAGCCCCCCAGGTAGCTGGGAACACAAGCATACACCACCATGCTCATCTAATTTTTGTACATTTTGTAGAGATGGGATCTTGCCATGTTTCCCATGCTGTTTTTGAACTCCTGACCTCAAGCAATCCTCCCACCTTGACCGCCCAAAGTGTGTTTTTGAGTTTTGTTCTGGGATACAGTTAAGTTACTTTGAAATCGTTTGATATGTTTGGGTCTTGCTTTTAAGATTTGTTAGGCAGAACCAGAGCAGCTTTTAGTCTAGGGCTAATTATTCCCTACTACTGAGACAAGACCCTTCTGAGGACTCTATACAATGCTTGTAAATTCTGCGGTTTTCTAATCTGGCTGGTTGAACAGGCACTATTCCTGGCTCTGTGTGAGCACTGACTCACTCCCCCTCAATTTTTTGACATGATCTTTTCCCAACTTCAAATAGTTTCTTCACACACATGCATGAATCAGTCATCCACAGAATATTCTAGGGGGACCATCCACAGATCTCCAGAGTGCTCTCTCTCTCTGTCTCTCTCTCTCCAGTGCTCTCCTATTCAGTATTTTATCCTGGGAACTCTGACTACCTTAGTTTCCTTAGACTCTCAGTTCCATCTTCTTCTTTTTTTTTTTTTTTTTTTTTCCTTGAGATGGAGGCTCGCTCTGTTGCCCAGGCTGGAGTGCAGTGGTGTAATCTAGGCTCACTACAACCTCTGCCTCCCAGATTCGAGCAATTCTCCTGCCTCAGCCTCCCAAGTAGCTGGGATTACAGGTGCCCACCATCGTGCCCAGCTAATTTTTGTATTTTTAGTAGAGACAGGGTTTCACCATCTTGGCTAGGCTGGTCTCAAACTCCTGACCTCATGATCCACCCACCTCAGCCTCTCAAAGTGCTGGGATTACAGGCGTGAGCCACCATGCCTGGCCCTATCTTCTTAACTCAGGCAGTCCACCTGCTTCTATCTCATTTCCCTCCTCTATGCCATGGCCTAGAAACTCTCCAGGCAGTAGCTGGGGTAAAGGTAGGGCTCATTTCATTTCTTTCTCTCTTCTTAAGGATTACTGTCCTGTGTTGCTGATGTTCAGTGTCTTGAAAACTATTGTTTTATATGTTTTGTCTAGGTTTTCTGTTGTTGTTTCACACAAAAAGCTAAATGGGGCCTTGTTATGCCATCTTTGCTGGAAGCAGAAATCTTTGGAAAGCATTTTAAGTGGCCTTCATGTCTAGCTAATCCACACATTCTATTCAGAGAGCAATTTAACAATAGAAACCTCTATTTCTTGAGGGCCTTCTGCGTGCCAGGCACTGTGCTAGGTACACTCACACACAATTCATCCATATGGCATATTTACTGAGCAGCTATTAGGTGCTAGGGACTATTCTAGGCACTGGAAATACATCACTGTACAAAACAGATTTTAAAAATCTATATCCCTGTGGCACATATATTCTAGTGGGGAAAGAGAGAAGAAACAAAATCAATAATCTAGTTATATAGCACATTAAAGGGTAATAGCTGCTATAGAAAAATAAAGAGCAAGATAAGGGGGTTTTAGAAGTGCTGGACTGAAAATAAATGATTGCAGTTTTAAAGAGGATGGTCAGGGGAGGCTTCCCTGAGAAGGTAAGACATATACAGAAAGACCTGAAGGAGGTGACAGAGTGAGCTGTAGCTCTAGAGTATCTGGAGGAAGAGCATTTTGGCTGCTCAAGCAGCCAGTATTAAGACCCTAGAACAGAACCATGCCAGTGTATTCAGGAAAGCATAAGGAAGCCAGTGTTACTAGAGCAAAGAGACCAAGGAGGAGAGTAATAGGAGATGAGGACAGAGTAGTAACCAGGCCCAATTGTATAAGGGTTTTCAGGTCATTGTAAAGACTTTGGCTTTTGCTCTGAGTGAAGAGAGAAAAGGCTCATGATCTGATACATGTTTTAAAAGAATCACTCTGGCTGGTCTCTTGAGCAGAGATTTTTGGGTGACAGATGGAAGCAGGGAGACCAATTAGGGGCCTATCCAATAATTCAGATGAAAGATGATAGTAGTTTAGACTGGGGAGGGCAGTAGAGATAGAGAGAAGTGGTTAGATTTTGATATATTTCAAAGGTAGAATGAACTGCACTTGTGGCGTATTCAATGTGGACTATAAAAGGAAGAGTCAAGGATATATTCAAGGTTTTTGGCCTGAGCAACTGGAAAGATGGAATTACCATTAATGAGATTTTAAAAAGACTGAATGAAGTGAGTTTTGGGGAAAATGATTGGGAATTCAAATTTGGACATGTTAAGTTTGAGATGTCTAGTAGATGTCTAAGTGGAAATATTAAAATAGGAAGTTGGATATATGAATCTAGAGTTCATGGGAGAGGTTCAGGCTGATAGATCAAGTAAGATAAAGACTAAGAACTGACCTAAATTTAGCAATGTGGGGATCTTTGGTGAGTTTGACAGCAGCATTTTTGGTGGAACGGTGGGGACAAAAACCTGGCTAGAGTGAATTTTAAGAGAATGAGAGGAGAGGAACTGGCAAGAGAGTGTCAAACAATTTTCTCAAAGAGTTTGTTGCAAAGGAGGAATAGAGAAATGGTGCAGTAACTGCCAGGAGAGGATATTTTACAAGGGGGGAAATAACTCCATGTTTGGATACTGATGGAAATAATCCAGAGAAAGAAGAGAGCTGATATAGGAAAGAGAAAGGAAAATGCTAGAGCATGTCCTAGAATAGATCAAAGGGGCTGGGTCTAGGCGGCATAAGAGAAGGTACTGGCTGTAGATAGGAGTACAGATAGTTCATCTATGGTAATAGGCAGGAAGGCAGCGTATGCAGGTTCAGATGCTATTAGGAACATAAGTGTGGTGGTAGGAGTTTATGGAAGTTCCTAACTGACTGCCGCATTTTTTTTTTTTTTTTTTTTTTTTTGAGAAAGGGTCTCATTTTTGTCACCCAGGCTGGAGTGCAGTAGCTAGATCACGGCTCACTGCAGCCTTGACTTCTTGGGCTCAGATGATCCTCCCACCTTAGCCTCCAGAGTAGCTGAGACCACAGGTGTGCGCCACCACACCCAGGTAATTTTTTGTATTTTTAGCAGAGGTGGGTATCGCCATGTTGCCCAGGCTAGTCTCAAGCTCCTGGGCTTAAGCAATCCACCTGCTTCCGCCTCCCAAAGTGCTAGGATTACAGGCATGAGCCACCGTGCCCAGCCTGATTGCTGCAATTTTGACAGTAAAGAAAGAAGCAGGATCATCATCTGAAAGTGAGGAGGAGGGGAATAGTGTCAGAATTTTGAAGAGAGAGTAGAAAGTGCAAAATAATGACCTAGGATAGTGGGAGGCTAAATGGGCAAAGGAAATGTAAGTATAACTGCCAGATGTCATTAAGAGTCCACTTGAGGCTCATGGTCATGAATTCAAAGCAAAGCCAGTGAGGATGCTTGTGTACTGTCTCTAGCCACATTCAGGTGCACAGGTGCAGTCATGGGCCAGGCAGAGAGCTGGATTTAACAAATATAAGGAAGTAAGAGAGGGATGAGGAAGTTGAGGGTGTATGCAAGGGAGTAGTTACAATGATAGGCCATGGAATTTAAGCTGAACAAGAAAGAAAGATAAACATAGGGAAGTGGGACAGTGACATGGTGATAGGATCAGTGTGGGCCAGTGGGACTAGAGTACCTTCTAGAAAGAATGAGCTGTGAAAGATAGGAGGGCTTGGTCGGAGAGTGGCTAGAGTTGCAGTAACTGGTAAAGATAGGTTTGGAGGAGTGCTACCCAATGAGTAGGCCATGAACTGGTGCCAGTCTGTGAACTGTATGTTACTGATCTGCAAGGAGATAAGTTCAGAAATTGAAAATAAATGTTTAGAAACACTGCTGCGACATCCAAGCATATGATCAGTGGACTTGTATTGGGAATGCCTTTGTGTTTTTAATCTCATTTGTCTATTCCTTTGTGACTATATTTTACAAAAGCATTGGTCTGCAACAGATTAGATACAAACAAAGTCTGGTCCTTCCCCATAGTGGAAGCACATGCTCTCACGAGCATGCATGGGAGTGTATCTCCAAAGGTGGAGGACAAGGTCATGGAGGAGAGGAGTGAATAGTGAACTCCCTATCATCTCTAGTCTTCCAAGATAGCAGGCTGCCTGACTGCACAGCTCCAGGAAGCACCATTCTCATTATATGGTACATGAACAATACAACTCCAGGTACTGTATGAATGGTGCTCTTAGAATGTTCAAGGAGAGAGCTAGTGTTATCCCCATTCTACAGATCAGAAAACAAGCTCAGAAAGGTTACATAATTGCCCAAACTCATACAGCTACTAAGGGGAGGAGCCAAGATTTGAACCTAGGTCTGTCTGTTGTGCTAAAGCTGAACTCTGTCCACAATACCACTCTCTCTCTGTCACATGCTTATAGCACAGCCATAAGCCTCATGAGAACTGGGGAAAAATGCCTTTTGGGAATGTGTTATGGTCCATGTGACCAAGCCGGGCATTTCAATTTATTTTAGAGTCATGACTTGTTACAGCTGCTGTGGGAATCCATACCCAGTGGCTGCTTAGATCCCGATCTCTCCAGTTTGTCTTTGTTGAACCAAGCGGCTGAAGCACCTCAGAAATACAACATCCACCATCACCGCAGGATTTCCTGCAGTCTGCTCTTGTGCTTTAGTAATTGCATATGTATTAAAAGCAAATTCTGAAGAGACATTTGTGGAATGGTAAGATTATGAATATTTTAATACTTTAATCTTTTTTTTCAAGATTCATGTGATGGATGGATACATTACTTTTCTGATCTGAGAACGTCTAGTATAGATGTATACTTTAAACCATCTTGCTCATGGTTCAAGTCTTAGACTCTAAGACTCAGGGCTCTGATGAGGGCTGAGCAGGCCCCATCTCTCACTGAGCCTGAGTCCCAGGTACACTGGGAGCCTCAGCATTTCCAGAGAAGTTGGTGTTGGTTGCTTCTGGCTCTCCCCAGGTGCATGGAGTTTCTGAGAAATGTGTAAACAAAGTAAGCATTGATCTCTTAGGGATTTCCTAATTTCCTTCATTTCTTGCCTATCCAGTAGGCCTCAGCAAGTACAGCAACACTAAAGTTAATTTGTAAAGCTTATCTGGGTATTACTGGACCTGTGAACACTGAGGTAACCCACAGCTTCTGGAAAGCCCTCCCATGCTCCAAGTCTGTATACTCACCCAATACATAGGATACAGCATAGGAATTGGGGGTTTATGTGTCCATATGGCCCATCAGGCTGCCCCTGTGAAGGCATGGTCTATGGCACAGTATAGGACCTGACACACAGTGAGGAGGGCTCAGTAAGAACGAGTTGGACAAGTCAATGAACAACTGCTGCCCAGCCTGTGGAGGTATTGTTGTGGTGATGTCTTTAATCTTTTCTACCTTGAGAAATTAACTGGCATTAATGTATATTAATGTATTGTATATGAAAAGATCTTTTGAGCTAACTAGTATAAGACTTATTATTATATTCAGACACATGACTTTTCACCTAGGGAAGATGTAGAAGAAATGAATCCACCAAAACAAGCAAATATAACTGGGCAGGGTAGGACATGTTCACTCCGGTTAGGTCTAAAGAATCAAAATAGAAAATAGGAACAGAATTTTACTTTGAAAAATAGTACTGTAAATCACAGTTTTGGTGCTGTGGTAAGATGAATCATTAAAAAACTTGAATATGGTAAAATGCTAATCATCACAGTTATTAATTGAGAGTAACTAAAAACCTCTGGTTGGCCTCATAAGCATTAAATACTAAAGTTTTCAAATGCATGTTACAAATTATTGTTATTAATGTGAAGTTTTAATCCTGATCCCCTTTGGAAGACTAAGTGTCAGTGTGGGTGAATTTTTCACTATGCCTAAAAACCAATAACTACCAAATGAAATTTGACTCTTCTTTTCTTCCATCTTGCCAAATTGCTCATTTCATCAATACGAAAAGCAACTGAGATGCCAGGCAGTATAGATATAAACTGTCTCACATCATTTATTTTTATAAATTTGTATTCCAGTCAAATGTGGAATACTTTGGTTTCAATATGTACCTCATTGATGTTAAGGGTCTAGAATCATTATAATGACTATGGTAAAGATAACATATTTTTCTCTAGTTTGTCTACAAAAACCTATAAAAACTAGCAAAAAGGTTAACTATTGTATTTAAGTAGAGAATTCTTCTTCTAGACTTGAATACTAAATAAAACACAGAAGACGGTTACATCCTATTTTTTATCATACCTTTTGAAATAATCTGTATATACCTTTTAAATAATTTCAAGTGCCACAAAAAATAATGTTAATAGCTCAAAATCAAAAGTTAAAAAAAAACCCTATGTATAATTTTTAAAATCTTTTTCTCCTCAAGCGTTTTACGATGGGATAATGAGACAGATGTCTCTCAACTGGAAGGACATTTTGACATTGTTATGTGTGCTGACTGGTAAGTACATAAAAATCATAAAACTCCTGTTAGAAAAAAATAGCTTTGCTGGAGTAATTGGGCTGTGCTGCTTTGCTGACGGCTAAGCAAAGTCAACAAATGAAGCACAAAGCCACCTTAACCTCAACAAATTAATATTCATCTCCATGTGACAGTTATAAGGTAGTCTTCTATCACACAGTAACTTCTACCACATTATTTCCCAAAGATTGATTTTGAGAAGCATTTCCATTTTCTGGAATTGCCTCTGTTTCATGCTTGACGTATCAGTAAATGGACGACTTAGGCAAATTGCAAATAATTATGGCTCGGAGAGGAATAGTCTGGAGAAAAAGGAGTTTATCAACACAAACAGCTCAATTAGCTTACTTCTTAGGAGAGATCTGACTATTGATATAAGGGAATATATATGTGTGTGTACACACACATACTCTCTAGCAAATAAACATATCTGTGGAATATCTTTGGGGAAATAGCTCTTCTTAAAATATATGTTTGCTATCTAATGTTTTCAGTGTATTCAATTATAATATTTAATTATACATAAAACAAAAATTTTAAAATTCCATTTTATTCTTATGCAGATAATAACATGACAATCTCTGTCAGGTGCCTGCATTTTAAAAATAATTTACATTAGGTATTTTGCTTTCTATTTTAGCCCAGTCTACTTATTTGTTAATGAAAGTCTGATCATAAGTTACAGGATAAATATGCATCAGACCTTAATAATTATTTCAACTAATCTTATGTATTTCTTCATGCAATTTGAATAATAATTATTTCAGCACCTGATGTAAATGACGAGTTGATGGGTGCAGCACACCAACATGGCACAAGTATACATATGTAACAAACCTGCACGTTATGCACATGTACCCTACAACTTAAAGTATAATAATAATAATAAATAAATAAATAAATAAATAATTATTTCAGCTTATGGGAAACATTGACAATTCACAAGTATTTTCCCTGTTAAGAGTAAGATCTTGTTTGTAGTTTTATCATGATGTTTATCAGGACACTTTAGATTTTAAAACACATTAAGTTCAGATTCTGAAGAACTTCTGTTCCATTGATAGGGCCAATCATGAGATCCAGAACTCAGAGAAGACTTTCCCTAGAGGAGAGTTGAATGAAATTTTCAGGAAGTGGGTTTCGTTATTATTATTATTATTTTAAGATTTTCAATGGATAACTTTTTTGCAAAAGTCATTGGAATTAGGTTTGCTTTTTTTCTTCGGAAAAAAAAATACTTCTCCATGAAAAATAAATATTTTGTTCTATTGTTAGCTGAGAGTTTCTAGTTTTTCAGAGCCCTTTTAGTCTTTTTGCACCCAGTTTCAGAAAATCTTGTTCCAAAAATGGGAGAAACCTAGATTTCTGACTAATCATTGATAATGTGCCTCAATGCTGCAGCCATCATCTTATCAAAAATAAGGAGCTAAAACCTCACGGTATGATTCGAGCAAGTAATTTAGTAAATGCCTTTCCTCACCAAATATGAGAAAGAATCCTCCAGGTTTCATTGCACAGATGAAGATAATGCTGGCAGGATTAGATCAGATTAAGCATGAAAGTCAGATCAGAGAGCAGCGGCAAGAGGGAAGGGGCAGCGTCTTCCTGAAGCTTTAGAAGAGGGTCACACGCGGATAGGCTCTGATTATATGGGGAAGGCAGGTCTGGCCAAGAGATTTAGAGTTAAATTTGTCCCTTACACAAATATCAAAACAGCCTGGCTTTGTCATACCTTGTGTTATGGACACTCTCACCATGTCATCACCATGTCATCCTATTTGTACCAGAGGGAAAAGCAGAGGAAGTAAGATTTAAGCTCTTTTCTGATTAATGTTCTCAGGTTAAAAATAGCCACACAACATGTTTGAAAAACAGTCTTTTTTCCCTAGCTGACAACAGGGTCACGTCCACTGATATACATAATGCATAGTCAGTTTAAGACTTACATTACACACACATAACATAATACAATATTATATGTATACACACACACATAGATACATATCTGGTAGCTGTGTGAGAATTTATGGCTTCAAATGAACTAAATACACCAGGCTTCATTTTATAAATGGCTTTTCCATGCATGAATTGTTTTTTTTTTTCCTCTGGGTGTTGTAAATGCCAGAATGTCAGCCTGTTTATAACTTCCCATTTGTAAATGTGAAACATTAAGCTACTCTCACTGCGATGCTGATAGTATTTCCAAAAGAAATGCTTTGGTAATGGTCTCTCTTCATATTCGTGGGGATGGGTAAGTTGCTTAGAAACTTCGAAAGTACATTAATATTTCTAATATGCACGTTGTGCATGTAGCAGTGAAGCACAGGATTCCACAAGTTCTTTACGTCCTGTTGGTGTGGTGTTTCTCTGTAAGAGTTATTGCATGGATGCTGCTTCTAGGGGCAGGCAGGCAGGCAGGCAGGCAGGCAAACCATGCTACATTTTTTTAAGAATGTCACAGGAGAGAAAAGAAAGCTCTCTTTAGACACCACCTCCAAGACGAAACCTGAAATCCTCAGTGTCAGAAAGAGGTACCACACATAAACAGATCACATTAAGTCTCACACCATCCTTTGGTCATTGTCAGCAATGAGATCTGGATTAGGCCACAGGAATATGAAGCAAGAGTCGGAGTTCAAATATTAGGTACATGGATTAAAATCTTATTGAAGCATTTCCAGCAAGGGTGGCATTGTCTGATTCACTGAATAGCTAACCAGTGGTACCGCTTGATCCCATTTACATGAAAACAAGCTCTATTCACAAACCTATTCCAAACCCACATTGTGGTTTAAGTAAAATGCACATGATTACAACAAACGGTGATATGTTTATGTTCTTAAATCATTCATATATTCAGATATTTACATTCAAACATTCAAAAACCTGTAGGCAGTGGGGGAGATAACTTATTTCCCAGAAGAGACAGTCTGTTAGTTCACAACTAAATTTAGTAGCTCAACTAGATTATAAAATAAAGAGGCAAACTGTGAAAGCTAGTCATTATTTCACCATTCAGCATTTTTGACAATGAAAAATAGTTTCATGGTTCAACAGTTCCTAAATAACTTGTAAAATGTCAACTTTGAAATAAACAGAAGGAAAAATTGAGGTGCAGCCATACCTGCAAAAGGATGCTGTTGACAAACATCAAAATATTAGAATATTTAACCACAGGTGTAGAAAAAAACCTGCCTATTAAGTTCCTCAGTTGACTTGTTTAATGTTGAGTTTAATATAAGGATTCCTTTCTGCTGGAATGCAGTCCAGCCTGGTCCTTGCTGAGTTAGAATAGTGAGTGAGTGTTAATTTTAAGCCTGCCTTTCCAGACTCCTCTTCAATCACAATATAATCTAAGGGTCTAGAAGTAAGATGTTTTTTATCCAATGAACGCTTTCATTCAGTGGTTGACGGCCCTCCAGTTTATTGTAGCTCTGCAAAAATAGAAGTAACTCTGTGCATTTGAATTCTCAAAAGGCTTAGAAAGCATATCTGAAATGCCACCCATACCCTGACCGGCCCATTGAGCTGGGTATGCAGGGCGATCAGCACATCTGTGTGCCTGCAGCCCGAGACTTTGGAAAGAAATGGCGGAAAGTACACTGGCCTGCAGCAACCCACCCCGCTTGCTCTCTCAGCAGTTTCGCGCTTGCTATACACTCTAAATTGTTTCTCTTTTTTCAGTCCTTTTTACTTTACTCTAAATGATGAAAAATGTTTGATTTTTAAGCTGATTTTGTGAAATTTTTTTCCCCTCAAAATGGAAATACTGTAGGCTCTAGAATTTGTTTTCTTTCAGATGCTGTGATCATGGATAGCTCCAAATCACAACTCACAGATGTTTACATCTGAAAATATATTTAGCCCAAATATAGTCAGCCCTTTCACCTGACACCCGAAAAGACTCAGTCCCAGAGAAAATACATGAATCGCCCACGATTGCTCAAGTAAAGGGGTAGAGCCAAGTAAAATTAGAATATGGCATCATTCTGAGCTCTCATAAAAATCAGTTGGTAAATACTGAAGGGTCATTCCTTTGCTGAAGTTAAACCTAAAACAGTGACTTTAACTCAGCACATTTCACCTTGAAAATTACATAGGGGTCTTCCTTTCTGTGGCTATTGACAGAGAAAAATGTCTCCTTGTTCTCTGCACTAATTAACTTCCCTATGAGAGGAATTACAGATGCTCTGCAGTCTGCATACAACTCTGATTCTAAGGGAGGTGACGAAAATGGTCTGGCACCTTTCCTTTGTTGGAAAATCTGTGATTCTGATCAATGGAAGAAAGCAAGTGTTGATCCACAAGTGAATTATATAGAGGTGTGTGTGTGCATGTCTGTGTGTGTCTGTGTGTGCATGTGTGCACACATGTGTGCATGTGTGTGCGTGTGTGTGTGCGTGTGTCTGCATGTGCATGTGTGTGTGCACACGCATGTGTGTCTGTGCATGTGTGTGTCTGTGTGTGTGTCTGTGTGTGCATGTGTGTGTCTGTGTGTGTGTGTGCGCGCCCTTTCATGGTCAAACTAGACTGCCAATGTATTTTGATCAGTAACTAAAGGGAGAGTTAAAATGGTATCTCCGTCCCCATCACTGACCCACTCAGCCTTTTTTAATAGATCCACTTAAGCTACTGCTGTTCTCTCAGCCCATTAGGACTTATTTGAGGGGTGAATTTTCAGGAGATTATATATCATTCACACTAAAACACACTGAAATTGCTCAGATGACATACTCTACAAAGTGTTATAAATTCTGCATCAGAGCTAAGTAGCAAGTGAGCTTACTTGGAATAAAGATCTATTAGGGAACTACAAAGAATTAATTTTGAGACATTTGATCTGGAGACTTGGAGTAGACAGCATTACCTTTCAAATAACTGTGTTTGGAATGTGTGCCGTGTGTTAAGCTGTGATGTTAACATCTTTGTCACCCTGACCAACTTTAAGGAGAAATAGCACTTTATAAGGGTATGTTTGAAGCTAAATTCTTAAGGTGCTGTTTATTTATTTTTTTCTAACAATCTTACCAGTTTTAGGATGCACAGATATAAACCGAGTGTGGTCCTTTGCTTAAATGCTGCATGTCCCAACCAGCCAGGTTTCCCGTAGGCCTGGGTATTTTCCTACAGAGATATTTTCCTACAGCCATAATCCTACAGAGATATTTCCTACAGAACTGGGGAGGTGGAGCTTGCAGTGAGCTGAGATCGCACCACTGCACTCCAGCCTGGGCGGTAAAGCGAGACTACATCTCAAAAAAAAAAAAAGCAACCTCAAGATATTATTACCTCACTAAGGAATAAAATAGAGAGTCCTGAAGAGTGAACATTTTAAAGACTTACTTATAGTTTGATTCATTTCTCATTAATTCTTAATGGTTATTAATCACTGTTTAATATGACTTAATGGCAAATTTCTGTCGCACTTAATTTACATACATTCTGTGCTCCAAGATTTAAGAATGTAGTTTTAGGAAAGGTAAAGTCTTTCCATGGGTAATACTCAGGTCATCCTGAGTGATGGATGGAATGGGATGAGGTTCCATTCTGGACATGGTTTCTAGCCCATCTGAGGATTATTTTTCCATTGCTCAAAGCAGCCTTCCATAGAAGAACCTTCCATAGAAGAACCTTCCATAGAAGAACCTTCCATGGAACCTGTGGTAACCAAAGAAACTCAAGCAATGACTTTTTGGAAACTTCTTATAAGCTGCTCTCCTCAGAGGAGAAAATCATCAAATTGGAAGAGAACCTAGTCTGGTGAAACATCCTACCTGAAAGTGGATTCATCCTTGACAATATCAGTTCAAAGGAGTATGTGCCACCCACTTTAGGAACATTGAAACTAACACCCTACATAAGCTCCTCGATTCCAAGGACTGTGATGATCTGCCAGTCAGTCCACAAGTAACCATGTATTGAGCGCCTTCTGTGTGTATGCTGTGCTGGAACTATTAATAGTAAAGCAAAATGAAGACAGAATGAAAGCTCCTTGAGGATGGGAACTTTGTCTTATTCGTAGCTAATCCCCAGTGCCTAAATTTGCCCTTTGCATATAGTAGATGCTCAACAAATATTTATCAACTAACATATCTTATTAATTTCATGTCCACATAGTCATATAGGTGGGTGCTTACTGACAAGGAAACAGGCTTCACATGAAGTGACCTGCCCAAAGTCACATGGCAGTAACATCAAAGCCAGAACTTTAAAACCCTGAACCAAGCTCCTCCCTTGTCTGAAGTGTAGCTCCACACAGCAGCCCCCTCTGATTGAGGACAGCAGGCCTCCCACTGACAGCTGATACTCACCGTTAGCTAAAAAGAATGATGCAGGGCCCTAGAGTAGATAGTACTTACTGCTGCCGTGTGAAGAGACAGGAGGCCAAATCAGAGGGGACTGCCCTGCAGCATTAGAAATGGGAGTAGGGGGCCTTGCTCAGGCCCCTCATGGAGACGGCTGATGCACAAGGTTGCTGAGTGTTCTAGCTTAAGGTAAGGGACCCACTGTTAGAGAAGAAATTCAAGTTGTGAATGGAACAGTTTTCCATATTACTTTCGAAACAAATGCATTTGAAATGGTGTTCTGAGTTCAGAGGTTTCAAATGTAGTTTTGCTGTCCCCGCTTTTTTTTTTTTTTTTTTTTTTTTTTTGGTCTCTCTGAGACAAAGTCTCACTCTGTCGCCCAGGCTGGAGTGCAGTGGTGCGATCTCGGCTCACAGAAGCCTCCTCCTCCGCCTCCCAGGTTCAAGCGACTCTCCTGCCTCAGCCACCCAAGTAGCTGGGATTACAGGCACATGCCACCATGCCCGGCTAATTTTTGTATTTTTAGTAGAGACGGGATTTCACTATGTTGATCAGGCTGGTCTTGAACTCCTGACCTCAGATGATCCGCCCACCTCAGTCTCCCAAAGTGCTGGGATTACAGGCGTGAGCCACCATGCCCGGCCTGCTGTCCCTGCTTTTTAAAAAGACATAATTGTCCATTTTTATTAAGTAGAAAACAGTCCTTTTATTTATTTATTGTTTTGCAAAAGACACAGCCTAGAACTGATGGCTGTAAAGCTGGAGATGTATGTCTCACACACTTCTCAAGCCGTACACTGTCACCATAGTGACTACCTCTACAGCACGGCTGTTCTTCCCCAGGAATCAACCTTTTCATCTACTATGTCCTCAGCTCTTTTCCAAATGTTGTGAGAGAGGAAAAGAAATGCAGAGATGAGGCCGGGTGCGGTGGCTCACGCCTGTAATCCCAACAATTTTGGAGACCAAGGTCGGCGGATCACCTGAGGTCAGGAGTTTGAGACCAACCTGGCCGACATGGTGAAATCCTGTCTCTACTAAAAAACAAAAATTAGCTGGGGGTGGTGGCACATGTCTGTAATCCCAGCTACTTGGGAGGCTGAGGCAGGAGAATCGCTTGAACCCAGGAGGTGGAGGTTGCAGTGAGTTGAGATCACGGCACTGCACACTCCAGCCTGGGCAACAGGTCTCAAAAAAAAAAAAAAAAAAAACACACACACACACAAGAAAGAAACGCAGATGCTGTCTGCCTTCAAGAAGCACAGCAGCTGGATGAGAGGACAACAATGAAATGCAGGAACCTGGGAGAACTTCCAAATGCTCTCCTTGTACTGAGCTTGGAAAAAGGAGAGATCACTATGGATGCAAGTAAACAGGGGTGGCTTTCTTGACCAATCCCGCCTAACTCTAGTCATCTGATGACCTCCCCCTTTTGCCTAAACTGGTCAGTGCTCTCTTCTGTGCATTATTTCATGCTCAGGAGTAATTACAATTAGATGTGAGAGGCGGTACCGAGCAGTGGCTCAGAGCACAGACTCTGAAGTCAATATGGTACAGAGGTGAATCCCAGCCCTGCCAATTAGTAGCTGTGTGACTCCAAACCTCTCTATGCCTCTGTTTCCTTAGCTGTAAAATGTGGGCAATAATAATAATAATGCTAACAGTAAAAGCTACCTCATAGGATTGATGTGAGGATTAAATGAACTATGAAAAGCTCTTAGAAGATATCTGTTACCTAGTACTCAGCTCAGTGAGTATTAACTGTTTTGTTATTAAAACGTGTGTGTTTCTGCCATTTGTATTTAACGTATGTCCTTGTGCCTGGCTCACCTCCCTTTTATACGGTAACCTCCATAAGGACAGGCATAGTGCCCCCTTCTTCCTTACCTCTTTACTGCTTGTATTAGTCCATTTTGCACTGCTACAAAGGTACACCTGAGGCTAGGTAATTTATAAAGAAATGAGATTTAATTGGCTCATGGTTCTGCAGCCTGTACAGGAAGCATATGGCTGGCATCTGCTTCTGCTTCAGGAAGTTTCCTTATGGCAGAAGGCACAGGGGAAGCAGGCAGTCACGTGGTGAGAGAGAAGGAGCAATAGAGAGAAACAGGAGAGGCTCTTTCAACCAACCAGATCTCACGTGAGCTCATTACCACGGGGAGTTCACCAAGACACGGATGAAGGATCCACCCCCATGACCCAATACCTCCCACTAGCCCCACCCCCAACATTGGGGATCCCATTTCAACACGAGATTTGGAGGGGACAAGCATCCAGACAGTATCACTGCTTTTCGGTGTTGTATATACAATTCGGGCCCCATGGTTTCGGCATCCTGGATATTCCAGTACTGTTCAGATTTCAAAGATTCAGCTGTACTTTCTAAGCTCGGTTATTATGACCTCAGTTCATAGTTACTATGTTGGTGCAAAAGTAATTGCGGTTTTTGCCATTAAAGGTATGGCAAAAACCGCAATTACTTTTGCACCCACGTAATATCAGATCATGTATCCCAACATGGGGTTCAGAAAAAAAGTCCCTATCAATAGCTATCATTGGCAGCCTCTAGCAGCTTTGCTTTCTCTTGACAGAGTGCTCTAGCAATGCCCGGGAGCCCTTCTACAGAGGCTGGACAACTCCCCTGGTGTTTGACAGCCGGCTCTGTTCTGCGTGCCTTCGGCACTAAATGCTTACACCTGTCCCCACCCCAACCCCACCCACAGAATCCTTTCCTTGGTTTTAATAAACATCCAGCTGTCTTCGTCCATTTTCTGCTGCTATAACAGAATACCACAGATTGGGTAATTGATAAAGAACAGAAATGTACTTCTCACAGTTCTGAAGGCTGGTAAATCCAAGATCAAGGCACTGGCAGGTTTGGTGTCTGGTGAGCATCTGGTCTCTTCTGCCAAGATGGCACCCAGAATGCTGCATCCTCTGGAGAAGAGGAACGAGTGTCCTCACATGGCAGAAGGCAGAAGGGGAAAAAGGAGCCAAACTCCCCACCTCTCAATACTGTTGCATTGGGGATTAAGTTTCCAGCACATGAATTTGGGGGAAACATTCAGACCATAGCATCAGGTATGGCCAAGTTAAGTAACTTGCCACCTACTGCCAAGCAACCCAAACTCAAAGGTCTGGGACATGCAATTTCAGATAAGGAAAATGTGTCCCAAGCTTCCAAGATAATAACCGGTGAAGACAAAGTCAGACTGACCCAAGCAAAGGGGTGACAGGCAGATCTGCGTGAACAGAAATTCTCTAAAGATCAGGGATGGAAAATGAAAAATCAAAGTGAACTATAAAAACATTAACCTGGGTTGGGTACAGTGGCACGTGCCTGTACTGCGCACACTTTGGGAGGTTGAGGCAGGAAGACTGCTTGAGCCCAGTAGTTCAAGACCAGCCCTGGCAACAGAGTGAGACCCTGTCTCTACCAAAAAAAAAAAAAAAAAAAAAAAAGAACTAGCTGGGCACGGTGGTGCACACCTGTAGTCCCAGGTACTTGGGAGGCTGGGGTGGGAGGATTGCTTGAGCCCTGGCATTCGAGGCTGCAGTAACTGGATGACAGTGCAAAATCCTGTCTCAAAGAAAAAGAAAAAAGAAAGAAAGAAAAGAAAAAAACAAAAAATCAATGTGGAGGCCCAGAGAGGAAAATCCAGACTTGCCATGGTCTCTGTGATATATTGTCTGAGTTTATTCTTTGTTTTTGTAGCTGTTCACTCCTAAGTCAGAGGTTGAGTCTAACCTCAGTGCTGTTTCTAATCACTAAACTCTGTTACCTCCTGAGATATATTTCATGGTTTGGGTGTCATAGGGCTGGTGGTTTGTTGTCTGAGGGCAGCCACACAGCACCCTTGGTGGGCAGAGGGCCCAGGTCTAAGGGAGACTAGGCTCTAATGACAGGAAGTGGCCAGAGTGCTTCATCTCAACCAGATGGCTATCCCCAACAGCAGTTTGGAAATTGTCCCTGTAACATTAACACATGGCCCAATCACGTGTGAATCCTGGCCCATTGCATGTTGACAACTTGGCTTTAGTTGGATAACACTGACCACAATATCTTCTCCCCTCCCACCCCCTCCAGTGAGACCCTTGAATGGTAGGAAACAATTTCTCTTTTTTAGCGTTGGGTAAACATGTGTAATTAGCCTTGTACTTATCTCCATTAGTATCATTAGACTTGAAAACCCAGTTTAATCTGGATTCTGCTCTCTTCTCAATGTCAGCCTGTTTCTGGACCAGTACAGAGCCAGCCTTGTTGATGCAATAAAGAGATTACTCCAGCCCAGGGTAAGTATGTTTCTATTTTCTCCTGAACACTGGCTACAGAATAATTAGTCTGTGTACAAAGATGGAGAGAGTAATGGAATGGCAGGATTAATGTCATGTAATACTTTAATACTTATTATGTCCAACTTCAATTGGGTCTTCTGATCTATTAGATTCTTTCCTAATCATAACTAGGAAACTTCGTACCCTTGGCCTTCTGATAAGAAACACAGTGGGTAGTAAAATAAATGCAACCGCTTCAAAGATAGTGTGAGATTATTTTTATCAAAGAATTCCTTGAGTCTTTTCCTTTGATAACAATATCTTCATATTAAAGTTGAAGTATGATATTGAAAGTTTTCTGTTGACTTCTGTCATTTTTAATTCCTTCAATGGCAACCTTTCTCGTTGGTTATTTATTTATTGCAAAAGAATACTTTTTTCTTTTTATTTCTGTTTATATTAAAGAAAAGGACTTCAGATGAATCTGTATATTAATAGTTCTTTGCTTTAAAAGGAAGCCATTATTTACATATTATAAACATTAGGTCACAATGAAACCAAGCATGGCATAAAAGATTGTGCACATTTTTACATTTATATATCCATTTATGCCTGTGAGTAAATTACAGAGTTTGTATCCACTCTTATTTTGTTGGACTGTTAAACTAAGCTGGGAGGTCCTGCAGCCTAAACGGAGAGTTAATATACATCTATTTAAAGTAAGAAAACGAGTTTAAAGCTCATGCATTAAAAAAAAAAAAAAACCTTCTAACTATGTAAGACTCTTGCTGTGCCATAGGAATTTAAAATAGGTTAACAGTATTAATATAGTCGAAGATAGGAACGCATATTTATCTGAGAACACTGAAGTGTGTGTGTGTTTCTGAAGTATTTTTTTTTAAAGGTCCGCTCTAGTCTTCTGACTCAGTGAGACTTACAGACCAATACCTTTCAACCTTTCTTTTATATCTTTATCATAACCTTCAGTGGTTCCCAGAGCAATCTGATAATCATCCTTTGCCGTACACTGTTGCTTTTTATTTTTCTATCTCTATGTAGCTCAGAAACTTAAAATAGGTCTCTTGGAGGAGTAGCCATAGCTTCCTAAGTGATAGTCAGTCCAATTCAATTGGCTTCCTCAGTTCCCCCTGTGAACTGGGCAGCAGATCTTGAGGCAAGGAAGGGGCATGTTCCAAGCTATTGATGGCCACTGCATGGCCACCCAAGTTGACGACCAAAGAAGGAATTTTGGGTGTCTGCATCCCCCCGACCCCTGTTGGCCTTGGGTGATTCTTGTGGGCATTTGCAAGACCAGGATTTTCAGGGATGGCTCAAGGTTCTTGAATATGAAAGCCTCTATGAAAATGTATCATACATAAATATAATGCTTTCAAGGACTCCGGATCTCACACTGCACAAACAGTACTTCACTCATCACCAATACCCCTTCAAAGCCCATTTGTGGCAAATACTCCATTTTGCAGCAGATTTGCATGATTTACCTAGGATCCACTGTAAATCATTCGCATGATTTACAATAGAAAAGTGCCTAAGCTATGAATAGATCTAAACGCAGATCGGACTGGAATCCAGCAGCTCTTCTGTACCCTCTAATAAACCCTGAACACACTCCCTCTGTCTGAAGTGTGGCCACACGCGGCAGCCCCCTCTGAGCAAGGACAGCAGCCCTCCTACGGACAGCTGATACTCACCCTTATCCTAGAGAAGGTTGGGGCAGGGCCCTAGGCGAGGTGGCACTTATTCCTGCTATGTGAGGAACAATGAGGCCAAGTCAGAGGGGTTCACACTAACCTGTACCATTAGAATGGCAGTGGGGGGGCCTCACTTAGGTCCCTCTTGGAATGGCTGATACCCAAGGCTGCCAGGTATTCTAGCCTAAAATGTAAGGAGCCCACCACCAGAGGGGAAATCCCAGTTGTGGATGGCACATGGACTTACCAAAATTACCACCCAGGAACCTCATCCCCATCAAGAGGTCTGGGGAGGTGAGCACTTGTCCTCCCTGAGCCTCCACCCAGATGGACCACAGAAGGATCATGTGGGCTTGCCAGTGAAGAGCCCAGTCCCACATCCTGTGCTGATGGGCTAGGAGGCTAGGAGCATGGGAGTAACCAGAGGACAACTGGACTTTTCTTCTTAGCTTTCAGGGCTGGCTGTTTGGCTTCTGGAGGACCTCCCGCTGCTGAGTATACAGTCCAAGACTAAGAAAATGGTCAAGGTTTTATTCCATTACAATTAGAGCTGGTTTTAGTGTTCTCTTGAGCCCAGACAACTCTTCCATGGTTTTGTGGCCCAGAGGCTGAAGGTGTCACAAGAAGCCCACAGAGAAACAACATGGGGGGCTACATAGTGGACCCTGAATTCTTGATGATTCAGTGCAAGATACAGCAAGTTCTCCATGCACTTCCAGCAAATGCAAACACTGCACTTCCAGCAAATGCTTCAAGTTCATAGCGTGGCCCCGGTTTCTGAAGGTCTAGTGTAGCGGGTGGAAAGAGTCGGAAAAATCTGCATACAAACCCCAAGTCTACATTAACTACCTTGCCTCTCTGAGCCTGAGTTTCCTCACCTGTCAAGAGGCAAGACTAATGCCCACCTTGTGGGCTGGTGTGAAATATTTACATATGTAAATCCTTGGTCTGTGCCTGGCTTACAGGAGGTGCTCCTTAAGGGGAGCTGCTTCTCTTTTATTGCTGTAGAACTTATCAAGGTTAATCCACATGAGATGTTTATCCAGGGGGATGCTGGCTTGGCTGATGGGACACCTGAGTTCCAAGCCCAGTGTGGCCCTAACAGGCCCTGGAATCACCTCTTGTTCCATTCTCCCCAAAGAGGGAAAATGAGGGAGTTCACCCGTGCTCTCATAGAGTTCTATCAGCTCTGAAATCCTACATTCTCCTCGCAGAGAGAAGGTATACATGGGCCGTGGAGGCAGAAAGCTTAGGCCCAAATCTGGTCTCTGCCATTGACTGAATTAATGTCTGGAAGTCTCAGTTTCTCATCTGTAAAATGGGGAGTGAAAAAGCTGATGCACTGTAATGCACATGATTGGCTCTGAGTATCTATTCGAGGTTAGCTCTGGTTACTTTGGGAGATACAGACTATGGGGGCCTTTGTTTGTTTGTTTGTTTAGATGGAGTCTCGCTCTGTTGCCCAGGTTGGAGTGTAGTGGTGCAGTCTCGGCTCATTGCAACCTCCGCCTCCCAGGTTCAAGCAATTCTCCTGCCTCAGCCTCCTGAGTAGCTGTGATTACATACATGCACCACCACGCCTAGCTAATTTTTATATTTTTGGTAGAGACAGTTTCACCATGTTGATCAGGCTGGTCTTGAACTCCCGACCTCGTGATCTGCCCGCCTTGGCCTCCCAAAGTGCTGGAATTACAGGCATAAGCCACCATGCCCGGCCTTATGGGGGCCTTCTTCCAAGCATTTTCCTGGAGAAATGCTGGTGGGAGGGGAAGACATGATTCTCTTGACTTGGACTTTGAAACTTTCTGCACATAATTGGCACACGGCATCTCCCCTGCACATATATCCTGAACACCTGTAGCAGGCCCTGTACTGGTTCTGGGAGGATTGTCTACCTGGACGAAGATGACACTTTACTACAGAGAGTCCCCACCGAGTGGGGGAGAGTACTCTACATTGGTAAGACAGAAGTAACTGCAAAATGAAGGTTCAAGTGTCAAGCTGTGGGAACAAATGAATTCTGCCATTAAGGGGAGTACGGTTGATTTCTACCTTGAGCAAATCAGTTGTCTGGGGTCAGAGGGTCCAGAAGCAAAGAAAGTAGATGGAGAGGGGGAGTATCCCTGCCTTTCATTTTCTATACTGGAGCTCTGAATGAAAAGAGGTCCCCAGAGAGAGCTTAGCCACCTGGGTGGGCTCCTCGCTTGGCCCAGGGGTGATGTCACATCCCAGGCTGAGCTTAGATCCTCAACCAAACAGCCACCTGTGCCTGAAAAGTCTTTACAGGAGGCCCCAAATTTTAGCAGGGAATGTTTGTTACCACCTGAAATGCAGGCTTTCCTCAACCTGCTGGTCTAAATAAACTGTAAAGATAGTTAACTCCTGTCATAACACTACAAGGGACTCTCCAGCAAACTTAATAGATGAAAACAATAGAATAGGTGTGAAAAAGGAATGAAATCAGCACATTTTATCCATTCCAAGAAGCAATCCCCAACCCCCCCCCCCCCCCTCGGCCCATGTATACCTTCTCTCTGTGAGGAGAATGTAGGATTTCAGAGCTGATAGAACTCTATGAGAGCACGGGTGAACTCCCTCATTTTCCCTCTAGTGAGTGGCTCCTTGTTACTGATGATTGATAGGGTGACTCACTGTCATTGTATTCCTTAAAAGTCCATGACAACAGCAGTGTCCAGTATCAGAGGACCCAAATGTAATTTAAAATACAGGCACAGCAGCCTGCAAGTTGAACTTTCGTCCAGAAATGACAACCAACAAATGGTATCTACTAATATTCCTCTGAAATGGCTTTGGGTACAGGGAGGGGAGCCAAGCCAACCAGACAGGGTGAGTTTACTCAGAGCCAGAGGACAGAATATTGACAGTAATCCAGCTTGTTACCACTGCTAACCAACTGTCAAGAATTCAGAAATATCACTGTAGAATTCACTTAACCTTCTTCAGAAATTGGCCCTAACCGACCACCAGATTCCCAGAGTCCTGCCTATATCCAAGGTGTGCTATCAGTGTAAATCATAAACTCTCATATTAGAAAAGCAATTTTTTGTTGGGGGACAGGGTCTCACTCGGTCACCCAGGCTGGAGTACAGTGGCACCATCACCGCTTACTGCAGCCATGAACTCCCAGACTCAGGTGATCCTCCTGCCTCAGCCTCTCAAATAGCTAGGACTACAGGCATGCACCACCATGTCTGGCTAATTTTTGTATTGTTTTAGAGATGGGCTTTCATCATGTTGCCCAGGCTGGTCTTGAACTCCTGGGCTCAAGCAATCCTCCTTGGCCTCCCAAAGTGCTGGGATGACAGGCATAAGCCACTATGCCCAGCCAAGTTCTTTTCGCTGAGAGACTTTCTCATCTTTTTTTTAAAAAAATCTAACATCTCTGCCCACCTCCGTACAAACCACTTTGTTTGCTTGTTTCAAGGAAGTTGCCTTGTATATATGGGATCAGTACTGTGAACTGAAATGATGCTGAGACACTTGGGTTCTTATCTGCTTACTGAGTCAGAGACCCAGCAACTCCTCATCAGTTCTTGGTGAGAAGTTAGCTCCTACGGTTGTAGGATTGCCCTTGACACAAGGGTTGTAGTTTATAGAGAGTCCTCAGATGGTTTTAAGACCCTCAGTGCAGGGGCCCAGCCCTGATAAGTCCTTTTCTAATATCTACCCAGATGCTGTTCAGCATATACAGTACTGTGTGCTTAGCAGAGAATACCAAGACATGAGGTAGAATCTCTGCCCAAAGACGTTGCAGTCTGGTTGTGGAGATGTAACAAAAACACAGGTAGAACTATAGCAGACACCGTAAAATACAGCCCGGTGCTATTTTTATTTGTTTTGTGAATCTTTCAAATTTACGCCTTCAATAGAATGAGAGATACTCATTCTACTGAAGCACTGAGCTCCCAGGAATTACGATACAATATGGTGGGTGCCAGGAAAGAGGCACCAGGAGAAAGCACCAAGATCGACTGCCTGAGGAAGGTTTCCCTAGAGGCAGTGGTGTCTGACTTTGGTCTTAAATAGTAAGAAGGGCACTTTGAGTCTGTGGAGTAAGAAAAATCATGATGTGTTTTGGGATCAACAGGAAGTTTGCTCTGGCTGGAGTGTAAGAGTGTCTGTGGTTTTGCGGTTAGGGTTGGGGAAGGGCAGGAAGATGAAGTTAAAGAGTTATGAATGGCCATCGAGACCATGCTGGTTAACACGATGAAACCCCGTCTCTACTAAAAAATACAAAAAAACTAGCCAGGTGTGGTGGCAGGCGCCTGTAGTCCCAGCTACTCGGGAGGCTGAGACAGGAGAACGGCGTGAACCCAGAAGGCAGAGCTTGCAGTGAGCGGAGATCGCACCACTGCACTCCAGCCTGGGTGACAGAACGAGACTCCATCTCAAAAAAAAAAAAAAAAAAAGAGTTATGAATGGCCAAGAATACTGTGATGAAGAGACCAGCCTCTACTGTATGGCAATGGAGAGCCATTGAAAGTTTTTGAGCAGTGGTGTGGTCAGGTGTACCTTCTAGAAAGATCACTCTGCCCATAGCATAAAGGGTAGATTGGAGTAAGGGAGAGCTTGAAAGCAATGAAGCTCCTCAGAGGTCCAGTGTGGATCAATATCCACTTGGAATCATCCATTTAGGAGTTAGTGAAGACCTGAAAATGGAGAAGAGGACATCGAATGGATATTCCCTGAGAGTTCCATTCAGCAAACATTTATTGAGTGCCTCTCAGATGCCAGTCACTGTGCCAGGCCCCCGGGATAGACTGAGATATGACCTAACCCTGCCCTGGAGGGACTCACAGTCTAGAGACAAGCAAGGGACGATCACCTGGTGATGTGTGATTGGCACAGCAGAGGTGTGGGCAACCCTTGGGGGCAGGGAGTGGAGGCGGCTCACTGGGGAGGAGGCACAGTATGGAGGCCAGAGAAGTCAGCAAAGGCATCACAAGGGCAGGGAGTCTAACCTGGGTGCTGAGGGATGAGGAAGACTAACCAGGCAGACAGAGAACTGGAGGTGAGAGAGGCACTCCATCCCAGGGGAGCATGTGCATGTTTGAACACACAGGATACATAAAGGAACAGATGGGGGCTGTGATGAGGTTGGCCTGACTAGAGCCCAAGATGTGTATGAGGGAGTGGCAGGAGATGAGGCTGCGATAAAGGCATGGGGTAGGTCACGCGGGGCTTTGCCTGCCGTCCCAAGAAGGTGGGACCTAAGTCAAGGTTTTCAAACCCTGTTTAAATGGCAGAATGCTTTGGTCAAAACTTTTTAGCCAGCACCCCAATTACAAAACAGGTAAAAATGATACAGCTTTAAACTAAATGTGAGACTGGTACTTCCTCTGTCTTGGTCTTCCTCATCCCTCCAGGCCACCCCTGAAGCAATGCAGAACACAGTTTGAGAACCACCTGCAGCAAGTGAAGCAAGTGACAGTGATGCAAGTAGGGGGATGTGGCACTGAGAGGTCTCGAAGGGCAATGCCGTGGTTCCCAAGCTTCCAGCTTTATTTCGAAAGTGACAGATACGGAAGTGCTTGGTACCTAAGAGGTACTCAGCTTGCGTATCTGAGTGTGTGTGTATGTGTGTGCTGCATTTGATGGGTACTGCCCTGGGAAGGGCAGGGGTTAGCAGTCAAGAATATTGAGTTTTATTTTGGACAAAATGGATTAAAGGTATTTTCAGAATACCCACATGCAGAGATGTAGTAGGCACTTGAAAATGTAGGTGTGAGCCCTGGGCAGTGGTGAAAGCTATAGTTACAGACTTAGGAGTTATTGGTGTATAGGTGATAGCTGAAGCCATGGACATCAGTACAATTGCCTAGAATTAGATGGAACATGATGAAAAAGTAGGCAGAGCCCTGAGGACCACTGACAATTAAAAGACAGGTCAGAGGGCCGGGCGTGGTGGCTCAAGCCTGTAATCCCAGCACTTTGGGAGGCCGAGATGGGCGGATCACTAGGTCAGGAGATCGAGACCATCCTGGCTAACACGGTGAAACCCCGTCTCTACTAAAAAATACAAAAAACTAGCCGGGCGAGGTGGCGGGCACCTGTAGTCCCAGCTACTCAGGAGGCTGAGACAGGAGAATGGCCTGAACCCGGGAGGCGGAGCTTGCAGTGAGCTGAGATCCGGCCACTGCACTCCAGCCTGGGCGACAGAGCGAGACTCCGTCTCAAAAAAAAAAAAAAAAAAAGACAGGTCAGAGAAGAGAAGCTACAAAAGGAGACTGAGAGAGACTGAGAGAGATGCCAAGAGAGGAAGCAAGTGAAGGCAGAATTTCAGAAACTAGGTAAAGAAATAGAAAATAGGCTGGACACAGTGGCTCACATCTGTAATCCCAACACTTTAGGAGACCAAGGTGGGAGGATCGCTTGAGACCAAGAGTTCAAGAGCAGCCTTGGGCAGCATAACAAGACCTCGTCTTTATAAACGACAACAAAGAAATAGAAACTAAGCATACGCTTAAACATGGAATTGGTATTATTAGTTTGGTTGCCTGGAAATGAAAAAGGAATAAACTAAATGTGAGAATAGTGCTTCCTCTGCCTTGGTCTCCCTCCCCTAATGCATTTTGTTGGCACAGCATATTCCTTTTAAAATAAATCTGCAGCATACCAATTTTTTTCCAGAAGTACAATCCCTTTAATATATAAGTATAGATTAGTCTAGCAAAATAACAACAACTGAGCTCACAAGGTAAACAGTATCACTGTTGTTTAGTGGAACTTCTCCCTCTTCTCTCCAGGAATAAATGAATTCTCTGAAATTTCTGCTCATCAGTCAAAGTGTTACATTCAATTGAGTATTCATTCTGAGTTTAAAATAATTCTGCAATGGAATGCTTAGAAAGTTGTGCTTTGGCAAATTGAAAATAATTTTTCTAAAGTGATGGGCTAATTTGAAATCCATATTCCTTTTCTTGTTTTGATTTGTGCAGCTGAAATGGTAAAGCATATTCCTCTGATTGTACTGTTCCACCTGTGACGTGTTCTCTCCCCTGGGAATACTGGGGTCTTCTAAAACCATTCATTATGGGGAGGGGGAGATGCTGGCACGGCTCAGTGAGTGAATGGATGATGGGCTATTTTCCATCCTAACTATTAGTCCACATCTTAAAGGTGTCTGTATTCAATGAACTGAAAAAGAAAACAAACTCCCGAGTAGTTAGAGATTAAAACTACTGCCCAGTCTTTCTCTTTCTCGTGGGTACAGTGTTGTGCACAGAACGCTGCTCTCTAAAACCCCATCATAGCAGCTGACTCTGTAAAAGCTTCTTGGGAAAATCTTTTCAAATGAATAAGCAATAGAACATGGCTTTTGAATTCCCAAAATCTCAAATTTTTAGATTACGCAACTTCTGGATTTAGTTCAGTGTCTCATCAAATATTGACTGAGTGCTTACTATGTGCTAGGCACTGAGAAAATATAGTGAATAAAACATTAGAAGATCCTGTTGTCATGGAGTATGCATTCCAGCCAGAGAAGACAGGGCAATAACAAACAAGGATACAGTGTGTGTCCCTGGTGATAAGTGCTAAGAACAAAAATGAAGCCCAGTGAGGGACTGGAGAGTGATGGGACAGGGGCTGCGTTCTGGACAGGGTGGTTAGGGAAGGACAGGCAAACTGAGAGCTGAAGGAAGAAAGGGATGTTTAGGCAGAGAGTGCTGTCACATGCTTAGCTGCTGTCCCTTACAGCTCACCCCAACCAAGGCATGTGGAGATGCATTGCTTTGTCAATGCAAGGATCAGCCCAACCTAGAACCCTGTAGCCTTGTGAACATGATGATATGCAGCTTAGACAATAGCTGTTAAAAACCGACTCTTCAGGTGTTACTGTGAGACAATTTTTTGCAGGTGACTTTTAAATAAAACAGCTTCCATTATTCAAAAATCCAGAATGGCAACCAGCTCTTAGAAATGACTAAAATGGGCCGGGCGCGGTGGCTCAAGCCTGTAATCCCAGCACTTTGGGAGGCCGAGACGGGCGGATCACGAGGTCAGGAGATCGAGACCATCCTGGCTAACGCAGTGAAACCCTGTCTCTACTAAAAAATACAAAAAAAAAAAAATAGCCGGGCGAGGTGGCGGGCGCCTGTAGTCCCAGCTACTCAGGAGGCTGAGGCAGGAGAATGGCGTAAACCCGGGAGGCGGAGCTTGCAGTGAGCTGAGATCCGGCCACTACACTCCAGCCCGGGCGACAGCGCGAGACTCCCTCTCAAAAAAAAAAAAAAAAAAAAAAAAAAAAGAAATGACTAAAATGACCTACCAGCATTCCCTGTTGTTGTCGTTTTTTTTTTTCTAATGGAGACTTCTGCTGTCCTGCTGAGACCGTGTATTATATCTAGTTTCACATAAAAATGAATTTTTGCTGCTAAGTTTGAAAACTGCCTGAAAATAGCAATTAATATTGAAAAAGCTGACAGAACCTTAAGTGTAGTGGCATGATTGGTGCTGCTATAATTATGTGCCTGCGTGTGTACAGGCCGATGTAAACACAGTATAAAAACACACTTGATGCCCAGGACAGTGTAGCCGCATATTTTCTTACAGGTAAGTGAGGGCGAAGGGGAGAGGGAGAGAGGATTGATAGAATTTTTAGAGCACTGTTAGGTGGTGTAGAGCTTTCTAATCTTACATCAGTATAATCTTTCTGATTATTTTCACATTCTGCATTTGATCCTCACAATTTGTTGGGGGGGAAATGGCAGGGCAGGCTTTGTTCTTCCCATTTGATGGATGAGAAAACTCAGTGGATCAGCGAGGATGGGTTAAGGTTCTTATCTACAAAATGGAGAGATTGGACTACATTATCTCCAAGGTTCCCTCTAACTCAAAAGTTCTATGATGATTTTCAGATTGTCCTGAGGTGACACAGCTGTTTAATGGTGGAGACTCCCCTTAAATCCAAAGTCCTTTCTGCCACAGTTCCTCCTTATATTCTTCAAACCCTTCACTGCATGTTAAGTCATCTGTAAAATGCAATGTCTACTGTACAGGGTTGTTGAGAAGATCGTTGAGGGGATTAAAGGGAGGACTTGTGAAGCACCTAGCACAGTGGTAGCTATCATTATCATTGTCATCACTGTTACTAATAAGGAGACATGTAATTAGTGGAGAGAGCATTGGTGCTGGGGCTTCTGATCATTCACTGACAGAGTTGATAATACCTACAACACAGGGTGGTTCAAAGACTAAAGGAGGGTTGGGTGTGGTGGCTCACACCTGTAATCCCAGCACTTTGGGAGGCCGAGGTGGGCAGACCACCTGAGGTCAGGAGTTCGACACCAGCCTGGCCAACATGGCGAAACCCCATCTCTACTAAAAATACAAAAAAAAAAAAAAAAAAAATTAGCCAGGCGTGGTGGACTGTGCCTGTAATTCCAGCTACTCAGGAGGCTGAGGCAAGAGAATCACTTGAACCCAGGAGGCAGAGGTTCCAGTGAGCCAAGATCACGCCACTGCACTCCAGCCTGGGTGACAGAGTGGGACTCTGTCTCCAAAAAAAAAGTCTAAACGAGATGATGTTTATATTAATGCCTAGCCCAGTGTCTGACTACACTATACCTACAACATAGGGTGGCTTAAAGACTAAAGAAGAGGATATTTATATGAATGCCCAGTGTCTGACTACCAGGTGCTCAAGAAATGGCTGGCTGGTGTGAATGATAAACCACCTTTCATAAGAAACTCAGATATATTTTCATGATTCCCTCAAAACCTAAAGAGGCATTTCACAGAGGTGAAGTGTAACCTTGAGAGTAACAGAAGCATATAGCCATCTTTATTTACAAAAAAAGAAAAAGAAAGAATATTCTGAAGTTTGGCCATTCTGTACACATCTGAGAGGGAGGAAAAATCCACGTGTGTCCAATAGTTAGCAAATGGTCATTGTGAAGTTTCATGTCAGATGGTCTTCTGAAATCCAGTACATACTTTATTCAGGTCCTCCCATTCTCCCCACTGCAACAATCACATAAGATTGTGTGGATTATTTAGAAAAGCCTGTTTACCCTCATTATACCACTTTCTTTGAAAAGCAATCATGTGAATACTATGGGGAACTGCTTTGCTATAGTGATGACCATTATGAAGGATTCAATAAAGTTGGAAACCAAGATCCTGGAGCCTATCTCTGACAGCATGGTCACAGAAAAGGCTAGGGGCAGGACTGAAATGTGAAAACTCTCCAAGAGAAATTATGGTTACTTGTCTTTATGAAGGATTTCTTGGTACTGAATTTTCAGGGCACAATAAACTAGCAGATGTAAGCATCTGTTGTCACATGCCCCGGGACTGTGTTGGGGAAGTGTTGGCATGTGCTAAGGAGTCACAAGGTGAGTGGCATTGCCCTGAACCAGTTATTCTAAAATCTAGTCAATGGCTTAACCCTTGACTTGGCTTGACCCATTGGACCTGAGACAATGCATATTGTTCGGAACACCAGCTTTCAACCACATTTTGTTTTTTAAAAGCATTATTTGAAAAAGATAAAACACAGCAACTGGGCATTTGGATGTGAAATCTATTTTTTTTTTTCTTATTTGATATATATCTCTCCTGGAAATTTTTCTCATTGTGAATGCCCATCCTGCGTAGACATCTCAAGAACAATCGAGTTTTTCTACTTGACGGCAGTACATTAAATGCTTTGACCAATGTCTGTTATGTTTGGTTACCTTCCAGTTTTAAAATGTGTGAATTTCCTTTTTACTGTTCTAGGGGAAAGCAATGGTATTTGCCCCACGCCGAGGGAATACTTTAAACCAGTTTTGCAATCTAGCTGAAAAAGCTGGTTTCTCTATCCAAAGACATGAAAATTATGATGAACACATTTCAAACTTCCACTCCAAGGTTAGTTTTCTGCTTGTGTTAGATAACACTTTAATCTGCATTGCATTTTGAAGAGATCATGGTCTTTTTGGCAGGTAACCTAAATATTTGATTAAAGTACTCCTTAGGTGTGTTGCTTCTGAACAGCTATTTGTATCTGATTATTTTGTGTGGTAAAGCCATCTTTTATCTTTGCATGTCTAGAAGGATTTTACAGAAACCGTTCCTGTTTACTCCTTTCTCTGAAACAAACTAATCTTTTCATTCATAATAGACTAATTTGTAGGATGCAAGGGGAGGTGACATAGAATGAATGATAAACATGCATTTATATTTTAATGAAAAACCTTCAGCTTTTAAGTAGGTTAAATGCTTAGCCGCACTGAAATAAATAGAAGGTGAATGTCTAATTGTATCATGTTGGACTATAAATCTTTATCTCTGTTTGCTTTATAGCTGGGTCAGTTGGCAGTTTGAGACTGTTAAATCTCATACAGAATTTCACAGTTGTGGGGTTATATGTCAGATCGAGGCGCTACAAGATTTAGGTCAAAAGCACTTATCTGAGAGTGATTTCTAAGCCTGCTTACATAAAGCAATGTTATCAGCCTTTTTATTATTTATAGGTATAGAGCAATATAGGACACTGAGAGGCGAGTATTTCACTGAAAACTTTTTAGGATTCTCACGTTTGCTAATACATATCACAGTGACTAGTATAATATGTATTATTTCAGTAATTTTGTGCCTTACGGATATCTCCCTTCACTGAGCTAGTCTGACCTTGGCAAGAGACTTTAACTTGTCATGATTTCACAAGTTGTAACTGCAGAAAAATAAAGGCCTGACCTTAATTTTCTCCTGGGACAATGTGAACAGCATCCTTTATTGCCCAGGACTATAATATAATGTAGAAGTGAGTTGGCTTTTGGAAAAATATATGCAAAATTAATCTGATCTTCCAAGCAAGAGAAAGAAATTCTCACTTTCTGGAAATGAACTTATTTATTTGAATCTTTAAGGTTCCATTTAGTCTCTGGGGAAAAATGGTGCTTTGTGAACTGAAAGAGTTAAATCACGTCCTCTCGCTGGTGGAGTCAGGCCCGTTGCTCACAATCAGAAAATAAAAACAGAACGGTATGTGATTCAGATCTTAGCGGCCTAGAATGATGTTTTCCCCTTTTCAACCCGTCCCCCTAAAAAAAGCGGGGCTTTACCTGGTAGGGAAAGGGTCCCTCCTGGCTCCCTGGACTCCTCCACCCAAAGGAATAATGTGGCTTTCTCTCCAGGGTCGGGCTGGAACTACAAGGATCAGCTGACAGCTGCTTCAATGTCGTGCCATTCACTTTCCCCCTAGAACAACAAATGCTTTTAGTTTCCCAGTGACAGCTCAGGAGAGCAAAGGCGTGGGTTTCTCCACCAGCAAAGATGTCCAGCATTGTGCCTGATACCCTCTGTCTCCTCCCTGAAAGATCTGAGAAGTGTTGGGACATGCCAGGCACGCCCATCTCTCCTTTGTCTAGAACTTTAGAGTGTTAGCGCCTGGTGGCCAGCACACCTCCTCTTTTTATTTCCAACGTTGTACACTACCCCTGCTAAGCAAAGCACATACATCTGTTCATAATTGCTGAAAAGTCAAATTCACAGTTTGCTGACATTGGTACATCGGTCTAAGAAATAGTTCTCTTCATTGTTGGGGGTGGGGAGAGTGTAGAACCCTTGGAGAATATTCTGCAGAGGTGGCATATCCTGGATAAAAGGTATAAACGGGCGCCCAAGATATATATATTTTTAATAACGAGAGCTGTTTCAGCTGGTGTGGTATTCTGCTTCCAGCAAAAGAATGCCTCTGGTCCCTCCTGTGCCTGCTTCAACAGCAGGGATACTGTGTGCTGACCGGGCTGGCACGTGCAGTTGTGCTCCTTTGCAGGAGAAGGAGCTCGCCCAGAGGCTGGAGCAGTGAGCCGCGGGCCACGCTGGAGGGAGCGGGCAGCGTCGCTGCTCCTCGCCCAGCCCCATGCCCTGCAGCAGGGCGCGAAGGCGGAGGCCCAAGGCAGCACCCCTGCCCACTCCAGCCTTGCCCGCCCGCCCGGGGCTCCGGGACGCGGCCGCCGGGAGCCTCCACCCTGGCGGCTTTTGTTGGCCGCGTGCTAATAGCCAGGGCTTAAAAGTTTTCCATCTTGAGCGGCAATCAGCTTTCTTCCTCTCCATCTCTGGCCAAAGCCCCCTCGTCCCTGGGACGCGCTGCTCCCCAATGGAGGAGCGGCGTTTTCCTTCAGGCTGCGTGTTATCCTCTTAGCCCTACTGTGTTGGAATAGAGCGTAACCAGCTGGAGGACTGTAAGACGCCTGATAATGCCGCTCTTTTCCGCTGTCCCGTCTTAATCTTGTTACACAAATGGTCGTGAAGAGATTCATGAATTTTAATTTTGCCCTCTGCATTAGTGCCTCGCGTCACTCATACACAGCTGCCTTCGAAGCCGAGTTTTTCACTCCTCCTCTTACAACAGGGGAAAAAATTAGTTACTTGGCAGTAGTGCAAGGTAAAAAAAAAAAAAAAAAAAAAAATCTACAGATTTAGGCAACCACCCATGAAGCTGATTAACAGTCAGTGATCAGGAGGAACAGCTTTGCCTCTTAAACTTTTCACCTCTCATTGTTAACTGTGAAATTTTATTTCCGTTAAAAAGCAAGCCTGTAATCAAAACGGTGCCATTCTGCACTTTTCTGCCAGTGCTTTTGTTAAACTGTGCCCACACCATGCAGCCAGTGTGCTCAGGAACCAGGCAGCCAAAGGTGTAGTATGTTTTAAAAATATTGCTTTTCAGTCCATCCTTGCAAGGGGAGAAAAATAAAACACTTCCCTCTCCTCCCCAGCCTTTTGGTCTCCTCAGGGCTGAGAATGAAATTCATTGCCCTCATAGTGTGGTTCAAAACCTTTCGGATAGTTAGATAGCAAATCGTTTTGTAAGGTAGAGATGTGACTTCGAGATTACAGCTGGCTTGATGCTAGTTGGTAAAAATACTCTCATTCATGCAAATGTTCTTTGAAATATAATTTTACATGCCGTGGTTTTTTTTTTTTTTTAAACTTTCGCAAAACCACCCTGAAGTGTTTTTCTGTATTTTTGTACATTGCTCTGAAAATAGGCTTGGGCTGGGCTGTGAAGTCAGTACATTGTGTTAAAAACACGGCCATATTGCACTTCTCCTTATCTATTCAAAATGCCACATTACAAGTGGCTGGTGCTTATAATCTGTGTGGTGTGCTGTTGATAATTGTGGATACTGTAAAGGGTAAACAGTCTGAACTCCACTCCTGCTGCTGCTGTTCACACCGTAGTAAGGCTGAGCGTGTTACATCCAATTATGAAGTAAAGCATAATGCTACTAATAGCAGCTATATAATTTAGTTTAGTCCTCAAAGACCCTGTTTTAACCTATGAAATTGAAAAATTGTTTTATTCATGATTTGCTTTTTGTTCATTTTCTTTCAAGGTGCCTTTTGATATTTGTTAAGATCGTAATTATTAATTGGGCAAGGAAGTACAGCCTGGGTAAATGGAATTATTCTTAAAGCTCATAACATTCCCCCATCGAAGCAAGTATTGGCTAAGCGCTTTGTGTGTGCTCAAGTACCCTCACGTAACAGACTTGCTTGATTCCGAAATGATCCGGGGCTGGGTTATAGTGTTGCCTTTGAGGGTTGTCAGCTCTTCCCCATTGTGGAAAGGTCTCACAGGCAAGACGCGGCTGGCCCCTGGCCCCTTTCAGCAACCAAGCCTCTGCTTTGGCCTCCAGAGGTCAGCACAGAATCCAAGTTAAAAGTGATTTCTAACCCATATTTACAGAAGAATTATTTATCCCACATATTACCTCAGGGACTTTATAAAGAGCTCATTTGAGTCTCTGTATATTAGTGCATTGTGAGTGAGTAGGTCAGCTGACTGCCACTGAGTAATCAACTTTCCCTTATCCCCAATCCCTGAGGAAAGAATTGAGCTAGCTTGGCCCTCTCTTCCCTCTATAAAATACTTCAGTGGGCTCCCTCTATCACTAGGGCAACTGGCAACAAAGGTATGTACAGTTGGGAAGTCCCGGTCAGTGGGTATGGACGGGGAAGTTGGTGAAGCCATTTTCTCGGCATTTTCTAAAATTAGACTAAATAGTAAGGTTGGAGGACCTGTGTTTAGGCTTAACACTCTCACTACTTTGGTGGCAGCAAAAATCCACAAGGATCTTTCTAAATAGACAACAAATCATCTGTACACAGAACAAACTCCATCTAAGAAAACAGAATGAAGTCACCTCAGTGACTGTACCCCCGTCAGTTCTTGGGAGAGTGGATTAGAAAGTAAAGGCTGAATTAGCTTTACGTTCCCCAGCGGAAAAGGGGAAGTGGGCTCATGACTCCTGTCCTTAATAGTGACAGTCTGTCCATGTCACGGTTTGGGAATATGATTCAGAAGGAACGTGCACTTCGAAAAGATTCAAGTTAACATGCCCCAGAGGGACCACCCTGGGAGAGTGTGATGTTGAGGCCATTCATTTTGCTTTAGGGTGGGTGGGGTGGGTGGTGTTTGACTAATTTAAACAATAAAGGAATTGGCTCCATGTATAATTAAAAGAAATATTTTTTATTATTATAATCTAAAAAGGAGTTAATAATTGGCTCATGAATTCCAACTTCAAAAATATTAATTTTGTCTTTATAAATAGCAAATTATTAGTTGCTAGGATAAATGTAAATATAACTTTAAAACTATTCCAGCTGAATGAAGAAAAAGTGTACTTTAGACGTGAGAAACCTGACTGGATTTTAAAATCACAGAAAGATCCTCAGAACCTCCCTGCGCAGTATCGACAGGAATGTCACTAGTCTAATTGTTGGAATATGTTCTCCTCAGAGAAAAGAATTTTTGAGTGACTTATTATTAATGTTAAAACCCCTAAGAAGCACCTGGAGAGCCTTTGCAGTGTCTTGGGCCCCACAAGCCTTTGCCTGTGCCCAGATGTTGCCACAGACTCCAGGCAGTGATGTGAAATGCCCACCTGCCTGAATAGTGTGGCATTGGTCAGAGGCAGAGGGTACAGAGAGCAGAAACTTCTGTGTCAAATGACCACTCAGGTGACGATGAATGAGCCCCAGCTCTGCCTTCAGTTAAGTGCCTCACAGTTTATAGAGGTCAAAATGCAGCTGGGGTATTTATGAAAGAACACCCTACCCACCCCCACCAAAAACAATCCCCATATTAATGTATAGAATTGTGACACTAGTGCCACTGAGAACAACTTTGAGTTGCTTTTCTGTGATTTATTTTTCCAGAACTATATATTTTGGTGTAAAAGTCATGATACTCAACATGAATAATGACTGGTAAACATCCCTAATTGGAGTCCCCTTACCTTTTTTCTTCCCATTATTGTTTTCAGTTGAAAAAGGAAAACCCGGACATATATGAAGAAAACCTTCATTACCCGCTTCTGCTTCTTTTAACCAAACACGGATAGAAGATTAAGCTTCTCAAAGACGAAGAAAAATATCAAGTGCACAGGGAATATTTTTACAAAAACAGCAATCTGTAATGGGTATAATCGCCTGCCTGCCCCCTTTGCAGCATTTCACGTGTGGGCTATGGCCTCCACCTGTCCTCACCCACGTTATTCCCCAGCTGCCCTCTCCAGCTCCCTCCCTGCCTCTTTTTACACTCTGCTTGTTGCTCTTCCTGCCCTAAACCTTTGTTTGTCTTTAAATATGTATAAGCTGCCTATCTGTGACTTGAATTTGACTGGTGAACGACCTATTTTTCCCTCTAATTGAGAGAGAATTTCTTTTGATAATACCCATCCCTCCTTAAATTTTTTTTTTTTTTTTTTTTTGGTCTTTGTTCTGTTTTGGTGGTGGTAGTTTTTAATCAGTAAACCCAGCAAATATCATGAACAAAAACAATCTTTTTTTTCCTGGTTAAAAAAAAATAAAGCATATCGTTTTATCTCCCTCCAATTAATTGTATTAAATCTGCCATCCCGTTCTCTATCCCTCTCTCTCCTTCTTTTTTTCCTTTTAAACAGTATGTTTTTTTTCCCTATAGATGTATAAGAAATGACTACATCAGCCCAAAGCCTCATAAACTGACCGTTTGTCCTCTGGACACAATAGCGTGGCCAGCCCTCTGCTCCTCCTCCCCAATTATGTGTGATTAGTCTCAGTGTGCTGTGTCAAGGAGGGGGAGTGTGCTGAGTGCTTATTATCTGTTTAGGTACAAGAAGAGCACATTTAGGCTCTGACTATGAATGAAAAGTGAGCCTTTATCAGGGCTTAAATCTGACTGCTGCTGTTCTCCAGGCCTCTTTCAAAATAGGTCCTTCCCAGAGAAATTTTGAATACATGGTTGATAAACTAGATTGCAACCAGGGGGAGTTTTTTAAAAACTCAATCACACAATTATCTTATTTAAAGTAAGTATATATTGTTATATGCTGTGATTCAACTGTATGGTAAACATTTAATAGGTGCTACCTAGGATTAAGAGAGAATGACTTTTCTGCAGGGAACCCAAGCTTATCCTTGCCTAGTGCATCCATGAGATGCTCTAATGCCTTTTGTGGAAATTCAGATGTTTATCTGTAAAGAA
The DNA here is from genome assembly GCF_049350105.2 of Macaca mulatta. Lineage (NCBI taxonomy): Eukaryota > Metazoa > Chordata > Mammalia > Primates > Cercopithecidae > Macaca > Macaca mulatta. The sequence goes on along the minus strand of NC_133418.1, from coordinate 80,057,709 downwards.
TCATCTGTGCCCACTTTAGCAGTAATGTCATTAGTAGGTTAGCTATATATCCTCATATCTTTAGAAGAGGCAAAAACATGTATTCAGTGTGATACAATTAAAGTGATAGGTGAGAGACTGGGGGTCCATCCTTTTGCATGTTAAACAAACTTAGCTGTCATAAAAGCAGCGACTCTCAAATGTCTTCTCTGCTCACTTCTATCATCAAACAAATTTTTCACCATCAGTTTGCATGTCCTTGTATTCACCACTTTTTCTGCTCCATTAGAGCACCTAGATGGATCTCAGAAGGCATAGGTCAAGTCGCAGTTAGATCATACATTTCTTTCTCACAAAAACTTGAATTGCAATGCCAAGTGATGGGCTAACATCACAATAACAGCAATTTATTCCTCTTTGGATAAAACAGCAGTCTATTCTCAGTGCTAGATAAAGACCAGGGCAATGCAAACCAGCCATTTAGCTGAGTAGTTCAGCTAGTGGCAGCTCTCCTTTGGCGACTGTATAGGTTGCACACTGGCTTCATATTTTCTTGTTTAAAAATTAGAATTTGGCATGTTTTAAAAGGCAACACAAGCCATTCCATTTATACTGGTGAAAATACAGCAAAAATATTTCCTCTGTAAAACCTGCAACTAAACCTGCCAGACAAAGAAAACACATCCCTGTAGTAGCACCTAAGATGGTCTATTCTTTTTTCTTTTTAAATATGGAACAGCAGGATTATGAGAATATTTTCTTTTTCTCTGAAGAAAATACACGAATTGGCAAGAATTCAATTTGCATTTGTGTGTTGTGGGTGGAGAAATCCAGTGTTTATGTCTCTGGGAGATACTATATTTTAAAAAGTAAACTAGGAATGCATTTTTTTTTTAATATCTGAGAACAGTGTTTCAGAATTGAACTGTTGCTACCAAGAGATACCTAGTAAGGAAATTCACTTATTATGTAATTGAAACCTAGAGAATCTCCTACACGATGTAAAGGGTTTCATAGATCTGTTCTTCATGGGATCCTCACCTGGAAATATCTCTAGACCAGGTTCTTTGAAAGTTTGTAAGAAATGTTCTATATTATTGAATAATTTTACAGTTTTTATTTTCCCAAAGTTTAATGGAATGCCGATATTGAAAAGTGAAATAGACCAGCTTTAAAAGTTTATCCATTTACATTTCTTTTGAACTTTATATTTCTCTGTGTCAATTGCAATTGAAATGGCCCATTCCATAATTGCCTATGTAATTATGCATGTGTTTGTTTCCGAAAGGAAGCCTGTCTGCTTAGGAAATCCTAAGAATAATGATATTTCTCTTCTTTGTGTACCTTTATCTTCTGATAAAACTCATGATTTTCCTTTGTCATACTAAGTAGATTTGGTTGGATGAACAAATGTTTCTAATATTGCCGATGGTCAGTTCTAATGTGTGAGATGAATAGCTACATACAAGTTGGTTATAAGAAATACATTTTACTTTATAGCAAGACATATGCTGTGAATTGGGATAAAAGTGCTAGAAAAGACTACCTAAGAGGTTGATGCTATTTTGTATAAATTGTGTATTTTGTTGGCTTTTTGACTGAGCATGAAAATGTAAGTTCCATTAGGGAAGGGTAATTTAGGTGCTCAGTATTCAGCAGAAAACTTGTCAGGGCCATAAAAGCTTTTCTGGCTAGTTCCTCGGGTGTTTTCAGAGAAGAGCTGCCCGCCCCTTGCTGATTTTCCCTTTGGCTTCAGTATGGGCTGAATTTACCACTGCATACCTGTTGAATCAAATTGGGGGATCCAGCAGTTAACTGAGTGAATGGAAGGATTAGTTGCCCTCCGGAGCCCTATTTCAACAGCCAGGTGTCTGTCCTAAACTAGTTAACTGCTTTTGACAGCTGAAGAACCTGGTTTTAATACCAGAGGCAGGAGGTGGTTGTGTTTTTTCCCATCTCTCCACTACCAAAGTGGGACATACCTTCTCATGAGGGTTAGGTGGTTTTTGTTTTTTAATAGGAACCCAGCTTCCATGGATTTTTGTCTTTGTGCTTAGTCAGCATTTGACTTGTTTCCAATCTATGCCAGACAATTCATTCACATTGTCCGGCAAGAACCTTTCATTGGACTCTGCGGGGGTGGGGCAGAATGCCCACATAGGGGAGAGAGTCAAAGTATATGTACAAACATATACACACACACACACTCACAGGAAACATTAAGCTATTTAGATCCGAGATGTGGGCTCCAGCCCCCAGATTCCAGGTACATCCCCATCCCAGATCAAAATCCCCTGAGTTCAGGCTGTATGAAACATAATTATGTTGAGTGTATGCCACAGAGAAAAAATGGATTTGAAAGTCAGGCTGATTTTAGGCAGGGTAAATATGTTTTCCTGAGTGGACTATTTCCAAATTAGGAAGGAGCCTGTTAGTGTTTATCACACCATTAAGCCTGAAATGCCACTTTTAATTCTCAGATTTCATTTTACCCAGAGAGCTTACCTTCCAGGCTGTGGCTAAATGCTCACAGTGTTCTCTGCCCTGAAAGTCTGTGCATTTGGAGTCTGTATTTTGCCTTTTTTGTCCCCCTGACTTTTCAATTAATACATTTTTTAATAGATAAAACAGATCATACCGTGACTTTTAAAATGTCAACAAGCTCGTAAACAGAAATGTAATAAAATGGCTAATAGGAGATTCAATAGTTAATAGAGGGCCTGAAGTGTGAGCAAATACAGTAGCTGTATATTGGAAACTGTGCAAGTGAAGATGGCTTTAGTATTGCAAACTGAGGAAGAAAATTGTTTTTAATTAGCACCTTCATAAGAACTGCTGATTAATACTGTTTTGTTTGGTGAAAAGCTTTCAGCTGAGTAATTTGTACAGCCATTACAACAGTTTTGTTAGAGCGGGACTCCTGTTGTTAAACACAAACAGCAGATGATAATGGTGGAAGATGAGTTTGTCATGTAACAATTTACCTTATTGAAAAAAGCTTTATATAAAACCCAATACAGTAGGTACCAGCAGAAATCACATATTTTAAATCCTTCCAAAATTGCAGTGTGCCATGCTTATGGTTTTTTTTTTTTTTTCCTCAGGGCTAGAAGCAGATTTTATATCATTTATAAAATTATATACACAATTTAAAGGTGGTGTAGCGTGGACAGACCACTTTCTTAGCAGCAGTTTACATTGGAGCAGTAAAGTGGCCGTGTATTCAAACATTTGCTAACTACACAGAGAAGGTGGAAAAATGAAAGCCTAATTAAATAATGTTACTCAAATGTAAATTTGCATTGCGACTGGATGCAGGGAAATAAGAACTGGTGTTTCTGCCTTAGGTGGGTTTAACATATATAGGATCTTAAAAAAAAAAAATCTCTCTCAACAGAAGTTTAAGTAACTTTTTTTTTTTTTCTGGTGATGTTTTAACTGACCCAGAGGAAACTGCTCATTCAATGAGACCTGACCAGGGAATAAGAGGCTGATTTCAGTGAACTCCCATAAAATGGATATTTTGCTAGCCAGAAGCATGGGAAATTTTGTGTGTGTGTGCTTAAAATAAAATCCAATGGTAAAGCATATTTGCATTAAAATATTATGCTAACCAAGGCTGGTAAGAACTGTAAATTATTGGAGTGGCGTAATAGAGCATGAGATTTTTTTTTTTTTTTTAGACAGGCCTTCGGGGTAATAACAAGGGTTGAGGCTCACGACAGTGCCAAATAAGCTTTAGACAGCATAATAGTCTGCAAAGAAAGCCACAGAGCACTAATGTGAAGGAAGAGCTGTCCACCACATGCAGCAAAAATCACCAAAGGTCATTTTATGGTAGCAATTGTGACATAAAATTGGTGGTCATGCTACATGTCTAATACTCAGCACAGCTTTATAAATGATGGGCCCCTAGCGATGGCTGTCATTAAGTGCTTTCATCATAATAAACTTTAAACTGTTGGCTTTATGAATCGCCAGCTAGCTTCAGCTGTTCGTTGGATGGAGCTTGCAGTGCCTTAAGTGTGACAAGACCTATTAGGAATTGCAACCATGTTTCAAGCGTACTTGGCTTCCCCACTCCTGGGGTGATTGCTGCCTATTAAACGGCGTCTGGGAAGATTTTCCTCCAGCAATCTCTGATCAAGAGCTTTTTTGGGCTTTGACCTGCATTTCCTTCAAGACTTTCTCTGAGGAGTTTTATAAGAGCAAAACTCCAGAGGATTTATAGCCACTTCTGATTAATACCTTTCCAGTTTTTCTAGCAACTCTCCCACTGCTGCATAGAGAAAAGCTTTCATTGTTCCTGAGGTGCTTATTTGTGACCTTTTTTCTGCTTCCTGATTCCCTCTAACGTGTTCGCTCAGTGAAATCCTCGGGGTGGAACCCAGACAGTTGGTGAAGTTGTTACAGCTGGAGAGACAGAGAAGGAAAGAGAGAGGCTGTTATATTTTTAAAGGATTACATGCAAAGCAGCCTGGCCCCGCCCATTTAAATACTCATGTGACGTCACCTGCCGCCCGCTGTACCAAACGCATCCTTAATGAGCCCTCGGTGTAAACTGAGCCGACACATAAAGATTTCATGATTCAAATTACACTTTCATTAACCTTTAGCATGGGAAGTCTTTTAGTTTCTATAAATCTTACAGTGGCTTACCGTCTGTCCTACTGATGTGAATAATAGATGTTTGGAGAATCGCTCTTTAAAAACCCAGGGTTATTAAGGGCTAAATACATATTTCAGACTCACTTAGCAGGAACTTTAATTACTTCTTGTTGCTTATTCTGACTTGGAGGCCACCCCCCATCCTCCCACCCCGTTTTCTTCTGCTTGACTCAGATGTTTTGGAGATGGTAAAAGCTTTCAATGTCTAAGTCCCTGTCTTAATACTCTTATTTGTCTTTCTTTTAGGCTAAGTAGTGTCCTAAAGATAGTTCAGGGAATGTCTCAGGTGTGGACCATTACACAATTAAATTAGCAAACCTCAGAGGGCTTGGATTAGAACCCGGCAGGGAACACTTGGGGATTCGAGGGCAGAGCCAAGCTTTCTGAATGGCAGCGGCTCTCCCGGGAACAGCGAGGGTCGGCCCGCTTGGTAGTCTCAGTCACAGACTTGTCTTACCAGATAAAAGTAGTGCAGGCTAAACTCTTTTTTTCCTGGGAGTGAACAGGAAATACATTAGTGAATGTGTCAAGCCGAAAGGAAAACAGGAGTTGGAGGGCTCGTGGCTTTTCACATACAAAGGCATCCGCCATCCCACCACGGGAGCCGGCCAAGGGTGGACAAGTGCATTTTGAGGCTGCTGCCCAGGTGCAAGGGGAGGGGGCGGGGCGGGCCGCAGAATGCCCCGGAACAAAGGCGCCTCCAGGGGCCTGTGCAGAGGTCACCTGCTGCCTCCAGGGCAGATTAAGGAGGACTGCAGAGGGCATTTGGAGGAAATGGTGCTGTGCTTCTTTGGGAAATCAATTCGTCCCACCCTTAATAGGGCATTTTGCCCTCCCTCTTTGGGAGTCCCAGGCAAACGTGCTTCCAGGTCTCAAAATCAGTTATAACAGACCCACGTTTGAAGAGGCGGCACCTTTCCCTGCCCGCGCTCCTTCAATAGCCTGTGCGCCCTGAAAATATCTTTCTGCTCTCTGCAACATCTCACTTCCCTTTTCTCTCTTCTTTGGGCTCTCCCGCCTCTCTCTACCCAGGCCTCTTTCATAATTAGGCTGAAAGTGGAACTTTCCCCCACTCCCTTACTTTGAGATTTCTTTTTTCCCAGTGACCTGGGCTGCACTTTGCCCCCACTCCCTGCCTGCCAATCTCTTCAGGGTTAGGGCCTCTCTCTTTCCATTCTTGCCTCTCCCCCTCCTTGAGAGCTCCGGGAGGCCCAGCCTCCCTGAATCCGATCGGCTTCCAACACAGCAGCCCCCCTGTGGAGGAAGGAAGAGGCCTCCTCAGAATGAATGGCCGGTAAGGAGGTTTTTAATTTGTCTGGAGCTACAAGAAAAAGGCCTCAGAGCAGCGTTCCCTCCCTCACCTCTGCCGCCCACGCTGGGCCACTCTGCCTTCCCGGTGGGCATCGAGGCCGCACCATCCCAGGCCAGGTCCACGGTGAAAGCTGGGCGGTGGGATCTGAAAACGTTGGCTTGTTGTCTGGGCATCACCTGTGCAATCTAGAATAAGGACTCGGCTTTGTATATGAAATTCTATTTTTTGATGGTTTGCAGCCTACCAATGTGAGAAAGGTGGAAGCTGAACACTATGTGACTGTCAGACTAGGTCGGAAAGTGAGCTCAGGCCATCACTGTCTTGATCTGCAGTCTGCCTTCTGATGGCCGAGCTCTCCTTGAGCTTGAGGGAATGTCACCATGCTATTCCCAACCCAGAAGGCAGTACATTTAAAAGCTTTGCCCACCTGACCTATGGTTCCACCTCCAGGTACATTAGCCTTCATTTTCCTCCACAGGCTTTATTTTTAGGAGCAGAGGCCGCATCCCTGATCCAGCCTACATTTTGAGTGGATCTCTCGCTTTCCCTGTCTCTCTCTCAAACAGCATCTCATGATGCCAAGTATGAAGCAGCTCGGAGGAGAATGAAGACACTCACAGCTCCTGAGTGTCCAGAGATCTTTCCTCTCTCCAGGGGTACTCCTGGTTGGCCCACCTCCTGCCCCATAAGATGAGAACCTCGGCTCTGGGCTGGGTGACAGAGGTTTTGAGTCTCCAGCTTGCATTTCTGCCAGCTGTTAGTGGCTTTCCCTCATCTCACAGCCAGGTGCTGTTTCTGGGTCCTCTCACACACACCCTCACCCCCAAGAAACTAGATAAACCATCAGTGGTTACAGTAATCTCAATATGAATATGATACTGTAGGTATTTATCCAGCTTTACCCTTATGGTAGATTTGCGGGGTGGGGGTGGGGGAATAGCAACAGTGCTTTCCAGCTCCTCCCATCAAGAAATGGAATCTTTCTTCACTCCTTGATTCTGAACTTCACTTGGCTTGCTTTGGCCAAGGAGACATTAGTAAACATGAGTACAAGCGGAGGTTTGGAAATCACTTGTGCATTGAAGTTTGCCCTGTCTTGATGCTTTTGGAACCTAGCTACCATGTGAAAAAGCCCAGGCTGTGCTGCTAGACAGTGGAGACATGTGGCCCAGTCACCCCCATTATTCAGCCGTAAGCCACTCAATGGCAGTGGCTCTCCCAGGAATGGTGAGGTTGGCCCGCTTGGTAGTCTCAGACTTGTCCTAACAGATAAAGTATTGCAGGCTAAACTCTTTTCCTGGGAGTGAACAGAAAACCAGGACCAAACAGCCCCTGGGAGATGCAGTTCTGGCTGCAGCTGTGTGAGTGGGCCAGGTGAGCCAGCAGAAGAACTGCCCAGCTGAGCTCAGCCCAAATTGCCTACTCACAGAACATGAGCTAAAAATGGTGGTGTTTTTAAGCAACGACATTTGGGGCAGTCTGTTAACTAAGTGATGAGAAATTGATAATTCATGCAGTCCTAGATCTGTTCTCTGGAGGTACTTTTCTGTGGCCTTAAGTGTAACTTCTGATATAATGTTTTGCCTAAAATGTGGTGAGTTACATAGTGACTAACATTTCAAAAACACGAAAATAGGATGCAGGTACCTCAGGCCTCATTTACCCTTCAGAAATTCAGACTATTACAGCAGCACATCACTCTCAGGCTATTGGGAGAGGACACCAGAGAAAGTGGGCTACAGGGGAAAGAACAATGAATCCTGAATCAGAATACCTAGTCCAGCCTGGACTCTACCAGTACCAAGCTGGTGATTATAGGCAAGCTGCTTAATCTCCCTGGGCATCAGTTTCCTCTTCTGTAACATAGGAGAGCTGAACGACATAATTTGATTTCCCAGTTCATGCTAACTTCTGAAGTATTTGAGATTAAAAAACAATCTATTATGAGGACCAGAGATATTGGCCACCTCAGGGAGTTAGAATTCTCTGGTACTGTCAGAGAGTTGTCAGATATTAGCTTGGCCCTAGAGAATATGTAACACATCACAGGGGTCTTTCTCCCATGAGGTTCTGGGGTGGATCCCAATGTTTCACCTTCCTCTGTCCCAGGCTAAACATTGCAGGGCTACCTCAGGTACCACTGCGGGGGAAGGGAGGAGCAGTGGGGGCCCAAACTCCTCCATTTGTATTCACTGACCTAATCAATACAGACAGACATACCTCATTTTATCACACTTAGGAGACAATTGCATTTTTTTTCTTCCTTTTTTTACAAATTGAAGGTCTGTGACAATTTAAGCAAGTCTATTGGCTCCATTTTTCCAACAGCATGTGCTCAGTAAATGTCTCTCACATTTCTGTAATTCTCACAATATTTACTTTTTCACTGTTAAATCTGTTACGGTGATCTGCGATCAGTAATCTTTGATGATACTATTGTAATTGTTTTGGGGCACCACAAACTATAGCCAGATAAGATGGCGAACTTAATAAATGTTCTGGGTACTCTAACTGCTCCAGTGGAAGGCTGTTCCCTGTCTCCCTCCCTCTCCTGGGGCCTCCCTGTTCTCTGAGACACAACAATATTGAAATTAGGCCAGTTAATAACCCTGCAATGGCATTTAGCTGTTCAAGTGAAAGGAAGAGTTACATGTCTCTCACTTTAAATCAAAGCTGGAAATGGTTAAGCTTCATGAGGAAGACGTGCCAAATGCTGAGACAGGCTGTAAGCTAGGCCTCTTGTACCAGGTAGCCAAGGTGTGAATGCAAAGGAAAAGTTCTTGAAGGAAATTAAAAGTGATACTCCAGTGAACACAGGAATGATAAGAAAGCAAAATAACCTTATTGCTGATAGGGAGAAAGTTTGAGTGGTCTGGATAGAAGATCAAACCAGCCACAACATTCCCTTAAGCCAAAGCCTAATCCAGAGCAATGCCCCAACTCTCTTCAGTTCTGTGAAGGCTGAGAGGTGTGGAATCTTCAGAAGAAAAGTTTGAAGCTAGTGGAGGTTGATTCATGAGGTTTAAGGAAAGAAGTCATTTCCAGAACATAAAAGTGCAAGTAAAGCAGCAAGTTCTGATGTAGAAGCTGCAGCAAGTTTTCCAGAAGATCTAGCTAAGATCACTGATGAAGGTGGCTACACTAAACGACAGATTTTCCATGTAGATGAAACAGCCTTCTATTGAAAGAAGATACCATCTAGGATTTTCATAGCTAGAGAGAAGAAGCCAATGCCTGGCTTCACAGGACAAGCTAACTCTTTTTTTTTAGGGGTGAATGCAGCTTTTGGTGACTTTAAGCTGAAGCCAGTGCTCATTTACCATTCTGTAAACCCTACAGCCCTTAGGAATTATGTCTACTCCACCTGTGTTCTGTCAATGGAACAATAGAGCCTGGATGACAGCACATCTGTTTATAGCATGGTTTACTAAATATTTTAAGCCCACTGTTGAGACCTACTGCTCAAAATGAAGATCCCTTTCAAAATACTACTGTTCATTGACAATGCACCTGGTCACCTGAGGGCTCTGATGGAGATTAATGTTTTCATGCCTGCTAACACAACATCTATTTGGTAGCCCATGGATCAAGGAGTAATTTTGACTTTCAAGTCTTATTTCAGAAATACCTTAAGTAAGGCTATAGCTGCCATAGATAGTGATTCCTCATGGATATGGGCAAAGTCAATTGATAACTTTTTGGAAAGGATTCATCATTCCAGATGCCATTAAGAACATTTTTGAGTCATGAGAGGAGATAAAAATATAAACGTTAACAGGAATTTGGAAGAGACTGATTTTAGCATTTATGGTGACTTTGAGGGGTGCAAGACTTCAGTGGAGGAAGTCACTGCAGATGTAGTGGAAATAGCAAGAAAACTAGAATGAAGATGTGACTGAATTGCTACAATCACATGATGAAACTTGAATGGATGAGGAGTCGCTTCTTAGAGACGAACAAAAGTCATTTCTTGAGATGGAATCTACTTCTGGTGAAGATGCTGTTGAATAATGACAAAGAATGAAGAATATTACATAAACTGAGTTGATAAAACAGGGGCAGGATTTCAAAGGATTGTCTCCAATTTTGAAAGAAGTTTTACCACGGGTAAAATGCTATCAGACAGCATTGCATGCTACAGAGAAATCTTTCCTGAAAGTAATAGTCAACTGATACAGCAAACTTTATTGTCTTATTTTAAGAAGTTGCCACAGCCTCCCCAACCTTCAGCAACTACCACCCTGATCAGTCAGCAGCCATCAACATCGAGGCAAGACCTTCCACCAGCAAAAAGACTGTGACTCACTGAAGGCTCAGATGAATGTTAGCATTTTTTAGCAAGAAACTATTTTTAATTACAGTATGTACATTTTGAAGACAATACTATTGTAAACTTAATAGACTACAGTATAGTGTAAACGTAAGTTTTGTGTGTGCTGGGAAACCAAAACATCCATGTGACTCACTTTAATGTGACATTGACTTTACTGTGGTGATCTGGACTCAAGCTCACAATATCTCTGAGGTATGCCTCTATCTGTTGTGTGCTAGGCACCCTGGGGGGAACCTAATACTGAATACGAAAAACCCTATTACATGTCAGAGCCAAGTGAGAAAGACAGAATGACCGCCCATACATAGTTTACATTTGAAGCAATAAATAAATGTGCCAGTGCATTTATAAAATAATTATAAAGTATCAGCCAGGTGTGGTGGCTCACGCCTGTAATCCCAGCACTTTGGGAGGCCAAGACAGGTGGATCACTTGAGCCCAGGCATTTGAGACCAACCTGGGCAACATGGCAAAACCCTGTATTTATGAAAAGTAAAAAAATGTTCTGGCTGTGGTGGCGCACGCCTATAGTCCTAGCTACTTCAGAGGCTGAACTGGGAGAATCGCTTGAACCCAGGAGGCAGAGACTGCAGTGAGCCGAGATTGAGCCACTGAACTCCAGCCTGAGCGACAGAGTGAGACTCTATCTCAAAATATAATAATTATTACATTAGTAAATTACATGATAAATTCTATGAAAAACAGGTAAGGTCCTATTGGTAGAGAATAATAGTGGAGCCTACTTCAGACAGGATGGTCAGAGAAAGCCTCCCTGAGGAAGGTCTCAACTGGTGAGAAGGAGCCAGTCCTGTGAAGAGATGGTGGCGGGGGGAGGAGCCCAGACAGACGGAGTAGGCGGTGGAGGCCCTGGGGGAGCTGAGTCTGCTGCCTCTGAGGCATGGGAAGCCGGCCAGGGTGGTGGGGGCCCCACGCGGAGGGACTTGAGATGGGCAAGCGCCAGAATATGCAGGATTTAGTGAGTTTGGATTTTATTTGGAGGCTGAGCAGCCATTGAAGGGTTCATAGTCATGAGAATGACATAATGAGGTGCACATTTTTTAGAGGTCACTCTGAGTGCTGGATGGAGATTGGGGTAGAAGTGGAGAGTCCAGTTAGGAGGCTCGTATCATGTAGTCTTGGTGAGAGAAAATTGCAGCTTGGACTGGCGACGTGAGTGACAATGGGGGAAGGGGCGCAAACTACTTCCAAGTGTGTGTTTGACCCCAAAGTAACAGGAGTTGCTGGCGGTTCCTCATAAAGTTTCCGGTGAAGATAAAGTTGGTCAGCCTTGTCTGCACCTAATGCTGTAGGAATTTAAGTCCCTTTGCCTGTGATCTGCCTCAGCCCAACCCACCCCGCCCCACCTTAAGGCCTGGGATAGGCAGAGACGTGAGAGGATGGGCCCTGGAGAGGGGATGGACCCTCCACATGCTTCCACTTCCTGCTGCGCGAGCTGCAAGTTCACAGCACTTGGGAACATGGAGTGTGGGGGGTCTTCGTATCCTATTGCCTTCTTGATCCCCCAGACAGGCCCTGTCTAACATCCTCTTATACTCTCGGAGAGGAAGGTGGCAGTGGCTAAACAGGTTGGGGCCACAGGATAAGAAGTCCATTTCTGCTCTTTCCATAAATGGAAACCCTATGCTTTGATTCACATTGTTTTTCTGGGCATCCAGCACTGCAGTGGAAATGTCTGCTCTTGGGGTTTCTCAAGGAAAGACCCACAGAGGTCAGAGCCAGCCTCTGTCCAGGTCGTGGTACCCCACAGAGCTGGAGAGATGCAGAGCAAGTACTTGCTGATGTGTCAAGATTTCACGAGCACAGGAAAGCTCTTGAGTGGGAAAAATGTGTCATTGATGTGAAAATTCCACCAAGAGAACATCTGCCCCTTAGCTCTAGTGAGGGGTTGCTGTGAACTAGGCTCTCCTCAGGAGAGGTAATACTGTCATGGTGCACACGAGCTGAGAATAGGCCTCACTGTGGGGGAGGGGAGCAGAGGACACTGGGAACCCAGATGAAGTAAAGGGACCCCAAGAACTGGCAAAGGAACAGAAATGGGAGAATTCTAGTGTCAAAAAACCACTGCTGGCCGAGCGTGTGACTCATACCTGTAATCCCAGCACTTTGGGAGGCCGAGGCAGGTGGATCATCTGAGGTTGGGAGTTCAGACCAGCCTGACCAACATGGAGAAACCCTGTCTTTACTAAAAATACAAAATTAGTTGGGCGTGGTGGTGCATGCCTGTAATCTCAGCTATTTGGGAGGGCTGAGGCAGGAGAACTGCTTGAACCCAGGATGGTTCAACCCTGCACATACCTTCGTTCAACCTGGCACATACCTTCTGCAAGTCCTTCCTGCACAAAGGAATGAGAGAACAAAGCAGGTGGAAGGCCCTGCCCATGTGGTGCTTATAATCTATTAGGGGAGACAGAGCATGTCCTCAAATATGCCAGATCAATGGAAGAGGAGGGGACTGGCCGAGGATTGTTAGAGATCAGAAGGAGCAACTACCGTATGGGAGAGGAGGCAGAATTGGTATTAGCCTTCGAATGTTGTGGAAGTGGAAAGAAAGGGGCATGGAGCTCATGAGGTGAGGCTCACGGGAAGATTTTAGGAAATGTTCAATTTGGCAGGAAGGTGAGGTTCAATGGGGTAAAGATTAATCCATTCACTCATCTCACAGATACTCCCTGAATGCCTGAGGTATCAGTCAGAAGAGAGCAGTGAACAAGATGGACAAAGTTCCTGCTCTCAAGAAGCCAACATTCTAGTAGGGGGAGAAAGGCAACAGAAATGTAAACACATAAGACTGGTTCAAATTGGGATAGAGGCAGCAAGGACAATAAAACGAGGTGATATTTTAGAAAGTGACTGGGCTTCCTTTGGATCCGAGGTCAAGGAAGCTCTCTCTAAGGCAGCAGCATTTTAGTTGAAACCTAAATGACAATGAAGTCAACCTTTCAAGATTGAGGGGAAATGCATTCCAGGCAGAGGCAGTGGCAAGTGCAAAGGCCCTGAGGCAGGAGCAAACCTGCAGAAACGCAGGGAGCAGAGCAAGGCATCTGCCAGGGAGTGTGCAGGCCCAGTGATGTAAGACCTTGTAGGCCATGGAGGGGAAGCTGGACTTCATTTCAATGGGAAGCCACTGGAAGATCCTAAGAAGGGGAGTGGCATGGTCTGATTCTTATGTTTACTTTTTATTTTATTTTTTGAGATGGAGTCTTGCTCTGTCACCCAGGCTAGAGTGCAGTGGCATGATCTCGGCATACTGCAACCTCCGCCTCCTAGGTTCAAGCGATTCTCCTGCCTCAGCCTTCCGAGTAGCTGGGATTACAAGCACCCACCACTGCGCCCAGCTAATTTTTGTATTTTTAGTAGAGACAGGGTTTCACCATTTGGCCAGGCTAGTCTTGAACTCCTGACCTCGTGATCCACCCACCTCGACCTCCCAAAGTGCTGGGATTACAGGCGTGAGCCACCGCACCTGGCCTGTTTATTTTTTTGAGACAGAGTCTCACTCTGTTGCCCAGGCTGGAGTGCAGTGGTGCGATCTTGGCTCATTGCAACCTCCACCTCTTGGTTCAAGTGATTCTCCTGCCTCAGCCTCCTGAGTAGCTGAGATTATAGGCACATGCCACCATGCCCAGCTGATTTTGCATTTTTACATGGCCCAGCCTGATTCTTACCTTTAGAAGCTCACTCTGGCTGCTGTGAGGAGAGTGGGTGAGGAAGAAGGCCCAGTGAGAGGCTGTTCCAGCCATTCTAGCAGGTAGTGGCGGGGACAGGAGGACCCACAGAGCTAGCTGAGGGCTGGGGAGTGAGAAAGGAGAGTGAGAGGGCTGGACTTCATTTGGGAACGGTGGGGGCCCTGGGGGCTGCTAACCTGATGTGACCCATCCGGGGACCTGGAGTGATGATGCTCCTGCGCTGGTGGGTGCAGATGTGGAAGCAGAGTCCTAGGTCTGTCTTTGGTGTGCGTGCCGAATGCAGGAGTGAGGGACTTTCCTAGGGCTCTCTGCTGGATCTAGAGAGCCCCAGGCCGATGTGCTGCCCCTGAGGGTGGGGGCAGTGCCTCACTCGCTGAGGTGTGGCAGCACCTGGCACCTGGTGAGCAGTCCGTACAGCATGGCTGACTGATGGGAAGGCCAGAGGGAGGAGGCTGGACAAGTGCCCACTCAAGACATATCTCCGGCTCCATCTCTACACTCTTTTCTGAGCTGCATTCTGGAGTTGGTGAAATGTCACAAGCCTGCTAAGAGCAACTCTAAAAGTTGTCTTCGGAGGTCACATTTTTTATAATCATGGGACTATTTAAAGGACAGAAAACACTGGCTGAGGATTGGAAGGACCCCAAGGGAAATAGGAGCTCAGATTCATTGGCACCTAACTGTATTAAATCAGGAAAATGAAGCTCAGAGAGGCGAGGCGACCTCCCCAAGAGGTCAGTTGGCTGCCTGACCACCTCTGCCCAGATGAACCCTGGCCACTCTGCCTGTGACCTTCTTGCCCAGAGGAAAGGCCCACCTAAAAAGAAGGCTTCCAGGTGAATTCAAATACAAAGGAAAAGAAGGGCAGCATCACCCATGCTTGGTTCTCAGCCTGGTAGCGCCATTAAAGAGTTGAAAACTGTGTCTGAGCAATGAGCCCTTAGAGCTGGGGATGTGATGTGTATGAGTTGGGCAGATGTGAGACAGTCTATCCCACCAGATGCAGGTACATCTGGGTGTCAGCCACCATCTAAAGTGGCGTGCCAAGCCTTTATTCCCTGCCTTACACATGGTGCTCATGCACACACACACCCCCATACCCACACCCTGCCTGAAAAGGAGCTTTCCCTGGACTTTAGGCTCTGGCCTCCCAAGACCCCAGGCAGTAGCCAATGGTTAGGTGATCCTGGTGGCCATCTCTGAAATCACCTTAAATGTCCCCTTTGCCTTGGGACTTGATTGCCGGCCCCTGAAATAGGTGTTGGGAGCAGGTTAGAATTTCTCCTGTGACATCAGCATTACCCCAGCAGCTGCACCCACCCACGTGGGGTCACCTGTGGCCTGCACAGTAGGACCAAGGTAAGGCTCTAGAATCTCCAGGACAGCAGTGCCAAAAGATATTCCTTTCCCATATTTCCTTCCATTCTTCATTGGCAAGGTAGAAACCAAATTTTTGACAGAGAAATTAGATGTGTCAGTGATTCACCCCCTTACAGTGTGATTAAGCTGCTTTTGATCATCTGCACTAGATGTAAAGACTACGAAAATTCAGGAAAACAGAAGTGTTAAGGAAATAGGCCAGCACATCAACATGTTAGGACTGATTTCCATCTTTGGGAGGACAGAACAAAAGATGGGTCTTCACCAGGAAGCAAGGGACAAGAAGAAGCCCAACAATTAGCTGATGTGCTGTGAGTAGGGACAAGAAAGGGCACAGAAAATCTGCAGATAAATTATTCCTGGGTAATTCTGACTCTTGATGCAGAGGAGCCCACACAGAACTCTGTCTCACAGGTGCTGGTTGCCTGGCTGCCTGGTTGCCAAGTAGAGAAGGAAGATACAAAAAATTCTGTTCCCTTACAGTGCACTTGACGTCACTACAGTAATTTTTTTTTTTAAATCAAGCACATTTAGACATTTCTTCCTTTTAGACATTCTCTTTGAAGAAGCAAAGAGGGAGGAATTTGGGTGCGGTGTGAGGCAGCATACAATTCTCAGAGGACCTCTGGGCTGCCCGTGCATCGTGAGCAGTGGGCTGAGGAAGAGAGCTCCCTCCCATCCTAAAGGCTTTGTAGCTTGCAGGGCTCAGAACAAACAGATTTTAGTACATTGCTTATCTGATCAGTATTCACTTCCAAGATTTTTTTTTTTTTTTCCAGTTAGGACTAACATTCTTTATTGTCAATTGAATATTAACGATTTGGAATTTTCCACCTTTAATACTGGCAGCGACGGGGGCTAACCTGACATCAGTGACCCAGGACTCTTCCTTGAGTTTGCTGCAAGAGGTCCCCAGAAAGGGGCTGATGGGAGTGAGGTGTTTACCCAGCTCCTTCCATCCCAAATTAAATATTCAGATTGGGTTTGTTCTGGGGTATTGTTAAGGCTTGAGCTTTAATTTAATGGAAATGGCATTGTCCCTGGAAGAAAGGTTTCATTAGGCCAGCCCGCAAACTTTTCCCATTATCCTCTGGAGGAAACAATCTGGGTGACAGCCTGCCCGTCATAATCCCCGCTCCAGATTTATGGTGACAAAAGACTCTTAATACTGAAAATGTTCAGGGGGAGGAGAAACACTTCCCAAACAAGAAGTCTCCCCCCTTCCAGGCCAGGTAACAAAGGGTCAGGAGGAATTTGGTGGGGGCCTCCTGGCCACCTGCCGGTTAAGCCCATGGTCAGTAGATTAACTGCAGCTCTGACTGAGTGTTTAGAAAGGCAAGTTACATGGCAGAGCAAACAAAATTCAGACTGTGCTTTACACATGGTAATCCCAAATTTAATAAGGCTTCACCACTGGGAAGCCAGAGCCCAAAAGGTAGCTGAGGTGTGGGGCTCTATTGTTCTCAGCCAGGGATGTCGCCATTGGTTGTCTAAGCAGCCTCTGGGCCCACCCCCCTGGGGGGTCTGTGGCCTCAGCTAAGAAAATACCTCCTGGCCCCTTGGGGGAGTCTGTTGTTTTCTGTCCTGCCAGGCTTCACCGGCCTTGTCCAGAGACAAGTCACAACTCTGCCTGAATAAAGTCCCTGCAGAAGGCTTGGGTGGTCAGAAGGCCATATGAGCTGCCAGCCCTGTGGGCTGCACCAGAATCCGCCTCCCTGACCTGTGGGCTCATCATGGATGTAGCTGAGGCTTCAGGAAAGAGTCCTGGGAAGTCTGTGATCCAGCCCTTGGTCAAAGCTGCTGAGGGCCCAGATGTTTGTGCCCTGTTGAATTTCAGGCCTGTAAGGTGGGGGGTAGGTGGGGTAGGTGTGAGTTATTTCTGAAATTATAATGAGCTGAAGGAATGTTTCTCTGTGGCCATCTTCGTGATTGTATTAGTCCATCTTCACACTGCCAATGAAAACATACCCAAGACTGGGTAATTTACAAAGAAAAAGAGGTATAATGGACTCACAGTCCCATGTGGCTGAGGAGGCCTCACAATCATATGGAAGACAAAAGGCACTTCTTACATGGCGGTGGCAAGAGAGAATGGGAGCCAAGCAAAAGTGAAAAAACCATCAGATCTCATGAGACTTATTAACTACCATGAGAACAGTATGGGGGAAACCGCCCCCATGATTCAATTATCTCCCACTGAGTCCCTCCCATAACACATGGGAATTATGGGAGCTACAATTCAAAATGAGATTTGGGTGGGGACACAGCCAAACCATATCAATGATCATTCTTCATTGAGAAGCTATTTAACAAGTACCTGCTATGTGCCAGGCACTGTGTTCAAAGACTCAGGACATTAAGGTGAAACAGAAAATAGACATGATCTTGCTTCACAAGGACCACAAACTGAGCTAAGTGCTGCAAAGGAGAGAATAATTATCCATGACCCCATACAATAGAGAGACTTCACTGAGTCAAGGGGAACAGGGAGAACTTTTCTAAGGAAATGAACAGCAGCTGAGATCTGAAGGGTACTGAGGGGCTAAGCCAGGCTGATGATGGGAGCAGAAGGGAATGCAGGGTGAAGGGAAGCCCACCAGTATGGTAGAGTGTCTCAACAAGATGTGTATAAGTTTTATACAAGGAAGCTGGCCTCCTTCATTCTGACTCCTGTGGCTCACAAGCCTGCACAAGAAGAAATGTGGGAAAAGCAGGGAATCTGGGAAAAACTAAAAATACAAAAATTAGGTGGGCATGGTGGCGTGTGCCTGTAATCCCATCTATTCGGGAGACTGAGGAAGGAGAATCGCTTGAACCCAGGAGGTATTCCTAGTTTATGTGTATCATTTGTAAGAGGGCCACGGGATGCTGAGAATCTGTAAACAATTCCTGGGGAAACCCTAAATCTCAGGTGAACCTCCTGGACCTGGGCACCAAGCTGCTGAAAGATGAAGCAATTAAAAATGAAAAAAAAAGTTCAAAAAAATAGTTTTCTGAATCTCCTTATTGTTTAAGATGGAAACCCAGTACACACATTTGGCTCCCATCTTTCCAGAAATCTTGCTGAAATAGTTTTAGAATTACAAAAAGACATAAACCCATAATACTAAGGAGAGGAGGAGGAGGTCACCCACAGATAAGAGATATAAGCAGATTCTGGAATATGTGAAGTGTATGGGAGATGTTATTAGAGGAAACAGCTGATGACGGCCACATAAAAGGCCCTATGGTGGGGCAACAGAGAAGATGGGAGCCGGTTTACCCAGGAAACCTCAGAAAGATTCAGGGAAGGTATGTACACAATTGCACAGTAAATCCACACCATCTATAGTGCTTTTATATTCTAAAATTTGGATTTACTGTGATGATTGAGGAGGCATATATGGAGAAATGAGGAGAACCATTTGCATGATGAAATATATGAAAATAAGCAGTTACCCAGTGCAGTGGCATGTACCTGTAGTCTTAGCTATTCTGGAGGCTGAGGCAGGAGAATCAATTGAGCCTGGAAGTTTGAGGACAGCTTGGGCAATGTAGCAAGACCCTATCTCTTTAAAAAAAAAAAAAAAAAAAAAAAAAAAGCAGAAAAATATCACTCCTGGGGAAACAGAACTTAAAGAATAGATTACTCAAAATTTTCTTCAGAATTCTCAAACAGAATTGGGAAGATAATACATTCTAAAAACGGGATCTTGAGAACAAAATGAGCTCTTGGAAATTTAAAATGCAACTGGTGGAATAAAATAGTAGAAGGACTAAAAGTTGAAATATCACAAAGCATAGAGCAGAAAAACAAAATGGGAAAATACAAGGGGGAAAATAATAAAAGACATATGGAATAGTCCAAAATCTAAAGGGCATTCTAGAAAGAAAAAAAAAAGAAGTAATTAAAGGGGAGAGAATTCTCAAAGCACAGAAGAACATTTCCTAGGGCTGAATAAGAATAGTCCTATGAAAAAGAGCCACAACTAGACATAATCCTGGTAAAATTTCAAAACAGGAAGTAAAAATAATAGATTGTAAAAGTCTCCAAAGCAAAAGAGCAGAACACCTACAAATGAGCAGCAGTCAGAATGGCATCAGACTTCTCCTCGGCAACACTAGATGCTGGAAGATAATGGGTGCCGAGGGAAAATGGTTTTCAGTCTAGAATCCTATACACAAACTATCCACCAAGTAGAGGACAACAGAAGAGTTTTCAGACAGACAGGAGCAAGTTACTCCAGCAAAAGCAGGACATAGATGGGAGAGAGAAGAAAATCTGAGATCAGTATCGTGAAAATGGCCATACTAGCCAAGATAATTTATAGATTTAATGCCATCTACAACCACATCTACAACCACCTGATCTTTGACAAACCTGACAAAAACAAGAAATGGGGAAAGAATTCCCTATTTAATAAATGGTGCCGGGAAAACTGGCTAGCCATATGTAGAAAGCTGAAACTGGATCCTTACACCTTATACAAAAATTAATTCAAGATGGATTAAAGACTTAAATGTTAGACCTAAAACCATAAAAACCCTAGAAGAAAACCTAGGCAATACCACTCAGGACATAGGCATGGGCAAGGACCTCATGTCTAAAATACCGAAAATCTGAGATTGAACCTAGGAAAGCCATAAAGAGTCTCAAGGGGACAGCTGTGCAGCACCCTGGAGGGCAGCCAGCCATACTGCAGTGGGATCACAGAAGACTTAGAGGAAGAGGGGAAAGGCAATTCTCAGTAGATTAGAGAACACAATTCATTTAAAATTCAGATTTAAAATAACACAGAGCCGAGCATGGTGGCATGTGCCTGTAGTCTCAGCTACTCAGGAGGCTAAGGTGGGATGATAGTTTGAGCCCAGGAGTTCAAGCTCAGCCTAGGCAACATAGCAAGACCCTGCCTCTAAAAAAGAAAAGAAAAGAAAACAAAACAAACGTAATAGCAAATAATGCAAGCAAGAATAAAGGCATCTGGAAACCCTATGGAGAAAAATTGGGTTAAAAAAAAGCTCTGAATATGAAGCAAACTAGGAGACATGATATGAAGCAATTGACAAAGTATAAGGAATAAGAATCCATTTGACTTGGTGCTGGAAATACACTCTTTTTAGAGGTCCAGGGATCATGACACTGAATTTGAAGAGCAGGAAGTATAATCCTAACATTACTATTAATAAGTAAGAATTACATAATAATACAATGAAGCCAATGTGATCAGTTTCCCATTTTAAGACTCAACCTTTAGACAAAGCTTAGAAAACTAGGGTGTGTGCATCTGACAAAGGGCTAATATCCAGAATCTACAAAGAACTTAAACAAATTTACAAGAAAAAATCAACACCATCAAGAAGTGGGCAAAGGATATGAACCAACACTTCTCAAAAGAAGACATTTATGCACTCAACAGACACATGAAAAAATACTCATCATCACTGGCCATCAGAGAAATGCAAATCAAAACCACGATGAGATACTATCTCACACAAGTTAGAATAATGATCATTAAAAAGTCAGGAAACAACAGGTGCCAGAGAGGATGTGGAGAAATAGGAACACTTTTACACTGTTGGTGGGATTGTAAACTAGTTCAACCATTGTGGAAGACAGTGTGGCGATTCCTCAAGGATCTAGAACTAGAAATACCATTTGACTCAGCCATCCCATTACTGGGCATCTACCCAAAGGATTATAAATCATGTTGCTATAAAGACACATGCACACGTATGTTTATTGCGGCACTATTCACAATAGCAGAGATTTGGAACCAACCCAATGTCCATCAATGATAGACTGGATTAAGAAATTGTGGTGCGGCTGGGCGCGGTGGCTCAAGCCTGTAATCCCAGCACTTTGGGAGGCCGAGACGGGCGGATCACGAGGTCAGGAGATCGAGACCATCCTGGCTAACACGGTGAAACCCCGTCTCTACTAAAAAATACAAAAAACTAGCCGGGCGAGGTGGCGGGCGTCTGTAGTCCCAGCTACTTGGGAGGCTGAGGCAGGAGAATGGTGTGAACCCGGGAGGCGGAGCTTGCAGTGAGCTGAGATCTGGCCACTGCACTCCAGCCTGTGGGACAGAGCGAGACTCCATCTCAAAAAAAAAAAAAAAAAATTGTGGTGTATATACACCATGGAATACTATGCAGCCATAAAAAAAGGATGAGTTCATGTCATTTGTAGGGACATGGATGAAGCTAGAATCCATCATTCTGAGCAAACTATCACAAGGACAGGAAACCAAACACCACATGTTCTCACTCACAGGTGGAAATTGAACAAAAACACTTGGACACAGGGTGGGGAACATCACATACTGGGGCCTGTCGTGGGGTGGGGGATGGGGGAGGGATAGTATTAGGAGACATACCTAATGTAAATGACGAGTTAATGGGTGCAGCACACCAACATAGCACATGTATACATATGTAACAAACCTGCACATTGTGCACATATACCCTAGAACTTAAAGTATAATTAAAAAAATTTTAAAAACTAGGATGTGTGGCAGGAGAAAACAGAAACTTTAACAACCTTAATAATGTGAAAGTGGGCCGGGCGCGGTGGCTCAAGCCTGTAATCCCAGCACTTTGGGAGGCCGAGGCGGGCGGATCACAAGGTCAGGAGATCGAGACCACAGTGAAACCCCGTCTCTACTAAAAATACAAAAAATTGGCCGGGCGCGGTGGCGGGCGCCTGTAGTCCCAGCTACTCAGGAGGCTGAGGCAGGAGAATGGCGGGAACCCGGGAGGCGGAGCTTGCAGTGAGCCGAGATCACGCCACTGCACTCCAGCCTGGGCAACAGCGTGAGACTCCGTCTCAAAAAAAAAAAAAAAAAAAAAAAAAAAAAAAATAATGTGAAAGTACAACTATAGTGGCAGAAGGTGGGATGTAGAAAGGAAAAGAAAGGTTAGAGGAGAGGATATTTGTAATAATATCCTCAACTTGCAAAGCAGATAGTCAAGAGGCACTGGGGAAAGTTGATGGATCCATAAATATAGGTTTAAATATTTGATTAAAGTTACAAAGGCAAACCATAGAAGGGAATATCTAAATATTGAACATTGAAATTCACACTCAGAATTCCACAGATACCTGAAAAATTGGTAAATGAAGAAGTAGAGATAAAAGTATATCACAAATATAATGTGTGTAACTCTCTATGTTATATGGGGAAATCCACCTAAGGCCAGATAAAATACAATATTATGCAGTATTTGGACATATCTATTCATTGTTTTCTGAAATTTGAATTTGACGGGGCATCCTGTATTTTTTTTTTTGTCCTAAGTCTGGCAACCCTAGATCCACTAGAGGAACTAAAAATCAAAAGTATGCTGGCTGGGCGTGGTGGCTCACGCCTGTAATCCCAGCACTTTGGAAGGCCAAGGAGGGTGGATCACCTGAGGTTGGGAGTTTGAGACCAGCTTGACCAACATGGAGAAACCCCGTCTCTACTAAAAATACAAAATTAGCCGGGCAGGGTGGCACATGCCTGTAATCCCAGCTACTAGGGAGGCTGAGGCAGGAGAATCGCTTGAACTTGGGACACGGAGGTTGCGGTGAGGCTAGATCGCGCCATTGCACTCCAGCCTGGGCAACAAGAGCAAAACTCCGTCTCAAAAAAAAAAAAAGTATGTATATACTACTTGATCTGTAACTGTAGGTTTGCATTATTTTGATAAGAATAAAAAAATTCAGATATGTTCAGTACATGTAGGAAATCAATCCCTTATTTTAAATATATAGGAAGAGTCATATTTATTAAATCAGCCTTGCCTTGCCCCACTTGGTACATTTTAAGCAAGTATTTAAAGAATATTAGTTTGCAGGGATTCCATTTGTAAGCCTGTCAGGCATCCACAAGACTTAGGTACTTTGGTCAAGTATGTGCCAGATGCTGTGGGAGGTGGCTGAGTCTAGGAACTTGAAATTTAGATGAAGAGGCAAGATATATATTGTGTACAGAACAGCTAACTCTTTAAGGGAGGTTGGCTTCTATTACTTGAAGTCAGATGATTGGGGGAAATGGTGGTAAAGGTGATGACTGCTAAGTGCTACAGGGGCTGAGCTGAGGGAGCAGGAGAAAAGCTGAACAGGGTTGGTGATGAAGATGAGACTTAAGAGGAAGAGGAAGAGGAGGAGGGTTTGGAAAAGAGGGAGGAATTCCAGTGCCTGCTTTTAAAGACTCTGATTTAAACCACACCTTAGGGCTGGGCGTGGTGGCTCATGCCTGTAATCCCAGCACGCTGGGAGGTCCAGGCAGGTGGATTGCCTGAGCTCAGGAGTTCGAGACCACCCTGGACAACATGGTGAAACCCTGTCTCTACTAAAATACAAAAAATTAGCCGCACATGGTGACGCTCACCTGTAATCCCAGCTACTTGGGAGGCTAAGGCAGGAGAATCACTTGAGGCCAGGATGTGGAGGTTGCAGTGAGCCAAGATCACGCCACTGCACTGTAGCCTGGGTGACAGAGTGAGACTCCATCTCAAAAAAAAAAAAAAAAAAAAAAAAAAAAACCAAACACCTTAGCAAAGGATTAGCTGTCTGCCTGCCCCGAACTTCTCCCAAATGCACCCCAACAAGCACCCACTTTTTGTGGGTCTCTAAACCTTCAAAAGGCTACTCAGCCAGTGGATGTCTAAGAGCCCTTCCAAAGTGATGAATCAATGGTCAAGAGGTGATGGGAAACCACTGCTTTGGCTGGGTCTGAGCAAACCCTGGCTAGAGGTCTCCCAGGCCTGGTGGGCTGAGAGGATGAGCCTAATCCGTAGGGAAAAGTCACTTCCCTGATCAACTCAGTGGGAGATGTTAACCTTGTTCGAATCCTGAATTAAAACACCATCTGCCAAAGTTCATTTCTAAGCCAACTGAGGAAATTTGAACATTGCCTCAATATTGGTGGGATTGAGAAACTACTGTCAATTTTTTAAAGTAATGAACTATGGTTGTATTTTTAAAGGAGACTTTAAATATTCTGAAATACTTACACCTAAATATTTGAGAATTAATTTAGTATAATCCAATGCTGTCTTGTTGCAGGAGGTTGTGTGTTAAAATTATTGGCTATACATTCTTATACTTTTAGTATGTGTTTAAAATTGTCAATAATAAAATTCCTCACTTAATAGTCCTTGCTCTCTCTATAGGTAACAGTCCCGTAGACTTGCTTAGCATGTACGGTTTACCTTTACATCAAATTACCCTCGTGATCCCTGGAATACTCCAGTTGGGCATTTAGGAAGTTTTTACTGATGAGGAAACAGAAAGACAAAGGCAGACGCAGGGCCTGACTTGGAGAGAGGTTCTCCCTCCTCTCTCAGGAGTTTAGGTGGCAGGAAATACCTTCATGGCTTACAGAGTATTTTACCTTTCTGAGCGCTCAATAGTAAGTACTTCTGGCACCACTTTGTTTCTTTATTCAACACATAGCTGTTGAGCATCTGCTGTTGGTCACACTTTCCAGGGTGGCAGAGATATGATACCAGATATTTTTCCTACTTCCAGTTCTTCAGATATTTTTCCAAAATCAGATGGGATATTTTGCCCCAAATCTGAAGACCCTTTAACTAGAAACTCCCTAGAGAGACAGAAACCACAGGCCTAGCCCCAGCCCATACCCAAGAGCCTTAGCTCATTCCTAGATACCAAATCACAGGGCAGGCCCCCTTGATTCTGACTCCTGGAATTCCTGTCCTTTCCTCTGGGGAGAGACCCAGCAGGGCAGGGAGGAACCTATGCTTGGGACAAGAACATCTTCCCCATGACCTTCACTGGAGGCCCCCAAAGCAGAACCTGAGTACCCCCTTGGTCTGCTGCTGTCTTCCATGTGGCAGTACCCCATTGCCCGAGGGCAACAAGCACTCTAGGACCTGGCCCCTAGGCACCTGACAGGCGGCCACCCCGCCACTGCAATGGTCCCAGCTCCCACTTCCCTGGGTTGCTGGAGGGTTTCTTACCTCAGCTAGGTTCCTCCTCCCATCCCGTAAACACAGGCCTCTCCAGCTGTCTCTCTTCCTTGGATAGCCTCCTGTCAGCCAGGCATTTTGTGGTTCCTCCTCAGCACTCAGCACCTCAGCACTGTGCCACCCTCCTCCTCCTCCCCATGGGGCTGAAACAGCCATGGCTGATGTCTCCAGGGAGCATCTCATGAAGAGACCCCATGATGGGTGGTGCTTAGCCATTGTTCCTACTCTGGCTTCCTCAGCCTGCTTTCCTCCAGCCCCGCATACTGTTCCCCTTCCCTTCCCTCTGTCTTCCTCGGTCAGTACCTCCCTTCTGTCCCCTCAGGCTGGCCAATGACTTCACTGTCCTATCTCCTCAGGGCTCACTCTGGAAGACCCTCTCATAGCTGAGGGGGCTGGCCTCCGAGTCCTCCACAAGTGGCGGGCTCTGGCCCTCTTCCCGCCACGTACCAGCTTGTTAGCTTGTCCTTTGTCTCTTCCTTCAACTTAGCTTGAGCCAGCTCACTGAGTAGGGACAGTCACATCCAATTCAAGGCCTTCCCACTGTTCATGTTTCTTTTCCTGGAACCAGGGTTTTAAATTTGAGGTGGATTTATTGGGCATTTGCTATATGCTAGGAAATGTGCTAAATACTTTTGTACATTATTTCGTGTAATCTGCCAAACAATGAGGTTTTTAAATTAAATTTCCTCCAAGACATCCAAAGATACTATTATCTTAGGCTTAGAGAGGGTAAGGAGCTTGCAGAACCAAGGTTTAAACCCAGGCAGTTGATCTCCAGAGAGGGCCTGAAGGCTGAGTAAAGCGAGTAGCAATTACATCATAAATAGAACCACCCATGGACATAAGGAGATCCAAGCTCTACTCTCACCTCTGCCATGAAACAGGGCAAATCATTTAATCATTCTGAGCGTCACTTTTTTCATCTTCAAAATGTGCATTGGAGAAGCAGGGATAACAGATACTCTCTCGTGGGATGCAGTGTAACACAATGATTAAGCATGTGGATTCCAGTGCTAGGTTGTCTGGGTTCAAATGGTAGTTCTCCTGTTCATGAATTATGTGACCAAATTGCCTTGTGTCTCAGTTTCCTCATCTGTGAAATGGGTATGATAACAGTACCTATGGCATAGCATGGTGAGAACTAATTGGTGCATATCCAGTAGAGCAGTGCCCGGCATACAGCCACCATTAACATCATTATTATTATAACGAATGGTCTCTTCCATCAAAATTCTATGATTTTAGGATGTATTCGAAGTTTTTTTGTTTTTTTGTTTTTTTTTTGAGAGGGAGTCCTGCTGTGTCACCCAGGCTGGAGTGCAGTGGTGTGATCTCGGCTCACTGCAACCTCCTCCTCCCGGGTTCTAGCGATTCTCCTGCTTCAGTCTCCCGAGTAGCTGGGATTATAGACGCCTGCCACCACGCCCAGCTAATTTTTGTATTTTTAGTAGGGATGGGGTTTCACTGTGTTGGCCAGGCTGGTCTCGAACTCCTGACCTCAGGTGATCCACCTGCCTCGACCTCCTGAAGTGCTGGGATGACAACCATAAGCCACTGCACCCAGCCTGCATTCGAACTTTTAGCACCATTGTTAATGTAGCCAGAGTTTTCATGTTTAGAAATCAGGAGTTAAAGGCTTTTGTCTTAAATAATAAGAAAAATCCTCCCACTTACACAGTAAGTCACTCCCTTCAAAACACATGCACATATAATCTTACATTAGGACCTCATAATTCTGGTAAGTCAGCAATAAAACTGTACATTTGTGCAGCTCTTCACAGTGACTGATGCATGTGAACCACTTCCATTCACTTTGGTCTCACCCCACACTATGAGGCAGGCAGGATAGGCAATGTGCCCACTCAGGGAGGAGGAAGCCTTCAGTCAGATGTAGTAGGTGACTTGCCCGAGGTCCCACATTAATGGGCAGCTGAACCAGCCTTGATGCTGAAAGATCCTAATTTCCAGTCTAGAGATCTCTCCAGAAAGAAATCTCTGAGTGTTCTGCAGGGTACTTTGCGCTTGTCTGTTGGGTCCCCATAGACCTGAACCAGAACGTGGGTAGAATTCATCCGTGGCAAAAAGAGCTCCTCTCCTGTAACCACGGATTTAACCAGTCTTTATCTAGCATGGAATCCCCTTTTCGACAGATTGTAGGTACCTAGGGTCACTGTTACATCACAAAGGGTGGAAAAAAAGTGGAAAAGGCCCTGGGCTCAGAGACACCCCTGTTCTCATCCCTGCGCTGGCACTTGATAAGCTTTGTGGCCTTGGGCAAATCATGAGAGCTGTCTAAACTCTCTGAGAAATGTGGACGGGCACAACCACTTTGTCGGGAAGCTGAATCAGCAGTGACACACAGTAGGCATCAAGGAGGCGTTCAATAAATTGTAGTTTAAAAACAACAACAAAACTCCTTTCTCCAAAAGGCCGGTATGGCTGACAGACCAGCATGTGTCCTCACTCCTGCCTTTGGAGATGCTGGCGCACAGAAAGGCAGCAGGCAACGCAGACAGGTGACTTTCAGTCCTGAAACATATATTCTCACCTTGGGTACCTGCTGTTTTTAATGACTAACTTTTTTCCCCTGATACAGCCATCATTTAGCAAATACCAGGGCTAGTTATTAATTTAAAAACATCTTCAGCTTGTGTTACAGAAACTGCCATTTCCCCCCTCGGGAATGAGTTTTTCGTTATGTTTTTAAAATTAGCTGGCGCTTGAATTTCATTTTCCATCCAAGCTTCCCTGTTATCTGTAAGGTCACAGAAACACGTAGGCCGCGGACAGTCCAATCCCAGATATTAGGCTCCCGGAATTAAAAGCTGGAATAAGTAAATAAAGAGAGAACGCCCAGGGATTTTTCAGAGCAGAAAGCCGGTCCCCAGCGTGACGCGGAAGCCAGGTTCCCTCCTCAAGTGGCTCTTCCCTTATATTTGGAGGCTAAGGCTGAGGAAGAGGAGGCGACAGAGAAGGAAAAAGGCTTGTACCCTATATCGCCAAGATCTGTTTCTTCTCCGCTCAGCAACGTAAAAGAATCAGAATGCATTCTGGACGAAGAAAAAAAAAACCCACAAGCGCTGATTGTCCCTTTAAGCCATTTCAATCACAGGCTCGCAGTTAAAATAATGCTCACCTACTGCGCTTCCAACTGGGCCATCTACCTTTTCCGCCGGGTCAGGCCCAGTCAAGCCAGAGGAGGCGGCTGCGGTCCTCGTGAGCCCCGCTCTAGGCCCGGCTACACCTGTTTATCACCAAGTCGCTTCATTTCCCTTCCCCTCCTCCCTGCTTGAAAAGGAGCATTAATTAAACCGGTAAACAAGCCGGCTCCCATTCTAAATCAGAGCTGCAGGCAAAGGAGAGATAACTTAGGCTCCGGAGAAGAGGGATTTTCAGTTAATTTATGGAATCCACCGTCACTCTCTCTCCGAGCAGCCCGCTCCCCGCTTAACGGGGAAATTGAAGCAGACAGCCTTTGTCTAAACACTTCTTTTGCCCAGAATATCTTAATTTTTCTATTTGAATGTTTAATAAGGTTTGGGGTACTGCAGCTTCCTTTTAATTGTGACGGTGCGGCCGCTTGGGCGTGATCCCTTGGCTGGAGCTGCAGGGGGCCCGTCCTCCTGGGGCGCGGAGGGAAGGACCAGCGTTTCCAAGACGGGCTCTAGCCGCTGGCGCTAGAGCGAGGCCAAGGTCTGGGGGCAGTTAGGGGGACCCCGTAGTCGGGGCGGCCCAGAAACGCTTTGCCCACAGCCACCGCCCTTTCCTTTGTAAGTTTCCCCAAAGCCGTCGGTGCGACCCGGCGCCGACTCTCCTCCTCTTCCCCCTGCGAGCGCCCGCGCCGCCGGGGCCCAGTCCTGGGGGATCCCTCGGGGCCCAAGGGCTGGGCCACCGCCCGTCTTTGGCTACTGCTGCGAAGACGGGCGCTGCCTAATTTCTCCTCTAAGGGGGCTGTGTGTGCGTCTCCTTCCCAACTGATGTCTGGAATTTCAGTGTTAAGTGGGACTCCCACTGAAATTGTAGTTTTCCTAAGATTACAGACAGTCCAAGAAAAACAGCTCGGTACTCTTTGTCATTTCCTCTGTAAACCTTCAGGAAACAACACAGGAACGTCTTACACAGACTTCAAGTCAGCCTGCTTTTCCGGGTGGCGTATCCAGTAATCATGTTGACAAATTAATGGTAGAGAATTAGTTGTACATTAAAGATTTAAATTATATTATGCAGCACATTGTCATAAAGTGATATAAAACAATAGGAAAATAAATGTAAATGAATTCAAGTTACTGACATGTAAAACGCCAGACTGACATCTGTACACTTAGCGACTCGCTCAGCCGCGGTGGCGGGGCCCGCGCGGTCCCTCCGCAGGCTCGCGGGCCGGGGCCGGGGGAGGCCCTGCTGCGGCGCCGCGGCGTACCAAGGGTTAAGCGGCGCGGCTCGCAGCCCTCCCGGCTCCCCTCCCCTGCGTGCTGATTTTCAGGCCCACCGAGCCGCCCGAGAAAGTTTTCAATTCGACGAGGCTGCAGCGTCTCAGGGGCTGAGCTCCTTAGAAAGCTTCGGGGGCCCCCAAGGGCCGCCTTGCGGGGAGGGGGCGGTTGCCCCGTCCGGTACCCGCTAATTACAGGGATTCGGTTTCCCCGCTCTGAAGGAATGCATTACCTGCAGCAAAGGAGGCGCGGCCTCTCAGGAAGGCCCCGAGAGGAAGCTGAATGCCCCAGTGCATTCCAGCCCCATCCCTAGGTTTATACCCGCAACCTCAGCCCATGCTGAGAGACTAATCGCTGGGCCATTGTCAGGGCTGTTGTCCAATCAGCCCCTGAATAGCAAAACTTCACAATGCCGAGTATGAATTAGAGGGGAACAAATGTGGATGCAGACTTTTTTTGCAACAATACCTAACTGAGCCTTTCAGACAGGACAACGGATGCACAAAAGCTCGACGGAAATTGGAGTAACTTTTGGAGGCCCTTGTAGCTGCCGTCAATAAGCGTCAGCCCCATAATGGCGGCTGGGCCTCCGCCACCAATTCCGCCCCCCCAACACACACTTGTGTGTGTGTGTGTGTGTGTGAGTGAGAGAGATGGATCAATTGTTCATGGGGTGGGGGGAAATTGTCATAAAAATTGGGCATTTTTGTTGTCCTTGTCTTGGAAACGGTGGCTCTCTGTTGAACGCAGCCAAATGGATTGTCTGTTCCTGACGTGGATTGTAGATTTGGTCATTATCTAGCCCACATAAAGTACTGACAATGTCCCCTCCCTCCGTCTGCCCACCCCCAAAAGAACAGAATAGCTTCTTGAGCTATACAAATGTCAGGTCTCTGTTTTAAAATTTAGCTTTGTTTACCCAACAGAATGGAATTCATTACTGTGTAAAAGTGGCTCCATTTTCTGATCTTTTTATTCAAAATGTTGAGAGTATCAAAAAGCTCATTTGAAGGTCACAGGTTTATGTATCTATTCTCTTAAGTGTTTTAGAAATTCATAGGGAGGACACAAAAGGTGGAAAATGTGAAAACATACTGTTCATTGTTTATCCTAACCTTGCCATGGTTATTAGATAAATGAGTGTAGGGGAAAAAATGGCATTAAAAGCCATTGTGAACTGGGAATTTTTTTTCCCCTGAAGACTGTTAATTTTAGCCCTTGATCTGTAAAGGTCAATTTCTAATTCTTTTTACTGTGCAGTTTATATAACTTCTGCATTTCAAGTCTATAAAAAGCTTTTGCAGACTTTTCATAATGTAAGTAGCAATTTATTTCATTACGGACTGAATTTTTTATGTAATTCCTATGGACATTCTGATGAAATTGTCAGGCTTAAAAGCTGTAGTGCTTTTCATTTGGGGATATGTGGACTTTTTTTTTTTTTTTTTTTTTTTTTGCTCCGATCCATTCTTGCTGGATAATTTAAAATTAGTAAGATTAATCAGTTCAGTGATTTAAAAGACCACACTTTGGTTGGAACAAGGTCTGAGGCAAAATCATTTTTTTTATTAGTAAATGACTTAAAAGGTCTTTTCAGCTAGTTATCTGAAGCTGATATTTAACTGTTACTTATTCCACTAATTTCTATCTTTTGTTAAAAGAACTTTCCAGCCTAAATCTCCTCGCTCTGTCCCATGCTAATTGCAGCTTACATTATATAAATGGCTTTGTAAAGAAAACTATAACTCCAAACCTTGAAAGTTGCGTGTTTCTATTTGCTCAAACTTGATGCACTTGTTTGAAGAGGGTCATTGCAGGGAGAGCTGTGTAGCCTGTAAGAATGTCCTGGATAACAAGCTTAAACAGAACCTTTTGTTGTGCCTAGTATTCTCAGGACTCCAAAATGAGGCCTTCTTTTTCTAACTGCGGGCTGAAGTGGTTCATTACTGCTGTTTCCTCCGCCAGGCCAGGGCTCAGCCATTCCCACTACTGAAGGTCTGTAACTTCCTTAAAAAGGAAGAAGGAAAACATGGCCCAGAAAGGTCTTGTTAGCACTTCCTATGTGAAATTAGCAGCTTTCTAAAAGGTACAACTCCAATTACCTCACATTGTGGAGGCGAGCACAAACTCAACAATATGCACAGCCTAGCAAGTGACATTCTGTCTTTCTAGAGTTACTTCCCTAATTAGGAATGAAGAAGCTCTATTCTGCTGAGTGCATCTATTTACAGTGGCCACAATGCTTTAACTTGAGCATCCTTCTCAAAGACCAGTGTTAAAAAACACAAGTGCTCTTTTCGCCGAGCAGGCTATGGTGAGGCGACACATTCCTAACGGTTACGCCCTCAGGGAAAAAAAAAAAGTGTAGCCGCTTTGGCAGGATTGTTAACACTTCAGGATTCATTTTCCACAATAACGCCCCTGCCCAGAGAGCTCTGGGAATTACAGTGGACAATGGGGAGGCATTCTTAGGAGGGTCTAATGATGGAATAAAAAGAAAAATATTTATTGCTTTTGACAGTTCCACAAGGGGCAAAAATCCTTGTCGTGGCTAAAGTTTCCCTAGCTGTTGGAGGAAGGCGGCTCACTGGGACTCAAACAGTTCCACTTCCTTTGTTAGGAGGCTGAGTACCAGGGCCAAGCTGGGAAATTAAAGATTAAGTTCATTAAGGTAAGATAATTGTGCGGAGGCATTGTTGTTGATACAGGTGGAGTGATGGGGGCTGGGGTAGGAAGCCCATTTACATGTAGGGACAACCCATTAAACAGGCTTAACAGACGTGCGAGGCAAATATGTTTATTATTTGCCTGATGGCTGACCTACGCTTTCACTGTTGCATTAGTCAACGGGCCCCCCCAAAGGAGGGCCAGGACTCCCTGCCGGGAACCAGGTGGAAGAGAAGGCAAAACAGTCCAGCGAGTAAAGATACAGTCCTGTGGGCCCTTGGGGAAGACTGGCCTTTCTTCTCTCTCTAACGCCCTGTTCCCCTGCCACCGGAGAGGACCAGCGCCCCTCTAGCTAAGGAGAGGAGACAGTGCTCTCCCACCTGAGGGGTGTCTTTAAATCCTTCTGACAGGAAATAGTTGTGCAGAAGCGCCCATTGGATGCCCTTAAAGAAGACCTCACGCTCTCTTTTCTCCCTCTGATAGGAGGGAGATACCCTGATTTTCCATCAGGGAGCTTCTCAAATGCTTTCTTCCCCAGTGTTACTGACCTCAGAATCTGACTTCGGGAATCTGGGCTGCCTATCTTCCATTTCATTCTTCTAAGAAAAATAAACCAAACATCATTCCCCCTCCCTGCCCTACCTGTCCCGCATGCACAGATCCATCCTGCTTTGTTATTGAAAACTGGAGTTTGGCTTTGTTGGGAAAAGCTCCACCCTGCCCCTTCCCAACTTGGAGACCTATAAATACGGAGAACTTTAGAAAAACAAACACACACAAAAAATTATGGGCTGGACGGTGGAATTTTGGGGAGCATGGGGGTCTGTCCTTGCGATCTGTCCCAAGGGAGGGAGAAGGTGGAGAGAGAGGTGCCCAGATTGTGCCCAAGTGGCTGAAAATGTGCCCGGTGCAGTGTTCAAGAAAATTATTTCTTCACGAGCACTCTTACTTTTGCTGTGTCTTGGGCAGGAGGAGAAAGATCCGCATTTACTTTTGGTGGGGTCACTAGTTCATCATCTCTGGTGCCTCCACTTATTTTTTCTATTTCTGGTGAGGAACTGAGAAACACAGTTAAGAGTTGGAGATGTCTTTGATAACAGATATCCCGAAAGAAATACACTTGTTTATTTGCATGATACGGTCACCTCTTACACAAAAACTCACCTGCTGTCCTCTCTTTCCCCTCCTGCCCCTCCTCCAGGCCCCCTGTGAGGAAAATAAACAGTGGCATAATGATTTTGGTAAATAGAATTCTTTTTAAAGCCATCTGATCATGGGGAGACATTCTGAGAAGACCCTAGGATTTAGTTAGTGCTGATGTGTTAAAAAAAAAAAAAAAAAAAAAAGACTTAATTTCGAAGAGGTTTTTAAAAAATATATGTAGATACAATCACATAGTGAGAAGAGTTTCAGGAGTTAAGAATAAACGTATTTTGATTCATTCAGATTCTATGATCTCTCTCTACTTGTTGCTGCTGTTATTTTCTCTGAACGGAAAGATTGTTGATTTCCTTTAGCCCACCAGGCATCCATATTGTAGAGTGATGCAAAGAGTCCTTTGGTTATTTTCATAGATTATATCAGAGAAGTTTTTGAATGAAACATTTTCAGTAGTATGTATCTGTGGGTTTGAGTAGAACTCGAAGTAATTGTCAAGCAAGCAAGCAACATTTACCAATGTTTTTCTCCTCTTGTGTTGATGTCAGGAGTTCTTTTTATTTATTTCTATAAAGCGTCCTTTGTCCTTGAGAATGTTGAATAGACTTCTTACAAAAGTTATCAGAGACCAGTCTGATAAATCAGACGAGAAATTAGGAACATCTGAGTTATTTTCTAAGATGGGTTAATGAAGAGATGAGGATTTGCATTTTCTTTTAAAGACCTAAGGAGGGAGGCAGGCTCCTCGGCTGTCACATTGTGATTTATCAGAAAGCAGAAAGGAAAATTTCATACAGACCAGATTCCAGGCTGCAGGTTACTCGGAATGTATTAACTTTTTGAGAACAAGTGTGTAATCACTGGCCTTTAATGACTAAAAATGAAGCTTGAAAACCTTGTACAATGTCCTCAGAATGTTTGTGTGCAAGGAAACATTTATCTCCATAAACAGCCCTTTAACGGAAAAGAAAAACTGTTTTGCCAATAATCGGAAACGAAAAGATTGCTCTCTAAACTGGAAGAAACGACATTTATGTTTTCAACCCTACTGAATTGAGATTGTTAAGAGGCTTTTTCTTTATTGCATTAAAAAAATAGCCTGTCATCACATTGTCATAAAAGGAGGGAAGTCTCGTTTTGGAAATTATTTACAAGTTTGACGTCCTCAGAAATACCACCTTGAATCTGGAACTGTGATTAAAGTTAGTGAAAGGATGGGAGTGGAGGGACCGCACGTCTGTCTCCTGGCACTTGGAACATTTCTCGGATGGGGAAGAAACCCAGAGACTTCTTTCTCTTCCTTCCCTTTACAATGTGATGGAGACGTGGCAGGGGCACAAACTGGAGCAGCCAGGGAGGGGTCTGCAAAGCCCTGTAAACACCTCTCACTAAGCCATGAGTGCTTTACATATTTCAGGCTATTATTTGCATCACAATTTCTGGAAATTCTGTTGTAACTTTTAAATTTTATCTATTAAATACTGGTTTTCGTTTTTAAATTAAAAACTTCCTACTTTATGTTTTTAAAATTTTTTTAAATAAAAAACATAAAAATGTTTATGGGCTCTTTTGTACTTTACAGTGGATATGAAAAAATGAAAATATACCTTGTTGAATTTAATGAAAGGTTGCTATTTGCTAGTCTGTGCAGTTCTTTTAAAAATGGAGGTGAAATTTACAGAACATCAAATTAAACATTTCAAAGTGTACAAGTCAGTGTTATTTAGTACATTCACAATGTTGTATCTGTAGTTTAGTTATAATTTTAGTTACAGAATCACCAACAAGTATTTGTAGAATTGTTATTAAATATTAATATTCATTCAACAAACATTTATTGAGCAAATTGTTACAAGAGTGCCACTAGGCTAAGCCCTGTGGGGGTTATAAAAATGAAAAAGGACTATCATATCCTTAATAATTTTTTTTTAAATCTATGAGAGGTTGTACTAAAGGCATCAACAACTTTAGTCTGGGAATATTTATTGAATTTATTAATAAATATTATTCAGCCCCATAGAGTCTTATCATTCTAAAACATCACAATATTGCTAAATATTTCTCAGCAACAATAGCCAATATAATTAAACTACCTACAAAGGGTTGAGAATATTTACTGTACTATATTTCTCAGAGTGATTTTGTTTTGTCTGATACATTCCAGAGTTTTCAAAATTTATAATATGTAAGTTGGACTTGGTTCAGTATGTTTGCTTTGATGGGCATTGACTTTGTTTGGGTAGGTCTATTATTCAAAGTGAAATTTTCTGTGTAGTTTTTTTGTCAAATTCCAGCTTATGTGGCTGGAAGAGGGTAGCAGGAGACTCCAAGAGGATATAAGTCACTTAACTTTGCTGGAAAAGCCATGCATGTTTCTCCAGGGACTCTAAGGCAAATGGTTCAGCACACTAGAAGGATAGTAATATAGGTAATGAACCCAAGAATGTGTTTAGCCACAACTAGTTTTTAAAGATTGAAATTGTTTAATGTTAAAAAAAAAATGCTGTATCTGTTCAAGCATTTATGTTTTCCTTGAAAGTATCTGTCCTTCAAGTAGAATCTGAATTTTGATGATGGTGATGATGATAGTGGTAGTGGTGCTGGTCCTGAGGTAAGGGAGTTGGCACAAAGGAAACATGACAAAGACCTCATCTCATTCAGGCTAGTTGATACAACTCTGTGTGATCGGTTAGTGAAGGGTCTTCTTTGGCCTCTAATATAGGAAGAAAGTAACAAATGGACAAATATTAATTGAGTCGTCTTTCAGGAAAAACTGTGCGCAGCTTCATTTGGGGAAATAAGCGCAGTAGTGAAAAGAGCTTGGTTTTGGGGATTCCAATCCTAGTTCTGCCACTTTCTAGTTGGGTACTTTTTGGCAAATTACTTATCTGCTCTCAGCCTCGATTTCTTCATCTGGAGGGACAGTAATAGCTGCTTTGCATGGTCCCCTATGAGGATCAGCAGTAGTATGATGCTAAGTACATCCTCTGTTCTCAATAAATCAGTAATTGCTGAAACAAATACACACACCAGGTCTGCTTGCCATGCCTTTCAACCACAGAACAAAGTAGGACATTCCACCAAGACAGACAAAGTACCCTTTGGTGTGAGTTTTGCAAATCATAAAACATCAAATTAATTTCTCATAGTGTATATGACTATGAATGGAGGCACGGAGGCTTCAGAATTAGTATTTTGAATGGGAATGTTAGAATCTGTACCTCTGTTGAATACCATCTCTTGCTGCCACTGAAAGCTTACAAATACCACCTGAAAAATTACATCAATTTGCCATCAGACTGGAACCATCAATTTATACCTGAAATGTGTCAAAATGTTGGGTATTTCTATAATGATAAAAATGATTGGAATTGCCATGTTTAATTAAAATGTTAATCCACTGTCATCTTAAATGATCTCTATTTACAGAGAATTTTCTGTTTGATGTTAAGATGTTTTATTATTAAACGGAAACGTTGCTGTTTAGCCAATGCCTGACACAAACTTAAGGAAGAGGTGACAACCTTCCAGTAGTGGGGAGAGGTGACCCTTTCATCAGGAGAGTGTCTCTTATAGGTTAGAGGAGGAGTGACTGCTGCGTGGGAGCCAGAAAGACCACCCTGGCTCTCAAATCCTCCCCAGCCTGCTCCCTTATATTCAAAATCTTTTAACAGTAGAGTTGACTGAAATGCAAATATTTTTGGAAAAAGGAACACCAAAGTTTGAATTTGCAAAAGGATGTAAGGTGCCCAATACCAACCCCTTTTCTGGGAATGAGGTTGAGAGGTTTGAGGGTTACAAAATGGGAAGAAGTCTATCTGCAGAATTTATAGTTGGCTGAAATGGACCTGAATCGGAGGAAAACTAGATTTCCTGTGTGTGTGTTGGTGGGTAGGTGTGTGAGTGAGGAGCAAAGGGCACTGAAACTTTGCCCTTTTTTTTTTTTTTTTGAGATGGAGTTTCGCTCTTGTTGCTTAGGCTGGAGTGCAGTGCTGTGATACTGCCTCAACGCAACCTTCGCCTCCCAGGTTCAAGCGATTCTCCTGCCTCAGCCACGTGAGTAGCTGGGGTTACAGGCATGCACCACCATGCCCAGCTAATTTTGTATTTTTTTTTTTTGTAGAGATGTTGTTTCTCCATGTTGGTCAGGCTGGTCTTGAACTCCCAACCTCAGGTGATCCACCCGCCTTGGCCTCCCAAAGTGCTGGGATTACAGGCGTGAGCCACCTCACCCAGCTGAAACTTTGCCCTTAAGGAACTGATATTATCTCTGCTTTCTGGCCCAGGGGATGGCTGGGCACAGGAGCAATCTCCCTTGAAGTACAAGAAGAGATCCAGAAAGAGATGTGGGAAGAGATTTGGAATAATTACAAGGGTCCCTGCTTGGTGTGACCGTCATCTTCGATTGGATGCAGTCCATTCTGCCTGGGTTACTCTGTCCAAGGACCCTTCCCTTGTGACTCTTCCAGAACTTGGAGGATGTCTCCACTACACTGCGCCTTCCTGCACCTTCCCTCCCTCTCCTGTTGGCCACACTCCCTACACACCTTGGTTGAAGCAGCGCCCCCTCCCACCCCCAGGTGGGCTGCTCTTCTGACTCTACTGGACTCACTTCCTCCTGTGATTTGCACTTCCCCTCCCAGCCCATTGCCTCTTGGGGTGGTGGCTCCATGATGGGACACCCTCCACCCACTTCCCACTCAAGCCCCATGTTACTCTTTGCAGCGTCCGCACTTTCTTCCTGGCCTGCAGGACAGCTCCACAGCAGGTGGCCATGCATCCGCTCAGCCTCAGGCCCACACATCCCTTGCTCCCTTGCGTCTTCTGCGGAGCTACTGTGCCTGTGAGGCTCCTGGAGCCCTGCCCTTCCTGCTCTTAGCCTATTCTGCTTAAAGTTCTTCCTCCATCTTCCCCAGCCAAATCCTACTCAAGTCATACCTCCTCCATGATACCTTACTTGACCTTTCCAGCCTTCTCTGGATAACAATCATTTTTCCGAAATTGCGGTAAAAATACGTAACACAAAATTTAGCATTTGGAAACCCTGTACCCATTAAACACTTACATCCCCTCCCCCAAACCCCTAGTCCCCTCTAATCTGCTCTCTGTCTCTATACATTTGCCTATTCTAGGGATCTTATATAAGTGGAATCAAAATATTTGTCCTTTTGTGTCTAGCATATTCTTTTTTTAAAACAAATTGAGACAGGGTCTCACTCTATTGCACAGGCTGGAGTATAGTGGTGTGCTAATGGCTCACTGCAGCCTCGACCTTCCAGGCTCAAGTGATCCTCCCCTCAGCCTCCTGAGAGGCTGAGACTGCAGGCTCACACCATCCTGCCCAGCTAATTTTTAAATATTTTGTAGAGATGGGGCCTCACTATGTTGCCTGGGCTTGTCTCAAACTCCTGGGCTCAAGCATTCCTTCCACCTTGGCCTACCTGAGTGCTGGAATTACAGGTGTAAGCCACCACATCTGGCCATGTATTTCACTTAGTATAATGTCTTCAAGGTTTATCATGTAGCATATGTCAGAGTTTCATTCTTTTTTAAGGCTGAATAATATTCCTTTGTATGTATGTACTACATATTGTGTATTCATTCGTATGTGCTGGACATTTGAGTTGTTTCCATCTTTTGGCTGTTGTGAGTAATGCTACTATTAACATTGGTATACAAATTTGAATCCCTGTTTTCTGTTCTTTTGGGTATATACCTAGGAGTGGAATTGCTTCATCATATGGTAATTTGATATTTAACTTTTTGAGGAGCTTCCAAATAATAATCATTTTGAGAGTGAACAATAGTTCACATTCACATGGCACCTTATGGTTTACCAAGTGCTGGCTGGTCCATTGGCTTCTCAGAACAAGCCTGTTTGACAAGTACTGTCATTAACATCACCTTTACTCAGGTGAAGAAAGTGAGGCTCAGAGAGGTTCAGTGACTTGATCAGAGTCACAGAGCACATTGATGGGGACTTTCCCTCAAAGTAAAATTGTGTGACTGTGCTGCCATAAGCTTTCCAAGGCTGCATGCTACCGTATAGTGTTCCCTCATTGCTTTATCCCAGTACCAGAGTGACCCTTAAGTCACCATATTTATGAACGTGTCTTGACTCCCTTGCCAGGCTGTCAACCTCAAGGACAGGGGCTGTGTCATGATTATTTGTCTCTCCCATACTGTGCAAGGGCTGATACATAATAGGCTCCCAATGAATGTCAGTTGAATGAATAAGTGAATGAGTGGGTTCTTGATGGAGAGGGAGGCGAAAAGAGGGAGGAATGCCCCAGAAGGCTTCATGGCACCTTTCTGTTCCACCCCAGACAGAGAGGTGGAGCTGCTCTCTGCACCCGCAGTGACCTCCGCCACCAGTGGGAAGGTTGTCAGAGAGAATACAGGGCTCCCCGTTACACTTGAATTTCAGATAACCGATGAATAATTTTCTTTAGTATAATACATGCTTATATAAAAAATGTATTCATTGTTTACCTGAAATTCAAATTTAACTGGGCATCCTGTATTTTTATTTGCTATACTGGCAGCCCTAATCACTAGGTACTGATTACTTACTGTCACGTCACCAAAATCCTTAGAACTGCTGAGGAGGAATAGGAAACTGGCTTTCCAAAGCTGAATTGCTAACTACTTTCTAATTTACAAAATGCAAATGGTGGGGGGGGGGGCATTTTCTCCTAAATGGAAAATAATTCTACACCTGCAGTGATTTAATTCCCATTTGAAATTGCAGTTTCTGCTGCCTCCCAGATAGCTCTGCTCTGGTGGGAAAATAGTGTCTGCCATGCTTTGGCTAATTCTGGCACCCAAGCCATTCACTCTGGGGAGGTACCTGCTTGTGGCTATTTGGGACATTCCCTGAAGGCTGGCACACAGGGGTCCCCCTCCACTCACTACTATTCTGATGTGTGGAATTTATTACACTCCAATTTCTGCCAGATCTTTTGGGCTTGTCTGTTCCATAATCCAGAACTTCCTGACCAAGACTTAATTAGAAACCTGACTCGGTTTCCCCATAAGCCTGTTTCAAATTGTGGCACTGGCCGGAGACGCCGCCTAATCTCCCTGAGGGTCCTCTCAAGTTCACCTGAGACCCCTGGCATCAGTTCTTCTCACCGGATGTGTCTTAGACATCTAGGAAGGAAGGAAGTGAAGGGATCCAGGTGAGGTGCACAGTCACTGTTGCTTTGACCAGGTTGGTGTCTTTGGGGGTTGGGGATCTAAGGGGCTGAGACTCAGGGTGATGGCAGAAAGGGTTGTCAGGACGACCCAAGGGAGGAAATGAGACTCTTGCATTGGTGTTTACTCAGGGAGTATCCTCCTAAGTAGTGAATGATCGCTCTTCCCTGCTGCTTTTCTAACTCGTCCAATTTAATATTGCCAGGAGGCAATTACTTATGCGTCTGCTGATTTGGGGACTTTATTTTTTAAACATTAGCTTTTCAGACTTAGAAGCAGCTGGGCTAGTGAAAAGTCACACATTTGGGGTGGGGGAGTGGTGGAAAGAAGGTGGCAGTGGCTCACCCAGGGCGTTGTGAACAGCAGCCAGGTGAATGGAGTGGCCAAGAGCATGGATCCAGCAGACACTGCAGCTGCTCTGCAACTCAAAGGCACTTTCAGAAGTCTGGGGTTCCACCCAGAGAGTGGTGGGGTGGGGACAGGGCAGACAGGTCACACAACCTGGGGATGTCCCTGTTATTTAACATCCAAACTTGGTGTCTTGATCTTAGGAAGTTCCTGGGCTAAGGGATTGAGCTAAGGGATTGAACTTCCAGGGCCTCAGTTTCCCTTGTGCTCCGAGTGTAGAGGATAGTCTTCCATTGTCATCTGGCCAGGGTGAGGGGGCACTGCAGGAACTGCAAGAGGGTCTGGCATTTTGCATATTTAGCAAGACAGTTATCATCCAAAGTAGAGTTGGAATAGGTCCAAAGTGAACAAGGTGGAGAATGCCCTTCCAGAGCCATGCATGGGGTGGGGAAGGCCAGAATGTACAGTGGTGCTGTGAAGGTTGAGTTATTCTGTGAGAGCTCTGCTCCCCTCTGAAACCAGGAAATGGAATTTGCCTCATAACTTAAAATCCCAGCTACACTTGGGCTGTCACTCATTTGAGGGGACCTGGTGGGACCTGGCTGATGTGGGGCAAGACAGTCCAGAGAAATTAGCTTGCCCTATGGGACTTGTCACAAAATCCTTAAATGTCCCAAACAGCAGGGCTGAGGCTGAAGCAGAGCACCCCATGGGGAACTCATCACCCGATGCCCCATTCCATCCCATCTCTGGAGGGGACAGTCATCTGGGGTAAAATAGCCCTGGGCTGGTTTTAGAATCTATGACTGAAAAAACTAATTTTGCTATCATGAGAGACCAAAAAAGGAGGTCCATGGAGATTTCACCCCCTGATTACAACCACTTATGGGATTACATAGAAGACCTGACATGTGAGCTGCCCCCTGGTTACCCAGTCAACAAGGCAGGGGCAGAGAGGAAGAGGGAAGATCAGTAAGAGGGGAGATGGCAGGGTAGGGTCTCTGGGGACTGTTAAGCCCCACAGCCCTTGCCCCATCAGGAGGGGCCTCCTGGTGGACACACAGGAACCATTGAGAGACTTCTGAACCCTCAGGAAGGGCCAAAGAATGGACCAGGTCTCAGTCCTCCAGAAGCCTGAATCCAAAAGACAAACACTGTCCTCTTCCGGGACTTCAGGGTCCCTTCCCAGCCAGGACCCTCTCTGACCGGATCAACAAAATGTGATTGTTTTGCAAAGGTCTAAGAAATCAGATGATGAGGTTTTACAATCCCAACTGTTCCATTCTCTTCCCTTTGTGGAACGTTATGTTCATTCCAAATTAGTATCAGGAGTGGGTTTGCTGGTGGCATATGGGACAGAAGGTCTGGCTGGTATGGAGGGGGGCTGTGAGCAAGCCACGTTTGTGGCTGGGGGGCCACCTGTGTGAGGTGGGGTGTGGTCCCTCAGGATGCCACTGTGAGTGGAACTGGAGAGGAGGCAGGGGGCTGAGGAAGGGAGCAGATCCCTCCCTGAGGTCTCCACTCCTCATTCCCCTCAGCCCAGGCCTCTCTCCCGGGTCCCCTTATTCCTTGCCACTTGTGCACTGATGATGTGGGGATGGCCAGAGGGGAGCCAGTGTGCTGGCCTCTTGTATAATGTGATAATTGGCCATAATCTGTGTACGAAATATTTGGAGATCTGCCTCCCCATTAACTCTTACTAGAAGAATGATCACATCTCCACATACAGGCCTTTGGGCCAAGTTTTCCCTCACATCTCTGAAGTTCCTATCACAGCTTCAACACTACCCAGGATTTTTGTAATTGCCCACACCCTGTTACATTTTTAACTTTTACCACACATTTTTAAAGAAATAATCTTCAAAGAGAAGGCCCTCCGTGGATGTCTTTGAGTAAACATGGGAGTATTAATAAAATTCTTTTTTTTTTTTTTTTTGAGATGGAGTCTCATTCTGTCACCCAGGCTGGAGTACAGTGGCATGATCTTGGCTCACTGCAACCTCTGCCTCCCAGGTTCCAGTGATTCTCCTGCTTCAGCCTGCTGAGTAGCTGGGATTGCAGGTGTGCGCCACCATGCCTGGCTAATTTTTTATTAGTAGAGATGGGGTTTCACCATGTTGGCCAGGCTGGTCTCAAACTCCTAACCTCAGGTGATCCACCCACCTCGGCCTCCCTAAGTGCTGGGATCACAGGTGTGAGCCACCATTCCTGGCAATAAAATTCTTAGAAGCTGACAGAAAGGGGGTCTGTTAGGTAGAGCGTGCATATGCTCCATGGGACCATAAGAGGGTCTTAGTAAGAATCCCGGGCGTGGGGGCAAAACATTGTGTGTGGGGATTTGTGTTATAGGTGTGGAAGGACAGCAATGCCTTCAGTTGTCATGGCAACAGCACATGGAGGTTGTTGAGATGTGGGAGGGTCGGGTGGCCAGCCTGACACTCTTTCTGGGGTATCCACAGCAAGCCAAGGACAGGGGTGCATGTGGAGACGCTGGTCTGGAGCCCCCTTCTCTGGGAGCTGGCCTCTGAGTCTGCTCTTGGTGTGGGAAACCACTCAAGGACAGGAGAAGAGCAGAAGTGAGGACAAGAGGGACTAGGGACCCTCTCAGGTGTTCGGGGCTGGCAATGTCTGTACAAAGAAAGCTTTTCAGCCCCTCAAGAGCTCCCCAGGACAGAAGGAAGCAGCCCGAAGCAGGACAACCCCAGTGGGTTTGAATCAGGCTGGAACAGCGTGTTGAGTTGATGCTACATCATTGTGTTGATGTATTGATTCATTCAGTCAGGGCTGGCTTTATAGGGCAGGTGGACTCTAGGTGGTTCATAGTTGATATTCAAGGGGAGGGGGGTACCAAAAGAGCCCTTCTGTTCCCAAATTTCCCTCCGGCACTCATCAATGTTACCATCTGAGTTTTATGCCTTTGGCTGAAACACATCCTTCCTGGGGCTCTTCCTCTCCATTGCAGGCTCTCCAGGAGGAGCCCCACAGTGAGTCACTGCAACCTCTTGTGGACTAGTTTATCAAATACTTTGGCAGGACCAGAGCAGCCTGGACTCTCAGGGACCCTGGCTTGGAGAGCACGTGCTGGAAGAAGGGAGGAGGATGAAGAAATAGGAAGTGAAACTTTACAAAGGCAAACTTTTCCATTATCCCAATTTGTCCATCTGTCCCTCAAGGCCTTGGTGGGCAGTACAGATGCTGTGTGCATGGCATTGCCTACAGTTCCCGGACACTTCTCTTTTCTGCCATGTTTGGCTTGTTCGCTCAGGAGGTTGAGGGGAGGCCGCTCGGAAAGGAGGCCGTTGCTACCCAGGATGTGTGAGCTGCAACATCCCAAGCACTAGGAAGGATCTGCTCTGGTGCCTCATTCCAGATGCTGCTGCTCGTCTCTTCCTGAGCTTAGCCCGGGATGCCCTGTGAGTAGGTTTGCCAGATTAAATACAAGATGCGCCATTACACTTGAATCTCAGATCAACAGCAAGTGAGTTTCTAGTATAAGTATGTCCCACATATTGCACGGAACATTATTATTGTTTATCAAAAATTTGCATTTAAGTGGGTATCCTGTATTGGCATTTGCTGAATTTGGCAACCCTAGCTGTGAGCAGCTTGGAATTCCAAGCTGCTCTTTTAAACTGAGGCTTTTTAAACTGAGG
Organism: Macaca mulatta; assembly: GCF_049350105.2. Taxonomy (NCBI): domain Eukaryota; kingdom Metazoa; phylum Chordata; class Mammalia; order Primates; family Cercopithecidae; genus Macaca; species Macaca mulatta. The sequence continues at coordinate 80,012,920 of NC_133418.1, read as the reverse complement.
CTTAGAAGAACCCCTACAAATCAACAAGGAAATGATCTACAATCCAATAGAAAAGGAATTTTCAAAAGGATCTATAAAATATGGTACCCATCATATAAAACTTTAAGCCTGTGAAGGCAGCATATATTTTTATGCAGAGTTTCCCCCAACTTTTTGGCACCAGGAATTGGTTTCATGGAAGACAGTTTTTCCATGGACCAGGGGGTGGGGGGATGATACAAGCACATTACATTTATTTCACACTTTATTTCTATTATTATTACATTGTAATATATAATAAAATAATTATACAACTCGCCATGATGTAGAATCAGTGGGAGCCCTGAACTTGTTTTCCTGCAACTAGATGGTCCCATCTGGGGGTGGTGGGAGACAGTGACAGATCATCAGGCATTAGATTCTCATAAGGAGTGCACAACATAGATCCCTTGCATGCACAGTTCACAACAGGGTTCACACTTCTATGAGAATTTAATGCTGACACTGATAATGTGTGTGATACTCATGTATGATACTCATGTATGTATGTATGATACTCATGTATGAACTGTGCACTCCAGTTCCTAACAGGCTATGGACTGATACTGGTCTGTGGTCTGGGGGTTGGGGACCCCTGGTTTTATAGATACTCACATATGCAGTAAATGTTTTTCAAAATGCACTGGAATAATAAACACCAACTTCAAGAAACTGGTTACCTTTGGAGAGGAAGGAAGGGGAAGAGAAGAGGATTATTTTAGCTAATTGTTAACCTTTCATTTCTTCTTTCAAAAAAGGGTGATAGGAAGTAACTATATAATGAAATGTTTATGTCTTTAATGCTGGTGGAAAATACGTGAGTACCTCATATATAAATGTAAAGATTATATATAAATACTTGTTATGTAGTTCTCTGAAATATTTTGTCAATACACTGAGACATTTTAAGAAAAAAGAGATTAAATAATCTCTTAAAGTCACCCAGCTGGGAAGAGGCAGATTTCAAGAGGTTGGATTTGAACTCAAGTCGGTCAGACTCCAGAGATAAACTCATAACCACACACCTTATGTCTCCCTTAATTTATTGACATAAGTATTCAATTAATGGTCTTTCTCTTTGTGTCTCATCTGCGAGTTTATAAACAAGAGTAGAAGTGAGTCCCTGGGACCCAGTGTTCCCCACAGGCCCTGCTGGTGCCAGGCAGTTTCACTCAGCCAGTCCTCAGCAGTTTCCTGGCTTCTGTCCATTCATGTACAGAAGAGGACTCAGGACTGCCCCCAGGGTTCACTGACACCATAGGGTCCATCAGATGACACTGCAACAGCCAGGTGCGGTGGCTCATGCCTGTAATTCCAGCACTTTGGAAGGCCGAGGCAAGTGGATCACCTGAGGTCAGGAGGTCGAGACCAGACTGGCCAACATGGTGAAACCCCATCTCTACTAAAAATACAAAAATTAGCTGGGCATGATGGTGGGCACCAGTAATCCTAGCTACTTAGGAGGCTGAAGCAGGAGAATTGCTTGAATCCAGGAGGTGGAGGTCGCGGTGAGCTGAGATTGTGCCACTGCACTTCAGTCTGGGTAACAAGAGTGAAACTCTGGTCTTGGGGGGAAAAAAAAGGCAACGTAAGATGTCTGGCAAACAGAATATGACAAGATGCCTAAATGTAACCTTGACATCTCAAGAGGCCTGGTATGAAGACAATGGCCTAGGGTCATGTGGAGGCATGGGCTCCATATGGGTCCTTTTAGACTTTGTGGAGCCACCCAAGAAGCTTCCAGAAATTTTGTTTTCTGAGTCCTCGTTGAAAGAGAGTATTTTCCTCTCGTCTCCCCTTCAAAATGGCACCCACCAACCATTCCTATTATCCTTGTCCTCTCAGAAGAGTGGGGAACCAAATGGGAAACGGGGCTCCTGCTAGTGCACACAGACCCTGGGCAAGCCCTCCTCCCACCACACCTCACCTCGAGGGCCATGACAGTGAGGCCCAGGACAGATGGGAGTCAGTGTTCCTGCCCCTAAGCCCTTACTCTCCCCAGCACCCACATGCCTCTCACTTCCAGAAATGCCTTCTCTTTTGTCTCCTTTGTCTGTTCTATCCATCTTTTAAGGCCTATTTAAAAGCCCACCTCCTCTAGGAAGTCTGCCCAGATCTTCAGCCCACAGTGGCCTCTCACCTCAGAACTCCCACAATATTTGTTATTCAAAGCTCTCAAAGCTCCTGATGCATTGCTGGGTTCTGTACTCTTTCCCCTCTGCTAGTTTGGCCTGTGCGTGACTGCAGCTCAAGGCCTGGGCTTCATTTGTTCTTTCTCATGGTACTTGGCACAGTGCTGAGCACACCGTAGCATTCAGTAAGTCTTTGCAAATAAACCGATGAAGGAAGAAACGAATAAAGCATATTTGAAGAAACTCTGGGAATTTATTCCTAATGAAGGAGACAGCCCCAAACCAGGTCAGGTGAAAGTCAGCCCACCCCAGTCTGGCTTCCAGGAAGACCTTGGACACCCTCTGTCTGGGGGAGGAGCTGCTGGCCTTGGAGGGGCAGGGGAGAGAGAGAGAGAGGGAGGCACAGTGACCAGACTGGATGCGAATGGAGTAGGTGCAGGGGTCACTTTGCGGGGTTGAGGGGAGACTTTGGCATTGACCTCCCCTCATTATATTTTTGTTTATTTTTCTGTTTTTGCCCAATTACCTCAGACAATGCCCCCACACAGGCTAAGATATGTGAAAACAGCTGAAGAAGAAATAAAGCAAAAGAGAAAAACAAGGAAAAGAGGGTAAACAAAGAGAGAATTCACCTTTCACTTGCCTGCAAAGTCCTCCGTTGGAGAATGAAGTTAAGACACAAAAGCTTAGCAACAACAACATTGTGGGGGAAGGCACGAGAGGGAAGCCGAACAGCCATTAAAGCAATTAAGAAAAGATTAAGGTCGCTGGTGGTGGAGAGAGAGAGAGACCCATTAATCAATAGGCCAGAAATCGCAGCAGGCTACAAAATTATAAAACTAGGCAAACTGGAGAACCACAGAGGCTCACCTCCACCAAGATGCCTGAGTAACTCAAAAACAGAAACATTATATTCATTTCTCAAGCTTGGGGAGAAAAACAGGTCTTAGAAGAACCCTTTCCTTTTAATCAGCTAATGGAGACTTCCTGAGGTGGGGGTGAGATCCATGTTGATTTCAAGGCAAATTCCAAAGCGTCAAGGTCTAAAGAAAAATTTGTAATAATGAGTGATAAACAACGTTACTGGGCTGAGGGGATATCATAGCAGAAAGCTGTGCGATAATCTTAGGCAGGGTCCTAAAACGCCCTAGGGAAGGTTACATTATTGTTCACAAATATTTGCCGCCCCTGCCTGGGGAAGACATACATCCCGGGCCCCACTGACAGCCCACTTGGCTCTCTGATGTGCTTTGGCCAATGCAGTGCATGTCCCTTCCAGGCGGAAGTTTTAAGAGCCAGGGGCTCCCCGCATGGTTTGCCATATGCTTTTTGTTGTCCCTTTGCAACAACAGCACAGCAATATTCTAGATCCAACTTGTCCAACCCGCGACTGGCTGGCCGCCTGTGACCAGCTTTGAATGTAGCCCAACACAAATTCATAAACTTTCTTAACACATTATGAGAATTTTTTTTTTTTTTTGGCGATTTTTTTTCTTTCTGCTCATCAGCTATCGTTAGTGTTAGTGTATTTGTGTGGCCCGAGACAATTCTTCTTCTTCCAGTGTGACCCAGGGAAGCCAAAAGATTGGACAACCCTGTTCTAGATAGATTTCCCAGACTGAAACTAAATGGGGCAAAGGCTCAGCTGACAGACAGAGGACCTGAAACTTGAGCAAGAAATAAATTTTGTTGGTTTAGTACTGAGAAATGGGGGAGGAGTGTTTGCTCCCCAACCTATCCTGATTGATACATTTCCTTGTGACATGACACTGCAGCACAGAACCTTCATCGGCTCCCTGTTTCTTACAGGATAAATCCTGAACTCTTGGTCTTGGTATCAAGCCCTACTCCCTGCACCCATTCATCTTAGATCCTGCAGTTCTCTTTGTGTCTTGATTGACTTGTTTCCTCACTGTGCCCTACACATAACTTTTTGGGCAAGTGTTAATGAAGTTCTCCTGGGCCAAGAGATCCAAATTGTGCAGGCCTTTGATCATGCTCTCTCTGACACCTGCTCTGTGAAGCCATTTCTAATCATCTCCAGCTCAAGGCTATTTCTAGATCATTCCAGCTTATGATATCTACCATTCAAATAACACTTATTTTTACTTAAAAGACACATCACATAGTGCTTACCAAGTGCAAGACACTCTATTCAGAGCTTTAGTATTAGTACATTTAATGTAGTACATATATTTGTACATTTAATTTTCATATAACCTTGTATTCCAATTTTATGGATAAAGAAATAGAGGCCCAAAAAGCATAAGTAAACTCATAAAGCTGGGAAGTGCAGAGTAGAGATTCAAACCTGGGCAACTGGGCTTTGTGCCCTTAACCTCTCAAGCACATTGCCCACCTGCTTCTGCACTCTTACCCATGATCAGCCTTATCTCCCTAACAAGATGGTAGAGTCCCCAGAAGGCTCTACCACTTTTATCTTCCCTGGTATTTAGCCTCATAGCTGGTCTGTCAGCTCCAGGCCAGTATTTGTTCTCTGATTTAAAATCTAATGAATCAGTTGACTTCATGCATTCCCTTGACTCCAGGTAAAATAGAAGCAAAGCCATCCATTATAGGGGAGGCTTCCTGAAATGTAGCTCAAGTCTCTCCTGCTGCAACATTGACTTGTTTTTGTTTGTTTATTTTAGGCTTTCGTGAAGATGGATAGCAGATGAATAGATCTTTCTTATGACAACTATCACGTCCAAAAACTATTATTTTATTAATTCCTTTTGAACTCTGCCTTGTTCCAAAAAGGATACAGCATGGCTAATAAGAAACCATGGGCCGAGCGTGGTGGCTTACGCCTGTAATCCCAGCACTTTGGGAGGCTGAGGCGGGTGGATCACCTGAGGTCAGGAGTTTGAGACCAGCCTGGCCAACATAGTAAAACCCCCAGCTCTACTAAAAATGCAAAAATTAGCCGGGCATGGTGGCACATGTCTGTAATCTCAGCTACTTGGAAGGCTGAGGCAGGAGAATTGCTTGAACTTGGGAGGTGGAGAGGTGGAGGTTGCAGTGAACCGAGATCGTGCCATTGCACTCCAGCCTGGGCAACAAGAGCGGCACTCTGTCTCAAAAAAAAAAAAAAAAAAAAAAAAAAAGAAACTACAAAATACAACAGAGTATACGTATAAAGAGTGGGAAAGAAACAAAACAAAACATATTGTTACATTAATAAAAAGCACATTGTAAAATAATGCACACTGTGTGATCATGTATACAACTCATAGAAAAAATATACCCACAGATCTCTATAAGCACATAGAAATGTTTGTTACTTTAAAAGGAAATATTAGAACCAAACTTAATAGTGTTGCTGCCGGGGTGGTAGGGGTGTGGTGGAATAGTTTTAGAGGGAGACAGATGGCATTCACGTAATGTTTTATGGGTTTGAAGCAAATCAAATAGTAATAGTTGTCCATTTTGTATGGCAGCGATCAAGTATAGTATTATTTTGTATATTGGAATTTGAAAAGTTTCTCCAGTTTGAAAACAAAGGGAAAGAAGTAGAAAAAGATTTGAACAAATATCTCAAAGCTGTATTTATCTGCCCTAGGGAGTCACTCATTTGTCTCTAAGCTGCTTTTTGTTTGTTTGGTTTGCTTTTTTGAGATAGAGTCTCACTCTGTCGCCCAGGCTGAGTGCCATGGCACAGTGTCGGCTCACTTCAACCTCCACCTCCTGGGCTCAAGCTATCCTCCTGCCTCGGCCTCCTGAGTAGCTGGAACTACAGTCACATGCCACCAAGCCTGGCTAATTTTTTGTATTTTTGGTACAGATGGGGTTTTGCCATGCTGCCCAGGCTAGTCTTGAACTCCTGGGCCCAAGTGATCTGCCTGCTTCAGTCTCCCAAAGTGCTAGGATTACAGGCATGAGCCACTGTGCCTGGCCCTGTCTCTAAGCTGTCGAACAGTCAATATAAAGGAAGGAACTGGGTCAGTTATATAATTCCCAGGGTCAGGTCATGCGTGTCTTCAGTGTGGAAACAGATCCAGGCGTTGGGAGCCTAGCTATCCTGGTACTAAGAACCCCAGAAGCAATGGCAGCTCTAGAATGTCCACACAGGAGGGTGTGAAGCCACCCCCTGGGCACTGAGGAGTATGTGTGCATGGAGGACGGGGCTGTGCGTTAGGAATCTGCATTTGTGTAGCTCTTCACCTAAACTTGTTTGTAAGAAAGGCTCAGGTGAGGGCCACCTTTGGTTCTGCTGCTGTGTGACATCATGAACAGCCTCCCCTTGATAGCCTTGCCACCGACCAGTTTATTTAAATGGTATCCAGCAAGGCTCAATCTCTAAAGCCTGACTGCTGTAGGGCAGACCCCCCAGCTCTCTGCTGAGCTAGCCTGGCCCGGGGGTGGCCTTTTGAGCCCCTGAAAGAGTAAAGACGACATGCATCCTTAAAGCAAATACAAACAAGATATTCCTCCTTTTGGCTGAGCCTGCCACAGAGGCAGAGGAGTGGTAAGCTGGGGGGCTGTGCTGCCTGGCAGGCACCTGGGAGGTAACCAATATCTTCTTCCCCTTGTAAGATAAGACAGCCAAGTTGGGAGCAGGCTTGGCTGCACCCTTGTGAAAGCTCAGGAGACTGGGGACCTGCCTCTCTAGACTGCCATCCCACCGCCTCTCAAGAGGAGCCCAGGGAGACTCACAGCTCTACCAGGTTTATCTTTGGGAAGCATGTGGAGTTGGCTCTATCCCACAAACACACGGTGACGGAGGCACCTGGGGTCTACTCCAGGACAGTCTAGCCTGAAAAATGTTTAAGGCAGGCGTAACCAGATATCTACCCCCACCCCCACCGATTCTGCCAAAAAAGAATTTGAGAATGTTTGCCCAGATGCCCCACTCTTCCTGGTGTGTCCCCTGGGTGCACTGCTTGGGAAATGAACTCCACTGTGACAGCATGAGGTGTGAAGCTGACGTTTGACAATCGGTTTATGTGGCTTTCAGAAGAGTTGCTCTATTTCCTTTCCCTGTGGCAATAATTAACAAAGAGAAACAACTGCCTATTGAGGCCTGGCCCGCCCGGAACACTTATTCTCTAAATAGCTGCTCTGCAGAGCCAGGGTTCTGGAGCCAGAATCCAGCCCTGCCACTTCCTAGGTGGCAAATTACTTCAACTTGCTGAGCTTCAGCATCCTTATCTGTAAAGGGGAGATAATCATGTACTTGCTTCCCTAGGTTGTTGTGGAAAGTACGTGAGTGGGCTTGTGCTAATCATAAACATTTACTGTTATTATTATTTATGTGGGTGGTAGCATTTCTACCATCGAGTTCTTCCCTCTGCCTTCTGCCCTCCAGACAAATCTCAATTCCTTTGTGACTCGACCCTCCAGGCCTTGAAATGCTTTCCTTGATTTGATACTGGCAGCATGTCATTCTACCTCTTCATGGCAACACCAGCTCAGACAAACCATGCTTCAGTCTGGCCCTTAAGACAGTTTCCTGGGTCAGATGGTCTCTGGGGTTCTGGGGTTTGTGTCATTGAGCGGAGGTGGAGTGGGGGTTGGCAGCGCCAGGCCCCTTAACCCAGTGGAGGCTTTCTGACAAGGGCATCCCCTTTTCCCTCCCTCCTTCTCTCCCACTCTCCCCACCATCTCCAAGGGAGAGTGAAAATTGGGATTCAGCTAATCCTGAAGAAAACTTCCCTCAGCTCTTTCTTTGGGAAAAGGGTCTGTGAGCTGAGAAGGTCTGGTTGCTGGATTGGCCAAGTTGTGTGGAATGAGACAAGTAATTTCTGAGGTGATAAGAGAGACTCATGGGCCTCCTCAAAGTAAAAAAAAAGGAAAGGGCTGCCGGACATTGCGGGGAGGATGCCCAGGGGCCCTCGCTAAGCTCCCTTCTGCACACAGCTGGTTTGCCCGCATTAGCATGCTGGTGCTGAGGGCCGCTGGGAGCCACACTTTATGGATTATCTGGAGCTAAGAGTAATCCCAAAATTCACGAACACAGGACCCAGGAATAACAGAGAGATGAAAAATGGGCGGGTAGGGTGAAGGGGCACTGACTCCTGGCAAGCAAATAATATTATATTCCCATGAAAAGATTCTCAAACTTTTAGGTTTCAGGACACCTTTTCACTCTTAAAAATTATTGAGAACCCAATAAAATAAAATCAAGAACTTTGTTTTTATGGGCTATATCTGTTGATATTTACTGCATTAGAAAGTAAAACTGAGAATATTTAAAATACGTATTTATCTACACTAAGAATAGCTAAATAAGCCTGTTACATGTTAGCACAAATAGCATATATTTATGAAAAATGACTACATTTTCCGCAGCAAAAAAAAAAAAAAAAAAATCAGTGAGAAGACTGGCATTGTTTTGCACTTTTGCAAATCTCTTCAGTGTCTGGCTTAATAGAAGACAGCTGGATTCTTCTACCTGCTTCTGTAGTCGGTCTTTTGTCATACTGCACATTGCATAGCTTCTGGAAAACACCAGTGTATACTCCTGAGAGAATGAAAGTGAAAAAAACAAATAATATCTTAGTATTATTATGAAAATAATTTTGATCTCAGGCCCCCACCCCGACCCAGGAGTCTCCAAACCACACTTTGAGAACTGCCGTTCTAGTGAATTCTGGAAATAACTCTTCCACCCTTCTAAGATTCCAAAAGTTTCTTCTAACTTTGTAGCTTCCTTCCGTTTTATTCTTTCTCTAACCTTGGTTGGCATCCTAGACTGCTGGGCCATTGGAGAATCTCAGACGGGGAGGCTGAAGGCTGAGAAACGGGAGATTTGAACCATTGTCCAGGTGCCAGCTCTATGTAGCCTAAGAAGTAACAGTGGTGGCTGGGATTCTGTAGCACCTCCAGTGAAGCACAGAGATGGCCCTGTTGGGACCCTCTCCATATGCTGTGATGGGAGAAGGCTCAGGACAGCACCAGACTGGAAGATGTGTGTTTTGCCTGAGTTCCTGGGTCAATCAGTAGCAGGACCAATATGAGAACCGACATTGACTGGTCCCAGCACCTCATCCGCCAACCCGCATTACTCAGTTTCCCACCTATAAAATGGAAATGATCATGCTGTCCATTCCTAGAATTTGATTTTGCCCTTTTTGCTTGGGTCGTTGATCATCTGTTTTAATACCATTATTTTATAGATGCTGAAATTGAGGCTAGAGATCAAGTGACCCATCTAAACTCACATGGCCAGTACTCAAGCTCCCGGTTTCTGAATCTAAGGCCAATTTTTTTTTTTTTTTTTGAGACGGGGTCTTGGTTTTTCACCCAGGCTGGAGTGCAGTAGTGGCACAAGCTTGGCTCACTGCAACCTCCGCCTCCCAGGTTTAAGTGATTCTCCTGCCTCAGCCTCCTGAGTAGCTGGGATTACAGATGTGTGCCACCACACCCAGCTAGTTTTTTGTATTTTTGGTAGACACAGGGTTTCACTATGTTGGCCAGGCTGGTCTTGAACTCCTGACCTCAAAGGATCCGTCGACCTCAGCCTCCCAAAGTGCTAAGATTACAGGCATGAGCCACTGTGCCCGGCCTTAAGGCCAGTATTCTTTTCACTGCATGGCTCACGCCTGTAATCCCACTACTTTGGGTGGCCGAGGTGGGCAGCTCGTTTGAGCTCAGGAGCTGGAGACAAGTCTGGGCAACATAGTGAAAACCCATCTCTACAAAAAATACAAAAATTAGCTGGGCGTGGTGGCACATGTCTGTGGTCAGGAGGCTGAGGTGGGAGGATCGCTTTAGTCTGGGAGGCAGAGGTTGCAGTGAGCAGAGATCACATTACTGCACTTCAGCCTGGGTGACCGAGTGAGACCCTGTCTCAAAAAAAAAAAAAAAAAAAAAAAGGGAAAAAAGAAAAGGAGGGAGGGAGGAAGGGAGGGAGGGAATATAAAATGAGACAGTTGGACAAGAATAATCTTCAAGTCCTTGCCAGCTCTGGAGTTTAGCAAATCTCATTTCACTTGTGCTGAATGCTGGCCCAGTTTTCTGGAAAAGTTCTTGGTCATCGTGTCCTAAGTGAAGTGTTTGCTGCATGTTCTGTAGACAAAGCAGCTTCCCTCTGCGGATTTCCCACGGCATGATCCTAACCGAAGAACAGAGACCCCACAGATACTGCTAACAGTTACAGCGCTTTCTGAAGATATGGCTGGGGGAAGCTTGAAAACTTCTCTGTAATGAAAAAAGAACCAGAAAACGAGATGCTTCCTTACCCCGGTGAGACCGTATGCCTCCCCACCACTGTTGTTTCTCTTTCTGCTGCTTCATCCCTGCATCCCCGAGAGCCAGGCAAGACCCCAGGAGTGGAGAAGGCTCCATGGCGGCCCCTTCACATCTCCTGGTACAAGGTACAGGAGCACCTATGATCAAATGAGTAGTCAGTGGTACATAAAGGAGCAAAATAATACATTATATCCAAGAATAATCGGATCAAGCAAGTGGAGGGGGGAGATTAATGAATTAGGCAGCAAATGAGAGTGGATGGAGAGCCTCAGAAGGCTGGAATGAGGCTGATTGAAAATCCATTTCCCATAAATCAACTGCCTTCTCTGCGGAGGCTCAAGGCTGTGTGGACAATAATATGTAGATTGGCGGGAAAGCTATCCTCCTTGCAAGCTGGACGGAGACAGTGTTTTTTGTGGCAGTAGATAAGAAAGAGTGGCATAAAGAGAGAAACAGATCAACGGAACAGTGGGGGCCATTTGCTTTTCCACTTCGTTCCGTCTGCTCTAGGTTCTGGGGTCTCTGATTAGCTCTGTGGCTTGCTGGGTGATTTAACAGATTTTTTTTCTGACTTACTGACAAGGAAGCTCCAAACTTCCAATAAACCTGCCACGGAAGCCAGCTGGGACCCAAGGAGAGAGCCACAAGGGTGTTTAAAAACACCTGGCTCTCTGGGGAAGCTGCTGAGATGCAGGTGTTAGTAATTCTCTCTCCGACTGCTTCTTGCTGCAGGCTGGCCAGCCTTGGCTCACCCCAGAGGGTGACAGGGACTTTGACCAGAAGAGTCAGGGAGGGAGACAGGGGTGCAACCGGGGTGAGACCAACCTTGATCATTGTAGGATCCCAAACCCTCAGAGTGGGGCCAGGCCTCTGGGGGAGGCCCATGGTCATGGGGCCTAAGTTGCAGGAGGACTCACTTGTTATTGGACACATCTGATTCTTCAGCAAGATAGACTCGTGCCCAGAGGAGAGCCATGACTTGCTAGGACTGGAGTCGATTCCCTGTCCACACTCACCTCTTCTTATATGTGTGTGATTCTTCAACCACTGTTACATGGGAGCAGAGATGAAACATTGGCTCTGGTATGAGAATACAGACCTTCTTACACTGCTGCAAAAGTATGAATTGGTAAACTCTGGTGGGGGTTAATATGGCAATATATGACAAAAGCCTTAAACAGGCAATGCTTTGCCCCAACAACTGCATTCCCAAAAATATATTCACAGGAAATAATCAAACAGCATTTGAAAGTGAATGTACGAGGGTGCTTTTGTATTGTTCACTATAACAGCATCAGAACACTGGGAAAGCTCTCGACATCCACGAAAGTGTATATGTGTCAACACGGACACATATTTACAACGTGTTGGATTTTAAACAGCCAATTACAAAACAGCATTGCATGATGTAATTCCTCTTGTTTTAAACAAATAAATATCACACATATACACGAAAACAGTCTGAAGGATACCTATGACCTGCTGACAGTGGTCATTCAACATGCTAGGGTTTCAGATGGTTGTTTTTCTTTTTGCAAGCCCATTCTATATAATAAGTATATATTTACTTGTGCAGTGTTTAAAGGGTAAGGTGGGGAAAACCTAGGTCTACTGCTGGTCAGGTCCTAGCTCTGCTGTTCCTCATTGTTGAGCACAGCAAGGCAGGGCTCAATCTACCTTCCCGAAAGACCATCAGGAGACACAGTCTCATTACATAGTGCAGGCAGCTCTGATAGAGGGACCAACCCAATTCCAGAAAATCCTCAGGGGCTCTGAGCCATCCTCCCCTTTCCTCTAGAGATGGAAAAAGTCCACCAGGGCAGAGGTCCTGAATCACTTGTTCCCCTGCCTTCAGGGGAAGCCAGGAAGCCCTCCCAGGCTCTCACCATGCTGCCCAGGTCATGGGTAAGGGAAATGTGGGAACAGCAGGAGGGAAAGAGAGAATAAATGGCACAAACTAAATTTGTCTGATGTTCCAGCACAGAAAATCTTGTGATGAAACTGACAAGCATTAAAAATGTTTTTGCATACAACAACAAAATATTTTGATCCCAGTGCCTCTGTTAACCTTTTCTTTCATCCACCAAGGAATAACCAAGACAGAAGTCTCTAAGGCATCTCACCTTTTCACTTGTGATAATTTAGGGGTCGTGCAGGATAAAATCATTGGTGAACAAATGTATAGTTCCTTTCCACATGTATTGAATCTTTAGATGCTGGGCCTCCCAAGCATATTAGAGTAAATGCCTCCTTTCTGAGGTTCTGATAGACCGAAAAGTAGCCCAAGGACTAGTGACCAATTGTGAAACAAAGTGTGGCTTTAAGAGTCACTGGGCGGGGCCAGGCGCGGTGGCTCATGCCTGTAGGAGGCTGAGGTGGGCAGATCACTTGACGTCGGGAGTTCGAGACGAGCCTGGCCAACGTGGTGAAACCCTGTCTCTACCAAAAATACAAAAGTTAGCCAGGCATGGTGGCCCATGCAGAAGGATCACTTGAACCCAGGAGGTGGAGGTTGCAGTGAACCAAGATTGTCAACCTGGGCGACAGAGCAAGACTCCATCTCAGAAAAAAAAAAAAAAAAAAAAAAAAAGGAAAGAAAGAAAAGAAAAAGAGTCTCTGGGCCAATACTGGCTTCCCCCAAAACAGGGCTCTAACAAAAGCAGGGCTGGAGAACATGGCCTTAGACTTCCTGTCAAAGTGGCAGCTGCTATTCCTTTTCCCCAAACCTCTGCCTATTCTATCCGTAGAACCCAAGGATGTGGTGCTAGGAAACGCCAATTTGAAGCACACTTGCTAGAGAAAAAAGAGCAAGGCGAGACAGTAAACACGTCTATGCCTCCAAAGTGGAGCAGATAAGCCAGCTGGGCTACCCAAACACCATGGCCAGGCAGATGCAAGGCAGGGAGAGAAACAGGAAGGAGCAAAGTGGTCAAGAGCCTTTCATGTACAGTGACAGTTCATCTCTGGCAGCCTTTCCTCCCCCTGTAACGAGAGACCCCAGACAAGGGAACATGAATGGTTTCCCAATACTCACCCCATGGGGGAAGAGGGCTGAGAGAAGTTCTGTCTTCCATACAGACAAAGGCAGAAACATGGGGAGGAGAGGGAGAAGTTTCCTCTCTCAATAGCAATGCCACACCTGATGGAAAGAAAAGGACTGAAAGTCAGCCTTGAGACACCCTCATTCATCCCACCTTGTGTCCAGACCATCCCTAATCTCTGCTGTTCTAATTGACCTGCCTTGACTTGGAGAGACCCTCCCAATATCTTCTTCCTGCCTGTAGACCTGCTCGGCCTTGTCTCTCCATCTCCCTAGGTTGACCCGTCTGTGCAGCAGGGACTCTGCAGCCACTCCCTGGGAAGCCCTCAACCTGCTCAGGAGACAATGGTTCTTGGTTGCCAATCTTGTCACACTTCCTGAAGTGCTGATGAAAGACAGTGAGGGCCCAGGCGTGGTGGCTCGCACCTGTAATCCCAGCACTTCGGGAGGCCAAGGTAGGCGGGCAACTTGAGACCAAGAGCTCAAGACGAGCCTGGCCAACATGGCAAAACCCCGTCTCTACTTTAAAAAAAAAAAAAAAAAAGTCAGGCTTGCTGGCACGTGCCTGTAATCCCAGCTACTCAGGAGGCTGAGGCACAGGTATCACTTGAACCCAGGAGGCAGAGTTTGCAGTGAGCCAAGATCACGTCACTGCACTCTAGCCTGGGCAACAGAGCCAGACTCCATCTCAAAAAAAAAGAAAAAGGCCAGGCTCAGTGACTCAAGTCTGTAATCCCAGCAGTTTGGGAGGCCTAGACAGGCAGATCATGAGGTCAGGAGATCAAGACCATCCTGACTAACACGGTGAAACCTCGTCTCTACTAAAAATACAAAAAAATTAGCTGGGTGTGGTGGCGGGCGCCTGTAGTCCCAGCTACTCGGGAGCCTGAGGCAAGAGAATGGCGTGAACCCAGGAGGCGGAGCTTGCAGTGAGCCAAGATTGTGCCACTGCACTCCAGCCTGGGTGACAGAGCGAGACTCCATCTCCAAAAAAAAAAAAAAAAAAAAAATTTATACCCAGGACACAGAACTAATTCCAAAGTCAAGTTTCATAAATGACCTGCCCACTCTCTCCTTTAGACAATAAGCAACATAGATGATTAAATAAAGATCCCTAATAACCAACCAGAGGACTGCCTCCTATTTCAGAAAATGGCCTTAGTTATGAAATAACCATAGATAACATATTTGGAGGGCCGGCCTCCTTTTCTGGGAACTAAGTTCTGCTCATAGTCCCTTAGCAGGGGTAGGTTTAGATGGCCATGACTCGTCTTAGGTTATTTTCCCCTCCCCTCCAGCTGTAGTTGATTGGACCAGGAGTGGTCACCTGATTTCAGAGAAGCTTATGTAAGTTGGTAAGTTCAGTCAATCAGATTCTCACTTGCATATACAAACTAACAGTATTTGGTGGTGGGCATTTGAGAAGGGCCTCACAGAATGGAAGTTGGAGTTAATGCCAGGGAAAATCCAAGCCACATGCAAGACAAAATTGGAGGGGAGAGGGTGGCCAGAGGAAGTGGATCAAGATGGTTTGCAAAGAGAATAAAGCAGACCAGGCAAGAAAATCCAAAGATGAGGAAAAATGGGAAGCGAGGAGAAGGGAGAAAGAGGATGGAAAGAAGGAAAGAGAAATGCAAAGAGACAGAGAGAGACATGGGAGGTGTTGGAGGAGGGAAATAAATCTTTCTGGCTTCTTGTGGCATCTCCATTACCAGCTTCAGTTTCTGAACGGTGTGTCTTTATTTCTATTTCTGTAACATGATTCCATATCCTTTTAGTAATCATCTGTTTCTTTAAGTTTCTGTTTCTCACAACCATTGAGCTCTGACTCAAACTATGATCTTAGCCTTGTAGCAGGATGGGGCAACTTGAGAGAGTTGGAATCTGCCACTGGACATTCTCTGTCAAGTGGAACAGGCACTGGAGGGACACAGCCAGTTGCAGGGACTAAACAAAATCGGGGGCAGTTTCCATATGGAAATCTGGACAGATGAGCAATCGGCATCTGAAAAGAGATTGTCAGAGAACTGGGTCCTGGGCTGAGAGACAAGAAAGGGCAGGAAGGGAGAAGGGAACTGGTCAAGTCAAAGCTGGGTTCTAGTTCTGGACATACTGGGTAGGGATTCACCCAAATGGATCCCATAACCAGAACCGGGGGCCAAGAGCTTGGGCCTTATCTTTTAAAGACTCTTATGGGGGAAAAAATCTCTTAAAAAAAATAAATAACATCTTTGTAAGTGTCTCTAAAGGCACCACACAGTTGGTGTCTTTATTTAAAGTGGTAGCTAATGCCAAGTCATTTCCTGCAAGCTTTGGAGGACTTGAACTCTAACTGCAAAGTGCCTGGGGCCTCTATCTCACTCCACAAATACTTCATACTCTTTTAGTTTATTGTTGTTATTGGCAGTAGCTATATTCTATAAAGTTGCCTCCAATGCTGAATTAGCAAACACTAAACCATTGCTCCCAGGAGAAATATAGGGTTAGGTTCCTATATACAGGGCAGGCCTCTGGTCACATTTTCACCAACAGGTCTATACATAACCTTATTTTGTGTGTGTTTTGCTTCAAGATGTCTTATTTAGTATATATTGTTGCCTCATTAACAGTGACTTCACAGCCAACAATGCAATAACTCACCTGAACAGTTCATCTAATAAATGTATTTTCTCTAGAAGAGCCCACTAGACAGCCCAACTGAACATTGAGGACTCCTGCCAATTTCTTGTACTCTCCTATGCTTCTGAGCCTTGCTACTTGTTATTGCTGCTTCTCTGAGTATCTTTTCCAATCCTCCCTCCCCACACTCTTTCTACAACTTGCCCTGCCCCCTAATACCCTGAGAGCTGGTGAACATCTACTGATTTTCCAGCCTTGCCTCCAGCACTACCTCCTCAGTGAAGCTTTTGCTGAAAATCCAGAGAGTCAGTGGTTCTCCCTCACTATCTGTTTCTGTATTAGCATTAGAACACTTACCATGCTAGTGGTATAATTCCTTACAAACGTGTTCCTCCCCAAAAGAATCAGAGTCCTTTTGGGGAAGAGAGCGTTATTAATTATTAGTTCTTGTAGCCATAGTGCCTAGCACAGCACCTGGCTCCTAAGAGTCACGCAATAAATATCTGACGAAAGAATCATCCAGGCAGGGAGGAAGCCCAGTTTCGAGAGTCTGTGCTGGGCTAATAGTAGTGGGAACTGTATCTGATTCTCAGTGAGCTTACCTGCTGATGAGACTTGGTCCTATCAGACGCTGAGCTTGCAGGAAGGGATCCAGCTGAGAAGAGAGGAGTCGACACCAGGTAGGACCTGGAAGCATTCATCATTGCAGACAGGTGAGTACAGGCCACCATTCGCTTTCAGTTAGAGGAGCGCTTATGTGCACTCACAGTTCTAGGCCTTGGAGGATCAGGCTGAATTGGTGGAGGGATCAAGGAGATGTCGCAGCTGGAAATAAAAAGAGATATATGTATTATGCAATTGCACTTACTTACATGAAAGTACTGAGAAGTCATTTGCTTCATTACCGTGCTACTAACACTGCTAGTTGTCACGCTGGGTCAAATAAATAAGTTATACAAAAAGCCATATGTACAGATCATTGCTTTCCTAACTTTTTGTCTCCCTCCTTTTATTAGTTTACCCGCGACCTCTATATTTTAAAAGATACTGTCATCCACCAGAGAAGTGGCATTTTTAGTAACTCCTTTTCCATTATTATTAGAGATACAGAACTGCCAATCAAGCTTCTGACCACCAAGAAATGCCACTTGGAGTTGCTCTATTCCAGCCAAAAGCAAAGAAGCTTGCTATTTACTCTTCTTAAGGTGCTTAAATATATTATTTCTACCTGGCTTTTAAAATATTGAAATACGGTGGGGCACGGTGGCTCATGCCTGTAATCCCAGCACTTTGGGAGGCCGAGGCGGGCAGATCACGAGGTCAGGAGATCGAGACCATCCTGGCTAACATGGTGAAACCCCGTCTCTACTAAAAATACAAAAAAATTAGCCGGGCGTGGTGGCGGGCACCTGTAGTCCCAGCTACTTGGGAGGCTAAGGCAGGAGAATGGCGTGAAGCCGGGAGGCGGAGCTTGCAGTGAGCCGAGATCGTGCCACTGCACTCCAGCCTGGGCAACGCAGCGAGACTCCATCTCAAAAAAAAAAAAAATTGAAATACACTTTGGGAGGTCGAGGCAGGCAGATCGCTTGAGCCCAGGAGTTTGAGACCAGCCTGAGCAATGTGGTGAAACCCCATCTCTACCAAAAAAAAAAAAAAAAAAAAAAAAAGCTAAAATTAGTCTGGAGTGGCGGCATGAACCTGTAGTTTCAGCTTCTTGGGAGGCTGAGGTGGGAGGATTGCTTGAGTGCAGGAGATAGAGGCTGCAGTAAGCTGAGATGGCACCACTGCACTCCAGTGGTGCCAAAAAAAAAAAAAATTGAAATAACTTCCCTATTACTCTTTACTAAGAGTGTCATGGGCCTCTTCAGAAACCTTGGGTTGAGAAAAACTGAAATCGATATCTGAATTCACCAGTGGTTCATGACAGTGGCGTAGATATGTAAAGATGCTACTTGGGTTTTTGCCCATGACTCACCCAGCCCAGTTTGAGAAAAACTGAAATCGACGTCTGAATTCAGCTGTGGCTCATGACAACAGTGTAGGTAAGTGAAGATGCTACTTAGGTTTTTGCCCATGACTCACCCAGCCTGGGTAAGGTGACTTTCAGCCTCTCTCCAGTGCTTTGTTCTCAATAGATCCACACGATCCTCCTCAGCTGTCCATACCCTTGGCATGGTGGGCTGTGATCTTTGGTTTTTCCTATATTTTCCACAGCACCCAGCACAGTGCCAATCAATGTTGATTGAATGATCACATTTTCAATGGTGGCTGCACAGCTCCCTGTGGTAAAGCATAAAATTCTCTTGTCTAAGGTCCCTCTTTTGATGTTCCTAGGGTCTCTGGGCCCTTTTTGCTGAGAAGATGTACAAGAAATGGCCAACCCTGTGCTAGAGAGTTCAGAAAAAGAATTCCAGGAAAGCTGTGGGGCACCGCGGAGATGGAGCAGGCTGCCATCTCATCGTCCCTGCACCAGTTTGAGGAAGTGAATTACATAATTATATGTTTGAAAGCTTTCATAGGCACATGAGATGAAATTCCTTAGCAGACCACTGTTCTATCCACAGGGAGAAGTTCCTGAGTTCCTTCTGCTTTATGGTTGACACTTGCCAGTTGGACATTCCTGTTCCCTGAATTCCTTCTCTGTCACCTCCTGGTCACCTCCTCCCTGCTGCTCAGAGTAACCTGTCAGCTCACCCAGGCTGGGCCTCTGAAGATCATGGAAATACCTTTGGCCGAGGTGCCAGTGAGGCCTGGATACTGATTCTAGACAGACAGAAAGCACTGAATTGGGAGGTAAGGCCCTAGGTTTTGCTTCAGCTCTGAAATTTACTCATCTGTGGGGCCTCAGTTTCTCCACCAAGGGTTGTCTGTTCTGGAGAAATGCAATCCCCTCTTCCATGGTCCCGTGAATCTGGCTGGAGCAAAGCACACAGCCACACTGACTGGCCTCACTTTCAACTCCTCACCATTAGTCTCAGGTAGGCACTCAGCACTGTCTAGAAGTCCTCACACATTTCTCCACGGGAGTTCCTCTCCCTTCTTCCAAACGAGTGCCCCGTACCTTCTCTGCTCTCCTCAAACCTTAGATCCTTTCCCCTTGCTCATTAGTCTCGGCTAATATGATATTGTTTATTTCACTGAAAAAAGTGGAAGCATCAGAAGGGAACCACCTTTCATCCTGTCACCAATCAGCCAACCCACCCACATCTGCGTCATCTGCTCGGCCTCCCCCATCCCTGCATCCCAGGTCTCTAAGGCTGAGCCTCCAGTACAGCGACCAATCTCTCAGTTTGCTTGGGTCTGAGGGACTGTCTGGGAGGTGGGACTTTCAGAATGGGCAAGTCCTGGACAAACGGGGACGAGTTGGTCACCCTACCTTCCCCTGTGCGCTAGATTCTACCTCATCATGGAATTGGGTGCTTGGCTCCTGTAATTGTGTCTTCTCGTTCCCACACCACCGTTTTTTCTTTCTTGTCTGAATGAGTCTCATTAGCACATAGACATGCCATGAATTTACCCATTTTTGGAAATCTCGGGAGAATCACTTGAGTCCAGGAGTTTGAGACCAGCCAGGGCAACATAGGGAGACCCCCAACTCTACAAAAAATACAAAAGTTAGTCAGGCATGGTGGTGTGCACCTGTAGTCCCAGCTACTCGGGAGGATGAGGTGGGAGGATTGCCTGAGCCTGGGAGGTCGAGGGTGCTGTGAGCCATGATCAGGCCACTGGACTCCAGCCTGGGCAACAGAGTGAGGTGCCAGTCTCAAAAACAAAAATGAAAATCCTTCCTAGGCCCCACTTTCCCTTCAGCTTCTGCTCCATCTCTCTGCTTGTCTTTAGAGCTAAACTAGCAGTTGGCCAGGTCGTACTTTCTCTACATACTGGCTTCCCGGCCTCCAGCTTCAGCACTGCAAGCTGGATGTCATGGGCCTTAACGCTGACTCCTAATGTGAGCCAGTGCTTCCCATATTACAGCTGGGGGTGCCAGGGGCCTGATGAATTGGGCTCAGTCCTTTTCACCTCCGGCTATGAACGCCTTGTCGCGGGGCCTTGCTCTGCTCATCTCTGCATGCCCATCGTCTAGGATATTGCCAGAGACATAGTAGGAGCACAATCACTATCTGCTGAGTACATGACCAAACACACAGGTAAATTTCAGGCCCAGTTCAAAGTGACCACTTTGGCCACACAGGCCTTGCCCTCCTCTGAACTTCTGGAGCACTTCTTGCCCTGGCTCAGTAGGTGACACTTAGCCACACTTCCGTGTCACATTATCCCTATTCCTATGTGGCTGTTTATCTCCAACGGTATACTAACTCGCAGGCGCCAGGTTTAGCCTTCCTGCATAAAGCTCGCTAGTGCCTTGTAGCAGCCTGTGCCTTCCATGGCATCCACAGCAGTCAATAAATATATGTGGCATGGCGGAATGCATCCGTCCACTGGTATAAATTGTGAAGTATTCGAATTGGTACACTTTTTCAGGTACAGCGGGCTATTCCAACAAAAGACATGGCTATTTCTTGTAGGAGTTTGCACGATAAAAGAATGAGGGGTTGGATAAAGAATGACAGAGGCCTATTGTTGCCTCATATGAGCCCACCTTTTTTTTTTTTTTAATTTTTATTTTACTTGAAGTTCCGGGATACGTGTGCAGAATGTGCAGGTTTGTTACATAGGTATATGCATGCACTGGTGGTTTGCTGCACCTCTCAACTCGTCATCTAGGTTTTAAGCCTCACATGCATTAGCTATTTGTCCTGATGCTCTCCCTCTCCTTCCCCTTACCTGACAGGCCCTGGTGTGTGACATTCCCCTCCCTGTGTCCATGTGTTCTCATTGTTCAGCTCCCACTTATGAGCGAGAACATGCGGTATTTGGTTTTCTGTTCCCGTGATAGTTTGCTGAGGATGATGAGGAGCCCACCTTTTGACCTACCCCAGGGCTCAGGAAAAACAGGAATTTGGGGCTCTGGGGAGAACCAGCAGCCTTCAGTGAAAAATCACTGAACAATGCTTGGGAGATGGGCTCATCAGGCTGCCTGGTATATCTTGGTAATATAATAAATCTGACCTCAGAATACATCACCTGGACGGGCCTGCTTTGAGCGCATTCCCCTAAAATGCTTTTTCGTCTCGTGTTTGGAATGTTTGGTTGTAGTTATAACAGCAGATTTCCCACCAAAGAAACATTTCAGTCCCTGCTGGATGAGGTTGGTTGTCTCTAATTTCCTCTCTTCAAACACTACCCTCTCCACCTGCAACTGCCCTCCTCCCCACAGTCTCCAAAGGAATACCCACTGAGGCGCTTGGGTGCCAGCCTCTGGCAGCCTTTTAGCTCTTCTCTTCCACGCCCTCCATTTTCTCCTCCCCTGGAAAGGCACCTGCAGCCCTAGCAAAAACATGGAAGTCAATTTGTGCGGCTGGTGCAAGCGTTTTAGCATATTGAGTGGTCCAAATATTTAAATATCTATGATATAGGAAGCGTGGAGAACATTAAAAACCATTTTCTCCCTGCTGATTGCAAGAGAAGAAATACACACAGTCCTGCTCTCCTGCACAGTTGCAAAACTGCTGGCCTAATCATATTGCTTATGTAAAGAACCTCTCCTGCCTCCACGAGTCTGGCTTTAGGTTGCATTTACGGTAAACAAAGATGTATTTTGGTGGGGGGGGCAGTTGGATTGAGTTTATTGTTTATGTAAATCTCTCAGAATGTGACATAGCAAGATAGCTTCCTATGTTGTGTTGATCCACATTTTAGGCCAACAGCCAGAGTATTTTATCTTTTCCTTCATTATAGTGATCTTCCAATTAGCCGTGGTCTGTAATACCCTGATTTTGGTGGCAGTGGTTTGGACAGGATTGTTTGATAGTTCTGCTCGAGAGGCAAAATAAGGGGCCTTATTATAGAAGTGCAGAGGTTGTGCAGGAGCTGAGTTCTGTTGCAAAGTTTGCCGATAAGGGGAAAACCGGCCCTTAAGCGTCCATTCTGTTCTGTATATTAACACTTCTAATCTGCACTGCTGATAAAACTGCAAGCCATTTGCCTTTGGAGGAATTAGTTCTGCCTCACTTGTGTAACCAGGCGATGGTGATTAACCTTTAAACTGTCCAATATTCCCAGCAGCCTCCTGCTCCAGATTAGAAACTATTTAGTTATGACCAACTAAATTAACAACACTCCCTCCTCTGAAGAATGAGATTTGGAAGGTGGATGCATTTTAAGGTGGAATTGTGTTTTGAATTGGTGATCCATCCTTCTAAGGTGTTTATGTCCTCATCCTTAAAGTTCAGGCTGCCACACTGGGCATGGAAGGCTCAGCCGGGGAGTGGGAAGGTAAGTAGAACAGGAGGGAGACCAGTTGTCCTGGCTGGATTTGTAGACACAAGGCTTTACGGGCACAAAAGAAACCTGTCTTGGGTTCAGATTTCCTTCCTTGTTATCATCCCAGGTGAAAAGGGGACGTTAGCTCTTCTGCAAGACCCAAACCGTGCCCACAGTGGGACTGAGCCGTTGTTCCTAATGGGAAGATTAAGGAATAAATAAAGTAGCTCCCTTACTCCCAATTTCTTCCTGGAGTTGAATGTCAGGAAAAGAGATGCTAACTAACTTTCATGTTCCAGACATAGGGATATGCCCACCGCAGGTGGGTCTACCCGGTTGAGCTGCAGCCTGCAGCCGTGCTAACAATCCTGGTTCAACCCTTTCCTATCTGCCCATTTCAAATGTGTAATTTATCAGTTGAAACATACCCTCGGTGGTGAGGGCCAGGCAATTATGTAATCGTGTCATGCCTTAAATCCCCAGATTGTTGGTCCTCCCTGGATAACAAATAAAATGGAGCAGCAATCCCCACCACCAGTACCCCACCACCACCCAATGCTGGTAGCGACCTTTTCTGTTTTACCAGTTTCATATTAGCTACCTCCTTAAGAACTGCTAATCTAGATACTGCATTAGCAGGATGTCAGTCAAGCCGTAGTCCACGGCAAAGCCTTCTTCATATACCAATTTAAATCATTCATGGTCTTTTCTTTGGCATTATTCAAAAGATCATAATAATTTTCTTGTGCCCACAGCACAAAAAAATCAATTATTTCCCCACAAAGACTTGAAAGTACTTAGCGAGTGCGGCAAGAAAAGCTGAGGGTGATATCAAATTGAAATTGCACTCATTACATACAACACAATTAGTTGCCACTAGCCTGGCCGGGCTTTAATTCTGAATGGCATATCTTTATTATTACAGAAACAAGCATGCAAATGGCATTGTTCAGGATTTGCCGAAATCAATAGGATATAGTGCTGTGTGTTTGGTGGCCACTGTCACTCACGCTGCTGTGGATGCGAGATAATGTGTGTGTTTGAATTAATGAAGGGAGCAGGCAACATCATAAGTGACACCCAAATAAAAGAAATGGGTACATGATATTTGTAATTATTCTACTTGTGTTTTTGTTGTAAATACTTGTGCTTTTTGTTTTTTAATCAAAGGATTAATTGCATTTTAATAAGGCATTATGATTTGCAGAGCTTTAGTTAATTAAAACTTGTAGTATATAATTATGAAGTGATGCTGAGATTTTCTAAAGATCACCCATATGTTTAGAATATGTATAATTTTTCTGTTAAGCAGTGGCAACCTCCCCTCCACCCCTTTTTCCTTGGTCCCTCCCCCAGCAACGGAAGACATGGATGACTTACATGAAACATTGGTGAATTGACAATTCTAGGTGGATCTCTCTAAGTGGCAAATAGAACCCAATTTAGTTTATTGCACAAACTAAAATGACTCTGAAGCAGCACTCATGTGAAAACTATAGCAGAAAACTTTCTCCTTGACACTTGCCTTGCAGCTAATCTTCTGGAGATGTAGCACTACAGAGGTTTGGGATGTTGATGTGAGTTTTAGAGTGCCAGCATTGAGATTTTAGACCTGGGTGAGGTGATCTCACTGAGTTGGAACCTGGTTAGTTCTCTGCAGCTAGGCCAAAACCCTGGTAGAGTCACCAAACCCCAGCTTGTCCTCTGTGACACACAAGAGCTTATTTGGGAGGAATGGGATGGGGAGAGGGGATGCTGAAAGTCAAGGGAGCTTGGAATTCCCTAGTGTTAACACATTAGTAATTCACAATGGAATCCAGCCCAGAGATGTATAATTGCGTTTCCTGTAGGTGTGTATTATGTGAAGACTGATGGATTAATTGCTAGATAGATGGAATAGAGCTAAGGTAAAACATTATTAAAAAGTTTTAAAATCTTAATGTAACATTTTGAAGTTTGCTTTGGGGATTATTTTTCAACTCAGTCTCCTACTTTTCCATTCTCTCTGGGATCAGGAGTCTTAGTTGTCTTTGCAGAAGGAGGGGTCCATTTGTTGGGAGCTCAGTATGTCCTTTATGAAGGCTAGGTGGCCCTGTGAGGGCAGGTGGATGTAGGAGCTAGGAGCTAGGATCTGGATCTCGTGCGGCCAGTGACGTGACAGGATGAGCTGACTATAAAAGCCTGGACTCTAGTTACCCTTTGGGGGTATTGCCTGGCCACCAAGGGCTAATTATTCCCTCCCTGTAAACACCCAGATGCTGCAATGAGTAGTATCAAAAATCCCTTCTACCCCCCACCACCCCCTGCAAAGCAAAGTGAAAGATGAAGTTGAAGGGAACATCCCGCGATGTTCATGCCCCAAGCCTGGTTCCCTGGGATGCCCACAAGAGTGCTCTAAAGTAGGGTGGCCCAAAGCTGATTTAAAATCTAATATTCTTAGGTTGGTCATGGCTTCCTATTTTAACTCCGAAAACCTAGAGCTTGAAAAGGTGGTTCATTCAAAGCTTGCTAAAATATTTGCTCAGCAGCACAATGGTGTCTGATGGAAAATAAACTCTTGTGGCTTGCTTCATCCTATCAGCCGCGGCCTGCAGCAGGGAAAGAATGAGGGGAGGTCAGTCAATTATGTGTGGTAATCACCGTAAGCATATTATCTGAGACACAGATGTCTTCTATGACCCCACACGACATGGCTATTAACCTTGGAGCAATATAAAAATGGAGTGGGCTTGGGGGGAGGTGTGGAGGTAGGCCAGACTTTCAGGCTAGCCTTGTTCACAGGCTCAGAAAAAAAAGTTGTGGACACGAAGACTATTTTCAGAAACCTGTGCAACAAACTGACCCCGGCTCACCGCGGCCGGATCCTCTCACCCCACCTTGCCAGAGACCTTTCTGTAGGCCTAGTCATGTGTTTAAGTACTTGCCTCATCTGAAAATGAGACTGACAAATTGACTTGGGAGATATCTCGTACACACAATGGCCCCGGAATGCTACTTTCTTTTCACCAGAGAAAAGGAGAGAGGGGAAAGCAATTTGGGTGTTTATGTGTGTGTTTAAATAAGTCCCCCTCCAATTGTGGATGTGGGTGGTGAGGGAGGACATTGGGGTCACCCAGGCATGTTGGGGGGACCCAGTGAGGCTGCCCAGGGGACACGGACTCTTGGAAGTCAGGGTTGTTGTGCCTAATGGGCTTTTACCCCATATCTAGCCCTGATTTTGTGGTCTTTCCACAAAGTTCATGCTAGAGCCTGGCACGGGACTGGGCACAAGGGGATGTTCCATGAAAGCTGTTGCTGGTTTGGTGACTGGCCCCGGATGCACACATTTAGGTAAATACTTGCCCTCTGAAACACCCTGGAGCAGGTACTGAGGACTCAAAAATAAATAAACCTGCTTCCAGTGCCCCAGGAGCTTAGAATGTACAGGGGTGAGGATGGAGGAAAGCCTTGAACATAAATGAGTGTAAAAAACATGTGTCAGATGGTGGAAGAGGCCTATCCAAAGGGTCCATGTAGAAAAGAAGAAAGGATTGTTCTAGCCACAGGGCTTGGAAAATTTCCCTAGAGATGATACTTGAGCTGGCATGCCTGAACTGATAATAATAACCATCTTTTTGGAGGACTTGCTAGGAGCAGGGGACTGTCCTAGGCATGTTCCTTGTGTATTGTCTGATTCTCACAACAATCCCGCAAGCAGCATTGGACCAATCAGGAAGCTGAGGCTCCAGGGAGGTAAAGCTACTTGCTCCAGGTCTCATAGCTGGTGAGCAGTAGAGCTAAGATTACAATTGGATCCCGTTGGATCTAAACTCCACTAAAAAGGACAATGTGTTTGCCTGTTGTGCAAGAGGGACAGCATTTGAGGTGAAGGGAGGAGTGCAGATAAGAGTTGGAGGCATGTCCTAGGAAGTGCAAGAACCGTTGGGGGTTCGAATAGGCAGGTGTGTGACCAGCAAGCCAGCGAGGTAGTCAGACCCAGTCGTGGGACCATTGGCTTAATTCTGTCAGCAACAGAAGGACAGCATGGTCAGAAGCATGTTTCTAAAAGGGTTCTTTGAGAGTTGCAGGGCAAATGAATTGGAGGGACTGAGGATTGGAGACCAGAAGCCAGTTGGGGGGCAATTGCAGCTAGTACCACTGCAGGTGGTGAGCAGGACGATGATGGAAGGCAGCGACGGAGGCCCAGTGTGTTAGAGATGGGCTGGGAGAGCTTGGCAGCTGACAGGATGCAGTGGGGAGGGAAAGGGAGGAGTCCAGGATGACTCAGCCCCTTATGTGTCATTCAGTGGATGCTACTTTCACCTCTTTTTTTATGATAAAGAAATCAAAGTTCAAAAATGTTGAGTCAATTGCTCAAAGTCAAGTAACTTGTCTTTTCTCCAAGTCAGGTTTGTAACCAAGCCTCTGGCTTTGTAGCCAAGGCTGGTTCTTGCCCACTATGCTCTTCTGTCTGTGTGCGTGTGTGTGTGCGTGTGTGTGTGTGTGTGTGTGTGTGTGTGTGTGTGTGTGTGTTCGCGGGGCGGGGGGCAGCAAATTACTCCTTTAATCTGTGTCCTCCTGCCCTTTCATGTGCCTCCTTCTTTCTTCCCTTTCCCTAAACTTTCACCACTGAAAAAGAATTTGGGTGGCATATTATCAAAACTGCAGTGGCAACCCCAGCTACTTTTATAGTTAAAAGCTGTTATAAGAAGGCGATATTGCCAAATGGACTACAGAAGATATTGTGTTGTAACATATTAGAAAAGTAACTTAAAATAGCTGAATGTACTCCTGCCATGGTGAGCTTGACTTGTAAATGACCCTATTTAATTTACTCTTACAAAGTCATAGCAGACATGCTTGGGGGTCTTTTCAGCATCCTCTCTACTACCTTCCATCTCCCTAACAGAGATGATTTGGTTGAGGTGTCCGCCTGACTCAGTGTGGCCTTCTGCTTCTGGGGAAGTTGGCTCGGGTCTTAGCCTCAAAGGGCAAATCTTGATTGGTTCGAGCTAGTCGTATGGTCCCCTGGGCCTGGGTGGGTAATGTAATGAAATGGTCAATAAAACATGGATAGATATGCTGGCATCCTTCTGGGAAATGTTCCCTGTTTCCTGAGGAAATACCTCTGTCTCAGTCCATTTGAGCTGCTATTTAAAAATACCTTAGACTGGGTAACTTATTAACAATAGAAATGTATGGCTCACAGTTCTGGAGGCTGGGAAGTTGAAGACCAAGGTACCAGCAGATTCGGCCCATTCCTCATAGATGGTGCCTTCTATGTGTCCTCACATGGTGGAAGGGCAAAAGAGCACTAATTCTGTTCATGAGGAGGCCCCATGACCTAATCACCTCCCCGAGGCCTCCCCTAATACCATCACGTTGGGGGTTAGGTTTCTTTCTTTCCTTCTTTTTTTGGAGATGGAGTCTGGAATGCATTGGCACAATCACAGCTCACTGAAGCCTCAAACTCCTAGGCTCAAGCAGTCCTCCTGCTTCAGCCTTCTGAGTAGCTGGAAATACAGATGCATGCCACCATGCCTGGCTAAATTAAAAAAAAAAAATTTGGCTGGGCGCAGTGGCTCACACCTGTAATCTCAGCACTTTCGGAGGCCAAGGCTGGCAGATCACCTGAGGTCAGGAGTTTGAGAGCAGCCTGGCCAACACGCTAAAACCCTGTCTCTACTAAAAATACTAAAAAATTAGCCGGGCATGGTGGTGTGCGCCTGTAGTCCCAGCTACTTGGGAGGCTGAGGCAGGAGAGTCACTTGAACCCGGGAGGCAGAGGTTGTAATGAGTCAAGGTCATGCCAACTGCACTCCAACATGGGCAATAGAGTGAAACTCCTCAAAAAATTAAAAATTTTTTTTAGAGATAGGGTCTCACTCTGTTGCCTAGGCTGGTCTCGAACTCATGGTCTTAAGTGATCCTCTCAAAGTGTTGGGATTACAGGTGTAAGCCATGGCATAGGGGGTTAGGTTTCATCATAAGAATGTGGGGGAGGTGGGGGGGGGAATAAAATTCAGATCATAGCATCCTCTTTCCCCAGGAGGAAAGGGTCTCTTTTACCTCTATAATGTGTCATGTTTGGGTGTGATATCTACAAATGCAGTGTCCATCCTATGATCACAAGTAGAGCAAGATATACACTCAGCAAAGGCAGAGCAGAAAGATGAAATGACCCGAGTTGTCGATGAGGTAGCCACCAAGCATAAACTATGCGGTTGGACTACCTGTGGACCTTGCGTGAGGTGTGATTATTTTAAATTTCCCTGGTAAGTCATGTTTGTTAAAAATTATGGTAAAATATACACATAACATAAATTTTACTATTTAAACCATTTTTAAGTGTATAGTTCAGTACTTTAGTAAGTACATTCACATTGCTGTACAACCGTTACCACCATCCATCTTCAGAACCTCCACCTTCGAAAACTGTAATTATGTACCCATTAAACACTAACTTCCTATTCCCCCTTGCACCAGCTCCTGGCAACCACCATTCTATTTTCTCACACTGTGAATTTGACTACTCTAGGTACCCCAGATAAAAGGAATCTTACAGTATTTGTTCCTTTGACTGGCTTCTTTCATTTAGCGTCACGTCTTCCAGCTTCATCCATATTGTAGGACGTGTAAGTCACTTTGAGATGGGTTTTCTGTTACTTGCAACTGAAGGCATCACAAGTCATAAACCCATCAAATCAAGGTTTAAATTTGGTCTTGCCATCACTGACTCTCAAGTGTAATGGCTAAGAGCATGGACTCTGGAGCCCAAACCCCTAGGCTTACATCCTCACTCTACCACTTACTAGCTGTGTGAACTCAGATAATGTGCTTACCTCTCTGTGCGCCAGCCTTCCTAACTGTAAAATGTGAACAATAGTATTTATTGTGGCATAGGGTTGCTGGAGAACTGAGTTATTACATATAAACAACCAAGTGGGTGGTGGCTGGCACATAGTTCCTCCTCTCTTTTTTTTCTCCTCCTCCTTTTTCCTCGTCCTCTTCCTTCTTCCTCCTGTTCCTTCTTCTTCCCCTTCCCCTTCTTCTTTGGCTTCTTCTTCCCCTCCTCCTCCTTCTTCTTCCTTCTCCTTCCTGTTCTCCTTCTTCTTCCTTCTCCTTCCTATTCTCGTTCTTCTTCCCCTTCTCCTTTTCCCCCTTCTTCTCCTTTGTCTCCTTTCTTCTTCTTTGCTATGAGCAGGCAGCCATTTTAGCAGCTTTCCCTGAATGGCCTGCATGAGTTTGTCCTACACCCAGCCTACCTTTAGCATATGGAGGGTCTGGAATTGCTCACCTCTGCTGTCATCCATTGTTGCTCTGCCTGGAATGAAGATTCTGGGCCTTCTCAGTCTTTCTTACTTGAGTCTTTCTGCTCCCATCTGAGCAACATGTCCAGCATCCTCCTGTTCCCCATTCAATTCTGGAAGGACCAGCCCAGAGGTCTCAGGTCCCAGAAGCCTAGAGGTGGCTGGTGCTGGGGACAGAAGACTGGGTGGGATCAAGGAGGGAGGTACTGGAGTCATGGTGTTGGACGCGGGTGCATGGATGGGAAAGAGCAGAGTGAGCCTGGCCCCTTGCCCGCCTGTCTGGGAATCTGAGGAGATGAGATGCAGCAAGAATCTGGTGGGTGAGCTAAGGGAGGATCAGCAGGCACAGAAAGCTCCAGAGACTGGGGTGTAGACCCAGACACACTTGCTTTGCCTCTAGCGGCTCTGGGAAAGGGTCTAAACAGCCCACTGTTGTCACAGTGGCGCTACAGATGTGACTAAGGAAGGAGGAGAGGATAAGAAAATTGCCTTAAAGAGTAGAGGGTAGGAGTTAAAGAAGCAACTCTAGAGGTAGAGAGAGGGGTGTGTGTGTGTTGGGTTGAGGGGGAGAGAGAGAAGAAAGAGAGAGAAATGTGTCTCAATTTCTCCATCTGCATCAAGAGGATTAAAAAAATGGCTGCCTTTCTTATATTAGGAGGATTTTGCCAAGAACAAATTCATGCATTAGAAAGTGCTTTGCAGACCAGGTGCAGTGGCTCATACCTGTAATTCCAGCACTTTGGGAGGCCGAGGTGGGAGGATCACTTGAATCTAGAAATTGGAGACCAGTCTGGGCAATATAACGAGATCTCATCTCTACTAAAAATAAAAAAAATTACCCCAGTGTGGTGATGCATGCCTGTGGTCCCAGCTACTTGGGAGGCTGAGGCAGGAGGATTGCTTGAGCCCAGAAGGTCGAGGCTGCAGTGAGCTGAGATTGCACCACTGCACTCCAGCCTGGGTGATAGAGCAAGGCCCTGTATCAGAAAGAAAAAGGTGCTTTGCAAAGAACAAAGGCTTTAAAAGACGTCATTTGGACCTAACCCCATGGTGATGGGAGGAAATCTGCACTTTGATGTGGTGAGGACACCACCTTGTTTGTGCCACATTTAGCCGCCAGTGGAGGGAGGCACAAAAAGGCATCTTAGGAGACCTACATGCTGATTTTTCCCTATCTCCTCCACAGAAACAATCTTGTCTGCAGAGTAGGCTCTGGAGTGCCGGGTTGGGCTGTAACTCTTGGGAAACTCAGTTGCACAGAAGGGAAAGCAAACTCAGATTTTATGAGTAGGAGGGAAGCCAAGAGGGGCAAGTGCCACTAGATGCAGGGTGGCCGCCTGATAAAGTGTATATTTGGTGGAGGGACAAGAAGGAGATAAAAGATTAAAAATGTAATAGAAGATTTGCTTACACTTCTTGGAATGGTAATTAAATTTATTTATAGTTATGAAAACTTTGGGGAAGGGAGGAAAAGCAATTTAAATGCTGAGTTTTCACAGGGCAGCTGCAAATGGCTTGCTTTAACGGTGCCTCGGAAGGTTAACAGAATGGCAGGGAGGTCAGACTGAAGTGCATATGATAAGTGACAAGTGTTAACATGGCAAATCATGTATTTAAAATTACTCTGAGCTTTATCAAATGTTTCCTCTCGAAAATAAACTATCCTGGAAGGAAAGGTTAACAGAGGAAAGAGTATTACTCTAATGTTCTCGTGATGACCTGGGGGAGGGGCTGGAGATTCTGTAATGTGGGAGAAGTGATGATAAATATAAATAGGTTGTTATGTTATTAACAGCAAAGAAACAAAAATATTCAACTTACAGTGCACTATAAGGAAAGGCAAGTGAATGTTCCTTCCCCTCTTATTCTTCCCTGTCTCCATTAGCTAAGCAGCTTCCCAGCCAACCCTTAGAGTGGAAAGGAGACACACAGCCGATGAGATACTAAAGAAAGAGTAATAGCCAGTGCCTCTGCAGCTGGAACTGTCCATGGGCAGCTTTGGCCATTAAGAGGAAGTCATCGGATTCTCTGAAGTCCTCCATCCACTGCTCCTCTCACCTGGTCTCCATCTCTCCCAGGATTCTCTCTGCCCCTGTCTGGAGGAAGGGCTAAGATGGGCAACAGAGCAAAGCAGAGTCATGCCTGCAACCCAGCCTGGCCAATGGGACAAAGTTATGGAGTGTTAATGAGGGTCATAGACTTTGCCACCATCTTTTCCTCTTAGCCTCAGTTTCCTCCAACTTACTGGAGCAAAACCTCAAGTGGTTGGATGAAGCAGTAGGAGCAACCTCCTTTAAAGTCAAAAACAAATCAGAGGCCGGGTGTGACAGGTCATGCCTGTAATCCCAGCACTTTGGGAGGCCAAAGCGGGCAGATCACTTGAGGTCAGGAGTTCAAGACCAGCTTGGTCAACATGGTGAAATCCCGTCTCTACTAAAAATACAAAAATTAACTGGTAATGGTGGTGCACACCTGCAGTCTTAGCTACTTGTAAGGCTGAGGCAGGAGAATCGCTTGAACCTGGGAGATGTAGATTGCAGTGAGCCAAGATGGTGCCACTGCACTCCAGCCTGGGCAACAGTGTGAGACCTCTGTAACAAACAAACACACACACACACACACACACACACACACACACACACACACACACACAAGTCAGGGATGGTCTTTTTGATTGCCATTAGTTAATACTGTCCCGGAAGAACTGTCCAGCACAATGAGACAAGAAATAAATGAAATTATCATTTGTTTTACTTATGTTGTTATTTTTTTTTACAAGAGGGACTAAACCAATAAGACAATCAACTAAAAAACTGCTACAATTCAGTAACATAGCTGGTTATAAAGTTAATTATAAAGAAATTTATGGCATTTCTAAATAAAAGTTAGAGATAATGCAAGAAATGATACTATGAATAAACCAAGGAAGGTTCAAGAGCTGGATCATTTAAAATGCTAATGAATGGCAACATAAATCAAAAAAGATGTGAACAGACAAACCCCATATTCTTGTAAGGAAAGATTCAACATCATAAAGATGTTAATAGTCCCTAAATTAATCTCTAAATCCCAATGAGTTTTGTTTTTGTTTTTTTTGTTTTTGTTTTTGTTTTTGTTTTTTTGGCTAGGGCAAGGAAAGTTACCAGACAAGCAGACACTAAATTTCACATGGAAAAATAATCAAGTAAAAATAGCCAAAAAAAAAATTATAAAAGTGATGAGGGGAAGTGGCCCAGACAGATATTAAAATATATTATAAAACTGCAAAATTAAAGCAGTTAAGTACTGGCACATAGACAGATCAATGAAACTATGTATAAAAATTAATTTGTACTCCTGTCTTAGATCTTAGACTTAAAGATCCAGATATCCAGATAGGTCAAAGATCTTACAAATAAAATTTAAAGGAGCAAGAAGGAAGCAAGAGCAAGTTTTTTAATGACCCTAGAGTGAGGAAAGCATCTTCAGGTATGCCATGAGACCCAGACACTATAAAAAGAAAAAAATTGATAAATGCAATTGTATAAAAATTGAAGTTTATGCATGGGAAGAAACACCACAAATAGTGTCAAAAACAAACAGAAAGCTGGAAAAAAAAGATTTGCAACTCATATCTTCTAAACAAAGGACAAATTACCTTTTTAATTCTTATTGTTATTTGTTTTTAGAGATGGGGGCCTTGCTATGTTGCCCAGGCTGGTCTTGAACTCCTGGCTTCAAGTGATCCTCCCACCTTGGCCTTTCAAAGTGCTGGGATAACAGGCATGTGCCACCAGGTTCCACCAACTAATTACCTTAATATGAAAAGTTTCCATAAGTCAGAGAGCAGAAGACCAACTAACAAAAAATAAAATATAAATAATTTTTAAAAGTGAAAAGAGGCCTAATGGCTCTCATAGTAGAAGAGATATGAAATGAAACAACCACAAATTACCATTTTTCACTTATCAAATAGGAAGAAAATTGAAAATGTATTGGAAAAAGTTTAGGGAAATAGAAACTCTGCTGATGGGAGTAAAAATTAATATAATCCTTATGAAGAGCAAGTTGGAAATGTCTATAAAAAGTACAAATTGAACATTCTCTTTGACTCAGGAATTTAGTATCTAGGAATTTATTCTATTGATTTCTTTGCACAAGTATATTTAAGAATATTTATTGAAGTATATTTGTAATAGCAAAAATGGGAAATAACCTAAATGCTCATCCCTGACATTGGTTGAATAAATTATTGTTCTTTCATGCAGGGCTGTGAAACAATCTCCAAACTGTATTTGTAAGTGAAAAAGAGTGAAGTGCATTCTATTCAACATAAATGAATCCTAAGAATATAATATTCTGCAAAAATTTAAAAAATAAGACCACAAAGAGTACATAAATATGATTCCATTAATATAAACTTCTAAAACAGGTATGGCTAAACTTTATTGTTTAGAGATACATTCAGAGGAGGCAAAACTGTAGAGAAAAGCAAGGAAATTAATATCACAAAAGTCAAGATAAAGCTCTATCTGCAAGGAGGGAACCAATGAGAAGGAAGGGCAAACAGGAAGCTTGTGGAGTGCTGACAATGTTCTGCTTCTTAATCTGGGTGCTAGCTACATAGGTGTACACTTTTTAGTTATTAACTAAACTCTACATATATTTTTTTTGCATTTTATGTGTGCATTATTTTCCCCAATAACTTTTGTCACAAAAAGACGGTGCAGAACTATGTATATTGTGTTATATCATTCATTTTCTAAAATAAGATAAACATATTTGCTTACCTATGCTTTAAAATAACTCTGAAAGACAGACACACAACTGATAGCAGAATTTGCTTCTGGGGAACTGAGCTACTTGAGGACAGAGATCTTTCTATAGAAAGAAGGGAAACCTACTTTCCATTGTGTACCCGTTAGTGCCTTTTGAATGCTTAACAGGTGCATCTATTACCTTTTCAAAAACAATTTTAAAAGCACTGAATAAACTTTAAGATGATCCATACTAAAGATAGGTAAACATTTTTAAGTGGACTTTTACAGAAAGGGAACTAAAAACATAATGTACCCTGATTCTAGGGAAATAGCCATAAAAACAACTTCATCTATTGGTTAGGGCATTGTAGGGAACGGAATTCACTGTAGCAAGTTCAATAGAAAGGAGTTTCTTGGAGGGTATTAAATAGCTCACAGAATCATTGCACTAAAGAAACAGACTCGAGGTTGAGCTTTCAGAAACAGTCCCCAAAGTCACCCTAAATTGGGCCACCAAGATAGCTGCTGCCTCTTACATGATCTGAAGCCATCATGATCAGGAAGCTGCCCCTTTGGTTGACATCAGCCAAATGGATTCCCTGTACCCTGAAGACAAGTGACCAGACCCTGGGACCCCAATAATGCTGCTGCAGAAGACAAATGCCTCCAAAACTGTGTTAGCTAGCAGGTGCAACCCAAACCAAAATGATAGAAATATTAAAACCAAATGGACAGCAAAAGGTATACAAGACAAATACTAATCAAAATAACCATGTCAGACAAAATATAATTTAAGGCGAGAAGCATAAATATGATGAAGTGGGACATTGCATAATGGAAAGAACAATTCACAAATAAGATACAATTATCGGGGTGGTTCCAAGATGTCCAAATAGGAACAGCCCCAGGCTATAGCTCCCAGCGTGAGTGACACAGAAGATGGGTGATTTCTGCATTTCCAACTGAGGTACCGGGTTCATCTCACTGGAGTGAGTTGGACAGTGGGTGCAGGACAGTGGGTGCAGCCCACCACCGAGCTAGAGCCGAAGCAGGGCGAGGCATCACCTCACCCGGGAAGCGCAAGGGGTAAGGGAATTCCCTTTCCTAGCCAAGGGAAACCATGACACACAGCACCTGGAAAATCAGGTCACTCCCACCCTAATACTAAGCTTTTCCAAGGGTCTTAGCAAATGGCACACCAGGAGATTATATCTCCCACCTGGCTCGGAGGGTCCCACGCCCACAGGGCCTCCCTCCTTGCTAGCACAGCAGTCTGAGATCTAACTGCAAGGCAGCAGCGAGGCTGGGGGACGGGCACCCGCCATTGCTGAGGCTTGAGTAGGTAAACAAAGTGGTTGGGAAGCTCGAACTGGGTGGAGCCCACCACAGCTCAAGGAGGCCTGCCTGCCTCTGTAGACTCCACCTCC
This sequence comes from Macaca mulatta, assembly GCF_049350105.2. Lineage (NCBI taxonomy): Eukaryota > Metazoa > Chordata > Mammalia > Primates > Cercopithecidae > Macaca > Macaca mulatta. Next base: position 79,977,139 of record NC_133418.1, on the reverse strand, counting down.
GGGGACAGGGCATAGCCAAACAAAAGGCCGCAGAAACCTCTGCAGATTTAAATGTCCCTGTCTGACAGCTTTGAACAGACTAGTGGTTCTTGAGAACAGACAGACTGCCTCCTCAAGTGGGTCCCTGAATCCCGAGTAGCCTAACCAGGAGGCACCCCCCAGTAGGGGCAGACTGACACCTGACACGGCCGGTTACCCCTCTGAGACGAAGCTTCCAGAGGAACGATCAGGCAGCAACATTTGCTGTTCAGCAACATTCACTCTTCTGCAGCTGATACCCAAGCAAACAGGGACTGGAGTGGACCTCCAGCAAACTCCAACAGACCTGCAGCAGAGGGTCCTGACTGTTAGAAGGAAAAATAACAAACAGAAAGGACATCCACACCAAAACCCCATCTGTACATCACCATCATCAAAGACCAAAGGTAAATAAAACCACAAAGATGGGGAAAAAACAGAGCAGAAAAGCTGAAAATTCTAAAAATCAGGGCACCTCTCCCCCTCCAAAGGAATGCAGCTCCTCGCCAGCAACAGAACAAAGCTGGATGGAGAATGACTTTGACGAGTTGAGAGAAGAAGGCTTCAGAGGATCAAACTTCTCCGAGCTAAAGGAGGAAGTTCAAACCCATTGCAAAGAAGCTAAAAACCTTGAAAAAAGATTAGATGAATAGCTAACTAGAATAACCAATGTAGAGAAGTCCTTAAATGACCTGATAGAGCTGAAAACCATGGCATGAGAACTACATGACAAATGCACAAGTTTCAGTAACTGATTCGATCAACTGGAAGAAAGGGTATCAGTGATTGAAGATCAAATGAATGATCTTCAATTCATCAAATGAATGAAATGTAGTGAGAAGAAAAGTTTAGAGAAAAAAGAGTAAAAAGAAATGAACAAAGCCTCCAAGAAGTATGGGACTATGTGAAAAGACCAAATCTACGTCTGATTGGTGTACCTGAAAGTGATGGGGAAAATGGAACCAAGTTCCATTTTGCAGGATATTATCCAGGAGAACACTCTGCAGGATATTATCCAGGAGAACTTCCCCAACCTAGCAGGGCAGGCCAACATTCAAATTCAGGAAATACAGAGAATGCCACAAAGATACTCCTTGAGAAGAGCAACTCCAAGACACATAATTGTCAGATTCACCAAAGCTGAAATGAAGGAAAAAAATGTTAAGGGCAGCCAGAGAGAAAGGTCAGGTTACACACAAAAGGAAGCCCATCAGACTAACAGCAGATCTCTTGGCAGAAACTCTACAAGCCAGAAGGGAGTGGTGGCCAATATTCAACATTCTTAAAGAAAAGAATTTTCAATCCAGAATTTCATATCCAGCCAAACTAAGTTTCATAAGTGAAAGAGAAATAAAATCCTTTACAGACAAGCAAATGCTGAGAGATTTTGTCAACACCAGGCCTGACCTACAAGAGCTCCTGAAGGAAGCACTAAACATGGAAAGGAACAACTGGTACCAGCCGCTGCAAAAATATGCCAAAATGTAAAGACCATCAATGCTAGGAAGAAACTGCATCAACTAACAAGCAAAATAACCAGTTAACATCATAATGACAGGATCAAATTCACACATAACAATATTAACCTTAAATGTACATGGGCTAAATACTCCAATTAAAAGACACAGACTGGCAAATTGGATAAAGAGTCAAGACCCATCAGTGTGCTGTATTCAGGAGACCCATGTCACATGCAGAGACACACACAGGCTCAAAATAAAGGGATGGAGGAAGATCTACCAAGCAAATGGAAAACAAAAAAAGGCAGGGGTTGCAATCCTAGTCTCTGATAAAACAGACTTTAAACCAACAAAGATGAAAAAAGACAAAGAAGGCCATTACATAATGGCAAAGGGATCAATTCAACAAGAAGAGCTAACTATCCTAAATATATATGCACCCAATACAGGAGCACCCAGATTCATAAAACAAGTCCTTAGAGACTTACAAAGAGACTTAGACTCCCACACAATAATAATAGGAGACTTTAACACCTCACTGTCAACATTAGACAGATCAACGAGACAGAAAGTTAACAAGGATATCCAGGAATTGAACTCAGCTCTGCACCAAGCAGACCCAATAGACATCTACAGAACTCTCCACTCCAAATCAACAGAATATACACTCTTCTCAGCACCACATTGCACTTATTCCAAAATTGACCACATAGTTGGAAGTAAAGCACTCCTCAGCAAATGTAAAAGAACAGAAATTATAACAAACTGTCTTTCAGACCATAGTGCAATCAAACTAGAACTCAGAACTAAGAAACTCACTCAAAACCGCTCAACTACATGGAAACTGAACAACCTGCTCCTGAATGACTGCTGGGTACATAACGAAATGAAAAAATAAAGATGTTCTTTGAAATCAATGAGAACAAAGATACAACATACTAGAATCTCTGGAACACATTCAAAGCAGTGTGTAGAGGGAAATTTATAGCACTAAATGGCCACAAGAGAAAGCAGGAAAGATCTAAAATTGACACCCTAACATCACAATTAAAAGAACTCGAGAAGCAAGAGCAAACACATTCAAAACCTAGCAGAAGGCAAGAAATAACTAAGAGCAGAACTGAAGGAGATAGAGACACAAAAAAACCTTCAAAAATCAATTAATCCAGGAGCTGGTTTTTTAAAAGATCAACAAAATTGATAGACCGCTAGCAAGACTAATAAAGAAGAAAAGAGAGAAGAATCAAATAGATGCAATACAAAATGATAATGGGGATACCACCACCAACCCCACAGAAATACAAACTACCATCAGAGAATACTATAAACACCTCTACGCAAATAAATTAGAAAATCTAGAAGAAATGGATCAATTCCTGGACACATACACTCTCCCAACACTAAACCAGGAAGAAGTTGAATCCCTGAATAGGCCAATAGCAGGCTCTGAAATTGAGGCAATAATTAATAGCCTACCAACCAAAAGAAGTCCAGGACCAGATGGATTCACAGCTGAATTCTACCAGAGGTACAAGGAGGAGCTGGTACCATTCCTTCTGAAACTATTCCAATCAATAGAAAAAGAGGGAATCCTCCCTAACTCATTTTATGAGGCAAATATCATCCTGATACCAAAGCCTGGCAGAGACACAATAAAAAAAGAGAATTTTAGACCAATATCTCTGATGAACATCGATGCAAAAATCCTCAATAAAACACTGGCAAACCGAATCCAGCAGCACATCAAAAAGCTTATCCACCATGATCAAGTGGGCTTCATCCCTGGGATGCAAGGCTGGTTCAATATACACAAATCAATAAACGTAATCCAGCATATAAACAGAACCAAAGACAAAAACCACATGGTTATCTCAACAGATGCAGAAAAGGCCTTTGAAAAAATTCAACAGCCCTTCATGCTAAAAACTCTTAATAAATTAGGTATTGATGGAATGTATCTCAAAATAATAAGAGCTATTTATGACAAACCCACAGCCAATATCATACTGAATGGGCAAAAACTGGAAGCATTCCCCTTGAAAACTGGCACAAGACAGGGATGCCCTCTTTCATCACTCCTATTCAACACAGTGTTGCAATTTCTGGCCAGGGCAATCAGGCAGGAGAAAGAAATAAAGGGTATTCAATAGGAAAACAGGAAGTCAAATTGTCCCTGTTTGCAGATGACATGATTGTATATTTAGAAAACCCCATCGTCTCAGCCCAAAATCTCCTTAAGCTGATAAGCAACTTCAGCAAAGTCTCAGGATACAAAATCAATGTGCAAAAATCACAAGCATTCTTATACACCAATAACGGACAGAGAGCCAAATCCTGAGTGAACTCCCATTCACAGCTGCTTCAAATAGAATAAAATACCTAGGAATCCAACTTACAAGGGATGTGAAGGACCTCTTCAAACCACTGCTCAATGAAATAAAAGAGGACACAAACAAATGGAAGAACATTCCATGCTCATGGATAGGAAGAATCAATATCATGAAAATGGCCATACTGCCCAAGGTAATTTATAGATTCAATGCCATCCCCATTAAGCTACCAATGACTTTCTTCACAGAATTGGAAAAAACTACTTTAAAGTTCATATAGAACCAAAAAAGAGCCCACATTGCCAAGACAATCCTAAGTCAAAAGAACAAAGCTGGAGGCATCACACTACCTGACTTTAAACTATACTACAAGGCTACACTAACCAAAACAGCATGGTACTGGTACCGAAACAGAGATGTAGACCAATGGAACAGAACAGAACCCTCAGAAATAATACCACACATTTACAACATTCTAATCTTTTACAAACCTGACAAAAACAAGAAATGGGGAAAGGATTCCCTATTTAATAAATGGTGCTGGGAAAACTGGCTAGCCTTATGTAGAAAGCTGAAACTGGATCCCTTCTGTACACCTTATATGAAAATTAATTCAAGATGGATTAGAGACTTAAATGTTAGACCTAAAACCATAAAAGCCCTAGAAGAAAACCTAGGCAATACCATTCAGGACATAGGCATGGGCAAGGGCTTCATGTCTAAAACACCAAAAGCAATGGCAACAAAAGCCAAAATTGACAAATGGGATCTAATTAAACTAAAGAGCTTCTGTACAGCAAAAGAAACTACCATCAGAGTGAACAGGCAGCCTACAGAATGGGAGAAAAATTTTGCAATCTATTCATCTGACAAAGGGCTAATATCCAGAACCTACAAAGAACTCAAACAAATTTACAAGAAAAAAAACACAATCCCATCAAAAAGTGGGCAAAGGATATGAACAGACACTTCTCAAAAGAAGACATTTATGCAGCCAACAGACACATGAAAAAATGCTCATCATCACTGGCCATCAGAAGAATGCAAATCAAAACCACAATGAGATACCATCTCACACTAGTTAGAATGGTAATCATTAAAAAGTCGGGAAACAACAGGTGCTGGAGAGGATGTGGAGAAATAGGAACACTTTTACACTGTTGGTGGGACTGTAAACTAGGTCAACCATTGTGGAAGACAGTGTGGCGATTCCTCAAGGATCTAGAACTACAAATACCACTTGACCCTGCCATCCCATTACTGGGTATATACCCAAAGGAGTATAAATGATGCTTCTATAAAGACACATGCACACGTATGTTTATTGCAGCACTATTCACAATAGCAAAGACTTGGAACCAACCCAAATGTCCATCAATGACAGACCGGATTAAGAAAATGTGGCACATATACACCATGGAATACTACGCAGCCATAAAAAAGGATGAGTCCATGTCCTTTGTAGGGACATGGATGAAGCTGGAAACCATCATTCTCAGCAAACTATCGCAAGAACAGAAAACCAAACATCGCATGTTCTCACTCATAGGTGGGAATTGAACAATGAGAACACTTGGACACAGAAAGGGGAACATCACACACCGGGGCCTGTCATGGGGTAGGGTGGGGGAGAGGGGTAGCATTAGGAGATAAACCTAATGTAAATGACGAGTTAATGGGTGCAGCCCACCAACATGGCACATGTATACATATGTAACAAACCTGCATGTTGTGCACATGTACCCTAGAACTTAAAGTATAATAAAAAAGAAATTTTAAAAGGATATGATTATCATAGAATTGTATGTGCATAAGATAGCCTCACATAAATATGTAAATTATTATATATCAATAAAAGAGAAAAAAACCTCAAAATATATAAAGGAAAAAAATCAGACATAATTACAATGAAAAATAAATCCAAAATTGCAGTGGGAAATTTTAGTATACCTCTGTCAGATGAATAGATTAAGCAGAAAATAGAGTATTTAAATAATAATATTTGGTGGTAAAAGAGGACATAACTACAGATGCAATGGAAATGTTAAAATCATAATCTATTGGCAATTTATGCCATTAAATTTGAAAACTTAGATAAATAAGAAATTATTGAAACTGGGCTAAACATGGTGGCTTACACCTGTAATCCCAGCACTTTGGGAGGCTGAGGTGGGTGGGTCATCTGAGGTCAGGAGTTCACGACTAGCCTGGCCAACATGATAAAACCCTCTCTCAATTAAAAACACAAAAAAATTAGCCGAGCATGGTGGTGCTTGCCTGTAGTCCCAGCTACTCAGGAGCTGAAGTAGGAGAATTGCTTGAACCCAGGAGGTGGAGGTTGCAGTGAGCCCAGATGGCGCCACTTGCACTTTGGCCTGGGTGACAGACCAAGACTCCATCTTAAAAAAAAAAATTATCAAAACTGACTTAGGAAAAACTGATCATTTTCAGGGCCCTGTAATCATAATCACTGTTAAATAAATTAAAGCAGTACCTAGGTCCATTATTAAAACAAACTATACAAGAAAACAGAAAATTAGGAAAAGCTAACTCATTGAATAAAGTTAAGTTTCACCTTGGTGCTAAACCTGGACAATGATAGTAGGTTAATAGAGAAATCATATGGTAATGTTACTTATGAACATAGATGTAATTAATTCTGAATTAAATTAAACTCAGAATTGTTTAAAGCTAATAACATGTCCTGACCAAGTAGGATTCTTCCCAGAAATCGAAGTATCACTCATTAGCAGAAAATAAATCAATGTAATTGACCATTTATCAGATTAAAGGAGAAAAAACATGTCATCTCAGTAGATGCAGAAAATATTTGATAAAATGCATTACTCTTCCATAACTAAAAGAAAGAAAAATGCTTATTCAACTGGAAGTAGAAGGGACTTCTTTTAATTTGATAAAGAGTAGGATCTAAAAATCTACAATAATGTCTTTCTTAATTTTTTTTTTTTTGACACAAAGTCTTACTCTGTTGCCCAGGCTGGAGTATAGTGGTGCAATCTTGGCTCATTGCACCCTCCACCTCCCAAGAGATTCTCGTGCCTCAGCCTCCTGAGCAGCTTGGATTACAGGCGCCCACCACCACACATGCCCAGCTAATTTTTCGTATTTTTAGTAGAGACAGGCTTTCATCATGTTGGCCAGCATGGTCTGGAACTCCTGGCCTCAAGTGATCTGCCCACCTCGGCCTTCCAAAATGCTGAGATTACAAGCATGAGCCACTGTGCCTGGCCATTAATGTTTAAATTTTAGCAAGATTTCCTTTAAAGTCAAGAGCAAGACATGAATGCCCATTATTACTCCTCTTACACAAGATTATACTGGAGGTCCTAGAGTACGCAATAACACAAGGAAAAAGTAGATAGAAGGAAGGAAAGAAAAAAATTATTATTTGCAGAAAACATAATTATCTACATAGAAAATCCAAAAACATATCCGAGTATGGTGGTATGTGCCTGTAATACCAGCTACTCAGGAGGCTGAGGCAGGAAAATCGCTTGAACCTGGATGGCAGAGGTTGCAGTGAGCCAAGATCGTGCTACTGCACTCCAGCCTGGGCGATAGAGTGAGACTCCATGTCCAAAAAAAAAAAAAAAAAGAAGGTGGCATCCAGCAGAGCACAGGGTGTGTACAGCTAACAGCCCATGACAAACTGGAAAGCAGAGTTTGGAGCCCAAGCCACCCAGAAGCACAGACCACACTGAGAGCTTTTCCCAGGCATCACATATAGCCTTCCATGTGAATGAAGACCCCTTTCCCCACAAAAACAAAATCCCAAAACCAAACTCTTAAAACTAATCAGAGCATTTGGCAAGGCTGCTGGATACAGCACCAATATACAAAAATTCTAGACACAAATAATAACCTATTAGCCAATACTTGATATTCAATGTAATTTCAAAGTTCAAAAGGATGTTTTACAGAACTTAATCTGATCAAAACATAAAAGTATAAGGGCATAAGTAACCAAGATAAATCTGAAAAAGAGGAAAGATAAAGGATTCACTCTATAAACTATCAAGACATATCATGAAGTTGACCAATTCGCCAAACACCAATTTGTCAAATGGCCAACTCAATGAATGGCCAGTTTGACAAAGGCCAATTTCCCAAAAGTCAATTTGCTAATGAATTGACTTCACAAATGACTGATTCACGGAATTTACAAGATGTACTGTATAGCTACAAATGTGTTTTAAGAAATATTATTGACTTCTAGTTATTCTTTAGTTAAAATTCTAAGAAAGAATATATTCAACATAGTAGACAGTCAAGGATCTATTCAAGACTGTATACTTCAAAATATATTCTTCGTGAATACAGTAATGTGTCATATAATGACATTTCAGTCAATGATGGACCACATAAAATCACAATACCATATTTTTATTGTATCTTTTATTGTTTAGATATGTTAGATACAGAAATACTTAGCATTGGGTTACAACTGCTTACAGTATGCAGAGCAGTAGCATGCTATACTGGTTTGTAGCCTAGGAACGGTTTGCTATTCCCCATAGCCCAGGTATGTAGTAGGCTATACGACCTAGGTTTGGGTAAGTACACTCTATGGGTTTGCACAAGGATGAAATTGACTGATTCATTTCTCAGAACTTATCCTCATCATTAAGCAACACATGGCTGTATAACCAATGACTTCATAATAAGATAGTCTTTATTAACATATTCTTATAAGCAATATACATGATCGAATATATACATAAATATATTCAAGACTACATTAGATATATTCTGAAGCATATTCTTCATAACTCAACCTTTGATAAATTATTTGTTCAGTGCTGCTAAGAAAAATGCAAGTTAGAATATATATAACCTATTTGTGAATATGGTCTTAAGAATATTGTCATGCTTCTAATATATTCAAGAAGGCTGTGTTTTAAAATTTTTGATATGTTAGTAAATTTAATAACTTTAGCAAATTGAACATTAGATAGAGTGACTTAAAACTGGCTTTTCACAGATGCAGAAGACCACATAGTGTGCGATTCCATTTATACGATTTGTCTAAAAAAGGCCAATTTATAGAGATGAAAAGCAGATCAGTTGTTGCTTAGGGCTGGGGGAGGGGTGAGAGGAGTGGAGATTAACTGCAAAAGGGCATGGAGGAACTTTATGGGGTGATGGAAATGTTCTAAAACTGAATTGTAGCAATTGCAAAACTCTATAAATTTACTAAAATCATTGAATTGCACACATGCAATGGATGAATTTTATGGTGTGTAAAGTATAACTCAATAAAGCTGTTAAGAAGAGAAAAATTGGCTTTTAGTAAATTGATTGCTAGCATATTAACCTAGGACTATTATTACAAAAATATAGTAATTAAGACAGTGTGATGTTTGTACAGGAGTAGATGAAAAGAACAATAGGGTAGAATAGAAAGCTCAGAAACAGACTCAAGTATGTGTAGGATCTTGATCTATTAACGAGATAGCATTAAACAGTAAGTGGGGAAAGAATAGACTATTCAATAATTGGTGTTGTACCACTTGGCTAACCATATAAAAAAGAAAATAAAATTTTATATCTTTATTACATTAGACACAAAATTAAGCTCTAGATTTATTAAAAAGCTAATTGTTAAAAATAAAACTAGACTTCCAGTTTATAGCCTAGTATATAAAGAGCCTAGAAGTCTTTACTTTATCCTAACATAAAGTAAAAACTTAATGAAATATCAACAAATCTTTTTAGATCTGTCAGAGAAGTGATGTCACAGGGAAACCACTGCTCCCAAAATTGGAAAGACAGACAAGTGGATACAGAAAATCACAACTTACTTGAGCCAAAATTTATGAGTGGGAACTTCTGAGGGAACCAGTACAGGGATAGAAACACGTTAATTGTAATTGACAAATTGCTGGAGGCTCAGTGTGGACAAGCTTAAGAGAGAAAAACTCCAGGTGGACCCGGTCACAGGGGAAGCCTCGCACTATTGAGTTTTGCTTGCAAGAGCTCTCCCAGGTCCTCATAAGTAAATACCAGAAAAAAATCCCTTTGTGCTTCTGGCAGTGGGGAGAGGAAAAGGAATCATTTTGAAACATGCCAGCATATTCCGTTCTTTGTAACAAGACCTGCCCTCAAGAGAAATTATTTTAACAGAACCTCACCTGCTGGGAAAGGAAGATACACAAATCCAGGTGACTCTAGCCTTTCACATGGTGCAAGAGAAATCCCCAACTCTAGCTCCCTCTAGACTTCCACGTAGGGGAGGAGAGTACACAACTCTAGTCCCCTTCTGCTATCTGTCCCACCTAAGTAGGGAGTACTGAGGAACACTAGTGAAGTTGGCAGTCCAGGGGCATAGGCTCACCAAAAGACTGAGACCTAATTATACACATATAAAACACTTTTTCTTCCCTAACACCTTACCATTTCATTACTAAAAGTCTGCTTACTAATGTTCTTTTTACCCAATACATCCTGTCTGCCTTTCAAGAAAAAATTACATGCATATTAAAAGGCAAAAACACGCTTGAAGAGACTTAACAAGCATCAGAGTCAGATATGGCAGCAATGCTGTATTTTTCAGACCAGGAATTATAACAATTTATGATTACTATGTTAGGGGCTCTACTGGAAAAAATAGTCGACATGCAAAGACAGATGGATAATGTAAGCAGAGAAATGGAAATTCTAAGAAAGATTAAAGAGAAATGCTAGCAATCCCAAACACTGTAACAGAAATGAAGAAAGCCTTTGGTGGACTTATTAGATTGGATAGAGTTGATGATATGACAATAGAAACTCCCAAAACTGAAAAGTTAAGAGAACAATGACTGAATAAAAACAGAAAAGTCTATCCAAGAACTGTGGGAAAACTACAAAAGGTGTAATGTATGCATGATGAGAATCTCAGAAGGAGAAAGAGAGAAAGGAACAGAAGCAATATTCCAAGCAATAATGATTGAGAGTTTCTCCAACTACTGTCAGACATCAAACCACAGATTCAGGAAGCTCAGAGAACACCAAGTAGAGTAAATGCAAACAAATCAACAAACAAAACCAAAAACTACACACAGGCATATCACATTTCATATAGTTTGGATATGTGTCCCCTCTAAATCTCAGGTTGAATGGTAATCCCCAATGTTCGAGGTGGGGCCTGGTGGGAGGTAATTGGCTCAAGGAGGGGGGGATTTTTCATGAATGATTTACCATGATCCTCTTGGTGCTGTCCTCATGATAGTGAGTGAGTTCTTGCAAGATCCGGTTGTTGTAAAGTGTAGCACCTCCTTTCCCAATCTCTTTCTTGCTCCCATTCTTACCATGTGAGATGCCTGCTCTCCCTTTGCCTTCCACCATGATTATAAACTTCCTGAAGCCTCCCCAGAAGCCAAGCAGATGCCAGTACCATACTTCCTGTAAAGCCTGCAGAACCATGAGCCAATTAAACCTCTTTTCTTTATAAATTACCCAGTCTCAGGTATTTCTTTATAGCAATGCAAGACAATATTCAAACTTAAGAAAATCAAAGATAAACAATCTTGAAAGAAGTAAAAAAGCCCCTTACTATAGAAGAGAAAAGAATTGGCTGGGCGCGGTGGCTCAAGCCTGTAATCCCAGCACTTTGGGAGGCCAAGATGGGCGGATCACGAGGTCAGGAGATCGAGACCATCCTGGCTAACCGGGTGAAACCCCGTCTCTACTAAAAAATACAAAAAACTAGCTGAGCAAGGTGGCGGGCACCTGTAGTCCCAGCTACTCGGGAGGCTGAGGCAGGAGAATGGTGTAAACCCGGGAGGCGGAGCTTGCAGTGAGCTGAGATCCGACCACTGCACTCCAGCCTGGGCGACAGAGCGAGACTCTGTCTCAAAAAAAAAAAAAAAAAAAAATTCCTCTATCAGATCATCATTAAGGACATAATTGAACTCAACACCACCAATCAACTGGATATAATTGACATCTATTGATTACTTTATCCAATAATAGCAGAACACACATTCTTCTGAAGTTCACCTGGAACATTTACCCAGATAAACCACATTTTGGGTGATAAAACACATCTTAACCCATTTGAAGTAATAGAAATCATACAATGTCTGCTGTTAGAACACAATGGAATTCAACTAGAAATCAATAACAGAAAGAAAGCTGGAAACTCACCGTATGCTTGGAAATAAAAATAGCACACTTCTAATCAACATATGGGTCAAAGAAGAAATCTCAAGAGAAATTTTAAAATATTTGAACTAAACAGAAATGAAAATAAAACTTATCAAAGTTTGTGAGATGCAGTGAAAGCAGTGCATAGAGGGAAATTTATGGCACTGAAAACATGTGTTAGAAAAGAAGAAACATCTGAAATCAACGATCTAAACTTCTCCCTTAGGAAACTAGAAAAATAATTAAATGCAAAGTGAGCAGAACAAAATAATAATAATAAGATTAGAAATTTATACAATTGGAAACAGGAAATCAATAGAGAAAATAAACAAAACCAAAAGCTGTTTCTTCAAAAAGATCAATGAAACTGGTAAGACTATACCTGTGTAAGAAAAAAATAGAAGGATGCCACTGCACTCCAGCCTGGATGACAGAGTGAGATCCTGTCTCCAAAAATAAAGAAAAAAAAACATGAATTATTCATATCAGAAATGAAAGAAGGGGCATCACTGTAGATCCCATGGACATTGAAAGGATATTAAAGGAATATTATGAACAACTCTATGCCTACAAATTTGATAACATAATAAAATGGACCAATTCCTTAAAACACACGGTCTGTCAAAAATGCACACAAGAGGACATAGATAATCTGAATAGGCCTATTTCTATTAAATACATTGAATCAATACCTAATAACCTTGTAAAACAGAAAGCATCATGCCCACACGTGTTCACTGGTGAATTCTACCAAAAATTTAAAGGAGAAATTATACCAGTTCTCTACAATCACTTCCAGAAGATAGAATCAGAGGGAGTACTTCCTAACTTATTCTATGGGTCAAAGACATTATAAGAAGGGAAAACTACAGACCAATATCTCTCATGAACATAAATGTAAAAATACTGAATAAAATATTAGCAAACTGAATCCAGTGACATATGAAAAGAATTATATGCCACAACCAAGTGGGATTTATCCCAGGTGTGCAAGGCTGGTTCAACATTCAAAAATCAATTAATATAATTCACCGCATTGGCAGATAAAAGAAGAAAAGTCTCATGATCATATCAATAGATACAGAAAAAGCATTTGACAAAAATCCAACACCCAATGATTTTTAAAACTCTCAGAAAACTGAGAATAGAGGAGAACTTTCTCAAGTTTATGAAGAACATGTACAAAAACCCTACAGTTAAAATCATACTTAATAGTGAGAATCTTGAAGCTTTCCTGCTAAGATCACGAACAAGACAAGGATGTCGCCTCTCACCACTACTTTTCAACATTATACTAGAAGTTCTAGCTAATGCAACAAGACAAAAAAGAAGGAAATAGAAAGTATACAGATTGGAAACAGATGGTATGATTGTCTGTGTAGAAAATCTGAATCAATTTTTAAAAACTCCTACAACTAATAAGAGATGATAGCAAGGTTTCAGGATGCAAAATTAATATATGAAAGTCAATCACTTTCCTATACACCAGCAATAAACAAGTGAGATTTGAAATTAACAATGCATTATGATTTATATTAGTATCCCTCAAAATGACATACTTATGTATAAATCTAATAAAATATGAATAAAGTATAATTTATTCTTTATATTTTTGGTAGATTTCACCAGTGAACACATGTAGGTATGATGCTTTCTGTTTTGCAAGGTTATTAGTTATTGATTCAATTTATATAATAGAAATAGGCCTATTCAGATTGTCTATGTCCTCTTGTGTGCATTTTTGGCAGACTGTGTGTTTTAAGGAATTGGTCCATTTAATTAGGGGAACATCCTTGTCTTGTTCCCGATCTTAGCAGGAAAGCTTCAAGTTTCTCACTATTAAGTATGATTTTAACTGTAGGGTTTTTGGTCATGTTCTTCATAAACTTGAGAAAGTTCTCCTCTATTCTTAGTTTTTTGAGAGTTTTAAAAATACGATCATTAAAACTACAAAACTCTAATCAAAGAACAACAGAATACATGGGAGAGATATTCCATGATCATGGATAGGAAGACTCAATATTGTTAAAATTTCAGTTTTTCCCAATTTGATCTATAGGTTCAGCACAACCCCAATCAAAATCCCAGCAATATCCGTTTTGTGGATATTGACAAACTGATTCTGAAGTTTATATAGAGAGGGAAAAGACTTAGAACAGGCAACACAATATTGAAGGAAAAGAACAAAGTTGGAGGACTGACACTACTTGACTTCAGGGCTTACTATAAAGCTACAGTAATCAAGACAGTGTGGTGAAAAAAATAAACTAATAGATTAATGGGACCTAATAGAGCCCAGAAATAGACCCATGTGAACACAGTCAACTGATATTTGACAAAAGAGCAAAGATAATACAATGGAAAAAAGACTGTCTTTTCAACCAATGATACGGGAATAACTGAACATCCACAGGCAAAATAAAATAATAATAATAATAAAGAATCTAGACACAGACCTTACACATGTCACAAAAATTATCTCAAAATGAATCACAGACCTAAATGTAAAATACAAAACTATAAAACTTTTAGAAGATAAGAGAAAATCTATATGACCTTGGGTATGGTGGTGACTTTTTAGATATAACACCAAAAGCACAATCCATGAAAGAAATAAGATGAACTTCATTAAAATTAAAACCTTCTGCTCTGTGAAAGGCAATGCCAAGAGAATGAGAAGACAAGCCACAGAATGGGAGAAAATATTTGCAAAATATATCTGATATAGAACTGTTAATCAAAATATACTAAGAACTATTAAAACTCAAAAATAGGAAAATAAACAACCCAATTAAAAAAGTGAACAGATACCTAAACAGATACCCCAGCAAAGAAGAGATACAGATGTTATGTATATTAAAAGATATTCAGCATTATTCATCATTAGGGAATTAAAAATTCAAACAGCAACAAGATACCACTACACGCCTATTAGAATGGCCAAAATCCAAAACACTGACAGCACAAATGCAGGTGAGGATGTGGAGCAATGGGAACTCTCATTCATTGCTGGTGGGAATGCCAGATGGTACAGCCATTTTGGAAGACAGTTTGACTGTCTTACATAACTAACATACTCTTAGCATATAATCCAGCAATCATACTTTTTGGTGTTTACCCAAATGAACTGAAAACGTATGTTCACACAAAAACCTGCATGTAGATGTTTATAGTAGCTTTATTCATAACTATCAAAACTTGGAAGCAATCAAGATGTCCTTCAGCAAGTGAATGGATAAATTGTAATATGTCCAGACTATGAAATATTATTCAGCACTAAAAAGAAATGAGAAATGAGCTATCAAGCCATGAAAAGACATTGAAGAAACTAAATGCATATTACTACCTGAAATAAGCCAGCTTGAAAAGTCTACACACTGTATGATTCCAATAACATGACATTCCAAAAAAGGCAAAACTATGAAGACCTTAAAAAAGATAGTGGTTTTCAGGAGTTAGGAGGAGGGAGGGATGAACAGGCAGAGCATAGAGGAGTTTTAGAGCAGTGAAACTATTCTATATGAAACTACAGTGGTGGGTACATGCCACACATTTGTCATAACCCATAGAATGCACAACAACAACAGTGAACCCTAAGGTAGTCTATGGACGTTGGGTGATAATAGTATGTCAATGTAGGTGTGATTGTAATATATGTACCATTCTGGTGCAGGATGTTAATCCTGAATGAGGTCGTGGGTGTAGGGGGACAAGGGAGTATATGAAAACTTCCTACATTTTGTTCAATTTTGCCATAGACCTAAAGCTGATCTAAAAAAATAGTTTATTAATAAAATATAAAATAGAACACATTTTTTAATTATTTAAAGAAAATATAGGTAAATACATTTATCTAACTCAAATAAGGAGTGATTATTATCAGACAAGATCTGGTGCGAACGTTCAGGGTGGTATGAAGGTAGACAGGAGTGATTATTTTCAAAGACACACACACAACATGGAGAAATCATAAAATAAATCATGAAAGAAAAATTACAAAAAAAAATCAAAATTGAAAGCTCTGTGGAATAAAAGACACCATAAACAAAACTAATAGCCAAGTGGTAGACCGGAAGAAGGCATTTACATCATATGTAACAACCAAAACATTACCATTCAGAATGAAGCATTACTAACAACCAAATAGGAAAATGCGTGATTCATGTAAGAAGAAACCTGGATAGCCTAAAAACACTGGGTCTCACTAGAATCAAAGCAGCGCTAATTAAAATCACAATGAGAGATCACTTCACACACATAAGATTAGCAGAACATAAATTCTGATTGTTGGAAAGGATATTGGGAAACAGAAGTCTTGCACAATGCTGGTGGGAATGCAAATTGGCATAACCACTTTGGAGATCAACTAGGCAATATCTAGCAAAAGGTGTAAAGTGCATATCCTATGCCCCAGCAGATCTGTCTCTAGTCAAAAACCCTAGAAAACACTCGCACATGCATTCAAGATGTCACAAGCATATGTGTTCAAGAAGATGTTATAAGAATGTTCATTTCAGCATTGTTTGTAATAGCAAAAAACCAGAAACAATCCAAATGTCCATTAGTAGAAAAAGGAATAATTAAATTGTACTACGTTGAGTTAAACAACTGTGTATAATAGGGCCAAAATTCACTGACTGTATTTAAAAGTATCAACATGGATAGAAAAAAATATAGAGGAAAAAAGAATCTTGCAGAACACTACAAACCATATACTTTCATTTAAGTAAATTTTAAAAAATATAAATCAATATGATACTGGTTATGACTTTACATGTATGTAATAAAACATACAATTATTGTGGAAATCCTGTCAGTTAGGATCTTTTAAATACAAGTAAAAGAATCCGCAGCTCAAGATGGCTTCAATGATGAAGAGATTTATTATCTTGACATAACAAGAGATCCAGAAGTAGGACAGTTCCAAGGTATTTAATCCAGCAGTTTAAACATCTTACCAAGGACTTAGGATTGTCCATATTTTCATTCAGCAATTTAAAATGTGTTCTCCTCAGCCTAACTCCTCTTTTGTACACCATATGGCTACCATAATCCCAGGCACCACATGCACAACAACAACATCCAATGAAAGAGAAAAGAGCACTTCTTTGCTGTACATCTCTGTCATAAAGATCTCTTAACCAGACCACCCAGTAGACTTCCCCTCTAGACGTCTCCATTGGCCAGAATTGTGCTCCCAAACCAATTACAAGGGAAACAGGATCACCAGGACTGGCTTAGATCATTGGGTTGCAATGGGGAAAAGGTCAGCAGAACAAAATTGGGGCTCCTTACAGAAGAAGGGGGAAATTTTGATGCATCGGCCAAGGATTAGGAAACAAAATCTATTGTAGATATTCAACACAGAGAAATAGATGCTTATGAAATCTCTGGAGGGTTGAGGGAGCAGGCTATGGGTTGAGCCTCTAATGACTTCTAGAACATCATAGTCCAGTTGCTACTACCTCTGTCATAAAAAGGAAAGCAGGGCATCAGGCAGCCACCGGAGAGTTCTTGATTCAATAATACACAGCCACAGCTATGATCCAGGAATCAGGAAGCTTGTATCCAGAAACATTGTCCTAGTCACAACTGTCAGCTATCACCAACTTTGCAAATATCTTTCCGTACTGCCAACCCCCACCACATACACACACACACACACACACACACACACACACACAATGGATCCTGGACCTTGGGATCTCTACAATCTTGCTTGCCAGGAGAAAAGGAAGGGGAACATCACACACAGGGGCCTATCATGGGGAGGGGGGAGGGGGGAGGGATTGCATTGGGAGTTATACCTGATGTAAATGATGAGTTGATGGGTGCAGCACACCAACATGGCACAAGTATACATATGTAACAAACCTGCACGTTATGCACATGTACCCTACAACTTGAAGTATAATAATAGTAAATAAATTAAAAAAAAAAAAAAGAGGGCCGGGCGCGGTGGCTCAAGCCTGTAATCCCAGCACTTTGGGAGGCCGAGACGGGCGGATCACGAGGTCAGGAGATCGAGACCATCCTGGCTAACACGGTGAAACCCCGTCTCTACTAAAAAATACAAAAAACTAGCCGGGCGAGGTGGCGGGCGCCTGTAGTCCCAGCTACTCGGGAGGCTGAGGCAGGAGAATGGCGTAAATCCGGGAGGCGGAGCTTGCAGTGAGCTGAGATCCGGCCACTGCACTCCAGCCTGGGCGACAGAGCGAGACTCCGTCTCAAAAAAAAAAAAAAAAAAAAAAAAAAAAAAAAAAAAAAAAAAAAAGAAAAGACTAAAATAGCTTGGAAGATGGGTGCTGTTTTGGAATTATTTTCTAAATATCATGTTAAGTGCATATAACTGGTAGAACTTAATTTTCATGCAGAACCCTAACTGCAAAAGAGTCCTGGAAATTTAGTTTTAACTTTCCAGCCTTTGCAGTAGAGGATAGCATGTGGGAAGAGGTGAGGATGGATGCTGTGTATCAATCGATTAGTCCTTCACGGCAAGAAATAATGTCTACTACAGTCCATCCCTTTGCCTACCCTTACATTTAGCATAAAAAATGCTCATACCTACATAATATACATTCATCCCCCTCACAAGAAAGAGATGACTCAAAATCTCCTTCAGTTACAGCATCCAGATCCAGGTCCAGGATCTCTGAGTGGGGTAAATTCTTGTCCATCAAGTCCCAATATGGTGGGACCAGATGGTACTAGGGGAGAGGAGATTGGAAAACATTTGCAAAGTACGTTGCATCTGAATTCTGTCTACCTTCCAAACAGTTGTGACTATGGTCCAATGATATCCGTGTTCAAAATACCCAAAATAGAATAAAAACTCCCAATCAGAAAAGGAGGGGAAAAGGTAGACACACATGCACATGCACAGTAATCACTGATCCATGGTCCACAGCATATATCATCATAGTCTGCTGGGCTCCATGTGCTGTAAATGTTGTAAGATGCTTTGTCAGCTAATCTGGCAGCCCTCAGTTCTGTTCCCTTGGAGAATCTCTCTTGTTCTTCATCCTTACGGCCACATCTGAGATGGGCATTAGGGAGAGTAACTCTTTATTGGGGCCACACAGTTTTAAGAACACATTACTTTTGGTGCCAGATCAGGAGCTTAGGGATTGCCTTAGAGGCTGAACAGTCATGGGTTGCCGTGAGTAGTCTTGGCATTTCTTTGGCAATACAGTTTTTTTAGCAGGTTTCTCGTGTTTTTGCTTCAGGGAGTTATACGGGCCAATAATCTTAAGCCAAAATCTTGTCTGGACACAATCTTTGGTCCTGATAATACCTTTTTCTAGCCATGTCCAACCCCTGTCCTTCTATCTATTAAGGCCTCTGTCTTAATTGTCTTAAGGCAATTCTAAACAGTCCTGAGTGCCAAGACCCAATGTGTCAGGAGAGGACTGGGAGCTTTGTGACCCTTGCTGAGTCTTCCTCTTTTCTCTGCTATAGGGATGCCTGTGGCCATCTATATACTGGAGGACTTTACCAAAAGCAGTAAGCAGTAGCCAACACACATACCATGATACTGAATTTTTTCCTAATACTACAGCCCCTATAGGTACGTGGCCTAA
Source organism: Macaca mulatta (assembly GCF_049350105.2). NCBI lineage: Eukaryota > Metazoa > Chordata > Mammalia > Primates > Cercopithecidae > Macaca > Macaca mulatta. The sequence goes on along the minus strand of NC_133418.1, from coordinate 79,957,603 downwards.
GTCCCAAGGAACAAGGAGGGACGCTTGTTACAAATCAAGGGTCTCCAGCTTCCCAGCCTCCTCTTTCCTACCACCTCCACTCAACCAATTCCACGTTTTAGAGTCTGATACTTGCAGCACCCACTTCCTAATAAAAAGAAAAGGGAAGGCCGGGCGCGGTGGCTCAAGCCTGTAATCCCAGCACTTTGGGAGGCTGAGACGGGCAGATCACGAGATCAGGAGATCGAGACCATCATGGCTAACACGGTGAAACCCCGTCTCTACTAAAAAGTACAAAAAAAAAACTAGCCGGGCGAGGTGGCGAGCGCCTGTAGTCCCAGCTACTCGGGAGGCTGAGCCAGGAGAATGGCGTAAACCCGGGAGGCGGAGCTTGCAGTGAGCAGAGATCCGGCCACCGCACTCCAGCCTGGGTGTCAGAGCGAGACTCCGTCTCAAAAAAAAAAAAAAAAAAGAAAAGGGAAATTATTTTGGCATAGGCCAATAAAAAACACACACACATGCACACACACAAATTATGAAAACATTAACTGGATGCAAACCAAATTCATTATAGTAGTTGCCTACGGGGAGGATGAAACTGGAGAGGAACATAGGAGAATCAATGTTATATGGAAAAAAATTCATCTTATTAAAAAAGATCTAACATGGAAAAAATACAAAATATTTTACTGTTTGGGGTGACATGTACCACCATGGCAATGCATGACAGAGCATTTGTTATATTATCCTCTATGCTTTGCTGTGTATTTTATGGGCAAGTTGGACAGAGTCTATGACCCATGGGCAAAAATTCAGCAAAGTGATTAGTCTGGCACAACAAGCAAGGAGCTGGCAGCCAAGAAGTTGTGCCCTCTGCTCTGCCTATCTAAATCCTGGTTATCTTTTCAGGCCCGGCTGAAGTCCCGCTCCTCAAGGAAGCCTACCTGGACTATTCCAGCTCACAGTCACCTCTCCCTCTATTGAACTATCAGAACCCCTCAAGCCACTACTCCCCTAGCGTCTCACTACTTCTTCATTTTGTGAGTTTTGGGATGGGGACTGGTAAATGCATCATCTTACTTAGCTGGGGAACACTGAGGAGAGTTACTATTTCTGATTGGACCTGACTTTTTCCTGTTCCCCGCTGGTGAGTATGTCTAGGGCCTCCCTCTTGCTCCCCAAACCACAAGCCATTACTGGCAGGCAGCCTCAGACGTCACCTGGCTGAGAATGTGCAGCTGGCAGAAACAGGCCCATTTGCCACAATTCATCAGGTCCAGCTCTCAGCTCGGAGGAGCCCCGATCCCCTCAGAACGCATTTTCCTTTTGTGTGATGTATGTAAAACACTCCTAATGTGAGGATCCTCAGAGAGAGCTCACACTGCCCGGCTAAGTGTTTTTTAAAGAATCAAGCTCTTACTTTTTAAAATTACACCAGGGTGGTATTGTTCAAATATGTAAGACTGACTACTCCAGAAAGCGGCAACAACAGGATACAATGCACTAATTTTACCCCACTTTGACTTAGAAAATATAATCGGTACTTAGAAAAATTGTAAATACTAAAGAATCAAGGGAATAGGATTATTCTAAAATAGGGCGCTAATACAGCAAGCAAAATAGCTTTTGCTAGTCTTAACTGAGGGCCATTATCTATCAGAGAAGATATACCTCTGGCCTATAATGTAAAGAAACACAAATGACTGAAGAAGCTTGCCAATATTTCTAGGAGGAGGAGGAGAGGAAAGAGTCTGTAATAAGACAGAAACTTGGAAAAGCCAAGAGATTCAACAGGGTAGGCAAACAGCCTCCAGTGTGCCTGAGACGGGGAAAGCCCCAGCCTGGTTCGATTCCCATCATTTCCACAGAGTCTCTTTCCTTCTCCTCTCTGAACTGCTGTGGCTTTCACACAATCCAGGACTTCCTTATCCTTGGCGGTGGTATCCGATCATTGCATGTATCTCCCCAACTAAAATACAGCTCCTCAGGGTAGAAACTGTACCCTATATTTCTCTCATATATCAGTTCATATCATCCTACTTTCCGGCCTGCAAACCTAGCACAGATTGGCCATCCAGTGGCCTTGAGCCTCAGGGCAATAGCCTACTTTCTTCCTCTCCCCGCCTCCCTTTCTGTGATAAATGGAGAGGATTTTGAGACAATCCTCCCTGTAGCCCTGGTAGCCAACGTGGTAGCCACGTTGTCTTCCTGCAGGTATGAAGAGGTTAGTAGGAGGCATTTAGCTTGGACAAAATTCCAAGATAGAAAGGTGGGATATTCTAAAAAGAAAAGATTTCAGCTGCCAGGCGCTACTGAGGTACAGCGAACATTTTGTGTTTAGAAGATAAGAGTTTCATTACAGTGGGGATCAAAACTGATGGAGAGTTGATGGATAGGTGTGGGGAGAAGAGAGCCCAATCTCCTTGTTGGAAACTGGAGGCTCGTTGGTAATGACCAAGCTATGCACAGCGTGTCCATTTTTATTAGTATCCTCACTCAAATGGGCACCACCCGATCTCCTCGGTGGCCACAAAATCCATCCCCCTGATGCTACATCTAAACTTAGTTCCAAGAACATGAGGTGGAGCAAACCAGTACCCACCATACTTTTTGTGCTTCTAACTTTTTGTGTGATTCTCAGTGGAGGAATCAAAAATGAGTAGAGGAAGCTTTCACTTCACATTGCATATGTATTATATGAGTGTGTGTCTTTGTCTCTGTGTGTGTGTGTGTGTGTGAGAGAGAGAGAGAGTGAGACAGCGAGCATTCCTTTTATTTTTGTTCTCTATACCAAATCCAGGTCATTTTTATCCAGGGGCATCCAGATGGGTCTACATGTTTTCTTTTCAACAATCAGATGCAACATATTTATTGGCTCTTGATTCTAAAAGAACACCAAAGCCGCGTGTGGTGGCTCATGCCTGTAATCCCAGCACTTTTGGAAGCTGAGGTGGGAGTATTATTTGAGCCCAGGAGTTCAAGACCAGCCTGGCCAATATAGTGAAACTGCATCTCTACAAAAAAATGTAAAAAATATTAGCTGGGCATGGGGGCACCCACCTTTTGTCTCAGCTACTTGGGAGGCTGAGGCTGAGGATCCCTTGAGCCCAGGAAGTTGAGTCTGCAGTGAGCTGTGATCGTGCCACTGCACTCCAGCCTGGGTGACAGAGTAAGACCTTGTCTTAAAAAAAAAAGAGAGAGAGAGAAAGAAAAAAACCCACAAAATCAAAATTAATATTTGCTAAATTAAATATCTATGTCATATTTCTTATTTGTCATTGTTAAATTTACTATTCATAAAATATATTTGAAAATTATTCATAAAATAGATTTGCCCCTTTCCAGAATTCCTGGGTAGATACCATATTGCCAGACATAATTGACATATTAATTGTCAATTATGACTTAATCAAGTTATTCTTAGTCAGTTAAGTTTAAAGGCAAAAGTTTAAAAGTATTAAAAAAGTTTTGTGAAAAATGTTTCATACACAAAACACACATGTGTAGTGTGAGTGTGAGTGCATTTTAATATGCTGGATATGATGTGTGGTGGGACTCCAAATTAAAATTGTCTTTTGTCTATGACAGTTTTAGGATGACTGATGGTGCCAGCTTGGTCTCTATGAAAAATTGCTGCCTTGGTTTCAATGAAAGAACTTAATGTTTCCATTTACTTTGTGTGTGTGTGTGTGTGTGAAAAACATATATAACATAAAATTTGTAATTTTAGCCATTTCATTTACTTTTTAAATAAATACAAAATAGTATTTAAGTTGCCTGTATCATTCTTTTAGGCATTTGATCATTCCTGTTCTAGGTTGTTCTGTAATGGATGTTTCTAGTCTTTCCTCTAAGATAGTAAGCTTTTCAAGATAGAGTAAGTGGCTTCTTTCTTTCATGAGTTATAGGGTTAAGAACAGAACTGAGTACTTAAATGGAATTTAAAACATACCAACTGAGTGAATTAATATGTGAATAAATAACAGAAATTTCGATGACACACTTGATTCAAGGCTGTGCAGTGCCATACTGGTTTTCAAACTCTATTTCATAAGGGAAAAGCCAATGTATCTAACTGATTACAATGGAGAAGCTCTGAGTAATCCAGGGTGGAGGAACTGATACCACCTCTGCCTCTAAGTTTCTGGAAGCCTCTCTAAATCATTCCAGACTGGAGAATGTCTTATTTAGGATCTAAGCCCCCCTAAGAAATTCAAAGGACTCTCCCAGGCTACCGGGAACTTCTGCTTGTCTAACTTCCATCTATGTCCCCGTAGTAAAGAGATGGCCACAAATCATAAGACACTCCCTTTCCTAGGACAAGTAATTCCCATACATTTACCTTTCCCCTTGATGTTCATCTTAAAACCATTAAGAGACATTGTCCGTCTCCTAACTCCTTCCCTGGTTCTCACCATCTGTTTGCATTCTGGGACCTGCATAAATTCACAGATAAAGACTGAAACTGAACTCATGACTCAGCATCAAGTACCTAGAGTCAAAATTCTAGCTCGGGCACTAGCTGTGTGACTTTGGACAAGTTACTTAACTTCTCTGGCCCTCAGTTTCCTCCTTTGCCAAGTGGACTTGGTAATAAAACTCACAGCTTATGGATGAAGTGAGATAATGTACTTGAAATCACCTGGCACCTGGTAGATGCTCAATCACAGTTGTATGTCTTAATGTAACTTAGTTATTGCTTCTGTTTCTGGTTCTCCTGCTTTCATCGGTCCCTTCTGGTTCCCTGTGATTCTTGCTGAGCACACTGGTAGTCCCTGGTCATTTCATTAACTGCTGCACGTAGTTTTGAAATTTTTATCTATCTATTTGTTGCCCCTTTAGAGATAGAATTAGAGGTGGTATGTAGATTTATGCCATCTTCCAAAGAACTCCTTGTGAACAAGCTGTAAAATTAACTTGTCTGACTCGGGAATATGTTGTTTTTGCCTTGTCAATTGCTCTCAACGGAGTCCTCCCTTTCTTCTCTGTGTCAGAGGTGACATAATGGCAGATATGCATGAGTTCTCTGGAGAACAATGAGGGACTTCACAGAGCTCAATTTGGGAGAACACACAAGTGTTGTTGTTATAGAGTGATAGTCTCGTCACACTTGCAAGTGGAAAATGAACTGGATACCAGAGGAAGTGAGGGAATTTTGGGGGAGAGAAACTTTCCTCCAAAGTGAACAAAACAAAAAGGCCTGCAGCCAGGCAGAACTGGGCAGAGAATTCTATAGATGGGATGTGCAGGTTAATTAACCATCCACCCCCAACTTCTGACACTGCCACCTTGGCCACCACTGTAGATGATTACTCTGAACTCCTGAGGGCAAGTTTAGTTTACTTGGAACTTATTTGCTTTTCCTTATCTTTTTTACTTCTTTTTTTCCCTCTCTTTTTTGGTTTAATTTAGGGGTGGGAGTCATAAGTACCTCAGTCCTTGAGTAGCTTTCTAGGGATCAATAATTCTTCATTCAGCAAACATATATTGAGTAACTGTATGAAATAGACAGATCCTGGTTCACCCAAGTAGTCAGCCTTGAGGGTGACAAGCCTATTCCCTGATGGGTTGGAGGGAAACTCTTTTCTTCTACTTTCAACCTTATCCACGTTTTCTTTTTTTTCTTCAGGTACTATGGTGAATACATCAGTTCCAAATTCCAAGTCGGTCCAATTCATTTCCAAATCTTGTGTGAGTGTATCTAGTTAGGCAGAACCTAATTCAAATCCAGAGCCGGGCCAGGCACAATGGCTCACTCCTATAATCCCAACACTTCGGGAGGCCAAGATGGGCAGATTACTTGAGCCCAGGAGTTTGAGACTAGTCTGGGCAACATAGTGAAACACGATCTCTACAAAAAAAAAAGAAAATACAAAAACTTAGCCAGGCGTGAAGATACGCGCCTATAGTCCCAGCTACTGTGGAGGCTGAGGTGGGAGGATTACCTGAACCCAGGAATTCGAAGGCTGCAGTGAGCCATGATGGTACCACTGCACTCCAGCTTGGGCAAAAGAGTAAGATCCTGTCTCAAAACAAAAACAAATCCAGAACTCTACTTGCAGGAAAATTTCATAAATCAATTTTAGCTTTTGAATCTCTCAAACTACAAGGAGGCTGGAGGGAAGGCTGAGTGAGCCACTCCAGAGTGTATGGCACAGTAGTGTACCCCGGTCTTATGAAGAAGATGGGCTTTGAAATACACCTCCGAAATGTGTAGGATTTGCTTTAAGAAGGACTCTTTTAGGGAAGAGAATTCCTGGTGGGTAGAGAGGAAAATTAAATAGGGATAATAAGAACAGCTTAGCTGAACTGGACTGGAGTGGGCATGCTGGGAGGGCATGAAGAGGGAACTGAGAGGGCTCTTTAGCGGAGACTGAACTTGATCTTCTAGGCAGGAGAGTGGAGGAGATATTGAAGTTCATAAAACATGGGAGTTTGAAGATTGTAAGTTAGTGCTACCATTCCTATTATCTTAATCAGTCTATACCTATTAAGTGGTGATCTCTACTGTTCAACTTTTCTCTAGTTCTTAAAATCTATCAGTAGGTTACTACTATGATAATCACAGATATGAGTTTCCTGGATGAATATATTGAGTTTACTGGTTTCATATATTTAGAATTAGTATGCAATCCTGAGAAATAGAGAAATGCTTGAAAAAGCTAGAGAAAAATGATTTCTACCCTAGAATTCTATACCTAGCCAAACTATCAATCAAGTATATAGGTAGAATAATGACATTTTCATTCATATGAGAGCTCAGAAAAAAATTCACCTCCCCCTTATCTTACATATGTTTTTACCATGATGCTTCTGAAAAAATAAAGAAAAAAGAAGACATTGTTTGCCAAAAAACAGGATATCTAATACAAGAGAAAAGCTGACAGAATCACCAGAATAATCCCAGGAACAATCCCAGGACAATAACTGTACAATAGCCTAGGAAATAACCTGTCCAGACTGAAGCAGGAGCAGAGAGAGCTATGAGATGCAAGTCTCTAGGAAAAAAATAAAATAGATAAAATATTTTGAACATATTGAGAGAAGATTTACAACATTTAGGGATGAATCAGTGTTAATTTAAGTATATTAGAAAACTGAGCAAAAGGCAGAAAATTATTAACTCTACTGGAAACAAAGAAAGGAAATATAATCATAGACTACACACAGCTCCACAGGAAATGATATTTTCATAATCATAGCAATATAAATGATAAATATTGACTCTATGGGAAATTAGGATACAACTATGTTGTAAGCACCAGGCCAGAGAGAGTGTCGGTAGAGAGGGAGCAGAGGTGAATGGGATGGCAGAGGGATGTAAGAAAGCCAACTCCTCATCTTCCTGAGTAGGAAGCTAGTAGACAGTGTCTAAAATTGGAAATTCTAGAAATAATAGCACAAATATGTCAGTTAGCTATATGGAAGTAAATAATAGAAGAAGCTGCTAAAAATGTGAAATGGTGGCTTCTGGAAAATGTGAAAAAGGAGTTGGGTAAATCCTTCTAGAATCACATTTTTTTTTAACTTTTAAACTACGTACTGTTTAGCTTTGATAAAAATAATGTTTTGCAAAGGTTTACAGTAAATGCTCAAGCTTAATTCTCCAATCACAGTTTTCCTGTCACCAATCCCTGCGAGTCCCCAGACCCATTTATCTACTAGCTACCAGCTACTTGCTGGCCATTTCTATCAAACCACAGCCTCCCGCTGGCAAATGGGTAGCTCAGACTTTGTTGAATTCTGTATTTGCTGCAAAATCAGAAGCTTCAGGAATCTCTTAAAACATGACTATTACCAGTGACCTCAGCTTGTCGCGTGCAGCCAAGGGATGACAAAAAATGGCATGAAGAAAGCAAGCCCACAGTAGTAACAGATGTTTTCCTTTTAAAGAGCCGCTTTGGTCATTATATACCTTAGCTGGGGACAAAGCACCTTAAGAACATTGTAAATGTGGGAGGAACAAAGACATAACACATTCTATAAATTAATTTTAGTCTGTGGCATAAAATGATGCATTCTATCCCTTCAAAACAGGCTGCAAAAATAATGGGTAATTGCTCAAGGAAACCAATAAATAGCTGCTCCTGGGTGAAAAATCAGGAAAACTGTGTCATATTGTCAAACCTTCCTCTAACTGTGTTCTATCTTTCTGTAGTTACCGCAGGTTACGTGGCTTTTGGAAGAGGGGTAGAGAATCATTGTTGTTCAGGAGGGAGGGAAAGCTATTTGTTCAATATCAGAAATTTAGAAAGTGTTTCATTTTCTGAGCTCCTAGTTACTAATGTATTAAATTCTCTGAAAAATTCCCTTCATCATTTTCTGCGATTTTTAAAATGCAGCCTAAAGCTCCAGTAGAAGGCAAAGATATTTGCTTCTCTGAATTACTGCCACCATGAAATAGATTGAAAATATATATCATTTTGTATCAACCAGTAGCATCTCCGTCCACTGAGAGGTGTCTTCTAAAGCCATCAAGATAGTATCAGGGTATTAATCATTTCTGGGACAGTGAGAGCCCCAACACCAGCCAGCACCCACAAAGACTGCAACCCCAGGGCCAGCTGCAGCCACCCATGACAATCTCGGAGCTCTGTGACCATGAGCATGTGCTGACTGGCTCCTGATATTTGACTAAAAGGCTACTGCCAGGCACTGCAGCTGAGTGGGTCCCAACCCCTCAAAGCTGGAGACTCACAAAGCCCTGGTCATTGCTAACCGTCAGGAAGGCTGGAAATGGCCAGAGTGGGACAGACACGTGGGATTACTGCAAAGATACCCATATACCATGCCAGTGTGCACTCATCTGCATAGTCAAATATCTCTTTTGTGAATACACACTTTGTGCAGGCTGGCCTCACGCGAAGCTGTAAGACGCAGTGGTAAAGAGCGCAGCTTTAGGGTGAGTGGTTTCAACAGTCAGCTGACAGTTACTTAACTGCTCGAAGCCCGTTTTCTCATCAGTATAAAAGGGATAATAATACTGCTCACCTCTGAGGGTCCTGTAAAGATTAAATGAAGTCCTGATGCCCCGAATAAAAGTGATCCAAGTAGGGGAGTCTCTGATTGAGTTGTTTCATTTCCGTGGGGAAAACGTTCAGTGTTCCACTCTCCCTGCCTCCTGCCAGCCCCAGGGAAGATTCTGGAAGAACCCTCCCAATTCATTCAGAGCCCAACCATGGTTCCCTGAGGTAGTGCTCTCTTGCCTGCCTGCAGCTCACTGTGTGGCCAGAGCTCAGGGGCCAGTGGTGTAGGGTGAGAGATTTTCTTTTCTGTGCCAGCCCACGAAAGAGACTTTAGAATCCAGCAGCCCCTGGGAGGAGGTAGTTATTTACCATCAAGTCGGAAGTCTTTCTCATCCCTTGTTATCATTGAATCCCTACATCCCACACTTTGCAGGGTTGGGGTTATTGGCCTCATTTTACATAAGAGGTTAGGGTTATGGGATATAAGGTGACACAAACCAGTTAAGGTGATGCAATCTCTCAGCTTCTTGGCTAGCAGTTTTCCCACCACTTGGACCAAGATATATATCCGGACCCTTTCGCATCACAGGCAGTCTGGGCTGGGATTGTAAAATGAATTCACATGTCGTTCCTGCCATCAGGCAGTTTGCAGTCCCCAGGTGAAATAAAACACACATATGTTAAAAGACAACTGACCAATTATTACTCGGTAAGTTATTGGAGTCTCACACAAATGATATGTCACTGGGGATACAACAAGCGCCACTGCTCTGCCCTCAGGAGTTCTATTATTAGTTATGTTCTAAATTATCCAAAGAAGGCACCGCACGCAAGTGTGGAAAGAGGGTCAGATGGTGGACAGGACAGGGCACAGACAGGGCCTGCAGGAGGTGGGGGAGTCAGGAGACAGCACAGTTTGAACTGGGCTTGGACTAACAGCTGAGTGGAAAGAGGCCTTCTGGGGTTGCAGACGGGAAGAAGATAAGTGGGTGTGGTGAGCCACGGGTCCACCTTCTGGGACCGGAAGGGTCCTGTGAGGAAGAAGTGGATGATGAGTGAGGAAAGGTAGTTGGGGCCAGACTATGGAGGTGACAGAGAGGGTCTTGATGTTTGTCAGCACGAGAGTGGAGTAGAAGGAGGACTCAGAAGATGACGGCGGCACAGAGGCCAGGCGTGAAATGACGTCAGAGGAAGGAGTTGAGGAGACCCTCGCCGAGCAAGAGCCATGGTACAGTGGAGGTAAAGAAGAGGTGAGTTTATGCTTGGTAATGAAGAGATAGACCCGAGGGGCAACCCCGAGTGTGATCCTGGGCAAGTTACTTTACCCCAGGCGTGACCCCAGGCAAGTTACACTCTGAACCAGGTACATACCTGCCTCAGAGGGCTGCTTTGACATTTACATGGGACAAAGCACACTGAGTGCTCAGGACAGTGCCTGGCCTGTTGCAGCTATTACTATTGCCGGTACCACCGCTATTGTTATTATTACTTTTGTTAATGTGGGGACAGGCAGAGGGTAATGACATGAGACTAAGGATCTGTGAGCCTGAGAGATAGGAGATGCATGGACAGGATGGTGGCTGGGGCAGAGATGGACAGTCTCAGTGTGCCCTGTGGGGAGGTGTGGTGGGGTTGAATGTTCCCCAGGCCAGAGCCCTTGGGTTCTCCTCTGCAGGGTAGAAACCCCTCCCCGGTCTCAAGCCCTCCTTTCTCCCCTTCCGCATCCCACCTGCCTCCTGCTTCTAGAAATCAGGCTTCGTTCCCGGTGGGATGAGCATGTGGCTTCCTGGGGAAATTGAATTCTACCCGGAAAGGCTTCACTGTTTCTAACTCCTTCTCCCCACTCGAGACTAGGGGTGGGCAGGGAGGGAGAGGATCAATGAAACAACCTGCACACTCAGAACCAAGGCAGCCCCTCGCTCAGCAGCGCCGCGCTCAGAGGCAGATGGAGCGCCAGGCCGAGGGCTTTCCCTGTGAGAATCAGTTTCAAATATGAGGTTGATTTTATTTTCCCCGGTTGCAATTAACTGAAAAAAATATTTCAAAGCTGTATAATTAAAGGCCGGCATTTTATTAGGGTTTAAAATAGTCGCTATGAAATTTGCTCCTGCCATTGGTAATTACAACGTACATCTTAATATCCCCCTGCTTGCCAGCCCCAAGATAACAGCGCTGTGTGTGCTGCATTTGGCTTTGCAGAGAAGGTAAAATCCTTATCTTATCTCCATCTGCACACAACAACCAGCCTCTCTTCCAATTCAACCCTAATCTTCTTAGTAAATAATACTGATATTTTTCACCATAACAAAATGGAGCTGGTGCCAGATTCTCACTGATAACACCTCTCGTTTACACACCATTCTCTGTCAAAATCGGCCCGATTTTTCTTAATCTCTTTAACTTATCACAAAAAAAAAAATACTTTTTACATTTGGCCATAGTAAGTTCTTTTCTACCAAATAATAATATTATAAATAAATCCCTTTGCCTACAGCTGACTCACTGAAAAGATACTCGGCCTCCTCATTTTCTTCATGAATGGAAATTGTTCTGCTCTTCAATTTTCCTCCCAAGTTTGGGGTTCACACCAAGGGAATTGCTCCCAGGCAGTCCCTGAGCCATCTTTGTATCTTGCACGGGGTTGTCTTGGTCCAGGATATGCATGCTTGCTCTTTATTTTCATTGTCCTGGACATGTTGGGCTTCCTATACCCCCACCTCCAACTCTTGCCACCCAGGGAAAATGCAGAGATTTAAGGCAAATCCTAGCAGGCTCTTCCCCCACCCTCTAGACGCCCCCCCCCCCACACACACACTGGTACAGGCTTTTGCTTGCTTTAGACCCCCCACACACACTGGGACAGGCTTTTGCTCGGCACCCCATCTTGGCAGAAACCAGGAGCAACTGCCTTCTCCTGCCGCCTTTCAATGTGAGTTGCAGAATTGTCACACAACCAGAGCAGGGAAAACTGAGAAGTGTTCAGCACACAGCACGTGTTTATTTGACCAGCCTTAGCCTGGTAGGGATTCCAGAGATGGAAAGCACAGTTGTGGCCGGCCAGGACCACATCACATGTAGGTTCTCTCCAGGCATGAAGAGAACTTCCAATGGAGGAGGACTGAGGTTTAAGGAATTTAAGACGTTATAGGAAAAATAGGATCGGGACAAGGAGGTTGACAATGAACCCTTGGAAGCCTTTTGAATATTTGTGTAATCACTAAGATAAAGCAGAAAGAAGACAGTAACAAAGACACTATCAATAACATTTTAGACAGTTCAAATTAATAATCATCAGCACTGTACTGGGAGATTCCAATTTCCATTTCCAATTTCCTTGTTCACTAGAAGCTTTCTATGATTTCCCTCTCCTGCAGTTTCCATAATATGCTTGTAAATTTGCTTGACTTTGTGGCAGATAATGCACACCTAGGAGGGGTTTTATTTTCTGCATCTGTCCTCCTTCCAAATGTCCGGAGTTTTCCTATTTGAGGACTCTCCAGTCCTTGGCAGCTGCCTCCTATCTCCGGGGCCTTGAGTCCCCTGAGGCGGGAGTTCCTCTCCCTCCCCCAAGACCCCAGTGGATCCAGATGCTTGAAACAGGAAAGGCAGGGAGTGGGGCGTGTACCCTGTGTTTAAGCATTTCTTAACTCCACTTGGCTCCTAAATATTCAGAACTATCAACTGTGGACTCTTCACGGTACTGTCTTGCCAAAGCACATGGCACCAGTTCCTTTGACGCCTGTGCCCCCTGCCCTTGCCTTACAAGCTAAGGATGTGTGCTGCTGCAGCTGTGTTTGTTCCCCTTATCTTCCTTTATCTTTCCCAAGGTACCATTAAAAACTCTTCCATTCTTTCCTTATCCATCTAACTTACATGCCTTTTTTATTCCCAGTACCCAATTGCCTCGTTATCTAGGGGGCAGGAGGGTGTAGTTATTAAGGATGAGAATCAGAATCAGAATCAGACAAACCTGAATTTTAGTCCTAACTCTGCCACTTGACTGCTGTGTGACTTTGATCAAGTTACTTAACCTCTCTGAGTCTGTTTCCTTATCTGCAAAAATGGACATAATAATGGGATCTATTTCATTGGACTGATGTAAAGTATTTTATGAGATGATTTAATAATCTCTCTATGTACCTGATCATAGTAAAGGCTCAATAAATGATAGCTATGTTAACACAGCTGTTAATTGAAACTCAGAGAAGAGAGATATCAGTGTGAATATCCTTGGCTGGGAATCTATCCGTAGTCAAAGAGCATCTGTGAGAGCTGATCATAGAAGACTAGGGTAGCTCTTTAAAGAGGCCTCTTGGCATTTTGCTTTGGGAACATCTTCAGAAACTTGGTGTTTTCTGGACCCACTCACCTCTCGGGAACAGCATGAAGAAAACACACAGTTCAATAAACAACTTTGTGCCTCAGTTGATAATAATAAAACAAGAAAGGTACAAAATGTGTTTTTTGAAATGAAGTTCCTCCTAAGCATTCCAGGAAGTCAGTTTAACCCAAAGCTTGTCTGCAAAGCTCTCCAGGGTCTCGAAGCTGCTGCTGACACGCACCTCTCAAGTGGTTGTTGTGCAAAAACAACTAAATAGAGATGAATGAGGGTGCCAGACCCGCCCCCTTCTCCATCTTCCTAGGACACTCATCCTTCAGTCCAGTTGCCCTCGTGTTTCCACTTCCAAAGCCCTTTCCAGCTGCTCCTCTGAGATTCCTTCCTCCTTTCCTTGCACACACAAGGTTTAAGCAGGAGATAATCCAATGTGTCAGTCACTTACTAGCAGTCCTGTTGGGATGTGTAGTAAGTGCTCTGTCTATCCCAGGCACTATGCTAGACTCTTCACATATGCTAGACTGTTCACCTCATTCAATCATCCAACAACTCTGTTAGACAGGTAGTGTTATTATCCCATTTTACAGATAAGAAAACTGAGACTTAGGAAGATTAAGTAATTTGCCCAAGGCTAAGGGGCTAGTATTGACAAGCAAGTTCAAAACCAGTTTACTGCAGCAAAGACGGAGCCCCTATGTGAGGGGTAAAAAAGGAAAAAGAGATTCAGACAAACAAACAGGAAAACTTAGACATAACATTATATACTTTCAAGGTGACACCTTACCAGAACACTGCACTCAAAGATGCAAAGCTTGCTTAATGAATTAATTTTCAAGGAAAAGGTCCTCAGGTCACCCGGCCCATGAGAAAGTCCCACACAGAAGACCTTAGCAGCATTGTGGGAACCTCCTAGGGGTGCCGTCTGTCAAAGGGGAAGCCGCCTCCTCATAGCAGCCCTGTCTCCATGCTGCTGCCAGGCTGGGACCCATCTTGTCTCCCCCTTCTATAGGAACCTACGTAGTTCCCTTGCTGTCCTTTAAAAGTCTTACTCCTCAGCCTGGCTTGGTGCCTCTCTATGTGACATCTCACTCCTCCCCCAGTACCTGCTGGCCTCACTGCCCTGCTGTCCTCACCATGCCCCCAACCCTCATCGAGCATGTCCACCTTGACTCAGCCTTCCACGGGTCCTCTCTGGATATTTTTCTCCATCTTTGAAGGCCCCACCATGTCCCACGGACTGGAGAAAAGTGTTTTCGACCTTCTCCAACCGCCATGGTGTCTCCCTCCCTGACCTCAGGTCTCTGTGACATTGTTATTTCATTGAGAGGTGTGTGTTGTGCTTTTGTTCCTGCAAGATTTTGAGGCCCCCTTGAGCGTAGATCAACTATGGAATCATAGACCACTAGGGCTAGCAGTCTTGTTAGGCATGATTTCATCCAACACCTCATTTTGTAGATGAGGACACTGAAAGCAGTCCAGGTGGAATATGTTTTCTTTTGTATCCCCTGCGACTTCCTGCATAGGATGAGTACTTAGTAAATGCTCAATAAATACCAAGCCCATCTGTTTGGATCTAGCCCTGCTCCATCATTTACTATGAAATCTGTGATACAAGCTTTTGTCAAGAACTCATTTTAATTGACCGTATTAACAATCAACACAACATAAGAGAAATTCCACTTTAAGAAAATCTAATATGCCAGCTTCCTAAACCAGATGAACTAACATGAATTATTCATTCTAAAAAGCTGAGCTCCTTTAAATAGCTCCTATAGTTATGATAAGATTGGATTTGAACACTTTGAATGTAAACTGAACTTTTCGGCCACATTATGAAACTGTAGAGAATAGGGTGTTCTTGTACCTCACTTGCCTTACAAACAAAATGGATCCTTTTAGGAGCTCAGAGGCCAACAGATTTGTCTTTGAATCTGAACTGTACTTGGTGAGTCATCATCAAACCCAGGCTGGCCAAAAGCATGGGCTGCTAGAGGTAGCGATGTGGACCTGAACGCTGGGGAACTGGGTCTCCAGATAAAAAGGTGGGAGGCAGTTGGGGCAGAATGGGGCCCTACTCAGCTAGGGTACGGCTCCCGCACTTGCTCAAGCATTGCAGCAGCATGATTGCCTCCACAAGGGAGGCTCCGGCTGAACACGCTCCCCACCGCTTTCCTTGCCTATCTCTTTTGCCCATCCTGGTCTTCCCTGGTGTCCTCCTTGCTCTATTCCCAGGCTCTCTTCTCTTTTCTTCTCCCTCTCCCTTCTACCCTCCTCTCCATCACCCTCTCTCTGTGACTATGTATGGGAGATGGGAAATGGCCATGTAACAGTGTTTAACATAGATTTTCTATTAGTTGGGCAGTTGTTAAATGTTCATATATGTATTTTAAAGGCCCTGGCCCCTTTAAGAAGTCAGGAGGTAAATATTGGAAGCTCTGGCAAGCAAAGATAGAACAATTCTGAGAAGATTGATTAGAAGTAAACTGCTGACACAGGGATATTCAGTGCCTCTGTGAATTTCCTGCCCTTCTCAATCATCCACCCTGGGAGAAAGCCTATTCTATTGGGCCAAAGTTACCGTAAATAGTCTCCACTGTTGACATGACTGTTGGAGCCACAGGGAATAAATCTGCCCCAGAGGCTTCCCAACCTTTGCCAGTGTCTGGAAATGACCAGCACCCTTTAGGATCTGAAACAAAGAAATTCTTACGTGAAACCTGCCTCTTCCAGGCAGTGTTGGTTGCTCAGCCCCACTTTCTCTCTGTGAACCTCCTTGCATATGAATGTTTTAATGTCTTGCATTTAATCCACACTTCACTGTTTTGCATTTGCTGCCATGTTGTTCCATGATTATTCACTCCTCTTTCATGTGGTTATATTTCATTTATTTACCCAACTAGACCATGAGCTTAAGAATAAGAAGAGCAAAGATTTATTAAGTGACTCTTACGAACTGTCCACTGTGCTTAGCTCTTGGCAAATATAACGTTATTTCATTCTCAGACAATTCATAAGGTAAAGATGATGCTCCCATTTTACAGATGAGGAAACTGAAGTTTAGAGAAGGTAAATAAATGTCTGAGCATGACACTATACCTTTGTCCCAGCTCTCTTCGCTTGCCTTTGACCCTGGACTGTGCACATCACACTCATTTTGCAAGACCAACTGGGAGTCAGAGTCCCCACCCCAAGCTTCCAGTCCTGGGGCCTCCAAGCCCGAGTTCATGAATATTGAGACGTGTCTTTGATGGCTGTGTTGTGGAACTTGGCGCCTGGGCATCCCTCTGCCCTGCTCCTTGCTTACTTGCCTGCTGCAAGTTCTGGGGTAGTTAGGCTTATTGCACGAGAATTAGTGGCAGCCCAAACATGCCTGGAAAGTGACGTCTGCTCACACAGAAGAAGCACTTTCCAAAATGTGAGACTGAAAAATGGCTGGAGTTGTGGCTGTTGTCTTGGTGGCAGAGGCAGCTGTAGCAGCCCCCAGCCTGGGAATGCTGGTGAGGGTGCTGGGGACACTCTCCAAGTCAAGGGCAAAACCTTCTCAGCGTGGCTTTCCCTGCCAAGTACGGACCTGCCCTGCATGTGGCAGCCTTAATTGGACCCTCGTTTATTATTGTAATGAGGATCCCTTTTCTAATGTGTTTTCCTAGCCCTCATGTGGCTGAACTGTTATTTTTCTCACTTGACTTTTTTTGCCTATGAAATGTTTTCGATAAATATGCAGCTGAAATGGCTTGTTACTAACTGTGTACATTTTCGGTTGAATGAAAAGTAAAGAAATACAGCATTTCGCATATGAAATATTCCGTTAATGTTATATAATTTGGCTGCGGAGTATCATTTTGCTTTTATGAAAGGGTCTGGTGAAACCCTCAGGAATAGCAGATGGCTAACATGTAGTAATTATCGGTTACTAAATATCACTTATATCACACTGATCTATTCATAGAAGTATAACCACATTACATGTATATTTTTTGAAAAGACAATCCATAGTGTGAATGCTTGAAACAATGGTGGGACCTAAGTAAAATGGAGGAACTAGTCTAAGGTGTAAGTGATTTTAGGAGCCTTGTTTCAGTGACTGTGCCCTCCTTCCCCCCAACCCTCACCCCATCTCATGTTGCCCTGTGTTCTGGGTTTTCACAGGGAGCTGGTCTCTGCCTGCCGACAAACAGCTGGGCAGGGCGGGAATATGAGGAATGCAGTGTGGAGGTCAGCACTTGAGCAGATGTTTTGAATTCTCTGCCTGGAAGCTGATGTTTACGACTGGCCATGACTGCCGTTCTTGGCATCATTTCTATTTGGCTGTGAGTCGTCTGCTTGATGCATGGTCCACAGCTGATTTTCATTCCCCAAGCAATCCCCGTCGAAGTTCACACAACGTCCAGTTCTCCTGCCCTTCTCTGTCACTCTGTTTCCAGAAAACGAAGACCCAGTCTAGATAAGTCACTATCATGTTGGGAAAGCCACACTGCTCCATACAGTAAGTGCCTGATCAATGGTTGCTGCCTCATTGTCACAGAGAAGGGACTTCAAAGCTATATCAAAGTGGTTTTAGGTTGCCTGTTGGTTTCAGGTGAGCAAATCCCAGGGTGGCAAGTAGGTTTTAAATCTTGGACCAATTTGGATCATTCAGGAGGGACTTCTTGGAGTACTCTTCTTCAGGTATCTGAAGTTGAGTCCCGATCGGAGAAAAGGGGTGCCATAATCAGTTAGTGATTTCTGCTATGGACATCAGTAACTGGGCATGAGGGAACAGCAATATATTGAGAATGCAGCTCTGTTTACCCTTAAATCTCACCTCAATGGTCACCTGCTCAGGAAAGCCTTCCCTGCCTTCTCAGCAACATAGCCTGGGTTTTGAGAGCACAGGCTCAGGGTCCACCATCAAGGCTTGAATTTTGACCCTGTTACTCACTAGCTTTCTGAACTTGAGCAAAACATTTCACTTCTTTGTGCAGCAGTTTCCTTATCTGTACAATGGGACCAAAAATAGCACCACTTCATGGGACTATTGTGAATATTAAACACGTTGAGACATTGATTAATGTCACCTACAATAATCAGACACAGAGGTAGGCCCTCCTTAAGATATACCTAGCTAGTATTACTTCCAGGCTAGCCCAGGGGCCACTATTGTCCTGTTGGAAGAGTTCTCTCTCCTTGATTGTACTAACCCAATGGTATTTTTCCATTTGTAGTGTGAGTGTTTGGTTAACGTCTGCTTCTACTCATCATTGTATGACCAGTGCCTGGCACTGAGCAGTGTCCAGTAAATATGTGTTGAATGAATGGGTGGTCTCCTGGGTTGGTTCACTCATCCAGCATGGGAGAAAGAACTGATGGCTTCTGGGGGCACCCTAAGCCCTCCTCAGGATGATTCTCTATTCTAACTTAAGATTGTGCCAATGTTGCTGCAAAAGAAAGATCTCAAGATCTTTCCCCACAAGATGGTGGGGAAAGAAATGAGGTAGTGGGGAGGAGGAGGAGGATGGGGAACAATTTGTAGAAGTGAGAAAAGAAAGCTAGAGATAGAAAGGAAGGAAAGGAAGAAAAAGAGAGGGATCACGTTTTAAAATATGGGAAACAGGAAGGATGAGAAAATTAAATAAATGAGGAGAAGAGGTGAAAGGAATAGATGGAAAGTTACCAAATGCCTAAGGCAGGCAAATCTGTTGATGAAGGTGACATATCAGCCCAGGGAACAGGCAACCAGAAGGTTCCAGTGGACTGAGAATCTCCTTGGCCTTGGGACCAGCTCTCTCTGGAGGGAGCTGCTTAGAGGCTCTGGACTTAGATGCCTGAGTTTGAATCCTGACACCCCCACATACTGCCTGAGTAATGCTGGTCAAGTCACTTATCTGAGCCTTGGTTTTCCCTCCTATAAAACTCTGATGAAAATTGCCTATTTCATAAAATCATTATATTATTGAGATAATCCATATCAAAATCCTAAAGTTGTTGGCACATAGTAAGCTCACAATGAATAATAATAATTGTAATTATTGGAAAATGCCAGGTGGGCAGGAGGGCGTCTAGTCAGTCCTCCCTGCTTTATGGTTTGACCTCCTAGCCATGCTTTGGCTAAGACCTCTGGAGCACTAAGCTTGCAGCACCAGAGGTTAGCTCACATCAGCACCTTTTATTGAGGACCCTGTGGTGTCATGTTCCATGATGGGCCCTGGGGATACAGGAAAGGCACCAGGGGACACTTTGGACCCTTGACAGGTCCTGAAGCCCATTCTTAGCTTCCATCTCCCTGGTGACTTTGGACCTTCTCATTCTCAGGATAAGTCTTCACCTCCAAAGTGGAAGGTGAGGGTCAGAAGCTGTCAACTGGCTGTCAGACAGAGGACAGCCCAGGAGAAGGAGGGAAACGGGCTCACAATCAGAACGCCCAGATTCCCTCCCCAGCACCTCCCTGGTACTACCATGAGACCTTGAGAGAACCTCTCCGAGCCCCACTTGGTTTGCACTTTAGTAAATGGAGGAAATAATTCCTGTTGTTCATAGGATCAAAAGGAGTTTGAAAATAGCAGGATTCACTCAATGCCCAAGATTTTTGTTATTGTAATAATGATCTGTTCTCAAAAAGATGCTAAAATTTCAAGCCAGGATAGAAAAATCATTTTGGGGAGCTTTTCTTGGAGTGGGTAGATGGGGGATAGAGGCCTTGACTGCCATGGAAAAACATTACAAAGGGGGCTCAGGTGGGTGGAGGGAATGAACTCTCAGGGGAGACGTGCTTGGGGCACAAGAGGGTGGCCGGATGGTCTGTAAATATTGAGACTGGATTGAACCTTTGCCCCTCTCTGAACTTCCTCCTTTAGGGACTGGACAGGAAGACAAGATCCTGAAATACCATAAGAATGGTGTTTCTCATTCCTCTCCAGTCCAAACAAGGAAGCCGGGAAATCTTGCAAGGGCATGCTTTAGTTCAAAGGCCTCAAGTCCAAAGAGCAGAGTAAGTTCAGCTGGAGTCAGGAACCAAGGCCTGGAATGTTTGAATGGTCTAGCCCTGGGCCTCTGGGTCTTCCCAGACACCTTAGCTTCTGAGAAGACTGTGACTGGATCTCACTATTGAATCTGAACCACTAATTTTTTGATTGACTCAAGTATCAATCAAAGTAGTGGCTGGTCAGCAAATTATTTGTCTCACTATAAAGTTATATGAATAATTAAAAAGAATTCATTCATTCATTTGTTCTTTCAACAACTATCTGCCAATAAATGTCATAGAATTTTAGAGGCTAATGATTGAATGAATGTTAATAAGAATACTGGGCTTCTCTCACAGCCTATGCTTATGTGGCTACAGTGAAATCTTTCTTTAAATATGAAACCACAGAACTAGAGGGACTGTTTGGCTACTTTAAACTTATTCCATTTCCAAATTACTTTTCAGAAAGGCAATCATATTTATAATTCAGTCCCACAAAAGCTTCCCTCATGTACCCTTCTAATCAATACTGCCCCTTACCACCAAAAGGTGACCTCTATCACCAAGAATTCATTTTTTCTGTTCTTGAGCTTCACATAAATAGAATTGTACAGTATGTACTCTTTTCGTGTCTGCTTTCTTTCACTTAACAATGTGTCATTGGATATATCAGTAGTTCTTTTTCATTGCTGTGTAATACTCCATTGTGTGAATACATCACTTTTATGTACCCTTTCTACTGTTGATGGACATGTGGATTGTTTCCAATTTGAGGCCACTATGAATACAGTTGTTATAAATATTCTGATACATGTCTTCTTGTTCACATAAGAACTCATTTATGTCAAGTGTATACTCACTCAATGTTAACTTTATCAACCTGAAATGGGCCTTTGTGGCCACTTAATTCAAGCAATACCTATATTCCCAGGTGAAGGCAAATACCTTTGGATTCCACAAGTTTTACAGTCTAGTACCTGAGCAGCCATTCTGCTCAAAGACTTCACATGTTTCTTCTATTCTATTCTGTATATCTGAAACCACAACCAATTTTTCATAGGCATAATAGTGCCCAGCATATACTCAGGAAATGTGTAGTCTACCTCACACAGTCACATTCAGAATTCTGAGTCTCTGTGCTGTATCAGACTCAGTGCCATTTAAAAATCAGGGCAGAAAGTCATTTTTCACACTGAGATTTAACTGGCCTGCTAAAACCAACTTTTGAATGTGACCCACAAAATCCTGAGTGGATAAAAGGAGATCAAAGCTGAATAAACCCTCACTAAGTTGATGCAGGTGGAGAGCAAGGTGAAAGCAGTGGTTGACCTTCTTCCCCCTGGAGCAAGGCCCTCTTTTATGTTTTATTATTATTATTAGTGAACTCATTGTGGTCACTGTCCTAAGCAATTTTTCAAGGGCAGAGGCCTCATGAACAGCCTAATGCCCCTGTGTTATCTGGTCTGTAGTATCCAAGGGCAGAGGCCTCATGAACAGCCTAATGCTCCTGTATTATCTGGTCTGTAGTACCTAACATGACTTGATATGAAAAATCTTTAATTATTAATTATAGACATGTCATTGTCATTTTTGTCTTCTGTTCTATTAAGAGGGAGTTTGGACCAGAGTTTGAGAGATGAGTAACAGTGGTAATGGAAGCACCATCCTTTACTAAGCATGGTCACTGTGTAAAGTATCTCACATTGCTTACCTGCAGTCTTGTAGCTCCATTTTCATAAATGTGGAAACTCAGTCTCAGAAAGGCTAAGTAACTTGCCAAGGACCAAACTGGTAGTGTGTTAGTCTGTTCTCACATTGCTATAAGGACATACTAGAGACTGGGTAATTTATAAAGGAAAGAGGGTTTAACTGACTCACAGTTCCACATGGCTGTGGAGGCATCAGATCTCATGAGAGCTCACTCACTATCATGAGAAAAGCATGGACTAACTGCCTCCATGATTCAATTACCTCCCAGCAGGTCCCTCCCATGACACATAAGGATTATGGGAACTACAATTTGAGATGAGATTTGGGTGAGGACACAGCCAAACCATACAATTCTGTCCCTGGCCTCTCCTAAATCTCATGTCCTCACATTTCAAAACACAATCATGCCTTCCCAACAGTCCCCCAAAGTCTTAACTCATTCCAGAATTAACCCAAAAGTCTAAGTCCAAAGTCTCATCTGAGACAAGGCAAGTCCCTTCCACCTATGAGCCTGTAAAATCAAAAGCAAGTTAATTACTTCCTAGATACAATGGAGGTACAGGCATTGGGTAAATACACCCATTCCAAATTGGAGAAATTGGCCAAAACAAAGGGGTCTGCAGGGCCCATGCAAGTCCAAAATCCAATAGGGCAGCCATTAAACCTTAAAGTTTCAAAATGATCTCCTTTGCCTCCATGTCTCACATCCAGGTCACACTGATGCAAGGGGTGGTCTCCCATGGCCTTGAGCAGCTCCACCCCTGTGGCTTTGTGGGGTACAGCCCCCTCCCTGCCCCAGCTACTTTCATGGGGTGGCATTGAGTGTCTGTGGCTTTTCCAGGCACACAGTGCAAGCTGTCAATGGATCTACCATTCTGGGGTCTGGAGGATGGTGGCCGTCTTCTCACAGTTCCACTGTGTTGGGGCTCCAACACCACATTTCCCTTCTGTACTGCCCTAGCAGAGGTTCTCCACGAGGGCTCTGCCCTGCAGTAAACTTCTGCCTGGACATCCAGGCATTTCCGTACATCCTCTGAAAATCTAGGCGGAGGTTCCCCAACCTCAATTCTTGACTTCTGTGCATCCTCAGGCCCAACACCATGTGTACTCCACCAATGCTTGGAGCTTGCACCCTCTGAAACCATGGCCTGAACTGTACATTGACCCTAAGCTATATATATGTTGCTCCTTTTAGTCATGGCTGGGCCTTCCTACTAGGCCTCCATGCCTGTGATGGGAGGGGCTGCCGTGAAGGTCTATGACATGCCCTGGAGACATTTTCCACATAGTATTGGTGATTAACATTTGGCTCCTCATTACTTATGCAAATTTCTATAGCTGGCTTGAATATCTCCTCAGAAAATGGGTTTTTATTTTCTATCACATTGTAAGGCTGCAAAATTTTCCAACTTTTATGCTCCACTTTCCTTTTAAACATAATTTCTAATCCCAAACTATTTTGTGAATGCATAAAACTGAAAGCCTTTAATAGCACTCAAGTCATGTGGTCACTGTCCTAAGCAGTTTTCTAAGGGCAGAATGCTTTGCTGCTTAGAAATTTCTTCTGCCAGATACCCTATATCATCTTTCTCAAGTTCAAAGTTCCACAGATCTCTAGGGCAGGGGCAAAATGCTGCATCTTTTTGCTAAAGTATAGCAAGTGTCACCTTTATTCCAGTTCCCAACAAGTTCCTCATCTCTATTTGAGACCACTTCAGTGTGGACTTCATTGTCCATATCACCATCAGCAATTTTGTCAAAGCCATTCAACAAGTCTCTAGGAAGTTCCAAACTGTCCCACATCTTCTCTTCTTCTGACTCCTCCAAACTATTCCAACCTCTGCCTGCTATCCAGTTCCAAAGTTGCTTCCACATTTTTGGGTATCTTTATAGCTACATCCCACTCTCTGTGGTACTAATTTACTGTATTAGTCCATTCTCATGCTGCCATAAGGACATAACCGAGACTGGGTAATTTATGAAGGAAAGAGGTTTAATTGACTCACAGTTCTGCATGGCTGGGGAAGCCTCAGGAATCTTACAATCATGGCAGAAGGGGAAGCAAACATGTCCTTCACATGATAGCAGGAGAGAGAAGTATCAAGCAAAGGGGGAAAACTATTATAAAACTATTATAAAAAACTCTTATAAAACTATTAGCTCTCATGAGAACTCACTCACTGTCATGAGAAAAGCGTGAGGGTAACCACCCCCATGATTCAATTATCTCCCACTGGGTCCCTGCCACAACAGGGGAGAGCATGGGAACTACAATTCAAGATGAGATTTGGTTGGGGACACAGCCAAATCATATCACTTAGTAATCTGTCACCCCGGGATTCAGGCCCAAAGTGCCTCCTAAAATACCCAAGCTCTCTCTACCTCAAGATGCATTTATATGTGACTTTCCAATTTGCCAAGCACTTCTTTAGACATTTGTGTCATTTAATTTTCATTACAAAAGATATTTGTGTCATTTAATTTTCATTACAAACACTTAACAGTGTCACACAGCTGGTAAGTGGCAGAGTTGAGATTTGAACCCAGGTTGCCTGGCACCAAATCCTGCTCCTTTTCTACTATACCACAGCTACCTTCCAATAAAAACCTTCTTCCAAAGTGCCTAAAACAAGTATTGTTTCAACACACTGCATTTGATGACAATCCAAGTTATCTAGAAAGTAAGGACAGAAATTTCTTGCTTTAAGAGTATGGTGCCTTAAGAAAATTTTAGGCTCTCAGCTGTGTTGAGGGTTGGTGGGTGAATATCTCCACTGAGGTCAAGGAAAACAGAGTACTGGCATAATCAAAAGGACCAGGGCTGGAAGTAAATAAGGTGATCAACAGAATAGATTTCCCTTCCTCAAGAGAGATGTTGAACTGTTAAGAAAGAAAGCCCAGGATGCATGTATTGCTACCCAGTCTCCTTACCCCAGTCAAAAATTATTCCTCTGGCACACTGTTCTGTTCTCATTCTTTGAAAGATATTATGTGTTGCTCATTGAAAGGTGCTTGCTCTTTGAAAAGTACAATGTTCCGTATAAATACAGGGCAGTGGTGTCTTTATTGTTATCATGATTATTTCTGCAGGGGAAGAAGAGGAGGAGCCAGGGGAGCTGAGGTTCCTTCCCCAGCGCCCTCCCTCCTGCCGTGTCTGCTGACTGATCGGCAGGATGCCTCTGCTAGGTGTCGATAGAAGAGTCAGACTGAAAGTATTGTCTGAGGACATCACGAATAACGCAGGCAGAATGAATCAAAAAGAAATCAATGGTCCTAAAAATAGCAAAGAGACGTTCCCAGAATAAAGTCTTAATGGAAAAAAGGGGGTTGAATGATGTGTTATATTATAAAAAGTCAAATGTTTTAAAAATGTCTATATAAAAAGATGAGTGATCAGCTTATGATAGAGTTACATCCAGGCTGAGAGGATCCTGGACTCCAGCCTGGGAAGGGCCCACTGGGAGAGAACTTGCCCTTCTTCTGTTAGCTGCAATTTCTTTCTAGTACCTTGGGGGAAAAAAACATGGGGAAGGTGGTCATCTTCTGATAATAAAAATCACCTAGGGCCCAGGCTCAGTGGCTCACACTGTAATCCTAGCACTTTGGGAGGCCAAGGCAGGTGGATCACCTGAGGTTAGGAGTTCAAGGCCAGCCCTGCCAACATGGTGAAACCCCATCTCTACTTAAAAAAAAAAAAGAATTAGCCAGGCATGGTGGCAGACACCTCTAATCCCAGCTACTCAGGTGGCTGACGCAGGAGAATTGCTTGAACCTGGGAGTTGGAGGTTGCAGTGAGCTGAGATCGTGCCATCGCACTCCAGCCTGGGTGACAAGAGCTAAACTTCATCAAAAAGAAAAAACAAATCACCTAGGTAATAAGGAGCATGCAGCCATGACAAGGTTTATTTGTGCACACACACACATATGCACTCACCTGCTCTAGTTTTTATTGTTGGGTCCATTGTATTGTATTACATTGTGTTGCATTGAATTGTGTGGGTTTGGCTGGATTTCATTGAACTGTGCTGAATTTGAGATTGTCCTCTATGTGGGTGTAAAGCAGGTGGATATTCCCATTTTCAACCAAAGAGGGTGAATCTTCAGATAAGAATCTTGAAATTTAAAGAAGAGCCCGTTTGCCAAAAGTTCTTTAGAATTCTTTCTGGCCTTGTGCTCTTGGGTAACGACTCAGAAGCTTAGAGAAAACATTAGCAAGAAAGTTCTCTTATTCCTGAAGATAATATTATTGTTGCCTAGCTTGCTAAAATAATGGACCTTTACTGGTGTTGGTAACCTAATGACCAAACACAGTTGGTATTTTTATTGGCAAGGTACAGGGGATGTGGAGGCCCATATGTAGAGTTTTTAAGGTGTAACATGGGAGACCTTCATATCCATTAGTAAGCTTTCAACTTCGAGTAACAGAAGATCTAGCAGTAGTTTAATGATAACAATGTTTATCGTTTATTTAAAATAAGTCCAGAGGTTGGTGGCCCAGGGGTTGTTTTAACAACCCAGTAGTGATATCAGGGACCAGGCTTTTGGCATCCTTTATTCCATTGTCTTGAATATCTTGGTTTTTTTCCTCAAGTTGTTGCCTCATGGTTACAAGATGGCTACCACTGCTTCTTAAAACAAGACATGCAAGGAAAGGAAGGAAGGGAGCAAAAAGGTTTCCTCCTTGTGCTGCTCTTTTGCCAGGGAGGAAATATTTTCACAGAAGCCCCAGTAGATTTCCCTCTACATCTTGTAGAGACAGGGGAGAGGACAGAAGTTCTGAGGTCAGACTCATATCCAGGTTCTTATCATCCTTGTGAACCTGGGTAAGTTCTCTGTACCCATAAAATCATCAAAATAATAGTGTCTATCTCTAAGGTTGCTATGAGAATTAAAGGGCCAATATATATAAAGGTCTTAGAACAGTGCCTGGTATATAGCAAATATACAATACATGTCAGCTATTATTTTTAGTAACATTTTCACCATTCTCATTATCATTTTATTGGCTAGATCTGGGTCACAGGTACAAGAGTGTCTCTCAACTCAAAGGCTATGAGGGTAGATATATCAATAAGGATTCAAGTCTTTCAACCAAATATCACAGGCAAAGAACATCTTAAGTGTTTGACTTCTGATACTTTATTTTATTTTATTTTTTTCTGAGATGGCGTCTCGCTCTGTCGCCCAGGCTGGAGTGCAGTGATAGATCTCAGCTCACTGCAAGCTCCACCTCCTGGGTTCACGCCATTCTCCTGTCTTAGTCTCCCGAGCAGCTAGGACTACAGGCACCCACAACCACACTCAGCTAATTTTTTGTATTTTTAGTAGAGACGAGGTTTCACCATATTAGCCAGGATGGTTAACATGATCTCCTGACCTCATGATCCGCCCCTCTTGGCCTCCCAAAGTGCTGGGATCACAGGCGTGAGCCGCTGTGCCCGGCGACTTCTGATAGTTTAGTCCAACAATTTGATGCTCAAATAATTTTCCCAGGTAGCAGCACACTGGGAACTAGGCTGGAGGATAAGAGATGAAAGAGAAGCCCATTGGAGGCAGAGATCTGAGGGCATGGATCTTAGACAAAAGCCATGCCATCAAACTTGGCCAGCTTTACAGTTCTGTCCAAAGTAAAGGAAGTATTCAAAGGGTATACTGTTACCAACTTCACCTATGACTATCTTCTGCAGAGTTATAAGGACAATACAATTCTAACCTTGACATTGACCCAGAAGATTATGGAGGCCATGGAGACCCAAAGACAGGATTCCCTGGAGCCTCACTGGCATAAATCTTATTATGCCAACCAAGCTGAGTTCCTTCAAAGCAAAGATCAATGATTTCTCATTCTTCTGCCATCCCTACAGCACCTTAAATAGTACTAGGCACAGATATAATAGTGTTCAGTATTTACCAGTTGCTCAGTGTCCATATTCCTCCAAATGAGAGCAGGTGTCCTGTATTTCTAACAGAGGGTAACTGGTGCATTAAAGGCAGCCAAATAATGTCAACAGGTTGGCACCCATCTTGATCCCTTGGAGAGTTGAGGAGGAGAGATGGTTAAGAAACACCCAATATGCCAGACACTGTTCCAGGTCATCTGTGACCATTATTTGTTTATTTCTCACAGCAATCTTATGAGCTAGGTACCATGATCCCCTTTTGTAGATAAGGAAACTGAGGCTTAGGAAACTTGTTATTTCGTAATTAGATTATGAGGGTAGATACATCAATAAGGATTCAAATCTTAAGTGGCTGTGTCACTTAAGAGATTTAAGATTTAACCTCAGTCTACCTTGCTACAAACACAGACCTTCTCTGTGCTGTTTCTTGCAGGTGATCCTGGGTGAAAAAGGAAGGGATCTCAAGTTCAACACTGGGGTGCTGTCCATAAATTGAAACCTGTGCTCCTGTGTCCTGATGTCATATGTGTTTCTGGCAAATGGTGGCCAGGACACAAGCTGTCTAGGAACCCCATGAACTTAACTTTTGACTCTGTCTCCCAAAACCAGCCTTATCCATGAACAGTAGATGGCAGTCCTGCCCCTGACGCCCAGGCACAGGTCTGTAGTTGTTCACGTTAGGCTCAAAGTGCGGTTCATGTGCAGCTTGGTTCCCAGGCCTGCAAGATTAAACCCAGTCATTGTTGCATTCACATCCAAATTCCACCCCTCCCCGGTGGGTAACACACAAACCGATTGGGTGAAGTTGACTCCATCCGCAGCACAAGGAGTTCAGAGGACAGCAGGGCTAGGTCAGACCTCAACGGTTGGTTAGGAAGTGGAAGTAATTCAATCAGAGAGAAATTCCGAACCTTTGCGTGGTAAAAGCTACCCTTTCTTTTCCCTGGAGTGAACGAAGAGTATATTGCCTTCCTTGTTCCTGCAGACATCTTATGGCCATCAGGGTAGCCAGCCTATATACCACACCCACACAAAGAGAAGGATAAAGCCCAGAGAAATGCAGAGAAATGGGATTGAAGCCTTAATTAAAGAATATCTAGGCCGGGTGCAGTGGCTCACACCTGTAATCCCAGCACTTCGGGAGGTCAAGGTGGTGGATCACCTGAGGTGAGGAGTTTGAGACCAGCCTGGCCAACATGGAGGAACCCCATCTCTACTAAAAATACAAAAAGAATTGGCCAGAGTTGGTGGCAGGTGCCTATAATCCCAGCTACTTGGGAGGCTGAGCTAGGAGAATCACCTGAACCTGGGAGGCAGAGGTTGTAGTGAGCCGCGATCACACCACTGCACTCCAGCCTGGGTGACAGAGTGAGATTTCGTCTCAAAACAAACAAACAAACAAAAAGCAAACATAAAAATCAAAGAACATCTAAAGCTCACCCGCTCTGAGCTTTATATTAGACAATAAATCCAAGTCATTTTTAAGCTAGCTCTATTGGCTTATTTTTTCCACTTGCAACCAAAAGGCATCCTAGCTGATATACCCCAGCTTCCAATGCACTTACTTCTGGGTTTCACCTGAAGGATGGGTCATTTCTGGCTGGCAACACCTAAGGAAGAAGCATAGCTATCCTATGGAAAAATGAAGAGATGGGCCTTACTTGGAAATGTGAACGAGAAAGCTATGTTGGCTGTTTAGCACTTTGGGAGGCTGAGGCAGGTGGATCACAAGGTCAAGAGATCAAGACCATCCTGGCCAACATGGTGAAACCCCATCTCTACTAAAAATATAAAAATTAGCTGGGCATGGTGACATGCACCTATAGTCCCAGCTACTCGGGAGGCTGAGGCAGGAGAGTCGCTTGAACCTGGGAGACATAGATTGCAGTGAGCCAAGATTGCACCACTGCACTCCAGCCTGGCAACAGAGCGAGAATCCATCTCCAAAAAAAAAAAAAAAAAAAAAAAAAAAAAAAAAAAAGAAAGAAAGAAAGAAAAGAAAGCTATGTTGGCTGTTTTAATTCCTTACACTTTCTGTGATAATTTTCATTTTGTCCTCTTCAAATTTACTAAAGTCTTTAGGGTGCTTCCCTGACTCAGATATGCTAAGGCGTAGAACAGAAGATATATGGTGAATTGCACAGCATCCATTCCTGTTTCTTTCTTCACAAACTGGAGAAGCTGGAAAACCAAAAACAATAGATTTCTTTGCTCTTGGGGTTCTGGGTGTCAATTCCTTTCTGCCAGTTATGTGCACTCTCGTGAGACACAGAAGATGAAGTGGCAGGGGCATCTTCCGTCTTCCTGGCACTAGCAGGAGAGTGAGAGGCAGCTGGGTTGGAGGGTTCTCCCTGATTCCTGGATCACACCTTAGTGACGTGTTCTTATGCTGATTCTGGTGCTGGCTGCCAGATCCTCCACCTTCCTGATGTGCAGAAGCAGCAGCTCCTTGGTGGGTCAGTTCGGTGATGATGTTCTGGGAATTGATCCTGGAGTCCAGGGTAGTGCCAGCTCCTGCAGCCCTTCTCGTGGTTTCGCAAGTGCTTTGTGTCATACTCGGCTTAAAATATATAAAATGTCTAATTTCTCGTGTAACTCAACTCTGCCTGATAGAGGAAGTAAAGGTGAACATAACGTTTCTGCTGAAGCAAGCATCAAAGGACAGAAACATTCCTCAGTGCCTACAAGGAATTCAGTGGGAGAAAATCAGTGTTGTGAGACCAGCTGGCAGATTTTCCTTCCTAGACCACATCCACGGGAGGTCTGGACTTTGTTTACTAAAATCGGCATCCCCTTACAGACAATAGGGACACGATTTTATACACTTTATCATTTGTGTGGCATTTCATCTGCATGTCCCCAATCAGTCATCATATTCTGTAATTCTGACAGAAGTTAAAACACAAGCCTGATGTTACAATCCCCATTTTACCAATTAAGACACCACTCTTCAGAGAATATGAGCCAAGGGAACCTGACAAATATCTCACCGGAGTCCAAAACGTCAGATCTTTCTGTGTCTACCAATTCCACCATTGGAGGCTCATTCCTCTGGCTTAAGCACTGGTCTCTACAGGTTCTTCTTCTAAAACCAGTTTTCTAGGTTCAAAGACCATACATCGAGTTCCTAATAGGCCACTATCAATGAGTTTATGATCTTGTCCTTGATAAAAGGGATGTGGCGTCATAGAAGCACTCAGTGCCTACAGAGTAGGTGCGGGGTGAGTTTGAGAAGACTCTTGCTGAGAAATTTCTATGCCATATTTCTTGGATGCTCTTCATAACTTTTCTAAGGGCAAACCCTGCTGTCATTCATCTTCCTTCTTCAGGATGGAGAATGTCATGGATCTGCTACAGGGACTGTTATGGCAGCTGGGCTAGAGGACTCAGGGGTGGATTTGAGAGTGTGAACTGGCACAGGAGCCTGGCTCCTTCCTTTGCCAGGAAGCTTGGCAGAATTAGGCCCCTAGAAAACCCTGTGTGGTCCAGGGCTTGCCAGGGACCCTGGAGCTGGAAACAGCAAAATTACCAGACTAGGTAAAGAGGCAACGGCTGGGGAGGATTGACTTGTCAACAGTTCGTTGGAAGATTTCCCCATCCTCAGACCAGGTATCCTTGGGAGCAGCCTCGTCCATCTCCAGCAGGCCTCTCCTTTCTGGCAACCTGCAAAGCAACAGTGCCTGTGGTCACCTCCTACTATCCTGGCTGACAAAGAGAACTCATGGGGGCCAGCCCAGCGCCAACCGGTAGATGTTGCCTCAGGAAGATGTAACTGCAGAACACACTGCCTGAGTGAAGCCAGCTAAAACTTCAATTTCCCCCTTTATTAACATTTTCCAAAGAAGGCTCCTGACTCAGAGGTGGCTCACAGAGGAATCTGATAGGAAGATGTGACACCTCATCTTAAATTTCTTCACCACATTTCTGAAGTTGACGGAAGTGTCGGGAAGTGAGGCTGATAAAGTCCGCTGTCCCTTCCAAGTAGACTAATCAGACGTGAAGTCTTGGCAAGAGATAACCAGATTATAAGAGAGCCAAAATGACATCGCATCAACTCCATTTCAGATCCTGTACACACCAGTGCCTATCACCGCTCCAGGTGGCTGGCATCTTTGATGCACAAGAGGTATTTTCAGACTAGGATGTCTGTCCCCCATTACCCTATAGCTGTCACTCACTGGTATGCTGGGAAGCTGTTTGTCACTGTGTGTAAAGCTGCACACATTAAGGGGTGGCCACTCTGAGGGTGAAGCCTGCTTTGTACTGCCCTGCTCCTCTGCCTGGGCATTTGTGACAGAAAGACCCTTGCCCTGGGCATCCAAGACAGAGACCAAGGATTGTGCCTTCCTGAGTCCACACACCCAGATAATAGGATGGGCTTTCCCTCTGAAGAGTTATTCACATCAATAATGAATTTTGAATAAGTTATTCACGTCAGGAGTAAGTGGTTGGCATACAATCCTTGCCACTGGTTTGTGGAGATAATTGATTTCATGTCGTTTAAAGATGGCGAAAAGAAACAAATGACAACTGGAACGGGTTTGGAGGCAATTGTGAACGCCATATCAGTTTAATTATAGCTCCATCTTTGGCTGACATGGGTTCTTTCCTCTTCGAATTAAAATATCCAAGCAACTTGAAATGTAACAGTGATGAATTTTTCATGTTCTGCTCCCCACCTTGCATCCTGACTCAGAGTACTGCTACAAGCACACTTCGAGCTTTTTTCAATAGATAGTTAACGTGACATGGAAGAGTCGTCTGCGTGACACAGATAACTCAGGGGAACAGCACAAAGTAAATGAGATGCATTAGTGTCTGGATGGGAACTGAAGATAGAAGTTCTCAGAACTTCTTGTTTAATTTATAGAAACGGATTTTCCTCCTGTGCTTAAGATTTCAAAATAGTAATCATATTCTGAAGAGGAGATGTTCCCACTCCAGGTGCTAATATCAATATGTAAAAGAAAATCATTAACTGGATGTAGCTCTCAGCAGCACCTATTATATGTCAACAAGCTAACTGAGGTGATAAAACAAACCGTTAGTGGAAATTTAATTACTAGCCATTGAGATTTGGGCAAGGAATGGGGATTCTAGATTCATTACTCTGGCACCGGAGGCTGCTGGAAGCAACCATCCGCCCGGAACGAACATTTTTAATAGGTGTTTTCCTTCCGTCTCAAAAATCAGAGCACCAAAGGCCAATCAGGAACTTCTCAAATTCGGCTCCTTGGGGATGGCGAGGGCAATGTGGAAATGGAGGCTTACATAAAAAATAAATGAGAATGAAACTGCTTCCAACCACAAATCTCGTCAACTTTGGGGATGCTTGGGTGCCTTTCAGTTCATTTTGTAAGTGATTTCTGCACATTTAATTATGTGAGATTTCCTGACCAATAGCCACTTTTCAAGCTGGCATGATTTATGACGTATAATGTGAAATAAAATGGCGTCCTGCTCTCTGTGAATCTAGCTAAGCCTGTTTCCTTTCTCCAGAGGTCCCATCTGTGCAAACCTAGCTACCACCAGTCCTGCCCCTACCCCAGTGAAGCGCTTAAGAGTACCTTCTCTGCAATAACTTTGTACTCTCCACCACCCCCACAGTCTTCATCCCCCTAGGAAATGAGGGTGAGCACAAAGTCTGACAAATAGCAGGTGTCCAATAAAAGGCTGAGTGTGTGATGGATGTCAGTAGTGTTACCGACTGAGGGTAGTTGTGCAGGTTCTTGGCATTTTAAACAAAGAACTGGACAAAAACGCACAAAACAAAGCAAGACAGTGAAAGCAGACATTTATTTTAAAGGAAAGTGCACTCCTCAGGGTGGGAGCAGGCTGGAGCAAGCCGCTCAAGAGCTTTGGTTACAGAATTTTCTGGGATTTAAATACCCTCTAGAGGTTTCCCATTGGCCCACGACCAGTTTGATTGGTTGTGGGAGGGGACCAATCAGAAGTACTTTCATTTTTCAACTGCTGCACAGAAAAAGGAGGGGTTGCAACTGCCAGCAGCAACAGCCCTGCAGAAAAAGAAGGTGCTGAAAAGGGGGGAGCCTCTGATATCTAGTCAGCATGAATCAGGCTTAGGTTCTCTGCTTCCAGACTCTTTTCTCCTTCCTCAGTAGGGCTCAGCTGTCACCTGGAGCTGCCTTGCTCCAGGGTCTAAGATAATAATGGCATCAAACCACACCAGGTCCACCAACTCCAAAGCCCTCTTACAAGATATCTGCCAATTCTTGGGGAGCTTATCATCTCAAGGGCCTTTCAGCCTCAAGAGATGTGCTGGTATCCCACACTATTTCAACCCTGGAATGAAACTCACCTGTTGAGTTTTCCAAGGGAAAAAAGTTATTCATATCAAGTGTTTTTTGAATTAATGGACTTCCATGAAATTAGGGGAGTCATTAATTGTACACTGTCTATGGAGGGACGACAGGCCCCATCCTCCACTGTTTTGTCTCTTCACTCCCTTAGCTCCTTCCTGTTCTCTCTCCTGAAATGCCTGGAAGCTCATCCCTCCTTCCATTATGCAGAAGAACTGAGCCAATGTGGGTGGGCAATAATAGGGTGACCAACCTTCCTTATTTGGCTGGGACTGAGAAGTTTCCTGGGGCATCGGATTTTCCATGCTAAAACTGGGACAACAAACTAGATTGGGGTCACCTGAGAGGTGACTATCCCAGCACAGATAGGGCAAGATATAAAGAGATGATGTTGTCTCCTCCATGTAATATCAGCGCCTTCCTCCCTTGCTCACTTGGAAGAGTGCTTTAGAAATCATTGCTCTCAACCTTAGCTGCACCTTAGAATCATCTGTGAAGATTTAAATCATCTTGGTGTCTGGTACTGATCCTGGAACAACTGAATCAGGCTCTGTGGAGGCGGGACCTAGGCAGCAGTGCTTTATACATTTCTCCAGGTGCTTCCAATGTGTTCCCAGGGTTGAGGACCAGTGCACTGGAGAAGGGATTTCAAGGAGCTCTTAAGGTTGGGCTCCCTTTGGGTGTGTCTGTTCAACAGCCTGAGCTATCTTGGATGCTTCAAAGGAAGTCTGTGTTTTGGTAAAATGAATGATGTAAAAATGTGCTGTGTTTCTTTTTCTTCTTCTTCTTTTTTTTTTTTTTTTTTTTTTTGAGATGGAGTCTCGCTCTGTCGCCCAGACTAGAGTGCAGTGGCGCGATCTCGGCTCACTGCAAGCTCCGCCTCCTGGGTTCACGCCATTCTCTTGCCTCAGCCTCCCGAGTAGCTGGGACTACAGGCGCCTGCCACCACGCCTGGCTAATTTTTTTTTTTTTTTTAAATTTTTAGTAGAGACAGGTTTTCACTGTGTTAGCCAGGATGGTCTCGATCTCCTGACCTCGTGATCCGCCCACCTCAGCCTCCCAAAGTGCTGGGATTACAGGTGTGAGCCACTGTGTCTGGCCAAAAATGTGCTGTGTTTCTAACTGAATCTACTGACTGCATTTTTAAGGCCTCATTAAAATAACTAGACTGGTTTTATTGCTCCCTTTTCTCCTCCTTAAAGGTAAAAAAAAAAAAAAAAAAAAAGTCTTAGGCTTCTAACTTTCTTGGCATGTGGCTAAAACTGATTGACATCTTAGGCAATCCGAATGCAAATGACATGAAACCCTGAGGCCCTGCAGGGGACCTTTTGTAAGGGGAGGTAGGTGATGGCTGCCCTAAAAATAATTACCTGGCTACCTGGATGACCTTGACAAACCCAGGTAACTCTCAAAGCAAGGCCAAAGTCTTGTCAGTCTCTTCCTGTGCAGAACTTGTGAGGTCTGTGGGGTCTGTGAATTCTCTTTAGGAAATCCCACTTAGGTCCTAAGACTGGAAATCCCTGACTAAGACTTTTTAAGCAGAGAGAAATGTCTACTTTTGTGTCTGTTTCTGAAAACTTGATTGATGCTTCTGCTGCTGCTGTGGCTATAGGTACCAAGAGACTTTCCCAATTAAATCAAATGAGTCTGGGTAGAGACTGTAAGTCTGTTAAATTCTCTGTGCCTCGGTTTCCTCACCTGATATATGTTACGATGCTAGGAATGAATGTGCCCACTTGGAAGTAGAGTTTGAGGAGAAGGGTTGTGATGGAGATAAAGCTGTCTTTCACATGTTAATTCCACAAACATTCATTGTATCTTTAGTATGTAAATAAACATGAGTAAGAAATTGTGCCTGCCTTCAAGAGTCTTACAACCTAGTAAATGTCTAGTAAGAGCTATAAAAGTACTCAGCACAGTGGAATGTGCCATATTAAGTTGAGATAGTGGTGTCCTTGAAAGGAGACCTTAGGAAGCTGATGTAGCCGCTAGAACAATTGAGTTTAATCCAGGTGAACAGATTAGATTGGCTTACCCTTTTGCTATCTTGGTAGTGTCATTTAAAATAGGAAATATTTAATATTCACTAAGTACCTAAAGAATCTGTAACCCCTTGCTGATACGGTTGGATAGCATATCTCTAGCACTTTGCAACTCTTCAGGGGGCCCACAGTCAAAAGTGTCTATAGGCCAGGTAAGGTGGTTCATGCCTGTAATCCGAGCACTTTGGGAGGCTGAGGCGGGTGGATCACCTGAGGTCAGGAGTTCGAGACCGTCCTAACCAACATGGTGAAACCCCATCTCTACTAAAAATACAAAAATTAGCCAGGCATGGTGGCAGGTGCCTGTAGTCCCAGCTACTGGGAAGGCTGAGACAGGAGAATTACTTGAACCCAGGAGGCGGAGGTTACAGTGAGCCGAGATTGCTGCACTCCAGCCTGCACAACAGAGCAAGACTCCATCTCAAAAAAAAAAAAAAAAAAAAAGTGTCTGTAACAGTGACTGACAACCATTGTGTCAATTTCATAGATGGGAACACTGAACCAGGAGTAAAGAAAAGGTGGTAGCCTGGGAAAAGAGCTCCAGAAATAAGTTCTAGCTTTTCAGGACAATATGTCCGTGCTTCACAAGAGAACAAATTCTTCCTTAGCTCCTTTTTTTCAATCCCCGGAGACCAGAAAGACCTACAGCACTATTAACTTGCTGTCGTTTTACATTTGCACCTAGCTCTTCCTTCATTCTTCTGCCTCTTCTTGACATTCAAGCAATTTCTTGATATTCAGGTCTTAGCTTAGCTCAGATATCACCTGCTCACCTGTTTGCAGGTTCAATTAGCCTTCCTGGTTTCTTTCTATCAAATCATTCTGTTTTATTGTTTCCAGAGCACACACTATTGTCTGAAGTTATCTTGTCCATTTACTTGGGTATTGTCTTCTTCTAAGAAAATGGAACCTCATGGCTGGGCATGGTGGCTCACATCCATAATCCTAGCACTTTGGGAGGCAGAGGCTGGGGGATCACTTGAGCTCAGGAGTTTGAGACCAGCCTGGGCAACATGGTGAAATCCCGTCTTTACAAAAAATACAAAAATTAATCGGATGTGGTGGTGCATGCCTGTAATTCCAGCTACTCAGGAGGCTGAGGTGAGAGGATTGCTTGAGCCCAGGAGGTCAAGGCTGCACTGAGCTGAGACTGCAGCACTGCACTCCAACCTGGGTGACAGAGTGAGGCCCTGTCTCAAAACCAAACAAGCAAACAAACAAACAAAACAACAACAACGAAAGAAAGAAGGAAAGAAGCGAAAAGAAAAGGAAAAAAAGAAAAGGAAACCACTACAAGATTAGGACTTTGTCTCATTCACTGCTGTATCCACAAATAGCTGGTACATAGTAGATGCCCACTGAAAATTTGTTAAATTATTTAGTACGTTCATACTCTCTGAGATGCCGATGACAGGAGGGTCAGTGAAAAGAGAAAGGAAGTGTGTGTCCCAGCTGCTACAGCGAGGAAGCCTGCAGCCAGTCTGTGCCTCAGCTTTCTTGCCTGTAAAATCGGACCCAGCAGAGGATCTGAGAAAAGAGGTTCTGAGGACCAAATGAGAAAATGGTGGTGAAAGTACTTTGACAAGTGAAAATGCAAGTTAAGTGGGAGATGTTATTATCTTCCGCCATCTGCTTTACTTTAATCTTTTTTCCTCAGTAAGCGGACCTATTGATTGTAGCTTGCTGGAGGAAGCTCTCACTGTCTAATTACTGCCCCAGCTCAGCCTGTCACTGTGTCCTCTGCAGTCAGCACGTCCTGACACTGACCCCTGATGCCTCAGCCCTTTGCAGAGCAGCCAGCCCTGGCACTTTGCACCCAGCACAGAGGGGCAGGTCTCCTCGGCGCCGTGGGAGGGCTGCTCTCCTCTCCAGGGAGCTGAAGCCCCAGCAAGGCAGGCAGCCCAGCTAAGGAGGTGCAAGGACACAGGTGCTGCTGCAGCCAGAGACGGCAGGAATGCGATTCTTCCCTGAAGCCAGAGCCTGCCGCCAGACAGGGATGTGTCCTGTGATGACACACAGTTGTTTTTTTGTTTTTTGTTTTTTTTTTCTTTTAAGTTTTTTTTTTGGTTTTTTTTGTTTTTTTTGTTTTTTTTTGAGACGGAGTCTCTCTCTGTCGCCCAGGCTGGAGTGCAGTGGCGCAATCTCGGCTCACTGCAAGCTCCGCCTCCCAGGTTCACGCCATTCTCCTGCCTCAGCCTCCGGAGTAGCTGGGACTACAGGCGCCCGCCACTGCGCCCAGCTAATTTTTTCTATTTTTAGTAGAGACGGGGTTTCACCATGGTCTCGATCTCCTGACCTTGTGATCCGCCCGCCTCGGCCTCCCAAAGGACACACAGTTTTGAGCATTCTCAGACCGTGGCTTCCAAGAGAATAATCCCTGCACTTTTTTCTTCTGGCCTGGGATATCATGAGTGGGGGAGAGGTTGAGAATAAATCATTTCTTTTTCTTTTTGAGACAGAATTTTGCTCTTTTGCCTAGGCTGGAGTGCAGGGGCGCGATCTAGGCTCACTGCAACCTCCGCCTCCTGGATTCAACGGATTCTCCTGCCTCACAGCCTCCTGAGTAGCTGGGATTACAGGTGCCCACCACCATGCCCGGCTAATTTTTTTTTTTTATTTTTATTTTTAGTAGAGACAGGGTTTCACTATGTTGGCCAGGCTGGTCTCGAACTCCTGACCTCAGATGAGCCACCCACCTCGGCCTCCCAAAGTGCCTGGATTACAGGCATGAGCCACCATGCCTGGCTGAGAATAAATCATTTCTAATACTGGGCAATAATAATTCCCTGACTGCAAATTATAGAAAGTTTCCAAATTTCCACGTTACTCTCATCTGCATTACCTCACCTGACCCTCACAATACTCCTGTGATTAGTATTCCTGCTTTATAGAAATAGGATGTGTGGTCTTTGGAGCTGAGGGGTGTGACTTTCCCAAGCTCAGATATCCAAGTGGAGAGGGGAATTAGAACATAGGTTTCCTAACTCTCAGTCTAGGCTGTTTAAAAATGCTAAAGGAACTAAGACTTTTTTAACCAGCAAAGGAAATGAGGATGTGCTAGAAAATACACGTTAGAGGCCGGGCGCGGTGGCTCACGCCTGTAATCCCAGCACTTTGGGAGGCTGAGGCGGGCAGATCACGAGGTCAGGAGATCGAGACCATCCTGGCTAACACTGTGAAACCCTGTCTCTACTAAAAAATACAAAACCAAATTAGCCGAGCGTGGTGGCAGGCGCCTGTAGTCCCAGCTACTCAGGAGGCTGAGGCAGGAGAATGCCGTGGACCCAGGAGGTGGAGCTTGCAGTGAGCCGAGATCGCGCCACTGCACTCCAACCCGGGCGACAGAGCGAGACTCCGTCTCAAAAATAAAAAATAAAAAAAGAAAGAAAATATACGTTAGTTTTATGTCAATCCTTTAGAAGAAAAAGGCTGTATAAGCAAACAGCACAAGATTTATTTTTTTAAGTTTAAATAAACCATAATTTTGTCTTCAATTTAACACCTCTGGAAACAATTGAACCAAGTAACCCCAGGCTAGGGAAGTGCCACATAGAAGGTGCTTGGCAAATTCTTGTTGAGAGAATGGCTGAATATTGACCTGAATTATAAATCGCCTTTGCTGGCTTTTTTCACTCATCTTAATGATGAAGAAAATATATTTTAACATGACACAGTTTCACAAAATGCTCTAATATTGGTATACTGCTATACTTTTTAGTTCAAAAGATCTTTCCTTTGGGAGGCCAAGGTGGGCAGATCATTAAGTCAGGAGTTCAAGACCAGCCTGACCAACATGGTGAAACCCCGTCTCTACTAAAAATACAAAAATTAGCCAGGCGTGGTGGCGGGCGCTTGTAATCCCAGCTACTCAGGAGGCTGAGGCAGGAGAATCGCTTGAACCCGGGAGTTGGAGGTTGCAGTGAGCCAAGATCGCACCACTGCACTCCAGCCTGGGCAACAGAGAAAGACTCCATCTCAAAAATAAATAAATAAAAATAAATAATTAAAAAAAAAAAAACTTTCGCATGGAGCATCTCAATTGATCCTCAAATGACCCTCCAAAATAGACAGTTTTATAGGTGAGAAGACTGAGGTTTGGAGAGATCAATTGTTTGCCCAGGGTCAGAAACATAGTAGGTGAAAGAACATTTTTAAATGTACTAATAAATTGGAAAGAAACTAAGAAATACTCAGAATCCAGAAGCTAGATGAAAGTGAAAATCCACAGAAATAAGTGGAGCACTAAAGTTCACCTTGGTCTTGAGGATATTTGCCAAACCAGGTAAACTTTAGTTTTTAGTTTTCACAAGTTCACAAGGCCAGAGGGAAAGGAGAAAAAGCCTAGTACATACCCAAGGTGGGGAGTATAGCTGATATTCCCTATCCATAAAGCTGACACTGGCCAGGCATGGTGGCTCATACCTATAATCCCAGCACTTTGGGAGGCAAAGGTGGGAACATAGCTTGAGCTCAGGAGTTTGAGACCAGCCTGGGCAATATAGGGAGACTACCCTCTCTACAAAAAATACAAAAATTAGACAGACTTGGTGGCATGCACCTGTAGTTCCAGCTACTTGGGAGGCTGAAGTGGGAGGATCACTTGAGTCTGGGAGGTTGGGCTGCAGTGAGCCATGTTAGCGTCACTGAACTCCAGCCTGAGGGATGAGGCAAGACCCTGTCGGCCAGGTGCAGTGGCTCAGGCCTGTAATCCTAGCACTTTGGGAGGCTGAGGCAGGTGGATTGTCTGAGGTCAGGAGTTTGAGACCAGCCTGGCCAACATAGTGAAACCCCGTCTCTACTAAAAATACAAAAAATTAGCTGGGTGTGGTGGCAGACGCCTGTAATCCCAGCTACTAGGGAGGCTGAGGCAGGAGAATCACTTGAACCCAGGAGGTGGAGGCTGCAGTGAGTCGAGATCGTGCCATTGCACTCCGGCCTGGGCAACAAGAGCAAAACTCCATCTCAAAAAACAAAACAAAACAAAACCCTGTTTCAAAAAAATAAATAAATAAAATAAAAATAAATGATAAATATAAAGCTGACATCCAAAGTTATTGCACTATCAGTGTAAAGATGGAGGAGAAATAAACCAGACTGTACTCTCATGACAGGGACTATAAAGAAAATCATGCCTCTCCGACTTTCACCCTAAATAGAGGAAGACAATTATTCTGACAGTTTATAACCATAAACCAGCCCTTCCATGGGATTGCACTCAAATTCATACTCCCTGGGTCCAAGAGGCCTCAAATTAAGAATTTGAGAAAGTGAATCTCTAAGTTAATAGTAGGCCCAGGTACCTAGGGGATAAGGTGCTATCTCTCTGAAGGAACTTTAATCCAAACCTCAAAGAGTTCCCACAGATAAAATTTCAAAGATATGAACTCATAGTCAAATATCCTAAAGCACTCAAGGAAGCAAAGCACCATGAGCAAGAGCCAGCAGACAGCAGAACTGGATCCACAGTAATGTCAGGTATTGAAAGCATCAGATATAAATATAAAATAATATGTTTAAAATAAATTTAAAGAAATAAAAGGATTAAAACTATGACTAAGAAAAGTCTATTGAGCTGGGCGCGATGGCTCACACCTGTAATCCCAGCTCTTAGGGAGGCAGAGGTGGGAGGATAGCTTGAGCCCAGGAGTTTGAGACCTGCCTGGGCAATATAGTGAGACCCCATTCTCCACAAAAAGGGGGAGCGGGGAAAGACAAAAAAAAAAAAATAGTGATAGGTGTAAGAATAGTCTCCTAAGGAGATTGGGAAATGATTCAAATGGAGCTTTCGTCAATAAAAAATATATGATCATTGAAATTAAAAATTCAATAGATGGCTTCAACAGAAGATTGGACATACTGAAAGGATAATGAACTAGAATATAGATCTGAAAAAAAATCCAGAATGCCACTCACAGCAAGACAAAGAGAGGGAAAATGTGAAAGAAATGTTAAGAAGCATGTGGAATACAGTGAACATATCTTACATGCATCTCAAGAAAATTACAGAGGAGAGGAGAGGAAGAATAGGGCAGAGTTGATGTTTTAAAAACAAGAATTTTTCACAGATTCTAAAGCCTCCAAAATGCCAAGAAGGATAAATGAAAGTTGAAATTAGATGGCAGAGTAGGCTCTACAAATTAGTATGACCTACAGAGATATTTGGGTTCTGACCTTGTTCAAGTCTCACATCGCGTTTAAGACCAAGCTGGGAGTGATGAATAAGAATTGTGTTCATGCACAAGAAGACTATATTATACTGTACTGAACTTTGTGGTTGTATTACATATTGTATAGCACCAAGATTGTACACAAAATTGGTCTTAGAAGAGGAAGATGGTTTTCTAGAAAGTCTAATATGACCTTTGCTCACTTAGAAATTGTCATCCACAACAGTGTACTCCTTTGTGAAAATTTGGTTCCAGAAAGTATTAGTCCGTTCTCACTGCTATAATGAACTACCTGAGACTGCATAATTTATTAAGAAAAGAGGTTTAATTGACTCACAGTCCCACAGGTTTAACAGGAAGCATGACTGGGAGACCTCAGGAAACTTACAGTCATGGTGGAAAGGCAAAGGGGAAGCAAGCAGTGTCTTCACATGGTGGCAGGAGGGGCAAGGGAAGTGCCATACACTTTTAAACCATCAGATCTTGTGAGAACTCATTCCCTATCATAAGAACAGCATGGGGGAAATCTGCCCACATGACCCAATCACCTCCTACCAGGTCCCTCCCCCAACACAGGGAATTACAATTCAACCTGAGATTTGGGTGAGGACCCAGAGCCCAACCACATCACAGAAGCTTACACCTCTGTCTTTCTCTGCTGTGTACTCTCACTATACTGACTCCTATCTGTATCATGTAGATAAGCAAACCTCATCTGAATTATCTGTGTGATGTACACGTCTGGTTTTTCTACCAATTTGAACCCACTGCTGATGTCTTCAATTCAGGGGCCATGTACATGCCCATACACATCACAGTGCAATTACAGAACACAAAAGACAAAGAGAAAATCTGAAACACAGCCAGAGAAGGCTGGGTGCAGTGGCTCATGCCTTTAATCCCAGTACTTTGGGAGGCCAAGGAGGGCAGATCACCTCAGGTCAAGAGTTTCAGACCAACCTGGCCAACATGGTGAAACCCAATCTCTACTAAAAATACAAAAATTAGCTGGCCATAGTGGTGCACACCTGCAATCCCAGCTACTTGGGAGGCTGAGACAGGAGAATTGCTTGAACCTAGAAGGCGGAGTTTGCAGTGAGCCGAGATTGCACCACTGCACTCCAGCCTGGGCGACAGCAAGACTCTGTCTCAAACAAAAAGCAGCCAGAGAGAAAAAAGTATTATTTTCAAAGGAATGATAATTAGAGTAGTGACTGCCTTCCCAGCAGCAACAATGGAAGCCAGAAGATAGTGGAAAAAATACCTTCAATGTGCTGAAAGAAAACACT
Organism: Macaca mulatta; assembly: GCF_049350105.2. Classification (NCBI taxonomy): domain Eukaryota; kingdom Metazoa; phylum Chordata; class Mammalia; order Primates; family Cercopithecidae; genus Macaca; species Macaca mulatta. The sequence goes on along the minus strand of NC_133418.1, from coordinate 79,913,951 downwards.
TGGCAACCTGAAAGTCTATACTTAGAAAAAGTATATTTCAATGCATTTCCGGACAAACTAATTTTTTTATTTCAACAGAATCTCACTAAGAAAAATTAGAAAATCCTGAAAGATAAACTTCTACGTCTCAAAAATTGTGAGACACAGCCAAGGCAGTTCTTAGGAGGAAAATTCTAACCTGAAATGATCATATTAGAAATGAGCTAAGGATCTGACTCAAGGAGGTGGGCAAAGCAAGGGATCTGACTTCAGCCTGAGTCCTTGCCACAATCTGAGATAACTATGTCTGAGAATACTTAGAGGGGTTGGAGCATAAGTAGTGACAAACTGATGGAAGCCCACACAGTAAGAGATGACACTGTATTTTCATGTTCCCCAAACATTTTGGTTCTGGGAACTGGAGTGGCAAGGATGGACATAAGGAGAACCTGAACTTGAAAAATGGGGGCAGAAGTAGAACTCTCTTGGTCTTCCCTCAGGGTGAGGGGCCCTTAGATTCTGCCTGTGTCCTGGCCTCTCTGAGTCCAGGTGTCCCGCTCTGCGGGAGCCAGCAGAGGCCCATGAGAGTGGAGGCAGAATGATTCAGAACACTCCCTGAATGCAGGGTACAAATATAAATGAGGCACAGTTCCTAAAGGGTGAAATTCCCTTTTTGAGATAAGGATTGCACATAAGGAAACTAAACATCTTTTCACTACACTCAAGAAAACATCTATCTACCTCTGGTCCTTTCTAAAGAAGGACGTGACTTTACTGTCTGCCTTTGGAGGGAATCCACGAGTGGATGGGAATCATCCTGACGTAATTCACAACGTCTGGTGGCCAGAGTTGATGGAGGCTATTTGTTTAACACCCACTCCCCTGGGCTCCTAAATCTTGTGTCTGACACTGATTGACCATGTGATCTTGAAACAAATTGCAACACTTCCCTGGGACTCCCAGTCTCAGTCTGGCTGATGTTGTAACTATAATTGAGCTGGAAATGTGCTTTGCTGGGAAGGTTTATGAAATACAGGATGCTGGCCAGGCTCGGTGGCTCATGCCTGTAATCTTAGCACTTTGATAGGCCAAGGCAGGCAGATTGCCTGAGTTCAGGAGTTCGAGACTAGCCTGAGCAACATGCAAAACCCCGTCTGTACTAAAAATTCAAAAAAAAAAAAAAAATAGCTGTGCGTGGTGGTGTGCACCTGTAGTCCCTGCTACTTGGGAGGCTGAGACATGAGAATCAATTGAACCCGGGAGGTGGCAGAGGTTGCAGTGAGCCGAGATCATGCCACTGCACTCCAGCCTGGGCAACAAAGAGAGACTCTTTATCTCAAAACAAAATTAAAAGACAGAAAACAAAAAGCAAACAAAAACCATGATGCTGTTCGTCACCAAAGCCTAGCCTCCTTTGGGAGCCTGGCAGAAAGCCCCAGCTCTCTCCTGGCGTCCTGCAAACATTCCTTCCTGTCAGACCCAATGGTCTGATCCAACAATTTGAAAAAGGAGTGAAGTTAGGAAAATGTAATTCTTTGTGACCTGAAAGAATTCACATCCCTCTGAGTCTCTGAGTTGCAGTTGTTTTGCTGATTTGTTTTGTTGTTGTTGTTTATGTTTATCCCCTTTCTCCATAAAAATAAAGCGTTTGGATCAGAGGAATAATTCTTAAATTCCACTTCATTTACAATCACCTGAGAGACATTCAAATGCACTGTTGCCTGGGCCCCTTCCAGGCTGGTTGAATCAGAATCTCTGGGTGAGGGGCCCTGGCTCTGGTATTTTTTATAAGCTCCCCAGTGGATTCTGATGCATGGCGAGGGCTCAAAACCCCAGCCTGGGGGATGTCTGCGGTCCTTTCCAGTTCTCTGATTCTGTGACCGACGTATCTAGAAGGCTGCAGCCTGTAACCCGTTGGGATGCAGCACAGATGAGTTGTGTGAGTCACACCACATATGCTGTGAACACAATGCACTCACTTTGGTCAACATTCTGAGAGTCAGTATCCCAGACTCCCTCAATCTCTACAGAATTGCCCTCTGGTGCCCCTAACTAGAGTCAGAATCCTGACTTATAAGGTCACTCTGGTGTTTTAAGGCACAGGAAAACCAGACCTAAACTAATAACTGAACAACTGCTATGTACCAGGCACATACATCTATAATTGCTAATCCTTACAACCACCTTCCAAGACAGGTTATATTATTTTCAATCTACAAAGGAAACAAGGGGTTCAGGAGGGTTAAGCAACTTTAATAAAGCAGTAGCTGGTGAACTAGGGCTGAGATTCAAGCTCAGGTTCTGGATCCAAACCCCATGTTCTTTCCATTATACCCACTTGGCCAAAGCTAGGGCCATGACTTGGCCAGGAGAAGATAGTGTTACCTAAGGCAAAACCACTGGGTTCAGCTGCACCACTGGCTATTAAAGGTCCGAAGACCCACAGTCAGGTGTGAGCTGGGTCCCATGGCCCGCTGGGCTCCAGGCCTCCCTGTGAGGGGAGACAGTACCCTTGTCTAATACACATCAGGCTGCCAGCCTCAGTTTGTATTTTTACAGTCCACTAATTAGGCCATTTTAACTAATTTGTTTGCATTTTGTATGAGCAAGTTGGGCTTTTGGATTGACTAATGTAATTGCAGCTGGTTTCTGCCAAATACAAATTACTCAGTCTAGTGTGGGCTAGGGAGAAAAGCAAATATTTAATAGACATCAATACCCTGGTAGCTTTTTAGTGGAGCCTTTTTTTTCCCCTATGGAAAGTTGAAGTAATTTCTCCAGCATCTGATTGAACTTTCATGTTGGGGAATTACTTTTTAATCATTTTTTAAAAAATAATGAGGCAAATGCTTTAGTGGCTCTGTTGGGGTTTATCTCTGATCCATTTGCCCCTAAGCTTGGGAAACTCACGGGACTTTTACGCATCCAGCCCTGGATCCCCACAATCCCTTTCTGCATGGGCTACTCCAGCAACTGCCCATCGGTCTGCATCACAAATTGTCACAGCCGAAAGGGGCCTGAGAGATCATCTAGGTCAGTAGTTCTCGAAGTGTATTCCTGGGCCGGAAGCATCGGCCACACCTGGGAACTTGTCAGAAATGCATATTCTCAGGCCTACTGAATCAGAAGCTCTGGCGGTAGGGCCCAGCAACCTGCGTTTTAACAAACTCTTCAGGTGGCTCTGCTGGAGGCTGAAATTTGAGAACCACTGATCTAGTTCAAGCATTCCATTTTACAAATGAGGAAACTGGGGCCTGGCAAGAGTCTATGCTTCTGGTCACAGCAGGAAGTGTGCCTGTTTCACTCATTGTGCATCCCCCAAGTTCAGCACAGGGCCTGGCTTGTGGTAAGCACTCAGTAAATCTTTGCTGAATAAATGAATAAGGGAATGAATAAGCCAGAACTAGAAACAACATCTCTGAATCCTAACTCACTCCACCAGAGCTTTCTCTTGCCCCAGGGAAGGATGGAGGCATGGGGGAAGAACTGTTTCTTGGTTCTTGCTTTGTAAGAGGCTTGAAACATTGTGTCTGTGGCCTGTCCTGTTGGAGGATGGCAGCTCTACCCCTACGATCTTGCTCCCGAGCCATGGACCAGTCTGGTTCACTGTCCCTTCACCAGTGGTTTCACCAAGCCCATGCCCCACTAGGAATTGTGTCTGCTGCTTTCATAGATCCTGTCATTGTGTGAGGCATAATCAGGCTCCCTGCCTGGGTCTTAGATTCCCCGACCAATAAGCTCAGCTCAGAGAGTGAATGGGGAGAATTCAAGTGAGATCCAATTCATCGAAAAAGAGATTTCTAAGGCGAGGGTCCTAGGAAGGTGGGTCTTCAGGTTCGGTTACTAGGTCCTATGAAGCCATGGAAGTGGGGGTTGGGGGAGGGAGAGAGAGAGGGAGAGAGGAGATAGAGACAGACAGACAGAGAGAGAGAGAGAGAGAGAGTCGGTCCTCAAAGATTGCATTTGCAGACGTGTAGAGCCATGTTGCCTGGATCTGGGTGAGGTAACCCTGGCTGCCTCGGTCCCCCAGCCCTGGCCTGCTGACCCTTTCTGAAATGAGAAGAAGGGGAAGGCAAACAGTGTTCAAGAGTTTTTGAACAAAAAAGGAGATCTCCCAGGGCATGAGTAACAGGCTTCTGAGAAAATTCCTGGGTCCCTGATCCTGTTACATTCTATGAACTAACTAAGCAACTGAAAGTATCAATCCACATGGATCCAACCACTAAAGGAGCTTATGTTCTTTGAACCTCAAGTTCAAATGGCTCTCATGCCATACAGCTACCCAAGTCCCTTATCTTTGATTGTCTACATGCCTGTAGACCCCACAGAAGAGCAGGGTGATCTTTCCAATGCTGATAGCAAACTCTTTGGATACTCAATGCCTTCATAGTTATTGCCACACTTCCGTGAGACCTATCCTTAGGAAAGAACTTGATAAACTCATTCACTTACAGGTGGTAGACACCAGTAAAAGCTGCGATTTCCACCCCCTTGGAAGATTTAAGCTGATGATTTTGTACCTTAGTGCTAGCTGTTAATTCCTAACTTGTGGTTGACTAACCCACACCTTCTTCTCTGGGCCCTGCATATTTTGTATTTTTATCATGCTCTTTGGGGCTCCCAGTAGAGGGATAAAGAGATTTCTAGTTGCAGACAGATTCTTACTTTATGTGTTCTTGAGTTAAAGAGTTCTATTGTAAAGGATAACTTTACTAACAGAAAATTATTGGGCACCTACTGGGGCAAGGCAGTGTTCTAGATGCTAACGGTGAAAAAGACAGATGAGTTCCTGCATCCCTGGGTTTACATTCTAGATCAAGAAAATGGAAAATAAACAAGTTAACAAATAAGTGAAGAACATAATTTCCAAAGGCAAGAAGTGCTGGGTGATCTGAAGTAGAGTAACTTAGGAGCCAAGTTAGATGTGTTCCTCAGGGAGAGCCTCTCTAAGGAGGTGCCATTTGAGCTAACTGAACAGGAAGGAGCCAGCTCTGGAATGTGAGGGAAGAGCATTCCGTCTGAGAGAAGGGCCTGGGTAAAGCTCTGGAGTCAGAGGTGGACTTAGTGTGTTCAGAAACAAAGGCCTGTGTGGCTAGATGTGCATGTCCTTGAGAAGAACAATCTTAGGGGAGGGTTGGGGGCAGGTGGCAGACTGTGACGACATCCTTAGTTCTCTGGAATTGTTTTATGATGAAGGGAAGCAGGTAAATGGGCTGGAAACTGGAGGGGGTCATCAAGTTCAAGGGAGGAATCTGTTGTGGTGATCTGGTTTGTGTGTGGACTTTTTTTTTTTTTTTTTTTTTTTTTTTTTGAGATAGAGTTTCATTCTTGTTGCCCAGGCTGGAGTGCAATGGTGCGATCTCGGCTCACCACAATTGCCGCCTTCCGGGTTCAAGTGATTCTCCTGCCTCAGCCTCCCGAGTAGCTGGGATTACAGGCATGCGTCACCACACCCGGCTAATTTTGTATTTTTAGTTGAGATGGGGTTTCACCATGTTGGTCAGGCTGGTCTCAAACTCCCGACCTCAAGTGATCCGCCCGCCTCAGCATCCCAAAGTGCTGGGATTACAGGCATGAACGAGCGCAGCTGGCCAGGTGTTCTTATGGAAGCGGGGTGGATGTTGATAGGGATGATCAGCACACATTCCTATGTGAGAACTCCCAACCGTGACCCTCCTACCCTCTGCGGAAGGGCCAGGGAACTGATAAAGACCCCCACCTACTGCTCCTTCATCCCTGCATGCTGCCTATGCTGGCAGACACTCAGAGAAGACTCTCAACCCCCAATTCGTGCTGACTGCACACCACCTTGAGCTGCAGTAGATACTGGGGTCGTCTTGGAGCCCCAGTCCTTCCAGCCTGCTCTCTGCCGAGACTTTCCCAGCTGAATCCCATTATGTCTACATGTGCTTACCAACCTGGTCAACCCCAGGAGTTCAAGCCACCCAGTCCGTTTCCCAGATCTCACCCAACACAGCTATGTACATCCTAACCTGGCTTAGGTTCTACCCATGTCTTGCAACCCTCTAAACCCTTCCACTTAGGCACACTGGAAATCAACACAGCTCCTACTGCTTCAGCAACTTCCCTGCATGCTTTTCTCCTCTTCTCATATAACTGAAGCCCATTTGCTCTGAGGACTTGCCACCCTATCAGGTGGAGGTTATTTTATCTCCCACATCTCCTAAACCAGTGGGTCTGGAGGTGAGATGGGGCTGTCTTGTTCCCATTACTACTTCCAGACCAATCTCCTCTCTCCTTCAGAGTCCTTAGCTATTGAGGACCTAGACCTCAATCACTTCCTCTCCACGGTATAGACCGTCACAATCTGGGTGGCCTCCCAGTGTCTTAGCCCCCTTGACTCCCTCACTTATCTCAGCCTTCCTCTCCCATAGTCCTGCCCCCAGACCATGCCATTACCAGAAACTGCCCCATCTCTGGAATCTGGACAGCAGGCACCTCACTGTCTGAGCTCCTATCTTTCGAGCTCTCTTATTCTCCAAAAATGCTTTGTTCTTAGGGAGACCTGCAATCCATTCATTGACCCCACCACATTCTCCCACTGTCCTTCACCTTCCTCTTTCGTTATTACCCTTCTCACCAGCTTCAATTTCATGACTCACCATTATCATTAGTCACCCCTTGCCCACTTAAGTCCACTACCTCTCTCTCCCTTTATCATACTTGCTTGGCAAAACCCCAGCAATGATTAAACCCAACCTCTGACTCACTCTATGCTTGCACCAGAGCCCACAAACATTGATGAAGAATGTCACACCACGGTGCTGCTCACTGCATGCGCGTTAAATTCATGACCACAGCACTGCCCAAGCATCCTAACAAAATGTCCTCGTTCGCTCATTTCCCCGCTCTCTACAATTTCCCCTTGGTCCTTAATTCTCCATTACTCCCCACCCAAACTTTTAGCTTGTTTCACACTTCATTAAGACAAAGCTAATAGAAACAATGGGTAGGAAACCGGGTGCAGTGGCTGACGTCTGTAATCCTAGCACTTTGGGAGGCCGAGGCGGGCGTATCACCCGAGGTCAGGAGTTCGAGACCAGCCTGGCCAACACGGTGAAGCCCCATCTCTACTAAAAATACAAAAATTAGCTGGGTATGGTGGCACATGCCTGAATCCCAGCTATTCGGGAGGCTGAGGCAGAAGAATCGCTTGAACCTGGGAAGCAGAGGTTGCAGTGAGCTGAGATGGTATCATTGCACTCCAGCCTGGGTGACAAGAGTGAGACTTAGTCTTAAAAAAAAAAAAAAAGGGGGTAGGAGGTAGAAATGCCATCCTTTTCCTGCCTGCATTTGTTCCCATTTTCTGCTTTACTGCTTGTTACAGTGGATGAAGTGTCCTCACTCGTGAAGACCCATTCCTTCATTTGTGTTCTGGAACCTGTTGCCTGCTTCCTCCCAGTGGATTTCGTTCCTGCCGTCCCCGCCTTGCCCCTCTAGCATTAGAATCATCAGTTTGTCATCTCTACTGGACCATTCAAACATCCCCTATAATCTCAAACAGGGATTAGCAAACTCTGTAAAGGGCCAGATAGCAAACATTTCAGGCTTGATGGGCCACATGGTCTCTGTCGATCGGCTTTGTGGTTGTAGCAGGAAAGCAGCTATGGATAATGTGTATAAGTGAATGGCCATGGCTCTGATCCAATAAGACTTGATTTACAAAACAGGTAGCATGAGAATGAATTTGTTCCATAAGCCATAGTTTGCCTAATCAAGTGTAGTATGTAGCCTGTTACTGGGTTAAACAACCATGTGCTCTGTCAATAAAATTATGATGGAGGCTGGGTGCGGTGGCTCACGCCTGTAATCCTAGCACTTTGGGAGGCCCACGTGGCAGACTGCTTGAGCCTAGGACTTTGAGACCAACCTGGGCAACATAGTGAGACCATGCCTCCACAGACAATAAAAAAAATTAGCCAGTCGTGGTGGCGTGTGCCTGTGGTCCCAGCTAGTCAGGAGGCTGAGGAGGGAGGATCACTTGAGCCCAGGAGGTCAAGACTTCAGTGAGCCAGATAGCTGGCAGGGAGGGAGGTGAGAATGTACAGGGTCCAGGGTGATTTTTGACCTTCAGACATCGATTGCATAATCAATGTTCATTGATTATTGTGCTTTCATTGGGTCACAGCACAGACACGCACAAATCAGCCAGCTCTTCCCTGACTATGGTGGTGGCCTAGTCCATTTGGGCTGCTATAACAAATATGTTTTTATTTTCATGAATGTTTTGTGCATGTCCATAAGTTATTTTGGATATAAATGGCAAAATATAGGAGATAGCCGTGTCCTATTTTTATTATTGGCTGTTCAATTGGCTGTTTCATTTTTTCCATTATTTCTTTTAAAAAACACTTGAACAGTTCTTTCCAAAATTGGTGGAGATTCTGCTATCTCTCACGTGATGATCACAACACCTGGATTAGGGGTTGGACTCCAGATGAGATCTGTGACTGTTCGGTTCCCTGGGATAGGGTTGGTTTTGTGTGTGTGTGTGGTGTGTGTGTGAGAGAGAGAAAGTGTGTGTGTACATGTGCAGGGGTGCTCTGCAAGGGTCTCACCCAACAAATAAAACAGCCTTCATTTTTAGCCCATAATTACAGTCTGCATGCAATAGTTAATGCAAGGTTGCCTTTAAAGACATTCTCATACACTCTAGACAGCTCTCTTTTACTTAGCCATTTCAGAGCACAGATTAGGAAAAGCTTCACTGAAGTCCCTTTGGTTGAATATGTTCTCTGCTTGGGGAAACCATGGCCACTATGAATAGAACCCTGTTTGCTGCCTCTTGTCACTCCCCAATAGTATCTCCAGGGCTAAGACACTATGGTAGAGAGTTGACATGTCTTCTCTTCTGTGATGTCTCGACCTGCTGAGAACAATTGGTGCAGGTATCCCAGGGCCTGAGTTAATCCAGGATCCGTCTCATCTCTAGGTAGTTAACCTGGGGTCCTCTGCACTCTGCCCTTGCAGGGGTAGTGAATGTCAACACTCTTTCTGCCCTACCATGCCTGGCCACTGGGAGTATAACTGATTTCTTTTCTTTATCATATCCCTTCTGGAATAACTAAAAGATTTCAAAAAGAACTCAAAACTGAGACACAATAAACACACACACAAATTGTGGCATTTACAATTTTAGATTATTAGATTGTTGAGTCTCTGTGTGCCCAAAGACCTGTACAGAGGGCTTTGGAGGAGTCACAGTAGGCCAGGAGTCAGAGCGGACGGTTTCTCAACCCAAGAGACAGGAGGTCAAACCTAAAAGAGAAGAAAAGCCAAGGATGATGTTAGAAAAGAAGAACAAAAACAGAAGGGAGCCTGGGAGGGGCCCAAACTAAGGTGTCTTGAAGGAGATATCAAAATTAGAGCTTGAGTGGGGCTTAAAGAGTCAGAAGTAAAACCAACGCATCTCAATCTGTAGCATCTTGTGAAAGGTAAACCTGGCTGGCACAGTTTTGGGGAGTACAATGCTTTTCTTTGGCTTCAGGAGACCCCCTTTCCCAACTCCTTCGACCTTCAAACATCGATTGCAGAATCAATGTTCATTAATTATTGTGCTTTCATTGGGACACAGCACAGACACGCACAAATCAGCCAGCTCTTCCCTGACTATGGTGGTGGCCTAGTCCATTTGGGCTGCTATAACAAAACACCTTAAACTGGGTGGCTCATAAATAACAGCAATGTGTATCCCACAGTTCTGTGTACCGAAAAGTCCGAGATCAAGGAACCAGCAGGATCAGTGTCTGGTGAGGGCCCATTTCCTGGTTCACAGATGGTGCTTCACATGATGGAGGGGGCAAGGCAGCCTCTTTTATGAGGTTCTCCCTCCATGACCTAATAAAGTCCCAAAGTCCCCACCTTCTTACACCATCACATTTGTGATTAAGTTTCAACATATTAATTTGGGGAAGACACAAACATTCAGAACATAGCTGGTGGGCAAAGGCCGAATCCCCCTTGGGGCATGGACCAGGGGATTGAGAACATTTGGAAAGGGAGAACTGGAGTGAACAAGTCATGTTGAAGGGTGAGTGAGTGCCCATAGGCCACCATCCTGTGAGTAGCATGGCAGTGGACAGGCACACAGGAAGAAACTGGCAGGTCTTTCCAGTGGTGATGTGAAACTCAAAGCCATTGGAAAGATGGCCATGTGTTCTGAAAATGAATCACCAGGGAGAAAGGAGACTCTTCCACCCAGACATATGAGATACCTCTCACCTTCCCAATTATGGCCGATATTTGGGAGTCAGTTCCCCCCTCCACTGCCCCCCGTGGGGGAGAAGTCATGGTGATTTTGAACCTTGGAGGAAAAGAATAAAGCCATTACGGAGAAAGCTGGGTGTATGAGTAGATTATAGGCCTGCATGGTGGCCTGGTCACAGATTGCTCATACCTCAAATATCCTGAGTAGGAAAGGAAGGAGCAAAAATGGAATGATGATGATGATGATAATAATAATAAAGAATTAGCTGATATCAGATGTTTTCTCCTTGGTTTCTGCTTGCCCAGGTCTGACTGGTGCAGCTTATAATTAGTCTCTGCTTGCAGATGTGTGGTTCCAAAGACTTGTGGATTAAAGAGAAACTCTAGAATTTCTCAGTACCTGACAAGTTGTAACGTGAAAAGCTACACTTAGTCCATTAAAGATTTTTCACAGTGACATTTGAGTGCAGCTTGAGAAATATGCCACCTTGCCATTTATCATTTTCAGGGCATGGGTGTCGGAAAGGAGTTTGCTATGAAGAACAAAACAAAATGGATTGCATGTGTAGAGAGGTGAGCTGGCGAATACTGATAAATGTACTTTACTGAATGTCAGCAAATGTCACTTGAGAAGCCATTTGCAGCTACCGTAACAGCCTCCCAAACCCAACAAAGAGTAGCAAAAACGGGCAAAATGAACTGGGCGTCTTGCTTCCGCATGAATAAGCAATCAGCCCTCTCAGAAGTTACACCAGAAAGTTGTTAAACTTGATAGAAGCAGCTTTTTCAACCATACTGACGCATACTATAGATTGCTACAGAGGGCTGGAGACCTTCTGAGGACGTCAGCGCTGTGACTCTGGGCAGAACTTCATAACTCCTTCTCTTCCAGGTAGGTGCCTTCCTTTTGTATGTGCAGCCACTGGCTGTCTCTGAGACATATTTTCTGGGTTTTCCTACACCAGCTTGCTGCTTTCGCTGTGTCTGCAGACCCCTCTACTCCCTATCTACTCCTAATCTACCCTCCCTTGCAGTGTAATCTGGGAGTGGCTGCAGATGTGACCTGGGATGCAGTCCTCACGTGCCATATCAAGAGAAGACTCAACAGAAACACCCTTGAGCCAAAATTTCAGTCTCTCACTCAAGAAAATAATTTTCAATGTGTCTCCTGGTTAATGTGAAAATTGGAGTAATGGACTCAGCTTCTGGTTCATTCTTGGTGACCTGGCCGAAACTTTCCCTCTATGTGATTTAGGATTTCTGGAAGGTGGGGGCCAGTGTTCTTCAGAATTCAGCTTGGGTTGAGATGTTCCTCTCTTCCTCCTCAGCTTAGTGAGTCTCCAGACTTTGCTGCAGAAAAGTAAATGGGAAAGAAGATCATATTCTCAGAAAAGCTCTCCAGGGAATGTGAGACTAATTAAAATAAAATTCCAGCTCCTCTTCATTTTCTAATCTCTGGGAGCTCCTCCTCCTCTTTAACACATACGAGGTCATCCAATACTTTTTTCCTCCATTATACCAAGAGACTTTAACAGAGTAGCCTGAATTTGTCTGGCCTTGTGAAATATACCACACACATGCACGCACGCACGCACGCACGCACACACACTGCCCACACAAACTGAGGTCAGTTCAGCTTTCATTGGTGCAATGCTGTGGTACAGGACTCAGATACAAGAAGCTCTTTGTTGAATGTACATCTCAGACTGTGTCCCTGAATGTGCTAATGGACACACTTCCCTCTTCACACTGTTCTGCCATATGTTTAGCCTGTGTACATTGGAAATGAACACATTTACAACCAGGAAAAGATGGGCTCTTGGGAAAGTGAGCTTCCCTCAGATGAACTCGGAGGGGTGGTGCAGGAAGGAGGGGTTGGAAGCTAGCTCCTCTTCAGTCAGACTCCTTGCAGAGTTCTTAATTCTCTTGGTGTTTCCTCCTTTCGAATTAGGTGCTTCCCATGGAAGGGCCTTTACTTGGGTCTCAGGAACTCACAAGCCATCTGCTTATTATTGAAATTGAATTACCCTCAACTTGTTGACTTTCACATCAACAAGTTTAGTTTAGGAAGAAACAGTGGCATGTTTAGGAGAGAAAAAAGGAGAAGAAGATGAAAGTCAGATCTCTGGATCAGCGGTGGAGGTGAGGGAAAAGTGGAAGAGATCCTCCAGGGAGAATGAGATGTGCAATGTTCTGCTTGAGGCAGGACCCATAATAGAGCCTGGCAACACTTTACTCAGTTAAGGCACTTTCTGAAGAGCAAATCTCTGCTGTGTCCCAGTGTGGATTGCATGTCCCAGACCCAAAAAGCTATTAAAGCATAAAAACATGTTCTAAAGAACAGACAATGTGGGTACAGATTTCTCATTGTGCCAGTATTATTTTCTTAGTTGCTGTAATTTTAAAATTTGTGTTTTAAAGCTCAAGCTAATAAGCATCTGTTCCCTGGTGTGAAAAGAAACTGTTCATAATTGATTAATATCACACGAATCCTGTAATTGCTGGAGGCTAGAGCTATGTAAAATCCTACCTTCCTATTGTTTTGTCTTTAAAGAACAAAAACAAAAACCTTGTCGTATAGACAAGGGTAGCCAATATTGTCTCTTTCAGTGAGAAAAAGCAAAGCTGGTTTGGGTGAGGTACTTTACGCACTAATTAGTGGCAGTAGCAGGTTTCCTTGTTTTTAATCCAGAAGCTGTTTACAGTGGATTCTTCTCTGCTCTATTTAAAAACCTAACAAGCCCCCTTTAACCATTTTGCATTGTGGGATGTTTCAAACAAAATGTTAAATTGCTACCACAAGAGGAAGATTTGTTAAAATACAAAACTCCTTAGAATTGCAGTAATCCCCTCATTCTTGCAAGAATGTAAACAGGACATCAGTTCAGGGAACATTTGCCCATGGAAAAGTCTCCTCTGAGCAAGAAACTTCACCCACTGCATGGTAGCAATGGGCATCATTTAATCGGCTCTAGACATTCCCATCTCAAACTGAGCTCCCCTGTCCTTGAAAGAGTGGAAAGATACATTAAAGTGGGAGATTAATAAGCAAATTTCAGGTTAACGCTGCAGGCAGGCCATCCTAAGGAGAAATGTTTAGAGGAATTTATTATCAGACTTCCATGTAACATATTCATTCATTCAAGTAGGCACTTTTAAATGCCTACCTTACGTCAGACCTGACATAATATCTTACCTGGATAGCAAGTTTGTTTAGAAGTCATACTCTTTGCCATCTAGAATCACACTCTCTATGCTCAGCTCAAACCCCATCTCTTCCAGGAAGCCTTCTAAGATTTCTCCCATGGTTGTGCCCAACCAGGACACCCATAAAACAGCATTGTTCTGTGCTGTCCTGAACTGGGTACATCTTTCTCCCCAACAAGTGTTAGTTCCTTGAAAAAAGGGTCTCTATCTTATCTCTGCATCACTGAGATAGTCTTTCCTAATCTACTCTTTAAAATGAGATTTAAGGCACTGAAAACCGGGTTATCTCTCACTCACACTGAGATCTAAACCACTTTGGTGTGAATACATGGGAAGCAGCCTTCTCCTCCTTGGCTACTGATAGTGTCTGGATTCAGTATTCAATGAAGGTCGTACCAACGATGTAGGTTGGGAAGGAAGTGGATGGGTCCATCTGGATAATCTGGGTGCCATGCAGGAAACATCAGACTGGTTAATTTGGAGGAATAGGAGCTGAATTATCCAAACAATTGTGTAGATGCAGCCTTTGCTGGCAAAGCCATTTTCCCCACCTCTGTATCAAATATGCTTTAGAGATTTGGGAGTTGACACCGCATCCAGATATAGTGGGAGAGAAATGGAGAACATTCACATTTTGCTCTACAGTTGCCAGCCTTGAGGCATCCAAGCTTATTTCCTACTAAAGTAACTTATACTATTTCCCAGTGGGAAGAGTTTGGTGTAGGAATCATTACATCTTCCCTCTCTTGTTTCTGCCCAGGTAGTCACAGGGGAAAGAATACCTAGCCTCGCCAACCCCATACAGCCAATTTTATTGAAATCTAAGATTTTGCATGAGATCTGCACATGTTAATGACTTGTGATGAAGAGATTTTCATTTTTAAATCAGGGATTCAGAAATTCCCTTCCTTCCTTGTGATGCCAATTATTTTCATGTGGGCCTTTCAGGGAAGAATCTTTAAAAGTTTCAATCTTTTAATGCAAAGAGTCCCCCAAGCAGGCAGAATACATCCTGTCAGAGCCAAATGTCAGGCCAGAAGAACCTGTGCTTCGAGTCACTTGGCAAATGCACAGAGTTTAACAAGCTCTATTTTTTCCCTTAAAAATACACAAAACTCACTTAACATAATTCATAGTAACCCTTTCTTATTTCAAATATTTCATTTAAGTTCCTTAAATTGTTGCCCTGCCCAATTAGGGGGGAAAAATCTGCTTTCATTTTAAGAAGCAAAATATAAAGTTTCTAAAAGTAAGGATAGCTGAAAAGTTTTTTCCCCTCTTAAACTGACATTCAGAAAAAATAAATTTCTATATTCATTTACTTCTGATGTGAGAGCAGCAATGCCACCTTTGTTCAAAGAAAGTTTTTGAAATGATACAAATCTCTATGTGCTTGTTTCTAGAATTAATACCTATCTGTTCACTGTAGCGGTGGGATTTTCTACTAGGGGAATCCGCATTGGGAGAAGTATCCCCGCCTTGGGAGCATTTAAGGAAATTTTAATATCCAAACAAAAGCAGTATTACCATCACTACCCACTCCCTCCCTTCGAGGAAAAACAATTAATAATTTGCATATGCTCATGACACAAATTAAAGACAAAGGGCCCCTCACAGGCCGTGGGCACTACACACCACTCCGCAGGCTGCAGAGTCCCAGCGCCGAACGGTTGTAGCTTCCGAATGAATAGCATTAAGCTGCACCACTAAAGCGAGGTGTTCTAGGCCCTCTGGCCCATTCCCATCAGAGAATCGAGTTTCCCCAATCAGAAACATCTCCAATCTTTCCGTAAGATTTTAGGGGGAAAAAAAGAACATATAGTTCCAAGGGGGGAAAAATACATATATACTTTGCCCTTTTTATTTTAATAGCCAAACATTGTAATGCTAGCTAAATAGAAATTCTTGTCTGTTAATAGGTTCCTTTAGTTTGTAATAAATAGGAATGCTAATGACTAAAATTTAGTATTTGGTATGCATTAGCTTTTGTGAGCTTTTCTTTACCGTCCTCATTGACATGCAATATGGCAAGCTTCCTTTGAAACATATTTATAAAATAACTACAGTATAATTAAACCAACAAAGCCATCTTTTAAGTAAGCTTAATAGCACAGGTTTTTTTTTCACCTCCGTAAAATTTACTTTAAAAAAGAAAAATAGTTATGCCTGAATCCCACTGTATATTTTATTCTGTGCATCTAATATTTCCTTTGCATCTACAATCTATGCATATCTAATTCTTTCTGACAACTATGATTATTAATAAAGTGCTTGTGAAAGATATGCTTCATAGCTTCTTCAACAAGAATAATGTTTTTTTGTTAATGGAAATTGTAACATATCTTGACAGATACAATATATAAGATGTGCTTTTTTCTTAATTGTTAATATTGCTGTGCTGAATACACAAGGAGCAGATCAACAGATATGGCAGGTAATAATCAGAGTGGATGCCATTTTATACAATGTAACTAAAAATATTTTAATGATATAAAAGCAATAGATAAATAAAAGCAATTATGTTTAATTTTGCTTTTGGTGTGCCGGCAATTTTTGGTTGTTGCTGCTGTTGCCAGTGCGTTCAGTAGAGTAGGAAGCTGGAAGCGCAAAGCAACCGGACCGAGGCGGCTCTGCCTTCTTGCAGCCTAAGGGTCCTGCAAGCCGCCCTTTCTCTCTCCGCAGCTTCAGCGATCCAGGCTCGCAGGGCCCGGCTGAATGTTAATTTGGGATACACAGGAGCTCAAGTTCACTGAGTTTTCCGCAGTTTTGCAAATCCTTTTCCCTCTCCCTATGCCTCGCGGTTTAAGACCACGCGATTTCCCAAAAAGAAAAACTCAAAAGATACCAGGCGCCGGGCTGGAGTCACTTAGAGCCAGCTCTGGCTGCTCCTCCGCTTCCCCGACCCCGGCCGCCGCTCGGCCCTGCCCCTCGCGCCTCGCCCCCTTCTCCAGAAACTCCGTCCTCACCGCCTTGCCCTCAACCCACCCCCCGCGTGGAGAATAAACACAGTTGACATCACTCTTATAATCTTTATTTAAAACTGTTTCCAAGGTTACAAATTGCCGAGCCTCGTATGCAACAGGTTCCTCCGAAGCGGTATCATTACAGATTAACTGTAATGTGTAGGATTAGAATAAAAGCATAAGGGATTAGGTAAAGGGCGACGCTCGAGACATAACTATGCCCGAGCGCATCTCGACTGAGTCAGCCGAGGGAAACCGGGAAGGCGCAGGGTGTCAGGGCGCCATGGCGCCGCCAAGCCGGACTCGGTTCCTCCGCTCCCGCTCCCAGCCCCGGCCCCAGAGCGGTCAGGACGGCGGCGCTGGAAGGGCCAACGCGGCCGAAGGTTTTGCAGCCAGGCTTCCCGGGCATCAGGGGCTAGGGACGGGTCCCCGGAACTGGGGAAGATGAGGGGCTGAGAGGCCGTGGAGGCGGAAGGCGCGGGCACGCCACGGCCCGGCTGGGAGCTTCGGGAGCGCCGCGCCCGGGACGCAGTCTCCGAGCGGTATGAAGCGCAGGGAAGGCGGCGAGGGAACCCGCACACCCGCACGGGGCACCGGATTTGTCCATGTGGCTGACACTGCCTTCAAGGCCCAGGGGTGATGGGGCCCTTCCGGGCGTCCTCCTCACCCCCACTCCGCCGCGCCTCCCCTGTCCGGCTGGGGCTGGAGACAGCGGCAGGGGATGGGCAGCCGCGCAGGCCGCCCGCATCCTTCCGAGCCCAGGCCTCGGGCCTTCGCCGCCCGCCCAGGCCGTGCGCCCTATTGGACCACCTTCCCGCCGGCCTTCGCCTGCCCCTCTCGCGCCAGGAAGGCCCTGGAGCTCCCTCTCCCCTCACACCGCTTCCTGCAGGGCCAGGGCTCGCCGTGCTGGCCCCATTTGGACTCAGGCCTGCCCTGGGCCACGGCCTCGGGCCGCTGACGCAGCCCCGAGGGCTGTTTGCGTGTCGGAGTGGAGGGCGCGGGGCTGGAAAAACAAACAGGGCCGGGGCGCGGAGGCTCGAGGTGGGGGCCGAGGGGGCTGGAAGGAAGTGCGCAGTGTGGCGAAAGCGCGAACAAAGCCCTCTCGGGAGCCTCGTCACCCCTCGGTGACCCCAGGCCCGTCCCGCTGAGCCGCGGGGCTCCCGGGCCTCGCCTCCGAGCAGGCCGCACCGCTCGGTGGGCGAACACCAGGCCTCCGCGGCCGCCCGGGCCCGTGCTCCCCTCGGTCCCCACAGGCCGAGCCCACAGCCCGCCCCGAAGGCGCGAGGGACAGCGCGGCCGGCGGTGGAGCCTCACCCAGCCACGGAGCCCACAGAGCGAGACTGAGGAGGACTCCATGTTATTGTCCGTCGGGAAACCGGGCTACTCTGGGGCGCGCTGGAGCCACCACTCTGCCAGCAGCCGGGGAAGGGCCGATAGGGCTCCCAAGTGGACGGAAGTGGGCGACCAACTTCGCCGCGACTCCTGCTTCCTAAAGAAGGGCCTTGGTTGAGGAGGCGGCGGGAGGGGACTGTTGCAAACAGCTGTTCCTCATACATATTTCATTACACAATCAGATAATGCGTCCCACCACCTTCTCAATTATTCACAGATAAACATTTTCAAGACGTTTTGACATCTGTCTTAGTGCCTGCTATTAATTTAGTAATCACTGTAGTTAAAAATGTATGGGATTTTTGCCGTCGGAGCACCTCCTATCCGGCGCGCGGGCCCAGTGTGGGACTGTGGCTGGGAGCCCGGGCCCTCCGGGAGTGAAGATACCTTTGGAGGTGAGACGGCCTCTATAGCGCGTTGACACTGTTGATGGAAGGGATTAAAGGAGTATCAGGTTATTTTAATTTATTGTTGAAGATGATGACTGCCCCCACCCCCACCCGCATACCCTCCTCACTTTCCCACCCCAACCCTAGACCCGACAACACGGTTCAGCCCTTTGCCCCGGGCAGCGGAAATGGTTAGCTTCATCTAGGAGTTTGTGCTGAGGAAGGCGCAGGCAACCCTAGTCGGCGTAGACAGAGAGAACCGCACGCAATCACTGAGCACGATTTCTCCCAACAAAAAAACTAACAATAATAGCGACCCACGCTCAAGAGGTCTCAAACCTCCGAAGTTTTGCCCCAAGCCTTGTGGCCCTGGCAGAAGTGACAAGGGCATTTGGGAAAGAAAGACAGAGAAAAATAAACTCGCTCCAGTGGCTGTACACGGGGCATTTGGGGCTATGAGAAAACGAGTTGCTTTTCTGCTTGAGTGATAAATGTTGCAACAGGCATAGCTATGTAGACGCAAACAGTTTTTAAAACCAGAGAAGCGGAGTTTGAAGAACCTTGTAAGGCTGAAAATAATAGCAAACATTTCCAACTTCAGGATGTTGTGATTGTTGGGAAAACTCTAGATAAATTACCCACACGGGGGAAATACTCAAAGGTAAACGAGTTTGTGTTCTGAATCTCAGCTGCCGGGAATGAAAGTTACACTTTGAGTTTGAGAGTGATGTCTATTTGTTTCTCTTCCTTCTGTCACAGTCTCTTTCCCAGGTGAGTTAGCAGGTGGACTTTGATTTTTAAAACAAGGAATTTGGGAACAAGGAAAAACAAATCTGGTGAAAGAAAATGGCCCTGGAAGAAACTGCCCTTCCAACGAAGATTTAAGTGACTCCAAAGTGATTTTCACTCTTTATTGTTCAAAATATCCACAGGAACAAACTCGCTAAAATGTCCAGGAATTAACTATCTAGAAAAAGAGAAGGACATAGTGTTTGCCCCCAAAAGAGAAGAAATTCACACCCCCATACTCTTCTGTTTCTAGGACAACTACATCTGCAGAAACATGTCCTCTTGTGGTGTTTTCCGGGTGGTTCATTTCTTCTTCACAAAGTGGACCCTCCTCTGCCCCTTGGAGGGTGGTCATCCGAGTTGCTGGCCCAGAAAGTCCTTTTCTTCCACCTTCTTTGTCTAAATGAATCTTCTCGGACTTACATTCCACTTTCAGATGAGAGAGGGAGGCTCAGAAGATGTGCTCAAAAGAGAGAAAGTTGAGAAGGGAGGTGAAGTGGAAGTGAGGGCACCCCTGCTCCCAGGGAGGCTGCCTCTGCTGCAGGAAACCCGGAGGTGGCCACTAGAACTGGTTAGGCCAAGGGAGCTCACAGTAAAAACAAGCCTATGTAGAGTAGTTTCTCAGGCCTTGCCCAAGAGCCACTCTGGAAACCCCTCTCTGCAACCCCCCACCTCTGCCCTGGACACGGTGCTCAGCCAGAGACCGGACAGCAGGGGGTGAGGACTTCCCAATATATCACACAAAAAAAATTTAAAATGACCTATGTAATTTGGTTGACTCTTAAGTGTGTTCTTTTGCAAATATATTTGACATACAGGGTACTGGGGTGGAGATGGGGGCAGGAGGGTGTGGATCCGTGTGAATGATCAAGTTTAGGATAAGAAGGGTGAAAGGGGCAAAATAAGGGCCCTTCAGCTTCTCAGGGCATGGTTAGAGCTAAATGTTCCTATTAAGAATTATGAATCTCCCAGCAGTGAGTGAGAACTTGCATGCGCTCCACCCAAATCCTTTTTCAGAATGCAAACCCCTAGGTCAAAAATAATAAATAAACAATAAAAACAATCTCGGTCAAAATGAATCTTTCCTGGATTGTCCTTTTCTGGGTATCTCCAACAGAGCTGAGAGGAAGGCTAAAAGGTTGGCTCTGGGTGGATAAGGCCTTGGTTCTTTCTAGTGGCCAGGACTTGACCTGAAACCTTTCCCCCAGTCGGCTCAACAAAGTTTCTCCCTCCGAGCCAACGTCCCTCTAGCAGGAAGCCCCCTTGGCCTTGCAGCCTGCGTCCTCATTCTGCGAACTCTCCCCGTTCGCGGCTTCCTGTACATCTGCCCTTGTGGTTGGGGTCACTCCTCGCGGGCACTGTGGTTTTTGTCTGCATCTGGACAACTGGGTGTGCACCCGTTCATTCAAATAATTATGCCTGTGGACACTTTATTCCTCAAATTCCTCTATTAGTGTTCCTTTAATTCTCCGATGTGTATTCGGGTACAATTGCCTGTACGTTCCAGGCATAGTCAGGTGACTCAGCTTGAGTCTGAGCTCAAACGTGCGCGACCCCATGTCTGCATGGGGAGGAGGAGGTGTACACGTGCAAATGCGGGACTTTGGGTGGAGTGTGAGGTTGATATGGCTTTCGGTCCCAGGGCGCTCTAGGCCCCTCTTAAATACTTTCATCTGCCCAATTTCTTAACCTTTCAGGACAAGGAGGGAGACCCTCCGCGATCCTGCGCCCTGCCACCCTTTGGGAAGGATAGGACCATCATCTAGGACGTCTCCCGGTGGACTGTGGCTGGGCTGGGCTGAATGGGCGGGCGGAGGTCTCCAGGTCTCCTCCTTGCTCTCGATTGCCCCCATCACCCAAGCCACCTCGAGGTCGAGTGCGCCCTGGGGCTCTGTCTGGGGAGGTCATGGCGTCTCGAGGCGAATGATATGCACGTTTTGGGGCAAAACTCTCCTAGGCCTCCCAGGAGCAGCTGTATTTGTAACTTGGAATTGGCCTGGGCCCGCCTCCCTTGGCCCCTCCTCCAGCCCCTACCTCAACAGGCAGCGCTCAGCGGGCTGCCAGAGTGCGCTTCCCGGACCACCCCCAAGCACCCTGGGACCTCACCACCCCTCAGGGTCCCTGGGGCATCCTAGGGGCCTGGATCTGGAAGAATGGGGGCCAACAAGAGTGGCCAGGGCTCTCCTGGGGGCGGTTTTGCCATGTATTCCTCCGCTAGAATTAGCCTTTCGGGGCCGCGCGCCTACAGGTTTCAGAGGCCAGCGGGAACGCTGGCCACGGGTGTGTGGGGGTGAGGGGTGTGGTGTGTGTGCACGTGTTCGCGCGCGACTGGAAGCGGTTCCTTGTGCATTTCTAGAATCTTGTAGATGTGTTTTCTCGTGAGAATGATGCGGACTTACCGCTAACTTCAGGTCAGTTTGTTTGGAAAGGGAGAATGTCAGTCCGATGGTCGGTGGTTGTGTCTCTCATGAGCATTCGTACGTACAGAGTGAGGCCACCTCCCCTCCCCCATGCAGTCTCCCAGACCTGGTCAGAGGACCCAGGCCCCAGGTCGCTGAGGCCCTTGCTGTGCGCCCTGGTGCTCTGATCCTAAAGCCTAAGCTACGCCGTGCCCACTTAGGGTCAGGGTGGAAAGCCTACGCGGGAAAGGGGGACCTGGAGAGCTACCCCCACGTCCATGGCAGGGTGGAGTCCCGACCTTGGCATATTGGGCCTACCCACTTGG
Organism: Macaca mulatta; assembly: GCF_049350105.2. NCBI lineage: Eukaryota > Metazoa > Chordata > Mammalia > Primates > Cercopithecidae > Macaca > Macaca mulatta. Next base: position 79,892,280 of record NC_133418.1, on the reverse strand, counting down.
CATCTCCCTGCCCCGACCCCGTCTGGGATCCGTATTGGCAGTGCCAAGGGAGGGAGGAATGGTAAGGGAGTTGGGTCGGTACAGGACGGAAGTGAAGATGGAAAGAGAGAAAAAATAAACAAAACTAGGTAGGGACAAGGAGATGGGTGAGGCTAGGGTAGGGGTGGAGTTGGTGCTGCCTTGGAGAACAGCGGCTTTTCACCCTGCTATAGGGAGTTGTGTTTGGCTGAGCTGCCCCCCCGCCAATAAAGCTAATGATGTAGTAATTTAGGAGGGGAAGAGGGGCTGGGCAAAAGGAGAGAGGGGAGAGGATGGGGAAATGCGCGCCCCAAGAGCGAAAGCAAACAGCTGTGGAGGCGCTGCCCGCGACTCAGGCTTCCCAACAGGTTAGCTATACTGGGATCCACCCGGCATTTCGCAGGAAGGGGTGGGGGGAAGACAGAGCGAGAGGGGGAGAGAGCCTCACAAGAGGACAGAGGGAGGGAGGGAAAGAGAGCTGGGAGCCAGAGAGCGCACCGCGCGGCTTAAAAGGAGAGACTTACTAATGAATATTTATCCGCCGCTGCTCGGTGCTCCCGGCTTCCCTTACCTTTCTGCAGGTAAGATCCTCCCTGTGCCCCAGCCCCGGGGGCCCTCCTAGCTCCTCAATCGGGGTGCCTGTGGCTGGGCGGGAGGGCTCTCCGTCAGTAGGGGTGGGAGGGCGGCTCTATTCTGCGTTCACTCTGGGTGCCCGGGCATGCGACCCTGCACGACTAGGAACCGCGTGCGTGGGCTCCTTGTGTGGAATGAGCGTGAGCATGTAAGAGTGTGTTTGTGTGTGTATGCGAGAGAGAGACAGACTATGCGCCCGCAAGCAAGCGCGCCTGTTTCTGGCGCGCTCTGGAAACATTTTCCGACTTTTCACTCGGACGCCCTGGATTTCTCGCCTTTGCCTTTCTCTGCTTCCCCTCCCCCTTCTCTCGCCCTCCCCTCCCCCACCCCGGTCTACCCCACCCTACCCCACTCCTACCCCGGCTGCTGAGGCGCTCTTCTGCCGGCTATTGTACGGCTGGCGCGGGCTCCCCTGGGCCGCATCCCAGGCCTCTCATACAAGATGAATAGTTCTGTTTCCGCCGTAAACCCCCACACAAAGGCTGCCCGGCCACCGGGTCCCCTGTCCCCCTTCCTGGGGACTTCGGCTTTTGAGGTGCTGCGGCGCGTTGTTTCTCCCTCCCTCAGGGCGCCAGGGCCCAGACCAAGGAGCTAAGAGTGATCGAGACTTGGGGGTACCGGGTGGAACTCCTTGGGGGCCGCCCGCCAGGCTTCCTGGGCTGCAACTCGGAGCCCAGAGACCCCCAGGGGAAGGGCGCCTCTTCCCCCACCACCACCCCAGCCTTCGCCTGCGGGAGGAGCACGGGGAACCCGGCCCAGCCGAGGGGGAAAGAGGGAGGGGAAAAGGAAGAAGGTCGGGGTGGGGCTGACCTTATAACCAGAATTCTTTAAACGGACTTACCCGGCCACCTGTTGAGAATCCATGTGGGGTCGGCAGGCTCCGGAGTTGCGCAAGGTGGACACACAAAACCAAAAGCCGGAGTTGGAAAAAGAAAATTCTTTTTCTCACCGGCCGTCAGGCTCTCAGCTCCGCGCTAGGATCGGGTGGCTGTACAACCAAGATCGACTTTACCCTGTCCCCCAACGCCCCCCTCATCCCACTGCTCCACGGCTGGGAGGCTCGGGACTCAGAGCTCGCGGACTTGGCGCTCAGGGCCAGCACCAGCAGCTCGGCTTAAGCCGGGGCAGGCTCTCTAAGCCCTGCTCAGAAGTCAAGAGCAGCAGCTCTGCTGCTCCTCGCCGCCTTTCATGCCGCGGCCGCTCCTTATTCTTGTGCCTCGGCCTCTCCCGGCCCCCTCGGACAAAACCCCCAGAGCCCGGCCACTCTCTTCCCGCTAAATCCCCTTCGGGGTCAGTGCTCTACCAGCACCGGGCCGCGCGCCTCTCCTGCCAGCCGTGTGGCTCTTAAAGAGCTGCACCCCTCCTCCGCCCTGCGCGATCCCCCGACCCCCGCCTCCCCTCCCCTCTCCTCCGGATCTAGCCCCCCACGCCGACGCCTGAGGTCCCTGCTGCCCCGACCGATGCCTGCGGACTCCCAGCCCCCTCCCCTCGCCTCCTCCCCTGAGCAGCCGGTGGGCCTGGCCTCGAGGCCACAGGGCTGAGTTCTACCCTCGCCTCAGGTCCCCTTTCTCACCAGCAGCGCCCACCCCTCTCTTCCCCGCCCCTACTTTAGCCCTCTGGGTCGATCAAGGCCCGGGCACCGCCTGTGCCCAGCTCAGAGGTGATGCCTAAAGATTGCCAGTTTAGGGTTAATTTAGGGGGTTATGGGATGGGAAATGGGGCAGGGCACGCTAGTGGAGCTAGGGAGAGAAAAAGGAAGAGGAGCAAACGAGATGCCCTTGGAGGGCCCTCCGTATCCCAGGGCCTACCTGGCCTTTTGGCTCCTTCCCACGACCTCCAGAGATGCTCACGCTGGCATGGGGTCCTGAGGTTACCAACCTGACCAGGCCCACTGTATGTCTGAAGGATCCTGGGCATGTTTGTGTTTGTGTGTTGGGGGATGGGGTCCAGAAAGTCCTGAATGTGGATCTGGAGCAGCCTGCTTCCCAAGCCCAGAGCATTAATTCCCCCCAAAAGTAACCCTTAAGGGCCCAAGAGCTGTGTATGCAAGGAGGGAGTGAAGGACCTTGACCTCCAACCGCTCCAGGAAAAGGGCATCAGAGGAGAGGAGAGACAGGAAGGGAAGGAAGGCTACTCGTCCTGAGCACTGAAGCACAGTTTCTAAGAGGGTGTCTTAAATTTACGGGCCAGCCATGTCAGCTGCCCCACTAAGAAAAGGTGAAGTAGATGACTGCTTTGGTTTCCCTTGCTTCCAGAGCTCTGGCTCTCTGCCTCTCTGCCAGGCTGCCAGGCCAGACTTGCAGGGTGGTCCTGCCTATAGTACTTTTTTTGCTAGGCCTCCCTGGCACTAGAAGCCAAAGAAGGGATACCTCTGTTGAGAGGGAGTGCAGGACAGGCTGTGGTCCCCTGCCTTCCCTACTGCCCCTTGTCATAACATGTGACTGGGCTCTGTGAATGGTGGAGGCAATGATGGGTTAGGGAGGGGAGCTGCCCACCCTTTCTCAAATCCAAGTCCTGGCACACCAGGTCTGGCTGTTCAGAAGGGGAACCTTGGGAAGAAGTGTGTGGCCTCTAGGTAGTGGAAGCCAAGGAAACTTGAGGTGATAGGAGGATGGAAGGCTGACCCTCAGCCACCCCATTAGTCCAGATGCACCTTTAAGGAACTGGAGTGATTGATTTGCAATTGGTCCTCTTGGGAGAGGTTGACAGTGCATTCCCTGGGCTGGATCCTTAGACAGCAAAAGCCTCTCCCGCCACCAGCCACCCTCCCCGCACTTCCCCCAACCGGTACGGCTCTCACCTCCCAAGTCTCCCGCCCCTCTTTCTTGGGGCTGGGTCACTGCAGGCATCTAGGCTGGGTTTGTGCCCATCTTCCTGGGCCTGGCAGTGGGAGGTGCCGTGGTTCAAGACAGAGTCAAACTTCCCTTGTTTGAGAATGTGGGGGGTGGGGGTGGTGGAAGGGCCTTTAGAGGGCGGCGGGGCTCATTAGGCGGAGCAGGGTGCGGAGAGGTGCGCGCCGCCGGCCCCTGAGGCCGCCTTTGAGCCGTCGGGGCGGCTTCATTAAGCTGCGCTAACAAGGCGTACAAATGCCGAGCCCAGCAGCTTTCTTGCAATGCCCGGCCTTAGCAGGGCGCCGGACTAATGAGGGTCACTCAAAGGGGCTGATCAAATATTCAAATTTCCCCGCACGCCAGGAACTTTTATGCATGGAGAAAGTTGAGGCAACTGAGCTGTGTTTACTGTCCGGGGCGACAATTGCTTGGAGCGCCAGTCCCCGGAGGCTAAGGCGGGGGGCGGGGGTGCGGGGAGGGAGCAGTTGTTGTTGTTGTTTTTCAAAGGAAAGTAATCGGGGTCCTTGAAGGGCTTCGCTGCCTCCCCGCCTGCGTGCTGCGCTCCCCTGCGCCCTCCCAGGCCGCCCGCGCCAAGCGCCTCAGTTTGCAGCTTGCGGGGAGGCCCAGACTATGGGCCACCCGGCCAGCCCCCGCCTCCCGACATCCTGGGAGCCGGAAGGGGCGTTGCCCCCCAGGGCAAACCTTCCCCCGGCCTCCTGGGTCGACTGTTTAGAGCCAAGCAAGGCCAAGTGGGTGCAGCTGCCCCAACCCTCCGGATCCTCCTCTCCCGGAGGCCTGCAGACCCGTTGGCTTTCCCTGTAACCCAAAACAAGGAGAGAGTGGGAGGTCTCTCGGGCGTTTTCCAGATGTGGTTTAGACTTTCCCAGTGCTGGGATTGCGGCTGACATTTGTAAATAAATGCCAGTAGGTCCGGGTACAAGGAGAACACTCTCTAAACCCCAAAGACATCTTTTCTCCCTGCCCCACCTGAAGGGATCTTTTCGATCCCCGAGGCCAGGATTGAAGCGGGGATGATGGCAGCAAATTTGTTCTGCACAGGTGACCCGGCCTGTACGGGCGCCAAGTCCCAGATCCCGCAGAGTGGCCAGAGAGCAGAGAAGAGACGTAGGGGATCTGCAAGCTGACCTATCCACCCGAGACTCTCCGCTCTGAGCGACCCAGGGTGCAGGCACCCTCCACACGCCACCTTCTCTAGCAGTCCCCCAGGGTGCCTTCCCAGTCCTCGCACTGCCCTAGAAGTTGCTTGGTTCCCAGACCAGCGAGGAAGGCGGCGTGGGCCCTGGAACCCAAGGTCCCTCTGCTTCTGCTCCACTCCCCAGTGCCCAGCGCCGAGGAATTTGGGAGGGGAAGCTCTGGCGCTCCACAGCCCAGCTTCCCACCCGAACACACACTCAGAACCCCTCGACTGAGACCCTATGGAGCCTGCGCCCACAGCCCGGCCAGGAGCCAGTACGGCCCTCCGCTCTGGGACCAGCCGCCCCGCCTCCCTGCCCTGCTCTGCGGACTCTCAACTTACCGGCTCCAGGCGGCGAGAGTAGTGCTTCAGGCCAGAGTCGAGAGGCGCTGGCGGCGGCTGGACCGCGAGGTGGGCTCGGTGGGCGGCGCCGAGCTCGGCTCTGCTGGGAGGCGCGGACAGCGCGGGATGCCACCCGCCCCACCGGGTCCCGGCGCACAAAGCTACACGCCTGGCTGCAGCCCTCTGCCCTGCTTGGCGCTCCGGAGCCGCGGTCACCACCCGAGCAGGCGGGGTGCGGCGGGGCGGCAGGCTCTGGGGCAGAGGCTAGGGGGGGGCAGTGGGGGTGTCGCCAGAGTCTCAGCCCCACTTGCCTCAGTTCTCCCTGAGTGGCGATGGTTTTTGATTTCAGCGCTTTCGCAGAGCCCGCAGCACCTGCCCAGCCTCCCTCCGGGGCTGGCCCAGCAGTGGCAGGGAGAGGCCAGGTCGCCCCCACCCGGAGGCGGGGGTTTCGGGGACGGGGAGGGGACTGACCGGGTTCACCCGCCCGCCCGGCGCCTGGGTCCCTGGCTCCGGGGGATGCAGTTTCGGGGTCACGAGCTGCTTTCAAAAAGTTGAACACAATATTCGGAAACCCACCCGTAGGAATTCTCCCCCCACACGCGGCACAATACCCACTCCCCTCCCCTTTTTCATTCCTTCCTCCCCCGCTTCCTCCTCCTGCCCCTTCCCCCTCCCACCCTTCAGCCTATAATCCTTCCCCTACGAGAGAAAGGGATCGGGAAGAAAACATGAAGTGTCTGTTTTTGAGTCCCAACCTTTGGGCTCTTTCTGGGCCCTCAGTGAACGACCGCCCAGAGCTTCTCAGCTGCATTGGAGGAGGACTCATGGCCGGGAGGGGAGGAAATATATGTGGAGTGGAGAGAGCACTGAAATGGGGCTTGGCAGGAGTGGAGAGAGCACTGAAATGGGGCTTGGCAGGTCTTCCCTTTGGAGGAATATTTTTCTGCCCCAGTCGTCGTGTTTAAGACCTGCTACCTCACGGCTGCCTCTGGCTAAGTGAGCCAGTATTGGCCCCTCGCCGGTCCCAGGGCCTCCCTGCCGCCGGAAGCCTCCAAGGAGGCTTGCACTTGCCGGCTTGCTCTTCCCCTCGGCCCTCAGAGGCCTGGCACTGCGGGAGTCAAGGCCTAAGCAGGGCTCCAGCTCGGAGTTTAGGGGCTGGGACACTCGCAGCCCCAGTCACGTTAGGTTTCCCATTTAAATTCTCTCTCAACCTCTCTTTCTCTCTTCCCTCATTGAGATCACCAAAGTGGTGTGGACCCGGCGCCTTGCCCCCAGATCTGCATCGGAATGCAGAAAAGATCTTTTTTAAAAAAAAAAAAAAGTTTTGAATTCCTCAATGATTTTTCTTCTGGAAAGGCAGCTTAGGATAATTATTTCAGCTTTATTGAGGGCAGATTAGTTGAAGTCTGGGCGCTGCGTTTCAATACGCGTTGTACACGGGCCGACAATGTGGTCATTGTTGGCTACTGTGTGTGAATCTATTCAACATATACACTTTTTAACACCAAACCGAGTCCTGTCTAAATATACACAGCGCTCAGGGAAAGACGTCTCTGACCCCGACAAATCTGCGTAAATCACACTTCCATAGTTACAGAAGCCTCACAAAGGGAGGCCCGGCTCAAGATGCTGATTACATCTTCTTAAAAGCAACATACCTAAGAATAAATACCCATGCCTGGCCTGGGGGCTGTAGTGGCCAGAGACAGAGAGGGCCCTCTGTGTTCTATGGGCCTTTTGGGGTGTGTTTTAGGCTTTCAATGTTACTTTCCCTAGAGAAATTAGGCAGTTTTAAAATAATAATGGTAATTATTATTATTTTACAATACGAGCAAACAAGCAATTTCAGGCCTTATTCACTTCATCCGGGTGGCTGGCCTCCAAAGTTTGAGTGCCCTCTGGGGCTGGCAGGCAGGACCAGAGATCCTTCTGTTGTGTGGTGAGGAGTGGGCATCTGTGGGACTTTTCCGGGTCCAGAGGGCTCTTGGGCTTCTCGGCTCCCGCAGCTCCTCCACCACTCCTCACAGAGGCTGCTGAATTCTGGGAGGAAACAAAGAGTTGAGTTGCTTCTTAAGATGGAAAGAACTGTACTGTTTGGACTATTATTTTAAAATGGGTGGTGGGGGAAATCGAGGCTCCTTGGCTGGGGAGGGAGTAAAGAGAAGCCTAACTGATGAAGAGGGAGCTGAGGTGAATGTGGTCCATGGGCACCGATGGGGGAGGCAAGAGCGGCCTCCAGCACCCTGGGAACTGGGCTTAGGCTCCCTGGCGCCAGATACCCTCGGAATCCGGGATCCCTGGCTGGCGCCACGGCCCGCTGGGCCAAGGTCGGTGCTTGGTGGGCCCCATGATCTCATCTCTCCTTTCTTCCTTGCCACTATTAGTGCTCACATAGGCAGAAAGAGGCGACCCGACGTGCAAACCATGTGCAAACCGCGCCCGCTGGGCTGGTCAGCCGTCTTTCCTTGCCCGCCGACCTGGCCTATGTGGAGCCTGGGGGACCCTCTTGCCTCCCAACAAAATCCCCGCTCTAATTGCACATCCCATTCAACAACTCTGTGCCCAGGGCTTTTCGAATTTCTGGATCAACTTCTTTGGGGAAAAGGGAAGAAGGCGGCTCAGAGACAGCGATAGAGAAAAGAAGAGAGAGAGGAAGAAGAGAGAAGAGAGAAGAGAGAGAGGGGAAGTAGCGAGATTAAGAGTTGCAAAGATAAAAAAAATTCTCTTTATCCCCCCCTTCTCCCTCCTTCCCTGCTCTCCCCCTCCCCCCGCCCTCTGGCTAAGTGGTAAAACCGTCCTTACGTTCTCGGTATTGATTGGCAGGGCTGACAGTGATTGGCAGTGGTTGCCGTGGCAACGCCACAACGACACGCCACAGACCAATAGAAAAGCGAAACAAAATGTTTCAATGCTGCACTCACTGTGGATTTAGGGGAGATATTATGAGGCTGTTGTCATTAGGGCGATTGCGGTGGAATCGCTGAATCTTGACTCGGCGGTGGTTGGCTCTCCCTCTCCTCTCTCCCTCTCTCTCTCCGTCTCGGGTTCTCTCTCTGCGCGCGCGCACCGGGCCGCTCTCCTTCCTCCCTCTCTATGTGGCTGCGCGGGTGTGTGTGTGTGTGGATGTGTGTGGGGTGTGGGTGTCCTTTACGCCCTTCCTCCTCCCCCTCCTCCTCCTCCTGCTCCCCCCTCCTTTCCTTCTTCTCCTCCCCCCTCTCCTCTCCCTCCTCCTGGTCCTCATCGCCCCTCTCCTCCTCTTCCTCCCCTCTCTCTTCCTCTCCCTGAATTTTCTCCTCTCCTCTCAGGTCAGTCCATGGTATTCCGCTCCCCCCTAGACCTCTATTCCTCCCACTTCTTGTTGCCAAACTTCGCCGATTCTCACCACCGCTCCATACTTCTGGCGAGTAGCGGCGGCGGGAACGGTGCGGGAGGCGGCGGCGGCGCGGGAGGCGGCAGCGGCGGAGGGAACGGTGCGGGAGGCGGCGGTGCTGGCGGAGCAGGCGGCGGCGGCGGCGGCTCCAGGGCCCCCCCGGAAGAGTTGTCCATGTTCCAGCTGCCCACCCTCAACTTCTCGCCGGAGCAGGTGGCCAGCGTCTGTGAGACGCTGGAGGAGACGGGCGACATCGAGCGGCTGGGCCGCTTCCTCTGGTCGCTGCCCGTGGCCCCCGGGGCGTGCGAGGCCATCAACAAACACGAGTCGATCCTGCGCGCGCGCGCCGTGGTCGCCTTCCACACGGGCAACTTCCGAGACCTCTACCACATCCTCGAGAACCACAAGTTCACCAAGGAGTCTCACGGCAAGCTGCAGGCCATGTGGCTCGAGGCGCACTACCAGGAGGCCGAGAAGCTGCGCGGCCGCCCACTCGGCCCGGTGGACAAGTACCGCGTGCGCAAGAAGTTCCCGCTGCCACGCACCATCTGGGACGGCGAGCAGAAGACGCATTGCTTCAAGGAGCGGACTCGGAGCCTGCTGCGGGAGTGGTACCTGCAGGACCCCTACCCCAACCCCAGCAAGAAACGCGAACTGGCGCAGGCCACCGGCCTCACTCCCACACAAGTAGGCAACTGGTTTAAGAACCGGCGGCAGCGCGACCGCGCCGCGGCGGCCAAGAACAGGTTAGTGTCGGGGCCCGCGGCCTGGCTACAGCCTCAAAGGCCTGGGAAGGGGAGAGGGGTTGAGAAGGGGCTAGTGGAGCGGCCGCTGAGCGTCAGGGAAGCCGTGATTCCTGGCCAGTTGGAGAAAGTTTCCGCTTGTCCTGGGCGCGCGGAAGAGGGGGCGGGCGGGCTGTGGGTGTATTGATTGCTTTGACCAAGAGGGGCTTTCGTCAGGGCGGAGAGTGTGTGCTTGCGACCCGAGTGCCCGCAGCCCCTGATTCCGGCCCCTGGGAGCCTTAGCCCTGCGCTGCACCCGTGCCTGCCTCCTCAGCCCTGTCGCCAGCTCGGCAATCCTCTGGAGCCTGGAGACAGGGAGGGAAGGAAAGCACTCCTTGCCATCTGGTTCTTATTTCTGTGCATTGCAAAACCCCGAGAGAAATCCAGGAGCGTCAGAGAGAGGAAAGTTAACCTGGGTCCCTATCACAAGGGGAAAAGGCCGGAGGCCACTGCACAGCGGGCCTGTTTCCCGCAACGCTGCACTTTGCCTAACCGGGAGCAGGAGAGCCGGGCTGGGAGCGGAGAGGCCTAGTGTGTGTGCGTGTGCATGTGTGTGTGCACGCGCGTGTGCATGTACTCACCCTCCTGCCCCAGCCACGGAGAATGCCTTTGGTCCTCTAAGTTGGGAAGCGGGCAGGAGCAGCCTCGTTGCTGGCAAGTTGGCCACAAAGTCACAAAATTGTATAGGGCTTGACCAACATCACAGGAGTTGGGCCTGGGGGAAGGAGAAAAAGAACCAGAGGGAAAGAAGTGGATAGGGGAAAGGAGTGGGGGGAGAAGGGAGAAGGAAGAGAGGAACTTGGGTGAAAGCCCTGATGTGGAGCCTTGTCTCTATCCAGCCAGGAAGGCCCAGGGCCTGGTGTACCTCAGGGAGCAGGACCCCCAGCTGCTGACAGCTGCCTGTGGGTGGGGGGTGGGTGTGAGTTTCTGGAGGTGTGTTCGAGTTTAGGCGGCGGGGACCTGAGCCCATGGCCCTCTCACCCCTGCTGTGGAGCTCACTTTTCGTCTGATGAGGGGAGCGCCCAGGGTCAAGCCAAGGCCTCCTTGTGGAGATAATTCCAGACACCAGGTCCAGGCAGAAGGTTCCCGGTGGAGGAAAGGGGCAGCTGGAGACTGCTTTGTGCTCCTCTCTTGCCTTCTCTTTTGCCCCTTTGCTGTCTCCCTGCTCTTTCCCCACTTTTCCACCGCCAGCTTTCTTATTTTCTCTACCCTCGGTCCTGCGCTCTGCGCTGGGATCCAGAGAGCAAAGTATACGGTTCTACCCGGAGACGGGCCGGCCAGTGAGGAACCCGCAGCTCCGGGTGTGTGTTTGAGGGATCAGGGACGGGGTTACTGAGGGAACTCGACCGGTCGCGGGGTAGCCGGCTCAGTCTGAAGAGCCCCAGGGACTGCGGAGGGAAGAAGCGCCTGGCTCTCCTCCGACTTCTGCTGCTCCAGGGCTTGCAGTATTTTGCCGCTTGCACCCAGGCCTCCCTAGACGGCCGGGCTCGGGTTCTGCCTCTCCTCCGAGGCCAGTCTCTATCTGAGAAGACTTGGGACGCTCCCGAAAGCGGAGTCGGGAGCGGCGGCTCGGGGGAGCCGGGTGGCGGTCCTCTGTGTCAGGGCGGGCGCGGCTCTCTTTCTCCCGCAGGCTCCAGCACCAGGCCATTGGACCGAGCGGCATGCGCTCGCTGGCCGAGCCCGGCTGCCCCACGCACGGCTCGGCAGAGTCGCCGTCCACGGCGGCCAGCCCGACCACCAGCGTGTCCAGCCTGACGGAGCGCGCGGACACCGGCACCTCCATCCTCTCGGTAACCTCCAGCGACTCGGAATGTGATGTATGATAGCCAAGGCCGCCCTCCTCCCCCTCCTTCCCCTCCTCCCCCACTCCTTCCCCTCCTCCTCCTAGCCCTCCTCCTCTTCCTCCTCTTCCTTCTCCTCCTCCATCCCCAGAACAAACCGAAATCAGGATACCCAACCATACACACATACAAGTCCACACACACTCCCACCCCAGCCAAAAATATATTAAAAAACAAGAAAATAACAAATTAACCACAAACTATCAACAACCCCCAACCACCATCTACCACTACGGCCACCCCAAAGGACCCCGACGCCAACAGACAGTCAAACGCTGATGTTGCGGGCAGACAACATAAAAGAGGTGACAATTGTATACTTTCTAGGACAAGCACGGCTTCTCCTTTCGGTTCCCATGGACCCGGCACCCCACCTGCATGACGATTTATTTGTATCTGGGAAAATATTCTCTCTAGTTAAAAATGATTTAAAGAGTCGACTATACAAAAACCAATCACCACCACGAGGACAAGAGGACAAAAGCAAAACAGACAAAAAGAAAAAAAAAATCGCCATCTCCGTTCCGAATTTGTTAAAAAAAAAAAGAGGGGGGGGGGAAGAACTCCTGGAGAGGGAAATAGCAAATGTTTCTCGCCTTTTGTTGCTCTCTCTCTCTTTTTTTCTCTCACTCTCTCTCTTTCTCTTCCTCTCTCTGTTTTTAAGTCCAAGTATTGGTCAAACAAAATGCAATCTTCTGTTTTTTGTTCAGCAGACAATCATTTTCTTCGTAAGCACCTTTTTCTCTCCACTCTGTCACTGCCTGTGTGGGTACTGGTTATAAATGTGGAAAAAGAATAGTTATGACTGTAACAGATTTTTATTTTTATTTCAAAATTTTATATGAATTATGTATATCTTAATGATCGGTCATTTTCCCAGTTTGTAATATATGTGTAGAAATTGCCTGTATATGATATTGCTTTTTTCTCCTCTCCCTTTCTCTTTCTCTCTTGTCCCTCTCTCTGTCTTCCTCCCTGCTCACCTGTCTCTTTTCTTTTTGGGATTCTCCTCCCACTCAGTGCTCCTGGTGTCGTCTTGGCAGTCAAGAAGAGGCATGGTGGCCTGGGTTAGGAAGAGGGACCCCATCGCTAGCAAAAGCGGAGAGTGAGATTGTAGTATTCTTATGCAAAAGCTATTTCCAGTATTTCTTAGCAGCTTCAGAGGTATCTCTCACTCCCTGTAGGGCGCTTTTACTGTTATCTTAAACTGCGTGTTTATCTATATGTAAAAACTTTCTAAAGCAAATACAGTATTCTCCATTTTCTTATCACTCCCAGAGACTGGTGTTTTTGTCCGCCCCTGGCCCGTAGCCGCGGGGTGCTCGGCCTTCACTTCCACTGCTGCTCACCTGAGCTGGGGCAGAATTTCAAGGCTGGATGTCAGCCTTTTTTTTTTTTTTTCTTCCCCCAAGGGCATTGGGAAGATCAGAACAGACCCTCCGGAAAGGAGCCAAAGCTGGATCCTGAGCAAAAAAGCAAAGAGGGTTCGAGGGTTGGGAGCGGGAGGCTACCGCCAGCTTCTTCAGAGTGAGATGCCAGACTCACTTCACCGCAGTATGCATTCAGCCGGAATTGTAGCCTGCCAAGACCCTGTGGGTCTTTGGGGGTGTGCTGGGCGTCTTTCAGTTGTTGTTGCTTTGTTTTTTAAAAGAAGAAACATACAAGGTCGCCAAACCCCAGCATCCATCCCGAGTAGAGCTGACAGGTTTTGTCGTCTTTTCTGGGGGTGGGGTGGGGGCAGGGGACAGTGGCCTGAGTGGGGAAGGCAGGAGGAGTGAGGGAAGAGGCCTCTTGAGAGTTTAGGGCCTGGAATCAGGATGGACTCCCCTCCTTACCTCCTGAGTGTGTGTCTATGTGACAGTGTGATTTGCCTTACGACTCTCTGTCTCCCTGAAATTTCCTTCCATCTTTGGGGTTCAGCTGGAACCTCTTGAGCCCCTAAGACATTTCAGAGTTGGTTTACATTTTAAAATGAAAACCAAAAAATCACCACCTCTTACTAACCATGTTCCCACTGGCCCCAGGCCTCCAAGCCCTGGGCAGGGCCCCCACAATCCCCTGGGATGGCTTGGCTGGCCGTGCCTCTGCCGCTCTGGGCCAGGGTGGCCTGCACCCAAGGAGGAGCAAAAGAGGTAATTTCAGAAAACTTGCCTTTACTTGAAAGGCCAATTTCCAAAGCATGGAGAATTAGGGGGGAAACGTGCCTGGAATTTTGCGTCCATTTCCAAACTAATTTTGACTTCCGATTTCCTTTTGTCCCCATCCCCAGCAGCTCCAGGGGGTTTAGGAGGGCCAGGCTGGGCAGAGAGGCTGTCTGGCCCAGAGGTGCCCTGAGTGTTCCAGTGGGACCTTGCATGTCCGGGGCGTGCATTTGGCAGACAGGGAAGGTTCCTGAGCGCGCCCCTACTTAGAACCAGAGCATCCAGCTGACCTTCAGAGCTCCCAAGTTCTGTGGCCTGGCACATGGTGTCAGAATCTCTGTGTGTGTTCACTGCTTGGGAAAATGTTCCTTGTCCTGCCACATTTCAGGCAATATTGACCCAGGTGGTAGGAATTTGGGAAAAGGACTGCCTGGATTCTACCCAACTTGAGCCTCTGTTCTGGGATGAGGAGCTCTGTCACCCACCTTTGCTTTTAGATAATCAGTCACATACTTCACACAGAGCTTGGGCCTAGAAGCCCAAAGAAGTGCCTGCCTCAGTGGGGAGAGTCTGGATGGACCCTGCTCAGCCAACTGACCAGAACTGACGGATGAAAGGCAAGAAGTGGCACTGCTGGAGGGTGACTCCTGGAAGGGCCTGCCTAGATAGAGGACATCAGGGAGCAGGTGCCTCTTTGTCTAAGGGACAGGAGACAAGCATGGAAGTTAAGATGATTTCCTATCTCAACACACAGTGCAGAGAAAGCAGATTTGGGGCATCCAGTGCCCACTCCTTCTGCATTGCAGGAAACTGTCCATCAGACTCCACAGCAGCCTTTAGTTTGGAGGGCCTGGGCCTTACTGCGTGTCAGCAGCCTGTTGTCTGTCTATCCTGCTATCTATCATGTATCACACTCTCATCTCCTGTGTTTCCATCCAGGTCTGCACGAATACCAATACTCTATGCTTTGTACTTTCTGACCTTGCATATAGGTTCCCTGCAGGAAAGATGCGTGTGTGTTGTGGGTGTGTATATGTGTGCAATTCTGGATGCTGGGCTTTCAACACTCAGTCAAGGTCTGCATACAAAAGGTTATGTGTGTGTGATGTTTGGTATAAATGTGTGTACAGTGCATTGGTGTGTGTCCAGTATGTTTTCATGTATATTGCATAACATAGGTATTGGTGTATGGCTTAGGCAGTTTCCCTGTCCTTATTTCTGCAAGGAGTGCATATTGGGGGGCTCCAATACACCTACAGGGTACTTGGGCATGTGTCTTGTGGGTCTTGGTTCTAGTGTAGACATACGTGGGTTCCCTTGTTCTAGGCTCTCCCTAGATATGACTGCCAGGCTGCCCACCTCTAACAGGCCTTCCTGTCCCTTTAAGACACAAGGGATCTCAATGGGTATTCATCAGCTAGAGGGCAGAGGGGGATTGGGCTCTTTGGCTATCCCAGTCCATCCTTTATTCTGTTTGATTTACTGGGGATATTATGGTTGATTTGGCCTCTGCTCCTTTAAACATTGGAGTGAGAGAACAGAGGCCCCTTTCTGGCCAGATCTTGCCTTTTACCAGCTGCTGGCCTAGTCTCTTTCTGGGTCCCTCAAAGCCCTGGCCAAAGCGGTCAACACCCTACAGGCCACTCAGACAGAGCTTGAGGGCAAGGCCAGGCTGAAGTTCCACCTGCAGAAAAGCCATCTCAGTCACTGTGCACAGCCCCCACCTCCTGGGAATGTCGCAGGTTGTGCCTCGGCCAGGAGAATGTGTGCATTGGTGTGTGCTCTCTCGTAGGTCTTGTGAGCCTGGGTCAGGCCCAATATGCAGGCCTAAGTGCTAACCATCTGTCCCCTATGTCTGGGCCATGCAGCAGCCAGTAGGCTGGCTTCTCTGCTTCTGGCCTTCCAGTGAGTCCTCACCCACTACCCTGCACGCAGCACACTTCTGCCTGGCATCCCAGCGGAGTGCTCTGGCTCGGAGACTCCCTGCGTGCTTAAGCCTCCTGTGTACCTGAGTCACCTACCCTAAGTTTCGAGAGGCTTGAGGAATAATAGCTAACTTGGCTGTTTTCTCAAAGAAAAATAATGACAATCCAGGATTTGCATTGGAAACCTGAACAGGCAGAATGGGGTGTGAAACTGGGCAAATCTGTATCAAGATCCTTGACCCCTAGAAGTGCCTGCCTGAGGGAAGAGGCCCGTCTACCCCTTCTGGCTTGCTCACTGTCCCCCCACCCAGCTCTCTTCCGTCCCTGCCCCCAGCCCTGGCCCTGAGCCCCCACCTGGCCTCTCTTCTTGCCCTCCTTGAATCCTGCGGAATTGACTGCCCAGTGCCAGTGCAGTTGATTATCCCCGGCGAGACACACAACTGATTAAAATGAAATGACCCGGAAGCTGCCACGGCGCAGGGCGGAGATGCCGATCAATAGTGGGGCTGGAGGCACATGAGTCTGGCCAGTCCCGGCTGGGAATGGGGTTGAAGACGGAGGGCCTGCCTGGGGGGTGCCTGAGACTTTGGGCGTGGAGATGGTTCAGTGAGGCAGTGGGAAGGCCCGTGCCTGGGCTTGCCGAGGGGGCTGTGATGGTGGAGTGGCCCTCAGGTTCTTCTGCAAGGAGAATGGGACAGCCTGGTACATTCTCGACCCAGCGCATCACCCGGGCCCCCGGAGCTCGAAGCCCAGTCCCAGGCCTGTGGCGCACTGGATGCACTCGGTCTCTTGGAGCAGTCTCTTCTCCCTCTCTTCTTCCTCTGCCTCTGTGGCCCTGTCAGTCCCGCCTAAGCCTTTGTGTGGCCGTCACCTGGAGCACCGGCTGTGCCTTGGGCTTTCCCGGGCCCTTCCCTTGTCCTCTCCGTCCCCCCAGCGCTGGGGCTGAGATGCCCGGCCCGCCGGGACGCTCGACCTCCCGGTAGGCGCGCTGAGGCGCCCACGGCTTCCCACAGCTCCGGCCCTTTCCGGCCCCAGCTGAGCCGAAGCTCCCTGGCCCCAGTGTGCGGGCCCCGGTGGCCGTCTGGCCCGAGGGAGGGCGGGGGCAGGCTAGAGGGAGCCATGGAGGAGGGGAGCAGTACTAGTCCGGCTCCGATTTCTCCGGTCAGCTGAGCACAACTTTCCATTCGAGTGTATTCATGCAGCGGCTGATTGAGCTCCACTGTGCCGGGCGGGGCTCGGCGGGAGGGGGGCAGGCACAGCCAGGCTGACAGAGGCTACACACACACACACAGACACACACACAAACGTATGTGCAATTCATCTCATCTACATAAACATGCCTTCCATGTTATATCACACCTCACCCCCCAGCGGTGCCATCATAAACACAGCCGAGCCCCTTCCTTCAGGCACCTACCTGCCCTCAGAGCAGTTTCCCAGCACCCACAGACCTGCTTCCCTACACAACATAAGGCCTGCCTTTCTGATTTCCCCCTTTTGGATTCTACACCGGTCCTCAGATACAAACACAAGAATCCTTCATCTGCCTCTCCTGCAGGCACACGCTCCAGGATGCACGCACTCCAAATCTGCAAGAGGCACGCACAAAATGCCCAGGCTCACAATCACACCCTCCTACAGAGCTACCCAGATTCACACAATAGAAATACACATCTGCATAAAATGGCATTAGCACCAATAGACATTTAGTGCACAGCCTGTTGTACATACACAGTGTGCTGGGGCTCACCAAAAGTTTACACACAAGAAACGGAGCAAATGAACAATAAATCCAGTCAGAGAACACAGCCACTACACAGTCACCACCACAAACACACAGAGGACAGACAGAGGAAAGCTTCGGGCACACACACATACCTGTGAGCCAACCCAAAGACATGAGATATGTCACCCAGAGGCATGCCAACCTCCAAACCACAGAGTTTGACTCTAGGGACTCAGAGACCACCCATTCATTACACGTGCGTGCACGCATACACACACACACACACACACACACACACACACACAAGGCTAGGGCCCCAAAGATAGGTAGGGAACTAGATAAGCATCTTGACAGAAGCATGCCTGCTGTTGGGAGTGAGCAGGTAAACAGAGGCCTCTGTGTTACAATCCACCCCTAAATGCCCATGATATGCTGTTTTGCAGAGCAAGAAGGGAGAGTGAGGAAGAGGGAGATAAATTATAGAGTGGGGATAAAGGCAAAAAGGAAAAGCAGAGAGAAAGGAGAGGGGAGTTGAAACAAAAAGTGAGGAGAGGAGAGAACAGGGAAGGGGCGGGAGCCGGAAGGGTCTGAGGGAAGATGGGGAACAGCTTCCCAGGCTTCGGTGAGGGAGGGTCAAGGCTGGTTGAGGAGAGGGTGCCACTGCAGCAGGAGAGTAATTCCTTCTCCAAGAAAGTGCCTAGGGGAGCACATTGACTTGTGGCTGGCTGGACTTGGGAAGTTAGCCAAATACTGGGGGTGCACAGCAGCTTGGGGCTCAAGAGCACCCATTCCCCTTGTGGGCTGGGGAGGTCATGCAGCTTCCTCTGCACAGAAGAGGCCCACTCAAGAAAGCACTCACCTTCCCATGCCTCCCTTCCCTGGACTCAGCGGCAGCTTCTCCCCTCACACTACACACTCTTAGAGATGCCCCCAATACAATTCCATTCATAAGACACACATAGTCACCGCTCTGCGCGCGCGCACACACACCTCTGCCTTCTACAGTGGGCACAGGCAACCACCCCCTTCTGCACAGGGATGCAGTAAGGGACAGAAGCACATCTCCACTCCTAGCAACAACTCCCCACTTTTTACAAATGAACCCACGACTCTAACTGGTTTCTACACACACTCTTTTTGGAAAAGAAAACGACTTTAACCTGCAGGAGTCTAACCCGTCAAGACGTCGAGGACTTTACAAAATGTGCTGGCAAGAAAGGAGGGCACAAGCAAGTCACACACACACGCATGTGCCAGGCTCTGCCTACACTCCAACCCCGCCAGGTTGCTCACGGCGGGCTCCTCAGGGTGGAGCCCCTCTCTGCCTGAGGATGGAAATGGCTGTATGGCTGAAGGAGCTACAGACCAGTCAAGCACTGGCTGTTCTCTCTCTCTCTCTCTCTCTCATCTCTCTCTCTCTCTCTGTCTCTTTTTTGAAAAGATGAGGCTTGGCAGGAGGGGCGAGTTCCCTGGGGACTTCTCGGATCCCTGAAGGTGAATGCAGGAAGAGTGTTCGGGGCCCAGGAACCGAAACAGGAGGTCCGAGGGACCGACGCAGGGTTCAGATGCGAGAGGGAGCGCGGCGGGGCGTGGGGACGCGGTCCCCGGGGCAGGGGTCCAGGATCTATGGACGCGGCCCGGTGGGGCGCGCGCCCCTTGGTCCCCGCTCCGCCCTCCGGCCTTCGCGGCGCTCTCTCCCTGGGCCTTTGTCCCCACCTCTCGGGCTCGGACTCCGTCTTTCTTCTTTCAAGCCGCTGGGAGGCGCTGTGGCCGAAGCTCCAGCCTCTCCCAGCCTGATGCCCTGGTCCTCCGGCCGCGCTGTCTTTCTCCGAACCCGGTCTCCCGGGGCTGGGCTGCCTCAGGCAATGGCCCGGCCTGTGGCTGGGGGCGGCCTGGAGCCCTTACAGGCCCGCACTGGCTTTAGTTTGTTGGATTTTGCGATACTTACCATCATAATTAATTTGCGACCTTTCAACAGAATTTCTTAGCAAGGCCCCTTAACGACTGGACGCGCTGCTAATTCCCGGCGTGTGCGCCTCTCCCTCTGCAGCCCCGGACAGGTGCAGCCGCCTGCCCCTACCTCGCCCAGGACACACTGGCGCCGCCCCGCCAACCTGGACTGGGAGGAAGGACAGAGGACCGACGGACACGTGTACATGTGCGGGCGCACGGAACTCAGCCCCGGCCACCGCTGCCTTTCCCCTGTGTGTCTGAGCTGAAGCGGCTCCGCTTATATCGGGAGGTGAAACGGAAGCTCAGAGAGGGCCATAATTTGGCCACTGTCACACAGCCAACCTTCACCTCCACCCGGCTACACCTGCACACTCGATGACCCTCTCTGTCTTCCTCGCCGTGCGCTCCCGATAGCCGGGGAAATACTTTTCTGAGATGCCCCTCTGGGCGCGCAAGATGAGGCAAAAGCGGGAGAAGGGAGTGGGATAGGGTGGGGAGCGGGCGGCCCTAGACTCTGCCCTTCTGGGCGCGCCATCGCTCCCACCACCAGCACTAGGACTTTGCAGGAACGCGCCTCCTTCGCGCTGCCTAGGAGGACCAGACCCAAGAGAAGCGCTCAGCAAGCAGCTACATGCAGGTGCCCCTACCAAGCCCGGAGAAAGAGCGGGGATTTCAGGGGCCTCCCCTCCCACAGCGGACAGGCCTCCGCTTAAACCACCAGTGCTTCCCAGTGGGCTGGGAATCGAGGATGTGAAGTGTGTGGATACATGTGAACGTTGTTGAGTGTGCAGTGAGATTGTTGTGCAGATTCTCATGCACTGCAAGAGAAATGTTTACCTTGTACGGATGACGCGTCTACCTACAGATGAGCCTGGGGGCTTGTCCAGTGCTTGTGGGCGTGATGCAGAAATATCAACTAAGTTCTGGAAGAATGGAGAGGAGAGGGACAAGCACAATTTAGCCCTGTCCTCAAGTTTCTCATGAGCCAGTGGGAGGGACAGTTGAGGTCACCACTTAAAAACAAACCAACCCCGTGGAGTTGCACACAGTGTTTCCCGGTGGCGTGGCAACTTCGCAATTAATTACTACAACTTTGGCGGTGGGGATAGAGAGGGCTTCTCTGAGCAGATGGCACTGACCCAGAAGGATGAATGGGATTGAGTGGAGGAGATTCTAGGCAGGAATGGCAGGCGGGAAGGCATGGAGGAGGTGTCAGGTCCAGTGGGGAGCAGTGCAGTGTGGCTCCACCGCCCCCAGAGTACCGTAGTATGCGGCCTATGAGTTTTTGAGAGGTTGCTAATTGATTCTGAGGGAAGAGGGAGTAGGGATTAATTACAAGATCAGGCAAGTTGTGTGGCCTTGATCCCAAGGGTACTGGGGAGTCAAACAAAACTGTATGAAAGTGGTTGGGTGCGGTGGCTCACGCCTGTAATCCGGGGACTTTGGGAGGCCGAGGCGGGAGGATGACGGGGTCAGGAGATCGAGCCCATCCTGGCCAACATGGTGAAACCCTGTCTCTACTAAAAATACAAAAATTAGCTGGGGCTGGTGGCGCATGCCTGTAATCTCAGCTATTTGGGAGGTTGAGGCACAAGAAGCACTTGAACCCAGGAGGCAGGGGTTGCAGTGAGCTGAGATTGCTCCACTGCACTCCAGCCTGGAGACAGAGGGAGACTCCGTCTCAAAACAGACAAACAAACAAACAAACAAACAAAAAACTGTATGAAAGCTTGAATGGGAATATCCAGCGTCCTGCTGAAGGACTTTAGCTGGGGGCAGTAAGGCTGTAGACAGGAAAGCCCTTAGGAAACTATTCCAATAGGCAGGACTGAGCTAAGGCACCAGAACGTGTTAAAGGCATTTCCAAGGAGAAATGGTGAGGACTTGATGACCAGTTGCAGACATACAGGCTGCCCTCCGATGACCTGATTTCAGTATTTGTCCCCTTTTCATGGATCTGTGACTTGGCCCTAGATTCCATTCTCTGACCTCAATTCCTCCGGAAGCATCGTGACCTCCAGCTTCACGTGCGCTCACAATTCACATGCTCACACGTGCTCCTTAGAGGGGTCTGTCGGTGGACGCCGCGAACCAATAAAACCCATGCACTTTGTTCCAAAACCCATTCCTTACCAGAATGGGAGTCCTGTAGGGCCAGGTCTCCTCCCATACCCACCCATTTCGGCCTTTGTTCTACTGCACAATAACAGCTGGCACTGGGGTGCGGGAGGACGGTGAAAGCTTGAGTCCCAGGCCGCAAGTCCTCCAGGAGTAACGGGGGTGACCCGAGGAGAGCAGCGTACTGGGTGAGTGGGAGCGTGGCCCTTGAGAAGGGTACCGAGGGTCAGAGGTGGTGCAAGGGACCCAGGACGCACGCGCCTCCGAAACCCTGAGTATTCGTCCGAGCGCCGCTGCAGGCTCTGCGAAACTTCAACGCGCGCAGCCTCCTGCACATCGTTTTCGCGCGACCTCTTTGCCTCGGGCTCCAGGGGTGAAGCCAGCCCAGAGCGGGAATGTTCCATTTGCACTATTGGGACATTCAGGGAGGCTTTTATGGGCTGCCGCGGCGCTTCCACGCAGAGGAGGCGACGGCTCCCAGGCAGCTTGGCGATCTTGTTATTGGACATGCGAGGGTTTAGAGACCCAGGGAAATGGAATGAGTCAAAGTCAAACTCAAGTTGCTCGGCCCCTAGTCCTGCGATCCTTCCATTTCACATTGCACCCCTGGGCCGCCTTTCACATCCGCTCGTCGCGAGCTTGGGGTGTAGGTGCGACCACCAGTGCGTGTCTGCGTGCGTGGCCTCTGGGTGATTCCACGCCCGCAACTGTCTCCGAGTGTGTGGGAGCGTGTGTGGCAGGTACTCGGGAGCAGGACAGGGAAGGAAGCCTCAGCTTCCAGACCCGTTCTCGGGTGCTGGCGGGAGCGGTGGGTAGGAGCAGGAGGTATGTGGGGAAGGATTGAGACAGACAAGGGCTCTGCGCCAGCAAAAGAGTCCAGGACGCGACCCCGCATGCCGGGCCAGCGGGAAGGCAGGAGAATGGATCACTTTCCCCGGGTATGGGAGAGCAGAGGAAGGCTGCAGGTCGGGTAGCTAGATTCCATGATGCCTTCAAGAAGTTGCCAGACGCCGGTTGGGGAGCTTTCAAGAGCCAGAGACCCAGGGAAGTCCCCTCTTCGGCCTCCGAGGACCCCGAAGCCTGGCCGCAGCGCTCAGCCTTGGACCCAGCGGTTCCGCGGCCGGACGCCCCTCGGCGCTGGCTGTGCGCACCCAGGCGCAAAGCACTGCAGGTTGGAGGCGGAAGGCAGCGCGCTCTGGGCTCATTGGCGGGTTTTTGCTGCCACCTCGCGGCGGTGGTGCGTAGCATGCCAACCCTCCGCGCCGCGGGCGTTTGCCATGTACGCGGGTGGTTTGGGGGGCCTTGCCCTGCCGCGCTGTCCTTTTCTGCTCGGGTTTTCACAACACTTCTTCCACCAGGACAGCCTCCTTCTCCTCTTGAGGTCTGCGATGGACTGCGCCCTGTCTTATGCCAAAGTCCACCATTTTGCGTGGGTAGGACCCTCCATCCTGGCCTGTGGGATTTAGGGTCACCTTTCTAGCTCCTTTCTCTTGCTTTACTACTTGATCCCATAGTCCACCTGGACTTGCAACAGGTCTCATGCTAATATTTCCCTTCTGCACTATTAACTTCCTGTCTTGCAGATAGATGCCTCCAGATCTCCTACAGAGGGCGTATGGGGCTGTCTTCCACCGTGATAGGCTGTCCGTGGGAAGCCATGCCACGCTAGAGCCCTCTCCTCTCCACAACCGTCTACTGAAGGCCTTCCATGTGCCTGACGCTGCCACACTTTGGAGACAGCCAATGGCAGCCTAGACCCTGCCCCTGCGATTATAGTTTAGTGCAAGCAGAGAAACACAATACCCACATTATCATTGAAGCTGCCATATGGAAGTATGGACAAAGTGGGAGCCCGAGGAGGGCCTTTGAAACAGATCTTGATGGATAAGTATGAGTTTTCCAGGCTAGTGAGGAGGGAAGGACAGTCAAGGGACTGGGAAGTGTGTGTCCAAAGACACTTGGGTACAAAAGAGCATGGGGTGCTGAGAGAGACAGCTGTTTCCTGGGGTGCTCCACAGTCTGATGGTGAAGACATTGCTTTGCTCTGGACAGCATAGCCAGCCAGCTTGGGCGAATGTATTGATAAGAGTATCAAGTGGCAGCCGTGAGAGGAATATTTGGAATTGCTTCTTTTCCCATTTAAATAAACAAGGAAACCAAGACTCTGGCTAAGTCTCTGTCCTTAAGTACACAGCTAGTTAGGGGGCCGATCGCTCTATAGAGTCCACCATGGTGCCTAAGGGAGGCTGGGTTCCAATGCCAGGCGGTCTGGAAAGACGAAGGTGGTGGTGGTGGGGAGGGGGCAAGAGGAGCCATCACAGGCTATTTTCCTTTTCTCAGCTACAGTTTTGCTTGCCTGCTTCTCTCTTAGGCAGCATAAATACTAACCCTTACTCTCTTCTCTACAGATGCAATCATTCTAAAAGCTTTGGGGTTTTTTGTTTGTTTGGTATATTTGCTGCCAAAACTATTTGGCAGCAAACCTGACCTAAACAGTATGAAGCTATTTATAGTCTTTATTTATCCTGCTTGGCATAGATATCAGATGTTTCACTGCAGAAATGCTGATGTGTTGGATTACAGGTACTGCTCTGGACCCTCTTGGGTGGTATCATGTAATACAGAATATACGGACCATTATATCTACCTTTCTAAAATCTCCAAAACTATGAATTTCCCAAAGTTTTTGGAAAGGGATTGTGGTCCTTTGGGATTGAGCCTGGATTGTCTTTTGATAAAGAGGTTCATGGTGGGAGAGGAAGTCAGGAGAGAGTGGGAATTTAAACAATGTAATGAGACAAACCATGATCGGTAGTTTGCAGAAAGAGTAGGTCAAGTTGGCTGTGGGACAGGGTCACAGGGCCAGCCCAGCAAAGCTGCTGGCATCCTGGAGGGCCTCAGGGCCTAGGGTCTTAAATTTCTTTTTTTCTTTTGAGACAGGGCCTCACTGTGTCACCCAGGCTGTAGTGCAGTTGTATAATCACAGCTCACTGTAGCCTCACCCTCCAGGGCTCAAGCAGTCCTCCCACCTCAACCTCCTGAGTAGCTGAGACAAAAGGTGCACACCACCACGCCCAGCTGATTTTTGTATTATTTTAGAGACGGGGATTCACTATGTTGCTCAAGCTGGTCTCAAACTCCTGGGCTCAAGCAGTCCTACCTTGGCCTCCCAAAGTGCTGGGATTACAGACATGAACCACTGTGCCCAGCCCTTAGATTTCTACACAAGCTGGAGAAGGTAGATAAGATCCTGGCTCCAGGCATTTTTTCATGGCCATTCTCTCCGAGAGTCAGACTCTCCCCTTGATGCCAGAATTCTCCCTTTCTCCAAACCCAGGGAACATCTAACTCCACCCCTCCAGGTCAGTCAGGTAGGGGCAGCCAGATGCTCCCTCTATCCCCTGGAAGCCCTGGGGGAAAATCCATCTCTATCAGAAAGCCACAGGTAAGTGCCTAAAATGTGAAAACTTTACATGAGAGAGGCAGCTGCGAAGGAGGAAGAAAGTGAACATTTATGATTGAATGCTTCCTAGGCATCCAGCAGTGCCCTAGGTTCTTACACCAGCTTTTTTTTTTTTTTTCCATCCTTGCAGCATCTTGGGAGATCAGTATTTCCATCCTCATTTTTATAGTTGAGGGAATTGAGGGCCTGTGAGGTTGTAGGATCCTTGCTAGTCCTCCTGCTCCCCCTGAAGTCCCCCTGCAGTAGGGTAAGGAGTTCTAGTCCAAACTTTCCTCTTCTCCACCTTCCAGGACAGTGGAGAACTGGAGCCCTGGTAGTGTGTGTTGGAGGGGAGAATGTGGGTCCCTTGGAAGGGGGTGGCTGGGGGCCCTGAGCTCTGTGGGATAATCTAGACTAACCCTGTGGTGCTCCTTTCCCAAAGTTCCATCACAGACGAACAGAATGGTGACATATTCCCTTGTCCCTCCAGGGAAGGCTGCTCCCTTCCCAGTGGGGCTCACCTCCATCTGCAGCTGTTCAGCTCTTCCTTCTGTGTCAACACTCCCCCCTTGTCTCTTTGTGAGAACTTTGGCTGTATTGTTGTTGTTGTTTTTGAGATGGAGTCTCCTTCCATCGCCCAGGCTGGAGTGCAGTGGCTCCATCTCAGCTCACTGCAACCTCCGCCTCCTGGGTTCAAGCGATTCTCCTGCCTCAGCCTCCTGAATAGCTGGGACTACAGGTGCACGTCACCACGCCCAGCTTATTTTTGTATTTTTAGTAGAAACAGGGTTTCACCATGTTGGCCAGGCTGGTCTTGAACTCGTGACCTCAAGTGATCTACCTGCCTTGGCCTCCTAAAATGCTGGGATTACAGGCATGAGCCACCGCACCCGGTCGGCTGTATTGTTTTCTATGTTTATTTAAAGTATTGTAACACTAAAAACCTGCAGTGATGAGAGTTTGGAACTGCACGCCTCAGGAACATCTGGGCTCCCGAGTCACTGGAGAACAGCTTAGAGACAGGGTGGGGACAGTAAGCTGAGCTGGGAAGAGTGACTCAGAGATACCAGCATCATCATGACCTGTCCAGAAGTAGAGGAAACAGGGACCCTGCAGATGGGCCAGAGGGAGCTGGGAGTTTTCAGGTAGCGGGAGGAAGGATGCACCTCAGGTGGTGGGGGAAGTTACAGTGCAGAAAATGATGCCCTCATGGAGCTATCCTGGCCACCAGAGAGCCCCACACCACATTCTGCCTGGCTTTACTGTGATTGCGGTGCACGGGTTATTTCTCCTGTTAGACTGGGGATGGGACTGTGTTAAATGCACCTTTGTATTGCCCACAGCACCTAACACAAAGCCAGACTCTGTTGAATGGATGGGTGAGTGAATGAATAAGCACCATAGGCTTAAAAACCAGGCAGTGCTGGGCGCAGTGGCTCATGTCTGTAATCCCAGCACTTTGGGAGGCCGAGGTGGGCGGATCACGAGGTCAGGAGATGCAGACCATCCTGGCTAATACGGTGAAACCCTGTCTCTCCTAAAAATACAAAAAAGTTAGCCGGATGTGGTGGCATGTGCCTGTAGTCCCAGCTACTTGGGAAGTTGAGGCAGGAGAATCACTTGAATCCAGGAGGCGGAGGTTGCAGTGAGCTGAGATCATGCCACTGCACGCCAGCCTAGGTGACAGAGTGAGACTCCATCTCAAAAAGAAAAGAAAAGAAAACAAACAAACAAAACAACAACAACAACAAAAAAAACAAAAACAGGCATTACCAGCCTTCCACAGAATATGCCTACAGAAATCTACAGATGACCCTGATGGGGCATGCAGAACCCAGAGCCATGGAAATCACCTAAAAGGAGGGGATGGGAGAGAACCTGAGCAGACTGTCTGTTGCCTGGAGCAACAGGAGGACTCTCTGGGGTCAGCTGAAAGGGAAGCAGTCAGGGAACTTACAAGGGGGGAGTACCACTCGGGCAAGGGCAGGAGAATAACAGGCAGTGCCCTGGAGGAACACTGCATGCTGCAGAGGAAGGAGGGCGGCCTTGGTGATGATGTCACCATGAAGCACTTGGAATTGAGACAGAACATTCTCACTTGGGGTCAATTTGTACCCTAGTACTGAAAGTTATTCCCTGGTGCTATCTGTACTCATCATATTTTGACAAACTTTAGAGTAACCCTTCCATCTCTCCCTGCTTCTTTTTGATTTTAAACATCAAGCATTTGAACACGAGTCTTCTTGTCTATTTATCTCAGTGTAAAGAGGAACAACTGGGCCGGGTGTGGTGGCTCATGCCCTCTCTTGGTACTTGATGTAGTCAGTTGCCTGACTGCAAACACAGGCCTACCCTGAGTAGAAAGAAAAGAGAGTTGTGACAGTTGCCTAGAAGATTTCTCTGTGGAAGCAGCAGGTGTTTTTCTGAGTGGAAACTTTGTGGAGGGAACTAGCATTTAATTAAAAAACAGGCCGGGCATGATGGCTCATGCATGTAATCCCAGCACTTTGGGAGGCTGAGGTGGGTGGATCACTTGAGGTCAGGAATTTGAGACCAGCCTGGCCAGCACGGTGAAACCCCATCTCCAATAAAAATAGAAAACATTAGCCATGTGTAGTGGCCGGCACCTGTAATCCCAGCTACTTAGGAGGCTGAGGCAGGAGAATTGCTTGAACCTCGGAGGCAGAGGTTGCAGTGAGCCAAGATCGGGCCACTACACTATAGCTTGGGCAACAGAGTGAGACTCCATCTAAAAAAAAAAAAAAAAAAAAAAGGAATAACTGATGTGATCAAGTTGACCTTCCCATGTTCTCCACATAGACACATGCTCAACAACTGCCTCTAGAGAGGAAGCAGGCCTGGTGGTGGCAGCTGTGGAGTGGGGTGATGGTGGCTGGGATGGGGGTGGAGCTAGGGAGTGGGAAGCCAGGGGTCTGTCTCCTGCCCATGGGCTCCTCCTATCTGGCCACATGGTAGATGAGCCCCTTCTCCTTGCCTTCGTTTCATTTCAGGATTCCTGGCCATTCTCTCTGGTTGCCAGTCCCACACCAAGCCTCCCAGACATTGATTCTCTGCTGCTCTGTGGCACAGAAGACCACAGTGATGGGCTCTGCAGACTTCACCTTGGAGTCCCCCTTTCATCCCTGCCCATTAGTCTCCTCCTTGGTTGTTTGGTTGCATTTTTTCTAATGCCAAGGGGTAGGGGCAATGTATGGTATCTTCGCTTTTTTACATCTAGCACGACTCTGGCTTCCCCTCCTTCCCCCTTCCTGCTGCCTTGTCTTTTTATCCATCTCCCTCCTGCTCACAGGATGGACACTGCCTTGTCCCTAGCAGCTCCAGCAGCCCCCTTCTCCAAATGCCCCCTTTCTCTGCGTGGCCCCGTCCATCTGTCCTGGCCTTTGGATGTTGGTTCCCATAATGCAGATGAGAAGGTGGAGGCAGAGAGAGGGAAAGAAGCCGGCCAAGGCTGAACACTGAAGCACCCTCAGGGCCAAGGCAGGTATTCTCCTGCGGGAGTGAAGGGCCCCTGGGAGACCCGGGATGTCCGTGAAAAAGGTCTCCATCCCTGGGGCCCTGCTAAAGCTTCCCCGCGGGGGCCACATCTCTCCCGCACGTCTGGGGCAGTGTTTCCCAAACTTATCTGAACATGAGGGGCACCTGAGGCTCTCGTCAAACGGTCACGGTTCTGAGTCCTTATTGCGTTGGAATCCCCAGGTGCTGGAGGTGATTCTTATTAACAGGAAGGATGGGAAAATACTGCCTGAGGGCCTTGTTCTTCAGTGCAAGGGTGAGGGAGGGGTCCTGGAAGCGCTGGTATCTCTTGGGGACTCTTTAGAAATGCATTTTAGAGTTTGAGACCAGCCTGGCCAACATGGTGAAACCTCGTCTCTACTAAAAATACAAAAATTAACAGGCGTGGTGGTGCTGGCCTCTAGTCCCAGCTTCTTGGGAGGCTGAGGCAGGAGATTTGCTTGAATTTGGGAAGCAGAGGCTGCAGTGAGCCAAGATTGCACCACTGCACTCCAGCCTGTGATGACTCCATCTCAGAAAAAGAAAAAGAAAAATGCATTTTAACAAGATCCCAGGTGATTTGTAGGAACAGGGGCATCTCTGGGTTGGAAATTCTTCAAGGTAACACTGTGCATTGGGGGGAAACACAGGCCTTGTAGCCTTGGTCCTGTTATTCCAGCAATCTGAGCTCTGGTCTTGCTCCTCTCTGAATTCGTGGTAATAACAGTTGGCACTGGTTGTGATAACCAGATTGGTTGTGGGGCTGGAAACATTTCACCAAGTTTAGAAATGTGGACTGCCCCTGGTGTCTGGCCCTTGTCCTTGGCTACTACTCCTTTCACTCTGGCCACCCCAGGACTCCCTATCCCGTCTGTCTTCTCACAGGTGCTGACCTCCCCGCCAGCCCCGGCCGCAGTGCTTAGGCTGGCTGCCTGAAGGTAGGGCTCTTCAACTCTTGCAGATAAACTCTTGAGAAGATGGCCAGCCTCTGGGGGGGTCTCCGCCTTGGCCACAACCACAGCCCCTCCTTCCCACCCCCACCTCTGGTCATGGAAACCAGATGCCCCAATCACTCAATGGACAGATGCTGAAGAACTTGGAGAATAATCACAGACAGAGCCCCCTTCCCAGAGGGCAGACCCATTGCCAAGGCCTCAGCCCAGAGGGACTGTGCTGGTTCCAGAAACAGCCCACGTAGAAATGGTTTGGGTGATGGGCTGGCCTTGTTAGGGTGGCTGGACAGGGGCCAGCTGCTAAAACATCATGGGGGTGAGGAAAGATGCCTGGAACTAATGTGTATAGATAGAAGTATCATTGTGCCACTGGGCCAGGCATTCCCCACCCAGCTGGCCTGACTTGCGGATGAAGGACAAGATGAGGCTGCTGCCAGCTTCCCCAGACGCCCAGACCCCATAGCACTTCCTGGCCCCAGACAGTTCCTCCTCTATGCAGATTTGTCCAATCAGAGCGGCCCCAGGCGGGCCTCTGGAGGCCCATGGTCTGCCCCAGCCTCTCTGTATTTACATCCTAGACCTTCCTGGCCTGACTCTTTCCATTTTATACTGCACCTTGTTTGCTTCCATAAATATCCTCCTGTGTGTCAGATCACATGTCCCCCCTTTTTTTTGGTCTCAGAAAATAGGATTGTTATATTTACGTTACTTCATTGAGTTTTATTTTGTGGAAGGCAGAGGTAAGAGCATAAGTAATGAGTTCGTTGGGCCTTGCTTTCCAACCCGTTGTAGATTTCTTATTTTTTCTTTTTTTTTTTTTTGAGACGGAGTCTCGCTTTGTCGCCCAGGCTGGAGTGCAGTGGCACCATCTCAGCTCACTGCAAGCTCCGCCTCCTGGGTTCATGCCATTCCCCTGCCTCAGCCTCCGAGTAGCTGGGACTACAGGCACGCATCACCACGCCTGGCTAATTTTTTGTATTTTTAGTAGAGACGGGGTTTCGCCAGGATAGTCTCGATCTCCTGACCTCATGATCCACCCGCCTCGGTCTCCCAAAGCGCTGGGATTACAGGCGTGAGCCACCGCGCCCGGCCCTATTTTTTCTTTCCTGTTGTAAATATTAATCAATCTATGATCATGTATAATAATAATGCTTATACTTTCACTTAGTGGCTCTGAGTTCTACTGACTTAAGTCCCATACACTCACCAGCCTGGAATTCCTTCCAATGGGGATACCCCACAGCTTTCTGGGGCACAGCCTTGCTTTCTCTCACAGTCTTGCTTTCTCTCTTAACCATGTCACTGTTGAAAAGAGCTGACATCATCTTGTTGATTCAAGTAGGCCTCCTGGAAAACATTATTCTGAACAATCTCACAAAGATCTATAAAGAGGTTTTTTTGTTGTTGTTGTTGGATTCTCTTTCTGTCACCCGGGCTGGAGTGCAGTGGCATGATCTCAGCTCACTGCAACCTCCACTTCCTGGGTTAAAGTGATCCTCCTGCCTCAGCCTCCCAAGTAGCTGGGGCTACAGGTGCCCGCCACCATGCCCGGCTAATTTTTGTATTTTTAGTAGAGATGGGGTTTCACCATGTTGGCCAGGCTGGTCTTGAACTCCTGGCCTCAAGTAATCCACCCACTTCAGCCTCTCAAAGTGCTGGAATTACAGGCATGAGCCACCACACCCAGCCAAGAGTTTTCAAAAATTGTGAACCAAAAACCCAGCACCTTAAAGTATGTGAGAAATTTAACATTCTACAATTAGACCACCTGATCGCCACACGGGGGATACTGTGATCCTGGGAGAGCCTTGCCTGGGAAGCCTGGATTGTTCTAAACCTTTGAAGTGACATCCCAGGTCCACACTGTAGGTTTCCTCTCAGCTCTGGGTCTGGGGGCCTTCGTCATGGCTGCAACTTGGCTGCAACTTGCAAAGAGGTGTCTTAGGACTGGGATGCCAGTGGCTGAGGCCCTCCTGAGGGTTCTTTTTCCCTTTCTACAGCCACACATTGGATTCTCTTTTCGGGGCTTGGCAAGCTCTTCCCTGGCTACTTCCTCTCTTCCTCCTCTCCCCTTCCTTCTTAAGTCCCTACCCTCTTCATCTTCCTCTTTTCCCTTTTTCTCCATTTTCTCTTCTGTCTTTCTTTTTTTTTTTTGAGATGGAGTCTCACTCTGTCGCCCAGGCTGGAGTGCAGTGACATGATCTTGACTCACTGCAATCTCTGCCTCCTGGGTTTGAGCAATTCTCCTGCTTCAACCTCCCGAGTAGCTGGGATTACAGGCACACACCACCATGCCCAGCTAATTTTTTTTTTCTTTTTTTAGTAGAGACAGAGTTTCACCATGTTGGCCAGGCTGGTCTTGAACTCCTGACCTCAGGTGATCCACCCATGGCGGCCTCCTAAAGTCCTGGGATTACAGGCGTGAGCCACCGTGCCCGGCGTTCTTCCCTCTTTTCTTGCCCTTCCCTCATCTGCCTTTCTGGAGGGCCCCACCCAGTGTTCCCTCTCCCTGGGGTCTGAGTTCCGTGTGACAGCCCCCTGCAGGTGGAGGAGCCAGCTCCCTGTGTCCTTGCCTCCCCGGTGCGCCAGCCTCCCTGCCTGGCTCAGCCGCCTGGGCAGATGCAGGCACCCCCTGCATTGTTTCCCGTCCTGAAGACGAGCAGCTGCCGCACTAATTGCCACCAGCAGGGGGGCCGGGCTGTGCTCGCACTCCTCCTGCCGATTAGAGGGCGACCCGGAGGGGGGACAGTTTTCAGGAGCCGAACGAGCCGAGCCAGTGTTGAGCATTATTCCAGGAATTTTAAACACTCGTTAAAGGCTTTGCCATGTCTCACTTCAGTACACATCATGCTCCAGTTACTGCTCGGAACTGCGGGGGCATCAGCCCGGGCAGCACTTATCAATATTTTAGCACGAGAAAGGCAAATGATGTTGAAACATTGAACTATATTTCCATCTGTTCAAACTGAAATGGAACAAGCTTAGCTCAGGAAATGGGATCTCTCCTCCCCAGCTGCCTTGGAAGCAGCAATACCCACCGGCCTGGCCTTGGCCCTTGCCTCAGTTTCCCCTTCACTGCTCTTCTCGATTAGTCCCCAGTGTTCATACCTTACGGGCATGATATTGAATAGGTGTTAGGTTTGCCGGTAGAGCAGGAGTGGCGGCACCTCAAAGAACCTGAGAGGGATCCCCACTCTTGTTAAAATGTGCCTTCCCCATCGACTGACAGAGAACAGTGGGGTCAAATGCGATCTATCTTAGTGCCAGGGGACATCCTCTCTATCTCCTGCACCTGTTTCAGTGCCTCCAGACTGTCCGTCCTGCAAGAAGACCCAGGATGGCTGGCTGGATGTGAAAAGGAAAACACTGATCATACTTAGGTGGACGAACGCTATAAATACTGCATACAAATAAAGCATTTATGGTA
The DNA here is from genome assembly GCF_049350105.2 of Macaca mulatta. Lineage (NCBI taxonomy): Eukaryota > Metazoa > Chordata > Mammalia > Primates > Cercopithecidae > Macaca > Macaca mulatta. The sequence goes on along the minus strand of NC_133418.1, from coordinate 79,860,070 downwards.
GACTCCTATTTCCCCTGGAACAAAACAGAATTTATTGGCAGGAAAGAACCTCAAAAATTTTGGCATTCAATTGTCAGAGAAGAACAGAGAAGTTTCCACAGTGTGGAAAGCAGGGTGGCTGATGTGGGTGGAGACGAGTCATCTCATGTGATTTAGAGGACAGCCCATGGGATGTCTCCAGCAGGGCCCCCAAAAGGCCTGTGATTAACAGTATTCAAGGAAGAAGGAACCCTTTTGTCCCCAGCCCTAAAGCAGAATGGGGATTGCTTCTTCCCATTTCCCCTCAGACTGTCTTTTGGCAACCTCTCCCTTTGAGGCTGTGCAGTTTAATTTGGTTCATCTGCAGGGAAATAGGGGTGGGGTGGGGGAAGGGCATGTGGTAAGAGATGAGCCCAGAGCCTGCATTCCCCAAGACTCACCGTGCTAAGAGGGGTCCTGGGAGCTGGTCTCAAATCCTAGAGTGTGGGATATATACTTTTTGTTTCTGGCATCGACTGAAGAATAATTGCAAGACATTCGTCACCCAGGCCCCCATGTGGGCAGCCAGGCTGGTGACAACTTGCTTTTTGGGGAAGAGGTTTCCACTGTGACAACTGTAGCAGCAGCAGAGAGGCTCTTGTCTGTCACAGGAGATCAAGGTCTGCAAAAGCCTAAGAACCCACTGATTTCATCCCTCTCTCTGTTTGCAGACAAGGCCACCTACATCCCAAGCCAGCTGGAGGAGCAGCTTCCAGTCTTCAGAGATGGGCCCATCGTCTTCAGTTGGCCTTGGTAGTCAGGACAGAGGACAGAGGGATATATTGTAACATATATTGTAAAATTGGAGCCACATACACGGGATAAATGACATCACAAATAATCATCTCCGAAAAGAAATCTGACATCCGACGACTCAGAGCCCAGAGCCATTGCTGACGCTCCTGGAGACTAACATTCTTTGCAAGCATTTGTGCCCCAGTGAGGGTGGTGGGGAGCCAGCAAAGTGATGGGCTCTGCAGAAATCTAGGGGGCTGCCTAGATGATGTACAAATGCAGACCCAGTACATCAATAGAAAAATGTGATGTGTTCATTCCTATCAAGGGGGAGTGCTTTTTAAATTCGCCATTTCTGAAAGACTCAGGATTAATGTCAAAAACTGTATGAAAAGACCCGGCCTCTCACCTCTCTTTCTCTTGACCATAGAATGCGGGTCTAGTGGGGAGAGAGCAAAGGGGGCACTTCAGAAGAATTGTGAAGCAAGCACAGACAGGGTCACAGAGAGCCCTGGTATAGCGGAGGTCAACCCCCACCCTGGTGTCCTTATACACATTATCGCACTAAGGAACTAGGCAGAACTCTAAGAAGGCCTGGCGAAAGACAGAAGACACGGAGAATCAGCACATTGGCTATGCTGACATATGTGAGCCCGAGTTGGAAGACTGCATGAATTAAGACTGAAGCCAAGACCCCCTCCCTCAAAAACAGCACTTATAGATGTTAGAGGGCGGAAAGGCAAAGTCAGAGGAAGCCTAAGGTTAAGTGAGTACTTACCCTGCACCGGGCGCTATCCAAGGTACTTGACGTGAATTCTTAAAGAGCTTCTGAGATATAAATATTATTATAAAACCCATTTGACTAATGGAAACCTGAGGGTCACAGAGGTTAAATAATGCACTAAAGGACATACTTGAGGTCACTGAGATAGAGAGTGGCACATTCAGAATCGGAAACTAAATCTGTAACACCAACACCTCCCAGGCTCATGTTCCTTTTATGCCACATGCCATGTGTAGCCCCAATGTCAAGGGCTAGGGGTGGGGAAAAAGAGCAGACAGAAGGCAGGATGAGACTCCCTAGAGGTCTGAGGGAAGGAACATCCTGGTGTAGGAATGTTGTGCGGGCAAGGTTGCTGAGACATGTCTGTCCACAGCCTGGTGAATCTGGAAGTGTTGAATAAAGAGTTTGTTGTTGTTGTTGTTGTTGTTGTTGTTGTTGTTTTTAACAGGAGCCAGAAACCAGAGGGATCCCTAAGAGGGCCAAGACAGCTGCAGAGCAAGTACAGGTTACCCTGAAACTGAAGGTGTGAAGGTGCAAGTTCAGAGCGCAAACCCAAAGGCCACCACACAGATGGGGGACTAATGGGCCACCAACGTTCCTGGGACTCAGTGTGAGTGTAGGCAGCATGGACAGGGAGTGACAACATACAGTGAAGGTGGGGGCAGGCCATGTCCTGGCTTCATGAGACAGGCTAATGTTGTTTGCATGCCCAGCTATTTACAGTCAGGAGACTGAACAAAGGTTCTTTAAACTGTGACTCTGCAGAGGCTTATACCAGCTATGTACAAGAGCCCTTCTTCTTGTATGCTCTGCCCACTGTAGACACTCGTGACTGAAAAGATCCCAGGTAAGAAGGTAATGAGGGAGACTAGGATCCATCTAGCAACCACATGTGCAGAAATGACAAAGAAAACAGGACCTAGAGATTGGAGAGAGGGTGGGTGGGGTTCTTTTGACTTCTCAGAGTACAGAGTCACATGGTTTCCCAGAAAGCAAGTTTCACAGGATGCATGCGTATGGACATGAAAGCAAGAAGAGTCTTGATCATAAGGCTGGGCCTCCAGGAACCTGAGGAAAGCTGCCCAGCCATGCCTCATGGAGACTGGAGAGTGAATGTTTAAAAATCAGAAGGTCATTCAAGACTGAGGACATCTCTGGAACCAGGTTTTAAGGCTGTCCTCTTAGCAGGTGGGTTTTGTCCACTCTTCAACTCCACCACTGACATCATCAGACTTTTTCCTGTAGGCACCAGAGTCGCAGGGCCTATGACAATATTTCAGATCTTGAAAATACGTTATGGGTTCAAATATGAAATGAGAACTATAAAAATCCCATTGATACACATTTTATTAGTATACCCAAAGTTTGTTAATTTAATATTTGTGCTGGATGTGGTGGCTTACACCTGTAATCTCAGTGCTTTGGGAGGCCAAGGTCGGAGGATTGCTTGAAGCCAGGAGTTTCAGACCTGCCTGGGCAACACAGGGAGACCCTGCATCTCTACAAAAAATAAAGATAAAATTAGCTGGGCGCAGTTGTGTTTGCCTGTTGTCCCAGCTACTCGGGAGGTGGAAGTGGGAGGATTGCTTGAGCCCAGGAGTTTCAAGTGCAATGAACCATGATCCCTTCACTGCACTACAGCCTGGGCAACAGAGCGAAATGCTGTCACTAATAAATAAATAAATATTTAATATTTGTAAAATATTTGAAATCAGATTGTAAGTTAGGATCTCATATTTCCCAAATATGCCTAATGATTGAGACATCAAAGCCAATCATAAATGAAATGTGTCAATATTCTATAGACAGGAAATTGTAAGCGGGAAACTTAATGTGAGTGTGGTAACAGTTTAGTGTGTTTGATATGCAGCCTCTGAAGCTCTTCAAATTGGCCTGGAGGAGATTCAGCAGCTTATGTGAGTCAATTCAGCATTGTTTATTAAGCACCTATGATGTATCAGGCATTGTTCTAGAAACTTGAGTGACATCAATGGACCCAAAAAAGATGTGTCCTCATCTCTAAAGAGAAACATGAAAAGGAAACAAAATCAATAAGTAAAACATGTAGTGTGTTTGAAGGTAACAAGGAATAATAAAAAGTGAGGTCAGATAAGGGGACCAGGAGAGGTGGGGTGGGGGAAAGCGGTGGCAAGAAATGGAGTTGTCAGTTTAGGCCTCTGTTAGAAAGTGAGATGTGAGAAGAACTTGAAGAAGGTGATCCAAGGAAATATCTGGAAGGGATGTGTTCCAAGAAGAGAGAACAGCTACAGTGAAGGCCGAAGATATGCCTGCTATGCTTGAGGAACAGCAAGGGGGCCAGCGTAACTTGAAGCGCGAGGCACAGAAACCATGTTGGGTCAGGGTGCGGTCCCGCCAAGCCCTTCAGGTCATCACAGGGAATTGCCTCACACTCAAGGAAACTGGGGACCCTAGGAAGTTCTGAGCAAGTGGAATGTGGGAGCTGCCATTGGCAGAAACTGGGAGAGCTGAGGGTGAGAGTGAGGCATGTTTGGGGTAGGAACAGGAGCAATCAGGATTTCAGGTTGGACATGTTGAGTCTGAGCATCTGTGAAACATCCAGATAGAGAGGTTGAGTGGGCAGTTGGGCCTCTGAGTAGGAGTTCGGGAGAGGTGGACAGGTTTGAGTTGTCGGCAGATTTTATAGAGATGATGTTTAAGACCACAGAGTGGGATAATCTCACTAAGGGAGAGTGGAGAAGGAGAAAAGAAAAGGAACAAGGCCGGAGCCCTGGGCACTCCGACTGTTATGGGCCGGGGAGAAGAGAGATGAGGAACAACCAGCAAAACAAGCTGACACGTGACCGGGGACGCAGGAGGAAAACCAAGAGAGTGTTGTCCAAGAAGTCAATGCAGTACAGGAAGGCCAAGGGCTGCCATGATGAACATACAGGAATGCATGTGCAGGGATAACAGGTTTGGACATATGAAGAACTCAGCAAGTGATAACTTTTTTTTTTTTTTTGAGACAGTGTCTTGCTCTGTCCCCAAGCTGGAGTGCAGTGATGCGATCACGACTCACTGCAGTCTTTACCTCCTGGGCTCAAGCAATCCTCCTGCTTCAGCCTCCCAAGTAGCTGGGACCACAGGCATGTGCCAACACACCCAACTAATTTTTAATTTTTTTTGTAGTGATGGGAGTCTCACTATGTTGTCCAGGCTGGTCTCAATCCTCCCACTTTGGCCTCCCAAAGTGCTGGGATTACAGGTGTGAGCCACTGTGCCCAGCCATCATTGTTATTTGAATTACTGTATGAGTAGTGTTATGCGAGCACTGCATGAGCGGAGGAAGGTGGAAGGCCTGGCAGAGAAATGAGCTGTTTGCTAATCAGATTATCATGGCTAAGAATCTACAGTTAACCAGAGTCTGATGGAGGGGCATCCTTGCTTAGCTACTCGCAGATTAAAGCAATTCTGCCCTGAGGAAAAGGTCCCAGGTTTAGGGACAGGACCTTTCTGCTCCTTTCAGCCCCCTGCATTCCCCACGGTGGGGAATCTGCAGGCAGGACACAGTTCTGCTGGTGCTCGGTATTGTTCCCCGGTTTGAGCTGTCAGATGATTCCCTGGACGCCTTTTGACCTCTGCCTTTGACCTGGGGATCAGGTGACGTGTGACTGGAGGCAGGTCTGCGCATCCTCTGAGGTGACACCTCACTTGAGCTCCCCCTTGTCTCTGCCTGTCACCAGGAGAAAACAGCCCCTGTTGGGTTTTCTAAACACTCATCAGCTTGGGCGGTGACCCAGCCACAGACATTCAGACGGGCGTAGACACCGAGGAGTGGCTGAAGCAAGGGGAGGCAAAGGTTCCAGCAGCGCCTGGGGAGGTGCTCCCAGAAAGTCAGATTCTCCCCGAGGCCATCTCTGGAGCTTGGCTGCTGTGAGGTTGTCTGCCAGGCTCTGGGGACCCTGCAGTGGTGACTCATGGGCCATTTTTGGGACCCAGACAACTGTAGAGATCATCAGACGGTTTGCTGGCTATCTCACGAGGCTGCAGGCAGTTCGCACATGCCCGTAAGTGCTCAATGTGGGATGCCTATGAAGCCAGGCACGCACGACTTTCTCTCACTGCCACCTGATCCTTAACCCTGTCAGGCAAAAGCTCCAGCAGGGACGGCGCTCTCTCCTCTCAGCTCTTGTTCCTGGATATATTCACTTGCTATAGGATTTTGTGCTTTTACTGAGATGCTCCTTGAAGCAAGGGAGCTTCACAGTTAAGAGTCTGTGTTTTTAACATGCCTTGGAGGTGATTCTCATGTGCAGCTGGTTTGGGACCTTCAAGTGTACCCAGACCTTCCTGCCTGTAGTCTAAATGAGTCCCCAGGTGGGACAGGGAGCGAGGTGGGGTGAAAAAGTGCCAGAAAACCCCTCTGCCCCCAAAGATGCCCTCATCTAACCTGCCAATCCCACCTTCAATCCCACCATGAGGGATCACTCAAGTCTTTGGGGCTGAGTGCTGTCCTCTCCAGAACCTCTTAGAAATGCATGGTGGTTCACCCCTGTAATACCAGCACTTTGGGAGACTGAGGTGGGAGGATCACAAGGTCAAGAGACCAAGACTGGCGGGGTGCGGTGGCTCACGCCTGTAATCCCAGCACTTTGGGAGGCCGAGGCCGGCGGATCACGAGGTCAGGAGATCGAGACTATCCTGGCTAACACGATGAAACCCCGTCTCTACTAAAAATTAAAAAAAAAAAATTAGCCGGGTGTGTTGGCAGGTGCCTGTAGTCCCAGCTACTTGTAGTCCCAGCTACTCAGGAGGCTGAGGCAGGAGAATGGCATGAACCCGGGAGGCAGAGCTTGCAGTGAGCCGAGATCGCACCACTGCACTCCAGCCTGGGCGACAGAGTCAGACTCTGTCTCAAAAAAAAAAAAAAAAAAAAGAGAGATCAAGACCATCCTGGCCAACATGGTGAAACCCCATCTCTACTAAAAACACAAAAATTAGCTGGGTGTGGTGGTACGCACCTGTAGTCCCAGCTGCTTGGGAGGCTGAGGCAGGAGAATCACTTGAACCCGGGAGGCGGAGGTTGCAGTGAGCCGAGATTGTGCCACCGCACTGCACTCCAGCCTGACAAGCGAGCTAGACTGTGTCTCAAAAAAATAAAAAATAAAAAATAAATGAAGCTCTCTCTGTAGAGTCCATTCTTCTGCCCCAAGGATAGAGGCTGCAAAAACTGCCCAGGTCACCTGGGCCAGGACACATCCTGCCTGTGAGGTGGGCTGACCTCATACCTGCCACATACTGGGAGCCCAGAGTCCTCCCACTCCTGCCCAGCCCAGTCCAGGGCCACCAGCTCTTAGGTTCTGAAGTAGCCCTTTGAGAGGGAGAGGGTGACATGCCATGTCTCTCTGTGCCCTTCCTCCTGCCAGTCTTCTCTCCACCCTAGCATTTAAGGCAAAGGAACAGAAAGCCATTCTGTGCCCCCACCTGGCACTTTCTCCAGGCAGTGTCAGGGAGTGGGCTCTGCTGCCTGGCCCCTCATGCCAAGCAGGATGGAAGGAAACTCCAGAATGGCAGTTGGGGATTTTCTAGTGTCCTGGGCCAGATAGTCTCCTGCGAGGACTAGTGGCTTCTTTGAAAAGCAGCGGCCACTGCTTTACACAATACCTCCTCTTCAGGGCATCCCCTCCCACTCTCCCATACGGAGCTCTGAATCTGCAGAGGACAGCTTATCTTGGAAAACCTTTAGGGTGGGAAACTCATCACCTTTCAAGGAGGCCCAATCCATTTGCAGCTGTGTTAGAAAGTTCTTCCTTCTACCGACTCAGAAGCAGTCTGCTTGCTGTTTGTTTCCTCCTTGTGTCACAGAGCAAAGCCTGGGCTTTTTCCAGGAGTGGTGGGGGCACCAAATATCCTATTGTCTAAGTACCCAAAGAGTGCTTACTCTAGGGTCCTGCTCCACGAGAACTCTGTAGCTGCCACTGACCACAGGATGCCCATTTGGACAATGAAGCCCCTTTCTAATGGGAGGATATTTTCAGGATTGTTGTCCCTAGTGAGCTTCCTACTCCTCCCCTTCCTGTTGCCCCTGGTTTGCCCTCAGGCTCCCGGCAACTTTACTGCTTCACTCAGCCATCACTCCAACTAGCTTTCTATAGCTCCGTGCCCCGGTGTTCAGTCCTAAGTGGGGCTACTGGATATTTGAGCCTCTCACTCAGCAAGCCTTGGAGCTCCTTCCCTTAAGCCCTACTAGCACCTTTTCCCCCATGAACATAGGGCCTGGGGCCCGGCCACAACTGCAGGCACTGGGGCAGGGAGTGGGCAGTGCACAGGTATCCATGGCAAAGGGCCAGCAGGCTGTGTCTGTGGAAACAGAATCTGTAGCCTCCCTCACTGATCCTCTCTGAATCTCCCAATTCTGGAGGGTGTAATTTTTTATCATGAAATATATACAACATAAAATTTGACATCTATCTTAGTCCGTTTTCTGCTGCTATATCAGAATAGTTGAGCCTGGGTGATAAATAAAGAAAAGTTGTGTATTTGGCTCACAGTTCTGGTAGCTGGAAAGTCCAAGATCAGGTCTCTGATAAACCAGGGTGACACCAACCAGGGAGCCTGGCATTTTGCAAGAGACACTGTCTTAACCCAAAGCAATGAATCTATAACTGGGGAATGTCAGGCATCGGTAATGGACAAAAGAGAGATTTGGGGTGAAGGGTCCTCAAATCATACCTCTTGGTAGCCACCTATTTTGATAGACTCAGAAGCCCCAGATTAGGGAAGGTGAAAGTCATTTACTCTAGTCCCTCTTCCAGTCCCAAATCCTCTTGAGCTCACCCAGCCTCTGCCTGATCATCTCCAGTGACTGGGAACTCGCCACTCCCAAACCAGCCCAGCCATCTCTGGACTCACCTCTGAAGAGTTCTTTCTTCCTGACTCAAAGTCTCTCCCTATAGCGCCCTCTATGTGTCCCTTATCTACCCCTGGGGCTTCCTTAGGATGAATCCCATCCCATTCTTAGAAGTAGTGAGGTACTCCTTGAATTGGAGACCAGTATTCAGTCACTCTGGGGCATTCTCTTTTCCAAGTGTAACATCCTGGCTTTGGAAAATCTTCCTTCTAGAACCGCGTTTTGGTCTGAGGTGTCCCTTGCCTAGACCTGACCACAGAATCTCAGTCCAGCCACAGCCACAGCCACAGCCACAGGGGCCTGTTTCGCCAGAGGTGGCTTGGTCCTTCTCCTCTCCTAGTCCCAGTGCTGAGCCCCAGTGCTGAGGAGGGTGTGGGGGAGGAAGGGAGAAACACCAGCCTCTGTTGAGTGCCGGCAGTTGTGGAGTTATGTTCTGTGCTAGGCTTTTGCTATGGTCTGAATGTTTGTGAACTCCCCAGTTTCTTTCTTTCTTTCTTTCTTTTTTTTTTTTTTTGAGATGGAGTCTTGCTCTCTCACCCAGGCTGGAGTGCAGTGGTGCGATCTTGGCTCACTGTAACCTCTGCCTCCCAGGTTCAAACGATTCTCTTGCCTCAGCCTCCTGAGTAGCTGGGACTACAGGTGCGTGCCACCATGCCTAGCTAATTTTTTTTTTTTTTGTAGCTTTAGTAGAGATGGGGTTTCACCATGTTGGCTAGGCTGGACTTGAACTCCTGACCTCAGGTGATCCACCCACCTTGGCCTCCCAAAGCGCTGGGATTACAGGCTTGAGCCTCGGTGCCTGGTTGACCTTACCAATTTTATCTGGGAAACCTAATCACCAGTATAATTGTATTAAGAAGTTGGGACTTTGGGAGGTGATTAGGTCACGAGGACAGAGCCCTCATAAATGGGATTAGTGCTTTTATAAAAGTTACCCCAGAGAGATCTCTTGCCCCTTCCACCATGTGATGAACCAGAAGGGATCCTTCACAAGACGTTGAATCTGCCAGCGCCTTGATCTTGGACTTCCCAGTTTCAGAACCCTGAGAAATACATTTCTGTTGTTCGTAAGGTTGGCGTTTTGTTATAGCAGCCTGAGGGGACTAAGATAACTTTTTGCATGTATTATCCCATTTAAGCTATTAGTCCCACTTTACCGATGAGACTGAAAGAACTTAAGGTTCTAGGACGCTTGACAAAAGTTTTGTGTAAACAAGAGTCGCTACAAAAATCACTTTTCTAATAGCAGCAGCAACAGCTTCCTATTTGCTCAAACTGGGAGGTAAAAGCAGAGGGAGAAGATGGTCTTTATATTCAGTTACCTAAGGGACTTCCTGAGCTGGGAGCAGGTGAGAGGGATTCCAGTGCTTCAGAGGAGCTGCTGGGCTGTGGGCAAGACCCTGGCTGCTGTGGATCTACGCAGTCCCCAGCCCTGGCTGAGCCCCGCCTCTCAGGCCCTGGAGGCAGAAAGCGTCTCAGCCTGGCCTCTCCCGGATTCCGGATCCAGCTGTCCTGGTTGCTGCCTAACTTTCAGCCCTGTGTCCAGCGTATCTGTGAACTGATCTGGGGCCAGAGCTCAGGGAAAGTCAGAGGTAAGGTGTGGTAGGGACCTCCCCAACCCCTACACACGCACACATGCACGCACACACACGCACAGCAAGACTCCTCCCTGGAGGTGGGAGGTGGAAGTGGGGGTGATGTCAGGCTCCCAGGCTGGCCTATTGAACCCGGTGAGTTAACAGGAGAAAGAGCAGTAGCCGGGGGCAGGGGGATGTTGAGGCTCTTCTCTGTTCCCACCTCTTCACCCTTTCTCCATCCCCCTTCAGTAGTGGATCAGGATCCTGGCCTAGACATGAAACTCCCTAATCAAGTAGGAAGAGGGATCTAAATAAGCGAAATTGGGGTGGGAGGAGCCAGGCCAGTTCTGATGAGGGAGAGGCCGCCTCCTGCTCCCTCAGCTGCCTCCTCAGCCTCAGTGCTTGTTAGCGGCTCACACACCCTTGGCCAGGTGAGGCGGACGAGGGCCTGCAGCCTGGGCCTGCTCAGTTGTGGACCTTGATTCTTTCTTACTAGATGACCTGTTTCTCACTGCTGGAGCTGCTGAAGATCACAGCCAATTTGGGAAGGACAGGCATAGTGACCGTTTGGCCCATGGTGGCTTGTAAGGCTGTGGTCATTAGCTGGGAGTAAACGGAGTCTGGCCCACCTGGCCCGCCAGGGCACCATGTCAGGATTTGGGCACATAGTGGTGTGTGATAATGAGCTTGTTACACATTCCCTTGATACTTCAGTTTTCCTGTCTGTAAAATGAAGGCAACAATATCCACCTTATGGGTTTGTTATGAAGATTAAACAACAAATCAAAACACCGAGAAAGTGCCTGGCACTTAGTAAGTTCCCAGTCAATGTACGTTACTATTGTAGTTATCATTATCATTATTACAAAGATTATGGTTATTATTCTTGCTTGTCCTTTGGGCACATACTTCCCTCAAGAATGCGTTGGAGGCCAGGTGCGGTGGCTCACGCCTGTAATCCTAGCACTTTGGGAGGCCGAGGCAGGCAGATCTCCTGAGGTCAGGAGTTCGAGATCAGCCTGGCCAACATGGCAAAACCCCATCTCTGCTAAAAACACAAAACTAATTAACCAGGTGTGGCGGCACGTACCTGTAGTCCCAGCCACATGGGAGGCTGAGGCAGGAGAATTGCTTAAACCCAGGAGGTGGAGGTTGTAGTGAGCTGAGACTGCGCTGCTGAACTCCAGCCTGGGTGACAGAGTGACACTCCATCTCAAAAAAAAAAAAAAAAAAAAAAAAAAAAGGCAAACATGCTTCTCCTCCTGAATGCCCCAGTTTGGTGAATGGCACACTATCCCCTAATGCATGGCGTCCCCTCCATATCCTTCCCTTCCCTCAGCCCACTGTGCTCAGCTAGTGTGCAAATCACATCTGGGCCCAGCTACCCCACTCCAGGAGGAGTCAGTCACTCACTCACCTTCACCTAGAGTGCTTTTCCATAAGGCCAGGGTAGTGCTTGTCACATATGCTGTCATTTTTGTTTTTAAGCCTATCTTCCCTGTACAGAATGCCTAAGGGTTACGCTTTCTGTTTCTTTTTTTTTTTTTTTGAGACGGAGTCTGGCTCTGTCGCCCGGGCTGGAGTGTAGTGGCCGGATCTCAGCTCACTGCAAGCTCCGCCCCCCGGGTTTACGCCATTCTCCTGCCTCAGCCTCCCGAGTAGCTGGGACTACAGGCGCCCGCCGCCTCGCCCGGCTAGTTTTTTGGATTTTTTTAGTAGAGACGGGGTTTCACCGTGTTCGCCAGGATGGTCTCGATCTCCTGACCTAGTGATCCGCCCGTCTCGGCCTCCCAAAGTGCTGGGATTACAGGCTTGAGCCACCGCGCCCGGCCTCTGTTTCTTTTATAAGGCAGGTATCAAGGACGGCTGGATAGGAAACAGGATGTGGGGAAACACTGTGAATCTTGGATCTAGTGACATAGCCATCATTCTCTCTAAATTTTAATGACCCCTCTTTGGGTTGCTTAAACTGAATCTGCTCTTGCTCTTTCTAGACACTCAGGAAAATGAAGCAACCATTCCCTCCCTCCACCAGGATATGTTGATCCTAAGCCCAGAAAGGTTAGGCGACTTGCCTAAGGATGCAGAGCAAATAAAAGGATTAACACATTTGAATGCAAGACATTGAGGTGTTGACACTGCCGGTTCCTCCCACTTCTTAAACAAAGCGTCAGTGTGCTTCTCTGGCGCCATCCACAAAGGGGGGGGTGGGTTGAGAAGGGGGAAGATGCAGAAGTATGGGGGTTGCACTCAAAGCCACAGGTTTAGGGGACTTGTCTCAACACACACAGGAGAGTGGAAGGACAAAGTCAAAACAAGTCCCAGACTTTTTGTGGCTAAGAAATATGCTAGAAAGATTTGAACTGTTCTAGGGAAGCCTTGCTGGAAGAAACCATCTCTGTCTTCTGACTAGGCACCCACTCCTCCGTTCAGGCAACAACCAGCAGCAATCTTTAAAGGAGACATAATCAGGCCCTCTTTTGCATAGCTGGAGATACCGAGTGAGCTATACTGAGATGCCCAGTCCTGGGAGAGTTAGGAGATTTAGGGGTAAGCAAGATTGGGGTGAGTTGGAAAAGGAGGGAAGAGAAGTGTGGCCAGGCCAAAATGACAGGCATTGACAGGGAAGTAGAGAGACGGTGCTGGTATGGGGCCACTGGAGCAGGGGAAGGTGTAAGAGTGATGGCCACTGGCATTTACTAAGTACCCACTGAGCACCACAGCGATGCCAGGGGGATGGTAAACTCATTTGACAGAGGTAGAGACTAAGGTTGGGGAGGTTGAGTAAATCACCTGGAATCACAATAGCAGAATCAGCAGTGGAACTCAATTCTCTCACTGCAGATCCCAGGCTCTTTCCTTTGTTCACATAAAAGAGAACTTTGGGGTTGCGTCTAGGGACCACAGGGACAGGGCTTGTTTGCCTGAAGGGGTAAAGAAGGACTTCATGACGGGGGCCATCTCTCCCAACTCTCTCCACCAGACACACACACACACACACACACACACACACCCATTCCTTCAACTGGCTGGAAAGTGCAGGATTTGGAGTTAAGAGATCAGGTTCATCTCTGAATTACTGAGTGGATAGCCTTTCTATCTCTGCACTTCATAAAATCATGACCGCTGTCAGGCCAGGCGCAGTGGCTCATGCCTGTAATCCCAGCACTGCCGGAGGCTGCGGCAAGTGGATCACTTGAGCCCAGGGTTTTGGTATCAGCCTGGGCAACATAGCGAAACCCCATCTTTACAAAAAATACAGAAACCAGCCTGGTATGGTGGCATGCACCTGAAGTCCTAGCTACTCTGGGGGCTGAGGTGGGAGGATCGCTTGAGCCCAGGAGGTCAAGGCTGCAGTGAACTGTGATAGCACCACTGCACTCCAGCCCAGGTGACAGAGTGATGACCTGCTTCACAAAAAACAAACAAACAAAATCAGATCTCCCAGAGAAAATGTATGATACCCCTAAGTCCCTAATAACCATATGGCTCCTGATAGAAGTTCATATTTAAAATATTGATGCTATAGTTGCTATTGCCACTGCTCACACCAAATTGAGAATTGAGGGGTGGTGTTTGTTTGTTTTCTCTTGAGACGGAGTCTCACTCTGGCCCAGGCTGGAGTGCAATGGTGTGATCTCAGCTCACGGCAACCTCTGCCTCCTGGGTTCAAGCGATTCTCCTGCCTCAGCCCCCCTCCGGAGTAGCTGGGATTACAGGTGCCCACCACTACACCCAGCTTTTTTTTTTTTTGTATTTTTAGTAGAGATGGAGTTTCACTATGTTGACCAGGCTGGTCTTGAACTCCTGACCTCAGGTGATCCACCCACCTCAGCCTCTCAAAGTGCTGGGTTTATAGTCGTGAGCCACCACACCCTGCCCTAATTTTTGTATTTTTAGTAGAGACGGGGCTTCACCATGTTAGTCAGGCTGGTCTCGAACTCTTGACCTCAGGTGATCCACCCCCCCCCCCCACCTCGGCCTTTCAAAGTGCTGGGATTACAGGCATGAGCCCCCGCCCCTGGCCAAGGGGTGGTGTTTTAAGAGGCCTGACCTAACCTCTTGTGAAGAGCACAGGGAAGACCAAGTGGACCTTTCTTGCTCTCCATTCATCACTGAGGTAAAACAATCTGGCCAAGTCATCCATCCCCCTGCCTCTAGGCTATCTCCTTGTCCATCCTCTCCTCACTTATCCAAGCATTATCACTTCTTTTAAACTTTTCCTTGAAGGAAGTTCTGAGTTTTTCTTGAGGATTAATTTAATACCTTTAGAGCAAGATTTTTACACTTTTTTGTGTGCCATGAGTCCCACTTCCCTTCCCCCCTCCTCCCCAGGCAGTCTGAATAACACTTTCAAATGCACAAAAGATAATACATAGGACATCAAAGGAAACCAATCATTTTGAAATACAGTTATCACAATATTTTTAAAGCAGTGATATAGTAATATGTGCTTCTCTGTTAATGGATTAAAGAATAAAATCTACTGGCAGGACTAGTAACCACTGGAGTTTTAAAACATGGATGAGCATAGATGATATTTGCAGAAACCTGCCACTACGTAATGGGATTGGAAAATATCTGTTATCACTGCTAATACTACTGTGGTCTGTTACCTACATTCACCATTTTTTAAAAAGCTAAATTTCAGTTGGAAGTTAGTGAAGACAAAGATGTAAGCCTTTTCCTAACCAAAGTCATGGACCCGTTTGAATTCTACCTATTAATCTCTTGGTGAAGGTAACGGGGTGTCTGTGGAGTCCAAGTTAAAAGCATTTGTTTTAGAACAGCGTTTCTCGCAGTGTGGTTCCAGCACCAGCAATAGTAGCATTATCTGGGAAACTGTCAGAAATGTAACTTCTTGCCCCCCACCCCAGCAGATTTACTGAATCAGAAACTCTGGGGTGGGGCCCAGCAATCTGTGCTTAAATAAGCCTCCAGGTGAGTCTGCTATGGGCTCAAGTTTGAGAACCACTGTCTTAGAGTTGGGTAGGATACAACGTCTGAAGCAGAATGCATGGCCAAGATGACCCCTTCCCCCAAAGCGCCTGGAGAATGATCTATTGCCTATTTTCCTGCTCCACTTTCTTCAGACTAACTCTGAATCTGGGGTAGACTGTGGTTTGGAGTTTAAAAACCCGAGATCCTTGTTAATGCGTAATGAAGTGCTACAAAGCAGCTTCTGTCATAAGGGTGGTATAAAATACAGCTGCTGGGACAGCGGTTAAAGTTTCACTCTTTTATGGACATAAAAAATAATTGGCCTTCTAATTATCTCCATAAAAGTGAGAAAACTTGCCTGGCTTATTGGCATCTTTATAAGCACTAGGAAATAATTAGACACCCTTAATAGCTTTCTAATGATCCCTACAGGAGGGAGCCAGTTTCAGGGCATCTGCTGCCATGATTGGGTCATTATGGAGCCCTTCAGACCCGGTCTACACAGAGTGGAGCGCTTGCACATTCATCAGTGTCCGTACTGGCTTTGGATCTCTGATGACTCATGTGCCAGGAAAGGCGTTCATCTCTCATGGACCCATGACTCTTCCCGGAACCTCGGCAGCACCTGTCCCTGGTCTGGGACGATGACCCTCACTATGGTGGGCTGACAAGGGGGGCTGATTATTTACGAATAGGTGAACCTCCTCTGGTCCTACCTTTTTAAGGGGCTTGGAGCATGTTTATTCTATACCAGTCTCCTTTGGGAAAGACGGCTAGGCTTGTAACATTGCATTTCTCAGACCCCAAAGCACAAGCTTTGAAAAACTGAAATCATATTGGTAAGCAGGACAGTAGTTTTCCACCTGGTTGGTACATGGCACCCTTGAGGGTTTGGGGGTCTCTGGACGCTTGAGCTTTAGGGCTGAGTGTTAGGGAGGAACGGAATCTCCAAGTGGAGGGAATCCGAGCCTACATTTCTCCAGCAGGTGGCGCCATAACTTTACCTTCCGCGTCTCCGTGGCTTGCGATGGAAGCTGAGTTTGCAAGCAGGGATGTGAGGCAGCTGTCTGGGAATCCCCTCCTTTATATTTAGGGCTTTAATATCTCATAGAAACCCACATCATCTTTTCTCCAACTGACCTTCTCCATGCCACTTTCCTCCTCAAACCTTCGACATTTCTGATTCTTTATCTGAGCATCGTGAACAATCCTTCATAAACATGTCAGAAATACTGACAGTGCTTCCAGACCTGGAACACTGCGGAAGAGTTTGGGCAAGTCGTAAATGATGCTCTCCACCACTCCCACACTCTGGGACTGTCCCCAGACCCTCAACCTCCTCTCAGAGGTCTGCCATCAGGATCTGCAGCGTCTATGATTTGCTTACTTTGTCAGCCTCATCATAAGGTAGCTTGCCTGGCCGACCCTCTCATCTCTCAGGGGTTAGGTAAAGCCGAAAGGCAGATGCTCATCTGGATTTCACTCTGAACAGTCTTTGGAAAGATGGAATCTGGACCTACACGGTTGGAGGGTGCGTGCGCGCGCGCGCGCGCGCGCACACACACACACACACACACACACATATATATATTTTTTGGAGACAGAGTCTCGCTCAGTCGCCCAGGCTGGAGTGCAGTGGCGCCATCTCACCTCACTGCAACCTCCACCTCCCGGGTTCAAGCGATTCTCCTGCCTCAGCCTCCCGAGTACCTGGGATTACAGGTACAGGCCAGCCATACCCATCTGATTTTTGTATTTTTAGTAGAGACGGAGTTTGACCATTGCCAGACCGAGAGCATATATTTTTACACTTTTACACCTTACTACATGAATTAGGACTGATCCTGTATTTATAGAATCCCAGAGTTCACTTACCTAATTCAATTACTCACCCAATGCAGGAATCCTTCCTGCAATTTGACAGCTTGATAGCAGCAGGGTCCCTTCCAGTTTGCAGATGATGTTCATATCTCTTTAATGCTCACTGCAACCCTGTGAGGAACACTGGTGAAGTGACTGACCCAAGGACTCCTAGCTACTAAGTGGCAAGATTTACTAGTGTCATCTGACTTCAAGGTCGGCACTCTGTGCAACACAGCTACCTCCCCACCACCCTTGGTAACTGTTTCTCCACTTCTTTTTTTTTTTTTTTTTTTTTTTGAGACAGAGTCTCACTCTGTCACCCAGGCTGGAGTACAGTGGTACCACCTTGGCTCACTGCAGCCTCCACCTTCTGGGTTCAAGTGATTCTCCTGCCTCAGCCTCCTGAGTAGCTGGGATTACAGGCATGCGTCACCACCCCGGGCTAAGTTTTGTATTTTTAGGAGAGACGAGGTTTCACCATGTTGGCCAGGCTGGTCTCGAACTCCTGACCTCAGGTCATCTGCCTGCCTCAGCCTCCCAAAGTGCTGGGATTCCAGGCATGAGCCATGGTACCCGGCCCATCCAGTTCTTACTGAATACTGACACAATGGCCACAATTACTCCCTCCCAAGGTGGTGTGTCCCACTGTTTGAGACCTCGGGTTTTGAGAAACACTTTCCTTATTGTCTAGTAATCCTCTCCTGCATGACAACTTACCCCAAAACTTAGTGATTTAAAACAACAGGCTGGGCGTAGTGGCTCACACCTGTAATCCCAGCACTTTGGAAGGCTGAGGTAGGAGGGTTGCTTGAGTCCAGGAGTTTGAGACCAGCCTGGCCAACATGGTGAGACCCTATGTCTACAAAAAGTAAAAAAAAATAGTGGCCGGGCGTGGTGGCTCAAGCCTGTAATCCCAGCATTTTGGAAGGCCGAGATGGGCAGATCACCTGACATCAGGAGATTGAGACCATCCTAGCCAACACGGTGAAACCCCATCTCTACTAAAAATACAAAAAAATTAGCCGGGCGTGGTGGCGGGTGCCTGTAGTCCCAGCTGCTTGGGAGGCTGAGGCAGGAGAATGGTGTGAACCCAGGAGGCAGAGCTTGCAGTGAGCCGAGATCACGCCACTGCACTCCAGCCTGGGTGACTGAGCGAGATTCCATCTCAAAAAAAAAAAAAAAAAAAAAAATAGCCAGGTGTGGTGGCACACACCTGTAGTTACTTGGAAGGCCGAGGTAGGAGGCTTGAATCCAGGAGATTGAATCTTCAGTGAGCCGTGATTGCGCCACTGCACTCTAGCTTGGGCAACGGAGCAAGACCCTGTCTCAAAACGAAAACAATCACAACCAAAAAACCCAAAAAACCAAAACCCAAACCTAAACAACAACCCTGTTCTTATAGCTCATGATTTTGTGCGTGAGGAATTCAGAGAGCACTCGCCCTGATGATTCTTCTGTTCCATGGGGCATTTAGTTGGCCAATGAGCTGGTCTGGAGGGTCCAAGACAGTGTCTCTTGCACACCTGGTGCCTTGGCAGGGAGGGCTGGAAGGTTGGGCTGGGCTGGAACTATCAACTAGAGCACATCATGAGCCTCAGGGCAGTTGGGCTTCTCTCAGGGAGGCTCAGAACTCCCCGTGTGAGCGAGTGAGGGTTCTAGTAAATGAGGTGGAATCTGCATATCCTTTTATGACCTAGCCTTGGAAGTTACATAAAACCACTTCCACCACATCCTAATTGTCAGAGGCCTGCCCAGGTTGGAAGAGAAGGAAGATAAATTCTGCCTCTTGATGGGACAAGTATAAGAACTTTTGCCGCCATGCTTTGAAACCACGTTATTTAATTGAAGTTAGCTTTTCTGTATCAGCCTCTAGCTGTACACTTTCTAAATCTAGTCTTTCTTCTCTATTCAAAACCTATTTGTCAAGGTTCAAGGGAGCCTCTCTAGATACCTAAGGTCGATGACTCAGTCCACAAAATGATGCCTTGGGGCGAGACACAAAAATAACGGAACTTTCATTCATATTTTATTTTTACCTATAGAATGTAAAGTAAGCCTTTACTAATGTTTTATATAAGATTTGACACTGGCACCCACCTTCAGGCTGTGTTTCAGGTGGGTATTTGTTACCTGCTATATACAAGCTATGCCAAGGGAAGAGGGGGTGTCCCCAACAGGATTGTAAGTGGGGACTTGAGCCATTTGTGTGCCTCATGTTACAGAAATGCTTGAGTTTATGGGTGCCAAGACAATGGGATCTAGCTTTAGTAAAATTACCCATCCCCAAATGGTTAAGAAACTTTCAAGGATTGTTGTAAACAATCTTTAGATTGAAAAACTAGACAATTAATACAAGCAAACGATGGGGAAAAAGATGACAGAGTAGGCATTTCAGCTCCTGACTTGGACACTTCATCTATCATGTTATGAGATGAAAACAATAATACCCTGATCAGATCAGACAAGGCCAGACCAAAAAAAAAATCAAAATTATGGAGGTTATTTCAAATATGAATTTGCATCTACTATTGTATTACTGTTAAATTTGCATCTACTATTGGTATTGCTGTTAAAAATAAGATATTAAAATGTTAGAGCTAATTTTATACCTTATTCAATTTTAGGAATTTTTATGTGGTTTATAATGTACATAATATCATATACTATATATTTAAAATACACATATGGGTCATGCTCAAATATTCTTTCTGATTCAGCATATGAACAAAAACTTTGGAGACCAATGGAATCTATTTCCATCTTTCCATTAATTTAGCAAATATTTATTAAGCATGTACTATACGAATGTATGTAATACACTAAATATTAAAGATACAAAAATAAGTAAGGTCTTTGCCTTCATGTATTTTGGAAGATATGTTTTTTTTAAATTACAGCTGGATGTGGTGGCTCGCACCTGTAATCCCAGCACTTTGGGAGGCCAAGGCGGGTGGATCACCCAATGTCAGGAGTTCGAGACCAGCCTGTCCAACATGGTGAAACCCCGTTTCTACTAAAAATACAAAAATTAGCCAGATGTGGTGGCACACACCTGTAATCCCAGCTACCCTGGAGACTGAGGCAGGAGAATCGCTGGAACCCAGCAGGCAGAGGCTTCAGTGAGCCGAGACCACACCACTGTACTCCAGCTTGGGTGATATAGTAGACTCCATCTAAATAATAATAAAAATAAAAATAAAATAAAATAAAATAATAAAATTACTTGAAATAAAGTGTCATGATAGAATTGTTCACAAAGTATTGTGAAATACTCAAGTAAAAGTAAGTCAATTCGGGCTGGGCGTGGTGGCTCACACCTGTAATCCCAGCACTTTGGGAGGCCGAGGCGGGTGTATCACAAGGTCAGGAGATCGAGACCACCCTGGCTAACATGATGAAACCCTGTCTCTACTAAAAATACAAAAAATTAGCTGGGCGCAGTGGTGGGCGCCTGTAGTCCCAGCTACTTGGGAGGCTGAGACAGGAGTATGGTGTGAACCCGGGAGACGGAGCTTGCAGTGAGCCAAGACCGTACGACTGCACTCCAGCCTGGGCGACAGAGCAAAACTCCATCTCAGAAAAAAAAAAAAAAAAAAGTAAGTCAATTCCACCTGGGGGAATCAATCGTGGAGGACTTCACAGAGGAGGTGACATATGTAATAAGTGCATGGTGGCAGACACTTGCCCTCTTGTTCTTCCTCTTATTTGGACCTTCTCCAGCTCTGTTATGGTTTCCTTTGAGCATAGTGATCCATTTTGCACACAGTGTTTCAGAGAACAGGGAAGAAGAGTATTTCCAAACCCCTTCCTGTTGATATTTGGAAATAGGCTATGCACCCCATGATGGCAGACCCCATGTTATGCACATATTTGCAAACTGGCACTGAGTATGATGCCTGGCACATCATAGACTCTTGATTAATGTTTTTTTTTTTTTTTTTTTTGAGACGGAGTCTCGCTGTGTCGCCCAGGCTGGAGTGCAGTGGCCAGATCTCAGCTCACTGCAAGCTCTGCCTCCCGGGTTTTTACGCCATTCTCCTGCCTCAGCCTCCTGAGTAGCCGGGACTACAGGCGCCCGCCACCTCGCCCGGCTAGTTTTTTGTATTTTTTAGTAGAGACGGGGTTTCACCGTGTTAGCCAGGATGGTCTCGAACTCCTGACCTCGTGATCCGCCCGTCTCGGCCTCCCAAAGTGCTGGGATTACAGGCTTGAGCCATCGCGCCCGGCCTGACTCTTGATTAATGTTGTGCAATTGAATTGCATTGGACTTCTTGACTACATCAGTTCATTAGTTAACGTCTTTGGAGAATAGCTAAGAATAATCTCTGTGCCTTCACCTTTAATTCCCAACTCACACATTTAGGTGAGTTACTATCCATCTCCAGTCTGGCCATTGCATACCTCAGTTTACCGGTCTTTTGCTCATGAACCTTTGTGAGATCTTCCTGAATTAGTTTACATCGTTTTGGTCCTTCACCGCCTCAAGAGCATAGTGTCATCTGAAAATCTGGAGATTTCATCATATTCTTCCAGATTATTTATAAAAATTAGGTAAAAATATTTCTGGTACTGATTCATAGGCTGGGAAGTGGAGAAATTAAACTCTCTCTGTTTTTCAATAGCTTATCACCTCCTTAGCTATGAAAAAATAACAACCATGGGTTTTAAACATACCTCTTCTGCTTCTTGGCTCTTCCTGAGAGAGCCAGCCTGATAAAAATCTGAACTAAAAGTGAGAACATCTCTGGAAGCCTCCTGAGTTCACACAGATTCATCTAGGGATCTATGTGGCTTAACACTTCCTGCATCCAGTGCCTATCTGTACTGCTGGAACTTACCTTTCCATAATACCCTCTGGTGGGAACAGCATGCACTGGGAAACGAGGCACTGCACCCTCTTGGCTAAGCTCATTCATTGCCTTAGGCTGTACGTTCAACTGAGTCATATAATTTTTCTGTCCTTTTTTGAAATAAGAATGATCAGACTTAATACTATACCCCAAGGAAATATTAAGAGAATGAATGCAAATTACACACATAAAAGGACTGCAGGGTTCCAGGAATAAAGATTATGCTTTTTGAATATGGAAAAGTAGTTTTGAAGTTAGAATTAGATGCAAGCACATGTGCCAGAAAACCCAAGAAATTGGTAACTAAAATAAGATCAGAGTTTATCTCTTTTACTTAAATGAAGTCTGGAGTCAGAAGTGTAGGGCTAGATAGCTACTCAAAACCATGTAAGTTTCAGGCTCCTTCTGTCTGGCTGCTCCACCAACTTTAGCATGCTGCCTCATGGTCCAAGGTGTTTGTGCAAGCTCCAGTCATCATATCTGTATTCCTATCATCAGGACAGAGGAATGGAGAAGAAAGGAATCTCCTTCCTTGAAGAACACTTCTAGAAATTTGCATACAACACTTACAATTATATTTATTAGCTGAAACTTAGTTACATGGTACATCTAGCTGCAAGGGAGGCTAGACAATGCAGTTTTATTTTGAGCAGCTTGTACCCAGCTACAAATTGTAAGTTTTATTATTAGGAAAGAAGTGGAGACTAAATAAAGGGGACTAACAGCAGTCTATGAGGTGGGAAGGTGCAGTTCATTGCCAGAAAGAAAGTCATACTAATAGCCTATCAAGCACATACACAAAGTACTAAGAAATATGAAAATTATTGCTTTTCCCCCTTGTGTATTAATCCATTTTTGCACTGCTATAAGGAAATACCTGAGACTGGGTAATGTATAAAGAAAATAGGTTTCATTGGCTCACGGTTCTGCAGGTTGCACAGGAAGCGTAGTGGCTTCTACTTCTGGAGAGGTCCCAGGAAGTTTCTAATCATGACAGAAGGCAAAAGGGGAGTAAGGTGTCTCACATGGCAGGAGCAGGAGTGAGGGGTGGGGGTTCTACACACTTTTAAACAAGAAGATCTCATGAGAACTCACTCATTCAGGTTCATGAAAACAGCACCAAGGAAATGGTGTTAAACCATTCATGAGAAATCCACCCCCATGATCCAAGCACCTCCCACCAGGCCCCACCTCCAACACTGGGGATTACAATCTGACATGAGATTTGGGCAGAGCCACAGATCCAAACCCTATCACCTTGGGTCACCTAATGGGTCTATACTGGATTCACCTTAGAGGAGCATCAAGAAGTTTCTTCTTTCTGATCTTTTATTTTCTTCCCTCCTCATTACCACTCCCCCCCCCCATCTTTTTACACCCTGCTTTTTCTCTCAGAGTCTTAATTCTTCCTCCTCTTAGCCTCTAGCTCCAGCTGTCAATCATCACTCTGGCATAGGAAATGCAGGAAGACAGCCCTTCCCAGGTCAGCTTCATAGAACACAGCAGCAAAACAGACTGCTATGTTGCTAATACTGATTGCTTCTTAGAGAACACTATGATAACTGAGCCTCTATCACTTTTTTCTTTTCTTTTTTGTTTTTTTTTTTTGAAATGGAGTTTCACTCTTGTCACCCAGGCTGGAGTCCAATGGCATGATCTTGGCTCACTGCAACCTCCACCTCCTGGGTTCAAGCAATTCTCCTGCCTCAGCCTGACGAGTAGCTGGGATTACAGGTGCCCGCCACCATGCCAGCTGATTTTTGTATTTTTAGTAGAGATGGGGTTTCACCATGTTGGCCAGGCTGGTCTCGAACTCCTGACCTCAAGTGATCTGCTCGCCTCGGCCTCCCAAAATGCTGGGATTATAGGCATTAACTACTGTGCCCAGCCTCTGTCACTTTTTTTTCTATCTCATCAAAGATCTCCTTCTGTTTTCCTGATTTGGAGATAAAGTAATTATCCCTGCTCAATTACTGAGAAACTAAATATCCCACATGTGGATTTTCCAAGTCCTCATTTGTAAGCAATGCCCTCATTACACATCATATGGTATCTGACTATAGCACATTCCAGAAGTGGGTAGGATATTTATAAATAATGGGCATGGGGGCAAAAGCATTGCCTAGGAGGGCTCCAGGCTTGGGAAACTAGCTGGCAGGCATAGAGCTAAGAATTCAAGTGATCTTGTTCTAGGATAAAATTCCCTGTTTGCCGTTGGTATTTGTTTGAAGCATCACCCCCAGCACTCTGCAGAGGGTCAGCCTGGGTAAATTAAACCCCTTTCATTGATGAAAAGAAATATGGGATAAGGGTCTGTGATTTCTGACAGGATTGATGCCAGTGGAATGTAGTGTCAGTAGGATGCTTTTGGTCCCAAGAAACAGAATATCCAATGATTGGAAAATGTTTTTGGTTCACATGCATGCAATATCTAGAGGTAGGGCAACCTTCAAGTGTAACTGGATCAAGGCTATGGCTTACTTTCTCCAGAATTCTCAAAAGTCAGTCCTCCTCAGTGTGGTGGCCCTGCCCTCAGGCTATCTTCCCTCTTGGTAGCAAAATGACTGCAGCAGTTCCAGATCACAAACCTCATATCACTCAGTCAAAACAGAGAGAGAAAGCAATCTTCTCTTCCTTTAATGGACTTAGGTCCATAAGTTCTGCACTTCTCTGTGATTTAACAAACCTAAACCAACGATGACTGCGTGCAGACTGCTATGCTGATCTAGGCCTGGGTTACATGACCATCCTTTTAAGCAATTACTGTGGCAAGAGGGGTGGAGTCATATTGCTGGTATTAAGACAATCAGGATCCTCCCCTGAAGCTGGGGCTGGGGTCAGTACCAGCCAAACCTACGTGGCCGCTATGCAAGGGGGAGAGATGGGTAGTCAAAGGAAAATCTGTGTGCTGTTAGGAAGAGATAGAAGTCAAGGAATGGTATCTGGTATAAATGACCCTACCAGGGTATCTTATTTCTGGGTTCTACCCAAATCAAAGGACTGTCAAGAGGGAAGAGAAGAAGTCCAGATGAGCAACAAAACCAGGGTAGTGGCCTGAGGCAGCTGTGGGGCTCTAGATTGGAGGATGAAGCCAGGTGGGCACAGAACCAAGAAGGTAGCAGGGAATATTGCAAGGAACGATTTTTGAAGTTCTGGCAAAATTTTAGCTGTGTTATAAGAACAAGGGTAAGGCTGGGCATGGTGACTCAACGTCTGTAATCCCAGCACTTTGGGAGGCCAAGGCAGGTGGATTGCCTTGAGTTTGAAACCAGTCTGGGGAACATGGCAAAACTTCATCTCTACAAAAACATACAAAAAATTAGCTGGGCATGGTGATGTGTGCCTGTAGTCCTGGTTACTTAGAAGGCTGTGATGGCAGGATCACTTGAGCCCTGGAGGTAGAGGCTGCAGTGATCTGTGCTGGCACCACTGTGCTCCAGCCCAGGCAAGACTCTGTCTCAAAAAAACAGAAACAAAACCAAAAACCAAAACAAACATAGAGTTTATTGCTGGGCCAGTGTCAAGCCCTGAATTGGCCCTTGGAGCTACCATGATAGTGTTAATCAGCAAAAGAAAGTATAGACGGATGTGGCCAGGGTTCTGTGAGCCAAGACCCTGTGCCACCAAGAGATTCTACCTCTCATGTTGACCTCTATATTTCATGGTGCAGAAGAAGGTGACATTTCTTTGCAACTTCTCTGAGGTATGGGAATGTGGCATCTTCAATTTAGGAAAACTGTGAGTTGATTATGGATAAATCCAGGTATCCCTGGGTTTCCTGACTCCTCACTTTGACTCCTCCTACATCTTCCTTTCCTTCCTACCTTATATTCCTTTTGATTCCTCTTCTGTCTTCTTTTTCCTGTAAGCCTTTTCTTTTCTCCTTTCCTTTTTTTGTCCTAGTCTCTTCATTTCTCGTCATTCTGTTTTTTCCTTCTCTGTCTTCATGTTCTCTTCTCTCCATCTCCTTTTTTCTTTCTTCTGATATTTCATAGATGTCTGACTAAACTATCTCTTCTATATAGATTTGAGCTTGATTTAAAAAAATGATTACAGAGGGCGGAGGAAGGAGAGGTCTACAATGCCTGTGGAGCCAGGACAACCAGTCACCTGGGTGGGTTCAGGAAAGTCACTTCATCTCTCTGAACCTTAGCTTTCTCAACTGAAAAATTGAGAGGTGGATTATATGTTTGTTTGTTTGTTTGTTTTTCCAGGGCCCTTTTATGGCCCTTTAGGACATCTGGGAAAGGAGTATAGAGGCCAGTCCCTCTGAATCTAGCCCTGGGTTTGTTTTTATTTGGGATGAGTGGGGGCAAAAGTGGCATCTCTAATGGTGGAGGTGAAGATTAGTGACTACTAATTGGCAGTTCAGGAAAATGACCGAACTGAGGCCCATGGCCTTTACCCATCCTGGTAAGAGAGTCATGGTTTTGTAAAATAGTATTCAGTGTAAACTAGAGGCTCATTTGGTAGCACTTGAGAATACTGTCAGATAGCAAACTCACTTTACCTGGGAATGTCTAATTTCTCCTTCATTTCTGAAGGATGGTTTTGTTAGATGTAGAATCTCAGTTGAGAAGTGTTTATTTTTCTTTCTTTTAGCACT
Source organism: Macaca mulatta (assembly GCF_049350105.2). Lineage (NCBI taxonomy): Eukaryota > Metazoa > Chordata > Mammalia > Primates > Cercopithecidae > Macaca > Macaca mulatta. The sequence continues at coordinate 79,833,825 of NC_133418.1, read as the reverse complement.
TTGAATATGTCATCCTACTGTCTGTTGGCTTCCATGGTTTCTGATCAGAAATCAGCTGTTAATCTTATTGAGGGTCCCTTGTACATGATGAGTTGCTTCTTTGTTGATGTTTTCAAGATTCTCTCTTTATTTTGCAACACTTTGATTATAATATGTATCATCATGGATCTCTTTGAGGTTTTCCTGCTTGGAATTCATTGAGTTTCTTGGATATGTACATTTATGCTTTTCATCAAATTTGGGAAGTTTTTGTTCATGATTTCATCGAATGTTCTTTTCCTTCTTTCTCTTTCTTTCTCTTCTCTCCTTCTGGGACTATCATTATGCTTATGCTGGTATACTTGATGATGTCGCACAGATCTCATAGGTTCTGTTAATTTTTCTTCTTTCTTTTTCCTTTCTGTTGCTTAGACTAAATAATCTCAACTGACCTATCTTCAAGTTTGCTCATTCCTTTGTCTGCCAGATCAAATCTTCTGCTGTATTCCTCTAGCAAAACTTTTCAGTTACTGCATTTTTCTTTTTTTTTTTTTTTTTTTTTTTTTTTGAGACGGAGTCTCGCTCTGTCACCCAGGCTGGAGTGCAGTGGCCGGATCTCAGCTCACTGCAAGCTCCGCCTCCTGGGTTCACGCCATTCTCCTGCCTCAGCCTCCCGAGTAGCTGGGACTACAGGCGCCCGCCACCTCGCCCGGCTAGTTTTTTGTATTTTTAGTAGAGACGGGGTTTCACCATGTTAGCCAGGATGGTCTCGATCTCCTGACCTCGTGATCCGCCCATCTCGGCCTCCCAAAGTGCTGGGATTACAGGCTTGAGCCACCGCGCCCGGCCAGTTACTGCATTTTTCAACTTCAGAATTTCTTTTTTTGTTTTTTTGACAGAGTTTTGCTCTTGTTGCCCAGGTCAGAGTGCGGTGGCGCCATCTCGGCTCACTGCAACCTCTGCCTCCTGGGTTCAAGCAATTCTCCTGCCATCAGCATCAGCCTCCTGAGTAGCTGGGATTACAGGTGCCCGTCACCATGCCCAGCTAATTTTTTATATTTTTAGTAGAGACGGGGTTTCACCATGTTGGCCAGGTTGCTCTTGAACTCCTGACCTCAGATGATCCACCCACCTCGGCCTCCCAAAGTGCTGGGATTACAGGCATGCACGCCCGGCCAACTCCAGAATTTCAATTTAGTTCCTTTTTATAGTTTCTATTTCTTTATTGCTATTTTCTATTTTGGTGATACATCATTCTCATGCTTTCCTGTAGTTCTTCTTTTAAAAAAAGTTTATTTATTCATTTGTTTATTTTTATAGAGATGAAGCCTCACTATGTTGCCCAGACTGGTCTCGAACTCCTGGGTTCAAGCAGTGCTTCCAAAGTGCTAGGATTATAGGCATGAGCCACTGTCCCTGGCCTCCTTTAGTTCTTTAAACAGAGTTTCCTTTAGTTCTTTGAACTGATCTCAAAGTCCTTATCTAGTAAGTCCAATGTATGGGCTTCTTCAGGGTCAATTTCTATTGATTCTATTTTTTCTGTGTATGGGAAATTTTTCTTATTTCTTTATGTGCCTTGTAATTTTTTATTAAAACTGGATACTTTGAATATTATGTGGCAACTCTGGAAATCAGATTTTACCCCCTCTCTAGCATTTGCTATTGTTGCTGTTTGCTCAGTGACTTTTCTAAACTAATTTAGTAAATTCTGTATTCTTTGTCATATGTGGCCACTGAAGTCTCTGTTCCATTAGCTTAGTAGTCAGCTAATTAGACAGAGATTTCCTTAAACACTTGGAACACTAGCAATGACAAAAACACCCAGTCTTTGCAGAAGGATTAGGTGTGTATGTTGGGCATGTCTTCAACACTCAGATAGGAATTTAACAACACTGCCTTTACATTCTGCTTGTGCACAGCCTCCAGGTCAACCAGAGATAAGAGCTTAGAGCCTCCTCAGGTCTTATCTGGGCATGCACACAACTCTGGGTGGTCTTCTAGATTCCCAAGAATATATTGAATCTTTACAAAGCTCTTATTTCCCAAAGCATCTTACTCCCCAGCCTTTCCTCCCAAGCTTTTGGGTCACTCTATTGTGTGCCCAACTGTTATCCATTGTCTCAGGCAGCAGAGACTAAAACATTTGCCTGTAACTGTTATTGATAAATGCCCTTTGGTAGTGACTTTGGCATAAGGCAACTTTTAGTCAGGCTGACAAGATAAAATCAAATCTTTTCAACAGGACTTCCGGGAGCCACCACCATTAGCTAAGGACAATTTGTAAATGAGGTCCGTCTGCTCCCTCCTGAATTAGTTCTGAAGATGTGGGTTATTATTTTCAAGGCTACTGCTGAGTTGGTGAGCATGGGATGGGACTAGGGGTAAGTCAAAAGGCCACAAAGCTGTTTGTTCTTACTGAGATTCAGCTGGCTTCTTGAATAAGTGCTACCTGGGTTGCTGCAAGCTTTTATCTAGTTTCCAGAGTTTTAGAAAGGTTGATTCTGACAGTTTTTGCTAATTAAAAAACTTGCCTTTATGGAAGGGTGGGCTTTGGGAATTCCTTTTTCTGCCATTTTCACTACCATTAAACCGGAGGATTTTCCCCAAAAAACTCATTTTAAAATCCCAGCACAGCAGTTCAAAGACAGTAGGTTTAACTAATTATCCTCCAACCCAGCATTTAGTGTGTTAGTGTGAGCACTGCTCTACTTATGTGACTTCTAAAGGACCAATGCTTTTATCCATGTGATCATTCTCAAGGTCTTTCTTCCAAAGATTTTAGGTTGCTTTCCATGGTGATCATATTTCCTCTGTCACATCTATGAAATAAGAGGCTATGCTAGTCCTCTTTCCCATTATTATCAGGGAACTGAAGCTCACAGAGTTTGCTGACTTGCTTAAGGTTGCACAGGAAGGTGAAGATGGAGGTAAAATTCCAGACCTCCTGGTTCCCCATCTAGTGCTCTCTCCATGAGATAAAAATGGGAGATGTGTGCAGGTTGCTCTGTGAGTAAATCAGAATTTCATCTTTTCCATTAGCCTTAAGTGTTGGCCTCAGTTGATCTCTCCCTATACCCACTTCCTCTTTACCCCACTCCCCCATTTCCATCGATCATGAAGAAAAGAATTCCTAGGACTCTTTGACAGGCTGCTACCCTCTCTGGCTTTCAGGAAAAGAACATTCTCATTGAAAGCATCGACTCCAGAAGAGTTTACTCTTTTAGAGTCTGCTGCCTGCTGTGGTCTATCCCAGAGAATCACACATGTTAGAGTTGCAAAGGATGCCTTTCCACTTTGTAAATGAGGACACAGATCCAGTCAGCTATCTACGTTGGAGACTCTCTGCCTCGAATGCACATCACATTTATTTAGTTTATTAATTTGGCTGTTGTGCTCCAGGGGCAGATAAAGCACAGTGTGAATGGTGCCTACTGGGGTTGGTGATACTCTGGAATTGAATTAGACTAAATTACTGTAGCAAATAGATCCCAAAACATGTTGGCTCAAACACAAAAGCAGTTTGTCCTTTATCTGGGACAGCTATCCCAGGCTGCGGGAGGGGGGTCACTCAGTTCTCTACTCCATGTAGTAATTTAGGGACCCAGGCTAACGATAGTGCTGCCATTTTCAAAGCATGACTTCCAAGGTGACTCTGGTTTTTGCCATTCAACAAGGAAATGGAAAGGGAAAAACACCATGGGGAAGCACAGGTGGGAGATCTTATGGGCTGGGTCTTGAAGTGGCTCACATTGTGTCCACTCACATTTCTTTAGAAAAAACATAGTCCTAGGGCCACACTTAACAGCAAAAGAGGCTGGGAAAGGACATGTAGTTGGTCAGCCATATGCTAGGCTATAGTTGTTTCCAGTGAAGATGGAAAAATGATGTTTATTTCCTCATATCTGGTACTGAGCAGACAAGTACTTAGAAAATATTTATTAAGTTATGGGATAGATGAACAAGGGAAAGGTTGAATAAATGAATGAAGGAGTGGGGTGATTTTTCCATGGGTGCACAGCTAGTTAACAGGAATTTTTCTGCAGACTTTACTATTTTATTAGCAATGAAAGAGGTTACAGATCCTCCCCAATATTTGTCCACATTTGCAGAAAATATTGTCACATGAACGCATGGGAAAATAATTAACAATTGTCCCACTCGAAGGAAATTCAGTGGATAGAATTCTGAAACTACATTATATATATTTGGAGATACTCTTTTTGATGTGATTTTAAACTTTACAAATAAAGTAGCCATTGGTTATTGTTAACAAATTGCTGTAGTGCTGTTTTTTTTTTTTTTTTCCTGAGACGGAGTCTTGCTCTGTTGCCCAGGCTGGAGAGCAGTGGCTGGATCTCAGCTCACTGCAAGCTCTGCCTTCCGGGTTTACGCCATTCTCCTGCCTCAGTCTCCCGAGTAGCTGGGACTACAGGCGCCCACCACCACGCCCGGCTAGTTTTTTGTATTTTTTAGTAGAGATGGGGTTTCACCGTGTTAGCCAGGATGGTCTCGATCTCTTGACCTCGTGATCCGCCCGTCTTGGCCTCCCAAAGTGCTGGGATTACAGGCTTGAGCCACTGCGCCCGGCCGTAGTGCTGTTTTTCTAAGCAACTTTTTAAAATTTGCAATTTGCTATTGTTTTTGTTGTTTGTGTTATTGGTTTTATAGAAACTCAGAACATCAGTAAAGGTCCTTGGAGATAACCAAGTTCAACTCCCAATGAGTTCAGACACAATGTTCTTTCCTTCTTCAGCAATAGAACTGCTGGACTTCAGTTGTATTAATACATAGTTGTCCCAGATAAAGCCCATATTTCACAGTCTTCCTGTAAGTGTAGTGTGATCCTGTGGCTAGGTTCTGGACAATGGGATGTTTTATGGCAGCTTCTAGGAATCTTACTTAAGAGACACTGCATGTGACTTTACCTTTTTCTTCAGTCCTTCCTAGTGCCATCTTGGGACATGAGATTGAGGTTATACACAGTGGAGCAACTAAGTAGGAGGAGCTTGACTTTGCACCAAGCCTAGATTGCCTACCTAGACTTTAATGTGTGGGAGAAATAATCTTCTATTTTGCTTGAGACCTCTCATTAGGGTTTTTCTAAAAAAATTACTTCCAGCTGCAACTTGCCCAAATTATTATACTATGCAACAATGAGGAAATGAAATGACTTGTGGTCACTTGTAGGAATTGGATCTCATGCAGTACCTCTACGTACATTCTTCACTACAGAAAAAGCAAGATAAGAAAAAAAAAAACCCACCCCAAAGCAAAACAAACAAAATACAATCCCCCAAACACTGTGCAAACACCATGATAGTAAAAACAGCAACACCAATAACTACACATGCATAGAAAAAGGAAATTTACAGAGCACAGTTGCTTCTGTTCTAAAATCACTGAGAACTGACTAACATTTCATACACACTCAGTAAATCCTTTTCCTGGGATGTTTTTCCTTGGTCACACAGGTAGCTCCATTTTCCAGTTTCCCTTGCAGTTGGCTGGTCATGTGACTAAGCTCCAGCCAGTTGAATAAAAGTGCCCTTTTCTTGGCCAGAGGCGACGATTTGACCCACATGCAGGGCATGATGGTGGTGGGTACAGGCACTTCACTGGCGATCTCCTCCCTCCTGTCCCTGCCGCTCTTCACTGGGATGCAGATGTGCAGCCATCAGCTGGCCTCCACCGAGTGGCTTACCATCCAGGACGGCCTGCTTGGCTCACGTCTCTTCGTGTTCTCCCTCACTGCCTTCAAGATTCTGGAGACTCTTGTGTTTGGCAAAGGATCCCAAGCAAAGACCTTCCCTGAGATTCTCCTGTTCCTTCTGTTGGCTCTCTTTGCATCTGGCCTCATCCACTGAGTCTGTGTCACCACCTGCTTCATCTTCTCCGTGGTTGGTCTGTGCTACATTAACAAGGTCTCCTCCACTCTGCATCAGGCAGCAGCTCCAGTCCTCACACCAGCCAAGGTCACAGGCAAGAGCAAGAAGAGACATTGACCCTGAATGTTCAATAAAGTTGATTCTTTGTTAAAAAAAAAAAAAAAAAAAAAGAGTAAAGTGTACCACTTCTAAACTGGCCCCAACCTCACACCTCCCATGCCTGTCCTCCACACGCCTTACTTATCCAGTAACTGAGTGCAAAGGATTCTAAGGTCGTAGGTGAGGATGGAACCATTTGCTATAAGAGCCTGGGTCCTCGAATCTCCCTGTGGGAAGCCACCTGCTGACCGGAAGCACTCCTTTAAACTTTTGGGTGGGTGATAAATAAGCTTTTGTTTTGGAATTTATTTGTTACAGTGATACCTTATGTAGTCTCTTTTCCTGTTCTTTGCCTCAGCTGCATCTGGGTTGGAAGCTGACCTGTGTTGGGCAGATTTTGAGTTCTAGATAGGTTTTTGTTGACATGCTACTAGGTATGGTGGGATTTTAGTCTTTCCTGGTCTCTGGTTTGGTGCCCCACACATCTTAGTTGTCTCTAGGGGATGTGGTGCTACACGTTTGTGCCTTCCCTGGCTCCTTCCTGGTCTCTAGGGAGGAAAGTGCTGCTGGCTAACACCTGCCTGACTCCAAGTTTGTGTCTTGGCTCCAGATATCCTGGACTCTCACCTCCTTCACCCTTTGTCATCACTCTAATATTCACTCATTCTTTGTCCCTAATTCCCTTCCCATTGCCATTGGATATTATTCGCCTTTCAGGGCAATTGATTTACCTACTCCTTTAACGAATAATAAATACATTATAGAGTGATTCTCAGCTGGGCACAGTGGCTCACACCTGTAATCCCAGCACTTTGGGAGGTGGAGATGGGCGGATCACCTGAGGTCAGGAGTTTGAGACCAGCCTGACTAACATGGTGAAATCCCATCTCTACTAAAAACATAAAAATTAGTTGAGCGTGGTGGTGCATGCCTGTAATCCCAGCTACTCAGGGGCCTGAGGCAGGAGAATTGTTTGAACCCAGGAGGTGGTGGAGGTTGCAGTGAGCCGAGATTGCACCACTACACTCCGGCCTGGGCGACAGAGTGAGACTCTGCCTTAAAAAAAAAAAAAAAAAAAGTGATTCTTGACTTCTACACCTAAGGCTCCAGACCAACATCAGGGTCTAATCAGGGTCTAGGCTTTCAGATTAAACAAAAGCCTTGAGTCCCTTCTTGTTTTCTCCAGTTACAAAACCTATAGCTCTTTGGGCATCACCTACAAAACTTTCGCCTTCTAAGAAAATCTCTGGCTCCAAGCTCATTGGCTGAAAGCTTTAACTGACAGGTCTCGAGTCCAGTGACAGAACAAAGCTCTGGTTCTCAGTTCTATCCACTTCCCCAAGCTTCCCTTGTATGGAAATGGCCTGAGGCATTCCTTTTAGCTATTTCAGAGGCAGACTGTTCTGATTTTGAGATACTTTTACTTTAAGTCTCTGTGGCATCATCTAGACCTCCATGGTGGCTGCCATCTCTCCACATCCTTCCCCCAATCCCAGGGGAGCAATCTTTATTTGTTGGGCTGGTTTGGTATCTGCTCTTTCCCCAAAACTTAACAAGTCACCTCAACAATAGGGTGTAGAAGAAAGAGCCTCCATTAGCTCTAGGACCTCAGGAGAGGCACACGTAACATCTTGAGCCTCAGTTCCTCATCTGCCAAACGTGGATCAGAATTACTTTCCTGCCTACCTATATAATTTGAATATTAAGTAATGAGAATTTTGTGAAACCATTGAAATTCTTCAAAGTGCCATATAAAGAATGCTAGGAGCTATTCATATTGCTTTGCTTTTAGAAACGATTCAGCTTCACCTTCTCTGCTTTTCTAATTCCCTCTGGCCACCTTCCCCACCCCATCAGGGCCAGGGCTCTTCCCTGGGAAGGAAATAGGAGGAGTACTCACACTTCTGGGTTTATCTCCTTAAGTTTAGCTCACTTCCCTAGACTTGGATGGGTGACCTCCTTCATCAGTTCGTAGTGGCTTTCCAGGGTCACCAAAAGCTTTGCCTCACAGGACAATAGCCTATTTCATACACTTTATTTTAAAACTGATAGAATCATCTAGCTCTGGTGAAATCAGAGAGCTTGTACCACCAATATCTCTGCAGGTGGAGAAGGGGATGAGGGCTTCCAGTGGGGCCTGTGTCAGGTTGGGGGAGCAGAGATGGCCAGCTCTGTTCTGGTCTTTAGAGAGCAGGGTCTGGGTTCCTACTCCCTCCCTGGCCTCCTTGCTCTGCAGTGGTAAACCAGAGTGACTGGAATGATGCTTTAATATAATGGCCCCCAGACAGAGAACTTTGTCCCCAACCCACCAGTGTGGGATTAATGGGGTGCGGTGGGGCGAGGAGGACATCCCACAAGGACTAATGTCTCAGCCCTCAGGGTCCTTGTATCAGCCTCAGCCTCATCTTCCTGAGCTGAGTGGCTGAGACCAGGCAGGGGTTGAAGAAGGAGGGCAAAGAGGGAGACAGCAGCAGGCTGCCCCTGGGGTTCCACGGTTCTACCTTTACTCTGGAATAGCCAGCACTGGTAGAAACCACCTCTGGGCTGCTGGACTGTGAGTCACGTCTACACAGTAGAGGGCAAGTGAGGAAACAGTAATTTTGTCAATTGTTGAGGATATAAACTCTTTCACAGGATTTAAGCTATTTAAGCTGATCACTGAGGCTGTGAGTTCTGTTACCACCACTCCGTCTACGTTTCACATGGCCCGGGAGCTGCTGGTCGTTGCCTTTTTCATTGGCCAAAACTGTATTTCCTATAAGGACTGAGGATTGAGTAGCCCTGTGTTCTCTCCCCACACCTAAGAGCTGTCCGATCCCCCCACCGCCACCGCCCCGTGAGAGTCACCACATGGTGATAGCTCCCTGCTATCCAGAGCTCCTGGACCATGTGAGGGTCCAATCTCAAGCACTGGGCTCACTCACAGGCAGTCAGCATGCTGGGAAGAAAGTGGCTGCAAAGTCTGAAACTGAGTTCGAATGTCCGCCCTGCTGTTGTAATTAATGTGTAACTCCAGCAAGTTCCTGAACCTGGCACCTTCATTTATTATACTAGTAATAATAATTTCTTTGTATGGGCTCTGTGAGAATTAAACAGATACCAGGTGTCTAAAGTGCTCTATGCACATAGTATATGTTCAATAAATGGTAGTTATAGTCCAGGTGCAGTGGCTCACCCTCATAATCCCAGCACTTTGGGAGGCGGGCAGGAGGATTGTTTGAACCCAGGAGTTCAAGATCAGGGTAGGCAATGTAAGGAGACCCCATCTCTACAAAAACTAAAAAAATTAGCCAAGTGTGGTCACGCGCCAGTAGTCCTAGCTACTGGGGAGACTGAGGCAGGGTGGATCATTTGAGCCCAAGAGTTTGAGTGAGCTATGATCGCACCACTGCACCTCAGCCTGGGCAATAGAGCAAGACCCTATCTCTAACAAAAAAGAAAGAAATGGTAGTCACTATCTGTTACTCTGGGGGTCCAGAAGTCACCAATGGGCAGTGTCTTTATGGCCCATAGCAAGTTACTGGGAAAATTCCTGCTGACAATGAGCTTTTGAGCAAGCGAGAGCACCTTGCTGGGCGGACAGACATGGGTTCTTGGTAAAGCCCTGGAGGAAGGAAATCGAGGGCTGGCAGCTCTGAAAGGTCCGCCCTGCGGCTGCTCTTACCCTCCTGCCCCACAGACCGGTTACTCTTTAGACGATCTCGAGTAGCTTAAATCTGACTCTCGGGCTGGAGCAGCCCAGACAGCGCTCCCCCGCGGGACCACAGAATCCTGGATGTGGGCCTGGGGGCCCTGGATCGGCAGTGGTGGAGTCTTCTGAGCCTAAGGGCTACGGGAATGACAGAGTTGTAGATGGCTTTGTCGCCCACGGGGCGGCTCAAGTGTCCTGGGTCCCAACCTCTGTCCTACGGCCAAGCCGTCGGCTCAACGGGCGAAGGGAATAGGGCTGACCAGTCCTAAGGTCCCAAGCTCCCCTGACCTCAGGGCCCAGAACCTCGCATTACCCGGAGCAGTGCGTTGGTTACTCTCCCTGGAAAGCGGCCCTCGCCGGGGAAAGTGGGAGTTGCGGCACTGCCGTCTTTGGAGGCCTGGGTCGCCTAGAGCAGGCGGAGCCCTGTATCCCTCCCGGAGCTGGCCTGCGGTGAGGTCGGTACCCGGTACTTAGGGAGGGAGGACGCGCTTCGTGCTCAGGGTAGGCTGGGCCGCTGCTAGCTCTTGATTTAGCCTCATGTCCGCCTTTGTGCCAGCCTCTCCGATTTGTGGGTCCTTCCAAGAAAGAGTTCTCTAGGGCAGCTGGGGACGTCTCTCGGGTCTGGCGAGGCGACAGGCCTTCTTCAGACCCATCGCCAGCGGTGTTACAGAGACTTTCTCCACTGCAGGGCGGCCTGGGATGGGCATGTGCCAGGCGAGGGAGCTGCCCTGCCGCCGAGATTGTGGGGAAACGGCGTGGAAGACACCCCATCCGAGGGCACCCAATCTGCCTCTCCGCACTCCGATTCCATCCTGCAACCCAGGAGAAACCCTTTCCGAGTTCCAGCCGCACAGGCACCCGCGGAGTTTCCAAAAGACACTCCCGCGAGGTCGCTCGGAACCTTGACCCTGACACCTGGACGCGAGGTCTTTCAGGACCAGTCTCGGCTCAGTCACCTGGTTCCCGATTGCCGCGACCGGGAGTTCCTCCTTTCCTTTCTGCTCACCAGCCGGCCGCCGGCAGCGGCTCCAGGAATGGGCACCAACCCGCGCTGGGGTGGATTCAGGCGGCAGGAATGCAGAGGCTGGTCCTCCTCTAGTCCCGGCGCATTCACTTAGGTGCCTGAGCCCTGAGGTTCAGCCTGACTTTCCCGACTCCGCCGGGCGCTTGATGGGCTCCTGGGCTTCTGGGCTCACCCTTACACCTGTGTACTAAAGCACTGCCGCCCTCCTGAGGTGCACATCCACCCCCTCGGCGCTCATCGGGGCGTTTTTTCACCCTCTCACGGTGCACGCGTTTTCTATCACGTCAGCTCACATCTTCCAGTACACACCCACTGTGTCTACCTGCCCCTCCAGCGTTTCCTAGGCAGCTTTGAGGGCCCAGAAGACTGAAGTCTTAGTGCTAGGATGGGAGCACGATGAAAAAGGGAGGGGCCCAGTCAAAAGTCCTCTCCTCTTCGGTTTTTCTTCAACTATCCCTCACAAAAACATTTACTTCTGTCCCAGCGCCTTGGCGGATTTCGGCAGAAGATGGGTCCTAGGGGGTTGTGGAGGCCAAATTCCCAGGATGCTGGTCCTGCCTTTTTCATTCACCAAAATTGTATTTCGTACAACGACTAAAGATAACCAAGCATTGAGTAGCCCTGTTCTCTCACCAGATTGCCCTGGCTCTGTTTAACTTTTCCTGGTGCAATGCGATGTCACCACCTGCTCCCCAGGCAGGCATCACTCCCTCAAGGTACAATTTGGGGTAGGGATTTGAGTCCTGGAGAGGGTCAGCAGGGCTCTGGGGTCAGGGTGGGGAGGAGACTGACAGGGATACACTGCAAGCTCCACATACTCTCCTCTGCCCCCTGTAGCCCGGGGCTTTAATGACCCCAAGCAGGTTTCCCTTCTCTGGTCTAGCCAGAGGCCCCTAGGGCTGGATTTTATTTCTTCATGGGGTTTTGCCCTGAAGGGCCCCATGGGCATGGGACCTGGTTGGGAACAAATGAAGGGTGTCTTGTAGCAAACACAGTCAGAGAAGCAGAAAACAAGATTGGGCACTTCCAGTCACTTGGTCACTTGAGGTGGCTGGAGCAAAACTGGTGGCTTCTGTGACTGATACAGGGTGAGGGGGGTGGAGGGTGGCAGAGAGGTGACAAGCCACTGGGAATCCTACTCAGTGGGGACACCGGACAGGGAGTAGTTGTCATCACCAAGCAACATCTGTGCGAATAGGTCAGGATAGCAGCTCGGTCTTCCCAGGTGAGGAACTGAGGACCAGCTTGTATAGATTTATGCAGTGGGTGAGTAGCTTTCAAATTTATTTTCAGAACTTCCACGTAGTATCCGCCTCTCCGTTTAAACATTTAAAAATTTTATTTATTTAAGTATTTTTGTGGTTAGCTTTCCAAGAGGGAGGAAAAGAGGGGAGTTGCAACAAGTAGCACCCCTATGCTGGGATTCATTTTCCACAGTAAAGCCTGGGACAGGCACCCTGTCCCCTACTGGCAGGTGAAAACTCCAGGCAGACTCCTGAGATCCCACCTGGGCTGGCTGAGAGAGTTCCTGGGGTGCATCCCTCAGCAGCTGCCACCTCAGCCCTGGGGCCATCTCTTTCTCTGGGATCAAGCAGCCAGGTGTCAAGGCCTTCCCAGCAATCCATGCTGCACAGCTGGGTCTTGTCCTAGCAGGTTGATGGGCAGGGACTGGTTGCTTAGCCAGGGCACCAGTGTGTGGCTGTGGATTTGTGTGCTTCTGTGGAGAAGCATTATGTGTATGTGTGTGTTTGTGTGTGTTTGGGGGCACAGGCATGAGGAAGGGTTCATTTGTGCAGGTATCTCCCGTATATATCAGTGTGGGAGAGTGCCTGAGGATGTGTTTGTGTGTCTGAAAATGGGCAGAGGGTCTGTGTGCTAATATGTGCAGGGGTGAACATGTGTGTGACAGAGTCTGTGTGTTTCCCTGAGTGGTGGCTGTGTGAGAGGGTGAGGGGATTTGGTATTGTCTACCATGCCTGGCACATAGCAGGCTCTCAAGAATCTTGAGTTTCATTAATGTTAAATGTGTATGTTCCCATCCTTGTGAAAGCTGGTATAGAGCCTGTTTTCCTGTGAGTGTGAGATTGGAAAATGGGGGATGGGCAGGGGTGAGACAGGATACGAGGCTACTGTTTGCTTCCTCCCTAGAAGTAAGTACATAGAAGAGTTGGCTCTGGCACCTCACGGGACATCACCAAGTCCTGTGTGACTGGCTAGGCTGTCCCAGGGTGGCTTCAGGCATCTCTTGAGTCTTTGGGGACGTTCAGGCAGTAGCCTGCCATTCACCCTGTCAGTCAGCAGAAGTTGGGCCCACTCAGGCCTTAGAAACACAGACCAGTACCCGGGAGGACCTGAGCTATCCGCGAGAGCAGAGCTTCCAGTAGAGGCCGCAGGAGCTGCCTTGACTGGAATTCCTCTTGGGGTGCAAAGGTGGAGGGGCACATTGTGCGCCCCCAGGCGGAGGACTGCAGCCACTCCGTGCAGTCCCAGCCTCTCGGGTAGCCCCTTGACCTCCAGGTCTGCACAGATCCAAGACCCAGGTGCAGGCTCTCGCGCCAAGTTAGCCGGCCTAACAGCCTGCAGCCGCTCCAGTCTCAACTAGGAAGGAATTCTTGTTGCTTACAAAGTCCAAGCGAAAGGGTGTTCTGCTTTTATCCCGGTTTTACCAGAAAACGCTGAAAGGAAAAGCCTCTAGAGGACACAGTGCTTTGGGAACTCGGGGCGCCACGAGCAACTCATCCCCTCCCTTCCACCCAGCCGAGGTACCCTGGTTGCGGAGGGACGCGGTGAGTACCTACAGCCACTGCGACCCGAGAAGGGAAAGCCTCAACGTCTTCCTCTCGGAGTCCTGCCCACTCCGGATCTGCCCGGACTGGCTCAGATGCGTCGTTTAAACAGGGGGCTGGCACTCCAGAGAGGAGGGGGCGCTGCAGGTTAATTGATAGCCACCGAAGCACCTAGGCGCTCCATGGGCGGAGCCGGAACCGCCAGCTCGGTCTGACCCCTGTCTTTTCTCTCCTCTTCCCTCTCCCACCCCTCACTCCCGGAAAGCGAGGGCTGAGGTAGGGGCAGATAGACCACCAGACAGGAGGAGAAGGACATGGGTACAGATGGAGAGACCAGGACACAGAGTACAAAAGACTGGCAGGAGAGAAGAGGAGAGAAACAGAGAGGGACAGAGAAAGGGAGAAACGGGAGAACCGAGGCGCCCGCCGGCCTGGCCGCCCAGAGTCCGATTTCCCTCCTTCCCTGACCCTTCAGTTCCACTGCAAATCCACAGAAGCAGGTTTGCGAGCTCGAAGACCTTTGCTCCACGACCACACTCAGCACCCGGGCTGCGCCTTTGGAGCTTAGGTCCGGGGGTCTGAGCCTGGGACCGGCAAATCCGCGCAGCGCATCGCGCCCAGTCTCGGAGGCCGCAACTCTCAGAGTACGCGCAGCAGGAAACTTCTGCTGCCCAATTTCTTCCCCAGCTTTGGCATCCCTGAAGGCACTACCTGCCCTCGGCACAAGCTCTCTTCCACTTTCTTCACCTCGAGGTCTTCCACTTCGACCTCGAGGTGAAGAAAGAGGCTGGCAAGGGCTCTGCGCGTCGCTGGTGTGGGGAGGGGAGCAGGCTGCCCCTCGCTTCTGCAGGGAGTTTTCCCAGCCAGGAAAAGGGGGGGGGTGTTTCAGGAATTTCGGTGCCTTCACCTAGCGACTGACACACGTCGTGTGTGTGGGAAGGCGTCTCGCTGTTTTCGGGACTCACCAGAGAGCATCGCCAACCAGAACGGCCCACCCAGGGTGTCGAGTCTTGGTAGGGAAATCAGACACTGCGGCACTCCCGGCCCGCGGGCCTTGTGGCATATAACAATTTATATATTTATGATTTCTAATTTTATTATAAAATAAAAGCAGAAATATTTCCCGAAGAACATTCACATGAGGGCATTATGGGGAGACGGCAAGTCGGCGGCTGGGGGGAGGGGGGCGCGCTCAGCCGGGAGCGCTGTGGCCACAGTCCCGGGAGGAAGAGAGCGGTGTGGCGGGGCCTCGCCAAGAGAGAAGGACGAGGGGCGGACGACGAGGCGGCGTTTAGGGGCTTCTGTGGCGCTGCCCTTTCTCTCTCACTTAAGTTACTAGGCGAAAAGCTGACACCTGCAGCTCCCACTGACCCACAAGGGTAAGGGAAAGGGCCTCTGGAGATGGCCTAGGTTCAAAGGACCTTTCTTTTCTCTCCTCTTCCCTCTCCCACCGCCGACTCCGGCAAAGCGAGGGCCAGAGGTAGGGGCAGATAAACCACCAGACAGGAGGAGAAGGACAGGGGTACAGATGGAGGGACCAGGACACAGAGTACAAGAGACTGGCAGGAGAGAAGAGGAGAGAAACAGAGAGGGAGAGAGAAAGGGAGAGACAGAAGGAGAGAGTGAACGGTGGCAAGCCAGAAATCTAGAAGAAAAGAGAGAAGCAATACAAAGAGAGGGAGAAAGACGGAGAGAAAGCAGAAAAAGGAAAGGAAGAGGAAAGGGGGAAAAGGCAAGGCAAGAGAGGGGAAAAGAAAGGAAGAGACAGAGGGAGAGAGAGAATGACAGTGGTATATAATTTATTCCCTTCTGTGGTTTAAGACCCAGTCTCCAGCCCCAAAAGGATCCCAAAAGTAACTTGTTGAAAATAAATCCCAAACAAGGACCAACACAGACAGCTATCCGCCCTACCCGGTTGTTCTACCGGCTCAGCCTACAGGTCTTTCAGTACCTGGTGGGGCCGCAGGGGCGGGGTGCCCCTGGACACTGCCACTCTCAGGTCCCCAGTGTCAAGCCACAAAAGGCAAGCTCATCAAGGCAAACGGGTTCTAGGAGCCCAGGTCCACGAGGTTGGCTGACATGGGGTTAAGGATGGAGTCCTGCAGGCCATGGTGGTGTTGCAGCGGGTCCGCTCCACCTCCGCCTGGCACGGGCACTGGCACTGCGCTGGGTCCCGGAGGGTGGCCCAGGCTGTGCAGGGACGGCAGCCCAGGTGGCGGCGGGCTGAGCAGCAGTGCCGGGCTGGATGAGTGGTCTGGCGTCCCCGATGGAGTCTTCTCGTCCTCCGAGCTGCCTAACACCGACTTGCCGCTGCCATTCAGCGGGTTGTGGCTGTTAGAATTGGAGTTCTCGTTGTTCTCCCTGCAAGTGCGGGAGCAAAGCAGCAGGGTCAGCAGGGACATCGAGACCACCCAGAGCCATCTCAGTCGCAGTCAGAGCCAGCCACCAGCCTCAGGAGACAGATCCCAGGCTTGTGGCCTGCGGGTGTTTTCGGTTTCTACCATTTCCTCGATCTGGTCTGGGTTCTTTCTGTCCATTCTCTTCATCTCTCAACACCCAATTTCTCTTGCCCCTCTCCCCTTATCGTCCCCACCTCTCATGCTCTCAATCTCATCAATATCTTTTCTGTATTTCCTCTTTCCCTCCTTCCCAATATTTCTTTTCAGGAACAGAGGGGCAGGGGAACAGGGTTCCCTGAAGTTGTGGGGTGAACAGGGAGGAGGAGAAGATGCCTGGATTTTCAGATCACTCTAGGCTCCTCAAGCCAGGTTTGCTGAGTAGACGTGGGGCTAGGAGGTTAAGGAACCCTGGATCCCAGGTCAAGGGATTTAGGGGCTCTCACAAGCCTTCATTTTCCTTTGCTTTTTCTGCCCGAGGGAGACCCCTGGCTGGGAGATAGGATCCTGGGGCTAAGGGTCCTTTCCCTGTAGCTCCAAACTGGGCAGCCCCGTGAGGGCTCTCCTTGCTGGGCCTAGAGACAAGGGTCCAAGGATGGAGGACTCCCTTTCCATGGTGGTACAGTGAAAACATCAGCTGGGGGACCAGAAGCTTGAGGGATAAAGGGCAGCCCCTGGGAGAAGGCCGAGACTTTTCCATTGTAACCAGCCACTCCGGGAATCTGCAGCTCTCATCTGGGGCCTGGTCTGAGAACCCAGGTTTTCAGGAGGCTGAACACATGCCAGTTTGCATGGAGGGGGACCCAGCAGAGAGAACCCACCTCCTTCTACGCCTTTGACTGACAGCTCCTCCCCAGATTTGGATATTTAAAATCCTGGATATGATCTCTCGTCACCAGCTTCCAGGAGGGCTTTTCTTTCTGCTTTCCTGGGAGGGAACTTCCCACAGGGCTGGCAGCTGAGACCTCACCACTGTGGATACTCCAACCTCAGGGTCTCAGATACCTGGGAGTATCTGAGCGTGCAGCACTCCCCCTAAGATGTTTCTGGTTCAGCGCCCCACCTCTGACCCTGATCATTCAAACTCAGGGTGGAACACACCCCATATCACCAACCCCAGGTGTCCTGTTTTCCTCTTACCCCAGTCTGGATTCTGTTCCCATAATCAGTTCCTCTCCAGATTTGGGGTCCTGAGGGGTTATAGGACAGGTAGTGGCAAGGGCCTAATGATCAACCTTTAGGCTGGTTCAGGAAGTCCTGGTTTACCTGAGGACATCCAACTCCCAGCCCCTCTGTGGCTCTCAGCTCACCGCAGACATTCTGACCTATCCATCAGAGGTAGGGCCCAAGGAGAGAGGCATCAAGGGCCTGGAGCGCCAGGGAAGGGCGGCTATCTCTAGCAAGGCAGAAAACACGGCATGCGTCTCCTCTCCCAGAACTGACACTTCCTCCCTTTCACCTCTGGATCCTTTCTAAGGGGATAAAGGACCCGCTATCAACTCCCACATCTGACAAGGAAAATTCATGGCCAGGCTTTTCCCCATCCAGGTCAAACTAGGGAAGTTCCAGTCCCAGCCCCAGTCCCGACCCCGTCACACTTTGGTCTGGAGCTGAGTAAGGCTGGGGGGAAATGCCGGGAAGCACCACCAGCAAGAAATCTGCAAAATCTGCTTTCACCTGGGCCCAAACCCCTCCGTTCTGAGGATGACCAGACCTACTGTGCCTGCTTCACAGGGGATCCAGGCCTACAGTCCTGCGCTGCCCCGAAGCTCTCTGCTTCTCCACCCTTTTCCTGTAGCGACCGAGTGGTTAGTTGACAACTTCCTGAATTGCTCTGCCCGCTTTAGACAAATCCCTGCTCGCCGGGTCTCCGGCATAGAAAGGCCTAAGCATCGTGCGAGTCAGGCCGGGCTGCAGCTGGGCTGTGGCTGGGCCTGGGGGCCCAGTTTAGGCCTCTTCGGGGAACCGGCAGAAGCCCTGCGAACCCCTCCCTTGTGCCCCGGGGAGCCGGCGCCGAAGAAGGTCTACTTACTCGTACCTTTCCTTGGCCTCGGCCGCCCGGTCGCGCTGCCGCCGGTTCTTGAACCAGTTGCTGACCTGTGTGGTGGTGAGGCCCGTGGCCTCCGCAAGCTCGCGCTTCTCGCGGGGTGAAGGGTAGGGGTTGTGCGCGTACCACTCGCGCAGCACGCTGCGACTCTTTTCCTTGAAGCAGTAGCTGGTCTCCTCGCCGTCCCAGATGGAGCGCGGCAGCGGGAATTTGCGGCGCACGCGGTATTTGCCCACGGCGCCCAGGGGTCGGCCGCGCAGCTTCTCCGCCTCGATGTAGTGTGCCTTGAGCCACAGCTGCTGCAGCTTGGCGTGGTTGTGCGGCGAGAACTGGTGGCTCTCCAGGATCTTGTAGAGCTCGCGGAAGTTGCCGCGGTGGAAGGCCACCACGGCCTTAGCCTTGAGCACGCTTTCATTCTTGTGGAGGTGCTCGCAGGCGGGCAGCGACCACAGGAAGCGGCCCAGTCGCTCGATGTTGCCGCCCTGCTGCAGCACCTCGCACACGCACGCCACTTGCTCCTGCGTGAAGCCGAAGGTGGGCAGCATGGACATGGTGCCGGCTGCGTCCCCGCCCGCCCGCGCGCGCCCTCACCGGGCCGCGCGGTCCCGCATGGAAGCTTCCCCGCCGGGCCGTCCGGGCCGAGAAGCGGGCGGGGCGGGCCCCGTGGCCCGGCGCTGGCCCCCGGTGAGCCCCGAGTCACTGTCGTACGTCCCCGCGCCGGCCGCGGGTCCCGCGCAGCTCCGCGCCCCCACCACCCGCGCGCCTCGCCCAAGCCCTCGCCCAAGCCCGGGGGCCGCCCGGGGCGCCGCTCCGCATGCTCCGCGCCCGCCCGCCGTTCCCTCGCTCGCTTCTCACTCGTTCTCCCTCCGGTCTAGCTCGCTCGCAGCTTTTTTAATAATATTATTCTAAGCGGGCATGAGGCGCGGCGGCCCGCGCCCTGATTGGTCCGGTTATCTGACCCGGGGCCTGCCAGTGCCAGACAATAGTCGGAGTCAAATTATTCGCCATAGAGACGCTGTCAGTCACTGGTAACCCGAGCCTCGGCGGGCCGGGCCGCTCCCCCCGCCGCCGGCTCCGCTGACAGATCGCCCGGCTCCGCGCAAAACGGAGGGCGGCTCGACTGGAGCCTGGGGCGCTCTGAGAGCCTGGGAGGCGGAGAGGGGCCGGGTTGGGGCCGGCAGCGGCGGAGATTGACGGGGTGGATGCCCAAAGAGGGAGGGAGGAGGAGGACAGGAGAGCGGGGGGAGCGGGCGAAGACGAAAAGGGGTGGGTCGAGGTGGGGAGGGAAGAGGAGAGCAGGGAAGGCGGAGACCGTTTAAGGGGGTGTCCGGGAGGAAGGGGAGGGAGAGGGGTGGAAGGACCCTCCAGGGGAAGAAAGTTTGGGCAGCTTTCGCTAGGAGAGGGCTCTGCAGCCTCACCCAGGCCCTGCCGGGTTCCTCTTCTCCCCAGGTCGCCGCGTCCCTCCCAGGCTCTCTGTTCACCGGGCACATTCTACCCTGGCGCAGGCCAGTGGGATTGGAGAGTTTGGACGTGCTCGGGTGCCGCCCAAAGACTTGGGTTTTTCTGCTGACAGCGCCCCACCCCCCATCCTAGAAACTCTGGACCCAGCGGTCCTCGAGGGAAAAGGGGAGGGAGTAGAAGAAAGAAGTGGGGAAGATTTGGCAGTGGCCGCAGGCGGACGCCGGAGAATCGACTTCCCGGAGGATCCCGCCTTTCCTCCCTCTCCTAGCCCCGCTGGCTGCCTGGCGGCCTGTACCGCCCCAACTCTGCGCTCTCTGCTGCTTGCCGGGCGGGGACTCAGACTTAACCCCACGGGTCCCACAGCCCGAGGAGCGCCAGGCGGTTCCGTGTGGCCTCTATGGAAGCTGACTCCGGCTGGCAGCTGCGACGCAGAAAGCGGAACGGCGCAGACCCGCAGTCTGCCCACCGGGGCGTGGGAGAGGGGCGAGGGCAGAGACTCTAGGATGGTAGTGGCGCTTCCCCGGTGGGTGGTCGGTGAGGAGAACGGAGGCAAGATTTTCAGTCCTCCCGCTTCTCCGCTGGGGCTCGGCTCGGCTCCTGGCCACGCCAATCTGGAATGAGGTGCTTTAAAAGGGGGTCCTGTTTTTCTGCTTCTGTCAGGGAGCCAGTGGAAACATGTGGTGCTGATCCTGTGGGAAAAGGGCTCGCACAAAGGTGGGAGAACTGAGGGTGGGGGTGTTCTTGCTCTACTTTTTGAAAAGCCCGGGGCTTAGCTCCTTCCCGGACATGTCCTTTCCACTTCAGTTTCCTCCTCTTCCCCCCTCAGCTGCTGCAAGCCAGGAGCTCCCAGGGCCATTCTCGGTGCCGAGACCCAAGCCCGCACAAATCCTCTGCTCTGCTCTCAGCCAGCCTAGGACTATGTAACTCGAGTCTAGGCCAGTTTCTTCTTTCCCACCCTTTTGTACTTTCTAGTGAGTTTGTGCTAGGAGCACTGGAATGGGAGTCTAGAGCCCTGGGTTCAACTTTTGGCTTTGCTTGGTGTCTATGGTAAGGCATATATTTATTCCTTTGTGTTCATTTCCTTCTCTGCAAGATTTCAAAAATTTTCCCTCTGCTCCAGCATTCCGGAAGTCCTTTGGGAGTGTTGTAGGCATGAGAGAGTGGAACCCTGGGACTCCCCTTAAGACTTTAGCTTCCAGGGGCCTACCCCCGCGTGTTGAATGAGGCCACAGGGCTGATGAAGTAGGTCCAAGGCCAGTGCGGGTGCAGAAAGGGGCAGCTTTCTGCAGAAATCCAGGTGGCATCTTTCAAGTCTGCATCTGTAGGCTGGGAGGGGGTCTGCTGTGTCCAGGACACCCTATCCAGAGTCCTGTGCACTGCCGCACAGGGGCTGCCCCAGAATTGGATCTAAGGACCCTGGGAGATATGGAGAAGAATTTACCCCAGACTGTGATGAGGTTCAAAGCCCACTTTGCTGACCTCCAACAAAAGTGCAACTTACTCTTTTCAGCTCCTCTTCTTCAGCTACTTGGTTAAAAGGATTCAGCTGACTGGCTGGGCCCAGCCCTGGCAATGGCCATCTTACATCTTAGCGTGCTTAGGCTGGGATTGTAGAGGAGCATCCTGGCCTGGTGTGGGTGAGTGAGACCAGGCAGTCACTTCCTGGTTTGAGACCCTGGACCAGTCCCCGGTCCACTGTTCTTCATTCTCTTCCAGTATTAGATTGAAGCCTGGGTAACCTCTTAAGTTCCTGCTGGTTCTGGGCTGGGGTGGGTCTAAGAACAGTAACTTTGAAAAAGCGTACAATCTCTGCAACCTCAGCCACAGCCTTCACCATGAATGTGCCACTCCTCCGACCCATGGAGCTTTAAGATTAAACTTCCCCCAGGACTGGGTCCCGCCCATGTTCAGTGAAAGCAGATTTTTCTGGAGCTTCAGACTCACTGTTCCTCCAAGTGCTGCCCTCTTTGCAGCCTCTGGGCCCTAAGCCCGAGTCAGACCTCCCAAGAGCCTCCAGGCAACGCTCAGCAGCACAGGAAGAACAGAACAGACATAGGGCCTGCCACCGTGGATAACATAGTGTGTGCCATATGAAAAGTCATTACCGAGAAAGCACTGAAAACCTGGAGCACCATTACCTGATGTATGGGTGTGTGTCAATATGCCCCTGGTTCTCCTCCTCCCCCATGTATGTAAAAAACCGGTTCCAGCAGGTGTGGGCCAGAACCTCTTAGTAGCAGCAGTAGATGAGTGCCTGCCCTAAAAAGGTTACATGCTGAATGAGGGTCTCCCCACACTCCCCAGCCCCTTCCCTGCCTGGCCCATTCCCCAGTAGTCTTTGCCACAGAACAGAGTACTTGGGAGGTGTCTGGATGAGGATTTAATAGCCAATGACAATCTCAGCCCTCTAGTTGCAGTGCCCAAAGCAGTTGCTGAGAGGCCTACGGTCTACCTCACTCCAATCTCCGGAATCCCTGTCCTCCTTCCTGTTCCAAGACCCATTCCCAAGAGGCTTGCACTTGCTTTTTATCCAGCACAAACGGGAAAAACTCCATGGCTAGGGGGAGAAACCTTTTCGGAACCATGGAAATTTGGGCTTTACTGAAACGCCTCCTTTCACCTCCAAGCTTCCCTGAAGTCCCTGGGAGGATGAGAGTTTCTGGAAAGCAGCAGCAGCAGGGGTGGGTGGGTGCTCCCCAGTGATCTCAGGCTGATGGAATAGCTTTGTCTCAGATAAATTGTCAGGGACAGTTTGGGGTCTTTGTGCCTGGAGTTGGGCAGGAAGCTCCCAGGACAAAGTCCGAAGGCACCTACTGTCCGGCGCCCATTGAGCAGCCCAGGGCCGGCACACCGCTCCCACCGGGGGCATTTCTGGGAAAAGGGAGAAGGCAGCCCACTGGCCTCCCGAGGGCTTCCCTGGTTTTGGGATGGGGCTGTTTCGGAAAGAATAGGGTAATCTAGGAAGAAGGAGCTGCTCTCTGGCTATTTCCAAGGCCAGCGGATGGGAAGGCCTTTGTTCTGGGCAAACCAGAAACCTTGTGACAGAGGGAAAAAGAGAAGGGGGCGGGTGCCCGGTGCCAAGTCAGGGAACCAGAGTGTTTTTTTTTTTGGTTTGCTTTTTATCTTTATTTTTCCAGCCTATAAAGGCAGCAGAAATCCCCTAGGCAGACTCCGGCCCTGGCGCCGCCCGCCTCGGGCGGTCCATGCAGCTCCGCACCTCGGCTCTGGGATGCCCCGGCCTGGGTGGAGGCTCTCCGCCCTCTCCCGGCTCCGAGCGCCCCAGCCGGGATGGGCCGGGCGCCATCCCCAGACAGTCCCTGAGTTCTCTGGGCCTGGGCGACGCGTTTCGTTGAAAGCGGGCAGGTGGTGCCTGACGGGGCTGCGCTGAGGCTCCGGTGCCTCCCCACCCGCCCCTCGCACCTGCGGGGTCTGACTCGCAAACCCTGCACCCGCGGTTTTCCGTGTTGTCCTACGAGGGGCAGGTCAGGGTGAGGCCAGTCGACTCACACGAATTCTCCGAGTCGGAGAACGCGCCCCGCGGCGCCCCGAGCCCGGGCAAGGTTGCGAGGCGCTGGGCTCGGGGCGGCCGCACTCCTGGAACCGCGCGAACAGCCGCGTCGCCCGCGCCGCACGTGGCTGGCGCAGTCACAGGCCCGAAGAGCTGGAGCAACGGAGTCCCTTGGGGTCATCGTCACCCCTCTGCCCTCCGGGCCTTTACCTTGAGACCCACACGGCAACCTGGAGGACCCACACGATACAACGGTTTAGAGGCCGCGGGCTCACGGAGGATCTTGTTCAAACGAAAATAATGAGCACCGGGGCTCGGGGCCAGCCTGGAGACCCGCAAAGAGGCGAGTCGGCCCGGGCGGCGCCGGGACCAGGCGGGATTTGGGGCGGGTATCTGGGTCCGGGCGCTGGCAGCCTTCCTGCGACCCCCGGCCCTGCGTCCCCGCCCGCGGTCCCGCCTTAGTCCTTGGAGTCCCTTCCTGGGCCCCTTCGCCCGGGTGCGGAGGGGCACGAGCGTGGCGGGCAGGGCCACGGCGCGAGGGGCCGGGCTCACGGCTTTGGGTTCAGGGAGCCCCTGAACTCCACCACCGGGTTGTTTTGCAGCGGGGCAGCGGAGGGGCTGCGCGTCCCGGGCCCCGTAGCTCCACCAGGTCTTCAAGCCAGCGCCCCCACGCGGCGGGCCCAGAGTTCAGGCCGGAGGGAATGCGCGCTCTGCTCCCCGCAGGCCTGTAGCCCAGGAGGGAGAGGACTGGGAGAGGGCCCGCTGTTCTTCGCTCCTCACCCCAGCACTGACCCGCCTGCGCTGGCACGGAGGGTTCGAAAAGCGAGGCGCGCCCGCGAAGAGCGAGACCTCGGAGACAGAAACACACAGAACCCAGAGGTGCACTAGGTTGCCAGACGGTCTGATCACAGGATTATTCGGGGGGATAGACGCTGGTTTTTCTCCATCTCACGTTTCCCCTGCAACGTCTGGGTGCCCAGGAAATGTTTGAATGGATGCCTGAATGACCAATCGGGTTTGACTGACAGCAACAGCTGGGAAGTGACCAGGCCAATAGGAGAATGGCCCTCTTCCTCCTCTTTCCTCCTGCTCTTCTCTCCCAGCCTCCCCTTCCTTGGAGGGTAAGTCTCAGAGAGTGGACGCTTTCCTTCAACCAGGAGTCCTGGGTGCTGGAGTCTCCCCATGGCCCGAGGAGCTACAGACTGAACTCACTGCCCTTAGAAATTCCAGGTCTAACTGCCTATAGCATCACCAGGTTCCCATGGTCCTTGACCCAGACCCACCACTTTCTGCAATAAAGAAAGTTTTCTAAGTAGAGTTATTCTAATTTTTCTGGGGCTGCCGTCTTCCGTTGCATTTCCTTAGTTACTTTACAAAAATCCTCTGTAGGCAACGAGTAGATCAGGTTTCCTGTTAGAAGTGACTTTTTTTTTCTTCTTCTTCTTTCCATTACCTGAAAGAAACTCTATCCTGTCGTAGGGATTCCTGGCTTGGCACTTCTCTCTCTTGTGGTATCTATTTTTATTACCATTAATTACAATGCATCAGCCCGACTCATCAGTGATACCCCCTCCTGTCTGGCTGGTGACTGCCGTTGGCTCTACCCATTTGGGTAGCGCCTGGGCAAGAGGCCACTCCCACCCAGCCATTGGAGGCAGCCACAGAAGGGTTTCTCCGAGTTCTACATTTTTAAAGGGAACCTAGAAAAAGCCAGCATTGTTCTTAACTTGGAAATCCAATGCTTTACTTTGTCGTCTCTGAATTAAGGCTAAAACCCAGGGGCTGTTTCTTACAGAAGAATATGTGCTAATTAATTTATGCACAGTGCTGTGAGAACACTCTAATGAAGTAGGTAGAAACAAGATACAGCCCTCCTGGGGCGGGCAGATTGCTCAGGGAAACCTGTGCATGAGCCTGCTGCAGTGGGACCTGGTCAGAGCTGCAAAGAGGTGTCTTTCTGGTAGTGCTGTGGTATTCTGGTTTGTGGTGACAGGTATGGTCAGCTCTCTTTGTTCCAGCTCTTGTAATATAGTCACGCTATTATAAATGCTCACACGCACAGAGAAAGGTAGGGTGAGTAAAGTGGAGAACGTGGGGTTTGGTGTGAGGCAGGCCTGGGTTCTCGACCCAGACCCACCCCTTTTGTAAGTTACTCAATCTTGGAGCCTTATTTTGTGCATTTGTAAAATGGGGAGTTTAGAGCCCAGTGTTTGGCACACAGTAAGCATTCAATAAATAGAATGTTGAATTGAATATAACCACTTTGGGGATTAGAGAGAAAGTTTATGAAACATCTGGTAAGTAGTAGATACTCAGTAATTGACGCTATTGTCACTAGGGCTGTGATCATGATAGTGTGTTTAGAGTTGCATACAATTAGTGTTATTTCAGAAAGCACCTGACTTCAATGTCAAAAAACAGATGGACTTTCAAGGTGAAAATTATTATCAAGACTGTATTATATGCCCAGACCTGGACTAAGCACCCTGGGAAATGCTGAGATACGTGACTGGAGGTCCTTGGGGGCAGCTGGAAAGACAGGAATGGGTACAACAGGAGACCACCTTGGCATCTATGGTTCACCATCCACAGCAACCGTGGAGAGAGTATGGGCTTTGGAGTCAGGCTATCTGGGTTAAATACTGTCCCTGCCACTTAATAACAGTGTGACCAAAGGTAAGCGACTTTATCTTATGGAGTCAGTTTCCTGGTCTTGATAGATGGGAGAGGAAATAAAAGTAGATGTAACTGGCGGGGTTTGGTGGCTTGTGCCTGTAATCCCAGAACTTTCTGCGGCAGAGGCAGGCGGATCACTTGAAGCCAGGAGTTCAAGACCAGCCTGGCTAATATGGTGAAACCCCATCTCTGCTAAAAATACAAAAATTAGCTGGGTGTGGGGGTGCATGCCTGTAATCCCAGCTACTCGGGAGGCTGAGAATTGCTGGAACCCAGGAGTTGGAGGTTGCAGTGAGCTGAGATCACACCCCTGCACCCCAGCCTGGGTGACAAAGCGAGACTCTGTCTCAAAAAAAAAAAAAAAGAAAGAAAAAAGAAGCGGTGTAACCAACACCTTGCTTCCAGGGGTTTGAGAAGAGGAATCAAGCTAATGTATGTGAAAAGGCTGGATTCCCTGTTTGGAGACAAACTGGAGAACTTCAGCTGCCATCATGTTTTACATTATCTGATAGTATTTCCAGAATTTTGGTCACATTAGAATAATTCTCAGAAAGCAAAAGGCAGCTACATACCAGTGTGGCATTGCATATTTCGATGGGGTTGAGATGAAGTTTTCTGCTTCTATTGTGTTTGTTCCC
Source organism: Macaca mulatta (assembly GCF_049350105.2). Classification (NCBI taxonomy): domain Eukaryota; kingdom Metazoa; phylum Chordata; class Mammalia; order Primates; family Cercopithecidae; genus Macaca; species Macaca mulatta. The sequence continues at coordinate 79,807,635 of NC_133418.1, read as the reverse complement.
GGGACTGAATACAAAGCAGAATTCATACTGAAGGCTCTGTAGGTGTGTGTGGACTGTGATTGTGCCCAAGAGAAAATAAAGTGACTCCTCTTCCCTTCCCTAACTCCATCCTCATCAGACCCTGAGCCTTCTGAGCCTTGAGATAGAGCCAGCTATATCTGTTGAAATAAAAAATAGCTTCCACTAATAGAGTATCTTCTATGCACAAAATGGTATACTAAGGTAGAGTGGGTACAATAATCCTGTAATGTGGATATTATCAGTCTTTAAGATGAGGAGACAGGTTCAGAGAGGTTAAGCAACTTGCCCAAAGTCATACAGCTGGTTAGGAGCCTCTGGAATTTCAGTCTTTGATGCCAGAATACATGGTGTAAACCGTGAGCCTTGCTGCCCTTAATTCCTCTGTAATAGCAAAAGTAATGATAGGAAGAAGTTACTGAATGCTTATTATGTGCTCGGCATTGTGCTATTTCACATAATCTCAAATACCGGTATGAGCTGGATGTGATTAGCATCTCCATCTTATAGGTGATGACGCTGGGGCTCATAGAGGTAAAGTGTAACTCTGGCAGCTATGCCAGAGCTGAGTTCTCGAACCCAGGCCGTGTGGCTGCAGAGTGCATGCTCTGACCTACTGCACTGGGGCCTGCTTTTCTACCAAGTTCTCCTCCTTCACCCTTAAAGCCATTCCTCTCTCTGAGCTTGGGTTCCCAGACACTTCCAGCTTCCAATGCTTGAGAGTTCCTTCCAGGTATCAGGAAGTTAGGTCTAGGTTCTAGGAAACGCCATCCCTTGTCCTCCTCAAGTCTCAGCCCCCCAGGCCCTGAGATTTTCTGAGACTGGTGACCTTCAGTCCCTGTTTTCTCCTGCTGAGAAGGAGCCCATGTGACCAGGGCAAACCATCCTGCAGCATCCTTAGCCCCACAGCTGGGAACGTCTGGACATGCTCATGGCCCCATTGAGTTGGTGTCCATTATGCCTGGGGTGAGCCTGGGGGACTCAGAGAATTTGAGTGTCTTAGTCAACGTACTTTGAAGCACAAGTCATAGAAATCCACTGAGTCAAACAGAAGAAACAAAAATAAATTTATTTTAAGGATTCATGGGTAGCACATACATTCAAGAGTAAGGAACACCATTGTCCTTAAGAGAGGTGGAACAGAACTTGGGAAATAGTTGGAAATTGAGGCAGGCACACTTTCCCCAAATCTGGATGGGAGAATGGTCTCTTTTCTGAGTTCCCTTCCAAGCGTCTTTGTTCTTCTCTCTCTGAAGAGCAACTTGTGCTGGGTGCTTCCCTAGTCTTTGTGTGTCCTCCTGGTTCAGACACTCCAGAGGCACTCAGAAATCTCTGCCCTTGTTCCAAATTCCTGAGGGAGGGGACGGGGGTGGACAGAAAGAGAATCTTATAGGCTCCTCTTGGGTCAGTGATTCCCACTCTAATCAGTGATATTCAGGTAGGTGGATGGGAGGGATTCTATGGCCCACTGCCCAATCAACAGGGACTGTGAGCCCAGACTTGGAAGAATGAAGTGACTGTACCACTGCGATTCATGTCTGCTATCAATGCGAGAATCTAGTGCTTGCTACATAAGAGGTATTCAATAAATATTGATTTCCTTTCTTTCCCCTTCCTCCTCACTCCCTAATGTCACTCCTCTTCCAAGTTGCCCATCACAAATCAGCCAGAGCAACCAATTTAGGGCACAGATAAGATTATGCCACTCTGTCTTTATATTCCTCTAATGGCACCTATTAACCTCAGGATGGAATTTAGCCTCCTTACCATGGCTAATGGGACCCTTTGCTATTGGACTTTGCACATATGAGTAGCCTACCTCTCCCCACTGCCCACTTCTTCCTCAAGGCTTCGGTCAGCCTGAATAATTTGCAGCTCATGAACTCTTCCACCCCTTCTGTAGTTGTGCATCACCACTACCTATGCTCCTGTAGAGAAGCAGAAGCCCCAGCCTCATTGACTCTGGGCTCAGTTGTGTGACAGGCTTTGATCAATGAAATGTGAGTGGATGAGCAGAAGCTTTTGGAGACATTGCAAGTTGCCACCAGACCCTTCCTTCTTTGTCATCCATACCCCAGATAGGTGCTGCTCCAGCCTGTGTCACAGAATGAAAAGGAAGGTGGCACACAGCTCCATCCTGAGGCAACGTCACAGATGCCCTGCAGCCTATATTCAATATGAGGGAGGAATAATGTGTATGATTTTAACCTCTGAGGTTTGGGGGTTGTTGGTTAATATGGCAAAGCTGAGTAATGTATTTCCCTCTCTCCCCTCAAATCTCCCTGGAAATGTCTCCCTCTTTTCCCAGTCTCTTAATCTTTCAGGACTCAGATTAGATGTTACTTTCCCTGGAAAACTTTCCTGACATTCTTCTTCCCCAGGTCAGGCCATGGCCCTACTCTAGTTCCCGTATCACCTTCCTGTCCTCAGCCCCAGCATTGCACTTCCCTGTCCTCACCCCCAGCATTGCACTTATGTCACAGTGCTCTCACCCCTTGATTTCACACCTGATGGCACCATGACTGGGAGCTCCTTGAAGGCAGGGACTATATCCTTCTCATTCCCCACTTCTCCCCTTTTGAATTCTCAAAAAATATTTGTTGAAAAAGGAATGAACTTAGTTGTATGAGTAATCTTCTACCTGTGTGGTAGATTTTATTTTCTAAAGATGACTACGACATCTCCCATCCCATGTGCTTTTCTTTTCTTTTCCATTTTTCTTTCTTTTTTTTTGAGACAGAGTCTAGCTTTCTCACCCAAGCTGGAGCGCAGTAGCTCAATCTCAGCTCACTACAACCTTTACCTCCTGTGTTCAATTGATTCTCATGCCTCAGCTTCCCAAGTAGCTGGGATTACAGGCACACACCACCACACCCGGCTAATTTTTGTATTTTTTAGTAGAGATGGTGTTTTGCCATGTTGGCCAGGCAGGTCTCAAACTGCTAGCCTCAAGCGATCAGCCTGCCTCAGCCTCCCAAAGTGCTGACATTACAGGTATGAGCCACCGCACCTGGCCCCACATGCTTTTCTTTTAATGTGACTTTGACATTGCTCTAGTTGAGGGATGTGTGTGTGTGTGTGTGTTTCCCTTAAATCTGGGTGGGCTTGTAAATATGGCAGAAGTAACACAATGTGACTTCTGAGGCTAGGTCATGAAAGGCAATGCAGTGTCGGCCTAGTTCTCTTGGGACACTTGTTCTTAGAACGAGACACCATGCCGTAAGGAAGCCCAAATAGCCTGTGAAGGGGCCCATATGCAAAAGAATTAAGACCCCTTAGGCCTGAACTCTCAAGCAAGCACCAGCACCAATTTGCCAGTCATGTCAGTGAGCCATCTTGAAAGGAGATCCTCCACCTCCAGTCAAGGTGTCCCAGTTGATGCCACAAGGAACATCCTGGCCAACATGGTGAAATCTCGTCTCTACGAAAAATACAAAAATTAATTGGGTGTGGTGGCATGTGCCTGTAATCCCAGCTACTCAGGAGGCTGAGGCACAAGAATCGCTTGAACCCGGGAGGCAGAGGTTGCAGTGAGCCGAGATGGCACCATTGCACTCCAGCCTAGTGACAGAGCAAGACTCTATCTCAAAAAAAAAAAAAAAAAAAAAAAAAAGTAAACAAACTCAGTTACTTGTTTCCTCCTTCTCAATAGCTAGCATTCTTAATTGGGAAAATCTGTAAACTCAATCCATTATAATCTTTGTAGCTACTGTAGCACGTGGCTGGGGCTATGGTCATTCACAAGGAATCTATAATTTCTACTACCTTCTTTCTAGCCTATATTTAATCTGAGAAGTTTCTAGGAAGTCATATGTCACCTACATCAGTAGTTACAATGCCCGCCAGCAATTCAATACTATCTAATCTCATTCCATTCCAGTCAATGGACAAATATATACTTCTTTTCCCACAGTATAAATCTGAGGAGTATTTACACTGTCTTTATACCCAGCTCTGTATTAGGCTGTCAGGGGGAGAAGTCTAACTGGTCAACAAAACCCACCTATGTAAAGCAGAAGAGAGTAAGACCACCCATCACCCCTCACCACCGTGATTGGGACACAGGTGTGCCTAGGTGGGCAAGGAAGGCTTCTCGGATAGGGAAGGTGGTCTTGGTCTGGGGTTCAAACAAGGAGAATTAGGATAGAGGAGGTGTGCCTCTGAGGCTGAACGGGTCTGGGCGAACAGGAGGAAACCATGCTATTTCCTTTCTCAGCTCAGAGACCAGCCACATCTCGGCCTTGTGTTTGCATCTGACTTTGGATCAAAGGAGACAGGGAACCCCAGAGTCTCCTACTTAAGACTATAAGCTCCATGAGGTCAGGGTGCGTGGCTGTCTTGTTCATCGTGGGGTGCCCTGGGTCTGGCTTGGTACCTGGTATGTGGCTTCCTTGCTTCTTCTCTTCTCCACAATTCTCCACCGCAGCCCCAGTGACTTTCACAATGTGTCACATTACTTTGATGTTTAAAATTATCTGATGGTTCCCCACCGCACCCAGCACAAACTCCCTACGGAGATCTCCAAGGGCGAAGGTGATCCAGCCCCTGCTTCTTTCTCTCACTGCCTCTGATGCTCTTTCTCTGTCTCTTTGCTCATTATGCTTCTGCTGCCCTAGCTTCCTTCCTGTTCTTCAAATGTGCCAAACTTGTTCCCACCTCTAGGCTTTTACCTTGAGTGTCCCCTACTCTCTCCACTATATAATTATGTTTTATCTTCACATTTACCACCATCTGAAAGTATTGTGCTTGTCCGATTATCGTTGATTGTTTCATTCTTAGAGTATAAACCGCATGGCAAAAGAGACTTTGCGTGATGGACTCATGGCTATATCTCCAACATCTGGAACAGTACATGGCACACAGTAGGTCCTCAATAAATGTTTGTTGAAGAAAGGAATGACTAGCAGTATTATGGTGCACAATGACTTGTAAATGACTGCAGGCTTCAGTTCCAGTCCCTGGGTCAGGTGAGGAGGGACTGCTGCCTTCCTGACCTACCTTAGCCGTACCTGAGAAAGCCTCCTAGGCTTTGTGTTTGTTGCCTATCTCCCTCCAGGTGTCCAAAGTGAGAGATTTCTGGGAAAAGCCAAAATATATAGAAATATTCAGAGTCGACCATACACATTTACTCTGGTCATATCAGATGACGGTGACGGATGGCAAATACAGACTGGTTGAAGAGAGAGGACCGGTGCTCACAATATCATCTGAGAATCATGCTAGACAGGATGAAGTTAATCCATAGAGCAGTGGTTCTAAACCTTCTGAGGTCAGGGACCCCATTGAAAACATGAAGAAAATGTGTCTTCCCAAGCAAATTCTCACATGCGCATAGCCATGAAAGGCGGCCTTCAATGCAGGGACTCACAGACCCAGTGTCCCTCCACGAGCCCTGAACTCATCCCTGGATCCGTGATGTGGGCAGGCTGACAGAGCTCCTGGATCCGCCAGTAGAAGGCCTTCTGCTTCTTCCTGGGGAGTCCTAGCATCCCTTAGGTTCCAGAACAGGGTGTTTGTGTCCCTTCATAGCCACTAGTATGACAGGCATGAGAATGGGAAAGAATCTTTGCACTCACTCACCCCATCCTACCGCATCAGGGGCCTCCCATCTCATCTAGGGCAGATGCCATTCTTAGCCTTTAGTCAATACTATTGGTCTCCTCAGACATCAAACACTTTTCCTCTCTCATAACTGTTCATAATTTACTGGATTAAATAATTTCTCCCTCCCTTCCCTTGCCCAGCCATAATGAACACAGAAATGGTCCAGCATCTAGCATGGCAACTTGTACCCAGCAGAAGCTTTTAAAAAAGTCCTTTCATTAATTTATAAATAGTAGCTGTCTTTTATTGAGTGTTCACTATGACACTGAACAAGGGGCTTGAGAAGAAGAATTTATGACTCCCCTGACAACTCTCTAAGGTGGACACTGCTATTAGGCCCATTTTACATAATGGAAAGTGGGTACTTGGGGTGCAGGGAGGTTAAACTAGGGACAGGGAAGGGAGTTGAAGCAAGGTCTGCTTGCAGAATCTGGACATGTGGCCACTGTCCTGTATTGCTACCCTGAGCAGCAGGACTGTTGAGTTCATGTTGAACGCACTGACCATACTTTGGATTTGGCAGGAGCAGGAGGGAGGAAGGGGGAATCCAGGTGCTGCCTGGTGGCCAGGTGGGCTAGTCGATGCCCACATGACTGAACCAGGCTGCCAGGCCAGGACGCTTCTCCCCTCCTCCTGGCGGGTCCTGGAGCTCGGGCCACCTGATCTGGGATGCAAGGACGAGTGGATGTTATGACGTCTTGCTGGTATTCTTTTCTTTTCTTTTCTTTTTTTTTTTTTTTTTTTTGAGATGGCGTCTTGTTCTGCCGCCCAGGCTGGAGTACAGTGGTGCGATCTCGGCTCACTGCAAGCTCCATCTCCCGGGTTCACCATTCTCCTGCCTCAGCCTCCCGAGTAGTTGGGACTACAGGCGCCCGCCACCTCGCCCGGCTAATTTTTTGTATTTTTAGTAGAGATGGGGTTTCACCATGTTAGCCAGGATGGTCTCAATCTCCTGACCTCATGATCCGCCTGCCCTGGCCTCCCAAAGTGCTGGGATTACAGGTGTGAGCCACTGTGCCTGGCCTGCCTTGCTGGTACTCTATATCAGTGGTAGCCAGGGCAGGAAGGAAACCGCCTCACTGGCAGAACTGGCTCATTCTGGAACGGAGATTGATTTCCCAGTGTTCTTTCCTGCATCTCCGGAGCTGGTTGGTGTCAGAGGGAGGATATTTTTGTAAGGATGAACTGTTCTTGAATGTTTTCTGCAGCTGCTGGCCCAGGTCTCCCTCCAGCAGTCACAGGGCCTGTTATCTACACCTTCCTCTGCTTCCCAACATATTCAAATGAGAAGAAGGCCCCTCTCTGAAGAGCCCCTGGCTCTCAGGAGCCAGCGGGATGCAAGAGTGGGAGCAGGCGCGGTGGCTCCCCACCAGCCACCTGTGGTGTGGGGGCTCGAGAGAAGCTGTGTATTTAGAGATTCTTCCTTTAAGATAGAGCTGCAGCTGTTTTGAGGAAGAATTAATTTTCATCTTTCACCTGCTCAGAGAGGTCCTGGGCAGACATCAGGGAGAAAGAGTGACAATTTGGGGAACCCTAAGAGGTTTTGATTTATCTGGTCTCAACTTTCTCATCTATAAAATGGGGTTGTCAAGTCCATCAACAGGAGGTGCTCTTTCTCCATCCCTGACTGGTTAGAAGGTTGGCAGAGCAGCTCACAGTTCAGGTGCCCAGATTTGACATGGCTGGGCTCTGAGCCTGGCACAGTGACATCACAAAGTCAGCTGGACCCTGTGTGCTTCCTGCATGACAGAATGAAAGTGGCTTTTTTCCCTTTTTTTTTCATTTGGGATCCAAGATGCTGAGTCATGCACCAGCTCAGAAGAGGAGGTTTTGTTGTAAAACAATCCAAAAGGCCCCTCCCCACATCCCTGCCCAGCACTCGGGCCTCGCCCCAATGTTAATTCTGAGGGGATGCCTCCGGGAAAGCATGACAGTGGGTGGAGAGGGCGGGGCTGGATGAAGTAGATTCTGGGAGGAAAACCAAGGTTTCAGAGTTTCCTAGTGGTGAGCCCAAGCCAGGCATGTGTCCTGGGGACCACGTGTACTTACTTTCTTCAGATACTGTGTTATTCTTAGAGTCTTTATTCATCATCTATTGTGTGCCCAGCCATGTGCTTGTCTATGGGGGCCCTGAAAGGGAATACAGTTCCTAACCTAGATGGCCTGACCATTTAGCTGAGGGTAGGGGAGACAAGTGTAGCTCACCAGATACCGTGCACCTCCCGAAGAGTATGTGCTCAGTGCCTGGTGTGTGTTACAGGCAGGCCTGGAGAGGGTGGGGAGAGCAGGATGAAGGGAGAGGGACTTGGAGAAGAGGCAGAGGGCACAGCAGAGGGCATTCCAGGAAAAGCTGACAGTCTGAGCAAATGAGTAGGAATGGTTTTGATTAGTAGTGGTGTTAAGGACACTGTGATGAGATTAACCAGGACTGAAGCAAATGGCAAACACTGGAGCAGTGTCGGGTATGGATTATGGAGGACGGAATATCCACCGAAGACTTTTGAGCAGGAGAATATCTGAATAGAGTTGATTTTGGCTGCATAGCAGGCATGCAGGAGGGTGCAGTTCCCCAGGTTTCTGAGTCTAAGCCCTAACTTAATCCTGAGTTGTTGCTCTCCTGTCTTTCTAAATGTAGCAACCATCCATCTATCCATTCATTTATTATCAGTCTATCTATCCATCTGTTAATTACCCATCCATCTATTTATTCATCCACTCGTTCCCTTATTTTCCTCCTCACCAGCCTCTAGTGTAAGATCCTTCTCTAGGGCAGAGACATTATGTTCTCTGCCATATTCCTGGTTTCTAGCATTGTTCCTGGTACATAGTAGGCCCTCAATAAATATTTTTGAGCAAATTCTCTCGCTGAGTATTCACTCACACATGTACACTTTGCACAGGATATTGAGTCCATTCTGCTCTACTCTTTGGGCGAGCCATAGCTGGTTATTTGAGAGGGGTCCCAGAATGCTTCTTCAGTAACCCAACAAAGTCCTAGAGAGATCCTTTCTCTACTAGTTTAGACAACAGCCTTGAGCTTTGAGAAGGGAGACCTGGAGGCTAGTCCCAGGCTAGTTTTGCAAAGACAAAGTATGTGGCCTTGAGCACTATCGTTTTCCCTTTGTTTCTTTGGCACAGAAATGAATATGCTTGGGACAAGAGAGCTTTGAGAGTCTTCAGACTCTGACAGGTCATAATTCTATAACCCTGATCCTTCCCATTATAGGGCAAATAAAACTATGTTAAAAAACTGTTTGGAGGCCAGGCAAGGTGGCTCACACCTGTAATCTCAGCATTTTGAGAAGCTGAGGCAGGGGGATTGCTTGAGGCCAGGAGTTCCAGACCAGCCTCGGCAACAAAGTGAGACCCTGTCTCTACAAAAAATAGAAAATTATCTGGGTGTGATGGTGCACACCCATGGTCCTGGCTACACAGGAGGCAGAGGCAGGAGGATCACTTGAGCCGGGGAGGTCGAGGCTGCAGTGAGACAGAGTCTCAGAAACAAGAAACAAAACAAAGCAAAAACCAACAAACCTGCTTGGATTCAATCAAAGGAAAGTTTCCCCAAATTCAGCAAGTTAATGTGTTTCTCAGCAACACGGAGTCTCCATAGCTGAGTAGCTAAGCATTATTCAGCTCTGGAATAGAATTCTGTTCTGGTAGTCCCAGTATGAGTGCATTACCCCATTCATAATTGGGAGAATCCAGCAGTGCCCAGAAAGCAACTTAATTGCTCTGAGACTGAGTTCCTTTTCCTGATTAAGTCACTTAATAAATGACCACATCAAGTAGCCTGAGGCTGGGTATTTCCAAGGAGGACCTAAATCCCTTTTAATTTTCAGGGCTGTGTGCTTTCCTTTTGCAGCCTCGAGCTGCTGTGCCCAGCCTGTCATCTGAGAAGCATTTCTTCAAGGTGTCAAAAGGACGTGCCATGCATTTGGAACGAGGGCTAAATTAAAACACCGTACAACACATAGTTATATAAATTGAAGTATTTGGGCGTTTCCTCCAGTATAAACTCATTTGGCAGTTTTTTCTGGAGCAGAAACACAATGTGCAATGGGACACTTGCCTGACGTTTACACCTCCCCACGTGCACACACATGCATGAGTGTACACATATGCACAAGTGCACACACAGTAAGGAAGGGAAGGGCAGGATCCCCTGAATTGAACATATTCATTTGGCCATAAGGATTTTGTTGCTTCAGAAGAGGCAAAGATTGGTGGCTGATAACTTGGCACTTCTAATTTTCATGCTTGCTTCTGAGAATGGCCCTGGGACTTGGTCCCCTTGCCTCTTGAGAGACTTGGATTCTGTGATGAACTCATATATCACGTTATATTTCTTACTTCTATTGTTAGTAGTTTTTGAGACGGAGTCTCACTCTGTTGCCCAGGATGGAGTGCAGTGGCACTATCTTGGCTCACTGCAACCTCTGCTTACTGGGTTTAAGCAATTCTCCTACCTCAGCTTTCTGAGTAGCTGGGATTACAGGCATGCGCCACAACGCCTGGCTATTTTTTGTATTTTTAGTAGAGACAGTGTTTCACCATGTTGGCCAGGCTGGCCTCGAAATTCTGACCTCAAGCGATCCACCCTCCTTGGCCTCCCAAAGTGCTGGGATTACAGGCGGGAGCCACTGCACCCAGCCATGTTATATTTCTTAACTCAGAGGGGAGAAGGAACTTAAGTGATTTTATCCAACTGCCTCAATTTTAAGATGAAGACACCAGTGCCCACTAGTGCATAGCCCGAGAAAGCCGGAGCCAGTGCCAGGCCCTAGGTTTCTCGGTTCTTTATACCGCATTCCCTACCCACCAATGTTTAGAGGGCATCATTTGCACCATTCAGCAAAGTGACTGTCCTTGTTGCTTCAGCTTTTGCTTTGCCTGGCAACTGGGCTGATGGGCACAGCCCGAACCACACAGCAAGGGCACTGTAGTAGCTAGTCTCCCCCAAAGCCCCTCAACCATGGGTCAGCCCTCCCAGAATTCACACCAGTCTCTCCTACACTAAATCTGGGCTGGCCCTTTTAATCATCAGAATGCAGCAAAGTAATACTTTGTGACTTCTGAGACTGGGTCATAGACAGCCTTGGACAGGAGTTCAGGGAAAAGCCACTACTGTGTAAGAAGTCTGATGCTCCAGACCACCATATCATGTGTAAGAAGTCTGCTACTCCGGACTGCCATATTGTGAAGGAGCTCAAACTAGCCATGTGGCAAGAATGTGTGGGATGTGTGGGGGCCATCATCTAGTGTTCCTACTATCCCTGCCCAGGTGCCAGACATGTGAGTGAAGAAGCCTTTTGGGACACCCAGCCTAACCGAGGCTTCAGATGTCTTCGGCTCCTGCTGACATCAGAAGAGACCCAAAGTGAGAACTGCCCAGCTGAGCCTATTCAACCCCCAGAACCATGTGAAATGTATTTATTTAGTTTTATTTTTAAATTAAAAAATTAAAAAATATTTTAAGAGACAGGGTCTCTTAAAATTCTGCTGCCCAGGTTGGAGGGCAGTGGTACAATCATAGCTCACTGCATAACTCAAACTCCTGGGCTCAAGCAGTCCTCTTGCCTCAGCCTCCTGAGTAGCTAGGACCAAAGGCATGTGCCACCACACCCAACTAATTAAAAAAATTTTTTTTGTAGAGACAAGATCTTGCTATTAAAAAAATTTTTTTTTGTAGAGACAAGATCTTGCTATTAATTTTTTTTTTGTAGAGACAAGATCTTGCTATTAATTTCTTTTTTGTAGAGACAAGATCTTGCTATTAAATTTTTTTTTTTTTGGTAAAGACAAGATCTTGCTATGTTTTCCAGGCTGGTCTTTAACTCCTGGCCTCAAGCTATCCTCTCACCTCAGCCTTCCAGAGTGTTGGGTTTAGAGGCATGAGCCACTGCACCAGGCTAAGAAATTTAAATAAATTGCTTTAAGCCACTGTTTTGGGGGTGATTATTACACAGCAATAGACACCAGAACTGGCACGAACACATGCCATGGTTTCTCTGCTGTGTCCTGCCTCTAGTCAGGGCCCCCTTTTTCCTTTCCTTCTGTCCCCAGTTCTCCTCTCCCTCATCCTGGAGTTATCCCAGCTCAGATAAGCCACAAGACAGAAAATTGAGAGCAGACTGCCTTGGCTGCTGATTTTACCCGAGGGAGAATACAAGTTCTGCGGCCAGCTGAGAACTCCCAGCTGCTCACAGCATGCTCTGAACCTGTGGGCTCTGGAGAGGCTGGCGGCTTTGCTTCTACTTCATGCTGGTGAGAGACTACCTCCACCACCTGCCAGGAGCTTTCAGATATGTTGCCATTTGCATTTCTGCTCTTTATCTAGTTCTGAAGGTTGTTTTTTCCTTTTCATTTAAAAAAGGCACTGTTTTCTCCAATTTAACTCTCACTGGGTGGGAGAGCCTAGGGCCAGCCCTTCTGAGACCAATGAGGGTGAAAGAGCTTCTGAGCCAAGCTCAGGTTCCAACCCAGGAATGAATGAACCTCTGGGGAGAAAACCACCAAACCTCCTGGGCCCTTTGCCCAGACTCAGTACCATGCTCCATCAACCTGTTCCTGGCCCTATGGGGTGGAGGGACCATCTGAGCTAAATGGACCAGGAGTTTACCTCTGAAAAGTCTGGACAGTGAGAGACGCTAGTAAACAGTTTCTGGGCACCCATCACTGCCAGGTGCTGAACTGGTTGCCTTCTCCTTAGGTATTTAACTGAAGGCTCCCTGAGATCAGGGGGCACCTGGCCCTGGATTGACCTCAGGCTGAACTTTGGAATGCAGCAATCACTCTTTTTCCCAATGGGATCCATCACAGTCTCTCGGAGATGCCTTCCAGCCCTGCCCCTGCACCAAGGTTCAGACGGGCTAGTTGTAGAGCTCCTGAGCTCCGAGGGCTGCTTCCCCTGCTCCCATTCCTGTGTCACCTATAGGAGGGTGGTAGATGTGGCAAATAAAAACACAGGTCACCTAGTTCAACTTGAATTCAGATAAACAAATACTTTTTAGTATAAGTATGTCCCATGCAATGTTTGGGATATACCTATGTTCAAAAAAATTATTCATTGGTTTACTTGAAATTCAAATTGAATTGGGTATCTTACTTTTGTTTTTTTTTTTTTTTTTTGAGACCGAGTCTCGTCCTGTCGCCCAGGCTGGAGTGCAGTAGTCCGATCTCAGCTCACTGCAAGCTCCGCCTCCCGGGTTTACGCCATTCTCCTGCCTCAGCCTGCGGAGTAGCTGGGACTACAGGCGCCCGCCACCTTGCCTGGCTAGTTTTTTGTATTTTTTAGTAGAGACAGGGTTTCACCGTGTTAGCCAGGATGGTCTCGATCTCCTGACCTCGTGATCCGCCCGTCTCAGCCTCCCAAAGTGCTGGGATTACAGGCTTGAGCCACCGCGCCCAGCCGGGTATCTTACATTTTATCTGGGAAGTCTAACCTATAGGGTTCTGCATAATTCTTCATCTGACTAAAGGGATTGTGCAGAGTAAACAGACAGTTGGAAGTTACTGATTTAGGTCAGCCCAGTTACTTTATTATTTTCCAGGAAAACTCAGAGAAGGAAAGTGACTTTCCCAAGCTCACCCAGGGAGCCAGTGCAAGTTGGAACTAGAAGCTGCTCTATTTCAAGTCTTTGCTCCAATGTCACCTTCCCAATCAGGGTACCTCTGATCTTCTCAATTTAAAATTGCACATCCCCCATTCCAGAGGACCTTCCCTGTTTTATTTTCTCCATATTTCCTTCCTTCCTTCCTTCCTTCCTTCCTTCCTTCCTTCCTTCCTTCCTTCCTTCCTTCCTTCTTTCTTTCTTTTTCTTTCTTTTTTTTCTTTTCTTTCTTTCTTCTCTCTCTCTCTCTCTCCTCCTTTTCCTTCTTCCTCCTCCTCCTCCCCTCTCTCTCTCTCTCTCTCTCTCTCTCTCTCTCTCTCGTATAATCTCTATGATGGGAGGGATCTTACTTGTTTTGTTCACATCTGTGTCCATAATGCCAAGAAAAGGGCCTGGCCCTGTGTTGACTCGAAGTACATATTTGTTGAAGGAGGAATGAAAGAACCTGGAGCTCAGCTCACCGCAGGAGCTCTTCTTCCAGGAGCCCTTGGCTTTCCCCATCATCTCCTCACTGCCCAAATCCGCCTTGGGGAGAGGGAATTGTTTGCAACAGCTTCCTTGGGGACCGTGTGAGGATGAGTTTTAGGGTGGAGTGAGGAAGGGCCGCCCTTGGAGTTTGCCCTTAAATCCCAACCCCTCCTGCCGTCCTTCTTGGTGCCCCAGCTGCTCTGGGGGCAGGCAGGAGAGTGAGTAGATGACTCCCAGGAGGGGAGAAGGAAGGGAGGAGTGTGTGGAGCGGGAGCTCTCTCTGCGGTAATGAGAACTCAGCCAACTGCAGTTTCTTCTCACAGCGCTACTGTCTGCTGAGAGTAGAGAGGCAAATGTGTCTTGGAAAGAGGTCTGGACTAGAGTTGGAAAGAGTTGATGGGGAATTTTCTCTTACTTCTCATGCTTGGGAGTCATTGCTGGCTTGGCGATCTCACACGGGGAGGGCTGAACCCCTTCTGCCATCTCCACCAGCTTCCAGTGGCACCGGACATAGTTCCCAGAACTGCCTTACCGCCTACGCCATTGAACTCACTGCGAGGTGAACCTTCTGGAGAGCACATCTCACAGGTTGGGGAGCCAGAGCATGGGGCCTATTCCTTCTCAGTCCGGGGGGGTTCCCCATTCCCTTCTCTTAGCTTCCTCTCTTGGAATCAATAAAAATAACAACAAGGCCTGGTGTGGTGGCTCACATCTGTAATCCTGGCCTTTTGGGAGGCCTAAGCTAGAGGATTGCTTGATGCCAGGAGTTTGAGACCAGCCTGGGCAAAATGATGAGACCTTATCCCTGCAAAAAATTTAAAAAAAAATTAACCAGGTGTGATGGCACATGCCTATAGTCCCAGCTACTCAGGAGGCTAAGGTGGGAGGATTGCTTGAGCCCAGGAGGTCGAGGCTGCAGTGAGCCATGATCGTGCCACTGCACTGCAGGCTGGGGCAACATCCTGTCTCAAAACAAAACAAAACAAACAACAAACAAAACCCCAAAACCAAAACAAATTAAAAAAAATCAGCATCTCCCTTTTACTGAGTCCTGGCAGACAGCAGCTATAGTGCTAAGTACATTGTATATATTAGTTTATGTATAATTCTAACAGTAGTGTGAGGCTAATACTACTTCCTATTTCCACCTAATAAAACAAGGAAACAGAGACCCAGAGAGATCAAGTTCCTTACCCAGAGTCACACAGAGAAGCGCCTGCACCTGACTCTACTCTTGTGGGAGGACCTCATCTCAGGGCAGGACAAGAATTCTACTTCTCTTTTTCTTTGCTACTGAATGACTCTGCTGTGACTTTGCAAGGCTTTTCTAAATTCTAGCCTCATTAGCTTAACATGAAAACAGATACCAACTGAGCTTTGCAGCCAGGGGTCCTGATTTATTCTGTTAATGTTTCCATTTATCAGCAGCTTTATTAACATGTTCTCTGAACATCCAGATTACAAAATTCATGAAGACTAGAATTCTTATGGAAACATGTCAGGGGATTACAGGTGAGAGTCGGTTCATTATCTTTCCTTTCCAAATGGAAATTGACCTTAATTGTGAAATATTAATCCACTTATTTTATGCATTACATGAAACCTTCATTTTTGGCATGCAGAGCAAAGAAGGCAGGTCTGTGGTTACATAATTGTTTTTAATTTAAATGCATCAGTTAATTAATACTTGCAAAAAACCCAAGGTTTTTCAGGAAATGTACAATTACAATCAATTTAAATGTACAGCTACATTAATATGGTGACAAGTCCAATAATAAAACCTAAATGATTGCAGGCAAGTGCTGAACAGATGTGTGAATAGGCGTGCAGGCTTTGGGTTGAGTACAGATCATGGTGGAAAGTGGGGCAAAGACTTCCACTCCTGGGCCCCTGCCTCCAGCCCCCAGTCCTAGGCCCCAGCATTAGCTCCAGCCGCTAGCCCCATTGTATGATTGGATGGCTAGCCCCCTGAAATAGGCCACAGATATACCTGCTCTCTATGTTTTGATTAATACACAACACACATATCTGGCACTAATCTCCTCATTTTATTTACTTCCTAGCTATCACAGAGAGTGATTTCTCAGTGCTGAGAGGGTAGGTGCCTCTCAAACTGTCTTTAGAGCCCAAAATGGTTAGAGGGGTCCAAGGAGCCCACCAGAGCAGAGATGACATGGACCAGGAAGGGTCCCTTCTCCTTCTCACCTCCCTTCTTCTTGGCCCTGCTGCCACCTTTCTGTAGAAATCATCAAGGTATCACCCAGCAGGTGCCACATAGGAGAGTAAACCCTGCACAGGAAATTGGGATTACTTCTGACTTGCTGTTTTCTTGGCAGCTGCGTGACCTTGGGCAAGTTCACTTGCCCTTTCTAAGCCTCAATTTTTCTATCTGTTCAATGGGGAATCATGGCAATTTTAAAATATGTTGTGCAAATTCTTGGGCACTCTTGCCATTGAGAGGTGGAAGTCAATGTCCCTCATCCTTGAATGTGGGCCAACCTTAGTGACTCACTTGAAACCAATAGAGTGCAGTTGAAAGTGACACTGCATGACCTCAGAAACTAAAATTAGAAAAGACCACACAGCTTTTCCCTGGTTCTTCTGGGATACTCACCTTCGGAGCTTCACCAGGGAAGAAGTTCAAATACCCTGAGGCCGGCATGCTGTGGGGAAGCCCAAGCCACAGGAAGAGGCCATGTGTAGGTGCTCTGGCCAATGTGCCCAGCCAAGGTCTCAGTTGACAGTGGGCACCAACCAGTAGGGGACTCCATCTTTTAGCTGAGGGCCCAGATGTCATGCAGCAGAGTCAGGAGTATAATACCTTCATTTCCAAATGTGCTGGGTTGCTGTGAGGTACAAATGCAACTATATACAAGAAAGCCTTTGAAAAGGTGATATAAAGATAGTTATTATTTTTGTGGCTATTTTTACAATCAGGTTTAGTCCTGCGTTAGGTTATATAAGGAGAATACAAAAAAGAAGAGATAAGATCTTTGCTCTCAAAGAATCTATTCTAGTTGGAAGGGAGAAGACCAAGAAACAGAAAGTAACAGCAAATAGTACAGAATATGGCTAAAAGGACCAGGTGTGAGGGGCAGATTAAGTGCTGTAGTTGTTGGTGGGAGGAAAAAGGGGATGGATGGACTGAGAAAGGTTCCTTGGAAGATGTGTGTACCTTGAAGGATGGGAAAGATTTGGGTTGCTGGAGAGGAGGTGGGGCAGGGGGAGAGGTCTTGGGAAACCACTTGAGCAAAGGCACAGACAAGGAAGGCTTGTCATGGTGAAGAGAGGGCTGCAGATTGAGGGAACCTACGTGTTAAGCCTGGATGAGGTCCCCAGTGTCAGCCGGGAGTCAGGGAAGCTTTCCAAGTGTTTTCTGAATCCCTGTAAGGAGGATTTCACAGCTCCTCTGTCTTGGCCTTCCTGATATCACTGTGGACCTTTTCTCGGAGGCAAGGAAGCAGCCTCCTGGCTCAATGACCCCCTTCTCTAGAAACTTCTTCCCTTGCCCCTTCTTGGTATCTCTATCTCTGCTCCTGCCCCTGACCTGCTGGCCAAGCTGACTGACCTTGGGATTACACCCAATCAAGCTGGGATAGTCTGATTTTTCTTCCCCAGGAGTTTTGTAACTTTGATCCACTGAAGCCATAAGTTGGCACCAGGTGCCCTGGAAAGTCCACAAATCCTGCTGCTCAGGCCCCACTGCCCTGCTTCCTTTTCACCCGGGGTGCAGCTTTTTATTGCATTCTGATAGTTCTTCTAGAAATCTTCTAGTAAATATAAAATATTCTCCTTGCCTTCTGGATTGTTTATTTTCTTATTTATTTAGCCAACCACTGTTGGTGTCCGGTACTAGTGACCACAATCACCTTAACCAATACCAGCCACAATTGAAGCATGGCTTAGTGCTGAAGACGCCAAGCCTGCACTTGAATCTTGCCATCACACTCACCAGCTGTGTGACTTTGGGCACATTGCTTTTTCTCTGAGTCCCAGTCTCCTTATCAAAATCATGAAAATAAGCCCCAATGCATAGATTAATTGTGTAGATTTTTGGAGATAATCTATGCTTGGCATGCATTACATTCTGAAAAAAACAAAACAAAACCACTAGCTGCTGTTATATTACAATTTGAGTTTAAAGGGTTGCAAGTAGGCTCCCTGGAACTGGGAGTTCCCATTTACCATGCTTGGTGTAGCACATTGATAACAAACACAGACGACAAAGGGGGCTATGCTGATTTTTAAGTGGCCTTTTGACATTCAGTGAAAGGCACTTGACCTCTGACAGCAGATTAATTTCTAGAACAGCGTCCCAGGCTTGGTGTCCATTCTGGATTATCCAGCTCTTTACATCAAAAGGGGAGTCATGTGGGCTGGCCAGCTCTGTGGACTGGAGCGGAGTCTGAACTGATGAGGTCAACGCTTGAGGATACAAGCTGAAGAAGTACTTTCTAGGCCATAGAATGCACCCTCCTTTTAGCCATCCAGTATGTGCAGTAAGGATGCAGTCAATGGCCTGGAAAAGTATTTCTCACCTGGAGGAGAGTGTGGTTGGCTCCATGGAACCCCTCACCACTGCTAAAAGAGTCCAGAATGTTTGCCCCTAGCTGAGTGTTTGGCAGGGGTTGTTAGTCCACTGGGGTTTCGGGTACTGAGGTGTCTGGGGTATGAGACTTGGAGATAGTGTGAGAGAATTTTGCTGCTTGTAATACAATAAAACTCCAAGTAGATTTAGCTCTGCAAGGGCTTTCTTGATGTGGGAAAAACAACTGGGACTAAGCGGCCCTTGTGTGTCAATGCTAGTCATTCTTGGGGCTTGCCACCACCCACCTCACTGCCACCCCTTGGCTTCTGCTACCTTCCTAGGCCCAGTGGCTAAGGTTGCTATTTTATTCTTTTTTCTTTTTCCTCTTTTTCTGGGACAGAGTCTTGCTCTATTGCCCAGGCTGGAGTGCAGTGGCACGATCATGGCTCACTGCAGCTTGGAACTCCTGGCCTCAAGTGATGTTCCCACAGCAGCTTCCTGAGTAGCTGGGACTACAGGTGTGTGCTACCATGCCTGGTGTTTTTTTTTTTTTTTTAGTAGAGACAGGATCTTACTATGCTGCTCAGGCTGATCTCAAACTCTGGGCTCAAGCAATCCTCCCGCTTTGGCCTCCCAATGTGCTGGGATTACAAGTGTGCCCCACCGCACCCAGCCCGAGGCTGCACTTTCAATGCCCTGGTCCCACTGGGCACAAACCCTTTGTCTTATCTCCCTTTAGCTCAGCTGTGGCAGCTGGAATTTCTCAAAATCTTCTGGAAATCTTGAGGACCCAGAAAATCAGAGTAGAAGAAGAGTAAAAACCAGACTGGCTTCAGGAGAACGGGGACCTCCTGCCCACCTGTTTTATTCCCAGAGGGTCCCAAGAAAAGATTTATTTCTCCCTTCTTGTCCCAAAGGGTTGGGCCACCTCTGCAGGCGCTTGCTGGCTTTCCTTCTTAGCTTCCTCTGGGCTTTCTCCAGGGAGTGGGCACTAAATCACCATCCCTACCCAGGCAGCCTCTCCTTCACAGCTTAGCCCTACTAAGTTCTCCCTTCATGTGTAAGGTTGGAAGGACCCCAGGAAAAACCTCGGCTCTTCAGAGGAGGCTCTGTCTCCCACAGACTGGAGGCAACCCTGGCTCCATGCAGGTCTGCTGTTGAGGCAGCAGCTATCTAAGTATTACCCACCAAGTCCAGAGGGCTGTTTTCTCACAGAGGTTTTAGGTGCATGTTTCTTTCATTGGAAAACTAAAATTCAAATGAGGTTAAATGACATGCCCAAGGTCACTGACTGATGTTGAAATTAGGGTTCAATTCATGTCCACCGAGGGCAAGCCTTGTTCTCTTTACCTTATACATTCACCCTGAGATTGTATTGTTTCATGCCTGTCTTCCCCACTTCTCTCTCCTCTCTTCCCCCAGAATTCACTGTCCCATGACCAAAGTTCTTGGAACTACTTTGATTTACAGATGGAGGAAACATTTACAGAAACTCAGTGGACACTCAATAAGTCTCAGTTGAATGACATTGACAGAAAGAGTTGTTGATAATCGTAGAGATAATAATGCCACTAAATGATCCATTTTAAAGGGGGCAAAGTCTTTCTGAAAAGGAATAGACAGCAGTGATTTAAAATCTGATGACTTTGTGGGCCCAGGGTAATTTTTCCATGGTATTACATTCTGGCTTCTGCAGTGACTTTGGTAAGGGGACATACCTATTTCACAAGAGTAGAGGATAACATAATAATTAATATTAAACATTTTTCTTTGAAGGTTCTGCAATTGAGTAACAAAAACCAGCAAAGGTTTAGTGTGAGAAGCCAGGGAATCATGGCCATAGGAATAACGTTCATATTTAATTGATTTAAATGACAGCCTCAAATACAATGCGATTAAAAGAAATACAACAAACATGTGGTGGAGTTTAGAGCATCTGGGTCTGTTTAAATTGCTCTTGTTTCTCAAGATCAAGGGTATTACTGATAAAAACAAAAATCTTTGTAATCACTAAATTTAATCCAACTAACGATGATGAGAAGACCGTTGTAAACATGAAACATAACTTGGGAACTAAATCTTACATATTTTCCTTGTTGGGAAAGGCATGTTTTCAGTCACTTGCACTGGAGAACGCTGCAGGATCAGCAAGGCAGGGCTTATGGGCTAATCAGTTGCCAGAGAGAGAACCCCAACCAGCTGGCACTTCAGAAGGATGGAATTGTTAGTCACAGCAACCCTAAACAGTGGCAGGGAATTACCTCTGGTATCATAAAACCTGTAGGAGGAAAAGAAGCAGCTGTGCATCTTTCCTTCCCTTCCTTCCTTCCTTCCTTCCTTCCTTCCTTCCTTCCTTCCTTCCTTCCTTCCTCCCTCCCTCCCTCCCTCCCTCCCTCTCTCCTTTCTTCCTTCCTTACTCTCTCTTCTTTCTTCCTTTCCTTTCTCTTTCTCTTTCCTTTCCTTTCCATTTGCTGAGGCTGGGCTCACATGCTCCTCCTGCTTCAGCCTGCTGAGTAGCTGGGACTACAGGCATGTACTACCATGCCCAGCTTCAACCTCAGCATTTCTTACATTTTTCCTTTGCATCCACAGCAAAGCTGACCAGTCTTTTCTGAACCCCATATCCTAATATGACCACAATTTCCCTGAAACTTCAAAGCACTGTGTTTCCTCCTCTTTGACACACACATCTGTTCAACTTTGTACTGACTTAGTTGTGTTTCTTACATCCTATTTAGGTAATACGCTCCTTGAAGTCAAGGGCTTTCTTACTCTTTCTTTACTTTTTACCTCTGCAAATCTTGCACAGGGCCTCACAGTGATAAGTGCTCAAATTGCATACTTGTTGGATTAACTTGGATACCAGACTTCAAGTGCAATGCATTGAGATGAGCTGAACTTTGTCCCTGCCACTGCTTCTGGTTTGGGGGTCCCCATTATACCTGGCTCTCAATCTCTGGAGAGGCCTGAGGAACAGGAAGATGATCTTTAGGTTCTGGTGGTTGTAAGAAACGGAGACTCACTCAAGTAACTTCAGGAGAAGGGAGGATGGCCTAGGCCAGAATGTGATGTAGAACCAAGGAAGCTGGCATAGAGTTTTCTCCCATAGGTGGCCTGGTCTCTTTGTATCCCCATGTTTCTGCTGCTTTTTGTGTGTTTTTTCCATTCTCCTTCTGGTAACTCTTTGAGTCTAGCTTCTGTTTACTTATAATAATTTCTGTTCCCATGTAACTTTGGCTTTTGCTAGATCATCATGGCTTCTTTGGTTTCTTCATCTGTTACAAATGTTCTGTTTTAGCCTCATTGGTGATTACATCCTTCACTTGGCATACCTTGGTTCAAATACTTTGGAAAGAGACTAGGATGGGCACAGCTCATCTTTGGGCAGGTGTCTGCCCCTGGTCCAATCAGCAATTCCTGGGCTCAAGATATGGAAAGGGCAGGTCATTCAGTGCAAAACCATAGCTTCTTAAAGATTATGCATAACACAAGTAACTTCTTTCAGAATAGCATTGAGGGTGTGGCAGGCATTCTGAGACTGGGTCTGTCCAGTTTTGGGATATCCTCCAGGGCTGTCTTTTGCTGCTATGTTGGGAACCAGAGCACAAGTAAATGCAGGAATGGTCAAGAGAAAGAACCTTCTAGTCATCCGGAATCTGTATCATCTCACAACATCACATCTTCCTTTCCCCAATACACACCCTCACCAGAGTGTTTCCTGACATGAGATGTGTAAAGAGGGACAAGATGGAAGAAAATCAGCAAACCGAGCAGACTTAATATTAATGTGAGGAAGCGCTGTGTATTTTACAAGTGAGAACATCAGTCTCCACTAGGAAGATCACAAGGAGAGAAAAAGAAGATAGAGCCACGAACTCAATTCCTAGCCAGTTCAGAGGGTGAGAGAAGCCAGGCCCTTAGGATGCTGAAAGGAGAATCTAATAAAATGGCAATTGGTGTAACCAAGAGTACCTATAGCTTTAGATGTGAGAATGAATTTTAAAAGGCTGAGTACTGATTTTCCAACACTAGTACAGTGTTGACCAACAGAAGGGACACCATCCTAGCCTTTCCATTTGCAGTTTCAAGTGAATTTCATAAATTACCAATGAATTGCTCCTTTTTGCAATGCCTGAATTTTCTCTGGATATGTATATGGAGATATTTTAAAAGGAAAAAGCAAATAGTTACAGATCAACCTTTATTCTGTATTTAGAAGCGACTGCAAAGTCCTTCCTTCCTTTCTTCCTTCCTTCTTCCTCTCCTCCCTTATTCTTTTTCCTTTCTTCATTACTTCTTTCCTTCCTCCAATATTTGTGAACATCTCTTTTGTGTAAGTCAGAGTATGCATAAATAGAATTTTTATTCAACAGCATAAGAAATACAAATATATACAGTAGTACAATAAATCCAACATTTATTAAAGGCTTTCTGTGTCCTAGGTGCTATTCTAAGCTTCTTACATATATCAGAGTTAATCCTCTCAATGGCCTTAAATGTGAGTACCAATATTATCCTCTCTTGTAAAAAAAAAAAAAAAAAAAAAAAAAAGTAAAGGAGTAAGTGGATCAATGACTTTCTCAAGATCATTGTCTTAATCTGCTAGGGGCTACCATAACAAAATACCATAGACTAGGTGGCTTAAACTGCAGGCATTTATTTCTGGAAGCTGAGGAGTCCAAGATCAAGTGCAACTGATTTGGTTCCTGGTGAGGGCTCCCTTCCTGGTTTGCAGACAGCTGCCTTCTAACTCCATGCTTACATGAAGTTTCCTCAGCGAGTGATTTCTCTCTCTCTACTTACAAGGCAACTAATCCCATTTTGACAGCCCCTTCCCATGACTTAATTTAATCCTAATTACCTCCCAAAGGCCTCATTTTCAATGCTGTCACAATGGAGGTTAGGACTTCAGCATATAAATTTGGGAGGGAGGACACCAACATTAAGTCTCTAACAATCATACAGTCAGAAAAGCGGAAAACAAAACAATCAACTTCAATGTTAGTAGAACCATAAGCAGTGTGAGTGGACCACTCAGGCCATTGTGGGATGTGGAGGAGAGGAGCTCAGGGGGAAGGAGAAAGAGGAGGAAGAGCCTGCATGTCTGCTCACAACTGACCCAGAATGGCTTTCTGGAGGGAGAAGTTTCAAGAGGAGAGTACGGGAGAATAGTCTACCCGGGAGAATAGTCTACCACAAGCACAGGTCATTAAGGAATGTGGAGGCTATTAGGTTCAAGCCCTGAGCTTGAGTCCTGCCTTTACTACTTCCCACCTGAATAACCTTGGGCAAGTCCTTTATCCTCTCTTTCCGCAGTTATGTAGACCATTTGAGGAGGCATCTTGTATACTGTGAAAGGCCATTTGGATATTTCATTTGAAATGGCCATAGCCAGGTGAGATATAATTTGAGCAAAACTGATTTCTGTAGCAGTGGCCAGCCCTTGGTCTGCACTGTAAGCACAGGCCTGGACCACAGTCCGCAACCAAACTGTGTCTACTTGTGTCAACCCATTCCCTTTGATAAAGCTGAGTCCCCATAGGTCATGGGACCTGGACCAGTCACTGGAGGAACACTCAGGAAGAGAGAAACCAATGGGCTTCCTCAGGAGAATTTGCTCCAGGACTGTTACCATTTCTCCCAGACTAGTGACTTCTAGGCCTTCTTAAGAAATTAGTGAGGCAAGCCTGCTTGTGGTAAGATAAAAGAGAAGGAAAGACAGTCACAAAGGACCACATATTCTATAATTCCATTTACACAAAATAGGCAAATCCACAAAGACAGAAAACCAATTTGTGGTTACCAGAAGCTGGGAGAGAGGGAGTGATTGCTGTGGGTATGGGGTTTCTTTTTGGAGTGATGAAAATATTCTGGAATGAGATTGTGGTGATGGTTGCACAACCTTGTGAATATACTAAAAACGATTGAACAGTACTCTGTAAAAAGATGAATTTTGTAGTATATGAATTAAATCACAATTTTATAAAAGTTAAGAGAGGAGGCCCCCAGCAAGGTTCCTATTGTGGGAGATTTCCTTATTGTGGATGTCCCTCTGAGTGGAGGGGACACTACAGGGACCCAGAGCTTCAAAGAAGGTAACCCTCTGCAGGGTATGATGGGGACAACTCTGAGGGGGATTCACAGACAGGTCCCTGGCACAGACGGCCCATGGGAAGAGAGGCAGATAGGCCTGAGGCCAGGTCTTCCCTGAGCAACAGTCCCCAGAAGACCAAAGTGATGTCAGTGTGGCAGAGGGCACACGGGGTGGGGGGAATTCCTGCCTCTGAAAGTCCACCCCAAGCACTTTAAGATGGGCATTGGAAGAGGAAACCATGACCCAGACTGGGCACGTAGCTTGTGGTTTGGTGGGAGGAAGGGCACCGTGCTCGTGTCAGCCCCAGTCTAGTGTGGAGGACTTGAAAGGCTGCCTGGACGCTTTGCAGCTTTGCTTGTGGCTTTACCTACAGCACACGCACACCCTCTCCTCCCTTTAGTGGAGGTCTTGGGAGGAGAAATTTTGTATTTTTTTTTAAAGAAAATATAGCAAGTATTCATTGTGATCTGCGAACTCAGGTACACACACACACAGAAATCACTTTATATATTTTCTTTAAATCAACTTAATTCCAACTCTAAACCCTTATCCGGTGGGCTGGTGGGAAATCCATTATGGGCTCCACCTACCACCTGGCCTTGGGCAGCATGAGGATCTAGGAAGTTTATGTGGTGTCTGGAGAAGAGGAAGTGCCTCCAACCCTTAGTGAATCAAACTCCAGGCATGAGCGTTCCCTTGAAATCTCATGGCATGGGGCAGGGGTCTTGGATAGGGCAGGGACTCTCAGTTTTCCCTGCTGAGATCTTACCACCTCCCTAGGAAGTTGCCCTGAGCTACGTGGGAGACCCCGCTGCCGCAAGACACACCATGGCCTGTTTTATCCATTAGATACTAAAGCCCGAGAGCTTTGCAAGGGCTTAAAAAATGTCTGATCATTGGAAGAAAGTCCATGGGCTTCAAAATTTAAAAAGAGAACTGCAAAATGGAAATAAACACATGCTTAATTGTGTTTACAAAATCTAATGCTGTCATCTTCATTAATTGTTAAACTTAATATTCTTGAAAACATCATTCTATTTGAAAACAATTTGCTAGTTTATTTCACTTTGCAAGAATTTCTGAGTATAATAATGTTGGCTAAGGGGTCATTCTTGGTCAGGAAAAAAAAAAAAAGCAACACCAAGGAACAACTTCTGGAATAATGAAGAAATGATATTCAAACTATGCCAGGTTTCTTTTTTTTTTTTTTTTTTTTGAGACAGAGTCTCGCTCTGTCGCCCAGGCTGGGGTGCAGTGGCCGGATCTCAGCTCACTGCAAGCTCCGCCTCCCGGGTTTAGGCCATTCTTCTGCCTCAGCCTCCCGAGTAGCTGGGACTACAGGCGCCCGCCACCTCGCCCGGCTAGTTTTTTGTATTTTTTAGTAGAGACGGGGTTTCACTGTGTTAGCCAGGATGGTCTCGATCTCCTGACCTCGTGATCCGCCCGTCTCGGCCTCCCAAAGTGCTGGGATTACAGGCTTGAGCCACCGCGCCCGGCCTATGCCAGGTTTCTTAAAGCAGGGCTTCTCAGATACTAATATGTGCCCATGAGTCACACCACCTGAGGGTCAAGTTAAAATGCAGATTCGGATTCAGTAAGTCTTAGGTGAGGTAAAGCTGATATTAGTAGTCTCCAGACCACAGTTTGTTTAGCCAAGTTCAAAAAGTGCTTTCATTTACCGCTTTTATTCAAGAATGACAGTACCCTCAGCTGACCTGAGGGTTAAGCGGAGTCCTCCGGCCCCATTAGATAATGGCACTTAGATACTGACCCCTCTTTCCACCGGGGTCTCACTGACCTTCTGTGTCAGCATGCTTATTCCAGCTCCCAGGCCTTTGCTCCGGCCATTTCTCTGCCTGTAAAGAATGCCCCCCGCTTCTAATCTCTGCCAAGTGAGAGCCCACCCACCCTTCAGTATCCAACTCCACTGCTTCCTCTATGAAATTCGCCCCAAACTCGCAGCCGGTATTGCTCCTGTCCTTCCCTGAATTCAGCATTTGTAACCCTCAGTTTGGCTCTGATTATACACTCCGTCCTGGTTTTAGATAACCCTTTTGAAGATATCTGTCTTATTTCTCCAACTAAGGTGTGAGGCCCTGGCGGACAGTGTTAATGTTTCCCACTTTTTCTGCAGTCTAGACGTGGCCCTGCCATTTATTTGCCACATGATCTTAGAAAAATCACTTCCCTTCTCTTGGGTCCTTCATTTGTAAAATGAGTCAAACTAACTTGAGACCTCTGAAGGTCTGTCTGCCTCTAAAATTCCTTGGTTCCATATGGTTCTGACTGCTACACGTTGCCTAGGACATGGTTGACATTCAAGAACACACCTAGTAGATTTAATTAAGTTGAAATTTCCAGCAAGGAAAGGCTATATGTCTCCAGAGAGGCCCGGGATGAATGGCCCCAGGCAAGGCAACACATTGTGGTGTGGGAGGGGCTCCTCCTTCCCGTGCCCTACCCCGCTTCTCCTAGGCCTGTCTTCGGTGTCTGGAATTTGCCATTTCTTCTCAGTACCAGGCTTTCCCTTCTTGTGTTCTTTACCAGGAACACAAAGAAAACAAAATATGATGAGGGAAATGTGGGCCCAGGGGTGTGAGAAAGGCGGGGCCGGGGGGCGGGCGGGAAGGAAGGACAAGAACAGAACCCGAGGTCATAATCTGGAGGAATCAGACATTTCAGAAATCATCTGTCACAGCACCCCGGCCACCAGAAGATGTAAATAAATTAAGGTGGTAATTCCATCTCAGATTTGCGGTGATGTGAACAGCCCTTCCAAGCCCAGCTCTCACGGTGTGTGTCACCCACATGCCTTGATGGAATTAGAGCCCTAATTTATTTATGGTTGGGGATATGCTATTCCTTATGGCATTGCAATTGTCTTTATTTTATAGGCTGCTTGAAGCAATTTAATATGGTTGGATCCCGCAGAGGATGCATACTGACAGAAAGTCAACAAGTGAGAGCTGGCTTGCTGGGGGCACCACAGCACTCACGCCTTGTGGACAGCCTGCTGCCCAGGGCTGTGGCTGGCCCACCAGAATCAGGGTTTTCTTCTCATCTCCCTCAGGGAGCAGGGAGCTCTCCCGTGTGATAATGAGCAGCAGTCGCAGTGGCGGCATTCTTCACAGAGACCTGGCCAGAGCAACTCGGAAACCAATCCCCGGCGGGATCAAAGAGGGTCAGACTTCAAGAGGATGACTCCATGCTCACAGTTGAAGCAGGTCTTTGTTCAAACTATTCCACACCTGAAAAGAGGACCTAGAGCATCAAGCGCTGTGGAATAGTGTAAGGATTTGGAGTCAGGATTCCTGGGTGCAAGTCTTGATTTTGCCACTGTGTTGTCCTGTGCAACTTACTTAGCTAAACCTCAGTCCTTATGGGTAAAATGAAAATAATGTTATCTACCGCAGAAGGTTGTTGGGATGTCCAGATGACAATGCAGTAAAGGGTTGGTCATCTCTGAGTCAGCTCCTGAACTCCCAAGGAAACCCAAACTCAAGACAACGAAGTCCCCTACTGCTACCCTGCATCCCTCGCCCCTGAACCCATGGTCATGATGGGGACTGACTGAGTGCTGACATTGGACTTCTCCTGGCTACAATGCAGGGGGACCTTAGACTCTTTATGGGCCAGGGTTCTCTCCTCCCTTGTAACCTCTCCTTCCACCCCTCTTCCAATAAAATGTAGAAGTAGCACACATTTTATTTATTTCGTGGTTTCATACCTTAATTCGTCTTTCTTGAGTGCACTGTAAACACTCATTATGTCTTGGAGCAATATACTTCTTTTTAGGCTCCAAGTTTCTAGTATGTTCTGAGGTCTCACTGGAGGAAGAAACAATGAAGTGCATTAAGAACTGTACACTAAGAGTTAGAAAACTTACTACATCCTAATTGCTATGGCTGTGGCTATGTAAAGAAATAGTCAAATGAAAAATAAGTAAATAAATATTACACAACTGTCCACCTTAGCGTACGTGGCAATTTCTTCACCTATGAAATGAGGAGTTTTGACCAAATGACTCTGACAGGATAATATTCTATAGATGTATAGTGTATTCTATCATAGGCAAATATGTTATATAGGGTCCACTATCTGTAGCAGACACCATTCATTTTTTTTAAATTTTACGTTAAGTTCTGGGATACATGTGCAGAGCGTGCAGGTTTGTTACATTGGAATACATGGGCCATGGTGGTTTACTGCACCTATCAACCCGTCATCTAGGTTTTAAGCCCCACATGCATTAGGTATTTGTCTTAATATTCTCCCTTTCTTTGCCTCCCACCTCCCGACAGGCCCTGGACACCACTAATTAACCACAGCACTGTTCTCCTGTGCTTCAAACAATCCCTTCCCAAATCATGTTACCACATAAGATGAAGCCCATTTGCCACCTAGGTATACTCATTCAATCATCAAGCTATTGTTTAATAACCTTCTTTATTTTCTTCTTTAAACAGTTCATTTTTCCATCTCCCCTATTTCCTTAGTTTCCCCACTGACCGTTACCCTGAGGGAAGTTCCATAAGAAAACTACAAAGTGCAGTGGATAAAAATATTTTTGGATGAAGAATGAGGAATGGCATTATGGAAAAGGTGGCTCTTGAAATATGATTATTTAAACAATACTAATAACCACTTCCATGTAGCAGACGGCTTGCCCCCTGCCAGGTACTGAGTCTGCCCGTGAACTTATCGGTGCTGACAACAACATTTTCAGGTACAGTAGTTGTTATTTTTTCCATCTTACAGGTAAAGAAGCTGAGACTCAGAGGAGTTAAATCACTTGCACAGGCCAGGCACAGTGGCTCACGTCTGTAATCCCAGCAATTTGGGAGGCGAAGGCAGGAGGATCTCCAGAGGTTAGGAGTTCAAGACCAGCCTGACGAATATGGTGAAACTGTCTCTACTAAAAATACAAAAGTTAGCCAGGCATGGTGGTGTGTGCCTGTAGTCCCAGCTATTTGGGAGGCTGAGATAGGAGAACTGCTTGAGCCCTGAAGGCAGAGGTTGCAGTGAGCTGAGATCATGCCACTGCACTCCAGCCTGGGTGACAGAAGTGAGACTCCATCTCAAAAAAAAAAAAAAAAAAAATCACTTGCTCAGGGTCACACAGCATGTCCGTGTCAGAGCTGGGACTTATCTTTGAAACCATGGTGGATTTTCAAGGTAGAAGTAGAGGGAAGGGCAGAAGAGGACCCAGAAAAAGGAAAGTATTTAACTGTTAATTTATTTCTCTTTCAATTTTTATTTTAGGTTCAGCGGGTACATGTGCAGGTTTGTTATATGGCTATATTGTGTGCCACTGAGGCTTGGCGTATGAATGACCCTATCACCCAGGGAGTGAGCATGGCGCCCGACAGGTAGTTTTTCAATCCTTGCCCCCTCCTATCCTCTCCTCTCTGGGAGTTCCCAGTGTCTACTGCTCCCATCCTTATGTCCATGTGTGCTCAATGTTTAGCTCCCGCTTGTAAGTGAGAACATGCGGCATTTGGTTTTCTGGTCCTGTGTTAATTCACTTAGGATAATGGCCTCTAGCTGTATTCATGTTCCTGCAAAGGACATGATTTTTTTTTTTTTTTTGAAATGGAGTCTTGCTCTGTCGCCCAGGCTGTAGTGCAGTGGTGTGATCTCTGCTCACTGCAAGCTCCACCTCCCGGGTTCATGCTGTTCTCCTGCCTCAGCCTCCCAAGTAGCTGGGACTATAGGCGCCTGCCACCACGCCTGGCAATTTTTTTTTTTTTTGTATTTTTTAGTAGAGACGGGGTTTCACCATGTTAGCTAGGATGGTCTTGATCTCCTGACCTCGTGATCCACCCGTCTAGGCCTCCCAAAGTTCTGGGATTACAGGCATAAGCCACCATGCCTGGCCAATTTTTTTTTTTTTAAATCACACACACACACACATACACACACACACACACACACACACACACACACACACACACACACACACACACACATTATCTTTATCCAGTACATCATTGATGGGCATCTAGGTTGATTCCATGTCTTTGCTATTGTGAATACTGTTGTAAGTGAATGTGTCTTTTGGTAGCACTAGGTAACTGTTTAAAACATACCGTAGTTAATATGCTGTTGATCTATGCATGAGATGAGCACACAGAGTAACTGGCCCATTTGAAAGCAGACCTGTGTATCCCAGAGCAGAGAGAGTCACCTAAGGTCACTGAGTGCTCACCCAGGCCGTGAAGAAGAATCAAGGAATCCCCAAGGAAACTTCTGTAGACTGGAAGGCCAATGCCTCAATTTCTGCATTCTTGCTACAGAAGGGGGCAGGCCTCAATGCAGGGCTTGTGTGCTGCCTCTGCTAGATGGGTTTGAGGACCAGCAATGTCCAGATAGGCAGGTTCCAGGATGGAAAAAGGGCTCACCATTTCACGATGCGAAGAAGGGTCCTGCCTCTTTGTGGTCAGAGTAGAGAATAGAATGCAGAGAGGTTGGTGGTGTCCTGGTGGAACCAGGGATGTGCTAGCTTTAGTAATGTCGTTCTCTGATCTCTCCAGGTCAGAAGCTGAGAGGGGTGTCTCATTCAATGGCCCGTAAAAGTCCAGCTACTAAGAGGTGAGTTGGTGTGACCAGGTCAGGCTGAGCCAAGTTAGTGGGAGATAGAGGCTGTTCTGCAAAGTAATTTCCTGAGGCAGCTCTGAACATTGCGGGCAGGGGCTAGGGGATAAAGGACAGTGTGAAATTCTACTGGGAAATTACTGAGCAGGACAACCCCGTAGTGTTCCTTCCAAATGCCTGAGGGGACAGGGGGCAGTGGTGGGTGGTCCCATGAGCAGTGGGTAAAGAAATTGGAGGCCACTTCCAAACATGTCGCTAAGAGCATTTCAGGGCCTTCTGCATGAAGGGCAGAATCAGAAAATGGCTCACCAATGGCTGCCCAGTGTGGATGACTGGCCAGTGGTTGTCTGAGATGATGGCTGGTACCCTCCTCTGGGGAAGATGAGGATAAATGGCTTATGTTCCAGTGAAAGAGATTTGAGAGGTATCCTGAGGGTGAGAAGCCTTGTTCCCTGAGTACTCCCCACCCTGGCTCGAGTTCCTGAGGGCTGCACATCCCCTGTCCCTTGAGTAGAACACAAGCATGGACTTTTTTCCCAGGTGGATTTCAGGCTTCTCGAAGGACCTCAGCCCCAAGTCCCTCTTGACTTGGAGATGTGGCAGACCTTGCGTCCTTTTCTTTTTCCCACCCCACCCACCTATGCCTTTCCTGTTATCCCTGTGTCCAGGCCCTCCTTGATGGCCAGCGCTCTCCAGGTAGACACACCTGCAGGTCTAGCCACTCTGAAGGTTGCTTCGTGTTCACTATGCGTAGAATTCCCGTCTGTCTCTTTGTTCATTTATTTGGCGTTTATTGAGCATGTCTGCTATGTTCCATCAGGCAGGCATGTCATATGGACACCCTCGTGTAACACAGGGGGAAGAACAGCCAGAGTGATTGCTTTAAAACTTAAGTCAGATCAAGCCATTCCGCACGCCCCACTCCCAACTTCGCCCATCCCTGCAATCATCTCACGCAGAGCAAAAGCCAGAGTCCTTAGGCACCTGCGAAGCTGTGCACTCTGTGATCACTCCTGCTCTGCACGGCCTCCCCGACGTCCCCACAGTGTCTCCTCACTCTGCTCCGGCCATGCTGGCCTTCTCAGTGTTTCTGCAGCTTGCCAGGCACTCCCCTGCCTAAGGGCCTTTTTGCACCTCAGCCACATCACTCACCCTTTCACCTCCTCAAAGCCTTTGCTCATATGCCACCTTCCTAGAAGACCTTCCCAGCATCTGTTGTCAAAAGGTCTCCCCCAAAACCCCCTTCCTTCTAACACCCCCTTCCCGGCTTTAGTTTTCTCTGTAGCACTTTTCAGCATGTGATGTGCTATATATTTTTGCTTACTTAAATTGCTGATTGCCTGCGTCAGGCCACTAGATGTGAGCCACATGAGGGCAGGCATTATTGCCTGTTTTCGTTCAGTACAGCAGTGCCTGGCACACAGTAGCATTCAATAACTAGTTGTTGAGCTGGAGACTTCGGCTCTGATCCTGAATAAGGCATTAACTAACCATGTGTTATTGGGCCAATCAGTTCCCCTCCCTGGGCCTCAGTTTCTTCATTTTAAAATGACACATGGAATAGGTAACTCCCCTGCGTTCCTTCCCACTACAGAGTTGGTCCTGTGAGAAGCCGCACAAAGTCCTTGTCTTTAGGGAACCTGGAATGTAAATAAAGAGGCTCAAGACAGAACGTACCAGTCTGTAAATGTGTTGCATAGACAGTGAATGTCCGGGCGGGGTTGGGGGGTGGTGGCGGTGAGCTGGGGAGGCCAGTGAAGGCTTCCAGAAGCTCTGAGCTGGGGCCTGGGGGCTCAGGGCTCAGGCCAAATTGCACAGAAGCCTCTTATTGGGAGCGAGGTCAGACTCTGACTGTGCTTGTGAGCTCTTCCCCAGGCCCACAGCCACTGGTGGCCTCTCCCACTTCTCACAGTTGGGCGAGGGGCCCAGGTTGGGAGGTGGGGGAGGTAAGAGAGGGAGCTGCTGGCTCAGAGACCCCACCCCTCGTGAGTGCCAATGGCTTCCCTGCCTCTTTCGGCCACAGAGACGCTAACCTGCAGGCCCCAGAGGTGGCTCAGCCCACATCTTGAACTCATTTTCCAGCACGAGGGAGTCTGGTTTTATGTCACAGTCCAAGGCACGTGTTTACTCAGCTTCTCTGCTCCCCATCCCGAGGAGAGATAACTGAACTTGATGGATAACCACTAATTGGATCATTACCTTCATTTTGAAATGATTGCCCCTAGCCACTGGGGGCATTAGTTCCGAGCTGGGGCCCCGCAATCCGGCATGCTCCATCAGCCCAGACCCCAGCAAGATTGTAACCCCACAAGGGCTCACAGCTGTGCTCCTGTCTAACTATAACCTCTAACCAGCCCCCTCCCCACACTCTCCCAACTCAGTGTCCAGCCGGTCATTGTGCACCTTGCCCCCACCGACTCTCTCCTCTGGAGTGCCCTCTTTGTTGCCAGGGCTCCCAGGAACACTAGTTCCCACCACGCCCTCCTCTCTGGCTACCTCTCTGTTCTCTGATTGTCTGATAGGCATATAGTTTGCCTCTCCAGACAGAGAACAGGGTCCTTGAAGGCAGGGCAACCTCTCTTCTTCCAGATGCTCCGGTATTGCTGGCACGAGGCTGGGCACACAGTGGTGGCTGTTGGTTGATTGATGTTATGAGGCAGGAAGGAAGGGCCGGAAGGGAGTGCGATTGATTCCAGCTGAAGGTGGGGAGGCAGGCACAGGCAGAGGGTAATGATGACCGGGGGTAGGGGCAGGTGGGTCAGGAGCTCCGCAGGACCCACCCCCACCCCCACCCTACCCTTGTGACTCTGACGTGGGAGCCTGAGTTTAAAAAAATAGTTTATAGAATAATCCCTCTGAGAGTGGTTAAATAAATTACCATAACTCCTGAGATGAAATATTGCAGCCACTAAAAATGCCTTGAAGAATATTTAATGATCTAGGGAAATGATCACACTAAAGGAGTGAAAAAAAGTTACAAAAAGTAATGCACAATATGATTCCATTCAAAAATGTTGCAAAACACACATATAGAAAAATAGCAGGTGGCGTTTATTGAGCTCTTACTGCATGCCCTGCATTGTGCTACGGGTGTCCTGCGTATCATCTCATGCAATCTTCATATCGATCCCAGGAGCTGGGTTCTTTCTTTATCTCCATTTTACATGTGTGGAAACTGAGGCCAAGAAGGGAAGTGATTTTCCCAAGGTCATACAGCATAATCTGTCCCCCTTAGTGCTGAAGTTTGCACAGGTTAAAGTCTTTGAGCTCTGAACTTCTTACGCCGTCAGAAGGTCCCTTAGGCAAGAGGAATCAGGTCAAAACTGTGTCAAAATCACGTGGTAGGGAGAGTAGCCAGAGGGCACGTGCACCTGCTCTGTGCACTGAGGGCTCTGGAGCCCGAGACCACATTTTTCAACATGTCCTACCAAGGGTTACCAGGGCAAGTTCGAGCAGTGAAACAACCTCCTGGAGAAAGGGCATGCTTACCCCAAACAGTGTTATCCTGGGGTTAAACACTGTTATTGACCGGGGGTTGGGAGATTGGGGCAGGGAGATGGAGTCTGTTCTGGCCTTCCAGGGCCTCCTGAGATGTTGCATAAATCTGGCCACGCTGGGACTGGGAGGTGTTACAGGGGTGGGGTGGTAAGGGTGGGGAGGTGTCATCTGAGGGAGAGGGTCAGAGAGTCCACTTACAGTTTTCCGGGCAGCTCCCTGACTTTGAAGAGGGACGTTGGGATGAAAAATAAAGCTACATTATCCCTGCACTAGGTGGGGTCTGGTAGCACAGTAGATCCTTGAACATCAGGGTTTGAATTGCCTGGGTCCAATCATATGCATTTTTTTTAACGAAACATGAATGGAAAACACTGTATTCGAGGGATGTAAACCTGTGTATATGAAGGGGTGACTTTCTGTACACTTGGGTTCCACAGGGCTGACTGCAGGTCTTGAGTATATATGGGAGTCCTGGAACCAATCCCCCACACATACTGAGGGACAACCACATATGAATCAACCTGTCTTGATTGCCTACTAATTGAGTATCTGGTGTGTGTGTGTGTGTGTGTGTGTGTGTGTGTGTGTGTAGACCTGTGTGTGGGCACATGTTTGTGTGTGTGTGTTTGAGGCATGAAGAGAAGGCATGACTCCAATCTGGGAATAAGACTTATCCAGGAGGGGACTGTTCACAGTAAACTCGAAAGGCTGGATGCCACACTCTGTTACAAGCAAGGGAGACAAGAGTTGCTTGCCTGCCTGAACTTACGTTGAAATTTAATTGCTATAGTAACGGTGTTAAGAGATGGAACATTTAAGAGGTGATTAAGTCATGAGGGCTCTGACCTCTTGGGTGGGATTAATATCTTTATAAAAGGGCAAGTTCAGCCCCCTTTTGCTTCTTTGATCTTCTGCCTTCCACCACGTGAGGATGCAGTGTTTGAGGCACCATCTAGAGTTAGAATTGCCAACCCTGCTGGTGGCTTGATCTTGGACTTCCCAGACTCCAGAACTGTAAGCCAATAAATTTCTGTTCACTATAAATTACCCAGTCTTGAATTTTTTTCTTATAGCAACACAAAACAGACCAAGACACGTGCCCTCAGATGTAGAAGGATACGTTGTGAAGACTCTGACATGTTTGAATCCTGGGTAAACTGGCCAACTCCTTCCACTGAGTTGCTCGCCTTCCACTTCTCCCCACCTCCTGTCTTCTTTTTTTTCCCTTCTTCCCTCAACTTCAACCTGTGAGGAAACACTCCTCTTATTCTGCCCTGTACACAGAGTTGTTTTTCTTTTGGGGGAGATCTTTGTGGGGGAGCTGGGGAAACTGGGAGGTGGCATTTGCTTGTATTGAACACCTACTATGGGCAGGCCTTTGTGTTAGGCACACCTGTGGGGGACAGAAGGTGAGTAAGACATGGTCCTTGTCTTCATGGAGCTCATGAGTGGCACATCAGAGCCACAAGGTTTAAGATGATGGAGTGTAGGGCTTGTGGGCAAGTGTGGGGAGGACTCAAAGATGGCAATAAGGCCCCACACCTGGAGACTATGAGTGCCTGAGCAGGGGTAGGGAGTTTGATGGATGGGGGACAAGGATGAGGACAAGGTGATGATTTTGGGGAAAGTGGATCAGGGTTTGCCTAGGCTGACTTTTGAGGGTGAGCAAGCATCACCCATGGTTAGGCGAAGCAAGATGGCAATAAAAACTTCTGTCCAAGCCCCTGGAATGTTTGATGTTTCTCATGTACCCTGGTATGGTCTGGTCAGGTGAGGGTGCAGCCTGACATCTATTAATAACTAATTCTCTGCTTCCCCTGCCCTATCTTTCCCTGACATCTGACCGTCTCCCCTGGACTTCTTCGGTTAGTTACCATGGGGCTCTGTGGGAAGCGTCCAGAATGCCAGCATACCCAGGATGCCCACCCAGGTGGTGCTGAGAGCAGAGGGAGGCTCTGTGGACTGACCTAGCACTCGTCCTTGCTCTTCCCCACTGAGGAGTTGCCCCCTAGATGTGAGGAGAATGAACCTGGAATGGCTCAGCCTAAACAGGTCTGAATTTGATGGCCCCTTGGGCCCATTTGATGTGGCCCAGTGCTAAGCAGCACGCACTTCCTCATGTCCTCTGACGTGGCCTGTCCTTCTGGATCCTGGATTTTCTCCCCTTGTCCTGACATTGCTTTCCTCTTTTCCTCAGAAGTCTTGGGTCAGGAGGAATTAGTTCATTTCTGGAGTTTGTATACAAACTCCCATGGACTTTGTATACAAACTTTGATGATACCTTCTCTGAATTCACCAGCTTGTCTCAGCTGCAGAAAACCAGTCACTTCCAGCTTCCATACTCTCCTTCAGGCAGCAATAGTCCCCCTCGGGTTAAGTGGTCCCCTGACATTGCTTTACTGGGATGATTCTAATTTTTGGCCACTCTAATCTTGTTGACCAAGGTGGCAGCTCCCCATCACACAAAGTCTCTTTAGCCCTTTTCCCTCCCTCTCCCAGCTCTTTCTTGGTACCCATCTGGAGAAAGGAGGGAAAAACACTCAATACATATTAGACAATGAGCTGGGTGTTTGACCATTTTTTTTTTCTCTTTTAAGCCTCTCAATATCTCTCCTATATATTGTTATGCTTTTCCACATAGAGAAGGAGCCTGAGTTTCAGATAGGTTATCTCAGTTTCCCAGGGTCTTCAGGGTGGTGGACCAAGCAGGATTAGAAACGCATCTCTCCGGCTCCGGAGTTTCTGCTTGGTTTTTGTTGTGGGTTGAACTGTATCTCCCAAAAAGAAATGTTGAAGTCTTAACCCTAGTACCTATGAAAGTGACCTTCATCAGAATTAGGGTCTTTGCAGAGGTAATCAAGTTACGATGCAGTCATACTGGATTGGGGGTAAGCCCTAATCCCATCACTGATGTCCTCATAAGGAGAGAACGTTTAGACACAGAGCCAGCGGCACAGGGAGAATACCATGCGGAAATGGAGGCAGAGATTGGTGCGATGCCTCTACAAGCTCAGAAATGCCTAGGATTGCTGGCAGCCACCAGATACCGGGCGAGAGGCATGGGATGGATGCTCCTTCTGAGCACCCAGATGGAACTGCCCCACCCAACAGCTTTATTTTGGACTTCTTGCCTCTAGAACTGTGACAGAATAAATTCCTGTTGTTGTAAGTCACCTGGTTTGTGGTAATTTGTTATGGCAGCCCTGGGAAAATAATACAGTTTCCTATCCCTCACTGTATGAGTCGGGGTATATATACATATACATATAATCAGGGTATATATACATATACATATACCCTGACTAATACTTAATAAACTCTCTCTATATATATATGTATATAAATACTTAACAAACTCCGTATATATATATGTATATGTATATATATACACACACACAGACACACACACACATATATATATGGAGTTTGTTAAGTATTAACTTACATGATCACAAGGTCCCACAATAGGCTGTCTGCAAGCTTGAGGAGCAAGGAGAGCCAGTCCAAGTCTCAAAACTGAAGAACTTGAACTCTGATGTTTGAAGGCAGGAGGCATCCAGCGTGGAAGAAAGATGTAGGCTGGGAGGCTAGGCCAGTCTCACCTTTTCACTCTTTTCTGCCTGCTTTATATTCACTGGCAGCTGATTAGACTGTGTCTGCCAGATTAAGGGTGGGTCTGCCTTCCCCAGCCCACTGAGTCAAATGTTAATCTCCTTAGGCATTGCCCCCACAGACACACCCAGGATCAATACTTTGCATCCTTCAATCCAATCAAGTTGACACTCAGCATTAACCATTGCATTCACTTTATTGTAAGAAGAATGTTTCTTTTTCCTGGCCTAAACAGGGGACTCTTTCAGAAACCCACTGGTTTCTTCTCTCTGGGACCCACCTGGATTTGGTTAAGGGGGTATTGTATGAATCCATCTGGGAGCCGCCTCATGAGGCAAGAGATGATCTTGCCTCATCTCTTGAGGCAAGATGATCTTGCCTCGCCTCATGATGAAGAAATGATCTATTCTTCTGGAGGCCACCAGAAAAGACTTATGGAGGCGGAAGCATGGCAGAAAACAGAAATTGGAAATGTAGGATAAAGACATAATTTGAGGAAGACGGGAGAACAGCACATGTCACAGCACTTGGCATGATAAAGCATGGTGCCTATCACATTGTAGATGCACAATTAATGTCAGTAACAGAACGTTAAAGAGTGCAAGATGCCTTAAAAGCAGTGTAAACCATCCTATTGCATATGAACCAGTGTACATTTGCTGGATACAAGTTTTAGGCAAGAGCATTGTTACCTAAATTGGTTTGAGTGAATTGTCAAAGGTATATATCTGATGCATTGGGGGAAACCCAGGCTCTGGCCTCAGAAATCTGAGTTCTGGCTTTGACTCTGTTGGCTCCTATTTGTGTGACCTTGGGACCTCATTTGCAAAGTGGAGATAATAAATTTCTTTTTCTTTGCGGAATTGTGGAGATGAAATGGTAAAGAATTTGAAAGTTCAAAGCATAATATGAACATTAACTGCAAAGCACAATGTGAACATAAAGAATTATTATTGTTGTTGTTATTATCCATTGGTCAGTCTCTTTACTGCTCTGTGAATGCTCCATAACCATTTGAGACTTTGCTCCAGGTCTTTTCATGCACTTGGAAGTCTCTCTATGTAAAGTTAGGATTAGGTTTGTATCCAGTTAACAAAAAACTCAAAATGACAGTGGTGTGTTTCTCTCCCCTATGCTAGTCTAGATGCACTCCAGGGCTGGTAAGAGTGATCCAGGATTCTTCTATCTTGATGTTCTGGTGTGCCAAGTTGCCATTTCCAAGGTCACCTTATGACCCAAGATAGCTGCTGGAGCTGCAGCCATTACGTGCGTATTTTAGCAAGGAGAAAGGAAAGATAGATGGCAGGCTTCCTGTCTTTAAGGACATTCTCTGGGAGTTACATATGCCATTTAAAAATATATCTCATTGGTCAGAACTTAATCATATGAACACAAAGAAATTGGCAAAAATGGTTTTTATTCTGAGTGGTCATGTGCCCAGCAAAAAATCAGGGTTCTGATTCATAATCATTCTTCAAAATCAAGTTCAGTTTATCTGCAAAATAGTTTGTATTAGGCAAATACATAGCTCGTCCACAGTACGGCTTCATTATGCCAGGAAATGAGTGAAATGTTTATGTGGATGATCTCATTTAAACCCACACCCCAGCCCTGTGGGCTAGACACCATCATTGTCTCAGTGTTCTAGATGAGGACATACGGCTCGGAGTTGTAAAATGTCACTGCTTAGGTTTCCTGTGAAGCAACTCTGAGACGGAAATTAGCAATGAGTAGGCAGGATGTGTATTAGAGAGTGCTTTGGGGGATTAATATCTGCAAAAAGGAGGAGGGCATGGAAGCAGGATTGGGCAGAGGGAAAAGTTGAGCTTCCATTCATTTCAAATAAGGGTCTCAGCTGACTCCCCAGGGACCTCTGGAGCTAGGATTGCCTTGCAGAGTTGTTCCAAGGCACGGGGGGATCCCTGTGCTGATCACTCATTGGACACGAGCTGTCCTGGAAGGGAGCCTGACCCTGGGCAAATCACTCTCTCAGACTGAGGCAATCCCTCTAGGAGGCTGACAGCTGAGGACTTTCTGCAGGCAGCTCTCCCGATGGCTACAAATTTAAGTCCTTCCTTCTTGAAACAAAA
Source organism: Macaca mulatta (assembly GCF_049350105.2). Classification (NCBI taxonomy): domain Eukaryota; kingdom Metazoa; phylum Chordata; class Mammalia; order Primates; family Cercopithecidae; genus Macaca; species Macaca mulatta. Next base: position 79,767,516 of record NC_133418.1, on the reverse strand, counting down.
TCCTGTAGGGATCAGAGAGCCCCCCACATGAAGCCATTTGACTAAGCTTGCACTAAGTAGCAGGTGACAGAGATGGGACTAGTACCCAGGACATCTGACCCCAGCAGTTGGGATCTTCCTGCTGTGCTGAGGCTTGCAGTAGTTAAACAGCTTGCTGAAAGTCACCGCTAGCAAGTCAAATCCATAATCCCAGCACCCTCCTGTGGGTTCTAAATCAGTTTACTACATCATCTCCCTAGAGTCCCTGTTGGTACTTTCTCATGGGAAATCTACTCCCCTGTTTCCTGTGTTCCATCTTCTTTCTTCTCTCTAAACAAGGTCTGGCAGTTAATAGAGCTCTGATCTCCTAGGGGCTCAGCCCTCTACCAGGTGGAATGGGGTTCTGAGGGCACGGTCCTGCCTCAGCAGGATTGCAGGCCACTTGGCGAGCCAAGGTTATCACCAACGGCAATGTTGGTGATTGCGGCAGACAGGGGAGTACTGGGTACTGCCTTGTGAGTCCTGTCTGGATGTGCTGTGGGGTTCAGAGGCAGGAAAGGTTCACCGAGGCTGGATGAGAAGATCTGTGCTCATGCCAGCCCCCTCCTGCTCCCACCACACAGACTCCAGAGGCTGGAGTCATATGTTCTCCTCTTTCAGAACCCTTCAAGTGTTCAATACGCGGAAAGGGATTTTAGAACCTTAGAACTGGAAGAAGATGGTCAAGTTTCTTAACTCGGAGATAGGAAAATAGAGGCCCAGAAAGCAGCATGACTTGCCTAAGAGAACACAGCCAGGTGGCAGTAGCATGGCTGGCTTGAGAACCTGGGTTTCCCAGCTCCTGGCTTCTCCACTACCATAAGCTGTCCCTACTGAACAAGGACCATTCAGATGGGCTGGACACAGATTCCAGGCTGGTCCCTGCTCTCAGGCATTCTCAACAAAGCACTCAGGATCATCACTGTCACAAGGAAGAAAGAAACAAAATGCCCAATGGTAACTAGATGGCTTGTGGAAACACTCCGCAGAACTCTGTAACTGATTTCTACCAGGCCCCACTGTCTCCTTGTTAGCCCAAGGCAACTGCTCCAACAAAGAGGGATGGGGGAGAAGAGTAAAAAAGTTCTTTCTATTTTGGGCTTATCACCTGGGACTTCCGACCAAGGCGAGTCTGCTGAGAAGATTTAGGAATGATTCTATTGGAAGCCAGAGTGTGATAAGCTTTAGATCGACAGTTCAATGCGCAGAAAGCTCCTGCCCACCGCCCAAGAGAGGCTTCCTAATACACTGTAACCTGCATCTTCCTCCTAAAACATCTTAGCTCCATGAAGCAATAAAACAGTCTGGCCTAAGTTACTGAGCTTCTTTGAAGTCCCAGAGAGGCCCATAAATAAGGTAGGTACTTTGGAAGAGGGGCACTCATTTTGAGGGGTCCCCACGCAACTCTTTCAGAGCCACATTGATTTGTAGCTGCCTCTAAGTCAATTTCCTGGGGCTCATAAATCTTGATTCGAGCAAAACTAAAATGTCATCAATATTTATTTGATGCATTTCTTGCCACTCCATAGAAAAAGAAAAAAAAAAAAAAAAGTCAGCATTCTCATCCGCCACCCTGGAGAAGGTATGGAACATAGCCATCCCCGGCTCCTCACAGACCATTTCGTTGTGAACCATAAACCCCACCCGGGTAACAAATGTACCATTTCATGGTCAGCAAGAGCGGTAACTGTCACTAGAGAAATAAAACTGAGTTATTGTTTCCAGTTTCAAAAGAACAGCAACAAGTATAAAAAAAACCTGTATGTGATCCCTGTCCTCTTCCCCTCAGACACCTGCAGCCATCTAATGTTTCACCGAATCCTGCCACATAAATGCATAGCTTCACTCACTAATCCATATGGCTCCAGAGACCACTGTTACATGAGAACTTAAACTGATGGGGCCAGGCAGCCCAGGGCAGCTTAATCTTTTTTAATTCAAATCGACTGAGTCCCATGTGGCCCGGAGATGATACCCTATATGCTGCAATCAGACTGACCTAGACTTCTTGTGCTCTAAATGATTAATGAAACTGCCTCGAGTTTGTTTCTATGGTGATTGGAAACCCGACCCGGACAGAGGAATCTGCCATTCACGGTGAACAGAACGGAAAGGGGGGGGACAGGGGGACCCTGGCTGCTGGTGCTGGCCGTGAAGAGAAGATGCCCAAATGCCTTAACTCCTCCCCCAGGCCTGCTGCTGTGGGCTCAGAAATCGAAGTGAGGGGAGAGGACGAAAATGGCCCTCCTAGGGAACTTTTAACTCAACCAAACTGCAGAATTATTTTATTCTTCCAAAGTATTCCTAAAGCAAATGACCAAAGAAGAATTGAAGGAAGTTAGCATTGAATTCACATTTGGCTTCCTAAAATAAATACATGAATAACTGAAATAAAACAAAACCATGAAATCTTTGATTCCTTCTTTAGAACGATGGCTTCGTCTACTATGAACATGACAAGAGCTGCCGAGTATTTCGCATGACCTGTTCACTCTCCGGTTCTATGTAGTTTTATTTGTTTCCCCTCCTTATTTAAAATAGGCTGAATTTGGGCTTCATGCAGCAAACCTTTGCTGTCAGAACCATCAGAAGCCAGCTCAGTGGAACTGGGGGGGAATTACATGCAGCTGGTGGAGAACAATGGATGTGAAGAGTTTGTGCCGAGGGTCACCTGCTGCCATCCACCTGGCAGGACAGTTGGGTCCTGCTTCAGCTTGGAGTTGATTCTAGCTTTCTCAGCAGAGCCTCCAAGCCCTGCCAGGTGCTCAAGTGCCACAAAATATGGAACTTTTAGAGAGGTCTCATACAGGGAACACCAAAGGACATATGTCAACATTTGAAATCTGAGGCCTCGTCCAATTGCTATTGACAGAGGGATGGTGACTATGGGAGTTCTTGGAGGCATCACTTCCTGCTTTCTTCCCTCCTGCTCACCTACCTTTCTTCATTTCATCTCTAGCTACTTCCTTCAACACTCAGTCCCCCTTCACATCAACCTGTGATGCCTTGTATTTCCCACAGAAGAAACTCCAGACTTTTGTAAGACACATGCAGGTACCTACAAGGTTCTGCCCACCTTCCATCCCAGCTGCGTTTCCCACTCATCTCTGCTGACTGACTGTTCACTGCCTGACCTGTGTCCATGACTTGCCAGTTCTCTGCCTTTGTTTGCACTATTCCCTCTGTCTGCAATGCCTTCCCCATCTCCATCTGTTGGAAGGCTCCTGTTCCCCAAGTTCTAACTCTGATGCTGTCTCCACAACAGGCATCTCAGCTCCTCAGGCACAGGGTCTCTTCCCTGCCTCTCTTCCCCAGCGTGGTATCTTTTATAAGAAACAGTACCCTCAGCTCTGCCCTGCATGATGGGAAATCTCGCTCTTGGTCACAGAGCTTGGCACATAGCGCACGCTCAATCTGTGTTTGCCAACTTGAATTTCTATTTCAACCTTACTTCTAGCTGGTAGGGTCATCTGGCCACACTATCTGTTATCCCCATGATGGTCACTGCTTGCTGTCCCTGGGTGAGCAAAGGCTTCAGGACTTTGTGGCTCAGTAAACAGTGAGGGATCCTTCTGGGAAGGTAACCAGGAACTGCTCGACTCAGCTCTAAGCCTCTCTTCCGATCAAGCTGGAGTTCATCTTGCCTAAGTTACTGCACATTGAAACCTTCCCTGTTGAAGGCCTGAGTGGTCTCAACCAGAGCTGAGTGGTGTTCAGAGTGTCTGGCCAAGCCCCATCTCCCATCCTGGCCCCTCTGTGGCAGCTGGCTGGGCCACACCTGTAGGGCAGGGCCCTCCCTCTGCCCTTGGCAGAAGAAGGAGAACCTGAGTGGGAACAGGCCTCAGCCAGTCTCTCACCCATCCACTTAGACGTTTTTGCAAGCCACCTCCTGGCGAGGGATCCCTTTGCCTTATCTGACTCCCTGATGGAAGTGGATATCATGTGTGCCTGCTCTGCTCCCTGAAGACACAGGTGATAAAACTTGGGTGTGGGGCCCTGGCAGGGAAGGAGTGGTGTTGAGATGCCTAGGAACAGATATTTGGGTGAGCAGAGTAGAAGGGAAGAGTGTGTTAACACAGGGTGACTCTCTGTCCCGGCAGGTAAACCTGGTGGGGGGGTTACGTCCCCAGCATAGTGTCCACTTTGCCAAATTACAGACCCTGCCCCATCCTGCTCACCTGGAGTTACCCCATGCTGCAGCACAGAGCTCAGAGAAGGCCCCTTACTCACTGTTCTGGCCGCTGCTGCTTCATTTGTCCAAAGGACAAGCTTGCAGCCCCTGCATCTGTAATACTTTGTGAGTGGTAAAGAATCTCTCTCCCCTGTTCCCCTTCATCTCCCCTTGCCAACACCCTCTCTGCCCTAAATGCGACTTGTCATGGCTATTCGTTTTTTCGGATTGCATTTTATTCTGAAGGGCTCAGAAAAGCCCCTATCCTTCATCCAGAAGGCTCTTTCAGGGATGCCAAGAATGCTGTGCCCAGGCCTGGCCTGGCGAGTGGACTGGTGGGTGACCCCAGACAATGTGGGGACTGAGTCAGCTGCTGTGGGGAGGAAAGTGAGACTCGCAGGAGACACCGGGAGAGGGAAGTGAAGCCATGAATATTTAGACAGAGGGAGAGTGGAATTCAACCTGACACTGATACACAGGAGGATTGGATTGATAGCAATAGCCTAAAATTAGAAGCGGTCTACGGGGGAGTTCAGAGGTCAGGCTGTAGAGACAGACTGGGTGAAAAACTCTGAGTCGGCCACTTACCAGCCCAGTAACCTTGGGCAAATTACTCAACCTTTCTGTGCCTCAGCTCCCTCGTATGTAAAGCAGAGATAATAATGGACTTCCTCTACGGGACTGTTGTGAGGATTCAGTGAGTTCTCGCGACAGTGCTTGGCACATGGCAAGCACATTCTTGCTGTGTTATAACAGAATAAAGATCCTGTCTTAGATCTGTTGGGATCTTTCTTTCATCTAGAGTTCCTTTTGCTGCTTTCCAAATCTCCCTTTCCAAATCTCCCTTTCCAAATCTACCTTTTTATTTGTTTTGGAGGAAAGAAGGGTGCCATGGGCTGTGGACTGAAAGTTCATGTCCCCCCAAAAATTCATACGTTGAAATCCTAACCCCCAAAGTGACAGAATTAGGAGGTGGAGCATTTGGGAGGTGACTGGGTCATGAGGGTGGAGCCTTCATGCATGGGATTAGTGCCCGTATCAAAGGGACCCCAGAGAGCTCTCTAGCTCTCCCTCTGCCATGAGAGGACACAGAGAAGTTAGCAGTCGGCAACCCGGAAGAAGGCTCTCGCCAAAACCCGGCCATGCTGGCGTCCTGATCTTGAAAGCCCAATCTCCAGAACTGTGAGAAATAAATATTTGTCTTTTAAGCCACCCAGTCCATGGTAATTTGTTAAAGCAGCCCAAGAAGACTGAGATAGATGGTCTAGATCAGCACTGTCCAATAGAAATATGCAAAACACACATGAAATTAAAAATTCCTAGAAGTCACATTAAAAAATAAACAGGTAACATTAATTTTAATTACATATTCCACTTAACTCAATATTTCTAAAACATCATCCTTTCAATATGTAATCAATACAAAGATTTGTGAAAGAGATACTTTGCCTTTTTTGTTTACTAATCTTTGAAATCCTGTGTATATCTTACTTATAGCACATTTCAATTCAGGTACTAGATTGCCATCTGAAATACTTGATCATATTTAGATTTCATCAAATTGACAGTTGAAAAGGTAGATCCATATACCCAAGCTACGCCATACAACTTCCCAGTAACTGAAACTAGTATCAATTTTTAAAGTAAAATAAGTTAAAATTAAATGAAATTCCAGTTCTTCAGGTGCACCAGCCACATTTCAAGTGCTCAGGAGACATATTCAGCTACTGTGCTGGACAGCGCAGGTCTAGAGGTTGCTGTGGTGAGGACTTAGCATGGAGAATGGTGTCTGGCTGTAGGAATCTCAGGCACAAGGAACTTACAAGAACAGAGATTCTGGCAACATCCTCAGCTTGTTTCTATTGTGGTGGGAGGCAAGTAGGGTGGTGTGGGGACAGGTGTGTACAGAGAATTGCTTGTTCCTTCAAGAACAAATGCATACCAGTACTCACTGTCTACCAGCTGCTGCCCTGGGTGCCAGGGATGCAGTGTGAGTTAGTAGGGAGGAAAGGGACCAGACAAATCCAAGTATTTACTGGAGATATTGATGGAAAGACAATAATCCCAGCCCTTGGCATTTGTCTATTATGAGAAGCCTTCCTGGCCACCATCTCTTTTGGATCTTCATAGCAGCTGAGACTTAGGGAGGGCTCAGGACATCAAGTGACTTGTCCATAGCGTGTGTAGAGAAAAACAAAGGGCAAAGTGCAGGGCTTCTGAACCCAGGTGCAGGCTCTGTGACTTGCTCTCTTCACTCTGGACAAACGGCTGAAAGGCCTTGTATGATTTGTAACCATGGTAGTGAGGGGGTCTTTGGGGAGGAAAACAACTTCAGCTGGGCAGTGGAGGCCTCCCATCCGTGATGTCCCCTTCATCTAGGGTCTTTTGGGGTGCACAAGGCCTGGTTCCTGCCTCAATTTGTTCCTATGGTGAAAGAGTTATAACTGGAGACACAGAGAATAAAAACTGAAGAAAAAATGAACAAGTAGGGCTCCTTCAGGTGCCCCTGCAGAAGTGCTTCTGGTTTCCATCTCCCTTGCCCTTCCTGCTGCCTCTAGGTGCATTCTGGAGAGCTGTACCTTCTGGGCATGGCTGTTTAGGGGGCAGCCTTTGCTTACTCAGTGTTGTGCTGGGGCTGGGATAAGAGGAATTTGGCACAAGGTGGTAATCATGTCTCTACCACAGGACCTCATCAGCACAGTACAGGGTGTTTGCAGAATAAGTGGGTGAAGGAAACAGAGGATTGCCCCAAGCTCTCCATCTAATGAACCTAAGCAGATCACTGAAATTCTCTAACCGGTGACCCTCCCTACATCCTACTGGCTGGGCAGTGGTCTCCAAGCCAGGCAAGACCACTGTCCCTCTGCTTTCAAGATGTCTGGCTCTGATTTACCGACTCATATTAGGCCTGTCCTTTCCTCCTAACAGAGCCTAGACAATAAAGTTTTCTCTCATTCCCTCTTTGACCTAGGACTTCATTCGAAAGAGGCCACAGAGCCCATGTGCTGACTTGGTGAACACAGCATCCCGAAGAGACTATGTGACTCTAGGCAAGTCAACCTACCTTTATGAGCCTCTGTTTATTGATCCACCAAAAGAGGATGATGGTATTTATACCAGACATTGCAAAAGGCTGTTATGATGAGCCAATAAGATACAAAAAGCACCACAAAAACTTATGCACACGCAATATTATTTTAATATCTCATTAGTAAACACATACCCTCTGTCAGGTTGCTTCAAAGTGGACAAATGTGTTTCTCGAGCACAATGTGGTATTAGCTTAATATCTTATTAATAAATTAAACCATCTCTGTTATTTCATTTGATGCTCTTAAGGGATTTTTTTATTGGGGAAAACAAAAGACAAATTTTATAGACTAAACCAAAGATGGGGTTTGGGGAACAAGAAAGGTGTGTTTTGTTCAGGAACAGAGTATTGTGGAAGGAGGGAACATGAGAACAGTACAGAGTGTGGAAGGGGTGTTAGAGCATGAGAGGATGGGCCACTTGTGGATATGAGGTCAGCAGTGGCTACAGGAGTGGGGTGGGGTTGAGCTGCAGCATGGACACAACACATTTAGGGTAAAGGTCTGGGGAAATGTCTCTGAGCAGTTCGAGGAGATGAATTTCAAACACGAAGGACACCCCTCACCGCCAGGTTCTCCAAACCCAGCTCTGGTCAGCTCACCCAGGCCTGCAGTGAGCTCAGAGGAGCTAGAAGGTGACCTGGAAGTAGAGACTGAGAAAAAGGGGAGGAGAAGACCACCCTCAAGAGCAGGGGGAGGGGAAGCCCCTTCCTCTCAGGTCCTGGGGGGCCCTCTGCCACCTGAGAAGGGCTGGAGCCTGCCAGGGTATGGACCAGGGACCCAGTCATGTCAGATTTCTAGGAATGGAGCCTGACTCAGGTGGGTACCTAGGATTTCCACTTCATGCTAGCCACCATTTCAAAGTTTCCCCAGAAAGAACTGAGCCCACAAGATGTGGAAGCGAAGGCCTGCTCCATCTTTGCCCAATCGGCATGGAGGGGGTCGAGGAGGGAGCTCCGGCCCTGTTGTCTGCTCATTTAGAGGAAAACTGAGAGCCCAGCCCTGCTCTGAGGGCATTTCTAGGTTAAGAGGTGCCAAATCACAAGAGGCAACAAATGGTGGGACTAGGGAAAAGGATATTTGTCTTTTGGGGTTTGGCATATAGACTAAGGAGCCAAATTGCCCAGGTCTAAATCCTGCTTTACCATTTAAGTTATTTAACTTTGTCCCTCAGTTGTTCCATCTGGAAAATGGGGGCAATAATAGCACCGATTTCAAAGGGCCATAAATGAGGCTAAAATAAATGAATCTTGAAGAGTATTTAGTATGGTGCTTGTCACATATGTTTGTTAAATAAATAAAAATTTTCAAAGGGGCTACTGACTATTTGATTCACTGCAGTATTCCCAGCCCCTGGCAGGTGATCAATAAATATTTGTGGAATAAAGGAAGTGCTCTCAAGGAGGGCTTCGTAACCAGTTAGAAGGAATAGTTTGATAAGCCACAAAAGGCACCTGCTTCAGTTGCAGCTGGCGGTTGCTATCCTGTCTCTGGGTGGTGATGGTGGCTACGAGCAGTGGTGGCAGCATCTGTTCACTGCAGATCTGTTGATTTGCGGAATGGTGGGGGGTGAGACTGAGCAGTGTTCCCTGCCTTTCACACACTGCTCTTGCTGTTTCCTCCAGACGTTTAATGAATATTTAAGCCACCAGTTTCAAGGAATGCCTAATGTGAGCCTGCCCAGGACACCTTGTCTGTCTGAGCCTGCCTGTTGGCTTTGTCTGCTTCTGGGTGAACCTCGGGGAGTGGCAAAGACTAACTGGGTGATGAAGGAGACTAGAGCTAGGAGTTTGGCCAAACTTCATCACATCAGGCAAAAGCTCCTTCTAGATGGTTAGACTAAGGAGACCAGTTCAGAAACACAGAGCATTCCCCCACGGTCACAGGAATTGAAGCCACATTGAACATCATCCACCACCATGTTTGGGGGCATGTTGGGCCACGGTGGAGGGTGGGGTTGCATAGAGAGAGCAAGGATAAAATGAATCTGCAAGCTAGGCCCCAGAGCTGGTGGTTGGTTTGGAGGTGCATGCATGGCAGGTGGCATTATTTAACATCTCATACCCACGTGGTGTCTGGAGTGCTTCTGAGTGCTGGCCCATCTATCATTCATGCTTCTGTGAGGCTTACGATAGCACCCATGCCACTCTCCTCTCCCTTCTCCCTGCAGCATGGACGCCTAGGAGGGTCTCAGGAAATACCTGCAGTTGGGCGGACTGATGACCTATGCAGGAGGTCAGCTTGCTTTATAAAGTTCCAGATTGATCCCATTCTGCCTAGGTTATGAAGTATCCACCAAGGTTCTGCTGTGTCCACTTTTGTGCCTCAGACAGTGCAGGCCACTGTGGAAACATTTGTGGAAAAATAATTGCCTTGGACCCAGCCTTGATAGAGCTCTCTGACACTGTGCTGCTCTTTCTTCTGCTCCGACTGGGTAAGACGAAAGGCTTTACTCCCTCAATTAAATCTTTATCAATCCATCTCTATCCAAATAGACGGTGAAACTATTTCACCACTAAGCAAATTAATAGCATTAATAGTACCGAGCACTGTGAACATTTATGGATCACTTACCACGTGCTGGACATGGTGCCCAAGTGATTCATATGTGTCATCTCGTCTAACTCCTACCACAGCCTGTTGAGGTAGATTCTGCTGGAAAGACTGGGGTGTGTGGAGGTTGTAAGTGCCCACACTTTGCTACTGGGCAGCTTGGGTTCACCATTTCCAGCTATGTGATTTTCAGCATGTGCCTTCACAGAACCGTAAAATTGGGATGCTAAGTCACAGGATACTTTTGAGAATTGAAGAGACGATGATGCATGAGCTTAAAAATGTGCATACTGCATTTTAACAACATTTTAGCTGTTATAATGAGTCCCCATTTGATAGATGAGGAAGTTGAATTAGAGTAATTGAGTAGCTTGCACAAAGTCACAGTAAGTGATACGCTAAGATTTGAACCCTGCCTGACCTCCAAATCCTTGTACGTAATCCCCATACAACACTACAGTGAATACAAGTTTAGTCTTCTTGGCCTCAGGCGCTGTGCTGGTCAGTTTGCAACCAATTATCTCACTTAATCTTCCAAATAATTCTATGAAATGAGCTAATCTCCTGGCCAGGGCCTGGGCAGGGCTGCCAGCTGGGCCAGTATGTGGAAGGAAGGTCCCTCCACGATGTGAAAGGGTCACCCCGTTAGATCCACCCAGGGAGTCCTGTCCCACATGCAGATGCGGAAGTACAGGGCCACAGCATTTACAGAGGAGGGGCATTCACACCGCTCAGGAGGTCAAGTTTTCTGAAACAGACATTTCACCTAAAACTATTATAAAGTCAATGAGAACAGGTGTTTTTGTCTGTTTTGTTCACCAGTACATACCATTTCTCACACAGTACCTGACATATAGTAGGTGCTTAAAAAACATCTATTGAATCAATGGAGAGGGAGCTCTACATTGTGGTTCTAGGGTGAGAGGGCCATGTGTGCAAAGGTACAAGGTGGAGGGGGACAGCATGGCCCGCTGGAGGTATAAGTTGGTTGAGCCTATTCTAAACCATGAAAACGATGCTCTAATACACGTGAATGCTCCTGCTGGGACAGGGCACGAGCTAAAGGCTAAGCAGGGCCCAGTTCACCTAAGTGTCTGGGATGGACACGTGAGGAAGAGATGAAGAGGACTGTCCCTGGGGACCTCAGGCACAGGCTGGGTGGTGAAAGGAAGCAGATGGATAGGCAGCCATAGTGAGGTGGTGAAGGAGCCAACTCCCAGCTCCACAGATACAACATTCATTAAAAATTCAGGGAAATAGCAGAAGTGCATATCCTAGAGGGTGGTAACTGTCAAATGAATGTGAAAGACACAAGGGTTTTTTTTTCGGGGTGGCATCGGTTGAGAGGAAGTTTATCCAAACAAGTCCTTCTTGATTGCCTACTGGAAAAAGACATACAGTGAGGCCCTCTTCACCACCCCCCTCCAAGCTTAATCTCTCTTCATTTAATTTTTTAATTTGTCCGCGTCCCCTCAAAAACAACAGAACAAAACAGGTAGCCACTGTTATTAGTTTCTTGTATATACTTCTAGAGATTCAAAAATATATATAAATCCAAGTAATTTTTTAAAAATACAAATTATATCATTCCATATCCATTGTTCTTCATTTTGCTTTTCTCCCCCCACGACCCATAATATATCCTTGGACTCTTTCTATATTAGTACATAAAGAGCTTTTTCATTTTATTTATTTATTTATTTATTTATTTATTTATTTATTTGGAGATGGAGTTTCCTTCTGTCGCCCAGGTTGGAGTACAGTGGCACAATCTCGGGTCACTGCAAGCTCCGCCTCCTGGGTTCACGTCATTCTCCTGCCTCAGCCTCTGGAGTAGCTGGGACTACAGGCGCCCGCCACCTCGCCCGGCTAATTTGTATTTTTAGTAGAGATGGGGTTTCACCATGTCAGCCAGAATGGATTCGATTTCCTGACCTCATGATCCACCCGCCTCAGCCTCCCAAAGTGCTGGGATTACAAGCGTGAGCCACGCCTTTTCATTTTATTTAAAAATTACATCACATTCCATTTCATGGTTGTATTATATTTAACTGGTACCCTATTGATAGATATATTTAAGTTGCTCCCAGTCTTTTGCTATTACAAGCAGTGCTATAATGAATTATCTGATATTTAAGCAACTGTAAATATGCTTCTAGAATTCTTACTATAGAAATAGCATTTCACATGCAAATCAAAACCAAAATGAGATACCATCTCACACCAGTTAGAACAGCGATCATTCAAAAAGTCAGGAAACAACAGATGCGGGCGAGGATGTGGAGAAATAGGAACGCTTTTACACTGTTAGTGGGAGTGTAAATTAGTTCAATCATTGTGAAAGACAGTGTGGCGATTCCTCAAAGATCTAGAACCACAAATACCATTTGACCCAGCAATCCCACTACTGGGTGTATACCCAAAGGATTATAAATCATTCTACTGTAAAGATACATGCACATATATGTTTACTGCAGCACTGTTCACAATAGCAAAGATTCGGAACCAACCAAATGCCCACCAGTGATAGACTGGATAAAGAAGATGTGGCTCATATACACCACAGAATACTACGCAGCCATAAAAAGGAATAAGTTCATGTCCTTTGCAGGGACATAGATGAAGCTGAAACCATCATTCTTAGCAAACTAACACAGAAACAGAAAACAAAACACTGCATGTTTTCACTCATAAGTGGGAGTTGAACAGTAAGAACACATGGACGCAAGGAGGGGAACATCACACACCGAGGCCTGTTGGGGGTTGAGGGGCAAAGGGAGGGAGAGCATTAGGATAAATACCTAGTGCATGCGAGGCTTAAAACCTAGATGATGGGTTGATAGGTGCAGCAAACCACTAGGGTACATGTATACCTATATAACAAACCTGCACGTTCTGCACATGAATCCCAGTGCTTAAAGTAAAATGTTTTTAAAAAGAAACGAACAAACAAAAAAAGAAATAGTATTTCATATACACACACAATTCTTTACAGTTTTGTTTTTTAAATTAAACATTTTATGTTGAGATAATTATAGATTCACATGCAGTTTTATGAAATAATACCCTTTACCCGGTTTTCCCTAACTGGGTGCAAAACTATGTATAATAATAGCACAACCAGAAAATTAATGTTGATACAACCCACTAAACTCATTCAGATTTCACCACTTTTCCGTGTATTAAGTTCTGTGCAGTTTTGTCACGTACAGAGGCTGTAGCATCCATCACCACAGTCAAGTTAGAACAGTTCCATCATCACAAGGATCCCTTTTCCTGGCCTTTCGTAACCACACTCACCTCCCTGCTCACCCACCCACCAGCTACCGCCTCCATCCACCCCTACCCTGTCCCTAACCTTTGGCAACCTTGAAACTTTGGCAATCTGTCCTAATTCTCTGTACTTGTGTCTTTTCAAGAGTCTTATATAAATGGAACCATACCATACAGTATATGATACCTCCTGGAACTTGATTTTTAGAAATCAGCATAATCCCCTTGAGATTCATCTAGATTGTTATACGTGTCAATAGTTTGCTCCTTTTTGTTTCTTTGTAGTCTTTCATGATACAGATGTGCCACCGTTTGTTTAACCATTCACTCATCGAAGGATATCTGGGGTTCTTCCTGTTATTGGCTATTAGGAATAAAGTTGCTATGAACATTTATATAGAGGTTCTTTGTAAACATAAAACATTTCATTTTCCTGGGATAAACCCCCAAGGGTACAATTGCTGGTTTATATGGTAATTGCATGCTTCGTTTTATAAGAAATTATCAAACTTTTCCAGAATGGCTGTGCCATTTTATATTCCCACCCACAATGGATGAGTGATTTGCATCTGTGCCCACATGTAGTGGTGTCACTATTTTATATTTTAGCTCTTCTGATGTATGTGCATGGCTTTTAAAATTTCTCACCACATTCTTCCAGCTTTAAGTCTCTGGCTTTAAATCCAGGACTTCCTCAATAATAATAACAGTTGCCCTTTATTGAGCTTATGCCACATTCCAGACACTGGTCCAGGTATTTTACATATACTGTCTTATTTAATTTCATTTATTCCTCAGTATAAGCCTGGCAAGTAGAATCTGGCTGTTCAGCACAGGCTCAGTCATTTCTGAAATGGTTGGTGAGCTTTAAACCATTTGCCTCTCAGTGTATCTTCTTCTACCTCCCTTCTCGTCTCTCAGTTTACTGTTTTGTCCTCTCCTTAGGGAAAAAGGAACCGGGGATATTCAGGACTTCACTGTTGCCTTTGAGACAAGCGCCAGATGGATGGGAACAGGCAGGAGAGCCAAGGGGCCAGAGCGTAGAAGTGATTGGTGGGCTTCTGGTGCCCCCCACTTCCTGGTTCATGACTACGGACTAACCAGTAAAGCTGGTGGGCTGGGGAGGAGGACCGGGAAAGAGGGAGAAAGGGTATTCTTCCCTGGTTGCCATCTTCATGCTCAAGCCCTGAATTTAAAAAACCTATGGTCCTTCATGTGGGACAGGGTCCTGCTCACTTGCCCATGATCTTCCTGTGGCAAATGAAAACCCTTGACTGTCCCCAGTCCATGAGTTGAATCTAGGCCCATACCCCAGAGCAGCAGGGAAGGGAAAATACACAGCAGACAGCCGAAAAGTCCCAACAAAAGCTCAGGGGTAAAACTGGAAGCAACTCTAGCCTCTGAGCTAACAAAAAGCCTGGAAACCAATTTGGGTAAATAGTACTGCAATCAATTAAAATTAATACACTTTTTCCTGCACCTTCTGTGTACAAAGGTCTTCTACAGCATGTTTGGGCTGGAGGGGACCGTAGGGACATCTCCATTTTCTCCATTTTGCAAATAAAGAAACAGAGTCCATCTGTGAAGAGACCAAGAGTAGGGATGGGATACTTGTATTTACCCCAAATCTTCTCTTTTCCAGGCCATTTCATCAAACTGTGAGATTGTTCCTGTTTTATTTTAGTTTTGGGACAAGGAAACTGACTCAGAGAGTATAAGGAACTTGTCTACCGTCTCCCAGCAAATTAGCGGCGCCACCAGCCACTAGCATTTGAAAGGAGTCCCCAACCCTGATCTGCTTCTTACAGATGCATCCATGCTACGGTAACAACAACAGCAACAAACAATAGAAGGAGGTGCTGTATCAAGAGCTCAGGTCTCGCCGTTAACTTGCTGGGTGATCTTAGACAAACCACTTACACTCCTTAGGACTCGGCTTCTTTATTTGGGAAACAGAAAAGATAGAGACAGCCCTTCCAGCTCAAAAACATTGTGTGGCGGGGACTTAATTAAAGAACGTATTACCTGTTGATTGTCCAGCGAGGGCATCTACAGTGTGCAGCTCCCAAACAGTGGAGACCATCATGATGTGCCTCTGAATTCTGGAAGCCCCACGAGGGCAGGTGGCATAAGAAAAGTACAGGGAGATACATTTCGAGGATGTTTGGGTTCTTATCTCATCTAGGGTGTTCATTTGTTCGGCTAAGAAACTAAAGACAGCTTAAAACCCCCGAGCTTCTAAAGCGCTTGGTTTCCCACCCACTGCCAACACTGATTTTATTTCCCATGTGCTCTGTACCCAGCTCTTCATTCGGTTCTGCATCAGCCCCACAGCTGCACACAGGCATACATTCAGGCCCCAGACTTAGACACTTTTGGCTCCCGTAAGTAGCTTTGACAGAGCTCAGCGGTTTCCTTGGGTAGAAGCTGTTTTCTTTTAAAAAACAGATGTTGATGACAATAAAGTCTAAAGAGAAGACTGCAATGTAACGGAATTTTAAAATCACTTCTATTTAGAGGAATCCACAGGACATGTTTTAAGAAAATACACCCTCCCACATTATTATATTACTAGTTTCATTGATGAAAAGGCTCAGCCACATTTGACTTGACATCTTTCGTACAAAGGGGCACCTCAAAACACATTTCCAGGAGAAAAATGGTATAGAGTTCTTGTCCTTTTCAATTAGACCTTACTTTCTATCAATGGGTTTCCCTTGTTACCTCTTTTTCCTTTTTTTAAATTTTATTTTACTTTAAGTTCTAGGATACATGTGCAGAATGTGCAGATTTGTTACATAGGTATACATGTGCCATGGTGGTTTGCTGCACCCATCAACCCATCATCTAGGTTTTAAGCCCCGCATGCATTAGGTATTTGTCCTAATGCTCTCCCTCCCGTCGACCCCACCCCCCGACCGGCCCTGGTATGTGATGTTACCCTCCCTGTGTCCATGTGTTCTCATTGTTCAACTCCCACTTATGAGTGAGAACATGCAGTGTTTTGTTTTCTGTTCCTGTGTTAGTTTGCTGAGAATGATGGTTTCCAACTTCACCCATGTCCCTGCAATGGACATGAACTCATCCTTTTTTATGGCTGCATAGTATTCCATAGTGTATATGTGCCACATTTTCTTTATCCAGTCTATCATTGATGGGCATTTCATTGGGTCCAAGTCTTTGCTATTGTAAATAGTGCTGCAGTAAACATATGTGTTCATGTATCTTTATAGTAGAATGATTTATAATCCTTTGGGTATATACCCAATAAAGGAGTTGCTGGGTCAAATACTATTTCTGGTTCTAGATCCTTGAGGAGTCACCACCCTCTTTTTCCTTTTTCAAAATTAAGAAAAGCAAGTAGTCTTTCATTTATGAGAAAATTAAAAAAAAGAACCAGAAAAGAAAACAAGGATTTTATTTGGATATTTAACTATTTTTTAAACATAGAAAACATATTAATATGATTAAAAGGCCAAAAAAGTCAGAAAGATAATCAATAAAACTCTCCCTTCCACTCCACTCCACAAACACACAGTTCCCCTCCCCAGAGGCAATCCGTGTCTTTACCCTTCCAGAGGTATGTGGTGCATAAGCAAACACACACTCCTGCCTATTATTTTTTCCTTTTACCTATTATATCACACACACTGTCTGTTGTTTTTTCATTTGGCAATATATCCTGGGGCAATTCTCTTTCACTATATGAAGAGTTTTCTTTTCAGCTCTTTAATATTTTGTTGCAATTTATGTAGTAAGTCCCCTACTGATAGCTATTTGGGTTGTTCCCAGTGTGTTAAGATTACCAAAAGGCTTCAGGGAAGTACCTTTTATATGCATATCCTTACACACGCTTGGATTGCCTTACAAGAAATTCCTTGAAACAGAAGTTTAGAGTCTACAATATTAGCCGGGCGTGTTGGCGCATGCCTGTAATTCCAGCGACTCAGGAGGCTGAGTCAGGAGAATCTCTTGAACCCGGGAGGCGGAGGCTGCAGTGAGCTGAGATCACACCATTACACTCCAGTGGGGGCAACAGGAGTGAAACTCTGTCTCAAAAAAAAAAAAAAGTTTAGAGTCAAAGATATGAGCATTTGTAACAGTGATGACGAATTAGACTTTCATTTTATTTATTTATTTATTTTTTTGGACAGAGTCCTGCTCTCTCAACCAGGCTGGAGTGCAGTGGCATGATCTCGGCTCGCTGCAACCTCCGCCTCCAATATTCAAGTGATCCTCCCATCCAGCCTCCTGAGTAGCTGGGATTACAGGCACGCATCCCCACACCTGGCTAATTTTTGTGTTTTTTTGTAAAGACAGGGTTTTGCCATGTTGCCCAAGTTGGTCTCAAATTCCTGGGCTCAAACAATCTGCTGCCCTGGCCTCCCAAAGTGCTGGGGTTACAGGCATGAGCCACTGTGCCTGGCCTACACTTTCATTTTAAAATCACCTATAATCCTTTCTTCAGTGTTAGTCATATTAACATTTTTATGTATAATTTTCCAAAATCACTCATTTAACAAGCATATATGAAGTCCTGAGGGGCTATGTGTTCTAATAGGCCCTGAACACAACAGTGCTGCACAAAGCTGGCTTCTAGAATGGAGGGATAGGCACCCAGTAGACAAGAGAAACTGTTAGGAGTTGCTCCACGTCACTTAGGTGTGAAATTTTCTCCCTAAATCCCATCAAATCTGGATCTCAGCTCTACCCTTGCCAAAGTCTGCACTAACTTCAACATTAGCTGCCAGGGTCGTTTCCTTTCCCACAGATTGTAGCAAAATACCAGGGTTTTGTAGCCAGAAAATAGGAGGCAGCTCTCACATCCTCAGCCCACAGCTGTCACAGTTTCTGGGGTTGTCCTTGGTGGACCTGCTCCCTGGGGGGCTGGAGAACGCTTGCTCAAAGCCCTCTTCTGTTCTATCAACCCCCAGGTGGGTTCCCAGGAGATATCTGCTTTGCACCCTCAGAGGAAATCCCTGCTCCCACTGAATTCTGCACCCAGGAGTTTACTCAGTTTCCTGGTGCAGTATTCTTTTTAAAAACACCAGCTTCCACTCCTTCCTTCCCTTGCCCAGTGCTAGCCCCTTCCCCAGAAACTCACCAATACCTGGGAGATATGACCCTCCCAAAGAGCCTAGACTGGTTAGACCACAAAGGTTCAGCTGCTTTGAGAATTGGGAGAGGGGAAATTACATTTTCCTTCCTGGGGTTTCTGTATCCATGGGAATAAAGCAAAAATTAATATCTAAGTGATTGATCCCACTGCATAAAGGAGTAAATAAAAATAAAATGACAAGCTCTGGTAAGCCTTGTTTTGTTTACTGCTGTATTCTCTGCACCTAGAATAATGCCTGACACATAGTAGATGCTCAAGAAATACTTGTTGGCTGAAACAATGAGGTGTTAGGAGGAAAAAGAGTGGGGGAATGTCTAAGGGAGAACATTGGAGCTAGTGGATGACTGCTTTAGACTAGGTGGTCAGAGATGGTTTTTCTGAGGAGGTGACATCTCGATGGGTTTTTGAGAATCAGAAGGAATCAGCTCTGTGAACTGTATTGGGAGGAGCCATCCAGGTAGGGGAGAGCATGGAGGGCCTTGGAACTGGAAGACAGTTTGAGGTGAAGTGAGCCCAGAAAGAAGCCTTGGACAAAGGCAGCAGGTTGTGGGGTACCTTGCAGGAGGTGTGAAGGCATGTGTAGAACGCATGCAAACCGCGATGCAAAAACTTTCAACTTATCATTATGTGTCAGCTACTCTTTTACATGTGCTATGTATATTTCCATATCTAATATTTATAATACCCCTATGAAATAGGTATAACTATTATGCCAATGTGATCAATCAGAAAACTGTGGTGCAGAGATTTAAGCCTAGACTCCAAAACCCTTTGCTTTAACAATTACTACTTATGGCACATCATTTTATATGTATTTTTGCTCATCATATGACTATTTCTTTAGGATAAATTCCAAGAAATGGAATTTCATATTAAAAAAACCCTATTTTAAGGCCTTTGGTGCATATTAACAAATTACTTCCCAGAGTTTGTAGCAATTTACAATCCCTTGAAAGCAATATAATAGCTATGCTTCCTCACAGAATTGCTTTCTTTGTAGTTAAGTAATTCTTATTAATATTGCTATACCAGTTCTTTTTTGGTTAGTATTTGCATAGTATATAGTTCTTATATTCCTTAATTTTAATATTTCTGTGTCTTTATTTTTTAGATTTACATCTTGTAATCAATGTGTATCTAGATTTTGGCTTTTTACTCATCTGAATACTCTATCATAAAAAGAAAACTTAATTCAATTACTTTTACTTTACTTTTACATTTACTGACATAATGGGACTTTTGTCCCGATACATAATTTTGCGTTTTTAATTTACAATACTTCTTTCTTTTTCTTTCCATCTTTTTAGTCCTCTAATGGATCCATTGAGTTTTCTTTATTTCTCCCTTGGTTTCCTTGATTAGTTTGAAATTGTATATTCTATTTCTATTTTTTAAGTGATTGTTCTTACATTTTTAATATGCTTATTTAACTTAACAAATTCTGTCTTCGTCCCAAGCAAGACTGGCATCTTTATGTGCATTAATTGCAAATGATCTGTCCTTCACTCATCTATGATAATATTGCTAATAGACTAACTTTATTAATACATTTCTCTCTCTCCAGTTATTCTTTAACAAATATTCATGCAGGACTTCTGGCTGTGGCCTAATGAGGAAACTGGCAACGTCTCTTCCCATAAAACCAACTATGAAGCCAGACAAAAATGGATAAAAATAACCTTTTCAGTATTTTGGAAACTGATCAAAGGCAGACCACCTGAGAAGCTTTTATGCTTGAAAAACTGCTGAACTTCGGGTACGGACAGTGGGAATCTGTAACGTCTTAGCCTGAGGCTGCTCCTCTCCCCAACTTAGCTGATGCGAAGTTTGCCAGGCCTGGGCAGGTTAGGAATACTGGCAGCTTCTCTGAGAGGATTGTAGGGAATTCACCAGATTTAGAGCAGTGGGCAAAGCCCATAACCAGAGGCATTGTTGGTGAAGTGACCATGCCAGGCACAGGTGAGTGGGTGGGGACAGTGGCCTACTAGCCTGAGGTTGTGTGGTTGGGGCCAGTGTATTCCCAGCTGCGGCTGTGGGTATATACAGCAGGGAACGAAGAGGGCTCAGAATCCCACCTCGAATTCCCACTCAGAATTCCATTGTCAGGTCTCCCTAGTATCTTCCAGTCTGGGTTAGTTCCTCAGTCTTTTTTTCTTTTCATGGCCTTGACACTTTTATTTTTTTTCTTTTTGAGACAAAGTCTCACTCTGTTGCCCAGATTGGAGTGCAGCGGCGCAACCTCGGCTCACTGCAACCTCCGCCTCCCGGGTTCAAGCGATTCTCGTGCCTCAGCGTCCTGAGTAGTTGGGATTACAGCTGGGTGCTGCCAGGTGGACTAATTTTTGTATTTTTCAGTAAAGATGGGGTTTCAATATGTTGGCCAGGCTGTTCTCGGACTCCTGACCTCAAGTGATCTGCCTGTCTCGGCCTCCCAAAGGGCCAGGATTACAGGTGTGAGCCATCACACCTGGGAAGTCTTGACACTTTGAAGAGCACTATTGAGCAATTTGTAGAATGAAGGCTCTGCAACTTGTAGAATGAATGCTCTGCAACTTGGAATCAGACAAGGATAACTATTAGGAATGTGTTAGAGAATGTGTAGAAAAAGATGGATAGAATGAATAAAGAATTATATGGGAGTATTTCAGAAAAGAAATGGAAGCACTACTATAAAACCCGGCGAAAATTCTGGAATTGAAAAATACAATATCTGAAATCATGTCTTCGGATGGGATTCATAGCAGCTGGGACACTGGGGTATTCCGAATGAAGGATCTGTGAATGTGGAGATGGGGCAAAATAAATTATTCAAACTGAAGCAGAATGAAAACAAAAATATTTTTTTTTAATGAACAAACTGTCAGTGACATGTGGAATAATATCAAGTAGTTGACATATGTAATTGAAGTCACAGAAGACAGAACATGACAGAAATAAAATGAAAACAAAAAGGATGGCTGAATATTTCTTAAACTTGATGAAAAACATCAATACACAGATCCAAGAAGTTTGACAAATCCCAAATGGGATAAATACAGACACCTAGGCACATCATGGTCAAATTGTTCAAAAAGATATGAAGAAAATATTAAAGGAAGCCAGAGGGAAAAAATAAAAATTATATACAAGGTAACAAGTATTTGTATTGCTGTTGGTTTTAAAATTAGAAACAACAGAAGCCAGAAGACATTGGAAAACCATCTCTAAAGTGCTGAAAGAAAAAAACCTTCAATCTTAAATCTTAGAGCCAGTGAAGTGATATATCCTTAAAAAATTAAGAAGGCCAGGCGCAGTGGCTCACACCTGTAATTCCAGTACTTTGGGAGGTTGAGGTGGGCAGATGACCTGAGGTCAGGAGTTTGAGACCAGCCTGGTCAATATGGTGAAACCTCATCGCTACAAAAAAAACCCCAAAAATTTACCAGTGTGGTGCCACACACCTGTAATCTCAGCTTCTTGGGGGGCTGAAGCATGAGAATCGCTTGAACCCAGGAAGCAGAGGTTGCAGTGAGCTGAGATTGTGCCACTACACTCCAGCCTGGGCAACAGAGTGAGACTTTGTCTCAAAAAAAAAAAAAAAAAAATCAAGGTGAAATAAAGACATTTTCAGATAAGCAAACATTGAGAGAATTTACAGCCAGTAGACCTTCACTACAAGAAGTGCTAAAGGGAGTTCCTCAAACCTAAGGGACACTATGCCAGATAGAAACACATATGACCAGGAAGAAACAAAGAGTTCCAGAAATAGTAAGCATGGGGATAAATAGAAAAGGCTTTTTTCTCTTTCCTTAATTTTCTGAGTGTGCAACTGACAATTTAAAGCAAATGAATGATAACAATATACCATGGGGTTTATAACATATGTAAAGTAAAAGATGTAATCATAACACTACAAAGTACAGAAGGAGCTAAATGAAGTATATTGTTGTACAGTTTTTATTACATGTGAAGTAGCATAATATTAATAAATTGTAGTCTGTAAAAAACTAAAGTTGCATATTGCAATCTCTAGAGTAAGAGCTACAGACAAAAAAGAGGCACAACTAAAAATCCAATGAAGGAGATAAAATAAAATACTAAGAAATAACCCAAAGAAAGAAAAGAAGAAAAAATGAACAAAAACGGGGGAAATAAATAGGAAACAAATACCATGACAGTAGATGTAATCTAAGATAATTATTTATCAATAATTACATACATGCAAAGAAGCTAAGCACTTAAATTAAAACCTCAGCGCCTTGAGCACATATCTGGTTCTAACTTCATGGTCAATTTGGTTTTTAGTTGCCTTTTACTGCTCTGGTATTAGCTTTCTTTTTCTACTTTCTGGTACTTGTGGATTTCTTTTGCATATTTTTGAGATAGGCTGAATATGAATTGTTTTTAAATAAAGAAATAAATATATAATATTTACATAATTATATATACATATATAGTATATGTATGTATACATACGTATGTATACATATATATGTATCATACAAGTACTATATATATGTATATATGTATGTATACACACACATATATATATAAAAATCATGGCTCACTGCAGCCTCGATCTCTCCAGGCTCAAGCGATCCCTCCACCTCAGCTTTCCGAGTAGCTGAAACTACAGGCACACGCTACCACACCCAGCTAATTTTTGTATTTTTAGTGGAGATGGGGTTTTGCCATGTTTCCCAGGCTGGTTTCGAACCCCAGGGCTCAATCAATCTGCCTGCCTCAGCCTCCCAAAGTGCTGGGATTATAGGCATGAGCCATAGAGCCTGGCTTTTAATATATATATTAAAGCATAACTTTCATGTGTTTGGAGGTAAGGTAGGGAATCTGGGAGCTTCCTGCAGCAGTTCAGTCTATGATATTGGCAGCTTTATTTAAAAAATGTAAATAATGCATCCCTGCTGAATTTATTTTGCTTTAAGCTAACAGGTAAGTTTCTAACTTTATTTTACAAATGATTGGCTCATTGCCCTCATTTGTTAAACAACCTAGCCTTCCTCCACTGATTACAAACATTTGGGTGCATTGCTGTATTTCTGCTCTGTCACCATGCTTATCTGTTTTTGCATCGGTAGTACAGTCTTAACATTATTTCAGCTTTACATTATTTCATTCAGTCTTAGTGTCTGCAGGTAAAAGCCTGCATTATCACCCCTATTCCAGACATCTTGGCTATTCTACTTAGATGAACTATAGGATAATTTTGTCAAGTTAAAACATTTTCTGTTTGGATTTTATTTGGGATAATGTTAATGATGTAGTATTACTTGAGGGAAGAACTGATATCTAAGTGGTCTTAGATTTTCCCACCCAGAAACATGACATGCTTTTTCATTTATTCAAGGCATGAATGTCTCCCAATAAAGTTTTGCAGTTTTCTTCCTGCAGGTTCTGTCCATTTTTTCATAAGGGTATTCCTCCATCCCTCTTCAGTAACTGTTTTGCTGAACAAGATCTCTTTATCATATATATAGGTTTTCTTGTCTTGACCTGGTATTTAATGAATAGAGTATTAAAAAGATTTTTCTTTTTAAAAATTCACTAACATGGTAATGCATTAAAATTCTTTTTCTTTATTTTTATTTGACTGTTTTGTTTTGTTGAGATGGAGTCTTGCTCTGTCACCCAGGCTGGAGTGCAATGGTGTAATCTCAGCTCACTGCAACCTCCGTCTCCCTGGTTCATGCAATTCTCCTGACTCAGCCTCCCACGTAGTTGGGATTACAGGTGCCTGCCACTACGCCCGGCTAATTTTTTTGTATATTTAGTAGAGACGGGTTTTGTATTTTTAGTAGAGATGGGGTTTCACCATGTTGGCCAGACTGGTCTCGAACTCCTGACCTCAGGCAATCCACCTGCCTCGGCCTCCCGCAGTCCTGGGATTACAGGCGTGAGCCACCATGCCTGGTCTGTTTAACTATTTTTATTGAGGCATAACATAAACTGTGCAAGGGTACTGATCTTATGTGTTCATCTTGGTGAATTTTTGCATCTGTATAATCAGGTCAAGATATGGCTCTTTCCAGTACCCCAAAAGCCCCCCTCATGTTCCACTTCCACCCATACCAACACCTGAGGTAACTAGTGTGTATTTCTATCAACAGGGAATAGGTTAGCTTGCTTATGACCTTAATATCAATCAAATCATGCAGTATGCACTTTAGTGTTTGGATTCTTCCATTTAATATAATATCTTAAGGTTCACTCATTTTGTTGCACTTATCAGTACTTTGTACCTTTTATTGTTTTGTAGTATTCTATTGTATGCTTGTGGGTGCATATGTGTGTATGTATTTGTGTGTACACATGCATGCAAATATTTACGTATACACACCTATATTCCATGATTGATGTATCCATTCTCCTGTTGATGGGTCTGTGGGTTGCTTCTAGTTTTTTGCTATTACAAATAAAGCTACTATGAACATTCTTGTACATGTCATTTTGTGTGTGCCCATATGTGCAGTTTGCTGTTGGGTGAACAACTGCGTGTGAATTTGCTGGGTCACAGGGTATGCACTTGTTGACTTTAATAGATGTTACCAAATGATATTCAAAAGTAGTTGTGACATTTTACATCCCCACCGTCAATGTTTGAAAGGTCCAGTTGCTTCCTACCCTCACTAGCATTCGGTAGTATCAGCCTTTTAAATTTTAGTCATTCTGGTGGGTGTATAGTGGCATCTCATTATGGCTTTAGTTTGCGTTTACTTGATAAGTAGTATAATGTGCAGTATTTTTTCACATGCTTGTTAGCCATTTGGATATTCTCTCTTTTTAAGTGAAATATTTTTACACATTTTAAAATTGGTTTGTCTTCTCATTGATTTGTAGGAGTTGTTCATATATTTCAGATACGAGCCCTTTGTCTTATCTGTACAAAGATATTTGTCTCGTACTTGCTTTTTTATTCTCTTAATTATTTCTGATGATGAACAGAAGTCTTCAATTTTAGTGAAGTTCAATTAATCAGGTTTTTGTTTTTTAAATTTAGGGCTACTGATTTATTGTGTTCTAAGAAATCTTGGCTTCCTCCAAGGTATTGAAGCTATTCTCTTACGTTTGCCTCTGGAAACCTTGTTGTTTTATCTTTCATATTTAAGTCTATGATCCATCTCACATTAATTTTTGTGCATTGTAGGAGGTAGGGGGTCATGCTTAGTTTTTTTTTTGTTTGTTTTTTGTTTTGCCCTATGTAGATATCTCAAGTTTCAGCACCAGCTTTTGAAAAAATAATTCTTTCCTCCACTGAATTACATTGGTATTGTCTTTGTGAATCAGGTGAGCATATATGTGAGTCTATTTCTGTACTGCATTTTGTAACACTGATCTACTTATCTATCCCTTCATCAATACTGTGCTTCCTTAGTTACTATAGCTTTATCATTTTTGTAAGACTCAACATTTTGTACTGTCAATTCTCCAATTTTGTTCTTCAAGGCTGTCTTAGCAATTCTAGGTCTCTTGCATTTCCTCATAAAATTCAGAACCAGCTTGTCAATTTCAACAACCATAAACTTTCTGGGATTTTGATTGTGATTTCATTGAACTTATATATCAGTTCAGGAAGAATTAATGTCTTAATGATATTGAGTCATCTAATCTGTGAACATGTGTGTCTCTCATTTATTTAACTCTTTTTAAATTTCTCCCAGTAATTCTGCTGTTATTGTTGTTTTTTCAATATACAAGTCTTGCATATATTTTGTTAACTTTATTCCCAAGTATTTCATAAATATATATTTTTATAAATATATTATTTTATAAATATATAAAATATATAAAATATATTTTATAAATATATAAATATATTTTATATAAAAATATATAAAATATATTTTTATAAATATATACATTTTTATAAATATATACATAAAAATACAAAATTATATTTTTATAAATATAAATATTATGTATATATTTAGAGACAGGGTCTCACTCTGTCACCCAGTCTAGAGTGCACTATAACCATAGCTTGCTGTAGCCTTGAACTCCTCAGCTCAAGCCATTCTCTCACCTCAATCTCCCAAGTAGCTGGGACTACCACCATACCCAGCTATTTTGTTTTTTTTTTTAATTTTTGTAGACAGGGTTTCACTATGCTACTCAGGCTGGTCTTGAACTCCTAGCCTCAAGTGTGTTCGTCCTGCCTTGACCTCCCAAAGTGCTGGGATGACAGGCATGAGCCTCTGGGCCCGGCCTATTTTACATTTTTAAAATCCATTGTAATGGCATAGACCTTTAAAATTTTTCCTTGCCAATTGTTTGTGGCTATTTTATAGAAATGCAATTTTATAGGTTGAGTTTGTATTAATGTACTTATTAGTTCTAATAGTTTTTTAATAGATTTTTTGGAATTTCTACATACAAAATTAGGGCATCTGCAAATAAAGACAGTTTTACTTTTTCCTTTCTACTTTTTATGGTCTCTTATTTTTCTTTAAAAAGGACTTCCAAATATTCTCTCCGTAGACTGATGATCCTAATTGAAGTCATATGTAAAATGGCTATAAAAAGTGCCAGGACAAGGAAGGCTTCTCTGGAAAGAATATTGGATAATTTAATTGAAGCAATGATCTGAATATGATTTCTCACTGAATGCCGCTGTTGATAGAAAATGTTTACACACAAAAATGTATGTAATGTACATACATAATAAATATGTATATTAACAACCACGTGGTGAATCACCTTCATAGCAAATGCAAAAAACAAACACACACACACAAACAAACCAAAGAAAACCCCCCAAAACCAATAACTTTGCCTGAAGGAAAATTCTTTTGGAGTTACCGCAAAATGCTCAAGAGCTTGAATGCAGAAGTCTTAGAACAAACTTTGCCTCTATCAAACTTTGCCTCTTTATGTCTCAGGACTTTTTAGACAGAAATTTTCCCTGTATTTATCCACATAAACACACAAGATAAGGGTAGGATCTCTGTCTTCTATTTCTAAGTTGCACTTTGCCAATTAGGTGTTCCATGGACGTTCCTTGAATGAGTGAATGCATGAATAAATGAAAAGAATGAATGAATGGATGAGAGAGCTCAGCCCCAATCTTCAGTTCTCTTTGATAACTCACCCTACTGGACTTAGAATTTATTTGTAATTTTTTTTTTTTTTTTTTTGAGACGGAGTCTCGCTCTGTCACCCAGGCTGGAGTGCAGTGGCACAATCTCGGCTCACTGCAAGCTCCGCCTCCCGGGTTCACGTCATTCTCCTGCCTCAGCCTCCTGAGTAGCTGGGACCACAGGCATCCGCCACCACGCCCGGCCTTATTTGCTGTTTTCTATATGCTGTTCAGATAATCTGGTTTCCCATTTACCATTTGATTCCATTAAAGGAATGTTCCCAGCTGTAATAAACTGTTTTGAAAGATTGTGCAACAATCTCTTTGCCCCCACCTCCCATGTCTACCCTATTTCTCAGAGGTTACCCCTAGTAATAGTCAAACAGATACTTAGAAAAAGTAGATTGGACAGAATTTGACTTTTTTGTTTTTGAGACAGAGTTTTGCTCTTGTTACCCAGTCTGGAGTACAATGGCGCGATCTTGGCTCACTGCAACCTCTGCCTCCTGGGTTCAAGTGATTCTCCTACCTCAGCCTCCCGAGTAGCTGGGATTACAGGCACCCATCACCATGCCCAGCTAAATTTTTGTGTTTTTCTTTAGTAGAGACGATTTCACCATATTGGCTAGTCTGGTCTCGAACTCCTGACCTCAGGCGATCTACTCACCTCGGCCTCCCAAAGTGCTGGGATTACAGATGTGAGCCACCGTGCCAGGTTAGATTTTGACTTTTTAAAAAAACTAAATTTGGTCGTAGCAATCTTTATGCATGCATTGTACAGTTATGGTCCTAGAAGTTATGTTATAATTATCATGCAGCTTCAATCCACCATCTACCTGCTCTGACCTCTCTACCCATTGCCCCTCCATCTACATTGTGACAGGTGCTCCCACTCTGTGTCTGCACTCAACAGTCCTGCCAATGTCTATCAGCCCTCTATTCCCATAATAGTTTACTCACTCACCCGTGTACATGATCGTCTCTCTCTATAATTTCCCTAGACCCCAAGGGTCCCAGTGTAGTGCTTTGCAGAAAGTAGAACTTTAGAACAATACTTGCTAAATGCACAAAGTAAAAGAGGAGATGGACAGATGCATAAACATCAAAGATGGGATATAACCAATACACACTCAGTGTTACAATCAGCAAGGTATAGTATACACACATTAAATTACATTGGATTGTTTCCTAGTAATTATGGTTCTGGGTTTATAATGGTTTTGAGAGTGGCATTAGCAATTTCTACCTTGGATTAGTCACAATGTTTAGTTTTCTGTCGGAAGGCACATTATTTATTTAATGTCACAATACTAAAATCATTTCATTCTGCAATGTTCAATAAACAGAAAAAACCCGCCTAGCCTAACGTCTATATTAAATTGTTGCTAAGAAAGTAAACATTTCTCCCCCTGTTTTCTCTGAGTTGATTAAGCACCAGTATATTTAAAAATGTTTCCCAAGCCTGAGAAGGCTCCCCTCTGTACTTACGACTATTCAGTGTAGAATGTTTTTCCTACCACTTGATTACAATTTGGCAGTAGTTTCTGAATAATTTACAAATTTTAAATTTCTCTGCCCCAAACACACATGTGTTTGCAGCTAAACAGACTTGAAAGAATATGCAAATTGCACTTTTATGTCAAAAATGAGTGAATGCAGCTTCATGCAGAAAAAAGCTAACTGTCACCCTTGTGTTTTTGTTTAGGCTAATCTGTGTGCTGTCGCCCCCACATCAGACTGCATCAACATTTTCTTTGGGATATTAGACGTAAATGTTTATGGCTGCAAAGAGCCTAGGAGGGATTGGCACTTATTAAAAACGACCCTGGAGTATTTTCTTTGCTTTCCGCATAAATATCCCGGGGAAGCGTTCAATGGAATGAGACTGCCAGGTAGAAGGAAATGAGCATTGCAGCAGGGCGCTGGGGTCTCCTGGGTCCTGTCACTTGAGAGGCCTCATCCAGGAGTGCAGCAAAAAGGCTGAGACCAGAGAACTGGGTGGAGCTGGCTTCTTCTCACTGTAGAAGATGACGTTGCTGCTGATGGGAAATGTCTATCCCTAAGGCATGGAATTTCTGCTTCCCCTGCCCCTCCCCAAAACTTCAATTTTAAAGAGTCATCAAAAGTCTAGATACCATATGTAGATTTCATCCCATCTTCAAATGTGGAGGCCAAGCCTTGGTGTGTTACCAAGATGGGGCAACCTCCTACACTCCACTCAGTTTCATTCACAGGGCGAAGTAGGCAAGAGCTCACCATGCCTTCTCAAATGTTCTGAGTTGGTTCCTGAAGTTGAGGCATGGAGATGTCCTTTCTTGATTTTAGAAAAAGCTAAGAATCTTATACCAGCATCTCAGACACTGAGGACGTGATTCTAGTCCTCTCTGATTCAACCAAAATGTATAAAAAATCCGCTATACAAAAGCCCATTAAGTTCTCCTGATATTAACCTCTCCAATGTAATCACTGTCCTCTAGCTTTTACCCCTAGACTGCCCAAAATTTAGGTAATGTCATTGCACTCCCAATGGTCTTCACCTCATGTCATCCCACTATAGTAGCTATCACCAAGGTCACAAACAACCTCCACAAAACCAAACAAAATGAACATTTTCCAGTTTCCATCTCACCTCTCACCAGTATTGATGCTTTTGATCACTTCCTCCTTTTTGAAGCCCTTTTTTCTCTTGACTTCAATAACACCACACTCACTTTTTCTCCCTCCTATTCCTGGCTGCTCCTGTGTTTTTTTGCAGGCCCATTTCTCTCTACCCCGTCTTTAAATGCTGACAGACTAGAAACCACACAGTCATCTCAAGAGGCACAGAAAGAGCATTTAACAAAACTCAACATTCTTTCGTGTTAAAAACACTCAATAAACTAGAAAAAGAAGGGAACTTAACCTGACAAAAGCAAGGAAACGGAACCTGCCCTAGAGCCTCCAGAAAGGAGCAGATCCCTGACAACACACTCCAATCTAGCCTGGTGACACCATGTTGGACTTTGAATCCATTGCACTGGGAGATAATACATTTATGTCATTTTAAGCCAATTTATCATAATTAGTTATAGAAGCAATAGAAAACTATTATAATACAGCCATCTATGAAAAACTCTAATAATACAGTATAATAATACAGCCGTCTATGAAAAATCCACACCTAACAACAATTTAAGGGTGAAAGACAGGATATTTCCCCCTTAAGATCAAGAACAAGACAAGGATGTCTAGTCGCAGCACTTCCATTCAACATCTAATTCAGGGTATCTAATTCATGGTAATTAGGTGAGAAAAAGAAATAAAAAGCATCCAGATTGGAATGGAAAAGTAAAACTAGCTCTATTTGCATATGAAATCATCTTGCATAGAGTAAATCCTAAGAAAATCACAAAAATTGGGCATAATAAATGTGTTCAGAATAGTTGCAGGATACAAGATCAATATGCAAAAATTAATTGTATGTCTATAACTAGCAAGAACAATCAGAACATAAGACAATGATTTAATCTATAATGACATCAAAAAGAAGAAAGTACTTAGAAATAAATTTAAAATAAGTTCAAGACATATACACTGAAAACAATAAAACATCACTGAAAGAAATTAAAGAAGACTTTAAAAAATGAAAAGTTGTTCTATTACCATTGATTGGAATATTTAAAATATTGTTATGATATCAATACTCCCCAAATTGATCTACAGATTCAGGGCAATCCCTACCAAAATTCCAGATGGCTTTTTTGTAGGTATTAGTAAGCTCATTATAAAATTCATGTGGAAATTCAAGGGACCCAGAGGAACCAAAACAATACTGAAAAAGAACAAACTTGGAAGACTCACACTTTCTACTTTAAAAACACAAAGCTATAGTGATCAAGACTGTGTAGTATAGGCATAAAAATAGACATATAGATCAATGGAATAGAATTGAGAATTCAGGAAAAAAAACTCTTACGTTTTTGGTCAATTGATTTTGACATGGGAGAAATAGTATTTCAACAAATGTTGCTGAGACAACTGATATCCACATGCAAAAGGGTGAACTTGGATTCTTATCTCTCTATGTACAAAAGTTAACTGAAAAGGACCACAGACCTTCACTTGAGAGCTATAAATACAAAACTTTTAGAAGAAAATATAGATGTGAATCTTCATGTCCTCAGATTAGGCAATGGTTTCTTAGCCATGACACCAAAAGCACAAGTTACTAAGAAAAATGTAAATTGCACTTCATCAAAATAAAACACTTTTGTGCTTCAAAGAATATAATCAATAAAGTGAAAAGATAACCCACAGAATGAGAGAAAATTTTTGTAAATCATACATTTCACAAGGGACTTGTATCCAGAATAAAAAATGTATACACAACGCTATAATAAAAAGACTAATAATCCAATTTGAAAATGGGCAAAAGATTGGAATAAGCATTTCTCAAAAGAAGATATATAATTGGTCAAAAACACATGAGAAAATACTCACATTGTTAGGGAAATGCAAGTCAAAACTGCACTGAGATGTCACTTCATGTCCACTAGGATGAATATAAAAAAACAGACAATAACAAGTGTTGATAAGGATATGCAGAACTTAAACCTCATACATTGCTAGTAGGAATGTAAAATTAATGCAGCTGCTTTGGAAAAACAGTTTGGCAGCTCCTCAAAAAGTTGAACATAGGGAGCAATTCCACTCCTAGGTATATAAGAAAACTGAAGACCTATGTCCATACAAAAACTTGTATATCATTGTTTATAGCAGCCTTGTTCATAAAAACCATAAAATGAAACAACTCAATGTCCATCAATTGATGAATGGATAAACAAAATGTGGTATAGCTATACAATGGAATATTATTTAGTGATCAAAAGGAATAAAGTACTAACACATGCTACAACATGGATGGATCTTAATATCATTATACTAAGAAATCAGACATAAGAAGTCACATATTGTACAATTCTTCTTATATGAAATGTCTAGATTAAGCAAATCCACAGATACTCAAAGTAAATTAGTGGTTGTCAGAGGCTAGGAAGATGATGAAATCGGGATGAATGCTAATGGCTATGTGATTCATTTTTGAGGTGACAAAAATATTCTGGAATTAGCAGTGATTGCTCCGTAACCCTGTGAATATATTAAAATACTGAATTGTACACTTAAAAATGAATTTTATGTATGCAAATTATATCTCAATAAGGTTTTAATATATTAGCAAGACAAAACAAAACAGTGGATGGGCCTCAAGTTTTGGTCCCAAATCTATTCTTTTTCTGCATTTTCCCTGGGCAATCTCTTTGACTCCTACAGCTTCAGCTATAACTGAGGTTCCTGTCAATCTCAAGTTTTTATCTGTATCACAGATCTCTCCTCTGAGTTTCTCTGAATTTCCTACTTGAAGGTTTCAAAAGCACCTCTCATTTGACAAAACCCAGGCTAAAATTTTGCTTTCTCTTTCTCCACCAAAGTCTGGTCTTCCCTCAGCGTTGCCTATTCAGCAAGTGGCACCACCACCCACTGATTTACCAGAGTTGGAAATGGGAATTGCACTTTCTTGTTCTTATGCCCTGTTGGTGTTGAGGAGGTACAATAAATGACAGTCCCTTTCCTCTGCTCAAGTTGATATTTAATGATGTCAGATTGATATGGATGAAGATCTTCTTGTCAGCTTTATCACTGATAAAGCCAGTAGTGGAAAATATGGCTTAGTTGCTTAGTACCAGGTGATTTCCCAACACTGAGCCCCAGATGTAGACACACTGAACACTCATTCATAAGCAGAACCAACAGCTGCAGCCTCCCCAAAAAGGGCCCTGTCTCTGCCTAACTTAGGGCAAAGAGGAGCAGACAGGGATATGTATTTTCGGTGGTCAGAAAGAGGAGGGATCTGGGAGAGAGATATAAGCTTGGAATTTGTGGATATCTCAATTGTAGTTCAGCCATAAGAGTGGGAGATTGCCTGGGGAGAATATAGAGAAAGAATAGGATTCAGGACTAAGGCTTGAGACTGGTCAACTTTAAAGGCTGCATAGAGGAATATGAGCTTTTGATGGAGACAGAGCACCAGCCAGAAAAGGAGTGAAGTAATTGTGGTGTTGTGGAAGTCCATGGAAGAGAGTGTTTCAAGAAGGAAGGAGGCATCAAGCATCTTTGCGCCTGTTGTTCTCAGCTGAATGTTCTTCCCCACCTTTTTAGCTGCTTTAATTACTACTCATTTCTCCATCTAAATGGCATTTCCATGGGGAAACTTCCCTTATTCCTGACTACCAGGCCTGGGTTAATCTCTGTCCCCCTTTACATGCTCTTATGACCCCTGAAAATTTCCTGCAACCCCTTGTGTTGGCTGAAATGTCATTAATACAAATGTAATTTATTAATTGAAATGTAATTAAATGCATGGGCATCATTCATGTCCCCACTTCACTGTTACTTCCATGACAGTCTATTCACCTCTCTAACCCTTTGCTAAAAAATATTGGTGAGTATACACCAGTTAGAATGGTGATCATTAAAAAGTCAGGAAACAACAGGTGCTGGAGAAGATGTGGAGAAATAGGAACACTTTTACACTGTTGGAGGGACTGTAAACTAGCTCAACCATTGTGGAAGACAGTGTGGCAATTCCTCAAGGATCTAGAACTAGAAATACCATTTGACCCAGCCATCCCATTACTGGGTATATACCCAAAGGATTGTAAATCATGCTGCTATAAAGACACATCTACACGTGTTTATTGCAGCACTATTCACAATAGCAAAGACTTGGAACCAACCCAAATGTCCATCAATGATAGACTGGATTAAGAAAATGTGGCACATATACACAATGGAATACTATGCAGCCATAAAAAAGGATGAGTTCATGTCCTTTGTAGGGACATGGATGAAGCTGGAAACCATCATTCTCAGAAAACTATCGCAAGGACAAAAAACCAAACACCACATGTTCTCACTCATAGGTGGGAATTGAACAATGAGAACACTTGGACACAGGAAGGGGAACATCACACACTGGGGCCTGTGGTGGGGTAGGGGGAGGGAGTAGGGATAGCATTAGGAGATATACCTAATGTAAATGATGAGTTAATGGGTGCAGTACACCAACATGGCACATGTATACATATGTAACAAACTTGCACGTTATGCACCTGTACCCTAGAACTTAAATATTTAAAAAAAAAATGGTGAGTATATAAGCAAACCAGGGAACCATTGTAACAGTTCCCCATAATAAGGGGTAGGTTTCAGGCTCATGTATGGGTGTTATTTTTGGAAATAGTGACGCTCAGTAGAAAATGCACTTGCCTACTATGATTCATATTTCCTACTAAAGAAAGATAGGTAGAGAATAAAATGTATTTGGACTTGAGGCCTGAATTTCAGTGAGCTTTCCTTTCAAGAGGCACCATGGAGATTATCCTGCAAACTGTTGACCTTCCTGGAAGATTCTGAAAACCCACACCTGCGAATGGGAAGACCCTTTGTGCTTCATGAGTGTTTGGTGAGTGACACTGAGTGCTTGACAGTGGGGAGGTCTGGGCT
This sequence comes from Macaca mulatta, assembly GCF_049350105.2. Taxonomy (NCBI): domain Eukaryota; kingdom Metazoa; phylum Chordata; class Mammalia; order Primates; family Cercopithecidae; genus Macaca; species Macaca mulatta. The sequence goes on along the minus strand of NC_133418.1, from coordinate 79,732,681 downwards.
CTTTTCCAAAAAGATTTTATGGCAGTGACAATGGGATGAGAGCATTTCTCACATGCAGCAGAGCAGTTTGTCTCATGTAGCTCTCCTGTGCTTGCAGCAATGAACCTTTGATGATAGTCCTGCTATCTTGCACACCACATATACCTTCTTGTGCTCATTTGTACATCTTTTTAGTCTTATTGGGCTCTCTCTAATGGAGAGACTCAGTGATCAGTGTCACAACTAGGTATGTGGTCATAAAAAACTCATGAGCTAAAGTCCTCTGATGTTTGCAGTTTTCCTCCTTCACTCGTAAAGGTCAGCTTGAAGTTGGGTGATTCTAGTCACCCATTGGATGTGAGCTGGGCTCCTATATGGACCATGTCTGGGACTTCTTAGATGTACTGATTATTGGGTGATGATGGAAATTTGGGCCTGGTCACCCTTAAGACCTGTGTTAGCCCTTCTTCACATTGCTATAAAGAACTACCTGCAACTGGGTAACTTGTAAACAAAGAGGTTTAATTGACTCACAGTTCTGCATGGCTGCGGAGGTCTCAGGAAACTTAGAATCATGGCAGAAGGTGAAGGGGAAGCAAGGCATATCTTACATGGTGGCAGGAGACAGGGAGAGGAAGAGGGAGAGGAGAGGGGGACGGAGGAGGGAGAGGGGGCAAGAGGGAGAGGGAGACAGGGGGAGAGGGAGAGAGGGGGAGAGGGAGGGAAAGAGGAAGGGGGGAGAGAGAGAGAGAGCGAGAGAGCGAGCGAGAGAGAGAGCGAGAGAGAGAAAGCAAGCGAGAGAGCGAGCAGGGGAAGAGCCATACACTTATCAAACAAGCAGATCTCGTGAGAATGCTATCACGAGAACAGCAAGGGGAAAATCCACACCCATGATTCAATCACCTTCCACCAGAGCACTCCCCCAACATGTGAAGATTATAATTTGAGATGAGATTTGGGTGGGAACACAGAGTCAAACCATATCAAGAACTATCTGTGCTTAATATGCCTCTGCTCATTATTGGGATTTAACTCAATGACAGTATAAGTTACTGCGAATATTTGCTGAAAAGCATAATCTACTGACCTCTGCAGGGACATTAAAAGATATCCCACCAGAACTCACAATTTTGTCTTTCTTTCCAAAGCTTTCCTGGAGTAGCCTTTGACTAGGGGTAGAGATGGAGAAGTACAGAAGAATGCATTTTGGAGAAGAATCATTTTCTCCTCTCTTCTTTGACAAGGATTGATGGGTGTCTGGTTAAACAAGTGGCATCCTGTACACCCTGACCTTGGCCCTTGCCACTACCTCCTCCTTCAGAGCCTTGGTTGTCCCATAGTAGCTACCTGTACCCACCTAAGGCCCCTGCCTTTCATGTGGTCCAACTCACACTGTTGGGGACCAAGAAAAATAAGCTTAGCACAGTCTTAGGAGCCAGACAGACTTGGGTTTGAATACTTGGTGACCTTGGGCAGTTACTTAGCTTTTCTGGAGCTCTGTTTCCTCACCTGGAAGACTGAGATAATAGTACCCACTACCTCATGAAGTAGTTGGAGGAATAAATGAACTAACACAGACAAAGCAGAGTGCCCGGAACATCAAGTTGTCCAATAACTGTCAGCTATCATCATTGCTGTCATCATCATCATCATCATTATATCCATCAGTAAATTTTAGTTACAAGTGACAGAAGCACAACTTAATTTAAGCAAAGAAAGAAAATAGTTTGGCTTGGTTAACTGAAATGTCCAAGCACAGGCTTAATCCAGAGGTTCAACAACATCATCCATGCTCAGTCTGTCTCCGAATCTCCCTTTGCTTTTTTTTCTATCTTGGCTTCATCCTCCAGCAGGTGGACAAAAGGATAACTGAAGGACCCTAGCCCACAGAGGCCCAGCCTCACTTCTCCTCCAACCACAAGGCCTGTGTATATGCATGGGGACACTCCAACCCATGTGTCCAAGCTCCAGCCACAAACCCATCTCCCAGAATACAGCCTCCCCTTGTTCTCAGAAAGGCAGACTGTGGAAGAGGCTTCCATGGGCCCTGAAATAGGCTCAAGGCTCTTCGGGATGGAATTCCAGGGTCCTGGGCATCAGGAGCATGGTGTAAAAGTGGGAACGGAAAGGATGCAGGCTCAAGATGGGCATGTTCACTTGTTCCCACAGAATCGTCACTCCATCGGGAAGGGTAGGGCCAGATGAGGGCCAGAGCAGAGCTTTTTAATGTGCAGGTGCCCTGGTTCCCAGATCTAAGAGAGGTATTTATTTACTAAATAGCATATTTATTCACATAGTGATTGCTGTGAAACAGTCTAACACAAAGCAATCCAGGATATGATTACGTGTTGTGGAGGTTTTAGAGAAGAGAGGGATGGATGCCAACAGGAAAGAGGGTCTTGGAGGATGAAGAGATTGGGATAGGCCCAGGGTATAGAGAAGGCATTCCAGGTGAGGAGAGCTACGTGAACAAGAGGCGGAGAGATCACATTTGTCTGCCATTTGTCGTCACAATGGGGAGCCCAGCCTAGTAAGACAGAAGGTGTGTGTGAGAGAAACAGGAGAAGGCTAGGGGATGGGGGTGGGAGTGAGGGGGCTGGAGGAGGCAGTTAGCAGGGCTCTAAGGGGGAGGCCAGCTCCAAATCTGTTACCATAAGAATTAGGGAGTCTTTGAAGTTTGTAAATAGAGGATGACGGTTGGAAGTGGTGATTGAGAAGCTGGAGCTGAAAGCATGATGCTGGTGGATAAAATGGCTCAGAGCTGAGATCTAGGCTAGTGGATGAGGAACCAGACAGGGGCTACTGTGAGGATGACAAATTAGGGGGAAGTAGAGAAGGAGGAACACTCATACATAGTCCACAGAAGAGGCTACACTAACAAAGTGACCATATCCAGATCTGATGTCCCCAGAAGAACCAAGTACCTAGCACCAAGCGAGTTGCACACGAATGTGTTGCCAAGTTCAGCTGTTGCAGTAGATGGGATGGACACATGCCCAGTCTTTTTTGGTGGTTATGATGACCATCTTAACTGCATGAGGTGTTTGCTTTTCAATATTATTCCAGTCTTGTGATGGGCAAATTAAATTCAGTGACTCCATGGGGCTTGGCCTGGCCAGGGTTACCACCTCTGTGTGTCCCATGGACAGAGCTGGCACCTTGGGCTCAGGCCGATGCACTGGTGAAGTTCCTGTGGCCAGAATGGAGGACTTTTCTCTGGCTGGCTTTGCTGGGCAGTTTGTAGGGCCCTGTTTGCAGGTCCAGGTGGGTCCTGCCAAAGCCGTGGCTCCTACAGCATGGGGCATACACAGGGACTCAAGGGTATTCCTGGGAATGAAAAAATCATGCACAGCCATGTGTTGCAGTTCTAGCCTTTAAGGGCAATTTGCAATTACATGGTGTCAGTCAACCCATAATTGTTTATTACCATATACTTTGCATTGTGTTGAATGCTGCATGAGATACAGAAGAGATTCAAAGGACTTCTAAAGAGTCTAGAGGTTTTGGGTCAGAGGACTTTGGTTCAAGTCCCAACACTACCATTTACTGGTTCTGTGGACCTTAACAAGTCTTTCAACAGTTTTCTTATCTGTAAAATTGGCACAGAAACACAACATATCTGACAACATTGATAGAGAAACACATGAGATAGCCATAATGATACCATAAGCTGACAGATATTTATTCTAATTGAATACGTGGAGACTAAAAAATGGATAATTTTGTAATGTTTAATAATGAAAATCCTCCAGCTCTATAATTCAATAGTTCTATGAAACTTTTTCTTTCTCCTAGGAAACATGTAATCTGACTGTAGGAATAAAACTAAGACACATGTATAACAGGAATGAATACAGGAGAGAAAATATACCATATTTTATGAAACAGAGCATAAGAGCCATTTGGTATTTTCTCAACTTTGGTGTCATTTTTTTCCTTCCTGGTTGTCACATCTCTAGAAGTATCTGGTTTCTCCATAGGCTCCTGAATGTGGAAAGTATCTGTAGCTAAGAGACAGTCAGAAGCTACTGTCTCCCCAGCCCCTGTTTGCAGATGGGATGACCAAGGCTTGGGGAGGAGAGGAGTCCCGCATTGCAAAGATGGTGCCGTTAGGAAGTGGGAGGACCAGGACTTGACCTCGAAACTTCTGGTTCTTTCCAATCTACTCTGCTGCCCACTGGCCTAGCAGTCATCCACAAGGTGTGAGATCTGGGTGATGAAGGGGCACCTCCCCACTTCACTGCAGGCCACTCTTTGCTTTCCTGTCCTGGGTGGTCCCTCATATATAACCATGTCTTTATAATAATTTATTTTGGCATGAAAACACACACACACACACACACACACACACACACACACACACACACACAGAAGAAAGAGAATTTTCAAGTAGGAAATAGGTGGGGAGATAGGTAAGCTAGCCCTTAGCACTTCTGTTCCCCAGCAGGGTGCGCTTCCCCTGACCTTAGACCTTCTAGGCCCACACAATCCTCATCTCAAGGAAGGATGGCCCATAGCTGCTACTCTCTGTGCAATCCCTGACCAGAAGAGAACGGACCATGAGATCCAGGAGAGAATTTACAAAAATGCCTGACTCTGACCCTATGAGCTGGAATGGAAGAGGAAGGCGGGGCCCCCAGCGCAGTTGCAGCAATAAGAACTTGCTTTAGGTGCTTTGGTGCTGGGAGTGGAGGGGAGCAGTTGTCAGCCTCCCCCGGAGCTGAGCACTGGAGCAGGGAGTGTCCAAGTGCTCTTTTTGGTTTTGCCATTTTCATATCTGGCAGGAGCTACTAATCTTTCATTACTGAAAACAACTTCTTTATCCAGGACCCAATCACCGTGAAACCTCATATTACCAGGATGCTGTTTCTTCAGTTTCTACGGTAACCTATTTTCCTAATGATGTCCCTGAGGCCCTGCAACACCCTGGAACACCTTCCGAATCATTGAGGGAGTATGCGGTTGTGTTCAGTCTAGTTTCAATGTGAAGGGATTCTTACTGTGTTTTTCTAAAGCACGAAATAAATGGCAACTCATGGGAACTACTGAAATGCTCTAGAGAAACAATAGACACCTGTCTATGGAGTGACAGTATGGACCTGTCATTTCAGCCACTCTGGATGGCCTGACATTCATGCTAATCTATGCAGGGATACATAGATTATATGCATCATATGCATATGGTGAATCCATGTGTATCTACCTCAGCTCTGGTTCTATCTATGATGTTTTGTGTTTGTTATCTGGGGTTTGAGGACATGCATTGTTTGCTTATCCTGCTTTGCTCTTTGACTGCAAACTCCTCAAGAGTATGAAACATCCCTCACTGGTTCTCCATCTTCCAAACATGCTCCACTGCTGATGGTGGTCACCCAGGTACTAAGTCCATGGAGCTGCTAAGCTCACTACAGGGCCATCTCTAGCCAGAAAACTGCCAGTTCCCTCTAGACAAGTGTCATCTGCAGAAAAATAGACCTACCTCCCAAAAGTGATGAATCTTTGGGTCTGAATTTCCCAAGTACTTTGGCTCTTTTTCCTGGAAGTCAGTCTGCCAGCAGATCTCCAAGGAGAGCTATCCACGCCAGTTTCTGCCTGCTCTCCTCACATATTGCCTTAATTACATTATTGCCTCCAGGGACAGGAGGTGGTGAACTGAATGGGGGGAAACAGCAGGCAGGGCAGAAGCAATAAGGAAACTTTGGCAATGATATGATAGGGGGCACAGATGTGGCCTTGCATTCTTTCTATGAAGTGACCTCTATAACTCAAGAGGACAAGAACCTTATGTGTCCAGTTCCCCTTTATATTCTTAGCACTGAGGTGAGTGCTCAGTTTATGTTCAATAAATATTTGCTGAAGGAATGACACTTGGCTTCCAAGCCAGTTCAGCCCTTCATGAACTCTCTGGGTCTTTTGCTTTTCCTCATCTCTAAACTGAGAGGGCTGCTGCTGTAGTTCATTTACACTGCTGTGTTATATTCTACTGCATAGATCTCAGACATATCATGTTGAGTGGGAAAGAAAAATATTAGATAATGACATGCAATATTAATTACCATCTTTCAAAGCTAAAAAAAAGCAAAAGTAAACAATATGCTATTCAGGGATACATAGTATACCAGTCAGTCATTGCCACAATAATGCTGCCTAACAAATAACTCCAAAACTCAGTGGCTGACAACATTCATGTATTCTTACTCAGGTGTCTGTGGATTGGCTTAATCTAGGCTAATCTAGTTGGTTAATCTAGGCTGGGCTCAGCTGGGCTTAGTTCTAACTTCAGATTGGATCCAGATCTTCCCCACAGGTCTCTCATCCTCTTTGGAGCAGCAGGTGACCTGAAGCACGTTTTTCTCATGGCAGAGGCAGAAATACAAGAGGGGAACGTGGAAACAGGTGATTCCTCTTAAGGCCTGGGCTCAGAATTTTCACCCTGTCACAGCCTGCAACATTCTACGGATCAAAGAAAATCTAACATCTTGGGCAGAGAAATGTATTTCACTTCCAATGGGAGGAACTGCCAAATTATACGTCAAATGAAGGATATTTAAAGAACTCAGAGCAATAATGCAATCTACCATGCTAACATATTTGGCAAAACTATACAAATCCCTTGGCGGGGAGCTATAAACATAAAATCCAGGATAGTGGTTATTTCTGTGGGGGAAGTAGGAGGGACATCAATTGTAATGGTCTGGTTCTAAGGTTGAGTGGTGGGATGACAGGTTTTATTATTATACTTTATAATTTGCATACATATTATCCTGCACATATCAAACATTACATAATTAAAACAATCCATTTAAATAAATAGGTAAAGGGTGTGATCCAACTATATGAGAGGTCTTTTTCAGTGGTAACATGTGTTCTACAGTTCTAAGGTAAGCAGGAACTGAGAGCTCACCTCTGGAGACGGAAAGCTCCTGATGGTTCAGCAGGAATCCTGGCCACCCAGCACCGAGGCTCAGACAGAGGCCTTTCTTAGTGGGGAATGTAAGAAGATGTATTCCCTGACTAGAGAGCTGCGAGAAGTCTCTAGGAAACAATTCAATTCAGATGTGAGATAGCACAGACAGTCCTTGTTTCAACTGCCGACTGACTTCGCTGCACATCCCAATGGAGACTCTGACCTTGGGAGAGTTAGGTTAGCCTCTCAGTCTGTTTCCTCATTCACAGAGGAGAGGTTGCTATGCTGTATCTTGGAGGATGGCTATGAATCTTAGAATGAGCGAGTTTCTAGTTGATTTCTGATGTTGAGCAGAGAGGCCGTGAGGCATAGTATGTTGCAAAGTTGAATACCTGTGTCTGAATCTGATGGTGCTGCTGGTGAGATGGGGATGGGTTTTCAGGCAGTAAGTTAACTTTTCCAGTTCTCCATTGCCTTCTGTAATGTAATGACACGTGTTCTGTGGTTGAAATGAATGCTATGTGTTATGCACCTGACACATAGAGGGGAGGGCTCCATAAATGTTAATCCCTTTCCCCTCCCACTTCCATCCTGTACACAGCTTCTTTCCAGCGATGACACAAAGATGGTCGGGGAAAGAAGTCAAGTTCATGACCAGGTGTCTTCAGAAGGAGATGGTGTGGATGTTGAATTCCAGCCTCCTTGGTTGAAAGGGTAAGTGTCTCAGGTGTGGGTACTGGGAGGGGGGTTGGGCCTAGGGAAGGATTATGTTTTCCATTATTCAAACATCTCAAATTTCAGCTTCCAATTTGGGGAAGCAAAATAATTTTGGCCCCCCAAGCAGTATCTGTCTCTGGAACTCATTATCTGCTTTGTTAAGTTCAGAGGCATTCTGATAAGGGTAATTAAATTAGGCTTCTCAGGACTCCTACAAGCAGGCTGGCTGCCACAGTAGGGGGTCTTGCTGTCCGCGCTTCTTGACATGCAGGCTCTCCCTCCACTGCTCTGCTTTGGAGTGGGCCCTCCTGGGGGTCGCAGTGCCTTGGGCTTGGCCTTTGAAGATCTTTGCATTTCAGGGAAGCCTCTCTCCACTCCAGAGGCTCATCATGCTTTCCAGGGTCCTGCTTTAAATCTCTTCCCAGCCCACTTTGGAGGCCTCTGGAAGTGAGGGGGGCAAGAAGTCTTCCTTTGAGATGGAGGAATTTCTGGAGGTCAAGGAAATGTCCACCCGGGGACAAAAGAGCAAAAGGTCAAGGTTCAAATGATATTGACCTAAATTTTTCCCAATTCCAGAGGGTTTTTTTTCCTCCCCCACCCCCGCTCAGGGAAACTTGCTTCCACCCTTCTCACAGATTTGGCAGGACTCTGCCACCTGAAATGACAGAAGCCTGGTCATTTGGAGATATTATTATGACAGCAGCCACTCAAGTTTTCAAACACCTGCAATAAGAGTTACATGACCCCCATCAAAATGTGTGCAGACCAGGCCCCTATTTCTCACACCTTGGCCATGGTCTCTATACTCCCATCCATTCTTCTACTTCTTGTGACCTGGCACTAAAAAAACTCATCAGGCCTGCTTGCTACACACCTCTTAGGAGTCGTTTTCTCTTCCTCTCATCAGAGCACGGTCTCATGGAAACTCAGCATAAAGGGAATAGTAACTATGCAGTGTGCCCTTCAAGGTCAGAGCAAGTCCTTTCAGTTCCATGAATCTGTTAGTCCTGCCTCATTTCTCCAACCTCTGCCCACCAGACCACCTATGTATCCATCCCCTGATGAGCCCACTGAGCTCCCATCAGTATTATAAGCAAAAGTAATGCATTTCAGAGACCACTAGAACAGTTGGGGTTCAAGCCCCAACTCTAGAATTTACTACCAGTGTGACATTGGGTAACCTGGGAGGATTACCAATAATGCAAAGGCTCCCAAACTTTCTCAGTTCATAGTGTCTTTAGCCTCTCAGTAATTTTTCACAGTGTCTCTAGGCCTTAAGAAAAATGTGTTTCATTTATCAAGAAGTTAGAACCAAACTATGTAATAGGAATTTATGTCCTGACAAAGTAATTACATATAAATTGAAAGAAAAAAGTAATAGTTTGATTTTATTTATTTATTTTTTTGAGAAGGAGTCTCACTCTGTCGCCCAGGCTGGAGTGCAGTGGTGCGATCTCGGCTCACTGCAATCTCTGCCTCCTGGATTCAAGCAGTTCTCCTGCCTCAGCCTCCCGAGTAGCTGGGATTATGGGCAGGCGCCACTGCGCCCAACTGATTTTGTACTTTTGGTAGAGACGAAGTTTCACCATGTTGGCCAGGTTGGTCTCGAACCGCTGACCTCAAGTGATCTGCCCGCCTCGACCTCCCAAAGTGCTGGGAGTACAGGCATGAGCCACCGCGCCTGGCCGATTTTATTCTTAAGTAGCAATGATTGCTTATTATTGGGATGTAGACACCTGCTGGGCACTGGACGACTTCTCAGACCTTGGAATCTGACTGAACGTTGCTTCCCTCGTCTGCTGTTACATAGTGACTTTCATAGGTCCACAAAGATATGACATCATCAAAAGGAATGCAGTATGATCTAATGTTGAAACTGTGAACTACCTTGAGCTGGTAGTTTGTACAGTGTCTAACAGACATTCAGCATCATGATATTTCCCTCAAAAATGTAAATTAACCCATTATCTCCCTATAAACTTGCGTTGGCATCCAGAGTGGGGACTGTAGCGAATAGTGTTTGAAAAGTACCGAACATATTGTAGACATTTAAAAAATGGCAGCTACTATGACTTCTCTTTTAAAGTCATGGTTAGTTGCCCTATGACTGAATTGCCATGCCGCCAGGCTAGACTACAGTCTCCCTGAAGGTTGACTTATCTGGGTATCCCCTATGAATGGAGCAGAGTATGTGTTGGGTAAATGTTTCTTTAATGGTGGATGGATGGATGCCTTTTGGACCACTCATCTTTTGGTCCATCTGTATTTACAAGCGTGTGTGCATCTATCCTTTATTGCATCTACGCATCCTATAAGCAGTGGAAAGTTGACTTCTTTGTCAGTTGAAGCTGCCTCTCAACCCCCGTCCCATTCTAGTGGATAGTGTTGGCTCCTCTTCCCCTTTCTGTCTACCTCATGTTGCCTTGAAGAACCATCATCCTTTGGGCGTCAGCTCTAGGATTATCTTTCATGCCTGTAGCTTGTTTTCTCAAAGTCTCTTCAAATTCCTGTAGGATAGGCAGGCCTAACTCGCCCATGAATTCCTGTGTTTTCTGGTGTGGAATGTTGCTTACAGGGCTGACTGTAGACTAGGTGCTCAGTAAATACTTGCTCAATGAATGACTTGATTTATGTTGTGGTTTCATGCAGAAACCAATGTCAACATTTTGATAAACTTGTCTAGTGACTCATTAATTACAAAATATGCAGCAACTGAGAAGCCAGTACAGCCTCATGGCTCAGTGAAGGAAAGAAGAGTCAGGACAACTTCAGCAGGCAGCGAGGGCTTCACTGAGGAGGGGGCCGCAACTGGATGTTGAATGGTGGGAAGGATTCAGAGGAGCCAAAGGAATTGAGGCAGGCATTCAGGACTGGGGTAATAGAGCACAGCAAGAAAAATGGCCTGGAGGAAGAAATGGGCTGGGTGTGTGAGGGCTCGGAGAAGCAAAGGGCTTACTTGGATAGAGAGAGAATGAGATGGAATTCCAAGGAGTAACGTTGGCTAAGAAACTCCTAAGATCTTGAAAGCTAGGAGGCAGCATTTTAAAATGTGAACATTAGCAGTTAACTGGAAGGTATGCTACAGAGTTGGCTGCATAAAGGTGGTTCCACCATATTGAATCACTTTACCTAGGGAAAGGGGACAAGCGGTGGATGGAAAATTAAAATAATATGTCCAGTTACAGGAGAAGTCCAAATGAAAACATTTTGCTTGGGTTTAACTGGCCATAGGTCTGATGGTTTTCTATCCACCACACAAGTAAATAGCTCAAGGGCAGGCTGCCCGCCAGCATAAGCCTTTGTGTGGAAAATACTGCCAGTGTGGCCATGGAAAATGCCCTCTTGCTGACCATAATTATACAGAATATGTGCAAATAAAAGCTGAAAGAAAACCTTTTTGCAGAAGCATGGTTTTTTTCTGTTATTTTGACAGAGTGGAAGAGAAATTCACAGACCATTTTCTCATTCTCCCAGTTGGGGCAGAATGAGCTCATGCTGCATGGCTAGGCTGGGGGTTGGGTTTCAGTGAGAGACCTGAAAACTAGTTTCTCCACAGAGGCCTACATTTATGGGTCTTTCAGTCCTGAGATGGCTTGGTGTGGGGATGAGGGTCATTGAGGAGAAGGCTGCAGAGGCCGTTTCTTTGTTTAGCTCTGATTAACCAGAAAGGTTTGATCTTCTTCAGCCAAAGGGAGATGGGTGAAGTTGGGGGTGTTTAAAGCATGATATCTACTTTTTAAGGTGAACTTCAGTGGAAGGTAATTCTTCTGTGTCCCCAACTCTTTCATGTGGTTCCCATCAGAGACAATCTCTGACTCTAAAGAAGCCCAGAGCATAACAAATGTCTCCTAGACCTGGATTACCTGGTCCCATCAGGACTGGGCTCCAAAGTGCAAAGAGGCAAAGGATGGACAGCTGCTTTGGTCCAGCTCTGAGCTGCAAGGAGAAGAGAGCTACACTCAGGGTCCCTGCAGTTGTAGAAGATTTGTTGCAGGGCACATGTGCAGTGGAGCTGGAAATGGTCTAGGAACTAGAAAATTAGAAGAATCCAAGGCAGCCCTGGAGATCAGTCCTCTTCCCAACGTCTCTTGGTCTGTCTGCCTGTCTGGTTCATTCTCTCTACTTACTCATGGATTCTTCACTTCACCTTGCCTAGGGCCCATCACGGCTGCCAGCTTCCTTCACTTCAGCAACTCTCTGTACAACTTTTAGCCTCTATCCCCAATGCTATCTGGCTGTTTCTCAGTTTCTTTTTCTAAGATGGAGTCTCGCTGTGTCGCCCAGGCTGGAGTGCGGTGGCACAATCTCGGCTCACTGCAACCTCCACCTCCCAGGTTCAAGCGATTCTCCTGCCTCAGCCTCCTAAGCAGCTGGGACTACAGGCATGTGCCCAGCCTCAGTTTCTTAAGAGAAATATAAAGGGCTCAACTAGCCTTGATCATTTGGAGGGGCAGGGTCTAATGGTCTGGTCAGCTCATGGTTTGATTGCCCTTGTGTTAGGCACCCACCCAGAGGGCAGTTCACAGAGGGGTGGACAATACAAGGAGCAGAGGTTATGAATTGGGGTGTGGACAAAGCAAGGACCACTTGTCATCTCTATTACAATAATCATTCTGAACAGCACTGATGGGGAAGGCTGTGGTGAGACTACACACATCGTTTTGATCAGTTTAGCTGACATTTATTTCAAATGTAAAAAAAAAAATTTTTTTTTTGGCCAGGTGCAGTAGCTCACACCTGTAATCCCAGAATTCTGGGAGGCCGAGGCGGGTGGATCACTTGACGTCAGGAGTTCAAGACGAGCCTGGCCAACATAGTGAAACCCTGTCTCTACAAAAAAATACAAAAATTAGCCAGGTGTGGTGGCACATGCCTGTAGTCCCAGCTACTTGGGAGGCTGAGGCAGGAGAATCACTGGAACCCAGAAGGTGGAGGTTGCAGTGAGCCAAGATCATGCCACCGTACTCCAGCCTGGGCGACAAAGTGAGACCCTGTCTCAAAGGAAAAAAAATTTTTATGGGAAGAAAGCACCTGATAATGAATACCAAGTGACTGTGACGTAGTCTAAGACACATAGGTATATTTGTGCCCAGTAATACCCAAATAACATGATAAAGAATCTACACATCTCACTTCAACTCTTTAGTGTCATGTTGGTGAAAAAACCTCATATTCCATCGGAAACAAAGCAAACCTTATTCAACTGGCTGTTTGAATTTTTAATATGTGTTTTGTTTTTTAAACATATCATCTATTCAAAGGAAACGAGAGAAATTATAATGTTTAGGTTACAACCCTCATTTCTTTTTAAACTTAACTTTTTGGGAAGACAACCCTACTTTGTCATAACCAATGCCGCAGGATATGTAAGTGCAACCGTGACCTGCCAACATGTATTTAGCATATTCTGGACTCTGTGACAGGTCCCCTTAGTGACAGTAGATGTTGTACTCAGGCATGGCAGAGGGACATGGGAAAGTTTGGGTATATAATTTAGGATTACATTTTGCTACTAGTAACACATATCCAAATAGCACTAGATTAGACAAAGAAGTTCATTTTTCTCCCGAGTCAAAGTTTAGAACAACCCATGGCTTTGCTGTGTTCATTCCAGCCTTGGGAACTCCAATTCTCAGGGGTGGTCCTCCTCCTCCTGTGGTCCAAGACAGAGCTCCACCTGTTGAAATTGCTCTCAGTTTCAAGCAGCAGGAAGGAGGAAGAGGGAAAGAAGTAGCACAGGGCATGTGCTAGCTTCGTCTTAAGGAAAGTCCTGGCCAAGCAGAACTTTGGGAGGCCAAGGAGAGAGGGTAGCTTGGGGCCAGGGGTTCGAGGCCAGCCTGGGCAACATCATGAGACCCTGTGGCTACAAAAAATAAAAAATTAGCTGGGCATGGTGGTGCATGCCTGTAGTCCCAGATACTCGGGAGGCTAAGGCGAGACGATCACTCGAGTCTAGGAGTTTGAGGATGCAGTGAGCCATGTTTGTGCCACTGCACTGCAGCCTGGGTGACAGAGCAAGACCCTGTCTTAAATAAACAAACAAATAAAACTACAAAAAAGGTCCTTAGATTGTGCCACATGAACTTCTGCTTATACTCCATTGGTCAAAACTTAGTCATATGCCACGCCTAACTACAAGAGACAGAAACATAGTCTTTATTCCAGAAAGCCACTTGCCAGCTAAAATTCTGATTACTATGTGTGTGAATCAGGGTTCTCTAGAGAAACAGAATCAATAGCTTGTGCAAGTCTTTGGAAAGAGACTTATTATACGGAACTGATTTACATGATTATGCAGGTAAGCAAGTCTAAAATCCGCAGAGGGGGCTGGCAGGCTGGAGAATTCTCTCTTGCTCAGGGGAGGCAGGTCTTTTGGTTCTATTCAGGCCTTCAACTGATAGGATGAGGCCCACCCATCTTATGGAGGGCAATATGTTTTATTCAAATTCCACCGATTTAAATGTTGTTCATCTCATCCAAAAACACCCTCACAGAAGCAGCCGGAATGACATTTGACCAAATATCAGAGCACCCCAAGGCCTAACCAAGTTGACACATAAGATTAACCATCGCACATACAAGAAAGGAATTAATCTTTACATTATGGAAGAAGTGGAGCCGGATACTGGGGACAATAGCAGTCTCTATCACACTGGGGACCAGCACCCTCTTTTTTTTTCTTTTTTTTTGAGACAGAGTCTCCCTCTGTTACCCAGGCTGGGGTACAGTGGCATGATCTCGGCTCACTGCAACCTCTGCCTCCAGGTTCAAGCGATTCTCCTGCCTCAGCCTCCTAAGTAGCTGGAATTACAGATGCACGCCATCATGCCTGGCTAATTTTTGTATTTTTAGTAGAGACGGGGTTTCACCACATTAGTCAGGCTGGTCTCGAACTCCTGACCTTGTGATCCGCCGGCCTTAGCCTCCCAAAGTGCTGGGATTACAGGCGGGAGCCACCACGCCCAGCAAGCAACCTCTTTTATAAGCAAGAACGTAAAATATCTGAGGGCAATGACTGTCGCCATCATAATCGCAATTTTCATGATACTTTGTGCAATAATGGTAACCAACAAATATTTGTTGTGTTAATAAAGACCATATTCAGTGTGCAGAGATGATTAAAATGAGCTGGAACCACATATGAGAACAAACTCAGTGAACTTTTTCTAACAAGGATCAGAAAGCACAGATTTTCAACTTTGTGGGCCATGTGGTCTCTGGCCCAGCTCTCCAACTCTGCACTTGTAGGTGAAAGCAGCCACAAGATAATATGTAAATGAATGGATGTGGCCAGATTTGACCCAAGGGCAGCAGTGTGCCAAACCCTGGACAAGACTATCAAACTGGGACGGATCTAGCCTCTCATTTTATAGGAAACTGGAGCAAATTGTCTTGCTCAAGGTTACACCCGGTCAGTGGCAGCAGAACCAGGACTAGATCATAGGTCTCCTAACTCCTTGTTCAGTACTTAAGACTTATCACTCAAAAATTAATTTTTGAGGGTTAACAATGTGTAACGGACAGCTCTTGTTCCTCACTCAATTTCAGAGACCTTAGAAGAATAGATGTGGTGTGATGTGTCTGTGTGTGTGCATGTGTATGTGTGTTAACAGCCATGGGGAAGGATCATTGTTCCGCCATGGGCCTGAGAGGGCACTGGTGTTCCATGACAACATCACATCTGCCTCCATGGATTCCTTGTTAGAGGAGACAGAGCATAGTGTGCCGATCCCACACCCATTAAGACCTCCTGAAGTCATTCATGCCTTAATGGGGGGCATAGACTGAGACCTGGTCCTATCTGTCATCTGTCAAACTGGACAGGATACCATATGAAAAGAGGATGCCAGGGCAGGTGCATGCTGGGAAAAAAAAAAGCTGGGCCCACTTTCCAGAACCTGAGATGCTATCTATATAAAGCAACTTCTGCCACTGTGGCGGCCATCACTACTCTATGGCTGCTGTCCAATGTGGTAGTGTGTATACCTATTGGGTACTTGAAATGTGGCTAGTGTGACTGAAGAAGTGAATTTCAAATGCATTTCATATTAGTTCATTTAAGTTTAAATGTAAAAACCTAATACTTGATGAAGTCATTAGAAAACCTTTAAGTCTGTGTGGAACAACCTGCATATGTGAATCTACTTTTTCAATGGGATATTTTATGAAATCTACATATGGATCAAGTTTTTCTGATGCAAATTTAGCATATGAGTATTAGATTTTAAATACACAACAGAATCTCACAGTGTTAATGAAAAATAAATTTAAAATATCTCAATAGTTTTGTATTTTAATTACATGTTGAAATGATAGTTTGTGCCTCAGAAGAAGGAGCCAAAAAAAAAAAAAAAAAAAAAGGCTGGGTGCAGAGGCTCATGCCTGTGCTCCCAGCATGTTGGGAGGCCAAGGCAGGAAGATCACTTGAGCCTCGGCATTCAAGACCAGCCTGGGCAACATGGCAAGACTCTGTCTATTCAAATTTTTTTTTTTTTAAAGGAAATGATAGTTTGGATATTTTGTGTTAAATTACATTATTAAAATTATTTTCAACTTAAAAAAAACTTTTTTGTGGTTTAGCTGCTAGAAAATGTAAAATGACGTAAGTAACTCATGTTATATTACTAAGGGACAGTGCTCCTGTGGGGACACTAGCCTCTCATCCTCAGGAATGACCTGGTTTGCTCCTTGGCCTGCAATTTCCCTCTTAGCACCTATAGCAAATTTTGTCTAAACCAGGCCTCCACAATCTCTGCCTAGTCTCTAATTGTTTCATAAAATCATCTTTCTCTCCTTCCTTGTTAAAAGTGGAAGGAGGGAAGAGACTTGTCATCCTCAACAGAGTATGGTCACACTAAGGATGTAATTGGAATGACTCTTGAGCTGGGGATCTGAAAACTGGGACTTTGCACCAATTTCATGGCAATCATGAGACATGCCTGTTAGCACACATGACAGTTAATACATGAGAAAGCTGCTTTACCTCTCTGGATTTCAGATTCTCCACCTACAAAGTGAAAGTAAGATTTCTCGCCCTCTTCTTAGGGTTATTTTAAACACAAGAATTAATATCCGTGGAGAGCTTGAAAAAATGAAAGTGCTATTCTAATGTGAAATAATTTGCATTCACAAAGTGGAGAGATTCTGCTCTTTCCCACCCTCCTTCTCTCCTTCTATCCATTCAGTAAATGTTAAACTTCCCATGGGCCAGGTTGCCCTTGGCTTCCCTGTGCATCACAGAGCATCTTCCTTACCTGGCCCCATTCTATCCTCTTCCTGCCAGGAGAATCCTGGTTGTCTAAATGGCTCACTCCTCACCTCCTGTAATCACCTCCCGTTCGCAAACACAGACTTGGGGCCAACAGTGGTTTATCCAATTTCATCTTCATCATGAACCCTCCATGAATCTCTGAGGAAGAAATCAGCTCACACACTGTGTTTCAGGCGCACCGTTACTCTCTGCATGATGAAATGTACACAGAGACCCTCAAAATTGGTGTTAAAAGCACATAAACCTCTCGGGTTGTTGAGATTCTAGCTGAAGCAGGGAGAATGTGTAATATCACTAAAAGCAGGTATGATGGATAAAAATGAATGATGGCCCCTTCTAAACATAAACGGAGCTGCTCATCCTTCAGGGCTGTTTATAAATAGAGGGGAGTCCATTTGTTTGGGATCCCGAGGACAGGCCGGCACTCCATTTAGATAACGACCACATTTCGTGCCCAGCCGCCACTCTCTGGCTTGTAAGGTGGCGATTAATCAAACAGTGTTTTGGTTTCTCCCGATACACATCTAGTTCTTCCGGCTGAGAGTGAGCTGAAGATGGCTTCCACAGTTTACAGAACAGCTGGGGCCTGTACATTACAAAGCAGCCAGGATGAGGGCCCATCAGGCTGGACATTCCAGTTGGAATTTTTGGTTGGGAGCAGCTGCATGGATGGGAATTCCAGAATTTTAATCTAGTGTCAGCCTGGCCTTCTGGGACATCACTGACTTGTGCTCAGTCCGAGTGAGGGAATAACCCTTCTCATTAAGATAGAGACCTTGAGGTGAAGGAACACCAGAACTGGAATAATTGGAAGACATAACATTTTTCTGATAAGGTCATTTGTCAGACATATACCAAGGGTAGCAGAGTATCTCCCCTGGCCTCCCCTGCCTCCATCAGCAGGAGTAAAGAGGAGTCCCAGTGTTCTGGGTGCTTGTGCAAGACACTCCCACCCCAACACTCCCAGGCTTATGACCACAGTTGGCCTTGCAGGCCATCAAAGCTTATTCCATCATACCCCTTATTCTGCTTATGTCCATCACCCCAAGAAGCCCAGGGCTCCCAGATCATCCTTTACCCCCTAACTTTCACCTCCAGACAACTCCATGAGGCTCCTAGTCTTCATCTCATGATCCACGGTCCATCTCATGGTCCATCAGAGGTAGAATACTTGCATCCACCGCCTCCCCTGAATGCTCCCTCTGCCTTCTTGCTGTAACCAGATGCTGGCTTTCTAGCAAGGATACTGCTTCCTCTATAGCTCTTTCAAGTGGAGGGTGTTTCTTCTCCTCTTTCCCTCATGCCACTAAGTCTGAGGCTGGGGTAGGGTCTTCTCTGATACCTCAGTGCTGCTTGGGGACCATTGTCCATCCACCCTCTGCAAAAAACCTGCTTTGAAGCACATGCCATCAGCCTACAGTCCTGCAATAGCCTCCCTTACAGTTATCTACTGAACCCTGGCTCACTGTACTGTGTTCCACGCTCTTCTGTTATATTTCTTGGTGGCTTCAGTATTCATGATGACAATGCTTCCAACATATAGACTTCTCTGTTCCTTGACCCATCTCTCCTCCAATGACCTTGTCCTCCCAGCTATCACAGACACTCACACCTTGTAACCATCCATGACCAATGACCAATGACCAATGTTAATTTCATCTTCACTCTAAAGTCACCCCTGCTGTCTTATAGCTCAACCCTCTAGTACCTGGCCCAAACAGTTCTTTGACTCAAGTTGTCATGAACAGTTGTGCATTTTGTGTACTGCACAAAAGTCCTTGGCCAGGGATAAGTGGGCCCTGAAACTCACCTCAAGTTCTAGGGATGACACTGGTTCTCTGCCTGGCTCATGGATTCATCCACCTAGAGGAAGAGGCAGCTTTTTCTTTGCACAACTGCAGGACTGCATCACCTAGAGGGGAAGCATTTATCTATTTCACTCAAGACACTCTGGACCAGTGCCAGCTCTGACTTGGCCCCGCTGGGACCTATGACTCATTGCTTTCGTTACCATTCCAATCTCCTCATCCCCCTCATGCCCTTTCCTCCTTTTCTATCTGACATTCAGTGTTCTATGATTAGAATCTCTCCTTTGCATATACTTTCAAACTCCCTGGCTCCTTCCTCCCTTCTTTGGCAAAATCATTGTTCCTTTTAAAATGTAACCTTCTGTCTACTTCATGCCTGCACCCATGCAGTGGAATACAGCTGGAGTAAAACAGACACATTTTACATTCCCATTCATGGCAGCTAACTTTAAGTGGACCCTTACTTCTGCCTGGTAAGCCTCGTCTAGCTACTCTTTTGCTCTCTCAGACACCAATCTGTCAGGATACCCAGTAAGAACCCACTTCTTATTTATCTGAGAGAATACAAGCAGTCAGAAGAGAACTTCCACATTCTCACAGCACCATTGTCACCCATGTATCTGCCTCTGTACCTCACATGCTGCCTTCCCCCCATTACCGTGGATGAACTGTCCCTGCTCTTATCCAAAAACAACCCCTCCCTTTATATATTAGATACCATCCCTTTTTCCTATGCAAGGCCTCTGCTGCACTAATAAGCTCTCCTCTCTCCTGCATCATCATCACTTTTTCCTCTCTCTACTGGGTTTATATCAACACATCGACAACTTGTAATATTTCTTCTATTTTGAAAAATGCTTTCTTGACTCTATGACCCCTCCAGCTACTACACCATTTATCCGCTCCATTTTGTAGCAAATCTCCTCTCAAGAATAGGTTATCCTTGCTGCCTGTTCTCCCATCCCCTCCTGAACTCACTCCAGCCAGGCTATTGTCCTTATCACTCCACCAAAACTTTTCTTGTCAAGGTTACCAATGAATCTCATGTTGCTAAATCCATTGGTCAATTTCCAGTCCTCATCTTACTTGTCCCAGCAGCTTTTGACACAGCTGACCACTCCATCCTTCTTTACTTGGCTTCTAGGATTCCACTTGGTTTCCTTTTACTATGTTGGTCACGCCCTCGCAGACCCTGTGCTGGTTTCTCTATGTCTCCTCAAGCTCTGAGCTGTGACACAGCACTGGAAAGTTCTTGGACCTCTTCTCTATCCACAC
This sequence comes from Macaca mulatta, assembly GCF_049350105.2. NCBI lineage: Eukaryota > Metazoa > Chordata > Mammalia > Primates > Cercopithecidae > Macaca > Macaca mulatta. The sequence goes on along the minus strand of NC_133418.1, from coordinate 79,712,724 downwards.
TCATCCCCTCTCATAGCTTTAATTATCATCTGTATAATGATGACTCCCAGAACTCTAGAATCACATATCAACTGCAAACACAGTGTCTCCATTTGGATATAAACAGGACTCAAACCTAGTGTGTCCAAAGAAGAGCTTCTGATTCCATCATCCTTGCCAACCTGTGCATCCTCCATCCTTCCCTATCTCAGTCAATGGCAACTCCATCCTTCCAGCATCTAGGCCAAAAGCCTTGGAGTCATCCTTGATCTCTTGATCTCTCTCTGGCTCTTTCTTCACTTATGAATTACCAGCAAAGTCTGTCAGTTCTGCCTTTAAAATTGATCCAGAATCCAACCACTTTATACCATCTCCATTACTACCACCAACATCTGAGTCACCACTATCTCTCATCTTTGTTTCCTGTAGTAGCCTTGACTGGGGACCTCAACTGGGGCTGTGATCAGAACACCAACATGTAGCCTCTTCACAGTGGCCTGAGCTTCCTCACAACATTGTGGCTGGTCTAAGGGCAAGTTTTTTTGTTTTCTGTTTTTCTCGCCAAGGCTGGAGAGAAATGGCATGATCATAGCTCACTGCAACCTCAAACTCCTGGGCTCAAGTGACCCTCCTGGTTTAGCTTCCTGAGTAGCTGGGACTACAGGTGCCTTTTCTGACCTAGAACTACTAAGTGACAGATACTACATTAAGCACTGAAGACATAAAGATGAGTAAGAAATAGTTCTCGGGTTCAAGGAGTTTATAGACTTGAAGGGGAGAGGGTCAAGGGAACTCCATGTGTTAGAACTTAACATTCTAAATGCTGTTACAGCATTAAGCAGAGGGTACCTTGGGAAATGAGGTGAAGGGGGATAAATTGGCTGGGAATTTGAATTGGAATTACACTATGGAGGAGAAGGAAGGAGTTTCTGCATGATGAAAGCTGCACTTATGCTAGGCAAAGAGGTTAAAGAGGCAGCTATGAGGTTAACAATGGACAGGCCATGGGATGAATCAGAACAAATTCAAATCCTCCCTCTTACACTTTCTAGTTAAACATGAGGAAATTATGTAATCTCTCTGATCCTGTTTTCTCATTTATAGATTGAGAATTACTCTTCAGACTTGAGAAAATTATCACAGTGTCTAACACTTCATAGGCATCCAATAGATTATGATTTTACAAAAATTAGTTGATTCACATTGTCTGACGTAGGTTTTTTTTGCAGTTTTTTTTTCTTTCATGAGCCCTATTCCAATAGGTCCAAACAATCTCCAGAGTTTTCATTTAAGAAATGAAAGTAGAAATTTTAGGGGCAGAGAAGCAGAAAGATTACTTTTCTCCAGCTTCATTACTTTTCTTCATCTTCATCATCAAAGCTGCAAAGACTGATTTGCAATATCTTCTTGCCTTTATTTCCAATGCAAAAACTCCTTGCAGCAGGCCTTGTATTTGATTCTGGGGCTAATCTGGGAATGTTGTCCCAGGATATGGACTGGCAGATGCGGCAATATCCGGGTCATGTTACCTTCTGTGTTAGCTGGGGCAGACAGAGAGAAAGGAAAAAAAGTGGAAATAAAAGGTTTCTTTTTAATTCGATGTTGAAAGTCTATGCTGTTGAGAATAAAGCACATAACGTCTGGTCCCTGCCTTAAGATTCTTATATTAAAGCTGGAAACTGAAACCTAATAATCTTGTGTCCAGAGTTGGTTCCTTCCGGTGGGTTTGTGGTCTCACTGACTTCAAGAATGCAGCCATGGACCTTCGCAGTGAGCGTTACAGTTCTTAAAGATGGCATGGACCCAAAGAGTGAGCAGCAGCAAGATTTATTGTGAAGAACGAAAGAACACAGCTTCCACAAAGTGGGAGGGGACCCAAGCAGGTTACCCCTGCTGGCTGGGGTGGCCCAGCTTTTATTCCCTTATTTGTCCTTACCCATGTCCTGCTGATTGGTCCATTTTACAGAGTGCTGATTGGTCTATTTTACAGAGTGCTGATTGGTCCATTTCACAGAGTGCTGATTGGTCCATTTTATAATCCTCTAGCTAGCTATTGAGCGCTATTTGATGGATTTTTACAGAGCCCTGATTGGTGCACTTTACAAACCTCTAGCTAGCTACAAAGTGCTGATTGGTGTGTTTCTACAGAGCGCTGATTGGTGCGTTTTACAATCCCTTTGTAAGACAGAAAAGTTCTCCAAGTCCCCACTCGACAGGAAGTTCAGCTGGCTTCACTTCTCAATCTGAGTTAGAATCATAGGATATAATCAAGTGCTTCAAATGGCAGAATGGAAGATAGAGACACAGAGGCAGGGTAAAGATGGGAGACCCCTATCCCCGCTGCAGTGGCAGAGGAGCCCCTAGCCTGTTTTACCAAGTCTGGCACTGCCAGGGCAGATGGTGCCTCTATACAATCACCTACATTTTTTCTCAGCTGTTCATTCCAAGACTGCAACTTTCTAGAAAAGAAGTCTCAGCTGGACCCTAAAGCCATTAGGCCAGATCCACCAGAAGGCCTGTCCCACATGCTTTGAGGATTAGCATTGGTCTTATTTAACAATCTAATTAATGTTTTGATAATTTAACAATTTTGTATGCTTTTTGGAGGGCTTTCGAGAGAAGCGACCTTGGCAGACAAAGCCACATTTTCTTTCGTTCTTAGAGGGATGCCTTTTCTGAGCCTATTAATGAGAAACACCCTTCCTGTCTGTGCTTGGCCAAGTGAGTAAGAAGAGGCTTTCCCGCAGTTGGGAGGGGGTGAAGGATCCCCAGCAGCTGAGCCAGTGAGGGGTGGGGAGGTGGGAGCTGAGCACAGGAAAGCAGCAGCCGTATCCTTAGCCCTGTCACACCAGTGCCATGCAGGTTTCCAGCTGTAGCTCTACCAGGCAGTGTGGTGCTGCAAAAGGTGCTTCAGGCGCTGCATGCAGACACCAATTTCCTGAGTTGCCTTGGACTAGGCTCTTCCTTTCCCTGACACTCAATTTCTTCCTATTTCAAATGGTCATGGCAGTCCTTATCTTACCTGCCTTCATGACTGATGAGCCAACCCATTCATCAGCAGTATACAAGGGATTCCTAAATCATTGGGGGAAAGGGAAGGAAGTTAAAATTAGACCTAATTTGAAGATTCCATGTAACCTAAGGACAAGAAACGCAAGGAGCTGCAAAAGCCCCTTTGCATGATGAGGTGTGCTTTCCAGGAAAAGACACAACTACCTTTCTCCTTCCAAATCCAGACTCAGTGGAGTGGCAGTCAGAAGTGCAGGCTCCTAGGTTGGGTAAATGGAGTTTCAAGTTTTGCTCCATCACTGCCTGGCTGTGTGCCCCTGGGTGCCAGTTAGTTGGCCTCCCTGAGCCTCTTGATCTATAAATGGGTACAATAATAGCAATACCTTCATTCTTTGTAAAGTTACCAAGACAATTAAATGAGATAAACAGCAGGCAGTCTCCCTTGGCATAGTTCAAATAAGCGTGCATTTCAGTTATCGTGGTTTAGTTCAATAACCCTGGTCCTCAACAACATACTTCGAATTTCAGTAACCATGTGCATTACCTGTGAGTAAACACATAAGAGTACAAACTTCTCTGCTAGCTCTCCAATCCACAAATCTCTGTGTAGATGACACAGGCACATCATGATCAGTGACCAATTATATCACTTACTGTGCATCTGCTATTCATTTAATGCACAGACAGCAAAGCATGTAGCTGTGTTGCCTCTTGTGTCCCAATAATGAACTCACATGATATTTTACAGAAAAGAATACTCCAAAGAGAGAACTGGACAAGAAAGATGAAAGTGTAGCAAAGAAAAAAAGTTATAATAATGGAAGTAAAAATTTAATCCAACATTGAAGGAGTTTATAGAATAAATGACCATGGGAATATTGACTTTGCCATTATTTGAAAGACTCTGTATGCAACTGAAGAAACTCAGTGAAGGTGAATTTAGTGACATAAATGAGAGTGGTTGTGATGAAAAGGATGATGATATCTGTCTTAGTCCATTTTGTGTTGCTATAATGGAATACCTGAAGCTGGATAATTTATAAAGAGGTTCTGCAGGCTCATGGTTCTGCATTGCACCAGCATCGGCTCCTGGTAAGGGCCTCTGGCTGCTTCCACTCATGGTGGAAGGTGAAGGGAGCCAGATGTGTATGAAGATCAGTTGGCAGAAGAGAGGAAGCAAGAAAGAGAGAGGGAGAGAGGGGAAGTGCCAGGCTCTTTTTGACAACCAGCTCTCCTGGGAACGAATGGAGGAAGAACTCACACATTACCTTGAGGACAGCACCAAGCCATTCATGAGGGACCCACCCCATGACCCAGACACTTCCCATTAGGCCCCACCTCCCACGTTGGGGATCAGATTTCAACATGAGATGTGGTGGGGTCAAACAAACCAAATTATATCAATGTCCCAGAGGAAGTGACACCAGCAAAAATCTTCCCATGAAAGGAAATCTCAGAGATTCTTTACAACATTGAAAGCATAAATAAGAAAACGTTGGAAATGTATCCAAACTTAGAGGATACATGACAGTTTGCAAGGCATATAAAAGGGGCTTACTCTGTATCATAAGTTCTGCAATGAGAAGCCAGCAAGCACTGTCTACATTTACTAGGTTTTTTTAAAACAAAGAAAAAAAATTTTAATTTTTATGTTTTTAATGTTTTAAATTATAGTGTATTGAGTAAATATTGGTTTAACTATAGTTTTCATTTCACTACACTTTTATAACTGAGGGTAAGAGAGTTTTTAATGTTTGACAAAAATTTTAAAGGTCACAGAACAGTTATAATTCTCCCCCATGATTGTTAAGATTGCCTTGCAGGGTTTCAGCTTATACTTCATTTTTACAGTCCCCCACTTCCATGCATATCGAGGGCTGTCTGCAGCTAAAGTTAGATACTGCTAAATGGTTGCTGCCTTCATGATTATATTGGCTCAGGAAGTCCAGAGACAGAGCAAGAGAGAGGAAGTGACCGAGACCAGGGAGGTGCCAGGCTCTTCTTAACAACCAGTTCTCATGGGAACTAATTGAGCAAGAAGCACCAAGCCATTCATGAGGGATCTGTTGACTCTTCCATTGCTCTTTTTCCTCACCCATCAGATGAGAACCTGGCTGAAGAAAGTCTGAGACAATAAGGGAAGGGAAGGTCCTGAGTTGGCTGGCCTCACCCAAAGAACATTCTACCTGGAGCAAATAAATCTGCAAACAACAGGCAACATGGCTGGTGGAAATTTGCAAATGCTTTCTTAGCATCTTCAAATGCTTGGCATTTGGTGGAATCTTTCAAATCCCACATTGAACTTGACTGACAATAGAAGAGACAGAAAGTTTCTGGGCAGGTTCAAGATCCTGAAGCGAGCCCCACCCTCATCTTACTCTCAAAAGATTTCTGCAGAGGGTGGTCAAAGGCTTACAGCACAGACTGGTTCTGAATTTCCAACTGTCTTTCATTTCTCAGGTGAACAAATCAATCTAAAGCATTTATTTTATGCACAACCTGGGCAAAATGGAGGTGTGTGAGTTAGGGGGAAGATTCCTAGCTGAATGGTTTATTGTGTTCTGTGTTTATTGTGTATTATGTTTATTATGTAGCATTGCAGTATAATTTGAAGTCAGATGATGTGACACGGGGGCTGCAAATAGCTTAGGAGGCAAGCTCTGCGTCAAACTGCTACCATGAATCTGCGGGACCCTGGTTACTATCCAGAGTTACCATCCTGCTCATGCCTCAGTTGCCTCATTTGTAAAATAAAGATAATAATATCTACTTACACAGTGGTGAGGGCCCACAAGTCATAAGCTATATAAAGCCCTTTGCAAGTCTCTGGCATATACTGACTGCTCTATAAATGTTTGTTATTAGAAAACAATTAGTGGGTGGGGGGAGGGGAAGAATTCACATTCATGCAGAAAGTTCCAGAGAATCAGATTTTCACCACTATCTAAATAAATGAATTCAATCCTAAATTGTGCAGTACAGAAATTTGTGTTGGCTGCTAGTATAAAGAATTGAACATCAAAGACATTATTCGTCAGCAGACCTCTATGCCCAGCGGACGCTTTAGAGGACCACCTATCTGTGGGCTCCCACTTCCTCCTCACCAGAATTAATTCTTCTCATCTTCATGAGACACCAAGGAGTTAATTATTTGTAATAACAAGGAGCTTCCTTTCATCTCTCTTCACCAACAGGGGGTACATTGGTGGCTATTTTATTTATAGGGATGGGGGTATTCAGATCCTCTCCCAACCCTGCTCACCCTTCCTTCTTTTTATTAGGACAGCGCTTTTGTGAGAGGGCTGGCTGGGGTTAAGGGATGATCTGTGGGAGGAGTTGGAGAGCATGGCCTTGTCTGTGAAGTTCTGACTGCCCCAGCCCACAGTGAGCTCTTCCTTCCCTGGTTTCTTGACCACCTACCACTAGCTCTTGTTGGCACTCAGCATGTAACACGACTTTACCTGCCAACCCTTGTCCCCAAAGGCAGACGTTCCCTTCTGTGAGGGTACAGCACCATCCTTTCCTGTCTTACTGCTCACACAGTGGGCTCCTCATAGCTGTAAGCAGAAAGAACCTACTGAATGATTGAGAGGAGGGACCTCTTAGGGAGGTGGGATTAAAGGTCTTGGGCTGGGAATATCCCAGAGGTGAGGGTGCAGCTTGCATACCTAGAGCCTGCACCTAACTCACCTTTATCCCTGTAACTGGCAGTCTGGACAGAATTTACCACTTCCCATAGGGTCTGCCTGGGAATGTGTCTTGGGTGACTTCATGGTTCTATGAAAATGAAAGTTGGAAATGGCAGGGGTGCTTTTTTTGAGATAGTGGGAGGAAAGAGCCTAACCTCTTTTTTTTTTTTTTTTTTTATTTTAAGTTCAGGAGTACATGTGCAGGATGTGCAGGTTTGTTACACAGGTAAACATGTGTCATGAGGGTTTGTTATACAGATTATTTTGTCACCCAGGTATTAAGCCTAGTACTCATTCACTATTTTTTCCTGATCCTCTCCCTCCTCCCACCTTCCACCCTCTGATAGGCCCCAGTGTGTGCTGTTTCCCTCTACATGTCCATGTGTTCTCATCATTTAATTCCCACTTATAAGTGAGAACATGTGGCATTTGCTGTTCTGTTCCTGCATTAGTTTGCTTAGGATAATGGCCTCCAGCTCCATCCAAGTCCCTGCAAAGGACATGATCTCATTCCTTTCTATGGCTGCATAGTATTCCATGGTGTATATGTACCACATTTTCTTTATCCAGTCTATCATTGATGGACATTTAGGTTGATTCCATGTCTCGCTATTGTGAAGAGTCCTCTAATGAACACACACATGCATGTGTCTTTATAATAACATGATTTCTATTCCCTTGGGTATATACCCAATAATAGGATTGCTGGGTCGAATGGTATTTTTGTCTTTAGGTTTTTGAGGAATTGCCACACTGTCTTCCACAATAGTGGAACTAATTTACACTCCCACCAAAAATGTATAAGCATTCCTTTTTCTCCACAACCTTGCCAGCATCCATTAGTTATTGACTTTTTAAATAGTAGCCATTCTAAGTGGTATGATACGGTATCTCATTGTGGTTTTGATTTCCATTTCTCTAATGACCAGTGATGTTGAGCTTTTATTCATATGATTGTTGGTTACATGTATGTCTTCTGTTGAGAAGTGTCTGTTTGTGTTTTTTGCCCACTTTTGAATGGGGTTGTTTTTCTTGTAAATTTGTTTA